>NW_023425357.1:33234679-36222179 GCF_014108415.1 Molossus molossus | reverse complement strand
CTGCCCCTTCAGAACCGGTTCAATGTCAGCTGTGTCTGAGCCCCTGGCGGACATATCCTCTGACCACTGGGCAAATGCTACTGAGCTAAGAAAAACCTATGGGACTTTGTTCTATCCTTATTGCAAGTGATAGCCCTATGTCTGCATAAGGAGTTGCTTTTAGGTCAGCCTACCCATTTTCTCCATCTATTCCAAGGAAACAAAATGGCAGGAAGGAGACTGGGGGGACAAGGGCCCATGGCCTTCTTGGTAGTATATGGTACCTATAAGTAAGTGGCATTAAGAAAGGAAGAATCGGGAACCGAAAAATGGCGGCAGAGTGAACGGAGCTACACAGACCATCTCCCAGAACCAAACTGGAATTACAACGATAACACAGACAAATCGACGGGAAAAACCAACAGAAAAGCAGCTTGCGAGGACCATACAACGAGGGACACTGACTCCATCCCGGTAGGCTTGCGAAGGCGCGAGACGGGGCTGGGAGCCCACGGTCGGCAGCTCGGCAGGGGCCTCAGCTGGGAGCAGCGCCCTCGGGTTATACTCCCAGGCGGCCCCACAGCGCAGCCGGGACAGAGGCTGAAACAGCCACAGCCACTCACCTTGGGCTCCGGCGGAGGGAGGGCGGACTGGACTGGAGCTGTGTCGGGACACTCGGGGTTTGGAGGGCGCTCAGAGCTTGGGCTGAGTGCAGCCACTCAGGACGGTGGCCACATTGCTCCTTCCCAGGGCTCTGAGAGAGGCAGCAGCCCCTCCCTCGGAGATCCAACCCCACCCTGTGGGCCATTGAAGTGCTAATTGAGGCTCACTAACAACCAGCACCTGCCCCACCCTCGTGAAAGCCCCTTGGCTGAGCACCAGAGGGAGTTTTTCAATCAACTGACAACCCAAAACTCATCAATTAACCTAGACTGCTAGCCTCCAGGCAAAAAGCTAGAGGATAACAATACGTTTCCTGGGCTGGCAACTTTAACCAGGAAAGTAAGACTTGACAGTGGTGTTCAACGTGGGTCCTCCCTCGCTCATCTAAACACAGGAGAGGGAGCCACAAACAGCAGAACACCAACACCCACAGGGAGAACTTGACAGACTCCAAAGCCCACAGTGATAGCCAAAATGGTAAAACACAGAAACAGAAGCCAAATGAAAGAGCAAGACACCTCCACCGAAGATGAGATCAATGTGGAGCAATTAGGCATGTTAACAGAGCTAGAATTCAGAGACATGATCTTGAGGAAGCTGAACAGCATGAGTAAGGACATAGAGACACTGAAAATAAGCCAAATGGAAATTAAAAACCAACAAGAAGAGATAAAAAATGACATATCCGAAATGAAAAACACATTGGAAGGTTTAAAAAGCAGAGTAGGGGAAGCTGAGGACTGGATCAGTGAATTAGAAGACAGGGTAGAAAAAATCAACCAATCAGAAAAACAAAAGGAAAAAACTATTAAAAAACAGGAAGACAGCTTAAGAGAACTATGGGACAACTGGAAACGTAATAATATTCGCATCATAGGAGTCCCCGAAGAAGAAGAAAAGGAGCAAGGGATAGAGAATATATTCAAAAAAATTGTGACAGAAAACTTACCTAATTTGGTGAAGGAAGAAGGCATTCAAGTTCAAGAAGCACTGCCCTGGCCAGTTTGGCTCAGCGGTTGAGCATTGGCTTGCAGACCGGAGAGTCCCGGGTTCGGTTCCTGCTAAGGGCGCATACCACAAAAAAAAAAAAAAAAAAAAAAAAAAGAAGCACAGAGAGTCCCAAGTAAGAAGAACCCAAACAGGCCCACACCAAGACACATAGTAATTAAAATGCCACAAATTAAAGACAAAGAGAGAATCCTAAAAGCAGCAAGAGATAAGCAACAGGTTACCTACAAAGGAAACCCCATAAGGCTCTCAGCTGACTTCTCACAAGAAACACTACAGGCCAGAAGAGAATGGCATGAAGTAATCAAAGTCATGAAAAACAAGAATCTGAATCCAAGACTACTCTACCCAGCTAGGCTATCATTCAAAATAGAAGATCAAATAAAGAGCTTCCCAGACAAAAAAAAAGCTAAGGGAATACATTAGCACCAAACCAGCACTGCAAGAAATGTTAAAAGGACTGCTGTAATTAGCAGTAGAAATGGGAAGAAAAATAGAACCACACTAAACAAAAATGGCAATAAATAAGTACATATCAATAATCACCTTAAACGTAAATGGATTGAATGCTCCCATAAAGAGACACAGAGTAGCTGATTGGATAAGAAAGCATGACTCATCTATATGTTGTTTACAAGAGACCCACCTCTCAACAAAAGACTCACATAGGTTGAAAGTGAAGGGATGGAAAAAAATTTTCCAAGCAAATGGAAAGCAAAAAAAAGCTGGGGTAGCAATTCTCATATCTGATAAAATAGATTTCAAAATGAAGACCATAACTAGAGACAAAGACGGCCACTACATAATATTGAAAGGATCTATCCAACAGGAAGATATAACCTTGATAAACATATATGCACCCAATATAGGAGCACCAAAATATATTAAAAATCTTCTGGAGGACTTCCAAGGAGAAATCGACAACAATACAGTCATAGCAGGGGACTTCAACACCCCGTTGACAGCACTGGATAGATCCTCTAGGCAAAAAATTAGCAAGGAAACAGAGACTCTAAATGAAGCACTAGACCAAATGGATTTAATAGATATCTACAGAGAATTACACCCCAAAACTACAGAATACACATTCTTCTCAAGTTGACAGCACTGGATAGATCCTCTAGGCAAAAAATTAGCAAGGAAACAGAGACTCTAAATGAAGCACTAGACCAAATGGATTTAATAGATATCTACAGAGAATTACACCCCAAAACTACAGAATACACATTCTTCTCAAGTGCACATGGGACCTTCTCAAAGATAGACCACATGATAGGACACAAACTAAATCTCTACAAGTTCAAGAAGATTGAAATCATATCAAGCATCTTCTCAGATCACAATGGCATGAAACTAGAAATCAATTGCAACAAGAACATGCAAAGACATTTCAACACATGGAGGCTAAATAGCATGTTATTAAACAATGAATGGGTCACCGAGGAGCTCAAGGAAGAAATTAAAAACTTCCTGGAAACCAATGAAAATGAACACACAACAACACAAAATCTATGGCATGCAGCGAAAGCAGTTCTGAGAGGGAAGTTCATAGCACTACAGGCCTACCTCAAAAAACAAGAAAAATTTCTAATTGACTGTCTAACCTCACAACTTAAAGAATTAGAAAGCAAACAAAAAGAAAACCCCAGAGCAAGTAGAAGGAAGGAAATAGTAAAGATCAGAGCAGAAATAAATGACATAGAGACCAAAAAAACAATTCAAAGGATCAATGAAACAAAGAGCTGGTTTTTCGAAAAGATAAACAAGATTGATGGACCCTTAGCTAGACTCACCAAGAAACAAAGAGAGAGAACCCAAATACACAAAATCGGAAATGAAAGAGGAGAAGTAACAACCAACACCACGGAAATACAAAAGATCATTAACAACTACTATGAACAACTATATGGCAACAAATTCGACAATCTAAGCGAAATGGACAAATTTCTAGAAACACACAGTCTCCCAAAACTATTCCCGGAAGAGATAGAAAACTTGAACAGACCAATAACAACTAAGGAAATTGAAGAGGTAATCAAGACTCTCCCAGCAAACAAAAGCCCAGGCCCAGATGGTTTCACAGGGGAGTTTTACCGAACATTCAAAAAAGAACTAACACCCATTCTCCTCAAACTATTTCAAAAAATTCAAGAAGAAGGAAGACTTCCAAACACGTTCTATGAGGCCAGCATAATTCTAATTCCAAAACCAGAAAAAGACACTACTAACAAAGAAAACTACAGGCCAATATCCCTGATGAACATAGACGCCAAAATCCTGAACAAAATATTAGCAAATCGGATCCAGAAATACATCAAAAAAATTATTCACCATGACCAAGTGGGATTCATTCCAGGGATGCAAGGCTGGTACAATATTCGCAAATCAATAAATGTGATACACCACATAAACAAAATGAAGAATAAAAACCACATGATCATATCAATAGATGCTGAAAAAGCATTCGACAAAATCCAGCATCCATTTCTGATAAAAACGCTCAGCAATGTGGGAATAGAGGGATCATATCTCGACATAATAAAGGCCATATATGAAAGACCTACAGCCAACATCATACTCAATGGACAGAAACTAAAAACATTTCCATTAAGAACAGGAACAAGACAGGGATGTCCACTTTCGCCACTCTTATTTAACATTGTACTGGAAGTCTTAGGCACAGCAATCAGACATGAAGAAAAAATAAAAGGGATCCAAATTGGAAAGGAGGAAGTGAAACTCATTATTTGCAGATGACATGATATTGTACATAGAAAACCCTAAAGACTCCATCAAAAATCTATTAGACTTAATAAATGAATTTGGCAAAGTAGCAGGATACAAAATTAACGTCAAGAAATCGATGGCATTCTTGTACATCAATGATGAACTCACAGAAAGAGAAACTGAAAAAACAATCCCATTTACCATCGCTCCAAAAAAATTACGATACCTAGGAATAAACTTAACCAAAGAAGTAAAGGACCTATTTGCAGAAAACTACAGATCATTGAAAAAAGAAATAGAGGAAGATATAAAAAAGTGGAAGCACATACCCTGTTCATGGATTGGAAGAATTAACATAATTAAAATGTCCATACTACCCAAAGCAATCTATAGATTCAATGCAATCCCCATCAAAATACCAATGACATATTTCATAGAACTAGAACAAATACTTCAAAAGTTCATATGGAACCAAAAAAGACCCCGAATAGCCACAGCAATCTTGAAAAAGAACAAAGTAGGTGGGATCACAATACCAGATATCAGGTTATACTACAAAGCGACTGTAACCAAAACAGCCTGGTACTGGCACAAGAACAGGCATATAGACCAGTGGAACAGAACTGAAAACCCAGAAATGGACCCAAGGGAATACGCTCAATTAATATTTGACAAAGGTGGCAAGAGCATACAGTGGAGTAAAGACAGCCTCTTTAATAAATGGTGTTGGGAAAATTGGATAGCTACATGCAAAAAAATGAAACTAGACCATCAACTTACACCATACACAAAAATAAACTCAAAATGGATAAAAGACTTAAATGTGACCCGTGAATCCATAAAAATTCTAGAAGAAAATGTAGGCAACAAAATTTCGGACATCATATGGAGCAGAATTTTCACTGATACATCACCTAAGGCAACAGAAATAAAGGAGAAAATGAACACATGGGACTACATCAAACTCAAAAGCTTCTGCACAGCAAAAGAAACAATCATCAAAATGGAAAGGCAACCCACTATATGGGAGAACATCATTGCCAATGATGTATCAGATAAGGGGTTAATTTCCAATATATATAGAGTGCTCATACAACTCCACAAAAGGAAGACAAAGAACCCAATTAAAAAATGGCCCTGGCCGGTTTGGCTCAGCGGTTAGAGCGTCCACCTGCGGTCTCGAGAGACCCAGGTTCGGTTCCCGCTAAGGGCACGTACCTCGGTTGCAGTTTGTCCCCGGCCCTGGTTGGTTGTGCGGGTGGCAGCCACTCGATGTGTCCCTTTCACATCGATGTTTCCCTCTCTCTCTCTCTCTACCTCTCTCTCCCTCCCACTCTGTCTGTACAAAAAATGTAAAAATGTCCTCGGATGAGGATTAAAAAAAAAAAAAAAAAATGGGCAGAGGAGCTGAATAGACACCTCTCCAAACTGGACATACAAATGGCCAAGAGACATATGAAGAAATGCTCAACATCGCTAATCATCAGAGAGATGCAAATTAAAACAACAATGAGGTATCACCTCACACCTGTCAGAATGGCCACCATCAACAAATCATCAAACAACAAGTGTTGGCGAGGGTGTGGAGAAAAGGGGACTCTAATACACTGCTGGTGGGAATGCAGACTGGTGCAGCCGCTATGGAAAACAATATGGTGCTACCTCAAAAAATTAAAAATTGAACTTCCATTTGACCCAGTGATCCCACTGCTGGGAGTATACCCTAAGAAGCCTGAAACACCAATCAGGAAGAATATATGTACCCCCATGTTCATAGCAGCACTATTTACAATAGCTAAGATCTGGAAACAGCCCAAGTGTCCATCAGTAGACGAATGGATCAAAAAGCTGTGGTACATATACACAATGGAGTACTATGCAGCGGTAAGAAAGAAAGATCTCTTATCCTTTGAGACGACATGGAGGGACCTGGAAAGTATTATCCTAAGTGAAAGAAGCCAAGCAGAAAAAGACAAATACCACATGATCTCACTTATATACGGAATATAATGAACATAACAGTCTGAGGAATACAGTAGACCCAGACACATGGAAGTAGGGCACAGACTGACATCCCTCAGAAGAGGGGATGGGGGGTGGGGGGGGTGGGAAGAGATAAACCACAGAACTTATATGTATGTATGCATGACTAATGGACATGGACAACTAAGCCGGGGAAAGGGTGGGGGGGGGGGTGCCAATGGGGTAAAAAGGTAAAATATCTGTAACAAAAAAATAAATAAAATAAAAAATTCATAAAAAATAATAATAATAATAATAATTATATCCTCCAAAATGAATAAAGCAAGATTATGCAAATAAAATAAAAAAAAAAAAAAGAAAGGAAGAATCTGGTGTGGGCCTGTGTATGCAGGGAATTGTAGATTTTTATGAAGTCCGGTTATTTAGTTTCTTTCTTAGAGATGTGTTGATGTGAGAATAGAACCATCAACAGCCAAGGTTACAAGAGTGAGCATGTCCCTGCAGGGACCAGAAAACCCTGGGCTAGAGCTGAATGTGATAGCCTTCCAGGCCTCCTGGGAACTATCTTGTCTCAGGCAGCATCTCCCTGGTACTAGGCCTGAGCCTCCTCACCAGTCTCCTGGCTCTGAGCAATCCCCACCTCTGCAATGGGCACTTGGCTCCTGCTCCTTGCAAAATTTGAACTCACACAAACATGGCTCTGGGTTCATCTGGTTATGACACTGGACCTAGTAGTTCGAGAGTCAGTATAATCCAAGGAGGCTCCCTGCTGGCCCCTTTGAGAAGGTCTCCTGTGAACAGAGTGCCCCATGCACCCTCATTAAAGTCCAGGGCAGCTTAAGGGCCATTGTCCTATAGGCTTTTGCCAGGAGTCCCCATTGGGAACCTGTCTAAACGACAGCTGCTAATACTTCCGAATGGGGGTAGGGATGGAGATTTTGGGCAAGGCTACTGAAGTCCCTCATTCCTACTCCCTAATGGCACCACCATTGCCCACACCCTCACCCCACCCCAGGCCTGACTTTTCCCATTAAACCTGACTCTGCTATTTATTCCTGTATACCCTCGAGCCCCTTTCCCAATTTCTGATCCTCAAAAGTGGAACAGCGATGACAAGAGCCCTTCCCTTCCTGGGTTGCTGTGAAAATTAAGTGACATAAACGTTGGAGACCACAAACTATTTGGGAAATAAAGATAATAGATTTTTTTTACCTAGATGCAACTAGAGATCATAAAAAATGTGGATGAGTGTAGGCTGGACATATATTGTTCTAGAAATATGAATATGTTTTGAATTCACACAAGAATGAAGTACATTTCATTATAGAAAAATATTAAATAAGGCAATTTATATGTAGCCCTACAAACATGACTCATAGACTAGAACCATAAAAACAATTTGCAATTTGTCTTTGTCTCTCTTTCTCCTTTAAATGTACACTATGGAGCTAACTTTTTAAAATGTTTTTATTGTTTTGGGCTTTTTTTAGAGAGAGAGGAAGGTAGAGAGAGTTAGAAACATCAATTGGCTGCCTCCTGCACGTCCCCAACTGGGGATCGAGCCTGCAACCCGGAATCGAACCGGGACCTCTCAGTCCATGGGACACCGCTCAATCCACTGAGCCACACTGGCTGGGCTGGCGCTACTTTTTTACTTGCCCCTATGAAATTTAAGCTACTTCCTCATATGACCCCTTCTTTACCCTTTGGCCTGGGAGTAACTTTCAGCTTTCTTCCTCCAGGAGATTTCTTTCTTTCTTTTCTTTTTTTTTTTTTAATTTTCTTTTTCTTTATTGATTTTAGAGAGAGATGAAGGGAGACAGAGATAGAAACATTGATGAGTGAGAACATCCACTGGTCACTTCCTGCATGCCCCCTACTGGGGATTCGGCCCACAACTTGGGCACGTGCCCTGACTGGGAATCAAACCAGTGACCTCTTGGTGCATGGGTCTATGCTCAACCACTGAGCCACACCAGCCAGGCAGGAGATTTCTTGATCAGGCTGTAAGACAACCCCACCCTGGCTCTCTCATGTCAGTGTCCACCTCTCTCATCCACTGAAAATATTCATTCATTCTTTGCCCTCATGATCTCTGGACATGCAGGTAGGTCCCAATATGGCTACTTTCCTAGCTGCCTGGCGAAGCCATCTACTCTCCTGTCTCCTGCCATTGAGATCTCTCTGGCTTGAATCATCCCACTTCATTGGAGCTCTAGAGGACATGTATTAAACTCTTTGTCTTATAGAAGCCCTTTTCCCTAAGCTTGAGGTGAGATGCAAGCATCCTTCACTATCACCCTGTGGACAGGAGAGTCACAGCCGCAAGTCTCCAAACATGCCCATGAGCCAGCATGCTGCAAATGCCCAATACATGGAAACCGTCCTGGGCTTCTGATCCTGCCTCCCACTGCCCCTGTCCTGACAATTTTCAAGCCCTAAGTCCAAAGGCAACCACTAAGTGGCACAGTTACTGAGAGCCAAACTGGGATTCCACTCTAAGCCAAAATGTGCCTTTCTGGTCTTTTCCCACTCTCTCCAGGGAGAACAATTATTTCCACCCCTACATTATGAGGGTAGGTGGGTAGGAGAGAGGGAGAAAGGTGTCCTAGCCAGCCACAGAAACATGATGGATGTGGTAGTCTCCCAAGCGGGCACCAAACAACCTCCCACATTGGCTGCCCTGCTGCATACAGTGATACCTCGGTTCTCGAACATAATTCGTTCCAGGAGGACGGTCGAGAACCAAATTGTTCGAGAACCGAAGCAATGAAACCCAATAGGAAATAATGGAAACTGGATTAATTCGTTCCAAGCCCCAGAAAATGCCTATTTAGTGGCCTAATTTGTATATAATATGTAGAAAAACATAAGTCTCAACAAGAAATAAAAGTGTACAGTATGTCTAAGGGTTAAATTCAGTGTAAAGCGTGACTCTCTCCACAAAGCATGACTCTCTCTCTGCACTCACACTGATGACGCAAGCAAGGCGCGCTGGGCCGAATGAACGCCATTCGGCTCAACTCGGCTCATCTCGGAAGTTCGAGTTCCAAATATTTGTTCGGATTCCAAGACAAAAGTTTCTCGAATCTCCTGGTCGAATACCGATTTGGTCGAAAGTCAAGGCGTTCGAGAACCGAGGTATCACTGTATTTTGTCCTGTTAATAACTCACTCAGGGAACCCACTGAGAGAATTATGAGGCCCCCTGCTCACTGTGACCAAAGGGGTTTCAAGTAATGCCAGGCCTGGAGGTGGAATGAAAACCATGTCCCAGGAAACAGAAGAGGAGAAGGCTGAAGAGAGGAAGGCAATGGGTTTAGGGGAGGGAGTACCTGAATCAGAGCTGCACTGGGGAGAAACCTAGGGTCCAAGGGTCAGGACAGAAGCCCTGGGGTATGGTCTGGGTCTTGTTCTCAGAGTGACCCAGGAGGAGACAATTGGTCTGGAAGGCCAGGCAGTACCCTAGAAATGTCCACACTGGCAAGGCCTATCTCAGATGATTAAATGACAGCAGACAAATTTAACTAAATGTGATAATGGGAACACAAAGGGAAAATGAAGGGAAATAGAATTTTTTTTTTTTAGTTTTTTTTTTATTAATTAATTTTTGCAACAGATGTTTCTCCTTTTTCCCCCACTGATGGGAAATAGAATATTTTAGCAACATAAGGAAATGAGGAGAAAATTACTTTACAATGAAATGTCAAACTTCTGTGCCTGGAGATGTAATCTGGTCATTGCAGGTTCAGGGAAGCAGGGAAATCTGTGGTTATTTCAAGCAAATTTTAATTCATTTTAATTTAATAACATTTAGCCAAATTCTTTTGGGGCAGTAATAGGGGACAGAAATGGGAATCAGAGAATGCCAGCCCTGTTAACTTGGGTGTTTCTTGTTTGTTGTTTTACAGTGAGAAGCTGTACTTCTATTCATTTATCCAGCCAGCCATTCATTCAGGGTGTAATGTTAAAGCGGGAAGATTAAGAAAACAAACCAGCCTGGCCGGTGTAGCTCAGTGGATTGAGCATTGTCCCATAGACTGAGAGGTCCCGGTTCGATTCCCGGTCAAGGCACATACCCAGGTTGTGGGTTCGATCCCCAGTGGGGGGCATGCAGGAGGCAGCTGATAGATGTTTTTCTCTCATCGATGTTCCTATCTCTCTCTCCCTCTCCCCAGTTCTCTAAAAATCAAGAAAATATTAAAGAAAAAAGGAAAAGAAAACAAACCACACAGTCCTGCCGGCCCCTGCCTTCAGGAGATCCTGGTCAGTTGGGGAAACTGTCAAGTGAATAGAAAGTTACAATATAGGGTCACATTCTGGACCTAACACGTGGTGCTCAATAGAAGTTTGTGGAGTAAAAAAGCATAGTTGAAAGGGTGATTCTGAGAAGGCACCAGAAAGGAGTGAACATCAAGCTGGGTTTTGAAAGATGAATGAGTTCACTAGGTAGGCAAGTAAGTCAAAAGCAGTCCAGGTAGAAGGGACTGCGTGTGACATGGTACAATGGATCACATGTAGCAAAGGGGTGCTGGTTACAATCATGAGGCTAAAGGAGATTGCCCAGGAATGAGGGACAGAATGAGAAGAGAAAAAGGACAAGAAAGAGATGTGGGATCAGTGGACTGCTGATGAGAAATAACACCTTCAGGAAAGTAGACTCTGAAGAGAAGACCTATTAGCCCAACTAAAGATTTCAGTGACCATCACTGAAATCTCTACTCCAGCCCAGATGCCTAGTCATCCTTAGAGCCTCAATTCAGCATCACTTTACCCAAGGAGCCATTCTTTCTAGCTCAGGCTGTAGTGGGTCCCTCTTCCCCATGCATGCCCTAGAGCATGCTGTACCACCAACCTTGTTACTGCCCATATCCATCCCCAAGGGTTAGCCTTCTGTATGCTTGCCCACCTCCCACCTGAGGCTGCCACGTCCAGCTCTGGTGATGCCCCATTACCACACTCATGCCCATCTAGATTCTGGTCAGGTTGTCCCGTCTATGGGATCTCATCCTAAGGCTGGACAAGGTCCATGTGGAGAAGTGGCTCCAGAGGCACAGGTGTGGCTCCGGAAGCTGAGGTCTGAATCCAGGGTGTTGGGGGAGGGGGGAGGGTCTGGCCAAGAGAAGGGTGTTTTTGTTTACATCACATCAGAATTTTTCAGTCTTTAAAGGGACTCTGGAAATATCCTTGGTAAGAGCCTTTCTTATGCGCCTGGTTGGAAGGAGTGGGTGGTTAGGGCTATTGTGTCTAGGTGACAAAGCCAGAGAAGCCTGGGCCCAGGGCAGAGAAGCCAGAATGGTTGGAGAGGTGGGGCAGGAAGCAGACTTGCTGAAGCCAAGGCTCAGGACAGGGTCTAGCTGTAAAAGGGCCAGTTCACAATCCATCACCTCTCTGGACAGAGCTGCAAGTGTCTGGATGTCCATCAGGGGCAGCAGAGGCTATGTCAACGGGCGGGTTGCCATGGTAACCGAGGAACCTGAAGCTGCCTTACCCCTAGAACACACAAAGGTTCTTGGAGGGCCCCAAGTGTGGTGTCCTGGATGCTGTCTGATCAGTGGCCATCAGTTCCAAGCAAAAGCCCAAGCACGGACAAAGAACCCAGCTGACTTTCACCTTCATGTTTTCTCACCTTTGCTCGGGTCACACTTTGGCGTGTTAAGCCAGGCATAGCCATTGTAGGGAAAAAAATAAAATAGGGTTTTGGATCAGCCAAACCAGATTCTTCATTGTACAGATGAAACAGAAACCAAAGAAGAAAATACACTTCGCTGGAGACAACACAACAGCAGTCCTGGAAATAGAGCTGAAGAGAAAATGGAAAAGAAAGGGTAAAAAAACAAGCAAATGACAAAAAATGGATCTTGCAATGTGTTCTAGAGAGACATCAGTCGGTTGTCTCTCATATGCACCCCAATCAGGGATGGAACCCACAACCTGGGTATGTGCCCGGACCAGGAATGGAATCCATGACCTTTCAGTGTATGAAATGACACCCCAACCAACTGAGCCACACCAGCCAGGGCTATGTTCTATTTTTTTTTTTTTTTTTTTTAAATCCTCACCTGAGGATATTTTTCCATTTTTTTGTACAGATAGAGTGGGAGGGAGAGAGAGGAAGGGAGAGAGAGTGAGAAACATCGACGTGAAGGGACACATCGAGTGGCTGCCACCCGCACGACCAACCAGGGCCGGGGACAAACTGCAACCGAGGTACGTGCCCTTAGCGGAAACTGAACCCGGGTCTCTCCGGACCGCAGGCCGGCGCTCTAACCGCTGAGCCAAACTGGCCAGGGCTATGTTCTATTTTTTAATTTACCATTTTTAAATTTTAATTGTTTTAAACCCCAGCTTTTATGCTTGCTTCGGCAGCACATATACTAAAATTGGAACAATACAGAGAAGATTAGCATGACCCCTGCGCAAGGATGACACGCAAATTTGTGAAGCATTCCATTAAATAAACAAACAAACAAACAAACTCCAGCTTTCACCTGATTAATTTTTTTTTTAAATGAACAATGCTACAATGTAACTTAAGAGTCTCCTTCAGCCCTGGCCGGTTTGGCTCAGCGGTTAGAGCGTCGGCCTGCGGTTCAGAGAGACCCGGGTTCGGTTCCCGCTAAGGGCACGTACCTCGGTTGCAGTTTGTCCCCGGCCCTGGTTGGGACGTGTGGGTGGCAGCCACTCGATGTGTCCCTTTCACGTCGATGTTTCTCTCTCTCTCTCTCTTCCTTCCACTCTATCTGAACAAAAAATAAAAAATAAAAAAAATAAAAAAAAATGTCCTCGGGTGAGGGAAAAAAAAAAAAAAAAAAGAGTCTCCTTCAGCTGATCACATGCATTTTTTTCTTCTCACATTTTCTTTCTTATTCAAGTTAGTGCCTTTCCCTGTCAGGGCTTCTATTTCATCCATCAAATGAAGAAGCTGGCCTAGCTGATCTCAAAGCCCATTACTCTTTGTAATAAAGCATAGCCTTCATTTAATAAACTTAGCCCAGTTAACTGGACACACAGCTTACTGAGTATACAAGTGGGTAAGGTACTCTTGGGGCTAGAACCCAGTTGGCAGTCATATATCTCTATAACTGGGCCCCTGGCAGGCTCAGTCTAAGGTCAACCTAACCCAGGTCCCTTGGGTTCATGTATCTGGTTGCAATGTTTGAGAACATTAGCCAAGAACAAAAAATTACCTTGATGAGAATATTTGCAAGTTAATTAACCTGTAAGTTTATTTAAAAGCTCAAATACAGCCTGGCCAGTGTGGATCAACGAATTGAGCACCGTCCCATGGACTGAGAGGTCCCAGTTCAATTCCCAGCCAAGGCACATGCCTGGCTTGCAGGCTTGATCCCCAGTGGTGGGGTGCAGGAGGCAGCCGGTCGATGTTTCTATCTCTTTTCTTCTTACTCTCTCTTTCTAAAAAAAAAAGATCAATAAAAATATGTTTTAAGCCCTGGCCGGTTTGGTTCAGCGATTGGAGCATCGGCCTGAGGACCAGAGAGTCCCAGGTTCAGTTCCCGCTAGGGGCATGTAATAAAATAAATAAATAAATAAAAACATGTTTTAAAAAAAACAACTCAACACTTCTGGTCAAGATGGCAGCGTAGGTAAATGCAGTATCACGTCCTCCCACAACCACATCAATGTTACAACTGTTGTGGCAAGAGAGAGAGTTAAAGAAAGACCACTAGAGAATTAAAGTTCAAATAAGAGCCATTTATTAGCTAGCCAGCTTCTGATTCTGAACACCCCTGTAACAGAGTCTTCAGAATCAGCCCCAATATGCTTTATTACATGCCTTTTATACCTTACAGCAAAAGTTTAATGATATAAGAAAATAGGATCTTCTTGATATAATGCCCAGGGCTACAACAATGCTGTATAGAATTAGTTTGCCTTGCAAATAACAGGAACACCAAGGCCCACCCAGGAACACCCAGTCTGTTATCTCAGGTATTTCAAGGTACACTGTGTCCCACTTAGCCCCGAACTGCACAAACACAAAGCAAGCCCAATTCCATAAGATTGTGGGGGAGGTTGAGTCTGACTCAAGACCTCCAGGCTCTGTGGACTCTGTCAGACATGTAGCAGGCTTCCAACAATTTTTTGGTTCAGGGAGTCTTTACAAAACAGTTCAGCTAGGGGGCACACAGTGACTTTCCCAATCATCAATTATGGAGCTATAAACATGCCAGCACACAACTAAACTACAGAACAACCATCATTCAAAACCGCCTGAAATCAAGCTGAATGGAAGTCCTACAACTACGAAATTAAAGAAGCAGCCACATCGAGACTGGTAGGAGAGGCAGAGGCGGGACAGGCTGGTTCCACACCCACATGTGGCGGATAAATATCAAGAGGATACATTGGCTAGGAAGGTCCTCCCTGAGGAGTGAGGGATCCCTATCCCACAACAGGCACCCAGCTCTGGGTTCTGTTAGCTCTTAACTTCCATATTACTGCTCTAAGCCTCTCATTCCAGAAACCAAAACCCATCACTCTTATGGTTTAACTTTGCCCTAAACTTCTCATTCCAAGAAACCAAAACCCACCACTCTTATTGTTTAACCTTGCCCTAACCCTCTATTTCCAAGAAACCAAAACTCATCACTCATGGTTTAACCTTTCCCTAAGCCTCACATTCCAGAAAACCAAAACCCATCACTCCACTCAGGCAGAAAGAATGACAGAACCACCCTAACCCACCCAAAACTGCAAGCGGTTGCTCGACAAAAAAAACAAGTTTCAGGTGACCAATCAAGAACTTGGGAGATGCCCTGGCCGGTTTGGCTCAGCGGTTAGAGCATCAGCCTGCGGTCCCGAGAGACACAGGGTTCGGTTCCCGCTAAGGGCATGTACCTCGGTTGCAATTTGTCCCCGGCCCTGGTCGGTCGTGTGGGTGGCAGCCACTCGATGCGTCCCTTTCACATCGATGTTTCTCTCTCTTCCTCTCTCCCACCCACTCTACCTGAACAAAAAAAACAAAAAAAAATGTCCTCAGGTGAGGATAAAAAAAAAAAAAAAAAAAAGAACTTGGGAGACCCCAGCCCCAACCAATCAAAGACAACCACGTCTCCTGGGCTGAAAGACCACCCCCCAGCCCTAAATTTAAAAATCCTTAGTCTGTACAAGCCTCTTGCTACTCTCTCCTTTGAGGTAGTCCGGCAGGCTAATTCCCAATAAACCTGCACTTCTGGAGACCCTGCACCATCTCGTTCCGCCTCGTTCTTACAGGTTCCTGTGCCAGGAAAGAAGTCCCCATCACTTCCGGCTATAAAACCTGCGAGAACTGAGGCTGAGGGAGGCTGAAGCTCCAGGAGCCCCAGGGAGCTCCTCTTAAAGGGCTCGCACATGAATTTACTCAGACTTGCACCCTCCTAGCTCCAGTGTGGGGGATGCAGCTTGAAAGGCACCAAAGATATATGGGGAAGAACTGAGTTGTTTGGCATTGGGGGGAGGGCTGGAGAGGCAGCCTTCTCCTGGACAGATGTGTTCTCAGAGGTCTTTATTCCTTTAATGAGCCCTTCCCTGGGGTGGCAGACAGCCACCATATCTGGGACTCCAGCAACCTGGCTCACGCTGTTTGCCCCGCCCTGGTGATTCCTTGAGGCCCTACCCCACCCAACTTTCAGGCCGACCCAAGCTGTTGCCAGTTGCTTTACTATAGAATTTGCCTATCTTGGATCTTGCCTCAGGTTTTCCTAACTTCTTTCCAACAAACAGCATCTGGTCTCAGGGAGGCCCATACCTCTCGTTAAGTGGCCCCAGGCCTGGCACTAGAAGCAGCCAGCCCTGGTTCACAACTTGGCATTGCCTGGGCACCTCCAAGCCCAACACAAGAAGCAGCCATCTGCAGACCACTTTGTAGCTTATTCCTGGTGGCCCTGGATAGAACACAGGCAGTGGCTGACCTGGCTTCAGAGCCAGCACTGGGTAGGGTCAGCTTCAGACCAAGTCAAAGCACCACCACCCAACCACCTCCACAAGTGACACACTCAAGGAATGGACTCACTGAGTACCAGAGCCTTGCTGAAGTAAGTCTTGCTCTGTGTAGTGGGCCCCTGCACAGCTGATCTTTCAAGGTAGGCAGAGGTTGGAGGAGAGTGGGCACAGCCAATCATTGCAGCTGATCAGCCTGAGGAAAATCCTCTCATTGTTGTGCCAACAGCAATCAAGACTCAATTACAACAGAAGGGTGTAAAGTCCACACGAGGGGTGCACCTCGAGGGCCCAGCTGGGAGATCAGGGAGGCTGTGCCACTGGATCCTGTAGGACACCTACTACAATAGGCCACCCTAAGAAGCATAGGAGACAGCATTTCTACCTAATACATAATAACAAACACACAGAGGCAGCCAAAATGAGAAGACAAAGAAACAGGTCCCAAATGAAGGAACAGAACAAAACTCCAGGAAAAGAATTAAACAAATGGAGATAAGCAATCTAATGGAAGCAGAGTTCATAACACTGCTTATAAGGATGCTCAAAGAACTTAGTGAGAACTTTATTGAACTTAGTGAGGGCCTCAAGAGCATAAAAAATGACAAGTCAGAAATGAATGAAGCACTAACTGAAATAAAGAATAATTTACACAGATTCAGTAGTAGAGTAGGTAAAGCCAAGAAGCAAACTATTGATTTAAAACATAAGGAAGCAGCCCTGGCCGGTTTGGCTCAGCGGTTAGAGCGTCGGCCTGCGGTCCAGAGAGACCCGGGTTCGGTTCCCGCTATGGGCACGTACTTCGGTTGCAGTTTGTCCCCGGCCCTGGTTGGTCGTGCAGGTGGCAGCCATTCGATGTGTCCCTTCACGTCGATGTTTCTCTCTCTCCCTTCCTCTCTCTCCCTCCCACTCTATCTGTACAAAAAAAAAAAATGGAAAAATGTCCTCGGGTGAGGATAAAAAAAAAATAAAATAAAATAAAACATAAGGAAGCAAAATACACCCAAGCAGGACAGCAAAAAGAAAAAAGAATCCAAAAAAATGTGGATAGTGTAAGGAGCCTCTTGGACAACTTCAAGCATATCAACATTTGCATCTTGGGGGTGCCAAAAGGAGAAGAGAGAGAGCACAAAATTGAAAACCTATTTGAAACAATAATGACAGAAAACTTCCCTAACTTGGTGAAGGAAACAGACATACAAGTCCAGGAAGCACAGAGTCCCAAACAAGATGAATCCTAAGAGGCCCACACCAAGATACATCATCATCAAAATGCAAAAGATTCAAGACAAAGAGAATCTTAAAAGCAGCAAGAGAAAAGCAGTTAGTTACCTACAAGGACGTTCCCATAAGACTGTCAGCTGATTTCTCAACAGAAACTTTGCAGGCCAGAAGGGAGTGGCAAGAAATATTCAGAGTGATGAAAAGCAAGAACCCACAACCAAGATTACTCTATCCTGCAAAGCTGTCATTTAGAATTGATGGCCATATAAAGAGTTTGCCAGAGTAGAAAAAGCTAAACGGGTTCATCACTACCAAACCATTATTATATGAAATGTTGAAGGGTCTTCTTGAAGAAAAAGATAAAAAATATGAACATACAAAATGGCAATAAATACGTATCTATTGACAACTGAATCTACAAACAAAATTAACTAGCAGAACAGAAACATTCTTATAGATACAGAGAACATTTTGTTGGTTGCCAGATGGGATGGGGATTCTGGGAATGGGTGAAGAAGGTGAAGGGTTTAAAGAAGTACAAATTGGTTGTTAGACTGACAAACTTCAAAGGGAAGGGGGTGGGGAGTGGGAAGAAATAAACCAAAGAACTTATATGCATGTATGCATAGCCAATGGACACAGAAAACTGTGTGGGGAAAGACAGGAGGGAGGTGGGAGCGGGGAAGAGGGGGTCAATGGGAGAAAAAGGAGGAACATCTGTAATACATTCAATAATAAACATAAGTTAAAAAAACAACTCAAATACATTAAGAAATAGCTTCTAGACATTCATCATTAAGGCAATAATGGGAGGAGCTCAAATACAAACATAATTAATTCCCTAAATATGATGTGAGAATAATCTTATTTAATTTCTAGTCCTTCACCCTTTCTTTGCACTCTTTCCCTTTCTTGTACTTGGCTCATTTTGTCCACTTTCTTGTCTTGAAGCAGAGCCTCTTGTTTGGCAGCAAAAGCCCTCAGGTGCCAGTTGCATTTTAGAGGACATGATGCAGTGAATCTCCCCACACAACCAACCAAGTTCCAGGGTCATTGAACACCCCTGTCTCAGGAAGCAGAGATATATGTGGGGAAAGCCTTCCTTGAGTAGACATTTTTCATGACTCCATGAGGAGAGCCTGGGATCAAACAGGGCAAAGATGGGATGCTCAGGTGCTCCGGGGGCCCAACCCATCAAATGACAAACAAGGAGACTTGATGAACAAGGAGGCAAGTGACTGGCTTGAGGAGGAACTGTCTGGGAGAGCTAGGTGGCCGAGTCAGAAGCCAAAGAGAGGTCTCCTGACACCTGGCCCGTTACCTGCAGAGACTACATTGCCTGGGAAGTGTTGCCACTTGGCTTTGGCCTGAGTTACCTTGGCTGGGATGGAGTAAATGTCTGTGAGTTTCTTCAGCTTGGCCTAGGGTCGCAGACCACCACCAGGTTTTGTGATGAAAGCAGCAGAGGCTCATAC
The DNA here is from genome assembly GCF_014108415.1 of Molossus molossus. Lineage (NCBI taxonomy): Eukaryota > Metazoa > Chordata > Mammalia > Chiroptera > Molossidae > Molossus > Molossus molossus. The sequence continues at coordinate 36,203,179 of NW_023425357.1, read as the reverse complement.
AGCTTGGGCTACATAGCTGCTCAGTGATCTTTTGTTGAATTGAAAAACATTTTCTGGGGCTTGTGAATACTTCAAGCACTTTACTTGAGGGTGAGCTGGCAGGGTCCGTAATGATCAGAAAATTGACCAAGATCAAGCTTTATCAGATGTCACCATGGGGTGTCTGTGATAAGGCCCCAGATGTTCACAATTCAGTGTGTGGGCCTGGGAGACTGAGTGTTCAGTTTTTTCTTCATGTACCTTCACTACCCCTATATATTTGAGTAAAGGACTTTCATTAGACTGAACTAGTGACAAACTGGTACATCCATACATACAATAGAGTAGTATTCAGCAATAAAAAGGGGTCAATTATTAATATATACAGTGACTTGGACGGACTTCAAGAGCAATATACTGAGTTTTATTAAGGAGCAAATCTCTTCAGGCTCCCCAAAGGCTAGAGCTGTTTCCCCCCACAAATGAGCTGGTGACATTCAGCAGCTTGGCCCGTTTTTCCTTTATTTTATGCTTGTTGTTGTGTTGTTGACCTCCTGGTGGTTTGTAATCCTGAACAGAGTGTAATAATACATTTTGTATAAATTGGAATTATTAAAAACGCCAATCTCAAAAGGTCACATACTGTGTGATTTTATTTATATAACATTGTAGAAATGACAAAAGTGTAGAGATGGAGAACAGACCAGTGATAGCTATGGATGAGAGAAAAGTATCACTATGACATCAAGGGAGTTCCTCTGTGGTGATAGGAGTTTTGTGTCTTGAGTCATATGAATCTATACATGTGATAAAGCACCATAGATTTATACACAAGGACATTTTTTTAAAGTGTATGCAAAATAGGAAAAATCCAAGTAAGGTATGTAGACTAGTTAACTATTGTGCCAATATTGCCCGACCGGTGGCTCAGTGGTTGAGCATCAACCCATGCACCAAGAGGTCACTGGTTTGAGTCCCAGTCAGGGCACATGCCCAGGTGGTGGGTCCGATCCCCAGTGTTGGGCATGCAGGAGGTGGCCAATCTAATGTTCCTTCTCATCAATGTTCCTCTCTCTCTCTCAAAAAATAAAGAAAAAAAATACAAAATAAAAGAGATCTGAACTATTGTGCCAATATCAATTACCTAGTTTTTTTTTTTATTTTAATTAAAATTTTGTTTTCTTTATTTTCTCCCTGAATCTGTTTCCTGATATGTAAAGTTAGGTTGTTAAATTCAGTTGCTATAATATGTATAAAGTGCCTAGCCTGTTCCTGGCAGATAGAAACTGCCAAATGAAAGTTTGCATTGTTGTTATGTGGATGACTTTATAGTAGTAGAGAATTATAGTGACTAGAAGGTGGTGTGCGGATGCCCGCTCTGGAAGCTCCAAATTGAAGCAGGTCTTATTTGAACAAGGGGACCTGGGTGCTGAGAAATGCTTCCCCTGAGTCTGACTCAAAGCTTGGCTTCAGATCTCCAAAGTCGAGGGATAAAGCTACTCAGCTCCTATTCAGCTCCCCAGTTCTGTCCTCCAGGCCCAAAAGTCCATGGAAGACAGAGGACCTGAGTTCTCTATTGCACCAGGAATTGCTGGCTCTCTGGCTTAACAGAATCGAATGTGGGCAAGCCAACTTCACTAGGTCCCATCTCACGACTTTTAGTGGAAACCAGAAAGTAGAACATTAAAAAATAAAAAATTTTTTCTTCATTGATTTTAGAGAGGAAGGGAGAGAGAGATAGAAACAAACATCGATGAGGGAGAACATCGATTGGCCGCCTCCTGCATGCCCCCCACTGGGGATCAGGCCCTGGGCATGTGCCCTGACCAGGAATCAAGCCAGCAACCTCTTGGTGCATGGGTCGATGCTCAACCAGTGAGCCACACTGGCTGGATGAGGGCGAAGCATTTTTATAAACGTTTTAAATGACTGGAACTTGGATATATTCTTGTGTTATGAGTGAAGTCCTCAGCCAGAAGGCCTGACCCACGTAGACCTAGTAAGGTCAATGCCACACGTGGATGTTAAAGGTAAAGCAGGTGACATGGAAGGCATTTGGTGTTAACGATGTGTCCCGGTTCCTTCACCTCTGCCCCGACTCGGACAATGTCCCGCTCAGTCCCACAACATCTGCTCCTCAAGCAGACGGGCGGCCTTCTGCCCACCAGTCGCAGCATGTGAAGAGGTTTGGGGCACCACTCAGGCCCTGGAGTGACTTGAACCTCGACTGGACCTTCGAAGCTGTCTTTCAGAAGCAGAACTCCCAGTCTGGAGCTGACTACAAGGCAGTTGTCATGGAGACAGGACAGCGCCGAGAAGAATGTGGCCCTTGATTGGCCAGGAGGCTTGTTTGCGCAGGGCCCAGGGCTCCTAGCATCACAGTCAAGGAGCCTACTGCTCCCCTCAGTGTTCCCAGCCCTCCAGTCCTGAGCTCCGACCTGGAACAAAAAAAAGAAGACTGAGCCTCGGACGGGAGGGGGGGTGGTGGCTGTCAATGGCAGCTCTCAGACTCCATGCAGACCATCCCCTCTTTCCTCAGCGGACTCGGCTTCCTCCCCAGGACCCAGAGACCAGTGGGGTTTCCAAAGCGGCCATTAGTGGACTGGCATCTGTTGCCTTGCCTACCTCTGGTGCACTGGAACCTTGGGGGCGGTGGCTTGGGGCTTAGGGGAAGTTCTGGTTTGGTTATGTGGGGAGGCGCCGGAGAATTCCTCCAAATGAGTGCATTGATATGTGAGTCCATGTAAGCCCAAGGTTTAGATTCTAAGCAGAAATCTGAGCCAACCACTGGAGCGCTGTGAATGGAGGGCCTTCACCCTCCAAAATCTCCAATTGGTCCCTTCTCCCATAGCAAGCTAGGTTTTATAAATACTTCTTGAAATCGATGATGGAAATTTTTTAAATGTTATGTAAATAATGAATTAAAGTAACTTTGCACTATTTTGCTAATCCACTGCTCTAGAGTGATAGAAACTTGTGCACACTCACCTCCAGCCATTCTGATCACCTTTCTGTCTCTCCAGGTCCCTTCTGAGCCTTGAACCTTGTAATAGGTGACATCTCTATACACACCTTATTTTTTCTTTTCTTTTTAAACTTGTTATTGTTGAATGTATTACAAATGTCCCTCCATTTCCCCCCCCCCTTGACACCCTCCTCCCTGCTCCCACCCCCACTCCTTCCTGCCTTCCCCACGCTCTTGTCTGTGTCCATTGGTTATGCATATATGCATATAAGTTCTTTGGTTTCTCTCTTCCCACCCCATCTTCCCCTTCCCTCTGAGGTTTTCAGTCTAACAATCAATTTGTACTTCTTAATTCCTTCATTTTTTCACCCATGTCCCTATGACCGTCCCATCTGGCAACCCACAAAAAGTTCTCTATCTATTAATCTGTTTCTGTTCTGCTTGCTCATTTTGTTTGTACATTCGATTGTTGATAGATATATATTTATTGCCATTTTATTGGTCATATTGTTGTTGTTGTTCTTCAAGAAGACCCATCAACATTTCATATAATACTGGTTTGGTGGTGATGAACTCCTTTAGCTTTTCCTGGTCTGGCAAACTCTTTATAAGGCCATTGATTCTAAATGACAGCTTTGCAGGATAGATTAATCTTGGTTGTGGGTTCTTGCTTTTCATCACTCTGAATATTTCTTGCCACTCCCTTTTGGCCTGCAAAGTTTGAGAAATCAGCTGACAGTCTTATGGGAACTTCCCTGTGCTTTTCTCTTGCTTCTTTTAAGATTATCTCTTTGTCTTGAACCTTTTGCATTTTGATGATGATATATCTTGGTGTGGGCCTCTTTTTTTTTTTTTTTTTATCCTCACCCGAGGACATTTTTCCATTTTTTGTACAGATAGAGTGGGAGGGAGAGAGAGGAACAGAGAGAGAGAGAGAGAGAAACATCGATGCGAAAGGGACACATCGAGTGGCTGCCACCCGCACGACCAACCAGGGCCAGGGACAAACTGCAACCGAAGTACGTGCCCCTAGCGGGAACCGAACCCGGGTCTCTCTGGACCGCAGGCCGACGCTCTAACCGCTGAGCCAAACCAGCCAGGGCGGTGTGGGCCTCTTTTGATTCATCTTGTTTGGGACTCTCTGTGCTTCCTGGACTTGTATGTCTGTTCCCTTCACCAAGTTAGGGAAGTTTCTGTCATTGATTTTTCAAATAGGTTTTTAATTTCGTGCTCTCCTTTTGGCACCCTCATGATGAGAATGTTGGTACGCTTGAAGTTGTCCAAGATGCTCCTTACACTATTCTCATTTTTTTTAATTCTTTTTTTTTTGTTGCTGTTCTGCTTGGGTGTTTTTTGCTTCCTTATATTCCAAATCGATGGTTTGCTTCTTGGCTTCACTTACTCTACTATTGATTCCCTGTAAATAATTTTTTATTTCAGTGAGTCCTTCCTTCATTTCTGACTGGTCCTTTTTTATGCTGTTGAGTTCCTAATTAAGTTTTTGATGTTCTCACAAAGTTCCTTGAAATTCTCACTAAGTTCCTTGAGCATCCTTATAAATAGTGTTTTGAACTCTGCATCTGTGAGACTGCTTATCTCCATTTTGTTTAGTTCTTTTCCTGGAGTTTTGTTCTGTTCTTTCATTTGGGACATGTTTCTTTGTCTCCTCATTTTGGCTGCTTCCCTGTGATTGTTTCTATGTATTAGGTGGAGTTGCTAGGTCTCCTAGGCTTCCTAGGGTGGCCTATTGTAGTAGGTGTCCTGTAAAATCCAGTGGCACAGTCTTCCTGGTCACCCCAGCCGGGCCCTTGAGGTACATTCCTCATGTGGACTTTACACCTTTCTTTTGTAATTGAGTCTTGGTTGCTGTTGGCATGTCAGTGGGAGGGTTTTCCTCAGGCTGATCGGCTGCAAGGACTACCTGTGCCGAATGACCACTGACCTCTGGCTGCCTTGGAGGATCAACTGTGCAGGGGCCCACCACACAGAGCAAGACTTACTTCAGCAGGGGTCTGGTACCCACTGAGTGTATACATTCTTTGAGTGTATCACTTGTGGAGGTGTTTGGGTGGTGGTGCTTTGACTTGGTCTGAAGCTGTTGACTGGGTGTGTTGTCTCTGGGGCAAGGTCAGCCACTGCCGGTGTTTTACCTGGGGCCACCAGACATAAGCTACAAAGTGATCTGCCAAATGGCTGTTTCTTGTGCTGGGCTTGGAGGTGCCCAGGCAAAGCCAAGTTGTGAAGTAAGGCTGGCTGCTTCTAGTGTCAGGTTTGGGGCCCCTTAGCAAGAGGTATGGGGCTCACTGTGACCAGATGCTGCTTGTTTGAGAAAATTAAGGGAAATCTGAAGCAGGAGCCAAGACAGGCCAATCCTATGGTAACGCCACTGGAAACAGTTTGGGAGGCCCAAAATTTAGGTGGGGCATCACCAGAGTGAGGCAAACAATGTGAGGCAGGTTGCTGGAGTCCCAGATATGGTGCTTGTCTACTGGCCTCATGGGGGAAGGGCTCACCAAAGGAACAACAGCCTCCACCAGCATGTCTGTCCGAGAAAAAACTGCCTCTCCAACACTGGCTTTGATGCCAAACAACTCAGTTCTTCCTCATAAGTCTCTGGTGCCTTTCAAGCTGCCTCCTCCATGCCGGAGCTCAGAAGGAGCAAGTCTGAGTCCATGCTAAGGCCTTTAAGAGGAACTGTCTGGGGCTCCAGCAGCCTCAGCCTCTCTCCGCCTCAATTCCCGCTGGATTTTACAGCCAGAAGTGATGGGGACTTCTCTTCCTGGCACTGGATCCCTGAGTTGGAGGCCTGTTGTCGGACAGGGACCCCTTGCTCCTGAAGTAGAACCTTCACAGCCGAGGTATCCTTCCTGATTTTTATCCACCATGTGTGGGTGTGGGAATAGTTCATCTGAGCCTCTGCCCCTCCTACTGGTCTCAACGTGGCCTCTTCTTTAATTTCATAGTTGTAGGACTTCCATTCAGCTCAATTTCAGACAATTCTAAAGGATGTTTGTTCTGTAGTTTAGTTATAATTTTGATGTGGTTGTGAGCAGAGGCAAGTACCACAGTTACCTACTCCGCTATCTTGACCAGAAGTTACACCTCATTCTTTCCAAGGTAAACTGTTCTCCCCACCCCTGGCTACCTTAAAGATATTCTTTGGTGTTTTTCACTTTCACTGTGATGTGTTTCATTATGTATTTCTTTTTAGTTATCTGGTTTGGGATGTTGGTACTCCAGGTTTTGTAAATTTGTATCTTTCATCAGTTCTGAAAATTCTCAGCCTTTATCCTTTCAAATATAACCTCAGTACCCTTCTTCTCTTCTTCTGGAATCCAGGTAGATATATTATAGCTCTCTGCTTTTTTTATTTTTTTTTTTTCAGTTTCATTTCTTTGGCCTTTTGTTGATAAATTCTTCAGGTCTATCTTCAGTTAACTGATTTTTCTTCCCAGCTATGTCTAATCTGCTGTTAACTCTGTGTGTAAAGTATAAATTTAACTTCCTATAGATTTTCATTTGTACAAGTTCTATTTGGTTCTTATTAAATTCTATTTGACATTACTTTTTAGTCTCTTGCTTTCTACTCATATACTCAACCCTCTACTTGAGTTTATTAAAATAACTTTGAAACATATTAGACATTATAAATTCTGTGGGAACTCCCTATATTTGAGGTTGTTATGAATTCAATTCTGCTATTTTTCCGTACTGTCTGTCATTCATGGGTCCTTGTTTTCTATGTGTTTTGTAATTCAAAACTGTGAGCTCAGCCCAGGTGGGTGTGGCTCAGTTGGTTGAGTGTTGCCCAGTTCTCCCAAAGGTCAGTTCGATTCCCGGCCAGGGCACATACCCAGGCTTCGGGTTCGATCCTCGGTCAGGGTGCATATGGGAGACAACTGATTGATGTTTCTCTCTCTCTCTCCCTAAAAAAATAATTGATAAAAATATATATTTTTAAAAAGACTGTGAACCCTGGGCGGTTTGGCTCAGTAATTAGAGCATCAGCCCGAGGACCAAAAAGTCTCGGGTTTGATGCCAGTCAAGGATACATACCTCGTTTTTGGTTTGGTTCCCAGCCCTAGTCGGGGTCGTGTGGGAGGCAACGAATCGATGTGTCTCTCTCACATCAATATGTTTCTCTCTCTCTCTCTCCACTCTTCCCACTCTATCTCAGAAGATTAATGGAACAATATCCTTGGGTGAGGATTTTTTTAAAAAAGACTGTGAGCCCGGCTGGTGTGGCTGTGGATTGAGTGTCGTCCCAAGGACTGAGAGGTCCCAGTTCGATTCCTGGTCAGGGCACATGCTGGGGTTGCAAACTTGATCCCCAGTAGGGGGCATGCAGGAGGCAGCCGATTGATGTCTCTCTCTCCCTCTAAGAAATCAATAAAAACATATTTTAAAAATAAGACTGTGAGCTCATATTTCCTGGGATCATATTTGGGGAAGCCTGGGCTGAAGGTCAGTTCCTCCAGGCAGAATCTATGTTTGCTTTTGCCAGATTCCTGGAAGCACTGTTAGCTTAGGACCAACATATAAACTAAATGATCAGTTGCAGTTTTTAGAGGACCTAGGGACTGTGAAATCAAGCTGCAAATCTACACAGGAACCACCCTGTAGTTACAGTCTCAGGGGAGATGCTTTCTGCCTCTTGCCCTCAATGCCAACCACGGTTTGAAACAGGCAATTTACCTGTGTTCCCCCTTGGAGTCCCTAATTTTTAAAAATTGATTTCACAGGAAGGGAGAGGAGAGATGGGGAGATGGGGAGAGAAAGAGAGAGAGAGAGAGAGAGAGAGAGAGAGAGAGAGAGAAACATTGATGTAAGAGAGAAACATTGATCAGTAGCCTCCTGCACACACCCAGCTCGTGACCAAAATCTGAAACCTGGGTATGAGCCCTGACTGAAAATCGAACCCACCACCTTTTGGTGTATAGAATGACACTCCAACCAACTGGGCCACACCGACAAGGGCCTTGAAGTCCCAATTTGTATTGGTGCATGTGTGTGTATTTGTGTGTGGATGTGTGTGTGTGGATGGTACTTGAGTTTCATCACCTGGTGCCTGTGCCTACAGTACCATGAAAAACAAAGGCTCTTTGGCAAATGACTTCCAGTGAAATCTAGCTTCTCAGTGTTTCATCAACCTCTCGAAGTTATCATTTTTGCTTCATTTTTGGCCTCTGTGTCTTCCTTATGAATTTTCCAGCTCTTCAATTCATTTAAAAAGATTTAAAAAATAATTTCATCCACTATTAAAGTTGTTTAGCCACACTGGCAGAAACAGAAGTGCATTTGTGAGTTCCTTAGAGGAAACCCAGGGATACCTGACTTGGGAGATCTGGCTCTGCTCCAACCTCCCCCAGTTAATTCTAAAGCCTCTTACAGTTCTGAGCTGCCCCCACTACCCCAGGGGCCAGCGGGTTAAAGACCAATTATTTTCCAGTTCATCCACTTACTAGGGAAACAATGAAAACTCATGCTGCTTTCCTTACACTCCTCAGACTCTTGCTTTAACTCCCCTTATTCTTGCTTGGGGAAGCACTGGGTAGCTTATAAACCCTCCCCTTCTCTGAGTGTTTGAGTAGTTTTCTTTCTCACATTGATTTTGGGAGTGGGCAGTAGAACATCACATTCCCCACTAGGTGGAGGCCTTGCTATTCTGAGGAATTCTGTTTCTTTCCTAATCTAATCTCTTTATAAGGGAAAAGGGGTGGAGTTGAGGCAATGATTAATAATAGCAGCAGGGCAAATTCAGCACCTGGCCCATTTGTAAGATCTGAGAGTATCTAACCCCAACTGTTTTGCAGAATAATTTCATCTCAGCTCTGGGTCCTGGTTAGCAATTCTGGGACAAAAGGAAAACTATCTCCCCTCAGTAAGTGACTCCATTGCTGCAGCTAATCCCATTGCCTCCCATTGCAAAGTCCACACTGCTTATCACAGCCTCCAAAACCTTGCTCCATCAAACCACCCCAGCTTACTTGTCCACTCACTTCCCTGTCCCTCACTCTGCTACAGCTGCCTTAGACATGTTTCTAAAACACAGTAAGCTCATTTCCAACTCTGGGCTTCTGCACCCTCAGGTGCCTTCAACCTGGAATTCTCTTCTCTCTCATGTTCCTGCAATTGCCGACATCTCCACTACTAAGCACTACCTCAGAGGTCACCTTAGACAACTCATTTATATTTATGAATTATGCTTTCTGCTTGTTCAAGCATTATATTAATGTGGCAGTGGTAGAAAACATTAATTTTTTAAACACCCTTACTATTTTTTAATTTTTTTTTTATTTTTGAAGAAGAGAGGGAGGGGGGCTAAACAGAGAGAGAGAAAGAAAAAGAAACATCGGCCCTGAATGGTTTGGTTCAGTGGTTAGAATGTCGGCCTGCGGACCAGAGATTCTGGGGCTTGGTTCCCGCTGAGGGCACATACCTCGGTTTTGGTTGGTCCCTAGCCCCTGTTGGGATGGTGTGGGTGGCAACCTGTTGATGTGTCTCTCTCATATTGATGTTTCTCTTTCTTTCTCTTCCTCCCTCTCTCCCTCCTACTTTATCTGAATATAAATGCAGGAATGTCCTGAGTGAGGATGGAAAAAAAAAAGAAAGAAACATCAATGTGAGAGAGAAAACAGTGATTGGTTGCCTCCCACACACACTCAGGGGTCAAACCCACAACATGGGTATGTGCCCTGACCGAGAATCGAACCCACCACGTTTTGGTGTACATGTAAAACACAATTATATAAATGTGATGGTTGTAACTGGCTTTCACCTATCTCGGTGTTGAAATTTTCCATCATTTATATCTTGTCCCGAGCACAGAATCCTGAGCAATGAAATACCAAGGAATGAAAGAACATGGTAGTAGCACCATTTGCCTCTGCACACAGACCACGGATTTATCTGAAAGTTCTTTTTTTTTTTTCTTCTCCTAAAATATCTCACCAAGTGTTTCGGGTCAAAGTAGGTTTGGTCTGGTGAGTCAGTGTCCAAACCTCCGGTAAGATGGCATAGAAGAGGCATAGGAATAGCATTTTGTGATGAAGCTGCAACACCCCTTTCACTGTCTTATTCCTATAGCTGAAGTCAGTATCTGAAATTATTCTGTTGAGGCTTTGGCCAGGTAGTTCAGCTGGTTAGAGCATTCTCCTGATATGCCAAGGTTTCCGGTTTGATCTGGGATCAGAGCACACACAAGAATCAATCAAATGACCCAGCCATTGGTGTGGCTTAGTTGGTTGAGCCTCCTCCCATGCACTAAGAGGTCGCTGGTTCAATTCCAGTCAGGGAACATGCGGGGTTTTCTAGTTCTATCCCAGGCGGGAGGCTTGCAGGAAGCAGACAATTGATGCATGGGTGTTTTTTCTTCTCTCTCTCCCTTCCTCTCTCTACAAAATCAATAAAAACATTTAAAAGAATCAACCAATGAATTCGCAAATGAGTAGAACAAATCGATGTTTCTCTCTGAAATTATTATTTTGTTGATCGTTTGTTTTCATTGTCGCCCTTGTCCTCAAGCATGCAAGCCGGTCCTCAAAAGCAGTGTCTTTGCCCTGGCCCGTTTGGCTCAGCGGTTAGGGTGTCCACCTGCGGTCCAGAGAGACCCGGGTTCAGTTACCACCAAGGGAGCGTACCTTGGTTACAGTTTGTCCGCGGCCCTGGTTGGCCATTCAGGTGGCAGTCAATTAGTGTGTCCCTTTCAGGTGGATGTTTCTCTTTGTCTCTCTTCCTCTCTCCCTCCCACTCTATACGGTTGTATCCCGACCCTAGCAACATGCCCCTGGCACAATAGGAGGTGCTCAGACACTATTATAGGAAGAAGTGAAAATGACAGCACTCAGTCCTAGCTCTGTCTCTCTGGGCCCTCACAGCACACGCCACCGCTGCGCCAGGGAAGATGTGCAGTACTCTCAGGAGACCTCTGAAAGGCCGCGCGGGGCCCTCTGGGAAGTGTAGTCCGCGCGCTGGCCCGGACCGGGGTTGCGGGAGCGAGGCTCCGCGTGCGCAGGCGCACTTCCGGCTCTGCCCCGCCACTGCGGCCATTGTCCGGGCCCGGTGCGACTAAGGCGGCTTTGGCCGCACCTCCGTACATCAGAATTGGAGAGGACTGATCCTGAAGCGGGGACGAGAAGAGCCGGCCCAGACGTTGGGTGGGCCTGCGGTCGCTAAATCTGGAAACTCCAGGAGGCAGTGATTCCGAACGTGCGGGTCGGGGCGGCACTTCCCACGGGTTTGGCGCGTGTCCGCGGGGCCGCGCCCACCATCCTGCGGGTGGGGCTGGGCGTGGCCAGAAGAGGGTGTGCTGGACGCGGTGAGCCTTTAATTTGGAGAAGGGTAGCGGCGGGCCCACGCTGGGGCCCAGGCACCTCTCCACCCCTCTCCTGGGAGAAAAGTGTCTGAGGGACGGAGGCGGGAACGAAGGGAAGGGGTGGTGCCGGCGGTTTCAGTGGGGTGAGTAGGCCCTTTCTTTTCTCCCCAGTCCCTGTCTGGGAACCTGGCCCTGAGAAGAAGGAATGGCCCCGAGGCCTCCGACGGCCGCGCCCCAGGTGAGCAGCGCGGACTTTTCTACTTCTGGGCGTGTTTGGAGCCATCGTTCTCCTTTGGAGACTCCGTTTCCTGGCTCGGTCGTCCCCTCAGAGACTTCTAGCTATGTGAAACCTAAGGTGTCCAGAGTTTGGGGGGGAGCGGACTTCCCAAAAGGGGGACTGTAGTGGGGGGAGGAAGGGAAGAGGGCTGTGCGGTCTTCTGGGAGGAGTTAAGAGTGGATGTGTTGGAAAGTATCAATGTTGAAAATGCATGTCCTAAACCAGTTCCTTGAACTCTTGTCAATAAGGAATGGAGAGGGTGGGGTTACAGGATAGACAGCTGTACTAGAGGAAGTGACTGCCAGTGAGTGAGTGAAGGAGAGAGGAGCCAAGCTTCTGACCCAGGAGCCATGCACAAACCTAAGGGTCCTAAGAAGCTTGGTCTGGATTTGCAGCAGAAGAGGCTGGAGACAGGCTTTCTTGGGCAAGGGGCCGGGGGGGGGGGTGTTTGTCTCATAACTTTTCATGTCTTTTTCTGCTTTAAGAAGGTATAGTAGTGCACATCCGCAGATGTTCAGCCTTCAGTGTAATGAGTATGAAGATGAATTGTGAACCCATTTGTTCTTGTTAGGGAGAAGGTATTCTGAGCATCACAAATCTGAGGTTGTCCACTGGTTTACGTAGAGCATATAGGTACAAATGTATCAAGGCCGAGATGGTATTTTAATCCACAACCTCTTTAGAATTAAGGGAAAATCAGATTCTAATGGCTCTGTGTGTGAGACAAGAGTAATCCAGGTAAAAATGCCAACTAGTAATGTCCTTTAAAAGCATTTTACAGTAAATTTAACACACCATATAAGTGATATAAGATGCCTGTATATCTACTACTTCCTGTTACATGTTTTTGTTTTACAGGGGTGAGCCTTAAGGAATAAGATGAGTAAAAACATTAGAATAAGACAGTTATTGAGTTTGAGGCGAGCCAGAGCAAATCACTGTCATCAGCACCTTTCTATGCAAAGTGTTGTCTCAATAGGCTGTGAGAATTAGGATGACTTAACACCTCATGGAGGTGATGATCCTTTCCACAGATGTGGGTTGCCTTTTTAATGGTGAAAGTGGATCTGTGTTCTGAGCAGTGAGTTTTAGAAACTGCTTTAAGCTTCACTTTTAAAGTTACATTCCCCAAGTGCTCTGGTTCATTTATACATTTCTCAATGAATGGCCTGATGGTCAGCTTGGGTTACTGAACTTCAGCTGAAGGACCGAACAGAACAGTGAACCTACAACAGAGGTTCATGCGACAACTTACCCAGAAAGTTAATTAGTGAGGGATGACAGCCTCATATAGAAGTAGAGCACAAGAAAGGCGGTGTCAAGTGTTGTTGCAGAGATCCAGAGGCTGTTGTGAGTACAAAGAGGGAAGAGGAAATCCTGCCGTTGGGAAAGTCAGTGGAGACATCTTTGAGTAGGAGCAGAATCTAAGCAGGTGAAATTGAAGGGGATCAAGGTCGAGCTGATTGTAGGTCAGGGGAGTTGGGAGGTAAGAAGATGAGGGACATTTTCATGAAACCATTGTACCATGTGACAGTGGGCATAGGTTGTAGGCAATGGGTAGATGAGAATAGAAAGGACTTTGGACTTTTTGCTTTTGGCCTTGGTAATCCATTTATTCTTTTTATGTATTCATTCAGCAGATAGTCGTTGAACCCAGTGATGTATTGAGACAGTTTTCTAGGTGACTGGGATACATTAGTGAACAAAATTTATAAAGGTCTCTTCTTTTCTGGAGCTCACATCCTAGAAGGAGTAGACAGAAAAATTATATGGTATCCTAGACGGTGACAGTACCTCAGAAAAATAATTGAAAGTAGAAAAGGTAAGAGGATTGAGGAGGGGATGTGGGGGCTTGTGGTAGGATTACAATTTTAAATAAGATGGCCAGGGTATTGGTGACATCTGAGCAGACTTGAAGGAGGTTTGAGAAAGAGTTCTCTGAAAACAGCAAGATATGTGTCTGGTGAAGTTCAGGGAACAGCAAGGAGCGTAGTAGAGCTTGAGCCAATGTTTTGGAGCAGGGGACTAGTACAGTTTCTTCTTAGTTTTTTTTTTTTTTTATCCTCACCCAAGGACATTATTTCCATTTTTTTGTTCAGATAGAGTGGGAGGGAGAGGGAGGGAGAGAGAGGAAGAGAGAGAGAGAAAGAAACATCAATGTGAAAGGCACACATGGAGTGGCTGCCACTCGCATGACCCAACCAGGGCCGGGGACAAACTGCAACCGAGGTACATGCCCTTAGCAAGAACTGAACCCTCGCTGGACCGCAGGCCAACCAACGTTCTAACTGCTGAGCCAAACCGGCCAGGGCGTTTCTTCTTAGTTTTAAAGATTGTTGTTAATAATGAAGTGTAGGAGCAGGAGCTTGGTAGTTAGAGCTCCTTTAGAGAGGTGTTTTGATGGGTGTGACCTTCCCCAGAGACTTGGCTAACAAATACCTGAAGTGGCCCACGGTGGGAGGGTAATGGAAGTAGAGATGGGCAGTAGAGCGGGGATACTCTGAAAAATAATTAGGATGTGTAGGATCATTTGTATCTATATCTATGTAAACACTATGTATTCTTTTCTTCCTTGTATGTGTACTACATATTTAATTAGGAATAAAAAAAGGTGCTTACCATTCTTAAAGTTGAAACCACCAGAACAGTAAGAAATTGGAAAGTTTTATAAGAAAAAAACTACATGTGGAGACCAGATTTCTTGGTGTTCTACCTTCATGGGGAGGAAATGGAGAGTGACTGGCCTGGTGTCTTTTCATTTTAGATCCCAAGAGCTCTGTCGTTAAATCATCAGGTTGAACAGACCCAGCAGGCTCTTGTCACCTGAACTCAGAGAATATGCTCCTGGGCCATCAAGGGAAGCCAAGCCACTTGCTGAACTAGGTCAGAATATTTGCAGTCAGCGATATTCCAGCTCTCTCTGTTTGGAGGTCCCTTTTCTCAGCCTCTTCCTCAGCTAATTGGAGCTGGTCTTTTTTTTTTTTTTTTTTTTAATCCTCACCTAAGGACATTTTTCCATTTTTTTGTTCAGATAGCGTGGGAGGGAGAGAGAGAGAGAGAGAGAGAGAAACATCAATGTGAAAGGGATACATCGAGTGGCTACCACCCACACGACCAACCAGGGCCGGGGACAAACTGCAACCGAGGTACATGCCCTTAGCAAGAACTGAACCCGGGTCTCTGGACCGTAGGCCGACGCTCTAACTGCTGAGCCAAACCGGCCAGGGCAGGAGCTGGTCTTTAAGCCTCGGCTCAGACATTCCTTGCCCTGGGTAAAATCAGGTGCCCCTCCTTGTGCATTCTCATAGCACCTGTGCACACCTGTCATAGAATGATGTTTACCCATTCATCTCTATACTGGACTTTCATTTCCTTTAGGGCAGGACCATGTAGTTCCTTTCATCCCTTGTTCCAAAATATACATGAGTAAGTGGATGTCACACGAGCAAACATTTGTAATCACTTAGCCTCAAGCAGTAATTTTACACTTTCTACATTTTCTGCTCTGTACATGGCAAACATATTTTTCCAGTTATAGTGATCCTAATTTTTGGTGAAAGAATTGCATGAAACAACCGGACTTTCACAAAATGGTTTTAAGAAATTTTGTCTTTAAGACAATGTTAAGATGTCAAAGCCTGTTCCTCTAAGACCTGTTTCAAAACTATGATTCTTTTCCTGTCTTTTCTATGTCTTGTACTACTTTTTTTTCTCTTTAATCTTCACCTGGGGATATGCTTCCATTGACTTTCTAGAGAGAAAAATGGCCTTAGAAACATAAAATCAGCTGCCTCCCGCCCTCATCCCACTGTGGATTGAACCTGCAACCTAGACATGTGCCCTGTGTAGGAATTAAACCACCACCCTTCAGTGTACGAGATGATGCTCCAATCAATCGAGCCACCTGGCCAGGGCTATATTACGTTTATTTTATTAAAATATGTCTTATTAAAAGTATGTGAGCATAGCCCTGGTTGGTTTGGCTCAGCAGTTAGAGCATCGGCCGGTGGTCCAGAGACACCCGGGTTCGGTTCCCGCTAAGGGCACGTACCTCGGTTGCAGTTTGTCCCTGGCCCTGGTTGGGTCATGTGGGTGGCAACCACTCGTGTCCCTTTCACATCGATCTTTCTCTCTCTCTCTCTCTCCCTACCACTCTATCTGAACAAAAAATGGAAAAATGTCCTTGGATGAGGATTAAAAAGAAAAAAAAAAAGTACGTGAGCATATATATAATACATTTTTTTTGATCCTCACCTGAGGACATTTTTTCATTTTTTGTTCAGATAGAGTGGGAGGGGGGGAGAGAGAGAGAGAAACATCGATGTGAAAGGGACACATTGAGTGGCTGCCTCCCGCACGGATGAGGTCCAGATTTCCAGTTGGGATACTGTAAATGGTGATGCCTAAATAGGACATTTGTATTATGTGTTTAAAGGCTAACAGTAATTTTCTTCTTTCTGTACTCAATTGTTAGGTATGCTATTGACTTGCAACTTACCAATCTACTATGGTCTGGTATCAGAGAGCACTGACTACTTGAATAAAAACACCATACTGCCCCTGGCCAATGTGGCTCAGTTGTTTAAGTATCATTCTGTGCACCCAAGGGTTGTGGTCAGGGCACATGCCCCAATTTCAGGCTAGATCCCCAGTAGGAGGGTTGCATGAGGCAGCCAATCAATATTTCTCTCTCACGTAGATGTTTCTCTCTCTGTCTCCCTTCCTCCCTTCTTTGTTCCCTCCCTCCCTCTCCCTTTCTCTAAAAGAAAAAAGTAATGACAGTATTTGAAAAAAATAAATAAAAACACCATACTATATGCCAGTAAAATTAATGTGTTCTAATTGGGCAAAGTAACCTGGTCTTGAGGTGGTAGTTTTTATAAATTAGATTGATTTTACACATTAGCTGCCATTCTCTGGTTTTCAGTTTTGTAAAGTTTCAAAGTGAGTTACAGTGTGAGCTGATCTCTCCTCTAGAATTGGTATATGTTAGTGTTGGATGACTTTTTTTTTAATTTCTCACCCAAGGATGTACTTAGAGAGGGACACACAGACACACATTGATGTGAGAGAGAAACATCAATCAGTTGTCTTCTGCACACACCCCGACCAGACCGGCAACCCTTTAGTACACAGGACAACATTCAATCAACTGAGCCACTCCAGCCAGGCTAGATGACTCTTTTTTTTTCTTTTTCCCCAAATAAGAGCTGTTTATTAGCCGGCTGATATCTGATTCCGAACACATCAGTGACAGAGTCTTCGGATTCAGCTAGATGACTCTTTATATTAGTACGTGTTATCCTTTCTGGAAGTACCTTTTCCACCCTTCTGCTCTTAAAATTCTTCTTTTTTTTTTTTTTATCCTCACCCGAGGATAAATTTTTGCATTTATTTTTAGATAGAGTGGGAGGGAGAGAGAAAGAGAGAAACATTGATGTGAGAGAGACCCATCTAGTGGCTGCCACCCACACGACCCCAACCGGGGCCAAGGACAAGCCACAACCGAGTTACGTGCCCTTAGTGGGAACCAAACCCAGACTCTCTGGTCTGCGGGCCAACACTCTAACCGCTGAGCCAAACCAGCCAGGGCTTAAAATTCTTTATTTCAGGGAACCCACGTTATAGATAAGAAAATTGGATCTCTTGAAGATATGCAATTTACCAAGGATATTACATACTTCCTAGTTGTAGGGCTTTTTAGGGACCCATGAAACTGAGTCTTCTCAACTTAATATATGCTGTTTCCAGTTCTTTGCTTTGAGCTTCACTATTTGGCCAGGGTCCTTTTATGTCAGCATGAGGAAGGGGAACATTTGATACTTCTTGTTGATTTTTTTTTTGTTACAGATGTTTCTCCTTTTTTACCCCATTGGCACCCTCCTCCGCAACCCCCGGCCCAGTCCCCGGCTTTGTTGTCCATGTCCATTGGTTAGGCATACATGCATATAAGTTCTGTGGTTTATCTCTTCCCTCCCTCCACCACCCCTCTTCTGAGGGTTGTCAGTCTGTACCCTACTTCCATGTTTCTGGGTCTACCTTATTCCTCAGACTGTTATGTTCCTTATATTCCATAACTAAGTGAGATCATGTGGTATTTCTCTTTTTCTGCTTGGCTTGTGTCACTTAGGATAATACTTTCCAGGACCCTCCATGTCGTCTCAAAGGATAAGAGATCTTTCTTTCTTACAGCTGCATAGTACTCCATTGTGTATATGTACCACAGCTTTTTTATCCATTTGTGTACTGATGGACACTTGGGCTGTTTCCAGATCTTAGCTATTGTAAATAGTGTTGCTATGAACATGGGGGTACATATATTCTTTGTGATTGGTGCTTCAGGCTTCTTAGGGTATATTCCTGGAAGTGGGATCACTGGGTGAAATGACAATTCAATTTTTAATTTTTTGAGGTAACACCATAGTGTTTTTCATAGTGGCTGCACCACTCTGCAATCTCACCAGCAGTGTACTAGAGTCTTCTTTTCTCCACACCCTCGCCAACACTTGTTGTTTGATGATTTGTTGATGGTGGCCATTCTGACAGGTGTGAAGTGATACCTCATTGTTGTTTTAATTTGCATCTCTCTGATGATTAGTGACGTTCAGCATTTCTTCATATGTCTCTTGGCCATTTGTATGTCCTGTTGGGAGAGGTGTTTATTCAGCTCCTCTGCCCAGTTTTTAATTGAATTCTTTGTCTTCCTTTTGTTGTGTTGTATGAGTACTCTATATATTTTGGAAATTGACCCCTTATCTGATGTATTATTGGCAATGATGTTTGTTCTCCCGTACATTGCGTTGCCTTTCCATTTTGATGGTTATTTCTTATGCTGTACAGAAGCTTTTGAGTTTGATGTAGTCCCATGTGTTCATTTTTTCCTTTGTTTCTGTTGCTTAGGTGATGTATCAGTGAAAATTAGGCTGCATATGATGTCCTAAATTTTGTTGCCTACATTTTCTTCTAGAATTTTTATGGATTCACAGGTCACATTTAAGTTTTTTATCCATTTTGAGTTTATTTTTGTGTATGGTGTGAGTTGGTGGTCTAGTATCATTTTTTTGCATGTAGCTGTCCAATTTTCCCAACACCATTTATTAAAGAGGCTATCTTTACTCCACTGTATGCTCTTGCCTCCTTTGTCAAATATTAATTGAGCATATTGCCTTGGGTCCATTTCTGGGTTCTCTATTCTGTTTCACTGATCTATATGCCTGTTCTTGCACCAGTACCAGGCTGTTTTGATTATAGTAGCTCTGTGTGTTTGGGTTCTCTCTCTTTGTTTCTTGGTGAGTCTAGCTAAGGGTCCATCAATCTTGTTTATCTTTTCGAAAAACCAGCTCTTTGTTTCATTGATCCTTTGAATTGTTTTTTTGGTCTCTATGTCATTTATTTCTGCTCTGATCTTTACTATTTCCTTCCTTCTACTTGCTCTGGGGTTTTCTTTTTGTTTGCTTTCTAATTCTTTAAGTTGTGAGGTTAGACAGTAAATTAGAAATTTTTCCTGCTTCTTGAGGTAGGCCTGTAGTGCTATGAACTTCCCTCTCAGAACTGCTTTCGCTGCATGCCATAGATTTTGTGTTGTTGTGTGTTCATTTTCATTGGTTTCCAGTAAGTTTTTAATTTCTTCCTTGATCTCCTCAGTAACCCATTCATTGTTTAATGACATGCCATTTAGCCTCCATGTGTTCACATGTCTTTGCATGTTTTTGTTGCAATTGATTTCTAGTTTCATGTCATTGTGATCTGAGAAGATGCTTGATATTTCAATCTTCTTGAACTTGTAGAGACTTAGTTTGTTCCCTAACATGTGGTCTATCTTTGAGAATGTTCCATGTGCAATTGAGAAGAATGTGAAACTTCTGTAGTTTTGGGGTGTAATTCTCTGTAGATATCTATTAAATCCATTGGGTCTAGTGCTTCATTTAGAGTCTCTGTTTCCTTGCTAATTTTTTTCTAGAGGATCTATCCAGTGGTGTCAACGGGGTGTTGAAGTCACCTACTATGATTGTATTGCTGTCGATTTCTCCTTTGAAATCCTCCAGAAGATTTTTAATATATTTTGATGCTCTTATATTGGGTGCTTATATGTTTATCAAGGTTATATCTTCCTGTTGGATAGATCCTTTCAATATTATGTAGTGGCCTTCTTTGTCTCTAGTTATGGCCTTCATTTTGAAATCTATTTGATCAGATATGAGTATTGCTACCCCAGCTTTTTTTCCCTTTCCGTTTGCTTGGAAGATTTTTTTTCCATCCCTTCACTTTCAACCTATGTGAGTCTTTTGCTGTGAGGTGGGTCTCTTGTAAACAACATATAGATGAGTCATGCTTTCTTATCCAATCAGCTACTCTGTTTTTTTATTGGAGCATTCAGTCCATTTACATTTAAGTTGATTATTGATATGTGCTTGTTTATTTTCATTTTTTTTTTTAGTTGGGTTATATTTTTATTCCTATTTCTTCTAATTACAGCAGTCCTTTTAACATTTCTTGCAGTGCTGGTTTGGTGCTAATGTATTCCCTTAACCTTTTTTTTTGTCTGGAAAGCTCTTTATTTGACCTATTTTGAAGGATAGCCTTGCTGGGTAGAGTAGTCTTGGATTCAGATCCTTGTTTTTCATGACCTTGATTACTTCATGCCATTCCCTTCTGGCCTGTAGTGTTTCTTTTGAGAAGTCAGATGATAGCTTAATGGGGGTTTCTTTGTAGGTAACCTGTTGCTTATCTCTTGCTGCCTTTAGGATTCTCTCTTTGTCTTTAATTTTTGGCATTTTAATTACTATGTGTCTTGGTGTAGGACTGTTTGGGTTCTTCTTACTTGGGGCCCTCTGTGCTTCTTGAACTTGAATGCCTTCTTCCTTCACCAAATTAGGGAAGTTTTCTGTCACTATTTTTTCGAATATCTTCTCTAACCCTTGCTCATTTTCTTTTTCTTCGGGGACTCCTATGATGCAAATATTATTACATTTCCAGTTGTCCCACAGTTCTCTTAAGCTGTCTTCCTGTTTTTTAATCGTTTTTTCCTTTTGGTTTTCTGATTCGTTGATTTTTCTACCCTGTCTTCTAATTCGCTGATCCGGTCCTCAGCTTCCTCTACTCTGCTGTTTAGATCTTCCAGTGTATTCTTTATTTCTGATATGTCATTCTTGATTTCTTCTTGGTGGTTTTTAATTTTCAATTGTTTTTTTTTCAACATCTCTATGTCCTTACTCATGCTGTTGAGCTTCCTCAAGGTCATGGCTCTGAATTCTAGTTCTGTTAACTTGCGTAATTGCTCCATATTTATCTCATCTTTGGTAGAGGTCACTTGTTCTTTCATTTGGCTTTTGTTTCTGTGATTCACCATTTAGGCTATCACAGTGTGCGTTGGAGCCTGTCAAATTTTCCCTGTGGGTATTGGTGTTCTGCTGTTTGTGGCTCCCTCTCCTGGGTTTGGATGAGCGAGGGAGGACGCACGTTAAACACCACTGTCAAGTCTTACTTTCTTGGTTAGAGTTGCTAGCCCAGGAATAATACAGTTATCCTGTAGCTTTTTGCCTGGAGGTTATCAGCAGCGGTTACTTGAAGAGTTCTGGGTTGTCAGTTGAATGAAAAACTCCCTCAGGTGCTCAGGGTAAGGGGAGGGGCCACTGCCTCTCCCCAGAGCCCTGGGAAGGAGCAAGATGGCCACCGTCCTACGTGGCTTGAACTCAGCAAAAGCTCTGAGTTCCCTCCAAATCCCGAGTGTCCCCACACAGTTCCAGTCCAGTCCACCCTCCCTCTGCCGGAGCCACAGTGAGTGGCTGTGGCTGTTTTAGTGTCTGTCCCAGCTCAGCGCTATGGAGCCGGTTGGGAGTTTAACCCGAGGGTGCTGCTCACAGCTAAGGCCGCTGCTGTGTGCTCCCAGCCCCCCTCTCGCGTCTCCGCAATCATACCAGGATCAAGTCAGTGTCCCTGGTTATATGATCCTCGCAAGCTGCTTTTCTGTTGCTTTTTCCCATCAATTTGCCTGTGTTTTAATTGTAATTCCAGTTTGATCCTGGGAGACGGTCTGTGTAGCTTACATTCACTGTGCCGCCATTTTGGAATTTCTTGTTAATTTTTAAAAGGGTTGATGATGAAGTTCAGTTATATCTGGAAGAAGAGTGAGTAGTGTTTACAAGATGTTACTGGGTCATTTTATTATGGTCTAAGGTGTGACCTGCAGCTCTGAGAATGCCCTAAAGTTGATGTGAGTCAGAGTGGCTAACTCACACCAAGACTCTCAGAGTATATTTTACCTACTAAATCATGCAAACTCTTGATCGTCTTTTGTGTACCAAAATGATTATGGAGATTTGAAGGTGCCCAGGACAAGGTCTTGACCCTCTAGCCCCACAGTAAATAATAGATAACAGACACCATAACACATGTGCTATGAGCTGTGCTGGAGAGAGGCCCAGAGAGGGGAGCCATGTTGGATATGAGAGGGCACTTAGCACAGACCTGGGAGTAGGAATGGACCTCCAAGGAAAGAATCAGTGTTAGCTAGGCAGAGGAGGGAAGGCCGAGGGTTTTGAAGCAACACTTGCAGAGATGAAAGAGATTGGTTTCAAGAAGCTATAGCTCTTCTGCACACTGAATTTTGGTGTAGAGAGGAGGAGAAGCCAGAGAGAGCTAAAGTTGTGGAAGTAAGGTGGGGACTAGGTTATGGAAGGGTTCTGAAGCTCACAGTAACGAATCTAATTTTTAATCTTAAGGAACATTTACTGAATATTTATGGAGCACCCACTATGTGCCTGGCCTGTTCTAGGCAATGGAGATTCAACCATAAAAAAAATAGATAACGCCCTGGCCTGTTTGGCTCAGCGGTTAGAGCATCAGCCTGCGGTCCCGAGAGACCCGGGTTCGGTTCTCGCCAAGGGCATGTACCTCAGTTGCAGTTTGTCCCCGGCCCTGGTTGGGTTGTGCGGGGGTGGCAGCCACCCGATGTGTCCCTTTCACGTCAATCTTTCTCTTTCTCTCTCTCCCTCCCACTCTATCTGAACAATATCCTTGGGTGAGGATAAAAAAAAAAGAAAGAAAGAAAATAAATAACAAACAACAAGTGTTGGCGAGGGTGTGGAGAAAAGTGGACTCTAGTACACTGCTGGTGGGAATGCAGAGTGGTGCAGCCACTATGAAAAACACTATGGTGTTACCTCAAAAAATTAAAAATTGAATTGCCATTTGACCCAGTGATCCCACTTCCAGGAATGTACCCTAGGAAGTCTGAAGCACCAATCAGAAAGAATATATGTACCCCCATGTTCATAGCAACACTATTTACAATAGCTAAGATCTGGAAACAGCCCAAGTGTCCATCAGTACACAAATGGATAAAAAAGCTGTGGTACATATACACAATGGAGTACTATGCAGCTGTAAGAAAGAAAGATCTCTTATCCTTTGAGACGACATGGAGGGACCTGGAAAGTATTATCCTAAACGAAACAAGCCAAGCAGAAAAAGACAAATACCACATGATCTCACTTATTTGTGGAATATAAGGAACATACCAGTCTGAGGAAAAGGGTAGACCCAGAGACGTGGAAGTAGGGTACAGACTGACAACCCTCAGAAGAGGGTGTGGTGGGGGGAGGGAAGAGATAAACCACAGAACTTATATGCATGTACGCGTAACCAATGGACATGGACAACAAAGCCGGTGATGGGGTGGGGGGTGGGAAAGAGGGTGTCAATGGGGAAAAAAAGGAGAAACATCTGTAACAAAAATAAAATAATAGAAAAACAGAGAGAAAATAGATAATATTCCTGCTCTCCTGGAGTTTACATTCTGCTTTGGAATACAGACTACAAACAAATAAATATATGATGTGTTGTGGTAAGGGCTGTGAAAAAGGAAAATAAGAGAGTGACAGTGCACTGTCGGGGGCACTGTTTTATGTAAGGAAGTCAGAGAAGGCTTCTCTGATGAGATGAAATTTGAACAAAGAACTGAAAGAAGTGAGTGGGGGCCACAAGCATATCTGCTGGAAGAGGCTTCCAAGTCAAAGAACAGTGAGAGCAAATACTCCAAAGCAGGAGCATGTGTAGTGAGTTCTGGGAACTGTAAGGAGAGCAGGGTGAGTGAAGGAAGGGGAGAGAGCAGTAGGTCAGGGATGAGGTTCAAGATGAAGTCAGGGAGATAGTAGGGGGCCAGATTGTGAAGGCCTATGTAGACACTGTAAAGATTTGGCTTTTTATAGGGATGCTATTAGAGGCTTTAAAGCAAAGAAGTGACTTGATATGCATGTTTTAACAAGATTGCTCTAGTTGTCATATGGAAAACAGACTTGGGAGGAAGACATGAGTGGAAGAGGAGAGAGGCAAGTTAGGAGGTTGTAGCAATGGTCCAGGTAGTAGATGATGGTGGCATGGAGTAGGGTAAGGGTGGTAGGAATAGGGAAAAGTGGGAAGAAATGAAAAGTTTGTAAACATGATCAAATTTGTGTTTTAGAGACATGACTCCGATAGTGCATGAGGAAAAGAATTTGTGGGACCAAGAGTAGAATAGCAGAGGCTAGTTGTTGCCCTGCAATAAGGTCATTATATTGAAGTCCTTTAAATGCAAACTAAATTGATTTTTTTATAAGTTACTGGCATCTAGGTAGACAATATAAAGATTCAAGAAAAAGACATCACAGAACTTTTGTTACAGGTTATCAAAATATTGGTTGACAGCCTATCCTAGCACAAAGTAGCTTACCTAAGCTGCTGCATAATGACCTTAAAATTACTAGCAAGGAGAAAAAAGTACAAGAATAAGGTTCATAGCTAAATCGACTCCATGTTATAATCATTCTTCATGCTGATATTATCAGAAGGATCTCCATGATATAGGCAGTAATGACAGCTATATCTAAATCTTCTGACTCTTGATTCAATCTCTGGTTTCCTCTCCCGTGGGTCTTTTTGGAGCAGAGAAAGGGTGCATTATCTAATAACCTGTAACATCTTTTTTTTCTTTGCATTTATCTTCAGATAGAGTGGGAGGGAGAGAGGGAGGAAGAGAGAGAAACATCTACATGAGAGAGACACATCAAGTGGTCACCACCCACAGAACCCCAACCGGGGCCGGTGACAAACTGTTACCAAGGCATGCGCCCTTAGCAGGAACCAAACCCAGGTCTCTCTGGTCTGCGGGCCAACGCCCTAACTGCTGAGCTAAACTGACCAGGGCAACCTGTAACATCTTTTACATCCTTTCTTTCTGAGCAATTGTCAGTGTCCTCACTCCACGTCTCTAGAGCATGCCTTGACCCAGCTCCAGTCCACACCCCTGGAAATTTTTTTCTCTGTCCTGTCGTTAGGTGAACATTCTGGTAGAGGGAAGGGAATTGGGTATTGGAGTTGAGAGTGAAATGACTAATGTACTTGGCTAGTACTTCTGAGACAGCTTGAGTGCCAGCCGAATCTTCTTCACGGGGCATCTGAGAAGATGCTGGGGTCGAGGGTGGGGTAAGCTTCTTTGGTGAGTCACTTGGAAGTCTAGTCACAGCCTGAAGCTTCTCCTAGATTCCCTCCTAAAGAGTTCAGAAGGAAAGTGATCAGTACTTAATCTCTTAAGGCCCAGTGTATAGCCCACTTTGAAGGCTCTGTGCCTCTGTCTGTCTTCTCTGCCCTGCACATTCATAGCATCTCACTTTATTATACATTGTCTTGTATCATGCTCTAATAAATAACACATTTTAAAATAAACTGAAACATATTCAAGAACTGCAGTGTTTTTTCATTGGCTTTTTTTCTTGCCGCAGTGCATGTGGTCAAGTTAGACACCTAGGAAATACCTAGTGTCATCTTAACTGGCACAGACAGATCTCTGATGCTGGTCAGAAAAATCTGCCACATTTCAAGCCTTCCCTGTTCCTGTGGGAACTTCGCCACAGAGAAGCCAGTGTGTATGAATGCAGTCATGCACCTCACTCAGTGGATGGGCCCATTCCTGATTCTCTAAAATTCAAATCTCAACCATCTCCTTAAGGCTCAACTCAGTCAGGAAACAGATGTGTAGTGTGGGTCAGGCACTTGTGGGATACTAGTGTTTTACAATTTAAAAACAAATGTGTAGTTGCTCCCCTCATAATGCTCACCATCTAATTAGGAAAACAAACATTAAGTAGATTACTAGGTCTATTCGAATAATTGTGGTGGTGCCAGGTGGCTTAAAGCACACAATACAGGGATTGACCCTCCAATGGGGGATCAGAAGCCTTAAAATCTGCTAACCAACACCTGAAGTATGAAATGGAATTAGCAAGGGAAAGACTGGTGGGAGGGTGGGAAGAATGATACTTTCCAGGAAACTGAAAGAAGTCCACCAGTTCAGCTGTAGCCAAGCACATGGGGAGAAGAGGCATGGATAAAGGCAGACCACCTCCAAGTAGCCTCCCTCACTGCTCCAGCGAACTCATGGCTCTGCTTTCCATGCCTTTTTGTACAAATTGCCTTTACCATAGTTTATTGTATCCTTCTTGAGGTAGAAAGTAACCAGGACCAAAGGAGAAATTTCAAGAAGGGCGTGGTGACAGGTGTCTCGTGGCTTAACAAGGACTGGCAAGGCAAGCCAAAAATCAACCCATGAGCATCAGAACTGATGAATGAATGGCATGGAGGACCTCAGTCTCCCTAGTTTCAGTGGGGTGGTGAGGAAAAAGTGATTGGAATGGGAAAAGAAGTGTGAAAAGATCTTTGACCTAGCAATTTTAGTTCTAGCTAGTTATCCCAGAGAAATTGCACATAATCGCACAAAAATCTAGCATAATCGCACAAAGAATATTTAATGCAGTAATATTTGCAATCGTAAAATATTAGAAATAAGCCAAATGTCTGTTAACAGGACCTGGTCCATTTATGCATTCTCAGTATTTGTAAGCATCCAATATGTACTAGGTATCAATCTAGGTATATTACTGTTGTGAAGACAGATAAAGTTCTCATGAAGCTCACAGTGGGGGAGACAGACAAGCTAACAAGTAAGCAATCTCAGATAATGGTTAGAAGTAGAAGTGTCCTTTTTATCTGAATCTATTTGGTTCCTGAGTTCAGGTCGCAGGAATTTGGACAGAGAGGGAGAACTGTGTTGGGGGAAAATTAAACATGGTAATATGATAGAAAGTGAATTAGAGGAAGGTGCTAAGACAGCTTTTCTGAGGAAGTGATGCTGGAGATAAGACCTAAATAACCAATAGTAAGTAGTTGTCAACCATGTGGAGATCCTGGGAGGGAGAAAGTAACAAGCATAAAGGCTCAGAGTGGGAACAAGCTTGATGTGTTCGGGGATCAACAGGGTCAGCATAACTAGAGCCCAGTAAGTGATGGGGAGTTTGAATCTTATTCTTAGTACAATGGGTGCTGTTGGTTTTAGGTAATGGGAATATTATGATACTGTGGAGTGCTATGAAGTACTTCAAAAGAATCAAGTGAAATTATATGTACTGCTATGGGAAGATCTCCAAGGTACACAGTTAAATGTAAAAATAAGTTGTGGAATAATATTTATAATATTTCACAAAACAAGACACTGTGTGTGTGTGTGTGTGTGTGTGTGTGTAAGAAACATGGAAAGTAGACTCTTAAGTGTACGCACCAAACTGTTAACTGTGGTTATTTCTAGGGTTTAAATTAAGATTGATAATGGGGGTGAAGGAGGGCGCCCACTTCCACTTTTTACTTCCCACCACATTTGTATTTTGTAACAAAGGAAGTGCATGGGCAGGGAGGAATTGGTGATTGTATAAAAAGTCTTGGCTTTGAAGGGAAATAAGGCAAAAGCTAAGGGTGGCAGCACATATTGCTCCTCATGACTTTCTGGCCTGAATATTAGATTCTTTATATAATTATGTAAACAACTAGTATATTTAACCCAACATTGCCCCCTTGGGACATTAAATGTGTGATCATTGTTTCTAATAAACCCTACAGTATGTTGCCATGGGAATGTTTGTGGGGTTGATCCTACTTGAGCAGGAATGTGATCCTACAGGAATCAGTAACATTCAAGGATGTGGCTGTGGACTTCACCCAGGAAGAATGGCACCACGTGGCCCCTGCTCAGAGGCGTTTGTACAGGGATGTGATGCTGGAGAACTACAGCAACCTGGTTTCTCTTGGTAAGGGCCACATCTCAATGTCTTGCCCATTGGTTGGACTTTCCTTTCTCAGTTGCTAAGGTTGTGGGACTCTGTGACTGTAGCTTAGGTGACTGTGAGCAGGGTGTGGGTGTTCAGGGTCAGAACTTGTTCATCTTTTTGAGACTCAGCCTATGGGTTTCTGAGCCTGCTCTTTATTTTATTTTATTTATTTATTTTTTTAATCCTCACCCGAGGACATTTTTTTTTTTTTTTTCGATATTTTGTTCAGATAGAGTGGGAGGAAGAGAGAGAGAGAGAAACATCGACGTGAAAGCAACACATCGAGTGGTTGCCACCCAAACAACCCAACCAGGGCCGGGGACAAACTGCAACCGAGGTACATGCCCTTAGCGGGAACCGAACCCGGGTCTCTCCGGACCGCAGGTTGATGCTCTAACCGCTGAGCCAAACCGGCCAGGGCTGAGCCTGCTCTTTAGATCAAAGGTCTTTCTTTTGCAGAACTGGAAGTAGGCTGTTTGATTGCATGACTCCTCAAGTTGCACCTTTTCTTTTCCTTCAGAGTTCCTGAGGATCAAGGACTAGTACTGACTTGTAGGAGGGTTCTTTGTCCACTTGCACACAAAAAACAAATCTTGTGTTTTTATCCATGAGCAGGATATCAAGTTTCCAAACCAGAAGTGATCTTCAAATTGGAGCAAGGAGAAGAGCCATGGCTATCAGAGGGAGAAATCCAAAGATCTTTCTGTCCAGGTAAATGAGTGAAGATCAAGCATGTAGGAGTCAGTGCAGACAATGGCATAGCTGAGGGAAGAGGAAGCACTTTCAGATTGCTGTCCTGGGAGCTCATAGACAGGCTGAGGAGGCTGATTCATCTCCTGGATGACACCTCTATATATCTTCCTTCTCCAATAGGGTGCTCCTGCTGCTGGTAGGTTTTAGAGGGAAAGATACCACTTTGTTATATACTCAGTATACCATCTTTCCGTATCCTATAACCCTACTTGCTGAATTGTTTTCTCCTCTGGTGTCCTCAGTCTCCCATCATTATGTAGAGATCCCTTTTCTTACTCATTCAGACATAATTGAACTTTCATGTCTCCTTCTCATTGTGTCTTACTGCTTTCACTATCAGCTGCCCCAGACTTGTAGGAAATAGCCACAGCCTTGATTCTTCCTCTCTTCATAACTTGTGTTCAGACTGCTTTCCCTGACCACACCTTTTGCGGGAGCAAAATGGTCTGCCATCCATTCTGTGTTCATGCTGATTTGATTCATTGCCTCCCTCTGCAGTTCCTGGTATGTATCATCCTCTCCTGATCTCCCAACTTGTTAAGTGTTTCTTGGCTTTTTTTGCTTTTCCCCCTAAACAAATCTGCCTTAAGGGGTCTGCCCTCTTGCCTCCTCCCCCTTCTTTCTCTATTACTAAACGGGTACCTTCCTTCTGGTAGTTGCAGCTCTTTATTTATGCTGTAGACTCAGAAATCATTCTTGTATCCTGGTCACTTATTCCTTTTCACAAGACACCTCTGCTTGGAAGTCCCACTCAGTTCTTATTAAAGATATAAAAATCTAGTCCTGGTCAGTTTGGCTTAGTGGCTGGAGCGTCAGCTTGCAGACCAATGAATTGTGGGTTCGATTCCTGTAAAGGGCATGTACCTTGGTTACAGTTCATCCCCAGCCCTGGCCCGGGTCCTGCGGGAGGCAGCCAGTCGATGTGTCTTTCTTACTTCGATGTTTCTCTTTCACTCTATCTGAAGATAAATACAAAAATATCCTTGGGTAAAGATTTAAAAAAAAAGATATAGAAATCTAAATTAATCATTTTCATCCCTAGCCAGCACATTTTTCTACCTTGCCTATCACTCCTTGCCTATTAGAAACCTATTACGATTTCTAATCTCTCAGACCAGGCACCATAGTCAGTTTAGTCCTTTACTTTCAACCCAGGTTATTTTGCTGATTTGAGAAGTATCTTAGATTTTCCTGCCTTTAACTTCCACTTGGTGACATTTTAAACCAAGCTCCAGGCTTAGATTACTATAATTCACAGTTGAAATTGCTTCCTCTATCTTTTTTATAATCCATATTGGATTTTAAAAATCATAGCTTTATTGAGATATAATTCACAAAACATAAAATTCACCCTTTTAAAGTGTACAATTCAGTGGTTTTGGGATATATACAGAGTTGTGCAGCCATCACCACTATCTAATTACAAAACATATTCAACACCCCACAAAGAAACACTAGACCTGTTAACAGTCACTTTCTATTTCTCATTCCCCCCTCAGCTCTTGGCAACCATTAGTCCCCTTTTTCTCTCTATGGGTATTTCTATACATGGAATTATATAATATGTAACTCTTTGTGACTGGCTTCTTTCACTTACCATAATGTTTTCCGAGTTCATGTTGTAGCATATAGCATGTTGTACTTCTTTTATTGGTATTCATTCCTTTGTATTTATTCCATTGTACGTATTGACCACATTTTGTTTATCTATTCATCACTCGATGGACCTTATTGTATTAAATGACCCTCCTCTAAAAAAACCTTTCCATTGCTCCCTGTACCTCATAGGAAACAAACTCCCTTGATTTAAATGTCTGCACCATACCTTCGACTATTATCTTTCCATTTCTATTAAAACAACCTTTATTTAGGTTGAACTTCTTTTTAATGTTCTTTGTAAGCAGCATATACTTTTCCTCATTAGATACTGCTTTCTGCCCATCCAAAGCCATCTACTTTAAGTTCAAGGTCTAATTCATGAAACCTAATATGTACTAATATATTTACTTCTTCTTTCCCTGATCACAAATACCATTTATATCACCTCTACCGCACAAATCCAGATTTAATAATAAAACATCTGATAATTGTTTCTTTTCAAATCCTTACCCAAGGATATTTTTTCTGTTAATTTTATAGAGTGGGAGGAAGGAAGAAAGAGAGAGAGAGAGAGAAACATCGATTGTGAGAGGGACACACTGACTGGTTGCCTGCCACGTGACCCAGACCTGGGCCAGGGACGAATGGCAACCAAGGTACGTGCCCTTGACCAGAATCTAACCCACGACTCATTGGTCCGTGGGCTGATGCTCTAACCATTGAGCAAAACTGGGCAGGGCTTAGTTGTCAAAAGATTGAGTCTCATTTATGTTCTCATATTTCAAGTTCCTAGAGTATTTTATTTTTTTTATTTTTATTTTTTTTGATATTTTGTTCAGATAGAGTAGGAGGGAGAGAGAGAGAGAGAAACATCAACGTGCAAGGGACACATCGAGTGGTCACCATCCACACGACCCAACCAGGGCCGGGGACAAACTGCAACCGAGGTACGTGCCCTTAGCGGGAACCGAACCCGGGTCTCTCCAGACCTCAGGCCAACGCTCTAACCGCTGAGCCAAACCGGCCAGGGCGAGTATTTTATTTCTATATATTCTGTCTGTGGTGCAAAGCATGTAGAAGGCAGTTAGAAATTATTTGATTGACTGTTATGGAACCTGGCTTGGGAAATAACTTTATTATTTATTTCAACAAACATTTCTTGAATGTCCCACTGAGAAGCGTTCTAAGAGAAATGCAAAGCATTGCCTGTCCTCAGGAATTGAGAATTGAGTCTTGTTACGGGGTAAGGAATTTTAGAGCTTAGGGCCTCTTAGTTACTGTGTTATTCCCTCCTAACATTTAATTATGAAAATCTTTAAATATATGAGAAGTTGAAAAACTATACAGTGAACACCACATACCTACTACCAAAATTCTGTACTTAACATTTTATTATATTTGCTTTATCCCATACCTTTTCATCTATTTGTCTATCGGTTTATCTTTTTGACACATTTCCAAGTTGCAAATGAGTATATTTCGTTCCTACATTTTTTTCATGTGTATATTATTAACTTAGAGCTCAATATTTGTTAATGATTTTTAGAGATCAATTTATTAGGCAGAGTAAAGTAAGTCCTTTTTGGTTAAGAGCAGTAACTAGTGTAGAACCAGAAGTCAAATAGACTAAAACCACATTCAAAGTTGTAAAGGGCAAGGATGATTTTTCTCCTGAAATATTTTTCTCAGCTTGTAACATCTAGCTCTTGATCTCCAAATATATCAAAGAATCATTTCTGTTAGATCACTAGCTGCAGATTTTTCTCTGCAGGGTTTGAAGATCTGGAGCCTCAGAGGTGACTTTAAAGAAATTATAAAATAGATGAATTAAGAAGATAGATTCTTTGGTGGTTTGTAAAATGATCAGGATTCATGGAGAGCAGATAGGATCCTGTAAGACAGACTATGATCCTGTTGCTTTTGTATCTATGCCTAACACTCTCTTAATCACTTATTTCCTTACTCCCTAACAAGCTCTCCTAGGTGGGCTTCCTAGTTCTGGACTTCCATTTCCTCTGGATCTACAGTCTGCACTATCACATCTCTTCAGTCTTCCTTTCCTCTATTTTTGGTATTCTCCCCCAAGCTACAGGGCTAATTTCAAAACAGGGTCATGTATAATTTGAATCTCTTTCATTTCCTCATTTCTACTGTAGCAGTTTGTTTCAACAGGAGGGAACAGGGACTTTTGCACTTTGGATTTCTTTCAGACTGGAAGACCAGGCCTGCAGCTAAATCGTCAAATCTGCAGCAGAGCATATCTGAAGTATCCCTTCACACAGATGATCTCTCACATGCCATATTAGAAGATGCTTGGGATGTGAGCAATCAGTTGGAGAGGCACCAGGAAAACTGGAAGAGGTATCTGGGGCCAGATCTATCCACCCAGAAGAAAATAATCACACCAGAGGAAACTTTTGAGCATAATAAATTTGGTGAAAACTCTAGATTGAACACAGACCTGGTTACACAATTGAACATTCCTTCAAGGTCTAGTGAATGTGATACACTTGGAATTAGTTTAGGACATAATTCAGACTCACTCAATCAGAATAATATCCTTGTAAAAAAGAAACCTTATAAATGTAATAAATGTAGAAAAGCTTTTATTCATAGATCATCCCTTACTAAACATGAGAAAACTCATAAAGGAGAGGGAGTTTTTCCCAATGGTACAGATCAGGGAATTTATGCTGCAAAGAAACACCATGAATGTACTGACTGTGGTAAAACCTTTCTCTGGAAGACACAGCTTACTGAGCATCAGAGAATTCACACAGGGGAGAAACCCTTTGAATGTAACGTGTGTGGGAAGGCCTTCAGGCATAGCTCGTCCCTTGGTCAGCATGAGAATGCGCATACTGGAGAGAAACCCTATCAGTGTAATCTCTGTGGGAAAGCCTTCCAGCGCAGCTCCTCTCTTGTTCAACACCAGAGAATTCACACTGGAGAGAAACCCTATCGGTGTAACTTATGTGGAAGGTCTTTTAGGCATGGCACATCCCTCACTCAACATGAGGTCACCCATAGTGGAGAGAAACCCTTTCAGTGTAAGGAATGTGGGAAAGCCTTTAGTCGATGTTCTTCCCTTGTCCAGCATGAGCGGACTCATACTGGAGAAAAACCTTTTGAATGTAGCATATGTGGGAGGGCCTTTGGTCAGAGCCCATCTCTTTATAAACATATGAGGATTCATAAGAGAGGGAAACCTTACCAAAGCAATAACTACAGCATAGATTTCAAGCACAGCTCATCTGTTACTCAAGATGAAAGCACTCTGACTGAAGTGAAACCCTATCATTGTAGTGACTGTGGGGAAGACTTCAGTCACTTTACAGACTTTTCTGACCATCAGAGGATCCATATCGGAGAGAACCCTTATGGTTGTCAGCAGACCTTCAGTCAACAACCTATTTCTCATCCTGGAGAGAAACCCTATCATTGTAATGTATGTGGAAAAGCTTTCAAAAGGAGTACAAGTTTCATAGAGCATCACAGAATTCATACTGGAGAAAAACCCTATGAATGTAATGAATGTGGAGAAGCCTTCAGTCGACGCTCATCACTTACTCAGCATGAGAGAACCCACACTGGAGAGAAACCCTATGAATGTATTGACTGTGGGAAAGCATTCAGTCAGAGTTCATCCCTCATTCAGCATGAGAGAACTCATACTGGAGAAAAACCCTATGAATGTAATGAATGTGGGCGAGCCTTCCGAAAAAAAACCAATCTGCATGATCATCAGAGAATTCATACTGGAGAAAAACCATATGCTTGTAAGGAATGTGGGAAAAACTTCAGTCGAAGTTCAGCTTTGACTAAACACCAGAGAATTCATATGCGAAATAAACTCTAGGAACCCTGGAATTAAAGAATGTGCAGAAAACTTTAGCTAAAATATTATTCTTGCTCTGTATCAAAGGATTCTTTCTGGAGTGAAAGTTTGAGAATGTAATGAATTATGTGTATGTCTATGTTGTGTACAGAGAAAACTCTGTGCTAGTAAATAATTTTTTTTTTTTATAAATAAAAGCCACATTCTTGGATCTGGTTACAAACTTTTATAAAAACAACTACAAACAAATATATAAACTGTTGGAATGATATGCCTATATATTGGACATTATAAAGCTTTTTAATATATATGCAGGAGATTACCAACCTTCAACAGTTTGACTAGTAACTGTTACTGTTTATAGCCTTTTTAATAGATAAAATTCCTGCAGTAATGATCAAAATTCATTTTTTAAATTGCTTGACAACTGCATGCAGTTGCAATTCTTACATTAAATTCACCATGGAAACCAATTCCACCTCCAGAAGTGCACTATACAAAGAATTAGATCAACTGGTCCAACCACTTCATTGTACAGATGAATAAACTGAAAACCAAAGACGTGTAGTGGTTTGCACAGTGTAATACAGCTTATAATGGCAAAACTGGGTGGAGGATGCTGGTCTCCTGGATCTTTGGCCCCAAGTCTTGCCACTGAAAAGGTATTTTGGACTTCAGAGGGCTTTTAAATTTTAAATCAGGTGCACAAACATTTAATGAGCACTTATGAGTTGGATACACTGGGAATTCATAAAAGCATACAAGGCAGCAAGACATTCAAATTTGTCACAAACTTATTTAAAGCAACTTGTGGGAAGCTTACACACCAAAATGTTAACAGAAACTGTAAATGGTTGAACTACTGGTGAGTTTTTTTCCATTTTCCAAGTATCATAATTATATTTTCAGCTAACATGTCAGTATTGTGGAACTATTAAGTCTTCCTCTTTGCACTGCCCCAGGCTTCCTATATTGGGTCAGTAGGGAAACAACACAAAACTAGGACAAGGATTTTTCCCCAGGTTAATTTTACTGTAGAGAAGTCTAAATCCAGTTACCTCTTGCCATAACATTAGTCTTTAAATTAGCATGTGTGCCAGGGAAATACTTCACCATAGAAAATTAACTTTTTAAGTTCTGCAGTGATTTCCCAGCAGTAAAGCCTGAGAGCTAAGCTTCATTAGCCCACACAAATCCTTCATGTCTCCTAATGTAACTTCATAGACTGTCCTAAAGGAATTTCAAGAACCTTTGTTGGTTCATTGGCATTAATAGTGCAGATAAATGTCAAAGCAACTATGGACATTAACCCTATTCATACAAGAGTGTCTCCCCTCTATAAGCAAATTTTCCGATCTTGATGAATCATTGGGAGGAGTGCTTTGAGTGGTGTTGGTGGTGAACCTTTCCTACTGGCTTTTTTGCATGCCAGGTAGCAGAGGATATATCATCCTTGTTTCATCCTGTACAACATGAGGCAGCTCCCAAACATTCTTCATAATTCTTCACAGGAAACTGTGCCTGGGGGCTGAAATATGGGCTGTCTAGCCCAGTGTCTATCTCATGTGAAGCAAGATGGGATACTCCCTAGCAGATCTGCCCTTCCAGGACATTAACCATTTAAAATGTCTTGTTTATGATTTTCCATGCTTAATGCACACACAATGCCAAAGCCATGCTTGTGTTGTCTGGTACATAGTTTGGGTAGTTATACTCAAACGTTCCCCTATTGATTGATTGGCCAAGATACCTATCAGGAACTCATTTTGCTGCTGATTGATTTGGGGTTCGCATAATGGACTATTTGTAAGAAGGGCATGAATTGTAACCAGTTGAGTGCTACCCTACTGTTGCGGAAGTTTATAAAGACTTAGTTCTAGGAGACCACTGGTTTGTATGTGGAGCCTGGCCTAAATCCAACCAATCTCTGAATCTCAGCACATCTTTATTGACAAGGAGGGAGCCCAGGATATATGTGTGGCTATTGAGCAGAGGATTCTGGAGTCCCAGCATCCATCCACCATGCACTTGTGAACACATAGCTTTCTAGGCCACATGAAATGCATCTTTGTAACATCATTGTATTATTTCAATAAATAGCCTCTTTAGTTGAATGGGAGTCAGTTTGTCTATTTCAATTTTCAGAATTTGGCTAAGATTAAAGAGTGGCATATCAAGGAGGAGGAATTAACTGCAAAACTCATCACAGCCAGGTGAGTTCATAACAGCTACCACTTATTGAATGCTTACTACTTTAAAGTCATTGTACTGAATATCTTATAATCATCATTTCAGTTAATTCTTAACTCCCCATTCTAGATCTTGTGATAACGTTTGTCTGTCTGCCCAGCTTTTCCCTCCCTTTTTGTATAACCATCCCTGCTGTACTGACCACAGGAATACACATCAGGATGTCCCTGGGGTTCAATGATAGTTTTAGGGGGAAGCATGTGACCTAGTTGGGCCAATATCAGAGTCCTTTGCCAGGATTTTTTCAAAATTAAGTTAATAGGGAAACTTTAATTTTGGGTTGCTAGATCAGAAAGGTGAAGGCCTACAGCTACCTGGAGCCCAATTCATTACCAGAGAGGGGAGATCTCTTGTAGGAGATGGTGCCACTGACACTATGATGTTCTCATTTCTAATTCCTGAGGTCCTTGGACCTGGCTCAATTTCTGAAACCCTTTCTGGGATTCAGTGGGCTCCCCACCATCAGTCCAGTGATTCCCTTTTTGAGTAAGCTAATCTGTCAGATTTCTGTTTCTTGCATTAAATAAACCTGATTCATGTATTATATCCTTGTTTTATAATGGGGGTTGGGAGCCAGAGAGGTAAGGTAACTCACCCCATGTAGTATTGCCCATGGTGGATTCAGGCTTCTGACTCAGGACTGGCTGCAGAGGTATGCTGTTACCCATCAACTGATGTGTCTGGGGCCATGTTGGGTTCAAGGAGCTGCATATAATGCAATGTCTTTTGGAGGTGAGTGGATGGAGGGATATAGTGATACGTCAGAGACCAAGCAGACACAGAATGAAGAAGGGCCTGAAATGTTTTTCTTGACTTGGTAAATTAAATCCCTAAACTCACAGCCCCCACACCTGAATGTATCATTATGTACATCAGCCCATTCTATAGATTTTTTTTTTTTCTTTTTTTGGTTAATCCTTACCTGAGGATGTTTTTTTCATCGATTTTTAGAGAGAGTAGAAGGGAGGGAGAGAAGGGGGGAAAGAGAGAGGAAGACAGGTGTGGGAGAGACATTGATTGGTTCCACACACTCCCTGACTGGGGCCAGGGATTGAACCTGGAACCAGGTACGTGACCTCGACCGGCATTGAACCCATGTCATTTTGGTTTGTGGTCCAATACTCTAACTACTAAGCCACACTGGCCAGAGCTGTAGATAAAATCTATTACACATAAAAAAAGAACTTTCATATTTTCCATGGTGCTACAGTCTCAATCTTAAATCCCTTACTGTTGTGATAATAATGATATTGAATACTTTTATCTTTTTAAGCACTCCCACCTTTTTTTTCTACAGAATTTTTTCTTAACATATCCAGAATGAGATAAAATATCCCAAATGGGATTACTAGGTCAGCATGGAGAGGTTAGTATAACCAGATGGTATGAGATTCACAAGAACAAACTGGATATGATAGCCCAGCAGAAACCATCTCAAAATTACAAAAGGGGTCTAAAAGAAAACCAGCCTTCTACTCCTGGGGAAAGCCCTAGGGCAGGCCTTCTGTCCCCCAGAACATCCAGCATACCTCTGCCCACACGGGAAGATAAGAGAACACTTCTGCAGTTTGTAGGCATATTGATGATAGTCATGCTTAATTCTTTATAGCTGTTAAACTAGTTAATTCTTACTCATCTGTTAAAAATACAAATGCCACCTGGCTGGTGTGGGTCAATGGTTGTGTCGACCCATGCACTAAGAGGTCCCCAGTTTGATTTTCAGTCAGGGCACATGCCCAGGTTGTGGGCCTGATTCCCAGTGAGGGGCATGCAGGAGGCAACCAATCAATGTTTTCTCTCATCAATGTTTCTATCTCCCTCTCCCTTCGCTCTCTAATATCAAGTAAAAAAAAAAAAAAATGCAAGTGTCACTGACTGCCCTACTTCAACTAAGTCTCAAATTTTCAGAGAACTGAATTCCTTCATGTTACCACAATTTGTATTTGATCATTTGGTGTTCTCCCCTCACCCTAGACTACATGAGTTCCAGGATGGCTGAGTCCACATCAATTTTGCTACTTTTTATTTCCCCTCCTTGTTACAGTGCTAGGGACATATTAGGTACTTAATATAATCTTATGTAAGCAGTGGAGTGGAGATTTGTTGATAGACAAAGACGACTGGCTTATAAATGAAATTATGCTCAATCTTGAAATCAGAATATTGCAAAAGAAAGCAGTGAAATACTATTTCTGGCAAAAATTTAGAAGACTGGCAGGAGGAAACAGCTTTTATGCTGGTAGGAGGATAAAGTGATATAATTATTTTGAGAGTAATTTGACAATTTCCAGTAAAGTTGAAGCTAAGCATGCCTCATGACCCAGCATATATACCCTAGACTAGAAATTCTCCTATGTGAGCACAAAGACATGCACAAGGATGCTCATTGCAGCAATGTTTGAAATAGTAAAAATATGAATTCAACACTATGTAAATGAAGGAACCAGAGTATCTGGCAAAACAAAATATTCTATCTCTGCCCAGTCTGCTATTGTGCCCATGCAACTAAATGTAGCTGGAGAAAAACAGAACCACAGTTATGAGTCCCACTTTAAATTCCTGACTGCTGACCTCAAGCATTTATTCCCTAGTCCAGTCATTGACCCGGTCTCCTAAGATTGTTTTATAGCTTCTCTCTTCTCAACCTCCAGCACTTCTCCCCAGTTGTCACTCAGCTGGTGACTGTTTCCTAGTTAACAGGAAAAAATAAAAGCAATCAGAAGACAACTACTCACCTACATGCTTCTTGTCCACCAGTTATTCCTGTTACTGTGGTTGACTGTTATCTAAGACCAACTTCTGTGGTATATTGGATACCG
Source organism: Molossus molossus (assembly GCF_014108415.1). NCBI lineage: Eukaryota > Metazoa > Chordata > Mammalia > Chiroptera > Molossidae > Molossus > Molossus molossus. The sequence goes on along the minus strand of NW_023425357.1, from coordinate 36,164,252 downwards.
TCCTTAAACTAGGACATTGTTTCCACAATCGTCCTCTTTCCTGCATCTCTCTTTTTTTTTTTTCTTGTCTATTTAATCTCTTCCATCAGCATAATAACATGTAATTTTTCTCATATATATTTATAAATATACAGCACCCCCCCTTCACCTGCCACTCCATTTCTTCATTTAATAGGAATATTCCTCAGTAGATGTGTCTAATACTCATTATCTTTAATTCATCTACTTCCATTGTCTCTTTAGCCACTCCAGTCAGGTTTGTTTTTTTGTTTTGTTTTTTTATCCTCACCAGAGGACATTTTTGCATTTATCCTGAGATAGAGCGGGAGGGAGAGAGGGAGGAAGAGAGAGAAAGAACCATCTATGTGAGAGAGACACATCGAGTAGCTGCCACCCACACGACCCCAACCGTGGCTGGAGACAAACCGCATCCGAGGTACGTGCCTTCAGTGGGAACCGAACCCAGGACTCTCTGGTCTGTGGGCTCTAACTGCTGAGCCAAACCGGCCAGGGCCCAATCAGGTTTTTGTTTCTGCTCTTACCAAAAGTCACTGATGGACTTCAAATGGCTGAATCCAGTGATCTTTTTTCAATCCTTTTACTTTACCTTTCAGTATTATTTGGTACCACTGATCACTTCCTTGCCCTTGACACATTTTTTCATTTGGCTTACAGGTTATCACATTTACCTAGATTTCCATATACTTTATTGACAACTACTTCTCCCAGGCTTTTTAAAAATTTTTCCTTGTACTAGACATGGGAAGTCTCACAGGGCTCAGTCTTTGGACCTCTTCTTTTTCTATATACACCCTCATTTGGGGCTCTCATTCTGTCTCATGGCTTTAAATATCTACTTGTTGACAACTTCAAAATTTGGATCTCCAGCTCAGGATTTCATACTCAACCAACTGTCTATGTGACATCTCTACTTGGATGTCTATAAGACATCTCAAATTTAACGTGTCCAAAGATAAACTAATTCACGATCTCCTCCCAGTGCTATCATAAGCATGTTTCTCCCCCCTTCTTCCCATCTGAGAAAAGGCAACCCTATCTTCCAGTTGCTCAGGCCCCAAACTAGGAACCCATTCTTGATTCCTTTCTTTCACAACCCACATCCAAGTTTTAATAAGTCCTATCTGCTTGTGGGGTATTTGAAGATGACCGTTTCTTGTTGCCTCCACCAATTTAGCTCAAGTCACCATCATCATCTGTGTCCCAAATACTTGGCAAATAATGGCTTTCCTGCTTCCATTCTTGCCTTTATATTTGCAGTTCAGCCAGAGTGAGACAAAAAATCTAAGACCATGTCACCCATCTGCTCAAAGACTCCTGATAGCTCTCAATTTTACTGGATAAAAGCTAAAGTAAAAGCCCTATATAATACTGCTACCACCTACCACCCAGTATTATCTGTCTGACTTGCCATTCATCTTCCTTGATCACTCAGCTCTGGGCCCTAGCCTACCGGCAGTAACAAACACACACGGCAAGTTTCCACTTCAGAGCCTTTACTTTTGCTGTTCCCTCTTCCTAGAACCCTCTTTCCCTCACTGTCTTCCAAACTTTGCTTTAGGTTTTCTTACCAGAGAACTCTTCCTTGACCACTCCTCTATGGCACATTCCATCTCCCTTTCCCCCTGACATAACAACTACGACCACCTGACATTCTAAATATTTTATTTATTATATGTCCTACTCTGGAAGTAGAGTAGAGGTTGGAGGGAGGGGTGCATGTTATCGAAGCATAACATACATACAGAAAAGTACAAAATAGCAAGTGAACAGCTTGATGATTGAGGGCGGCTACTTTTGCACTTTTGTTTAGTGCCCTATCCTCAGCACAAATTTTCAAGTATCTAACAAATGGTTGTACTGAATGTACATGTGTTTAAAAGGTCTGAGCCAGTGGGGGATCACATCTACAATGCAAGGCCAGTGTAGAGCAAAATAGCTTTATTTCATATGCCTGGGTACACGAATGCCGAGCTGTAAAGAGCTCAGCATCGAAATTTCTTTGTTCTCTGGCTTATATACATATAAGCTACAGAAACTAAAAATAAAAAAAAAAAAAACAACTACGTTCTCTTGGTGCTGCTTTTTGGTGCCAGGGCTGATATAAACTGCTACAGAGGTGAGGGAGGAATCTGTTGCAACGGACGAGATGAGCTTGTTACAGAGATCAGGGCAGTCATTAATCTCTCTTTTTTATGGTCCCTCCAAGTTTTCCAAGGCCACCATTAACCCCTTATCTTTATGGTTCCTCTGGGTTTCAGTCCCAGGGTTTGTTGTTGTTGTTGTTGTTATTTTGAAAACTGCTTGGGTGTTTATGTACAGGAATAACTGGTACAATGGAGTTTAATTTTGTCAAAACATTATTAACCCCTTCAGTATTAACATGCCTAATATATTCAAAACAATTGAAAATAAAGTTGCAGAGGGATACATAAAATGTGATATAATAAAATCCATGCTATTTTTTTTTTAAATCAATTCATGCAGTAAAGGTAAGGAAGTATTAAACTATCAGCTTCAACGTGGTGGTTTCCTCTGGAGTTAATGGAGAGAGGGAAAAGAAGGAATAAAGAAAGCTTAAACTCATTTTATACCTTTTAAAAAAAGATATGGCAAGATATTTACATTTGTTAAAAGAGTGTGATGCATAGGTAATTATTGTATGTGCTTCTCTGAATGTTTAATCTTTTTTAAAAATATGTTTTTACTGATTTTTTCAGGAGAGAGAGAAACATTCATGTGAGAGAAACATTGATTGGCTGCCTCCTACACGGCCCCTACTGGACATTGAGCCCAAAACCCAGGTATGTGCCCTGACTGGGAATCAAACCAGGACCTTTCAGTCCATGGGAGAACACTCAATCCACTAAGCCAAACCAGCTTTAACAGTTAAAGACGGTCCCTTTGCTCTTATCTGGTCTCTCTCATAAAGTCATCTGAGCCCCAGCCAATTTGACTCAGCGGTTGGAACGTCAGCCTGCGGACCAGAGTCCCGGGTTCGGTTCCCGCTAGGGGCACATACCAAAAATAAATAAATAAATGATAAATAAATAAATAAATAAAGTCATCTGATTTGTTCCCCTCAGGTTATGAGTCTTTTTGGCCTGTACATCTAGTGTGCCTAAAGGATTTAGGAGAAGGAAAAATAGGCATTTATGCTCCCATAGGTGAGAAGCTGATCCAAGCCCAAGACAAAAGAGAGAGGTGTTGGCACTGTTAAGATCAAGCAAAGTCATTCTTACTCTCTAAGAATGCCATTTCAGGGACCAGTTAAAAAGAAGGGGAGAGCAGGGAGCAAAAGGCTTCCTGTAGATAAGAACATAAGTGGTATTTGCAGGAGTTGGTAGAAGGAGAGAATTATTTTTTGCTAATTTCAGTGAAAGCCCTATAATTTTGGGGAACACTCTTTTGGACAAACATGTTTTTAATGGATAAAGGAACCAAGAAATTTTGACCTGAAGTATAGATGATGTTTTATTATGCTATGACCAGATATGTATTAACTGTAATAACTAATGGGGTTTTGTTTTACTATGTGCATTAAGAAACTATCAATTACCAATTGTTCTTGGATTTTAATGCTAATTTTCAAAAGTTAAGAGTTATCACAGGATTTTGGCTTGGGGTTGCTGATAAAACCCCAAAGGTGAAAATAAAATATCATGCTACCCTATATTCTAAAGGGTGCCGCAAGGACTGGGCACACTCTCCCATGGGATTCACTAGGAGGTGTGAGACTTGCACACTCTCTTGCTCCTGGGCCCCCATTGACATATAACCATGCATCAAGGGTCAGGTCCAGGGGAGAGAAGGGCTTTATGTTCGTGGGTTGAGGCCTCTACCCCACCCCACAGGGCTAGAGAACTCAGGCACCAACAGAATGACTGGAGATACTGTGCACATACTATGTCTCCATCCCCAGTGAAACCACAGGCCCACTTCTGGGCTGTCACCTGGAGTTGTTGGGAAAGCTTGCTGTCTACCCCTGAAGAGTGTGTATGCGGTGGTAAAGGGGAGGGAGGATCAAACACAGGTGCAGACAACCGAATGGAGATTTCTGAAGGGAGGGGAGTACTGTAGCAGAGCTGGAAGCCCTCCTAGGTTCCGCATTTGTGTTGTGCCTAGGAAGAAAAGGACAGAACAACTCCGTTTTCTTTGCTGCCAGAGATCACAAGAAAGGATATCAGTGGATTCTGGATAGTGTGACTATATAGTTGATCTTCTAAACTGGGACCAAGAATGAAGGGGAAGCCCTGGCCAATTTGGCGCAGCAGTTGGAGTATCAGCCCTCAGACCAATGAGTCTCAGGTTCAATTCCAGCCAAGGGCATGTACCTCGGTTGCGGTTTGTCCCCAGCCCTGGTTGGGTCATGCAGGAAGTAACCAGTCGAAGTGGCTCTATCACATTGATGTCTCCCTCCCTCCCACTCTATCCGATGATAAATAGGAAAGTATTCTTGGGTGACAAATACAAAAAAAAAAAGAATGAAAGGGAAGCTTATCAGACCAGAAGCTGAGGCTGTGCTGGAAAACCAGGACATATGTTTACACTGTGCTTGGAGTTCCCAGGAGGGAGGAAGGAATATGGAGTGGCAGGAATCAAAGGACTGTGTCCCAGTAACTGCCCAACCAAACTAGGGGATGATCCACCTCTAGAGGGATTGGAAGCATGGACTGCATTGGGCCAAAGAGGAAACTAGTCTGCCCTGCAGTGAATGAACACACAGGCCTGGGGTGAAGCTGCATGTAGTGTCTAGACAGCCATGCATCTCTTTGTGAAGGGACTGCCCTGTCACAGCAGACCACCGGCCCCAGGCCAAACAGGACTAACCCAACGCTCAGAGAAACCGACCTACATGCAAGCACCTAAAAATAAGCTATTTGTTTGGACATTTCAAATGGGCTAGACTAAATTTTAATAACCACAAGAAAGCACTAAATTGCTTTCTTTCAGGTTAAAGGATCCTAAAGTGGTGTGGCAGGGGTAAAAAGGAACCTAATGGTGACACATGGGTTGGAAAGGTTGTATCACCAAATTTAGAATTAATAACAGGGCCCTGGCCAGTGTGGCTCAGATGGTTGAGCACTGTCCCATGCACCAAGAGGTCGCAGGTTCGATTCCTGGCCAGGGCACATGCCCAGGTTGTGGGCTCAAGCAGAGACCAGCTGATTGATGTTTCTCCTCCCTTCCTCTCTCTAAAATCAGTAAAAATATATTTTTTTTAAAAAGGAATTAACAGGAAGATCTGGGTGTGCCCTTTAAAGAGGTGTCAAAGGAAGCCCCTTGCTTCCCTGGACATTTTAGGAACCCTGGGGGAGAAGCAGCGTTCGCCACATGCGGTTCTACACGCAGAAAGGACTTCCTGCGAGTGCCCAGGACACGGCGCGGCTGCAGACTACAATCCCCAAAAGCCTTGGCTGGATGCACTCTCGCTTCCGGCCTGATGTTTTCCGCTGCCATGCGGGCATTCCGGGGAGAGGAATGAAATTCCAGCGCCTGGCATACCGAGTTCCGATCTGTTTGGGCGTGTGTGCAGTGCTCCGTGTTCGCTTCCCTCCGAGCCAGAGCTTTCTCTGCCCGGTGGCCGCCCCCAGCCACTGTGCCCCATGGCCAGAACACCTCAGACCGACCCCTCCCCTCTTTTCTCGCTCTTTGCCGGGTGGCTGGACACCACCATCTACCTCGTGACCTACTGGACAAAATGGGGATAAATTGAACATATGAAATTAGTTTAAGTGGAGAAACTCCAGGTGACCATATCTCCTCATGTCGAAAAAGTGTAGCTTTTCCTGAGGAAGTATAAGTTTCTACTCTGAAATAAGGTCATAAAAACAGACAGCATCTCTTCTTTGTCTCTCTTCCCTTCTACCTTCTTCAGGCAAGAAGAGACCTGTGCAGGCAAACTGGAGGATGGATAATGAAGCCTTAAGTGAAGGGTTACAATTCCGACAATGATGGTCTAGGTAATTAGGACCAATTCTTCCATAGAAAATAAGCTGGATAAAATGTTGAAAAAAGGAAAACATTTCAAAGAGCTAATAAAAGTGAACTAGGGATCAAATTCTAGAAGCTAAAGACAGTTCATAATCCCAAAACTCCCAGCTACCTTTGCCTGAAGGTATTTGTTGATGGAAAGAGACGCCTGTGAATCTCAGCTGTAAGGGTGGTGGACTTTCAGTATAAGGGGTACAAGTGTAAAAGTAAAGCTGGTAGTCTGAATAATCACCCCATATTTGAACTAGAACCCTAAATGAAAACACCCTCAAGAAAATGTTGAACTGAAGATGGATATGTCTCTCAAATTCAACAATTCTCAGAGGTGTAGGGAATCTCAACCTTCAAAATCTACAATGTTGCCCTGGCCGGTTTCTCTTAGCGGTTAGAGCATCAGCCCGTGGTCCAGAGGGACCTGGGTTCGGTTCCCACTAAGGGCATGTATCTCACTTGCAGTTTGTCCCTGGCCCTGGTAAGGTCATGCAGGAGGCAGCCACTTGATGTGTCCCTTTCATGACGATCTCTCTCTCTCTCTTCCACTCTATCTGAACAAAAAATGAAAAAGTGGCCTCAAGTGAGGATAAAAAGAGAAGAATAAAAAAAATTTACAATGTTGACCAGATTTGTGATGTGCCCAGATGACTTACAGAGACAATTGAGTCCAGTCAGTGTGGCTCACTGGTTGAGCAGCAACTCGTGCACCAAGAGGTTGCTGGTTCAATTCCTAGTCAGGACCTATGCCCAGGTTGTGGGCCCAATCCCCTGTGGGGAGCATGCAGGAGGGGGCCAGTTGATGTTCTCTCTCATAGATGTTTCTATCTCCCTCTCCCTCTCCCTCTCAATAAAGGAAAAAAAAATTTTTTAAGCCATTGAATATAATCTTTAGAGAAAGGTATTATCTCAGACATCAAAGTATTCACACACACACATACCCTTTTTTTAGTAACTTCCAGCACATTCTCAAAGATAACCAGGTATGCAGGAGACATCATGAAAGAGAACATGCAGAAATAACAAACAATAAATCACAGACAGAAACACTTCAGATACTGGAATTACCAGAGAAAGTATAAAATAGAAATTCATAGTATTTTTATTTTATTTTTAGAAGTTGATTATATTTTAAATTTGTATTGATTTATTTCAGAGAGAGGAAGAGAGACATTGACTTGTTGTTCCATTTATTTATGCATTCATTTATTTATGCATTCATTCACTGGTTGCTTCTTATACATGCCCTGAACAGGGATTGAACCCACAATTTTGGCATATAGGGACGATGCTCTAACCAACTGAACTAGCTACACAGGGCTCTTAGTATTTTTATTTATTATTATTATTTTAATCCTCACCCAAGGATATTTTTCCATTGTTTTTTAGAGATAGTGGAAGGGAGGGAAAGAGAGAGAGAAAGGAACATTGATGTGAGAGAGACACTTCAATTGGTTGCCTCCCGCACGACCCTGATCAGGGCCAGGGATCGAACCTGCAACCCACGTACATGCTTTTGACGGGGAATCAAACCTGTGACCCTTCAGTCTGCGGGCCAACACTAACCGTTGAGCCAAACCGATCAGGGCCATCATGATAACTTTGTGTGGTGTCAGATAGTTACAAGACTTATTGTGGTGAAAATAATCAAATCACTGTGTTGTATATCTGAATGTTGTACATCAACTATAAAAAGAAAAAACCCACAGGTATATAACAAGCTAAGGGATAGAGCATAATAAAAAGTTTTAATTCAAAAGGTGAGAAAGAACATGTGAGGGACCTCCTTAACACCCACAATTGCAGCTGGATTTGAGAAAGCTGCCTTGGAGTCCTCCTAGCTGACAAGTCACAATGGACAATTTGACTCTATTTGAGGGGTCAAAGAAGGGGTGAAGTTGCATCTATGTCCAGATGCCAGGTCTAGGCCCAGAGAAATCCCAGGATTCCACAGGCACGGACATCCTGCCTCACCATCCCCAACCTGATCTAGAAGCAGCCCTGCAGCTTCTGGAAAGGGATGGGTTTGACCTACCACACTCCTGCCCCCAAATAGCCCCTGTATCCACAAGAGTTTGAGTGAGTGGCAACAGGGCAGGAGCCCAGCAAGAAAACTAGACCAAAGGCAGGCAGAGAAAAGGGACATTCATTTGCCTCTCTTCTTAGTCAGAGGTTTCAAGGTCAGTGACATTTCCTGGCCCATGGATCTGGCTCCGATGGGGGCAACTCTACTGACCCAAAGACTCAGTAATCCATTAGAACAACAGTGGCCAGCCTCCCAAGAATTTTGGACCCTGAGGCTTTTCCTTGGGACAGGACGTCCCCCATATTGGGGAGCTTTATGGACCACCTCCTCCTCCAGGCCCAGCAAAATTCCTCACATCCTCCTCCATCTGCAAGGTCCCCAATCTTTGCCACTGAGGTCCCTCTAAGCCTAAGGGGTCAGTAGGGAACAAGATGTCCCATGGGGCTCGCAAGGAGGTAGCAACCTGTCTGTCCTCCATGCTAATGAGTCAGCAGCTGGAGACCTGGGCACTTGTGGGTAATGGGGAGGGAAGTAAAAAGCTGGAGTTAGAGAAAAAGGATCAGGGAGAGGGGCCAAGGGGAGAGCAGAAAGGGATGGGGAGCCTGGCCAGTGTGGCCCAGTGGTTGAGCATCTACCCATGCACCAAGAGGTCGCCAGTTTGATTCCTGGTCAGGGCACATGCCCAGGTTGTGGACCAAATTCCCAGTAGAGGGCATGCAGAAGGCGGTCAGTTGATGTTCTCTCTCATTGATGTTTCTATCTCTCTCTCCCTCTCCCTTTCTCTCTCAAATCAATAAAGAAAACAAAAAACTTTAATTTTAAAGAAAGGGATGGGAGAACAGGAGGGATGTAAGCCAGAAAAATACCACCAGGGGACCCTTACCAGGACCTCAAGGGTGCTCTAAGGGGGATCCCACACAAGCTACAAGAACATTTTCTTCCATGCACACCCATTCCCACCTCCAGCCAAGCCAAATCAGCTGTCAGGAGGGACACCTTTGGTCCTTTTTTGACTGTCAGTTTATTTTCTAATTTCACAACACAAACACTTTGGGGGTGAAGGGTGGATGGTGCATGATTAAGGGATTCCCCACCTCAAACATTGCCCAATGTATCTGAATGCCTCTAGTTCCTACTGTCTTTTACCTCGAGAGAGATTGTGTGGGAAAACTCCACCTCCACACCAGGCATTCTCCAGGCTCCTCTTGCTCTTATTTCTTTAATACAACTTGCTGTTAAGACTAAGAAAATATAAATTCACTTTTTAAAATTTATGTTGAGAGTACGTCTATTAAAGCCGGGGAGAGTAAAACAAGGCAGGGCCTAGGATAGAAGAAGCAACAGGAGAGTCTAGGTGGGGCTGCTTTGGCTCAATGGAAAGTCAGAGAAAAGGAGCCTTGGAGACAGGTTCAGGGGGTTAACTCAGGACAAGCTGCTACTGTCCATTGCTCCCCTGGTTGCAAGTCTGGTGGGGACCCTTAGAGTTTAGGAGATGCATACTTGTGAGGGAAGAAAGGCGTGGGCATGCTCTGGGTAGGAAGAGTGATACATTTACTTTTTAATAATCACTGAATTAGTAGAAGGTTTGGTCATTGTGTAGCAGTAGTACGTGGTTTTCAAATTTGAGCATGCACCGAAATCTCTTGGGGAGCTGGTTAAAACGAATTTCTAAGCCCCAGCCTGCTGTTTTCTGATTCAGCAAGTGTGATCCAAACAAAGCATTTGCAGTTCTAAAAAGTTCCCAAATAAGGTTGACACTGCTGGTCACTCTGAGAAACACAGCTTCTTTCAAGGGATGATCTGTGTGTTTTGTTCTTTAGTCAACACTATCCTCCAGTCTATTCACACTCTTAGCCAATTTTTCCAGCTATACACTTTTCTCAACTATGTCCAGACAACATTTCATGGAATATATAGACCAAAATGATAACAAAGATGGTGAGAATGAAAATGGTATTCAAACTCACGTTGTGTACAGTAAGCATGTACACATTTTGTATTTCAATCATACTTTATTTAATAAAGTGATTTTTAAAAACAATGACAACATCTGCCCTGGCCGGTTTGGCTCAGCAGTTGAAGCATTGGCCTGCGGACCAGAGAATCCCGGGTTCAGTTCCTACTAGAGGCACATACCAAAAAAACAAACAATGACACCTTATGTTCTTCATTTTTCTACAAAATTTCATCAGGTATTTTGTTTAACAGTGTAAGCTGAAAAAAGTGTGTGTTGGTGAAGAGGGGTGGTGCTCAGCTGGTCCTAGTGCTCCAACTGCAGCTGCAGCACAGCATGGATGCACTCTTGTGGGCATCTTCGCTGGGGGTTTCTTCACCCAGGGTGAGGAAGAAGTGAATCACAGCAGCCCAGTGGGACCGAGCCTAGGGACTTCAAGAAATCTTAAGTGATCCGATGCTATATTGGGCCTGGGAAGCACCAGAGGGAGGGAGAAGGGAAGCGGCCCAGGCAAGAGTGGCCCCTGGACTTTTCTGGACCCTGGGAGGCTACAACCTGGAAGGCAGCTGCTTGGAGCAAATGGAGTTGGTTGCAGGTGGTATGGTTAAATGGCATTCTCTGAAAGTCAAATTGAATTGCCAGATTCTATTAGAAACAGGAATTTGAATGCATGTCTAAAAAGTTCTTATGAATTTCTCAGGAAAATGCCAGTGCCCTCTTTTACTTTTCTTTGAGGTAAATATTTAGCCAAACCTTAAATTGGGACTTATCAGTGTGTTCTTCACTGGTGGGTTGCAGTAAAAATGTTTATGTTCACTTGTGCTTTCTCTCCCTTCTCTTAGAACAGATCAGTAGTCCATGTTTACCTTATTTCTACTGATTGTAAAACAATTCCATTCTCAAAAAAAAAAAATTTCATTCTTCTTGTTGAGCATCTTATTTTTAGGAATGCATTTTTATAAATAGATTAGATTTTCTATTTACATTTTTCCCCATTTTTTTTATTTAGTAGTGTTGTTTTGTTGTCTTCTCGTTGCACATTCATATCTTAGTTCAGGGTCCTGTACCTGGTAGGTAGTAATAAACATTTATGAACTGAGCAAATAGACATTTCCAATGCTCCTCAATGCTTTCTCCCCTCCCCCCAGTTAGTACTCCTCTCTGAGTGACCTGGGGCAGATTTATTAAACTCTCTACCTTGATTTCCTTAGCTGTAAAATGGGCTTATTAATAAAACCTACTCCCCTAGGGCTGTTGTGGATTAAATTAGTTAATATGTTGTATAGTGCATGGCCCAAAGTCACACAACAAATGTATCTTGTTATTATTTTTATTACTATCTTTTAATCCTCCCGGAGAATTTTTTTCCATTGCTTTTTAGATAGAGTGGAAGGGAGGGAGAGGGGAGAGAGAGAGGAATATTGATGTGAGAGAGACACATTGATTGGTTGCCTCCCACATGACCCTGATTAGGGGCTGGGGATCAAACCTGCAACTGAGGTGTGTGTCCTTTGCTAGGAATCAAACCCGAAACTCTTTGATCTGTAGGCCGATGCTTTAACCTCTGAGCCATACCAGTCAGGGCTCTTGCTATTATTTTACCATTATCACATCATCAAAATTGGAAGCAGCTGTGCTGTAGTGGGCACAGCATTACATCTATAGTTAGGTGTGACACTCTTTGGCCTGTCACCTCCTCTCTCTGAGTTAGTTTTTATTTATTTATTTAAGTTTTAAAAATCCTTACCAAAGGATATGTTTTTATTGATTTTAGAGAGAAAGGGAGAGGGAAAAAGAGAGGAGTCTATGTGAGAGAGACATTGATCAGTTGCCTCTTATACGTGCCCCAATCGGGGAATTGAATCTTACTAGAGACCCTTGGGTGCATGGGAACATGCTCCAGCCAACTAAGCCACATGAGCTAGGGCTCAGTTTGTCTTTAAAAGTAGGGGCTACCAGGACTTCTGGTCAAGATGGCAGCATAGGTAAATGTGGTATCGCATCCTCCCACAACCACATCAAAGTTACAACTAAACTACAGAACAACCATCATTCAAAACTGCCTGACATCGAACTGAATGGAAGTCCTACAACTATGGAATTAAAGAAGCAGCCACATTGAGACTGGTAGGAGGGGCGGAGGTGGACGGGCTGGTCCCACACCCACGTGTGGCAAATAAAAATCAGGAGGACACCTTGGCTGGGAAGGTCCTCTCTGAGGACTGAGGGGTCCTCATTTCATACCAGGCACCCCGCTCAGGGTTCCAGTGCCAGAAAGAGAGATCTCCATTACTTCTGGCTGGAAAACCCAGCAGGAAATGAGGCTCAGGGAGGCTGGCGTCTGGTGCCCCAGGCAGTTCCTCTTAAATGGTCTGAGCATGGACTCAGACTTGCTCCTTCTGAGCTCTGGCATGGTGAAAGCAGCTTGAGGGGCGCCAGAGACACACATGGAAGAACTGAGCTGTTTGGCATTGGAGCAAGGGCTGGAGAGGCAGCTTTCTCCAGGACAAATGTGCTGTCAGAGGCCTTTGTTCCTTTGGTGAGCCCTTCCCTTGGGCAGCAGACAGCTGCCATATCTGGGACTCCAGCAACCTGGCTCACACTGGTAGCCCTGCCCTGGTGATTCCCTGAGGCCCCGCCCCACCTAACTTTCAGGCCCACCCTAGCTGTTGCCAGTTGCTTAACCATAGGATTGGCCTGTCTTGGATCCGCTTCAGGATCCGCTAAATTCTTTCAAACAAGCAGCATCTGGTCTCAGCTAGTCCCATACCTCTTGTTAAGTAATACACAGAAACAAACACAGAGAGGCAGCCAAAATGAGGAGACAAAGAAACAGGTCCCAAATGAAAGAACAGAAAAAATCTCCAGGAAAAGAACTAAGCGAAATGGAGATAAGCAACCTAACAGATGCTGAGTTCAAAACACTGCTTATAAGAATGCTCAGTGAACTTAGTGAGAACTTCAGTGAACTTAGTGAGGGCCTCCAGAGCATAAGAAAGGACCAGTCAGAAATGAAGAATGCACAGTCAGAAATGAAGGAGGCACTAACTGAAATAAAGAATAATTTACACAGATTCAATAGTAGAATAGGTAAAGCCAAAAAACAAACCATCAATTTGGAATGTAAGGAAGCAAAAAAAAAAACCACCCAATCAGAACAGCAAAAAGAAAACAGAATCCAAAAAAAAATGAGGAGAGTATAAGGAGCCTCTGGGACAACTTCAAGCGTGCCAACATTCGCATCTTGGGGGTGCCAGAAGGAGAAGAGAGAGAACAAGAAATCGAAAACCTGTTTGAAACAATAATGGCAGAAAACTTTCCTAACTTGGTGAAGAAAACAGACATACAAGTCCAGGAAGCACAGAGAGTCTCAAACAAGATGAACCCCAAGAGGCCCACACCAAGACACATCATCATCAAAATGCAGAGGGTTCAAGACAAAGAGAAAATCTTAAAAGCAGCAAGAGAAAAGCAGTTAGTTACCTATAAGGAAGTTCCCATAAGACTGTCAGCTGATTTCTCAAAAGAAACTTTGCAGGCCAGAAAAGAATGGCAAGAAATATTCAGAGTGATGAAAAGCAAGAGCCTACAACCAAGATTACTCTATCCTGCAAAGCTGTCATTTAGAATCGATGGCCATATAAAGAGTTTCCCAGACAAGAAAAAGTTAAAGGAGTTCATCACCATCAAACCGTTATATGAAAGATTGAAGAAAAAGATAAAATATATGAACAAACAAAATGGCAATGACTATATATCTATCAACAATGAAATCTATAAACAAAATGAACAGGCTGAACAGAAATATTCTTAGAGATACAGAGAACATTTTGTTGGTTGCCAGATGGGAGGGGGGTTGGAGGAATGGGTGAAAAAGGTGAAGAGATTTAGAAGAACAAAATGGTTGCTAGACTGAAAAACCTCAAAGGGAAGGGGGTTGGGGAGTAGGAAGAAATAAACCAAAGAACTTATATGCATAACCAATGGACACAGACCACAGTATGGGAAAAGGCAGGAGGGGGGCGGGAGTGGGGAGGAGGGGGTCAATGGGGGAAAAATGAGGAATGTCTGTAATACATTCAACAATAAAGATAAAAATAATAAAAATAAATAAAAAATAAAAGTAGGTGCTACCGTAGCCCCACCTGTTAGCTGGTGTGAGGATTGAGTTAATATCTCTAAAGCACGTTGCACCATCCTGGGCTCTAGTTGGTGTTCTTTAAAATGGTGAGCAGGCTGGGATTGTAAAACCACTCGTCCCCAAGTGTGCTTTTCACCGGTGCCTCTTGGTAAGAGTGAGGGCTGCAGGGCCCTGCGAGGAGGAGACACTGCATGCTGATGGCCACCAGGGGGCGGTGGCTGACTGTAGAAGCAATCCTGGAGGTGACAGAGCCTGCACAAGACAAGCCTACTCTCCGCTTTTTCTTCTCTTCTTTTCCTTCCTTCCTTTAAATGATACAGTACTAGAATTCCACAGCATCAGAATGATAAGACACAGGATCTCGGGGCCTCCATCCACGGCTCCTGCATCCAAGGGGAAGAGATCTGGAGCAAAAGGCAAGCAATAGGGGAGATCCGAGTAAGCAATGACGACACCCACAAATCAGAGATGCCAGTGTAATTCAGGAGAGGCCCAGCAGCTCCATGAACAAAACATTCTTATTTTTTTTTTTTTCCTTTATTGATTTTAGAAAGAGAGGAAGGGAGAGGTAGAGAGAGATAGAAGTATCAGTGAGAGAGAAGATTGATTGCTGCCTCCTGCATGCCCCCCACCAGGGATTGGGCCCACAACCTGGGCATGTGCTCTGACCAGGAATCGAACTGGCAACCTCTTGGTGCATGGGTCGATGCTCAACCATTGAGCCACACTGGCTGGGCATGAGCAAAACATTCTTTTTCCACAACTTTTTATTTAAAAAAATTTCAAACCAACAGAAATGTTTTAAAAACTACAATCAACAGACACTCTTACACTTTTCATCTTGATTCACCAGTTGTCAGTACACTTTGCCAGATTATACACAGATTTTATTTTATGATTTTGGCTGAACCATTTGAGTTATTTGCAAACATTCTGACATTTCACTCCAGATTCTTTAGTCTGCAGCTCCTAAGAGCAAGGGCATTCTCCCATGCAGCCACAATGCCATTATCACACCTAAGAAACACAATGTGATAATATTATATCATATACAGTTTCATATTCAAATTTCCTCAATTTTCCCAGTCATATTCTGTATAACTATAGTCTTGTGTGTGATCCAGCATCCAATCAGTGTTTATTTAATTTTTTCTTTCGTGACATTTTTGAAGAGTCCAGACAAGTTATCTTGTGGAAGATCTCACAATCTGAATTTGTCCTGTGTATTCTTCATGATTATCAGATAAGTCACTTTTGGTAAAATATTACAGAGACCATGTTACCTATTTCCCATTACATCATATCAGGAGACCCATCGTGTAGGTTTTGGACAGTTTTCTATCCTCTCCTTTCCCTTCCCACCAAAAAAATGAATTTGATCAAGACGCTATAAGAAGCAACCAACTGAATCCAGGATGTGAGAGAGCCCAATTTCTCCAACATTCTAATGTATAGGGGTAAAAAGAAAAGACTTTTTTTGAATAAAAAAGCCTTACAAGACATAATGGCCAAATACATTGGATGGACCTGTTTAAATCCTTATTTGAATAAACTAATTGTAAAAGGACATCTTTAAGACAATTGGGGAAATTTTAATATGAACTGAATATTAGATAATATTAAGAAATTACTCTCTTTCGAGTGACTTCCGGTCAAGATGGCAGCGTAGGTAAACGCAGTATTGCATCCTCCCACAACCACATCAAAGTTACAACTAAACTACAGAACAACCATCATTCAAAACAGCCTGAAATCAAGCCGAATGGAAGTCCTACAACTACAGAATTAAAGCAGCAGCCACATCCAGACTGGTAGGAAGGATGGAGGCTCGAGGGGCAGAGGCGGCTGGGGTGGTGGCGACGGCTGCGGCGGGCTGGTCCTACACCCACGTGTGGCAGATAAAAATCAGGAGGATACCTCGGCTGGGAAGGTCCTTCCTGAGGACTGAGGGGTTCCCCTCCCACACTAGGTGCCCCACTCAGGGTTCCAGTGCCAGGAAGAGAAGTCCCCATAACTTCTGGCTGGAAAAACCAGCAGGAACTGAGGCTCTGGGAAGCTGAAGCGGCTGGAGCCCCACGCAGCCCCCTAAAGGGCCCGCACACGGACTTATCGGACTCTCTCCCTCTAACCTTGGAGGGGAGGCAGCTCGAGGGGCACCAGAGACATACAGGGAAGAACTGAGCTGTTTGGCACTGGCGCGAGGGCTGGAGAGGGGGCTTTCTCCGGGACAAATGTGCTGTCAGAGGCCTTTGTTCCTTTGGTGAGCCCTTCCCGGGGGCGGCAGACAGTCGCCATATCTGGGACTCCAGCAACCTGGCTCACACTGGTAGCTCCGCCCTGGTGACTCCCAGAGGCCCCACCCCACCCCACCCCACCCCACCCCACCCCACCCCACCCAACTTTCAGGCCCACCCAAGCTGTTGCCACTTGCTTAACCATAGGATTGGCCTGTCTTGGATCCTGCTTCAGGTTTTTCCTAAATTCTTTCAAATGAGCAGCATCTGGTCTCAGCGAGCCCCATACCTCTCATTAAGTAATACACTGAAACCAACACGGGGGGGCAGCCAAAATGAGGAAGCAAAGAAACAGGTCCCAAATGAAAGAACAGAACAAAACCCCAATAAAAGAACTAAGCAAAATGGAGATAAGCAACCTAACAGATGTTGAGTTCAAAATACTGATTATAAGGATGCTCAATGAACTTAGTAAGAACCTCAGTGAACTTAGGGAGGGCCTCAAGAGCATAAAAAAGGACCAGTTAGAAATCATAGATGCACAGTTAGAACTGAAGGAGACATTAACTGAAATAAAGAATAATTTACACAGCTTCAATAATAGAGTATGTAAATCCGAGGAGCAAACCATCAATTTGGAATATAAGGAAGCAAAAAATTCCCAATCAGAACAGCAAAAAGAAAAAAGAATCCAAAAAAATGAGGATAGTGTAAGGAGCCTCTGGGACAACTTCAAGCGTGCCAACATTTGCATCTTGGGGGTGCCAGAAGGAGAAGAGAGAGAACAAGAAATTGAAAACCTGTTTGAAACAATAATGGCAGAAAACTTTCCTAACTTGGTGAAGGAAACAGACATACAAGTCCAGGAAGCGCAGAGAGTCCCAAACAAGATGAACCCCAAGAGGCCCACACCAAGACACATCATCATCAAAATGCAAAAGGTTCAAGACAAAGAGAGAATCTTAAAAGCAGCAAGAGAAAGGCAGCTAGTTACCTACAAGGGAGTTCCCATTAGGCTGTCAGCTGATTTCTCAAAAGAAACTTTGCGGGCCAGAAGGGAGTGGCAAGAAATATTCAGAGTGATGAAAAGCAAGAACCTACAATCAAGATTACTCTATCCTGCAAAGCTGTCATTTAGAATTGATAGCCATATAAAAACTTTCCCAGACAAGAAAAAGTTAAAGGAGTTCGTTACCACCAAACCATTATTATATGAAATGATGAAGGGTCTTTTTGAAGAAAAAGATAAAATATATGAACAAACAAAATGGCAATGAATACATATCTATCAACAATGGAATCTACAAACAAAATGAACAGGTAGAACAGAAACATTCTCATAGATACAGAGAACATTTTGTTGGTTGCCAGTTGGGAGGGGTTGGGGGAATGGGTGAAAAAGGTAAAGAGATTAAGAAGTACAAATTGGTTGCTAGACTGACAAACCTCAAAGGGAAAGGAGTTGGGGGGGTGGGAAGAAATAAACCAAAGAACTTATATGCATAACCAACGGACACAGACAATAGTGTGGGAAAAGGCGGGAGGGGGGCGGGAGTGGGAAGGAGGGGGTCAATGGGGGAAATATGTGGAACATCTGTAATACATTTTACATCCAACAATAAAGATTTTTTTAAAAAAAGAAAGAAAGAAATTACTCTCTTTCGCCTGACTTGTATGGCTCACTGGTTGAGCATCCACTCAGGTACCAAGAGGTTGCCGGTTTGATTCCCAGTCAGGGCACATGCCAAGGTTGTGGGCTTGATCCCCAGTCGGGGGCATGTAGGAGGCAGCCAATCGATGTTCTTTCTCATCGATGCTTTTCTCTCTCCCCTTCTTCCTTCCTCTCTCTCTAAAATCAATACAGAAAAAAAAAAAGAAATTACTCTCCTTCCATCTCTGGCTGCCACAGTGAGAAAAGCTACTGTCATTTCTGCTCACCTGCAATGGTTGGTCCTATGGAACTATGCCAGCTTCCTGATGAAGAGGAACAAGCAAATGTACAGCATGAAACCCAACAGTCAGAAGGCCCACAACTCCTTTCACTACAACAAGATGATTCACCACAAGTGGGTGGAGCCAGCTGCCCATGGCAAGGCTGTAGGGGTTGTCATGAAGCTGAGATCCAGCCAGTGAAAGCCAGCCACCTTCTATTTGCAGATTGTCACCACCAAGAATGCCGGGGCCATCCTGCGCAGCATCCAGCACATAATCTGAAAGAACAAGTACAGCTTGGATCTGTGCAGGACTGCCATCTGCAGGGCCAGCACCATCCTGTGCAACCAGAAGTCTGGGATGGTGAAAAGGAAGCAGGCATGCCCCACCAAGAGCACCTGAGAACCCCCTGTCCCCAAAGCAATAAAGATATCAACCAATTTTTCTTAAAAAAAGGAATTATTGAACTTCCAGTCAAGATGGTGGCGTAGTTAAGTGCAGTATTGTGGCCTCCCACAACCACATTGCAATTACAACTAAACTACAGAACAAACATCACTCAAAACCCCCTGACATCGAGCTGAATGGAAGTCCTACAACTACAAAATTAAAAGTAGCAGCCACATTGAGACTGGTAGGAGGGGCAGAGGCATGGACAGGCTGGTCCCTCACCCACGTGTGGCGGATAAAAGTCAGGAGGGACACCTTGGCTGGGAAGGTCCTCCCTGATAAGTGAGGGGTCCTTGTCCCACACCAGGCCCCCAGCTCAGAGTTCCAGTGCCAGGACAAGAAGGGCCCATCACTTCCGACTGTAAAACCAGTGGGAACTAAGGCTGAGAGAGGCTGAGGCTTCAAGAGCCCCAGGCAGTTCCTCTTAAAGGGACCACACACGGATTTACTTGGACACACTCCCTCTGAGCTCCAGCATGGGGAATGCAGCTTGAAAGACACCAGGGACATACGGGGAAGAACTGAGTTGTTTGGCATTGAGGCGAGGGCTGGAGAGGCAACTTTCTCCTGGACAGACGTGCTGTCGGAGGCCTTTGTCCCTTTGGTGAGCCCTTCTTCCACAAGGCCCCCCATGAGGCCAGCAGAGGGCCGCCATATCTGGAACTCCAACAACCTAGCTCACACTATTTGCCCTGCCCTGGTGATTCCTTGAGGCCCTGCCCCACCCAAAAGGACCAGTCAGAAATGAAGGAGGAACTAACTGAAATAAAGAATAATTTACACAGATTCAATAATAGAGGAGGTAAAGCCAAGAAGCAAACCATCAATTTGGAATATAAGGAAGCAGAAAATACCCAATCAAATCAATAAAAAGAAAAATGAATAAAAAAAAAAATAGGCTAGTTTAAGGAGCTTCTGGGACAACTTCAAGTGTGCCAACATTTGCATCATGGGGGTGCCAGAAGGAGAAGAGAGAGAACAAGAAATTGAAAACCTATTTGAGACAATAATGACAGAACACTTTCCTAACTTGATGAAGGAAACAGACATACAAGTCCAGGAGGCACAGTGAATCCCAAACAAGATGAACCCCAGGAGGCCCACACCAAGGCACATCATCATCAAAATGCAAAAATTCAAGACAAAGTGAGAATTTTGAAAGCAGCGAGAGAAAAGCAGTTAGTTACCTACAAGGGAGTTCCCATAAGACTGTCAGCTGATTTCTCAAAAACAAAAACAAAAAAACCCACAACTTTGAAGGCCAGAAGGGAGTGGCAAGAAATATTCAAAGTGATAAAAAGCAAGAAACTCAAACCAAGATTACTCTATCCTGCAAAGCTATCATTTAGAATCGATGGCCATATAAAGAGTTTCCCAAAGTTAAAGGAGTTCATCACTACCAAACCTGTATTATATGAAATGTTGAAGGGTCTTCTTGAAGAAAAAGAAGAAGAACAACAAAAACATGAACAATAAAATGGCAACAAATACATATCTGTCAACAATTAAATCTACAAACAAAATGAACAAGCTGAACAGAAACATTCTCATAGATACAGAGAACATTTTGTTGGTTGCCAGAGGGGCGGGGGGTAGAGAAAATGGGTGAAAAAGGTGAAGGGATTAAGAAGTACAAATTGGTTGTTAGACTGACAAACCTCAAAGTGAAGGCGGGTGTGGGTGGGAAGAAATAAACCAAAGAACTTAAATGTATATATGCATAACCAATGGACACAGATAGCAGTGTGGGGAAAGGTAGGAGGTGGTTGGGAGCGGGGAGGAGGGTTCAATCGGGGGAAAAGGAGGAACATCTATAATACATTCAACAATAAAGATAAGTTTAAAAAAGAAAAAGAAAAAAGAAATTGCCCGGCTGGTGTGGCTCAGCGGTTGAGTGTCAACCCATGTACCAAGAGGTCACCAGTTCAATTACTGGTCAGGGCACATGCCCAGGTTGTGGGCCCAATCTCCAGTGCGGGGTCATGCAGGAGGCAGCCAGTTCAATGTTCTTTCTTATCGATGTTTCTCTCTCTCTCTTCCTTCCTCTCTCTTTAAAAATCAATAAAGAAAAAAAAACTTTTTTAAGCAAATTATAGAATGATATAATTGCTATAGTAATGATACCATGATATATATATTTATTGATATATATTATGACATATATAATAATATATTGTGATATACGTTAGATTTGCTTTTTTGCATATACATTTTATGCATATATTTAAAATCTGAAAAACAGTGCTAGAGATTGTTTATAGATATACACATGTGGACTAAATATAAAGCCATGTAAAGGAATAATCAACACTATATTTAATAAGTGGTGTTTAGGGCAGAAAAGAGTGTTGGAATAGGGAAAAGAACATCAGAGACTTCAGCCATAGCCGATAGAGTTTTATTAGTGTAGGTTGGGGTTAAATTAATTGTTATTCCCTTTCCTCTTTTGTGTATACATGAGATCATTTCACAATTTTTTAAATATCTTTTTCTTTTTTTTCTTCAGATAGAGAGAGAAACATTGATGTGAGACAGACACATTGATTGGTTGCTTCCCACATGACCCCAACCAGGGTGGGGGACTGAACCACAACCAAGGTATGTGCCCTTGACTGGAATTGAACCTGTGAATCTTTGGTCCACGGGCCCACACTCTAACTACTGAGCCAAACCGGCCAGGGCAAAATATCTTTTTATTGATTTTAAAGAGAGAGGGATAGAGGGAGGGAGAGAGAGAGAGAGAGAAACATCCATGTGAGAAACATCAATCAGCTGCCTCCCACATGCACCCAACCAGGGACCAAACCAACAACCTTTCAATGCACAGGATGACTCTCAACCAACTGAGCCATATTGGTCAGGGCTCACAAATTTTTTTCCCCTGAACATTTATTTATTTATTATTATGTATGTATGTATGTATGTATGTATGTATTTATTTATTTTTATGAATTAATTTATTTTTGTTACCGAAGTTTCTCCTTTTTCCTCCATTGACACCCTCCTTCCAATCCCTCCCCCACTCACAGTATTGTTGTCTATGTCCACTGGTTATGCATATATGCATATAAGTTCTCTGTTTTATCACTTCTCTCCTCCCCAAACCCTCCTCTGAGGTTTGTCGGTCTGATCCCTACTTTTATGTCTCTGGATCTATTTTGTTTATCAGCTTATTTTGCTCATTATATTCCACAAATAAGTGAGGTCATGTGATATTTGTCTTTCTCTGATTGGCTTATTTCACTTAGCATAATACTCTCCAGGTCCCTCCATGTTGTCTCAAAGGATAACAGATCTTTCTTTCTTACAGCTGCATAGTGTTCCATTGAATATATGTACCACAGCTTTTTTATCCACTCATCTACTAATGGACACTTGGGCTGTTTCCAGATCTTAGCTATTGTAAATAGTGCTGCTATGAACATGAGGATACATATATTCTTTCTGATTCGTGTTTCAGGATTCTTAGGCTATAGTCCTAGAAGTGGGATTACTGGGTCAAATGGCAGTTCAATTTTTAATTTTTTGAGGAAACACCATATTGTTTTTCATAGTGGCTGCACCAGTCTGCATTCCCACCAGCAGTGTACTAGAGTCCCTTTTTCTCCACACTCTCACTAGCACTTATTGTTTGATGATTTGTTGGTGGCAGCCATTCTGGCGAGTGTCACAAGTTTTTTGTTGTTGTTGTTTTTTATCCTTATCCGAGGACATTTTTCCATTTTTTGTTCAGATAGAGTGGCAGGGAGAAAGAGAAAGAGAAACATCAACATGAAAGGGACACATCAAGTGGTTGCCACCCGCACAACCCAACCAGGGCCGGGTACAAACTGCAACCGAGGTACGTACCCTTAGCAGGAACCGAACCCGGGTCTCTCTGGACCACAGGCCGACGCTCTAACTGCTGAGCCAAACCGGCCAGGGCACAAGTTGGGTTTTTTTTAACGTAGTTTCTTTTTCATTCGTTTTAAATACATTTTTATTGATTTGAGAGAGAGAGAGGAAGGGAGAGGGAGAGAGAAACATCGATCAGCTGCCTCCTGTGAGCCCCTTACTGGGGATCAATCTCAAAACCCAGGCATGTGCCCTGACCAAGAATCAAACTGGTGACCTCTTGGTGCATGGGACAATGCTCAACCAATTGAACCACACCAAGAAGGGCTCCAAAATTTTTAAATGTAGTTTCTTAAAGAAAATTTAATTTATTAAGCCACTACTAGATTCCAAAAGCTTAACATACATTATCTACTTTAATCCTCATCTTGAAGTTGAATGCAGGTACAGCTGCCTGCCAGAACAAAAGCTAAATTCATGGGAGAGGTGCTTATGAGAAGGAAAGCAGTTTATTCAATTACTGCAAACAAAATGGCTGACTCCTGTCCTCAAAACCATGTTAACGTCTCAGGACAGGCAGGCGGTTTTATCAGGAGGAGAAATAGAACAAAGAAATCAAGCAAGGGGTTGTAGACATGCAGAAAAAGGGGGTAGTTGTTCTGGTCAGCTTTGATAAGGATCTTGGCATTAGCCCGTCCCTGTGGTCAGGCTACCCCAGGCCCAGGCAGGATCTGGAATAGCACATTCCTGTAATATGCTCAAAAAGGGGAGGATGCCCTGGCCTGTTTGGCTCAGCGTTTAGAGCATCGGCCTGCAGGCCAGAGAGACCCGGGTTCGGTTCCCGCTAAGGGCATGTACCTCGGTTGCAGTTTGTCCCCAGCCCTGGTTGGGTTGTGTGAGTGGCAGCCACTTGATGTGTACCTTTCACGTCGATGTTTCTTTCTCTCTCTCCACCCCCCCCCCCCTGCTCTCTCTGAACAAAAAATGAAAAAATGTCCTTAGGTGAGGATAAAAAAGGGGGGATGTGCAGGACATTTTCCCACAGGTCTTGATATGGGTGTTTATGGTCAGCATTCTGGAGTTGGTCACTTGGTTTTTTTGTCAGCTGAATTCTAGGGTCTTGAGGCCAAACCACTTAGGTTCACACAGGAACTAAAAGTGCAGATTCCTGTAATAGTATACTATAACACTTCTAACATGCAAGCTTTAATTTTAGGAGAGGGAAAAAATCAGATTACAGTAACAAGCTGGGTTCAATACCTACTAAGAGTACTATATGTAGTATAGCATAGTCCTTCCCCATTACAATCTCACTTTTTAAATCATCTGCCACCACTCTGCCCTTAGTACACTCCACTCCAGTCACACTAACCTTCCTGCTGCCTTTTTTTTCTTTATTGATTTGAGAGAGAGAGAAAGGGAGAGGGAAAGAGATATAGAAACATCAATGAGAGAAAACACCAATTGGCCACCTCCTACATGCCCCCCACTGGGGATATGGCCTACAACCTGGGCATGTGCCCTGACCAGGAACCAAACCAGTGACCTTTTGGTGCATGGATCGATGCTCAACCACTGAGCCACACCAGCTGGCCCTGCTACCTTTTCTAAAAATTAATTTTAGCCCTGGCCGGTTTGGCTCAGCGGTTAGAGTGTCGGCCTGCGGTCCTGAGAGACCCGGGTTCGGTTTCCGCTAAGGGCATGTACCTCGGTTGCAGTTTGTCCCCGGCCCTGGTTGGTTGTGCGGGTGGCAGCCACTCGATGTGTCCCTTTCACATCGATGTTTCTCTCTCTCTCTCTGTTCCTCTCTCTCCCTCCCACTCTACCTGAACAAAAAATGGAAAAATGTCCTCGGGTGAGGATAAAAAAAAAAAAAATTAATTTTAGAGAGGGGGAGGGAAGGAGAGAGAAAGAGAGAACTACTGATTTGTTGTTCCAGTTATTTATACATTCATTGGTTGATTCTTGTATGTGCCCTGACTGGAGACCGAACATGCAACTTTGGCATATCAAGACGATGCTCTACAAACTGAGCTACCCAGCCAGGGTTTGCCTGCTGCCTTTTATTTATTTTTATTTATTTATTTATTTTTTTAATCCTCACCCGAGGATATTTTTCCATTTTTTGTACAGATAGAATGGGAGGGAGAGAGAGGAAGAGAGAGAGAGAGAAAGAGAGAGAGAGAGAAACATTGACGTGAAGGGACACATCAAGTGGCTGCCACCCGCACGACCAACCAGGGCCGGGGACAAACTGCAACCAAAGTACATGCCCTTAGCGGAAACTGAACCCGGGTCTCTCCGGACCGCAGACCGACGCTCCAACCACTGAGCCAAACCGGCCCGGGCTGCCTGCTGCCTTTTAAAAAAGCAGGGCACAGTCCTGCCACAGGACCTTTGTACTTGCTGTTTCCTCCACCTGAATAGTCTTTCCCATGAAGAGCCTGGTTTCCTCACCTCCTTCAAGTCTTGCTTAAATATGACATTTTCAGCAAAGCCTTCCTTGACTAGCCTATCTTCCTTATCTTATTCTACTTTTTTTACCATAGCAATTGTCACCTTCTGACATATATAATTTACTGACTTACTATGTTTGCTGTCTCACCCAGTAGTATGTAAACTCCATAAGAGCAGAAATTTTTTTTTGTTTTATTCACTACTGTGTTGCCAACACCTCAAAATTTTGGCATATAGCATATGCACTTAACACATACTTGCTGAATGAGTGAATATGTTTTATTACTGCATTACAAATTACCTCAAAACTTAGCAGCTTAAACCATAAACTATCTTCTCACATGGTTTCTGAGAGTTATGAATCTGAGCTTAGTTCTGTTTCAAGCTCAGGTTCCCCATGAGTCTGAAGTCAAGCTGTTGGCCTGATCTATAGCTATCTCAAGGCTGGATTGGGGCTGCAGAAGACACTTCCAAGCTCACAAATATGGTTGTTAGTAGACCTCAGTTTCTCACTGGCTGTTGGCCAGGCGCCTCAGTTCCTAGCCACATGGGCCTCTCTTCACAGGGTTGCCTCATGGCAACTGGCTTTCTCCAAAGTGATCAAAGAGAGAGAAAGATAACAAAAGAATTTGAGACAAAAGCCCCAGTCTTTCACAAAAATGATACCATCTGTGGTAGATAGAATAATGATAGCCCCTCAAAGATGTTTGTGTCCTAAAAATCCCTAGAGCCTGTACGATACCTTACATGGCTAATGTACTTTGGAGATGTAGTTAAATTAAGGATTTTGAGGTGATGGAGATTGTCTTGGATTGTCCACATGAGCCCGATGTAATCACAAGAGTCCTTATGGGGAAAGAAGGATGCAGGACAGTCAGTGACCCCCAAAAAAGTAGAGGTGACAGTGGAAACAGGTTGGAGTGATGCACTTTGAAAATAGAAGAAGGGACCAGGAGCTGAGGACTGCAGGCGCCCTCTACAATATGGAAAAGACAAGGAAGCATTCTCCCCTGGAGTCTCCAGAAGGAACACAGTTCTGTCAACACCTTGATTTTGGCCCAGTAAAACCCATTTAGATGTCTGACCTCCAGAACTGCAAGATAATAGATCTGTGCTGTTTTAAGCCACTAAATTTGTGGTGATTTGTTATGGCAGGAATAGGAAATTGCACCATCATTTCTACAATACATTGTATTGGAGAGAAATGACTCAACCCACATTCACAGGGTGTGAATACCAGAACTCACAGTTAATGAGAAGCACTGTAGAGGCTGCCTACCACAATGAATGGATTATTAACTCCACTTGATAGATAGGTAAACTGAGACTCAGAGGAGTGAAGTAACTTACCTGAGGTCATATAGTTAATAAATGTGGAATAAGTTCCATCTGACAGAGTAAATTCCTAACTCTTGACAAATAGCTACAAGGTCCTATCTGATCTGGGGCCTGCCTCACTTTATAATCTCCAACACCATGTTTATCTCCACCTGAGGACATTTACATCACTCCAGAACATCACTCTTCTCTGGGCTGGCTTCTTCTCACCTTGCAGGTCTCAGTTCAAATACAAGTATTCCCTGATAACACATGACTTTTATGTCTATCCCATTTTAGTTTTTATATCTTATTTATTGCTCCTTTACTGTCCATCTTTTCCCACCACCCCCACCCCTCACTCAGGAGGACAGGGACTTGACCTGCTTTGTTCATTGCTGTAGCACCATTACTAGCACATTGTAGGTACATACTCGGTAAGTATTGAATGAATGAATGAATGAATTCACAAAGAGGTAAAATAGTTGAAAATAATCTCTTTAATTCACTTCTCTGGGCATCTTGAAATAACAGATCTTATTTGGCACAGCTTATAAAGTTAGAAGAAATAAATAAAAGAAGTCACAAGACCTAGGGGCACAGGATATATTTGGAAAGAAATGAGTTTCAATTCTTCCACCATGACCAAGACTGGGCCTGGGGGTATTCACAGGGATCTGCACTGTGAGAACCCTTTGTCTCCAGGGAAGTAAGAACACTGGCAAGAGGGTGAGCAATCCACCAGCATTTAAATAACTAAACCTTTTCTTCCCAGGCTGGTTCTGCTGGTTCTCACATCCTATCCTGAAGACCTTTTCTACCGAGCCAAGAACCAGAGCTCTCTGAAGACCCTGCAGGTCAACCATATATTGAATGTGTCAATTCAATTATGCAAAGAGAGCAAGACTTTATTGGGGAAGCTGGGTTCTTGTGATCTTGGACAAGGAACCTGTTTTCTCAATCTTTCTCCCTCTTTTTTGAGTGGACAGGGAGGAATTTGAGTGCAGAGAGTTGAGTAATCATCTCATTTTGCAGCCCACACTAATAGTTGGTTTGTGCAAAGTTTCCTTTCTGGTTTTATTAATTGACTCACTCATTTATTTCTTTGTATCCCTGCCCTCCACTCCCATTACTCTCCTTCCCCACTCTGTTTAATAAATATCTTTGAATTTGTATGTAGCTTTGTCAAATATGTAGTGTTGTTTCCTGTGAATGTGATTTAATTTTTTAATTAACATCTACCCTGCTACCGTGTTCTGTTTCTTACTGTGCTAGCCAGCCTCCAAGATAGACCCCAGTGGACCTCCTTGTATTTGTATCTTTGAGCAGTTCCTTCTCGCCCTGGATAGAGCTGACCCTACTCAACAAATAAGATATTGCAAGGATAACAGTATGCAATTTCCATGGCTAGGTGATAAAAGACATTGCAAACTCCCTCTTGATCTCTTTTGGATCAGCCACTCTAGGGGAAGTCAGCTGTCATGTTGTGAGGACACTGAAGCAGCCCTATGGAGAGGTCTGTGAGGAACAGAGGCCTCCTGCCAACAGTTAGCACCAACTTGTCAGCCATATAAGTGAACCATCTTGAATGATTTTCCTGGTCCAGTCAAACCTTCAGATGACAGCAGTCCCAGTGAGATCATTTTTTTTTTTTTTTAATCCTCATTTTTGCATTTATCTTCAGATAGAGGAGGAGGGAAAGAAGGAGGAAGAGAGAGGGAGAAACATCAAAGTGAGAGACACATCGAGTGGCTGCCACCCACACGACCCCAACAGGGGCCGAGGACAAACTGCAGCTGAGGTACATGCCCTTAGTGGGAACCGAACCCGGGACTCTCTGGTCCGCGGGCCAACACTCTAACCGCT
Organism: Molossus molossus; assembly: GCF_014108415.1. Taxonomy (NCBI): domain Eukaryota; kingdom Metazoa; phylum Chordata; class Mammalia; order Chiroptera; family Molossidae; genus Molossus; species Molossus molossus. The sequence goes on along the minus strand of NW_023425357.1, from coordinate 36,136,038 downwards.
GAGCCAAACTGGCCAGGGCAGTCCCAGTGATATCTTAACTGCAATCTCATGACAGATTCCAAACCAGAACCACTGGGTCAAGCCATACCCAAATTCCTGACCCACAGGAACTATGTGAAATGATGAATGTTTATCTTTGTTTTAAATCATTCATCAGGTTTTGGGGTAATTTGTTACACAGCAACTGATAACTGATACTTTTTCATTTAGCCATATAGTTTGTAGAGCTATCCAAGTTTCTTTGCATTTGTCTAATTTAGGAGTCAGCAAAGTTTCACTGTAAAGAGCTACATAGTAAATATTTCAGGTTTACAGAGATATGGTCTCTATCCCAACAACTCAACTTTGCTATTGTAGTACAAAAGTAGCCATAGATAATACACAAACTAATGAGCTTGGCTATGTTCTAATAAAACTTTGTGGATGCTGAAATTTGAATTTCATATATTTTTCATGTATCACAAAATATTCTTTTGATCCACCCCCAACCATTTAAAAATGTAAAAATCATTCTTAGCTCAAGAGCCAAGCTGTACAAAAGCAGGCAGCACGTCAAATTTGGCCCACAGACCTTGGTTTGTTGGCCCCTGTTCTATTTCATTGTTTTGAACTGCTGCATAATTATTCCATAATGTGCTTTTACCATATTTCACACATTTATTCCCCCAGTGAGGGGCATCCAGTTTATCTCCTACTCCCAGCTACCATAAACAACAGCTGCAGTGAACACCCTCAGCTGTGTGAGAAGGTCCCTAGGACATTAGTCCAGGAGTAGAACTGCTGCGTCTCAGAATATTAGTCTACACTTACCAGGGCTGCATGAGAGCCCCATTTTCCCCTTTCCCTACCAATACTTGGTATTGTCCAACTTCCTAATTTTACCAATTTGTGAGTTGGTACCTACTCTTTGTTCTGGCATTCATGTCCCTCATCACTAACGCATTTGAACATCTCTTTGAATACTAATATAGAGTTAAGTTTCCTCTCTAAATTGCCTATTCATGTTCTTTACCCATTTTTCTTTTTTAAAATATATATATATTTTTTTATTTTAATTAATTTATTTATTTTTTATCCTCACCCGAGGACATTTTTTTTGTTGTTGTTGTTGTTGTTGTTTTTTTTATCCTCACCCGAGGATATTTTTCCATTTTTTGTACAGATAGAGTGGGAGGGAGAGAGAGAGAGAGAAACATCGACGTGAAGGGACACATCGAGTGGCTGCCACCCGCACGACCAACCAACCAGGGCCGGGGACAAACTGCAACCGAAGTACGTGCCCTTAGTGGGAACCGAACCCGGGTCTCTCCAGACCGCAGGCCAACGCTCCAACCGCTGAGCCAAACTGGCCAGGGCCCGAGGACATTTTTAGATATTTTGTTCAGATAGAGTGGGAGGGAGGGAGGGAGAGAGAGAGAAACATCGACGTGAAAGGGACACATCGAGTGGCTGCCACCCGCACCAACCAGGGCCCAACCAGGGCCGGGACAAACTGCAACCGAGGTACATGCCCTTAGCGGGAACTGAATCTGGGTCTCTCTGTACCGCAGGCCATTGCTCTAACCACTGAGCCAAACCGGCCAGGGCTAAAATATATTTTTTATTGATTCTTTAGAGAGAGAGAAAGGGAGGGAGAGAGAAACATTGACGTGAGAAAGAAACATCGATGGACTGCCTCCAGCATGCCCCTCACTGGGGATTGAGCCTGAAACCCGGGCATGTGCCCTGAAGGGGAATTGAACAGGGACCTCTCAGTCCATGAGACAACACAATCCACTGAGCCACACCAGCCAGGCTCACCCATTTTTCTATTAGATGTTTCTGACTTTTTTTTACTGGGAAGACTTCTGCTTCCTGGGCTTCAGTTTCCCCATGTGCACAACAGTTGCCTACAGAGCTTTCCTGAGATGCTATCCCTGTTTCTGAAATCCCTACAACCATGTTTCAAATAATGAGAAGTTGGCCTGCAGTGGGGTTTTTACCTATATTACCTCATTTTAGAAATCCTGGTCTTACTTGGGGATTATAACTGAGCCTTTGGGTTTAGGGAGGTTGATTACCAGTCCAGAACCACTGTGGGAGATCATGGGATTGTGCAAATGTCCAAGCTGGGTTCCATTAGGAAGAGCTTGAACTACAAACTAGAAAAAGACAGAAAGCAATGCTTCATCTGGGTCAAATTGCAAATGATGTTTCTAAGTGAGAAGATAAGTAGAACACTGGAGAGAATGAGGCCTTCTCTTCCTTCCTGGTGCAAGTGAAACTCCTTCTAAACTTTTTTTGAAGGACAGTTTGGCTATTATGTGCCAAAAGCCTTTAGCACCCACACTTCCTTTGACTCAGTAACTCCCTAGAAATTTGTCCTGAAGTAGTTAAAGAAAAGGAGAAAACTGTTGGGGGTGGGGTGTCACACCTAAATATCCCCCTGCAGGGATGGAATACTATATATGTATCTTAAGAAAACTGTTCTATAGAAGGATTTCTAATGCTATGGAGAGATGTATATAATTCAGTTAACATGATATCCATGTTATGAAATGGTGGATACAGAATGATCTCATTTTTGTAAGGAAAAATATATATAAATAAAAAACACTGGGAAAATGTACTGAGTGTGTAATATGTCTCATGCACTGTTTTTAGTGCTTTACATCCTCATTTAATTCTCACACAATTCTATCAGTAGGTGCTATTATAGTTTACATTTTACAGGTGAAGAAATGGGTCAGAGACGTGAAATGAGCCACCCAAGGTCACAGATGGTAAGTGATAGAGCTGGGATTTGAACCCAAGAGACTGGCTCCAGAGCCACCCCAAAATATTCCCCATGTTTATACCTAAAGAATGAGACTAAGAGTGGCCCTGATATCTTTTATCTGTATTTTCTGAATTTTCTACAATTAATTTTTTGTTGTTTTGTTAAACATCATCTGAGGATATTTATCCATTGGTTTTTAGATAGAGTGGAAGGGAGGGAGGGAGAAAGAAAGAGAAACATCGATGTAAGAGATACGTCAATTGGTTGCCTCCTGCATAACCCCAACAGAGGTTGGGATTGAACCTGCAACCCAGGTGCTCACCCTTGACCAGGAATCGAACCCATGACCCTTCAGTCCTCAGGCTGACACTCTAACCACTGAGCAAAATGGGCCAGGGCTACAATGAATTATTTTCATTTTATTTTATTTTATTTATCTATTTATTTTTGTTTGTTTTTTTCTTTATTGATATTAGAGAGAGAGAGAGAGATCAATGAAAGAAAACACTGATTGGCTGCCTCCTGCATGCCCCCCACTGGGGATTTGGCCCACAACATAGGCATGGCCCTGACCGGGGATTAAACTGATGACCTCTTGGTGCATGGGTCGATGCGCAAACACTGAGCCACGCCACTGGGCTACAATGAATTATTATTTATTATTATTATTTTTTTAAATCCTCACCCGAGTACATTTTTTTTTCATTTTTATTCAGATAGAGCAGGAGAGAGAGAGAGAGAGAAACATCGATGTAAAAGGTACACATCTAGTGGCTGCCACCCTCATGACCCAACCAGGGCCGGGGACAAACTGCAACCAAGGTACATGCCCTTAGCGGGAACTGAATCCGGGTCTCTCTGGACCACAGGCCTACACTCTAACCACTGAGCCAAACTGGCCAGGGCAATCACCACAATTTTAGAACATTTTCATCATACCCCAAAGAAACTTTATACCTTTTAGCTATCACTATCACCCCCTCCCCAGTCCTCTCAGCTCCTCAGCCCTAGGCAATGACTCCTCTACTTCTATCCCTATCAACTTGCTTATTCTAGACATTTTGTATTAGTGGAATCATACAAATGTTATTTTTTGTCTGGCTTCCTTCACTTAGCATAGTTTGTTTAAGGCTTTTTCATGTTGTCACATATATAAAATTTTCATTCCATTTTTATAGCTGAACAATATTCCATTGTATGAATATACCACATTTTGTTTATCCATTCATCAGTTGGTGGACATTTGTGTTTTTCTTCTACTTTGGGGCTATTATGATGACCCGTCCCGCAGGTCGAGCAACGAGGACTCTAGAGGGGGAGTGAGGATGAGGAGGGACAAGAGACACGAGAAATGGAGACAAGACAGGATTCTGATCAAGTCTCGTTTATTCAGGGGTAATTCACACAATATATAGGGCTAGAAGCACCTGTTGCCAAGCACCAGGCTTGCCCGAAGCAATTCTAGGAAATACTACAAAAGGAACAAAAGGTCAGCAAAGACTGGCTTGTTGAGTAAATGGTTACTTAAAGAAATGCAAAATGCAGCGATATCCTGCCTTGGGGCAGGTGGTGGCAGAGCAGATTTTAGCAAAATCGATGCCAAGCAAAAAGTCTCCCACATTATGAAGAGTGCGACTGTAAACTTTGATGTATACATTTTATGTGGACATATATTTTCATTTCTTTTGGAGCAGAATTGCTGGGTCAAATTGTAATTATATTTAACAATTTGAGGCAACACCTGTTCTTATATAGTCCAGGAGCAAAGAATGGTATATATGCATTTAAATGGTTGGAGGGGAAAGTAAAAAGAAGAATAATATTTTGTAACGTGAAAATTACATAGAAGTCAGGTTTCAGTGTCCACAAATGAAGTTTCATTGGACAGCTGCATCCACTGTTTTATGTATTGTCTATGGTGCTGCTGGGCTACAATGGCAGAGTTGAGTAGTTGAGACAGAACTATATGGTCTTGCAAAGCCCCAAATACTATCTGGCCTTTAAAGAAAATGTTTGTTGACCCTGAACTATGTATTGGTATGATTATTATTAATTATTGTTTGGTGGGAGCAACTTGGGTATATACTGCCTCTGGGGTTGGATGGTAACAGGACTCAGGTCACCAACCCTCTCTGCCAAGTCCTGACCTGAGAGCTCACATGTGGCCCCATTTGCTGGATGGAGAAACTGAGTTCTGCAGGAGGTCTCAGGCTCATGCAAGCTGAGGGGGGAAGTGAGGGCCTAGCTTTCTCTACTCCTGGGCAGCCACCTCCCCCCACTTCATGTCCCCTGCCCCCAGCTAAGAAGACCTGGCTCTTAATAATTCATGGCTGGCTTTTGCAGGGCACTCCATCTTCTCAGAGCACTTTGATCATCATTAATTAGTCAGAACCTGGCTCCGGCTGTCGCCTAATAAAACTAAAACAGAAGTGGCTCTGATGTCTCTGCCCCTAAAACTGGAAGCTTCCATATCCATTCCAAGGCTTTGTACCCGTAGAATCCTTCTCTCTGCCCATCACCCCTCCACCTCTCAAAAACCTAAAACCTACTGTTTGGGCTGAAATTAGGCTTCCTGAAAGAAGGCAGTCTTGGGGTTGGAGCCCCAGCCCTCATAGCTGGTGTCTTCTGAGAAGTCACATCCCTTCTCTGATCTCTGGGGTGGTTGTGGGGATTAACCAAGTTATATTTGTGTTCTGAAAGGACCCTCATACGCTGCTGGTGGGAACATAAAATGGCACAGCTACTTTGGAAAACACTCTGGCAGTTCCTCAAATGATTAACTGAAGAGTTACCACATGATCCAACAGTTCCACTCCTAGGTATATAGTCAAGAGAAATGAAAACGGGTCCACACAAAAACTTGTACACAAATGTTCATAGCAAGATCATTCAAAATAGCCAAAGAGTAGAAACGGTGGCATATCTATACAGTGGAATATTATTCAGCCACAAAAAGTAACAACATACTGATGCATGCTATAATGCAAATGAACCTGAAAGCATTGTTACATGAAAGAAGCCAGACACAAAAAGCCACATATTGTATGATTGCATTTATATAAAATGACCAGAATATGCAAATCCATAGAGACAGAAAATATATTAGTGGTTGCCAAGAACTGGGGAGGATTTAGAGAGTGATTTTAAGTGCACATGAGGTTTCTTTTTGGGGTAATGGAAATGTTCTGGATTTTATTGTGGTATGTTTATACAACTTTGTGAATATATTAAAAACCATAGAATTGTATATTATAAATGAATGGATTTCATGGTGTATAAATTATACCTCAATAAAGCTGTTGTTGTTTTTTTAATCCTCACCCGAGGACACGTTCCCATTTTTGTTCAGATAGAGTGGGAGGGACAGAGAGAGAGAAACATCGATGTGAAAGGGGACAAACTGCAACCGAGGTACGTACCCTTAGCGGGAACTGAACCCAGGTCTCTCTGGACCGCAGGTTGATGCTCTAACCGCTGAGCCAAACCAGCCAGGGCTCACCCAAGGACATTTTTGCATTTATCTTCAGATAGAGTGGGAGGGAGAGAGGGGGTGAGAGAGAGAGAGAAACACCGATGTGAGAGAGATACATGGAGTGTTTGCTACCCACACGACCCCAACCGGGGCTGGGGACAAAGTGCAGCTGAGGTACGTGCCCTTAGTAGAAACTGAACCCAGGACTCTCCGGTCCATGGGTCAATGAGCCGGAGCAATAAAACTGTTTTTTTAAAAACTGCTCTGAGCCCTGGCCGGTTTGGCTCAGCGGTTAGAGCGTCGGCCTGCGGTCCTGAGAGACCCGGGTTCGGTTCCCGCTGAGGGCGCGTGCCTCGGTTGCAGTTTGTGCCCGGCCCTGGTCGGTTGTGCGGGTGGCGGCCACTCGATGTGTTCCTTTCGCATCAGTGTTTCTCTCTCTCTCTCTCTGTTCCTCTCTCTCCCTCCCACTCTACCTGAACAAAAAATGGAAAAGTGTCCTCGGGTGAGGATAAAAAAAAAACAAAAAACTGCTCTGAAAACAGTAAAGTGATGAGCACAGTGATACTCACATACATAATGGATGATCTATCATAATGGATGGATCTGAGCGATCTGACCGGTCAGTTTAGTGTAGTTCCTACGACTTCTGAAATCAGAGACACATGGATATCTTGGTATAAATCACCTCGGGCAAGTCATTTAACTCTCTGAGCCTCATCTTTAAAATTGGAACAATAGTCTGTCTCTTTGAATTGCTGTGAAAATTAAATGAATATTGTAGGAACATGCTGAGGTTGGTACTTGACATCTAGTAGGTGCTTAGTAAATGATGATGACTATTTCCACATGAGTTTACTTGACCCCTCCCAGCCACCCTAGGGAACAAGTCCATGTGCTTCCACTCTCTAAGAATCGACTACGTATTTCCAAAACTTGCCTGATCATAAGAATTACCTGAAGCATCTGTTAAAAATACAGATTCCAGGGCCCACTTCAGACCTACTGATCAGAGTCTGCATATTGTAGAAATAAAAAATATAGATTGATTTCTATAATCAAGCAAATTTGAGAAATGGGGCTGGTCCAACTTAAAGTTGCTTTGCTTCTTATTTATACTGTTTCCCACAAGCCCTTAAAATTCTGTTGTTTGCTGTTTCACCCTGACTTGCCACTCTTTCCCTAAGATTAAAAAAAAAAAGAGAGAGCTTATGCTCTTATCTTCAATAATAACACCCAGCACTTGAGTTTATAATTTCTTCATACTTTAATTCAGGGCAAGGATACACCAGTATTGAACCTACAGCACTTGGCCCTCTGCAGGTGTTTCCCAGGCACCATCGCCTTTCCAGGATGGGGCAAAAGGGTTACAGTGTAAGTATGCAAAACACAGAGTTGCTTCTTCTTTTTTTTTAAAAAAATTTTTTTTGTTATTGATGTTAGAGAGAGAGAGGGAGGGAGAGGGAGAGAAGCATCAATGGGACAGAATATCTTTTGGCCGCCTTCTGCATGTCCCCCACTGGGGATCGGGCACACAACCTGGGCATGTGCCCTGACCAGGAATCGAACTGGTGACCTCTTGGTGCATGGGTCGATGCTCAACCACTGAGCCACATCAGCCAGGCTTCTTCTTTTTTAAAAAATATGTTTTTATTGACTTTAGAAAGAAAGGCAAAGAGAGAGACAGAGAGAGAGAGAGAGAGAAATGTCGATGAGAGAGAAATATTGATCAACTGCCCCCTGCATGCCCCCTTCTAGGGACTGGGCCTGCAACCCAGGCATGTGCCCTGACTGGAAATTGAACTGGCGACCTCTCAGTGCATGTGTCAATGCTCAACTAACTGACCCACACTGGCCAGGGCTAGAGTTTATCCTTTTTTTTTTTTAATCCCCACCCGAGGACATTCATTTTGTGTTCAGAGTGGGAGGGAGACAGAGAGAGAGAGAGAAACATTGACGTGAAAGAAACACATCGAGTGGTTGCCACCCGCACGACCCAACCCGAGCCGGGGACAAACTGCAACCGAGGTACGTGCCCTTAGCGGAAACCGAACCCGGGTCTCTCTGGACCGCAGGCTGACGCTCTAGCCGCTGAGCCAAACCGGCCAGGGCTAGAGTTTATTCTTGTATCATTATTTATTAATTATTGTATTATTTTCCCTATGAGCAACTGTAAACCTACTTTTGCCCTACACTGTATGTCCTCTCAGTAGCCTTGCGAGTAGGTTTAAATAAGTTAAATAACTTACCCAAGGGTTTTAGAAGAGTAAGTGACAGAGTCAGAATAGAAACTCAGATTTGCATGACCCCAAAGCCAGCCTAATTAACCTTACACTATATAATATTCAGTAGTTAGTCAGTTCTTCATTTGAGCAAATAGGGGCTCAGAAACATCAAGGGACTTCTCAAAGATCACATAGCAGCTCCTTAACTAACAAGCCAAGGCTGGGACTCAGGTTTTTGTGCTCTCCAGTCTGGGGCTTTTTCTCACCTCATCATATTTTGACATAAATCCCACTCGGTGACTTTATCAACAAGTATCATACAGAAAGAAAAAACCCTGAATGCCTTTTAGGATCAAATTAATATATATGTATTTTTACTTCTAGAAAAATGTTCTCAATAACTAATAATAGTGCTTGACATTTATTGAGCATTTTCTTTGTGCCAAGAATTGTTTTAAGTGCTGTATTTGTTTATTGATTTTTCTTTTTTTAGAGAGAGAGAGGAAAGGAGAGAGAAATAGAAACATTAATGTGAGAGAAAAACATCTATCAGCTGCCTCCTGCATGCGCCCTCCACCCCAGGGATCAAGCCCGAAACCCAGACATGTGCCCTAACTGGGAATCAAACCTGGACCTCTCAGTCCATGAGATGACACTCAATCCACTGAGCCACACCGGCTGGGCTTAGTGCTGTATTTGGATGAGCACATTTAGATCCTTTGACAATAGATGACATGGGTGCCATATCATCATCATCATCCACATTTTACAGATGGGGAAACTGAGGCACTGATCTGTGAAGCAGTTTGCCTGAGGTCACTGCTAGCAAGTATTAGATCCAGGATTCAGATCCAGGCAGGGCAGCTTTGAGACTCATGCTTTACAACTACCCTGTGCTGCTTCTTGCTTGGGAGGGTATTCACACAGTGTTGTTTATAATAGGAAAAAAATGGAATAAAAGCTACATGCCCAATATATCAAGTATAATGTATGTTTTGAGTAAAATACTCTGAAGCCATTAAATAGGATGCTAGGAAAGAACTTTCTTTCTTTTTTTTTTTTAATTTTATTTTTGTTGCAGATGTTTCTCCTTTTTTACCCCATTAACACCCTCCTCCCCTTTCCCCCCTGTCCCATTTCCATAACCATGTCCAGTGGTTATGCGTACATGCATATAAGTTCTGTGGTTTATCTCTTCCCTCCCCCCACCACCCTCTCTGGGTGTCAGTCGGTACCCTACTTCCATGTTTCTGGGTCTACCCTATTCCTCAGACTGTTATGTTTATTATATTTTGTATATAAGTGAGATCATGTGGTATTTGTCTTTTTCTGCTTGGCTTGTTTCACTTAGAATAATACTTTCCAGGTCCTTCCATGTCGTCTCAAAAGATAAGAGATCTTTCTTTCTTACAGCTGCATAGTACTCCACTGTGTATATGTACCACAGCTTTTTTATTCATTCGTCTACTGATGGACACTTGGGCTGTTTCCAGATCTTAGCTATTGTAAATAGTGCAGCTATGAACATAGGGGTACATATATTCTTTCTGATTGGTGTTTTGGGCTTCTTAGGGTATCTTCCTGGAAGTGGGATCACTGGGTCAAATGGAAATTCAATTTTTAATTTTTTGAGGTAACACCATATTGTTTTCCATAGTGGCTGCACCAGTCTGCATTCCCACCAGCAGTGTCAATAACATAGATAAGTGTTCAAATTTTTAAAGAATATTTTTATTGATTTTTTAGAGAGAGCTAAAGTGAGAGGGAGAGAGAGAGACAAATATCGATGTGAGAGTCCACTGGCCACCTCCCGCACACCTCCCATGGGGGATTGAGCCCAAAACCCAGTCATGTGCCCCAACCAGGAATAAAACCAGAAACTCTTTGGTGCCTGGGACGATGCCCAACCAACTGAACCACACCAGCCAGGACAAGTGTTCACATTTTAAGTGAAAAAGCCCAGTTCAAAATGGCATTACTCACTGTATAAGTCCATTTATGTAAAGCTCAAAAATTAGTCAAATATAATCTCTGTGTTGTTTTTTTTTAATTGATTAATTTTTGTTACAGATGATTCTCCTTTTTCCCCCCACTGATTCCCCCCTCCCCCTATAATCTCTGTTTTAAAGGTCAAGATTGTGGTCATCTTTGGGTGGAGGGGTTAGGGACTGACAGAGGACACAAGGATGCTTTGGGGACAGGTCATGTTTTGTCCTTTATTCTAGGTGTTGGTAATATGTGTGTTCAGTGTCACTTATGATCTGTTTTCCTGTATTTGTGTTATACTTCAATGAAAAGTTTCAAAACATAGCACTACTATGTGGTCCTATTTTAAAATTTTAAAATTATGTATGTATACATTTGCATAGAAAAAAAGAATGGAAGGAACCTAAGTTGAGAGACATTTTCTAAAATAACTGGCTTATATTATTTAAAAAATGGCAAGGTCAAGAAAGACAAAGAAAGGCTGAAACACTATTTAAATTTAAAGAAGGCTAAAATGCCCGCACCCTGTGGCACAGTGGTTGAGCGTTGACCTATACACCAGGAGGTTGCTGGTTCGATCCCTGGTCGGGGCACATGCCAAGGTCATGGGCCTTATCCCCAGTGGGAGGCATGAAGAAGGTGGCCAATCAACATTCTGTCTCATTGATGTCTTTGTCTCTCTCTCCCCTCTCCCTTCCTCTCTCTAAAAATCAATAAAGAAAAAATAAATTTTAAAAACAGAAGGCTAAAATGATATGACAACTACATGCAGTATCCTGGTTTAGATCTTGGACTGGGAAAATAAAAGTGGGGCAAAAGGAGGTTTACAGTTGTGAAAACACAAAACACAGAGTTTATTCTTGTATTTATTAATCATTGTATTATTTATTTGTATTACAGTCACACACACACATACACTACACACACAGGTTGATTGATTAATTTAAATATGGAGTATAGATTATATGATAGCATTGTTGCAACATGTAGTGCCCTGAATTTGCTAACTGTACTGTGGTTATGGATGAGAATGTCTCTGTTCTTAGGAAATGCACACTGAAGTATTTAGTGGTTAAAGGACATGATGTCTCCAATTTAATCTCAAGTTGTTACACATACATAAATATTTACATGGTGAGAGAAAATGATAAAGCAAATGTCAAATAACTTGTTAATATAGGTAAAGGATTTCTGTGAGTTTCTTGTACTGTTCTTACAACTTTTCTAGACATTTGAAATGATATAAAAAATGACAAATTACAAAAAAAGTCAGGTAGGGAAGACAGATACATAAACTTTGACTCTTCTGGCGATAGTGCTAAAAAATAAAATTGGGGAAAGACAAATACTAATTTTTTCAAACAGCCTTTTAAAAAGTAGTAAAATAGTGGTACATTTTCCTGAAAGTGAAAGAAAATGGAGGGAAATATACCAAATGTCATCTGTGCCCAGGTGATGGGCAAGCCCTCTGGCAGTAGGTAGCTTGAATTTGAATCCAGACTCAGCTATTTACTAGCTATGGCAACCTGGTTGAATTACTTGCATTCTCTGTGCCCCTGTTTCCACTCTTCCCCTATGCAATGGTGATAGCATGCCTATTCATGGGGTCATCATATGAGTCACTGAAGTATAGAGCACATTTGGAACAGTGTGGCTACCCACTGAGGCTCAGTAAATATTAGCATTATATCTGATTGGTGGGATTATGGGTGAAATAATCCACAGGCTCACCTGCTTTTTTATTCCCAGCCTATCTGTTCTCAGTGGGGTTCCCTTAGTGAACAATAAAATAAGTTTCTGTAAAAGCCAGTGTTTGACTTGAAATCCAGTTGACCAGTGTGAGGCCCCAAACCTCCCTGTTGCTTCCAAGAAGGACCCTTGGGTGCAGCTTCTGTGTGGCTCCTGCAATGATAGCTGTGCAAATTGAGGCAGGATTCAGGCTGAAACCAATGAGTACTTCCTTCTGTGTGTGTGTAGAGGCAGGACTGAGAAAATGCTGTTTTTATCTGTGAATTCACTCCTCCATCTATCAATTCACTCAACAAATATTTATTGAGCACCTGTACTTGCTTGAGATATTTTAGTGACTGAGATGACTGATGCCCGTCCCCTCAAAGTATCCACAAACAAAAGGAAGAGACAAACAAGTCAACAATATAATTTCAAACAAATGATAACTGCTATAAAGAAAAGTAAAATAGGATAAAGAGTGATGAAGGGCCCTGGCTGGTTTGGCTCAGCGGTTGGAGCGTTGGCCTTCGTACCAGAGAGTCCCGGGTTCGGTTCCCGCTAGGGTCACGTACAAAAAAAATAGAGTGATAAAGTGTAGCTAGGTCACACAAGATGATCAGGGAAGGCTTCTTGGAGGAGGTGAGTTTTCAGTGGAGATGTGAGTGATGGGTCCTGGAGGAGCTGGAGGAAAAGTATTCCTGAAGGACAACATGGCAAATGCAAAGACCCTGAGGAAGGAATGAGGCCGCCTGTTCTAGGACCAGAGAAAGGCCAGTGTGGCTGGGGAGGAAAGAGAAAAGAATGAAGATGTGATGGGAGAAGTGGGTATGGGCCAGACTATAGTGGGCCTTGTCAACCATGGTGAGGAGTGTGGATCTTAAGTGTGATGGGAGTCATGTGTGGGCTTAGAACAGGGTAATGAGGTGATCTGATGAGGATGATAGAAAGATCACTCTGACTGCTGTGTGTCATGGCAGTGAGGTGCCAGCTGTTAGCAGTAGAATGTCTCAGCAGTTAAGGGGACAGTTGGTCCTGGGGAGTGGGGGAGGGGAATATCAACAGACAAGCAAGAGCACAGGCTTTGGGCCTGAGTCCCAGGCCCACCTGCCTCAGCAGCACAGAACACCAGGGGGCACTGTCAGCAGCTTGAGGCCCTCAGGGTGGTGATGGGAGTAAAATCACCCACCCTGTGGACAGACAGCACACCTGCCCTAAACATCCACGGCCGCAAGACTGCTGCTCCTCCCCCAACACATACCCTCGAAGCCAGGGCAGGTCCTGTCACTTAAGTTTCCCTAACTGGGTTAGAGGAAGGAAGCACACCACTGGGGCTCCCAGAAAGTTAGCACCGTGAGTCTCAGTTAACCCACGGAAGACAGCTAATGCCTCTTCCTGCAGTGACACCCCACTGGCCAGCACTGGAGATCGGAACCTTAGCCTCTGTCTCTGATACTTGCTGAGACTGAGGCTGACTTCTGGCAGAGTCGGATGGGTTGGCAATTCCCAGACATGAGGCAAACAGATTCATACTCACCTAGGGATCTGGGGAAAGTCAGAGATTCCCCGCACCCACACTGGTCTACTGAATACATTTTTAGGGTGGGGCCTGGACATGTGCACTTTTTTTTTTGGCTTAAAAAACAAACATTTCTTTCTTTTTTAAAAATTTTAAAATCTTTATTGTTGTATTACAGATATTCCCCCTTTATCCCCCATTGATTTATCCTCCCCGTCATGTGCACTTTTAAAAGCTTCCCATAGCTACCAGTTTATAGGAAATACAGGGGACAGAGGAACACGTGAAATGATACCATAGGATGCAATCAGCAAATTCCAAAACAAAACTAAAGGACAAAGGATGTGATTTTTTCCACAAATAAATTGCAAGAAAGAACTTTTTGTCAAAATGACAGAGTAGGTACATGCTGTGCTCCCCTCCCCTCAGTACCACTTCAAAATTACAACTAAACTACAGAACAGCCCCCCTGAGAACAGCCTGCAGTCCTACATAATCAAGGAGAAGCCACATTGATACTGCTAGGAGCATTAGAGATGCAGAAGGGGCAGGCCCCACACTCACAGTGGGGCAGTTAAGAAATGGGGGTGTGGGATATCCAAACTGCAGAGGTCCCCCCTCCAGGAGGGGGTGTTCCAGTGCCAGGAAGAGAAATCCCCATAACTTCTGTCTGTGAAAACCAGCAGGGATTGTGGCTGAGTGAGACAGAGCTGCTTGCTGGAGCCCCAGGTTCCCCTTAGGGGGCCGATGCAGGGATTTACTCACTGACAGACTCACTTGCTCTGAGCTCCAGTGTTGGGGCAGGAGCTTGAAAAGCACCAGGGCAAGGGCTGGAGGAGCAGCTTTCTCTCAGGCAGAAGTGTGAACAGAAGCCATTTCATTTTCATTGACCCTCCCCTCACCGGCTTGCATATTTATCAATAATTCCTTTAAATGTAAATAGTTTAAATGCTCCAATCAAAAGACCTGTTTCCATCTCAACACAAATGGATAAAGAAAAGATGGTACATGTATACAATGAAATATTACTCACCCATAAAAACTAATGAAATCTTGCCATTTACCACAACATGGATGGATGGACCTAGAGGATATTATGCTGAGTGACATAAATCAGAGAAAAGCTAATACCACATAATTTCAGTTATATGTTGAATCTATAAAACAAAATAAATAAACAAACAAAACAGAACCAAACTTATAGATACAGAGAATAAATTGATGGTTGCTAGATGGGACGGGCATTGGAGAGATGGGTTAAATAGGTGAAGGGATTGGCCTGGCCAGTTTGGCTCAATGGTTGAGCATTGAGCTATGTACCAAGAGATGGCCAGTTCAATTCCCGGTCAGGGGACATGCCCAGGTTGTGGGCCAATCCCCAGTGGGAGACATGCAAGAGGCAGTCAATCAATGTTCTCTCTCATCGATGTTTCTCTCTCTCCCTCTCCCTTCTTATCTTTCTAAAATCAATAAAGAAAAAAAACATTAAAAAAAAAAAAAAAGTGAAGGGATTGCCCTGGCTGATTTGGCTCAGCGGTTAGTTAGAGCATCGGCCTACGAACCAGAGAGTCCTGGGTTCGGTTCCCGCTAAGGGCACGTACCTCGATTGCAGTTTGTCCCTGGCCCCGGTTGGGATTGTGTGGGTAAGGATTTAAAAAAAAAAAAAAAGGTGCCCTGGCCGGTTTGGCTCAGCGGTTAGAGCGTCGGCCTGCGGTCTAGAGAGACCCGGGTTCGGTTCCCGCTAAGGGCATGTACCTCGGTTGCAGTTTGTCCCCGGCCCTGGTTGGTCGTGCGGGTGGCAGCCACTCGATGTGTCCCTTTCACGTCGATATTTCTCTCTCTCTCTCTCCCTCCCACTCTATCTGTACAAAAAATGGAAAAATGTCCTCGGGTGAGGATAAAAAAAAAAGGTGAAGGGATTAAGAAGTAAGAAAGTGTGCCTGGCTGGTGTGGCTCAGTGGATTGAGCGTCGTCCCATGCACAAGAGGTCACTGGTTTGATTCCCAGTCAGGCTATGTGCCAGAGTTGCTAACTCAATCCCCTGCAGGGGACATGCAGGAGGCAGCCAATGTTTCTCTCTCACACTGATGTTTTCATCTCTCTCCCTTCCTCTCTCTAAAAAGAAAATCAACAAAAACATTTTTTTTTAAAAAAAAAAGAAGAAAGTGCCAGTTATAAAATTAGTCAAGGAGATGTAAAGAGTATTATATGGAAAAGAATCACTAATACTGTGATAACTATGTATAGTGCCAGATGGGTACTAGACTTATGGGGAAGATCCCTTTGTAAGACATTTAAATGTCTAATCGCTATGTTATGCACCTGAAACTAATATAATATTATATGTCAACTGTAATTAAAAAATTTTAAAAATTATTTTACTCTCAACAATAAAGATAATTTTAAAAAAATTATTTTAAAGAATTGCAAGGAAGAAAAAAAAGAGGAACCCATGGATTAATAGCTATAATAACCAAATGCAATGTGGCAGGTCTTATCTGCAATCAAATCAATTATTTAAAATAGATTTGGGAAATTTGAACATGATAGGTAGTTTATGATATTAAGCATGCACTGTTGACTTTTTGAGGTGCCATAATAGTATGGTAGTGAAGTGATTTGTCTGTATTTATTTTTATTTGGGTATAATGGACATTTAAGTTTCAGGTATACCACATAATGATTTGATATTTATATATATTGCAGAATGATAACTACAGTAAGTCTAGTTAACGTCTGTTACCATCATAGTTACATTTTTTTCTGTGTGATAAGAACTTTTAAGATTTATTCTCTTAGCACCTTTTAACTATACAATACAGTGTTGCTAGCTATAGTTACCTTGCTGTAACTATTCTACCCCATGACTTATTTATTTTATAACTGGAAGTTTGTATTTTTCAATCCCCTTCACCATTTCATCCACCCCTGTAACTCTTGCCTGTCGCAACCACCTACCTGTTCTCTGTATCTACAAGGTTTTGTGTGTTTTTTTTATCCTCACCCGAGAACATTTTTTTTTTTTTTGCATTTATCTTCAGATAGAGCAGGAGAGAGAGAGAGAGGAAGAGAGAGAGAGAAACATCAACGTGAGAGAGACACTCCGAGTAGTTGCCACCCACACGACTCCAACCAGGGCCAGGGACAAACTACAACCGAGTACATGCCCTTAGTAGGAGCTGAACCCGGGACTCTCTGGTCCGTGGGCTGATGCTCTAACCCTAACCGCTGAGCCAAACTGGCCAGGGCTCTACGAGGTTTTGTTTGTTTGTTTGTTTCTAGATTCTCCTTTACATGAAATCTTATGATAATTGTCTTTTTCCAACTGACTTATTTTATTTATCATAATGCCCTCGGGCTATGTACTTTTTAAACTTTGTAAAGTGAACGCACAGTAATTTTGTAATCAAAGCAACAACAGAACATCAAATAAAAATGTCATTAACATTTTTTTAGAGGAGGAGGGGAGACCCCTTTCTGATGGCTCAGCTTTTCCCTCTTGGGCCTCCTTCACTCTCTTCCCTCCCCCTGGTCCTCACCCCCCAGTTCCCGCCTCTCTGCTCATCAGATTGCATTCCTCTCTTCTTTTCCCAAAGAACTGTAATTAAGCTCTTACTCTGTAATTGCCATTTCATGGTTCCCCATCTGAAATCATGCTCCTGCTTGGCCTGCTTTCCATCTCCTCAGTGCTGGGAAGCAGAGGCAGCACTCAGCAGAGCCCAGGGTGAGCCTAGTGCTCTAAGAATGAATATTCCCTCTGTGTGTGCTAGGCAAACCTTTGTGTGCTAAGCCCCTTTTCAGCATTGCTTTGCTTGATCCTCACAACAAACCTGTGATGAAACTGAAGCTTGGGAAGGTAGAGTAAGTCACCCAAAGTCCTCACAGGTAGTTGGTGGAGGTGGCATTTGAATCCAGTTTGATCTCAAAACTTGGAGGTAATGCTGTGCTTTCACTCCCTCCTGACAAGTACATTCCCACCTCCCCACACCAGGCACCAGTGCTCTAGTGGTAGTTTGATGTCAAAGCTGGCATCCTCACCCTTCCCTGAATTGTCACCCTTTATAATATGACTTTACAGCTCCACCATCTAAAAAGTCTATTTCCCCAACCCTTGGATTAGAACTAGCCTTGCTTTGACCAATAGAATGCAACAGAAATAACAGTGTACCTACCACATCAAGGCCCTGAGAAACCTTGCATGCTTCTGCTCTTTTTCTCGGCACAATGCCTCTGCCATGAAAACAAGCCCAGGCTACACTGCTGGAGCATCTGGTCCAGTCACCCAAAAGCCAGCCAACTGCCAGACATATGAATGAGGCCATCCTACACCTTTGAGCCATCAGCTGACTTCCTGGCTGACTGAAGAGACATGAATCAGCCCAGCAGAGATTAGCCAAACCTGCTCAGATCGGCAGAACCACCCAGTTGGCCCACAAACTTATGAACAATTGTTTTAAGCCACTGAATTTTAAGAAGGTTTATTCTTCAGTAATAGCTAACTAATACAGCCCCTTAAAGAGGAGACAAAGTGAGAGGCTGTTGGGATGACAGTGTTCTAGAGGAAAGAACACTGACTTAGCAAACATCTATTTGATGCTTACTGTGTGCTAAGCATTTTCGTTTAATCCTCACAACAACTTGATGAGGTAGGAGGTAGGTACTTCTATTGTCCCCATTCTACAGGTGAGGAGACTGAGGCAGAGTGGTAAATAATTTGCTCAGGATTCCAAAGTTAATAATAAATGACAGACATTCAGCCAATTAATAAAGCAACATGTGGGAAATAGGAAACGGAGTCCAGAAGGATACCTTGTGAATCAATGGGGACAGAAGTTAGGTGTTCAGAAACCACTACTCAGTGGTGGAGTCACTTCCCCACTGAGTAGTCAGTAGGAAGGTGGTACTTTGGGGGAAACGAGTTCTTTAAATAGACAAAATAATAATAATAATTCAATATATAAGTATTGGTTTATTTATTAAACTATATTTTTATTTATTAAATAAATAAGAATCTCCTCAGAGGCCAGTTAATCTGGAGGAGATCAGGGGGTACAAAGTTAGATGCTGTATTAGTCTGGGTTCTCCAGAGAAACAGAACTAATAGGATGTGAATATATATATAGAAAGAGATTTATCTTAAGAAACATAAATTCATTTTTTATAAAATCATGCATTATTTGTATGTATGTTTTAAAATACAATAGAATCTGCCCTGGCCGGTTTGGCTCAGCGGATGGAGTGTCGGCCTGCGGTACAGAGAGACCCAGGTTCGGTTCCCGCTAAGGGCACATACCTCGGTTGCAGTTTGTCCCCGGCCCTGGTTGGTCGTGCGGGTGGCAACCACTTGATGTGTCCCTTCACATCGATGTTTCTCTCTCTCTCTCTTCCTCTCTCTCCCTCCCGCTCTGTCTGAACAAAAAAAAAGAAAACATGCAAAAATGTCCTCGGGTGAGGATAAAAAATAATAATAATAAAATAAAATAAAATAGAATCTTATAAATTACTAAGCTTGATACTAGTCAGCTGAAGAGGCTTCTGCGGAAATGGTGGTGTGCATGTGCATATTTATTTATTTTAAATAAAACCATGTATTAGTTTTCATCCTTACAAAAAACTCTGTGAAGTATGATGTTGTTAGCTCCACTTTACAGATGAAGACATTAAGGCTCAGCGAGTTTGAATCACTTGCCCAACGTCACACAATCAGTACTCCTACCACTTCAGCAGTCCTTCCCCAGTGGCACTCAGAAGACGGCTTCATGATTAATTGAATGGAGGAGGGACAGAGGGAAAAAGAGAGGAAAGGATTAAAAATAACCAGGACACTTTGAATCTGATCAAGTGGAAAATAACCAGTGAGTCTGGAGGGAGTGCTAGGTTACTGGGGGAAAGTTTAAGTTAAAGGAATGACTATCTGTTGATGGAATTTGGTGCATCAGATCGGGGCTTAGAGGACAGACCTAAGTACACTCCTTGTCAGATGGCCCTGCCACTGAGCATCTAAATCTCCTAGCAACTGGGTATTTTCAAGAGAGAGAGAAAAAAAAAAATCAACCCCATACTTCCAGGCAAGTGGTGTGTTCCTCTGGGAACTGGAGGCCTTCTGCATCAGCATCTTGTACTTTCTGTGGCTCTATGTGGCCTGATTGATTGACCAGCCTTAAAAGGCCTGCTGTTAAATTTGAGATCTCAGGCTTCCAGCATCTATAGGTCATTGACAAATACCAAAAGTCCTGGCATAAACATGAGGTTATAATTCACCCAAGAAGACATTAGAAACCACAAGAACGCAAGCCCAGCAGGCAGGAGTGGTCACCCAGCTCACTAGGCACTCTGTGTCCTTATCTATCTATTCAACATGATTCATAATTAAATCTGCATCAGGCAGGAGGCAAACTAGAATTTTGTGTAAACTGGCATTGGGAAAGCACTTTGAATAAAATTTAACTTCAAAGTTCTAGAGCCCAGAACTTGAAATGCTTGTGACATTTCAAGTTGAGACTATTCCTTTCTACCCTTGAGACTATCCCCTAGGAGGGAGATGACCCAAAGGGAAAAAAAGTTATTGGGTTAGTAGGAGTATTAAGAATAGATATATAGATATAGATTAGATATAAATAGATATAGAGATAGAGATAAACATAAAATGGAATTTATTATGAAGGATTGGCTCATATGATTATGGAGGCTGAGAAGACCTGTGATCTGCTGTCTGTAAGCTGGAGGCCCAGGAAAGCCAATGATATAGTTCCAGTCCAATCCTGAAGGCCCGAGAAAGAAGGGGGAGGGTGAACAATGTTGTAAGTCCCAGTCCAAGTCCAAAGGCCGAAAAACCAGAAGCACAAATGTCTGAGGAAGGAAAAATAGATGTGCCAGTTCAAGCAGGAAGTAAATTCACCCGTTCTCTGCCTTCAAAAAATATATATTGATTGATTTGAGAGAGAGAAATTTGTTGTTCCACTTGTTTATGCATTCATTGGTTGTTTCTTGCACAGGCCCTCATTGGAGACTGAACCCACAACTTTGGTGTATCAAGATGATGCTCTGATCAACTGAGCTATCCATCCAGGGCCTTCTCTGCCTTTTTGTTTTATTCAGACCCTCAGTGCATTTTTTTTTTAATCCTCACCTGAGGATATTTTTCTATTTATCTTCAGATAGAGTGAGAGGGAGAGAAAGGGAAAGAGAGAGAAACATTGATGAGAGAGGGACGCATTGACTGGTTGCCTCCTGCACGACCCCAACCAGGGCCAGGGAGGAACCGTAACCAAGGTACATGGCCTTGGCCAGAATCAAACCTGAGACTCATTGGTCCGCGGGCCAATGCTCTACTGCTGAGCCAAACTGGCCAGGGCATGCCCTCAGTGGATTTTATGATGTTCACCAGCATTGGTTAGGGTGATCATTTTTACTCAGTCTACTGATTAAAATGCTAATATCCCAGAAACTCTCATAGACACACCCAGAAGTAATGTCTCACTTGCTATCTAGGCCTCCTTTAGCCCAGTCACATCAGTACAAAATTAACCATCAAACTAGGTAAGATGTAGGTTTGGAAAAATTGTGGCACTGAGGATGCCATATGCTCAGGCCCCATTTATGTTTCCAGTTAAATATATCATGGGAGGGGGTGGGATTCAGCATGTGGGTAAAGGACATAAAGAATTCACAAAAGGAAATTTAAATGGTATGTAATCATATTACAGGGTCACCATGTTGCACAACTCCAGAGGGCAGCACTCACTGTGAATTATATTTCACAGAGATGTACATTGTGATGATCTCTAAGAGAGGATGCTCAGCCTCTCCCATAATAAGAGAAATGTCAATTAAAACAGCAGGTACTGTTTTTTATATATTGGATTAGCAAATCTCAAAGAGTTGATAAGATGCTGTGTTGCTGAGAGTGTAATTTGGTGCCACTTCTGTGGAGGGTGTAGTGAATACTGTGGATTGTTTCTCTCAACCTGGTTCATTCCACCTCTTCTAGATGGAGTTGTAGACAATCTAAACCCTACACTTCTCAGACTCTCTTGCAGTTAGGGTTCCACTCACAATGAATAAGAATTCCTATTGCGCCACGTCTTTGTCAGCATTTGGTATTATGAGCATTCTGGACTTTGACCATTCTAATAAGGGTGTAGTAGTATCTCACTGTTTTTTTGTTTGTTTTTTGACTTTTTTATTTTATTTTATTGTTATAATTGATTTTGGAGAGAGAGAGAGAGAGAGAGAAACATCCACATGAGAGAGAAACATTGATCGGCTTCCTCCTGCACGCCCCCTACTAGGGATCGAGCCTGCAACTCAGACATGTGTCCTGAAAGGGAATCTAACTGGGACCTTTCAGTCCATGGGATGACAATCCACTGAGCCACACCAGCTGGGCTCTCACTGTTGTTTTAATTTCCATTCCCTTGATGAAATATGATGTAGAGTATCTTTTCATATGCTTATTTTCCATCTGTGTATCTTCTTAGGTCTTTTCCCATTTCTTAATTGGGTTTTTTGTTTTCTTGTTGAATTTTAAGAGTTTTTTATATATTTTGCATAACAGTCCTTTATCAGATATGTCTTGTGCAAATACATTCTGTGACTTGTCTTTTCATTTTCTTGAAGGTGTCTTTCACGGAGAAGTTTTTAATTTTAATCAAGTCTAGTTTATCAATGTTCTCTTTCATGGATCATGCCTTTGGTATTGTAGCTAAAAAGTCATTGCCAAACCCATGGTCATCTGGATTTTTCTCCTATATTATCTTCTACTAGTTTTATAGTTTTGCATTTTACCTTTAGGCTTGCAATCTATTTTGAGTTAATTTTTGTAAAGGGTTTAAGTTATGTGTCAAATATATATTTTTGCATGTGGATGTCCAGTTTGTTGAAAAAACTTTTCTCCATTGTATTGCCTTGCTTCTCTGTCAAAGATCGGTTGACTATATCTGTGGGTTCTCTATTCTGTTCTATTGATCCATTTGTCTATGTGATTTTGCTAATATTGCATTGTCTTTATTACTATAGACAGTCTTGAAGTCAAGTAGTGTCAGTTCTCCAACTTTGTTCTTTTCTTTCAATATCATGTTGGTTATTCTGGGTCTTTTGCCTCTCCATATAAACTCTAGAATCAGTTTGTTGGTATTTACAAAATAACTTGCTGAGATTTTGGTCGGGATTGCAGTGAATCTATAGGTCAAATTAGGCAGAACTGACATCTTGACAATATTGAGTCTTCTTATCCACGAACATAGATTATGTCTCTTTTTGTTGTTGTTAATCCTCACCCAAGGATATTTTTCCACTGATTTTTAGATACAGTGGAAGGGAGGAGGGAGACATGAATTGTTTGCCTCCTACACAACTCCGACCAGGTCTGGGGGTGACCAAA
This sequence comes from Molossus molossus, assembly GCF_014108415.1. NCBI lineage: Eukaryota > Metazoa > Chordata > Mammalia > Chiroptera > Molossidae > Molossus > Molossus molossus. Next base: position 36,112,971 of record NW_023425357.1, on the reverse strand, counting down.
CCTGCAACCCAGTCATGTGGCCTCAACTGGGAATCAAACCTGAGACCCTTTGGTCAGTGGGCTGATGCTCCAACCACTGAGCTAAACTGACCAGGGTTATATCTTATTTATTTAGTTCTTTGATGTCTTTCATCAGAATTTTAGAGTTTTCCTCATAGAGCTCTTGTACATTTTGTACTTTGTTGATTTATATCTAAGTATTTAATTTTTGGGGTGCTAATATATATATTTTGCTTTTCATTTCAAATTCTACTTGTTCATTGCTGATATACAGGAAAGGAATTGATGTTTTTAAAAAATATGTTAACATTATGTCCTGCAGTGTTGCTATTATCACTATTAGTTCTAGGAGGTTTTTTTGTTGATTCTTTCTGGTTTTCTGTATAGATGATTATGTCATCTGCAGACGGACAGTTCTGTTTCTTCTTTCCCAATTTTTACTTTTTTTTTTATCCTTACCCGAGGACATTTTTCCATTTTTTGTTCAGATAGAGTGGGGAGGGAGAAAGAGAGAGAAACATCAACGTGAAAGGGACACATCGAGTGGCTGCCACCCGCACGACCAACCAAGGCCGGGGATAAACTGTAACCGAGGTACGAGCCCTAGCGGGAACCGAACCCAGGTCTCTCTTGACTGCAGGCCGACGCTCTAATCGCTGAACCAAACTGGCCAGGGCGATTTTTACTTTTTTATTTTGCTTGCCTTGTCTTATTGCATTAGTTAGGACTTCCAATATGATGTTGACAGGCATCATTACATCATCAGGCAAAAAAAGGAAAAATCGCATGATCATATTGTGGACAAAAGAACATCCAGCATAAGAAAAAGTCTTATAAGAGTTTATTTGAGCCCTGGCCAGTTTGGCTCAGCAGATAGACCATTGGCCTGTGGACCAGAGAGTCCTGGGTTTGGTTCCCACTAAGGGGATGTACCTCCGTTGCAGTTCGTTCCCAGCCCTGGTTGGGATTGTGTGGGTGGCAACCACTTGGTGTGTCTCTCTTACATCAATGTTTCTCTTTCTCTCTTCCTTCCTCTCTCTCTCCTGCTCTATCTGAAGATAAATGTCCTCAAGTGAAGATTTAAAAAAAAAAAGAGTTTATTTGAGCCAAACTGACAACAATTGCCAAGAAGCAAAATCTCAGCAGATTGAGAAAATGCTTTGGAGAAGGGCAGCTTTGCACCTTACTTTATACATCAAATCAAAGGAGACAAAAGGAGGGTTACATAAAGTTTATTGGTGGTAGACTGGATAAAAAGTAAACTGGGGAGACACATTCTTCTTTTGCATAGGTGAGCACAGGATAATTAACAATTAACATTTATAGCACATAGAGATGGTATTTGGAGAATAAGGTTACAATGAGGGGTTCTGTGGCCTCATGCTCTGGACCAGTGGGTGTGATCTGAGGAAAATATTACTGTGACTTTTCAAAGGTATGTTGCCTTAGGTACAAAAACACAATAGACAGGCATCCCAGTTGTGCATTCTTCAGCCCCCTGAAACCTGGATCTGCCTGTGAATGAATGAATGAATGAATGAATGAATTAATTAATGAACCCAAATTAAGATCCTCAAAAATGTTTGCAGAAAGAACCTGGGTCCTTTTCCTCTGAAGGAGGCTCTGGATGTGCACCTGGCATGCCCAAAGGTCAGGAACATGATAAACACAAATGTGAGGCTTTTTGTATGTAAATATTAACCCAAAGTGCAGCTTGAAATGAGGTTTCAGGCACTGCCTCCAGGTGGAAAATTATCTGGCTCTGAGAATGGGGAGCTGGGAGCAAAGAGTCTGAGAGTGTCCCCAAGACATGCTTGCATCAGAAGAGAGTAGAGAAGAATAGGCTAGGCTGATTCATTCAACTGAGCAACCTGGTCATTCATTCATTCAACAAATATCTGTTGAGCATCTGCTATGTGCCAGGCACTGTTCCATACTCTGGAGCAAAACACTCAAAAACCTCTGCCCTCCTTGTGCTGACATGTCAAAAGGGTTGGTGGGGTAGGAGTAGGGGAGGACAATAAACATAATAAAAAGTAAGTTATGTATTATGTTAGAAGGTGAGAAGTACTAAGGTAAAAAATAAAGTAGGGTGAGGGAGTTGGAAAGTAATTTATGTGCAGGGGTGCAGCTTTAAATAGTGAGGTCAGAGAAGGCCTCAATGGAAGAAGAGCCATGAATTGAAGGATATGAGGGCGGGAGCCCTCTGGCTATCTGAGTGAGGAGTGTTGCAGGCAGAAGGAGCAGCATGGGCAGGGTTATACTTGATGCTTCGGGAACAGTTTAGAGGCCTGAGTGCTAAAAAGGAATGAATGGGGAGGAAGTAGGAGAAGAAATCTGAGAAGTAATGGGGTCAGACTCATAGGACCTTTTAACCATTGTAAAAACTGTGGCTTTTGCATTGAGAAGGACAGACCCATAGCAGGGTTTTGAGCAGAGCAGTGATATGATCTGGCTGTGTAGGGCGAACAGACTGAGGATACAAGGAGAAGGGAGAGGAACCAGTGGAGACCATTACCATAATCCAGGGTTAAAAGGGCTCAGATTCTGGATATATTTTGAAGTAGAACCCACAGGAGTTGCTGAATTGGAATGTGAGAGAAAGAAAAGAAGGAGTGGGGATCACCTTGAGATTTATGGCCTGAGCCACTGGACTGAGTTGCCATTACTGAGGTGGGGTAGACTGCAGTAAGAACAGCAGGAAGGCTTACTCTGGAACTACAGGAGGTTCCACCTCAAAAGTAACTGGGTCTCTGGTGTGTAAGGGTCTGACTCAGTTAACATCCTCTGAATGCAGAATGGATGATCCCTGTCTAAGAAACCATTTTCATCTCAATCACACACTTGTAGTTGGTGAATGAACCTACTGCCAGTGTGGGTTAAAGGGGAATGCTCTTGAGCACTTTTAGTTGTATAAAGTTGAATTGGACACGGGCAAAGATTGTCTTAGACTAAGTAAGACTTATATACCATATAGGAAACACAGCATGCCCAGCCAGTGTGGCTCAGTGGTTGAGTGTCAACACATGCATCGAAAGGTCACCAGTTCAGTTCCTGGTCGGGGTACATGCCCAGGTTGTGGGCACAATCCCCAGTGGGGGGCATGCAGGAGGCGGCCAATTAATGTTCTCTCTCATTGATGTTTCTATCTCTCTCTCCCCCTCTCCCTCTACAATCAATAAAGAAAAAAAAAAAAAAGCACAGGGTGAGAATTGAAAACATATCTACATAAGAACTTGTATATATTCATAGAAGCATTATTCATAATAGCCAAAAGGTGGAAACAACCAAATTTCCATCAACTGATGGATAAAATGTGGTATATCCATATAATGGAATATTACTTGAAAATAAAAAGAAATGAAAGTTGGTATATGCTACAACATTGATAAACTTTGAAAACATTATTCAAAGTGAAAGAAGCCAGTCACTAGAGACCACATATTGTATCATTTCATTTAGATGAAATATTCAGAATAGGCAAATCTGTAGAGACCAACAGCCAATTGGTGGTTGCCAGGTAGTAGGGAGTTTGGGAGGAAATAAGGAGAGACTTACTACTAGATACAGAGCTTCCTTTTGGGGTGATGAAAATATTTTAAAATTGATCATGGTGATGGCTGTTCAAGTCTGACTATATAAAAAATATTGAATTGTGCTGTTTAAATTGGGTAATTATATGGTAGATGAATTACATATCAAATAAAGCTATTATTATTTTTTTAATCCTCACCTGAGGATATTTTTCTATTCATCTTCAGTTAGAGTTGGAGGGAGGGAGAGAGAGGGAGAGAGAGAGAAAAACACATCGACTGGTTGCCTCCCACACGAGGCCAAACCGCAACCGAGGTACATGCCCTTGACCGGAATCAAACCCGCGACTCATTGGTCCGGTGGGCTGATGCTCTAACTGCTGAGCCAAACAGGCTAGGGCATAAAGCGGTTATTTTTTAAAAGGTCCTTTAAAAAGTACACACTACCCTGGCTGGTGTGGCTCAGTTGGTTAAGAGTTGTCCCACGCACGGCGGGGTTACAGGTCTGATTCCCAGTCAGGGCACATGTCAGAGATGCTTGCTCCATCCCCAGTAAGGGGGTGTGCAGGAGGCAGCCAATAGGTGTTTCTCTATCATCTATGTTTCTCTCTCTTTCCCTTTCCCTTTCTCTCTCTGTAAAATCAATAAAAACATATATATATATATATATATTTTTTTTTTTTTTTAAAGTACACACTATGATTTCCCCAAGGGAGCTGTTACTGCACAATACCGAGTGTGAGCATGTATCACCGCCTGACATTAAAGGCCAGTTAGACTATAAATGACTAGCCAACCACGCTTGGCAGTGTTCGGTCACGTATAGTACTGACTGGGAGTTATAAGTACTTAATACTGATCATGGGAGTTTGGGCTGACAGAGCTAATTAGCTACAGCATGTATAGCAGTGGTTAAGGTCACAGACTGCAACAAGACAAACTTGATTTTGAACCCCTGCTCTGTCTTATGACCATCAGCAAATTAGCCTTTCTCAACCTCAGTTTTCTCATCTGTAAAAGAGAGATAATAATATCTTTTCTGTAGGGTGATTAAGGGGATTAAATAAAATACTATTGGTATAACAAATAGCACAGTGCCTGAACTGAGTAAAGGATCAGCAAATGGTAGCTGGCATCATTTTTTAAAAATTTATCTTTATTGTTAAAAGTATTGCAGATGTTCCCCTTCATCAATATTTTTTTAACTTTTTTATTGAATTTATTGGGGTGACATTGGTTAATAAGATTATATAGGTTTCAGACAGCATCACCATTGATAATGTATATAAAGTACTGAGCACAGTGCCTGGTGTGTTAAGAAGTACTCCAAACATAAGATACTAAGCTTATATTTTTCACTGGAAAAATGTCTGTGAGACAAAATAAATTTTATAGACAAGGACAGAGAATTTTATTTCTGTCACTTAAAGACAAAAGTAGGTGATTGTGGACTGCTACCTGCCCCACCCTTGCCTCTTCTGTAGCAGATACTTACACAGACTAAAGTATTAGGCTCTGCCTAGGAGCCTCTTGGCCACTCTAACATTACTAATGAGCAAATCCAAACTTCCCAGAAGCTTCTAGGAGACCATTCCAACTGGAGTTTTTGCTGAGGAGACAAGACAGGAAATGACATTACCATTCCAAGGCATGGTCTGAGACAGGAAGCTAGAAAAGGAAGTCGCAGTAGAAAATAATTGCAATTGGTTACCCCCGAAATGCAGGGACATTTCAACAGCAGAAAATCTCTTAATGTAATACACCATAGTATCTGGTTAAAGAAGATTGTAATCATTTTGACACCTTCAGGAAAAAGTAGTTGATAAAATATAATACTTATTTATGATTAAACATTAGTAAACCAGAATTAAAGGAAAATATCAAACAGCATACTTAATGATGAAAAAATATAATGATTCCCAAACCAGGAACAAGACAAGCATACTGGCTATCATTCTTGCTATTCGATATTGTAATAATAGAAAACTGTTTTTCAACAAGGGTTTCAAGACCATTTAATGGGGAAAAAAATAGTCTTTTCAAAAGATAGTGCTGGGCCCTGGCTGGTTTGGCTCAGCGGTTAGAGCGTCAGCCTGCAGACCTGAGTCCCGGGTTTGGTTCCCGCTAAGGTCATGTACCTTGGTTGCAGCTTGTCTCCGCCCTGGTTGGGGTTGTGTGGGTGGCAGCCAGTTGATGTGTCTCTCTCACATCGATGTTTCTCCTCTCTCTCTTCCCCCCTGTCTCCCTCCCACTTTATCTGAAGATAAATGCAAAAAAAAAAAAAAAGATAGTGCTGAGACAATGGGATTTCCACCAGCAAAGGAGTGAAGCTGCACCCTTACCTCATACCACGTACAAAAATGAACTCAAATGGAATCAAAGACATAAATGTAAGTTAAAACTGTAAAACTCTTAGAAGAAAACTTAAGTGTAAATCTTCATGAGTTTGCATTAGGCAATGATTTTTTAGATATAACACCAAAGGTATGAGCAATCAAAGAAAAAAATCGAAAAATTGAATTTAACCAAAATAAACTTTTGTGACTGAAAGGACACCATTAAGAAAATGAAAAGACAACCCACAGAATGGGAGAAAATATTTGCACATCATATGTCTGATAAGGGTCTAGCATCCAGAACACATAAAAATTCTTACAACTCAACAACAAAAAGACAATCTTTTTTTTTAAATTTACCTTTATTATTGAAAGTATTACAAATGTTCCTCATTTTCCCCCTATTGACCCCTTCTACCCACACTTGCCCCCCTCCTGCTTTTCCCCCACTATTGTCTGTGTCCATTGGTTATGCATGTATGCATATAAGTTCTTTGGTTTATCTCTCCTCCCCCCTTTCCTTTAAGGTTTGTCAGTCTAACAACCAATTTGTACTTCTTAATCCCTTCACCATTTTCACCCATTCCCCCAACTATCCTCCCATCTGGCAACCAACAAAATTTCTCTGTATCTATGAGTCTGTTTCTGTTCTGCTTGTTCATTTTGTTTGTAGATTCACCTGTTGATAGATATGTATTTATTGCCATTTTATTGTTCATATTTTTTCAAGAAGACCCTTCAACTGGTTTGGTGGTGATGAACTCCTTTAGCTTTTTCTTGTCTGGGAAACTCTTTATATGTCTATTGATTCTAAATGATAGCTTGGCAGGATAGAGTAATCTTGGTTTTAGGTTCTTGCTTTTCATCACTTTGAATATTTCTTGCCACTCCCTTCTGGCCTGTAAAGTTTCTTTTGAGAAATCCACTGACAGTCTTACGGGAGCTCTGTTGTAGGTAACTAGCTGCCTTTCTCTTGCTGCTTTTATGATTCTCTCTTTGTCTTTAACCTTTGGCATTTTAATGATGATGTGTCTTGGTGTGGGCCTCTTGGGATTCATCTTATTTGGGACTCTCTGTGCTTCCTGGACTTGTATGTCTGTTTTCTTCACCAAGTTAGGGAAGTTTTCTGTCATTATTTTTTCAAATAGGTTTTCAATTCCTTGCTCACTCTTTTCTCCTTCTGACACCCCCATGACGTGGATGTTGGTATGCTTGAAGTTGTCCCAGAGGCTCCTTATACTATCCTCATTTTCTGGATTCTTTTCCTTTTTGCTGTTCTGATTGGGTATTTTTGCTTCCTTATATTTCAAATCAATGGTTTGCTCCTTGGCTTTACCTATTCTACTATTTATTCCCTGTAAATTATTCTTTATTGCAGCTAATGCCTCCTGCTGTGCATCTTTAATTTCTGACTGGTCTTTTTTATGCTCTTGAGGCCCTCACTAAGTTCATTGAGCATCCTTATAACCAGTGTTTTGAACTATGCATCTGTTAGATTGCTTATCTCCATTTCATTTAGTTCTTTTCCTAGAGTTTTGTTCTGTTCTTTCATTTGGGACATGTTTTTTTTTGTATTCTAATTTTGGCTGCTTCCTTGTATTTATTTCTATGCATTAGGTAGAGTTACTATATCTCCTAGGCTTCTTAGGGTGGCCTATTATAGTAGGCGTCCTGTAGGGTCCAGTGGCACAGCCTCCTTTATCACCCCAGCTGGGCCCTCAAGGTTCACCCCTAGTCTGGGCTGTATGCCCTTCTGTTGTAATTGAGTCTTTTATTTATTTTTTTATCCTCACCTGAGGACATTTTTCCATTTTGTTGTTGTTGTTGTTCAGATAGAGTAGGAGGGAGAGAGAGAGAGAAACATCGACGTGAAAGGGACACATCAAGTGGCTGCTACCCACACAACCCAACCAGGGCTGGGGACAAACTGCAACCGAGGTATGTGCCCCCAGCGGGAACTGAACCCGGGTCTTTCCGGACCACAGACCAATGCTCTAACTGCTTAACTAAACCGGCCAGGGCTGTAATTGAGTCTTTGACAACAGCTGTGATTGCTGTTGTCATATCAACGGGAGGTATTTACTCAGGCTGAGCAGCTGCCAGAACTGGCTATGCCACTGACCACCGATCTTTGACTACCTTGGAGAATCAGCTGTGCAGGGGTCCACCACACAGTAAGAGCATGACTGACTTCAGCAGGGCTCTGGTGCCCACTGAGTCCACTCCTTGAGTGTGTCACTTGTGGAGGTGGTTGGGTGGTGGAGCTTCGCTGTGGTCTGAAGCTGTCCACTGGGTGTGCTCGCTCTGGGGCAAGGTCAGCCACTGCCTGTGTTCTACCTGGGGCCACTAGGCATAAGATACAAAGCAATATTCAGATGGCTACTTCTTGTGCTGGGTTTGGAGGTGCCCAGGCAAAACCAAGTTGTGAACCAAGACTGGTTGCTTCTAGTGCCAGGCCTTGGGTCACTTAGTGAAAGGTATGGGGCTCACTGAGGCCAGATACTGAATTTTAAAAAGAATTTAGGGCCCTGGCCAGTTTGGCACAGCGGTTGGAGCGTCGGCCTGCGGTCCGGAGAGACCCGGGTTCGGTTCCCGCTAAGGGCACGTACTTCGGTTGCAGTTTGTCCCCGGCCCTGGTTGGTCGTGCGGGTGGCAGCCACTCAATGTGTCCCTTCACGTCGATGTTTCTCTCTCTCTCTCCCTTCCTCTCTCTCCCTCCCACTCTATCTGTACAAAAAATGGAAAAGTATCCTCGGGTGAGGATTAAAAAAAAAGAATTTAGGAAAATCTGAAACAGGAGCCAAGACAGGCCATTTCTATGGTAAAGCCACTGGAAACAGCTTGGGTGGGCCTGAAAGTTGGGTGGGGCAGGGCTTCAGGGAATCACCAGGGCAGAGCAAATAGTATGAGCCTTGTTGCTGGAGTCCCAGATATGGGGGCTTGTTGCCTGCCCTGTGGGAAAGGGCTCACCAATGGAGCTACAGCAGCCTCCGCCAGTACGTCTGTCTGAGAGAAAGCTGTCCTACAGCTCTAGCCCCAATGCCAAACAACTCAGTTCTTACACATATGTATCTGGTGTTTTCCACACCAGAGCCTGGAGGGAGAAAATCTGAGTAAGTCCAGGGCCCTTTAAGAGGAACTGCATGGGTTCCAACAGCCTCAGCCTCCCTCAGCCTCAGTTTCCACTGGTTTTTCCAGCCAGGAGTTTTGGGGACTTCTCTTCCTGGCACGAGAACCCTGAGCTGGGTGCCTGGTTTGGGATGGGGACCCCTTAATCCTCAGGGAGGACCTTCCTAGCCAAGGTATCCTTCTGATTTTTATCAGCCACACGTGGGTGTGGGACCAGTTCATCTGCTCCTCCACCTTTCCTACCAGTCACAATGTGGCTTCTTTAATTCCATGGTTGTAGGACTTCCATTCAGCTGGATTTCAGGTGGATCTGAATGATGGTTGTTCTGTAGTTTAGTTGTAATTTTGATGTGGTTGTGGGAGGAGGTGAGTACTGCATTTACCTATCTACCATCTTGACTAGAAGCAAGACAATCAAATTTTTTAAAAATATGTTTTCTTGTTGTTGTTGTTTTTAGAGAGGGAGAGAGAGATAGAAACATCAATGTGAGAGAGATAACATAGATCAGCTGCCTCCTACATGTCACCTCCTGGGAGTCGAGCCCACAACTCCGGGCATGTGCCCCAACTGGGAATCAAACCAGTACCTCTCAGTCCATGGGATGACGCTCAATCCACTGAGCCACACCAGCCAAGCAAGACAATCTATTTTTAAAGTGGACAAAGGATTTGAAGAGATAGCTCTCCAAAGAAGATATGCAAGTGGCCAACAAGTACTTGAAAGGATGCTCAACTAGGGAAATACAAATCACAATGAAATGACACTTCACACACACTAGGATGGCTATAATTTTTTTAAAGTGGAAAATAACAAGTGTTGAGAAGGATGTGGAGAAATCGGAAACTTCATGCATTGCTAGTAGACATGTAAAATGATTCAGTTGCTGTGAAAAACAGTTTGGGGATTCTTCAAAAAGTTAAACATAAAATTATCATATGATCCAGCAATTCCACTCAAGTTATACATTCTAGAGAATTGAAAATGTGTGTTTGTATAAAAACTTCTGCATGAATATTCATAGCAGCACAATTCATAATAGTCAACTGATGAGTACATAAACAAAATGTGATTATTAATACAGTGAAATAGTCTGGTCAGTGTGCCTCAGTTGCACCAAGAGGTCACCGATTCCATTCCCAATCCAGGCACATGTCTGGGTTTGACCAGTAGGGGACATGTGGGAGGTGGCCAATTGATCTTTTTCTTTCATTGATGCTTCTCTCTCTCTTTTTCTCTCTCTCTCTCCCTCTCTCTTCCTCTCTCTCTAAAATCAATAAAGGAAAAAGGTTTTTTTTTAATAAAATAAAATAAAGAAAATTTTTTTAAATCTTTGTGTAATTAAAAAACTGAGGTTGAGCCCTGGCCGGTTTGGCTCAGCGATTAGAGCATCGGCCTGCGGTCCAGAGAGACCGGGGTTCAGTTCCAGCTAAGGGCACGTACCTCGGTTGCAGTTTATCCCCAGCCCTGGTTGGGTTGTGTGGGTAGCAGCCACTCGATGTGTCCCTTTCACGTCGATGTTTCTCTCTCTCCCCTCCTCCCACTCTATCTGAACAAAAACTGGAAAAATGTCCTCGAGTGAGGATTTAAAAACAAAACAAAACAACAACAACAAAAAAACTGAGGTTGAAAAGTCTAGTTCCAGCAATTTCACTCCTTGGTACACACTCTAGAGACAACACCACCCTACTACTCCCACCAAGCACCAGGAGTATATAGGACACTTACTTCAATAGTTTTTAAAATGGCCACAAATTTTTTGCAGTCCCTCCCATTAAGAGGTGGGGTCAATTTTCCCACCCTTTGAATCTGAGCTAGTTTTGTGTCTTCACTTTAATCAATTGAATTCAGCAGAAGTGACTACTGCTGAGTTCTGAGCCTAGGCTCAGGAGACCTTGTAGATTCTGCTCTGACTCTCTTGGTACATTTTCACCATCATGTGAAGAAGTCCAGCTAAAAGGCCGAGACATCCCAGCTGAGGCTCCAGACATGTGAGTGAGGTCATTCAGCTAAGCCATCAGCTGACCACAGCCAGTGAGTCCAGGTAAGTTTAGAAGAAATAACTTGTCGCCCTGGGCGGTTTGGCTCAGCAGTTAGAGTGTCGGCCTGCAGTCCAGAGAGACCCGGGTTCGGTTCCCGCTAAGGGCACAGTTTGTCCTCCGCCCTGGTTGGGCTGTGCTGGTGGCAACCACTCAATGTGTCCCTTTCACATCGATGTTTCTCTCTCTCTCTTCCTCCCACTCTATCTGAACAAAAAATGGAAAAATGTCCTCGGGTGAGGATAAAAAAAAAAAGAAGAAATATCTTGTCAACCCACATAATCATGAGGAATAATAAACTTTTATTGTTTTCAATTATTAAACTTTAGGAATTGTTTGTTACCCAGCAATAGCTGACTGATACAATATCAAGGCCTTGCTTGCACTGTCAAAAACCGAAGCAACTCAAATGCAGGCTGGATAATATAGTAGGTAGGAACCTGGACTTTGAGGCTTGGGCCCCAAATCCCACCCTGCCACTTACCAGCTGTTTGATGATAAGAAAGTTATTCAACTTACCTCTGTGTCCTCCTAGATCCTTGTGAGAATTCAAGGGGTTAATACAGAGAGGACTTGCAATACTTTTGTGTAGAGATCAATGCTATTAATTTTCTACTATTGGTATTACATGTGCACCAATAAATGTGGTTCATATATGTGCTAGAGATGATAAAGGAGTAAATTTAATGTATATCAACTTAGACAGTTCTCAAAAATATATGATTGTGGCCCTGGTTGGTTTGGCTCAGAGGTTAGAGCATCAGCCCATGGACCAAAGAGGCCCGGGTTTGGTTCCCACTAAGGGTGCGTGCCTCAGTTGCAGTTTGTCCCCGGCCCTGGTTGGGGTCGTGTGGGTGGCAACCACTCGATGTGTCTCTCTCACATCAATGTTTCTCTCTCTCTCTTCCTCCCTCTCTCCCTCCTGCTCTATCTCAAGATAAATGCAAAAGTGTCTTCGGGTGAGGATAAAATATATATATATATATATATATATATATATATATATATATATAGTGTAGAAAAAGCAAGTTGTAGGATCATAACATTTACTCAAAAGTATTTTATTTTTTTGTTAATCCTCACCTGGGGATATTTTTTCATTAATTTTTAGGTAGAGTGGAAGGCAGGGAGGGGAAGAAAGAGAAACAGCAATGTGAGAGAGACACATCGATTAGTTGCCTCACCCACGACCCCAACTGGGCTGGGGTTCGAACCAGCAACCCAGGTACATGTCCTTGAACCCTCGACACTTCAGTAGGCAGGCCAACACTCTATTAGCTGAGCCAAACCAGTCTGGGCTACACAGAAGTATTTTAAAAGGGAGGAGGACACAAACTACCTCAGAGTGTTTGTCTCTTCAAAAGCAAAGGTGGGGTGGAATGGGTGGAAAAGGTGAAGGGATTAAGAAGTACAAATTGGCCCTGGCCAGTTTGGCTCAGCGGTTAGAGCGTCGGCCTGCGGTCTGGAGAGACCCGGGTTCGGTTCCCACTAAGGGCACATACTTCGGTTGCAGTTTGTCCCCGGCCCTGGTCGTGCGGGTGGCAGCCACTCGATGTGTCCCTTCACGTCGATGTTTCTCTCTCTCTCTCCCTTCCTCTCTCTCCCTCCCACTCTATCTGTACAAAAAATGGAAAAATATCCTCGGGTGAGGATAAAAAAAAGAAGTACAAATTGGTTGTTAGACTGACAAACCTCAGAGGGAAGAGGGTGGGGGGAGGGGAAGAGATAAACCAAAGAACTTATATGTGTATATGCATAACCAATGGACACAGACAACAGTGTGAGGAAAGGCAGGAGTGGGGCAGGAATGGGGAGGAGGGGGTCAATAGGGGAAAAAGGAGGAACATCTGTAATACATTCAACAATAAAGATAAGCCCAGCTAGTGTGGCTCAGTGGTTGAGCGTCAACCCATGCACCAAGAGGTCACAGGTTGATTCCCATTCAGGGCACATGCCCAGGTTGTGGGCCTGATCTCCAGTGGGGGGCATGCAGGAGGCGGCCAATCAATGTTCTCTTTCATCAATGTTTCTATCTCTCTCAAATCAATAAAGAAAAAAACAAACAACAACAACAAAAAAACAATAAAGATAAGTTAAAAAAAAAAACAACAACGGTGGGAATGGATTTCTTAGTAGAAATAAATAAGGATTTTGCTTTAATTGGAATGTTCTTTTTTCTTTTCTCATTATACAAAAAGAACACGAGTTTCATCATTAAAAAAAAAAAAAATCATACATAGGTTGCAGGTTTGATCCCTGGCCCCGCTGGGGCGCCAGCAGGAGGCAACCGTTATTATGTCTCTCACATTGATGTTTCTCTCTCCCTCCCTCCCTCCTACTCTCAGTGCATTTCCAGAAGTAAACTGCACTCCTCCTCCCAAATTCTGGTATTAATTGAATTACAGTCGTTCTGAATCCTTCCTTTTCTACAGCATCAGCTTGAGCACCTAGCCTTCTCAGGCCAGCCCTGACACCTGTCATGTTGCAGGCAGGCTCAGCTCTGTGTGCATAGCACCTGGCACTGTGATCCAGGGCTTCCCAGCTTAGGTCCACCCATGCCCAGAGGTGGCTGTGTTCTTGCCAAATCTTCAGATCTCAGTCTTTGATCCTCAATGTGCTTGAGGAACATCAACTCATTAGTTTCACTCTTGTGAATTATAAGGGGGTTTCCCATCCTCCTACCCCTCGGCAAGGAGCTTAGACCCGCTTCTGCAAGCAGCTGAGGGTAAACTGTGGGGAGGGGGTGCATGTACAGAAGGTGTCTGGGAAAGGGAGAGCACAACAGAGGTGCATGCCAGAGGCGATTTCCGTGGCAGATGCCAAATGGAGGACTTTATCAGCCTCTTTAAATTTTTAAAGACTTGTTGGTGATGTTTTGTCTTGTTGTCACTATTTTATTGAGGAGGGCAGATAAACTGGCTTTGGTGTCCTTCACTATTATGTATATGAGGGTGTGAAAGCAAAGGCTGCTGCGAGGACCTGCAAAATACAGGTTAGTGGGGGATGGGAGAAATTGGGAATCAGGAGAATTTTTCAAATCTCCAACAGGATCGTTCCTGGATTCTTCTTTATTTAATCCTCACCCGAGGACATTTTTCTATTTATCTTCAGATAGAGTGGGAGGAAGAGGGAGAGAGAGAGAAACAGTGATGTGAGAGGGACACATTGACTGGTTTGCCTCCCACACAACCCCGACCAGGGCTGGGGATGAATCCAAACCAAGAGTTGAACCCACGGCTCATTGGTCCACAGGCTGATACCCTAACCGCTGAGCCAAACCAGCCAGGGCTCTTTTAGTTTTTTGTTCAGGGCTCTTTAGTTCCTTGGTTTATTTCTTCCCCTCCCCCAACCCCCTTCCCTCTGAGGTTTGTCAATCTAACAACCAATCTGTACTTCTTAATCCCTTCACCTTTTCACCCATTCCCCCCCACCTTTGTTTATTTTATTTTATCTATTCTTCTCCTGGATTATTCTTTTTAGACACTTTTCTCATATCACGTCAGGATTTTTTTTTAAATTAATTTTTGTTACAGATGTTTCTCCTTTTCCCCCCACTGATTCCCCCTTTCCCCTCCCTCCCTGCCCTGTCCCCAGCGTTGTTGTCTATGTCCACTGATTATGCGTATATGGCTAGAAGTTCTATGGTTTATCTCTCCCCCACCACCTCCTCTTCTAGGGATTGTCAGTCTGTACCCCACTTCCACGTCTCTGGGACTACCCCATTCCTCAGACTGTTATGTTCATTATATTCCACAAATAAGTGAGATCATGTGATATTTGTCTTTCTTGTTTGGCTTGTTTCACTTAGGATAATACATTCCAGGTCCCTCCATGTAGACTCAAAGGATAAAAGATCTTTCTTTCTTACCGCTGCGTAGTACTCCATTGTGTATATGTACCACCGCTTTTTTATCTATTCGTCTACTGATGGACATTTGGGCTGTTTCCAGATCTTAGCTATTGTAAATAGTGCTGCTCGAATATTCATAGAAGTGGGATCACTGGGTCAAATGGCAGTTCAATTTTTAATTTTTTGAGGTAAAACCATATTGTTTTCCAAAGTGGCTGCACCAGTCTGCATTACCACCAGCATACTAGAGTCCCCTTTTCTCCACAACCTCCCTAACACTTACTGTTTGATGATTTGTTGATGGCAGCCATTCTGACAGGTGTGAGGTGATACCTCATTGTTGTTTTAATTTGCATCTCTCTGATGATTAGTGATGTTGAGCATTTCTTCATATGTCTCTTATCCATTTGTATGTCCTGTTTGGAGAGGTGTCTGTTTAGTTCCTCTGCCCATTTTTTAATTGTTTTTTTTGTCTTCCTTTTGTTGAGTTGTATGAGCACTCTATATGTATTGGAAATTAACCCCTTATCTGATATATCATTCTCCCATACAGTGGGTTGCCTTTCCATTTTGATGATTGTATCTTTTGCTGTGCAGAAGCTTTTGAGTTTGATGTAGTCCCCTGTGTTCATTTTTTCCTTTGTTTCTGTTGCCTTAGGTGATGTATCAGTGAAAATTCTGCTGTGTATGATGTCTGAAATTTTGTTGCCTACATTTTCTTTTAGAATTTTTATGGATCCATGAGTTACATTTACGACTTTATCCATTTTGAGTTTATTCTGTGTATGGTGTAAGTTGATGGTCTAGTTTCATTTTTCTGCAAGTAGCTGTCCAATTTACCCAGCACCATTTATTAAAGAGGCTGTCCTTACTCCACTGTGTGCTCTTGCCACCTTTGTCAAATATTAATTGAGCATATTGCCTTGGGTCCATTTCTGGGTTCTCTGTTCTGTTCCACTGGTCTATATATGCCTGTTCTTGTGCTGGTGCCAGGCTGTTTTGATTACAGTGGCTTTGTAGTATAACCTGAAATCTGGCAATGTGATCCCTCCAACTTTGTTCTTCCTTTTCAAGAGTGCCGTGGCTATTCGAGGTCTTTTTTGGTTCCATATGAACTTTTGAAGTACTTGTTCTAATTCTGTGAAGTATGCCGTTGGTATTTTGATGGAGATTGCAGTGAATCTATAGATTGCTTTGGGTACTATGGACATTTTAATGATGTTAATTCTTCCAATCCATGAACAGGGTATGTGCTTCCACTTTTTTATATCTTCCTCTATTTCTTTTTTCAATGACCTGTAGTTTTCTGTGAATAGCTCCTTTATTTCTTTGGTTAAGTTTATTCCTAGGTATCTTAATATTTTGCCGCAATGGTAAATGGGATCTTTTTCTTAGTTTCTCTTTCTGTGAGTTCATCATTGGTGTATAAGAATGCCATCGATTTCTTGAGGTTACTTTTGTATCCTGCTACTTTGCCAAATTCATTTATTAAGTCAAGTAAATTTTTGATGGAGTCTTTGGGGTTTTCTATGTATATCATCATGTCATCTGCAAATAATGACAATTTTACTTCCTCCTTTCCAATTTAGATCTCTTTTATTTTTACTTCCAGTCTAATTGCTGTGGCTAAGGCCTATAACTTCCTTAGTAAAAGGTTTTTTTGTTTTGTTTAAATATATGTTTATTGATTTTTAGAGAGAGAGGAAGGGAAAAGGATAAAGTGATAGAAACATGGATGTGAGAGAGAACCTTAGATTGACTGCCTCCTGTACGCCCCTTACTGGAGATCGAGCCCACAACCCAGGCATGTGCCCTAACCAAGAATTGAACTGGCAACCTCTTGGTGGTGCATGGGTCAATGCTCAACCACTGAGCCCCACAGGCCGGGCAGTAAAGAGTTATTAAGCAAGCCCTGCCCATTGTTCTTGTGCAGCTAGGTTAACACACCTTTGAAATGCCAGAAATAATCCTCTTTTCCAGACTCCTCTCAAGGGAGCACATAATCTTAGCTATCCCCAGCTTTGCTTTCTCTCACCTTCTGATAATTGTCCTAGGTTCCCTCCTTAATTCAAAATGCATAAAAGAGCCCTGGCCAGTTTTCTCAGTGGTTAGAGCGTTAGCCCGTGGACCACAGACCCGGGTTTGGTTCCTGCTAAGGGCACGTACCTCGGTTGCAGTTTGTCCCCGGCCCCGGTTGGGGTTGTGCGGGTGGCAGCCACTCGATGTGTCTCTCTCACATTGGTTTCTCTCTCTCTCTTCCTCCCACTCTCCCTCCCGCTCTATCTGAAAATAAATGGGGGAAAAAAAGTCAAAATGCATAAAAGAAACTGAAAATTGTCTTTGTCAATTTGAGATCTTGTTTCCTGAGACTGTCATCAGCTTGGAGCAAATAAAATCTTATAAAAATTCCTTACGAGTTTGGACATTTCTTACATCAATACCTCCATGCTTTATCAAGAATCTGACCACTTTTCTCCATCTCCTCTGTCACCGCTAGTCCTAGTGAGGTCCATCACCTCTCTTCCTCTCTTGTTCCTTACTTCCATTCCTCTTGCTCCCAATTCATTTTCATACAGCAGTCAGAAGGATAGTTATAAAACATAAATCAGGTCATTTTCCTCTTCTGCTTAAAATTCTTCAGTAGTTTTCTTTTATCCTAGAATAAAAGTCAGGCCACTTTCTGTGGCTACAGAGCCCTATATGATCTGGCTCTCACCTGTTTGTCTAACTTTTCTCTTCTCTCTCTCTCTCTCAGCCTCACTGATTTCTCTATTCCTGGTTTCTAAAAGTTGCCTACTCACAACTTTTGCACATGCTGTTCCCTATGCCTATTCTCCCAGCTTTTGCATGACTGGTTCCTTATCAACTTTCAGGTTTTAACATCAATGTTGCTTCCTCAGAGCTTCTGCCTCACCATTCTATCAAAAATGGACTTCCCCAGCAACTATCTTATTGCTTTATTTATTTTAGTCTTAGCACTTACAATAATCTGTAATTATCTTATTTCTGAACTTCTATACTTGATTAGTGTTTGGGAAAAAGAAAAGGAGTCTGATTAATCCACTTATCTTTTCTTTTCAGTCCTTTCTGAATAACTTTGAAAAGTTAGTTAGCCCCTCCCACATTCTACCTGAATTTATTATTGTAAATTCAATGAAAGTAAAGACCTTGTCTATTTGATTTACAATGTATCCCCAGTGCCCATAATAGCATATTTATTGAATGTGATGAATGGAGAGGTAGGTTGAAACTAGAGCAGGTAGGACCTTGACAGAGCACAGTGGGAGGTATTTAGGGATTTTAATTAGAGATACATAGTGATCAGACTGGCAGTTTTAAAAGATCAGTCTGGTATGGCTGGTGTGGCTTAGTGGACTGATAGCTGCCCCATGGAGTGAGAGGTTCCAGTTCGGTTCCCAATCAGGGCACATGCCTGGGTTGCTGCCCAGGTTGCTGCCCCGGTTTCAGGCTCAATCCCCAGTGAGGGGTGTGTGGGAGGCAGCCAATTAATGTTTCTCTCTCCATCGATGTTTCTATATCTTACTCCCTTCTTCTCTCTCTAAAAAATCAATAAAAACATATTTTTAAAAAATCTGTCTGCCAGTAGTAGGGTAAACAGGTTGGAGGGGACTAAAGAAGGCTATTGTAGTAGTCCAGGAGACAGATGATAGAATTAAATAGAATAAGATGTGCAAAGCACTTGCAACTTAATGATATAGAATGGGGGGGGGGGAGTTACTATTAGCAATATATAATAGAAAAGCAAGGACTGCTAGAGTCAATGACTAAGTAAAGAGTCTAGAGATAGAGGGACTTGTGTATCCCCTGGAATCTTTGAGGCTCCAGTCCCCTCTTCCAGTGATAAATGCTAGCATTGTTTTATCCTTATAAAGTTATTTGACTTGTATTCTAATAGTTTATTCTGTATTTATATTTGTATTTTTCACCTGTGTTCCTTCTTATCACCATCAGCTGGGAGGGAAGAATTACATGAAGAGAGCTTCTAATGTTATCAGTGGAAGTGGAGTTCTTGGGGTACCACAAGAAAAACAATTGCCTGGTCCCCCTTGGGAGGATGGGGTTTCATGAAAAGCTTTATTGATGATGTAAAATTAAGGGTGTTCCCCTCCAAGGTCCCATCTCTATCTGTCTCACCATGGAAAAAGTCCAATCTTGTCTTTAGCAGGGCCAGAATTAAGGCCACTGCCTTGAATCTCTCTTCCATATTAAAGTATATTTCAGTCCAGTATCCTGTGTGTGGCATCTGCATGGCCCATGGCCATGTGGCTGCTTAAAGCCACATGGCTACGGAGATGAGCGAAAGTGTGAATGTGGGTCACAGAGCAAGAGAATGCAAGAAGGGGAGGAGGGAACTCTCTGTCTAGGGATTTTAACCTTCCAACATTTTGTGCATTTTGGATGGGATCCCACCCCCTAGCCAATTCATTGTTTCCTAAGCTAGACTAACAGGCAAGTACTTTCCCTATGTCACTTCGACTTCACTGTGCATGTACGCACATGTGCCCATCTCCCCCCTTGTTTGATCCCTTCCCTCAGTGATCTGCAGGGAATGAACCTATGGTTCCCTGTGGAGTATGAAGCTGTAACTTCCAGGTGAAGCTGCCCAGATGACCATGCTTATAATGCCTGACTTCCCTTTGCTTTCTTTCCTTTGTTAATATTAAGTAGCTAATTATGACAATAACACTAACACTTCTTGTTAGGTATGGTATCTTGTAAGTCACCCAATCTCTCTGAACTCAGTTTCAACTTCTGCAAAATAAGGATTCTGTGAGGATCAGTGAATAACTGTACAGAAAGTATTTTCCAAATGCAAGAAAATATTGTTATTATTTTATTTCATATATGTATATACATATATATTTTTTAAATCCTCACCCGAGGATATTTTTTTATTTATCTTCAGATAGAGTGGGAGGGAGGGAGAGAGAGAGAAACGTTGACGTGAGAAAGACACATCAACTGGTTGCCTCCTGCACAATCCTGACCAGGGCTGGGAACGAACCACAACCAAGGTACATGCCCTTGACCGTAATCAAACCTGCGGCTCATTGGTCCATGGGACAATGCTCTATTGCTGAGCCAAATCAGCCAGGGCACAATAGTTTTTTTTTTTTTTTTTAAATAAATATTTATTGAGCATCTACTGTGTACCAGGCACCATTGTTAGTGCTGAGAATACAGCAATGGGTGTGGGGGAGACAAAAATCCAATCCTTCTGAAGTTTATGTTATCAATTCCATTCTAATTCTGGGCTTTTGAATTTTGATCATATTTTCCACATTGCCATATCCCCTTAAGACTGTTAAAACAAAACAAAGAAACAGATTCTTGGCCTGACCACAGTCTTGGGCAGAATAGGGAAGGTAGAATGGGGTAAGGGTTAACTAACTCCCTGAAGTTATTCAGAAAGGACTGAAAATAAGAGATTAAGTGGATTCAACTGCCTTCTTATTCCTTTTCCCAAATACTGATCAACTACTTAGCAATCTTGCATACATGACTATTTATATACTGAATTTTTCAAAAATATTTCTAATAAGAAGTGGCTTCAGATGGTCTCCTGGGAGAGCAAGTCCAAACATGAGAACCAGCCTTCTGACTTTGAAGAAGAAAGCAGTGGAAGTTAGCAGAGAGCACTGTCCTTGGTAGTGTTATTTCTGCCAGTGAGCACGCTGTGCGAACATGGGCAGGTCACATTCCTGCTCGGGATCTTGCTGACTACCAGTTCATGGAGGAATGCTGAGGTAGTTGCCCCAGAATTGAGGCAGGATAGTAAGAAGATAGAGAAAATCCCTTGACAAGTGGAATAAGGGAAACAGACAAAATAAACAAGTTCAAATGATCTGAGCAATTTACAGCCAGCTAATGAATCACAAGGTTTTACCTTTCCTAACCAAGGACACTTAGGAGCAAATGGTTTACACATTCCAGACTGTTCTAGGACAGAACGGCCTCAGTCCCGGTTGCTCATCAGTGACGTTCTTTGAAAATAAAACTAACATGCCTGGCCAGGGTGGCTCAGTTGGTTGAGTATCATCCTGTGCACTGAAAGGTTGCAAGTTTGATTCCTGGTCAGGGCACTATAGTCATCCCTCACCACTTCGCATGTCGACTTTTGCGACTTCACTCTATCGCGGTTTTCTCAAATATATTCATTTAAAAGTTGATTGACACAGTGAAAATGATACAGCGCGCGCTTGGTTGTCTGAGTCAATTATACACCCCTGTATTACAATTACAGTTAAAATTACTGTACTTATGGACCATAGGCCTCTGTATTGGAGCACCCCAGGGATCCTTCAATGCCAGGTGCAACTGCTAGAGTCTGGAACGGATTAACCGCGATAAATGAGGGACAACTGTATCTCGGTTTTAGGTTCAATTCCCAGTTGGGGCATGTATGGAAGGCAATCCATCAATGTTTCTCTCTCTCCTTTCCTTTCTCTAAGCATGTCCTCAGGTGATGGTTTAAAGAATAAATAAATAGAGAATAAAACTAGCCAGAAAATAACCCTAACCCCTCTATAGCACATTTTGATGAAACAACCATATGGAAGGACACTCCTGGAAAGCAAATGAATATTCTGTGAAACCCTCCCCTGAGAACTCCCCTAGAATCCTCACCAGCCAAAGGAGGATAAAAGGACTCAAGACAAAGGACCCACCACAGCATACTCTCACTGGAGCACATGTACACCTTGTATCTCTGCTCTCTTTCTTCTAAACTCTAAGGGACCCCTGACACTTGGAACCAGGGAGCAGTGGGCAGCAGTAGCTCATCCAGGCTTACCCCTGAACCTGTCTCCAATACCCCCTTTTTTGCTGACTTTCCAGTGAGCTGACAGCAGCCCTGCTTGGCTCACTACTTTTATTTCTATCCTCAGTGAGCCAAAGCAGCCTGACCTAGGCTCTCTCCTGTTGCTTTTAATATCTTAAGCCCTTCCTTTGTTTCACTGTTCCCAGCTTTAATAAACATACTCTCAAAATCATCTGGACTCATACTGTAAAATTTTTCCTGCATGAAGTCAAGAAATCATACACTACCAGCTGGCCCAAGGCAGACCCACTCCAGGTCCAGTCTCCATCTGGTAACAGAATCATTTAGAGAGCTTATTAAAACTCCAGATTTCTGGGCCCCATGAACTGGCAAGTCTGATTCAATGGGGCTAAGATGGCGTCCATCACCTCCTCTATTTTTTTTTTTTTAAATCATCACCTGAGATATGTTTCCATTGATTTTAGAGAGAGAGGAAAGGAGACAGAGAGAGAAGCATTGATGTGAGAGAGTTGATCAGTTGCCTCCAGTACTGTATGTGCCAGATCTAACCTGCAACCCCGGTATGTGCTCTGACAGGAATCAAACCTGCAACCTTTTGGTGTACAGGATGATACTCAACCAACTGAGCCACCAGGCCAGGGCACCTCCTCTATGTTTAATTAGCTTCCTGGGCAATTTTTGATATGCATCCAGATTTGGGATCTCACTGGGGTAGATCAAGCTCTCTGTGCCTCAGTTTCCTCATCTGTAAAATGTAATCTTTCCTCAGATGGTAGAATTTAAAAAGTTAATTTACATAATGCAGTTAGAATAGTGTCTGGCCTATAGTAAGTATTGTATAAGTTTTAACTATTCTATCAGTCAGGGTCCAATCAGGAAAACAAAACCACTGTGACTATTAAAACAGAGGGAATTTAATGCAGAGGAGAGGCTGGGAAGCCAAATGGGGGACAGTGATGCAATGTAGAGATCAGGCAACAAGAAATCATCCACCCTTTAGCAGAAGGAAAAAGTGGTGTTCCTGGAACCCAGAGTCTGGCAGAACCTGGACCCATGGCAGGAGCTGGAGCTGGAGAAAAGACACAGCCCTTGCCAGGACACTGCTGAAGGAGAAAATATACCCTGGCTTTTCCACCCTCCAGCAGGAAGTCATCTCTCAAGTGACCTTGAGAAATCTAGTCTGCCTTTCAGGGGAAGGATAAAGAATGGGTCTGAGGACAGATTATTACTACTTTGTTGTTATTATTTTCTTTCAGGTCAATTTTTGGCTTTACAGTTGTCAAAGTTTCTAGACCTTAGCCAACCACAGAGATTCAGGGCTTCGTGAGTGCTTATTGATTAATCGATTCCATGCCCTCAATGTACACATATACATAAATACTTGGCCTCTGATCTCTGAAAAGATAGTTCGGGCCTTGGCAAAAATCCACTGGTGCTGAAGTCATCATAGCCCTGACTGAGATTCAGGGAAAAGGAAGGTATGTGGATTAGGTTTCTCAATGGGGATCAGCTGCCTGAGCACCCTAAAGGGTTCAAAAGCGATCGAGGGGAAGAGCTGGCCAGTGACATGACTGGGCAAAAAGGAAAGCTCAGGAACAGACGTAAGGAAATAAGACTGGAATCATTTGTGCAGAGCACTGTATGGGGAGGGAGAGGCAGGAAATAGGGCCTTACCTAATTTTAAGGCTACTTCCTAGAAAAGATTGAAAAATACCCACTTGTTTTTGGGACACATCCTCATAGTGTCCAGTGTGGGAGTGAAGTTCTGGGAAATCTGCTACCAAAAATGGGCAGAAACGCTCTTTCTAAATGTTTCTTGGAGGACTCAAAATTTAACCTTGGACCAGAGGCAAATATGTTTAAAAGGTTCTTAAGAGAAAAGGACCAGATATTGTGGAATTCCTCCTAATATCTGTTCCCCAAATGAATTCTTCCAGTACATATTGGCGGATAATAGGTTGGCAGCTGGTTCAGAGTTTTGGAGTAAGACAGAATTGGGTTATACTGTTGTTTTGCCTCTGCTGTAGCTGTGTGTTCTTCGGCAAGATACTAGCCTCAGTGTCCTTATCTGTGAAAAGGAAATAATATGAACTGTTGTGTGAGTTGTGAGGATTAGAATGAGATCATGCATAAGAGTACTTAGCAGAGTCTGAATCCAGTGCACGCTCTGAAAATGGTTGCAGTTCATTTTCTTAGAACTTGTATTATTTTTGTGATACTTTACAAAACGCTTTTTCCTATATTAGCTCATTGGCTCTCATATCAGTTCTCTGAGATGGGACAGGGAAAACCACGTTGATTTTGCTTCTATGGCTCTAGCACCCTAACAGATGCTTAAAAGCTATTATCTTGTTGGTTTCATTCATTCAATAAATATTTTGGTAACTATTTACTGCCAGGCTATTCTATGCACCAGGGGTACAGCAGTGAACAAAGCATACAAAAATCCCTGCCTCTCACAGAAGATTCCCTCCCTGAGGGGAGAGCAACAGGAAATACAATTTAATGAACACTTATGTTTACTCTGTTCTAAAGTGCTTTACAAATACTAACTCACACCTATGAGGAAGGGATTATTACGCTTATCCCATTTTTTTCAATGAGGATACAGAGGCACAAGGGAGTTGAAAATCACTTGCCCAAGATCTCACAGCTCAGAAGAACTGGATTCAGGATTCAAAGCCTGACAGTGTGATTCCAGAGTACTTGCTCTTAATTGTTACTGTATGTTGCCTTTCAAAAAAAAAGTACATATGTACTAATAAATCAGGGTATAATAAGTGCTATGAAAAAAATAAAGCAGAGAAAGGGTGATAAGAGAGTGCCATTTTGCAGGAGGTCAGGGAAGGCTTCTTTGAGGAGCAATGAGACCTGAAGGATTGAGGGAGAGGCAGGGGGACACCTGGGGGAAGGGCGATCCAGGCAGAAGAAACTGCAAGTGCAAAGGCCTGGAGGCAGACCCATGCCTGGTGTGTTTAGAGAACCACAGGTAGGCCAGTATAGGAGAAGCAGAGTGAACAAGTAGTAGATGAGTCACAGAGTGGAAGGTGACTCAGGCTGAAAGTCTGCAATTGCCTTTCACTAAGATGGAAAGATTGCAGGAGGAACAGGTTTGTGGGGGGGGGGGGGAGGTCAGGAGTTTAGTTTGGAATAATTCTCATCATCACCCATCAAATAAGAATTACTAGCTCCAGAGGGTTTGGAGAGATTAAAAACCTTGCCCCAGGTCAAATAGATAGTCATTTTCAGAGGTAAGATTCAGACTCAGGTCTGATGACCACAAGCCTTTCCCTGGTTGGATGCTCTGGAGAAATCTGGAGAAGTTATATTCTGATAGTCCTGACCTATGACTGCAAGGAGGTCAAGGAGAAAGGTAATGGAGAGTGAGGCAGGAAGCCAGAGGAAAGTAAGGACTCCACAGATTGTACAGGGTAGTAAGTAGCACATGCGAAATGCAGACAAGAAGCACAGGGAAGGTGCATTTCTTTTTGTCTTTTGTCTTTTTTTTTCTTTATTGGTTTTAGAGAGAGAGGAAGGGAGAAGGAGAGAGAGAGACAGAAACATCGATGAGAGAACATTGATTGGGTGCCTCCTGCTTGCCCCCCACTGGGGATTTGGCTCATAACCTGGGCATGTGTCCTGACTGGGAATCAAACCGGTGACCTCCTGGTGCATGGGTCAACGCTCAACTACTGAGGCACACGGGCCAGGCAGGTGCATTTCTTTCTGAAACAGCAAAAAGACTGAGAGTCCCAGGTCTGGGTGGAATGTGTCAGGTACAGTATGGACATTCTGACAAAGAAGGCCACACTCTGTTGGAGTTGAGAAGGCCCTGGCAGCCCAGGGTGCTACCTGGGTGAGTCTTTCTCCACAGATTGCCCCCAGAATCTATGATTTCTCACCATGACAAAGGTGTATCCCCAGGTCAGACTACTCCAACCACAGCCTCCTCAACATGTACTACTGAGTATCTCTTAAACATGCCCCAAATTGAAGCCTGGACCTTCCCCCAATCCTAAACTTGCTCTACCTGCAATGGGATTCCAAGAAGCTGACCCTGAGACAAGGATCCATGTGCCCAAATGATTTAAGAAACACCTCCCGCCTAGTGGGTGTGGCTCAGTGGCTGAGCATTGACCCTTGCACAGAGAGGTCTCCAGTTCAGTTCCCTGTCAGGGCACATACCCAGGTTGTGCACCCAGTCCCCAGTGGGGGGCATGCAGGAGGCGGCCAATCAATGTTCTATCATAGACATAGAATCAATGTTTCCATCTCTTTCTCCCTCTCCCTTTTTCTCTCTTTAAAATCAACAAGAAAAAATATGTAAGGAAGAGCTCCCAGGAAGAACAGGTAATGGAGTGGGAGAAGCAGAATAAAGAGAGTAAGAAGCTGAGCAAAGGTGTGATTTCAGAGCAAGTCCCTGGAGGAAAGCTTCAGCCTGATTTAGAGGATGCTGGGTGTAAGTTACCACTAGGAATTTGGGGGGAAGGGAGCTAGGCTTCTGCACTCCTGCCCCAATTGGCCATTGGCTAAAGGCTGGGAAAGTGAACTCCTGGGCACTTTCTTGTAAGGGCAAAGGGACCCCAACAGCATGAGGGCATGCCTCAGAAGAGAGCCACAGGTGCAGCTGCTAGGAGCATCAGCACAGAGAAGCCAAGGAAAGGGAGTTCAGAAATAATCAAAGGGATTCCATGGGATCTGACCATGCCCTGAGAGCCATTACATGTACCTTCCCATCTCAGGAAATGGCATTGCCATCTTGGTGGTTGCTCAGACCCCAAACCCTGGAGTCATCCTTGACCCACTGTCTCTCATACCCCATGTCCAATTCTTTAGATAACCTCATTGTCAAAACCTTCAAAATATACCCAGAATCTGATCACTTCCTTTTTTTCTTTTAGTAATATATTTTAAAATATATTTTTATTGATTTCAGAGACAGGAAGGGAGAGGGAGAGTGACATAGAAACATCGATAAGAGGGAAACATCCCCCAATGGGGATCAAGCTCTCAACCCACGCATGTATCCCAACCTACAGGGAATCAATGGGCAACCTCCTGGTGAACAGGACGACATTCAACCAACTGAGCCAACCTAGTCAGGTTTCTTTTAGTAATTTTTTTAAAAATATGTTTTTAGCCCAGCCAGTATGGCTCAGTGGTTGAGCATCGACCCATATACCAAGAGGTCGCTGGTTTGATTCCCGGTCAGGGCACATGCCCAGGCTGTGGGTCCAATCCCCAGTCGGGGGCATGCAGGAGGCAGCCAATCCATGTTCTCTCTCATCAATGTTTCTATCTCTCTCTCTCTCTCCTTTCTTTTCTCTCTAAAATTCAATAAAATATATATATATATACATATATATTTTCATTGATTTTTTAGAGAGAGAGAGGACGGGAGAGAGAGATAGAAACATCAATGTGAGAGTGAAACATCGATTGACTGCCTTCTGCATGCCCCCGACTGGGGATTGGGCCCACAACCGGGGCATGTGCCCTGACCGGGAATGGAACCGGTGACTTCTTGGTGCATCAAACGACGCTCGATCCACTTGGCTGCACTGGCTGGGCTTCTTTTAAATTGTTTTTTTTTTTAATCCTCACCTGAGGACATCTTTGCAAATATCTTCAGACAGAGCAGGAGGGAGAGAGGGAGAAAGAGAGAGAAACATCAATGTGAGAGAGACACATCAAGTGGTTGCCATCCACACGACCCCAACTTCTAGCCCTGGCCAGTTTGGCTCACCGGTTAGATCGTGGGCCATGGTCCAGAGAGACCCGGGTTTGGTTCTCAAAAATATATGATTGTGGCCCTGGCTGGTTTGGCTCAGAGGTTAGAGCATCAGCCCATAGACCAAAGAGGCCCGGGTTCGGTTCCCGCTAAGGGTGCGTGCCTCAGTTGCGGTTTGTTCCCGGCCCTGATTGGGGTCGTGTGGGTGGCAGCCACTCGATGTGTCCCTTTCACATTGATGTTTCCCTCTCTCTCTCTCTCTTCCTCTCTCTCCCTCCTACTCTATTTGAACAAAAAATGGAAAAATGCCTTCAGGTGAGGTAAAAAAAAATTGTGGAATGGAGAATAATCAGATGCCTAAGGATTCCTTCTCCTTGATTCTGGGGAATTAGGATAATATTAAAGGGTCTGGGGATGGGGAGTGGGTTCAGGAGTGGGAATTCCTGAGAAAAAGTGGAGAGTTCTAAGATTTCTAGGAACACAGTTCCTAAACATGTTTGGAACATGCCTACATATACATCACATGTATCATTTTAATGTTAAATCTCCACCCCTGGGTGTGATTTTAGTATGCTAATGAAGAAAAGTTTGTGAAATGTCACCTGGGAAGAGTTTCAGATGCCATCTTGGATATTTTTGGTGCAAATTGGTTTTTTGGTGGTGGTCCTTGGGTTCTTAGCTAGTCTTGGAATTTCTGCCTTTTTTTTTTTTTTTTACAATGGCCTATGAGGCTCTACAAGATTTGCTCCCCACCTCCACCTCTGACTCATTTCCTACTGACACTCTACTCCAGTCACATTACCTTTTTGTTTTTTTTCCTGTCCCATGTAATCTATCCACTGACTGGGGGCTTTGCCTATTTTCTCTACCTGTAATACTCTTTCTTCAGATATCCATAGTGTAACTTGTTCTTTTACTTCTTTCAGATTTTGTTCAAATGTCTATTTCTCACTCTTTTTTTATGCTCACCTGAGGACATTTTTGCATTTATCTTCAGATAGAGCGGGAGGGAGAAAAGGAGGAAGAGAGAGAGAAGCATCAATGTGAGAGAGACACATCGACTGGCTGCCACCCACACAACCCCAACCAGCGCCGGGGACAAACCGCAACCGAGGTACGTACCCTCAGTGGGAACTGAACCCAGGACTCTCTGGTCCATGGGCTGACGCTCTAATCGCTGAGCCAAACCAGCCAGGGCAAAAAAATGGTTTTTTCCTTTATTGATTTGAGAGAGAGAGGAAGTGAGAGGGAGAGAGACATAGAAACATAGATGAGAGAGAACATTGATTGGCCACCTCCTGCATGCCCCCCACTGGGGATTTGGCCCACAACCTGGGCATGTGCCCCAACCTCTTGGTTCATGGGTCAATGCTCAACCACTGAGCCACACCAGCCGGTCACTCTCTCTTTTTTTTTAAATTGATTTGAGAGAGAGAGAGAAACATTGATTTGTTGTTCCACTTCTGTATGCATTCTTGTATGTGCCTTGACCAGGGATTGAACCCATAACCTTGGCATGTCTGGATGATGCTCTAACCAACTGAACTACCAGCCTGGGGCAAATGTCCATTTCTCAGTAAGGCCTCTGGGCTTCCTGGTTGTTCATCTTCCCCTCATCTATTTTCTGCCTTTCTCTGACTTGCTCTGTGCCTGGGGAGAATGACCCCTGTAGACTCCACCATCTGGGCTTTCTTGTGCTGGGAGGTACTGCCAGGAGGTGAAGGGCAAAAGGAAAAAGATGTTTGGGTATTTTTTCCCTACTCTGCTCCCTGCTCTGCTCCAGGCAGTGGCCTTACCTCTCCTAGACCAAAGCTGCATTTGGAAGGGGTGGTCGGTCCTCATTCTCCAGCTCCTTCCCAAACCCAACTTCCAGTGACACCATTTCCTCCGTTTGCCCTTCCAGCCTCAAAGTTGTAATGCCCTTCTGCTGTTGCTCAACACTCTAGTTGGTTCCCTGAACCCTGACCATTCCTAGTCTAGCCCCTTCACTAAGACTTGAATACCACTGCCCCCTAACCAAACTGGATTGTCTTCTGCTAGACCTTTACCCACACACCTTCTAAATCACTTTATTTACAATGACCAACCCTATCTTCTGTCCTGTGAATTGGCACTTCCAATCCTGTCCTTATTCTCTACACAGCGCATATTATCTAACATAATATATATTTACTTATTTATTTTCCTCGATGCCCTGCACTTTGGGATGGAAGGTCCAAGGGTGCAGGGATGTTTGTCTCTTTTGTTCACTATTGCATCTCCTGTGATTGGCACATAGCAGGCAATTATTTGTTAAACGAATGAATGCATGAAAGATCGACAAAGGAGCTACGGAGAAGACCGCAGTGTGGTCCAAGTTGCAGGCAGAAGAGCTGACTCTCAATTTCTCCTCTCCTCTCCCCGCCTCCGCCCGGAATGCTGAGTGCCCTGGAAGGAGGCGGAAATGAGTGCGCTCAACAGCCCTCCAGCCGGGTGTTTACTTAATTAGGGCCTGTATCCCGAGGCTCGTTTGTGTTTAACCGTCCGCCTAATGGCTTCATCTAGCTCCTGGCCGGCAAAGGGGAACCTGCGAGGCAAGGATAAGCGGGGCCTGGGTTACGTACGTTCTGGGACCTGCCAGACCACGGTGTCCCTCTGCGGTACTACCTTCCCTCCCGCCCGGAAAGCGACCCCAGCCTGCGAGCGAGGCGAGAGAGGCGCGGAGTTCAGCATGCTGCCTCCGGTTTCTCCTGTGCTTTGTGTACCCCCAAGCCCCACCTGCAGGGACCACACTCCGGATAACCCAGCGCTCTGGTGATATCAGATGCCAACTGTTCGCTATACCCTGAGCCGTGAAATGGACGGTTTACAGCGTTTCTCTTTCTCTTCATTGTGGGGATGTAAGGGTGCTACAAAGAGAGAAACGGCCCGCGAGGCGGAGGAAGTGGACCAATGAGCTGGATACTAAAGCAGTAACACCAGAAAACATATGGACACTTGCTCTGTGCCTGGTACTGAGTTTAGCGTTTTAAACGTGTTAATTTAATCCTCGTCTGTGTGTATTAATTCATTTAATCCTGGTACTATAGATAGCAGATGTAAAGCCCCTTCTGACGTATGCAGAACTGTGGCTCGAAAGGGTTAATTCACTTGCCTGAGTCCACGGCGCTAGTAAGTGGTGTAACCTGTGTTGGAAGGCAGGTGGTACGCCCCAGAGCCAGCGCTCAGGTAGAGAAAGAACTCCCAGGCTCTCAGCTCAATAGATCCTCCTTTTAGCCTGCTACAGGCCTGATGGTCGGAAAGACTAGGAGACCACCACCTTAACTCTTGAGGGCCAAAGAATCTTTAATTAAAGACTTCAGTCTCCTTCTCAAACCCCTCAATCTGAGCTGTAGAGGAAGAAGAAAAGGGAGAGGCCTCAGGGAACGAGGAGGTGAAGAGAAGGCCTGTAGAGTGGAGCGACGGAGTCTTCGGACAGTTTCTGTGTGCCCGGAAGAGAAAAGCACTTCAGGTCCGCCGCCTGTCTCCCGTGAAGGGTGAAGGAGCGCTATGTTCAAGGAAGGTTCACTGGAAGGCTGCTTTAGGCAGCAGGCAGTTTTTGCTTAGATTATATTCAGTATTTCTGACCAATAAAGAAAAAGCCGCGGTTTTTTTTTTTTTCAAAATGTCTTTATTTAAGTTGAGAAAGTGTTATGTTTTATGGGGGTGGGGTGGGGTGTTGCTGAAGACTATGAGCTAATAACCACTTCTTTACCTTGTGCCTTTTGGCGCCACCACGGCTTCCCAACTCTAAGACCATCTCTCCCAGCCTCCATTTGTTCTGCTGTGCAGTGGGTCTTCTGCAAATTACAGCCGATTTTGTAACTCGGTCTCTTGCCACTCACTGCCAGTTTTAAACCCTCCAAGTCCTCCAAGAGGGCTGGTGGGGGAGATGGAGAAAGAGGTAGAGGCGCAGGGCGTGGGGCGGACACACCCGCCTCCATCAAAGCTTAACAGCGCTTCTGGGGAGCATGAATGGGGCGCCTCTGTTTCCTGTCAGGTTTGCTTGCTTCTCCACTTTTTTTTTTTTTACTTTATTTTATTTTGTACGTGCCCCTAGCAGGAACCGAACCTGGGACTCTGGTCCGCAGGCTGACACGCCAACCGCTGAGCCAAACCGGCCAGAGCGCTTCTCCACTTTTTTTCTTAAGACCCAGACACATTTTTCTTTGCTTGCCGCAGAGGCTTAAGAGTGGGGTGGATTTTTTGTTTTGTTTCGTTTCGTTTATTGAACCCAGAACCTGTGAGACGGCTGAGTCCCTGCCCAGAGCGGTTCCCGAGAAGACTAGAGAACGCAGGAGGAAGGACAAGTGGGCTTGGAGGGTGCCTGGACAGCGCCAGCCACCGCCCCACCTGCGAGGGAGGCGGGACTTTGCGGCGCTGGACCAATCAGCACCTACCTGCTCTCACCTGGCCTCCTCCCGCAGGCTCCAGGGAGCTACGGTTCTCAAAGCAGCGCAGAGAGCTTAGCGGAGTAATATCCCGCTCTCGCGGCAGCGTCCTAAACCCTCTTTCCAGCAATGGGGCGTCCTAGTGGGTCTCTTGCTTCCCTCCTCTTCCGCCTCTCCCTCCTACTTCAGGTACCCTATTGCCTAGCCCTTGCTCTGGCCGGGACGCTCCCCGGAGGGCGGGCGAGGTCCACGTGCGGTGGTGGAGTCGTAGAGAGAGGGTCGGCGTGGCTGGGCTCCTTGAGGCCATGGTATCCTGGAAAGCCCTGTAAGGAACCCGGAGATGGGTGTGCAGGGCCAGGCACGCCTGTGACCCAACCTCCTCTTTCCCCGCTCTTTCTTTAGGCGGTTTGCTGGCTGCCGTGCACTGCCTCCGATCCGTGCCAGGCGGGCTCCGGCGGTGCTGAAGTGACCTTGGAGGCTGGAGGCGCGGAGCTGGAGCCGGGCCAGGCTCTGGAAAAAGGTAAGACCCTCCGGGAGCGGGTGGAAACCACATGTGGTCCACTCCGGTCTGGCCCAAGTGAGGGGTGTCGAGGCTGGGGCGGGGGACCTCTGACGCCGCCTCAGGTTTGGGGAAGGCGCTGAAAGCATCTTTGGGCCTGGAATGTAGGTGGGCGGCTGACGGAGAACACCGGAGAGCGTAGCGCCCTCTGACGTCCAGGCCCTCCTTGCCCCGCTGCGGCTGCTTACCAGGCTGCTGAGCTCCTCACCCAGTGGGTATGTGGGAGGCTCTCCCCAGCTGCCCCCAGCTGAGGAATGCGCCATTCACATTTTCCCCCCAGCCCCCGCGCAGGTGTGGGGATGAACTGTGCCCCGGGCAGCCCCTTCTGCCCCTCTCAGGCCCCCTTTGTGTACCGTGCTTTGTGTCTCCGACAGACAGACCGGGTCTGTTTCTCTTCTTCGCGCTCCCCTCCCCCGTTCCCTCCTTCCCCGGCAGCTGGAATGCACTCTTAACCCTGCCCTTCCCGGAGGGTCTGCGCCCCTGTAGCTTGCTTAGAAACTGGGGCTGACACACCTGGGCTGAGGCCTTCACACTGGGAACCACCCCCTCCAGTGCCTTGGGACTGGAATGTTAGGGCACTTGGGGAAGTGGGGGTCCCAAGCCGGAAGGTCTTGAGCTGAGGGCGGTGGATGGGAGATCAAAGCACATTTTTGATCTCCCAATTACTTGTTTACCCCCTTTAGTTCAAACACTTGAGAGTGGGGGTGGGGATCAGTTTGGTGCGGAGAACCAGTGTGTTATGACATCCAGGCAGCTGCGTGCGGCTGATGGGGGTCTTTTTCCCTCCACCAGGAGGAGGGGGTTGTTGCTTCTTCACCAGACCAAAACCAATTTCTTAAACAGAGGTGTAACTCAGGATAGTTGAGTGGAGTTCCGGAGGATTCTTAACCTGTAAAATCGTTTAAGAACTTTTGTATGCATTTTTCTTGGGAGGGGATCTGCCATTTACCTGGTTTTCAAAACATTTAAGAAATGCTTCCACCTAGCATTTTTCTCAGTCCCCATCAGCATACCCCTCACCCCAGGTACAAATTCCCACAGTTTGAACGTAGGAGTACTGATGCCTAGAGGACAGAATGGCTCTCCTTTGTTTCTCCAAAACATACTCAGGGGCTTGAGCCTGTGGAAGCCTTTCCCCGCCCGCCTTTTCCTAAATAACTCTGCAGATTGACAAAAACAATTAATACTCAGGCTAGGGCAGGCTCCTTAAACTCTTGGCTGTAGGGAGCAGAGGAGAGGAATTAAGAGGCCATGCCTCATAAACTTTAAATTCTTGCGCACAGGTTTATTACTGATTGGCTAACAAACTGCAGCTCAGCCAACCTGTAAAAATGTTAACTTGGGCAGGGCCCCAAATCCAATTCCGGCTCCCCGAGGAAGTCTTATTGCTAACCTGAGTGCCAAATCTGTACCCCTCCCCCTCATTGTCAAGTTCTTTGACTACACTCCTGGAGAGCAAGCTATGGCTTTGAGTGTTGTCTGCCTTATCTTTCTTACTGAAGCAAGAACTATCAGGTTAACTGTCACTTCACTAAGCTTGAGGTTGTGGGGGGGGAGCAGTAATCAGGTTTTTGATTTCATGGTCTGGTTGGCGAGTGCTTCCTGGTGACATCAGGCATTTTAAACCTTTTGAGAAAATTCTGCTTTCTCGGATGTGTGGTTTATGATTGTGAAAAGGGTGGGTTCATGCCAGGAGCACACCTGGGTTATAAAACAAAGGATGGGTTCATATGCTTGGCTAACTTTACGCCTCTCTACAACATGACTAGTTATTAGAGCAGTCTTCCTGTGAGATAGGCTGCTGCCTCTTTAAGTAAAAGCAAATTTCTGGGCCTGTTGATCCCATAAATTAGGACTCCTCAACAAAAAATATTGCTTATTTCTCCCCTTAGTCCTCAGCTGCTGACATCTTTCTACCTCCCTACCTCTACCTCAGTTCCCCACCCTCAATACACAGGATGGATCCAGCCCTGTTGAAAGGGTATCCTGAGGGGACATACAAACTGTCAAATCTGGCCACGCTTACAACAGTTTCCATATTGCCAAGGAACAACTACCCCTGCTGTTCTCCCCTGGGTTATGAATATCACGGGTGTCTATGAAGTTGAGCTCAAAGAAATTATCTGATATAATTAATACCTTGTTTGTATGTGCACTTTCTTCTTCAAAGCATTTCCACAACCCTGAACTTGCTAAATCCTGCTGACATTCTCTTGAAGCTGGTAAGGTAAATATTAAACAACTTCAGCTCTTAATCTGAGTTGGGACTTCAGAAAACCTGTAGCCCAACCCTGCTGGAGATTTTATTTAATTAATTAATTAATTTATTTATTTATTTATCCTCACCTGAGGACATTTTTCCATTTTTTGTTCCGATGGAGTCGGAGGGAGAAAGAGGAAGAGAGAGAGAAACATCGAAGTGAAAGGGATAAATCGAGTGGTTGCCTCCCGCACGATCCCAACCAGTGCAACCAAGGTATGTGCCCTTAGTAGGAACCAAACCTGGGACTCTCTGGACTGAAGGCCGATGCTCTAACCACTGAGCCAAACCAGCCAGGGCCTGCTGGAGATTTTAAAGGTGGAGAAATGGAGGAACAGTTAAATGGATTCAATTCACTTGGATAAACAGCTCATGAGCTTCCTTGAGCATCTCGGACATGACTTTTACCTGTAGATTTATGCTCAGGACATGGTACTTAATAGGATGCCCAGTGTATATTTGCACGAATCATGACAATTTTGTGAAGAGTCTGCCCATTTTACCAGTGAAACCCGAGTAGTTATGTCTTCACTAAAGTCAGTAACCAGCTGGTACTGGAATGGAAGTTTCTGACTCCCAAGTCCCCTGGCATTTGGTATTTTTTTACTACCAGGAAGTGGGAGGTGGATGAAATGGAGATAGCAGGAATGTTCTCTCATCCCAGCCCCATAGTGTGGGGTCTACATTCCTTCAGATACGATCTGGAAGCAAAGACAAAGGAGAGGTAGGAGGAAGGATTTGCATATTAGTGTAGTGATTCAAAGTGAGTGACTATGCCCTGGTTGGTTTGGTTCAGTGGTTAGAGTTTATGCCCTTGGACTTAAGAGTCTTGGGTTCTGTTGCGGTCAAGGGCATGTACCTGGGTTGCAGGTTCTGTATCTGACTCCAGTCCCAGGTCGTATGGGATGCAACCAATTGATGTGTCTCTCTCACACTGATGTTTCTTTCTCTCTGTCTCTCTCTCTCTCTCTCCCTCCCTCCCTTCCACTCTGTATGACAATCAATGGAAAAAATATCCCCAGGTGAGGATTAAAAAAAAAAAAAGTGAGTGACCTAAAGTGGTCTATACATCCTTAATGGCAAACCATTGAGAGAGGCAGATTAATTACAGTACAAGAAACCCAGTACTTCATATGGTCCCTCAGCAGGTTCAACTCCTTCTTAGTCAGAGTTTGGGTAACTTCAAAGTTCAGTAATGAATCTGACTGAACATGAGTTAACTTCAAGGTGGTTTTGCTTATTTCAAGTTGTATAAAATTGCCTTTTGTTTCAGAGCCCTCATTTTGGCCTATGCCCTCTATTTACATGTTATTCTTTTAGTAAACATATATTTAGCATCTGCATGTATCAGGCACTGTTCTAGAACTGCAACTATAAAGCAATGAACAAAACTAAGTCTCTGCCCTTGGGGAGCTTACAGTCTGATATTAGTTACCTTTGAGCTTATGACTGACTGCTTTGCAAAGCAGGTGATGGTGTTTTCCCCTTAGCTGTAAGATGAGGGACTTGGCATGAGGTCACTGGAGCAGTCAGCAGTTAAGGCAAGGATTTAAACCCAGAGGGATTCCCTAATGCCGGATACTGCCTCTGAGGAATGAATACTGGGAATTGAGGCTTTGAGCCTGGCTGGCTGCCTGCCTTTCTAGCTCAGCAGCAGAGTAGGGTTGTTTGCCGAAGTCTGTTGTACATCACTGTTAGCTTGTGCCTGGGGAGTAGGTTTCAAATCTCTAGACTCCCTTCCCACCTCCTCACAAGGCACTGTTCCTAGGTTACCCAGTTCAGGGTGCCCACAACTCTCTGTTGTGTGAGCAAAGCATGGCTTACAATGATCAATGAGTTTCTAGGGTTAGAAACTAGCTTTGCAAAGCAATGGAGAGTGATAGAGGAGGAGGGAGAGAAGGGCCTCCCCCGCCCAAATCAGTTTAGTCTTTGATTCTGAGACTGAAATGTCACCATTCAGGGAACCACTGTTGTTGGAGAATAGCATAGGTAGAGGAACGTACTCTATGAATATCATGGAAATATCCATGTACCTAATATACACATCAAGAAACAATAATACCATAACCTCGGATACTCTTTCCTTCGCAGTCTCTACCTTCCTCCCAAGAAAACCATTAATATCCTCATTCTAATACCATAGTTTAATTTGCCTATATTTGAACTTTATGTAAAAGAATCATAGAGAATATTCTCTTGGATCTGGCTTTATTACTGCATATGTGAGATTCTTGCATAGTTCTGGATGTGGTTATAGTTGATTCTTATTGTCATGTAGTAGTCATGAGGTGACTATCCATAGTTATGTTGATGAGCATTTGAGGAGCGTCCGTTTTTTGGCTATAATGACTGGTGCTACTGTGAACACTATTCAAGTCTTTTGATGAAACTATATGCAAGATCTGTTAGGTACATACCTGGGAGCATAATGGAGGTTAACTGAGGCTTTCAGTACTGTGACCGTGTACTGAGAAATCAGTTTTTCTCTCTCTTGAGTAGCTGAGTCTCTTCTGGATTCAGCCACCTCCCCTCCCCCAACAGTTTCCTTACCAGACACATTCCGTCTGGATTCTTGTTTCTCATCTGGCCCTATGCTAAAAGACAAGTCTTCATTTTGTACTTGGTAGCTTCCTTTGAGAAATCCTTCCCTTTCTTTGCCCTTAAGGCAATGCTTGTACTTTACTCCAAAGTAGAAAGAAAATCTTGAAAGGGCTCTGAATTTCTTAGGTGAGGTTTTTTTCCTGGGTGAAGATTTTTATCCTGGCCAGTGTGTGGGTAGGCAGCAGGCCTCCTCATATGATCAAGGTGGTCAAGTCCAACTCCTCCCTCAATACAGAGGCAGTGAGGAATCTGAGATCCAAAGCCAAGTTGAGTGGTCATTCAGCCAACAAATGTCTGAATACCCACTGGGTGCTAAATGTTCATAAATGAGCAAGACCCACAGCTCCTTAACTTCAGTGAGCTCCTCTGATTAGAGGAGGAAGCAGATCAGTCACCAGGAAACTTTTTATTTTTTAATTAACTAATTTATTTTTGTTACAGATGTTTCTCCTTTTTAGGCAATTTTTTAAAGAATATTTTTTCTTTATTGATTTTCAAGAGAGAGGAAGGGAGGGAGAGAGAAATAGAAACGTTGATGAGAGAGAACATTGATTGGCCGCCTACTGCATGCCCCCCACTGGGGAATGGGCCCACAACCTCGTCATGTGCCCTGACCAGGAATTAAACCCACGACCTCTTGGTACATAGGTCGATGCTCAACCAGTGAGCCACACCGGCTGGGCTGGGTTCCAGAACTTAAATACACCTAACCTGGCTGTCCCATGGAGTGTAAGTCTAGCTTGGAATTAGTATCCCCTCATAACAGGGGTAGCGGGGTGTTTGGGAAAGACAGGAGATGGGGCGTAAGTCCCAGTTGTGCCTCCATGGAGGCCAGCATCTGAAGTCCTCTGGAACAAAGACGCTGGGCCCACTGCCAGCATCCCTTTCCGACCTGCCTCTGGACTTTCCCAGACCTGAGGATGAGGATCTTGTCAGCCTCAAGTGAATGTTTCCTCTCATTTCATTTAGTTACCCAGCGTTGTCAACCTGGCAACCATGCTGATGAGGAAGAACTTTCAAACAAAACAAAACAAAAACACAACCTAAATACCATTCACAAGAACCAACTGACTTCCAGAATCTACACTGTGTACTTTATGTAATAAGCCCCTTTAAACCTCCAAGAAAACTCCACGAAGCGGGTGGAATTGGCCCTATCTAACTGTATAGGAAACCTAGGCTTTTAACTTTGTAACTTATCCAAGGTCACCCAGCTAGTAAATTGTGGAGTTAGGATTTGAATCCAGGTTGGACTCTAAGTGTGAGGTAATAACCATTTGGGAGTCAGGGTGAGAGAGGGAAAGAGGGTATGAGCCCCAGCCAAACAGGAGGAAGATTGGAAATAGTGAACTTCTGACCCAAGAGCTTTGAATTCCTATCCCCTTCACAGGCCTCTGTTAATGACCAGGAGCTGGAGTTGGGGGGAGGGAGCATTTCTATCTAGGACCCCTGGCCTTCCTTTTAGGATATAGGGGGCATAGGGAGGGTTCAGATACCAGGCCTGATAGCGCTCTCACTGACATTCTCAGCAGAGAATCTGCTTCTGGCTGTTTATCTTCTGCCTCTCCTCACCCTGCCCCTCTCCAGCATCAGTTCCCTACCTTGCTCTGAGAGGAGGAGTTTGATGTACTTTGCCCCCTCCCACTCCTCCAGCCACATCTGGGGACCCTTGCAGTTCTGGGTTACCTGGAGCATCAGTGGGCTGCAAATTCCTCAAGCTAACAGAATCCCCTCCATGCTGAGTGGCCATGGTCCTGATGAACTTCAGGATGCTGGAGTCCTGCCTCTTGCTCAGTGAACCCAAATGCCTTATCTTTGAAAAGGAAGCCAAATGAACACCTTTCTGTCTCCCTTTACTCCATCTTTGAACTCACAATTGGCTTTGTTGCTGTCTGATTTCTGAGGAGAAGGCTCATAGCCAGGACCACACAGCCAGGAGGTGGGAGGGCTGGTGGCTGCTTCCCCTACAAGAGAGCCTCTTTAGGCTACACCAAACCCTAGAAAGGAGAGATCTGTTCTCCCCCAGAACTCTGAGGCATCTCAAGGACTTGCTAGATGGGGAGATGGGGCTGAGGAGGCACCACCCCAGGCTTTCCACTTCCCCCTCAATCTCAGTAAGCCACTCTTGTCTGTTTAAGAGCACATAAGATTAGTTCGAAAATACATCTCTCTTACCAAGAAACCTTAAACCTGAGCTGGGGGCTAGAAGTAAATTGATCTTGCCCCGAGGTTCCAACCTTTGGGTCTCACATTACCTTTAGGAAGTCTTTGCTCCCCTACAATTAATTGTGTGCAAGAGTGCATGTGGCTCTGGCCAGGTAGCTCACTTGGTTAGAGTGTTGTCCCAATATGCCAAAATTGTGGGTTCAGTCCCCGGTCAGACATGTACAAGAATCAACCAATATGCCCTGGCCGGTTTTGCTCAGTGGTTAGAGCATCGGCCTGCGGTCTGGAGAGACCCGGGTTCGGTTCCCGCTAAGGGCATGTACCTCGGTTGCAGTTTGTCCCCGGCCCTGGTTGGTTGTGCGGGTGGCGACCACTCGATGTGTCCCTTTCACATTGATGTTTCTCTCTCCCTCTGTTCCTCTCTCTCCCTCCCACTCTATCTGAACAAAGAATGGAAAAATGTCCTCGGGTGAGGATGATAAAAAAAAAAAGAATCAACCAATGAATGTATAAATAGGTGGAACAACAGATCGATGTTTCCCTCTCTCTCTCTTTTTCTTTCTCTCCCTTTCAAATCAATCAATTTTTTAATTAAAAACATTTTTTTTTCTTTATTGATTTTAGAGAGAGAGTAAGGGAGAGAGAGATAGAAACATCGATGAGAGAGAACATCAATTGGCTGCCTCCCGCATGGCCCCCACTGGGGATAGGGCCCACAACCTGGGCATGTGCCCTGACTGGAAATCAAACTGGTGACCTCTTGGTGCCTGGGTCGATGCTCAACCACTGAGCCACACCGGCTGGGTTCAAGAAATAAATTTTAAGAGTGCATGTGTACTGTTCTGAGAAGATTACCCCCCCCCCCCCCAAATTTGGGAATCATAGCATATTCCTCTAGTTCAGGTCCATTCAGGCGTTCTTCAGACTCTTGTCCAACCCAGCAGTGGGGACAGGCTTGATAATGAACATCTGGGCACCGACAAGGGAAATGGGGTTCTAGGTCTGCTTTCTCATCCTAGACTATATGGTCTGAGGCAAGCGACTCTGTTCCCAGCTCCTCAGCCTTTAGGTTCTAACTGTCCTATGTATAGGAAATGCCCCTTCCCCTGGAGCTGTGAGGAGGCGGACTGCTGGCTGGTCAGTGAGAGGGCAGGGCTGGAGGGCTCAGCTACCATCCTGGGTGTCTTGCTTAGGCTGGCTGCCCTCTCACAACAAGCCCCATCTTGTAGCTTCAGGCAGAGAGAAAAGACAGCTACTTGTGGGCTCTCCACACACAAGCCAGAACAAGACACCAAGCCCACACCCTGCCCTCTTCTTGTGGAGTCGGCTTCAGCTGGGGCTTCCCACCTGGGCTTCAAGACCTGTTATTTTCTTGTCTTTTATGGTCTTTTCTGCTTCCTGAATTCTCCTGCACTCTCCAACTGGGTCTTAACCACATTGTTAACTGGTTTGGCCCTGCCTTTGGCCTCTGAGTCAGTAATTTGCAAGCTTGACTGAATTTTGGAATTACCTAGGGAGCTTTTTATTTTTATCATACTCCCTTCCGTATGTACTATTTTATATTGTTTATGTAGGGTTGGGCTGGTTGGTTGAAATTTTACATTAATACATGAATGTATGTTCACTGTAAAAACCATGTTTTTCAATCAAATATGTAGCACTTATTCTGTGACAGATACTGCCTTTAGCATTTGATGTGTGTTAGCTTGTTTAATCACCATGACATCCCTTGAAGTAGATACTATTATTGTTCCCATGTAAGAGTTGGAAAAACTGAAGCCAAAGAAATTAAGTAACTTGCCCAACTTCACACAACTAGTGAATAGTGGAGCTTGAATTCAAATCTAAGCAGCCTGAGCTTTAACCACTGAACTTCACTGCCTCACAATAGAAGCGACTCAGAAATAAACACATGAAAGTTCTTCTCTTCCTCAATTCTACTCCCTAAGCATAAGCACAATTAATAGTTTAACATGACTCGTTGTAGACCTTTTTCTTTACAAAAAACATGGATACACACAGAAAATTTAAAAACAATAATTGGAGTATATTATGCATTAAAATATTACTATGCAATTGCTTTTTTAACTTACTGATTCAGGCTTCTTTCTAGACTGCTAAATACACATCTGTCTTGTCCTTTAACAGTTCTGTGGTCTTCTACATGGTAGATATACCGTGATTTATATAGCTAACCCCTATTTTTATCTTTTATAGATGTGGAGGTGGGGAGGAGTTAACATAAAAATTTTAAAGTGTTTGGACTTTTAGAACTCTATCAAGAATCACCTTATTAGGAAAGACTGCTGTAGAAAGATGAGCAAATGAATTGTTCATCTTAACCCCATCCAGATAAATTAAGCTTTTATGTTTGAATAATACCTTCAAGACAAACTTTGCTATAAGCTTAGTAAGGTTACTGTACCATTTAAAAATCACAGTTTTCACACTAACCATTGTTGTATGTCTTAATTATCTGAATGTTTCAAAAGCATTGAAATCACCAAAAGTAAAAAATTTTAATTGCATAACTCAAATTCATTAGCATTTGTACTGTATTATTTTTCTTGTGTTGAGAGCCTGAGAATATGACGTTTAGTTAAAGCAAAAATGCATTTTTCTCAAGTTTTCTTTAGATTTCAAAATCTAGTTAGCAAGCATTGTGCTGAATAAAAGTTGATTTCTATTCTTAAGGAGGATACTCATTTCTGGTCTTACTTCCCCCTTCCCCCAAGAGGGGCTTATGGGTTTTTGTCTTATATAGGGTGGTTGCATTGATCTAAAATATGCATTCTTGAAAACCTCAAAAATTCATAACTTCCATAATTCAAGACTTACATTCTCATATGAACATATGTGAAGTGTATGTGTGGGATGAGGCAGCTAGGAGGATGCTTACAATTCATTAGTCCTTCTAGTTTTGAAATTATGTGACTTTTTAGGCTTTTTCTTAATTTTGGAGATTTGCATTTCTTTAAACTTTGCATACAAAGTGAGATTTAATATTTATGGCACCATTTCAACTTTCTATAATTGAAGTTTGCACAGAATATAACCATATTATAATGCAGAGAGTGCCTGAGCTGGAGTTCCACTGTGCCTGAGTTAAATCTGTTTGTTCTCTTACTAGCTGTGGAAACTTGGGTAAATTGCTTAACCTCTATGCCTCAGTTTTCTCATCAGTAAAATGGGAATAACAATGGAGCCCTGGCCGGTTTGGCTCAGCAGTTGGAGCGTCGGCCTGCGGACCAGAGAGTCCCGGGTTCGGTTCCTGCTAGGAGCATGTACCACAAAAAAAAAAAAAAAAAAGCATGTTGTAAATAAATGTTAGGCATTAGTGTATTATTACAGCTGGACAAGTTTGTATACATATTTCTTTAGAATGCTTTTCTAGAAGAAAAATTTTCATATCAAATGACTTTCATAGTTTATTCAACAATTATTGAATACCTATTTTGTATCAGGCATTGTGCTAAGTGTTAGGATACAGTGATAAGCAAATTCTAACATGGTCTTTGCCATTAGGCATTATAGAAACTGGTAGGAAAAATAGGCAATTAGATAATAACAAGTAAACAAAATGCTAAAATATAAGGATTCTATACAAGGAAGTTACATAGAGCTAGGAGAGCCCCCACCCCTTTATTTTCATTTTTAAATAAGTTTTTATTGATTTTTTATAGAGAGAGAGGAAGGAGAGAGACACATCCATGTGAGGAAGAAACATTGGGGACGCCAAGCTCACAAGCCGGGCATGTACCCTAACCAGGAATCGAACCGAGTCCTCCCAGTCCATGGGACAATACTCAATCCACTGAGCCATGCTGGCTGGGCAAGCTAGGAATGTTTTTAAAATGGGAAACTGATCTACTTTGGGAGGGTTGAGAAAGTTTCTCTGAAAAAGTAACTTTTGAATTTGGATCTGAAAGATGTTATGAGTTAACTGGGTAAAATTGGAGTGGGCCCATAGGGAGACACTATTCAACACAAAGGAAACAGAATGTGCTAAGGGCCTGTGGTAAGGGGTTTATGATGAATTTAAGAAGAGAACTAATATGGCTAGATGGTAGAGATAAGGACTGAGTACATTAAAGATACTGTTTTTTATCCTAAGAACAATGGCATTCTAAACAAGGAAGTGATCTTGTTTTCTCAAATGCGTCATCCATTGAGTTTTTTTTTAATTAATTAATTTTTTTTAACTCATCTTTATTGTTGAATGTATTACAAATGTTCCTCATTTTCCCCCCATTGACCCCCTCCTCCCCATTCCTGCCCCCCTCCTGTCTTTCCCCACACTGTTGTCTGTGTCCATTAGTTATGCATATATGCATATAAGTTCTTTGGTTTATATCCCCGCCCCCCCAACCCCTCTTCCCTTTGAGGTTTGTCAGTCTAGCAACCAATTTGTACTTCTTAATCCCTTCACCTTTTTCACCCATTCCCTCAACCCACGTCCCATCTGGCAACCAACAAAATGTTCTCTGTGTTTATGAGAATGTTTCTATTCTGCTTGTTCATTTTGTTTGTAGATTCAATTGTTGATAGATATGCGTTCATTGCCATTTTGTTTGCTCATATTTTTTATCTTTCTCTTCAAGAAGACCCTTCAACATTTCATATAATAATGGTTTGGTGGTAATGAACTCCTTTATATCACTATCAATTCTAAATGACAGTTTTGCAGGATACAGTAATCTTGGTTATAGGTTCTTGCTTTTCATCACTCTGAATACTTCTTGCCACTCCCTTCTGGACTGCAAAGTTTCTTTTGAGAAATCAGCTGACATTCTTGTGTGAACTCCTTGTAAGTAACTAACTCCTTTTCTCTTGCTGCTTTTAAGATTCTCTCTTTGTCTTGAACCTTTTGCATTTTGATGATGATGTGTCTTGGTGTGGGCCTCTTGGGGTTCATCTTGTTTGGGACTCTCTGTGCTTCCTGGACTTGTATTTCTGTTTCCTTCATCAAGTTAGGAAAATTTTCTGCCATTATTGTTTTAAATAGGTTTGTAATTTCTTGTTCTCTCTCTTCTCCTTGTGGCACCCCTAAGGTGCAAATGTTGGCACGCTTGAAGTTGTCCCAGAGGCTCCTTACACTATCCTCATTTTTTGGATTCTTTTTTTCTTTTTGCTTCTGATTGGGTGTTTTTTGCTTCCTTATATTCCAAATCGATGGTTTGCTTCTTGGCTTTTCCTACTCTACTATTGAATCTGTATAAATTATTCTTTATTTCAGCTAGTGCCTCCTTCATTTCTGACTGCTCCTTTTTTATGCTCTTGAAGCCTTCACTATGTTCGCTAAGGTTCTCACTAAGTTCGCCGAGCATCCTTATAAGTAAAGTAGTGTTTTGAACTCAGCATCTGTTAGGTTGCTTATCTCCATTTCGCTTAGTTCTTTTCCTGGAGTTTTGTTATGTTTTTTTATTTGGGACCTGTTTCTTGTCTCCTCATTTTGGCTGCCTCCCTGTGTTTATTTCTATGTATTACTTAACGAGAGTTATGGGGCTAGCTGAGACCAGATGCTGCTTGTTTGAAAGAATTTAGGAAAACCTGAAGCAGGATGGATCCAAGACAGGCCAA
Organism: Molossus molossus; assembly: GCF_014108415.1. Lineage (NCBI taxonomy): Eukaryota > Metazoa > Chordata > Mammalia > Chiroptera > Molossidae > Molossus > Molossus molossus. Next base: position 36,067,978 of record NW_023425357.1, on the reverse strand, counting down.
TCCTATGGTAAAGCAACTGGCAACAGCTTGGGTGGGCCTGAAAGTTGGGTTGGGTGGGGCCTCAGGGAGTCACCAGGGCAGGGCTACCAGTGTGAGTCAGGTTGCAGGAGTCCCAGTTATGGCAGCTGTCTGCCATCCCAGGGAAGGGCTCACCAAAGGAACAAAAGCCTCTGACAGCACATCTGTCCAGGAGAAAGCCCCCTCTCCAGTCCTCGCTCCAGTGCCAAACAGCTCAGTTCTTCCCTGTATGTCTCTGGCGCCCCTCCAGCTGCTTCCCCTCTAAGCTTAGAGCAAGCAAGTCCGAGTAAGTCTGTGCGCTGCCTGGGGCTCCAGCTGCCTCAGCCTCCCTCAGCCTCAGTTCCTGCTGGTTTTTCCAGCCAGAAGTTATGGGAACTTCTCTTCCTGGCACTGGAACCCTGAGTGGGGAACCTAGTAGGAGACGGGGACCCCTCAGTCTTCAGGAAAGACCTTGCCAGCCAATGTATCCTCCTAATTTTTATCCGCCACACGTGGGTGTGGGACAAGCCCGTTGTGCCTCCGCCCCTCCTACCAGTCTCGATGCTGCTTCTTCCTTAATTTTGTAGTTGTAGGACTTCCATTCAGCTTGATTTCAGGTGGCTTTGAATGATGATTGTTCTGTAGTTTATTTGTAATTTTGATGTGATTGTGGGAGGAGGCGATACCGCATTGACCTACGCCACCATCTTGACCAGAAGTCATCCATTGCGTTTTCAAAAGAGTCCCCAGCCCCCTTTTATTTTTCTGCAGCGAAGTAAGCAAGAATTTATTGGCTGCAGCAAAAGCATACTCAAGACAGTGAGACGAGGAAGGGCTTAGCATAGAAGAAGCAACAGGAGAGCCTAGGCTCGGCTGCTTTGGCTCACTGGGAAGTCAGAGAATAGGGGGCCTTAGAGACAGGTTTGGGGGTTAGCTTGGGACGAGCTGCCTCTTCTTATTGCTCCCTGGTTGCAAGTCTCATGGGGACCCTTAGAGTTTAGGAGATATGTGCCTGTGGGGGAGAGATGGGGGAAGGGAATGGTGTGGGTGTGCTCCCCAGAGGGAGAGTGTGCTAAAAGATTCCTTTTTATTTATTTATTTATCCTTACCCGAGGACACTTTTCCAATTTTTGCTCAGAGTGGGAGGGAGAGAGAGAAAGAGAGAGAGAGAGAGAGAGAGAAAGAGTGCAGAGAGAGAGAGAGAGAGAAACTTCGACGTGAAAGGAACACATCGAGTGGCTGCCACCCGCATGACCAACCAGAGCCGGGGACAAACCACAACCGATGTACACGCCCTTAGCGGGAACCGAACCCGGATCTCTCTGGACCACAGGCCGTTGCTCTAACCACTGAGCGAAACCGGCCAGGGCAAAAAGCTCCCTTTTTAAATTGAGATTTTTGTATTCAGGCTAAAGATGGTGTAGTAAATACCAAAGTGGTGGAGGTAGAGGTGGAGAGGCATCAATCTAGGTGATTGACTGGGAGTGGGAGTCTGAGGGTGAAATGGACTGGGAAAGTGATGATGCTAGCTAATCATATGCCAGGCACTGTGCTATGTATTAACTCATTTAACTGAGATAGATATTAGCACCATTCTCATTTTATAGGTGAGGAAACAAACTTACACAGAGGCAGTGGTGGAACCAAGATTTGAGCCCAGGTACTCTAGACCCAGACTCTGGACTGCTTCTGAGACCCAGATTTTGGATTTGAGTAGCTGAATGCTTGATATGCTGTTCCCTGGGAAGCAGTGGAAAAGGACCTTACTTATTTATTTATTTATTTATTTTCTTTATTGATTATAGAGAGAAGGAAGGGAGAGGGAGAGAGAGAAAAACATCGATGAGAGAGAACATCGACTAACTACCTCCTGTACGCCCCCCACTGGGGATTTGGCCCACAACCTGGGCACGTGCCCTGACCAGAAATCAAACTGGTGACTTCTTGGTGCATAGGTCGATGCTCAACCACTGAGTCACACCAGCTGGGTGGAAAAGGACTGTATTTAGACTAAGAGTAAAAAAGATCATGAATTTGCTTTTTGACATAATGATTTTAAGATGCCTTTAAAGCATCTAGGTGAAATATTAAATAGACAGATATTTGTTGGTCAGAGGAAGACTCTGGACATTTGAAACTTTGATGCACATTCTAATGTGCCTTCAAAAAGCCATACCAATTTATCTACTTATAAGAAATAAATGGGAGCAACAGGAATTTTTTAAAAACAAACAAATTGCCTTCCCGAGGTCCACCTCCAGACACTGATTTGGTAGAAGTGATGGGTTGGCTGGAAGCAGGGAATTTGGATTTTTTAAAAGCTTCTCCTCCCTGACTGGGTAGTTCAGTTGGTTAGAGCTACATCCTGATACTCTAAGGCTGCGGGTTTGACCCTCAGTCAAGGTAATACAAGAACCAATCAATGAATGTATTGATAAATAGAACAACAAATCAATGTTTTATTCTCTCTTTCGCTCCCTTCCTCTCTCTCTCAAATCAATAAATAAACTTAAAAAAAAAAATTCTCCAGGTGATTTTATCAGCTATGTTAGGGAATCATTGCTTTGTGATACTATGAAGGCCATTGTGAAGAGCTAAATGTATCTCTTTGAGAGAGGATCTAAAAGTCAAAAACAAACTGGTACGGTATGAATGAAAGAAGCATGGCATTTTGAATTTAGTTTTCAATGCTTGCATCTATGGCAGTTGATCTATTTTTTTCTTAACTTCCTGCTTGCATCAGGATTCTGGATGACCTTCACCTTCTGGTTATTCTGTTTTGCTTTTTAAAGTCATTATCGCTGGTTTTTAATACTTAATTATGCTTTTATCGAACTTTTTTTTTTACCCTCTCCCGGGGACATTTTTGCATTTATCTTCAGATAGAGCAGGAGAGAGAGGGAGAGGGAGAGAAAGAGAGAAACATTGATGTGAGAGGGACACATCGACTGGTTGCCACCCACACAACCCCAACTGGGCCAGGGGCAAACTGCAACCGAAGTATGTGCCCTTAGCAAGAACCCAACCCGGGCCTCTCTGGTCTAAGGGCGGTTGCTCTAACAGCTGAGTCAAATGGCCGAGGCAGAATTTTTTTTTTTTTTAAGAAATACAAAGGAGAGGGAGAGAGAGAAACAGCAATGTGAGAACAAGACATTAATTGGCTTCCTCACCTCACGCCCCCTATAGGGGATTGAGCCCACCACCTGGGTATGTGCCCTGACCTGGAATCAAACAGGTAACCTTTTGGTGCTCAGGAAGATGCCCAACCACTGAACCACACTGGCCAGGACTAATTGTGCTTCTAATAGCACAACACATTTTGTTTGGCCCTTATAGTGACTGGAAATTAATAAGGGCTTATATATCTTGAGTGCTTACTATTGCACAGCTTAAATATAAAGTGACTTGCTCAAGGCTGCAGGGCCAGCCAATGTGCAGCACTTTTACCCAACAGACCCTTAATTGCTATCCCAGATGTCCCAGGTTGATCACTAGAATCTTCATTCTGCTGTGGCCCTTGAAGGTAGGAATCAGTGAGCCAGACAGCTTGCCTCATGCTGAGCTTTAAGTCTGCTGGTGCTTCAAGCTCTCAGAGTGCTGTGGAGTGCATCCCAGCTTGCGTTTCTCTCAGGATTTTAAGAGAGGACCTAGCTCCCGTGGATTAGAAGGAACCTGGGTAATGTAGTGCTTTCCAAAGAGCTTTCTGCAGAGAGGCAAAACTAACTCCCCTAGGAAGAAGCTTTATCCTTAACAACTGGTTAACATATAACTTTTCGGGAAGTGGGGGTCAGGGAGATCACATCTCATTTCTATTGCAAATCAAATAAATGTTTACTATGGAAAATAAGCAAAATGGAGGTCACCACCCACACAGGACCTTTGTCTTTTCAAGTGAACACTTTCAACAGATCTTTCGGGTCTGTTTACCTAACCAAGTCTCTGTTGAGGATGTCTGATTTGAGGGACTGGACCCGAGTCCCACCGTTCTGCTGCTCCGCAGCCCGCTCTCCAGCCCCGCTCCACTGACAATCCAGCTTTACCTGCTGTGAGTCGGAGAGGGCTCCATGCTGAGGGCCTCAACTGCCCCTTCCACTCTGCCTGCAGGAAGCTCCAGTTCCAGGGTGAGGAGTGCATAGATGGGGGCCGTCTGCCAGGGTCATGCTGTCGTCCAGTAGCTGATGATCTTTGTAAAGCTGCTGCTGGGCCGGCGACCACTGGAAAATACCTTCCACCAAGCGCTTCAGCTCCAGCACAGCGCTTGACTCCTTGGCGTCCCCGAAGATGGTGATTTTCTGGTGATGAGTTATCACCAACACTTCCAAGCCGCTGGGCGGCCCCGGGTCAATCAAATGACCTAGCGCCCCTTGGCTCCCAGCATGCCTTGAGGTGTTGCCCCATTGGCCTCCTCCCTCTAGCCCTGCTCACCCGTCGGCAGCTAGTTATTCTTTTTCCCAGGAACATCATTGGTTCTGAGGAGAGCTAGTCTGCCTTCCTGGTGCCAGCACTCGTGGCCATAGCTAATCTAGCTAATCTGTCTCTCTCTTTTACAAGTATAAAAATATTCATACTGTAAACTATAAATGGCTGTTTTGTGGCCTGTCCCTGTCCCCTCCTTCAGCAGAGCACTGCTTTTTCTTGATGGGTCTTCTTTTATGACATTGAAGGCTATGTATTAGAAATTTGAACAAATTGTCACACACATAATTAAGAATTCTTTTGAAAGTTAAGTTGAAGTTTTTTTTTTTTTTAAATATACACTGTTCAAGCAACAGTCACGAACATCCTTGTAGTTATGGTTTTGTTACATCCAGGATGATTTCCTGGCACAATTCTTGGGTTAGTCAAAGGGCTTGTTTGAGGCTTAATTATCAGAAAGGTTGTGCTAATTGACATCCCCCCACCCCCTAACAATATATAGCATCACCCATTTCCCAAGTAGTTCACAACACTTCTTCTTATCCTTTGTATCTCTTAGTAAGGGAACCTCTTTTCTATATGTAGTCTTACTCAGGAAAACGCCAGAATCTTTTTTCATGGCAATTTCACATACTTCCCAGGTACCTTCTTATCCCAATCCCTAGCAGAAGGTAGTGATAGCTGTAAGGACAAATTTGTTTGCTTGATGAGCTAGATGTATCCCTACACCAAGCTAGATGGAGACTTCTTTGACAGTCTCTCCCCCATCCTCCGCAAGCTGCCCTCTGTTACAACGCTTTCAACCACTCTTCCCTTCCAGTCAAAATGCCCAACGATCTGTAGGGAAACTGAACACGATTGATCACTCGAAGGATGTTTGTTCCTCAGAGAGATGGGCAGTGTGTTTTGTTTTTGTAAATAACAGACAACTTTTTATTACCAAAAAAGGTTTTTGCACATTACTGTAGCAGTATTGTGTCTAGTAAATGGACTTTTCCAAAAGCAAACAAAAATATTTTCCTCAGGTGACCAAAACTGAAACTCATTCTTTCCATGTTTCATTAATCAAGATATAAGATACAATTAAAGAAAAATATTTTACATGAAAAGCTTGGCTTTGTATGTTTTTTAGAAGGAAAATACCTGGGGGTGCAAATTACCAGTGGTTTCTGTTTGTTTTTATTTCTCAAACCATTAAACAGTGCATATAAAAAATTGAATTATAAACACATTTATGTCCAAAAAAGTTACTGTTCTTAGTGTGTCAGAACACATTTTGACATTTTTTATATCAGATTTTTCAAGATAGAAAATTCTGCAGTATGTTAAAAACCTCATAAAAGACTTCTCACTTACGGTAATATAAACAAATATTTTTGGTTTTACAATTCATTATCATTTACTGGAGACTGCAATGACTTATCGGCAATAAGTGCCAATTATGAGTTATTCAGGAATTACAAACTACGCCAGGTAACGAGCACAGAGAGGAAGCAGTACCTACGTAGGGATCAACAGCTCTCAGGTTCAACTTCAAATGAAAGGTTTCTCCTCTAGACCTGAATGCGCTCTGCTATTTCATAAGGGGCACTGTATCAGTCAGGATCCCCCAAATACAGGGTGGTTGTATTTTGCCAAAACATTCAGTAAGAATGGATTCTGGGGTTGTATAGTACCTCCATGTCATGGCTGAGAAGACAGGCTCCTGACCTTCCAAGGTGTTCCCTTGAGAGTTTGGAGGTGTTTAGGCAATTCCAACCTAAAGCAGGCCTGGAATGAGTTCCCAGTCCAGTATGCATCAGTTCATATCAGTCTATTTAATAAGGTTTCTTTCTACCACAGCTCTAGTAACCCAGGGACTTGACTGTTCTTGCCCAAGTTTTATTATGGGGGTGCCAGTTCAGGATCTGAGGCCAGACTTGGCAGGATGTTCTTTAGAGAGGAGCTTTGAGCACAGACCAGGCACTCCTGGTTCCACTGGATGTCTTTCTATCTAGTGCAGGTACACAGAGCTCCAGTTTTTGTAACCTGATTTCTCTAGAAGCAGTCTCAGGTTATTAACTCCCTTCTCCAACAATATTCTAGGAATTGTGTATTTAGGCTCAGTGCTGAAAGCTATCACTTTATATCAGTATAAATACCTTCCTTTTAATCAGGTTCATTGACTTTGTGATACAGAATCTCTGGGGAGAAACTGAATCTGAAGCGGTCAGATAACTTTGTTTAAGGTACCGGATACATGTGGAGAGTAACGTTTAGGTTTCTGTTTTCCAGCCTGAAGATCTGAACTGTTGCCCCATGTGCTCATCAGTGCTCACCAGCTCCTCCCAAAGAGTTTGACACAAGCCCAATCATGCCTTCCTGACTTGGCCAAGGTTTGTGGCCTTGTAGAGCTGAGCTGCAGTCAGGAACAGGAAGTCAGCTTACTTCACTGGCTATTAGAAGATGGGGTAGAAGGGCGATGAGTGATTATGAGACCTGGTTTCAGATCAATTTCATTTTGAAACCAGTGATACAAGCCTCTGGTGCCAGGAAGCATCTGGGAGGAAGTTGTAATGATTTTGCCCCAGGGCTTACTGTTTACCGGTCTCTCTGTGACTCATGGCTTACAGGGAAAACTGCTCATATTCCTACAATTGCCTCAGCAAGCTTCCGTGGGCAGGTTGGTGAGCTGTCAGCACTGAGCCTAAATACACAGTAGCCTCTGCCTCCCCCAGTAAACCACAGAGCACCCCTAACAAAACAGTCCTCTCCAAAGACAGACTGAGCCAGCTCCCTTTTATGCTCTTTGGTTCTGTGTATCTCCTCCTCCCTTCCATGCTTCATCCCTCAGGTAAAGCATTTGGCTATAGCTAAGCCCTTACCCACTTTGAGAGATGATTTTCCCCTGATACAGAGGCAGGCCCAGACTTGGAGTCTGAAGCCTATGTTTTTTGTGAGTAGGCTAAAGGTACCTTTCATTAAAAGCTTACTCTGGGCTAGACACAGTGCTCAGTGCTGTGTGAACATTATCCCATTTAATCCTCCCAATAATCATATGAGATAGGTATTATTATTCCCATTTTCCAGAGGAGGGAACAGCTTCCATATTTTCATACAATATGGATTTGAACCCAAGTCTTTCATTCTCTAAATCCAATGTTTTTCATCACTTAGATGCCTTTGGGATTTGAAATCTGGTCCTGATTGTGGGGCCTCCTATACCTACCTGTCTGAAGCTGCTTCCTGAGGCACTTCAACCCCAGGCAACCTCTAGTCTCCATAATTGTTGGAAAGGGGGTGGGGAGTAATTGGATAGGGAAACACTTAGTTGGGTTTCTTGGGCTTTTGAAGCTTGTTCCTGCCTGTCTGACTCATGCCCTTGGCTGTATTCTGTATCCAGCTGAATGTGGGTTAGAGCTGATGGAGTCAGGCCCTCTGGTGCAACTGGAATATGTGGCCTGAGAGGGAGGCATGTACACTTGAGGTACATCACTATTGGCTTTTTTTATCAGCTTACTTTACTGGCTGTTAGAAGGTGGGGTATAAGGGCAATGGGTGGTTATGAGACCTGGTTTCAGATCAATTTCAAATCAAAATACATTTTTATTTTTTAAATGTTTTTATTGATTTCAGAGAGAGGAAGGGAGAGGGGGAGAGAGAGAGAAACATCAATGGGCAGTCTCCTGAATATCCCCCAGTGGGAGTCGGACCCCAAACCCGGACATGTGCCCTGACTGAAATCGAACTGGTGACCTCACAGTGCATGAGATGACATTCAACTAACTGAACCACACCAGCCAGGCACTATTGGCCTCTTGATCATTGGCTGTCCCATCTAAGAATAGATGGACAGCCCATATACTATGCTATACATATTGGAATTGGAACCATAGAATAATGAAAATGTGCTGGCAAACAGTAGTGCAGTATGTTCACATTCCTGGGGGCCAGATAGCAGAAGGAGGGTTTTTGGGTTCCTGGAAGCTTTTAGAGTTTGGGAGATTCAGGCCTGAGTTATAAGAGAGTCGATGTATTAGCCTCCTGATGGGTTACCTAGCAGGGGAGGATTGGAGAGCTCACTGAGTCTCTCATGAAGGAAAATCACTGACAGACTTATCTGGTCGGACCTCTGCTAGCTAAAGATCTTCCCTTAGGAAGACGGCTGTTTTAAGAATGGAAAAACTGACTTAATTTTTTACCAGTGTTTGAATAGCTAATGTAGTCATGAGAGTCAGAATTTAGAAGGGTATACACTAAAAAGTCTCATCCCTTTTCCTTAGCTGCTGAGTTCTCCACCCATAAGCCCAGTTTTTTGAGTCACCTTCCTGAGGTATTTTTTATTTTTTTATTTTTTATTTTAATCCTCACCTGAGGACATTTTTCTATTTTTTGTTCAGGTAGAGTGGGAGGGGGAGAGAGGAAGAGAGAGAGAAACATCAATGTGAAAGGGACACATCGAGTGGCTGCCACCCGCACGACCAACCAGGGCCGGGGACAAACTGCAACCGAGGTACATGCCCTTACGGGAACCGAACCCGGGTCTTAAGGTATTTTTTAAATACAACTTAAAAATATAGATGTTAGATTCCAAAATGGCAGCAAAGTGAATGGAAGCTACACAGACCATCTCCCAGGACCAAACTGGAATTACAACTAAAATAAAGACAAATCATTGGGAAAAAGCAACAGAAAAGCAGCTTGCGAGGATCATATAACCAGGGACATTGACTCAATCCTGGTAGGATTGCAGAGGCGCAAGAAGGGTACTGGGAGCCCACACACAGCAGCAGCCTTAGCTGTGAGCAGCGCCCTCGGGATAAACTCCCAAGCTTCTCCACAGTCCAGAGCCGGGACAGAGGCTAAAATAGCCACAGTCACTCACCTTGGGCTCTAGCAGAGGGAGGGCGGACTGGACTAGAACTGTGTGGGGACACTTAGGATTTGGAGGGCACTCAGAGCTTTTGCTGAGTTGCAGCCACACAGGACGGTGACCATCTTACTCCTTCCCAGGGCTCTGGAGAGAGGCAGTGGCCCCTCCCTCAGAGATTCAACTCCACCCAGGTGGGCCATTGAAATGCAAATTGAGGCTCATTAACAACCAGCATCTGCCCCACTCTCAGAAAATCCCCTTACTCAGCACCTGAGGGAGTTTTTCATTCAACCGAGAACCCAAGGCTCTTCAAGTAACCACTACTGATAGCCTCCAGGCAAAAAGCTAGAGGATAACTAAACCATCTCAGGGCTTGCAACTCTAATCAGGAAAGTAAGACTTGACAGTGGTGTTTAACATGGGTCTTCCCTCGCTCATCTAAACCCAGGAGAGGGAGCCACGAACAGCAGAACACCAACACCCACAGGGAAAATTTGACAGGCTCCAAAGCCCACTGTGATAGCCAAAATGGTGAAACAAAGAAACAAAAGCCAAATGAAAGAACAAGAGACCTCTACCGAAGATGAGATAAATGTGGAGCCGTTAAGCAAGTTAACAGAACTAGAATTCAGAGCCATGATCTTGAAGCTCAACAGCATTAGTAAGGACATGAACACCATGAGTAATGACATAGAAATGTTGAAAATGAACCAATTAGAAATTAAAAACAACCAAAAAGAAATGAAGAATGACATATCAGAAATAAAGAACACATTGGAAGGTCTAAACAGCAGAATAGAGGAAGCTGAGGACCGCATCAGTGAATTAGAAGACGGTAGAAAAATCAACAAATCAGAAAACCAAAAGGAAAAAACAATTAAAAAACAGGAAAACAGCTTAAGAGAACTTTGAAACAACTGGAAATGTAATAATATTCGCATCATAGGCGTCCCCGAAAAAGAAGAAAATAAGCAAGGGTTAGAGAATATATTTGAAGAAATAGTGACAGAAAACTTCTTCCCTAATTTGGTGAAGGAAGAAGGCATTCAAGTTCAAGAAGCACAGAGAGCCCCAATTAAGAAGAACTCAATCGGGCCCACACCAAGACACATAGTAATTAAAATGCCAAAAGTTAAAGACAAAGAGAGAATCCTAAAAGCAGCAAGAGATAAGCAACAGGTTACCTACAAAGGAACCCCCATAAGGCTCTCAGCTGACTTCTCAACAGAAACACTACATATCAATAATCACCTTAAATGTAAATGGACTGAATGCTCCAATAAAAAGACACAGAGTAGCTGATCAGATAAGAAAGCATGACTCATCTATATGTTGTTTACAAGAGACCCACCTCACAGCAAAAGACTCACATAGGTTGAAAGTAAAGGGATGGAAAAAAATCTTCGAAGCAAACGGAAAGGACAAAAAAGCTGGGGTAGCAATACTCGTATCTGATCAAATAGATTTCAAAATGAAGGCCATAACTAGAGACAAAGAAGGCCACTACATAATATTGAAAGGATCTATCCAACAGGAAGATATAACCTTGATAAACATATATGCACCCAATACAGGAGCACCAACATATATTAAAAATCTTCTGGAGGACTTTAAAGGAGAAATCGACAGCAATACAATCATAGTAGGGGACTTCAACACCCCACTGACATCACTGGATAGATCCTCTACACAAAAAATTAGCAAGGAAATAGAGATTCTAAATGAAGCACTAGACCCAATGGATTTAATAGATATCTACAGAGAATTACACCCCAAAACTACAGAATTCACATTCTTCTCAAGTGCACATGGGACATTCTCAAAGATAGACCACATGATTGGACACAAACTAAATCTCTACAAGTTCAAGAAGATTGAAATCATATCAAGTATCTTCTCAGATCACAATGGCATGTAAACTAGAAATCAATTGCAACAAAAACATGCAAAGATATTTGAACACATGGAGGCTAAATAGCATGTTATTCAACAATGAATGGGTCACCGAGGAGATTAAGGAAGAAATTAAAAACTTCCTGGAAACCAATGAAAATGAACACACAACAATACAAAATCAATGGGATGCAGGGTAAGCAGTTCATAGCACTACAGGCCTACCTCAAGAAACAAGAAAAATTTCTAATAGACCATCTAACCTCACAACTTAAAAAATTAGAAAGCAAATAAAAAGAAAACCCCAGAGCAAGTAGAAGGAAAGAAATAGTAACGATAAGAGCAGAAATAAATGACATAGAGACCAAAAAGCAATTCAAAGGATCAATGAAACAAAGAGGTGGTTTTTCGAAAAGATAAACAAGATTGATGGACCCTTAGCTACACTCACCAAGAAACAAAGAGAGAGAACCCAAACACACAAAATCAGAAATGAAAGAGGAAAAGTAACAACTGGCATCACAGAAATGCAAAGGATCATTAACAAATACTATGAACAATTATATGGCAACAAATTCAACAATCTAAGAGAAATGGACAATTTTCTAGAAACACGTAGTCTCCCAAAACTGGACCAGGAAGAGATAGAAAACTTGAACAGACCAATAACAACTAAGGAAATTGAAGAGGTAATCAAGACTCTCCCAGCAAACAAAAGCCCAGGCCCGGATGGCTTCACGGGGGAGTTTTACCGAACATTCAAAAAAGAACTAACACCTATTCTCCTCAAACTATTTCAAAAAATTCAAGAAGAAGGAAGACTTCCAAACTCGTTTTATGATGCCACCATAATTTGAATTCCAAAACCAGAAAAAGACACTACAAAGAAAGAAAACTATAGGCCAATATCCCTGATGAACATAGACAACAAAATCCTGAACAAAATACTAGCAAATCGAATCCAGCAATACATCAAAAAAAATTATTTATCATGACCAAGTGGGATTCATCCCAGGGACACAAGGCTGGTACAATATTCGCAAATCAATAAATGTGATACACCACATAAATAAAATAAAGAATAAAAATCACGTTATCCTATCAATAGATGCTGAAAAAGCATTCGACAAAAACCAGCACCCATTTCTGATAAAAAACGCTCAGCAATCTGGGAATAGAGGGATCATATCTCGACATAATAAAGGCCATATATGAAAGACCTCCAGCCAACATCATACTCAATGGGCAGAAACTAAAAGCATTTCCCTTAAGAACAGGAACAAGACAGTGATGCCCACTTTCGCCACTCTTATTTAACATAGTACTGGAAGTCTTAGCCACAGCAATCAGACAGGAAGAAAAAATAAAAGGGATCCAAATTGGAAAGGAAGAAGTGAAACTGTCATTATTTGCAGATGATATGATATTATATATAGAAAACCCTAAAGATTACATCAAAAATCTACTAGACTTAATAAATGAATTTGGTAAAGTAGCAGGATACAAAATTAACGTCAAGAAACCGGCGGCATTCTTATACACCAATGATGAACTCACAGAAAGAGAAACTGAAAAAACAATCCCATTTACCATCGTGGCAAAAAAATTAAGATACCTAGGAATAAACTGAACCAAAGAAATAAAGGACCTATTTGCAGAAAACTACAGGTCATTGAAAAAAAGAAATAGAGGAAGATATAAAAAAGGGGAAGCACATACCTTGTTTGTGGATTGGAAGAATTAGCATCATTAAAATGTCCATATTACCCAAAGCAATCTATAGATTCAGTGTTATCCCCATCAAAATACCAACGACATATTTCACAGAACAAGAACAAATACTTCAAAAGTTCATATGGAACCAAAAAAGGCCCTGAATAGCCATAGCAATCTTGAAAAAGAAGGACAAAGTAGGTGGGATCACAATACCAGATATCAGGTTATACTACATAGCTACTGTAATCAAAACAGCTTGGTACTGGCATAAGAACAGGCATATCGACCAGTGGAACAGAACAGATAACCCAGAAATGGACCCAAAACATTATTCTCAATTAATATTTGACAAAGGAGGCAAGAGCATACAATGGAGAAAAGATAGCCTCTTTAATAAATGGTGTTGGGAAAATTGGACAGCTACATGCAAAAAATGAAACTAGACCATCAACTTACACCATACACAAAAATAAACTCAAAATGGATAAAAGACTTAAATGTGACCCGTGAATCCATAAAAATTCTAGAAGAAAATGTAGGCTACAATATTTCAGACATCATACGCAGCAGAATTTTCACTGATACATCACCTAAGGCAACAGAAACAAAGGAAAAAATGAACACATGGGACTACATCAAACTAAAAAGCTTCTGCATAGCAAAAGAAACAACCATCAAAATGGAAAGGCAAACCACTGTATGTGAGAACATCATTGCCAATGATACATCAGATAAGGGGTTAATTTTCAATATATGTAGTGTACTCATACAACTCAACAAAAGGAAGACAACCCAATTAAAAAATGGGCAGAGGAGCTGAATAGACACCTCTCCAAACAAGACATACAAATGGCGAAGAGACATATGAAGAAGTGCTCAATATCACTAATCATCAGAGAGATGCAAATTAAAACAACAATGAGGTATCACCTCACACCTGTCAAAATGGCCGCCATCAACAAATCATCAAACAAGTGTTGGCGAGGGTGTGGAGAAAAGGGGACTCTAGTACACTGCTGGTGGGAATGCAGACTGGTGCAGCCACTATGGAAAAAAATATAGTATTACCTCAAAAAATTAAAAATTGAACTTCCATTTGACCCAGTGATCCCACTTCTAGGAAGATACCCTAAGACACCTGAAACACCCATCAAAAAGAATATATGTACCCCCATGTTCTAGCAGCGCTATTTACAATTGCTAAGATCTGGAAACAGCCCAAGTGTCCATCAGTAGATGAATGGATAAAAAAAGCTTTGGTACATATACACAATGAAGTACTATACAGCTGTAAGAAAGAAAGATCTCTTATCCTTTGAGAGGACATGGAGGGACCTGGAAAGTACTATGCTAAGTGAAACAAGCCAAGCAGAAAAAGACAAATACCACATGATCTCACTTATTTGTGGAATATAATGAACATACCAGTCTGAGTAATAAGGTAGACACATAGATGTGGAAGTAGGGTACCGACTGACAACCCTCAGAAGAGAAGGTGGTGGGGGGAAGGAAGAGATAAACCACAGAACTTCTATGCATGTACGCATAATCAGTGGACGTGGACAATAAAGCCGGGGACGGGGTGGGGGTGGGGGGTTTGGAGGAGGGTTTCAATGGGGTAAAAAAGGAGAAACATCTGTAACAAAAATAAAATTTTTAAAAGTTAAGTAATTAAAAAACAAAAAAACAACTTGGATGAAATGGACATATTCCTAGAAAGCTATAGATCATTAGCCACCTGCTTTGCTCGTGGCCTTTTGTTGGCAGATGTGTGTTGACTTCTTTTTTTTTTTTTTTTTTTTTTATCCTCACCCAAGGATATTTTTCCATTTTTTGCACAGATAGAGTGGGAGGGAGAGAGAGGAAGGGAGAGAGAGAGAGAGAGAAACATCGATGTGAAGGGACACATCGAGTGGCCGCCACCCGCACGACCGACCAGGGCCGGGGACAAACTGCAACCGAAGTACGCGCCCTTAGCGGGAACCGAACCCAGGTCTCTCCGGACCACAGGCCGACGCTCTAACCGCTGAGCCAAACTGGCCAGGGCTGTGTTGACTTCTTTATCTCTGTCCATGGATTTAGGCTTCACCCCAAGTGGTTTGCTGTTTTAAATCATGCTGAAATAAACATTCTTATATGGGAAAAAAAAGGAATACAGATGTTAGCACTTTGCCGAGACTACATTATTCTATGTCTTTTTTTAAAAATCAACTATATATCTAGAGATCTTTCCATATTAAGGAATAGAAGCTTCCTCATCTTTTACAGCTTTATATGGCTACATCATGTTCTCTTGTATAAATGGTATCATCACACAAAGTTAACCTCTTACTGATGGACATTTAGGTTTTCTGGCCTTTACTATCACAATTAATGCATTGTTGGTTAGGTTGCTAGAAAGCTGAGGAAAGGTGATGGACAGGAGGCAGTATCCTATAAGAATTTAAAGGTACTAGGGGATAGACACTTTTGTTCCCCAATGCAGGCCTAGTATCTAGAAGAATGTTGGGCACATAGGCACTGAATAGTTCTTAAATGAATGGCTGTGTTGAACAACTTGCCTTTAGAATCTGACCACCCCAGATTCTAATTCCACTCACTAGCTGTGTGACCTTGGGCAAGTCATTTCACCTGAACCTCAGTTTATTCATGTGGTATGAGAGTCTGTATAAGGTGCTAGGGTTTACAAGTGTGCATTTTGAGGTTCTAGCTTATTTGAAAGTCAAGATGGCCCTGCGAAGTCTAATTTCCATCTTCCAAATGAGAAAACCTAAATTCCTAATAAATTAACTGAAGTTCCGCATCAACCTATTGATGTTTCCAACTAATGGAATTTTGAGGGACCTTTGCATGCATCCTTAACACAGCTTTCAGCAATGCTGAATCACCTAAAGAGTATTCCCTTTAAACTTTTCTGAGTATTCCTATGACATAAAGGAAGAGTGTATTTGGGCCTACTGCTCTTGAATACCTCTCTGAGAACATGCCTCTCTCCTTTCCGACTAAGGGAAGCCAGGCCTCAGCTTAAAGCTGGGCACAGCCCTGGCCAGTTTGGCTCAGGGGTTGGAACGTTGGCCTGCGGTCCAGAGAGACCTGAGTTCGGTTCCTGCTAGGGGCATGTACCTCAATTGCAGTTTGTCTCCGGCCCTGGTTGGGTCATGCGGGTGGCAACCACTTGATGTGTCCCTTTCACGTCGATGTTTCTATCTCTCTCCCTACCTCCCACTCTATCTGAACAAAAAATGGAAAAATGTCCTCGGGTGAGGATAAAATATAAAAAACAAATTAAAGCTGGGCACAGAGAATTCAAGTTCCTTATCCAGTATCATCCAGCAAGTTAATGTCAGCACCTGCAAAGGAATGGGGTCTCTATCACCGTTAATAGCATTAACAGCAGACCTGGCCATAATGCAGTCTAGTAAATTTACATTTGTTCTAATTTAGTCCTTACAACAACCTTGCAAGAGGTACTCTTATTATCCCCAAGCCTAGTGTTTTTCTCCAGATATCACACTGTCTCACTGTGTGCTAAAAATCAATCTCTGCTATTTCAATAGATGGAGAAGAAAAGGTAATGGGAATTGGGGAGATTTTTTTTATTATTAATAAATTTATTCATTTTTGTTACAGATGTTTCTCCTTTCCCCCCACTGATTCACCTCTCCCCCCGCCCTGTCCCCAGCTTTGTTGTCCATGTCCATTGTTCATGCATAAATGCATATAAGTTCTGTGGTTTATCTCTCACCCACCATCTCCTCTTCTGGGGATTGTCAGTCTGTACCCCACTTCCACATCTCTGGGACTACCCCATTCCTCAGACTGTTATGTTCATTATATTCCACAAATAAGTGAGATCATATGATGCTTGTCTTTCTCTGTTTGACTTGTTTCGCTTAGGATAATACTTTCCAGGTCCCTCCATGTTGTCCCAAAGGATAAGAGATCTTTCTTTCTTACAGCTGCATAGTACTCCATTGTGTATATGTACCACAGCTTTTTTATCCATTCATCTACTGATGGACATTTGGGTGGTTTCCAGATCTTAGCAATTGTAAATAATGCTACTACATACATGGGAGTACATATATTCTTTTTGATGGGTGTTTCAGGCTTCTTCGGGTATATTCCAAGATGTGAGATCACTGAGTCAAATGGAAGTTCAATTTTTAATTTTTTGAGGTAACACCATATTGTTTTTCATAGTGGCTGCACCAGTCTGCATTCCCACCAGCATACTAGAGTCCCCTTTTCTCCACACTCTCACTAACACTTGTTTGATTATTTGTTGGTGGCCATTTTGACAGGTGTGAGGTGATACCTCGTTGTTGTTTTAATTTGCATCTCTCTGATGATTAGTGATGTTGAGCATTTCTTCATATGCCTCTTGGTCATTTGTATATCCTGTTTGGAGAGGTGTCTATTTAGTTCTTCTGCCCATTTTTTAATTGGGTTCTTTGTCTTCCTTTTGTTGAGGTGTATAAGCACTCTATATATATTGGAAATTAGCTTCTTATCTGGTATATCATTGGCAATTATGCTCAGGGAGATTTTTTTTTTTTTAATTCTTGCTCTGGCCCTTATGGCTCAGTGCACTAAGTGCCATCCCATGTACCAAAAGGTCACCAGTATAATTCCAGGTCAGAGCACATGCCTGGATTTCACACTCAATCCCAAGTTGAGGGCATGCAGGAGGCAGCCAATGGATATTTCTCTCCCACATTAATGCTTCTATCTCTCCGTTTCTCTCTCTCTAAAAATTTCAATAAAACCACATTTTTAAAAAAACAAAGCAAAAGTTTTTGGATCTATCAGAAAGGCAATCTAACCATAGTGATTAAGAAAATGACAGGCTGTAGACAGTCTGGGTACCACTTCTAGCTGTTCCATTTCCCAGCTATGTAATTTGAGTGTTCAGTTTGACCTCTCAGCTTCCCAATCTAGAAGACAGGTATTATAAAATCGACTTCATAGGGTGCTTGGTGAAGATGAAATGAGAAAAAATATAAATGTTAGCTGTTAATAGTAATTCATGAGGGGAGAGGTTTCTGACTGTTGAGATTGGTGTTGGTCTGGTCATATTAGTTTACAAGGGCTGTTGTAACAAAGTAACATGCACTGAGGGCTTGAACAACCAACATTTATTTTCTCACAATTCTGGAGGCCAGAAGTCAGATGGAGGTGTCAGCAGCATTGGTTTCTTTTGCGGCCTCTCTCCTCAGCTTGTAAATGGCTGTCTGCTCCCTGTGTCTTGACATAGTCTTCCCTCTTAACTGTCGGTGTCCAGATTTCCTCCTCTTAGAAGGACCCTAATACTGGATAAGGGTCCATCCTAATGACCTCATTTTATTTTTTATTTTATTTATTTATTTTTTGAAATAGCATCTTTTTCTTGTTTTCTTGTTGTTGTTGATCCTCACTTGAGGATATTTTTCTATTTTATCTTCAGATAGATTGGGAGGGAGAGAAAGAAACATCGATGTGAGAGGGACACATCGATTGTTTGCCTCCCTTATCACCTGACCAGGGCCAGGGGTGAACCACAACTGATGTACCTTGACCAGAATCAAACCAGCGACTCTTTGGTCCACAGGCCAATGCTGAGCCAAACTGGCCAAGGCAATTTCTTTCTTTTTTTTTTTTTAATCCTCACCAGAGGACATGCTTCAAGAGAGAAGGGAGTGGGGGGAGAGAAACATTGATGTGAGAGAGTAACATCCATCAGTTGCCTCCTGCAAGTGCCCTGACCAGGAATTGAACCAGCAACCCTTCCGTGCACAGGACAATGCTCAGCCAACTGAGCCACTCCAGCTGGGAGAGGAAGTAAATTTCTGATAACCCCAATCACTAGGAAAGTGGACTTTATTCTAGTCTTTTTTTTCTGTGCCTTATTTTATATACTATATGTGCAGTTCCACATTCTGCTTATGTTGTTTTATGTTATAGCATAACTTCTGTAGATAATTTAAAAACTACTATAAATATCACTTTGCATAGCTGGATTAATAATCCATGGAGTTAGTACCCCATAGATTATTTAACTCTTGCCCTATATTAAGATGATTTAACCTTTGCCACATGTCATTCCTTGTCCTTTTAGCCCTAAAGCAAAGCAAGATAATTCAAAAGATGAGACTACTAGGCTGTGTGTTGGAGGTAAAGGGCAGGGTGTTCCTGGGGATCTTGTGCCCCTGGGACCCTCTGGAGTTGAATCAGGCTTAGAGCCCTCTTCTCCTTCTCCCATGACTCCTCAGTGGGAATGTATGTCGTCAAGGATGCAGGGCTGGTTTCTCAGCAATCTTCTCTTTCTCGTGGGCACATTCTAGCCTTCCCACAAAGGATCCTGCCTCTATGCATTATTCGTGAGCTCCTGGGCCCTGGGGAACTGGCACTGGGCTGTGGGAGCTGAAGGCAGCTCTGTGTGCTTTTAAGTCCCCATTTAGCCCCCTTCCCATTCACTAACCCCTCTCCCCAAATTATGGCCAATATGTTAACTTCCTTCACCTAGGATAGTTTTGTCTGTTTTTGAACTTCATGTAAATGGAATCATGCATGTGTTCTCTGTTGGATCTGGCTTCTATTAGGCAATCATATGTTTGTAAGATTTATCTATGTTATCGAATGTCCTTGTAGTTTATTCATTTCATTATGTGAATATACCTTAATGTTTCTCTCTGTTCTACCCTGAAGGACATTTAAGCTGTTTCCAGTTTTTAGCTATTATAAACAGTACTGCTGTGAACGTTATAATACATGTCTTTTGGTCAATGTATTTTTGTTGGGACTATATCTCAAAGTGGAATTGCTGGGTCTTGGGAATGTGTGTATTTAGCTTCAGTAAATACTGCCCAGCAGTTTCCCAAAATGACTGTCCCATTTTACACTCTCACGTTTTATTGAGCTAAAATATGCATAACATTAAAATTAACCATTTAAAAACATTTTAAAGTAAACAATTCATTGGTATTAAGAGCATTCACAGCGTTGTGGAACCATCACCTTTATCCATCTCCAGAACTTTTTCATCATCCCAAACAGAAACTATATCCATTAAACAGTAACTCCCCATTTCCCCCTCTCTCCAGCCCCTGAACTTCTGTTCTACTTTCTCTGTTAATTTGACTATCCTAATTATCTCATGTAAGCAGAACAATACAGTACTTGTCCTTTTGTGACTGCTTTATTTTACTTAACATAATGTTTTCAAGGGTCATCCATATTGTACATCTTAGAACTTTATTCACTTTTAGTGTTGTTTTTTTTAAATCCTCACTGGATAATATTTTTCTATTTATCTTCTGATAGATTGGGAAGGAGGGAGGCAGAGAGAGAGAGGGAGAGGGAGAGGGAGAGGGAGAGACATCGGCGTGAGAGGGACACATCGACAGGTCGCCTCCTACACGACCCTGACCAGGGCCCGGGACAAACCAAAACCAAGGTATATGCCCTTGGCTGTAAGCAAACCTGCTGAGACAAACCGGCCAGGGCAGAACTTTATTCCTTTTAAAGGCTGAATAAGCCCTGGCCACTTTGGCTCAGCAGTTAGAGTGTCGGCCTGCGGTCCAGAGAGACCCGGGTTTGGTTTCCGCTAAGGGCACGTACCTCAGTTTGTCCCCGGCCCTGGTTTGGTCAGGGCCTTGCCGAAGACAGCTTCTCGATGTGTCCCTTTCACGTTGATGTTTCTCTCTCTCCTCTCTCTCTCTCTCTCTCTCTCTCTCTCTCTCTCTCTCTCTCACTCTCCCTCCCTTCCTCCCTTTCTCCCTCCCTCCCACTCTAGCTGAACAAAAAATGGAAAAATGTCCTCGGGTGAGGATGAATAAATAAATAAAGGCTGAATAATATTCCATTGTACGTAGAAACCACATTATGTTTATCTATTCATCTTTTCATGGACAGTTGGATTGTTTCTGTCTTTTTGTTATTATGAATAATAATGCTATGAAAATTTGTGAATGAGTATCTGTTTGAGTTTCCACAATTCTTTTGGGTTATACACCTAGAAGTGAAATTTCAGGATCATATGGTAGTTCTGTTTACCTTTTGATGAACCACTATTTCACATTCCCAATGCATGAGAGTTCCAATGTCTTCACGTTGTGATTTCTTTTTTAAATATTTTATTGATTTTTAGAGAGACAGGAAAGAAGAGGGAGAGAGAAACATTGATGTGATGTGAGAGAGAATCATTTATCGTTTATCGGCTGCCTCCTGCACACCCCCTACCAAAGATGCCCAACCAATTACAACACATTGGCCAGGGCTGTGTGGGGTTTATTTTTACACACTTTAAAAAATTTACTGATGCCCTGGCCGGTTTGGCTCAGCGGTTAGAGCGTCGGCCTGCGGTCCGGAGAGACCCAGGTTCGGTTCCCGCTAAGGGTATGTACCTCGGTTGCAGTTTGTCCCCGGCCCTGGTTGGTCGTGCGGGTGGCAGCCACTCGATGTGTCCCTTTCACATCGATGTTTCTCTCTCTCTCTCTCCCTCCTGCTCTATCTGAACAAAGAATGAAAAAGTGTCCTTGGGTGAGGATAAAAAAAAAAAAAAATTTATTGATGTTTAGAGAGAAAGAGAGATTTGTTGTTCCACTTATTTATGCATTTATTGGTTAATTCTTTGTATGTGCCCTGACTGGGGATCGAACCTGCAACCGTGGCATATGGGACAGTGCTCTAACCAACTGAGCTACCGGAGCCAGGGCCCTGTGGGGTTATTTTTAATAGCCATCCTAGTGGGTGTGAAGTGGTATCTCATTGTGATTTTGATTTACACTTCCCTAATGACTAATGATATTATCTATTGTTTTTGAGGGGTTTTTGTTTTGTTTTGTTTTTTTGTTAATCCTCACCCAAGGATATTTTTTCCATTGATTTGATTTACACTTCCCTAATGACTAATGATATTATCTATTGTTTTTGAGGGGTTTTTGTTTTGTTTTGTTTTTTTGTTAATCCTCACCCAAGGATATTTTTTCCATTGATTTTTAGAGAGTGGAGGGGGGAGGGTAGGTGGGTGAGAGAGAGAGAGAGAGAGAAACATCTATGTGAGAAGCACTTCAATTGCCTGCCTCTTGCATGTGCCCTAACCAGACTAGGGATCAAACCTGCAAACCTTTGGTGCTTGGGTCGATACTCTAACCACTGGGCCACACCAGCCAGGGCTGTTTTTCAGTTTTTAAGGAGTTCTCTATACATTGTCTTTTAAATCCTCACCTGAGAATACTTTTTCCCATTTTTATCTTCAGATAGAGTGGGAGAGAGAGAGAAACATTGATGTGAAAGAGACACATTGATTAGTTGCCTCCCGCATGACCCCCACCAGGGATCAAGCCTGCAACCCAGGCATGTGCCCTGACTGGGAACAAACCAGTAACC
Organism: Molossus molossus; assembly: GCF_014108415.1. NCBI lineage: Eukaryota > Metazoa > Chordata > Mammalia > Chiroptera > Molossidae > Molossus > Molossus molossus. The sequence continues at coordinate 36,045,735 of NW_023425357.1, read as the reverse complement.
CTTCGGTGCACAGGATGATGCCCAACCAACTGAGCCACACCAGCCAGGACCACATTGCTTTTGTAGTTTACTGAAAACCTCATTTGTTATCCTTGCTTATACTAAGGATATAATCATCATCATCTAAGACTAAAGGACAACTTTTCAAAAAAGGATAGTAGGAAGTCCTCAACCTGCTATTTCCATGGCACAGCACTGTCCCCTTGGTCCTGGTTGTGCTACAGTCTAGTGAATTGATGAGCACTGGTATCTGGGCCAACACAAAGGGAACCACTGGGCCAGGGCATGGTGCTGATGGGTCCAGGTGTGGCCTCTAGCAGGCTCCCTGATTTCATGCTTTGGCTACAAGGAAGGGTGGGTAAGAGCATTGGTTATGAGTATTCTTTAGCATATGCTTTGGAATCAGACTGACCTGGCTTCTGAACCTCAGTTTTCTCATCTTTGAAAAGAGGCTAACACCTACCTTTGTGGGGTAGTTGTAAGGATGAAATGGTCCCAGTCTCTGGCTTGGTGAATGGCAGTTATAAACTCAGAATGCTTGTTTAAAGGGTGGCCAAGCAGGAGGAATTCAGAAGGAGTGTGACAAGCTGAAACAACCAGAGGTTGCCCAGAGTAACCTGTGTGAGTGATGGTGTATGTAGCAGGCTGCATATTGCATGTAGGTAAACTTGTGGCTTTTAGAGATGCTGAAAATCTACTGCCTCCAGTTTTGACCTTGGGTCACCTCTATGTCTCATGAGGCCACTGGGGACTAATGTCATTCAATGTCTATGACGTTGGTTTTCTGGCCTTATGAATGAAGAAAGGGGGTTGGTCCACAAACTGACCACAAAGTGGTCCTCCCTTTAGAGACCGAACTTGGAAGCCCCATCTGAAATTTGTATTTGGTCACATTGCTGCTCAGAGGAAGTAAGCTGAGCCTCCTTCTGCAGTGGCCTGGAACAGTCCTTGGTCCAATCAGGGGGCTGTCGTCTGGTCTTGTTTCTCTAGGGTAGCTTCCAGAAGCCCCTCCTTCCTAATACTCTCTCTCTTCCCCACAGTAGTTTCTATGGGCTGCCCTGGGCAAGAGTCAGCCCTGCTTAGCACTGACGATGACTTCACTGTACTGAACGACAGAACAGTCCAGGTAAAACACCATGTCCACCTGCAGGATGGAAGAAAGATGTTCTTCATGCATGCCCACATTGTGGTTGTGAGCCACGTTGTTTCTTCAGAGGCAGTGGTAACCCTCAGTTGCCACAGGGTAGTGCTTGCAGCTGCCCAGTAGGGGCGGCAGAGAGCCACCTTGTGAGTAATAGTCCAGTGCCCTTGTCCCTTGGATTCTCTCTCCCACCTCTCTTTCCTTTCCCATAGCGTCTGATTAAACCCCAAGTGAAGGCAATTCCAACACAGAACTGCCAATCCCATGATCCTCTGGGAAGTTGGACATGAGGCACTGGCCACATTGTTTCTTTTAATTTAATTTTTTGAGTAGCTAATATGTACATGGGTCAAAATTTTTTAAAATATTCAAAATTATACAATGAATAATCTCCCCTTGTTTCTCTCCATCTGCCTAATGCCCTATCCACCCCTCCAAGAGAAGACACAGATAACCACTGTTACAGCTTCTTTCCTTCTGGAGTTTAATGATGCATGTTATGTAGTTATATTTTATGGTTTATATACACACACACACACACACACACAAATGTAAAATTAGACTCTTTTACCTCCTCTTATGTAAAAGCTAATGTACTATTTACCTTCTTTTTACACTTAAATATATATACAGTATACTGTCAAGCCCCTTCCCACAGATAACCATCATTATCAGTTTCTTCTGTATTCCCCTAGACTTCATTTATATATAAGCAAATATAAATATATGGTCTTATTTTTCTACCATTTTACACAAGAGATGGAACGGTGCCTGACATCTGTTAAGCACTATGTGTTTGTTAAATAAAATGCTAAACTATATTCAGCTGTTCTGTACCTTGTTCTTTGCATTCAACAGTATATATCAAAGGTGTTTCCATGTCAGCACATAGAGAGCTTCATGATTCCTCATTTTTAAAAAAAAATTTATTGATTTTAGAGAGAGAGGAAGGAAGAGGGAGAGAGAGATAGAAACATCAATGAGAGAGAACATTAATTGGCACCTCCTGCATACTGCACGTTCTGGGCATGTGTCCTGACCAGGAATCGATCTGGTGGCCTCTTAGTGCAAGGGTCGATGATCAACCACTGAGCCACACCAGCCGGGGTTATTCCTCATGTTTATTTATTTTTTATTTATTTGTTTTTAAAGATTTTTTAATCTATGTTTTTATTGATTTTTTTTTTTTTTAGAAAGAGAGGAAGGGAGAGGGGGAGAGAGAAACATTGATTGACTTCCTCCTGTATGCCCCCTACTGGGGATTGAGCTCATAATCCATGCATGTGCCCTGACCAGGAATTGAACTGGCGACCTCTCCATACATGAGATGATGCTCAACCAACTGAGCCACACCCACCAGGGCTTTTATTCCTCAGTTTTAGAGCTCCATAATATTCCACTAGCTGTATGTACCATAGAATATTTTATTGGTTATCCTCTGTAAGTGAGCACTTAGATTATTCCAACTTTTCTTTTGCTATCGACCCATCTAGGTCTCTCTTCTTACCCTTAACTCCTGTAGGTGAGAGGATGTTGGTTGTACTCCAACTGTTTGCACATCTAGATTAAAGGGTCTTCTCTCCTTACAGGAAAGGAAGCTCTCCCCATCCAAACATATCTTACGAAGACACAAGAGAGAATGGGTGGTCCCACCAATATCCGTCCCTGAGAATGGCAAGGGTCCCTTCCCTCAGAAGCTGAATCAGGTAAGACTGTGCCTTCTTCCTGGGAGTCACTGGTGGCTGCAGGGACCTTCACCTAAAGGCCTGAATATGAGGTTTCTTGGTACTGAGGACTGAGGCCTACAGAGGAAGGCCTCTCTCATGGAAGCAATTTCTAATAAGGCAATGCCTCTCCACCCTCTCCATGGACGGTTCCTTGCTGCAATCATGAGATATTTGTCTCTTTGTCAGCTGTATTTTTTGTTTTTGTGTTTTTTGCTTCTAGCTCAAATCTAGTAAGGACAGAGGCACCAAGATTTTCTACAGCATCACGGGGCCTGGAGCAGACAGCCCCCCTGAGGGTGTCTTCACCATAGAGAAGGAAACAGGCTGGTTGTTATTGAATAAGCCATTGGACCGGGAGAAGATTGCCAAGTATGAGGCAAGTAATCTTTAGCATTCAATGAGAAGCAAGGCCCCAGGGCCTGGTAGGAAGTGTAGCGCCAGGCTGATCCCAGACCTGTGTGCCCACAGCTCTTTGGCCACGCTGTGTCAGAGAATGGTGCCTCGGTGGAAGAGCCCATGAACATCTCCATCATCGTTACAGACCAGAATGATCACAAGCCCAAGTTCACCCAGGATGTCTTCAGAGGGAGCGTCTTGGAGGGAGTACTGCCTGGTAAGAGGACTGGGGAGGGGATAGCTACAGAAGTCTGTTGGGCCCAGACCTGGCCTTGGGTCAACAATAGTACCAACTGGAGATCAGCTCAGACCCTTCAAGGCTGGAAGAATCCTCCACACCTGACTTCCTTAGCTGTGCAATTAATCACCTGGGATTTTCTTTAAAATCCAGATTCCCCTACTCCACCCCAAGATCCCTGAGTAATAATGATCCTGGAGTAGAACTTTGGAATCTGTATATTTGAAAATTTCCTAGAAATCTCAGATAATCAGCAAGGTTTAGGAACTACTTGTTTTGGAACCACAAAAACTGGATTTGAAACTTGATTTTTCCTCTTTACCTACTGTGACCCTGGGCACGGTCTTGACCTCTGAGCCTCCATCCTCACATCTGAAAATAGCAATAATATCACCCTTACAGAATTGTGAAGATGAGAAATAACACACATAACATGTAACTTGAAGCACCTGATGCAAGGTTCTTCGGTAAATGGCAGGAAAGCAGCAGAGGTGAGGAGATGTTGAACATTGTTTAGGCTGAGCAAAATGTAAATTCCCAGGGCTGGAGAAGAGGGTAGGGGAGGCCAACAGAAAACTAGGAAAGTGGGTACATATTAATGCTCTCAAAGACATGTGCTGCTAGGAAGGGGTCCTCTTCTTCCCCTCTGAGTTGTGAACAATATGTATAGAGATGTACAATTGGTTAGACTGCCAATAGTAGAAATTCCCAAAAGAAAAACAGTACCTTAAACTAGACAGAAGCTTTTTCCCCCCTCTTATATTCAGGAAACCTAGAGGTGGTCAATTCGGGCTGAGTGGTACTTTCTCTTTTGTTTGTTTGTTTGTTTGTTTGTTTATGTTGTTTGTAAATCTTCACCTGAGGACACTTTTTCCATTTATCTTCAGTCAAAGTGGGAGAAAGAGAGAAAAACATTGATATGAGAGAGACACACTGATCAGCTGCCTTCCACACAACCCTGACCAGGGCTGGGAATCAAACCCACAACCCTAAGGTCTGAGGGCTGACACTCTAACCACTGAACCAAACCGGCCAGGGTTGAGTGGTATTTTCAAGCATTGGAGATCTAGACTCCTTCTATCTCATTGCTCTGCTGTTTTAACATGGTTCCCAAGACTACCTCATGGTTGCTGCTGGAGTTCCAGCCATTACATCTAGGAAGAGGGAAAAGGTGGGAAGAATAATCCCCATACTCAGAAAAACACTTCCCTCAAAGTTATAAATCCCATTTGTTTGAATTTAGTGTTGTGGTCAGAGCTAGCTGCAAGAAGGAATGGGAAATAGTCTTTGTTCCAGGTAAGCCTGTGCCTAGCCTGAAGTGATTATGAGGATTATGTCTCTAAGAAAGAAGAGGGAAAAAAGGAGAAGGGGAGAATGGAAAACGGGTGCTAATTAGCGATCTCTGTCACAAAGTAGAATATGGACCCAAGTCACCCCATATTCTTACAGTTCAGAAGTGGGCAAGGCTGGAATTGGAGCTGGGAGGGAAGGGTCTCACTCATCCCTTCTTCCCTCCAGGCACCTCTGTGATGCAGGTGACAGCCACAGATGAGGATGATGCCATCAATACCTACAATGGGGTGGTAGCTTACTCCATTCATAGCCAAGAACCAAAGGACCCTCATGACCTCATGTTCACCATCCACCGGAAGACAGGCACCATCAGCGTCATCTCCAGTGGCCTGGACCGGGAGGTGAGTAGCCCTTATGAAGTGCTGCCTACCCAGGCTTGCCCAGGCTAGGGCCTGACACTCAGAGCAGAAGCCTGTGTCCCTGTCCCCAAAGCCCAAGGTTGAGCAGTGGGGACCCAAGTCAGCTGGCGGCATTTGCTGCAATGCTCCTATGTTGGTGTCCCTCAGGTCCCTTGGGCCAATGGCACACTGCCAAACAATCTTGTTAAGGCTGAGGAGGCAGCTATAAAATGCAGACATTTGATATTTTCTGTAGGTTTTCTCATTTCCTCTCGGAACGGCTCACTTAGCATGCACATGGTCCAGATTTGTCCCTTGTGTGCCACAAAGTAGGATTAGCTCCATGGATATTGGAATTGCCTCCTGTTTCCTAATTAATACCTTTGACCAAATCCCTGCTCAAAGCTCCCATTCTGCATCTGCTCAAGGTCAGGGGCCAATGCCCAGGCTTTACCCTCGACAGGCCCAGGGATGCTGTTTGAATGGGCAGTATTCCTCCCCTTCCACCCTTTGCTTCTGTCTTTTGGGAGATGGGTGAGTGGTGGGTCATGGAGTCAAGAGAACATTGTGAGAAGGAGAAACAGTCCCCTCCCCTCCACATTCTCCCAAGGCTGCATTCTCAGTAGCCTTCCACTCTCCTCTCCCCAGAAAGTCCCTAAGTACACATTGACCATCCAGGCTACAGACGTAGACGGGGACGGCTCCACCACCACAGCAGTGGCCATAGTGGATATCCTTGATGCCAATGACAATGCGCCCATGTTTGATCCCCAGAAGGTAATGCCCCTTTCTTTCTTTTTCCCTCATCAGACAATTAAGGACTAGGGTTTTCTTTTCTAATGAAACTCCAGACCAGCCTACGTTGCTTCAATTCCAGTCTCACCACTGACTAGCAATGTGACCTTAGGCAAACTACCTAACCTCTCTGTGCCCCATTTCCTAATCTGAGAAATGGGGATAATAATACCTGCTGCATTGCTCTGAGTTTTAAATGAAATAATCTGTGTAACACAATCCCTGGTACATAATAAGTGCTTGACAGTAAAAATCTTCAATGATAAGAAAACTTCTTATTTATCTTGCACCTGTACCCACCCACCGAGTAAATGCTGGTACACTTCCAGTGACAGAACTCAGTGCCAGTCAAGATGACACCTAACCTCCTTCTATATTGAGGCAACTCTGGCTGCTGAACATTATTTAAGGCTGATTAAAATTTCTTCTGAGCCCTGGCCGGTTTGGCTCAGCGGTTAGAGCATCGGCCTGCGGTCTGGAGAGACCCAGGTTCGGATCCTGCTAAGGGCATGTACCTCGGTTGCAGTTTGTCCCTGGCCCTGGTTGGGGTTGTGTGGGTGGCAACCACTCAATGTGTCCCTTTCACGTCGATGTTTCTCTCTCTCTCTCTCTCTCTCTCTCTCTCTCTCTCTCTTTCTCTCTTTCTCTTTCCCTCCCTCCCTCCCTTCCTCCCTCCCTCCCACTCTATCTGAACAAAATATCGAAAAATGTCCTCGGGTGAGGATTAAATAAATAAATAAATAAATAAAATTTCTTCTGAGCCACTGATTGCCCAGTCTTTGTCATCTGTTCTAGAACTTCCAAAAAAGTTCCCAGTCAGTGCCCCAGAGCACTCAGACTCTGAGACCTTCTTGCCACCTTCCTTATGCCTTTCTGATCTCAGCTAAATAGGTAGTTACACATGGTAGGGGTTGGGTACCCAGACCGGTGAGATTTCTGGAGCATCAGTCTGCTGGGTGTAGGGAGAGCAGGCCCAAGATTGCTGTCCCAACTGCTGGGGCACTGACTTGGGCATTCTGCCTCTCAGTGTGCCCAGAGCCCTGGTAAGTGAGCTGTGTGGTCCTGGAAAGGGTAAGAGGCATGAAGCTTCCCTAGAGTTGAATGGAGGATTCACAGCTGAAGAAGAATGGAACAGTCTCTGAATGGTCAGTCTCTTCACTCTGACTGTGCTGTGCTTCCAACACTGACAGTATGAGGCCCGCGTGCCTGAGAACATGGTGGGCCATGAGGTACAGAGGCTGACAGTGACTGACCTGGACGTCCCCAACTCACCGGCATGGCGTGCCACCTACCGCATCTTGGAAGGTGACGATGGGGACCATTTTACCATCACCACCCACCCCGAGAGCAACCAGGGTATCCTGACAACCAGGAAGGTGAGTCATTCTGGGCTTTAGAGGAGGACCACACCTGGGACAGTCAGGTCTGCAGCCTCCAGGACAAGGAGGTAACACCTGTCTTGGGACACATACCTTGGACCAGTCACCAGAGTGCGCACCAGGCCAATGGCTTCTGACACTTTTCTATCCCTTTTTTTTTGCATAATTCCTTTTATACAAAATCTTAACCAGGGACCCAATTCATGGAACTGGAGAGTCACAGGTCTAATTGAAGCAGATCAGTGGAACCCTCCTCTCAGTTCCCAGTGTCCTATCGGCTGCCTCCGTCAGTCTTCTCCCACAGAGGGTCTCTGTTTTATTGGAATTCTTGCTAATTTTGTATTTAATCCATATCTAGGTGATTAGATAGTAAAATGTTCTAAATTACTTAGTTAGGCATTTAACTACTACATCAATAAATTTGGTGCTTTAGGAAGATGGGACTAATCTTTCTTTGATTATTTTTGTATCTCTGTAGAATCATCCAAATGTAGTGAATACTGTGTTGCTCGTGCGGCTCACAACACAAGTGGTATCAATGTTTTTGTATTTTTTTTCCAGAACAATAAATAAACAACTCTTTGGAAAGGGCTGAACAAATCAAATTACAATTTCCCCTCAGAAGTTCCATTCCTAGAAAATTCAGTATATATGAAAATCACACCAAAAATAGTTTTTTACATAAAACATGTTTTAGATTGCAATTATAAACAGATTTTTCACACCTGTGAATAAACGAATGTCCAAGGGGATATTGGCATGTCACATGGGCTATAGGATGGTTCTTTTTGTCCCAGCCTCAGCCTATAAATGCCAAGGATATCCCCAGTCATTATGACAGCTAAAAATACTTCCACAAGTTTCTGTAGCACCTGCTAGAGGTGCTTAGGGAACAAGTTCTGGGGCTTACTTGTCTGGTAGGCTTTGGGGCGATGGGGTGGTCTGAGAGTCCCACTGAATGTCCACTCAGGAAATGTAGGTGGCTTTCTGGGGTAGGGAAGGGGCAGCGTTATGGTTGGTGAGATCCTCGAGCCCCTCACTATGTTTGGGCCTCCTTCTGACATCATAGCTTTGCATGGGACCTCCTCATAAAATGGCAGCTCAAGTCTTCCTCCTTCTCTCCCAGGGCTTGGATTTTGAGGCCAAAAACCAGCACACTCTGCATGTTGAAGTGACCAATGAGGCTCACTTTGTAGTGAAGCTCCCAACCTCCACGGCCACCATAGTGGTCCATGTGGAGGATGTGAATGAGGCACCTGTGTTTGTCCCACCCTCCAAAGTCGTCGAGGTCCAGGAGGACATCTCTGTTGGGGAGCCTGTCTGCACCTACACTGCGCAGGACCCTGACAGGGGAAGTCAGAAGATCAGGTATGCAAGAGCTGGGCTCAGATTTATCCAGATGCACTGGGACTTTTGGACGGGTGGTTCATTATGGTCAGTATATTGTCATAAAAATTGTTAAATATATTGAACATCCCTCCTTCCTCCCTTTGCTACCCTCCCCCAGGCTAAAGACTCTGGCCAGGGGTCCAAGGGTCTTTCTCACATATTCTTACTTGTCCCCCACCTGCTGCTCAGGTTTCCATTTAGGGGTAAAATGCATTTTCCACATGATCCTGCTTAGGAGCCTTGCATTCCAAGGCGCCATCTGCTAGTTGGCATGAGGAAGCTTTTGAATGACAATACCAGAATTCTAAGTATTCTGGGTGTGACTCTCCTCAACTTTACCACTCTAGCTACCGTATCCTGAGAGACCCAGCAGAGTGGCTGGCAATGGACCCAGACAGTGGGCAGGTCACTGCTGCAGGAGTCTTGGATCGTGAGGATGAACAGTTTGTGAGGAACAACATCTACGAAGTCATGGTCTTGGCCATGGATGATGGTGAGAGCTTCCTCCCAGCCTGTCCTCTTGGGCACCTTTGGTTCCCAGGTCACATACCACAGCATGTCCCCTCAACTGGCAGAGTGTGTCTATGTATGGAAGGGGGTGTTAGCAGTCCCATCTGGAAGGTTTGAAGAGTCTTTCAGAGGAGTCTTTTAAAAACCAGTCCTAGCCTTGGCCAGTTTGGCTCAGCAGTTGGAGCATCGGCCCGTGGACCAAAGAATCTCAGGGTCGATTCTGGTCAAGGGCACGTACCTCAGTTGCGGTTCAGTCCATGGCCCTGGTTGGGGTTGTGTGGGAGGCAACTAGTCAATGTGTCTCTCTCATCTCTCCCCCCCCCCCACTATATTTGAAGATAAATGGAAAAATACCCTCGGTTGAGAATTTTAAAAAAAGAAACTGGTCCTAAGGTGGCTGGCCATGGTTCTGATTTTCCTAAAACCTGAGTTAGGAGATGTCCTGAAGACTCCTTTCAGACTAAGTTTGTGGTTCACTGAGCCCTGAATTAGTCTGTCAATTTCCCCTTGATTAATTAAAAGGGGCTGTCTGGAAGTGCCGGGCTTGATTAGTGATGTCACACTATGGTGGGAGGGGGTTATGATGTGATTGCCATCTTTGTCTGACACAACGAGTGAATCAAGGCAAGTGAGAGGTGACCACAGGGCTATGAAGGAAGCTGCCTTGAAGCTGAACAGCAAACATTGCATTAACCCTGAGGTGGCCAGTAGGTTTTGCTTTGTGATAGACTGGTAGTGGCTATCTGGATGAAGCGGCTGCAAGTCTATGCTCTGATCAGTTAGTACTGTCTGCTGTGGACACGAAATGAGAATTCTGGCATGATTGCTTTGTATTTGCCATCACTGGTTTGATCTATAGTGAAGCTAGTGTACGGAAAGTCTTGAGAGGTTTTATCTGGGCAGTAATAGGACCCTCGCTGAGGCTGACTGGGTAGGTCATAGGGGGAGCTTAACATTGATTCATCAACCCAACCAAGGTCAGATGCTGAAAAAGGATCATATGTGTAATTATAAACAGGGAGCCCTCCCACCACTGGCACGGGGACCCTCCTGCTAACGCTTATGGATGTCAACGACCATGGCCCTATCCCTGAGCCCCGTCAGATCACCATCTGCAACCAAAGCCCTGTGCCCCAAGTGCTGAACATCACAGACAAGGACCTGTCCCCCCACACCTCCCCTTTCCAGGCTCAGCTCACACACGACTCGGACATCTACTGGACAGCAGAGGTCAATGAGAAAGGTAACTGGGTGGCGGTGGCAGGTGGGTGCCAGCTCTGCTGGGTGGGTGTTTGTCTTGGACTAGGACCCTGCACACATGCCCACTCAGCATCTGTGGGTCACAGAGGTAATGGTCTCCTCAAGAACATGAATCACATGATCATTATTAATCTAGTGTAAGCCTTTGGAATTCCACAGGAGCCCTTAAAGACCATACTAGTCCAACTGCCTTCTTGTACAGATGGAAAAACAATCAGGGTTGGGGGTGGGGTATGACCATCTCCGCATCACGTAATGAGTTAGGACCCCAACTCTGTGATAATAGCTACATGCACTCAGCATGCTTACTTTGTGCTAGACCCACTTCAGATGCTTTAAGTGGATTAGACTTTTTAATCCTCACAATAATCCTGTGAAGAAGGAACTATTATCACCTACATACTTGTGCACCCCCATTTTACAGATGAGGAGACCAAGTCTTACAGAAATTTAAATATCTTGCCAGAGGTTCTGTGCACCAGCACTTGAATCCAGGCAGTCTGGTTTACCATAATGTTTTGCTGCCTCCCATTCATTGAACCCTGGTGATATGCAAGATGCTTTTTTATTTCTTATTTAATATGTCTACCTCCTCTATGGTCAGTATTTTTTATCCCTATTTACAGATGAGAGTAAGGCTCAGAGAATTTAAACTTAAATAGCATGCCCAAGAGCACAGAGCGGGTAAGCAGTAGAGGTTGAAGCCAGAGCCCCTGCCCCCGCTCGCCCACCACACGCACACACACATTTCATCTGCCTCTGTCCTTTCTCTTTCTGATACCCCTGCAGCCTCTTAGCTTTCAATAGTTTTTGTCGCAGGCCTAGAGAGGGATTTTTCAAATAGGTGAGGACCCAGGGTGCATGAGAAAAGTAGATCCAACACAAGTGCCAATAAGGTCTCTGGAGAAACATTGCATCCCTTTCCTTTCAAATGTCGTCTTCTTCCTCTTGGGGCTAAAGTCCCCCAGAAGGGAAATGGGGAACCAGTACATTCAGCTTCTGCCCCAAAGAAACCAAATACCTTGTGTCCATTACTGCTGCTAAGCCCAACGCAGAAAGAACTTCCCAACCTGCCTCAGACACCCACACTGGCTCATTTTTGTGATTCCTGTGATTTGGGTATAAATACCCAGCACCTTTCCTATGGGGAGTCCAAATTGGTCTTCTGTCACCCCCTTGTGGCCTAGAAGTCATTTTGTCCTCCCTGACTGTGTTGTTTAGAGAGTGTGGACTCTGGAGCCAGAACATCTTGGTCCAAGGCCTGACTTCCCTCATTTACCAGCTTTGTGATTGTGGGAAAGTTACTGAGCCTCACTGTTCCTCAATTTTCCTGTCTGTCAAATGGTGCCAATAACTGTACCTGCTTCTACAGTTACTATGATGATTAAGTGAGTAACTACATGAAAAGCATCTGGTCTGGTACGTCCGTGCTCTGTAGATGCAAGCAGCCATTCTCACCACTGCGATTTCCCAACAAATCAGCTCTGGTTCTGTCAGGTGTGAGCATTATGGCCAAAGTCCAGTGGTATTGGCACCTGATAATAGTATTGATACCTGGTTCTTGGTTTTAATTTCGTTTTTTGACCTGATCTTGTCCCCATTGTCAAGGGAATTAATTCAAACTCTACCCAGTATGACCTCCAGCTGGTTACTTGACCTCTCTAAGCTTCAATTTTCGCATTTTAAAATGGGGATGATAGCACCTGTCTCTGAGTTGTGGTGAAGATTGGAGTAGGGCTTGTACATAGTAAGTGTCAATGTAGTCACCACTGCCACCAGCATCATAACCACCAACACCAACTGAGAAGTCGGCCCTCCAATTTCTAGGAACAGGATGGTGACAGGAATATTTTAGTGAAATATCCCACATTGGCCTCTCTACATGGTAGACCAAATATTCAGCCTGCAGAACTCCGCCTGCCTGCCATTGCTGAATGGGATCAGGATGAAGTCTCCCTTCTGGCCTTTTTCACTAAGAGGGGCTCAGTGAGTGTGCAAAGCCTTTGAACTGAAAATGGCCTGAAGTCAGTGCTGAAATAGGCAGGTGAGCTAGAAATGTGGGGTTGTTTTTTATTCCCCCAATGATTGAGGGACACTACTAGCATTTAGTAGTAAGGATCGGTAATGTTTGGAAAAGTCATGCATGATGAAAAATAGTTTCATCCAAGTTTCAATAGCTCCCTTGCTGAGAAACTCGCATCTAAGGTGAAGGTCCTTCTTCAGAGAGGCCCCTGACCCTCTATTTCTCGCCTGCAAACATAGCCCTTCTCCCCATTCTGGGATTGCCCCACAGTCTCCCCACAATAATGCCTGTTGTGCAGGCTGCACTGAACCCAGCTTCTGCCTGTAATTAGCCTGCCACCCCTCCTGGGATTTTGAAGGCCAGTTGGCTCAGTGTCCATTGCAGCCTATTTCTAGCATCCCTGACTTGTGTGCAGTCACTAATGCAGTCATCACACAGGTTAGCATCCTCTCTGATCTGCTTAACAACATTTATATCATCAAGTCATGTGCATTTGAATTTATTAATAATTGATGTTCACTCAGAAATCATCAGTGTTTGGGATATTGAAATGCTATCATACAGTTGAGGTATAAACATATGTACCATTGCAAGAGCAAAATGCTGCAATAATCAAAGGTAGTGAACTTTCAGATAGGAAAACAGGTGGCCAGTTAACATGACTATTAAAATATCAGGTTAGTCCTGGCCAGATGGTTCAGTTGCTTGGAGCATTATCCCATACACCAAAAGGTTGCAAGTTCGATCCCTGGTCAGGGTGTGTATGTGAGGCAACAAATTGATACTTTCCTCTCTCACATAGATGTTTCTTTCTCTCTAAAAATCCATTTTTTAAAAACCACATATCCTTGGGTGGTGATTTAAAAATATATTAAATAAATAAATAAAATATTAGGTTAGCTATCTCAGGAAGAACAATATTGTTTTTGAGACAAAGAATAGTCTAGCAGCTAATGGTGCTGAGAAATTATTGGCTCTGTATGACAAGACTATTAAAAAGCTTTATATTTTAAAAAATACTGTGATTATTGTTTGTATTTTTAATAAGTTTATTTTTCTGCCCCAATAATCCTTACCATGAGGGCAAATTTGGCTTTGGCCAAATATAAATTTTTAACACTTGGTATAAGTGTATTTTTGGGATATTTTTCTGTCACCCAGATATAGAGGCTGTCACCTCAAACTTCCATCATAATATACTCTGTTCCCATCATTTATGGTTTCCCAAGGTGAGTAAATGATCTATCCACTCCAGGAGACACAGTGGCCTTGTCACTGAAGAAATTCCTGAAGGAAGACACATACAATGTACACCTGTCTCTGTCCGACCGTGGCAACAAGAAACAGCTGGCAGTGATCAGGGCCACCGTGTGCGACTGCCATGGCCACGTGAAGACCTGCCCCGAACGCTGGAAGGGGGCTTTCCTCCTTCCCATCCTGGGGGCCTTCCTGGCACTGCTGTGTGAGTACCTGCACCCTTCCCCTTCTAAGGATGGGATAGTGAAAATACCTGATTCTACCCCGAACTTCTGGAACTGAGGGGCCACCCGCATTGCCCTCTTTTCCTTAAACTTGTAATTCCAGGAGTGCCATTCAGTCAATAGATATTTATGGAGTTTCTGGAATGTGCCAGGCTTTGGGGATACTGTGGTGAACAAACAGACTTCCTGCCATTATACTGTCTAGAGGCTAGAGCAGTGGTTCTGAAAGTGGTCTCTAGACCAACAGCATTAGCATTACCAGGAATTTGTTAGAAAGGCCATTTATCAGCCTCCACTCCAGACCTACTGATCCAGACAGTAATCTGGATTTTAACAGTGCTCCAGAGGGTCCTGATGAATGTTAGAGTTTGAGAACCATTGGGCTCGCAGGCAGGGCTGTTTAGTTAAAAAGTAATTTCTTGCCCTGGCCAGTTTGGCTCAGCGGTTAGAGCGTCGGCCTGTGGTCCAGAGAGACCCGGGTTCGGTTCTCGCTAAGGGCACGTACCTCGGTTGCAGTTTGTCCCCGGCCCTGGTTGGGTTGTGCGGGTGGCAGCCACTCGATGTGTCCCTTTCACGTCGATGTTTCTCTCTCTCTCTCTCTTCCTCTCTCTTCCTCCCTCTCTATCTGAACAAGGAGTAAAAAAAAAAGTAATTTCTTTGTTCTAAAGGTACAACTCATCACATTTGCCTTTTTCACTCTTTAAATGAGTCCTTACACAGAAAACATTTTATCAGATATGACCATGACATGAGCAAGCTTTAATGAACCAGTGTACTGTGCACCACGCACTGCTTTGGCTCTGGGGTGCAGCATGCAATAGAGCAGACCAATCCCTGCCCTCGGGGAGCTTACTTTCTAGTGCAGGGAGTGAACAACAAGTATTCTGGCAGAGAAATAGGTGTTGCTATCGAGAAAAGAAAAGGAGCCTGGCTGTTGTGGCTTAGTGATTGAGTGCCAACGCATGTGCCAAGAGGTTACCAGTTTGATTCCTGGTCAGGGTTCAGTCCCCAGCAGGGGACATGCAGGAGGCAGCCGATTCATTGATGTTTCTATCTCTTTTTCCCTCTCCCTTCCCCTCTCTGTCAAAATCAATAAGAAAAAATATTTTTTGAAAAATGAGGGGGAAGTAGGTCTTCAATTTTAAGTAAGATGGGCAGGAAAGGCCTTGCTGATTTTCAAGCAAAGACCTGAAAGAGGTGAGGAAGCAATTCAGCAAGTATGTAGGGAACAAGTGCAGAGACCTGCGGCAGCTCTGAGCTTGGTGTGTGGAAACAGGATGGCTGGAGCGCAGAGAGCAAGAGGGAAAAGAATAGGAGAGGAGCTCAGAGAGGTGGTAGGCATGGTGGAGCAGTACGTGGGGCCTTGTAGGCTCTTGTAAGGACTCTGGGTGAAATGGGAAGTCACCAAAAAGATTTGGAGCATAGGAGTGATGGAACCTGACTTGAAGTTTGCAGGACTCCTACTGAATAGTACTGGACAGACTGTAGAGGGGCAAGAATGGAGGCAGGGAGACCATTTAGGAGCTATTGCCATAATCTAAGGGTGAAGTGGTGGTTGGTGGCTCAGACCAGGATGGCAGTTGAGGTGGGGATATTTCAAGGCAGAATCAATTCATCCACTTCACTTGATATGTGGTATGAGGAAAAGAGCCACTGATGAGTCTAAGCCCTGAATAAGTAGACACGGGAGTTTTCATTGACCAGTCTGGGAAGAACTATTGGGGGAGATTTGCCAGTCTAATCCACATTAAGATATCACTAGGCAGTTAGACACATAAGCTTTGGGTATAGGTGAGAAATCTAGTTCGCCTCCTGTCTTTCCCCAGACCCAGTGGGGAGGAAAAGAGGAGGAGGGATCACTGTCTATCCCACATGAGGTATGCATCCTGAGAATGCATTGACTCCCAAAGAAGGGTAGGTCTGTTTCATCTGGCTAGAGAGAGACAGTGGTTCCATCAGCAGCCGCTGTACAGAAAAAGGACCAAGGGGTACGCTTTTCCTATGGGATTAACTGGGGGTGGTCATGGCCATTAGGGGGAGCAGCCAGGCATCAGTTGGCCAGTCCCCCTATGTCTACACCATATGACCAAAAGCTAGTCCTTCGCTCAAATTTCCAACATAGCACTTGCACCTAAGTTCTGATTACTGTACCATATCAAAGTTGTGGTTGATTGGTTTGTTTGTTTATTTTTTATCCTCACCTGAGGATATTTTTCCACTGATTTTTTTTTTTTTTTAGTATCTTTTTTTTTTTTTTTTTTTTGGTATGTGCCCCTAGCGGGAACCGAACCCAAGACTCTCTGGTCTGTAGGCTGATGCTCCAACCGCTGAGCCAAACCAACCAGGGCTCCAGTGATTTTTAGATAGCATGTAAGGGAGGGAAGGAGGTGCAGAGAGAGAGAAATATCAATGTGAGAGAGACATTGATTTGTTGCCTCCCACATCACCCTGACTGAAGCCAGGGATTGAATCTACAACCCAGGTATGTGCCCTTGACCGGAATCAAATCCTCGACCCCTTGGTTCGTGGGCTGATGCTCTAACTGCTGAGCCAAACTGACGAGGGCAAAATTGTTTTTGGTTTTGTTTTTGATTTTTTTATTGATTCGAGAGAGAGAGGGGAAAGGAAAAGGAGAGAGAGAAACATTGATCGGTTGCCTCCCATATGCACCCTGACTTTTCAGTGTATGGAACAACACTCCAACCAACTGAGCCACCCAGACGGGGCTCCAAGTTATTTTGCTTTTAACTTAAAGCCTGGCTACTTTAGGGGACTCCTGGGACTGAAAAAGAAATCTTGTTAAGCCCTGACCAGTTTGGCTCAGCAGTTAGAGCATCAGCCCGCAAATCCAAGAGTCTGGGGTTCAATTCCTGGTCAAGGGCAGGTGCCTGAGTTGTAGGTTCTATCCCCTGCCCCGGTCGGGGTCATGCAGGAGGCAACCAATTGATGTGTCTCTCTCACATCGATGTTTCTCTGTTTTTCTATCTCTCTCTGTCTCTTCCTTCCTCCCTTCCATTCTATCTAAAAAAAATCAGTGGAAAAATATCCTCAGGTGAGGATTAACAAAAAAAGAAAGAATCTTGTTGAAAAGTAACATCAGCTGGAAGAGTCCCATCTCTGCAAAGGAGAATTTCCCTAAGACCAGTACCATCAATAAGGAAAGACTGACAATAAATGATACAGAATTATAGGTGTGGATGAAGTCACAATGCTGCCAGGAGGAGGTGACCGTAAGCTGAGAAGGGTGAGAGCCATGCATATTCATAGAGGATGTGACAGGCAGGGAAAGAGCCCAAAGGAAGGTTCTGAAGTGGGAACCTACTGGGTATCTTTAAGGAGCGCTGAAGAGGCCAATGTGACTAGACCTGGGCAGGGGATGGGGGCAATGGCGATAGGCCAGAGCCAAATCCTGTACACCTTGGTGAATTACAGGTTCTCGGAGGTGCGATGGACTGACTGGAGTGTTTAGGTCTGGCTATTGAGTGGAGGGATCTAAAACTCGATGGGGTTCTGAGGGCTTTAGAGGTCCTCGCCAGCTGTGTGGTTGTGGGGGGTGAATAGTCATACTCCCCAACCCTTTCAGTCCTCCTGCTGGTGCTCCTCTTGCTGGTGAGGAAGAAGCGGAAGGTCAAGGAACCCCTTCTGCTCCCGGAAGACGACACCCGTGACAACGTCTTCTACTATGGCGAAGAGGGGGGCGGCGAGGAGGACCAGGTAGGGCATTGGGAGGTCTGGAGTTTGGGAAGTGGATGTCCTCAGGGACACTGGCAGGGATGGTTGGGTCAACCAGCTAACCATGTTACTTAGCTATGTTGACCAGACCCTGGCCTAAAGCATCAGTCTTTATGCATTATTGGCACCAACTCTCCTCTTCATAGAGGGTGTCTGGTCCATTGCTGTAGTCTCTTTGGCCCCAGACAAGGTGACCTTCAGCCTGCACTTAATTTGGGAGAGGGGATATGGAGACTGGGGCTTTCAGAAATCACTGACATTTCTATCTTCTGAGACCTACCCATGAACCAGAACATCCAAATGTTAGCAAACTGGTGTGAAATGTAAATGGTGGAGGAGCGGAGATCCTTCTCAATCTCATGCTCTTCCTTCTTGAAGGACTATGACATCACCCAGCTCCACCGGGGTCTCGATGCCCGGCCCAAGGTTGTTCTCCGAAATGATGTGGTGCCACCCTTTATCCCAACATCTATGTACCGTCCACGACCAGCCAACCCAGATGAAATCGGCAACTTTATCACCGAGGTGAGGCATGGGGGCCAGCCTAGGGCAGCCCTGTCCTTAAGCTCCAACAGTACAGGCCAAAGAGTATGGGCTCTTGGTTCAAATCCTGACTTCACCACCAACCAGCTGTGTGACCTCTGGCACAGCTGAGTAACTTCTATTTCCTGCTTTATGAAACCCTAACTTGCAGAGTGGTAAAGAATAGATTAGGAATAATTTATTCATTGATTCAACAAATACAGGGTTGGCCACAAGTTGGTTTAAAGTTGGGAGTATTCAAAACACAGAGTTTATTCTTATTATTTATTAAATATTGTATTATCTTTCATATGAGCAACTGTAAACCTACTTTTGCCTCACCCTGTATAGTGGTGGTTAGGGAAAAACGCTGGAGTCAGAGAACCTGGGTTTAGATTTTTAAAGATGCCAGGTGATTCCGGTGTGGAGTCAAGTTTGGGAGCAGGTTACAGATTGCTGTAAGGATTGGATGAGTCAGCACCTGGAGCAGTGCTAGCACCATGGTTCCCAGGCTACTGCACAGTGCAGCCTTCGAGGGAACTTCAAAAACTGATGCCTCGGACTCACTCCACTCCACCCCGAGATTGGGATTTAGTTGACCTGGATTTGGCCTGGGCTTTGGAATGTTTTAAAGACTCCCAGGTAGCCCTGGTTTGGCTTAGCGGTTAGAATGTCAGCCTGCGGTCCAGAGGGACCCAGGTTCGGTTCCCTCTAAGGGCACATATCTCAGTTGCAGTTTGTCCCCGGCCCTGGTTGGTCGTGCGGGTGGCAGCCACTCAGTGTGTCCCTTTCACACCGATGTTTCTCTCTCCCTCCCACTCTATCTGAACAAAAAATGGAAAAAATGTCCTCGGGTGAGGATAAAAAAATAAAATAAAGTAAAGACTCCCAGGTAATTTAGGTTTGGGAACCACTAACTTGGCACCTAGCATTTGTTAGGTAATGCTAGCTATTGTTGCTAATAGCTGTGTGCCTCCATTGTTCTTAACTCTGGTCACACATTTGAGGAATTTTGAAAAATATCAATGCCTTAGACCCTGGTATCTATTTCCTTAGGTTCTGATATGTTTAGCTTCCTAAGGAAATCAAATATAGCCAAGGTTGTAAGAACCACTGAACTAGGTACATAGGAAATAGATGATAGAGCCTGGCACCTCACGAGCACTCAGTAAATGGAGTTTTTTTAATAGTAAGGGTGGGTGGGTGGGTGGGTGGATGGATGGATGGATGGATGGGTGGATGGATGGATTGGGAGTTCGAGGAAGCAGCAGTTGGCAAAAGGCTCAGTGGGAAGTCAGGATGCCTCACCTTGGCTTGACCCTTTCTGGCTCAGTCTTCTGCAAAAGAGGAAACTAAACTTTTTGCCTTCTAGAAGTAGCCTGAGCATACTTGAGAGTGCTGTGCAAAAACAGAAGCATCTGGGGAAAGATGCCTGGGGTGGCAGGTTTGAGAAGACACCTGGGAGCTAAATATCTGGAGCTTTTCCCTCCAGTTAGAGGAAGTCAGTTTCTAGAATGTCTCTTTGTTGGACAGTTTGCAAATACTGTCTCATTTAATCCCTATGTTAACTCTGCAAGGTAGGAATCCTATTGTTTCCCTCATTTTACAAATGAGTAATAATGTTCCACTATTATGCCAGGTACTGTTCTAATAAGCACTTTACATATATTCATTTATTCCTCTAAAACTATATGAAGTCTCCCTATTTCAGAGACAAGAAAAGAGCAGCGTAGAGTGGTTAAGGGATTTGCCCAACGCCACATAGTAGTCTGTGAAATCTGAGTTCTGACTTAAGCCATCTGATTTCAGAATCCCTACCCTTCACCACTGGCCTGTCTCACTGAGCACTTGCTGTATGCCGGGCCCTGTACTGAGAACTTATATGCATTATTTCATTTCAACCTTCAAAACCTTAAGGGAGGGGAGAAGTGGCTTCCCAAGTGAGGGAGGCAGGCTCAGCCAGGTGAGTTCTGACAGCTGCCAAGTGTGTGATCATCTAGCTCCTAACCACGTGCTCTCTGTCACTATAGAACCTGAAGGCAGCTAACACGGACCCCACCGCTCCGCCCTATGACTCCCTGTTGGTGTTCGACTATGAGGGCAGCAGCTCTGAGGCCCCCTCTTTGAGCTCCCTCACCTCCTCGGCCTCTGACCAGGACCACGACTATGACTATCTGAATGAATGGGGCAGCCGCTTCAAGAAGCTGGCCGACATGTATGGGGGTGGCCAGGATGACTAGGGCTCTGGGACAGCAGGGCCAGGGACAAAACATCAGGCCGCAACTGCATCTTTAAAGGGTCTCAGTCCCCCCTCAGCAAAGGACTTTAGAGCTGTTGAGAAGTGGCCTTAGCAACTTGGAGGGAAGAGACCTCAAGTCTGACTTTGGAGGTGTTGGTTTCTAAGCCCAAACATGGGCAGTTTTACTTCAGCACTGAAAATCTCCGCCTAGGGCTGGGGTGCCTCTGAAGCTGAGTTTACAGGAGTCTCTTCCCTGCCATGAAATGCTCAGCCCTGTGTCTGGGGCCTGGACCGACTCTGACTCCCCACAATCCCGTTCTCTCTGGACCAGACCTTTCTCCTGGTCCTCTCTCTGGACCAGAGGCCTCTTTGTACAACCTGGATTTTATTTTTAATGCTATTTTCAAAATGTTAGAGGCGGGTCCTCAACCGTCCCCTGGAGCCCTCCAGAAGCCCAAGCCAGAGCTGCTCAGCTCAGGGGCCTCATGCATTTCTCTGATCTCCAGGCCTCAGGGCCTCCTATTTGAGTGGATGACTGCATTTTTATACTAAGCGCGTCTAGGTTGTCTTTTATTTTTATCTCCCCTACGGAATGCTGTAGACGAGTGATGACAATCGTGTAAATGTAAGAACTTTTTATTAAAGGAACTTTCCCAGAGGTGTCAGGGGAGTGAACTCTTTTTTAAGTAGTTTTATTGATTTATAATTCACATACCATACCATTCACCCATTTAAGTGGAAAATTCAGTGGTTTTCAGAGTTCTGTGAGGGGAATGAGCACTTTTAACCCTCCAGCTTAGCAAGGCAGAGGAAACTCAGGGTTCCTTTACAGTCCGGGGGGGGGGGGCGAACCCACTCTCTTCCCTGCAGATTCAGAGTTTCTCATCTGTGTGAGAGAACCAATTAACCTCCTTACCCCTGAGCTGAGCCCTACCAGAGCTGCTGGCAACACCTGTTCTCAGACGGTGACAGCGCTCTCGTGTGGTGTGTGTACTGGGTGATTTCCTCCCCTGTGCTGCAGGCTCTGTGTTGAAAGGCAGGGGTTGGGGAGGGTCTGGCTGTGCTACTTCCTAGCAAGTCGCTTAACCTCTACCTGCCTCAGATTTTTCATGCATAAAATGAGGTGCTCTTATGGAGATCAAGTGAATTAATATCTGGCACATGGTAAGTGCTAGTTGTATACATTGGTAACGGCTACCATTTAGTCCTTTTTAGGCCCGGACAGCACCTAACTTCAATTATTTCCTTTAAACAAATCCTCACAATCACCCTCTGAGGGGCTTTTCCTCCTATAAAGAATGGTCTCATTGTATTTTTTTTTTTTAATGACACCTGATCATCATCAAAATCAAGCCAGACAGAAAGAACTCACCTAGCATGTCAGTGAAGTTGGAACATTTCTGACAACACCCAGGCACAGATGCAATAATGAGGCTGAAGAGGCAGCGGGGAGAGAACAGTTCATGTGTGCCTTTGTTAAACAAAGTTTAAACTTTCCTTCACAATGAACCAAAAGGAAAGAATCTGAAGTGAAGCTGAAAAGATGGCTGAAGTTGAAATAAATGTTCCCTTCTGCAAGAGGGACCCATTCTGTAAAGCACTGGCTCCCCCAGTGCAATCCTGGGCCATCAGCATCCACATCACCTATGGAATCAAACTCTGCAGGCAGGAGTTCTAACAAGCCTTCCAGGTAATTCTGATGCACACAAAAAGTTAAGACCAAGGCTCCAAAGGATGAAGCTAAGGGTGTCCGGGAGCCGCAGACCATGGATGGAGAAATCAAAAGGTATGAAACCTCCTCACCAGTCCTTGGTCTGTAGTGCCATAGCCCACAGTCAAGGTTGCCCCCTGTCTCTGGCTCCTGTGGCCTCAGATTCCCCTCCACCAGGGCCTTGCTGCTTTTGCTGATAAGGTTGTGCAGAAGGATTAGGTATCTTAGCCACCAAACACCTGCTGCCCCTTATCTTAAACTCCTCTCCGAGAAGCCTGAATAAAGTCTGAAACCCTATCTTCAGTGGAGACTAATAATAAAACCAAACAACCACTGTTCAGGCTGGCCTTCCTCTCTTGAGATTTCTGGAGGTGGGTCGAGGAGGAAAAGTGGCTTTTCCTAGCCAAACCTGGTCTCTCTGGATGAATCTAGATTCCCAGGGTGATGGATCCAGTTGCCAGCCTCTGATTTGGAAGGACTGAGCCTGGGCTGTATGATAGGGATGGGTGTGATGTCACTCACTCTGGGCCTGCTTCTTATCTACAAAATGGGATCTTAGGACTTGTCTTTAAGGCCTATAATAAGAAGTCAAAACAAGTAAGTCACCAGTGCTAACCACTCAGAGTGGGTGCCAACTGTAACCAGTGTGACCCTCCATCCCAGTGGGGACCACCTTAATGTTTGATTTTTATATCCTGAATATTTAATCTTTACACTTTGTGGTTCAACAGTTGGGTGTGCATCCTTGCAGTCTTGCTCCCCCCCCCCCCCCCCCCCCCCCCGTGCAGACATAATGCATTTTACATTATCTCTTCTTATAACAGGCCATACAAGGAGGCTGCCTTACTCTCTCCATCACATCAAGTTTGGATGTGTTAGCATTTATTTCATCTCACTACCATCCTTGGACATTGATGATTCTGGTTTTTTGCCTTTAATACTGTTAAACTCCCTGGAGCATTCATGTTTGCAGATGCTTTAAAGCCAGACTTCCAACAACTAGGGAGGGTTGGCGTGGGGGCATGGTCCTGGTTGGGATCAAGGCATCCCCATTCTGAAGGGAGGGTTCAGTCTAGGATGATGGGTTGGTGCTGAAAGGACCTTCCAGGTTCATTCTATTAAGTGACTTCCCTACCCCGCCCCCCCCAGTCCTGCAGACTTTTAAAAGCCAAAGACCTAGAACCCAACTCCAATAAAAAAGATAAAGTGACTTAGTTGGAAGAAGGGGTTGGAGTGCTCAGAGATCCACCTCTTGGCCTCATCCTCCAAATATTACTCCTTAAGAAATATTTCAGGGGCCCCCAAATTCAGAGCATTTTGAAACTGCCCCAGTCTACCCCTGTCATTTTTCAGATGGCAAAAGATAGAGGTTCCAAAAGCAGGCACTCCCCAAGATCCCTTTAGTAGGGCAGAGATGAGCAGGGCCTAGGCCTCATTTCTCACCATGCCTTTTCCTTGTGGCTGACCTGACCATTTTTTTTCCTACCAAAGAGGTTGCAGATAGGATCTATCTCCCTAGGTGGGCTTTGTCCAGGCCCTTGAGGGGCCTGAAGGAGATGGCTCTCAGGATAGCTGAGGCCTTGAATTTCTGGTTTCCTATACTAGGCATGGACCTTCCTTAACCACAAGCCCACCCAGGGACATAGCAAGAGACTCAGGCAGAGAAGTGCTGAGGGGTGGCTGTCAGGAAGGGCGGTCACCCTGAGAAGCCCCTTTGGCAGCCTGCACCCTGTATGTCCAGTTCCAGACTCAATGGAACTCCATGAGGCCAACATCCTTTTGGCTAAAGGCAGAGCCTACCTCCCACTGAAACAATCCACCAAGGAGGTGTGGTTCAGGGCTCAGTTCAAATCCCAGCATTTCTAGGCATGACACCTTAGACACATATGTCACTTTACCTTTCTTTGCCCCACTTTTCTCATCTTAAAAATGGAGGAATAAATTAGTTAATTCTCTACAGTTCTTAGAAGGGTGCCTGGCATACAAGTTCTGTGTAAGTGTTCCTTGGTCTCCACACTCACATGCTAAGCCAGGCACTCCCAGTCTGCAGGAAGGTATTCAGTGGTCAGGGAGGCTGTAGCTTCCCTGAAGGCCCTTCCCCTCATGCCCAGCAGAGGGCATCATTCACCAGAACGACAGACTACCGTGTGGCTGGTGAGCCTCCCACCAGTGCCACCAAGGGAGAAGTCTGCAGTAAGGGAGGGAGCCCCAGGGCAAAACAGTCACAATGGCTACCACGTCCCAAGTACAGAAGTCTGTGCCATGTGCCAGGAAATGCCTTGGACACTTTGGTGGTGACGATGGTGATGGCAGCAGCAGCAGTTAATTATTGGTCAATGACTGGCCATGCCCTTCACATGCCTAGAGTCAGTTACACACACTCTTCCACTCACAACCATCTGGAGAGAGGTTTTTATGGTTCCCTTTTTTTTTTTTTTTTTTTAATGTTTTTATTGATTTTTAGAGAGAGGAAGGGAGGAGAGAGAAATGGAAACATCGATGAGAGAGAACATTGATCAGCTGCTTCCTGCTTGCCCCTTACTGGGGATCAGGCCCACAACACGGGCATGTGCCCTGACTGGGAATCGAACCAGATCCTCTCAGTCCATGGGACGATGCTCAGTCCACTGAGCCACACCAGCCAGGCATTCCAGGGTTATTTTTACTCATTTATTTAACAACTACTTCCTGAGCATGTGTTCAGTATCAGGTTCTGTCCCCAGTGCTAGGCATACAGAAATATATAAGGGGGCTCCAGGCAAATGTGTGTAGGACCAACATACCATATGAGTCAAGGTTGTAAACTGTTAAATAAAAGATATTCAATCTCTCTAGGTGGACAAGTGTGTCTTCACAGCAGTCTGGAAGGCCAGGTCTTAATCTGGATTCTTGGACAACTAAAATACTGGGCCAGAGTGTGGCTGGATGGGCAGAGTTACTCCCTAGCCCAGGAGCAGAGAACAGTCCACTATTTTACCCACCCCAGGTTCCATGCTGCACCTCGGAGTCCTTATTCAGTGGGAGACAGGCCATAAACAAGACAAGTCAGTAACATAATGGTACACTGAAAGGTGAGGCTAAGAAGGAAGGTGAAGCTGGCAAGGAACATAGGAAGTAAGGGGCTGGGGTGGGGGCTCAGTTCTAGTAGTCGGGGAAGGCCTCTCTGAGAATGTGGCATTTAAGCAAAGACGAGGATATTGGGGAGCAAGTGTGCAGGTATGTCTAGGTGAAAGGAACAAGTGCGAACGCCCTGAGGCAGGAGCATGCTTGGTGAGGCTCTGTGGGGTTTAGCAGGAACAACAGTGTGGCTGGAACAAACAGCCAGAGTGCAGGGGGAGATGAGGTCAGATGAGTAAAAGGTGGAGCCCAGTTGCCCAGTCCTGGGCCTCATCCACACTTGGTCTGGAGGCTCAGTTCAGGGCAAGGCCTGAGAAGAGGCCTGACTCAGCAACCTCAGCTCCGTCCTGGAGCTGGAGAAACCTGATTCTTCTCTGCTCCATCCTCAGCCACTGAGGAGGCAGCTGGGGCCTGTCCTGTCTGGGCCTGCAGGCAGCGGCAGCGCAGGCAGGCAGGAGTGGCAAGGTTCTTCTCTCAGGGACACTGACTAAAGGGGGAGCTTGTCAGAAAAGAGCCAAGTTTGTGGGGCAGAGCCCTGGTGAAGAGCGTAGCCCCTGGAGGTTCAGATATGGGTGACTCACCAGCCTGACCCCTATAAGCCTCAATTTCCTCAAGACAGCACCTATTTCAAAGAACTGAAAGGAGGCTGTGGTGAAATCATGTTTGAGAAGCACTCAGAGCTGTGACTGATGAGCAGTTAGGGTTCAATAAGTGGTAACTGCTATTATTATTATTATTATTGCTGTTTCTTGTTACTAGGTTTTCTCCAAGTGAGGGGTTGGCTGGGAGCGGCCCATCCCCTCAGCTGCCTCAGCATTCCTGTGCCCATTGCCCAGCAAGCTGCAGGGTGTGGCGGGCCTGGGAGGAATCTGAGAGGGGAAGGGTGGGTCAGGAATACTCCGTGGGGGGTTCTATCCATTGCTGTCCCCACTGCCTTCCTGTGAACCAGGGCCAGCTGGTGGGACAAGGCAGGACAGTCCCCTGTGTGTCACCCTGGAACCTGACAGCCAAGGCATTCTGGGGAGGTGATTCTAAGTAATTACAGCAATTATCATTACAGCTTCCATGTGCCAGACAACATGTTGAAGTTTCACTCCAAATCAAAATCAAAGTTTTAAAATGTCCCATAAGCCCTGGCCAGTTTGGCTCAGCGGTTAGAGCGTCGGCCTGCGGTCCCGAGAGACCCGGGTTCGGTTCCCGCTAAGGGCACGTACTTCGGTTGCAGTTTGTCCCCGGCCCTGGTTGGTCGTGTGGGTGGCAGCCACTCGATGTGTCCCTTCACGTCGATGTTTCTCTCTCTCTCTCCCTTCCTCTCTCTCCCTCCCACTCTATCTGTACAAAAAATGGAAAAATATCCTCAGGTGAGGATAAAAAAATAAAATAAAATAAAATGTCCCATAAGGCTGTACATGATCTGACACCGTTGCTTCTGGGACCACATCTCCTATTGCTGCTATCTTTTCTTGCTCACACGCTTGTTCTGGCTACATCGGCCTCCTACTCTCAGAATAGTCCATGCTGCCTCCCACCTCAGGGCCTTTGCATTTGCCGTGCCCTCTGCCTGGCATGCCATTCCCCCAGGTACCTCATGGCCCCCCTTACCTCCTCCAGTCATCACCTAAAAGTCAACTTTCAGAGATTCTATCCCTGAATTACCCTCTTTAGAACTACAACTTCGCCCTTACATACCATGCCTTTTTTTCTACAGCATTTATTCCTTCTCACTATACTGTACTATATGTTTTATCAATTTGTCCTATTTAGCGTCTTTCTCCTCCCTCCCCTCACCCCCTTGAGTACAAGCTCCATGAAGGCAATGAGTTTTGTCTCTTTTCATTACTGCTACATTTCCAACCCATAGAATAGTGTCTGGCACGTAGTAGGTATTCAAATATCTGTCAAATAAAGGTGCTTTACAACCCTCCAAGACAGATTTCATAACTTCCTTTTTGAAAATAAGGAAACTGAGCCCAGGAGGCAGGGTAAGTCACCATGGTCATGCTCAGATGCTAAGCAGCAGAGCCAAGGGACTCCAGGGAGGCCATGTGTGATATCTCAAATAACCCTAACAGCTCCAGAAGTGGTTATGATCAATCCAGTTCACAGAGGAGCAAACAGGCTAGAGTGTGGCAGAGGCAGGAGATGAAACTGGTCTGTCTGTTCTGACCAAGCCATTGTTTCCTAGAATGTGGGTTTCATGCCCGTGGTGGGATGGGAGATGATTTTAGGTGATAGAGGAGCAAGGCACTAAAGTATAAAATGATCCTGAATCCACAGAGAGAAAATTATTCTATTTTTAATTTTCTTTTAATCCTGCTTACATCAAGGAGAGAGTACCCCTTCTTTCTGTGCTTAGCAAATCTTTGAGGACCTTAACCAAGGAAAGAAGGCCTAGAATTTAATGCCATTGTTCTATTGTCATTGTTCTTACACTTACTTTCTAGTATGACAAAGGGTGCTGGTTTTCCATTTACAATATTGTTCATGTTTTTTATTAAAATACATGTCTATAAGTTTTAAATAGTAAGTCCATATAAAGAAATAATATTAAGTAAAGATTAGTGAAGGTAGATCTCAGAGCTGCCATAAACAGTGAAGGTAGTACTTCAAAGACTGAAGATGGGAAATCTAAATCCATGCTATGTGTTTTATAGGTTCTTTGAAATAGTATTCACTTTCTTTGGGGAGAGCCAATTTACATCCAGGAAGTAAATGAAGACTTAAATGCTAATCTGAGTATTAAAAGTTACCTATAGTTCAGGGAAGAGTTGGGGGGGGGGTGGCTGGAAAAATCAGGCAGGCTTCCTGAAGGAAGAAACCCATTGAACTGGCCTTGAAGGATATGTGGCAGTTGAATAGGGGCTGATAGAAAAGAGGATAGAGACAGGGAAAGAATGGTTTATTAGATTTCTTTTTCTTTATTGATTTTTAGAGAGAGAGGAAGGGAGAAGGAGGAAGAGAGAAACATCAATAAGAAAGAACATGGATTGTCGCCTCCTGCATGTCCCCTACTGGGGATGGGCCCACAACTTGGGCATGTGCCCTGACCAGGAATCAAACTGGCGACCTCTTGGTGCATGGGTCGATGTTCAACCATTCAGCCACACTAGCTGGGCCAGTTTATTAGAATTTTATAATGAGAAAGAAAGGGACTTTGATAGTCGCATGTTTTCTCTTGCTAGCAACCTGTTGTGCAAATGAGAAAACTGAGGCCCAGAGGATGGCTAAAGCAAGTGGTTAGAAGACCCTAGTCTGGTTCAAGTCATTGGTTCCAGGGGGAGACCAGTGAAGT
Source organism: Molossus molossus (assembly GCF_014108415.1). Lineage (NCBI taxonomy): Eukaryota > Metazoa > Chordata > Mammalia > Chiroptera > Molossidae > Molossus > Molossus molossus. The sequence continues at coordinate 36,017,092 of NW_023425357.1, read as the reverse complement.
AGAAAAAACCCAAGCCAAGCTTGAAAAGGCAGGTGGCTGGGTGAGAAGAGATAAGGACGGATTGGCAGAGTGAGAAGAGATGACAAGGGAAGATGCTTTGGGTTTGAGGCAGTAAGGAGCCACAGTGGACTGTGGGGGGGAAAAGAAGCCCCCAAGACCCATAGACAGCACAGCAGAGTGTAAGATTGTGGACTCTGAAGCCTCAGTGTCTGGGTTCGAGTCATTCTCTGCCATTCATGACAAGTTTCAACCTCTGTAGTATCAGTCTCCCTACCCATGAGATGGGCAAATAGGAGTTCATGCTTCACCGAGCTGCAGCAAGTTAATGCATGTAACACACTTGGAGCAGGGCTTAGCACAGAGCAAGTACTCAGTAAACATGAACCCTACAGTTTTTATGACAGTCACGTAACACATAAAGATGTTTTGATGGACCTCATATATGTTGGTGGTCTCATAAAATTATAATGGAGCTGAATTTCCTGTAATAAATGGAAGGATGTGTGGTTCAGGAGGAATTTTTTTCTGACAGGAGCATTATCTGTGGGGCTTGGCAGTAGATTCCTTCTCACTCACAGCACCTCAGTTTTTGTGGGGGTTTTTAAAGGAGAGAGCGAAACATTGATGTGTTGTCCCACTTATTTATGCATTCATTGGTTGATTCTTGTATGTGCCCAGACTGGAGATTGAACCTGCACTGGAGTGTCAGGACGGCACTCTAACCACTAAACTACCTGGCCAGGGCCCGCACCTCAGTTTTGACTGCACAGATTAATACCAATTGGCCAGCCACTCACCTGTTTCAGCCCAGAGGAGCCTTTCCCAGAGGAGCTACAGCCCCCCAGATCTAACTTGTTGGTCTTCAGAGTGCATAACAGTAAGTTCTCTGTGGAGGACCAAAGACCCTGTACAAGGACATGGGTCCACAGTAGCTACCTGAACAGGTACCAAGTATCATTGTCACTTTGGTGAGAGCTTTCTGTGGCAATGTGGAGCCAGCCTCTCTCTGTACTTTGAAAATGTTTTCAGGTTATAAAGACACAAAGCATAGATAAGCTTTATTTCTTTCATCGATTCAGTGCCAGAGAGAGCCCTTTGTGCAAGGTGGGGTCAATAGAACCAAAAACAAATTTCCAATGTCAAAATATTGAGTCCTCGGTTCTATACCCTCTCGGTGTTAAATGATGCTCTTATTAAAATAAATACCACAAAGTTTCTTAATCTGACCACTGCTCCAAATGCAGTAGCCAAATTTTCATTGCCATGACAGTCCCCTATGTTCTTTTGTCTCTCATCTTGGTTTCTCACTCCCTCCTCACAGTCACTATCATGGTGATCTGCCCCTAACCCAGCCAGCTCCTCCTCCACGTTTCCAATCAGTCCAGCCCCCATCGCTGTTCATGGGGCAGCACTAGCAGCTTTGATGTTTTATCTCTGACCCTGTAGGAAGGAAGCAGGGGGAGGGCAGAAACTGAGGAATGCCATGAAGTTCTGTTTACAGTGTGGTGGGCAAAGTTGCAAGATTTCTTAATCTAAGCAACGTTAACATTTGGGAGGGATACTTCGTTGTTGTGGGGGATGTTTAACAGCATCCCTGGTCTCCACCCGCTAGATGCTGGTAGCACCTCTGCCCAGTTGTGACAACCATCAATGTCTCTAGACATTGTCAAATGTCCCCAGGGGGGCAAAATCATCCCTGGTTGACAATCACTGGGCTACAGGAACCAATGTGAGATAGGTAGCAAGGTATTCTGGGACTAGCAAAATGGGAAGCCATTACACCCGTAGGCCTGAGGTACAGGGGGAAGAAATGGCCTTTGAGACCTCACTGAGAGCTTGCGCCATAGAAGAGAGTGCACACGATAGGAGCCGTGGCCATAGGTTGCAGAATTGCCAGACCTCAGCATGGCAGGGAGGGGATGGGGAAGTCTGAACTCACTCTCCTCCCAGTCTCATCTCTCAGTTTAACCAGTTGTAAGCCAGAACACAAGGGAGCTGGGGATAGTGCTGCTCATAGAAGTCGGGCTCCTGGAGCACCAAGCTATGGGAGAAGGGAGGACAGTGGATGTGGTGGGCAAAGGAGAAAACCAGCACCGAAGACATTGTGTCATCCAAGCAGGGGTGACAGTGGCTGGGTCAAAGGTGGTGGTGGGGAATGGACAGCAGTGGGTGGATTCAAGGATATTTGAGGATTCAGTGGCTGATCAGATGTGGGCAGTGAGTGAGAGGAAGGAGGTAAGGATAAGATGTTTGAGTTTCTGTCCTGAACTGACAATCCATTTTCTGAAATGGAGAAGACAGAAAGAGGAGCAGGTGGGAGAAGGACAACAATGACTTTGGTTTTCAACATGCCTGTAATTTAAACATTTTGAGGTGCCTATGGGACGTGTAAGTGAAGATATTCAGGTGCAGTTAGGTTGTACTGGTGTGGAGTTCTGGAGAGATCTGGGCTGCACACAGGTGAGGCGACCCTGGGCAGGAGGGGCATTGGTGCCAGCTTCCCACAGCCTCTGCCCTTGCCTCCCACTAGAGATGGGAGAGGGAAGTTGTGACCAGCTAAAGAGGAAGCTAAAGGAAAAGGGAAGGAGAAGTGGTAGACTTTGTATCACGAAGGGAACTCGTCCCTTATTTCATATTCCCCATCTCCCTCCTCTCTGAGGTGCTTTCCTGGGGAGAGAAGTACAAGCTGAGGGCACAGGGCCTGAAGGAGAGAGCTTCAGACATTCTGCTGTGTCAGCCCATGGGCTGCCAGGCAGACGGGGGAGAGAGAGGGTTCAGAGGAACAAAGTCCACCCTGGTGCTTCCTGGCAGGCCAGCAGTGAGACAACTTGGGGATGAAGGAAGCAGGATGCCACTGGGCAGCCCCAGTACTAAAGATCTAAGAGAGCTCTCTCCATCCTGGGTGACCCCATGAATAAATGACTCTAGAAAGGTTTCAGCAAGAGCAGCTAAAAAGCTGTGACTAACAATCAGAATTTTAAAAGAATCATTCTGGCCATGTGGCTCAGTTGGTTAGAGCGCCATGCCAATGCACCAAGGTTGTGGGTCAATCTTGTATGTTTGGCCTGAGCACATACAAGAAGCGACCAAGGAATGCGTAAATGAGTAGAACAACATAAATGATGTTTCTGTCTCTTTGTCTTTCTCTCCATCTCTCCCTCTCTCCCTTCCTCTCTCTCTCAAGTCTGTAAATAAAAAAATAAAATAAAATAAAAAACAATAAATAAAACCACATGTGCCCTGGCCAGTGTACTTCAATTGGTTGGGTGTCGTCCCATGCACCAGGGCACATGCCTGGGTTGCGGGCCCGATCCCCAGTGGGGGGTGTGCAGGAAGCAGCCAATTGATGTTCCACTCTCACATTGATGTTTCTATCTCTCTCTCCCTTCCTCCTCTTTAAAAATATCAATAAAAATATTTTTTAAAATAAATAATTTTTTTAAACCTTTGAAAGGAAATGGTAAGTAAAGCTATAACAATAACAGCACCCTTAAGAGCTTTCCAAATGCCAGGTAGCCTGCAGAGCACTTTCTTTTATCCCACTCCGATCAGGTGACCAGAGAAATCTGTTCTTTCTAAGATACAGATCCAATAATGTTCATTGTGCCATATGACAATGATGTTGTGATCCCCATTTGACAGGTGAGGAAATTGGGGCTAAGAAATGTGGGGAAACTTGGCTGAGATTTGAACTCAGGACTTCCCAATTCCAAGATTTGTACACCGTCCACGTGTAAGCCCAGCACATTAGCCACCCTCCCCCTTCTGCTGCTGGCTCCCAGCTGCCCCTGGGCCAGTCTACCCTCCTCTTCCCTGAGATCTCCCCATCCATCTGTCCCTCCTCCCCCCCCTCTCTAGGTCTCTCTGGAAATGAAGTCAAGATCTTTTATCTTTTTTTTTTTTTTTTTTGGTAGACTATACTTATGATCCTTGAGAAATATTTTAAATGTTGATCTCATGTATTTTTTTTTTTTCTGTTAAGGAAAAAACAATAAAATCAAGTCATTTCACTTTTATATGTCATACTCTTTTTTGTTTCCTTAATAATTCAGTTGACCTTCAATAAAGGGGAAAAAGTTTCCCTAATCCTAATCAACAAGCATATCAGGTTGCTCCTACTCCTGCTGGCTGGGGTCAGGAGCAGGTTTATTTTTCCAGGGATATTAGACATCTCAACTCATGAGCCAACAGGGAGTAACTTCAGGGTTTTGGTTTCAAGTGTTTCAGAGGGCTGCTTACAAACACTCCACCCTTCCTCTCTGTGCCCACCAAATTTCTTACTTAGACAGTTATAGTGGCCTTCAAGCTGTGCTGCCTCCCAAGGACTCCTCCCCCATCTGTGCCAGAGTGACCTTTCCGGAACACAGATCTCATGGTGTCTCTTTGCTTAAACACTTCTGTTCCGTTCCCATGACCCACTACATAAAGTCCAAGAAGCATGTCATGTGAACCCTCCAACCTTGGTCTCAGTTGACCTTACAACCTTAACTCCTGCCCACCCCTCACCTCTTCCCAGGTACAGGCCCCACAAACCATGCTGGATGACTCCCCCTTTCTGGAATATGGGCCTTCCTACTGTCTCACTTTTGCTTGTGCTGTTCCCCCTACCTGGGGTACCTTTCCTTCTCAACCCATCACTCCCCAAATCTGATCAATTCTTACAAGCATTTCGTCTGCAAAGCCTTCCACAATTCTGGAGATATCAGAATTGACATTTTCCCCCTTCCTTTAGTAGATCACCTTAGAATCTGGTTCTTAGGCATTTCATGTCCATCTCCCCAGTTAGACCTTAGGCTCACTGAGGGTCTCTGCTTATTAAATCCAGCCCACTCACCCCTAGCACTGTACACAGATTTGCTGAATTCCAAAACTGAAAACCTCTAAATCCTATCTTGATATTTCCAGTAAAGGGAGTTAATGGCTGGTCTCTCGTTTCTCAAAGCCACTTTGCCTCTCTGTTAATCTACAAGCAACTTGGTTCCTACCATTAGGTCACTTCTTCCAGGAAGCCTTTCAGGTTTGGCATTTCTTCTATGAGAATTTCCTTAGCACCTGCATTAATGCACCCATCACTCTGAAGTGTAAACAGCTCTTTACCTGTCCATTTCCCTCACCAGTCTGAGGGCACCATGAGGCTGTGAGTCTAGCCCAGGGCAGGTACCTGGTGATAGTTAACAATCGGAGAACACTTTCAGCATGACCAGTGTGTTCTGAGCACTTTATATGTATTAAGTCATTTAAGTGCCAAAATAGCCCCATGAGGTGGGTAGTATTATCTAGAGATTTTCTAAATTTGCCCAATGTCACCCAGCTAGGAAGTGGAGGAACAAGAATTTCATTCCAGGCCAACTGACTCCAGTGCCAGCTCTTACCCGCTACACGATATTAATTGTATAACTGAGTGAACAGAAGTGTGGCCAGTGCTGAGGAGCACAGCACACCCAGAATTCCTGCTCATCTCCCCCCAGAAGACATAGACCCACTCCAGTCTGCAGGGAGTTGTCCAAATGCAAAGCCAAGATCTGCACTAATAAAGCATTCTTGGTGAATAGCATTTTAATAAAGACTTGTTGTTCTCTTCTGCCCTAGAAGCCACCCCATTTCCTGCTGCCCCACAGGGAGGTCCTGGGAATAGTTAACATTGCTTTGCTGATGAATAGCCTCTGGAGCAGCTTTAGTAACAAAAGACCTGGCAGCACCAGGCCTGCAGCCAGAGCATTCAAAGACAGACATCTCCCTCCTTGCTGGTGGGCACAATATGCAGGGTGGGGCAAAAAGCTTATAGTTGTTTATATGGAAAATAATACAATAATAATAAAACAAGAATAAACTCCGTGTTTCGCATACTCACACTGTAAACCCACTTTTGCCCCACCCTGTACAGCTCAAAAACCTGAAATTATGCACATAATCTCTGACCCAGTAAATCCGCTTGGAGAAATTTATCCTAAAGACCTATCCATACAATCCTCAAAGGTGTATATATAAAGGAGTTCCTCCTAACATTGTTGATCAGCATAAACACTGGGGAAAAAAGAAAAAAGAAAAAAAAAAAACAACAGGTCCACCAAAAAGGGAATTTGTTTAATAAATTATAGGCATCTAGCTCTGGCCGGTTTGGCTCAGCGGTTAGAGCATTGGCCTGTGGTCCAGAGAGACCTGGGTTTGGTTCCCGCTAAGGGCATGTACTTCGGTTGCAGTTTGTCCCCGGCCCTGGTTGGGTCATGCAGGAGGTAGCCACTCGATGTGTCCCTTTCACGTCGATGTTTCGCTCTCTCTCTTCTTCTCTCTCCCTCCTGCTCTGTCTGAATAAGGAATGGAGGAATGTCCTTGGGTGAGAATTAAAAAGAATATAAATAAATAAATAAATAAATAAATAAATAAATAAATAAATAAATAATAGGCATCTAAACTGTGGAAATTATACAACCATTAAAATGCTATTGGAAATCCATATTTATTGATGTGGCAGGCTGTCCATGAATGGGTACTGAGGAAGAACACAGGTTACTCTGTAGAATCAGTTGAGAAAGGTAGTTTATTCCTAAAGGATTCACAGAAAGTGCTACTGGTAGTTGCCCTTGGAGAGGGGAACAGAGTGGCTACCTCCAGAGAGGAAGATTTGCTTCATAACATTTAATGCACCTCATGTGCACAGATTAATCAACATTCCTGGTTCATGATACGCTTGAGTTGTTGGTGTGTGCATGCCCAGGTGTCACTTATTCATTTATTTTTAACTCTTCATTTAAACCAAGGAATAGAAAATAATACCTTCTATCTACCTGTGGGATGCTCCCCCACCCTCTTACCTCCCCCAAGAGTTAACCAATCTTCTGATATTTGTGTTTTCCCTTCCCTTGCATCTTTTGTATAGTTGATCACATATCTACATATGGTCTAAATAATATAGTGTGTACTTTTAGTTGTTTCTAACCTTTATAAGAAACAACCTTTAGTTGTTAGTTGTCTCTTACCTTTAATTGTTTCTAACCTGTATGGAATCTTTTGGAACTAGGGTTTCCATTCAACATCATGTTATTAGGATTTATCATGCTGGTGTGTAGTTGCAGTCCATTCATTCTTTTTTCATTGCTTTGTATTCACCCACTGTATAAATATATTGCATTTTTAAAATCCGTTGTCCAGCCCTGGCCAGAGTGGCTCAGCAGTTAGAGGCCTCGACCAAAGGGTCTCAGGTTCAATTCCAGGCCCTGGTCAGGGAGAGTGCAGGTGGCAACCAGTCAATGTCTCTCTCACATCGATGTTTCTCCCTCCCTCTCTCTCTCCCTCTCTCCCTTCCCCCCTTCCACTCTATCTAAAATCAATGGGAAAATATCCTCAGGTGAAGATTAACCACAAAACAAAAACAAAAAAATCCTTGGGTGAGGATTAACAAAGACAAAAATAAAACTCATTGTCCTGTCAGTGGACATCTGGGTTTTTCCAGATTTTTTGTATTATGAATAATGTATCTTGTATGGGTCTCCTGCTGCACTTCTGGTGTTTCCTCTGCTTAAATACTGAGGAATGAGCTCTGGGATGTTGTGTTTGTGCATGATTAGTTTTATTAGAATTGTTCATTACACTCCCACCAGCACATCAAAGAATGGTTAATGATCCATATTCTGCGTTACGTAGTTTTAGTTAGACTTCTTAACTTGGCAACTGAATAAATGGGAGACTTATTCTCACCACTTATCCTTTCGCTCCTTTCAAACTTGGTACCAGGTACATGTATTACTCAGATGAATAAATAAAATACAATTAAGTCTTTGTCTGAAGAGACAAAGGTTGGATATAGCTCAAAATGTCAACTGTGGTTAATTCTAGGATAGTAGGTGATTTTTTTTTAAATATGTTTTTATTGCTTTTGAGAGAGAGAGAGGAAAAGAGAGAGAGCTAGAAACATTGATGTGAGAGAGAAACATCAACCAGCTGCCTCCTGCATGCTGCCTACTGGGGATCAAGCCCATAACCCAGGCATGTGCCCTAAACTGGATCTGAACCAGTTCATGGGACAATGCTCAATCCACTGAGCCACACTGGCCAGGCTAATAGGTGATTTTTATTTTTATTGTTATTTTTTTTGTTTATCTCTGCACTAATTTTTTTTCTTAAAAATCTTTTTTTCTTTATTGATTTGAGAGAGAAAGAGGAAGGGAGAGGGAGAGAGAGAGAGAAACATCGATGAGAGAGAACATCAATTGGCTGCCTCCTGCATGCCCCTCACTGGGGACTTGGCCCACAACATGGGCATGTGCCCAGGCCAGGAATCGAACTGGTGACCTCTTGATACATGGGTCGACGCTCAACCACTGAGCCATACCAGCCAGGCTACTTACAAATTTTTTTAAATATAGAGGGGAAACATATGGTGCTCAACATTAGTCATAGGTAAATACAAATTAAAACCACAATAAAATACTACTACACAACTGTTAGAGTGGCTAGAATTTAAAAGACTGACCACACCACATGCTGGAGAAGATGTGGAGCAACTAGAACTCTCATACATTACAAAATGGTATGGCCATTTTGGAAAACCAGTTTGACAATTTCTTACAAAGCCAAACATACACTAACCATGTGATTCTGTAGTTCTACTCCTAGGTATTTACCAAGAAAAACTAAAGCATATATTTAAACAAAGACACATCAAAGTTCCTAGCAGCTTTACTCATAATAGCCCCAACTGGAAACAGCCCAAATGCCCATTAACTGGTGAATGCATAAACAATTTATAGTATATTTATACAATGGAATGCTACTAAGCAAGAGAGAGAGAATGAATTAAAAATACAGGGTGAGGCAAAAGTAGGTTTACAGTTGTGAATACTCCAGAGTTTATACTTGTATTACTATGTATTAATTATTGTATTTTCCATACGAACAATTATAAACTGACTTTTGCCCTACCCTGTATATACATGCAACAACATGGATGGATCTCAAAAGCATTTTGCTAAGTGACAGAAACTAAATACAATGAACCACATACTGTATGATTCCATTAATATGACATTCTGGAAAAGGCAAACTACAGAGACAGAAAAGAGCTCAGTGGTTGCCAGGGACTAGCAGTGGGTGGGTCTACAAAGGGCATGGGAGAATTTTTGGCATCATGGAACTGTCCTCCATCTAGTAGAGGGGTGGATATACAATCGCATGTGTCTGTCAAAACTGACAGACCTGCCCGGCCGGTGTAGCTCAGTGGTTGAGTGTCGACCCCATGCACCAAGAGGTCACTGGGTTCGATTCTTGGTCAGAGCACATGCCCAGGTTGTGGGCCCAATCCCCAGTGGGAGGCAAGCAGGAGGTGGCCGATCAATGTTCTCTCTCATCGATGTCTCTCTCTCTCTCTCCCTCTCTCTCTAAAAGTCAATAAAGAAAAAAAAAACTTCAAAAAAAACAAAAACAAACCCGACAGACCTGCCCTGGCTGGTGTGGCTCTGTTGGTTGAGCGTGGTCCCCTGTGAAATAAAAAGTCACTGATTCCATTCTAGGTTGGGGCACATGCCCGGGTTCAGGCTTGATCCCCAGGGGGGGTGTACAGGAGGCAGCCAATCAATGTTCCACTCTCATATCAGTGTTTCTCCCTCTCCCTTCCTCTCTCTCTAAAAATCAATAAAAATATTTACATATTGTTTGTTTGTTTTTAATCCTCACCAGAGGAAATTTTTCCATTGATTTTTAGAGAGTGGAGGGGAGGGAGGTTAAAGAGAGCAAGAGAGGGAGAGAGAGAGAGAGAGAAACATCAATGTGAAAGAGACACATTGACTGGTTGCCTCCTTCACAACTCCGACTGGGGTTGGGGATGGAATCTGCAACCCAGGTACCTGCCCTTGACCAGGAATTGAACCCATGATACTTCAGTCCACGAGCTAGCGTTCTAAATACTTAGTCAAACTGGCCAGGACAATAAAAAAAAAAAAATTTTAACATTTATTTATTTATTTTAATCCTCACCTGAGGATATTTTTACATTTATCTTCAGACAGAGTGGGAGGGAGAGAGAGAGAGAGAGAAACATCTATGTGACAGAGACACATTGACTGGTTGCCACCGGCACGACCCCAACCTGGGCCAGGACGAACAGCAACTGAGGTATGTGCCCTTAGCTAGAATCGAACCCAGGACTCTTTGGTCCGTGGGCCAATGTTCTAACCGCTGAGCCAAATTGGCCAGGGCAATAAAAATATTTTTTAAGCCCGGCTGGTGTGGCTCAGTGGTTGAGCATTGACCCATGCACCAAGAGTTCACAGGTTCAATTCCCGGTCAGGGCACATGCCCAGGTTGTGGGCCTGATCCCCCTGGGGGGCATGCAGGAGGTGGCCAATCAATGTTCTCTCTCATCGATGTTTCTATCTCTCTCTCCCTTCCTCTCTCTCAAAAATCAATAAAGAAAAAAAAATTTTTTTTTAATATTTTTTAAAAAAACAAAACTCACAGAACTGTACACCAAAGAGGGTGTATTTTAGTATATGTAAATCATAATTTAATTTTTTTTAATGGAGAAAAATGGCTAAAACAAAAAGAGAAAGAAGGCGTGAGATCTGTGAGGCTCTGGGCAGTGAGGAAAGGGGGTTTTCCATGCATACCCTAAATCAGCTCTTTGTGGAAACTCCTTAAAGTCTGCTGCATGCTAGCTCCAGCCTCAGCTCTGTTTCTGACTTGCTGGTGACCTTAGGCAAGTACCCTCCCCTCTTGGAAACTGAGTTCCTTCCCCCAGAGAGGAAGAGGGATGCTCTGATAATCTCTAAAAATGCATATACAGTTGTACCTTGCCACTTCGCACTTCAACTTTCGCAGCTTCATTCTACCATGTTTTTTTCAAATATATTCATTAAAAACTTGATCGAGCCCTGGCCGGTTTGGCTCAGCGGTTGGAGCGTCGGCCTGCGGTCCTGAGAGACCCAGGTTCGGTTCCCGCTAAGGGCATGTACCTCGGTTGCAGTTTGTCCCCGGCCCTGGTCGGTTGTGTGGGTGGCAGCCACTCGATGTGTTCCTTTCACATCGATGTTTCTCTCTCTCTCTGTTCCTCTCTCTCCCTCCCACTCTACCTGAACAAGGAGTGGAAAAATGTCCTCGGGTAAGGATAAAAAAATAAAATAATAATAATAATAAAATAAAAATAAAAAGTTGATCGAGACAGTGAAAATGTTACAACATGTGCTCGGTTGCCAAGCACCCCAGAAATCCTTCAACGACAGGTGCAACCACACCACCACTCCTTGTTTGTGGGCAATAACTTTTTTCCAAAAAATCGAATGTGGTGAAACCAAGCCAATCAGAGCATGCTGTTCACTGATTGGCTAGCCTATTCTCTTCCTATCCTGGCCACTAATTGGCTCAACCTCACGCAAGTTCCTTTCTCTCATACATGCTTCTACATCACTACGTATCAGAAGCATCTTTGCTCTTGTAAGTGTTTGCGATTTCTGAGAACTATTATCTAAGCCCCAAGATGGCTCCTAAACGTGCTGCTTCTTCTAAGCCTTCTAAGCGCTGGAGGAAGATGCTTACCATCCAGAAGAAGGTGAAACTCTTGGATATGATCAAAGATAGCAAGAAAATCGTGGAGGTTGCCTGCCATTATGACTTGAATGAGTCTACCATTTGCTCTATCCGTGAAGATGAAAAGAACATCCGTGCAATAGCCACTGTCTTTTTCAACAAGGAAGCAAAGTGTGTCGTGACAAGTCGTAATAAGTTCATAGCAAAAACGGATTCTGCCCTAATGGTTTGGATCAGCGACAGCCGCAAGAAAAACATTCCGTTGGATTCACTGGTCATCTGGGAGAAGGTGAGGCAGCTCTATCAGTGCTTTACGGTGGACAAACCTCAACCATGACCCTCTTCTGCAATGTTCATGGATTTCACAGCGAGCAAGGGTTGGTTCGAGAAGTTCCAGAAGAGGTATCATCTGAAGAATGTCGTTCTCCATGGAGAAGCTGCCTCTGCTGACCACCCTGCAGCAGAGGACTATGTGAACAACATGTTCCAGAAGATCCTTGAGGAGGGTAAGTATCATCCAGAACAGGTGTTCAATATGGACAAAACAGGACTGCTCTGGAAAAGAATACCTTCCCATACATTCATTTTCAAGGATGAGGCCAAGGTCCGTGGCTTCAAGGTGTATAAGGATCGTGTGACTATCGTTATGTGTGGAAATGCTGAGGGATTTTTGCTCAAGCCTACCCTTATCTACAAGGCCAAGAACCCTAGGGCCCTGAAGAATAAAAACAAGAACCTGCTGCCAGTGCATTGGGTACACAACGACAAGGGCTGGATCACAAAGCAGCTGTCATCGGACTGGTTCCACGAGTGCTTCATCCCCCAAGTCAAGCTGTATCTCATGGATAAGGGACTCAAGTTTAATGTCCTTCTCCTCATGGACAATGCTGGAGGTTATGCACAAGACCTATCCTACGACGGTGTGTGGATCGAGTTCCTTCCTCCCAACACCACTTCGCTGATCCAGCCCATGGATCAAGGTGCTATTCACACGTTCAAGGCCCTCTACACGTGAAACACCCTGCAGCACCTCATCGAAGGCATGGACTGTGAGGAGAACTTCTTGCTGAAGGAGTACTGGCAACAGTATACCATCATGACCTGTCTGAAGAACATCCATGCTGTGTTGAAGGACATGAAGACAGAGATCGTGAAGGCCAGCTAGAAGATGTTGTGACCTGAAGTTGTCCACAACTACAGAGAATTCACCCCAGAGGATATAAGCAACTCGGCAGTGGATAAGGCAGTTAGGCTAGCCCGGATGCTGGGAGCAGAAGGTTTCATGGCTATGACCCGCGATGACGTGGATGAGCAGCCGGAGACACATTTGAATCCCTTAACTGATAAGGAATTGGTGGAGATGACTAAGTCTACGAGTGAGGAGGAGAAAGAGCAGCCAGAGGTTCCTGGGGGTCAGGAGGAGGAAGCTGGCCTTACACTTGAGCATCTCTAGCAAGTCGTGAGAACTATTAAGGTAGTACAGGACATGATTGGCGAATGGGACCTACAAATGATGTGTGCATTGCGGTTCCAGAATGCACTTGATGGAGCAATAGAACCCTACAAAAGCCTCCTCACACATATGAAAAGAGCACCAGCAACTGCCTATCATGATGTTCTTCCGCCGCGCACCAGACACCCACTGCCTGCTCCTAGTGCTCCTTCAGTGGAAGAAGACGACGACGCACCTACTGAAGATACCACACCACCTGAACACTCTCCTACTGAGGTGGTGCCTTCAGAGAAGCAGTAACATTGCTCTTCTTTGCTGTGGAGCACATCTCTTCATCTTCATCGCTTCATCATCGAACAAGTTGCACTATTTTCATAGTGGTTGTGTGTAGAACTGTGTGTGTGTAATTACATGTACAGTAATAATATATTTGTAACACCTAATGTGTCTTATTTTCTCTTATTTTGTCTAATATATTGGGTAATATGAGTGTAATGGTGACTAAAGGGTGTTATTTCATGTCTAGAGGGCTCTAATAATGTTTAAAAAAACATATTTAGAAGGTCATAAACAGGTTTTCTATGGTCTAACTGAGAAAATATTCTATTTATAAATAAAGAATCCCACTTCGCGGAAATTCATTTATCGCGGTAGAGTCTGGAACTGATTACCGTGATAAACAAGGGCCGACTGTACGTCTATTGAGCACTAACTCTCTTCCACTGGGTTACCCACAGGGTGTTACATAGGTTCTTTCTGTCTTTATTTATTTTATTTTTTTATTTTTTTAAAATTGATTTTAGAGAGAGAGGAAGGGAGAGAGAGTTGGAAACATCAATGAAAGAGAACATCAATTGGCAGCCTCCTGCATGCCCCCCACTGGGGATCAGGCCCACAAGCTGGGTATATGCGCTGACCAAGAATCATACTGGCAACCTTTTGGTGCGTGGGTTGATGCTCAACCACTGAGCCACACTAGCTGGGCTTCTTATTTGTTTTTTAATCCTCACCTGAGGATACTTTACCCTTGATTTTCAGATAGAGTGGGAGGGAGGGAAGGAAATAAGGAGGGAGGGAGAGAGAGAGAGAAACATCAATGTGACAGAGACAATTGATTGGTTGCCTCCCACAAGACTTTAACCAGGGCTGGAGATCCAATCACACCAAGGTATGTGCCCTTGACTGGAACCAAACCTATTACTCTTTGTTCCACGGGCCAACGTTCTAACCACTGAACCAAACCAGCCAGGGCCTGTCTTTATTTTTTTAATATCTTTTTGTTGATTTTAGAGAGAGAGAGAAAGGGAAAGGGAGAGAGAGACAAAAACATCAATGGGAGAGAAACATCAATATCAATTGGCTGTATCCTGCACTCTCCCCACTGGGCATGGAGCCCACAACCCAGGCATGTGCCCTGACTAGGAATGGAACCACTGTAATGTCTTAGTGCATAGGATACCGCTCAACCACTGAGCCACACTGGCCGGGCTTATATAGGTTTTTTTATATAGCAGTAGTAATAATAATAATAATAAAGTTTTGTAAAGTTATTCATTGAGCATTTAGATATATTTAGTGCTTTGCAAGTATTAGTTCATTTAATCCTTACACCACTCCTAAGAGGAGGAAATGTTATCTCCATTTTATTAAGGAGAAAACCTAGGTGCCCATAGTTTACATAACTTGCTAAAGTAACACAGTCCAGATTTCTGGTCAAAGTTACAACTAAAGTACAGAATAATTATCATTCAGAACCGCCTGAAATCGAGTTGAATGGAAGTCCTACAACTACGAAATTAAAGAAGGAGCCACACCAAGACTGGTAGGAGGGGCGGAGGTACGGACAGGCTGGTCCCACACCTCAGCTGGAAAGGTCCTTCCTGAGGAGTGAGGGGTCCCCGTCCCACACCAGGCCCCCCTCAGAGTTCCAGAGCCAGGAAGAGAAGTCCCTATAACTTCTGGCTGGAAAAACCAGCGGGAACTGAGGCTGAGGGAGGCTGATGCTGCTGGAGCCCCAGGCAGTTCCTCTTAAAGGGCCTTTGCATGGACTTACTTGGATTCCCACATTCCAGGCTTCAGCTTGGGGGAAGCAGCTTAAAAGACATCAGAGACTAATGGGATAAAAATGAGTTGTTTGGCCTTGGGACGAGGGCTGGAGAGGCAGCTTTTTCCTGGACAGATGTGATGGCAGAGCCTGATGTTCCTTTGGTGAGCCCTTCCCTAGCACAGCAGACTGCCACCATATCTGGATCTCCAGCAACCTGGCTCACACTGTATGCCCTGCCTTGGTGATTCCCTGAAGCCCTGCCCCACCCAACTTTCAGGCCCACGCAAGCTGTTTCCAAAGACTTTACCACAGGGTTGGCCTGTCTTAGATCCTGCTACAGAGTTTCCTAAAATCTCTCAAACAAAAAGTATCTGGTCTCATTGAGCCCCATACTTCTCGTTAAGTGGCCCCAGGCCTGGCAATAGAAGCAGCCAGCCTTGGTTCACAACTTGGCTTTTCTTAAGCACCTTCAAAACCAGCACAAGAAGCAGCCATAGGCAGATCACTTTGTAGCTTATCCTGGGTGGCCCAGGATAGAGCACAGGCAGTGGCTGACCTTGCCCCAGAGCCAGCATAGCCAGTGGACAGCTTCAGACGACATCAAAACACCACCACCCAACCACCTCCACAAGTGACACACTCAATGAGGGGACTCAGTGGGTACCAGAGCTGTACTGAAGTAAATCTTGCTCTGTGTGGTGGGCCCCTACACAGCTGATCTTTCAAGGTAGTGAGAGGCCAGTGGTTAGTGGGCACGATCAGCCTGAGTAAAAAACCCTCTCACTGATGTGCCAAAACCAATCAAGACTCAATTACAGCAGAAGGGTGTACAGTCCACACTAGGGGTGCACCTCGATGGCCCAGTTGGGATGATCAGGGAGGCTGCGCCGCTGGATCCTACAGGACACCTGCAACAATAGGCCACCCTACAAAGCCTAGGAGACATAGCGACTCTACCTAACACACAGAAACAATCACAGGGAAGCAGCCAAAATGAGGAGACAAAAAAACATATTCCAAATGAAACAGAAGAATAAAACTCCATGAAAAGAATTTAAAAAAATGGAGATAAGTCCAGTCAGTGTCATTCAGTGGTTGAGCATCTACCATGCACCAAGAGGTCGCCAGTTTGATTCTCAGTCAGTACACATGTCCAGGTTGTGGGCCTGATCCCCAGTGGGGGCATGCAGGAGGTGGCTAATTGAGGTTCTCTCTCATCGATGTTTCTGTCTCTCTTTCCTTCTCACTTCCTCTCTCTCTAAAATCAATAAAGGGGAAAAAAATTTTTTTTAACAAAATGGAGATAAGCAATCAATCAAATGCAGAGTTCAAAACACAGGTTATGCCCTGGCCGGTTTGGCTCAGCAGTTAGAGCGTCGGCTTGTGGTCCTGAGAGACCCGGGTTCGGTTCCCGCTAAGGGCGCGTACCTCGGTTGCAGTTTGTCCCCGGCCCTGGTCGGTTGTGTGGGTGGCAGCCACTCGATGTGTTCTTTTCACATCGATGTTTCTCTCTCTCTATCTTTTCCTCTCTCTCCCTCCCACTCTACCTGAACAAAAAAATGGAAAAATGTCCTCGGGTGAGGATAAAAATAAACAAACACACAGGTTATAAGATTGCTCAAGGAACTTGGTGAGACATTTAAAGAAGTTAGTGAGGACCTCAAGGAACTTAAGGAGATCTCCAAGGAATTAAGTGAGAACATCAGCAACATCAAGAAAGAACCAGTCAGAAGTGAAGGATGCACTAACTGAAATAAAAAATAATTTACAGGGAACCAATAGTAGAATATATAAAGCCAAGAAACAAACCATTGATTTGGAATATAACACCCACTCAAAACAGCAAAAAGAATTTAAAAAAATGAGGATAGTGTAAGGAGCCTCTGGGACTACTTCAAGTATGCCAACATTTGCATCATAGGTGTGCCAGAAGAAGAAAAGAGAGAATAAGAAATTGAAAACCTATTTGAAACAATAATGACAGAAAACTTCCCTAACTTGGTGAAGGAAACAGACATACAAGTCCAGGAAGCACAGAGAGTCCCAAATAAGATGAATCCAAGGAGGACCATACTAAACCACATCATCGTCAAAATGCCAAAGAGAGAATCTTAAAAGCAGCAAGAGAAAAGCAGTTCATTGCCTACAAAGGAGCTCCCATAAGACTGTCAACTGATTTCTCAAAAGAAACTTTGCAGGCCAGAAAGGAGTGGCAAGAAATATTCAAGGCGATGAAAAGCAACAACCTACAACCAAGACCACTCTATTCTGCAAAGCTATCATTTAGAATCGATGGACATATCAAGAGTTTCCCAGACAGGAAAAAGCCAAAGGAGTTCATCAGCACCAAACAAGTATGATATGAAATGTTGAAGCATTTTCTTGAAGGAAAAGAAGAACAAAAATATGAACAATAAAATGGCAATTAATACATATCTATCAACAATTGAATCTACAAACAAAATGAGCAAGCAGAAGAGAAACAGACTCATAGATACTGAGAACTGTTTGTTGCTTGCTAAATGAATGGGGGCTGGGGAGATGGGTGAAAAAGATGAAGGAATTAAAGAAGTACAAATTTGTTGTTATACTGATGAACCTCAAAGGGAAGTGGGGAGGGAGGCCAGAATGAAATAAACCAAAGAACTTCTATGCATATATGCATAAAAAATGGACACCAACAATAGTGTGGGGAAGGCTGGAGCGTGATGGGATTGGGGAGGAGAGGGTCAATGGAGAAAAAAAAGGGGGACATCTGTAATACATTCAACAATAAAGATGAGTTATAAATAAATAATAAAGTAACACAGTCCAGTGTCCTCAGGGTTTGAACCCCATCTTCTCCAGCCAGGGCCCAAGCTCTTAACCATCATACTAGATCAACTGATGTGTCTCAGGCAAGCTTTATAACGTTGTCATCATGGTGTCTGGGTCAGACACTGGGCCTCTTTTCTTATTATTTTTTAAAACTGCAGGTCTCAAACAGTTAGTAAAGCTTCCAATCTATTCACTGAGTCAGGATTGCATTCTTTTTTTAATGAAAAAGAAAAAAATAGACTAGAACAGAAGAAAATAGAAAATGTTAGAGACTATCACACACATGAAATTAGGAAAGTAAGTGTTGTATTGTGAAAATTCAATCTCAGTGTGTGTATTTCTCTCTGGGGGTCCTGAATGGAAAACTTTGCAAAACACTTGTCTAATCTATTTTACAGAGGCCAAGAGTGAGGCTCAGAGAGGGAAAGACAGACCTCTAAGGTAGCACAGCCGACCTAGAATCCACTAGTCCCAGCTTCCGTGGCAGTAACCATTCAATCATCCATTCATCAACAGATATTTACTTTGGCCTTCTCTGTTCTAGGTCCCATGCTGGGCACCAGGAATTTAGTGACAAATAAGACAGACCTGTCCCTGTCCTCCAAGATCTTCAGTCCTCTGAGATGAATGAAAAGTAGCTAATGTGTCATATAATAGCCACCCTTTATATATATTGTTTATCCTGTGCCCAATGCTGATCCAAACATGTACCAGCTAACTGGAATCCTAGAAAATCCTAAATGGGAGGCTATACTCCATCATCAAACCCATTTAGTAGATGGGGAAGTTGAAGCACAGAGCCAATAACTTGCACATAGCCAGTAAGTGGTGGAGCTGGGATGTGAGCCCAAACAGCCTGCCTCCAGAGTCTGTATTCTTAAACATTATCCAATTCTGCCTTTTGGGTGGTTTTGCAGTATAAGCTTCAGCTCAACAACAGGTCTCATCAAGAATGAAATGGGAGCCCTGGCCGGGGTGGCTCAGTTGGTTGAATGTCATCCCATGCACCAAAAGTTCACTGGTTCAATATCCAGTGACGGCACATGCCCTGGTTGCTGACTCAGTCTCCAGTAGGGGGCATGCAGGAGACAGTCAATAGATGTTTCTCTTCCTCTCCTTTCCTCTCTAAAAATCAATAAAAACATGAGAAAAAAAAATAAAACAGGGGAAACAGAGACTCACAAGTAAAGAAATTTTTTTGCCAAATAAGGCTATTTTGGACTCTTGCTTTTAAATTTTTATTTTTATACGTTTTTAGATTTTCAAGTCGTACCACGACTAAGTTCTGTCTTCTAAGAGGAACCAGACTCCCACCCCAGTCCCAGCAGGCACAGGCCAAAAACTGGCATGTAGTAGAAGGGAAATGGCCTCTGGGGCAGGAATGGAGCTTGCTAGTGGGCCCTGGAAGGTGGGGCTCCACAAAGAGGCAGGACTTCTGCCCTCAGAGGCAGGCACCAGGCAGACTATGCCTGCCACCATTTTGAGCTCCTCTGTCAGAGAGGACCTCCCAACCCCAGGTGAGTAACTGAGTAACCTCCTTCTGATGCTGGGCAGTCATGCTGTCACTTGAATGTTAGTTTTTATACCTAGTATCTATTCGCTCTTCTCTAGGTGACAACACCATCGTTTTCCTTTAGGAGACACAATTGCCCTACCCTTGGTCCATGTGGTCCTGGGAAGCTGATTCATGTTGCCTCACTCCAGGGCTGGACACATGGTCCGCTCTTAGCCAATCAGAACCACACAGCTATCTCTCTGGCCACACTATCAGTTCAGAGGTGTACACATGAGCCAAGAGTGGACATAAAAGTGAAACCTGAGACGATTGCTAAACCAGTAGGTTGGGAGCCTTGATAGGCAAATCTAAGAAGAAAGTCAATGTAGAAGAAAGCAAAGACCGAGCAAGACAAAACCCTGATGACATAATTTGATCACCTGGAGCCATCCATGCCTAAATTCCATCTATCATGAATTTTTTAGTACATGAGGCCCCAGATTTCCTTTTCCTGCTTAACCACTTCTGTTTCTGGCATTTATAACCCAAAGTGACCAATACAAATGCTAAATTGGATGAGTCTTAAAGCTTGGTTTGAGTCAAGATTTCACTACTTACTAGATCTTGAAACTTACCTGTATTTCAGTCCCTTCAGCAGTGAAATGGAAATGGTGTTACTGCCTATAATACAGTGCTTGGTGGAAAATCAAAAGAGCATGGGTGGGAAAATGCTTTGTAATCTGTAAGTGTTTTGCAAACTCTAAAGCTTCATATACAAGTGGGCAGCCTCTATTTCGCATGGTATTCAAAGGAGAAGGTAACCTAGAGGTGAGTAGTTCCATTTATTCCATGTCCAACCTGCTGAATGACATTCAACAGGTATTTTAACCTCCCTGAAACTTAGTTCATGTCTTTGGGAAAATTAATTCCTTGGTGTTCCTGGGGGATTTGTAAATTGAATCAGGTTACTCCCCTAATCTTTATTAAAATCTTGCAATGGCTCCCCATTGCTCTGAGGACACAGTCCAAGCTGCTGACCATGACTAACACAGCCTCCCACTGTCCTTACCTGCCTGTCTAATCTCTTCCCCCTCTTCCTCCAGCTACACTGAACTACCTGAATGTTGAGCCCTCCTCCCTCTGCCAAGAATACTCTAGTTAACTCATCCTAGATGTCACTTCCCCCAGGAAGCTTTCCCTGAGTCCCTTATGCCTCCCATCACATGCCTTGTTAATCTCAAATCATCATCTGGGCTGGGCTCCAAACATAGTCACCTATATGGCTATTCTAGTTGTTAAAATAAGTATTAATATTTTTCCATATTTGTTGTTAATTAGCTGCTTCCCTGAGTCCCTCAAGTGTTCCCCATACCTGCAGCCCCTCCTATAACCCCCAAACCTCCCCACCACTCAGCAGCCAAAAGGGTGAAGCCTGGCACAGCAGGAATCCAGTGATCCTGCTCTGGTCTTAATGGCTGGTGTTCATCTTGACTGGCTTGGTGTCCAGGCTCTACCAGTTGTTAAGTGTTACTAATATTTAACCAGGGAAATACCTGGTTCCCTTGTCTGTTTATTACACCAGACCAAAATCTCCTTGAGGGAATGGAGGATCCTCCCTCACCAGCAAAGTACTTGGCACATGCTAGGGGCCCAATGAATGTTTACCGAATGAATGAATGGATGAGCAAGTGAATGAAAAGTTGGGGAGTCACTCTGGAAAATGATGGGCCCCACATCTTCAGCCTAGACTTTGAAGTTTTCATTTAGGCTTGTGATGGAAACCTTGCTCTTTGCCCTGGTCTTATTGCTCTGCAGGTCTCCACCCCTGAAGGACACTTCAG
The DNA here is from genome assembly GCF_014108415.1 of Molossus molossus. Classification (NCBI taxonomy): domain Eukaryota; kingdom Metazoa; phylum Chordata; class Mammalia; order Chiroptera; family Molossidae; genus Molossus; species Molossus molossus. The sequence goes on along the minus strand of NW_023425357.1, from coordinate 35,995,922 downwards.
CCACCTGCCATAGCTGGTTCACCTGGCCAGTTCCACTCTCCCCTTCTACAAAACTTGGGTTCTCTGAAAACTGCTGAGCCTGGGAAGACCAAGATATACCCTTTTTATGAACCCATGAGTAGGTGAGCACACACGTTTATACACACACACACACACAGTCAACAGTGTTCACTGGCTGTGGTAAAGTGACTAACTCATCCAGTTTACCCAGGACTTTTCTGCTTTTAGCACTGATTCCTGCACTCCAGTAATTCTCTCTGTCCCTTGCAAACAGGGATGGTTGGTCACCCTAGCACTGGGTTAGTTGGGTTACTCTTCCTGGACAGTGGAGGGTGTGGTGTCTTTCAGGATGGACTTCTGTGTTACTGGTGCTGAGCACAGGGCCTGGCACATGGTGTGTTTGTCAGAGCTTTGCTGCTTATTAGCCATGGAAAATCACTCTACCTCTGGGTTCTCTCAGGTAGGTATAGGGCAGCATCTTCCTCAAAGAGGAGCATGTGCTAATAAAAGTGAGAGTGCCTTGAACTACCACCTGGAACATAGTAAGTGTTGTATAAATGAGAGCCACTATTGTTGTAATTATATACATGCATGGAAAAAAAGGTTTCTAAATTTTTGCATTTGTGAAACAAAAACAGTAGGAGGTATAGGGCTGCAAAAATCACCCCTCTATTAAGACTGCTCTTAGCAAGACACTCCCTCCCCACTTAAAAAAGTAAAGTTTTGCCCTGACTAGTTTGGCTGAGCTGTGAGAGCATCGGCCCATGGACAGAAGGGTCTCCGGTTCATTTCCTGATCAAGGGCATGTACCTGGGTTGCAGGTTCAATCCCCAAGGGTCCTGTGGGAAGCAACCTATTGATGTGTCTCAATGTGTCTCTCTCGAATCAATGTTTCTCTCTCTCCCCCTTCCTTCCCCTCCTCCCTCCCTTCCACTCTATCTAAAAACTAATGGAACAATATCCTCGGGTGAGGATTAACAAAAAGAAAATAGTTTTATTCTGATAAAATTCATAGATCACTCAATTCACCCATTTAAAGCACTCAATTCAGTACTTTTTAGTGTATCTGCGGCTGTGCATTCATCACCACAAGCTAAGTTTAGAACAGACTCACCCCTTTCTAAAAGAAGTCCCATACCCCATAGCAATCACTCCCAATTTCCCTCCTACCCCCCGCCCTCATCCTGCCCAGCCTAGGCACCCACTAATCTGTTTTCTGTCTGTATAGATTTGCCTATTCTGGAAATTTTATAAAAATGGAACCATATAATATGTGGTCTTTTGTGTCTGGCTTCTTTCACTTTGCCTAATGTTTTCAAGGTTCACCCATGTCGTAGCATGTATCAGAACTTCCTTCCTTTTTATTGCCAACCCTCCACCCACCCCCTTCAATCCATTTTAGATATATCCAGAAAGGGTTCAGTGCTTACCACTGTCAGAACAAGTTCCCACTTGTGGAGGAAGAGACCAAATAATTTTTTATTTTTGCTCTATCTATTTCTTTATTTTGTTTTTCTTTTCTTTTCTTTTTTTTTTTTTATCCTCACCTGAGGACATTTTTTGTTCAGGTAGAGTGGGAGGAAGAGAGAAAGAGAAACATCGATGTGAAAGGGACACATCGAGTGGCTGCCACCCGCACGACCGACCAGGGCCGGGGACAAACTGCAACCGAGGTACATGCCCTTAGTGGGAACCGAACCCGGGTCTCTCGGGACCGCAGGCTGATGCTCTAACCGCTGAGCCAAACCGGCCAGGGCTATTTTGTTTTTCTTTATTGATTTTAGAGAGAGAGGAAGGGAGGGGGAGAGAGAGATGGAAACATCAATGAAAGAGAACATCCTTTGGCCGCCTCCTGCACACCCACACTGGATATCAGGCCCACAGCCTGGGCATGTGCCCTGACCAGGAATCGAACTGGCAACCTCTTGGTGCATGGGTCGATGCTCAACCACTGAGCCACACTGGCCGGGCATTGTATCTGGTTCTTTTAGTCCTTATGCTTTAAATTTTATTTTGCCCTTATTGCTTTCCTTCATCTTTTAAAGAGGTAATATTTGAAATAAAAAGAGAATAAATATATCACAATATAAGTGAAATAATATAATGAATAATAGTGAACTCACCACTTACCCTAAATTTCCATATCCAGAGAAGTAACTGTTGGAAGAGGAGGATGTAGTATTCTTATCAAACTTCCCAGCTTCCCTCTCGAGCAATTTCCAATTTTTAATAGTTATATATTATTCATAACATTTCCATTTTGTTCTGTAACTATAATTAAGTATTGTGTGCTTTGTCTAGAGGTTGAGTCTAAAAACTGAAAAGCAATAAACAGCATCATGAGTCCATAAATACCACTCACATAAGAACTCCTGGCCTCCCGGAGAAGGAAATGTGAACCTGGCCAGTGACACATTTCCAATCTCAAAAAGTTCAAAGTCAACAGTTTTTAGAGGTAGAAAAAACAAAAGGATTATTCCAGGCCAACTGAGTCATTTTATAGACGAAGACTGCGACAGGGAAGGAAAGAGATTTTGCTTCAAGTTACAAGGTCAATCCCCTCCTGGAATTTGATAAATAATTATGTTAACCACGAAGCTCCATTACATTTTTTAAAAAAATAGTTTTGCTTTATTCACACCAGATGGCTATTGTTGTATTCACTATTGTCATTTTTTTCTTTATTGATTTTTAGAGAAAGAAGAAGGGAGAGGGAGAGAGAGAGATAGAAACATCAACTGGCCGCTTCCTGCATGCCCCTAACTGGGGATTGGGCCCACAACCTGGGAATGTGTCCTGACCGGGAATTGAACCAGCTACCTCTTGGTGCATGGGTTGATGCTCAACACTGAGCCACACTGGCCAGGTCCATTACATTTTTTTTTTTTTTTTTAATTTTTAATTGATTTTAGAGAGATAGAAAAGGAGAGAGCGTGTCAGGATGAGGATCTAACCAACTGAGCCACCTGGCCAAGGCACAAAGTTCCATTTTTAAAGGGAAATTAAATTATGAGGGCTTAACAGTAAGGATTCAAAGGTATAAATTAAGAAAATAAATATTTTAATTACAAAAAATAAAAGCCCTTTATCTCCAAGCATCTGTGACTGGGTGCTAGGGAGTGATTTCATTGGCTGCTGAGTCTGGAAAGGGTTAGCCTGTCAAACCTAGAGGCAAGCTTTATCTCTCCATCCGACCTGCACAGAGTCCTTGGCTCTGAGAACAGAGGTGGGGCCTTCTCTGCTCGCTGGTGGGAGACAGGAAATAACAGGTCTGTGGGGCCCCAACAGCTATTCTGTTGCACCTTATCTGTCTTTCTTGAATCACCAGGTACAAAGGTATCCGTGCAAAGAGAGGGCACCCAGCCAGCCATGGCGCTCCACAGCAGCAGGCTCCCTCTCTCACTGGGCTTAAGAGGTGAGAGTTAGGCTGGAGGAAGCCTGCTGTCCATGGACTCCGCTCATGGAAAGCCCCAACTCCTGAGAACTGTAGAATGTGAAATTAACAACAATTAATGTTTATTTAGCATTTCCTGTTCACCACATTTACTTAGGTAATTTCACCGAATTCTGGCAATCACCCAATGAAGTAGGTGCTATTATTATCCCCATTTGCACAGATGAGGAAATTGAGGTCCAAAGAGCATTTAAGTGACTCATTCAAATGCTTATAACTAGCAGGTGGAAGCGCAGGATGCAGACTCAGGCAGTGAGGCACAGGGTCCATGCTGGAAACCATTTTGCTATTTGGTCTTATAGCTGGAGCGCCAGCTTCAAGCCTACCTCAGCAAGGACCTGGCTGTTTATCTCTCTGAGCCTCAGACTCCTTCTCTGAAAAATGGGTAAAATACCTTCTGCTCTGTAGACAGGTTGGAGGACCAATGGTCAGGCCCAGGGACCGCCCCCCTGGTTTCAATTCTCATTATTGCCCCACCCCTCCATATACTGGAAGCTCCAGCCAGGCTGAACTACCAGCAGCTCAGTCTGTGCTCTTGCCACCTTCTCTTGGCTTCCCTGGAGTGAGGAATTTCAGGTCAACTCGACATACCATTTCTTACTAAATTAAACGAGGTTTGCCTCTCAGTTCATATGGTACCTGGAAATATAAAGCCTGCCCTGACTTTAGCAGTACAACATGAAGATTCAGAGTCTTTGAAGGCCTATGGCCATGAGTTCAAATTCCAGTTCTGTCACTGTTACTGTGTGTCTTTTTCCCTCTCTGAGCCTCTGCTTCCAAATCTGTAAAATGGATGTAGTGATAGCACCCAAAGGGTTGCATGAGGCTGGTGAGAGCAGCCTTATAAGAGCATGGTGAACTCCAGTAAATGGTAGCTGTCATTTTTATTGCATGGTATATTGCAATTACTGGCATTTAGCACCATGCCTGGTACATAGCATTCAATAATACTTAATAAATAAATGGATGATGCCCAGCCAGTGTGGCTCAGTGAGTTGAGCATTGTCCCATGGACTGAGAGGTCCCTGTTCGGTTCCCAGTCAGGTCAGGGCACATGCCCAGATTTCGGGCTCCATCCCTGGTGGGGGTTTTGCAGGAGGCAGCAGATCCATGTATCTCTCCCACATCCATGTTTCTATCTCTCTTTCCCTTCCTTTTTCTCTAAAAGAATCAATAAAAATACATTTTAAAAATAAATAAATAAATAAATGGGTGAATTTCACCTGTCTGTATCTCTCATCACCTATGAGCTTCTTAAGGGCAGGGGCCATATTTTGTTTATTTCTTTGTCCCCAGTGTTAAGCTGAGTGCCTGGCACATAGGGGTACTTAATAAATATTTACTGTTTGCTCTAATAAACTAATGTATCTAAACAGCCACCTTCCATGGTACTGAAACCACTGGGTGAAAGGCTGATGAAGAACTGCTAATGGAGGGATCAGCTGACACCAACTAAATCTTAGTTATTCTAATAGAGTCAACCAGACAATTTCTTTCTAATATGATGCTATGGAAATACTCAGGATGATATCCTCACTTGAGGATATTTTTTCCATTGATTTTTAGAGAAAGTGGAAGGAAAGGAGGGAGGGGGAAAGAGAGAGAAAAACATTGATGTTAGAAAGATACATTGATTGGTTGCCTCCTGCATGTGACCTGATCAGGGCTGGGGATCGAGCCTATAACCCAGGTATGTGCTCTTGGCCAGAAATCAAACCTGAGACACTTTGGTCCAAAGGCCAACACTCTAACCAGTGTGCCACACCAACCAGGGCAGGATGAAATATTTTTGCCTGAAAAATGGAACCTGAATTAAATTATGCCTCTAGTTCTGAGTACCAGTTTATGTGACATACAGGATAGAGGGACATGTTAAATGACATCATGAAGATGCATTTGACCACATACAAAATTCAGGACAAATGATTTGGTATATTAAGAAAATAAATGCCCCTTAGCCCTGGCTGGTTTGGCTCAGTGGTTGGAGTGTCGGCCTGCGGACCAGAGAGTCCCGGGTTCGGTTCCCGCTAGGGGCATGTACCAAAAAAAAAAAAAAAATTTAATAAAAAAAAAGGAGGACTTCCGGGCAAGATGGCGGCGTAGGTAAACGCGGTATTGCGTCCTCCCACAACCACATCAAAGTTACAACTAAACTACAGAACAACCATCATTCAAAACCGCCTGAAATCAAGCTGAATGGAAGTTCTACAACTACGGAATTAAAAAAGCAGCTACATCCAGACTGGTAGGAGGGGTGGCAACGCGAGGGGTGGTGGCGGCGGTGGCGGCACGACAGTGGCGCAACGGGCTGGTTCCACACCCAAGTGTGGCGGATAAAAATCAGGAGGCTCCCGTGGCTGGGAAGGTCCTTCCTGAGGACTGAGGGGTCCCCATCCCACACCAGGTGTCCCGTTCAGGGTTCCAGTACCAGGAAGAGAATCCCCATAACTTCTGGCTGGAAAAACCAGCAGGAACTGAGGCTCAGGGAAGCTGAAGCGGCTGGAGCCCCAGGCAGCTCCCTAAAGGGCCCGCGCACGGACTTATTGGACTCAATCCCTCTAAGCTTGGAGGGGAGGCAGCTCGAGGGGCGCCAGAGACATACAGGGAAGAACTGAGCTGTTTGGCACTGGAGCGAGGGCTGGAGAGGGGGCTTTCTTGGGGACAAACGTGCTGTAAGAGGCCTTTGCTCCTTTGGTGAGCCCTTCCCGGGGGCAGCAGACAGTCACCATATCTGGGACTCCAGCAACCTGGCTCACACTGGTAGCCCCGCCCTGCTGACTCCCTGAGGCCCCGCCTCGCCCCACCCAACTTTCAAGCCCACCCAAGCTGTTGCCACTTGCTTAACCATAGGATTGGCCTGTCTTGGATCCTGCTTCAGGTTTTTCCTAAATTCTTTCAAACGAGCAGCATCTGGTCTCAGCGAGCCCCATACCTCTCATTAAGTAGTACACTGAAACCAACACAGGGAGGCAGCCAAAATGAGGAGACAAAGAAACAGGTCCCAAATGAAAGAACAGAACAAAACCCCAATAAAAGAACTAAGCGAAATGGAGATCAGCAACCTAACAGATACTGAGTTCAAAATACTGCTTATAAGGATGCTCAATGAACTTAGTGAGAACCTCAGTGAACTTAGGGAGGGCCTCAAGAGCATAAAAAAGGACCAGTTAGAAATCATGGATACACAGTTAGAATTGAAGGAGGCATTAACTGAAATAAAGAATAATTTACACAGTTTCAATAATAGAATACGTAAATCCAAGGAGCAAACCATCGATTTGGAATATAAGGAAGCAAAAAATCCCCAATCAGAACAGCAAAAAGAAAAAAGAATCCAAAAAAATGAGGAGAGTGTAAGGAGCCTCTGGGACAACTTCAAGCGTGCCAACATTCGCATCTTGGGGGTGCCAGAAGGAGAAGAGCGAGAACAAGAAATCGAAAACCTGTTTGAAACAATAATGGCAGAAAACTTTCTTAACTTGGTGAAGGAAACAGACATTCAAGTCCAGGAAACACAGAGAGTCCCAAACAAGATGAACCCCAAGAGGCCCACACCAAGACACATCATCATCAAAATGCAAAAGGTTCAAGACAAAGAGAGAATCTTAAAAGCAGCAAGAGAAAGGCAGCTAGTTACCTACAAGGGAGTTCCCATTAGGCTGTCAGCTGATTTCTCAAAAGAAACTTTGCAGGCCCTGGCCAGTTTGGCTCAGCGGTTGGAGCGTAGGCCTGCGATACAGAGAGACCCGGGTTCAGTTCCCGCTAAGGGCACGTACCTCGGTTGCAGTTTGTCCCCGGCCCTGGTTGGTCGTGCGGGTGGCAACCACTCAATGTGTCCCTTCACATCGATGTTTCTCTCTCTCTTTCTTCCTCTCTCTCCCTCCCGCTCTATCTGAACAAAAAATGGAAAAATGTCCTTGGGTGAGGATAAAAAAAAAAAAAAAAAAAAGAAAGAAACTTTGCAGGCCAGAAGGGAGTGGCAAGAAATATTCAGAGTGATGAAAACCAAGAACCTACAACCAAAATTACTCTATCCTGCAAAGCTGTCATTTAGAATCGATGGACATATAAAAACTTTCCCAGACAAGAAAAAGTTAAAGGAGTTCATCACTACCAAACCGTTATTATATAAAATGATGAAGGGTCTTTTTGAAGAAAAAGATAAAATGTATGAACAAACAAAATGGCAATGAATACATATGTATCAACAATGGAATCTACAAACAAAATGAACAGGTAGAACAGAAACATTCTCATAGATACAGAGAACATTTTGTTGGTTGCCAGTTGGGAGGGGGGTTGGGGGAATGGGTGAAAAAGGTGAAGGGATTAAGAAGCACAAATTCATTGCTAGACTGACAAACCTCAAAGGGAAAGGGGTTGGGGGGGTGGGAAGAAATAAACCAAAGAACTTATATGTATAACCAATGGACAATAGTGTGGGAAAAGGTGGGAGGGGGGCGGGTGTGGGGAGGAGGGAGTCAATGGGGGAAAAATGTGGAACATCTGTAATACATTTTACATCCAACAATAAAGATTTAAAAAATAGCCCTGGCCGGTTTGGCTCAGCGGTTAGAGCGTAGGCCTGCAGTCCAGAGAGACCCGGGTTCGGTTCCCGCTAAGGGTATGTACCTCGGTTGCAGTTTGTCCCCGGCCCTGGTTGGTTGTGTGGGTGGCAGCCACTCGATGTGTCCCTTTCACGTCAATGTTTCTCTCTCCCCCACCCCCCACCCCACACTCTATCTGAACAAAAAATGAAAAAATGTCCTCAGGTGAGGATAAAAAAATAAAAATAAAAAAAGATTTGAAAAATAAATATATAAAAATTTTAAAAAAAAAAAGAAGCAAAAATGGGATCTGTTCATTATCTTGATTATGCTCATGGTTTCACAGTGTATGCATATGCCCAAACTTATCAAATTGTGTACTTTAAATATGTGCTATTAATGATAACTCAAGAAAAGCTGAACAAAAAGGGATGGGGAGACCATTATAGATATAAAAAGACATAATGGTCCAAATGTGACTCTTGCTTGGATCCTGATTCAAACAAACTAATTATAAAAGAAACATATTTTTCTCAAATATGGCCTAGCCATTGGATGATATTGAGGAATTATTATGAATTATATTAGGTATTATTGCTAATAGGATAATGGTCATGTTTGTTTTTCATATGTTTTTTTTAGATAGAGAGATGGAAACATCCATGTGAGAGAGAACCATTGATCAGCTGCCTCTCGAATGGCTCCACTGGGGATCGAGCCAGAAACCTGAGCATATGCCCTAATCAGTAATTGAACTGGGACCCTTCAGTACATGGGACGATGCTCAATTCACTGAGCCACACCGGCCAGGCTGGTCATGTTTAAAAATGTCTTTCTCTCCCTGGCTAGTTTGGCTCAACAGAGCGTCTGTCTGCAGTTCAGAGAGACCCAGGTTTGGTTCCCTAGGGCATGTACTTCGGTTGCATTTTGTCCCTGGCCCTGGTTGGGTCACGTGAAAGGCAGTCACTCGATGTGTCCCTTTCATGTCGATGTTTCTCTCTCTTTTCCTCTCTCTCTCTCCTACTCTATCTGAACAAAAACTGGAAAAATGTCCTTGGGTGAAGATAAAAAATAAATGAATAAATAAAAGTGTCTTTCTCAGAGATGCAGATTGAAATATTTACAAGGGAAATTACATGTTATTTGTGATTTGCCTTAAAATACTCGCGAAAATAAAAATTTGGGGACTTCACACCTATTAGAATGTCTAAAATTCAAAACACTGACAACACCAAATACTGGTGAGAATATGGAGCAATAGGAACTCTCATTTACTGTTGGTAGGAATGCAAAATGGTACAGCCACTTTGGAAGACAGTAGCGATTTCTTATAAAACCAAACATACTTTTACCATACAATCCAGCAATCATTGATATTTACCCAAAGGAGCTGAAAATGTACATCCATACAGAAACCTACACATGGATGTTCATAGCAGCTTTATTCATAATTCCCAAATTTTGGAAGCAACCAAGATGTCCTTTAGTAGTGAGTGGATAAATAAATTGTAATACACTCAGAAAATGGAATATTATGCAGCGTTAAAAAGAAATCAGCTCTTGCCCTGGCCAGTTTTCTCAGTGGTTAGAGCATCAGCCTCAGACAGAGGGGTGGAGGGTTTTATTCCCAGTCAAGGGCACATACCTGGGCTGCAGGTTTGATCCCCAGCCTGGTCAGGGTCATGCAGGAGGCAACCAACCAATGTGTCTCTCTGACATCGATGTTTCTCTCTCTCTCTCTCTCTCTCTCTCTCTCTCTCTCTCTCTCTTCCCTCCCTCCTTCCTTCCCTCCCTCCCTCCCTCCCTCCCTCCCTCCCTCCCTCCCTCCCTCCCTCCTTCCTTTCCACTCTATGTAAAGAATCAATGAAGCCTGGCCGGTGTGGCTCAGTGGATTGAGCATTGTCCCATGGACTAAGAAATACCAGTTAAATTCCTGGTCAGGGCACAGCCTGGGTTTCAGGCTCGATCCCCAGTAGAGGACATGCAGGAGGCAGCCGATCAATGTTTCTTTCTCACATTGATGTTTCTCTCTCTCCCTTCCTCTCTCTCTAAAAATATCAATAAAAACATATTTAAAAAAAAAAAAATCAATGGGTGCCCTGGACAGTTTGGCTCAGTGGTAGAGCATTGGCCCTCAGACCAATGAGTCGTGGGTTTGATTACACTCAAGGGCACATACCTCAGTTGTGGTTCGTTCCTGTCCTTGGTCGGGGTCGTGTGAGAGGCCTTAAGTTGATGTGTCTCTCTTGCATTGATATTTCTCTCTCTCTCCCTCCCACTCTATCTGAAGATAAATAGAAAAATGTCCTTGGGTGAGAATTTAAAAAAAAAAAAAGGAAAAATATCTTCAGGTGAGGATTAACAACAACAAAACTAAAAAAAGAAATCAGCTATCAAGCCATGAAAAGACATGGAGGAAACTTACATGCATATTATTAAGTGAAAGAAGCCAATATGAAAAGTCTACATACCTTATGATTCCAATAATATGACATTCTGGAAAAGGCAAAACTATGACCACAGTAAGATCAGTGGTTGACAGGAGTTGGCAGAAAGGGTGGGATGAATAGGTAGATGCAATATAGGTAATTTTTTGGGTAGTAAAGCAACTCTGTATGATACTGTAATGTATACATTTGTCCAAACCCATAGAACGTACAATACCAAGAGTGAATTATAGAGTAAACTATAGACTTGGGGTGATTATGATGTGTCAGTGTAGGTCCATCAAGTCTAACAAATGTACTGCTCTGATACAGGGGATATATGGGGAATCTGTGTATCTTCTCCTCAAATTTGCAGTGAACCTAACTGCTGCTTTTCAAAAAAAAAAAAAAAAAAAATGCAGAAGTGAAAAGAAACAAGATTTGGTACAATTACAAAGTTTACAAATTATAAAAATTACAAAAATAATTGTGGAAGCTAGATGGTAGATATATGGTGTTTCCTTATACATATTTTTATGTGTATATTTTACTATTTGCTTTATGTTTAAAATATAATTGTTTCTTGCAGACATAAGTGGCCGAGCTGTCAGTTTAGCAGGAGGCAGAAGCGAAATATTCAGTCCCCTCTCCTGTGTGTTGGCAGGCGGAGGGCCCAGTAGAGGTGTAAGGTACCCCCAAGAACAGTTACAATGGCTCCTCCTCTCCCCACTCTGCTGGGAGCCAGATCTGACTGCAATCCCTATTTCTCTAAGATTTCTCCCTAGTCAGCTGGGGGGTTGGGCTCCTCTCTGCAGAGCCTGGGGCAGGGGTGCCACTTCCAGCTTGAGACTTCATATTACCGCCTTTTGTCAGGAGATTACAGGGACAGGACCACCAGGGGGATTAATCATTAGCCCCAGTCACCTAGACACCCAGGAAGTGAAAGTCCATCAGAGACACACAGCCCCTGGCAATAAAGAAACCTGGGGTTTGTCATTCCAAAGATGGATGCCTGGTGAACACCAGCAGTAGGTAGGGCCTGTCCACCTGGAGGGGCACTGGCAAGGCTCTGGTCGACATTTCTTTCTCCTGTTGATGCCTGAAATTCTACCATTAACATTGGACAGGCCCTCAAAGAGATGTCAGCCCCAAGATTTTGATTTTTCTTCCCCTCATTTGAGAAGCTAATGAAAGCAATGGAATTTACCACCTGCACTGACAGGTTTGCATACAATCTCAGGGTTCCACGGACATCCCTTCCCCCACTCCCCAGTCTATTCACAGACACCAGGTTAAGAACCCTGGGTAGAGTTTAATGGCTCCTGAGGTTTTATTCTTTGAACGAAGCACACTCCAGAGCCCTCTTTAAATGCAAATGACCCTGGGGTGGGGGGGTTTAAAAGACAACCAGTCAGTGTGAAAATTTTTCTTAGCAGAGACCACAGATAGCCTAAGAGACTTTAATGGTAGGGGGTGGGGAGGTTTCATGGAGACTCACAATTTTGCCTAGAACTGGGAAGGAAATGTACTGAGTGAGTCGAGTGCTAACAGCCAACTTTAGGGCACTTATAAGAACCTTGTGAATTAAAAGCTATCAACATCCTCACTTTATGGATGAGGTCAAATGACATGCTACCCAGCTAGTGGCAGAACGAGAATCTGAACTCTCCATCAGCCTGAGACCAAACGCCATCAGCAGCACAGGCTCACCTTCGCCAGCTCATTTGATCCTCAGAATGAGGCATCCTTTTTTGATGGAAAGGGAAACTAAAGCAGTTCATGGAAGGCCACAGTCACAATGCCCCACCTCCACAGGCCTCTGTGAGTCCTCTCCTCACTCTGGACAGCTGAGAGAGGGCAGCCCTTCATGATCAACGCCCTGGAGCTTGGAGAAAGACTTGCTGAGAAGTCTGAAGACAGCACCTCTCCAGACCTGTCCACACTGCCCCTAATTGTTTTCTAAAATCCTTTTTATTGAATTATCAGAGTGTAATGGAAGAGTCGATGTTAGTCACTGAGAAGTTATAAGGCCGGGGCTTGCTGGGCAAAGGAAAACAAAGCCCTAACGGCTCCCTGGCCAAGTGAAGGGATAAAATATGTATTTTTACATAACTGGGAGAAAAAAAAATAAACGAACAAGGCTGCCCCATGGGGGAAACGCCTCTTTCTGTATTTCCATTATCTTGTTTAATGCACAGTCCAGTCCGGCAGGAGCCTCAGTAGGAAGGAATACTGGAGCCTTTCCCCTCTGAGTCTCCTGGTGGGTTAAGAGGCAGAGAGAGCCAAGATGCAGAAATCCAAATGGCCTGGGCGTGTGCTCAGAAACCCATTAAAACTAAGGGGCAGATGGGGAAACCCATTAAACTGAGGGACAGACAGGTTGAGGGGAATTGAGCTGACCCTAAACAGTGTCTTGCTTTGAGACATTGCCTCTCCTCTGGGGTTGAGAAAGTAGCGTCAGTGGGCTCAGATTTACCTTTAAGCTTTGGGTGAAATATTCTAAACATGGTCTTTCCCATGTGGAAGGAAGAAAGGGGGTGGCCCTTTCCAAAAACTACCTCCCCACCAAACTTACAGGGCAGTTGCTACTAGGTGACAAGTACTCTGCTTACTGATTTTCTTGCATTAGCTCCTATTAACCCATTTGTACAGATGAGAACACAAACTTGCCAAGGTCATACAGTTAATGAGCAGCTGACTCCACACTGTTTTTTTGTTCTGATCATGTTTGGAAGTTGAAGGGAAAGATGGTGTCCTTGTCAGTGTAGCCAAACCATGCAGATGTGGTTGGCCCCTGGTAGTCAGACAGAGAAGCTGTCTGACCTAACATTTGCATGTCTATTCTTTTTTTAATCCTAAAATTATTGGGGACAGAATTATCTAGAGAAGGGTATGGTGTCTATGGTGTGGTGCTGAGAGTCCCAGTCTGGGGATCAGGAGATCTCAGATTCTAGTCTTGGCTTTTTTTTTTTTTAATCCTCACCCGAGGACATTTTCCCATTTTTTTTGTTCATATAGAGTGGGAGGGAGAGAGAGAGAGAGAGAGGGAGAGAGAGAGAGAAACATCAACATGAAAGGGACACCCACACGACCAACCAGGGCCAGGGACAAACTGCAACTGAGGTACACGCCCTTAGCGGGAACCGAACCCGGGTGTCTCTGGACCGCAGGCCAATGTTCTAACCGCTGAGCCAAACCGGCCAGGGCTAGTCTTGGCTTTGACATTGATTTGCTTTGGGACATTAAGAGTTATTTGCAAATAATAAATTTGAGTGATCTCTAACAGGGTTTCTTCCTGCCCTGGCCAGTGTGGCTTGCTTGGTTGATTGAGTGTCCTCTCATGCACTGAAAGGTTACCAGTTTGATGGTTTGATCCCAGGTCCCCAGGTCAGGATGTGTGCAGGGGGCAGCCAATCAATGTTTCTCTTCCACTCTCTTTGAAATCAATAAAAACATATTTTAAAAATATAATAAAAATAAAAGGGTCTCTTCCAGGTTAGCATTACAGAATAGACTGAAAACTGCAGCTCCAGCTGGCAGGCTTTCCAGGGCCACATGAGATGACGCTAACAGAAGAAAGGGCCCTGAAATAAGAGGAAGGTGGGTTCCAGTCCTCTGTAGTCTCCTACTGGCTTCAAATTCTTTATGCGTCAGTTGCCTGTCTATCAAATGGGAATAATAACACAGCTTTTGGGTTGTTTTGAGATGAGATTAAATGAGATGTCTGGCCGGTGTAGCTCAGTGGTTGAGCATCGACCCATGCTGGTTTGATTCCCGGTCAAGACATGTGCCCAGGCTGTGGGCCCGATCCCCAGAGTGGGGCATGCAGGAGGCTGCAATGTTCTCTCTCATTGATGTTACTATCTCTCTCTTCCTCTTCCTTCCTCTCTCTCTAAAATCAATAAAGGGAAAAAAAATTTTTTTAATGAGACAATGTCAAATGCTTGGCACAGAGCCTGGCACAGTAACTTCCAATGCCCAGCACCTATTGTCACTTCTATCTGTGCAGAGCTTTTTTTTTTTTTTCCTCACCAGAGGACATTTTTGCATTTATCTTCAGATAGAGCTGGAGGGAGAGAGGGAGAAAGAGAGAGAGAGAAACATAGATGTAAGAGAGACACATGGAGTGGTAGCCACCCACAGGACCCCAACTGGGGCGGAGGACAAACTGCAACCTAGGTCTGTGCCCTTAAGCAGGAATGGAAACCCGGACTCTCTGATCTGCCGGCTGATGCTCTAACCGCCGAGCGAAGCGGCCAGGGCAGTGTGCAGAGTTTTTACGGTGCAGGAAATATTGGTCTCATTAATTGTATGGCAACCTCACAACACAGGGAGGCGTTTGTGATTATTATTCCCATTTGGAAGGTGAAGAAACTGAGTCCTGTCCAATGAACTGATTTGCAGACATGAACCGGTGGAGACCTGCAGTTAAAAGACAGCTAAAGAGTAAAGCCCAGGTGTTAGTGAGTCACCCACTGCAAAGCTGGGTTCTAAGTAGGTGGTAATAGGAATCCTGGAGCCCCTGCACCCAACCCTCATTCTACCAACCACCCGCCTGCGGGTCACAAGGTCGGCGCGAGGCAGCGGGGCGGGATCAGGGGCGGGCGGTCCTCCCCTTGCCAGAGAAGGAAGCTGGGGCTGTGCCGCGCAGCTCATTGGCTGCGGCCCGCAGGTGCATCCTCAGCCAATCAGTCGGGCCGAGGGCGGGGACTTAGAGGCTCACCTGGCGGCTGCGGCGCTTCCCTACTCAGTGGCGTTGGGAGCCTTGGGTCACCTGTGAGTTCCTGGAAGTTCTGCCAGCCCTTAACCCGGCCGGACCCGACCGACCCTATCCTCGCCCGACCCACCATGGGCCCTCCGTGCCGCAGCCTCTCCGCGCTCTTGCTGCTGCTGCAGGTACTTCGGGTCCCCTGGCTTTCCGGGGGAAGCCTTCCGGTCCCACCATCCGCCCCTCGGTCCCCAGTCCCTTCCTCTCTTGTCGCCCTTTCCTATCTCCTGTCGTCCCCGCTCCCTTTTCTTCCAAGAAAGTTTGGGTCCAAAGGCCCTGATCGGCCTAAGCTGCGCGGCGCTCTGGCTCGGCAGAGGTGGGAGCGGGGACCGGTGAGATCCAGCGCGGCTTTGCCCAGCGCTTCCTCAGTACCCGAGGGGGAGGGGGGGGCGCGCCTCCCTGCAGGCTCTGGGAACTCGGGTTTAGCTGCGGAAAAGGCTAGGGGCAGAAGGGGGCGTGGAGCAGAGTGGGGGGAGGGGTCAGGATATTGAAAAGAGGATTCGCGGTGCAAATCCAGGGGGAACCAGGAGTAGTGGGAACGATCCCTGGGGTAACGAAAGGAGAATCAGTAGAAATCAAGGCACCTGCCAGGCAAAGAAAGGGTAGTAAACAGGTATGGGGGCGACCCCGGGATAAGAAATTGGGATCAAAAGTTGTTAGGACGCCCTCGGTGTGAGGAACTGGATTTAGGAACGGGAGCGTTCTCGGTATAAGGAAAGTGGAGTTGGGAAGAGCAAAGGTGCCTCCAGTGAAACTCAAGGAGACGGGAAGGAAAAAGGTGCCAGATCGGGAGGAGGTGACCCACCAGCCCCTCTCCCTGGTGTTCCCGGGGGCTGGGCGGCTGCCGGTCTCGAAATGAATTTGGTGTGGATGCCTGCCCAGGGCGGTGGGTGCCTCCCACAATCCCGACGCCGGGAGCGAGGGAGGGGTGGCACTGTTGGTTTCGGTGTGGGCTGGAGGGGACTCCCCCGTCACCCCGGTTCCATACTTTCCCCCACCCCAGGTCTCACCGTGGCTCTGCCAGGAGCCGGAGCCCTGTCATCCCGGCTTTGGCGCCCAGAGCTACACGTTCACTGTGCCCCGGCGGCACTTGGAGAGAGGCCGAGTCCTGGGCAGAGGTGAGGTCTTTAAGCCGGGTGGGTAGTAGTGGGAAAGGTCCGAGAAATTGCACTCCTACGTTTAGGGACTGGACAGGGGATGTAAATTCCCTTTGGAATTTACAGAGATGTAGAGATCTGAGCTTTGCTATGATTGAGCTTGAACTGTGGTTAAGGGGGCTACTCTGGTATGGTTAATTATGTTACATAGAGGGGGTACTTACTAGAGGCCTTCAGTGTGTCTCCTACTGTCCAGACCACTTTAGAGAGTCTGTCATTTCATACTGCAAAAATCTAATATGTAGGAAGGGCAGGAGGGAAGTGGTAATTTCGGAGTCACAGACAAGCAAAGGAAGGCTCAGAAGATGGAGTCCACTTGCCTAGGGTCGGCAGTGTGGGATTTGGAACTAGCTTCTTGCTCCCAGGCCCCATTCTGCACCATCTCTGAGATGACTGAGGAGCCCTTTTGTTCATAGAGATGAAAACATTTAGATACAGGTACTAGTCCCCCAAGGAATAATAAGGAATAATACACACACACACACACACACACACACACACATTATCAATTCCATAGTTTGAATTCTAGAGTTTGCTTTGTTTCATTTCACTGTTGCAAAGCAAGGGAAGGTTGGGAAGTTTGGGAAGTTTAGGAAGGCTGTTTTTTTCTCACCACACTTTCTCTCCCCTCTTGGTTTTAGTTGATTGGGCGAGTTACCATAACAATAAAAGAAACACTTTTATTCACCCACAATACCCCTGAGGGAATCAATTGTTTATTCCTCTACTCTCTGGCCACGTGAAAAATCTACAGCAATCACGCTGTTGTTTGAAACATTATTTTTGAATTTTGGAAGTTGTTCCAATAGTGGGTGGCATTTAAAAAAAAAAAAACCCAGAGAAACTGCAGCTTGATTGATTAAAACATATTTGCTTTTCTGAGGCCTGTGTGTGTTGTGTGGAGCTTTCTATTGGGTCAGGAAGGACATGTTTGCCTGACTTTTGCCTTTTGCCGTGGGTCTGCCTGACTTGGCTGGTCTCTGCTTGATGTTCTGCCCCACCCTGTGCTGGGCAACTGGGAATGAATTGAGATATAGAGACACTCAGCCCTGCCCTCAGTACTGCCTGTTCCAGCAGGTTGCTAAGAATGTCCCAGGACCAACTTAGAGGGTACAGGGGGACATGGGTATTTAGGTGCTTGGAATGTTTTGATGGGTATCAGTGGGAAGTGAGGATTGGCTTCTGGGAGGAGGCAAAGTTGAACTAGCCTTGAAGAATGGGTCAGGGGTTAGAAACAGGAGTGTGTGTGCATGGGGTGTTCCAACGTAAGTGCTGGTCACTTTGTTTTCCTGTATCAGGACATTTGGTAGTGCCAATGGTAGTTAGTCTGGTTTGTATCCCCTCTAACCCCCAAGCTCTTGTGTCTGACCAATAATAATATTATTACATATTAATAATTATTATTAATAGCAACATCTATTAGTCACTTTTTGTTGTTATTGTTGTTAATCCTCACCCAAGGATATTTTTTCATTGATTTTTAGAGAGAGTGGAAGGGAGGGAGGGAGAGAGAAAGAAAAAAACAGCGATGTGAGAGAGACACATTGATTAAGTTGCCTTCTCCACAACCAGGGCCAGGGATTGAACCTGCAACCTAGGTGCCCTTGACCAGAATCAAACCTGAGACCCTTAGGTCTGCTGACTGATGTTCTAACCGCTGAGCCAAACTGGCCAGAGCCCTATTAGTAACTTTTAACTGGACTCTGGGGCAAGTGCTTCACATATTTTACCTCATTTAATCTCCCCAAGAACCTTATGAGGGTGGGCATCATTGTTCTTCCTATTTTGCAGGTGAGAAGCATAAAGTAATTTAGTTGTCTGCTCAGGGTTTCCCAGCTGGTCTTTCTCCTGCTCTCTCTTCTGTAATCTCAAAAAGGAAAAAGGGTGCTTGGAGAATTAGCGTTCACTGTGAAGTAGACTTCATCTTCCTTGTGTGCCAGGAAGACCAGAGGTGTTGACAGGGTAGATCGGAGAGGAGGTGGTGGGAAGTGGAGGGGGCCTGCAGCTGGTGGTCTGGTGGGAGAGGTAGTCTCCACAAGCTGCTTGTGTGGCTGGTTCCAGTTTCCTTTATGTCCACATACCCATACCAACTCAACAGATTTCCTGACATGTCACTTTTGGGGGGCTTTTTGGATTATGGGGGGTCCCTTCCACCAATCCAATATGGAATTGCCCCCAGGACAGAAGTGCCCTTCTGATAAAATCACACATACAACCTCAGGAAACTGGATTTGTGATAAAAAAAAAAAGGCAGCCAGGGTTTAGGGAGGTGGCCTCACTCTCTGGACCATGTAGAAAATGGAGGGATGCCACATTACCACCAGGTTTAAACATTGGCTCCATGGAGAATTTGCATACAATCTCAAGGTTCCATGGGCACCCTCCTCCCCCAGCCTATTCACGCACACCAGGTTAAGAACTCTGGGTGGAGTTTAATGGCTCCTGAGTTTTTATTCTTTGAAAAAAGCACACTTTAGAGCCCATTGGCTCTATGGAGAATTTGCTGCATGGGAGTTTGAAAACAAGGAACCTGTCACTTTTTGTCCTCTGGTAACCATAGAGTATCACAAATAGTATTAGGTTAAATTCAGGGGACTTTGGGGTGGTTTGTTGGGGTCATTTCTGTGTCCCATGAAATCCTTGTATTTATTCTAGGTTCTAGAATGGAGAATGTTAAAAAAAAAAAAAAAAGACAAAAAAACAGCTGTAAACTGGTTCTTTAGTTTCTTTTCTTTCTTTCTTTCTTTTTTTTGGGTACGTGCCCCTAGCGGGAACTGAACCTGGGACTTTCTGGTCCACAGGCCGATGCTCCAACAGCTGAGCCAATTGGCCAGGGCTGGTTCTTTAGTTTCTGATTATTTTCCTATTTCTTAGCATAAATTGGTTTTCAGGTCTCAGATGTATCACCCTAGTGCACTCAGCTTTAAGTTGACTGGAGGTGGGGGGGAAGGAAGGCAGCAGGCTTTTAATCGGATGGTTTCCTTGCTTTGCTTCCTCTGCCACCTGGCCTTGAGCAAACAAGGCTTGTATTTTGGATCTGAGCTCTGGCTGCTTGATGGACTGACCTAGCTCATAGGGAAAAGACACCCATTCCCCTTTCTAAAAGATGTGCTGAAAGGTGGTGGGAACCTTATGCTGGCCCCCTAATTAAATGGGCTTTTAAAAAACAAATACCACCCTGGTTGGTTTGGCTCAGCAGTTAGAGCGTCCGCCCGTGGTCCAGAGACCTGGGTTCAGTTCCCACTAAGGGCACGTACCTCGGTTGCAGTTTGTCCCAGGCAGGGTCCCTTTCACGGCGATGTTTCTCTCTCTCTCTCTCTCTCTCTCTCTCTCTCTCTCTCCCTCCCTCCCTCCCTCCCTCTTTCTCTCCCTCCCTCCCTCACTCCCACTGTATCTGAACAAAAAAAAATGGGAAAATGTCCTCTGGTGAAGGGAAAAAAATAAAATAAATAAATACCTGCTTTGGGATGATCTTACATCGTCAGATCCCCACTCCCCCACCACTCAAACTCCTAACCAACTTCCCAGATTCCTGGGGAAGGGAACTAATGGGTCATCCTCCTGCCCTTGCCTTTGGGTCTCACTAGAGTGGAGGTCCTGGGCCCTGCAAGGCCATTTAAGGAAGGCTGGCTGCTCTTCTTCTCTGCCAGGTGATTATGGAAATCCCTGTTTGCTCTTCGGGGCTTTTTTATTGAGCCAGCCTTTTCTTCCGAAATGCTCACCTTGGTGTCTGTTACACATTCCCTTCCAAGTGTAGTCCGAGATAAGCCAGACACTGAAGCAATCAGCTCTCTCATCTCCCAGAAGCTGCCAAAACCCTAAAGTCCCCGAAAGGCACCTGTCACAATCCAAACTTCTGGGTTTCCACTCTGCCTCCACTCCCATCTCCTCTCAGGGCTTCAGACTTTTAAGGAGATGAATGAAATCAGTATGGCTGGTCAGGACAGCTCTGTAAGTACCTGAAAAATCCAGGTTTGAATTTTAGCTATTAGCTGTGTTACCTTGGGTAAATCAGTTTACCTCTACGAGCCTTAGTTTCCCCATGTGTAAAATGGGAGGCAAAAACAGAATTAAATGTTCACATTCATTCATTTGTTTAGTCAACAAATATACGAGTGCCTATTGAATGACAGCACTGGGCTAGGCCCTGGGATTACGTAATGAATAAAGCAGGTGTGGGTGGAACAAAAAGGCAAGTGGGACAAATGTAAAGAGATAAGAAAGAGTCATGAAATGGTGGCTCATATTTCTTAGGGACAGAGTAGGCACTCAAATACCGTTTGTCTTGAACAAAAGAATAAACAAATGAATATATATTTACTGTTTCTATACTTTGGCGTATCCTTTTCCTCTTAAACTCTGTGGCCTCAGGCCAGCCCTAGATGTTGATTGTAAATTGGCAGGGAAGAGTTGGGGCTGTGGCTCTTGAAGGTTTTTGATAAGTGTGTCCCGGGGATGCAGTATGCTGAGTGTTTCCCTCTGAAAGCTTGGGAGGGCAGAGAAGGGAGACCTCAAACCCGAATTCGGAAATGGAAGGGCAGTTAGTCATTTTTAAGTGTTTTTCTTTGGTCAATTAAAAATAAATTGGTGGTGGACTTTCTTTCTCCCTCTCTCTAATTTGTTTCCCATTTATATACCTCAGCTTATGCTTGGCAGGACTTTCCCTTCTCTTTCTGCACTTTTATTTATTTTTTTAATTTTTAAAATTGATTTTAGAGAGAGAGGAAGGAAGAGAGGGAGAGAAATAGAAACATTGATAAGAGAAAAGCACTGATTGGCTGGCCACCTCCTGCATGCCCCCCACGGGGGATTTGGCCCACAACCTGGAAATGTGCCCTGACCAAGAATCAAACAGGCAACCTCCTGGTGCATGGGTCTATGCTCAACCACTGAGCCACACCAGCTGGGCTCTTTCTGCACTTTTCCTCTTTCCTTTCCTTCCTCTTACTCTACCTCTAGTCCTCCACTTCCCCACAAGGCCCTGCCAGCATCTTCCCAACATTTAGAGGGTTCTTGAGACAGACTGCCTGGATTGAAATCCCATTAATGCCCCTTGCCAGCTCCCTTGCCAGCTAAAGGACATTGGCCAAGGACTTTCTAAGCCTCTGTTTTCCCATCTGTAAAATAGGCAGAATAGTACCCAAGCCATACGTTGTGTCAAGTGCTCAATGAATGTTAAATATTAAAGCCCCCCAAGTATTTGGTGCTTTCTGTTTGAGACACTCCCTCCCATGTTTTACCTTTGGTTCAACCATTTCCCTGTGCTCCCTCCTGCCCAGCAAACCAGCCAAACCAGTTTCCTCAGTCTCTCTGCTTCTGTGTTAAAGCAAACACTACTCTGCAAACAGTGACTAGACCAAACTGCCCTTTGCTAGGAAAGGGAATTCTGGTATTGCTTTCCACTGGGCAGTGTGCTTGGGGCGGGCTGAAGTGGGTTTGCCTTTTGACCTGCTCATGAATATTGCTTAGAATCGAGGGTGGGGAAGTCAGGATGACTTTAAATGTTTCGGCTTCTGCTTGGTTTTAAAAAGTATTTTATAGCCCTGGCCAGTTTGGCTCAGCGGTTAGAGCGTCGGCCTGCGGTCTGGAGAGACCCGGGTTCAGTTCCCGCTAAGGGCACGTACTTCGGTTGCAGTTTGTCCCCGGCCCTGGTTGGTCGTGTGGGTGGCAGCCACTCGATGTGTCCCTTCACGTCGATGTTTCTCTCTCTCTCTCTCTCTCCTTCCTCTCTCTCCCTCCCACTCTATCTGTACAAAAAATGGAAAAATATCCTCGGGTGAGAATTAAAAAAAAAAAAAGTATTTTATAATACACGTGCTTAAAGATACCACTCTGTCTTCCCATTGCCATAAATGCTGTGCCCCAGCCCCTGAGACTAGCTCGTCCACATGGCTAAGCATCAAATCACCTGGAGTACTTAAAAAACACAGATTTGCCCTCTTGCTAATTCATTGAGCTACAGTCTCTGAGGATGGGGTTCTGGACATGGCACTAGACAGCTTCAGCAGCTAGGTCACAAATGTTTGAGTAAATACCGGGGCTAACCAGGGTGTGGGCAACTGGTTTTCTGCCTGAGGCCAGGGATCCAAAAGCACCGTTGATCAAGGAGGGGTAAGGCTAGTCATTCTGCCATGCTGATGAAGGAGAGCTCTGTGGGTACAAAGTGGAGCAGATGGGATGGGAATGGTGAGATCTCAAGATAGCCAGTGCACAGACTTTTTCCCGCTGACTTAAGACCCAAGCCCTGTCCTAGGGAGATTCAGAAAATCTCTGAGAGAAAGTGCTCAGTGGGTAATCCCAGTGCACTCTTTGAATATCTATGGGGTGGGAACATATTCAAAGGATGCAGGGAGTGGTGTTACCTGCTAGGCCTTGGCAAATGAGACAGCATCTATACCAGCCAGGAGAGAAAGAAGGGGGAGAAGATCTCCAGGAAGAGGAAATGGGGTGCCCAGAGGTATAGCAGGGCATAGCCGAGTCAGGCTGGCTCTGTGCCTTCTGGAACAGGGAGGGTGGCTTGTAGGAGGAGAAGGTCCCAGGACGAGGCTCCTATATTAGCCAGGCCCAGGTCTTGGACCTTAGCCTACAAAATAGAGGATGTTCTTTTTCTATTCTTCTTTTTAAAAAATTTTTTTTCTGTATTGATTTTTTTTCATCCTCACCTGAGAACATTTTTCCATTTTTTTGTTCAGATAGAATTGGAGGGAGAGAGAGGAAGAGAGAGAGAGAGAGAGAGAGAGAGAGAAACATCGACGTGAAAGGGACACATCGAGTGGCTGCCACCCACATGACCAACCAGGGCCGGGGACAAACTGCAACTGAGGTACATGCCCTTAGCGGGAACTGAACCTAGGTCTGTCTGGACCGCAGGCCAGAGCTCTAACTGCTGAGCCAAATCGGCCAGGGCTGATTTTTAAAATTTTTTTCTTTATTGACCTGAGAGAGAGAGGAAGGGAGAGGGAGAGAGAGATAGAAGCATCAATGGGAGAGAGCATCAATTGGCCACCTCCTGCATGCCCCCCACTGGGGATCAGACCCACAACCTTGGCATATGCCCTGACCAGGAATCAAACCAGTGACCCCTTAGTGCATGAGTCGACGCTCAACACTGAGCCACACTGACTGGGCTCTGTATTGATTTTTAGAGAGAGAGGAAGGGAGAGGGAGAGAGAGAGATAGAAACATCGATGAGAGAAAACATCAATTGGCTGCTCCCTGCATGCTCCCCCCCCCCCACTGGGGATCTGACCCACAACCTGGGCATGTGCCCTGACCAGGAATCGAACCTGCAGCCTCTTGGTGCATGGGTCGACGCTCAACCACTGAGACACACCAGCTGGGCTCTTTCTATTCTTTTATTTATTTATTTAATCCTCACCCGAGGACATTTTTGCATTTATCTTCAGACAGAGAGGGAGGAAGAGGCTGGGAGAGAGAGAGAAAAACATCAGTGCGAGAGACACATCCACTGGTTGTCACCCACACAACCTCAACCTGGGCAGGGACAAACTGCAACCGAGGTACATGCCCTTAGCAGGAACTTAACCCGGGATTCTCTGGTCCACAAGCCGAAGCTCTAACCACTGAGCCAAACCGACCAGGGCTCTTTCTATTCTTTTAGTGGAAAAATTATGCATTTGGTTAAAAAGTGAAAAAGTCTCCTTTTCACCTCATTTCTCTTTCTTTTTTTTTATCTTCACTTGAGGACATTTTTTCATTTTTTGTTCAGATAGAGTGGGAGGGAGAGAGAGGAAGAGAGAGAAAGAAACATCGACGTGAAAGGGACACATGGAGTGGTTACCACCCGCAAGACCCAGCCAGGGCTGGGGACAAACTGCAACTGAGGTACATGCCCTTAGCGGTAATTGAACCCGGATCTCTCTGGACCACAGGCCGACGCTCTAACCGCTGAGCCAAACCAGCCAGGGTCTCATTTCTCTCTTTACCCTGTTCTTCCCCAGGGCACAAGTAACCAATGAATTCCTCACAGATAACTGATTTTATTGGTCTCTGTGTATCTTTTTCAGGGTTTCCTTATGGGAATACGAAAAGAGTCACTTCTTTATGCAAATGTAAATTTAATAATAATCTTTTTAGTCAGTGAATAGTATAGGGATAACACTGTTTTGTACCTTCTTTTTTGCCCAACAATATATTTATGTGTTCTCTCTCTATATATATAAAACTTCTACATTCTTTTACTTTTGTTATAGGTGCATGGCATGGATGTACCATAGTGTATTTAACCTGCCCCTGATAGACACTGGGATAGGCTATGTGTTATGTCTTATCTTTCAGAAAATAGCACTCCAGGAAATAACGTAGTATATGTGTCTTTTTGCACGTTTGGTGTATGCAGAAGATAGATTTCCACAGATGGACCTGTCGGATCAGGGCATGTACATATGCAATTTTGACAGATATTGCCCTTCACAAGGACTGGGTCAATTGCTCTCTTACCAGCATCTAGAGACAACCTGTTTCCCACTGTTCCATTGTGGGAAGTCTGCCTCCCTGAAGACAAAATAGTTTTGATTTGAGGAAAGACTTAAAGATTCCAGTAGCTAAATGGCTCTAAGTAAGAGTTAATTCCAGCAGCTTCTAGAATGTTCCTTTGTACTCATACTGGGAATAGATGAGAAAGAGGAGCAAGTTGGGGAAGGAGAAAGTTCCTGGTTATGAAAGTGGTGAGTGAGTATCTGAGGACCCAGATACAGAAGGTAGCACTATCACAGAAGTGTTTGGGAATTTCAGATCTGGAATTTGGAAGAGTATTAGCCACTAGTTTAAATATGAATTTGGGTAGAAAATAGTTTTTCCTTAATTGACTGGAGCATAAAATGACTGAAGAGTTATACTGAGAGTATGTATTTGGAAGTGGCCAACAAGTAAAAACATAAATATTTGTACCCAATATTAGGAGTGGGTCCTGCAAAGGGCCTGGTAGACTTCCTGGTTTAGCTAAGCCTCACAGTGGCCTAAGGCAGGAACTGTCATTATTCCCTACTCTAGAAGAGGAAATGAGCTCAGAGAGGTTAAACAACTTGCCTGAGGTCACCCAGCCTGGTAGTGGGAGAGCTGGGGCTACAGTCTTTCATCTTTCTTTTTTTTTACTTTATTTTATTTTATTTCATTTATTTTTTTATTCCTCACTCGAGGACACATTTGCATTTATCTTCAGGTAGAGCGGGAGGGAGAGAGAGAGAAACATCGACGTGAGAGAGACACATCGAGTAGTTGCCACCCACACGACCCCAACCCGGGCCAGGGACAAACTGCAACCTAGGTACATGCCCTTAGTGGGAACCAAACCTGGGACTCTCTGGTCCACGGGCCGACACTCTAACCGTTGAGCCAAACCGGTCAGGGCTCTTTTATTGATTTGAGAGAGAGAGAAAGTGATAGGAAGAGAGAGATAGCCCTGGCCAGTTTGGCTCAGCGGTTAGAGCGTCGGCTTGCGGTCCGGAGAGAGATAGAAACACTGATGAGAGAGAACATGGATTGGCTGTCTCCTGCATGCCCCCCACTGGGGATCGGGTCCACAACTTGGGCATGTCCTGACTGGGAATCGAACTGGCGATCTCTTGGTGCATGGGTCGATGCTCAACCACTGAGCCACACCAGCTGGACCAGTCTTTCATCTTTCATAACCTGTGCTCTCCCCCGCACCCCTCTGTGCCTTCTTGCCAACCTGCATCTCCAGTGAACCTCATTCACTTTTCTAAGGCAGTGATTTTCAAGCAGTGTGCTGCAAGAATTTTTAAAACATGCAATACCCAATTGTTTAGTCAGGGGCACTGACCTTTTCCCTTAGACTGTCAAATTTTAAAAATGACTATAATGAACACAACAATACCTGTCTATTCTGAAGCAATACAAATTATACTGTGTTTTTTGTTGTTGTTTTTTGTCAGATTGGCAAAAACATTTTTTGGTCTGCCACAGAATTTTTTTTTTTTTTTTTAAATTTTTTTTTTTACATGCCCTAGTGGGAACCAAACCTGAGACTCTGGTCCCTAGGCCGACGCTCCAACTGCTGAGCCAAACTGGCCAGGGCATGCCACAGAATTTTAGTAATTAGTTTGTGTGTGCCATGAGATGAAAAGGGTTGAAAATTCCTGTTTTAAAGGAAAGGGATTCCCTTTGGAAAATATGTCTTTATACTGTATGTCTCACTAATTTTATTTGTGGTTCTGGAACTCAGCCTCTTTTGTCTTTGAAGAACCTCTTTTGCCTTTTGCTTTTGGGCAATTTTCAGCCTCTTCCCTCCATCCCCCCTTTTTAAGAGAGTTCTTTTTTTAATTTATTGATTTGAGAGAGAGAGAGAGGAAGGGAGTGAGAGAGAAACATCGACTTGTTATTCCACCTATTTATGCATTCATTGTTTGCTTCTTGTATGTGCTGTGGCCTGGGATCAAACTCGCAGCCTTGGTGTATCGGGATGATGCTCTAACCAACTGAGCTAACCAGTCAGGGCACAGCCTTTTTCCTCTTGACTTTCACCTTCGAGTAAATGCTAAATGAACAGCACTTATTTTCCTTTCTGTCTGTCTTTTCAACTTTCTGAGTCCCTGAGAATGCAGTTATTATGGCATTCAAGATTGGAGGGTGGGAAGAAAACTGTCCTAAGCAAATTAATGTTCCAACTGCGATTTACTCAAGGTGTAGGAGCCAGGCAGAGATCTGGGTATGGATCTATCCCCGGAAAAAGGGAGAACAGGCCCAAGTCCCAGTGAGCTCTGATGTTACTACTAGGACCTAATGGGGCCTGCCTGGAAGGTTGAACCTGTTCCCCATTAACAAAATCATAAAAGGTAGCCAGCACAGGACCCCGTGGGATAATTGGCCAAGGCCTAGATAATAATTACTGGGCTTTGTAATTAGGAGAGCTTGTAACAAGCCGAAGCCTTTCAGTTATATGATACCTGGGCAAGTTGAAGACTAAAAACACCTGTTTCTGTGGTTTGGCATTCAAATGCGCTGGTATACCTTGTCTGTTCCCAGAAGAGTTTTCCCAAAAGAAGTCTGAGAGGGCCCTCACCTAGATTTTTGCAACAGCCTCCTTTCCAGTCTTTCTGCTTCCCTTCGTTATCCCCAACACAGTCTTTTCGCTGCCCAGCAGCCAGAGTGATAATCTTAAAATATAAGTTAGAGCCCTGGCTGGTTTGGCTCAGCAGTTGGAGAGTCGGCCTGCGGTCCAGAGAGACCCGGGTTCAGTTCCCGCTAAGGGCACGTACCTCGGTTGCAGTTTGTCCCCGGCCCTGGTTGGTCGTGCGGGTGGCAGCCACTCGATGTGTCCCTTCACATCGATGTTTCTCTCTCTCTCTCTTCCTCTCTCTCCCTCCCGCTCTATCTGAACAAAAAATGGAAAAATGTTCTCGGGTGAGGATAAAATATGTATATATGTTAGAAAATGTTGATCTCATTGAAAATTTGCCAGTGGTTCCCATTTTATTTATTTATTTATTTATTATTTAATCCTCACCCAAGGATCTTTTTCCATTGATATTTAGAGAGAGTGAGGGAGGGAAACATTGATATGTAAGAGACATCAATTGGTCGCCTCCTGCATGACCCTGATCAGGGCCCGAACCGCAACCAAGGTACATGCCCTTGACTGGAACTAAGCACACAACTCTGGTCTTCAGGCCGACACTCTAACCAATGAGCCAAACTGACCAGAACTGGTTCTCATTTTATACATTTTAAGACTTTTATACCAAAAGTCTTATGACTTATAAGGTTTCCATGATCTGCCCCCTACTCAATCCCTTACCTCTTGTCCTCATTACTTCCTGACTGTACCTAAAGCACATCAGACACAGTTCTACCTCAGGGCCTTTGCACTGGCTATTACCACTGTTTACAGTATTTCCCCCCTCATATCTGCTTGGATCACTTGTTTATTGTCCTCAAGTCTTTGCTCAAATGGCATTCTCTCAGTGAGACCTTGTTTTTTTTTTTTAATCTTCACCCAAGGATATTTTTTCTATTTATCATCAGATAGAGTGGGAGGGAAAGAGAGAGATAAACATCATGTAAGAGACACATCAACTGGTTACCTCCCGCACAACCTGACCAGGGCTGGGGATGAACCACAATCAATGTACATGCCCTTGACCAGAATCGAACCTGAGCCTCATTGGTCCACGGGCTGACACTCTAACTGCTGAGTCAAACCAGCCAGGCAGTGAGATCTTTCTTGAACCTCCTATTTGAGATAGTACCTCTTCCCCCAATACTCTTCTTTTTCTTTTTTTGTTAATCCTCACCCAAGGTTATTTTTTTATTGATTTTTAGAGAGAGTGGAAGGGAGGAAAGAAAGGGAGGAGGAAAGAGAGAGAGAGAGAGAAACATTATGCAAGAGAGACACATTGATTGGTTGCCTCCCACATGATCCTGACCAGGGATCAAACCTGCAACCCAGGTATGTGCCCTTGACCAGGAATGGAATCCTCGACCCTTAGATCTGCAGAACCAAACCAGCCAAACCAGCCAGGGCTCTTTTTTTTCTTTGTTTTATTTTCCTTCATAGCACTTTCACCATCTAACAGCCTATGTATTCCATTTACTTTTCCTGTCCATATGTGTCTCCTTTCACCAGAACATAAACTCCAAGAGGCCAGGGGTTTTTGTCTTAGCTCACAGGCTGTACTGTGTCTAGAACAGTGCCTGGCACATAATAGGTACCCAATAAATATTTGATGAATCTAAATCAGGTTTTAGAGTGTATATATAGATCTATACATATCTTTTGCTTTTAGAAGCTATTCCACTGTACTTAAAAAGAGAGAGAGAGAGAGAGAGAGAGAGAGAGAGAGAGAGATGTATGCCCTGGCTGGTGTAGCTTAGTTGGTTGGAGCATCATCCTATACAGTACACTGAAAAGTCATAGGTTTGATTCCTGGTCAAGGCACATACCTAGGTTGTGGGTTTGGTCCCCAGTTGGGATGTGTATGAGAGGAAACTTATTGATGTTTCTCTCCTTTTCTTTCTCTGAAATCAATAAGCATATCCTCAAGTGAGGATTTTTTAAAAAAATTGAGATGTAATTGACATATAACATTAATTTCAGGTGTAATTGTGCCTTTTGTTGTAAAGAAAAGAAGGAACTCTCAGTATGAACCACAGAAAGGACACAAAGAGGAGGGGATGTTGTTCTCAGGGCATGTGTCTCTGCTTGGCACTCCCCAGTTTCTCTGAGCCTTGTGCACACCTCTGATGTAACCTTACCTAATTGTCTTCTCACAAAACAGCTTGCAGTCTAGAGTGTAAAGGTCAGATGAACCATTTCTGCCTTGGTGTAAGGAAGCACCAGATCTAAACAGAGATCTGAGCCCGCCAGGGCCATCTGTTTGGTTTCCTATTGTCTGGGTAACACCTTGGTTGAGCAAGGCTCCCAGATACACCCAATACCTCCTCCTGGGTATCTGCAGTATCCTGCTGGCCCATTAATTGTTCAAGACCGGTGTCCATTCTTCTAGTTCTTGGCAATGCACAGGAGCCTAGAAGGAACTTGTTTAGAGATGCAAAACACTCAAAGACAATAATTTAGGGCTGACTCAATCAGCTCATGGCCAAGGTAAAAATCTCACAGCTCCAAAATTCGTCTGATCAATCAATGTCATTGAGAGAGTATTATAGGGCAATCTTTTGTAAATCTTGATGTAAGAAACATCACCCTAGCCTGGCTGGTGTGGCTCAGTGGTTGAGCGTCGACCCATTCACCAAGAGGTCGCTGGTTCGATTCCCAGTCAGAGCACATGCTCAGGTTGTGGGCCAAATCCCCAGTGGAGGGCATGCAAGAGGCGGCCATTTGATGTTCTCTCTCATCAATGTTTCTCTTTCTCCCACTCCTTTCCTCTCTCTCTAAAATCAATAAAGGAAAAATATATTTAAAAAAAAAACAGCTGGTGTGGCTCAGTGGTTGAACATCAACCCATGCACCAAGAGGTTGCTGGTTCAATTCCTGTCAGGGCACATGCCCAGGTTGTGGGCCTAATCCTCAGTGCGGTACATGCAGGAGGCGGCCGGCCAATCCATGTTCTCTCTTATCAATGTTTCTAATCTCTCTCTCCCTCTCCCTTCCTCTCTCAATCAGTAAAGGAAAAAAACAGCAAAAAAGTTAAAAAAAAAAAAAAAGAAACATCACCCTGCCTTGAGGAAGGTAACTGCCTAATGGGCAGAGTAGCCAGATTTAGCAAATAAAAAATACAGGACACCCAATTACATTTGAATTTTAGGTAAACAATAACTAATTTTTTTTAGTATCACTATGCCCCATGCAATGTTTGAACATACTTACCTAAAAAAAAAAAAAAAATGCGGTTTCATCCTCTATTCTTATCACAAGCAACACTGTATTGACTAGTATAGTACTTCCTATGTACTTATGTGTTCAGTAAGACATATACTGTCTCTCTCCTTTAGACCTCACAACAATCAGTGAGAAGTGACAGTTGTTAATCCTGAGAGGCTGAGTAAGATAGGCTGGGTAACGGAGACAGGAAGTGGGAAAGACTGGCTGCTTATTCTGGTGGTTGTTGGACTCCAAAGACTTTGCTTTTTGCAGATGGTCTGTGACCAGTCAGGTGATGGATAATTCCTGCTCCAAAGGTCTCAGGGAGAGAAGTCCTGGATGACAGAGGCAGTCATTTGTGCATTCACTGAACAAATTTATGTTAAGTACTCACTGGCATTAGCTCTGTGCTAAACTTTGGGGATAATAATGGGACAAAACAGACAAAATCCCACCCTTGTGGACTTTTCTTCTTGTTGGATACAGAAGGAGGCAGACAGATGGTAATCTATGGAAGGAAAAACAGCATATAGCAAGAAGGGTGATAAGAACTATGTGTGGCCTCCTCTCTCCCTTTCCCTCTCCTCTTCCATACCTCTGCCTCCTCCTCCTCTTCCTCTTCTTCCTCCTCCTTACCTCTTCTCCCTCCAACTCTCTCCTCCCAACCCTTCATATCCCCTTCCTTAAAAAAAAAGGACTATGCGTGTTGGTGTAGAGAGATTTGTGGGAGTCATCATAAAAAGAATGACATTTTTGCCCTGGCCGGTTTGGCTCAGCGGTTAGAGCGTCCGCCTGCGGTCCGGAGAGACCCGGGTTCGGTTCCCGCTATGGGCACGTACCTTGGTTGCAGTTTGTCCCCGGCCCTGGTTGGTCGTGCGGGTGGCAGTCACTCGATGTGTCCCTTTCACGTCGATGTTTCCCTCTCTCTCTCTTCCTCTCTCTCCCTCCCACTCTATCTGTACAAAAAATGGAAAAATGTCCTCGGGTGAGGATAAAAAAAAAAAAGAATGACATTTTTTAAAAGACCTGAAGAAATGAGATGCTCAATAGATGTTAGAATTGGACTGTGTTTTGAAGGAGTTGGACTACCCACATTCCTTCACTCCATATTGGTGCCATTTAAAAAGACTATTCTGGCCCTGGCTGGTTTGGCTCAGTAGTTAGAGCATTGTACCGTGGATCAAAGAGTCACGGGTTTGATTCAATCAAGGGCATGTACCTTGGTTGCGGTTTGGTCCCTGACCATGGTCAGGATCATGTGGGAGGCAAATTGATGTGTCTCTCTCACACCAACGTTTCTCTCTTTCTCTCTCTCCCTCTCCCAGCCCCTCCCACTCTGTCTGAAAATAAATGGAAAAATATCCTTGGGTGAGGATTAAAAAAAAAAAAACTTCTCTGAGCAGGAATTTTGCTAGAGGAATAATCCTGAGGGCTATTTGTCACCATGTCTCCTTTAAAGGGTATCAGATTCAAACCAGGATCTAATGCTCTTCCCAAGCCTCTCACCTGTTGGCACGTTGCCCAAGAGGAATATGGTTCTAGTCTAGTTTTCTTAACTTTCTCATGGTGGAGGCATGCGATTGTCCTAAATAGGTACCATGACTTCTTGGGCACGATTTTTTGGGGAGGGTATGGGGGGAGGTACATGTATACTGGTGTCATAGGACTTGCTAGTTAGAATAAAGCTTGAATTCAGGATGAGGATTTTCAGACTGCAAACTTCCTCCCCCACAAATTCTTCCTCGCCATTGTGTGGGAGTGTTTGAAAAGGAAACGAAGGTGACCAAGTCGAGTTTGTGGGGAAAGTTGTGGCTTTCTTATTGAAAACGTCACCCACTGAGTCAGCTGTGGGACAATATCCTGGGCACTTATTGGCAGGTGAGGCAAGACTGAATCACCGACATTGAGAGGCCTCTCCTGGTGAGGTTATCGTAATATCAGAGGTTGAATCAGCTGTGACATCACCCTCTCACAGTAACAGGTACTTTAGATGCCTGCTCTTATTCATAAATCTCGGGAGATACTGGCCCTAGATCCCTTCATTCTTAGGAAGAAGCCTGGGTTTGTAAAAATGACTGTGTTCAGCAGTTGCTTAGTGAAGTTCATGTGTTGAATTTCATTACCACCCCAACTCCTGGGCTTATGATCATGACTAAACTTTCTGGAGAAATTAGAATTTGTGGGTGTTCTGTCTGCACCCTTTGCCTTCTCAAGTCTGCATTTATAAGGAAATGCTCTTCTGTACCTTGCAGATGGATGTTTCGGAGCTTGTCATTTGAGTCTTTGATTTTTAAACTTCCATGTAGATTATGCTTAGTTTTCTTTGGACTTAGCTATGATTCTCTCTCTCTCTCTCTCTCTCTCTCTCTCTCTCTCTCTCTCTCTCTCTTCCTTTCTGCTAATCCTCTCATCTGAGCCACGGACATACTTAAGACTTTGGGAATTAAATGCCTGGGAGGCTGTTCACCCCAGGAAACTATACTTCACTTACCAGGTGTGAGGTTTTACTCCTGGTTTCAACAGAGATTTGATGTCAAAGTTGACTTTAATCATCAGCATTTATTTCTCTTTTAATCTATGAAACAAAAGAACAAGTTTTCCTGAGCCTCTCTCTGAGAGTGAAGATGAATGGGGAGGGCAGTAATGAGAGGCAAGATTGCATGGCTGCCTCCTGTCTTATTTGCCATGTGACCTTGGGCAAATGAATTAACCTTTCTGTGCCTCAGTCCCCTCACCTGTAAAATCATAGTTTCTACCTCACAGGGTGGAGATGAGGATTCAATGAGTTAACATATATGAAGTTATATATTTCAGTGCCTGGCGCAAAGCACTCATTCATTCATTCATTCATTCATTTATAATCCTCACCCGAGGACATTTTTCCATTTTTTGTTCAGATAGAGTGGGAAGGGGAGAGAGAGAGAGAGAGAGAGAGAAACATCGACGTGAAAGGGACACATCAAGTGGCTGCCTCCTGCACGACCCAACCAGGGCCGGGGACAAACTGCAACCGAGGTATGTGCCTTTAGCGGGAACCGAACCTGGGTCTCTCTGGACCATAGGCCGATGCTCTAACCACTGAACAAACTGTCCAGGGCTCTTTATTTTTTTTTTCCTTTATTGAATTTAGGGAGAGAGAGATAGAAACATCGGTGAGAGAGACATCAATTGGCCGCCTCCTACATTCCCTCCACGAGAGGTTGGGCCCACAACCTGGGCATGTGTCCTGACCAGGAATTGAACCGGTGATCTGTCGGTGCATGGGTTGACACTCAACCACTGAACCACACCGGCCAGACAAGCAAACACTCTTAATTATTGAGTTTTCATTATTAGACTTTTCTGCTTTAGAAATGTATCAAGGAGGTAAAAACACACAAACAAAAACTGGGTAAATGCTAAAGGCCAAAGGAGCCAGAGAGGATTAGGATGAGGAAGGGGTACATCCCCCTGTCTGTTTGCTTCTTTTCCTCCCCAACTCTAAGACATTCCTCTTGACCCAATACCATTGGGCAAATTATTTGCTGCCAATCAGGCAGACCATCATGAGGCAACTGTACTAATTGATAGTCACACCTGTTTGATTCAGTCATCCTGAGAACTTGATTCTGGTATTATCTCCATTTTACAGAGAAGGAAACTGAGACTCAGAGAGAGTTAGTGACTTGTCTAAGGCCATAAAGCTAGGCAATGGCAGGCAGACATTTGAACCCTGGTCCACTGACCCCAAAGCTTATGCCACCACCTATATACCTGTACCTGGCTGATGCTTTTTGGTGAACTCTCAACTGCTCAGGTCCCTTGTCATAGCCATTTTTAAAATTTATTTATTTATTCATTCATTTATTTATTTATATACACACATATATGTGTGTGTGTGTGTATATATATATATATATAAAGTATAAAATATATTTTTCCCTCAGTGTTTCTTGAATTAGGTATGTATAGATACTTATCCCCACCCCTCCCCAACTTAACACAAAAGGTTGCATATTGTTCTGTGCCTTGTTTACTTGATATACCTTGGAGATTGTTCTTATTTTTAATGGATGTATAGTATTCTATTGTAGTCCTGTATTGATGGATACTGGCAGTTTCTGGTCTTTTACTATTAAAGCAATGTCAAGAGTGTTTTAGATGCTGTGTACAGGAGAGCTTTCGATATGGAGATCTCTGGCCTCTGGGAAGGTTACCAATTGCTGGGGCACAGATTCCCTTGGCCAGTCCTGGGCATTGGAGAGGTACCAGGTGTTCAGGGTTTTCTGATGATGCATGAAATTGGGTCAGTATTAGTATGGAGCCACTCAGCTTCTCTCACCAAAACTGATGAGTTTATTCTCACAGGGGTCTCTGCCCAGCTTCCCGCTGTGCCCATCAATAGTTCAATAATGTGCCCTGGCCAGTTTTGCTCAGTGGTTAGAGCGTCGGCCTGCGGTCCAGAGAGACCCGGGTTCGGTTCCCGCTAAGGGCACATATCTCGGTTTCAGTTTGGCCCCGGCCCCGGTTGTCATGTGGGTGGCAGCCACTTGATGTGTCCCTTTCACGTCGATGTTTCTCTCTCTCTCTCTCTTTCTTCCTCTCTCTCCCTCCCACTCTATCTGAACAAAAAATGGAAAAATATCCTCAGGTGAGGATAAAAAAAAAAATAGTTCAATAATGCTGTCCCCCCACCCCAGGATCCTTAAGCTGCCCTGGGTGTGGAGTTTTGTGGATAACTGACTACCTCAGCTTTTGCTGCTGGCCTTTTGAGAAAGCTGAGAATCAATTAATCTGCTTTCAAATACTTACAAAGGGTCTATCCTCCATGTGGCCCCATGGAGAATGGAATAGAAGGAAGTGGGCAGAATTGCAGCAGGAAGGACTATGGTAAGACTTGAGATTGTTTTGAAGCACTGGAGCCACATGTTCCAAATACCGACAGCTCCTCTTCCAGTGCCACCTAAAACACCTGTGGTCACACCAAGGTCATCTTGCTTGTCCCCCCTCAGTCCCTTGCTGCTGCAATTCTTCTGTTTCAGACAGAATTCCAAGGTCTTAGTATGGACCTTCCCTCTACAGCAAGATTTAGTACTGTTCAGCATTAAACTCACAGAGAAAGAATATATTTTTTAAAATCCATTTATTGGGAGCAAAATTTAAAAAGTCAGGTAGTTTCTTAGTTTATACATGAATTTGGCTGGTTTGGTGCAGTTAGGTGACTGGGCCAAAGTCACACAGATTATAGGTGTCAGAAATAGAATAATAATAACCTTGTTGTTAAACAAGAATCATGATGTTCATTGCACTGTTGATTGAGTCCTCAACTGTTCATGTAGGATCTTATTTTAAAATCCATGCACCAACATTCAGGGTAAGTACTATGACAATAAAACAGAAGCTTCTGGAGATTGTTGACCACCCAGGGTCACACAGCTAGTGACCCTGGGATGGAAAAGTCATATCTCTTAGCCTGGCCTGCTTTTACTCCTCCCTGTGCTCAGCAACTTCTTTTCTGAGAACATCTGCGTTCTAGATTC
Source organism: Molossus molossus (assembly GCF_014108415.1). Classification (NCBI taxonomy): domain Eukaryota; kingdom Metazoa; phylum Chordata; class Mammalia; order Chiroptera; family Molossidae; genus Molossus; species Molossus molossus. The sequence goes on along the minus strand of NW_023425357.1, from coordinate 35,959,752 downwards.
TTCACTTTGGCCTCTAGTAGAACCTCAAGGTCCACCCAAAGCCCTTTACTAGTTTTAGCCTTTGGATAAATAAAGCTTTAAGATTATTTTGGCTCCCTTGAAAACCCAGAATAAAAGGAGTATTACTGACCCCCTTACGCTCTATTTTAAATCCGAATGGTGAAGTGTATCAAGAAAGAGGTGAGTTTGCAAGCCATTTCAGAGCTTCATAGGCTCCCTTAATTATTATTTCCTTTTCTAAACTACTACTTAAAGTTTCTTTTTAATCACTTTGGGGGTAGAGGTGAGTGTGGGTGAAGGGTAAACCAGTTAACTCTATTAATGCCAGTTTGACCTTTCTACCAAGTTTGATAGGAGGGAAAAAATTTTGTTTTTAAAAAATTCATAATAATGGATTGAGGTTATGTTGAAAAAGGAGGAGGTAGTGTTAGAGATACATACTGACATATTTACAGATGGAAAGATAGGTGTCTGGGTGGGTAAGTTGCTGGGGGTATAGATGCCGTAAGACTGCCATGAGTTAAGCGTTGTGGGAGTTGTACATATGGGGCCCAGTATACTATTTTCTCTACTTTTGATTATGTTTGAAATTCTTCATTATAAAATTTAAACAAGTTCTGCGAGGAAAACCTGGATAATGATCTGTAATAGAAAATTCAAACACCCTCCAAAACACCCTTCCCTTCTCAGTGGCCGATGTTAACAATTTGATGTATGCCCATATTTGTATATGTGCTTTTTTTTTAATTGGGGTGTTCCAGAAATGGAAATGCTAATTGTTCTATAAAATGGAACCATCTCCTGACCCTCCTTTATAATACGCCCCAGAAAATTTTGCACATCAGTTCATAGAACAACCCCCACCCCATTCTCTATAACCTGAGGAAGGTGTTTTTAATATCATAGAAGCCAGCATTCCCTTTAGTATGGTGTTTGAGTACCTACTGTGTGCTCTATGTCAGTCACGAGGCTTCTCCTGTCCCTAGGTATTTGGAGATCAGTTCAGGAGCATTGGAAAATGCTGAGATGCCAAGTTGTCAGACAATGGGCGCATTCAGAATCCAGGTGGGGTTAGACCTGTGTAGGCTGGAGCAGCTGCCTAAGCTTTTGCAGGGGAGTAAGTAGCAGGCCTGAGGTGTTGGGTGGCATGTGAGCACAAAATGGGGAAGGAGATGTCTATTGTTGGCTGGGGTGGGTAGGGAGGTACCTTCCATGCAGATTCTGGGGGCTAGGAATATAACAAAAGGAATGTTTGGATGGTGACTAGTAGGTAAAGTGAAACTCAGCTTTCTGCCCTGGAGCCACGCCAGGAGGGTGAGGGGCTGTGAGGAAACCTAACAGGGTCATTGAAGGACAGTAATGTGGCTGCCTGGCTGGGTGGGGCCCTATTGGCAGAGACCCTAGCAAGCTGGGAGAACAGGAGCAGCAGGTTCTCCCTCTGCCTGCCCTGGGGCTAGTGGACTCAGTCAGTCCCAGGCTTTGCAGGAGCAATCTGGAGTGAGCCTCAGAGAATGGGAAATAAGCCGCACCAATCATGGCCCTCAAAGGCCAGCGTCATCTGGCCTGGCTCATCAGACCCTGGGCTGCCCGCCCTGGTTGTACCACTGCCACCCCAAGGGCTTACCCAGAATGTCCTCCTCCTCCATCCACAGCCTTGCTTCCAGGTGCCATCTCAGTAAATAATGATTGAGAGCTGTTATGTGCCAAGCACTGTTGTAGGTCTGGGGATTTAGTAGAGAGCCAGATATATGAATCTCTTCCCTTGTGGAGTTTGTATTCTAGTGTGTTGGTGGGAACAGGCAATAAACATAATAAATATATAAACCATTTAGGGTATTGGGTGGCAACAAATGTTTGGGAAAAATGAATCCGAGTGAGGAATTACAGGGAAGCAGTGGGGTGAGTGGGGTGGTCTGAAAGGGCATCATTGAAGAGGGACATTTAAACAAAGCCCCGAAAGATGTGTAGGATTTGGTGAAGAGTGTTTTAGGCTGAGGGGACAGCAAGTACAGAGGCCCTGAGGCAGAGTGGAAGAGCAAGAAGGCCAGTGTGCATGGATTTGAGTGACCAAGGGACAGAGGATGATAGGAGAAGGCAGAGGGGGATGGCCCTGTGCAGGGGGCCTTGAACTTCTGGCTCCTCTCTCCCACTCAGTCCTGACCCACCTACTATTTCCAGACAGTTCTGTCTCCTTCCCACACCTCCACCCCACCTCTATTCTAGTCAGCAGAATAGTCAATAGGTAGTTGTTTGGGCAGGGCTCTTCCATGGGGAGGATTAGGCGTGGTTAGTAACTTGGACCCTGGTTCCTGATTGCTCAGTTCTGGAGCTGAGCATGGTGGCCTGGGGCCTCTCTCAGGCTTCTGATTCACTTGGTTCATGGTGAGGCTCATGGAGTCACATTTCAAATCATGATGTCGGTTCATTCCCAGAGTAGCCAGGCTCTGTCCTCTCCACTAGCACACTTTCCTGTGTTCCCTGCATAGCTAATTCATCTCTCCTGGCTAGCTCAATTGATGCTTCCACCAGGAAGCCTTCCTTGATATTCCACCCCCAAGCTTTGGTCAGGACATCTCTCTCCCCAACTCCCTAGTAGGTTGGGATCCCCTGAGTTCTCTCCTTACCAGGCTGAGTGTCCATGAAGTGCCCCTACCATGACATCTAGAATAGTTGGTACTCAGTAAGTAGTTGTTTGAGGGGCTGTTTGCTGGGGAAAATTAGGCTTCAGGGATCCCTGGGGATAGGGGTGACCTATCACCATCTATTGGAAACTTTTGGGGGGAGTGCATTGTAACAGAGGAGGAACCAGATTACTAAGTCTTTTACTTTTTAAAATCAAATTTTGCTCTTGCTCTTCTGAAAAACGAACACAACCCACTTTTAGCTGAGCTTCAATATGATCCCACGGGCCATCCTTTTAAATAATGGAAGCTTTAAAAAGTTATATCCCCCTCATCTTCCCCTCCCCCATGGCTGTTTGCTTCCCAAAGATAAATCAGTTGTAAAAAGCAGCTTAATTTAAAGCATTCAATTCCTCTGCTCCTTAACGTTGAAGGGAAATTGTGGTGATAACTACTACTTCTTCATTGTGGTGATAGCTACTACTTTGTGTTTAGCATCAGCTCAGCACTGAGCCCAAAACGTTAACTTCTTCTTCAGCCTATTGAGCCTACCCTGTGCCAGGCATTCACACCAGGCCTCAGAAGTGAGGACCACCACCCCCATGTGGAATTTCTATTCTAAAAGGGGGAGGGGATAACAAACAGAATAAATAGAATGTGAGAAGGTGGTTGATATTTTCTAGGGGGGAAAGGCCCAGTATAATCTTTTGTCTCCTAAGCACAACCCCATGAACTGATGACAGATTGAGGTTTAGAAAGGGGAACAGCAGGCATTTCCAGAGAAGTGGCTGGAGTGGAGGGGGGAGAAGCGAGAGAGCAGAGGGAAGGGGAAGAGGGTTGTAGGACCTGGAAGTGAGGGAGGGAAGTAAATAGTCATAGGTGTGGAGGGGAGGTAATCACATGATCCTTAGCCCACTTCTTGGAATGTGCACGCCAAAAGCTCGGCCATTTGAAATGCTGATTGGTTAATTAGCCATTGTTTACAGGCCTTCAGCTCTTCTAAGGTTTTTAACCCTGAAACTCTGGGAAATAGTTCTCAATCTCTGAGAAGCTTCAAAACCACCTGTGTAACTAATTAAAAATGCAGACTGCTGGCTACACCCTCAGATTCCCACTTATAAATCTGGGTAGGGTCCGGAAATCTGCATTTTTAAATAAGCCCACGCTGACTGAATGGGAGGTCCTGGAATTGCCTTTACAAGAAAAATGGACCATAGCACCGCTTCCCAAGCCTGGGCTAGAATGTGGGTTACCTAGATAACTTAAAAGTGCAGTCTTTGGCCCAGCCAGTGTGGCTCAGTGGTTGAGCGTCGACCCTTGCACCAAGAGGTCACCGGTTCGATTCCTGGTCAGGACACATTCCCAGGTTGTGGGCCCAATCCTCAGTGGGGGTCATGCAGGAGGAGGCTAATCGATGTTCTCTCTCATCAATGTTTCCATCTCTCCTTCTCCCTTCCCCTCTCTCTAAAAATCAATAAAGGAAAACAAAACGTGCAGACTTTGAGGGGCCATCTCTCCAGAGATTCAGAGTCAAGAGGTCTGAAGGAACTGAGGAATTTTTTTGAACACCCCAGGCCCCACCCCGGTGATTCTTTTTTGGATTTGGGTGGGGGATGAAATCTCAATGCACCCAAAGTTACAGACAAGATGAATGTTTGTGCATACACATGTGCAAGCTTTTTTGGGGTTCAGAGAATTCACAACTTTTATCAAACTTTGAAGCATCCAAGTGCCCCCTCTCCACCCGCCACCATCCACATCACCTCACCCCCCACCCCCAATGCTTGGCTCTGTGCAGAAGGATTAGTTCCCACCAGTCTGGGAAACAACCTTAGTGTCCATCAATTCAGAGGTAAAGGGAAATTAAGTTGAGGGCTGCAAACTCCTCAAGATACATGACAAATGGCTGAAACTCTGGTGGAGGAGGAGTTCCAGTATATGTGGAGAGGAAAGATTGGATGGCCAAGGGACTCCCTTCCTTCCTTCCTTCCTTCCTTCCTTCCTTCCTTCCTTCCTTCCTTCCTTCCTTCCTTCCTTCCTTCCATCCTTCCTTCCTTCCTCCCTCCCCCTTCCTCTCTCCCTCCCCCTTCCCCCTTCCTTCCTTCCTTCCTTCCTTCCTTCCTTCCTTCCTTCCTTCCTTCCTTCCTTCCTTTCTTCCATCCTTCCTTCCTTCCTTCCTTCCTTCCTTCCTTCCTTCCTTCCTTCCTTCCTTCTCTCCTCCCTCCCTTCCATTCATTTATCCATCCATCATTCATATTTTCATTCAAATAGTCTTTAGGCACCTGCTATATACAAGAACCTGAGCCATTCAGGGAGGGCAATCTAGATAATTTCAACTAGTGGATGATTTTACAAGTTAACTTACTTGGTTTGGGACCAAGGTGTCATTTGTGAGTCTGCAAACACAGTTCCCTAATTTATGAGTTGCCCAGCCCAATATAAAGACATGTGGCCAAGCCCTACTGCTGTTCTGGAGACGCCAACATGAAACTCAAGTTGAGCATGGAGATAAGGTAGCTGCTGTTTCAGTTTTAGATTAGGGCCTTAGATTGGGCCAGGTGAGAATTTTAGGGATTTTCCTTGCTATAAACAGGGAGTAAAGTTGCTTTTCTGTTTCGGGATATTTTTGGGAGGGGGGAAGGAAGATTTGGTCTATGATTAATTAATTCATCTAGAGTTTGATAACTGATCCAGCAAACGTGTAAGGCATTTCAGAAATTTGATTCAAATGCACTCCCAAAATTTTAGAGAGGGCAATTAATAAACCTGAGGACTTCGCCTGTTATTAAATAGGTATGCCCTAAGACAGGTGACTTATCTCCTTTTTTCTTTTTTTTTAAATCCTCACCTGAGGATATGTCTTTTTTTTTAATTTGTTTTTGTTACAGATGTTTCTCCTTTTCCCCCCATTGACATCCTCCTCCCCCCACCCCACCCCACCCCCACCCCATCCCCAGCTTTGTTGTCTATGTCCATTGGTCATGCATACATGCATATAAGTTCTCTTCCCCCCCAAAACTCCTTCCTCTGTGGCTTGTCAGTCTGTACCCTACCTCTATGTCTCTGGGTCAGTTTTGTTTATCAGTTTGTTAAGTTCACTATATTCCACAAACAAGTGAGATTATGTGATGTTTGTCTGTCTCTGCTTGGCTTGTTTTGCTTAGCATAATACTCTTCAGGTCCTTCCATGCCATCTCAAAGGATAAAAGATCTTTCTTTCTTACAGCTGCATAGTACTCCATTGTGTATATGTACCATAGCTTTTTTATCCACTCATCTACTGATGGACACTTGGGTTGTTTCCAGATCTTAGCTATTGTAAATAGTGCTGCTATGAACATAGGGGTACATATATTCTTTCTGACTGGTGTTTCAGGTTTCTTAGGGTATAATCCTGGAAGTGGGATCACTGGGTCAAATGACAGTTCAATTTTTAACTCTTTACGGTAACACCATAGTGTTTTCCACGGTGGCTGCACCAGTCTGCATTCCCACCAACAGTGTACTAGAGTTCCCCTTTCTCCACACCCTCGCCAATACTTGTTTGATGATTTGTTGATGGTGGCCATTCTGACAGGTGTGAGGTTATACCTCATAGTTGTTTTAATTTGCATCTCTCTGATGATTAGTGACATTGAGCATTTCTTCCTATGTCTCTTGGCCATTTGTATATCCCTTTTGGAGAGGTGTCTATTTAGGTCTTCTGCCCATTTTTTAATTGGATTCTTTGTCTTCCTTTTGTTGAGTTGTATGAGCACTCTATTTATTTTGGAAATTAATCCCTTATCTGATGCATCCTTGGTGATTATGGTTCCCCATATAGTGGGATCCCTTTCCATTATGATGGTTGTTTCTTTTGCTGTGCAGAAGCTTTTTAGTTTGATATAGTTCCATATGTTCAATTTTTCCTTTGTTTCTCTTGCCTTAGGTGTTGTATCAGTGAAAATTCTGCTGGGTATGATGTCTGAAATTTTGTTGCCTGCATTTTCTTTTAGAATTTTTATGGATTCATGAGTTACATTTTAGTCTTTTATTCATTTTGAGTTTATTCTTGTGTATGGTGTAAGTTGTTGGTCTAGCTTCATTTTTTTGCAAGTAGCTGTCTGATTTTCCCAACACCATTTATTGAAGAGACTGTCTTGACTCCACTGTATGCTCTTGCCACCTTTTTCAAATACTAATTGAGCATATTTTCTTGGGTCAATTTCTGGGTTCTCTAGTGGATATGTCTTTTATTGATTTTTGGAGAGAGGAAGGGGGTAGAGAGAGAGAGAGACATCAATGAGAAAGAAACATGGTTTTGTTGCCTCCCATAAAAGTCCCAAGTGGGGATCAAACCTGCAACCTAAGTATGTGCCCTGACAGGGAATCAAATCCACAGCCTTTTTGGTGTATGGGACAATGCTCCAACCAACTGAGCCACTTGGCCATGCTCTCATTTTTAAAAAACAAAAAAATATTTCTTCACGTCATGACTTTTGTTTCATTAACACTTTTTAGAGATTTATTTTTCTCTCAAAGGAAAGTTCCCTGTTGTAATTGGATTTGTTTCCCCCCTACATCGTGTGCCTTGTTCTCAGCTAATTCTCCTCAATATAAGTGTCAAATAATTAATAGCCATTATCAAGAACCCTTCAGTTATTGACATGTGCACTTGGTTTTACACATGTGAACTTATTTAGTTTTCTCACCAACCCTATTATAATTATTTCTATTTTATAAATGGGGAGACTGAGACTTAGGGAGGGCTATTTAGTGTCAGGGCAAGGATTTACAGTTTGCATGTAACTGCTGGTATATATAGCATCTTTTCTTTAGATAACTGAACCAAGCTGTCCAAGCACTCAGGGTCCAGTACTGGATTCCTTTCGAGGGCATCCTGTCTTCCTGTTATCTTTTTTTTTTCTCTGTAAAATTGGATTAGTAATATCTACTTCATAAGGTTGATGGGGAAATTAAATGAAATGAACAGTACAGAATGTCAGGCATGCACTGGGCATTCAGATTATAGCAGTTATTTCTATTCTTGATAATTGTAAAATATACTAGCCACTATTGTTACCACTGATACAACTCTTTTTTTTTTTTTTTTTTTAACTGACTTTTATTTATGTATTATTTATTTTTAATCCTCACCCAAGGACATTTTTCCATTTTTTTTTTTGTTCAGACAGAGTGGGAGGGAGAGAGAGGAAGAGAGAGAGAGAGAGAAGCAATGTGAAAGGGACACATCGAGTGGCTGCCACCCACACGACCAATCAGGGTCAGGGACAAACTGCAACCGAGGTACATGCCCTTAGCGGGAACTGAACCTGGGTCTCTCTGGACCTCAGGCCGACGCTCTAACCGCTGAGCCAAACCAGCCAGGGCGATACAACTCTTATTATATGCTAGGCATTGCCCTGACCATTTGCATAGTAATACATAATTCCACCAATCACTTTGTGGGGGTATTAGGTTCTAGACCCCACTTTCAGATGAGGAAATTGAGGCTCAAAGAGGTTCATTTAGCTTATGGTCCACCATGACATGAAGATCTGCCACTTAGGTCTTACGGGCATTTTATCCTCTTCATGATAGAACCTGATGAACTGGATCATCCCTACTCCATTGTAGACAATGATGTTCCAATAATGGGAAGGTCAGGATCCTCCAACGATGGGCATTCTCTTTCCTATGATGCCAAGACTTCCTGTAACAACATTCCTTTTTCAAGACTTTATTAAGAACCTCTTGTCTCTGGTGGTCTGTTTCTTCACTTTCTTCGCCTCATTCCAATGAAGAACTTGAAGGTGTGGGTTATCTAGATACATAATATCTGCATGTCCATTAGAGACAGGAAATGGGTAAAGGAAAATGTAAAGCTAAAAGATGAGGACAGGAGGGAGAACTGAGTAGCCAAATGCTTGCCACAAAACCTGGTTCCCAGCTAAAAGCAGATTATAAATTTGACTGAGCTCCCTTCCAGTCAAAACAAAAAGATCAGTTGCATGACACGGCTTCTGTGTGTTAGTGGAGAACCCAGCTCTTCTAGAAAGTTCTTACGATTCTGGCAACATCTATTATACCTCACATTTCCCATTTGTAGTTCTCTTTATTATAAAACTAATACATGTTTCTTATGGGGAAAACATTAGAAAATCTAGACAGCTAAGAAGAGGGGGAAAAAACACTTAAATTGTATGTAATGTTGCTATCTAGATATCAATGTGGGGAAACATTTTGGAGTATATCCTCCTAGAAGTGAGGTGTCTAGGACTATATCTTGTAGGTTGTAATATAAAATGAATGCATACCATAACAATAATATGTAGTGGGTATTTTACTAATGCATGTCATTCCCAGCACTCTGCTGCCTCTGGGCCGTTGTGCTTGCTGTTCCCTGAGCCTGCCTGGAACACACACACACATCCTCATGGCTTTCTTTCTTAACCTCATTCAGGTTGCTTCTCCAATTTCACCCTCATCAGAGCTGCCTGTGTAACAGTGCACACCTGGACCTGTCACTGTACCCCCTTACCCTATGTTTATTTTCATGGTCTTTAAGTATGAATGTGTAGTTCAGAATCATGATCTCGCTATGCTATACCTACTTAATATCTGTTGGCTGCTTCCTGATTTCCGCAAGGAGGGCTTTTGTGCACCTGGCTTTTTTTAGGTAATAGTCCCTCTTGGGGACTTTTCTTTCCTCCCAGTCAGTTCTATGTCCTGTCTTGGCCACTATTATGGTTTTTTGTTGTTTTTTTTTCACCTCTGCTTGAGAGTCATAGTTGCAGAGTTGGAAGGTTTTCTCAGGAACCACTTGGTTTAGCCCTTCCTCTGGCCTAGAGAGCCAAGCTTCTTCCTACCTGCCAGCCTGAGAGCCTTGCTCACAGCCACCCAGTGTCTACTCCAGCGAGCTAACTCCCACCCTAAAAATGTTACCTTCCCAACTCAAGCCCGCTTCCCATGGACACCACCCTGGTCCAGGCCCCCTCTGGCACACCATCCCCCCTGGGACTGAAAGGACCTTAGAGGTCAGGACCTGGATCTCTTTTCTATCCCACCTGGCACTTAGGAGGCCCTCACGGAATATTTATGGTTGGATGAATAATTCCACATCTACCTACAGGTGGCAATCAGTCAATTCATGTTTACTGAGGCCTGCCATGTGCCAGGCTCCCGGGGGTACTGCAGAGAGGGTGACACACCAGGCCTGTGCCTCCAGGGAACTTCAGTTGTAGTGTCTAGACAGGGTTTCAGAGAGTGGTATGTTTTATGAAGGAAATAAAGTAGAGAACTGGGATGGAGAGTAACAGGGTGGGGAAGAGGCCTACTCTAGCTAAAGATTAGGCAGGTTGTTGGGAGGAACTGTGTGTTGTGTGTAGAACTGGAAAGGAGAATGCCATGAAAAGAAATGGAGGAAGAGAATCCTAAGCAGAGGAAAGAGCAAGGACCAAGGGCTTGAATCAGGAAAGAGCACTGTGTGCTGGAGGAGGAAGAGGCTGGTGGGGCGTGGCAGCTGGGGGGTAACAGGTAGGAGATGAAATTGGAGGGGTAAGCAGAGACCAGATCTCATTTCTGGCTTAGACAGCTTCTTTCTTCTGAAGGACAGATAAATGCCTGTGCACCTGGACTAAGTGATGCGAACCAGTCCATTCGTCTGATTCATCCTTCTGACTTTTCAGGGAACTCTTTGCCCTCAGCTGGAGGAGGCTCTGTCTATTTCTTTTGGAAATGATGTGCAATAGACCAGAACATTAAGTTTGTTCAATGAACATGGCTAACTAAATGTGGGCTCTGTGTCAGAAAGGATTTTGTGTGGATGGTTGATGAAAATTAGTTCTTGCTTACAGTATCCTGTGATTCAGTTCCAACCAAATCAGACCCCTCCCCTTGCTGCTGTTGCACACCCATAGGTTTTCTGCTCCAGCTGTTTCTGGTAGCATCTGATTGTTTCTAGTTCTAGAATATTAGCTAGAATTCATCGATCTTTCCTTCTGTGTCTTACACTCTGCTAAGGGCTTTACATGGATTAACCTGTTTAGTCATCCCATCCCTGCAGGAAATAGGGGCCATCGCGATCTCTGTTCTACAGGTGAGAAAGTAAAGCAGGAGATGGTGAAATTATGTGCCTGGGATGGCATAGTTGGGAAGTGGTGGACCTGGGATTTGAACTTGGTCATATGACTTCTCACCTTGGCTTTTAACCACTTAATACTATAGTATGGCCCTGAATTAAGCACTCAGAGTCTAGGCTGCTTATCTCAAAATTGACCCCCATATTGCCCTGTGGTAGCTAGTAGTTTATGTCCTTAAGTACTTGTAGACGGGGTCACTGCCTTTCCCAACTCCTAGCTTTCTTGTGCCAGGCATGGAAGGGCAGGGCTCCATTAGAGCTTTGAAGCCTCATCTCTAATTTACATTTTTGATAGTTGCTGTTCTTCCTGATCTCTTGAGAGGAAAGTATGTCTCTTTAATTAGTCCACTAAGATTAATGAGCTGTAGACCTTTCAAGTAATAAATGTTCAGTGAGTGTTTACTGAGCATCTTTTATGACCCAGCTCTGTCTGCATTCAAAGTCAGAAAACAGTGATAGCTAACATTTACAGATAACTCACAATATACCCAGCACTGGGCTAACTTCTCCCTGTTCATATCTTGTATATTCCTCACCACACTCTGAAGTAGGAACTAGTCAGTTCTTTAATGTGACCTAGGCCTTCCTAAAAATCACCCAAGAAAAACCACAGAGCTTATGGGGAAATGGCTAGGGGAACATCACTCAAATTTCACGATACATTTTTAAAAAAAAGAAATTGTAGTGGGAGGGTGGAAGAGGAGGGAAAAAGAAAAAGTTTTCTTGTGGGAGTGGGTTTTGTAGGGTGGCATCTTGTGGGTTTGGGATGGAAGATAATCTGGAATCAGACAGAAAGTTGTAACTCCAGGTATGGATGGGTGTGGTGCATGACATGTCCCGAACTGAGGTACTAGGAGGTGTGCGTGTATGTGTGTATTCCTGTGCTTGAGCTGAGTGTATTTTTCTGCATTCACCTCATGTTTCTCACAGACAAAATCATAGCACATGAGCAAACTTGATAGCTGAGTTATTCTCAAACTGTTCCCTAGTAAATCATTCATGTTGGAACAAATTTGCGTTTTCGAAGCAAGCATTGTAGAACTGACTGTTATGTTTATTTAGCAGTGAAGTAAAGTGATGGTGCAGGGTTTTGCAGCTAGGAGATGGCAGAGGTGGGATTTTAACTCAGGTCAGCTTGAGCACTTAACCTGTATGCCACAGGGCTCTTCTCATTCATGGGAAGCAAGTTATGCTGACAGAGTTGGCCAAGAGGAGAGATTCTGGAACCTCACTAATGAGAAAGAATGGTCTGTGCTGAATGACCAATAGTTAAGAAGAGTCAGCAGTCATGTTTTGAAATGTTTAATAAAGACCAGTGCAGCATGGACCCTGCACAATCAAAGTGTACACCTGACATTTAGTGCTCAAACAGGTCCTGGGGTCCTGAGCAGCAGCTGGATGATGAACATGGGGGAAGCCCCCAAGAAGCTTAGGGCAGGGGCTGCTTGACTGACCAGGGGACTTGGAGTATTTCAACTGTTGGTACAGCTGTGTTAGCGCATACTAGTGGATATCGGTCCTGATTCATTCTGTGTGTTACCTGCCCTTGCATTGGCTCCGACTCCTGGCAACCCTATGAATGAAAGACGTTCACAATGTTCTCTGCTTAGTAACTCAGCTCAGCTCCTGTAGACTCATGCCTATAGCTTCTTTTATGGAGTCAATCCATCTCACATTTGCTCTCCTCTTTTCCTGCTGCCTTCTGACTTCTCATGACACGCCTGAAGTAGGATGCTTCAGTTTTGATATTTTTGCATCTGAAATATTTACTTCATGGTTGATTAATTTATTTAGTTCTTATTAGGTTAGATCTTATATAGACTCTCCCTCCCAACCCCCAAACCTTTTAATTATGGTTTGAGAAACTTTAAAAATACATGGAAGTTGAAACAGTGCAGAGAATACCTGCATACCCTCATTTTATAATTATCACTGTCATAGTAGCCTTATCTGTGTGTGTATGTGCTTTATGAGCTATTGGAAAGTAGATTCCAGATATTTCACCACTAAATACTTTAGCCAGCATCTCCTACGAATAAGGATATTTTCCTTTGGAATCATAATAACTATTATCACAATTAAGAAAATTTGTAATATCATCTAACATCTACTCCATATTCAAATATCCCCAACTATCCCAAGAATGTCTTTTATTTATTATAAAACCTTACATGCAAGCCATTTAAAATGCTAGCTCCGCTGATCACAACTGCCCCTGTGTGCATAGTAAGGAATGTGGAAAGAAAAGATGGCATTCTTCCCTTCCAGTCGGAGTTTGCTGGCCTCTTTTTGTTCTTCTGCTTTGGGGATAGAACTTGAAGCATTTGTTGGATGCTAGGAGGGTTGGAGTTTTCTGTTTTTGTGTCTATAAGAACATGAATTTCATGTGAGCTTATATATATATATAAAAATATATATGCATCCATGCACACCCCAGCTGCATATGGAATTCAAGTTTGTAATTTAAAAAGTCACTATATTTCCCTCTCCCATAATAAAGCATAGCTGAAATTTCTAGATCTGAAGCTTCTAAGGTAAAGCGCTGATGGTGTCAGCATGTTGCTTTCAAAATGAACAAAATGTTATGATTTCAAAGACCCTAAAATTAGACCTCAAGGTCAAGATGGTATAAGCTCAGAAAGAAGCACTTTTCAAAGCACTCACTCATAATATTTGGGTGTTTGGCTTTAGCTAACATTGCCTTTTCTACTTTTCACTCTTATTCCACAGACCCTCCCCCAAAAGAGGAAAATTTAGCTGCGAAGTCATAAAAAGTCACCAAATATAGCTATTTTATTTATTTATTTATTCATTCATTCATTCATTTATTTTTCTTTATTGATTTTAAAGACAGAGGAAGGGAGAGGGAGAGAGAGAGAGAAACATCGATAACAGAGAACATCAATTGGCCGCCTCCTGCCTGCCCCACACTGGGGATCGGGCCCACAGCCTGGACATGTGCCCTGCCCGGGAACTAAACTGGCAACTCTTGGTGCATGGGTCAATGCTCAACCACTGAGCCACACTAGCCAGGCCAAATATAGCTATTTTAGATTTTCAAATATGGTAGCAGGTAACAAGCACAGTTTGTACACTTTCAATATTAAAAAAAAATTTTTTTTATTAATTTTTAGAGAGAGAGAGGCAGGGAGAGGGAGAGAGAAAAAGTAACATGCACTGGGACCGGGAATCAAACCAGCAATCAACTGAACCAAACCAGCATAGGATGATGCCCAACCAACTGAACCACATTGGCCAGGGCTACTTTTGCTATTTTGATAATAATGATCACCGTTCTCTGAACATGGACAATAAATTAGTGCTTAGCATGAGGCGGGATGCGCCCTAAGACCCACAGTCCAGTGCACTCACTGTGCATAAATGTCCGATAGGCATGTTTGTCAGCTAGTTGCTGGTCCCTTTCTGTCATGCACTTTCTCATTTAATCCTCACTACAGTGCTACCATTTGGAGATTGCCATTAGACCCATTTTATAGTTGAGGAAAGTAAGGCCTGGAGAAGGGCAAATGACTCAACTGGAGTTCTGAGTGGTGGAGCAAAATCCTCAATCTAGGTGTATCTGACTTTGGAGTTGCCACTTGTTACCACCAAGCAGTTCCATCTCCTGTGTTATAAATGTGATGTTGGTGTATATAAACCTTATACCTTCAGCAGGTTTAGAGAAAACCAGAATTACCCTGGATTATTTTAGGGTGTTATTCAGGTATGTTAACTTTATGTTTCCTGTGCCACCTCCAGGCTTTCTCAACAAACTTTGTATGCCAGGAAACCATCCATGAATAGTGGTAAAGAACTCTAATTCCAGTTTCATACCAGTAATTTATAAGCTATGTGACCGGGAGCAAGTTACTCAACACCTCTATGCCTCAATTTTTCTAAATGGAGATAATAATAGCACTTACTTCATTGTTATTATGAAGATTAAATGTCTAATATAATGAGATTGGTGCACAGTATGTGCTGTAGAAAGTGTCAGTAGTAGCAGTTGTTGCCATTATTATTACCACCACCAAAGGCTTTAGCCAGGGTTGCCTTCAAAGCAGTGTTTTTGAGGTGATGATATTCTAGGGGCGGTTAATTGTTTCCTTAAAAGGTCATTAACAAAATCGCAGTAAGTTAACAGTTCACACTCACTGTGATGGCTATAATTTAAAAACAAAGAGAAAATGACAGATGTTGACGAGGATGTGGAGCAATTAGAACCTTTATATACTGCTGATGAAAATGTTAAATTGTGCAGCTACTGTGGAAAACAGTCTGACTGTTCCTCAAAGTTGAACATGGTTACCACATGATCCAGCCATTTCACACCTAAGTATATACCCCAAGGGACTTGAAAACATATGTCCACACAAAAACTTGTATATGAATGTTCATATCACTATTCAGAGTAGCCTAAAAGTGAAAATAACCCAAATATTTATCAACTGATAAATGGATATATTTATCAACTGATGAATGTGATATATTCATACAATTGAATATTATTAAGCTATAAAAAAGAATGAAATTATTTTTTATTTCTTTTATATCATACTAATGATAACTTGCTACAACACGAACTTGAAACATGCTAAGTGAAAGAAGCCAGATACAAAAGGCTATATATTATATGATTCCATGTATATGGATAGGCAAACCCATAGGGACAGAAAATGTGGTTGCCAGGGGTTGGGGGAGAGGAAAGGAATTGGGGTTGACTGCTGATGGTTTTTTTGGGAGGTGATGAAAATGTTCTGGAATTAGGCCGGTTTGGCTCAGTGGTTAGAGTGTCGGCCTGGGGTTCCGAGAGACTCGCGTTCGGTTCCCGCTAAGGATGTGTACCTCGGTTACAGTTTGTCCCCAGCCCTGGTTGGGTCGTGTGGGTGGCAGCCACTTGATGTGTCCCTTTCACCTTGATGTTTCTCTCTCTCTCTCTTCATCTCTCTCCCACTCTATCTGAACAAAAAAAAAAAAAAATGGAAAAATGTCCTCCGGTGAGGATAAAAAAAAAGAAAAGAAAATGTTCTGGAATTAGAGAGTGATGATGGTTGTATAACATAGGAAATAATTAAAAACACTAAAACTGTACACTTTGAATTGGTGAATTTTATGTTTTGTGAACCCTGTCTCAATTTTAAAGAATGCAATGGGGGAAAAAAATAAAATCATTAGTGAAATAGTTTCTGATCATGGTAGTAGAACTCCTGCTGAGCATTCAGCAACAACCTCAGAATGTGAGGTGGTTCTGAATGGCCCTGCCCTCTGAAAAACTTTCGTTTGCAGGCTTCCCATTAACAGAAGGGATTCTGGGAAACCACAGCCACCTACCTGCAGAAGAAAATGGACACCCAAAATAAGTTTGATGTATTGTGTAATTCAAAGGCAGGCAGGCTTTTGAGATGAGCCTAAACTAATGGCTTGAAAGGGTGTTTAAAAGGGAAAGCTATAGCCTGACTGGTCTGATGTCCTGCCCAGTCAGCAGAAATGGCACATTAAGAATGAGAAGTATTTAAAACTGGCATCAATGACACGTGTTCTCCCTGTCTTACAGGATTTAGTTAATGCACAGTTCTTCTGTGGAATTGATTAAGGTTGGAAGGTTCTTTCCCCTTTTCCTGGCTCCTCCGATGTGCCTCTATTATGGCAGAAGGCAGGAAGTTCTCTGGAAATGAACACTCAAAGGTTGCACTCTTCTTTAAGCAAATTAAGGCCTTTGGGGATGGCCAAGTGGCCTATCAGGTTTTGCCAGGGCCAGTGAGCCCCATTACCAACCAAGGTGTTGAGCTTTTTGTTATAGCTCTTAGAGCCAGTTCCTGTGCTGTTGAAATTCCCCAAAGGCCTGTCTATACGAGCCTTGTCAGATGTCAACACACTGCCTGCCCCATCAGAACTTTAGCCTTCCACCTGCAGTGTGGGCTTTAATGAGATGCCCCAGAGCCATCTCACTTGGAACCCAACACTCCCATTTGGTGACTGTGCGGAGAGAAAAAAGGCAGAAACGAGGGAGAGAGGGTACACATGGACAGATCAGAGGGACAAAGCAAAGTAGAGGTTAAAGCTTTGGGGTCAGGCTGGCTTGAATTCAATTCCCAGTTCTGCCTGTTTGCTAGGTATGTGACCTTGGGCAAGTCTCTTCACCTCTGTGAGTCTTGATTTACTCAATTGTAAAATGGGACTACAGTACTTACCTCCCAGGGTTGTTATGGAGGTTAGCTGAGATTCTGTATGGTGCTTCTCATAGGATTAACCCTTGATCACTTACTGGTAACCATGAGGCATGACATTATTAGGATGACTAGCAGCCCTAGCCCACTTGCAGGCTCATGAGCATCCTTAGAGGGTCTAAATTGGGGATTCCAAAGTCCCCAATTCTCAACCATTTTCAGGCCTCACACAGCTTCTGGAAAGCATGCCCGCTTCTGCTGGTACTCATCTTCAGGGTTCACATGAAGGACCTGCCCTTGGACTGGCTCTGGGGCCATCTGGATCCTCCTTGGGATCTGGCCAAATGTTTGGTGGAGACAAAGCCACACTTCTTCATTCAACAAATATTTATTGAGAACTTATTAAGTGCTTAGCACTGGTGTAGGTGCTGTAGATATAGTGATGACCACAACATTTAGCAAAACTCCTGCCCTCATGGAACTTACTTTTTGCTGGAAGCATAGTAAGTAATAATAACAAAATAAGCACAGTAAATATATAATGTGTTAAATGCTGTAGAGAAAATAAAGCAGGGAACAAGGATAAGAATGGAATGGTAGAGGCAAGGGGTTACTTTTTAAAATTTTTATTGTTGAAAATATTACAGATGTCCCCCTCCTTTCCTCCATGACCCCTTCTCCCCACTCCCACCCCCCCTTCTGCTTTCAGGGGGTGCTATTTGAAATACAATGTTCAGAGCCTGCATGGAAGGTGACCTTTGAAGGAAAGGAGGGGGAGGGATCATCTGAAGAAGAGTGAGGTCATCTGGGCAAAGAGAACAGCAAATACAGATGACTTGGGCAGGAGTATATCCAGCCTATTGGCTAGAGCAGATGAATGACGTGAGGGTAGTTTGTCAAGTCAGGGAAGCAGCTGGGGCCTGCCACAGGGAGTTGTGTTTTTATTTTGAGAGAAAGGGTCGTCCCTGGAGGGCTGTGAGTTGAGCAGAAGCACATCATGATCTGACTGCGGTTGTAACAGGTTCGCAGGGTGTGCTTCATAGAGAAGAGCCTGTAGGGATCTGGGCCCAAACTGAGACTGTTAGGAGACTACTGCAATAGTCCAGGCATCAAGAGATTTACTGAGTCTATGGGGTTGGGGGTAGTGTTAGATTCTTGGCTTGTTTCCATGTTCTTCTCCTATCCTCCATTTTGACCCCCCTGCCCCTACCCCTCACCTGTGCTTTGTTTTTATTCACAGCACTCAAAACATGCTGGCAGGAGGCTTGGAATTATCTTTCTGCTCGTGCTAAGGGTTTGGGGCTAGGGAGGCATTGGAAACAGCCAGTCAGTCTCAGTTGAGCCTTTTCATTTTTTCATCCTCCCTCCCAACACTCACAACACCGGTTTAAACCTTAAGTGCGTCTCTGGTCCAGAGCTCCTCTTTTGGGATCTCAGACCCCTTTTGAGAAAGAATCAAAGACCATGGAGCCTCCTACAGATGTCCATATCTTTACTCAATTCCAGGGGCTCACATCTTCCTATTCACAGACCCAGAACCTTGGCTCATTTCAGAGGTACCATTGCTAAGTCCTCAGGGAGGGGGTCGGGCAAAGCAGACAGTAATGGGCAGAGCAGAACAGTGACGTGGGAAACTTCCTTTAATGGCCACAGAAGAGACTTCCAGATGGCCTGAGTAGGTACCAATAATACTATCAGGAGAGGAGCTTGCCCTTAGGCTAGTGCACCACACTTAAAAATGGGAATGGCAGATCATGGGGGTGTGTGGATGAGGTCAGCAGGAGGCACTGATAGGACTTCAGTTTACAGAGAGAGCCTTTGGGGGCTCTGCCTCTCTTGCAGGATGGCCTCAGAGGCAGCTGCAGAAGTTTCCAGTTCTGCAAATCTAGAATATGACATAACGGCTACAAAGCAGGTTAATAACATATCAAGGCTGAGCACTTGATAAAACATCTTAATCTTTCCCTGTTGTAGAAAGGGAAAACTGAGAACAAGGGTTAATCTTCCTGAAGTCTCACAGCTAGTTAGGGGCACAGTTGAGATGAAAATCCAGATCTACCTGGACTCTAGGCTCACACACTGGACCTCAGTGCTATACAGAAGAAGCACCTGAAGAAGCTGTCTGAGCCTGAGGGAGGCCATTTGGGAGGCTGGCAGCCAGCCCAGTTCTGTTTGGGGTCAGCTGTGAGCAGAAGACGTTTCCTTTTTTCTTGGGTGGTCTTGCCCTCAATGCCATTGACACTGACTGACTCTTCTAGAGGGAGTCAGCCTTGTACATCTCAAGGAGGAAACTACCAGTCTGTCTTCTCTAGACTGTCCCTCACTGCAGAGGGCAGCTTCATCATCCTTGTCCCTTTGCCTCTGGACAAGTTCCACGGGTCAGTGTTCCTCTTAAAGTGCGACCCTTTGAAAGAAAAAACAGCATTCATCATTTAGAGCATTAGATCGTAACCTTGAGAATGTTCTTATCAAACCACAAATAGAATCGGACAGAACAAGACCATGTAGCCTCCCATCTCTGAGTGTCTTATTTCTGATAATGCAACTGAAGTCTGCATTAGGGAGGGTTGGAAGCCCAAATGCAGGGCTCACTTGTTGAAGTTAGTCAACTCAACACCAGCCCTCCTTCAGTTCAACCCTCTTTTAAGGAAACTGTTTATGTGAAGACAAGAAAGCAAACATGAACCAATTCAAATGGTACAAAAGGCTACAAAAGCAGGTCTCTCTCCCTCCACCAGCAGTTCACCTCCTGCACAACCAGTTAAACAGTTTCTGTGTCCTGAAGATAGTCTAGGCACGTTCTCAATTCCATTTTGCCTTTTGCTTTCTTTAAAGGCAATTCCCTCCCATATTATTACATACAGATTTATTTAATTATTTTTTAAGTTAAATAAATTGGGGTTATTTGATTCTTTAAACAGCTACCTCATTCTTAATTTTTTTAAGGTTTTCTATTTACTTTTTTTATTAATTTATTTTTGTTACAGATGTTTCTCCTTTTTGCCCCATTGACACCCTCCTCCCAATCCTATCCCCCCGCCCCCCACACCATCCCCTTTAAGGTTTCTTAAAAAGCCCTGCCCAGTTTGGCTCAGCAGTTAGAGTGTTGGCCTTTGGACCAAAGAGTTGTGGGTTTGATTCTGGTCAAGAACACATACCTTGGTTGTGGTTCAGTCCCCGGCCCTGATCGGGGTTGTGCAGGAAACAACCAGTTGATGTGTCTCTCTCACATCGATGTTTCTCTCTCTCTCTCCCTCCCTCCCAATCTACCTGAAAATCAATGGAGAAATATCCTCAAGTGAGGATTAAAAAAAGATTTTTTAAAAATTGATTTTTAGCCCTGGCCAGTTTGCTCAGTGGTTAGAGCATTGGCACACAGACCAGAGAGTCCTTGGCTTGGTTCCCACTAAGGGCACGTACCTGGGTTGCAGTTTGTCCCTGGCCCCGGTTGGGGTCGTGTGGGTGGCAGCCACTCGATGTGTCTCTCTCACATCAATGTTTCTCTCTCTCTCTTCCTCCCTCTCTCCCTCCTGCTCTATCTGAAGATAAATGCAAAAATGTCCTCCAGTGAGGACAAAAAAAAATTGATTTTTAGATAGAGGAAGGGAAGAATAGAGAGAGAGAAACATCGATGCGAGAGTAGAACATCAACCGGCTGCCTCCTGCATGCCCCGTACCAGGGATTGAGTCTGCAACCTGGGCATGTGCCCTGACCAGGAATAGAACTGGCAGACTTTTGGTGCATAGGATGATACCCAACCAACCGAGCCACACCAGCCAGGGCACTAATCCTCTACTGATGGATGCTTGGTTTGTCTCCCATATTTGACTACTGCAAACAATGTCTTAGTGAATAACCGTGTACATACGTCCTTGTGCCTGTGTGCAAGCTTCCAATTTTTGATCACATTGGGAAATGAGAAGAGGCCATAAGAAACATCCAAAGCCCTGGCTGGTTTTGCTCAGTGGTTAGAGCATTGACCTGCGGTCCAGAGAGACTTAGGTTCGGTTCCCGCTGAGGGCATGTACCTCGGTTGCAGTTTGTCCCTGGCCCTGGTTGGGTCGTGTGGGTGGCAGCCACTCTATGTGTCCCTTTCACGTCGATGTTTCTCTCTCTCTCTTCCTCTCTCCCTCCCACTGTATCTGAACAAAAATGAAAAAATGTCCTCGAGTGAGGATAAAAAAACAAAACATCCAAACCTGTAAGAATTAACCCCCCCCCGCCTTTATTGATGTTAGAGAGAGATATAGAAACATTGATGAGGGAGAACATCGATTGGCCGTCTCCTGCATGCCCCACACCAGGGATCAGGCCCACAACTCGGGCATGTACCCTGACCAGGAATCGAACAGTTGACCTCTTGGTGCATGGGTCGATGCTCAACCACTGAGCCACACCAGCCGGGCTGCATCATGTTTTATACATTACAATCAAAGGAAGAAACAGAAGAGGTTACATGAAATCCACTGGTGATAGATTTGGGGAGGCAGGAGAAAGCAAAGAGGGTGAAATCTCTGGAATTGGATAAGAAGTAAAAGAAAGAGACATACTTATTTTACATAGGTGAGTACAGGATAGTTAATAGTTATTGGTCTCCTGCTCTGGTGCAGTGATTGTGCCATGAGGGGTCTGGAAAAAGGAAATCACTCTAACATTCCAAAGGCTTGTTATTGGAGATGCAAAAAGACAGTAGACAAGGAAAAAAAGATTTTTAAAAAATTGATATTACCAGCCTAGGACATGACTACCCTCCATGACTCACTTTTAGTTGAGAACTTTTAATTTCAGACCATCCTATGTGGTTACTTTAGGTCTCTGAGTTTGTAAGGCCATCATGCAGGGCTCCCCTGAGCTTGTCAGGTTTAGTATGTGGCCCCCTTTTTGTCCACAGGACCACAGAGTCTTGTAAGAGCTTCAACCAGTAAACTTAAAATTTGGGGAACCGAGCTGGGACAGATGCCATAGGTCCTTGTGGTGGCAGCAACAGTACCATGGCATCTTACAGTTAGCCATGTGGCCAGTGGCTGCACCCTAGCATATGTCAAAGTCTACATCTGGAACCATGGGTTGGTCTTCATGTCATTTTCTTATTTTTGATTTTTTACTTGGAATTTTTGGAGTGAGAAACCCCAGTCTGAGATATTTCTGCCTTTTTCTGGGTGGGACTCAGCAGGATGTGAGATTGGTTATGGGGGTTTATTTCTCTTCTCTGGAGCCTGAGCAAAGGCACACATGGGGGCTAAGTGATTACCTTCAGAGCCAGTTGAGTAGATATAGCAAACACTCTTGGAAGCAGCTGCCTTTCACATCAATATTTATTTGTTCTTGATAATGAAAAATGATGTTAACATCTACTAAGAAAGAGAAAGCCTCCTCTTGTAAGCTCTGTGGGACAGTGAGCACTGGTTTTGGAGTCATCTGTGATTGCATGTGCCTGGGAAATGTCCAGCTTCTGAAGCTTGAGCTTCCAGCTGTTCTTTGGGGCTGTTTCAGGAGCTGTATTCCAAATGTCAAAGGCAGAAGGCCCAATATTTTCTAACACAACCCACATTTGGAAAAGGTGCAAGCCTCACATTCATTCTTTGTGTTGCAGAAGACATTTCCAGGCTTTGTTTCTGAGTTACTGAATGATCCAAACTTCTGAACTCCATGACAGCTTTTCCTATTCCCACAGCCAGTGTCAGCATATTTCTGTGTCAGCTAAGCACTTGGGAAATGCTACCCCCAGACTGGCGCATATTTCTATCTGGGTTGTGTTTTTTAGAGAATTAAGTCTGTGGTGTTAAGCAAACTACCTTTGTGCTCAGCATGGATTTTCCTCTATCTCGTGCTGCTTATACCTACCCATGGAGCTTTGCTTCCTCCTCAAAGCAGAGTAGTTTTAACCACTGGCTAAACCAGCACTGGCAGATTCTGGGTGTAAATGCTACTTTAGAGACTGACTGGCTCTGTGACCTTGAGCAAATGACTTAAGTCTTTCTGGGCCTCAGGCTCATCAGCATCAAGGGGATTCAAGATCCCACCTGCTTCACAGCAGTTGAGTGTGAAGAGCTCAGCACAATGCCTGCACATAATGACTATCATTATATTGAATATTTATTTACTCTTCCAATTATTGTTAATTAAGAATGATTTGTAACTTTTCTTTTCCTTCCCTACTTTTTCATAACTCTGACCTTGGCATTACTGGGTACTGGGTACATGGT
Organism: Molossus molossus; assembly: GCF_014108415.1. Classification (NCBI taxonomy): domain Eukaryota; kingdom Metazoa; phylum Chordata; class Mammalia; order Chiroptera; family Molossidae; genus Molossus; species Molossus molossus. The sequence continues at coordinate 35,936,638 of NW_023425357.1, read as the reverse complement.
TCTTGTCTTTTATGAAGCATGGGACTTTGACTCATGGGGTCTTTCTCAAAGGAGATCCTAGTAACTATTTTTGTTATAGGTTCACTGAGATATAACTTACATACCATACAATTTACCTACTCTTAAGTGTACAGTGATTATTTTTATAAACGTCCACAGCTGTCTGGCCATCACCACAATCCAGTTCTAGAATTATCATCTCACAAGTTCCCTCATGCCTATTGGCAACCAAGCCCCACCCCCAGCTCTAGGCAACCACTGATCTGTTTTCTGTCTTGGATTTCATATAAATGAAATATGTGTTCTTTTGTACACTTTTTAAAAATACTCAGGCATGATGGTCTCTGCCCCAGACTAACTAAATCTGATCTTCTGGGCTGGTAGTTTTTTTTATAGTCTTTTGTTTTGTTTTTCACTTTGCATAACACTTTTAAGGTCCATCTATATTATTGTTATTGTTTTTATTGCTGAGTAGCTGTACAATAATTTATCCATCCTAATAACTATCTAGGTTGATTTTTGTTATTGTTTAATGGGAAAGTGGGGGAGAAAGGTGAAAGTTGGGGAAGAAGGTCCTTAAAAATATGGTAGTACCCATACTCTAATTTTAGAAAAACAGGATATCAAGGCATACAGGATAGGGGAAGTAAGCGAATTAGGAAATGGTTGAAGACCAGAATCTGAAGGACACATAACAAGCACTAACAGTGGCTTCTCTGCTTGGATGAGACCATGAGTGCTTTTTTTGTCATTTAAATATGTTTTTATTGATTTTAGAGAGAGAGGAAGGAGAGGGAGAGAGAGATCGTAACATCAATGAGAGAGAAACATTGATCAGCTACCTCCTGCACACCCTCTACTGGGGATCAAGCTTGCAACCCAGGCATGTGCCCTGTCCAGTAATCAGACCAGCAACCTCTTGGTGCATGGGTCAACACTCAACCACTGAGTCACACCACCAGCTGTGTGCCATGAGTGCTTTTGATTTGTCTTTTTTTTTGGTGACAGCTTTATTGAGATATAACTTACATATCATACATTAAATCCATTTAAATTGTAGGATTTAATGGCTCTTCAGTATATCTACAGAGTTGTGCAACTACAAACTATTTGAGAACATTTTCATTATCCCCCAAAAAAATCCCTCACCACTTGGCTCCCCCCTTCCCCAACCCCCAGACATAGGCAACCACTAATTTATTTTTGGTCTATAGATCTGTACATTTCATATAAATTAAACCACACAATACATGGTCTTTTATGACTGGCCTTCTTTTAGTATAATGTTTACAGGATTCAATCATGGTGTAGCATGCATCAGTACTTCATTTTTCTTTACTGCTGAAGACATAAAATTCTATTGTATGGAGATACCACATTTTAACCATTCATCAGTTGATGAACACTTTGTTTCTTTTCACTTTTTGGCTATTATGAATAATGTTACTATGTCATCTATGTTCTGTCACTTTTTCCCTCTAACACAAAGTTCTGCTATTGAAATGAAAAATAAAAACAAAACTTAAGATTTGAGGGAAAAATAGCACCCTGAGTAAAAAATGACTGAGGAATGTGAAGTGTGTGTGTTTTTACCATCATGTTATTATCCAATAGTAGATGGAAGGGAAGTCAGTGGGTATCACATCCTGCTGTCGGAGAGACAGAGGTGAGAGGTGGGGAAGAAGGAGGTCTCAAAACCCAGAAGATCAGCCTTGGCCAGTGTGGCTCAGTTGGTTGGACATTCTCCCATGCACGAAAGGTTGCCAGTTGAAACCCCAGTAAGGGCACATGCCTGGGTTGTGGGCTTGATCCCCCATAGGGGTCATGCAGGAGGTAGCCAATCAATGTTTCGCTCGCACATTGATACTTCTCTCTCTCTCTCTCTCTCTCTCTCTCTCTTTCTTAAAAACAAACAAACAACCCTGGCCAGTTTGGCTCAGCGGTTAGAGCGTCGGCCGGGTTCGGTTCCCGCTAAGGGCATGTACCTCAGTTGCAGTTTGTCCCGGGCCCTGATTGGGTCGTGCGGGTGGCAGCCACTCAGTGTGTCCCTTTGACGTCGATGTCTCTCTCTCTCTCTCTCTCTCTCTCTCTCTCTTCCTTCCACTCTATCTAAACAAACAAACAAACAAAAAATGTCCTCGGGTGAGGATAAAAAAAAAAAGAGAGAAAAAACAAACAAACAAACAAAAAACCCAGAAGATAGACTGTGGATATCAGATTTTTCAGAGGTCAAGACTGTAGGTCCTGGGGCTCACTCTCCCTCCTGGGAACACACCCACGCCTTTCTTCCCTCTCAGGCATGCATCTCCTAAACTCTAAGGGACCCTATGAGACTTGCAACCAGGGGAACAATGGGCAGCCACAGCTCGTCCTGGGCTAACCCCCTGAAGCTGTCCCCAAAGCCCCTTTTCTCTGACTCCCAGTGAGCCAGAGCAGCCCCACCTAGGCTGTCTCCTGTTGCTTCTTCTATCCTACTCAGCCCTTCCTGGTTTCACTGTCCCCAGTTTTAATAAATGTACTCCCTCAAAAAAAAAAAAGACTGTAGGTCTTGGGAGTCAGTCAGACTTGGGTTTGAATCCTACCTCAAGCCACTCAATGCTTTATGAGCTTGGGAGAGTCATTCTCTGAGCCTTTACTAGTAAACTGGAAGAGTGATACTTCCCTCACTGGTGTTGTGATAATGTAAAGTATTTATTATATCTCTTGCCTCTTCTAAGGGCAACCTTTAGAAAGCCATTCTCCACCACCACTGTGTGCTCCAAGCACCTCGGGGAGGTTTAAAATATACTCATGCCTCACCCTGGCTGGATTGGCTCAGCGGTTAGAGCATCAGCCTGTGGTCCAGAGAGGCCCGGGTTCGGTTCCTGCTAAGGGCAGGTACCTCGGTTGCAGTTTGTCCCCAGCCCTGGTTAGGTCGTGCGGGAGGCAGCCACTCCATGTGTCCCTTTCACACTGATGTTTCTCTCTCTTTCTCTATCCCTCTCTATCCCTCCCACTCTATCTGAACAAAAAATGGGAAAATGTTCTTGGGTGAAGATTAAAAAAAAAAATATATATATATATATATATATATATATATATATATATATACTCATGCCTGTGCTCTCCTAGTCCTAAAGATCGAATTCAGTTAGCCCAGGGCAGGGGCCAAGACTGGGTATTTTTATTTATTTATTTATATTTTATTTTATTATTATTTTTTGTTATGTGCCCCTAGCAAGAACCGAACCTGGGACCCTCTGGTCCACATGCCACCGCAGGCCGACACTCCAACCGCTGAGCCAAACCAGCCAGGACAAGACTGGGTATTTTTTTTTTTTTTAATCCTCACCCGAGGATATTTTTTGATATTTTGTTCAGATAGAGTGGGAGGGGGGAGAGAGAGAGAGAGAGAAACATCGACGTGAAAGGGACATTGGGCGGTCGCCACCCACATGACCCAACCATGGCCGGGGACAAACTGCAGCCGAGGCACGAGCCCCCAGCGGGATCCGAACCCAGGTCTCTCTGGACCGCAGGCGACGCTCTAACTGCTGAGCCAAACCAGCCAGGGCAAGACTGGGTATTTTTAAAAAGCTTCCCAGGAGAGTCTGTACAGGGCACATTAGATCTTGGATTGGAAATGATATTATAGGTATACTGGTCAAGGTACTTTATTTCACAAGTGGGTAACTAAGAGCCCTCCCAAGAGGGCCTAGTACCCAATCTTCCAACCCAGGCCTATCAGCTGTCCCTTCTATAAGGGGTCAGCAGGAGTTGAAAGGAAGAGGGGTTTACTTGCTTTGGAATTCCAGAACACGGGGCCCTCTCTGGCCTTGGGGAACACAACAGAAAGGAAAGTGGACAGGTATTGTGGTGTATAAGGGAGCCTTTTCTAATCAATAAGCTGGAGTTGCCCAACGTGGCCACAGGAATGCTTCCTGGGTTGCAGGCCATGGGAATGATCAATTTTCACAAGCGGGTTGCGTGTTTGTGTATTTAACATGGGGGCCAGAAGCTGGGACAATAAAATTCCAATTTAGTGTGGAAGCCAGAGGGCCTTCTAATACTCTTTGTTCTTCGTGAGTAACCCAAACAAGTTTTCCTTGTTGTGACAGGGAAGAAGTCCCCCTTCCACCTCTGCAGTACTAGACCAGTTGCCAACTCAGAGTGGACACTTATTAATTTGTTAATTATCTCTTCCTTACTGGAATGTAAACCTCATGAGGGCAGGGGCATTTCTTTGTTCTGCTGTATTCCTAGGCCTTCATGATGCAAGAAACTAGTAAGAGCTCAGGCGCTACTTTGTTGAAAAAAAAAATCCTTGAAACAACCCTCAAAGGAGATGAAAAGAATGGGGAAACTGATGCTCATGAGAGTCAAAATAACTTGCCTACAGTGGCACATAAAAACCACATCTGGGATTTGAATCTAAATTGGTTTGACCCCATTTACACAGAGTAAAATTATAAAAGTGTTTGCACTGGCTTTTAACCAACTCCACAAGTGCCATGTATGACATTTTTTACTGGGCTAATTCTGATCAACATCCATGGTGTTTTGTTTGCTGTTCAAGAACTGAAACAGCATTAGCCCAAGCCATGACTGGGGAGCGAAAATACACTGACTGAGTGGCCCAGAATGCAAGTTACCTTAAACCATGCTGGAAAACCAAGAGTGATGGATCACTTCTTTGTCCTTGTGGGCTCCCCTTTGCCGGGCCCTGGGCTAATTTTTCCTTCACCTGTAATCTTACTGTTTTCCCTCTGTACTGATGCCCTGCTCTCCCCTCCCCCTCCATCTGTTTTGATGGAAACAGAAGTGAAGAGGACTTTGCTCCTTACATCCTACCCAGGCAGCCTTCATCATTGACACCTGTTATTTGGGTGAAAGTTAAGTGAAGGCAGAGACCATTTAAAATGTGTTATGGGGTGCCCTGGCCAGTTTTGCTCAGTGGTTAGAGAATCAGCCTGTGGACCAAAGAGTTGTGGGTTCGATTCTGGCCAACAGCACATACCTGGTCAGGGTAGTACGGGAGGCAACCAGTCAATGTGTGTCTTTCTCATGTCCATGTTTCTCTCTCTCTCCCACTCTATCTCAAGATAAATGGAAAAAGTATCCTCGGGTGAGGATTTAAAAAAAAAACAAAAGTGTTCTGGGCAAGGACATATTGGGAGGCTGGGAGAAAGAACTCAATAAGCTTCATGAGCATATAAACTTCCCATCCTTGGGGCCTCCTGGGAGCCACCTGTCAACAAGAAAGCTCTGAGCAGTTGTGGGCGCCCCAGGTGACGACACCCCTAGAACATATCACCCGGGCTTTGTGGACACACGCCTTGTATTGTGCTTGTGAAACCTGATATTCCAAGCTGCTTATCTTTCCCAGAAAACTGTTTGGGGTTTAAGGCTAGCTCATTAGAAGAACTCTGACTTATTTTAGCTAATGTAACATAGTGACTTAAAGGAGAACATTCTTTTTTTTAAAGGAAAGTAGTTGTTTTTGTTTGTTTTGTTTTTAATTTTTTTTCTTTATTGATTATAGAGAGAGAGGGAGAGATAGATAGAAACATCGATTAGAGAGAACATTGATTGGCTGCCTCCTGCATGCCCCCAACTGAGGATCGGGCCCAGAACCTGGGCATGTGCCCTGACCGGGAATCGAACTGGTGACCTCTTGGTGCATGGGTCTATGCTCAACCACTGAGCCACACCAGCCGGGCAGGAGAACATTCTTGAATCTAACATTTAAAACTTTCTCCTTCACTTGGCTTCTGACTGTCATTAATGTTTTCTGCAGCTTGGAACTGGATTTCCAAGGTACAGAAGCTTTCATTCAGAGAGAGAGAGGGAGTGAGTGTGTGTAAGGGGAAGATGGAGACTGGAAACTTGGCCATTATTCCAGCTACTCTCTACCTGTCATATTCTTTTGTGTGAACTAACTTCCAGTATTCATTCAAATAGTAATCATCTTGCATAATGGCTTATCAATACTAAGAGGCTACCTGGTGGTTAAGTCCTGACAGTGGCCGCAGACCACAGGCTCTGTCACTTGATGGCCTTGTGGTCTGGCCAGTCTCTTCAGTGACACTTCTCTGAGCCTCAGTTTCCTTATTCATAAGCTAGGGCTGCTAAATTCATACTACCCAGGGCCGCTGCATGTAAGACTATTAGGTTGTGTTCTGTTCATAATTCTCAGTAGCAAATGGACACATACAATCTGAGACCGCTTGGGGTTAAAATGATAGTCTTCCTGGTGCAATTTGAATGTCCTCGACATCTCTGAGCATGGACAAACTGGAGGCTTAATTACATTTTCTGCTCAGCATGGTTGTTCAATAAACGCATAATGTTCACTAATTTCATGGACACCCATCAAAGGAAGACATTCCAGAATCACCCAGTGCCATCAAAGAAAATGAAACCTAAAAAGAAATATTGTAGACAATGGTAGCTATGGAGAATTATGGCATTGTGGTTGGAGTTTGAAACATTGTCCCTAAGTAGCAAGAGAAACTTGCCCAGCTACATGATCCATGTCTGTCTTCCCAGGGTTCCTTTTGTCCACCAAGATTAACTTGTTGTCTTTTATCTTCACTATTTAAGTTTTAAATCGAAGTCCTTGGTTTGGGGGTACGCAGTGGCAGTGTGACCCCGAGGAGCTTCAGAGAGCTCTCTGATCTAGCCCTCATGTTATGTGTGTGACTTTCTCTTCCTGAGGCTGAGTACTCAGTTCAAATGGTTCTTGAAATGAAGCTAAATGCCCTGTTCTTTGGTGTTAGCTGTGGGAAATGCGTTCTGAAGAGAGAGAAACAATCCATAATGCACGCCTTTGTGTGTGGTGTGGGGAAGACACGCTTTCAAGTACTTGCTTCTAAGAGACTGGGTTATCCCATTAGTTACCGAATAACCCAACTATAGTTGGTTGGCATGGAGAGCAGGCCCCTGTCCTTAAATCTCAACATCTCCTGGAAATATATAGAGGCTTTTCAGACTGTCTTGTTCCTACCCACTCACATTCCAGTTATGGGGCTGGGCGGGGGTGGGAGAAGAATGCTTAAAGCTGGACTGTTCTGTGGCCTGATGGCAATTCTAAGCAAAGACTGGGAGCTCAGAGCCTGCCCCAGGACCCAAAGCTTTTCACGGGTTTAATTTGAACTTCAGTCATCTCTTCAGGGTCTTCCATGAAAGCTACTACTTCTGCCAAATAAGCTAGATAATGGGGCGCTTGTAGGATGAAAACACACAAAATCACAACATGTTAAAGATACTTTTAAAAAGTCATTTTTATTTTTGTTTTATTTATTTGTTTGTTTGTTTGTTTTTTAATCCTCACCTGAGGACATTTTTTGATATTTTGTTCAGATAGAGTGGGAGGGAGAGAGAGAGAGAGAAACATCAACGTGAAAGGGACACATCGAGTGGTTACCACCTACACAACCCAACCAGGGCTGTGGACAAACTGCGACCAAGGTACGTGCCCCTAGTGGGAACCGAATCCAGGTCTCTCTGGACTTCAGGCCGACACTCTAACCGCTAAACCAACCGAGCCAAGGCTTTTTTTTTTTTGGTGGTACGTGCCCCTAGCGGGAACCAAACCCAGGACTCTCTGGTCCACGGGCCGATGCTCAACCACTGAACCAAACTGGCCAGGGCACGGCCAGGACTATTTTTGTTGTTTTAAAAAGTAATTCACTGTCACCCTGGCCAGGTTTGCTCAGTGGTTAGAGCATCAGCCTGCAGACCAATGAGTTGCAGGTTCAATTCTGTTCAAGGGCACATACCTCAGTTGTTGTTTGTCCCTGGCCCTGGTTGGGTCATGTGGGAGGCAACCAGTCGATGTGGCTCTATCACATCAATGTCTCTCTCTCCCTCCCTCCCTCCCACTCTTTCTAATAATAAGTAGAAAAATAAGATGAGGAATACAAAAACAAAAAAGTAATTCACTGTCGTTGTGACATGCAATATAATGCAAAGATGAATAAGGAAAACGTGTTTAACGCAAAAAAAACCGCCTCCTGCACTACACTTCTTCCAGTCTTCGCCCCACCTACCTCCACCCAGATTACTGTTAACCTCCTGGTGCATAGAATTCCATACTTTCCTGGAAGGTCTTTGTAATTTTTAAAGAAAATATTCCTTTTTATTATTGCTGGAAAGCATATTCCCGTTCGCATATAGAAACAGTGGTGAAGACATCTCAGCCCCTTCACTCATGAGCATATAATTTAGGGCAAAGAAAATGGGACAGTGATGTCTACTCAAAGGATGGGGAGGTGGAAAAATTAAATCAGAAAATTGGACATAAGGAGCACAGTGCAAGGGGTCTGGCTTATGGAGAGAGGCATGAGGAAGAATGATTGGGAACATGAACTCTCAGACTGTCTGGATTCCAGTCCCAGCTCTGCTACTTACTACCTGCCTCAATTTCCCCATCTTAAAGAAGGGAACACTGATAGTGCCAACCTCATGGAGTTCTGGGATTAATATTTGTAAAGTTCTTAGAATAGAACTGGATACAGTGTTCTATACATTAAAAGTATTTAAAAATTAGTCAAAGGTAGTTGAAGCTATTAGTTGAGGTGGCAGTTTGTTGTTTCGTTTTAATCCTCACCCGAGGATATTTTTCCATTTTTATCTTCAGATATGGAAAGAGGAAGAGAGGGGCGGGGGGCATTGATGTGAGAGAGACATATCAATTGGTTGCCTCCCACATGGCCCCAACCAGGACCGGGGACTGAACTGCAACTGAGGTACATGCCCTTGACCAGAATTGAACCCACAACTCTTTGATCATGGGCCAATGCTCTAATACTTGAGCCAAACTGGCCAGGGCAGAGGTTGTAGTTTTTGATGGTGGTGATAATATTATTGTGGTGAAAAGGTTTTTCCCATTAAGAGATTGCCATTGGGTTCTTGGCTCTTGTCTTTGGGATTTGGTTTTTAGACCAAGTGACCAAATGACAGGTTTAAGAAAGGAGGAAGACATGCTGACTTAAAGAATACTTGGTTCCTTGCTGACTTTGTTTTTATTTAACTTTTTTATTGTGAAATGTTCAGTTATACCCAATTCCCATGTCCTGATCCTCTAGTTTCAACAGTTTGCCATTCTTGTTTCCTCTCCCACATGCTGGCGTTAATGTTCACTCTGGCTCCTAGTCACTGGCCAGTCCCTGCCAGGTGTGAAGTAAGCTTCCCAGAGCCTTCCCAGAGCTGGAGATCCCCTCAGTCTGTCCTATAATTTCTGGTTTATCAGCCCAGAGGATCAGGTTTCCCGGAAAGATAATGGACCTTAATGAGTACCTAGAAATTCAGGTTGGGGCTGCCTGTGGGCCACACTTACCCTGTCACTTCTTGAAGGGCGGTGCTTAGCCACCATTAAGATAAGATGCCCCAAAGCAGGTTGAACGCCTTGCATCAAGTTATGTGCAAAACCATTTTCATTTTTTTCAGGCCACCACCCTTGGCAAGTCCAATCTTGCTTGTCCCAACTTTCATTGCCCAGATTTGGGCCGGCTGAGGAAAGGAATGCAGTGTGATAAACGAGGATGTCTCTTGTCCCCTACTTATGTGACAAGCCCTCAAACAGTCCAGTTGCCCCATTACTTCTGGTGGAGTGAACTTGGAGAGGGTTATTTGAAAAACATTTTGTTTTGCTAGTTTGAAAAGAAATTCATGTTTTAGATTTAAAGGACAGTACCTGCCCATTCTTTTATAGACTTCATATTTCTTCTTGGTTCCTGTTGTTATTTTATGGTTCATCTGTTTATTTAGCAAATACTTGTCATCTAGCTTGTATGCAGAGAAATAATAATCTCCTTTGACTTGCATTGTTCTTTTGGTTTCAAAATGTGATTCACATTCACTGCCATGGCTAATCTTCACAAAACCCTAAAGAAGTAGGCTTAATCAGTGGTGGTATTCTTCGTGTTCCAGTAGAAAAAACTGAGGCCCAGAGAGGTTAAGCATTTTGGTAAGGCCACTCAGCAAGAACATTTCAGAATCCGGGTTTATAATCCAGTCACAGACTCAGACTAGCCTTTTCTTGCTGCCCTCCTCCTGTCATTTATTACAGCCTCCACTGCTCACCCCACTTCTACCCCCTTAAGTTTGGAAAGTGAGTTATAGAACCTGCCTAAAAGGTAAGGGTTATGGTGGGGGCATGGTTTAGATTTTTTTACAAACTGGGAGGAAGGGTTGGGTGAGTGATTCAAAGGACCCAGCTCCTTTCCTGTGAACACCCTTCTTGGTTTGGCTGCTTAGTTTATTTGCCAGGTAGTAGACTCCCAACTACTGCATGAGGCAGCCTCAGATACCATTTGTGGATTCTAGCTAGGAGGCAAAATCATGCTTTAAAAATAGCCAAGCCCTGGCCAGTTTGGCTCAGCAGTTAGAGTGTCGGCCTGCGGTCCAGAGAGACCCGAGTTCGGTTCCTGCTAAGGGCACATACCTCAGTTGCAGTTTGTCCCCGGCCCTGGTTGGATTGTGCTGGTGGCAGCCACTCGATGTGTCCCATTCACATCGATGTTTCTCTCTCTCTCTCTCTCTCTCTCTCTCTCTCTCTCTCTTTCTCCCTCCCACTCTATCTGAACAAAATATGGAAAAATGTCCTCGGGTGAGGATTAAAAAATAAGTAAGTAAATAAATAAATACATAAATAAATAAAAAATAGCCAAGGAGCCCAGCCAGTGTGGCTCAGTGGATTGAGTGTCATTCCATGGACTGAGAGGTCCTGGTTGGATTGGGCTTCAGGCTCGGTCCCCAGTAGAGGGCGTGTGGAAGGCGGCCAATTGATGTTTCTTTCTCACATCCATGTTTCCTTCTCACATCGATGTTTCTATCTCCCTCCCTTCCTCTCTCTCTAGAAAATCAATAAAAACATATTTTTGTTTTTATTTAGTTATTTATTTAATCCTCACCCGAGGACATTTTTCCATTTATCTTTAGACAGATTAGGAGGGTGAGAGACAGAGAGAGAGAGAGAGAGAGAGACATCGACTGGTTGTCTCCCTCACGACCCCCACCAGGGCTGTGGATGAACCGCAACCAAAGTACATGCCCTTGGCCGAAATCGAACACGGGTCTCATTGGTCCGTGGGCTGATGCTCTTCTAACCGCTGAGCCACACTGGCCAGAGCTAAAAACATTAAAATATGTATATATCCAAGGCCCCAAGAAAAAAGTGCTCTCCAGAGTGAGGGAGTGCCAACAATGAGACTAAGTAACTCATGTTGAGAGTTAGTCCCAGCTCTGCTGTAACGTGGATGTCAGGTAAACTTCTTGACCTCCCTGAGCCAGTTTCTTCATCTTCAAAATGGGAGTATTTTGATAATTACCCTCCCACCCCAAACACGGTTTTATTTTCTCTGGCAAGGGTGGGGCCGTTGGCTTCAGAAACATTTACAAGGGTGGCCCCTGGTGGAAGAAGTGAAAACTGCAGCTTGGTCATCATGGGTGGCTTTAGGGCTTTCTGGCCCAGATCTGATCCTCATGAATGGAAAGGTGTCTAGCTATGTAAAATATGCACAAGAGCAGGCATTTTATAAAAGATCACTTGGACAAAATAGAAATTTCACTGGATGAATGAAGGGCAGTTATTTGAAAGGGAGGAAAACAGGTCAACTTGAAAGTTTCCCAGAACAAATTGTTTTATCTATGGTTCCCTCTGCCTGGAAGGCTCTTGAGCCAGGTTTCTATAGGACTGGCTCCTTTAGGCTCAGCTCAGATACCTCCACCTCAGAGAGGCCTGCCCTCACTATCCAATAATAAGTTAAGCTTTTCCCAAACCTCCCTGTCCCCCTGTCATTCTTGTAGACCCTCTTTAATTCCTTTATATCTACTAACATTGATTACTATGTGAAATTTTTAATTTTAGTATTTGTCCATCTCTTTCACAATAGTATAATCTTAATAAGAGCAGGTGTCTTGTCTATCTTGTTCACAGTTTTGTTCTCAATGCCCAGCACAGTTTCTAACTTATAGTTTGGTGGAAACTTGATGAATGAGTCCTTTGGAACTCTGATGTTTAGTGTAGAACTTTTCACCACAGCGTCTCCAGCTTTGGATATTAATACTTTAATAACTAAAGTTTTTTATGATTTTTAAAATCCTCACCAGAGGATATGTTTATTGATTAGAGAGAGAGAGAGAGAGAGAGAGAGAAACATTGATGTATCAGTGTGAGAGAAAAACATCAATCAGTTGCCTCCCATACATTCCCCAACCAGGGATCCAACCTGCAACCTTTCTGATGCTCCAACCAACTGAGCCACACAGCCAGGGCAACTAAAGTATTTTAAAACTAGTTTTGTCTTTAAGCCATTGGTCATAAGTTTCCTCACCCAAATTGTCCTTCTCTGCCTTTTGCATCTGACTTGCCTCCCTGTATGATCAAGTTGAAGAGTCCTATCTCCATTGTCTTCCTAACTGACAGTGATCAATTTCTCCTCTGTGCCTCCTGCAAGCAGGAATTACCTCTCAGTGTCTCAGATAATAAGCATATAATCAGCACTCAGTAAATATCTACAGTTATCAATGTCTTTTATGGAGTTCTCACAGGGGTTGAATAAATTATAAACCAAAGCTACATTTGTTTTTAAATTTTTATTTAACAAACTTTAATATAGTGTTTCTGTGATAAGCACTGTTTTGTGTATCTTAAAACAACCTTAGTAGGTAGTTACTATTGTTCCCTTCTTTCTATAGATGGGTAAACTGAGGTACAGAGAAATTAAATAACTCTTCCAAGGTCACAGAGCTAATAAGCAGAGCTGGGACTTAAACCCAGAAAGATTGGTCCAGAGTCTATACTCTTAACCATTATGCCATACTGTCTCTCTCTCTTATTTGCCACTATTTATTTAAATATAACCTAGCCATCGCTTCTGACTGTACCATGGTCTCTAACTCTGGAACTCAATAGGTATTCTGTCTCCATTGTTTTAGGGGTCTGTTTTCATATTATGGAGAGCATCTGAAAAGCAGAAGCCCCTTTTTACTGTTATTGAAAATGAGAAATTACTTTCTAGACAGGTTACTGTTGCACTTATAAGTAGATAAGGAAAAAACAAAAGCAGACAACAATAAAGTCGCCTTCAAATTGTGAAGAACACGATGATATTGACTGCTCTGATATCTTTGCTGTTGTGCCACCAGACCATGGTTTGTTTTGTTTGTGCTTATTTTCTGTTGTCAGGCTTTTGGTGGGTTAGTCCAGTTTGCTTTTTAGAGTAGGAATGTGCTTGTTTTTAAATTGCCCAGTTTCTTAATCACTGTTATTTGTACCCTGCAGTGAGTTTTGAAGGATGTACCGGTCAACCAAGGACCATCTATGTTTCTGATGACACCAGATTCAAAGTGGGCACGGATGGTGTGCTTACGGTCAAACGGCCTTTACAACTACATCATCCAGAGATGAGTTTTCTTGTTCATGCCTGGGACTCCACCCGCAGGAAGCTCTCCACCAAAGTGACACTGAAGGCAGCAGTGAGCGACCACCATCGCCATCGTCATCGTGTATGTTGTAGTGTTTCTTGAAAGTCCACTATTATTTTAGTCTGCTTCCTAATCCAGGTTTCTCTACTTGGCACCATTCAGATTTGGGGCAGGATAATTTTTTGTCTTATGGCTGTCCCATACACTGGGCTGTGTAGCAGCATTCCTGTCTTAACCCACTAGATGCTATTTGCACTCCCTAGTTGTGACAATCACAAATGTCTTTAGACACTGCCATTGTCCTCTGGGGGACAAAATAGCCCCCAGTTACGAAGCTTGGTCTAACTGAACTAATTCTTTTGGGGAATTTTTTTTGTTGCTGTTGGGTAGAGAGGGATCAGGTGGAATGATGGCAAGATGCCACTTTTATTTCTGCGGTAGTGTAGAATAGTGGGCAAGGGCATGGGCTCTGTCTGGAATTGAATCCCAGCCCTGCCATTTACCACCTGAGAAAACATGTGGGAGTTATTTAATCTCTCCATGCTTGAATGTCCTTATCTGTAAAATGGAGATAATAATGACTACATGAATTAATACATGTGAAATGCTAGAACCATGCTAGGCATATAATGACTCAGTAATTGTTAACTGTTCTTATTATTCCCTTTCTGGAGGAAGAATGAGTAAGAGGTTAATTCTCTGATCATTTTGCTCTTTGTATTCCTAGAATGGGAAGAATCAGTGGGAAGCTTTTGCCCCATTGGACTGTAATCTACACAAGATCCTTCCCCATTATATTGCAGTGTCTGGCCCTGGTATGAGTCTGGCACATACTAGGAGGCCAGTAAATATTCACAAACAAATGGACCACCCATAAATGTTAGGATGTATGCCTGGCCAGTTCCTTGGCAAGAATGTTTCTGGGAATTATTACCCAAAAGCCAAATGCTTTTGCCAGTTTCTAAACTGCTCCCATGGTGCATCCAACCAAAATGTCTCTCTGGAAGCCATTCTAGTTGTATTTTGCTACTTCCTTGGAAGTGTGGAATGGGTTCTAAGTGCCACGGCCTTTCAAGGCGGGCTCCTGTTTTTCTTCCCAAAGACTCCTGAGATTCTGGAAACTTAATAGTCCTGATAGGTTGAATTTTTTCTTCCTGGTGTAATTGGACAGACCAGAAAAATGAGGAACTTAGTAGAATTATATTAACATAGCTCCCTGACTAAGTCTTCAATTGACTCTGTCATTCATATAAGTTCAGCACAGTGAGTTCTTACTGGGCAGCTATGCATGAAAGCCTCTTGTGACCAAAGACAGTTTTGAGCTTTGTTTTTCAACTTTTCCTCCTCACCTTTGCCTCTTCCTCCATGTTTGCTGATTGTGATTAGGTTCAAATACACGTTGTAGAAAAACACAAATCACATTGGTTTGTGCAAAATACACTATTTCTCTTTCAAGTTAAGGAAATCCAAGTTAAGGGTTAGTAAGGAGAGTCCACAGTCATCCAGAGCCCAGGCTCCTCTTTTTCTTTCTGTTCTGTCATCCACAGTGCATGGTTTCAATCCTCAAGGATACCTCGTGACCCAAGATGGCTGTTGGAGCTCCAGCAATCACAATTTTATTCTAGGTGACAAGAATGAGAAAGGGAGGAAGCACAAAAATGCATTGCTTAATTGTCCGGCTGCCTTTTTAAGAAAATTTTGTGGACTTTTGAAGCAACACTTCTGCTTATACTTCATTTGCTACAACTTGTCCTCATGGCCACCCAAAGCTGCAAGTGTAGTATAGGAAATGTAGTATTTTACTTGGGTACATTGCTAGATACAAAATTTACATAATATATGGAGAAAGACAGAAAGAGGTATTTTGGTTTTTGGTTTTTTTTAATAATATACATAATTTTATTACAAATTAAAAAAAAATGCAACAGTAGAAAATCCAAAATTTACTATTGATTCTAATTTCTATAAGTTTGTTGTGCTACCATACACAAGTCAAGAATTAAAGAAACCATTAAATATTTAGAAACATTTAACATCAGAAGCCTTAAAATCTAACTGTATGTAGTAGCCGCTCAAAAAGCTACAACCTGCATTTTTATAAAAGTATTTTCTCTACAAAAAATCTTAGCTGTACAAAAATCTGTACAGTTTTTATACTGAAGCTAATATTGAGCTGCACTTGAATTCACATTCTTTTCTTTTTTATCCTCACCTGAGGACATTTTTCTATTTTTTGTTCAGATAGAGTGGGGAGGGAGAGGGAGAGGGGGAGGGGAAGAGAGAGAGTGAGAGAGAGAGAGAGAGAGAGAGAGAAACATTGACGTGAAAGGGACACATCAAGTGGTTGCCACCCGCCTGACCCAACCAGGGCCGGGACAAACTGCAACCGAGGTACATGCCGCCAGCAGGAACCGAACCCGGGCCTCTCTGGACTGCAGGCTGACGCTCCACCGCTGAGCCAAACTGGCCAGGGCAGAATTCACATTCTTAGCAAAACAGTTGCCTGAGAGCACACACACATACTCCACACATCATTATAGGATAGCCATTTATTTTTCATCTTCCTCCTCTTCCTCCTCCTCATCTTCCTCTTCTTCCTCCTCCTCCTCCTCCTCATCTTCTGGTTCATTCTTCTTCTTTGAGCCTGTTGGCCTGCCAGGGCCCTTCTTTCCCACTTCACTTTTGCCCTTGGCACAGTATGTGGCAATATCCTTTTCATATTTCTCTTTTAGCTTAGCTGCTTTTTGTTCATATGGTTGCTTATCTTTGGCTGACTGTTCAGACCACATTTCATCCAATTTCTTTGCAATATCCCCAATGGATAAACCAGGGTGTTCACTTTTGATCTTTGGGCGATGTTCAAAGCAAAACAGGAAGAAGGCAGATGAAGGCCTTTTATGCTTTTAGGAGCATTGAGATCTTTTTTCTTTCCTTCCTTATCACCTTTGGGAGGAACTTAATTTTTCATCTCCCGGTCATAGCGAGCTTTGTCACTCTTTGCCATATCTTCAAACTTTGACTTTTCCTTTGCAGACATGGTCTTCCATCTCTCCAAGCATTTCTTGGAGAATTCAGAAAAATTGACGGAAGAGTCGGGGTGTTTCTTCCTGTGTTCTTCCTGGCAGGTCTGGTGGTAGGTGTTCCTCTGAGTCCCGCTGTGCAGCCGGGTACGTCTGAGACACTTCCCTTGCTGGGCTCCAGCATGAACTGGTTTATCCGGTATTTTTGTTTTTAAATAAGAAAGGAAGAGTGGGGTATTGAGTGGTAGGTGGCAACTCTGCCATAGCTGGTTTGAAGTTTACTTTGCTTTGTCTCTAGTTGAAGGAACCTCAGTGGTCCTACTTGTTTTAAACCTCTCTTTTAATTCATGTAAGAAAAATATTTTTTTAGAATAGATCTTATATGTATATTAAAACACCACCTTGTACACCCTAAATATATATAATTTTTTTTTCTTTTTCTTTTCTTTTTTTTTTTAAATCTTTATTGTTGAATGTAAAATGTATTACAGATGTTCCACATTTTTCCCTCATTGACCCCCTCCTTCCCACTCCCACCCCCCTCCCGCCTTTTCCCACACTATTGTCTGTGTCCATTGGTTATGCATATAAGTTCTTTGGTTTATTTCTTCCCACCACCCCTCCAACCCCTTTCCCTTTGAGGTTTGTCAGTCTAGCAATGAATTTGTACTTCTTAATCTCTTCACCTTTTTCACCCATTCCCCCAACCCCCCTCCCATCTGGCAACCAACAAAATTTCTCTGTATCTATGAGAATGTTTCTGTTTGCTTGTTCATTTTGTTTGTAGACTCAATTGTTGATAGATATGTATTCATTGCCATTTTGTTTGTTCATATATTTTATCTTTTTCTTCAAAAAGACCCTTCATCATTTCATATAATAATGGTTTGGTGGTGATGAACTCCTTTAACTTTTTCTTATCTGGGAAAGTCTTTATATGGCCATCGATTCTAAATGACACTTTGCAGGATAGAGTAATCTTGGTTGTAGGTTCTTGCTTTTCATCACTCTGAATATTTCTTGCCACTCCCTTCTGGCCTGCAAAGTTTCTTTTGAGAAATCAGCTGACAGCCTTATGGGAACTCCCTTGTAGGTAACTGGCTGCCTTTCTCTTGCTGCTTTTAAGATTCTTCTCTTTGTCTTGAACCTTTTGCATTTTGATGATGATGTGTCTTGGTGTGGGCCTCTTGGGGTTCATCTTGTTTGGGACTCTCTGTGCTTCCTGGACTTATATGTCTGTTTCCTTCACCAAGTTAGGAAAGTTTTCTGCCATTATTGTTTCAAACAGGTTTTCGATTTCTTGTTCTCGCTCTTCTCCTTCTGGCACCCCCAAGATGTGAATGTTGGCACGCTTGAAGTTGTCCCAGAGACTCCTTACACTATCCTCATTTTTTTGGATTCTTTTTTCTTTATGCTGTTCTGATTGGGTGTTTTTTGCTTCCTTATATTCCAAATCGATGGTTTGCTTCTTGGATTTACGTACGCTACTATTGAATCTGTGTAAATTATTCTTTATTTCAGTTAGTGCCTCCTTCAATTCTGACTGTGCATCCATAATTTCTGACTGGTCCTTTTTTATGCTCTTGAGGCCCTCACTAAGTTCATTGGGCATCCTTATAAGCAGTATTTTGAACTCAGCATCTGTTAGGTTGCTTATCACCATTTCACTTAGTTCTTTTCTTGGGGTTTTGTTCTGTTCTTTCATTTGGGACCTGTTTCTTTGTCTCCTCATTTTGGCTGCCTCCCTGTGTTTGTTTCTGTGTATTACTTAACGAGAGGTATGGGGCTAGCTGAGACCATACCTCGTTCTGCTTGTTTGAAAGAATTTAGGAAAAGCCTGAAGCAGGATCCAAGACAGGCCAATCCTATGGTTAAGCAAGTGGCAACAGCTTGGGTGGGCCTGAAAGTTGGGTGGGGTAGGGCGGGGCCTCCAGGAATCACCAGGGCGGGGCTACCAGTGTGAGCCAGGTTGCTGGAGTCCCAGATATGGCAACTGTCTGCCGCCCCCAGGAAGGGCTCACCAAAGGAACAAAGGCCTCTGACAGCACATTTGTCCCGGAGAAAGCCCCCCCTCCAGCCCTCGCTCCAGTGCCAAACAGCTCAGTTCTTCCTTGTATGTCTCTGGTGCCCCTCAAGCTGCCTCCCCTCCAAGCTTAGAGGGAGAAAGTCCGATAAGTTCATGAGCAGGCCCTTTAAGGAGCTGCCTGGGACCCCAGCCGCCTCAGCCTCCCTGAGCCTCAGTTCCTGCTGGTTTTTCCAGCCAGAAGTTATGGGGATTCTCTTCCTGGCACTGGAACCCTGAGTGGGGCACCTGGTGTGGGACAGGGATCCCTCAGTCCTCAGAGAGGACCTTTCCAGCCTAGGTGTCCTCCTGATTTTTATCTGCCACACGTGGGTGTGGGACCAGACCTCGAGCCTCCGCCCCTCCTACCAGTCTGGATGCGGCTGCTGCTTTAATCCCGTAGTTGTAGGACTTCCGTTCAGCTCGATTTCAGGCGGTTTTGAATGATGGTTGTTCTGTAGTTTAGTTGTAACTTTGATGTGGTTGTGATACCGTGTTTACCTACGCAGCCATCTTGACAGGAAGTCCAATATATATAATTTTTATTTGCCAATTATACCTAAATAAAGCTGAGGGAAAAATAAGACTAGATCTAAATTTTCAGTTCTTTCCCTTTGTGTGAGTTTTCTCAATCTAGTGCATCCTTTTTTTCTGAGGGTCTAATTCTATGTTTAGTATGTTTAGGCACAATTCCCTTTAATTTTATACATGAAGATGTTATGTTTTGCCAGCACAGTATTCATCATTTTTATTGTCATCCTCTGAAAATATTCTATAACCCTGATGTCAGCAAGGCATGGTCCTTGTCTTCCTCTCTAGTAGGGCAAATGATTCACTCATCAATGCCTGTTCACCATCATGACTGAGAAAGACAGTTGTTTTTAGGCTTAGGTTACAGTGTTGACAGTCAGTTTAATACTTGTTTCTGTGCTGGGGTCAAGTCCTAAACTTGACTTCATTAAAACCATAACTCAGAGTTTTCCAACCAGTTCAACTATCATCTCCATCATTGTCATTTATTGAGCACTTACTATGTTTCAGACATGATTTGTAATATTAGTATCTTATTTCATCAAAGAACTCTAGGTACTAATATTATAGGTGTAGGTACTAATATTATCCCCATTCTTAGACATTAAGAAACTGTGGGACAGAGAAGTTAAATAATCTGCCCAGGAGATAGAGGTGCCACAGTGAGGATTCAAAGCTAGGCAGCCTGGCTCCAGAGCCTGCCCTTGGCCCCAGCAGGACTGCTTCTCTAGGAGATGAATATGAGGATGAGGATGGTATGTGTGTGTGTGCGTCCAGTATGCAGAATTGGGAAGAATTTTGTGATTATATCTGGTCACATCTTATGTCTGTCTTGTTCACTTTGAGTCATTTAAAAAGCGAACAGTGATCAGTGACTATGTAGATGGTGGGAGATGAAATTGTCTTCTGGAACCTTGACAGTGTTACCACTAATCACTTTAAAACACTTAAACAATTTGGAAGATTTTTTCTTTCATCTTCAACTATCTTATTTCCCTGTGTATGCATAAAGTTATCATTATCGCACATGATAACTGTTCAATACAAGTCTCAACAGGTGTTTTTGGTTTCTACCCAACAGCTTCTATTAGAACAAATGGACACCATATAGATATAATGACACCATGAGATTAAGGGATTTGTATTGATCACAAAGTAGTTGTTAGCACCAATCCCAAAACTGACTTATTTTGACTGATAACTCCACTTTGGGGACCTATAACCATAGATAAAACATAAAGGAAAAGAAGTTAAAGCACAAGAATATCCAGTTGCTGAAAAAGTTCTGATACAAAATCATTGGAGTATAATGTTCTATTAAAAATAACAAGTGTGACCAAGTTAGTGTGGCTCAGTGGACTGAGCATTGTCCCATGTACTGAGAGGTCTTGGTTCGATTCCTGGTCAGGACACATGCCCAGGTTGCAGGCTTAATCCCCAGTACGGATCATGCAGGAGGAAGCTGATCAGTGGTTCTCTCTTACATCGATGTTTCTCTGTATCTCTAAAAAAATCAATAAAAACATATTTTTTTAAAAAAGTGTGATACAGCCCTGGCCGGTTTGGCTCAGCGGTTAGAGCGTCGGCCTGCGGTCCTGAGAGACCCGGGTTCGGTTCCCGCTAAGGGCGCGTACCTCGGTTGCAGTTTGTCCCCGGCCCTGGTCGGTTGTGCGGGTGGCAGCCACTCGATGTGTTCCTTTCACATCGATGTTTCTCTCTCTCTCTCTGTTCCTCTCTCTCCCTCCCACTCTACCTGAACAAAAAATGGAAAAATGTCCTCGGGTGAGGATAAAAAAAAAAAAAAAAAAAAAAAAAAAAAAAAAAAAAAAGTGTGATACATATATATGCATAGGCTATGGACACAGATAATAGTGTGGTGAAGACCTGAGCAGGGGCTGGGTAGAGGGATGCAAAGGTGAGGGGGAATGAGGGACATCTGTAATAATGTCACCAATAATAATAAAAAAAAAAAAGACAGGTGTGATTCCTAAAGTATATGATTGCCTAACTACTATGCTGTATATCTGAAACTAATACAAAATAATATTGAATGTAAATTGTAATTGAAAAGTAAACTTAAAAACATGACAGGTATGATATTGTAGGCTTGAAATAACTTGTAAAATAATAGCAAACCCACAAACCTATAATCGTGCATGCATAATGATTACTTGAACTCTGGACAGTAAGAAAAATCCAAAGAGAGCACTTTATTATGGCAAAAGGGTTCTTTGGGTTTTCTTTTGGCTGTTAATTTTGTTATTAACTTAAAACCACAGGCTGCCCCAGAAGTATGAAGATGCTGACTGGATAGGTTGGACTGTTTGGACTGCATTTTCTCTCATGAATTATCTCATTTTGTTCTTCATTTCTTTTCCTTTTAGGACTCTCTCCCTGAAATCCAGGCAGAAGCGCTCACCTTTCCTGAATCCCACCATGGTCTCAGAAGACAGAAGAGAGACTGGGTTATTCCTCCTATCAGCTGCCCAGAAAATGAGAAAGGCCCATTTCCTAAGAATCTGGTTCAGGTAGAGAAGGATGTTCTTTATTTCTTTGGGAGGAATTTGGCAGAGAAGGACTAAAGAGAGGAAGGAGAAAGACCCAATGTAAGGATCCTTCCTTGCTAATTCAGTGTCTGTTTTGTCTTCAGATCAAATCTAACAGGGACAAAGAAACTCAAGTTTTCTACAGCATCACTGGCCAAGGAGCTGATGCACCCCCTGTTGGTGTGTTTATTATTGAAAGAGAAACAGGATGGCTAAAGGTGACGCAGCCTCTGGATAGAGAAGCAATTGCCAAGTACATAGTGAGTATCTCCAAGAAGTTTATTAATGATGAAATCCCTCCCTTCCAAAATTTTTTGGTCAACCCATGTTGGATTCCTAGATCAGATGCTCTGGACATATGAGGAGCTTAATTTGACACTTTAAGAACTATTGCTAGAAGAGAAATGACAGGAGAACCTGGACATGGTGGGGGGAGGTAACTTTTTTTTTTGATAAGGAATAAAGGGGGGAGAGTCTATATGTATCGTGCATAAGTCTAGACCCAAGATATCAATCTATTCTTGGAGCTAAAAGTCTCTGACCCTAATGGGGGAAAAAGGAGAAACATCTGTAATGAAAATAAATTAATAAAATTTTTTAAAAGTCTCTGACCCAAAGGAATGGGCCAGTGATGATGTTGGGGAGCAAAAACTATTTCTGGGCATTGGTAGCTATGTGAACTTAGGGAAGCTGGGAAGTAATGCATTGATGCCAAATGCAGAAAAATATGGGGGACATAATAGAATGGAGTGGCCAGAGCAAATTTTACCTTGCTTTGAAGAAGTCAGAGTTTTAGGCTTTCAACTTTATCTCCTAGGTCTGGCTCCCCTGCCCTTATGTGGGGAATGAGAGCTCTGACATGGTGGGTTTATTCTCTAGCCCACAGGTCTTAACATATTGTGACCTAAATCAGTGTCATGACCTCATTGAAGCAGCAGCATATATGTGAGAAAAGGCCTTTGTTGTGGTTTCCATATACTCGGGCCTTGGAGGGTGGGATGGATGGGGACACCAGGTGGAATCCCATTCTCCTCTGGTTGGGCCACTTCTCTCATTTCTTTCCTCTTTGGGGCCCAAGTAACCCTCACTTGGCTCTTGCAGCTCTTCTCTCATGCTGTGTCTTCAAATGGGAATGCGATTGAGGATCCAATGGAGATTGTGATCACAGTGACAGACCAGAATGACAACAGACCCGAATTCACTCAGGCTGTCTTTGAGGGTTCTGTCATGGAAGGTGCTCTCCCAGGTAATGATGAGCCAAATGCCCAGAAAGATACTTAGATTCTTCTGACCCCAAGTGTCGGGGCTGGCGTTTGGGGTCAGGCCGCTCACAGGGACAGAACTTCTTTGAAAGCCATTGCGTGTGTGCTGTGCATGTGCATGTAGCACCCTACCTGTAAAAACATCTATAAAATAGGAGCAGTTTAAAAACAACCTTCCCTGACAAAACAGATTCTTACCAGTAGTTTAAGCCCCTTATACAATTTTCTTGATCATATTTTTTTCTCTTTCCCATAGAGGTGACACTGCCCTTATCGTTGTGATAATTATTCCCTTGTTTTTTAAAATTTATCTTCTACCATGTGTATATTTACCCCTAGATAATATCTTGTTAGTTTTGCCTACTTCTTCATGTGACAAACTTGTTTTCAAGGTGGTCGAACCAGTTGCACTCCCATCAGCATTGTATATCCTGGAAATATTAGACTTTTTAGCTTTAGTCGATGTATAATTGTATCTCAGTGCAATTTAACATTGCATTTCTCTGATTATTAACAGGCTAAGCATCTTATATGTTTGTTAGCCATTTGAGTTTCTTCTTGATGGCTTATCTATTCAAGTCTCTTGCCCTTTTATTCTCTTGAGCTAATTGTCTTTTTTCTATAAAGTCTTAGAGTTATTTAGATATTTTAGGAACCAGTCCTTTGTCGGTCACATGTGTTATAAATATTTTCTTCCATCTTGAAGGCAATGATCTTAAATGACCCATTATCTCAGGTGAAGCTGTGGCTGAGAAATCAGTTGCCAAAATCTTGGGATTTTTTTCCCTATTCTTTAGGCTATTCACTCAGTAGAAGAGACATGGCAAAATGTTTTAGTTTAAGGTTATTTATTCCCCATCTCCTCTTCGCCTCCACCCCTACCCAAAATAGCTGCTAGAAAAGCTGAGTTCTTAAAATCCCGCTCATCTGGTGGAAGGCTTCCTTCTTCCTGTAGCACTTTGGTAAGAAATTTGGAAATTAGCAGTCAGAAGAGCTATAAATAACATGGTATGTCCCTGGGGCCCTGCCTTTAACACTCTGGACACAGTTGAGTTGAGCAGCATTGATCAGACCCTGAAGTGCAGCTTGACTGAATCATCCTCTCCTTCGATGCTTCCAGGAACCTCCGTGATGCAGGTCACAGCTACAGACGCGGATGACGAAGTGAACACCTACAACGCCGCTATCGCTTATGCCATCGACAGCCAAGACCCTATGCTGCCTCATGACCACATGTTCACCATCAACAGGGACACAGGAGTCATCAGTGTGCTCACCACTGGGCTGGACCGTGAGGTTAGGTGGGGGAGAGATCCAGAGGATGTTGTGGGCAAATGCACATTAGCTAAATCCATGGACAATGTAAAACTCTGCTGAGGCCAGTTACCACCTATATGGTTGTGGTCTGAGCTTTGCGTCTAAACATCTGTCCAGAGGTTTTGTGCCTAGTGGACAGGCTGGTTGGTAGACCAGCATTTAAGCAGATGATAAAATATTTTGTTTCTGTACTATGGACTGTGCTGATGTGACTGTTGGTTCTAACTTGGGTGTGTTCGATTTCTCTGCAGAATTATCCCACCTATACCCTGGTGGTTCATGCTGCTGACCTTCAAGGTGATGGCTTAAGCACAACTGCAAAAGCTGTGATCACGGTCAATGACATCAATGACAACCCTCCCATCTTTGACCCAACCATGGTAATTCTGCAACTCCTTGATGGTTTCCAAAGAAAGGTCCTTTGTCACTTTACAAGTGCTTCTGAGTGAAGCCTTTGAAAACTTTCCTCCAACTAGTGAACTTTAAACTATGAAGTAAGCAGATTGGGGGGACAATTGTCTCTGCCTGGTGCGTATTGGTAAAATTTTGTGAAGTTACAAAAAAGCACCTACTGAATCCATGTTCTCGTACTGTGCATCTTGGTAGCAAATCTTACCAGGTTCTATTTATTCACTGAACAAAATAATTTCTGAGTTTATGCCAGGCACTATGTTAGGCCCTGGAGATATTATTACAAACAAGGTAGACAAAGATGCCATTCTCATGAAGTTCATAGTCTAGCTAGGGAGACATTAGACAACATAAATGGATAGTTGTGTGCAATTATATTAAATGAGGTCCAGGAGAAGGGGCTAAGCCACATGAAAGAACCTTAAACCTTATTGTATTAGTTAGAAATCAGTTCAATGATTAGTAACAGAGACTAGACTCGGGATTTAAACAAATAGGGTTGCCTTTTTTCTTGTGTCACAAAAATCCAGAGGTGGATAGTCCACTCTGTCGGTAGAGACCAAGCCTCCACTGTCTTGCTGTCCCACCATCCTTGGGGCATGATTTCCATCCTCAATGTCACCTTGTGGCCCATGATGGCTGCTGCAACTCCAGCCATATCTGTGCTTCATTCAGGAAGGCAGCAAGGGCAGAGGATGCAAAAGTCATTGCTGCTCTTTTTTCTGGGAAGAACATCCCACAAAGTTTATTTATATCTCATTAACAACTGCAAAGAAAGACTGGAAATATAGTATTTTATTCGGAAACATTGCTGCCTCCAACAATACAGCGAGTGAAGAAGAAGAGAATGAATATTCAGTAGGCAATTAGCAGTGACAGTGAGTAGCATTTATAGTAAGACTTGAAAGGAGGTTGGCAAATGTGGGACAAGGGAGGTTGGAAGAGTGTTGTAGGCAGAAGGATCAGCAAATGCAAAATCCTGAATCAAGAGGGAACTTGATGCTTTGCAAGAACTGTAAAACAGTGTAGTGAACCGAATGATGTTGGGTCCTACAGGACCTTGTAGACTGAGTTAAGAATTTTAGAATTTTAGAACTCAGTCAACAACTGGGCCAGAGTGTGCTGAGGGGCTCAGATAGCCAGGGCTTTGGAAAGCTACTTTAGGTATTCATGAAAGAGGATGCTCCTGAGTGCTAGCTGATCCACTGGCAGGAAATAAGGGCCCTGCTGGTTGAGTGACCACTTCCTCTGAGACTCTTCTCTAAACCTGGGCTCAGAAAGCATTCCCTTAGCCCCCTAACACCTGGTTTCACTGTCTCAGGATGTCCCATCTTCTCCTTTGTTCTGCAGTACCAGGGGCAGGTTCCTGAGAATGAGGCTGATGTCATAATTGCTACGCTCAAAGTGACTGATGCTGACGTCCCCAATACCCCGGCATGGAGGGCCATGTACACCGTATTAAATGATGAGGAGCAATTTGTTGTCACCACAGACCCAGTAACCAACGATGGCATTTTGAAAACAGCTAAGGTTTGTATGGTGCCTGGCAAGATGCAGAAACTGACAGCCCAGCTAGCTGCCCACTCCCTTGTCCCTGGTGTCTTCTCAGTAGATTAGCATGGCATTGGCACAGTAGGGATAGCTGGCTTTCCCAAGTTCTGTGTACCACTTGTGGTTTACAGTGACTCTTCAGGCTCCTGTAAGAAGTTAGGAAGCTCCTACCCAGCATCCTAAAATTGAAGAGGAAGTACCATCTGTTTTAATAGTCACTTCCCTTGAAACATTTGTCTATTGCCCATATTCATTTTGCAAATGAGAGCAAAAATGGTTTACTGGTCTCTGCTATTTTGCTGGGTTATTTTAGAAGTGGGTTAATTATGACTGTGTTTGAAAAATGTATTGGAAACTTGAAACTAAGAAGTTGAGTGATTATTATTATTATTGATTTAAGAGAGAAACATCAATTTGTTCTACTTATTTTTTTTAATACATTTTTATTGATTTTTTTTTTTTTTTTTTTTTTTTTTTTTTAGAGAGAGAGAGAGAAACATCAATTGGCTGCCTCCCACATGCCCCCTTCTGCAGATTGAGCCCGAAACCCAGGCATGTGCCCTGACAGGGAATCGAACTGGGATCTCTCAGTCCATGCAATGACGCTCAATCCACTGAGGCACACTGGCTGGGCTGTTCCACTTATTTATGCAGTCATTGGTTGATTCTTATATGTGCCCTGATCAGGGATCAAACCTGCAACCTTGGCATATTGGGACAATGCTCCAACCAACTGAGCTACCCAGCCAGGGCCTTGAGTAATTTTTTTGTTGAAGTTAGTCAGAGAGTTAACAGATCCCTGGATTAGCCCCAGAACTTTCACTTCCTCTTGAGCAAATGAGGAAACCCTTCACTTCCAAATTACTTAGTATATAATCTTATCTCCCTCTGTTGTTACTCTATCAACAGTAAAAAGAAATGAGTAATTTGAGTCCCTACTATACATAAGGCTTTCATAAAAGTTCCCAGTTTATTCCATATGGCACCTCTGTGAGGTAGTGCCTTTTAATACTTACTTAGCTATAGAAACAGACCCAAAGGTTAAGTTTCCCAAATCACACAGCTGGGAAATTTCCCAGCTGGGATTTGACCTGGTTGCTGACTGATTCTTTGAACTCCAAGTTCTTGCCACTAAAATCCCTGGGTTAGTGAGGAGGATAGCAGGACCTTCTGTCCATTTGCTATCTCATGGACAGCATGTTACACAGCATGTGAACATTCTTCCTGATCTTGACTTAACATACTAGTGTTTGTAACTGAAGCTTGCTGTTTGAGATTTCATGAGTCCATCTTTCTTCTTCTGGGGTTCTCAACTCTAATGCAACTAGATTTGAGGATCACGGGTACATTGCTCACTAAAAGCGATAGTTAAGTTTTTTTTCCTACTAACATAAAATTTTTTAAAACTCATTTTTTTCTGCTCTTTAGGGCTTAGATTTTGAGGCCAAGCAGCAGTACATTCTCTACATAGCAGTAAAGAATGAGGCCCCCTTTGAGGTCACTCTGTCCACTTCCACGGCCACTGTCACCGTGGATGTGCTGGATGTGAATGAAGCCCCCATCTTCATGCCTCTTCAAAAGAGAGTGGAGGTGCCTGAAGACTTTCCAGTGGGACAGGAAATCACATCCTACACTGCCCAGGATCCAGACACATTCATGGACCAGAAGATAACGTAAGTGTGGACTTTTTAACTGACTTGCAGCAACTGGGTGTGTGTATTTTCTATAGTTTATAGCATTTTATCATCATTGATCTGTGTAAGACCCTTCCTTCTCTCAATTGCGCGCACACACACACACACACACACACTTCTATCCTCATTCCCCACACCTTTTCCATTCCTTTCATAGCTAGCCATTCTAGGTATACCATGCTTCCTCTCTTTGAGTTCATGTAGTATAGCAGGAATGTGGTTTTAATAAGCATACATGGCATTGCTTATAAATAGTTTATTGTTCTTTTTAAACTTGAAGATACCTCTATAGTGTAAATTACAGCCAGAAATACTGAAAATACACATAAATCAAGAGCAACAGCGTTAGATTTTTTAGAGCTGGGTTTGACTAGGAAAAACTTTTAGAGCACAAACCCAAACATGGCATGTGTGTCTTGTAATTGTGTGGTTTCCAGGGGTAATAGAGGCCTTCCTCTGCTGTACTCACTTCCTCTTCTCTCAGAGCTGGATTCCTACTTGTTAATATTTACTTTAGCAGAATCTGTCAGAACGCTCTGAACTGTTTATAAAAATGTTAGGAAAATCCAGAGTAGAGTCCAGCCAGTGTGGCTCAGTGGTTGAGTGTCAACCCATGCACCAAGAGGATGCTGGTTCGATTCCGGGTCAGGACACATGCCCAGGTTGTGGGCCCGATCCCCAGTGGGGGGGCATGCAGGAGGTGGCCAATCGAATCGATGTTCTCTCTCATCAATGTTTCTATCTCTCTCTCCCTCTCACTTCCTCTCTAAAATCAATAAAGGAAAAAAACTTATTAAAAAAAAAAAAACTCCAGAGTGGAGTCATGCTTGGTAATTGAGTGTGTTCTTGTTGTGGGCAACAAGTGTTTTAGCTTCAGTGCCTATGACTTATGAAACTTAAACAGACAAAAAGAGTTTAAGTGTGACTTCAACTTCTGAGGTTATTCTGGAAGTGGAGGTTATTCTGGAATGAAAAGACTCATAAATATCTTTAAACCATGTGTCCAGTTAATGATCTTAGTGTCAGCTAGCATTATTAGGTCAAGGACGATGAGAAATTATATTATTATTATTAAATGTTTTTATTGATTTTTTTTAGAGAGGAAGGGAGAGAGAGAGAAAAACATTAATGTGAAAGAGAAACATAGATCGGCTGCCTCCTGCATGCCTCCTGCTGGGTATCAAGCCCGCAACCATGGCATGTACCCGGGAATTGAACAGGGACCTCTCACTCCATGGACGATGTTCAATCCAGTGAGCTACACCAGCCAGTTCAAAAGATAGTAAAGAACCAAAGATAACTTTGTAAAGTTTTTGTTCAGGAGTTTCCCAGCTGGGTTGATATCTTAGCTTGCAATAGTGAAATAGGTAGTTTAAAGCCTCGCTTTGGTCAACTTTAGGGACTAAGTCTTAATAGTGTGTGTACACCCTTACCCCTCTATAAAGACCACTCTATGTAGTTTATTGCTTTGCACTTCTAAGGAAGTAGGGATAAGCCTACAGGTATCCAAGGCCCTTACCTCCTTAGGTTTCTTTGTTTCCCTTTCTGAGCCTTTCCA
Organism: Molossus molossus; assembly: GCF_014108415.1. Lineage (NCBI taxonomy): Eukaryota > Metazoa > Chordata > Mammalia > Chiroptera > Molossidae > Molossus > Molossus molossus. Next base: position 35,907,276 of record NW_023425357.1, on the reverse strand, counting down.
TGACCCCAATGAATAACTGAGCAGTATAATTGTTTTCCATGCCTTTGTTTCTTCTGATGGACTGTTTCTGGTACTCCTGATAAGGTGTTGCTTAACAGAATTCTCTTGGCTTTTGTTTTTCCCATTAAGGCATTTTATTTGCATGTATGTATTACATCCCTGGAAAAAGAATCTCAGATTTTTCCTCCTGTATGTTTTTTGTCTTGCTTCTTCATGGTCCATAATGCCCACTAGAGTTGTCCAGTACAGTGAAACCAAACTGATGGGATGGAAGCAGGACCTTTGTGTTACACATTAAATCTGGGGCTGATTACTCCACACCTGTTTAACTTGCCCATGAGGTTCACAACAATTTTCCCAGCTCTGTGATCATCAATCATTTCAAATTCACCAATGTAACCATGCTTCATCATCACAATTAGAAACCGGACGATGACTTTGGTGCACAGACTAATAAGAACCTGGCATTTGCTTCTCTTTTTGGCATTGTTGATATTCTTGAGAGCATTGGCCAGGACATTCATATGCTACATTATGGGGGCACGAAAAGATGGTGGAAAGAACTCTCTTGGCATTTTGAAAAAAACAACATTTTTTTCTCTGCGAGACCATAAGGATTTTTAGCCTGTCTCATACCTAACATTAAATGCCAATACAGCAGCCCACCCCAAGTCACCTTATCAATCCAAATCTCCAAATGCTAATGGTGGGGGTGTTGAGTGATGTTCTGAAAGAGTTTGCTTTGAAAAATACGTAAGGATTATAGTACTCATTATTCAGGCAAGAATTATTCATAGATGCTAAATATATGGGATGAAAGTTAGTTGGTGAATTAGATATTCTCAAATTATCTCCCCTCAGATTATAGATTAATTGCAAAGAGGAAAAAAGTACCTTTACTGTAAAGAAGTCTGGTGGTCTCTTCTTTATCCAAGTGATCAGAGTGAACATCGATAAAAGAACAAACAGACATCATGTAACTCCTAATGAGATGCACCAAGAAGGACACAATGTCACCTGTATAGTTGGGGGGAAATTGCAATTTGAATGTGTACTATATATTTATTAATAGTATTTTATCAAAGTTATATTTCCTGCAATTGAAAATCAAATTGTTGGTTATATAAGAAAATGCCTTTGTTCTTTGGAGATGATAACACTTTGAAGTATTTATGAGTAAAGGCACATTATGTCTGCAACTTATTCTCATGGTTTAGCAAAGCAAGATATTATGTATCTGTGTCAGCTTTTATATATAAATATTATATATTTATTTATAAATATAAATTTATATAAAAATATTAACAATGGATGAATCTAGGTAAAGGTACATGGTTTTCTGACAACTTTTATATAGGTATGATTTAAAAATATAGAAGTAAAAAAATGTAGAGAGGTAGGAACTGCTCAGCAAAGAGGAACTTTACAATTCGTTAGCTACATGCTGGTTGCTGTTCCCATTCTAAGCCCTCGCTTGTGCCTTTTCAGGTATCGGATTTGGAGGGATATTGCCAACTGGCTGGAAATTAATCCGGAAACTGGTGCCATTTCCACTCGGGCTGAGATGGACAGAGAAGATTTTGAGCATGTGAAGAATAGTACATACACCGCCCTCATTATAGCTACTGACAATGGTAAGGACATCCTTCCCCTTTGGCCTTTGCGGCCTCAACTAGCTCTTGCCACATACCCTCCCCCTTCTTCTTTTGGAGGCATGAGTTCAGTCTTTTTCTTTTATTCTTAAACAAAAGCATTCTCATTGTCAAAACTGAAAATTATTTATTTAGGTCATGTGGAAGTTCCTTTTCACTACTTCCTCTATACCTGAACCCTACTCCTTCCCCATGGCAGCCAGACTGCCTGGGTTTAGATTCTAGGACTGAAGCTCAATGCTTATGTGACCTGGGACTTATTCCCTAATCTTTATGTCCCTCAGTTTCCTTTTTTATTTTTTAATCCTCACCCGAGGACATTTTTTTCCATTTTTTGTTCAGACATTTTTTTCCATTTTTTGTTCAGATAGAGTGGGAGAAAGAGAGAGAGAAACATTGATGTGAAAGGGACACATCAAGTGGCTGCCACCCGCACGACCAACCAGGGCCAGGGAAAAACTGCAACCGAGGTACATGCCCTTAGCGGGAACCGAACCTAGGTCTCTGGACCGCAGGCCGACGCTCTAACTGCTGAGCCACACTGGCCAGGGCCCTCAGTTCCTTTATCTGACAAAATGGTAATATCCCATCAGAATTCATTGAATTAATTTATGTAAATGTGCCTAGAAGATGGCCTGGCTGGTTTGGATGTCGGCCCATGGACCAAAGATTCTTGGGTTCGATTCCAGTCAAGGGCATATACTTCGGTTGTGGTTCTGTCCCCTGCCCTGGTCAGGGTCATGCGGGAGGCAACCTGTCGATGTGTCTCTGTCATATCAATGTTTCTCTCTCTCTCTCTCTTTTCCTCCCTTTTTCTCCCCTTCCCTGCCCCACACCCTCCCATTATTATCTAAAGATAAATGGAAGAATAGGCTTAGGCAAGGATTAAAAAAATTGTGATACTGCTCATAGTTAAAACAAGAAAATTCACGTGATAAATTAAAAAATTCATCCACAGATGAATGGATAAACAAAATGTGGTACATACACACAATGGAATATTATTCAACTTTATTTATTTATTTATTTATTTATTTATTTATTTATTTATTTATTTGGTACGTGCCCCTAGCGGGAACCGAACCCGGGACTCTGGTCCGCAGGCCGATGCTCCGCTGAGCCAAACTGGCCAGGACATATTATTCAACTTTAAAAAGGAAGGAGCCCTGACTGGCCTGGCTCAGCGGTTGGAGCGTTGGCCCATGGACCAGAGTCCTGGGTTTGGTTCCCACTAATGGTACCTACCTCAGTTGCAGTTTGTCCCCGGCCACAGTTGGGGTCGTGTGGGTGGCGGCCACTCAATGTGTCTCTCTCATGTCGATGTTTCTCTCTCTTTTCCTCCCTCTCTCCCTCCCGCTCTATCTGAAGAAAAATGCAAAAATGTCCTCGGATGAGGATTTAAAAAAATAGGAAGGAAATCTGTCACATATTATGGCATGGATAGATGGTGAGGACGTTATGCTAATTGAAATAAACCAGTCACACAAAGACAAAAACTGTATGATTCCACTAACATGAGGTATTAAAGTCAGGTTCATAGAAACAGAAAGTAGAATGGTGATTACCAGGAAATGGAGGGGGAAATGGGAAATTGTTGAATGGATACAGAGTCTCAGTTTTGCAAAGTGAAAAGGTTTTGGAGAGTTTCACAACAATGTAACTAATGAACTGTACTCTTAAAAAGGTGGTACATTTTATGCCGTGTAGTGGGATTATTATTATTTTTTTTTTTTTTTATCATCCTCACCTGAGGACATTTTTCCAATTTTTGTTCAGGTAGAGTGGGAGGGATAGAGAGGAACAGAGAGAGAGAGAAACATCGATGTGAAAGGGACACATCGAGTGGTCGCCACCCACACAACCAACCAGGGCCGGGGACAAACTGCAACCGAGGTACATGCCCTTAGCAGGAACCGAACCCGGGTCTCTCCAGACCGCAGGCCGATGCTCTAACCGCTGAGCCAAACCGGCCAGGGCTGTAGTGGGATTTTTTTAACCATTAAAAAAGAAAAAATAATACTACAGTCTTGCCACCCAGTGAAAGGTCGGCCGAGGGAGGAACACACCTGGGTTCTGGCAAGAGAACTTTATTGGGGAGTTACCTGCAGGGCTGACTCCTAAGGCGGGGTCAGTGCTGGTATCTCTAACAGGCAGGGTTATATATGGGATGTATGGGTGAGCGGCTGGCAGCCCTTAGAGGGAGAGGACAATGTGATTTGGCTACTTGCGTAGGTGTAACTGTAAGGAGATCAAGGAGGGTCTCCACTCCCAGGGTGATTCAACCTGGACACCTGGGGTAGTGTTCTGGAACATCCTGTTTCTCAGAATTCTTTTCATATATCAAGGGAGGAGGGAGTTGGAGACTTTGGCTGCAACCCAATCACCCAGGTATAACTACTTACAGGTTTGAGATATAGTCCCCTGGGTTTTTTTGTGTTTTGTTTTTTTCCCCTTACAATATACTACTGTTGTTGATGATGGTGATGATTCCTTGAGTATGTACTTTTTCTACTACCATATGCTGGGTGCTGCATCAGGATGTAAAATAAATATAAACAGAAGTGTGTATGAACTTTCAGATCTATTTTGAAAATCAACTTGGAGCTATTTTTAAAGGCTCGACCCTTTGCTAATGACCTTACAGTCATAGAAGTTCAGAAAAGAGAAGTGGTGGCGGCAATGAGGACTTCTTAGAGTGGTGAAAATTTAATGGATGAATAAAGATAGGTGAAGAAGAGGAAGGAGGGCGCTTTGGTATGAGGAATAACATGAATAATTGTTATCGAAATGGGGAATAAGCATGTCAGAGACCTGCCCAATCAGGAGTGAAGATGCCCTGGGATTGGCAGGACACGAGGCTCCATGGGTAGGTGACCCCTTAAGAGCTAGGACAAGCTTTGTGTTCAGTCTAATGGGAGGCAGTAGGAATTCATCAGTTCTTGAGCTATGATATATCCTATGTATTCCTTCTTAGGTTCACCACTTGCTACTGGAACGGGAACCCTTCTCCTAATCCTCTCTGATGTGAATGACAATGCCCCCGTACCAGAACCTCGAAATGTGGAATTCTGCCAGAGGAATCCACAGCCTCATATCATCAACATCATTGATCCAGATCTTCCCCCCAACACATCTCCTTTCAGAGCAGAACTAACACATGGGGCAAGTGTCAACTGGACCATTGAGTACAATGACCCAGGTGGGAACTTGAGTCTCATTTTGGAAACTTTGTTCTGACTCTTGTGCTTCCCTGCCCCCACCACTACCTCCCCTTTTGAAATTCCCTTCTCAACATCTAGATGTCACCTTTTCATTTGATGCTTGTTTCCTTGTCCCCTCTACATTTGAGGCATTCCACCAAAAGTCTCTTTTCTTTGCTGGTTGACTCTGTAACATACTACTTAGTAATTTGCAACCCAAGCAGCTCTGCTTTCTTTACTCAGCTTTGGAATGTCTTTAGTTCCTTAATAATCTTATTCTACAATAAACTTTTTTTTCTCTCCTGGTCCCATCACTTATTTTTGTGCTTTCTCTAGAACACGAATCTCTCCTTTTGAAACCAAAGAAAACCTTAGAGTTGGGTGACTACAAAATAAACCTCAGACTCGAAGATTACCAGAACAAAGATCAGGTGACTACCTTAGAAGTGTTTGTGTGTGACTGTGAAGGGCCCGTCGGCAGCTGTAAGAGGAACGCGGCTTTTGCTGAAGCAGGATTGCAGGTTCCTGCCATCCTGGGGATTCTTGGAGGCATCCTTGCTTTGCTAAGTAAGTACTGCTGACAAGCCTATTTTGACTTCTAAACTGGGAGAAGTTTAGCACTTGCTGAACATTTGAGAAGTCAGTGGTCCAAGACTGGAAGGCTGCCTATTGTATTCAGTCAAAAGGGGGCCCAGTCCTTCTATTTTATTGTTCTTCCAATCCCTCAGGGCAGTACTTCTCAAGCTCAAGGGCATACAAATCACCTGTGCCTCTTTTTAATATGACTATTTTGATCTAGTAGGTTTGGGGTGGAGCCTCAGATTCAGCATTTCTAACTAGTTCCCAGGTGATGCTGGGTGTTGAAGGTCCTTGGACCAACTCAGGAGAGCAAGGCCTTGGGATGCTGTCCTCATCAGCACGTGCAGAGCTGGCCAGCTCACCTGCACATTTGATCATTGAGGAGGGATGATTGAAGGAGTAGAAGGCACACATCTGGAAATTGCACACATCATCTTCACTCATATCCCCTTAGCCCAAACACAGCCACACCTGGAAGTTCTCACTCTAACTGGGTGACTGTGTGCCCAATTAAAACTTAGTAGAGGGTGGGAGTGGAGTGTGGGGTGAACAGTGAGCATCAATGACAAAGAATGAAGGAGAAAAAGGAATCTGGGAAAAGTTTGGCAGTTTCTGCCATAGTCTTTAAAACTGATATCACCTGAGCCCACCTAGGGTTGACACATGCTTTTACAGTTTCAAAAAATTGATTTGTTGTTCCATTTACTTATGCATTCATTGGTTTATTCTTGTATGTGCCCTGACCAGGGATCGAATCTACAACCTTGGTGTATTGGGATGATGCTCTAACCAACTGAGCTACCCAGCCAGGACAGAATCTGGTATTTTTTCCAGGGCATCTTCTTCTTCTTACAAGAACAAAGATGGCAGCAACCTTTCATTGTACGGAACACTGTAATTTTATATCCATAAGCAACTAGTTGTCCAGCTATATGTTCTCCATCTGAATTATTGTGAGAACAACCCTATGTTTGTATTCAAATGTTCTGTATGCCTGGAACAGTGCTGTCACTCAGTAGACTGTTGTCCTCTTGCAAATACTTTTGGGCATTTCAGCTTTACACCTTTGAAACAATGTGCTTTCTTGCAAAATGCCTATATTGTGGCTTTAAATCTTGCTGTGACACATCTTCTATGTCATTCAGTAGTGAGTAGTGTATCACAGGATGCAGATGGCATCTTGATTATCTGCAATTAGTTTCAAATCCCCTTGAAAGTTCAGTCAGTCTAAAGTGACACCACCCTCTGGTACCACACCCACTGGGTACTTCTAAGAAATCCTTTCTCCAAGTTTATGTAACCTCCTGTTTTATTGCAATAATGCTTCACTAGGTATGTGAATGTCATATAGGTATTTGGGCACAAGCATCTATAAAGAAAATACTGAATTATATATAGTTTTTTTATTTAAATAAATAGTTTAATATTTTAAAAAATATTAAATGTTAATTGTATATCTTTGAACTTATCCTAAGATCAAATAGCTTTTTTTTAAATTTTGTTTTTGTTTTTTTTGTTTCTTTTGGTACGTGCCCCTAGCAGGAACTGAACCCGGGATTCTCTGGTCCGCAGGCCGACGCTCCAATCGCTGAGCCAAACCGGCCAGGGCAAAAATTAAATAGCTTTTAAAGCTTGCTTACATGACTTTATCTTAAGAGAAGATAAGGTATATACCAGGTGATTTTTTTTAAATAGTCTATGCCCCAACCCATAACTGATTAACAATAATATGCACGTATCAGTCACATTTAGGCTGGACCAACCCTGCTCACAAAACTTCAATGGCATCAACTCACTCAGAACCAAAGCCAAAGTCTTTCCAGTGGCCCACCCGTCCTGGCTACCCCTCTGACTTCCTTGAGATTTCTTTCCCCCTCACTCATTCTGCTACAGCCATGCTGACCACCCCCTTGCTGAAGCACACCAAGCATGATCCTGCTTTTGCCAGTACCATTTCCATTGCTTGGAACACTTCCCCTCAGATTTTAGAAAATAACTGATTGGTTTAAGATCCAACAGTGAGGCATGGCCAGTGTGGCTCAGTGGATTGAGCATTGTTCTGTGGACAAGAGGTCCCAGTTTGATTCCCAGTCAGGGCACATGCCTGAGTTGTGGGCTTGATCCCTGGTAGGGGCTGTGCAAGAGGCAGCCGACCGATATTTCTCTCTTACATCGATGTTTCTATCTCTCTCTCCCTTCCTCTCTAAAAAACATAAAAAAGTTTAAAAAAAGATCCAATTGTGAATTCAAGACCACACTTGAATTCACATATTGTCCAGTATATTGTAATGCATATGTTAACTTCAGGGATGTGAGCATCACCACGTGTTGTCTAATAGCATGTTTGGTATGCAAGGCAGTTGTGCTCTCTGATAGCTGCTGCTTATGGACTTCTTGACCTCTGACTCTTATCACTGTCTCTTCCCCTTCACAGTCCTGATTCTGCTGCTTCTACTGTTTGTTCGGAGGAGACGGGTGGTCAAAGAGCCCTTACTGCCCCCAGAAGATGACACCCGGGACAATGTTTATTACTATGATGAAGAAGGAGGTGGAGAAGAGGACCAGGTGGGTTTTTTAAACTGGTAAAAATCTTAATGGCAACCTTGTTATTTGGAAGAAGCAATGATTAGAGGGCAGACATTTGAAGTAGCTCTCTGTCACTTTGTATATTATTTTTTTTTAAAACTTACCCAAGAACATAGACATTGTCACTGGTCATCATCATTAATACAACATTGCTTATATTTATTGATTGGTAACTGTTCTGAACTCAGATGACTGAACAAAGACACAGAGCAGTTAAGCAACTTACCCAAAGTCACACAGCTAGAAAGCATTTAGAACCAGGTAGTCTGACTCCAGAGCCTACTCTCCTCATTGCTAGTCTCAGCAAGTGAACTTCATTCAAATTATCTTTGATGTGGAGCAACTGAACTGTCTTAATATTTTGTTTCCCATGAGTTATTTTAGTTGTGCTAAACTGTTTTTTTGGTTTTTGTAGATGTTAAATCTTCAGGCTTTCTTTATTTTTCCTAATTTGGAGATGGTCTTAACTTGCCTTATCCTAGAGTTTTCCAGAGAAGTTTTGAAAGTCTGCTGCATTTAGAAGGAAAGTATAAGACCCATCACAGAGTCTGGATAGGGTGGAAAGGGAGCAAATATTTACTGAATAATAATCTAATAATCATACCCTGTAAGAAGTTAATAAGGTACAACTGTCTCCATCTGTATCCACATGTTTTCCTCACAATCCTTTTATGCTGTTATGGAGACTCTTAGGTTGAAAACTATCATTTTAGATTACACTGGCACATGCTTGTAAATATCATACAGTTGGTAGTTAAGTCATCATCTAGTACCATAACCTATAAAACAAATAGAGCCCTGTGTTTATGACTGTTTCTGGTTTACTCTTTGCTGTACTTTTACCTTTTTCTCCAAAGGATTTTGACTTGAGCCAGTTGCACAGGGGCCTGGATGCTCGGCCCGAAGTGACTCGCAATGATGTGGCACCAACCCTCCTGAGTCTGCCCCAGTATCGGCCCCGCCCTGCCAATCCTGATGAAATTGGAAACTTTATTGATGAAGTGAGTAAGCAAAGTCAAAAGCCAAGGCACAACTCATCTCTAAACATAGAAAGGAGCATTGTGTCAAAAGTGAGAAAGAGCCCTGGCTGGTTTGGCTCAGCGGTTAGAGCATCAGCTCAAGACCAGAGAGTCCTGGGTTTGGTTCCTGCTAACAGCATATACCTCGGTTGCAGTTTGTCCCCAGCTCCAGTTGGGGTCCTGTGGGTGGCAACCAGTCGATGTGTCTCTCTCACATCGATGTTTCTCTCTCTCTTTTCCTTCTTCTCTCCCTCTCACTGTATCTGAAGATAAATACAAAAATGTCCTCGGGTGAGGATTAAAAAAAAAGTGAGAGTCTAGATTCTTTTCTTTACCATATTTTCATCTTACATGATCCCTGAGCCCTATTTTTGTGTGTGTCTCATCCGAATTTTAGAAATAATAGCACTGTGAATTGGTCTTAGTGAATTTGCAAAGTCCATATGGCAAAACCACGAATTACTTGAAAAGATTTAATAGAATTAGAAATAAAACTAAAGAGATTCAAAGTAGATCCAATTTGGTTTCACTAATGGGTCTCTTCTCCCATGCATCGCACTGATGGTTGTTAATGTAAATATGTATCCAAGGGCCAGAAAAATGCTATTCATATTGTATATATCAGAAATATACTCAGCTATAAATAAAAGATGCTTAAACAGATAGAAGTAGATTTACCTTTTGCAAATAGAAGGCTGGGGTAAGCAGATGAGACTGGAACAGCAGCCTTTTCTACCTTCCTGCTACATGATACAAATGTAGATCCTTTTTCTCATGTTTGTTGTCTCATGATCACAATATGGCTGCCACACTTCCAGGCCTTACGTCTGTATTCCAATCAGGAAGAAGTAGAAAGGGCAGAGCAGAGGGCCAAAATCTTTCTCCTAGCAAACTGTTGTGCAAGAAGGGTGTTCATCCTACATGTTAGTGGTCAGAACTGTCACAAGATTGCCCCTATCTGCAAGGGAGGATGGAAAATTAGACATTAACTAGTTTAGGGTAAGATGAGGAATAAGTGGAGGTGGGATGAGCAAAAATAACAAATACGATAATGTAGTCTAGTAGGATCTATTTTCTTAAACTATGTTACCTAATCAATTGCTCAGTTACTGGAATGATTTTCAGGGCTTGTCTGATGGTCCAGTGGCCTGTGGCAAGTCTTCATGCAGCTAGATTTTCTTTAGCTTCTCACAGGAGTTGCCACCAAAGACTATACAAAACACAACAATGTTGGAAGTGACCAAGCCACATCCATTCTAGCCACTGGATCTTAGAGAAAACTGGGAATAGGAAGGGCCAGTTTCAACCATCCATTTTAGATACGTCTGGATTCAGGTCCTTTCATTCATTCACATTCATTTGCATGTTATCACATCTGATTGTAGCTTTTCTTTTTTCTTTTTTTTTAATTACAAAAAGAATATGGTTTGCCATTTTAAAAATATAAATTATGACAAAGTATATAAATTAAAAAATGTAAGTTTTTTCTCAATTTCTCTGACCCTACTTACCAGAATTAACTGTTAATTGTCTGGCATTCAGTCTTGCAGACCTTGTGGGCTGAAATGCAGCCTGTGTGGATCGGTATGACTGTCCTCATTGTTTGTAGCCTCTGTCCATCCAGATTGGTTCATGCTTATATCTTCCCTGCCTACATCTAACTTACCATTTTAACTTAGGGGGGCAAATACTCTGCATATTTTCCTATAACTTTATTTTCATTAACAACATATCATGTCCGTCTTCTGTGGCAGTTTGTTTTTGGTTTTGTTTTTTAAATATTTTTCTTTATTGATTTTAGAGAGAGAGGAAGAACAGGAGACATAGAAACATCAATGTGAGAGAGATGCATCGATTGGCTGCCTTCTGCATGCCCCCCACTGGGGATTGGCCCCGCAACCTGGGCATGTGCCCTGACCGGGATTCAAACCAGGACCTCTCAGTCCATGGGAGGATGCTCAACCACTAAGCCACACCAGCTGGACTTCTGCGGCAGTTTGTATAAATTTACCCTGTTAGTCCAGCCAGTGTGGTTCAGTGTTGAGCATTGACCCATGCACCAAGAGGTCTCCAGTTCGATTCCCCGTCAGGACACATGCCCAGGTTGTGGGCCCAATACCCAGTAGGGGCATGCAGGAGGCGGCCAATCAGTGTTCTCTCCCATCAATGTTTCTTTTTCTCTCTCTCCTTTTCCTTTCCTCTCTCTCTAAAATCAATAAAGGAAAAAAAAAATTTACCCTGTTAGTGTTGATTGCTCCTGGTGCTCTACAGGATGGTTGCTTTGTCATGTGGTCCACTTTGATTGAGGCACCAAGAGAAGGCATCTTGCCTAAATGACAGGTATATGGTTCCTTTCATTGAAAGATCGTGTTTTTTTCTTCTTCTTTAGAATTTGAAGGCGGCTGATAGTGACCCCACTGCTCCCCCGTACGACTCTCTGCTCGTGTTTGATTATGAAGGAAGTGGTTCCGAAGCTGCTAGTCTGAGCTCCCTGAACTCCTCGGAGTCAGACCAAGACCAGGACTATGACTACCTAAATGAATGGGGCAATCGCTTCAAGAAGCTGGCAGATATGTACGGAGGTGGTGTGGATGACTAGGGAACTCAAGACAGATGAGAAGAGAGATGGGTCCCTATACTCATGTGATGGGAAATGTAGGAATACTTTTTCTGGTGGTCTTTCAGCTCCCTTCACTTAGGATGAATTTCTGGGGAAGAGAGACTGTGATCGGTGATGCAGTTAGGATAGTTATAATTTCTACTTTATAGATCTAATCTGTGTGTAGTAGAAAGATTTTGACTTATTCCTTGAATCCTTTTTTTCTTTCATCACTCTTTATAAGCCTGCAATTTGCAGCTTATCTTAAGGCTTTTGTCTTATTTTTTAAAGGAAGGGGAGGGGTCAATTGCCCTATTGCTTTGTATATACATAGAAATTTATTTTTAATTTGTGTGCTCTTTTTTTTTTTTTAATCCTATCACCACACTGGTATCCCATGTTCCAGTATTCACTCTTACTCCTCCTGAATTTACATTGCCCCAGATAGGAGTTCTCTGGTGCAGAAACTATTAATCTCTTCTAGGGTAAGAGTCTTAGTCTGGCCATATGACTGGGTATTGTATATTCTGAAGACCTTTAACAGTTTTCTTTTTTTTTATCTCCTGAATGTGTAATTTGAAATAGACATCTATCCACTACTTCTGAGTAGGAATGTTTGTTATGTGAATGTCATTATGGGGTACTTTGGTTCTAAAGAAGGAGACTTGACCAGAAAAGGTGATGAGTTTTCAGGTGCCACTTAACTTTTAATGTTTATCACTAAACTTAAAAGAGTGATATATTTCGGGACTCAGAACAATGCCTAAAGCATTGCAGCCAAAGAGAGAAAATGGCTTGTTACAGCAGATGGAAAACCTGAAAAGTGGGCTTGGAGATGGCAAGATAAATTGTCACTGAGCCGGGCAATTTAGCAAACCAAGGCTAGGAATGGTTGAGGTGGCTCTACCTCTAGCTCTGAAATTCTGGAGAAATGGAAGAATCTCAACATGTGCTTTCTACCAGGATCTGTATACCATGGTTTATACTCAAAGCCCAGAATCATCCCCAAGTGCTTGCTTCTGTTGATGTCCATGGAAAATACTAGCTGATCTGAACACATTTGTCCCAAATTCCAAGAAAACAGAACATTAGAAACTCCAAATTTTTTCTTAGGAGCAAGGGAGGTAGGGGTAAGAAAAACCTCAATTTGGATATTATTTTAGTTGAAATGTGACCATCAAGAAACTTTTGACAATCACAGAAAAGAAGTTTATCTAAATTGCTTTACAGTTTCTCAGCTGTTTTTCAGAGAAAAAAAAAATCATTCCTGCAACCACTTCTTGGAATTGTCTTGATTTTTCAGCAATATAAACTCTAATGTAGTTCTGTGTAGACTATCACTATAGTTTTGAGTTATGTTTGCAGGTGCTGATAATGTCTATTTTCTTTGGGATGGAAAAGGAAAATAAGTCAAGCTGATAAATTCATTCCTAAATACTTATTTTTTAAAATTTTATTAAAGAATTTTGTTAAATCATTGTCAAACTTGTTTTATTTGATTACACCACAATTCCAGGCAAAACAAATGATAGATGAGCTCAGTCTAAACATGGAGAAAGAAGCTTCAAGTTCAAATGGCTTCTCCAGAACTTTGTGTTATTCTGTTGTGGGAAAAGTAGGGAGAAACTGCATTTTTAAGGTCACTTTATTTGAAAAACATCTATTCATGTGCATGTTGTAAAATTCCCTTGGCAATGGGAGATGACTGGCTGAGCTGAGGATCAGAAGTAGAGCTTCAGCCCTGGCTGGTTTGGCTCAGCGGTTAGAACTTCAGCCTGCGGTCCACAGAGACCCGGGTTCGGTTCCCACTAAGGGCATGTACCTTGGCTGCAGTTTGTCCCCGGCCCTGGTTGGGTCATGTGGGTGGCTGCCACTCGATGTGTTCCTTTCACATCAATGTTTCTCTCTCTTCCTCTCTCTCCTTCCCGCTCTATCTGAGTAAAAAATGGAAAAATGTCCTCAGGTGAGGATAAAAAAAAAAAAAAGAAGTAGAGCTTCAAACAACATTCATTTAGTCAGCATAGTCTAGACTAGAGGTTCTCTACCAGTGTAGGTTGTGGCCCCCTCCCCCAGGGGATATTGGTAAATTTCTGGATACATGTTTGATTGTCATGACTGGGGATGTTCTGCTGACATCAAGTCAAGGCCAGGGATGCTGCTAAACATCCTACAATGCACAGGACAGCCCCACACAACAAAGAATGATCAGACCCAAAATGGCAATGGTGCCTCTGACAAACCCTGGTATAGGCTTGTGACTTTTCTCTGCTGGAGGGTATAACTTTTTAAAATCCTCACCTGAGGATACTTCAGATAGAGTGTTCAGATAGAGTGTGAGTGAGGAAGAGAGAGAGAGAGAGAGAGAGAGAAACATTGACGTGAGAGAGACACATCAATTGGTTGCCTCCCACACAACCCCAAACAGAGCCAGGGATGAACCGAAACCGAGGTACTTGCCCCTGACTGGAATCAAACCCGAGACTCTTCAGTCCATGGGCCGATGTTCTAACTACTTAGTCAAACCAGCCAGGTAACTTTTTTAAATATTAAAATATTTTTTAATTGTATATATAACATTTACTATTTCTAAGTGTACAGTTTACATTTCATTAAGTACATTAACATGGGTGTAATGATGGCATTGTTCACTAGGAGAATCCTTATTCTTAAGAGATAAATGATAAATTTAGGGGTAAAGTGTTATGATGTCTGGAAATTCACAATGGTTTGACAAAAGAGCATATCAACAGAGAGCACAAAAGCAAACATGACAAAATGTTCACAATGACTGCACCTGTGTTCACTGCAGCATTCATAACAGTCAAAAGGTGGAAACAACCCAAAAGTCCATTAGTAAATAAGTAGATTAAACAAAATGTGGTATATATACAACATGAAATATTCAGCCTTAAAAAGGAGAAAAATCCTGACATATGCTACAATGTAATGAACCTTGAAAACATAATGTTAAGTGAAATAAGCCAAACACAAAATGAGAAATATATGAGTCCACATAAATGGAATACCTAGAATAGTGAAATGTAGAGATAGAAAGTAGATATGGGACTGAGGAGAGGGAAATGGGGAGTCATTGTGGAATGGGAACCGTTTCATTTGGGGATGGTGAAAAGTTCTGGAGATGGATGATGGTGATAGTTGTACAATATTGTGAATGTACTTAATGCCACCAAATCGTTTACTTTAGAGTGGTTGATTTTATGTTACATATATTTTACTTTAATAAAAAGAAGTCTATCCGGCCAGTATGGCTCAGTGGTTGAGCATCAACCCATGCACCAAGAGGTCACCAGTTCAATTCCCGGTCAGGACACCTGCCCAGGTTGTGGGCCCAATCCCCAGTAGGGGACATGCAGGAGGTGGCCAATCAATGTTCTCTCTCATCAATGTTTCTCTCCCTCTCATTTTCTCTCTCTCTCTCTCTAAAAAATCAATAAAAAAAAATAATAAAAGAATAAAAAGTCTGCCCTGGCCGGTTTGGCTCAGTGGTTGGAGCATTGGCCTGCAGACCAGAGAGTCCTGGGTTCAGTTCCTGCTGGGGGCACATACCAAAAAATAAAATAATAAAAATAAAATAAAAAGTCTGACATGGGAGTATAAAATGGTTGCATAATATTATGAATGTACTTTTTACCACTGAATTATATGCTTTAACATGGTAAATTTTAAGCCTAATTTTACCATAATAAAAAATGTCAGGGAAAAAAGGATAAATAGAATGGTTCTATGGAGAAGAAAATTAAACTATTTACAGAGTACATACCACGTGCAAGGAGCTGTACCAGCAGGGAAATGTGTCTTCTGGAAAAGATTACAGAGAAGGTAGTTGGGCCCAGCCAGGAGCCTAGATGATGGGAGGCCTGGAGAACCTTGCCTCTGCTTCCCTCTTGCTAGTTCTATAGGTCCTGTCAAGGCAATATGTGGAGAAGACACAAAGATGGGAGCCATGCTACCTGAGTTCAAATTCTGATTCTGTCCTTTCCAGTTGTGAGCTTAGACAAGTTACTTAACCTTTCCTTATCCTGTTTCCTTATCTCCAATAGGACGATAACTGTTTCTACTTCATAGGAAGTTGTGAGACAAGATGAGTTGAAGTACATAAAGCATTTAGAAGAGTGGCTGGCTCATAGTAGTGCTCTGTTAAATGTTAGTTTTTATTTGTATTATTGAATGGCACAGCAAGGGAGTTTTGGGTAGAGGAAATCATTTAAGCAAAATCCAAGTTGGACTGGATTTAGGGGATCAGATAAAACCATTCATGTGACCCAGAGTGGTGTTCTGTGGAAGTGCATCTGTTTGCAGGGTTGATGAACTGGGGAGGGGACCACAGACAGCAAAGAGCCTCTGAATTTTGAGTTGAAATAGGGATGAAAGGATCCAGAATATACCACTAATGAGGTTTTTTCCTGAACTCCCCTGATCTGCCTAAAAGCAGAGTCAAAAGAATTCAACAGTTATAAATCTCCCCAGGAGTTTCGCAACCAGGGAGGATAGAAGTTGGCACCATTGAAAGAAGAAATCACCTAAATAGATTTGTCACAAAACTATCATATCCCCATCTATTCTAAGCGGTTCTCAACCTGTGGGTCGCGACCCCTTTGGGGGTCGAACGACCCTTTCACAGGGGTTGCCTAAGACAACCAGAAAACACATTTACAATGGCGATTCATAATAGTAGCAAAATTACAGTTATGAAGTAGCAACGAAAATAATTTTATGGTTGGGATCACCACAACACGAGGAATTGTGTTAAAGGGTCCGGCGTTAGGAAGGTTGAGAACCATTATTGTAAGAGCTCATTTATATAATTCCTTAAAGTCATTTGTTTTTCCCTCACTGCCCTTTTCTCTCCCTCTCCGTTCCCTATTAAGATAGCATATAAGCCCCAAATTCTAACCATCTCATTGAGTCACATTTTTTCTGTGAATTCTCTAGGATGTGAATAAAAAATCTGGTGGTTTTTTTTGTGTGTGCTAATTTGTCTTTTGTTAGTTTAATTCACAGGCCCCCATTTCAGAACCAAGTAGACAGAGGAAAAGTTCCTCTCTGACAAGATCTGACTGATGTCCAAGGGAACGGTTATATAAAGATTAAAAAACAAACAAAAACAAAGCCACCCTGACTGGGTAGCTCACTTGGTTAGAGCATTGCCCTAATACACCAAGGTTGTGGGTTGATCCCTGGAGAGGGCACATACAAGAAGCAACCCATGAATGTATAAATAAGTGGAACAACAAGTTGATGTTTTTCGCTCTCTCCCTTCCTCTAGCTAAAATAAATTTTAAAAGATTAAAAAAACACGCCCTGGCCGGTTTGGCTCAGCGGTTAGAGCGTCGGCCTGCGGTCCTGAGAGACCCAGATTCGGTTCCTGCTAAGGGCGCGTGCCTCGGTTGCAGTTTGTCCCCGGCCCTGGTCGGTTGTGCGGATGGCAGCCACTCGATGTGTTCCTTTCACATAGATGTTTCTCTCTCTCTTCCTCTCTCTCCCTCCCACTCTACCTGAACAAAAAATGGAAAAATGTCCTCGGTTGAGGATAAAAAAAAAAAAAAAAAAAAAAAAAACAAAACAAAAAAATTTTCCTTTAAGATAAATGAAAACAAACTTCAATGATGTCTTTTCTGTGGGGTTTATGACAGTGACTACGGTTTTCAGACCGGTAGGGTAAGAATTTAGGGGTCAATTATGGAAAATGGAATGAAACCACTCCACTTATCATGTGTGGCTTTAGCAGATAGGAACCCTTAACTTGCTGGAGTCTTACTGGGAATTTTGTTTCTGTAAAACAGCCATTGATATGTATTGGATGTCAATAGTCTTGTTAGTTCTAGGTTGACCAATTTTGTCTGTTTCGTTAGGTCTCTCAGTGTTTTGGTACATGAGTATTATCATATTGACATACAGATTATTTCATGATAACTTCCTATTTGATGTAGCACTTAATTGTGCACCTGGGCAGGTTATGTAAGCTTTGGGCTTTGTTCTTCCAGGGCAGTAAAGGGGGCCAGAGTAAAGATTTGTTATGTAAAGTGAGCATTCGCGACCAAGTCGGCCCCGCCCCATGCCGGTGGCCCCGCCCCCAGGGCCTGGCGCCTCCTGCCACACTCAATATGGCGGCGAGCTGGGTTGGCTGAGGCGCCTGAGCAGGTCGCAAAGTGCCGCGTGCCACTCCAGTCATGGCGGATTCCCGGCTGGCCGCGGGCAGCGGAGCTCTGGAAACATGCGGTCTGGAGCGGATTTTGGAGGCACTGAAGCTGCTGCTGAGCCCGGGAGGTGAGAGGACGGACCTTGGCACCGGGCTGCACTTGGGACTCTCAGGGCCGCCAGTCTTCCTTGGCTGCTCTGGCTCCCACACGGTGGGCCCCTTAGGCCCTTCCCGGGCCTCAGGGCCTGAGGCAGCCCCGCCCCTGGGGGCTTTGGGCATCGTCCAGTTTATATTACCTCTGAGGAAACCCAGGCTCAAGGAGGAATGGGATTCGGTGAATACTGTTAGTAACTAGGGTCTCTGGAGTGCCAGGCACAGTATACATGGTTTCATTCAGTCCTTACTGCAGCCCTTAAGGAAGGGACTGCGGAGACAGTAGGTGCTCGTGGCTCGTTGGGATCAAGTGAGGTCCTAACCTCTTGAGGGCGCAGGGTCTAATGGGGACACTGGAGATTTGTACCAAATGCCAAGGAATCCCGATAAAGCAAGCAGAGACGTTTGAGCTGGATTTCCGGAGAGTATTTAGGGATTTACAGTCTGGAACAGATTTACAGTCACTTTTAATCTTTCTTGGTGACTTGACAAGATCTTCCTAATTTAGTATCCGAACGCACCTTGGGAATGGTTTAGCTGGCACCTTTTACAGATGAGGACACCCAAGTCTCCCTAAAGACATACCTGCCCAAGATCATGCAGTCAAATTATTCCATATGGAACCTCAGATGTTATCTGGAGTTTGAGAAAGGACACAGCTGGAGCGTCTGTTTTGGGGGAAGGGATTTAGGGTGAGCAAGGAGAGGTACATGAAGCCTCATGAGGTCATGATCCAAGTCTCATATTTTGAGATTCCCCTCAAACTCCCCCTCCCCGCCCCCCCCCCCTGCAAAAACTCCCACAAACATAAGGAAGTGAAAAGAAGTTAGTATTAATAGTAGTTGAGTGCCTAAGAAGTATCAATGCTTATACTATGCTGTTTACATATATATCATTTAATTCTCACACCTATCACATGAGCTAGGTATTACTTGTATTTCATTTTACAGAGGTTGGAACCAAGGCTCAGGTACAGTGGAAATTGCTCATTGTCAGTTTAGTGAGTAGCAAAGCTGGGATTTGAAATCAGGAGGCTTCCACTGTAGTGCGATAACTACACTGCTTTGCCCCATGAGGAATTAAACTGCAATATAGAGTTTTAACTTACTAATTAAGAGTTCCCTTGTCTAACAACTGCAACTATCTCAAATATGACTGAGAACAAGGTTCAGTGAACAAAATATGGAAGTAATTATCTATCACAAAGCACATGTACTTCATTTATAGAAGACCTCCAAATCTCAAGGAGTATGTGGTAGAATTACATACATGAACTCATTTAGCTTATGAGGATCTCAGCATTCCTATTTGGAAAAGAATAATTTATTTAGTATGGTTAAATGATATTTTGCACATATAGTCTATTATATATTGTGTGAATCTGCCTGCTGTTTTCTTTGATCATGTCAGCGGCTGAGGGAATTATAAAAATACCTGTGCATTATGTGTATTCAGATGTCCCTAATGGACAGAGGGTGTTGAGGAGACAGGATGGAAGTATTAGTTAAAATTACATCCCCCTGCCCTGGCTGGTTTGGCTCAGCTGTTGAAGCGTTGGCCTGCGGACCAGAGAGTCTTGGGTTCGGTTCCCGCTAGGGGCATACACCCCCCCCCCAAAAAAAAAATTACATCCCCCTGAATTTTTTAATCTGTAAATTGACCGCCTTTGAGGTAATATTTACTGGGAGTTAACTTTATGTAGAATTCTGTCCTCAGTGCTGTTGGAGATACAAAAGTGTGTAAGCATCTTGTCTTTGGGGAGATGGTGCTATACATATAAACCAAAAGATATTCAACATGGCAGGATAACATTAGTGGATAGCAATTGGTTAGATAAATTATCCAGGGATGAGGCTGTGGAAGGCCACAGGAAGAAGAAGAATTTAGTCTAGGTGGGAATTACATAGACAAGAAAGAAGATGCCACAGTCTTTCACTTTTTAAAAAAATATATATGTTGTTATTGATTTGAGAGAGAGAGGAAGGGAGATGGAGGGAGAAAGACATTGATGAGAGAGAGAAACATCGATTGGCGGCCTTCTATTTCTGTTCTCAATCATGGAGCAAATATCTCCACTTCCATTTTTAGGAATTGTGTAAGCAAAATTTGAAACGGGTTTGTCAATTTTAGTGTTTTGCTTATAAAAAATGGGGGCCATCTCAGCAATTGTTTTCTTAAAAATAATTTCATACTAAATATAGATTTACTGGTCCCGGCCAGTGTGGCTCAGTGGTTGACTGCCAATCCATGCACCAAGAGGTCACCGGTTTGATTCCCGACCGGGGCTCATGCCCAGGTTGTGGGCCAAATCCCCAGTGGGGGGCATGCAGAAGGCGGCCAATCCATGTTCTCTCTCATCAATGTCTCCATCTCTCTCTCCCTTTTCTTTCCTCTCTCTCTAAAAATCAGTAAAGAGCCCTGGCCGGTTTGGCTCAGCGGTTAGAGCGTCGGCCTGCGGTCCACAGAGACCCGGGTTCGGTTCCCACTAAGGGCATGTACCTTGGCTGCAGTTTGTCCCCGGCCCTGGTTGGTTCGTGTGGGTGGCGGCCACTCGATGTGTCCCTTTCACGTTGATGTTTCTCTCTCTCCCTCTCTCTCCTTCCCGCTCTATCTGAGTAAAAAATGGAAAAATGTCCTCGGGTGAGGATAAAAAAAAAAAAAAAAAAATCAGTAAAGAAAAATAAAATAAAATAAATTGCTGAGGACTTAAAAGAGATTTTCTTTGAGTTATATGTATCAATATTTACCATATTAGAAATTAAGACCTACCCTGGCTGGTTTGGCTCAGCGGTTGGAGGGTCAGCCTGCGGACCAGAGAGTCCCAGGTTCGGTTCCTGCTAGGGCACGTACCAAAAAAAAAAGAAAAGAAATTAAGACTTTAAGAGAAACCTTTTACACTTATTTAAAAATAACATTAATTGCCCTGGCCAGTTTGGCTCAGTTGTTAGAGCGTTGGCCTGAGAACCGAGAACCGAAGGCTGGTGGATTTGATTTCTGGTCAATGGCACAGGTTAGATCCCCAAGGGTTGTGTGGGAGGCAGCCAGTCAATGTTTCGCTCTCACATCAATGCTTCTATCTTTCCCTTCTTCTCTCTCTAAAAAATCAGTAAAAACATGAAAAAATAAAAAGTCAATGGAAAAATATCCTCGATTAACCAAAAAAAATCAGTTCCAAGACCACTTAAGCAGTTACCACCAAACTACTGTCAAAATAGATATAAACAACTTAAAAATAATAACATGAATGAAAAAATAGATAAAATATCATTAATAAACCCATTACATGTTAACATAATGACATTTCTAATAAAAAATATATTTTGCAAAATAAATTAGTGGGAAGTGTGGCATTGTTTTACTTTTTTGCAAATTTTCTTACTGTCTGGCTTATGAGAAGACAGCTGGATTTTTATATTTGCTTCTCCATTCAGTCACGATAGGTTCTTCTGATTGAAATAGATGAAGAAAATCTGGACTCACATTGATATGTAGTTGGAAAAGGGAGGAAATTTCATTCACCTTTTCAGATAATTGTGTATATTATTTTATACTGTACTAAAAACAAGAGGTAATTTCTGTTTGTTTGTTTGTTTGATTTTGTTAATCCTCACCTGAGAATAGGTTTCCAATGATTTTTTTAGATAGAGTGGAAGAGAGGGAAGGAGAGAGAGAAACATGGATGTGAGAGAGACACATCAATTGGTTGCCTCCCAAACGATCCCAACTGGGGCCGTAGATTGACCCTACAACCCAGGTACATACACTTGACTGAGAATCGAACCCTTGACCTCTTGGTGGGCCAAAGCTCTAACCGCTGAGCAAACCTGCAAGGGCAAGAGGTAATTTCTTAAAGGTTAGTTGCAATATGGAATCTGAACTCAATGACCTTTTCATACTTTGTACACTCATGAGAGAATGAGACTATAAAAGGCAAATAATGTCTCATTATTAATACGAAAATAGTTTTGACCTTTCAGACTCCCTGAGAGAATCTTGGGAAACCCCCTTGAAACCTGAGTCCCAGTACCACACTTGCTTTGAGGGAATGCCTTTATTTTCAAGTAGATTTTATTTTTATCACCAGTAGAGGGCAGAAAAGATTACTTTATTAAGGGGTGCTTGATAACAGCTTTTGTTTTAAATCACTCTCTTTGTGACCCATGTTTGGGTTCAAAGATCTTATAAAGTCACAGGAAGTCACTTAGAGTTTGTTTAGTAATCTTTTTTTTTTTTTTTTTTTTTATCCTCACCGGAGGACATTTTTCCATTTTTTGTTCAGGTAGAGTGGGAGGGAGAGAGAGAGAGAAACATCGATGTGAAAGGAACACATCGAGTGGCTGCCACCTGCACAACCGACCAGGGCCGGGGACAAACTGCAACCGAGGTACGCGCCCTTAGCGGGAACAGATCCCGGGTCTCTCAGGACCGCAGGCCGACACTCTAACCGCTGAGCCAAACCGGCCAGGGCTGTTTAGTAATCTTAATGGTAAGTGGCAACAAACTGTGAGAGCACTTACTTTTTTTTTAAGGAATCTTTAGCCAAAGGAACCACATATTTATGCCAGTGTGGGTCAGAACATTCACACTGGACAGCCCTGGAAAAGTACTGGAAAAGTCTTCTGATTCTCATTGTTTTTACTTTCTTTTTGTTTTTTTGATACATGCCCCTAGCGGGAACTGAACCTGGGACTCTCTGGTCCACAGGCCAACAATCAGCCGCTGAGCCAAACCGGCCAGGGCTGATTCTCATTGTTTTTAAAGAAGAGTGTTATTGTTCCTCTTTATTTTTATAAAGTAGCTTATGTTTCTTATAGTAGGACAGCTTAAGAAACTAAAGAAAGAAAATTAAAATGACCTTAATCTCACTATCCAGAGGTTGCATTTTGGGAAATACTATTCTTTTTGACAAGGTCTCATATAGTACCTACTGTTTTATAATCTTAAAATAACTTTTAGTACAGAAACGATAAATATTCACTGTAAAAAATTTTTTTTTAATTTTTTTATCCTTACTCGAGGACACTTTTGCATTTATCTTCAGATAGAGCGGAGGGAGAGAGGGAGGGAGAGAGAGAGAGAAAGAAACATCAACGTGAGAGAGACACATCTACTGGCTGCCACCCACACAACCCCAACTGGGGCCAGGGACAAACTGCAACCTAGGTACGTGCCCTTAGTGGGAAACGAACCCGGGTCTCTCTGGTCCATGGGCCAAACCGACCAGGGCTGTAAACATTTTTTTTTTCTTTTTAAATATTTTTTACTTTATTGATTTTGGAGAGAGAGGAAAGGAGAGAGAGAGAGAGAAATATCAATGAAAGAGAACATCGACTGGCCTCCTCCTGCATGCCCACCCCCTATTGGGGATTGGGCCCAGAACCTGGGCATGTGCCCCGACCGGGAATCGAACCAGCGACCTCCCAGTGCATGAGACAATGTTCAACCACTGAGCCACATCACCCGGGCTTAAATATAATTAAGCAAAAAAGAAAAATCCCTATCTCGTCCTGTTTTATCCCTCTCTCTATAGCTAATTCATTTTAGATTTTAATTTATTCTTCCACTGTTTTTTTTAAAAAATAAAATCAAATAATACATTTCATATTTCCTTCCATTCTTACACAAAAGGTAGCATACTATATACATTCTTCTATGCTTTTCTCTTAAATTTTAATGTCTTAGAGATCACTACACATTGGTACACTGAAATCTTCCTCTTTTTCATTTACAAGTAATCTATTATGTGGACATACCATTGTCTAGTGTTCTATTAATGGATATTTAGGTTTTAAGTCTTTTGTTAATACAAGAAGCACTTCAATGAATACCTTGTGTATATGTCATTTTTCCTAAAAGTGGAAATCCTGGGCCAAAGATTAAATGTCTATGTAATTTTGCTAGATATTACCAAATTCTCTCCTTAGGGAGGTACCATTTTAGTTTCTACCAGCAATGTATGACAGTGTGTATTTCTCCCAACCCTTGCCTCATAATTGTTATAAAACTTGGATTATAGCTAGTTGGTAGATGGAAGGTGCTATTTTAGTACAGTTTCAATTTACCTTTCTTTTAGGAGCAAAGTTGATCATATTTTCATATTTAAAAGTCATTTGTATTTTTTCTTTAAACTTCATATCTTTTGCTCATATAGTGTTTTGTACTCTTTGTTCACTTTAGAATATATTGAATGAACATGTCATTCAATAATGTTCAATATAATTTTATGGCTGCACCTAGAACAGTTGGACTGAATGGATCTTTGGTGGTAAATGTTCAGGTTTCTAAATTTCAGTTCTAGCTACAATTTAAGCCCAGTAAGATGACTAAGACATGGCCTCTGCCTTCAGAACACAAGCAGAATAGAAAAAAGTAGATGAAGTACAACATAATAGGGACACTATTCTAATGACATCCAAAGTGCTACGGGAAGGGAGGCAATGTGGTCTTGAATTCTGCTTAGGCTGGGGTGGCACAATTAGGGGAGGCTTTCCAGAGGCAATGACATCTGAGCCAGGCCTCAGGATGAACTGGAGTGGAGAAGGCATTCCCACAGAGGGAAGTACAATTCATTTTCCATGTATGTTATCTCTCTCTCTTTTTTTTCTTAAAAGGATCAGGCTCAAGTTCACTACAGATTACAAAACATGAAGTCTTGTTGGCTACTTTAAAATCTAACCTGTCTGCTTTGGAGGACAAATTTCTGAAGGATCCTCACTGGAAGAAATTGAAACTCCTAAGGGATGAAATTGCTAATAAGGCAGAATGGCCACAAAACTCTGTGGATGTCACCTGGAGTTTTACCTCTCAAAACTTATTGTTGCTCTTGTGCTTGAAGGAAACCATGATCCACCTTGTAGCTGATTTCAATCCAGGTAAACCCAACCCAAGGACTCCAGAAGCTGCTCCTGCCCTGAGCCCAGATACACTTAGTATCTTACAGCAGAAGACTGTCCAGTCAGTTTTACAGTTTGTAGTCACCTTGGGTGTCTGCCCCTATCTCATGCCTGGTGTTGGAGTCCCTTTGAGATACAGGACCGAGTTTGGGGCTGTTGTTCAAGACGTGGTGTGTCTTGATGCTATCCCCAGTGCAACCCGGAGACTGTATACCAGCTGCAGGGTCCTTCTAAATGTTGCTCAGCATGCATCTCTGGGAAGCTTGATTTTCTGCCGCCATTTTGGGGATATTGCAGCAGGTCTTTGCCAAATGGGATTCTGCCCAACCAAGAGAAAACCATTAAAACCTGAGGAAGAGGTAAATATATGTCGAGAGAAAAAGAGAGAGTTAGCGTCTGTGTGAGTCTGTATGAATATGTGTATATATTTGTGTGGTTGTTATAAAAGATAACTCTTAGTTATCTAGATCTTTTATGGAAAGATCTAGAATTCCTATTGAATGTCAAAGTGTATCCAGTAGATAAATGAATCTTTTTAGAGGGTTGAAACTTTCATTTATTAGATGCTAGTCCTTTGCACACCCAGAGAGACCATTTCACCTGTCCTTTGTCATTTTATGGAACAGTTATCACAGGTTGTTTCTTTGAGCCTTTGTTTCCTTTTCTGTAAACTTGTATAATAATACCTGCCCTGGAAGGTGATTGTGAGGATTAAGGTTAATGTGTGTAGTCCCACCAGTGTGGCTCAGTGGTTGAACGCTGACCCATGCACCAAGAGGTCAGTGGTTCAATTCCCGGTCAGGGCACATGCCCAGGTTGTGGGCCCAATCCCCAGGGGGGGGGGGGGCATGCAGGAAGCAGCCAATCAATGTTCTCTCTCATCAATGTTTCTATCTCTCTCTCCCTCTTCCTTTCTCTCTCTCTAAAATCAATAAAGGGAAAAAGAAAGGTTAATGTGTGTAAAGTTCCAGCCCGATCCCCAATAGTGCTCATCAAAAAGTAATTACTACTGCCCTGGCTGGTTTGGCTCAGCGATTAGAGCGTCGGCCTGCGGTCCAGAGAGACCCGGGTCTGGTTCCCGCTGGGGGCGCGTACCTTGGTTGCAGTTTGTCCCCGGCCCTGGTTGGTTGTGCGGATGGCAGCCATTCCTTGTGTCCCTTTCACGTCGATGTTTCTCTCCCTCCCTTCCTCCCACTCTATCTGAACAAAAAATGGAAAAAAATGTCCTCAGGTGAGGATAAAAAAAATAAATAAAACTTTTAAAAAAGTAATTACTAATATTAGTATTTAACTGTTCATACCTCCTTCATTAACTTCTTGGGAGGATTCAATGAAATAAAGTAGGTAAAGCACCTGGTACACTGCATAATTCAGTCCATGTCTGGTATTACTTAGGGGCTAGGGGTATGTGTCTGTATTTTGCTGACACTCAGGTAAGGATTTGAGTATCTGGACTATAAAAGTGCTGCGGAAGTTACAGAAGCATAGGACATAGTCCTTTTTTCTAACAGCTCTCACATTAATTAGGCAACAAGACTCACAAATATAACATTGCAAGGACCCCTACTCCCCCATGAGGGACCACTAGCATCAGCACAGGAACCTGACCAGAAGAAGCTGTTACCATTTAAATGTAGTGAGGGTCACCCGGCCAGTGTTGCTCAGTGTTTTGAGCCTCGACCCATGCACTAAGAGGTCACTGGTTCAATTCCTGGTCAGGGCACATGCCCAGGTTGTGGACCCGATCCCCAGTGGGGGACATGCAGGAGGCAGCCATTCGATGTTCTCTCTCATCGATGTTTCTATCTCTCTCTCCCTCTCCCTTCCTCTGTCTCTAATATATCAATAAAGAAAAAAATTTAAATAAATAAATAAATGTAGTGAGTGTCAGTGCAGCTCATAAGCAGGGTAATTTCTTAGCCACTGCAGCCAGGTCTCATAGTGCCCACCCACCTCATTTCTCTGTCACCTTTCTATGTCACTTTTCCAAATTGTTTGTTTTCTGTTTGTTCCCTTAAAAAAAAAAAAATTCTCACCTGAGGGTATTATTGACTTTTAGAAAGAGGAAGGGAGAGAGAGGGAGAAAAACACCCATTGGTTGCCTCTTGTACGCGCCCCCACTGGGAATTGAACCCGAAACCTTTTGTTGTATTGGACAATAGTCCAACGAACTGAGCCACCTGGCCAGGGCTGTTTGTTCCCTTTTCCATTCTCTCTCCTGTCTATGTTCACAAACATTTACCTGAAAGCTACTATCATTCTAGCAGCGACAGGAATTTATGAGCTCCCCCAGTGCCTTTATGTTCTGGGGAGCGGAGCACTATGCTCTTTCCGACACAGTATGAGTCTTGACAATTCTATCAGTACCCAGTGCCAGCTGCCTGCACTTCCCTAAGATAGAGGGATCTGATCAATAGGTTTTATTACTGTTACTGGGGCCAAGCAGTGCCCCAGGGGTCTTGGGCAGGAGAGAGAAAAGAAAGGGAAAAACATAAAGGACTAAATAGGAAGGTGGGAGAAGTTGATAGGAGGGGAAACATGATGGATGTCATCGTAGAGCTGGCCAAGTCCCAGCTATAGCTGCTGTCCTAAGCAGTTCCTGTATCTCAGTTTACTAAATGATAATTGGCAACACCCTAACTACTTGACTGAGTTACCAAAGGGGGACAGTACTGTTGAGGCCTAAGGGGGGGGGCAATAAATAATACTTCTCTTTGATGCCTAAGTTCTAAATGAATTAAAAGACATTTAACAGAGTAAGAGATGAAAAGTCAAAACGTCACCCTGGCTGGGTAGTTCAGTTGGTTGGAGCATCAGCCTGTACACCAAAAGGTTGAAGGCACAAAATGTTGATTCCTGGTCAGGGCACATACCTAGGTTGTGGGTTCGATCCCTGATCAGGGCATATATGAGAGGCATCTGATCAGTGTTTCTCACATCCATGTTTCTCTCTCTCTCCCCCTGTTCCTCTTTTCCTCCTTTCTTCCATCCCTCCCTCCCTCTCTCTAAAACCTAAAATCAATTAAAAAAATTAAACAAACAAAAAGTCACTTCTAGTACTCATAAATTCAAAGTTGGAGGATATTGCTCCTAGATGGAGATAAATGGGCTTCCCAACAGTGAATGCCAGAATTAGACAGGCTTACTACTCACCCAGTTTTAAGGAGGGCTAGGAAATTGCAGCGCCTCTGCCCATGGCAGGGGATATGCCTCTGTAAAACCTACAGCAAGAAAAGAACAGAATGTGCACATGCTCTGAAGAGGTAGAAGAGGAACGAACTGAGCTGTGCATGGCAAAACTAGCCAAGAAGTAAGATTTTTCCAGATTCACCATTAAGGTAAGTCAATAAGATTTCCAGTGAGGGAATGGAGAGAGGGCCAGGAGTGTTTCAGGAGCATAGCTTCTTCCTGGTGGAAGGGAATCATGAAGCCTTTCCTCTTTCCTCACAAGTGTACAGTATTGTAAAACATTACCTTTTATTGCCTGCCTGGTTTGTATTTTGCCAAGTACATGTTTCTTTCAGGTGTTAACTGAGGAGGAAAGAGCCCTATCTAGGAAGGCCTTGAGAAACATCTTGGATCAAGTGTATCAACCATTAGCAGTTCGAGAATTACTTATCCTCCAGGGAAGACCACCTCAGGTAGGTATTCAGGCCTAGGGACTCTTGTGGGTAAATCATTAATGATAATGTAAAGTCTTGCCCAGCCGGTGTGGCTCAGTGGTTGAATGTTGACCCATGCACCAAGAGGTTGTCGGTTCAATTCCCAGTCAAGACACATGCTCAGGTTGTGGGCCAAAACTCTAGTGGGGGGCATGCAGGAGGTGGCCAATTGATGTTCTCTCTCATCAATGTTTCTATCTCTTTCTCTCCCTTCCTCTCTCTAAAATTAATTTAAAAAATTTTTTTTAAATGATAATGCGAATTCGGTCTTCTGGGAATGAGTTGTCTCCTGGGAAATTCAGTAATTGAGTTAAATCTTATTTCATAGATTGTTAAATGGTATTTGGAAAACTAAATTTTATTGGTCCTTAGGATAACTTAAAAGGATTTTTCTTTTTTCTTTTATCCTCACACGAGGACATTTTTGCATTTATCTTCAAATAGAGCGGGAAGGAGAGAGGGAGGATGAGAGAGAGAGAGAAAGAGAGACACATCAACTGGCTGCCACTCACACAACCCCAAGCAGGGCCGGGGACAAACTGCAACCGAGGTACGTGCCCTTAGCGGGA
This sequence comes from Molossus molossus, assembly GCF_014108415.1. Lineage (NCBI taxonomy): Eukaryota > Metazoa > Chordata > Mammalia > Chiroptera > Molossidae > Molossus > Molossus molossus. The sequence goes on along the minus strand of NW_023425357.1, from coordinate 35,878,204 downwards.
ACTGAACCTGGGCCTCTCTGGTCTGCGGGTCGACGCTCTAACCACTGAGCAAACTGGCCAGGGCAAAGGATTTTTCTTTTAATAGAATGATGGACACTGTTCCCAAGACTATAGCAGTTTTTTTGTTTTGTTTTGTTTTTTTAATCCTCACCCGAGGACATTTTTGCATTTATCTTCAGATAGAATGGAAGGGAGAAAGGGTAGAAGAGAGAGAAACAAACATCAATGTAAGGGAGACACATTGAGTGGTTGCCACCCACACGACCCCAATCAGGGCAGGGACAAACTGCAACCGAGGTACGTGCCCTTAGCGTGAACTGAACCTGGGCCTCTCTGGTCCGCGGGCCAACGCTCTAACCACTGAGCAAAACCGGCCAGGGTGTATATAGCAGTTTTATTTAAAGTATATTTTATTCATTCTGAAACTAGATGTTTTTAAACTAAAATTTGGCTGTTAGACAATACATTCTTTTGGCAGAGATATTTAGACATCTTTTTCTTTGACTGGAGTATTCGAAGTCAAGAAATTAAAATTAGAGCTATTATTGGGACTGTTTTTAACTCCTTTGAAAAACGCAATAATGCATATTCTAGGCATAAGATAGTTTCTTTTTTTCCTTACAAATAATTATTTATCTGAAATGACTGAATTTGAGGATGTAGATGGAAATTATCTATTTGATTTTAGATCTTAAGTTTTAGTTATGAATCTAGGTGAGTAAAGAATGTGAGGCCAGCCCTGGCCGGTTTGGCTCAGCGGTTAGAGCGTCAGCCTGCGGTCCGGAGAGACCTGGGTTCGGTTCCCGCTAGGGGCATGTACCTCGGTTGCAGTTTGTCCCCGGTCCTGGTTGGTCGTGCGGGTGGCAGCCACTCGGTGTGTCTCTTTCGCATCAATGTTTCTCTCTCCCTCTTCCTCTCTCTCCCTCCCACTCTATCTGTGCAAAAAATGGAAAAATGTCCTCGGGTGAGGATAAAAAAAAAGAAAAAGAATGTGAGGCCAAAGGAATTGGCTGTAGGTAAGGAACAAGGATCAGCTGAAGCTGGTGACAAAGACATCTCCCAGTTGAAGTCATTTTCTTCTCATTCCTAGAACATTATTATAGCCCCACACTGGGCTTCTCTGACCTCATACTCTGCTTCTCTGAATAAGTCCACAGTTTGCCAGATTAAACCAAATGCATTATAATGATAACATGGTTAAAAAGCAGAGACTCTGGAGTTAGGAATACTGGGATTCAACTTCAGTGTGCAGTTGTATGAATTAGTAAACCCTCAAGTTTCCTTACCCATAAAATGAGGATGGCAGTAGTGCCTTCCTTATAAGTCCTTTTTGAGATTATGTGGGAGGTTCTTAGCACAGTGCCTGGCATATCATAATTCTCTCAATAAATGGTTATTATTACCCTTCCATAAATAAAAGAGAGACGATGGATTAGTTAGGATTAAGTGTTTCTTTCACTAATTTTTGGGCTCACATTGTTAAGTGCAGTGATTGACAACAAAATGGTTAACGTTTTTGCTCAAAATAAGGGACACCAAGTGTTTGTTCATGGTGGCTTCACAGAGCTCTCAAAAAGGAATTTTTTTTTTTTTTATCTTATCTTTATTGTTGAATGTATTACAGATGCTCCTCATTTTTCCCCCATTGACACCCTCTTTCCCATTCCTGCCCCCCTCCTGCCTTTTCCCACACTGTTGTCTGTGTCCATTGGTTATGCATATATACATATAAGTTCTTTGGTTTATTTCTTCCTACTCCCCAACCCCCCTTCCCTTTGAGTTTTGTCAGTCTAACAACCAATTTGTTTGCTTGTGCATTTTGTTTGTAGATTCAATTGTTGATAGATATGTATTCATTGCCATTTTGTTTGTTCATATTTTTTACCTTTTTCTTCAAGAAGACCCTTCAACATTTCATATAATGGTTTGGTGGTGATGAACTCCTTTAGCTTTTCCTTGTCTGGGAAACTCTATATGGCTATCAATTCTAAATGACAGTTTTGCAGGATAGAGTAATCTTGGTTGTAGGTTCTTGCTTTTCATCACTCTGAATATTTCTTGCCACTCCCTTCTGGCCTACAAAGTTTTCTTTGATAAATCAGCTGACAGTCTTATGGGAACTCCCTTGTAGGTAACTAACTGCTTTTCTCTTGCTGCTTTTAAGATTCTCTCTTTGTCTTGAACCCTCTGCATTTTGATGATGATGTGTCTTGGTGTGGGCCTCTTGAGGTTCATCTTGTTTGGGACTCTCTGTGCTTCCTGGACTTGTATGCCTGTTTCCTTCACCAAGTTAGGAAAGTTTTTTGCCATTATTGTTTTAAATAGGTTTTTGATTTCTTGTTCTCTCTCTTCTCCTTCTGGCAACCCCAAGATGCAAATGTTGGTACACTTGAAGTTGTCCCAGAGGCTCCTTACAGTATCCTCATTTTTTTGGATTCTTTTTTATTTTTGCTGTTCTGATTGGGTGTTTTTTGCTTCCTTATATTCCAAATCTATGGTTTGTTTCTTGGCTTTACCTACTCTACTATTGAATCTCTTTAAATTATTCTTTATTTCAGTTAGTGCCTCCTTCATTTCTGACTGGTCCCTTTTTATGCTCTTGAGGGCCTCACTAAGTTCACTGAAATTCTCACTAGCTCCATTGAGCATCCTTATAAGCAGTGTTTTGCTTATCTCCATTTCGCTTAGTTCTTTTCCTGGAGTTTTGTTCTGTTCTTTCATTTGGGACCTGTTTCTTTGTCTCCTCATTTTGGCTGCCTCCCTATGTTTCTTTCTATGTATTACTTAACGAAAGGTGTGGGACTAGCTGAGACCAGATGCTGCTTATTTGAAAGAATTTAGGAAAACCTGAAGCAGGATCCAAGACAGGCCAATCCTATGGTAAAGCAACTGGCAACAGCTTGGGTGGGCCTGAAATTTGGGTGGGGCGGGGCCTCAGAATGACCAGGGCGAGGCAAACAGTGTGAGCCAGGTTGCTGGAGCTCCAGATATGGTGGCAGTCTACTGTCCCAGGGAAGGGCTCACCAAAGGAACAAAGGCCTCTGACAGCACGTCTATCCAGGAGATAGCTGCCTTTCCAGCCCTCGCTTCAATGCCAAACAACTCAGTTCTTCCCCATATAACTCTGGTGCCTTTCAAGCTGCCTCCCCCATGCTGGAGCCTAGAGGGTGCGAGTCTGAGTAAGTCCATGCGCGGGCCCTTTAAGAGGAGTTGCATGTGGCTCCATCTGCCTCAGCCTCCCTCAGCCTCAGTTCCCGCTGGTTTTTCCAGCCAGAAGTTATGGGGACTTCTCTTTCTGGCACTGGAACCCTGAGCGGGGCACCTGGTGTGGGACGGGGACCCCTCAGTCCTCAGGAAGGACCTTCCCAGCCGAGGTAGCCGCCTAATTTTTATCCGCCACACACGAGTGTGGGACCAGCCCATCATGCCTCCGCCCCTCCTACCAGTCTCTATGCAACTTCTTCTTTAATTCCGTAGTTGTAGGACTTCCATTCAGCTTGATGTCAGGCGGTTTTGAATCATGGTTGTTCCGTAGTTTAGTTGTAACTTTGATGTGGTTGTGGGAGGACGCGATACCGTTTACCTACACCGCCATCTTGACTGGAAGTCCTCTCAAATAGGAATTGTCGAAGAAATCCAGCTCTTTCTTGAAATTGCTGTATCACAAGGAACCACAGTAGGTAAGACCATGGAGGCAAGGACTAGAGTGCTTGCACTCTAGTTGTGAACTGTTCTCCTGGTGGTGAGTAGCATTCAGAGGAATCTTCTTTGGAAGCTAGATGCAACTGGAAGGACTGCATTCAGAGATAGATCACATTAACCTTGTGTCCCCAAAATCTGAAGTGTTTGTCTATTTCTGAGTTTGAAACTTCACTTGCTATTTCACTTGAAATTTCACTGTGTTTTTACTTTCTTAAAAGTTATGATGAAGAAGGTTTGTAAAGGAGAGTTGGTTTTTTTTTAAGAAAAAAAATGTTCTTTTGAAGTCTGTATAGCATACTGTTGATTGGCAGTCTGTCTCAGTTATATATATGTTTTAATAATTTCTACACCTATTTCACTGACATTCAATTCATACCCTTCCCTTCCTTTTCAGTCCTGCACAGATGTGAAGACACAAGTTAGGTGTCGGGCCCCAGCTTGGCTTCGGCGTCTATGTGGACAGCTGCTCTCTGAAAGGTTGTTGAGACCCAGTGGTGTTCAGGCAGTGGTCCGGGGCATTTTGGAAGGAGCAGGTGGTAAGAAAGAAAATGTTTGTTACTTTGGTATCCATTTTCCTTCGAGTCAGAGTGAATTATTGGTTTTTAACACTGGTTTTAAACCTTTTTGAGACTAAACAGTGTCTTTGTGGACATTAAGGAAGTTAGACTTGGAAGTTAAACCTTAATGAATTTCTTTTCCAACGAAATAAATTTTCTTGACATTTTTCTAAAATAGTCATGATATACTACTCACATTGTTGAATGATATTGTCAGCTGTTTCAAATTATTTGTAATATCAGAGGAACATTGCACAGAAAGTTTAAGTAAAACCCTAAAGAAAATGTGAAATTCTCAGTGGGAAAGGGGCTTTGTAGCAGGGTGATAAGAGGACTTTGCCTAAGGATTTAAAATACAAAATAGTTATCTTGAAGTTGCACATACCTTAGGGATGCACACTTGGGCATGATGTTTTAGATTCATTTCTACAGTATAGTCTCTAAGTCCTCATTAATAGAAAAAAGTTAATTATGTTAAGCATGATAGTCGTTTTTTATTTATATTTTTATTTAATTTTTTAAAATAAAATTGTTTACGCACACAGTGAAGAGTTTAATAGGATGACAAGGCTTATGGAGAAAAATAGCAGTCCTTTCACCGTTCTACTCCTTTTCCCATCCCCGGAAGTAACCACTTTGAACTCTTTTAGTGGGTTTCTTCTGGTATTTACCTCTGTGTTTCTAACTATAATGCATACACAACAGCTTCTTAATTTTTCAGTCTTAGGCTTCATCTATTAAGTTCTCACCATGTGTGGAGAAGGATTTTGTTCTTTTTCATAACCCTACCATCATCCCCTAAGGATACTTTCCATCCCCTTAATAGTCATATCTTAATTTTGGTTAGATCAATATTCAGTGTTTATGTTCTTTTAACTATGTAATTATTTTTTACAGCTCAGCTATGTAGTATACGATGACTACTTTTTTTTTTGGTGCAACTTTTGAACTTCTGGAGTTCATAGTTATCTTTTCTGTTAGTCTGTTTAGTTTTTTTTTATCCTCACCCAAGGACATTTTTTTTTTTTTTTTTGCATTTATCTTCAGATAGAGCGGGAAGGAGAAAGGGAGGAAGAGAGAGAGAGAAACATCCATGTGAGAGAGACACATCGAATGGTTGCCACCCACACAACCCCAACCAGGGCGGGGACGAACTACAACCAAGGTATGTGCCCTTAGTGGGAACCGAACCTGGATCTCTCTGGTCCGTGGGCTGATGCTCTAACCGCTGAGCCAAACTGGCCAGGGCAGTCTGTTTAATTTTTAAAACATATTTTATTTATCTATTTTTTTAAACTTATCTTTATTGCCCTGGCCGGTTTGGCTCTGCGGTTGGAGCATCAGCCCACAGTCCAGAGAGACATGGGTTTGGTTCCCGCTAAGGGCACATACCTTGATTGCAGTTTGTCCCCTGTCCTGGTTGGGGTGGTGCAGGAGGCAACCACTCGATGTGTCCCTTTCACATCGATGTTTCTCTTTCTCTCTTCCTCTCTCTCTCTCCCGCTCTATCTGAACAAAAATGGAAGAATGTCCTCGGGTGAGGATAAAAAAATAAATAAATGAACTTACCTTTATTGTTGAATGTATTACAGATGCCCCCCCCCCCCCCCCCGCTTAATCCCCTCCTCCCCACTCCCAACCCTCTCCTGCCTTCCCCACACTATTGTCTGTGTCTATTGGTTATTCATATATGCATGTAAGTTCTTTGGTTTCTCTCTGCTCACCCCACCTCCCCTTCTTTTTGAGGTTTCAGTCTAACAACCAATTTGTACTTCTTAATCCCTTCACTTTTTTCACCTATTCCCCCAACCCTCCTCCCATCTGGCAACCAACAAAAAGTTCTCTGTATCTATGAGTGTGTTTCTGTTCTGCTTGTTCATTTTGTTTGTAGATTCAACTGTTGATAGATATGTCTTCATTGCCATTTTATTGTTCATATTTTTTATCTTCTTCCTCTACAAGAAGACTCTTCAACATTTCATATAATACTGGTTTGGTGGTGATGAACTCCTTTAGCTTTTTCTTGTTTCTGGGAAATTCTTTATATGTCCATTGATTCTAAATGATAGCTTTGCAGGATAGAGTAATCTTGGTTGTAGGTTCTTGCTTTTCATCACTTTGAATATTTCTTGCCACTCCCTTCTAGCCTGCAAAGTTTCTTTTGAGAAATTTTCTGACAGTCTTGTAGGAGCTCCCTTGTACGTAACTAACTGCTTTTTTCTTGCTGCTTTTAAAATTTCCTTTTTTTTCTTTAACCTTTTGCATTTTGATGATGATGTGTCTTGGTATGGGCCTCTTGAGGTTCATCTTGTTTGGGACTCTCTGTGCTTCCTGGACTTATATGTCTGTTTCCTTCACCAAGTTAGGGAAGATTTCTGTCATTATTTTTTCAAATAGGTTTTCAATTCCTTGCTCTCTCTCTTCTCCATCTGGCACCCCTATGATGTGAATGTTGGTATGCTTGAAGTTGCCCCAGAGGCTCCTTACACTATCCTCATTTCTTTATTATTCTTTTTTCTTTTTGCTGTTCTGATTGGGTGTTTTTTGCTTCCTTGTATTCCAAATCGATGGTTTACTTCTCTGCTTTACCTACTCTTCTATTGATTCCCTGTAAATTATTCTTTATTTCAGTTAATGCCTTCTTCATTTCTGACTGTGCTTCCTTAATTTCTGACTGGTCCTTTTTTATGGTCTTGAGACCCTCACTACGTCTATTGAGCATCCTTATAACCAGTGTTTTGAACTCTGCATCTGATTGATTGCTTATCTCCATTTCATTTAGTTCTTTTCCTGGAGTTCTGTTCTGTTCTTTCATTTGGAACATGTTTCTTTGTCTCCTTATTTTTGGCTGCCTCTGTGTTTGTTTCTATGTATCAGGTAGAGTAGCTATGTCTCCTAGGCTTGGTAGGGTCACCTATTGTAGTAGGTATCCTATAGGGTCCAGTGGCACAGCCTCCCTGATCACTCCAGCTGGTCCCTCAAGGTGCACTCCTCATGTGAACTGTACACCCTTCTGTTGTAATTGAGTCTTGACTGCTGTTGGCATATCAATGGGAGGGATTCACTCAGGCTGATCAGCTGCAAGGACTGGCTGTGACCACTGACTATCAAGCTCTGACTACCTTGGAGGACCAGCTGTGCAGGGGACCACCACACAGAGCAAGACTTACTTCTGCAGGGCTCTGGTACCCACTGAGTCTACTCCTTGAGTGTGTCGCTTATGGAGGTAGTTGGGTGGTGGTGCTTTACCATGGTCTGAAGCTGTCCACTGGTTATCCTGGCTCTGGCACAAGGTCAGCCACTGCCTGTGTTCCACCTGGGGCCACCAGGCATAAGTTACAAAGCGATCTGCAGATGGCTGCTGCTCGTGCTGGGCTTAGAGGTACCCAGGCAAAACTAAGTAGTGAACCAAGGCTGGCTGCTTCTAGTGCCAGACCAGGGGCCACATAGTGAGAGGTATAGGGCTCACTGAGGCCAGATGCTGCTTTTTTTGAGAGAATTTAGGAAAATCTGAAACAGGATCCAAGACATGCCATTCCTGTGGTAAAGTCACTAGAAACAGCTTGGATAGGCCTAAAAGTAGGGTGGGGCAGGTCCTCTGGAGATCATCAGGGCGGAGCAAACAGTATGAACCAGGTTACTGAAGTCCTGTTGGGGAAGGGCTCACCAAAGGAACAATGACCTCTGCTAGCACTTCTGTCTCGGAGAAGGCTGCCCGATAGCTCTTGCCCCAATGCCAAACAACTCAGTTCTTCCCTGTATGTCTCTGGTGCCTTTCAAGCTGCCTTCCCAATGCTGGAGCCTGGAGGGAGCAAGTCTGAGTAAGTCCAGGGCCCTTTAAGAGGAACTGCTGGGGTTCCAGCAGCCTCAGCCTCCCTCAGCCTCAATCCCCACTGGTTTTTACAGCCAGAAGTTATGGGGACTACTCTTCCTGGCGCTGGAATCCTGAGTTGGAGGACCTGGTGTGGGACAGGGTCCACCCCTCCCTCCTTTGGGAGGACCCTCACAGCTGAAGTGTCCCTCCTGATTTTTATCCACCACATGTGGGTGTGGGACCAGACCGGCTGTACCTTCGCCCTAACTACCAGTTTCAGTGTGGCTTTTTCTTTAATTTTGTAGTTGTAGGACTTCCATTCTGCTTGATTTCAGGCAGTTTTGAATGATGGTTGTTCTGTAGTTTAGTAGTGATTTTGATGTGGTTGTGGGAGGAGGCGAGTTCTGCATTTACCAATGCCACCATCTTGACTGAAAGTTGTTCTGTTGAATTTTGTATATGCTTCTCACTAATCTATTTTTAAACTTTCCCCCTGTTGTTTAAGTCTCCTTTTAATACAGTCAGATACACCAGATAGTCTATCAGTTTCATCTTCTTGAAGACATTTCTCTCTGAGGCTTCTTTAATCTGAACTAGGTACCTTCTACGTGGCTGTCATCCTAGGATCTCCCTTCACCTTTGTCCTGGTGATCTCTTTGCCTTTGTATGTGTGTTAATTTCTTTATCTCTTGTATCCCCTGCATATTCTAACCAATTACCACAAATTTAGTAACTTTTTGATGGAAATGACATTTAAACTGAGCCCTGAAGGTTGATTTGGGATTTACCAGTTGAAGAGTGAGGGAAGACAGTTACAGGCGGAGAGGACAGCATGTATGAAGGAACTGAGGTAGGATAGAACATAGTATTTTTGAGGAAATTTCATTGAGGGCAGAGAGTGGTATAACATGGGGGTAGAGAGTTGGGGCCACATAATGGAGGCCTGTACGCCTAGTTCAGGATTTCAAACTTAATTGTGAGGGTAGTGAGAAACCATTGGAAGCTTTTAAGAAGGAGAGACATGCTAAATCCTACATTTTTGAAATATCTATCTAGATGTATTGTGAAGAATGGATTAGGTAAGAGCAGAAGTAGGGGAGCAGGGAGATCAGTTAAGAAGTAGTTGTCTGAGAGATCACTGTGGCTTGAATCAATGCAGTGGCAGGGAAATGGAGCTAAATGAAGGGGTATGAGAGGTCTTTAAGGGGTAGAGTTGCCAGAACTTAATGGAGTGCTTCATATGTGGGGAGGGAAGAAGGGGGAGAGAAGAATCAATTTCAATTTTCCATTTCTGGTGTGACAAAGGTGAGGTCAGTGTGGTTAGCAGACATTGATAGATTTGGTCTAGAGAGGCTGTAATGTTGCCTTCCTAGTTCTGCCTGCAGTGATTTCTAAGGCCAATGAAGGGAAGAATTATCAGTTACTTGTGAGAATTTGTCACATGCAAATAGGTCCTTACATGTTCTTTTTCTAAAGAAGAGTTAGATGTCATCCAAGGGCAGGCAAATCAGAGAGCTGCCATCAGAAACTTAGAACCCTTTGCCATGAGCTTTCCCCACTTCCACTTATGTATATATTTTTTGTTATTAATTCCCCTTACTCATGTATATATTTTTTGTTATTAATTGCTTCTTTTCAGAAATCATTTGAGGCAGTTTATATTTACTCATATTTGCATTTCTGGCATTCTCCACTTATTTGTGTATATCCAAATTTTAATTCAAATTTTCTTCTGCCTGAAGAACTTTAACATTACTTTACAATGCAGGTTAGCTGGCAATGAGTTCCCTTAGCTTTTGTTTGTCTGAAAAAATCTTTACTTCACCTTTTTTTTGGAAAATATTTTTACCGTCGTTTTTGTCTTTGTTGCTCTCCACATGTTATATACCTTTTTTCTCTGGCTACTTTTAAGATTTTCCTTTTTATCACTTGTACTTAGACATTTGATTATGATATGCTTTGGTATAAGTGATTTTCTTCATATTTCTTTTACTTAATGTTTCTTGGGCTTCTTAGAGCTGAGGGTTTGTAGTTTTCATAATATTTAAAAATTTCTTAGACATCATCTTCAAATAATTTTTTTATGTCCTCTCTTCTCTCTTTCTGGAATTTGAATTACACCCTAATATGATGCTTAATGTTGTCCTACAAGTTACTGATACTCTGTTTATTTGTTTAAGCCTTTTTTTCTTCTCTGTGTTTCACTTGACATAATTTCTTTTGCTATGTGTTCAAGTCCACTGATCTTTTCTCCTGCAGCCTCTACCATTTAGTGTATTTTTTGTTTCAGATATTTTCTTTTTCATTAGTGGCGGTTCAGTTTGGATCTTTTTTTTATATATTTTATTTCTCTCCTCATCATGATCATTCCTTCCTTTTTACCTTTTTGAAAGTAGAGAATACATTTATAATAGCTGTTTTAATGTCTTTGTTTCCTAATATTGTCATCTCTGTTTTTATGGGGCTGTTTTATATTGATTTTTCTTCCTAATTATGGGTCATATTTTTTTGCTTCTTTGCATGTCTGGTGACTTTTTAAAAATGAGATGTTATTTACAGACCATAAAATTCACTCCTTTTCAAGAATATATCCTAGGGGACCAGGTAGCTCAGTTGGTTAGAGCGTTGTCCTGATAGGCCAAGGTTGCAGGTTTGATTTCCAGTCAGGCACATACAAGAAGGGCAAATACAAGAACCAACTAATGAATGCAAAAATAAGTGGAACAACAAATCTATATTTCTTTTCCCCTCTCTATCTCTCCCTCCCCCTCCTTTCCTTTCTCCCTAAAAATTAATCCCTAAAAATTTTTTTAAAGAGTTAAAAAATAATAAATACATAAAGAATACAGCCCTGGCCAGTTTTCTCAGTTAGAGCATTGGTCCACAGACCAAAAGGTCTCGGGTTCGATTCCTTGTCAAGGGTATGTACCTGGGTTGCAGGTTTAACCCCCAGCCCTGATCAGGGTCGCACAGGAGGCAACCAATGGATGTGTCTCTCTCATATCAATGTTTCTCTCTCTCTTCCTCCCCTCCTCTTCCTTCCCTCCCTTCCACTCTTTCTGAAAATCAATGGAAAAAGTATCCTTGGGTGAGATTAACCACAACATAAAAGAATATAGTTCAATGATTTTTAGTATAATTACAAAGTTGTCCAACCATCACCAATATCTAATTCCAAACATTTTTATCATTACCCCCCAAAAACCCTCATATTTGTTAGCAATTACTCCTCATTATCCCCTCCTCCAATCCCTTGTAAATACTAATCTACTTTCTGTCTCAGTGAATTTGCCTGTTCTGGATATTTCATCCAAATGGAATGATATAATTTGTGGTCTTTCTGTGGCTTTGTTCTGGGATGCAGTTCAATCCCCTTGATCCTGGCTTTTTTATTTTTTTGTAGAGGGAGACTTTTTTTTTCTTTATTGATTTTAGAGAGAGAGGGAGAGAGATAGAAACATCAATGAGAGAGAACATTAATTGGCCGCCTCCTGCATGCCCCTCACTGGGGATTTGGCCCACAACCTGGGCATGTGCCCTGACTGGGAATCAAACTGGCGACCTCTTGGTACATGGGTCGACACTCAACCACTGTGCCACACTGGCTAGGCTTGATTCTGGCTTTTAAGCCTTATTACTGTGGGTCTAGAACAGCCTTAAATCTAAAATAATTTGGCCCCACTACTAAGGCAATAGCCTTCTGAGATTTTACTTGATGCCCTGTGTATTAGGAGGCCTTCCCATGTTCACTAGCCAGAATACAAACTACTCTCAGCCCTGTGTGAACTCTGGGGATTGCTCCTTCTATTCCTTTCTGGTGGTTCTTGCCCCAGCCTTTGTTTTTTTTCCTCACACACATGATTACATGATTCAGATAAAGAGAAATAATAATATTAATAGTAATAAATTATTACTGAGAAAAAGCTAGTACAGCAAATCTGCAAATAACGTCAGTTCATTGAATGTTGTTTCATTATAATGTTGATGAGATGCCTTAGTAATTTAACTCCTATTTATATCAATTAGCCTGTGGTAAAATTGGTTTCATTATACATCATTTTGCTTAAAGTCACAGAACCTATTGATGACATGTGAGGACTTATTGTATTCAAGTCATATGAATAATATAATTTCAGTGATTAAGCTTTATTTTTTTCTCTGAGCTTCTCAGAAACCAACATCAAAAGAAAATTTCAGGGGGTAGGTTATCTTTTAGAAGAAATCAATAATTTCCAGCAGTGGAAAAACACTTTTTACCCTAAATTTTAAGGACCTTATATGGGAAACTGCTTTGAGTTTTTGATGTCTCTATCCATTGCTGACAGCTGGGGCAGCTGGTGGGAGTGATGCTGAGGCAGCTGCTGCTGATTGGAAGAAGTGTGACTTGATTGCAAAGATTTTGGCCTCTTGTCCCCAGCAGTCTCTTTCCCTAGAGGATTATTATAAGAATATCTGCCCCCAGGTAAATAATTTTGTTTCTTTTGAATGTTTGAGGATTATTTGTTTATTTACAGAAAAATGATTTTTTCCAGAAAAATGATTTTTAATGTTCCTCTAATAATGAGGTAAAAGCAATATATTATTTGAGTTTATTGTTCAGTGAGTGGCCTTCCTAATAAATAAAAACCTATGGAAGACACCAACCTAATTGTGGGGTTGAAGAATGCCCCATCACTCACTATTAGATGAGTAGCCCAGCTTGCTCTCAGAACTGGAATATGAAACTAAAGTTTCTTCTTGTTCCGCATCTTTTCTGTGTGTTTTTCATGAATTAAAAAATAGATATTAAATAAACAAGGTAAATTAACATAATACATAATTTAAAAAGCAAAAAGAGTAAACAAAATTAAGTTTCCCTTTCACCTGTATTCCCTAGTCCCTCACAAGTAGTCACTGTTACCAATTTCATGTTTATTTTCCAGAGATATTCCGTGTATTATCTATATACAATTATATGTGTATGTATGTGTATATATAGTTTAATTTTATCCAAATGATAACATGTTATACATACTGTTTTTCATTTTGCTTTTTTAACTTAACAATGTACCTTGGAGATAGTTTCATATAGTCATTTTGTATAGTGCTGCCCCATTCTTTTTTGTGGGTGCATAGTATTACATTAATGTACCATAATTTATTTAACCAGTCTCCTAATGGATATTCGCGTTGTTTTTATTATTTTGCTATTACAAGCCATTCTACAGTTAATATTCATAAATCTTGTATGTGCTCAAGCACTACCATAGGAAAAATTCCTAGAATTGAAATGACCAGTTCAAAGGGTATATACATTTTAATTTTTAACTAATATAATTTATATATCTGTTTTCCTACACTTTTGCTTACACAACATGCTACAAAACTTAAAAAAAATTTTTTTTTAGTTGATTTTAGAGAGAGAGAGAACATCGATTGGCTGCCTCCTACATGTCCCCCAGTGGGGAGCAGGCCCACCACCTGGGCATGTGCCTTGACTGGGAATCAAACCGGTGACCTCTTGGTGCATGGGTTGACTCTCAACACTGAACCACACTGTCTGGGGTACATTACCTGCTAATCTGATAGGTGAAAAATGTGGAAGGGATTTTCTTAATCAGTATTTCCCGTGCATTTTGATGTATGACGTGGCTTTTGAAGTACAGGCCAAAGAAAGTCATTCTTTGTTACGCTGATCTTCAGGGTTCTTATGGATAGGTATGCATGAGAATAAAATGTCACAATGCAAAGATCTTATATTAAAATACACTAAATATAAATCATCTTACAGGAAAAAGTTAGCATTTGCAATGATGAGTAAATATTTTCTGAAACTAGTAGCTATAGTTTTGGTACTTGACAAAATGAAAATAATTAAGTCCTGGGTTTCAGGCTTGCTGAATCTCTTTCTGGCAGTGTCAGAGGTCACATTTAGTTTTGGACACAGTTCTCCTGCCTGCAAAAAGTGAAGAGTCACTTTTAAGTCAGGAACAGAAATATACTTTTTTATTAGTTGCTTACAGACTTGAGTAAACTCACTCAGGCATTGGAGATCTATGTTTGTCTTTGAGAATAAAATAGACTATCGTCTGGGGTAGTTCAAACACATGCGATCTTCAGACTCTAAATATATTTATATGCCTTGACTCAGTGATTTCATCTGGTGGTGCTATTTAAGTAGCAAAATTTGGGGAGAAACAGAATGTCTGGATATTTAGGAAATAATTTAATAAATTCTTACGTGCAGCTTGAATATATATTACATTGCTATATAGTATTTTTGAGGAATTTATAATAATATGAGATTTTAGTAATATACAAAACTGAATATTAAGTGTGGCCTCAATTAAAATGGAAAAAGAGCCCTGGCCCGTTTGGCTCAGCAGTTAGAGCGTCGCCCGCAGACCAGAGAGTCCCGGGTTCTGTTCCCGCTAAGGGCAACACCTCGGTTGCAGTTTATCTCCAGCTTTGTGAGTGGTGACCACTTGATGTGTCTCTCTCACACCGATGTTTCTCTCTCTCTTCCTCCCTCCTGCTCTATCTGAAGATAAATGCAAAAACATCCTCCGGTGAGGATTAAAAAGAAAAAGGAAAAAGAATTATACAGAAATATATTAGAAAAAATATACCAACAATTATTATAGGATTTGGGAGGATTTAATTTTATTCTTAAAACTTCATTTTTTAGATTTTCTACAGTGAGCATGTATTTTATAAATTTGATAAAATTGTTTCATAAAAAAAAATTGTTTCTTCAGTTCTCACAGCCTTTGATCCTGGGTTGTTAAATTAAAAATATATATATATTTCGTTGAATCAGTATTACTGCAGTGAGTTTATTTTTTGGCTTTCTCTGTCTTTTTTTTTTATTTTTTATTTTTAGAGAGAGGAAGGGAGAGGGAGAGAGAGAGAGAAACATCCCCTACTGGGGATTCCACCAGCAACCTTTTGGTGCATGGGACATCCAGCCAATTGAGCCACACTGGCCAGGGTTGCTTTCTCTTCTTAATGTAATGCCCCTTGTAAAGAGCTTGGTATTTTCTTCATGTACTTTTTCTTTTAGATCCTGGATTTATTTCACTTTCAAGATAAATTAACAGCACGGCAATTTCAGAGAGTTGCCACCACTACTTTTATAACTATGTCAAGAGAACGCCCACAATTGGCAGCAGAGTATTTGCTTCAGCCTGTATTGGCACCTCTTCATCGATGTTTAAATACAGCAGGTAAAGGATGCAGTCTGATAGTTGGGTGTTCCCCTGAAGCAGGGGTGGGGAATCTTTTTTCTGCCAAGGAACATTTGGATATTTATAACAACATTCACAGTCCACACAAAATTATCAACTTAAATTTAGCCTGCTATATTTGGTCAGGCTAATTTGGTGAGGTGTGTGACATTAGCTGGTATTGATTTCATGGGCCTCGTAAGGCCTGCGGGCTGGACATTCCCCACCTCTGCCTAAAGGATTTTCAGTGTTTCAGGTTGAAATGACTTTAGTCAGTGGTAGTTCAGTATCTTTAGTTTTACCTTTTCGCTCCCTAACTTTTTATTTTGAAAAATTCACCTCACAAAAGTTATAAGAAGAATACAGTGAACCACTCTACTCCTCTACACTTCACCTAGATTGATCAGTTGTTATTTTTTGGCCACATTTGTTTATCTTTCTCTTTTTATACATATACCTTTTTTTCTGAAACATTTGAGAATTAGTTGTAGACATCATCTAATGTACAGACTTCATTCAGATTTCTCTAATTGTCCCAAGAATTTCCTTTATTGCTATTTTTTAATAATTTAGAATCCAGTCAAGAATCATGCATTACATTCACTTATGCCTCTTTTTAGTTTCCTTTAATATAGAATAGTTCCCTGGTTTTTTGTTCGTCTTTCACCATGACATTTTTGAGGAGCCTGGGTTATAGAATATTCCTTAATTTGTATTTGTATAATTATTTCCTCATGATTAGAACCAGGTTAAATTTTGGCAGGAATACTACATAGGATGATGGGTTTTTTTCTTAGTCTCCATTAGATTAAGGAGCATATGTTATCAGTTTATCCCATTATTAGCACTGTTTTATTTGATCATTTGTAAAAATATTTTCCTGCCTATATAATTAATAAGTAAGTTATGGAATTGATAGTCTGAGATTGTGTGAATACTGTTTCCCAATAATCTTTCATACTGTGGTTTAGTATCCATTGATGAGTCTTGACAGTAAAATGATGACTTTATATTTCTGTTATTCTTTCTATTTTGTTAGTTGATATTCTATAAAGAAGAGCTTTTTTCCTTCCCACTTCACCCCTTTTAAAAAAATTATTATTTAAGGTGTTCTCCCTCCAGGAAGCATGCCCATGCCATTCCCTTCCCCCAAAGGCACATATCTCCTAAACTCCAAGAGACCCCATGAGACTTGCAACCAGGGGAACAATGGGCAGCAGCTAACCCCCTGAACCTGTTTCCAAGGCCCCCTATTCTCTGACTTCCCAGTGAGCCAAAGCAGCCCAGCCTAGGCTCTCCTGTTGCTTCTTCTGTGTCCTTCCTTGTTTCACTGTCCTAAGTGTGTTTTTGCTGTAGTCAATACATTCTTGCTTGCTTTTCTAAATAATAATAATTATTATTACTTAAGTGCCAATATAGATTTATAGATTCCTTTTTTTATTTAATTGGTTACCAAACATTCCTGTCATTCATTTTGATGCTCAGATTTTCCCATATTTCGCCAATGGGTTTAGTTCTGTTTTAATGTCTTAAAAGACTGATATTTTCAACATCCTTTAGTATGTTTTTATGCTTTATTGAGTTTAATGCTGGGATACCAAGTATCATTATAGCACCCTTAGTGATTTAAAAAAAAAAAAAGCAAACTTTCTAGATAGTAGTTAATTCCTAAGGTTAAAAATGAAAAAAAAAAAAAAAAAAGTTTGATGTTATGGTTAAACCAAATTTAGGTCTGTGTATATTTTGTGTAGAAGTCATTTTGTGGTATGAATTTTTCTGAGTGTGTGTGATGAGGTGAGGTGAGGAGGGGTAGAGAATCTCAAATTCTTTTGCATAGTAAGACTTCACCAGATTGAGCCTTAGTGAAGTAAAAAAGTTACTCAGACATGACAGACATGATATTTGAGTAAATACTTAAAATTCCTTTATATTTAATAGGAATCTATCCTAGAATCAAAAATGGCTCAAAAAATGAAATATTATTTCTGTTAACCTGAGTGTGGGTAATTTTGGTTTTTGTTCTATAGAGATTCCAGAGAATGACATGGTGCCAGGGACCATTTTGGTGACAGAAGAAGAAGTTAGTAGATGCATTGATGATATATATAAGGTTGGTAATTTGAATCATTCATGTTTTTAGCTTATATTTTTACTTAGTCTTTATTTTTTATTATTATTTTTTTTTATCCTCACCCGAGGACATTTTTCCATTTTTTGTACAGATAGAGCGGGAGGGAGAGAGAGGAAGGGAGAGACAGATAGAAACATCGACGTGAAGGGACACATCGAGCGGCCGCCACCCGCACGACCAACCAGGGCCGGGGACAAACTGCAACCGAAGTACGCGCCCTTAGCAGGAACCGAACCCGGGTCTCTCCAGACCGCAGGCCGACGCTCCAACCGCTGAGCCAAACCGGCCAGGGCTATTTTTACTTAGTCTTTAAAAATAATTTTGCCTTTTTAATTCGTACTTTAAGAATTGGAATGATTAATCTTAAATTCAAAATCATTAAAATACTTTCACTTTTTTTCTTTTTATTTAGGGGTGAAGAAGTTGGGGAGGTGAAGGTGGGGGGCAGTGTGGGGAATGTGGAGGGTAGGGGGAGGGAGAGGTGATAGTAATCATTTAAAAACTGTCTAAAGCCCCCAAACAGTGATACACAGAAAGAGGGGGAAAGGCAGGGGGTGGGGAGGGAGGTTGAGGGGAAAGAGAAAGAGTCGCTGGTCAGGAAACTTCCATATTTTCATTTTTTGAAACTGGAAATTATTAGCTGTTAGTGAAAAAAATTGATATATTTTGAAACTGTGAGTTTCATCATTTATCTGAGTGTTAAATAGTTTATATTCTCTAACTGGCATATGCCACTGATGAAAGCATGTCTTTTAAAGAAATTGACCGAGGCATTTACAATACTGTAGGCTTCTTAAAAGTGGGTGAATATTTTGAATCTACTTTATAGCTTTTTTTGCTTTTTTTTTTTTTAATCCTCATCTGAGTATATTTTTCTGTTTATCTTCAGATAGAGTGGGAGGGAGGGAGGGAGAGAGAGAGGAAGAGAGAGAGAAACGTTGACGTGAGAAGGACACATCAACTGGTTGCCTCCTGCATGACCCGACCAGCGCCTGGGATGAACCGCAACTGAGGTACGTGCCCTTGACTGGAATCGAACCTGTGACTCATTAGTCCGTGGGCCAATGCTCTAACCACTGAGCAAAACTGGCCAGTACTATATATAACTTTTTTTTTTTTTTTTGCATTTTTATCTTAAGATAGAATAGGAGGGAGAGAGGTAGGAAGAGAGAGAGAGAAACATTGATGTGAAAGAGACATGTCTAGTGGTTGCCACCCACACGACACCAACCGGGGCAGGGGACAAACTGCAACCGAGGTACATGCCCTTAGCGGGAACCGAACCTGGGACTCTGGTCTGCGGACCAACGTTCTAACCTCTAAGCCAAATGGCCAGGGCTATATATAACTCTTGATAGTAGTCATCATCATAAAGGGATCTGAATAAATGAATGCTGCAAATGACTACCTAAATATATACTGAAAATGAAAAAAATATATATAAATTGTAAATTCTCTGATTGTATAATATATATGAAATATATATTTTTAGGCAAAAATAAAATTCATTGTGTTAGGGTCAGATGGACTTGGGGTAACATTCTTCTTTAAAATTTTTTTCAATAAATTTATAAATTAAAAATACAAGAGTAGCCCTGGCCGGTTTGGCTCAGCGGTTGGAGCGTTGGCCTGCGGTACAGAGAGACCCGGGTTCGGTTCCCGCTAAGGGCATGTACCTCGGTTGCAGTTTGTCCCCGGCCCTGGTTGGTCGTGCGGGTGGCAACCACTCGATGTGTCCCTTCACATCGATGTTTCTCTCTCTCTTCCTCTCTCTCCCTCCCACTCTGTCTGAACAAAAAAAAAAAATACAAGAGTAAACAGCTTTAGGGGTAAAAAGAGAAAAATCTGTAACAAAAATAATATAAAATAAATAAATGAAAAAAATAAAATAAAATAAAAATGGAATGATGAGAAAATTTAAAAAAAAAAAAGAGTAAACAGCTTTCAAAACTGTGCTCTATGTAAAAAATGTACAACTACTTTGGAAAATAGTTTGGCAGTTCATCACAAAGTTAAACATAGAACATAAACATATATCACCCAGTAGTTCCACTCCTAGATATATACCCAAGAGAAATGAAAACATGTTCACATGAAAATCTATACATGAATGTTCATAGCAGCACTGTTCATAATAGCCAAAATATGGAAACAACCCAGTGTCTGTCAACAGATGACTGGGTAAACAAATGTGGTATATCCACATAATGGGTTATTTTTTTAGCTGTTAAAAAAGAAACAGAGTATCGTCCTAGTCAGTGTAGCTCAGTTGTTTGGGTATTGTCCTATCCACTGAAAGGTTGCTGTTCGATTCCCGGTCATGGCACATGCCTGGGTTTGGGACTGGATCCCTAGTAGGGGGCATGCAGGAAGTAGCCGATCGATGTTCTGCTCTCACATCGATGTTCCTCTCTCTCCCTCTTTCTTCCTCTCTCTCCAAAATCAGTAATACATCTTAAGACACACTAATTAACTGGCCTTGCAGGTAACTTTTCTGTCTTTCTAGTCATCTTATTTATACCTGCAGTTGGCTTCATTGAAGCAATAGAGAGCTTCCTGTCCTCAGGTTTCTGGAAGCTTCAGGGTTACCAGCACAGCCCATGTTCAGCACAGCCCATGTTCAGCACAGCTGCTTGGTGCACTGCCAACATTGACCTTCAGGAAGCCACAGACCCTGCACAAATCTGAGTCCCTGCACACTGCTGCCACCCCAGTGCCTCTTACAGCCAGTCCCCATTCTCAGCCCTCCTTTCTATCCAGGTTCTTGTCCAGGGCTCTAGCCTCTAGAATGTCCACACAACATGTGCACACTGTTGGCTGTAGCTCCCGCCTGGGGGAGTGTGGGAGTGAGGGCATGGACAAGGCTGCTCAGTGGCACCCAATTATGATCTACCTACCTGCCAGGTGCCACACTATGTTCAAGTACATTGCATTCCACTGCCCTGCTGTGTGTTACTCTACTGCAGAGTCTGTCTCGGTGGTTAGGACTTTCCCAGCATTTAAAAGAACAGGAAAAAGAACTTCTTTGGTAGCTGGAACCAGAATTCACTGTGGTTCAATCACACATTCTAGGGCCCTTGTCCTAAGGCCACTGTCCCCTCCTGTGTCCCTTTGCACATCTCTTGGCTCCGTGTCAGCAGGCCAGATCAACTTGAATCTTGTGACTGAGGCTGACTCAGAAGAAAAGGGAGGGAAACCTGCATCAGAGTCACCCTTGTTATCACTGTATTTTTAATGAGAAGACAACATGAAATTCTTTCTCTCTTGGTGCTCCAGGCTGTGTGGCAGTGTTCGCTGACATTTCAGCTTTATTTTTGGTTAGAAAGAAGTTGCTGTTTTTATACTGCTTTCCTTGGCTCTTCATAAGCTGAAAGGCTGTGACCCAGGATCAGTGCCAGCGTTTGGTTTAGAGGGAAGGAGCACTGCGCTGCTCAGGCAGGGCAGCTCTGAGATTGCACTTGCCTTCAGTGACAGCCAGGGCGCTCCCTGCCAGTCACTGTGCAGGGTCTTTTAGGTGTGTGAGGATTCGGGCTGTTCTTCACAGACTTGGAAATGTGGCTCAACTGAGGCTGCTGTGTCATGGCTGGTGTGCCTGCTAGCAGCCCTGTCTGAGTGCTTTTACCTTTGATCAGGCTGATCTATTTGTCCATTCATTTTCATGTAAGTATGAGGGACTGTGACCACGTTGAGCTGACTGGAATGAAGAGTGGGATGGCTGGAAAGCTGGGACACCGACCAGCTTGGCCACCATCCCAGTGGGTTTTTCACTGAGCCTGGCATCCCCAGGGCCCGGGAGGGAAGGTGGCAAAGGTGCCAACCCTAAATTCTGAGATTTGTCATAACTGAAGAAGATAACTATTTGCAAGGCTGAACTAAACCATTTACACTTTTTCTACACTGTGGTGATTTTTGTCTCTAAAACCTTTGGCTTTTGTAATTTTTTATCTTAATTTCACTGTTATTCTTGATTATTGTCTTTTGTATTGAGATGTTAGAGAATAAGAAGATAGTTGTGCCTCATCTGTCATTGCAAAACTGTAACAATAAATTTCTTCAAATAAAAAAAATCTTATAAAAAAAGGAATGGAGTATGGATACATGCCACACCCCATGATGAACGTGTAAAAATTATAGTTTAAAAAGAAGTCGGACACAAAAGACCACACATTGTGTGATTCCATTTATATGAAATGTTCAGGATAAGTAAATTCATAGAGATAGGTAATAGATTAATGGTTGCAGGGGTTGTGGATGGAGAATTGGGAGTAGCTGCTAATGGGTATGGAGTTTCTTTTTGAGATAAGGAAAATTAGATAGTGATGCTGGTTCTACAACGTTGTGAATATACTAAAAGCCACAGGATTGTACATTTTAAGAGAGTGAATTTTATGGCATGGGAATTATATCCCAATAATTTAAAAAAAATATGTTCCACATTTGTCATTTCTTTTCTATAGCAGTAAATTAAACATTTTAGAGTAAATTTTCAAATTTTAGTTTATCACGATATAGTTTAAACCTACAAAAAATATGAAGAGTAAAACGTTTCAGCTGAAATTCTCTACCTACCCATCCCTGATCTCATTTCCCTTGCTTCCCACCTGAAAGGAATCACTATCCTGAATTTGTATTTATTATTCCTTAAGCTATTTGTAGTGTTGTGCATGATTTTAAATTTATTTAAATGGCATAGTAATGTATGTGACTTTAATTCATTTTCACTATTAGATGTTATTCCATTATATGACTATATCACCATATAGTTGTTTAATCTTCTGTTGGTAGGCATTTGAGTTGTTTCCATGGAGTTTTTGCCAATCTGTTAGGTACACTATAATTTTAATTAGCAGTTAGTTCTCTTATTACTAGTGAGGTTAAAACATCTTTTTCTGTTTTTTGTTTATTTATATTTTCACTTCTGTAAATTGTTAATATATTTTGCCCATTTTAAAAACTGTGTTATTGGCCTCTTCTCTAGAGTAAATTTTTTATAAAACAGCTTTATTGAGTTATACTTTACAAACCATAAAATAATATTTTAATTGTACAATTCAATGATTATTAGTAAATTTACAGAGTTGTGAAACCATTACAGTACAGTTTTAGAACATTTTCATCACCCCCAAAAGATACTTTATGCCTATTTACAATTACTCCCTCTTTGCACTTTCAGCCCCAGACAACCACTACTCTCTCTACCTCTCTGGATTTGCCTTTTGTGGATATTTTGTACAAGAGAATCATGCTCTTTTGTGCTCTTTTGTAGCTGGCTTCTGGCTCTTAGCATAATGTTTCTGAGGTTCATATGTTGCATGAATCAATATTTAGTCTCTTTTTTTGCTAAGTAACATTCTATTGTATTACTATACCACACATTTTTTTTTTAAAGTAAATTTTTTTATTATGTATATATATTTTTTTATCCTCAGCCGAGGACATTTTTCCATTTTTTCTTTTTTGTTCAGATTGAGTGGAAGGGAGGGAGGGAGGGAGGGAGGGAGAGAGAGAGAGAGAGAGAGAGAGAGAGAGAGAGAGAGAGAGAGAGACATCGATGTGAAAGGGACACATTGAGTGGTTGCCACCCGCACAACCAACCAGGGCCGGGGACAAACTGCAACCGAGGTACATGCCCTTAGCGGGAACCAAACCCGGGTCTCTCCGGACTGCAGGCCAACGCTCTAACCGCTGAGCCAAACCGGCCAGGGCTATTATATTTTTTATTTTATTATTATTATTATTTTTTGGTATGTGCCCCTAGTGGGAACCGAACCTGGGACTTTCTGGTCTGCAGGCCGACGCTCCAACTGCTAAGCCACACCGGCCAGGGCTATACCACACTTTTTAATCTGTTAATGAGTTGATAGACATTTGTATGTAGAGTAAATCTATTTTAAAAACAGCTTTATAAGATATAATTCACATTCTGGCCAGTGTGGCTCAGTGGTTGAGCATTGACCCATACACCAAGAGGTCGCCAGTTCGATTCCCAGTCAGGGCACATGCCCAGGTTTGGGCCAAATCCCCAGTGAGGGGCATGCAGGAGGCAGCTGATCGATGTTCTCTCTCATCGATGTTTCTCTCTCTCTCTTCCCTCCCCCACTTTCTAATATCAATAAAGAAAAAATTTTTTTAAAGATGTAATTCACATATTGTATAGTTCATTCAAAGTGTGCAAATCAGTGGTTTTTTTTAGTATATTCACAGATTTTTTTAAAAAATGTGTTTTTATCGATATATTAGAGAGAGACAGGAAAGACGAGAGAAACATTGATGTGAGAGAGAAACATCAATTGGCTGCCTCCTGCACGCCCCCTACTGGAGATCGAACCCACAACTTGAGCAAGTGCCCTAATGGGGAATGGAACTGGGACCTCTCAGTCCATGGGACAACATTCAATCCGTTGAGCCACACTGGCTGGGCTATATTCACAGATTTGTGCAGCCATCATCACAATATATTTTAGGACATTTCATTACCAAAAAAGAAACCCAATGCCCCTCCCAAATTCCTTCACCACTGTTCCCCACAGCCCCTAGACAGCCATTAACTAACTACTTCTGTCTCTGTAGATTTACCTTTTCTGGACACTGCATATAAATGGAATGATATAACATGCTTTCCAAAGTAGCTGTACCATTTTACATCCCCACCAGCAGTGTAAGAGGGTGTATAGTCAATATTAAGTCATGTTCTTTTAGATAAGAAGGCAGATGCTCTCATTTTGTTTTGTTTTAAGCTTTATGTGTGGTACTAATAAATTTGTAGATATGAAATGCATGCTTAAAAATTCAAAATTTATTCTCCACAATGCACTTTTTACTAAAGTGAGATGTTTTCTACCCTTCAATTTTGCTATTAAAAAACAAAGAGTATATACCACTTACAAGGTTGATCTAGCATACAAATATAGAATTAAATTGTTCATAGATAAAACATGACATGGTACCCTGGCCGGTTTGGCTCAGCGGTTAGAGCATCGGCCTGCGGTCCGGAGAGACCCGGGTTCGGTTCCCGCTAAGGGCACGTACTTCGGTTGCAGTTTTCCCCGGCCCTGGTTGGTCGTGTGGTGGCAGCCACTCGATGTTTCTCTCTCTCTGTCTCTTCCTCTCTCTCCCTCCCACTCTATCTGTACAAAAAATGAAAAAATGTCCTCGGGTGAGGATAACAAAAACAAAAACAAAAACAAAAAATATGACATGATGACTTAGTGAATATAATGCTGTTTTTATTTTTTTAATGCCCCATTTAGAGACTTATGAAAAGAAAGTTCTTATGTTCTTTTCTGCATATTGGTAGTCAAGGACTTTTCAGATTATAGAAAGATAAGAAGTTATGTAGAGCAGTCTAGAAAGCACATGATCTGAATTAGAAAACAAGGCTCAACTGTCAAAAAGATTATCTTTAGATTCTTCCCATCTGAGGAATATCATGAGGGAAATTGTTAAATGGTTGGGTGTGAATATCAGAAAGACTTGAACTTATGGTAAGGGTAGGACTAATTGTGACTAAACTTTTTTTTGTACAAACCCTTCATAGTATTCCTTGGAAGTCAATAAACTACTTTTAGAAGGAAAAGAAAGCAAAATAGCTTCTTTCTGGCAAGTGAATTAGCCTCTAAAAAACAGAGAGATGGCCCTGGCCGGTTTGGCTCAGCGGTTGGAGTGTTGGCCTGCGGTACAGAGGGTTCGGTTCCCGCTAAGGGCACGTACCTCGGATGCAGTTTGTCCCCGGCCCTGGTTGGTCGTGCGGGTGGCAGCCACTCGATGTGTCCCTTCACATCGATGTTTCTCTCTCTCGCTCTACCTCTCTCTCCCTCCCACTCTATCTGAACAAAAAATGAAAAAAAAAAGTCCTCGGGTGAGGATTAAAAAAAAAAAACCCAGAGATACAGAAGTAGTGAATCCTGTCATTTCTCCTGCTATTGCTCCCCAAAAGGGGGGAAAATCCACTTCTAGTATGGTGAACAGTTTTGTGAATTTAAAACCTCCTGGAGAGGCAAACAAAACAGTTTGCCATAGACACTTGATTATACACAAGGATTGGGACTATTGTGAAAGCAGAAGGGGTACAGAAGGGTAATTATTCTCTCGACAAGGTTTTGGCAGCTCAGCTGCAGTGGGAAAACAGAGGAAATGTGTATGTTGGAGGGAAATGGTAAACACTATAAAATTTAGCTACAAAGGATGTGTTGTCTTTATTAACTTTCTGCTAATACTAAAATTATAGAGTACAGCTCAATGGCAGGAAATAAGGAAAACATCTGGGATGGTTGAATTGATTCAGCAATTCACTGGGTAACAAGAGGGTGCAAGAGGGTATTTAATGTTAGGCATTTGGGAACATTTCCAGCTCTGGTCATCTCTCTCTTCTTTTCTTTTTAACAGATTTATTGAGATATAATTCACATACCACATAATTCATACATTTAAAAGGTTCAATTCAGTGTTAAGGACAAATCCCTCAGCTCTCTGAATGAATATTTTGTGGTGGAACAATTACAAGGGAAGGCCTTTCTGCTTTTGCATCCTTCATACACCCAGCAAGTGGAGCAGTATGGCTCTGGTAGGCCAAGTGGGAAGTTCTCACCAGTACAGGTATATATATAGGTGTTAGTCTAACTGAACTGAAAACTTGGCATAGTTACTTGTACTTCATCTGCATAAATAATTCTCATCACTTCTATGTGTGTACCTTACCTCTGGTAAAATTATCTAAGCCAAAAGGAGATATGTAGCTCAAATAACTTTTAGTCTACTGGTTTCCTATTCTCTTTCCTCTGACTTTGAATATCTGGGGTCCAGTCCCTAGAATGCTGAAATTCTTTTGTCCTCCCTGTATGAGAGAAATAAATGGTTTTTCTTTGCCTACAGAGGAGCAGAGAAGCCTAGCTTGCATACAGATCGATTCTGGGTAGGGCAGAATAAGAGAATTCCAGTTCTTTCTGATTTGGACATTTTCTTGCTCTTAAGATAATTGGCCAGAATCTATCTGATTGTGAACCTGGGGTGGGAGGAGTAGGGTGGTGTGGGGGATGTTTCCTTTTAGTATTCCTTATAGTACTTGTCAAGACTCCCTAAAGGTGGAAGAAATTTTAGGGTAGGAAAGGCTAGAATGCCTAATTATTTCATTTTCCGCATTCTCATTTCCGTTATCTCATTTTCCAGATTCAGGGAATCTTGACTTCAATTATCCAAGTGTCTTTTCCCCCCATCTAATCTTAATGAATTTCTAATTAAGGTTTTCTTGTCAGATTGGCCAGTTGACTCTTCTTTTTGAATAATTATTTTTTGGTAGAGTACATTAGAATATTAGGCTCTTAGAGTTGGAAAGAACTTTGGAAATAATTAGTATAACCCTTCATTTTTTAAATAGACTTTATTTTAGAGCAGTTTTTGGTTCACAGAAAATTCAGCAGAAAGTACAGAGTTCTCATATACCTTTTGCCTGCACAAGTGCACAGCCTCTTCTGCTATCAATGTCCACACCAGAGTGGTCCACTTGTTATGGTCGATGAATCTACATTGACATATCAATATTACCTGAATTCCATGGTTTACATTAAGGTTCACTCTTGATGTGTTACATTCTTTGGGTTTTGACTAATTAATCCCTCGTTTTATAGTAAAGGAAACAAAATCCAGAAGATTGTGAAGTGACTTGTCCCAGATCATACTAGTGAGTGACAGCTGGTTTAGGGACCAATCTTTCCTTCTCTCTTTCTCTCACTCTTTCTGTGTTTAGAAAAGATAATATTTGCACATGGTACAAGTTTAAGAAGTGCAAAAGGCTTTAAGCTAATCTCCCTGCCATCTGTGGTTGTTCCCTAAAGGCGATCATTCTTTCTGAATGTTTCCATCTCTAATTGAACTGTGGCCTTGAATAACAAGCAAAGAACTGAGAGAAGTGTCCTTCAAAGCTGTGAGATATGCAAGTGTTAGTTTTCCTAAATGCTGTAGTTCAGATTCTGTGGTATAGTGTAGTGACAAGCTCCTGGCCCTTTGAGTCAGACAGACCTAGGTTGGAATCTGGCTCCAGGGTTGACTGTCCATGTGACTTTAGATGATGTATTTAACACTTGAGTTGTGGAGGTGAATAAGGTAACTTTTGGTAGGTTCATTGCATGCATTAGTACACAACAGCTGCTCAAAAAACTGTCAGTTCCTTTTTGGTTCAGGGAAACTCTTATTTATTTATTTATTTTCCTCACCTCATGATCTTTTTCCATTGATTTTTAGATAGAGTGGAAGGCAGGGAGAGAGAGAAAAATCAATGTGAGAGAGACACATCAATTGGTTGCCTCCTGCACTACCCTGTCCAGGGCTGGAGACTGAACCCACAACCCAGGTACATGCCCTTGAGCCTTGACCTTTCGGTGAATGCTCTAACCACTGAGCCCAACAGGCCAAGGTGGGAAACTTATTTTAAAAGATAATTTTATGCAATATGCTCTGAAAGCATGCACAGGGCAAAATGCTGTATTATGTAACTTGTCCTGTTCTTTTGCTTCTCACAAGTCTTATTTAAGCTCAGTAAGTGCATTAGAAGTTCTGGAACATTACTATCAAAAGGATCACTGTGATATTTTAGAAGGCAATATTTGGCTAGTTTAATCTTTGATGGGTAAAATCAAGTTTCAGCCTGTACTGGATTTCAATGTTAGGATTAAGTCAGCTTGATTCTGAATAGACTCATCATGTTTTTATTTTCATACATGTACATTCCTGTGAAAAATAAGGTCATAAATTAAGAAGACAGGTCCAGTGCCTATGTTATAAATGAGGAAACTGAGATCTAGGGAGGTTTAAATGTCTTACCATTTAATTTTCTTAAAAAGAAACACATTTATTCTTAATACTTTTGACCATTTTGACTCTTGCGAGTTTTTGCTTTCCTTTTTAAAAAAAAATTTTTTTCCCTTTATTGTTTTTAGAGAGAGGAAGTGAGAGGGAGAGAGAAATAGAAACATAAATGAGAGAGAACATTGATTGGCCGCCTCCTGCATGCCCCCCACTGGGGATTGGGCCCACAACCTGGGCTTGTGCCCTGACCAGGAATCAAACAGGTGTCCTCTTGGTGCATGGTTTGACATTTAACCACTGAGCCACACCGGCCGGACTTGCTTTTTCATTTAAATTTCTAGTCAGTCCTAGAGAAATGCAGTCCTCCAAACACTGAAGATAGGTGCTGAACAGGCCAATATGGTAAAGTCAAGCCTTCTTTTTTATTCAGTCTGCTCTTCGTTTTATGGCTGAAGTTCTATTCTCTTCAGTTAATTCACATTGACTGAGTAGCTTCTAGCTACAGGATTTTTTAAAAAATGGAGCTTTTGAGAAAAACATCAGTCAGCCTACTTTGTTCACTTATTCTTTGATTCAGTTAATATTTACTAAGTACCTACTAAATGTCAGACCCTCTGCAAGGTTTACAAATACAGAAATGATTCAAAGCCAGCTGCTGCCTTCAAGGAGCTCCCATTCAAGCAAAGAGGTATAGTAATGTGGGATCTCTATATATTAAGTACCCAGAAACATGCCTCTGTTACTTGTTAGAGCAGCAGTCCTCTAAGCTTGAATGAAGGGTTGTAAAGCTTAACTGCAGATGCCTTCTCTTATGGCTGGCTCTGTGATGGAAAGCCAAGATGTATTCAGGAAGGAATGTGGAAATCCCCAGAAATGAATGAGGAAATCACCAGACTGCCAGTGGGATCACTGGTACCTATCTGTTTCCTCTTTTAATCTGTTCTGAGCCATTATGGTTTTTAAAAAGTCATGCTGTTCTCTTATTTTACCCCACAGCCCTGTCCTACACATTTACACTGGAAAAGCCACAGATAGATAGGGAAATTCAACTGCAAAGCACTATTTTACTTACTTGCAGAGGGGCTTTTTCACACCACATAATTGAAAAGGTGCCTTGAGAGTCTGTCTCTCCCTTCCCTGCTTTAGTTTTCCCATCTCTTGGTATTTTGTTTGGTGATCCCTGGCAGTACAGATACTTCAAGTAACCCGAAAGCCTTTCAACTAAATAGAATTTCATCTTTAAACTACTAAGTTCAGAACTGATAGAACAGGAAGTGTGTGAGGAAGGAATTTTGAAATTTTGAAGGAATTTTGAATTTTGCAATTTAGAGATCCAGTTGAAGATTCAGTGTTTCAAAAATTTTTTGGTGGGGAAAGATGATTCATTTTTTTCAACTAGTCTCATCTCTTAATGGCTAAGGTACCACAAATATATAGAAGAAAATGAGCAAACTTGCAATCAAGTCAGAGAATGCTAGATTAGACATGAAAGAGGCCTTAAAGCTTGATTAATCCAAACGCTTTACTTTCCACATAAAGAAACAGACTCGATTGATTTGTGTTAAGTCTCATAGCTGATCAGTGGAAGTATTTACAAACAACCCTATGTGAAACACTGCTGATAAAAGGAAACTTTCAAATGACATAGAACATTTTTATCACAGGTAGAAATAACATATGAAGTGTTGAATTATGTTTCAGAACTTGAATTCCCATCCCACTTTGCCTCAAGGTGAGCAGGGAGGACCCCAGCTAGAAAGAGACAACACATAAGCACAGTCCAAGGAAATTCCACAATACTTGGATGTTAGGGCACAGAGACAGTGCAATAGAGCCCTCCCCTCAGTGGGACAGGAAGCAGCTTACCTGTTGTGCCTTTACTGCTTTGTCAGTTGGTACTGTCACCAGTCTGGTGTGGAGGAGACTGGTGGATTTCCAGGGCCATACCATAGCCAGTCCTTTCCAGTGACAGCCCCTTCCTTCCAATCTCTTTCCTCACACTGAACTCACATACAGGTTAACAGTTTGGTCTGCTCCTGACTTGCAACATTATCCTCTACTTACACTTCATATATATAAGCAGAGGGTACTTACACTCATATAGTATATAGAGTATATAGTTTCCTTCATATATAGTATGACTTAACTGGAAGGACTGTTTTTTTCTATAGCATTTGGTCATTGTCAGTGCTGGCACCAAGAGATCATGGTTCAGCATTGGCTGAATCAGTTGTCTCCTATGTTCCTTTATGGGTCACCAAACTCCAGATACAAGTCACTAATCTGGGGAGTCCACTTAAGGGGGGAGTGACCAGAACCTACTTTGGAAGTGTAAGTAGAGGGTAATGTTGCATGTCAGGGGCAGACCAAACTGTTAACCTGTATGTGAGTTCAGTGTGAAGCAAGAGATTGGAAGGAAGGGGCTGTCATTGGAAAGGACTGGCTATGGTATGACCCTGGAAATCCACCAGACTTGGTAGAAGGGTGTTATATGACTCTCAGTTGGAGGAAGAGGAAGTGGTACAGAAGCTGCTGTCCATGGTGCCACTCAGGAACTCCAGCTCTCTTTTACAGAAATTGAAGGAATAGGGTTATTAACCCTGACAAGTTGGGATCTACTGATTGGGGTGGGGCAGCTGGCATAAAATTGATATGGGTTAGGGACTGAAGCAATGAAAATATCATTATGAACAAGAGGAGGTGAGTATTGGGAGGTCACGGGGTACAGTGCTTTGTTCTTTTATAAACTGGTAAAATACAACATAAAATTTACCATTTTAACCACTTGAATTCAGTGGCCTTAAGTCCATTCACAATGTTGTGTAACCATCACCACTATCTAGTTTCAGAACTTTTTCATCACCCCAAATGGAAACCCTGCACCCATTAAGCAATCAGTCCCCATTCCTCCCTCCCCCAGCCCCTGACAACTGCTAATCTGCTTTCTATCTCTGGATTGTGAATAGATTTTGAGTCAGACAGATCTGTGCCCCTCCTGGCCCTGCTACTTACTAACAGTGTACCTTTGGTCAACTAACTTTGCTTCTCTGAGCCTCAGTTTTCCATAGTTTTAGAATGGGAATTAAAGTCCTTCATCTGCAGAACCCTGTGGGGATTGATTGTGTATTAAATATTTAGCCGAGTAATCTAAATTAATGGTAGTTATTGTTTGCTTCATTCAATAAATGGCAGTTATTGTTTGCTTCATAAAAGCAAAGACAGTCGTCCTTTAAACTGCTTATTTGTGCCCTGGCCAGTTTGGCTCAGTGGTTGGAGCATCAGCCTGCAATCCAGAGAGACCTGGGTTCGGTTCCCGCTAAGGGTGCGTACCTCGGTTGCAGTTTGGCCCTGGCCCTGGTTGGTTGTGCGGGTGGCAGCCACTCGATGTGTCCCTTTCACATCGATGTTTCTCTCTCTCTTCCTCTCTCTCCCTCCCACTCTATCTGAACAAAAAATGGAAGAATGTCCTCGGGTGAGGATAAAAAAAAAACCAAAAAACTGCTTATTTACTAAAAACTGAGGTAACACAACATAATCATCTCCTCCGATAGGTGCTGAAGTAGGAAATTTGACTTTTGCCTTCCAGGCTAGTTGAAGAGGTCAGAGATAACTATATATTCAAAGATTGATTATAGGTTACAAACTTTAAAATGCTATTGGAATTTAGAGGAGAAAAGTCATAATGATGGTTAGATGCTTAATGAATATTTGAATTAGTGAGTGAATGAATGAATGAATGAATGGATGAATGAACAAATGAACAGTTGAATGGTCAAATACATAGCAGGCCTATGGAAGAGGTAGAACTTGAGCTGGGTCAGTTTAATAAGTACCACTCCCTGTCTTTCAAGTACAAAATACAATCTGGTCAATCCTAAATTGGATAACAGAAACTGGATTTTGATTATTTATTTTAGATAGTTAGTTCAAAACTTTTGGAAAATATATATAGTCCCATCAAGGAAGTTTAAAGGAAGGTAGGTTTGGTTTCAATACAAGGAAGACTTTACTATTAATGTTAGAAGGGAGGTGACAATCCTGTATGTGTCAAGCAGAGGCCATTTGAGTTCTTTGAGATATGGAGAAAATTTATTGGTCAGATTGAGCCAAAGGAGACTTCTAAATCTTTGCACTTTGAAAAAAAATTTTATTTCTTTATTCCTGTCTGTGAACTTAATGAATTATTAGTTGATGAATTGGAATTATTCTTAATTTTGCTCTCTTTCCACATGTTCTTCCATTCATCACTCTCTATCCCTTTAACCTGTTTTGTTTTTCTTCATCACACTTGTCACTATCTGATATTATATATTTGTTGTTTATTTGCTGTCCCCCCTCTAGAATATAGCAGATAATTTATTCACAATATGTCTGGCACACAGTTGGCACTCAAAAAACATTTGCTGAAACTTTATATAAAAATAAATAACATATGTATAAGTAGCTGTACAGTTTTTCCTAAGTATAAAAGTAGTACTTGTTTCTTGTTAATAAAATACAGAAAAGTATAAGAAGAGAATTTAAAAATTGGAGGTATTTATCAACAACAACGTATACCCCTGAGAAATGTGCTTGATTGAGTTCATGTTCAAGTTTGAGGTGTTTTGGCCCTATCAAACCAGTAAATAATAAAGATTTAACTCCATCTGTTATTTGTGTTGTTGTTTTTTTATTTAATGTACAAAAATACTGGTAAGGAAGGATGGTTCCATAGGGATTACCTCTGGGAATAAAGAATCCAGAGCTGAACAATGGATTCTTAACACTATCTGAAGAACCTATTTTTTACCTCCTGTAATTGGTGATATATAATTAGGCCTGCATATTACTTCTGAACACTGCCATACAATGCACTTCATTTAGCTGGGCTTATGGAGATTATATCATGCACAGGAAGCTGGCTTGGTTATCCAGCTCCATAGAGGAATTGGGAAGCTTAAGGAATGTGAAAAATTAGGGTTGATTTAAAGTGACAGGGTTGTCTGGAGAAGCACAGAAATTGTTCTGCTTTGTGCCTCCATGAAGGTCATGTTTCCAATAAGCAACATTGATTCTTGCCTCAATACTTTCTGTAAATAAGGACATCTAAGCTTCCCTTTCTTGATCCTTTAAAATAGGGCTGCTAATACTGACTTTGTAAGACTATTTTAATTAAATTAAATTAATTATTTTTAAAAATCCTTATCAGAGGACATTTTTCTTCAGATAGAGTGGGAGGGAAGGAGAGAGAAAGAAACATCGATGTGAGAGAGACACATCAACTAGTTGCCTCCCGCATGACCCCGACCAGGGCGGGGGATGAATCGTAAGCGAGGTATGTGCCCTTGACTGGAATCGAACCCGAGACTCATTGGTCCTCGGGCTGATGCTCTAATCGCTGAGCCAAACCAACCAGGGCAGATTGTTTTAATTTTAATGAGGTAACTCTTAAAAGGGTCTAACATTGTACCTGGAAGATAAAAATCCTAACATAATTCCTGGAACACATACTAAGAGTGTAATCATCGTCAGTTTCTCTTTTTTCTCCTTTTATCATCATTATCACTGTCCACACTATCAGGATTGAATTAATTTGTTGTAACAGAATTACATTTTGAAATCCTATTATATTTGACGAGTTTTGAATAGCCTTTTGCACTTCTTAAGATAACTTTAAGTTACCCACCTTGAGTTATTATTATAATTAATTTACTTGCTTAATTCTTCCTGTTAGATCACAAGCAATCTGAGAGATGACTCATTCATTTTTATATCCACTCCGGCACCTAGGACAGTACTTCCATTCCAGTAGATATTCAAAAAAATAAGTACCATAATTATTGTTAATAAAAATTAGTACCATTACACACTTAACCCTATAAAGCCAGTGTAAAGAATTTACTGCCAAATGCCATGTCCTGTTCTCTCCAAGTCAATAATTCTTAAGAGTGACAAATCTAGAGCAAGCTATATATATGTATGTGTATATATATATATATATATTTTTCCAAACTAGTTTTAACGTTTTCTATATGGCATTAGCTGCTTGTTATTTTCTAAAATCAGGTTCTTCAGCAGTACAGAAAATTATTGTACAGATGAATAATAGGCAGATTAGAAGACTCAGAGGTAGTCAAAAGTAGAAAAGTAATGGGTCAGAGAATGGGTTAATTTACCCATCTTGCTTAGCAGTTTTTCAGGCTGCACACACAAAAGAGCTGCAGTCTAGTCTCCCTCCCTGTAATTCAGCCTGTCTGTCAATATCAAATGGTTTCACTGGCCTTAGAGCTAAAATTGTTCATCTTAGGACTAGAGTGTTGCTTATGGTAAGACTTTGAGCCCTGCTAATATCGTGTGGTGTGTGATTCCCATTCCTCTGGCCTTGCAGTCATGATACCTCTCACCATTTCCTTTTCCCTAGGTGTACGTGGTTGGGAATGAACCTTTAACAGTTTTGATGGATTCCCTGCTTCCTGTCCTGGGAGTGCTCTTTTCTCTCTACTGTTTTACCAATCAGAGTGTGTCTCACATAAGGTAAACAACCAGAGAAACTTACATGTTTATAAATATTGAAGTCTTGCATGCTTTTCTTGTCCTTATTTTGAATTGGATTTATGCCATCTTATAACTGTCCTTTCCTTTTGAAGTCAGGCAAACATTTGAGGTTCTTCTTATTCTGCTCATCCAGAAAAGAGAGAGCTTTGCAAATTGCAGGGGATTGGATGTAGTTTTTAGAATGACTTTCCTCAGCCTCAGTCCTAGACTTCAGAGATGAAATTTTTGTTTACTTGTATGAACATGCCACTGTTCAGTCAGTGAGAAACACTGGAATTACATGTCTAGGAAGGAGGAAATAGAGGATGGATCATAACTACCCAGTGGGGAGTTGAAAATCAAACTCAGAAAATCGGGGTCTGAATGTGGCCTTCTGTGATTTATTTACTTATTTTATCCTCACCCGAGGACATTTTTGCATTTATCTTCAGACAGAGCGGGAGGGGGAGAGAGGGAAGAGAGAGAGAGAGAAACATCAATGTGATAGAGACACCATCGACTGGTTGACACCCACATGGCCCCAATTGGGGCCGGGGACAAACTGCAACCCAAGTACATGACCTTAGCAGGAACCAAACCTGGGACTCTCTGGTTTGCAGGCCAATGCTCTAACCGCTGAGCCAAACTGGCCAGGGGGGCCCTCTGTGATTTAGACTTGGATCTGGTTCTAGTGCTGCACAGTGTTATGTAGAACAAGGGGTTTCTTAGTCATCCAGAAAATAATCTTTTGTATTGGAATTTAAGTAGTACTCCTCTTATATCGGCTCTATTTTCACAGCTACTTATGTTGTTTCTCCCTCCTTGTAAGAATTTATATCCTTGCTAAAATCCAACAGCATTCTGATTTTTGGTGTTTGGAAATACTACACGTATAATCTAGTATGGATTTTATGAAGACTGACTATGCACTGAACTGCTTAGCAAACGGAAAGCTATCATCATCATCAAAGGGTGAAAGAAAGTATAGTCAATCCTTGCATAACAAAGGTTTGAGCTGTGCGGGTCCACTTATACATGATATTTTCAATAAATACTGTACTGTTTTCAGTCTGTGGTTGGCAGTCCATGGATGTGGAGGGCCAACTGTCCACTAATCTATGCCATTTTATACAGGGGACTTGAGCATCTTCAGATTTTGATGTTTGCAGGGATTCCTGGAACCAATCCCCTGTGGATACTGAGGGACAATTTAAGTTTTGGGGGAGTCAAAAGTTATACATGGATTTTTTTACTGTGTAAGGAGGTCGGTATCCCTAACCCCCATGTTGTTCAAGGGTCAGATGTGCTCAGTCTTGTATATTAGTCAAAGCTTACATATTGCCTTTGACTCTAACTTTTGGTTAGTGTATCATTGTAGCCCAAAGCCATAAGGGAAGTGACAATAGAAAGTGCAGTAGAAGATGGAGACTATGAGTATGTTAATTTGGCTTCAAAGGACCGTCCATATAATAACTCTTGTTTTAGTTTTGAAACCCAAGTCCTCATAGCACTGTCATGTCCACATCAGAGCCTGAGAAGGAAGAAGCAAATGTTTATTCCATTCCTCTCCTAATTGATTGGCACCAATAAAAGGGGATGAGGAATCAGCAAGAATTTGTTGGTATGCTGTTTCTTGGTCACCAGCTATTTGTCCCATTGATAGTGATGGTTTCATCAGTGTAAACTTCTTTCACGGTGCCTGATCCAAAGGCAATGAGTACACTTGGTATTAAAATTTTTTTTTTTTACATGGGGCTCATATGTCATATCACGGTTGCTTCTAGAGCCAAGGATCAGTCACTTATTGAATTTCAGCATATTTATATCCTGAAATTCACAAAAAGCATACTTTCCACTCTTACACTTTAGTA
Organism: Molossus molossus; assembly: GCF_014108415.1. NCBI lineage: Eukaryota > Metazoa > Chordata > Mammalia > Chiroptera > Molossidae > Molossus > Molossus molossus. Next base: position 35,841,611 of record NW_023425357.1, on the reverse strand, counting down.
GAAGTAGGTGATTGTGCCAGCATTTAGAATGCAGTGGGACCTGACAGCCTTTCTTTCTCTTTTGTTAGATGCATAGAGTGAGATGACAAGCTCTTTTATAATTTTTTTCTGCCAGGTCACTTTGCCAAGAAATTTTATTATGGATTCTGGGGAAACTGGAGAGGAAGAAAGCAATTGCCAGCCTGAAAGGGTTTGCAGGATTGGACAGATCTGCACCTTCTCTCCATTCTCTATGTCAGTTTAGAGCTGCCACTCAAGGTGGCATTATGATTACCATCAAAGAGGCCATTTGGTGAGTCCAGCCATCCTTTTGCTATCTTCAGATTTAATTGTACCCAAGAGGCCATTCTGTGACTTGTCCACTAAGGGGCGCTGATAGAAAGGAAACCAAAAACTCAAGTGGCTGAGGTGCTCAGGTTTCTTATCTCTAAATGAAATGTGAGTGTGAAGTAATCCTCCAGGCTTTTTCCAGATGCTAGCTAATAGTAGGTGCAATTTACTGGAGCCTCACAGCTCTGTATTACGTGAAACCCCCTTACTTTACAAAGTCTTTGCCATTGAATCAGAGTAAAGGGCAGAAATATGTTGACCGTCAACACCATAACAAACCAGTGCTCTTTCTCACTCTAAAAATGGTATACAGTCGTTCCTCGTTTATCGCGGTTAATCCATTCCAGACTCTAGCAGTTGCACCTGGAGTTGAAGGATACCTGAGGGCTCGAATACATAGGCCTACAGTCCATATGTATAGTAATTTTGAGCACGCGTTGTATCATTTTCACTCTCGATCAACTTTTTAATGAATATATTTGAAAAAACCATGATTGAGTGAAGCTGCGAAAGTCGAAGGGCTAAGTGGCAAGGGACAACTGTATGTATGTTCCGAGTCAGACTTATTCCTAAGGGAAATTGCTTGATGGCTATCTTTTTTTTTTTATCCTCACCCGAGGACATTTTTCGATATTTTGTTCAGATAGAGTGGGAGGGAGAGAGAGAGATAGAAACATCGACGTGAAAGGGACACATCTTCGTGGTCGCCACCCACACGACCCAACCAGGGCCAGGGACAAACTGCAACTGAGGTACATGCCCTTAGCGGGAACCGAACCCGGGTTTCTCCAGACCAGAGGCCAACGCTCTAACCGCTGAGCCAAACCGGCCAGGGCAATATAGCTATCTTTTATAGTAATTTTATAATGGGGGTTTGTTTCTCTTAGGGATTGATTAGGAGGTGCTTAATAAATGTTACTGGAATTGTCCTGGCCAGTTTGGTTCAGCGGTTAGAACATTGTCCTGCGGTTCAGAGAGACCCAGATTAGATTCCCGCTAAGGGCGCAGACCTCGGTTGCAGTTTGTCCCTGGCTCTGGTTGGGTTGTGCAGGTGGCAGCCACTCGATGTGTCCCTTTCATGTCAATATTTCTCTTTCTCTCTCTCGTCATCTCTCTCCCGTCATCTCTCTCCCTCCCACTCTGTCTGAACAAAAAATGGAAAAATGTCCTCAGGTGGGGATTAAAAAAAATGTTACTGGAATGAATAATTTATTTCTTCAACATTTCACAAGTGTACTTTAAATTATTTCCATGTTCTGTGTGATATGTGCAGATATTATTACTTCAGAATGTAAATTCTTGTTATCAGTGTTTATATAGTATTTAACTGGTGGCAGCTACTCTACTTAGATTTCACATCATATTCAAAATGCTGCTGTTTGTTAAAATGTTTAAATTTAATTTTTGTATTCATGGTTAACTTTAAGTTTTAGAATACTCTTTCAATATGATGGACATGAGAGGGAAAAAAAAAACACATTGATTGCAAACAACTGTCAGTACAAACTCAAGCTTGTATTTTACTGAGAATTGTTTGGCTGAGCATTAGTAGGTTTGTGGTTATAAATATGTCCCAAACTGAAAGAGTTTAAAATTTTTTGGCATGTTTATTTAAAAAACACCTTGGAACACTTTAACCTGGGGTCAATTTAGTGACTACATAGAGAATTTTATAGTATTTAACGTATCAGTAGTTAAAACTTATTGTTCTTAACAAGTCTTTAGTGTACTACTTAGTGCACATATGTCAAAATCAACAGTTCTTATTGAGACTCTAGTTTCTTCCATTGTAGGAAAATAGAGACTAGGCAGTGCTTGAATGAATCTCCATCCGCTACCAGCTCCTTAACCTGGGGTCTCTACATGGACTTTTAAGTGGCTACAATCTCTTTGAAGTTATACACAAGAAATTTTTCTATATGCAAACATGGATTTTTTTCCCCCTGGGGTAATAGGAAAATAATTTACACAAAATTTTGATATATTTTTAATGATTTGCTGTATGGAAATAGCAGGTTACTTTAGAATATTATTAATAGGGTTTCAAAAAAAGTCTCTCTGGGTGATCAGTCTTCCCAAGAGAAATCTGACTCCACATTGCAGTGATGAAGATGAAGCCCTGTACCAGAAGGTGTCCTCAGAGCAGTGCCAGATAGAGCATCTCGGGGACTTGCTGTCCCACTGCCAGGAATGCGGTTTGGCTGGTGACTTCTTCATCTTCTGCATGAAGGTGAGTACTACAGTACATATGTAGTTCATGCTTAGCTTTATTCCAGGGTAGATCAGAAGCCCCTTTGAATTTTCAAGATAGTCATAATTTTAGCTTCTAAAATTAGGTCATATTAGGAGAAATAATCAGAGAACATAAGGGTGATTTATTTTTTAATCGGTCTGGTAAAAGGAAGAAACTTACCTTCTGCAGCACACATATAGTTTAACGACTTTACAAGGTCATCTGCGCTGAAATTTTAGAGATGACCAAAGCAGAACTGTTGATCTATGGAAGGGTTAATCTTTGCTCTGTGTTCACAGTAAGAACTGTTTTGAAGTTAATAGTTGGTTTTACAGCTATAGAGTAATCCCTTATCCTTTCTGACTATTGTTTTGTCAGATATTTGGAAGGAGATTTAGCAGTTCTGCCTCTCTCATTTCATTTTGTAGCTGCTTGAAACCTTTTCCCAGTTTGCTTCTTAGTACTACTGGTGGTTATGCTTCCTTTTGCCCTAATCTCCAAGAGTCACCTGCACCCCATACCCTTACTCCTATTTGTACTGTTTGAGACCATAAGCCAAGTGATCTCTGATTACCTGACTTCCAGCTCTACATTCTCCATTATTTTCCCTAAATAAAGTATCTACTCCAAGAGAATGTTTGTGGAGTATAAGGATGGTGTGGGTGTGGGAGAATACAAGGAGGGAATTAGGGCTAACAATTCTAGAATTTGAAGTAGGGGATACTTTTTGATGCTTCTCCTCTCCCATGTTCATACCCACCCCCCCTGCCCAGCCACTCATTGTAAATAACATTACAAGAATATATCGTCTTGATTGGATATTTTAAAAAGTTGTTTTGTTTAAAAAACAAAAAATCAAAAGGGTTTTTTTTGTTTTTTTTTTTCCCCTTTAAACCAAGGTTTTTCACTTTGGTACTATTGACATTTTGGGCTGGATAATTTTTTGTTGGCATTGGGTAAAGGGGAGATGGGGGACCTTCTGGCGAGGGTGGGGAGCTTCCTATGCATTGTAGGATGTTTAGCAGCATCCCTGACCTCTACCCACTAGGTGCTTGTATTACTCTCTAATTATGATGACCAAAAATGTGCACAGACATTGCTAAATGTCTCCCTGGGGAGCAAAATTGCTCAGGCACAGCTTGGAAGCACTACTCTAAACTGTCACTTTGTTAAAGCATTAATTGTTAAGTAACTTAAGGTTTTTTCTTCCCAAGGAAACTTGCAATGTGAAAGATAGGGAAAAAACCTACAAAACCCATGGTAATGAATTATGCATTGGTAGAAGTTTAGTTCTAAGTATCTTAGGGAAAAAGGGCCGTGGTGCTGAAAGCATCTAATAGTCTCTAAAAAGGGTTTGGAAATGTTCAAGGAAGGCTAGCGATAGAGATCATAAAAATACTGGTAAAGTAAGTAGTCTGTCAAACTAGTTCTTCGTGTGAATGTTTTTCATTATGAAATTTAAAAGTTTCATCTATAGGGTATCACAGTGTAGGTACTATTCTGCAACTTATACTTTTCACTCCAGTGTTTTTGAGATCTCTATTGATATCCACATAGACCTAGTTCATTTATTTTAAATGCTGCAATATAATAAATACATCACAATTTATTAATTCTCTTATTGCTGGACATTTTGTTTCCAATTTTGGGCTATTATAAATAATACTGCAGTGAACACAGACTAGTCCTTTAAATACACATTTCAAACAGTGTTTTCTAGCTGTTTTTGAGCTCTTTGTTCTACAGGCTTTTTATTCATTTTTCCTTTTCTCCTACACTGATAGGAGTTGACTCATGTGGCCATGGAAAATGAAGCAGAGTTAAAAACGGAGCCCTTCTCCAGCAAAAGCCTCTTGGAATTAGAACAGCATCAAACTCTTCTGGTAGAAAGCCAAGAGCAGAAGCTGCTGGTCCTACAGCTGATGGCTGTTCTGTGCAAGAGAATGTCTGAGCAGATATTTACAAACATCACGCAGGTCAGTGTCTGTCACATTCTGGATCCACCCTAGTTTGGTTTCTTTACATTCTTTCCAAAAAATGTTAGTGTGTGCTTTGATTACACCTCCATCAGTGTTACCTGGAATGCTGGTTAAACATGCAAATTACTGAGCCCACACCAGACCAAGAGAATCCACACATTCATAGGTCCTGGGAATCAACCCCATTTAACAAGCTCCTGAGGTGATTCTCAAGGGTATAAACTAAGAACTATTTTAAATGTTCATATGTTGTATAAGAGTGGTTTTCAACTTTTGGTACAAATAAAATCCTCTGGGCTCTTTTTCAAAATATTGATTCCTAGTCCACTTTTAGAGATTCTTTTTTCTTTTTAATTTAAATTTTTTTAATTAATTAATTTTTGTTACAGATGTTTCTCCTCCCCCCCCCATGGCACCCTCCTCCCGATCCCCCCCCCCCACCCTGTCCCCAGCATTGTTGTCTATGTCCATGGTTACACATGCATACATATAAGTTCTGTGGTTTATCTCTTCCCTCTCCCTTGACCTCTTCTTCTGAGGTTGTCAGAAGAAGAGACATACTTCTATATCTCTGGGTCTGTTTTGTTCATCAGCTTTTTTTGTTCATTATATTCCACAAATAAGTGAGATCATATGATACTTGTCTTTCTCTGTTTGGTTTGTTTCGCTTAGAATAATACTCTCCAGGACCCTTCATGTCATCTCCAACGATAAGAGATCTTTCTTTCTTACAGCTGCATAGTACTCCATTATATGTATGTACCACAGCTTTTTGATCCACTCATCTATTAATGGACACTTGGGCTGTTTCAGATCTTAGCTATTGTAAATAGTGCTGCTAAGAACATGGGGGTACATATATTCTTTCTGATGGGTATTTCAGGCTTCTTAAGGTATATTCCTAGAAGTGGGATCACTGGGTCAAATGGAAGTTCAATTTTCAATTTTTTTGAGGCGACACCATAGTGTTTTCCATAGTGGCTGCACCAGTCTGCATTCCCACCAGCAGTGTACTAGAGTCCCCTTTTCTCCACACCCTCGCCAACACTTATTGTTTGATCATTTGTTGATGGCAGCCATTCTGATAGGTGTGAGTTGATACCTCATTGTTGTTTTAATTTGCATCTCTCTGATGATTAGTGATGTTCAGCATTTCTTCATATGTATCTTAGCCATTTGTATGTCCTGTTTGGAGAGGTATCTATTTAGTTCCTCTGCCCATTTTTTAATTGGGTTCTTTGTCTTCCTTTTGTTGAGTTGTGTGAGCATTCTATATATATTGGAAATTAACCCCTTATCTCATATATCACTGGCAATTATGCTCTCCCATACAGTGGGTTGCCTTTCCATTTTGATGATTGTATCTTTTGCTGTGAAGAAGCTTTTGAGTTTGATGTAGTCCATGTGTTAATTTACTCCTTTGTTTCTGTTGCCTTAGGTGATGTATCAGTGAAAATTCTGCTGCGTATGATGTCTGAAATTTGGTTGCCTACATTTTCTTCTAGGCTTTTTATGGATTCATGAGTCACATTTAAGTCTTTTATTCATTTTGAGTTTATTTTTGTGTATGATGTAAGTTGATGGTCTAGTTTCATTTTTTTGCATGTAGCTGTCCAATTTTCCCAACAGCATTTATTAAAGAGGCTGTCTTTACTCCACTGTATGCTCTTGCTACCACTGTCAAATATTAATTGAGCATATTGTCTTGGGTCCATTTCTGGGTTCTCTGTTTTGTTCTGCTGGTCTATATGCTTGTTCTTGTGCCAGTACCAGGCTGTTTTGATTACAGTGGCTTTGTAGTATAACCTGAAAGCTGGTAATGTGATCCCTCCAACTTTGTTCTTCTTTTTCAAGATTGCTGTGGCTATTTGAGGTCTTTTTTGGTTCCATATGAACTTTTGAAGCATTTGTTTTAGTTCTGTGAAGTATGTCATTGGTATTTTGATGAAGATTGCATTGAATCTATAGATTGCTTTGGGTAATATGGACATTTAATGATGTCAATTCTTCCAATCCATGAACAAGGTATGTGCTTCCACTTTTTCATATTTTCCTCAATTTCTTTTTTCAATGACCTGTAGTTTTCTGCGAATAGGTCCTTTATCTCTTTGGTTAAGTTTATTCCTAGGTATCAAATTTTTTTTTTGCCACGATGGTAAACGGGATTGTTTTTTTTTAGTTTCTCTTTCTGTGAGTTCATCATTGGTGTATAAGAATGCCATCTATTTCTTGACGTTAACTTTGTATCCTGCTACTTGCCAAATTCATTTATTAAGTCTAGTAAATTTTTGATGGAGTCTTTGGGGTTTTCTATGTATAGTATCATATCATCTGCGAATAATAACAGTTTCACTTCCTCCTTTCCAATTTGGATCCCTTTTATTTTTTCTTCCTGTCTGATTGCTGTGGCTGAGACTTCCAGTACTATGTTAAATAAGAATGGCGAAAGTGGGCATCCTTGTCTTGTTCCTGTTCTTAAGGGAAATGCTTTACATTTTTGGCCATTGAGTATAATATTGGCTGTAGGTCTTTCATATATGGCCTTTATTATGTCGATATATGATCCCTCTATTCCCAGCTTGCTGAGCATTTTCATCAGAAATGGGTGCTGGATTTTGTCAAATGCTTTTTCAGCGTCTATTGATATGATTATATGATTTTTATCTTTCATTTTGTTTATGTGGTGTATAACATTTATTGATTTGCGAATATTGTACTAGCTGTGCATCCCTGGGATGAATCCCACTTGGTCATGGTGAATAATTTTTTTGATGTATTGCTGGATTCGATTTGCTACTAATTTGTTCAGGATTTTGGCCTCTATGTTCATCAGGGATATTGGTCTGTATTCTTTCTTTGTAGTGTCTTTTTCTGGTTTTGGAATTAGAATTATGCTGGCCTCATAAAAATTCTTCTTGAATTTTTTGAAATACTTTGAGGAGGATGGGTATTAGTTCTTTGAATGTTCAGTAAAACTCCCTGGTAAAGCCATCCGGGCCTGGGCTTTTGTTTGCTGGGAGAATCTTGATTACATCTTCAATTTCTTTTGTTGTTATTCGTCTGTTCACGTTTTCTATCTTTTCCTGGTTCAGTTTTGGGAGACTATGTGTTTCTAGAAATTTGTCCATTTCGGTTAGATTGTCAAATTTGTTGCCGTATAATTGTTCATAATATTTGTTAACAATCCTTTGTATTTCTGTGGTGTCAGTTATTATCTCTCCTCTTTCATTTCTGATTTTGTGTATTTGGGTTCTCTCTCTTTGTTTATCGGTGAGTCTAGCTAATGGTCCATTAATCTTGTTTATCTTTTCAAAGAACCAGCTCTTTGTTTCATTGATCCTTTGAATTGTTTTTTTGGTCTCCATGTCATTTACTTTTGCTCTGATCTTTACTATTTCCTTCCTTCTACTTGCTCTGGGGTTTTCTTTCTGTTTGCTTTCTAGTTCTTTAAGTTATGAGGTTAGTCTATTAGAAATTTTTCTTGCTTCTTGAGGTAGGCCTGTAGTGCTCTGAACTTCTCTCTCAGAACTGCTTTTGCTGCATCCCATAGATTTTGTGTTGTTGTATGTTCATTTTCATTGGTTTCCAGGTAGTTTTTAATTTCTTCCTTGATCTCCTCGGTGACCCATTCATTGTTCAACAACATGCTATTTAGCCTCCATGTGTTCAAATGTCTTTGCATGTTTTTGTTGCAATTGATTTTTAGTTTCATGCCATTGTGATCTGAGAAGATGCTTGATATGATTTCAATCTTCTTGAACTTGTAGAGACTTGCTTTGTGTCCTAACATGTGGCTTATCTTTGAGAATGTCCCCTGTGCACTTGAGAAGAATGTGAATTCTGTGGTTTTGGGGTGTAATTCTCTGTAGATACCTATTAAATCCATTTGATCTAGCGCTTCATATAGAGTCTGTGTTTCCTTGTTAATTTTTTGTCTAGAAGATATATCCAGTGATGTCACTGGGGTATTGAAGTCCCCTACTATGATTGTATTGCTGTTGATTTCTCCTTTGAAATCCTCCAAAAGATTTTTAATATATGTTGGTGCTTCTAAATTGGGTGCATATATGTTTACCAAGGTTGTATCATCCTGTTGGATAGATCCTTTCAGTGTTATGTAGTGGCCTTCTTTGTCTCTAGTTATGGCCTTCATTTTGAAACCTACTTTATCAGATTTGAGTATGGCTACCCCAGCGTTTGTTTTTTTTTGCTTTCCGTTTGCTTGAAAGATTTTTTCCATCTCTTCACTTTCAACCTATGTAGTCTTTTGTTGTGAGATGGGTCTCTTGTAAACAACATATATGTGAGTCATGCTTTCTTATCCAGTCAGCTACTCTGTGTCTTTTTATTGGAGCATTCAAACCATTTACATTTAAGGTGATAATTGATATGTACTTATTTATTGCCTTTTTTGTTTAGTGTGGTTCTATTTTTCTTCGTATTTCTTCTACTAAATACAGCAGTCCTTTTAGCATATCTTGCAGTGCTGGTTTGGTGTTAATGTATTCTCTCAGTCTTTTGTTGTCTGGAAAGTTCTTTATTTGACCTTCTATTTTGAATGATAGCCTTTCTGGATAGAGTAGTCTTGGATTCAGACCCTTGTTTTTCATGACTTTGATTACTTCATTCCACTCCCTTCTGGCCTGTCGTGTTTCTGTTGAGAAGTCAGCTGAGAGCCTTATGGGGTTTCTTTTGCAGGTAAGCTGTTGCTTATCTCTTGCTGCCTTTAGCATTCTCTCTTTGTCTTTAATTCTTGGCATTTTAATTACTATGTGTCTTGGTGTGGGCCTGTTTGGGTTCTTTTACTTGGGGCTCTCTGTGCTTCTTGAACTCGAACGCCTTCTTCCTTCACCAAGTTAGGATAGTTTTCTGTCACTATTTCTTCAAATATATTCTTTAACCCTTGCCCATTTTCTTCCTCTTTGGGGACTCCTATGATGGGAATGTTATTACATTTCCAGTTGTCCCACAGTTCTCTTAAGCTGTCTTCCTGTTTTTTAAGTGTTTTTTCCTTTTCGTTTTCTGATTGGTTGATTTTTTTCTACCCTGTCTTCTAATTCACTGATCTGGTCCTCAGCTTCCTCTACTCTGCTGTTTAGTCCTTCCAATGTGTTCATAATTTCTGCTATGTCATTCTTCATTTCCACTTGGTTGGTTTTCAGTGTTCCTGTATCTTTTTTTTTTTTTTTATCCTCACCCGAGGACATTTTTCCATTTTTTGTTCAGGTAGAGTGGGAGGAAGAGAGAGGAACAGAGAGAGAGAGAGGAAACATCGATCTGAAAGGAATACATCAAGTGGCTGCCACCCGCACGACCGACCAGGGCAGGGGACAAAGTGCAACGGAGGTACGTGCCCTTAGCGGGAACCGAACCCGGGTCTCTCTGGACCGCAGGCCGACGCTCTAACTGCTGAGCCAAACCGGCCAGGGCTGTTTCTGTATCTTTACTCATGGTGCTGATGTCCTTACTCATGCTGTTGAGCTTCCTCAAGATCATGGCTCTGAACTCTACCTCTGATAATTTGCTTAGCTGCATTTCATTGATATCATTTTTGATAGAGTTCTCTTGTTCATTCATTTGGGATTTGTTTCTTTGTTTCACCATTTTGGGTATCTCAGTGGATTTTGGAGCTTGCCAATTTCTCCGTGGGTATTGGTGTTCTGATATTTGTGGCTCCCTCTACTGGGTTTGGATGAGCCTGGGTGGGCCCATGTTAAACACCACTGTCAAGTCTTAATTTCTTGGGTAGATTTGCAAGCCCAGGAAAGGTTCAGTTATCCTCTAGCTTTTTCCTGGTGGCTCGTAGTCTCAGTTACTCAGTGCCTTGGAATGTAGCCCTGGTGTTCTGCATAACCAGAATAGAGGCTGGTTAGAGGCTGGTTATTAATGAGCCTCAATTTGCATTTCTTTGCCTCACCTGGGAAAGGCTGAATCTCTAAGATGTGTGTATGTGTGTGTAGGGGGGGTGCTGCTGCTTTTCCCCACAGCTCAGGGAAGGAGCACACTGACCACTGTCCTCTGTGGCCACAACTCAGCAAAAACTCTGAATGCCCTCCAAATCCCGGTTGTCCCCACAGAGTTCCAGCCCAGTCTGACCTCCCTCTTCCATAGCCCCAGGTGAGTGACTATGGCTATTTTAGCACTCTGTCCTGGCTTTCTGCACTGTGGAGTGGGCTTGGTCTTTATTCCCCTAGGGGCTGCTTACAGCCTAAACTGCTGCTGTCCTTGGGCTCCCAGCCCGCCAAACTCTTGTGCCTCCGCAGATCCTACCGGTGTCCTTGGTCATATGGTCCTATCCTGCTGCTTTTCTGTTGCTTTTTTCTGAGGATTTGTCTTTATTTTAGTTGTAATTCCCATTTGGTCCTGGGAGATCATCTATGTAACTTCTATTTAACATCTATGTAACATCTATGTAACTTCTCTGCCTCCATTTTTCACATCCTCTATGCCTATCTTGTGTGCAGCTTAGTTGCACAGGCCTTCCTGGTGCCCCAGCACTCTGCAGGTCCGTGGGTAACTGGATCACACAGTCCCATTGGGGACCCAGCTCTATGCCTATGTTATGGGCTGCTGGGTCACGCAGACCTCTCTGGTGCTTCAGCACCCCGTAGGTCCCACGGGTAACTGGATGGATAGTCCCTGCTGGGTCACACAGTCCTCTCTGGTGCTTAAGCACCCCACAGGCCCCGTGGGTAACTAGATCGTGCAGTCCCTGCTGGGTCACACAGGCCTCTCTGGTGCTTCAGCACCCCACAGGCCCCGTGGGTAACTAGATCGTGCAGTCCCTGCTGGGTTGCACAGACCTCTCTGGTGCTTCAGCACCTCACAAGTCCTGGGGGGTGACTAGATCGCTCAGTCTCAGCCGGGTCACACAGGCCTCTTTGGTGCTTCAGCACCCCACAGGTCCCTCAGGTAACTGGATTGCACAGCCCCTGCTGGGTCGCACAGGTCTCTCTGGTGCCCCTGCAACCTGCAGGTCCCGCTGGCGGGCAGCTGGATCACCCCAGTCTCTCTTGGGCTCTGGCTTCCCACTGCTCTTGTGAGCTACTGGACCACACAGGCCTCTGTGGAGCCCCAGGTCCTGTTGCTGGCAGCTGGGGAGTGCTGCTGCCCTGTGGGGCTCAACTCCTGCTTAGATTTTGTTGTAGTTTTGGGGGATGGGTCTTAGCTGCTGGTCTGTCCTTCTGTTGCCTGGGGATGGATGTCTGCTCCCCAGCCTCTGTTGCTGGGGGTATATCTTGACTCTTATCATGCTGTTACTATGGGGGATGGTGCTGGGCCAGGCTGTCTGTGGCTTCCGAGACGGGCACCTTGGGAGCTCCACTACTGTGCACTGGTCTGTGTTAACAGAGTGACCACTGGTCCGATGGTGCCAGGTGTGCTGGAGGGGTCAGGTTGCTAGGCCCTAACTGCTCCCACAGCCTCCTCCCAGGGAAGACCCGGGATCTTCCAAAATGGTGGGACCTCCCCACGGTGCAGGGAGAAGCACCCTGAAGGGCTGCTTATTGGGGTAGCCAGCTACTCCCGTACACAGCACAGGAACCTTCTGCTCAGCGTCTCTGCACTTCTTGGGTTCGGTCGTCCACCTTCACGTCCACTCACACTCTCTCACACACTCACCTGTCCGCTGCCATCTTTTTTCCGAGAAAATAATTTTAAAAAATATATTTTTTTATTGATTTTTTTAGAGAGAGAGGAAGGGAGAGGGAGAAAGAGAGAGATACATTGATGTGAAAGTGAAACAGTGACCTGCTGCCTCCTGCACACCCCCTACAGGGAATTGAGCCTGAAACCTGGGCATGTTTCCTGACCAGGAATTGAACCAGCAACCTTTCATTGCACAGGATGCCCAACTAACTGAGCCACACTGGTGAGGGCTAGCCTGTGAATCTTTAGGTTTTTTTTGTTGTTGTTGTTTTTTTTTATATTTAAGAGTAGAGTAACTATATGAAACAGCATCTGAATTTTATTGGCTTAGACATAATTTTTACCAGCCTCTTAAAAAATAGGAAATAAAAGTAATAAAGCATAGGCAATGCAGGTGCCATATTTTATCATTTTACCAGAATTAGTTGTTGCTTGGTGAATAGTCAGTTGTTAGATGGTATGATTGTCATGCTTAAATCTGATTTCCAGCTCTTTGTATCCTTCTCGTTGTCATCTGCCATTCGCGTGTTGCTAAGCAGCATTTCAGTACAGCTCCTGCTGAGAAAATTTGCAGCTGCCTGTCAGCTCTTACTTATCGTGACTGTTTAATGAGAATTATGGTCATGATTTCTTTCCTGGCCTCTTATTCCTTTAGTTCACTGACCCTGTGTTATGTTACTCAGTGGTGTGGTTTTTTTCTGCTTTGTTTATATCAATTCCCTAAAGACTTTTTCATGCAGACCTTATGTGTTTGTCTCAGGATGCTAGTTGGAAGGGGAAATGGTCTAAAAGCTGATATGACTTAAGCTTTTGCACTTATCTCCTTTTACTCCTAATTAAGGAACAATGGTTTTAGGCTGATACAAAAGTGATTTATCCCATTAAATTATCCTTCAGTTAAGGTTAAAATGTATCAGGATAAAAAGAACCACACACAAAAAATATTAAACTGCATTTAGTAGTCTTACTGCTGGTGATAATTTTGTTATATTATTTTGAAATAACACACATATGCATAAGTTATAAGTAATAAATGTTATACTAATTTTGTTAATATGATTAGGAACAAAGATTTTCTGTGTAAGAAAAGAGTTATAAATAAAAAAATTAAAGAACTTGAGTATAAACCCTAGTATATTGAATTTTAATTGGAAGTATGAGTATGAACTCATGATTTATTTTTCTCTTTTTAAAAAATAGATAATTCCTAGCTCAGTCCACTGTCAGTGTCAAGAAGCAATGACGACCCAGTAGCAATAAACATCATTTGTGTTAGATTATAGTTTCTAAATACCATTTCTTACTAAAAGAACATAAAATTTATAGGATTAAAGATTTACTTGTGGTCTAAGGTAGAAACTGTACACTATAAGCCTCAGGGCATCTTGTTGTATCTGAATACAAAGAAACTATCTAAGATTAATGAGGTCATGTCAGTAACACTCAGGAGCCAATTTGAAGGGCTGCAGTTGGCCAGAGGACATTTGGAGCATTGAAAAGAATAATGCCTAGCCCTGGCCGGTTTGACTCAGCGGTTGGAGCATTGGCTTGTGGACCAGAGAGTCCTGGGTTCGGTTCCTGCTAGGGGCATGTACCAAAAAAAAAAAAAAAAAAAGAATAACGCCTACAATGTATTGAAACACATCAAAGTCATAAAAATTCTAGTCCCCACCAAAAATATCTCTTGTAGGACATCTTTGGAGGTTGTTAGGGCATCAACTCATTATTTTATAAATTGATAAATGAAGCCAAAGAATAAAGCATTTTTCTTGCTTTTGCATGGGAACTGTATTTCAATATAACAAAGTAGCTGATGAAGGAAAAATTTTCTTTGTACAAGAATCACAACTAAAAAATTCAAAGAGAACTAGAAAATTACATTTTGAAATCCCTAATGAAATAATGGATCTATGTAACAATCATCAATGTCTGCTAAAATCATTAGGGGTACTGCGTAATGAATGTAATTAGGCCAAATATACCCAAACCAATCGAAAACTTTCAAATTTGAAAGAATTATATAGTGAATACCTATATACCCACCACCTAGATTCTGCCATTAGCATTTTATTATAATTGCCTTAGCACATATTAATCTGTGCATGTAATTGTCTATCCATCTCATTTTTTATGAATTTTGGGTTAATGCAAATATCAGTATATGTCCCCCTAGTATTTCAATATGGACTGATTGATCTTAACATCACCGTAATTAGACAAGCAGACATTATGTGCCTCTTGGTGTAATACAGGACATATGCAGCACCTCCTGGGAAGGGTTCTTACCAAAAAAACAATTTTTTTTAAAATTAAAAATCTCCGAAATGTGAATCTGAATCAAATCAAGGAAACTCAGGACAGATGAGCAAGTTAATGCCATAAGGAAACAACAAGCCAAATGCAGAATGTGGGAAATCTACAGTACAAATGACCCAGTTTCTTTATCAAATAAATGGCGTCAAAAAGTAGTAGAGGTAAACAAACAACAACAAAAAAGAGCAGGCTGTTTTAGCTCTAAAGGGATGTATAACCAAATGTAAGGTGTGGATCCTGATTCAAACAAACCAAAATATTTTGAACAGTCATGGATGGAGTATGAGAAGATATAAGGGATTGCTGGTGCAGTCATGGTATGGTAGTAACACATGCTCATTGTAAACACATTTAAACAACATAGAAGGGCAAAATTTAAAAATTTGAGATTTCTCATTAAAGATGGTGTTTTGTTTTTTTGTTTTTGTTTTGTGTGTTTTTTTTTTAATCCTCACCCGAGGTCATTTTTCCATTTTTTGTTCAGACAGAGTGGGAGGGAGAGAGAAGAAGAGAGATAGAGAGTGAAACATCGATGTGAAAGGGACACATCGAGTGGCTGCCTCCCGCACGACCCAACCAGGGCCGGGGACAAACTGCAACTGAGATTCGTGCCCTTAGCGGGAACCAAACCCGGGTCTCCCTGGACCACAGGCTGACGCTCTAACCGCTGAGCCAAACCGGCGAGGGCAAAGATGGTGTTTTGACCATGTGTTTATCTGCCTCCTCTGGAAACCATGAGGACCAATAGAGCAGGAAAGGAGAGACAGTAAATAAAAGAGAATGACATTTGGAAACTGGAAAATAGTAGTTGATTGAGCAGCTTTAGAAAATGGAAAGCTAAATGCCTGCATGGGAGAAGTCCAGAAGCAAAGCACTATATTTCAATAAAATTGTTTTTTAAAAAAATGTTTTGAAAAGAAAAAAGGAAGCAAGCTACTTCTCCCTGCAGATCTTGGAAGGACTGGAGGCCCTAGATAAGCTCTACAGATGGAGCTGAATTTAGAGCTTAAAACAGCTTGAAAGGCTCTACTAGTTTCAGTAGATCCCTTGATTCCTTCCTTAACTTTACAACCACCTCCCCTCCCCAGCAAAAGACTAGAGGTTTATTCTTGAGAGAGGTTGAACCCAGGAGACTCTGAACTTTGGTGGTGTTAGCAAACTGAAAAGCTGGAGGATTAAGTTGACATCTTCTTACTCAACAGTGAGGCCTCCAGCTCCCTTCCCCTCAGTTGCTAGAATGGTGGCAGCAGGTTTATACATTCTCATAGGATTATTGTGAGGATTAAGTGAGTCAATACTTGTAATATGTTCATACTGTTACCTGATAAATAGTAATTGCTTAATGTTATTATTAAATTAACCAGGTAAATAATTAAATGTGGTTGCCTCTGTAGGACCAGAATCAGATGGGGGAAAATGTGATAGGGCACTGCTCTTTTGCATTATAAACTTACAAAAAAATTTAAGTAAAAAGTGAAAGTCCCCCCCCCCACCCCACCCTTCCGCAACAGGCTTTAGTCACATACCTATCTTGGTGGCTGGCAGCCCCACCAAAATCACAGGAAATGAGTAGTAGGAGGAGGAGCTGTTATCCAAATAGGTATGATAGTTTTGTTGTTACAAGAAAGTTTGGGGGAAAGTGTACTTCATAGATGACAGTAACAGTTGACTGTCACACCCATTAACAGCTTCCTGGATATATACATCATAGAAAAGTTTCCTTCTTAACAAAAATAGGATACCACTACTTGTTTTCCAACATTAAATAAACAAACATATATAGATATATCATGGAGAGGAACTTAGAAAAAGTCAGAAGGCTAGATAGTTCTTTTCTACAATAATTTAACAATACTTGTGCTGAAATAGAAGCTTCCTATAAACAAGGTGTATTTAGAAGACTCTTGAAAGGCAAACTAGGTAGCCCAAGATAGTAGATGAGCAGTTTCTCTAAAAGGACCAGTCTCATTAATTTCTGATTTCAATAAAGTCCTAGGCTATAGAGGATGCTGAAAATTGCCATAAACAGCATTGTTCACTTCAGTAAGTGGAACTTTAAATAACCTTTCTAGTTTCCTGACTTACTCCAAAAGACAAGTGTTAACAAGCCACTTTTTTTACTTTAAGCCTGCAGTAAAGATTCTAGTATAACGTGTAATTTGCCCAGAGAGTTAAACATATGTTTGCATGGTATTTAAAGGCTTATTATGACCTATCTCAGCTGCCCTATTTTCAAAATGATCTTACCCTTTTGAGCCATTAATCCGCAATATGCACGTGTGTATCTGTGCATGGTATGTACATGTGTGTGCACACACATGTGTATGTGTATGCTGTCTTTTATTCAAAGGTGTTTCTATTTAAGGTGATTAATCAACATGCAGTTAAACTGGTGCTGACCAAATTAATTCCATTCAAGCCTTAGTTGTTAGCCAAATAAGATATTTTTATGTTTTATATTATATATAAACATATATAAAAATGTTTTATATTATTATGAATAATCTTAATCCTTTAAAAATATATTTTTTAATTTTTTATTTATTAATTTGTTTTTGTTACAGATGTTTCTCATTTTTCCCTCATTGACACCCTCCTCCCCTCCCCCCCCACCCCATCCCCAGCTTTGTTGTCTATGTTTATTGGTCATGCATACATGCATGTAAGTTCTGTGGTTTATCTCTTCCCCCACAAACCCTCCCCCTCCTCTGAGGCTTATCAGCCTGTACTCCACCTCCATATCTCTGGGTTAATTTTGTTCAGCAGTTTCATTTAAAAATATTTGATACTTAAAAAAACAACACCTGATTGTCTGACCTATGTGGCTCAGTGGATTGAACATCGTCCCATGGACTGAGAAGTCCCAGTTCAATTCCTGGTCAGGGCACATGACTGGGTTGCAGGTTTAATTCCCAGTAGGGGACATGCAGGAGGCCGATCGATGTTTCTATCTCTCCCTTCTTCTCTAAAAACACAATAAATACATGTTTTAAAAAGAAAAAAAAAGACTGGATCATTTGTACAGATTGTTTGAGAACACCAGCTTCTACATAAAATTAAATGCCTCTTTCCCCATTCTTTGCTTATTAGAATTAGACTGTCAAAATTGCAGGGGTAGGGCCCTGGCCAGGTAGTTCAGTTGTTTAGAGCATCATCCTGTTAGGCCAAGGTTGTGGGTTCCATCCCCAGTCAGGGCACATGCAAGAATCAACCAATGAATACATAAATAAGTAGAACAACAAATAACTCCTTCTCTCTCTCTAAAAATCAATACAAATTTAAAAAATGGAAGGGGTTGAGTGAGGGTATCCTTGAGGAGAATATCTCATTAGGAGAAGCAGATCTAGGACCCTCTAAGATGGTTAGAAAGTAATAAATTACTTTTCATTTTATTTATTTTTTATCCTTACCCGAGGACATTTTTTTTCATTTTTTGTTCAGACAGAGCAGGAGGGAGAGAGAGGAAGAGAGAGAGAGAGAGAGACATTGACGTGAAAGGGACACATCGAGTGGCTGCCACCCACACGACCCAACCAGGGCCGGGGACAAATTGCAACCAAGGTACGTGCCCTTAGTGGGAACCGAACCCAGATCTCTCTGGACCGCAGGCCGACGCCCTAACCGCTGAGCCAAACTGGCCAGGGCTACTTTTCATTTTAATTTCCTGGCACAATTCATGAAAAGTAAAGGAAGTTTGATTAGTATATTAAAACATTTGGGAAGGATAATTGGGCTTTCTTATTTATTGACTGTATGGCCTTGAGCAAGTAACCTCTTTAAGTCTCAGATTGTTCATCTCATAATGAGGATAGGAGTAGTGACCTCCTAGAGTTAATGTGCGACCTGAGATTGTACATGTGAAACACTGAGCTCCATGCCTGCTATACAGTATCATTTGTTCTTGAAGGTTCTTATTATCATGATGCTGATGTAGAAGAAGATGAAAATGTAGATGTAAGATGTAAAGAAAACGTTAAAATTTCTTTTTTTATTCCCCACTGATTCTAAATCCTATTTCTCTGGTAGATGGTGGACTTTGTAGCAGCAACACTGCAGCGAGCATGTGCAAACTTGGCCCACCAGACAGAGAGCACCATGGAATCGCAGACACTGAGCATGTCCATGGGGCTGGTGGCTGTCATGCTGGGAGGAGCTGTTCAGGTGAGTTGCAGACATGAGACAAACTTGAATAGAGGGAGAAGAGAAAAACCAGGTGTTTTCCTTCCATACCTTTGTGAGAAATAAGAATGGATATTGCACATAGGAAAACCAGGATAAACAAGTCAGGTTGTTAATGAGAGTTGTCTCCAAAATAGAAGACAAGAAAATTGTGCCACTTACACCTTGTCACCTATATAGTGGTCACCATCAGAAGGGCAGGACCCTTTCTGACCTGGCACAAGCTTGATTTGGAAACACCTAGCACAGTGTTTTGCATCTGTGGCAAACACTGAATCCTCTTAACCTCACTGTAATGGCTTTCCAAAGCTCGTCCCTGCTGCTGTAATCAAGGGAAAACCGTTGTAACCTGCTGGTTGCTTAGGATTCCATCTGTTTTGAATAATTTCATTTTAGCAGGATCCATTGTTCAACCCATATCACGTAACACGTTAAAGCTTTGTTTCTAGTGTGTGCATCTTTTACATACTTAATTTATAATCTTTTAATTTAATTTTTAATTTAAAAATTATTTATTGCATACTTGCTTTGTGCCAGACTCTGAGCTAAGGTGCTGGGAATACAATAGTGGACAAAGGAAACATAGTCTCTACCCTCATGAAACTTGCAGTCTAGTAAGGGAGTCAAATACCAAATAACTATTCAAAAAATATACTTAGAAGTGCCTCAGAAGAAAAGTGGAGGGTACCAGGAGAACATAGCATCCAACCTAGGCTAGGGAGATTTCTACTGAGGAAGTGTAGATTTAAGGTAAGATTTAAACAACAGGTAGGAATTTGGGAGTGTGTGGTACAGATGGAGGAAACTCTTTCAATTAAAGAAAACATCCTGTACAAAGACTGAGAAGCAGAAAAGAGCTTGGCACACTTGAGACACTGATAAAAGGCCAGGGTCAATGTAGTACCAGACAAGGTGGTAAGGTAGACACTGGTTAATTATATACCACATTGGATTAGGAGACTATAAGAAGGCAGAATGGATTTAGTGCAAGTATTATGAAATCTAACCTGACATCAAACTAGTTGTAGCTCTTAGCAATGAATAGGGAACCCTTTGGGTATGGAATTTTGAGTTTGAGGATTCAAAGTTGAAATTGATTCTTGTTATGTTAGAATTTCCATCTCTAACCTGTCCTGAAGAGGAGAAGTTGTTTTATTTGGGCTTGTTGTTTCCATGAAGCTCATTTCTTGGTAGATTTACTTAGTACTCCTGATTTGATATTTATCATATAGTTTGAAAAAATATTTTTGGTTCAGTTTCTAGAGTTCTATTATATCCCTGCTGATAGAACTATCCAGGAGGGGTTCACCAATAGAATAGTTTTTGTTTTGTTGTATTGTTAATTGGATTTAGTTGGCCTGATTGATTTTTATTTTTGTGGTTGAGTATTAATTTTAATAGTCTTTGTTTCTATAAGTTGAGAACATGATTTTTAAAAAAATTGATTTTAGAGAGAGAGGAAGGGAGATGGGGAGAGAGAGAGAAACATCAATCGGCTGCCTTCCACACGTGCCTGGGAATCAAACTGGCTACCTTTCAGTGCACAGGATGATGCTCAAACTACTGAGCAACGCTGGCCAGGGCTCTTTCCTCTTATTTAACACTTATTATTGCAAACTACATCCCAAATGGAAAAATAGAACATAGAAATCTGCAGTTCTCTTTCTAAAAGCCTATTGTTGGGAGGCTGTTTAAATTAGAAATGTTCTCAGAGAGACTTACATGATTTATGCATACGTACATCCCTTACCTGTCCCTGCCCTTCCATGAGCCATCCTTACTCACTGATTACATCCTGGAGTCTTCTGACTTTGCAATTATTTAGGTGAACATAATTGCATCACCCTTATACTTTTGCCCTAAATCTATTTTTTTTTTTTTTCCTGTTTGATTCATGGATTTATAAGTGGCTTCTAGAGTAATGCTGGGTTTTCTGTCTTTGTGTTGGAAAAAAATGTCACGATTCTGAATTATGTTTTTAGATACTCATTGTCAGGCTTAGGGTTTTTTGCTTCAGAGTCTAGAAGATTATACTGTAGCTATTCCTAATTAGGATGAATTATTTTAGGTAATGAAACAGTATCTAATAGCATTTGAACCTTTCTATTTTTTCTTTCTAATTTGTGTAATTGAGGTGATTATTAGAACATAGTGTCTGGAAGAGGGGTTAATTAGGAGAAAGTGTAGGCTTAAGACTTCTAATAAGATAACTGTAATTCCGAACTCATTTTCTAAATTTCAGGATTGGTCATCAGTAAAAGTAGTATGATGTTGATATCTTTCCTGTTCCCTTAGGAAGCAGGTTCTGCCTGATGTTTCCTGGCCTGTTGGGTCCTCTGAGGTTTGAGGCACAGGTGGTGGGCTGGGACTTAAACCCAGATCTTGAAATCTCATACTACATTTTCTGAAAGTATTGTAGAATGAACTTATTCAAGAAATATGAATGTGCCTCTTTGCCCTTATGGAGCTTGCCTTCTAGTAGCTGTGATTAATCTGATGAATTCTTAATTATTTAAAAAGATATTTTTATATCTTATGTGTCTTTAAGTATAGCTCACCATAAAACAGGGCATACTGCATGCTGACTTAGAAGAAAAGTAAAAATACCACTGGTAAATAAATTTAGTGCCATTATGTAAATAAGAATCTAGACATGTAAACTGGTCAGCTAAATATCTGAAGAAACATAGGTGATGTATGGAAATGAGAACACAAAGAATAAATGTAAGTATTTCTTAGAATTAGGAATTTTTAGGTCAGAACTTTATTGCTGGAAGAGACCCTGGGATTCTTCCAAAACAGTGATTCTCACTGGAGCAGGATAAGGCAGGATGAGGGTATCCCTGCCCCACAGGGGAGCTGTATAAAGTCTCAGATGGGACTTTGTCAGTTCCTTCCTCCGGATGTCATGCCTGTTCTCATATGCTTTCCGTAGAAGCACCTTCCCACCACCCTCAATCCTAGCCCCACTCATCCAACCCCCGTTTCTCAAATTGAAAACTTGCAGAAGTTTAAAACAACTCACACCTGACACCCTGAAAGAAATCGTAGAAGTGGGCTGACATAGCTCTGCTCATTCCATTCCTGAAGCATTCCGGAAACTCTGGAAGAGAGGCAGCCAGATAAAGGAGTCTGTCACTCACTTGTGGGAGGCTCCTTCAGGCCTCAGGGCTTTTACACAGAATTCTGAGATCTGTGCTGAGAAGCAGTGACAGGAATAGAAATGAGGGCTTCATGGTCAGGTCTCAGTTTTTATGGTAGCCCTGAATGACCCTTGAAAAGTAATTAACTATTTAGTGCTTCATTTTTTTCATCTACTAATTAAGTTAATATTATTTGATACCTTGAAAAAGTTTTTTAATATTTATGAACAAATAGTTGGCACCTATAGTCTTAGGTTTCCCTCATTTTTCTTTCTTTTTTTTTTTTAATCCTCACCCGAGGACATTTTTTCCATTCTTTGTACAGACAGAGTGGGAGGGAGAGAGAGGAAGAGAGAGAGAGGGAAACATCGATGTGAAAGGGACACATTGAGTGGCTGCCACCCGCACGACCGACCAGGGCCGGGGACAAACTGCAACCGAGGTACATGCCCTTAGCGGGAACTGAACCCGGGTCTCTCCGGACCGCAGGCGGACGCTCTAACCGCTGAGCCAAACTGGCCAGGGCTCCCTCATTTTTCTAATAGTGGAAAATCTGTAAGTTTATAAGCGCGAGTGTGCCTTGCTTTAATTGCCTTATCAACTATTTTATTCAGAATCCACCTACCTGCCCATGTGATTAAAGAAGTTACTGTTTAATAAGATGAATCCCCCAATGACTAAGAAGTTTGAAAGCAGGGAGAACAGATGTGTGTGTTTTTTTAAATAGAGCAGTTTTAGGTGCACAAAAAATTGATCAGGAGGTACAGAGATTTTCCACATACCTGCTTCCCCCATTATCAACATCCTGTAATAGAGTGGTACATTTATTACAGTCAATGGACGTTCATTGACACATCATTATCACCCAAAGTCTATAGTTTACATTGAAGTTCACTCGTGGTGTCATACACTCTGTGGTTTTGACAAATGTATAATGACATGTGTCTGCCACATGTAATCGTTTCACTGTCCTAAAAATCCTCAGTGCTCTGTCTGTTCATCTCTCTCAACCCCTGACAACTACTGATCTTTCTACTATCTCCACAGTTTTGCCTTTTTCAGAATGTTATATGTTTGAAGTCATACACTAAGTAGCCTTTCCAGACTGGCTTCTTTTATTAGTAATATGTATTTAAGGTACTTCCGTGTCTTTTGTGGTTTGATAGCCCATTTCTTTTTAGTGTTGAATAAAATCTCATTATCTAGATGTATTACAACTTATTTATCCATTCACCACCTGAAGGACATCCTGATTGCTTCCGGTTTTGGCAGTTATGAATAAAGCTGCTGTAAGTATCTGTGTGTAGATTTTATGGTCATATGTTTTCAACTCATTTGGGTAAATACAAGGAGTGTAGTGCTGGAGCATATGATAAGAGTGTGTTTAGTTTTGTAAGAAATTGCCAAACTATCTTGCAAGTGGCTTTACCATTTTGCATTCCCACCAATGTATGAGAGTTCCTGTTACTCCACATTCTAGCCAGCATTTGGTGCTGTTGGTGTTTTGGATTTTAGTTCTAGTAGGTGTGTAGTGGTATCTCATTGTTGTTTTAATTTGAAATTCCTTGGTGATATAGGATGTTGAGCATCTCTTCATATGCTGTATATCTGTATATCTTCTTTGGTGAAGGATCTGTTCAGGTCTTTTCCCCATTTTTAATTGGGTTGTTTGTTTCCTCATTGTTGAGTTTTAAGAGTTCTTTGTATATTTTGGATAACTGTCTTTTATCAGATGTGTATTTTGCAAATATTTTCTCCTAGTCTGTGGCATGTCTTCTCTTTTTCCTGACATTTTCTTTTGCAGAGCAGTTTTTAATTCTGAAGTCCATCTTATCAGTTATTTCTTCCATGGGTTCCTTTTCTTTGGTATTTAATCAAAAAAAGTCATGACCATATCCAAGATTATCAAGATTTTTCTCCTATATTATCTTGTAGGAATTTTATAGTTTTGCATTTAGTCTATGATCCATTTTGGGTTAATTTTTGTGATGTAGTAAAGTCTATGTCTAATTTTTTTTTTTTTTTTTTCATGTGAATGTCCAATTGTTCCATTACCATTTGCTTCTTTGTCAAAGATCAGTTGACTATATTTATGTAAGTCTATTTCTGGGCTCTCTATTCTGTTCCATTGGTCTATTTGTTTTGTTTTGTTTTTAAAGATACTGTTGTAGCCCTGGCCAGTTTGGCTCAGCAGTTAGAGCGTTGACCCATGGACCAGAGAGGCCCGGGTTCAGTTCCTCGGTTGCAGTTTGTTCCCGGCCCCAGTTGTGGTTGTGTGGGTGGCAACTAGTCAATGTGTCTCTCTCACATTGATGTTTCTCTCTCTCTCTTCTGCCCTCTCTCCCTCCCTCTCTATCTGAAGATAAATGCAAAAAATGTCCTTGCGTGAGGATAAAATATTTTTAAAAGATATTGTTGTATATAGTAGAAGTGAAAAAGAGTCCATGGCCCAGCTGGTATGGCTCATGGTTGAGCATCAACCCGTGCACTGGGAGGTCACTCGTTCGATTCCTGGTCAGGGCACATGCCCAGGTTGTGGGCTGGGTCCCCAGTGGGGGGCATGCTGGAGGAGGCTAATCGGTGTTCTCTCTCATTGATATTTCTGTCTCTCTCTTCCTCTCCCTTCCTCTCTCTCTAAAATCAAAAAAGAAAGAATGAGTCCATGTACTGTAGACATAAGTAGATATTCCCATTTCAGATGCATAAAAAAAACCCCACAAAGATCCATGATACTACAGAGGTACTAAATGATATCTAGCATAATGATAATACTAGCAAAATTATTCCAGAATGTCTTTACTGGTTCCACATAGATTCCTGATAAAATTGACCCCTTTTTTTTAGATAATATATACCTTTACTCCAGACATACATATTCTCTTCTTTAAGATACAGTAACATGAGAATGGTCAGTAGTTTTGTACACAAAGATAATCTGACATATGTTGCAGAACTAGAAATTCAACTTCATGCCAATTTTGCATTCATTTCTAATTGTTTAAACAAAGATTTCTAAGGGGAGTGTATGGTGATGTTCTACAGGTACAAACCTGTCATGTGCCTCAAGTTTTCATTTACTTTAGAGGAAAGTGATAGGAAAAGTGAACAGTAATAATTTCATGAACTTATAGCATAAAATGAGAACATTATATAGGTCCTACAAAAATAGTTCATTGGTTAATTGGTTGTTCGTTCGGATAATGAAACAAGTGAATGAATAAGTAATAAATACCCTGCCTTGTTCTAAAAGGATTTAAGAACTGTAAGGTTTTCAAATTATCATGAAGCCTCATACAATAATTTTTCCATTATTTTCAAACAGAAAAATACTACCACTGATTCTTGTTTTCTCCACTGACAGTACATGAAAGGCCTATGGCATTATTCCAACAGAGCTTCTGGAAAAAATAAAATCTTGTGTAATTTTTCACTCCTACTTTCTAGGAGAAATTCTCTTTTGCTAATTATTGTCCCATTCCTTTCCAGACCTATGGTGCCATTGTATGCTAACCAGCCACTTTAGATCATATAGTTAAGAACAGCTTTATTTGATCAAGTGAGACCTTGTAGGATATTGGGTAAGAGTATATAGACTCTGTAGCCAGACTTGTTGAGTTCACATCTTACCATATGACCTTGGACATGTTACTTAACTGTTCTGTGCCTCAGTTTCCTCCTGTTTAAATGTAGATAATAATTATAGCTAGATCATAGGGATATGAATATGTGTGTTTTGTTTGCTAATTGTATTTATTTTTAAAACATTTACATAGTACTTACTATGTGTCAATCTCTAAGTACTTTGCTAATAGGAACTCATCTTTTATGGAAGAAGGTACATAAAAAATAAAAATGCAATAAAAGTAAAAAATATATTAATATGGAAAATAATTTCATCATATGATTGGGTATTAAAATCTGATTTTGTAAGAATAGCTGTAGAGACAAGCAGTTAAATGGATAAGTGGGTACAAAGGATGTTAACAGGCTCTTCACAGAAAAAGAAATACAGATAGTCAATAAACATTGAAGGATGCTTATTATCGCTGTTAGTCTGGCTAATGCAAATTGAAACCATAAGATACCATGTTTTGCCCACCAGATTGTACAGATTAAGAGTAACAATATACATTACTGATTTTTTTTTTTTATTCTTACCCGAGGACATTTTTCCATTTTTTGTCTAGATAGAGTGGGAGGGAAAGAGAGGAAGAGAGAGAGAGAGAAACATCGACATGAAAGGGACACATCGAATGGCTGCCTCCCACACGACCCAACCAGGGCCGGGGACAAACTGCAACCAAGGTACGTGCCCTTAGTGGGAACCGAACCCGGGTCTCTCTGGACTGCAGGCCGATGCTCTAACCGCTTAGCTAATTTAGGCCAGGGCATTTTTTTTTTTTTTTTTTTTTTAGCATTACTGATTTTTTTAACTTAGAAAGGTACCTATATGTGGTAAATATTCAATAAATATATATTTTTTATTATTCAACAATGGTTATTAGTGCCAGATTCACTATCTGCTGATTATACCAGGAATAAGATTTGCTCCCTGTCCCTTTTACTCAGGATGTGTCACCTTATATTCAAGTCATGTCAACATGCGCTACGTTAATTTGGATTGGCCATTTTTCGTTTCATTTTGTAGTTGAAGTCAAGTGATTTTGCTGTCCTGAAGCAATTGCTGCCTCTGTTGGAGAAGGTCTCCAACACATACCCAGACCCTATCATCCAGGAACTCGCTGTTGATCTCCACATCACTATCTCTACCCATGGAGCTTTTTCCAGTGAGGCTGTCAGTATGGCTGCCCAGAGTACCCTGAACAAAAAGGATCCAGAAGGGAAACTAGAAGAGCAGCAACAAAGATACACTGATGTGTCTCATAGCCACCTCAAACAACAAAACCATGAGAAATCCAACCAAACTGGTCTGAAATCTAGTGCTCCCCTCATTCCTCAGGAGGTCAGTGAGCCCAGTGCTACTGTAAACCAGAAATCTGGAAGCATAACCACAGAAAAGCTCCAGGAAGTTCTTTTATCTGCTTATGATCCTCAAATTCCAACACGGGCTGCTGCTTTACGAACTCTTTCTCGCTGGATAGAGCAGAGAGAAGCAAGAGCCCTTGAGGTTCAAGAGAAGCTTCTCAAGGTGAGTAGAACACCCTACAGAAATAGACACGCGAGGTGGGTCAGCTTTCCAGGAGCCTTGCTGTGTATCAGACACTGTCCTAGACTATTTTCAGGGAACTTGTAATTGTTCTGAGGAGGCAAGACTTAGACACAGGAAATTCCTAGATAACCATACAAAGCTAAATTGAACTTGAACAGAGTACCAGAAATTTTACAGACAAGAAATGTTGTGGAGGGTCAGGAAAAGGAGATAGCTGAAATCTGGAGGGAGTAGCTCTTAACAAGATAGTCAAGTTTGAGCAGATGAAAGAAGAGGGGATGGAACAGCATTAGCAAATTCCCAGAGGTGGGAAAGTACCTTTCTGGTAAATAGACACTGTGGGCCAGCCAGATAAGCCACCTGTTTTCTCTGGGCCCTTTTTAGAGGGGCATTGGACAGAACTGGGTCTCCTCCCTTATTCTCCCTCCATCACAATGAAAATATTGTTCTTTAGATCATAGACTTATATGAGAGAACATATATGTATAGCTGGGAATCTTATCCCTTCTGTAGAAATTATCCTGACCTCAGTATGGGTTAAGAGCAAATGCTCTATGCCTGGCCAGTGTGGCTCAGTGGTTGAGTGTCAACCCATGTACCAAGAGATCACCTGTTCAATTCCTGGTCAGGGCACATGCCCAGGTTGTGGGCCAAATCCCCAGTGGGGGGCATGCAGGAGGCGACTAGTCGATGTTCTCTCTCATAAATGTTTTTATCTCTTTCTCCCTCTCCCTTCCTCTCTCTCTAAAATCAATAAAGGAAAAATTTTTTTACAAAAAGAGCAAATGATCTAGAGACTACTGACCAAATTCCAGATCAGTTTCTTGGGCAAGTCCCTTAAACATTCTGAGCCTCAGTATCTACATTTGTAAAGTGAGGACCCCCTTTATGTTGAAAGATTTAAAATGAAACCGTCCATGTAAAGCACTAATTACAGTGATGGGCACAAAATGAGCACCAAATAAATATTAGCTGTTGTTTATATTATCTCTTCCACATAGTTTAGCCATTAGACTAAGAATTATAATTCTGATTGAAAACATTTATTTTTAGTCACTAAGTATTAGGATTAACAGTATAATAATAATTGCTATTTATTAAGCCAGCCCTATACCTTTCAGACATTGTCTGTAGTCCTCACAACAACTGCAATATTGGAATTATCCCCAACTTTATAGATGAGTAAAGCGAGGAATAGAAATGTGCCTAGGATTTGTTGATATTAAAATGTTGCTGAAAACCTCAAATTATATATCTTCTTTGAGCAGTCATCAAAACTATCCCTTGATACGCCTACTTAGATGGTGAAGGCAGTGAACATCTTTGGAATTTGTAAAAACTTATGTATTTAATCTTCATCTGCTGTACATAACAGGTCATTGAAATCCTTCAATTCTTTTTCCAAGAAACCTTTCAAATCCATTTCTTCCTCTTCATTCCCACAGCTACTACCCTAGATTACACTTCTTTTACTTCATACATGATCCCCACCCCTTCCAACCTGGCCATCTTCCTAGATGAACTAATATAAGGCTCTTTTTAACATACTGCACGTGTGGAGACCAGCAGCATCAAGTTGATATCAAGAATCGCTGTGCCAGCAAAGGACATATCACTACACATGGAACAGGCATTTCTGTCTCCCCCTAGATACCAAGCAGGAGGAACATGGGCACATGGCCACTGTCTTTCTCTCGCCCTCATGTTAGGGCCTAAATCTAACATGTCACTGTTATATCTTCTAGATAAGCACTACCCACAGCAGTTGGCATGCCCTGGTAGGTTCTAAATTGTGAGATGTGTTGAGAGTAATTTGTTACTAATGTCAATTGAAGTGCTGAAATTTGGAAAAGATTTTTAAAAAGAAATTAGAACAGATTTAAAGTTATCCCAATAGTAATGTTTCTGCTTCTCACTTGTATTTCCATATGCTTTCTGAGTGCAGGAGAAAAGGATCAAATTACTGTTCAGAAAATGTGCCATCAACTGGACATAACCCCAAACCTGGCCTTTTATGTGTCATAGCCTGTAGCTTGTCCTGTCATATGTGAGAATGTTGTCCACCATGAGCTATAAAGGGAAAAATATTAAGAACTGTTCCTCCAGATTTTGGTTTCCATGCCTACTCCTGGTGTATACTTGACTACTTCTCTCTCTTTTTTTTAATCCCCACTGGAGGATATTTTTTCTATTTATCTTCAGATAGAGAGGGAGGGAGGGAAGGGAGAGAGAGAGACAGAGACAGAGACAGAGACAGAGACAGAGAGAAACATCAACGTGAGAGGGACACATTGACAGGTTGCCTGCCACATGGCCCTGGTCAGGGCCGGGGACGAACTGCAATCGAGGTACGTGCTCTTGACTGGAATTGAATCCATGACTCATTGGTCCACAGGCTGATGCTCTAACCATTGAGTCAAACCGGCCAGGGCTTGACTACTTCTCTTAATCACTACCCTTTTTAAACTATTATAAAAATGGGACTTCAAACTTATTTACTGTTTTCTCCTCAAGACTTTAAAAGTCAGACCAGTGTTTATAAGTTATAAGACTAATAAGAAACAAGGCATTTATTCTTTTGAGGCTGCTAGAAAGAGTCTCAATCTCACTTGCTCTTTGTGAGTCATATCACTGCTGTATTTTGTGGTTCCAGATATTCTTGGAGAACTTGGAGCATGATGATACCTTTGTATATCTATCTGCTATTCAGGGTAAGTTAGTCCTGGATTAAGGACTTTGAGTCTTAGGACCAAAGAGTCCCTCATGTATATTTGCACAAAATCTCTAAAGTTGTGGTGCCATAAGACTGCTGATCATTCTGCTCATCTTCCTGCCTCCTAGCTATGGCTTGATTTAAGTCATAATAAAATCCTGAAGGCTTCCTAAAGGGTCCTTATAGAGTCTCAATGTCTCATAGTGATGTGGAGGTCTTTACTTATGTTTACTTATTCTGTGGACTAAATCCCATTTCTGGTAGTTCAAAGAGGTATATTAAAGAATGGCTCACATAGGAGCTCTTAGTACATTAACTTTTTATGTGTTTGACTATTGTCAGTATGCACCTTTGCTCTCTATTTAAACTCTAATAATCTCAAGGTATTTACTGTGTCTTCATCAAAACATTTTTTTGCAGTATTTTTATTTCTTTTTTGTGATTCTTTGTTTGTTATTCACATCTCCATTAATTTTTGGATCCCAGATCTAGAGAGGGGCCTCATGAAATGGGGTTAGAGAATTATTCACCCAAAAGGGCAAGAAACAGATGTGTTGAGAAGGTAAGAATTAACTCATAGTGTTTGTTGGCTCCATCAGTGGAATATAGTCATCAGGAACTAGGGCGGTGGAGACAAAGCATCTGGATGCAGCTCCCGTTCCCTGCTTCTCAGCTAGATGAACTTTGACAAATTACTTAA
Source organism: Molossus molossus (assembly GCF_014108415.1). NCBI lineage: Eukaryota > Metazoa > Chordata > Mammalia > Chiroptera > Molossidae > Molossus > Molossus molossus. The sequence continues at coordinate 35,811,204 of NW_023425357.1, read as the reverse complement.
TCCCTCTGGTCTTCAGTTTCTTATCTGTAAAAAGGGAGCTAAGTAGGAATGCAAAATTGTACACTACTTTGGAAAACAGTCTGGCAGTTCCTTGAAAAGATACACATAGAGTTAACAGTTACACTCCTAGCAATATACCCAAGAGAAATGAAGACATATGTCCACACAAAAACTTGCACAGGAGTGTTTATAATAGCCAAAAGGTAGAAACAACAAATATTCATCAGCTGATGACAGATATACAAAGTATGGCATGTACATAAAATGGAATGTTACTTGGCCATAAAAAATGAATTAATTAAACATACTACAGTGTGGATGAACCTTGAAAACATTCTGTTAAGTGAAAGAAACCAGTCACAAAAAAAACACATATTTTATGGTTCCTTTATATGAAATATACAGAACAGGCAAATTTATAGAGACAGAAAGTAGATTAGTAGTTGTCTAGGGTTGCAGGAAGGGGAGACAGGGTTGGGATTTCTTCTTGTGGTGATAAAAACATTTTAAAATTGATTATGGGGATAGCTGCACAACTCTGAAAATGCTAGGAGCCATTGAATTGTATGCTTTTTAAAAATTGATTTTAGAGGGAGGGAGAGAGAGAAACATCTATGTGAGAGAGAAACATCAATTCATTGCCTCTCACACATGGCCGACCAGGGATCAAACCCACAACCTGGGTATGTGCCTCGATCAGGAATCGAGCCCGCCACCTTTTAGTGTATGGAATGATGCTCCAACCAACTGAGCTACACCAACCAGGGTGAATTGTACACTTTATTTTATTTTATTTATTATTTTTAATTCTTACTTGAGGATATTTTTATATTTATCTTCAGATAGAGCTGGAGAGAGAGGAGGAAGAGAGAGAGAGAAACATTGATGTGAGAGAGACACATCAATTGGTTGCCACCTGCACAACTCCAACCGGGGTCGGGGAGGAACTGCAACCGAGGTATGTGCCCTTGGCCAGAATCCAAACTGAAACTCTCTGGTCCACAGGCAACACTCTTACTGCTGAGCCATACCAGCAGGGTGAATTGTACACTTTAAATTAGTAAATTTTATGGAACACCAGTCCTCACCCCTTTTATCTGCAGGGATACAGTCCAAGACCCCAGGTGGGTGCTTGAATCCTAATGAAGTTGTTCAATTCTGCTGGAAATGTGGCAGCATTTTCATTGGCAAACACAGCCTTTTTAGTAATTTTTGTATTTTTCAGTGCAAATTTATTCCTGAGTCTGTGTAACCATTCCTTACTTGGTGTCACTCTTTTCAGAGGATTCCTTGCTGAAGGCTTCCTATAGATAGGCTTAGTGCTTTCTGGTACAACATTCTGCTGTCAATCAAAACCCATTTTCTGCTAATTTCTTCCACCCACAAATTTAATGCCTTTCCATCCTAACTAAGCACTTATTACATATTATGGCCATAATTTTTTCAGTTTGAGGTGTGACAGCAGAGGTAGCACAAATTTATTTTTCCTTCTTCACAATTTCATGGATAGAATATTTGGTTTCACCTCAGCATATGATTTTTTCCTTCTTTGTTAATTTGAGAACATTTATCTTTTCTCTCGTAGGAAGTACTTTACCCCTTCTCTATGGTGTATTCAAATTGCCAGTATCATTACTCTTGAGCTTTGGGGCCATTATTAAGTAAAATAAGAATTACTTGAACACAAGCACTGTGATACCGTGACAGTCAGTCTGATAGAGGTGATAACTGAGATGGCTACTAAGTGACTAATGGGCACATAGTGTATTCAGTGTGGAGACGCTGGACAAAGGGATGATTTATGCCCTATGTGGAATGGAATGGGATGGCGTGGAATGGAATGGGATGGCGTGCAATTTCATCACACTACTGAGAACTTCAATTTCAAACTTCACCCCTCCCTGCGCCCATGACCTTTATATGATTTGTTTATTTCTGGAATATTTTTGGACCGTGGTTGGTTGCGGTAACTTAAACAGTGGAAAGCAAAACCACAGATAAGAGGGACAACCACTGTACTTCTACTGTTGGACTGGTAGGTAATAATGTGGTGATCTGTGTAACTTGTCAGATCTAAAGCTTGAGTAGGCTCATTCTGTCAGTTAGTTATTGCTACATAGCAGTCTACCCCAACACTCAGTAGCTTAAAACACCAATCATTTATTATCACTCACACATCTGTAGACCCATGTGGTTCAGCTGATATAGGCTGGGCTTGGTCGGCAGCTGTGCTTCTCCCTGCAGGTCTGTCAGCCAGCTAATAGTGGCTCTGCTAAACATGTTCCTAAGCATCCCTGGACGGATGACCTCCCAGGGCATGTTCTCATGGTGACAGCAGAAGTGCAAGGGAGCAAAAGCAAACTCAAGAGGCCTCTTAAGGCCTAACTAAGCTAGAAACTGTAATCCTATCACTTTGCCTCGTTCTGTTGACTAAAGCAAGTCATGTGGCTCAATCCAAACATTAAGGGGTGGAGAAATATACTCTATCCCTATAGTGGGATAAACTGCCAAATCACAGGATAAAGGGCATGGGTGTAGGGAGGGGGTGAAGAATTGAAGCCATTAATGAGTCCTTCACACTGATGTGTTCTGTTTATCTGCAAAAGGCAAAGTTCTGTGTGAGCACAAATGCCTGTATAGATCCTTATTGCTTACTTATTTCTTGGTGTAATTTGGGTTTAATTCGCTCTATACAGATCTAGGAATTGAAGCTTAAGAAAGTGTGCAGAGGGGAAAATATACAGTGATGAAGACATGAGTCTGGGGATTTATTCTTTATTCAGCAGACATTTATTGTGCACCTACTATATACAAAACATTTTAACAGTGAGTTGTGACTAGGTTAAAAAGCAAAAAGAAAATTTTTCAAAGGAGACAAAATGATCACCCAATGAGGTAAAAGGACATCTAGGTGAGAGCAGAAGGTGAAGGAGGAGAAAGTTTCAAGAGAGAAAATAATTACCTGCAGCTGAGAGGCCAAAAAGTCCAGTAATTGAGATAAGCCTGGGGACCTGAAAGGGCTCAGGAAGCTACATGCCAATAATGGTATTTATGGGAATTAAATAAATCAATCAAGTGCCTATAATTAAAATGCCTATAATTAATAAGTCTCAGAAAGCAAGTCATCTGTACTTTTCCCAAGAAACTGTAATACTGTGAAGGCGATGTTTTCTCACTGATTTATTTTATTTTAGGGCTGGGTTTTGGGAAGCTTCCTTGTATCATTCTAATGTGGCAACACTGCTGTTTGGAATAAGCTTCTTAGCTGATTAACCCACTGAGCTCATTAGCCCCTAGGGTCTGCTATAAAAATCACAACTGTTGGTTTTATGTTTGTATTTAGTAATTTTAATTGGTGTGCTAATCAGTTAGTAGCTAATTTGGTGATGAAGAACATGGGAGGTAGCCGTGTAATTTCTGTTCTCAGCTTCCCTCAGTGAATAAGTTTGAATTAATTGATGTTTTTGGTGTTTGTAACATACACTTAGAGGCCAAGGCCTTAGGTGAATTTCCCATTAAGGAAGGAAAGAACTGCATTTTCCCACCTGCATTGCCAGTGTCCTTTGCCCAGGCCTAAAGCACTCCAGGAAACAAGCCATTCTGGACATCCAGTTAGACAAGACCAGCCTACTTGTAAATGTCCTGCAGTATTAGGAGCCCTTGGCTGTGGTTTAAGCCCTTGGCTGTGGTTTAAGGAGAGAGAGAGAGAGAGAGAGAGAGAGAGAGAAATGTTTTCCTTTTCTAGGCTGCTTAAATATGGCTCCATGTGAAAGTTACAGAGTACCTTTTACTTAGTTACTTAGGTTTATTGATATTTTGTATTTTTTGTTCTGTTTTGTTTTGTTTTTATATTTCTTTTGTGATTTCTTACCAACTTTGCAGTCTAGGCATGGGGAATTACGTAAATTCATTCATTCAACAAATATTTATTGATGCCTGATGTAGGAACTTTGTATGTTTGTATTATCTGTCTGTCTATCACAACAACCTGAGAACTAAATTCCCTATGAGTTAAATTTTTATTTTATAGAAGATTGTCTGCAATCTTTTAAGAAAGTGATGGCATCCCTGGCCGGTTTGGCTCAGCGGTTAGAGCATCGGCCTGTGGTCCAGAGAGACCCGGGTTCGGTTCCTGCTAAGGGCGTGTACCTTGGTTGCAGTTTGTCCCCAGCCCTAGTTGGTTGTGTGGGTAACAGCCACTCGATGTGTCCCTTTCACGTCGATGTTTCTCTCTCTCTCTCTCTCTCTCTCTCTCGCCCTCTCTCTTCCTCCCACTCTATCTGAACAAAAAAATGGAAAAATGTCCTCGGGTGAGGATAAAAAAAAAAAAGAAAGAGATGGCTGATTTAGTTCTCATAGCAGCTGCCCTCAGATACTCAGTAGCAGCTTCTGCAGGCAGAGAATTATATACCAAGTTGCTGAGTTCCAGTTACAATCCAGTTTATAAATGGAAGACCTAATCTTAGACTGTTGCCATTAAGTGTCTCCATGTCTCCCCTTTTTAGACTCCTTATATATATTGTTTTGTTCATTGTTCTAGTATCATTATTACACGTTAATATATATTTTTTTTATCTTCACCCCAGGATATGTAGCCTTTTGGTGTACAGGGCGATGCTCCAAACAGCTGAGCCACACGGTCAGAGCAGTTTATATATTCGTATTGTTTAAAAAAATTTTAAATGACAAGGAAATATTAAAGGTAAAAAGTGAAAGTTCTTCTCTTTTCCAAAAGTGGAGTTAAAATATGTCCTTGAGAGTTCCACAATTTATATTAGATGTTTTGGGTATTTTCACATTTCAGTTTTGAAATAGGTATTTAGTAATACATATAATAAATAAATAAGTAATATTTTCAAATAAGATAGAATAGTCAGGTTATTTATAATACTGTGGATCTGCTATGTGTCCTCTCATCACTTTCTTATTTAAAGAACATTTTATTTATTTTATTTTATTATTTTTTTTAATCCTCACCCAAGGACATTTTTCCATCTTTTGTTCAAATAGAGTGGGAGGGAGAGAGAGGAGGAGAGAGAGAGAGAGAAATATCGACCTATGTGAAAGAGACACATCAAGTGGCTGCCACCCGCATGACCAACCAGGACCTGGGACAAACTGCAACCGAGGTACCTTCCCCTAGTGGGAACCGAACCCGGTCTCTTTGGACCGCAGGCCAATGCTCCAACTGCTGAGCCAAACCAGCCAGGGCAGAACATTTTATTTTTTATGTTTTAAATATATTTTTTATTGACTTTTTTAGAGACAGAGGAAGGGAGAGACCTAGAAACATTGATGTGAGAGCGAAACATTGATCAGCTGCCTCCTGCATGCCCCATACTGGGGATTGAGCCCACAACCTGGGCATGTGCCCTGACCGGGAATCAAACTGGTGCCCTCTCGGTGCATGGGATGACGCTCAATCCATTGAGCAACACCAGCTAGGCTAAAGGACATTTTAAAAGCAACACCAGAAACAGATGTATTTCAGGGATGCAAGTGATCCCCATTAGTGTCAAAAGAATCTTTGTATAAAACTACCTGGCTCATTGAAAAAGAAAAAAGAAAAAAACAAAAACCCTAGGCTCTGAGCCAAGCATGGGAGGTGGAAGTAAGCCAGTGTGTGTAGTGAAGAGAATCTAGACATCTTGACATGCCCAAACAAATCACACTGACTCTTCCACCCTCTTCCTTTCAGAGAAGAGTTTTCATTTCTAACAAAAGAGCCAAATAAAGGAAAGGCAAAGGGCCCGGAAGGGGGGAAGGTGGACACAAGGTGAAATTGTTTTTACAGTGTTTCAACTGAGCAGGATTACAAATCTTAACTTGTCAGAGACTGAACTCCCTATCTCATTCTCAGATTCCTACCTCAAATAAAGTGAGTTGGGAAACCATTAACTGAAAATAATTCTATCCCTTGAAGGACCATCTAATTGGATCTGGCATTGAAATTTGGAATGCAGCCCTCGAAGTTTATCATCTCCAGTCCTTGACATGGGAAGATTTCTTTTATGTCCTGACCTGGTTTCTGTACCACCTAATTAATAAGTGAGCATTTAGTAAATCTCTTTCATATATGCCATCTCTATAAATTCTTGAAGTAGTTTGGGAAAGTAGACATTATCCCGTTTTTTAATTGTTATTGTTGTTGTTAATCCTCACCCAAGGATATTTTTCCTTTGATTTTTGGATAGAATGGAATGGAGGGAGGGGGGCGGGGAGAGAGAAACATCAATATGAGAGACACATAGAATTGTTGCCTCCCACATGACCCCAACCGAGATAAAACCTGCAACCCAAGTACATGCCCTGCAACCCAGGTACATGCCCTTGACCGGGAGTCAAACCTGAGACCCTTCTGTCTGTGGGCCGATGCTCTAACTGCTGAGCCAAACCGGCCAGGGCTATCCCTGTTTTTAAAATTTCTTATTGGAGATATAATTTTATACCTAAAATTCACCCATTTAAAATGTGCAATTCAGCCCTGGTTTGGTTTGGCTCAGTGGCTAGAGTGTCAGCCCGCAGACCAGAGTCCCGGGTTTTATTCCCGCTAAGGGCACGTACCTCGGTTATAGTTTGTCCCCGGCCCTGCTTGGGTTTGTGTGGGAGGCAGCCAATTGATGTGTCTCTCTTACATTGATCTCTCTCTCTCTCTCTCTCTCTCTCTTCCTCCCTCTCTCCCTTCTGCTCTATCTGAAGATAAATGCAAAAAATGTCCTCAGGTGAGGATTTAAAAAAAAATGCAATTCAGTGGTTCTTAGTATATTTAGAGAGTTGTGCAACTATTACTACTATCTAATTTTAGAACTTTTTCATTGTCTCAAAAAGGAAACTGGTACCCATTTTCAGTCACTTTGTATTTCTTACTCCCCCTAGCTCCGGCAACCAGTCATCTACTTTTTGTTTCTATGGGTTTGCCTGTTCTGGACATTTCATATAAATAGAATCATACAATGTGTTATTTTTTGTGTCTAGCTCCTTTTACTTAATATAATGTTTTTGAGGTTCATTCATGTCGTAGCATGAATTGGTAGTTCATTACTTTTTAAGCTGAAAGCTATTTGGTTGTATTGATTAACTATATTTATCCATCAGTTGATGTTCATTTGGGTATTTTCACTTTTGGCTATTATGTATAACAAATTGCTATGTGGACATACGTTTTCATTTCTTCTGGATATACACCTACAAGTGGAATATGGTAACTCGACATTTAACCTTTTGAGAAACTGCCAAACTGTTTTCCAAAGTTACTGCACCATTTTACTTTTCTATTGTCAATGTATGAAGGTTCCAATTTCTCTACATCCTTGCCAATACTTGTTATTGTCTGTTTTTTGTTTTTTGTTAATCTTCACCCAAGGATATTTTTCCATTTATCTTCAGATAGCGTGGGAGGGAGGTGGGGGAGAGAGAGAGAGATCGACTGGTTGCCTCCCACATGACCCGACTAGGGCCAGGGACTAAACCGAAACTGAAGTATATATGCCCTTGACCAGAATTGAACCTGAGATTCTTTGGTCCGCAGGCCAATGCTCTAACCACTGAACAAAACCTGCCAAGGCTTGATTCCCTTATTAGTGGGTGGGAAGTGATATCTCACTGTGATTTTGATTTGCATTTCTCTGATGACTGATGATATTGAGCATTTCTCTTTTTTTTTCTTAAATGTTTTTATTGAGTTTTAGAGACAAAGCATGGGAGAGGTAGAGAGAGATAGAAACATGGATCAGAGAGAAGCACCATTGATCACCTGCCTCTTGCGCGCTCCCTCCTGGGGATGGAGACCAAAACCTGGGCATGTTCACTGACTAGGAATCGAACCAGTAATCTCTTGGCTCACGGGATGACACTCAATCCGCTGAGCTGCACCAGCTGGGTGATATTGAGCATCTTTTTGTTAGCTTATTGTCCATTTGTATTTCTTCTTTGAAGAAATATCTTTTTAGATTCTTTGTCCATTTTTTTTTTTTAAATCCTCACCCGAGGACATTTTTCTGTTTTTTGTTCAGATAGAGTGGGAGAGAGAAAGAGAGAAATATGGATGTCAAAGGTACACATCGAGTGGCTGCCTTCCGCACGACCCAACCAGGGCCAGGGACAAACTGCAACTGAGGTACGTTCCCTTAGCGGGAGCTGAACCCGGGTCTCTCTGGACCCCAGACCGACACACTAACCGCTGAGCCAAACTGGCCAGGACTCTGTCCATTTTTAAATAGGGTTATCTTTTTATTATTGAGTTGTAAGAGTTCCTTATGTATTCTAGAAACAGGTTTTTTTATCAAGTATATGAGTTGCAGATATTTTCTGCCATTCTATGGGTTGCCTTTTCTCTTATTAATGGTGTCACTTAAAGAATAAAACTTTTGTCGTGGGCTGTTTGGCACAGCAGTTAGAGCATCAGCCTGCGGACCAGAGAGTTCCGGGTTCAGTTCCCGCTAAGGGCACGTCCCTAGCCTCGGATGGGGTCGCATGGGTGGCAACCACTCGATGTGTCTCTTTCACATCGATGTTTCTCTCTCTCTTCCTTCCTCTCTCCCTCCTGCTCTATCTGAAGATAAATGCAAAAATGTCCTCGGGTGAGGATAAAAAAATAATATAATAATAATAAAAATAAAGCACAAAACTTTTTACTTTTGATGAAGTCCACCTTATCAATATTCTCATTTATTGCTTGCACTTTTGGTGTCATTTCTAAGAAATCATTGCCTAACCCAAGATATCGAAGATTTACTTCTGTATATTGTTCCAAGAGTTGTATAGTTTTACCTCTTACATTTAGGTCTGTGATCCATTTTGATATGAGATTCCCCTTTTATAGTTAAAGATTCTGAGATAGGTTAAATTCTTTTTCTAAGATTACTTAGCAAGTAATTTGAACCTTGTTCTTGGCCCCCAAATCTTGTTTTTTCCTTTCCAAATACGATATTACTTCTTAAGAACTTTTCAAATAATGGTAGAAATTGGTCCTATTGTGCTTTTTTAAAAGCAAAACAGCTGGTCAGTATGGCAGCGTAGGTTAAATACGGTATCACATCCTCCCACAACCACATCAAAGTTACAACTAAACTACAGAACAACCATCATTCAAAACCACCTGAAATCAAGCTGAATGGAAGTCCTACAATTACGAAATTAAAGCAGCAGCCTCATCGAGACTGGTAGGAGGACGGAGGTGGAGGGGCTGGTCCCACACCCACGTGTGGCGGATAAAGATCAGGAGGACACTTCGGCTGGGAAGGCCCTCCCTGAAGACTGAGGGGTCCCCATCCCACACCAGACACCCCACTCAAGGTTCCAGTGCCAGGAAGAGAAGTCCCCATAATTTCTGGCTGGAAAAACCGGCAGGAACTGAGGCTCAGGGAAGCTGATGCGGCTGGAGCCCCAGGCAGCTCCTTAAAGGGCCTGCACACAGACTTATCGGACTCACTCCCTCTAAGCTTGGAGAGGAGGCAGCTTGAAGGGCACCAAAGACATACAGGGAAGAACTGAGTTGTTTGGCATTGGAGTGAGGACTGGAGTGGGGGCTTTCTCCTGGACAGATTAGCTGTCAGAGTCCTTTGTTCCTTTGGTGAGCCCTTCCCTGGGGCTGCAGAGAGCCACCATATCTGGGACTCCAGCAACCTGGCTCACACTGGTTGCCCTGCCCTGTTGATTCTTTGAGGCCCTGCCCCAGCCAACTTTTAGGCCCACCCAAGCTGTTGCCAGTTGCTTAATCATAGGATTGGCCTATCTTGGATCCTGCTTCAGGTTTTCCTAAATTCTCTCAAACAAGCAGCATTTGGTCTCAGATAGCCCCATACCTCTCGTTAAGTAATTCACAGAAACAAAATTAGGGAGGCAGCCAAAATGAGGAGACAAAGAAACAGGTCTCAAATGAAAGAACAGAACAAAACCCCAAGAAAAGAACTAAGCGAAATGGAGATAAGCAACCTAACAGATGCTGAGTTCAAAATACTGCTTATAAGGATGCTCAATGAACTTAGTGAGAACCTCAGCGAACTTAGTGAGGGCCTCAAGAGCATAAAAAAGGACCAGTCAGCTCAACAAAAGGAAGACAGAACCCAATTAAAAAATGGGCAGAGGAACTAAATAGATACCTCTCCAAACAGGACATACAAATGGCTAAGAGACATATGAAGAAATGCTTAACATCACTAATCATCAGAGAGATGCAAATTAAAACAACAATGAGGTATCACCTCACACCTGTCAGAATGGCCGCCATCAACAAATGATCAAACAAGTGTTGGTGAGGGTGTGGAGAAAAGGGGACTCTAGCACACTGCTGGTGGGAATGCAGACTGGTGCAGCCACTATGGAAAACAATATGGTGTTACCTCAAAAAATTAAAAATTGAACTTCCATTTGATCCAGTGATCCCACTTTTAGGAATATACCCTAAGAAGCCTGAAACACCAATCACAAGGAATATATGTACCCCCATGTTTATAGCAGCACTATTTACAATAGCTAAGATCTGGAAACATCCCAAGTGTCCATCAGTAGACGAATGGAAAAAACGTTGTGGTACATATACACAATGGAGTACTACGCAGCTGTAAGAAAGAAAGATCTCTTATCCTTTGAGACGACATGGAGGGACCTGGAAAGTATTATCCTAAGTGAAATAAGCCAAACAGAGAAAGACAAGTATCATATGATCTCACTGATTTGTGGGATATAATGAACGTAACAGTCTGAGGAATGGGATAGTCCCAGAGACGTGGAAGTGGGGTACAGACTGACAATCCCCAGAAGAGGGGGTGGTGGGGGAGAGATAAACCACCGAACTTGTATGCATTTATGCATGAACAATGGACATGGACAACAAAGCGGGGACAGGGCAGGGAGGGAAGGGGAGGGGGAATCAGTGGGGGGGGGGAACATCTGTAACAAAAATTAATTAATTAATTAATTTTTTAAAAAAAGGACCAGTCAGAAATGAAGGAGGCATTAACTGAAATAAAGAATAATTTACACAGATTCAATAGTAGAGTACGTAAATCCAAGAAGCAAACCATTGATTTGGAATATAAAGAAGCAAAAAACACCCAATCAGAACAGCAAAAAGAAAAAAGAATCCAAAAAATGAGGATAGTGTAAGGAGCCTCTGGGACAACTTCAAGCGTGCCAACATTCACATCTTGGGGGTGCCAGAAGGAGAAGAGAAAGAACAAGAAATCGAAAACCTGTTTGAAACAATAATGGCAGAAAACTTCCCTAACTTGGTGAAGGAAACAGACATACAAGTCCAGGAAGCACAGAGTCCCAAACGAGATGAACCCCAAGAGGCCCACACCAAGACACATCATCATCAAAATGCAAAATGTTAAAGACAGAATCTTAAACGCAGCAAGAAAAAAGCAGTTAGTTACCTACAAAGGAGTTTCCATAAGGCTGTCAGCTGATTTCTCAAAAGAAACTTTGCAGGCCAGAAGGGAGCGGCAAGAAATATTCAGAGTGATGAAAAGCAAGAACCTACAACCAAGATTACTCTATCCTGCAAAGCTGTCATTTAGAATCGATGGCCATATAAAGTTTCCCAGACAAGAAAAAGTGAAAGGAGTTCATCACCACCAAACCGTTAGTATATGAAATGATGAAGGGTCTTTTTGAAGAAAAAGATAAAATACATGAGCAAACAAAATGGCAATGAATACATATCTATCGACAATGGAATCTACAAACAAAATGAACAAGCAGAACAGAAACATTCTCGTAGATACAGAGAACATTTTGTTGGTTGCCAGGTGGGAGGGGGTTGGGGGAATGGGTGAAAAAGGTGAAGAGATTAAGAAGTACAAATGGGTTGCTAGACTGACAAACCTCAAAGGGAAAGGGGTTGGGGGATGGGAAGAAATAAACCAAAGAACTTATATGCATAACCAATGGACACAGACAATAGTATGGGAAAAGGCGGGAGGGGGGTGGGAATGTGGAGGAGGGGGTCAATGGGGGAAAAATGTGGAACATCTGTTATACATTCAACAATAAAGATTTAAAAAAATAAAAATAAAAAGCAAAGCAGATATTATGATTATGATTATCAATAACATTTATTAAAATTGAATAATGCTTAATCATCTACAAAGATCTGATTCTTCCCTAGCCAGCTTGGGTCAACAGTTACAACATGGCCTGCAGACCAAAGAGTCTTGGGTTTGATTCCAGTCAAGGGCACGTACCTTGGTTGTGGTTTGTCCCCGGCCCTGGTTGGGGTTGTGCTGTAGGCAACAAGTCAATGTGTTGCTCTCACATCGATGTTTCTCTCTCTCTTCTTCACCCCCCTCTATCTGAGATAAATGGCAAATATCCTCGGGTGGTGATTTAAAAAAAAAAAAAGATCTGATTCTGTCAACAGTTCTGAAATATAATAAAAGCAGATATTATAATCCTTTTATAAATGAATTGACTTGCCTACAGTCACAAAAGCTGGGAGAGTGATGAAGCTGCCACTAGACCGATTTTCCAGGGATTCTCAATTCACTGCACCTTGTCTTACAACAGATCCCGTGGTATATATGATGCCTTCCCCCTCAAGTCAGAGGTTGCATTTCAAAGCCCAGTACACTTGAGTTTTACATTAGCTTTATTTTTGAAATATCTCTCCAGTGTTTTCCTCTGTCAGTTGAAGATTGGTGCATTCAGATTTGCATTAGAATATTAAGCAGTTTAGTACTTTTACCTGTAAGTAGATAATGAATTGGCCACTTCAAATTTTGTTATTTTCACTTTCCAAGATAGCCCTGGATAATCGCCATATAAGAGAAATGGCAATAAGTTCTGTGAAAGTTACCATTTATCGAGTGCCTGTTATGTGCCAATAACAGCAACCCTGAAAGTCAGGAATTATTATTCCTATCTATCAGGTGAGGGAAATAAGGCTCAACAAGATTAAGAAACTGACTCAAAGTAGCACAGATACTAAGTGTCAGCATTCAAGATTTGAGTCTTAAATCTCTTTGGCTCTGAAGACTGTGCTTTTGCCACAGGGAAAAATAATCCTAGTGCCCACATTGTTCCTGTTTCCAAGGTACAAGAGATAAGTTTTCAGATGGTTTTAGGTATAGGAGAACCGGCCTACCTATGGGAAATAGTTTCACTATAAATCAACCCTTTCTATAACTTAATAATATGCTGACTTCATATTTGTGTGATTTTGTGTGTGTGTGGCGGGGGGGAGGTTGCTCATTTGGCAGTGTGGACAGTATTATATTTTAAGCAGTCTATATGTATCTTTGAAACTCATATTCCATTTGTGGAAATATGAAAGTATGCTGCCTCACACTGCCTGCCCTGTTTCCTGCTAATGGTCATTGTTTCAGCACTGAGGGCATAAGCATCATTTTAGGAGTATCAGGAAAGAGGCTTCAGAAGTCAATCCTGGGATTTATGTAGTTGATTGAGATCATGACTTATGTAAACATGTAGTTCTCTGTATAGAACTTTTGATATTTGTTGCATATCTCATGCCAATAAATGACATTTAGAAATAACTTAAGTTAGCCCGGCTAGTGTGGGTCAGTGTATTGAGCATCGTCCCATGGTCTGAGAGGTTCCAGTTTGATTTCCAATCAGGGCACATGTCCAGCTTGTGGGCTTGATCCCCAGTAGGGGGCATGCAGGAGGCAGTCAATCGATGTCTCTCTCTCTCCCTCTCTCTTTAAAAAATCAATAAAGCCCTGGCCGGTTTGGTTCAGCAGTTAGAGCGTAGGCCTGCGGTCCTGAGAGACCCGGGTTCGGTTCCCGCTAAGGGCGCGTACCTCGGTTGCAGTTTGTCCCTGGCCCTGGTCGGTTGTGCGGGTGGCAGCCACTCGATGTGTTCCTTTCACGTCGATGTTTCTCTCTCTCTCTCTGTTCCTCTCTCTCCCTCCCACTCTACCTGAACAAAAATGGAAAAATGTCCTCGGGTGAGGATAAAAAAACAAAAAACAAAAAAATCAATATAAAACATAAAAATTAAAAAAATAACTTATTCTAAAATAATACAGATTAGGAGGGCACAGTGCACTGCTGGTGGAAATGTGAAATGGTGCAGCTGCTCTGGAAAACAGTCTGATGGTTTTCAAAAAGTTAAAAAGCTACCATGTGACCCACCAATTCCACTCTTAGATATGTACCCAAGAGAAATGAAAACATATGTCCATATAAAAGCTTATTTGTGAATGCTTATCACAGCCTTATTAATAATAGCCAAAAAATAGAAACAACTAAATATCCATCACCCAGTGAATGGATAAATAAAATGTGCTATGGCTATACAATAGAATATTATTTGGCAATAAAAAGGAATGAAGTACTGATACATGCTACAAAATGGATGAACCTTGAAAACATGGTAAGTGAAAGAAGTCAGACACAAAAGACTACATATTGTATGATTCCAGTCATATGAGATATCCAGAATAGGCAGATCCATAGAAATAGAAGGTAGATTAGTTGTTGCCAGCCTATGGGAGGAGAGAGGGATGGGGAGTGACCGATAATGGTATGAGATTCCTTTTGGGGACTGATGAAATGTTTTGGAATTAGATAGTGATCATTGCACAACCTTGTAAAATATACTAAAAACCACCGAATTATGCATTTAAAAATTGAGAACAGTAGTTTTTCATTGAGCTCTTAGGTCACTGAAGTGTGGATAGGCAGGATTTAGACATGTACAGAAGGAGTGATGGATTAAGGCTGAAAGAAAAGCAAAGGTAGGAAGATGTTCAAGAGTGGGGCAAGTATGAAGGAAGGTAGGCAGTTCAGGTTGTTAGTGAAGGAAAGTGGGTGTGAAGGGGAAGGTGGGATTGGGTTGGAGTGCAGAAGCTGTTGGAATGCCAAGATAACAGCTTTTCTGTGGGCTCTAGGGAGCCTTTAAAGGCTTGTTACCAGCCCACCAGTAATGTCTTGGTGATGGGCTTCTTGGATTTGATGCTTGTTGATAGTTATTATATTTCCTTTGTTCTTATTTTCACTCATGATTTGCTGTGCACCAACCAGATATTAGGTGTTACTTAACATTATTTCATTTACCTCTTGCCATAGCCCCATAAGAGTCAATATATCTCCCCATTTTTCAGACAAAGGAACCAAAGCTCATAGGTTGTTACCTTTAAAAAGCCAACCAATAAATGATGGAGCCTGGAGTCAACTCCAGAGCCAAGGCTATTATCACTCCCTCTCTGTACTTCCCTCCTCTCTCCACTCCATTTTCTTACCTTTGTCAAATTTTGCAGGTAGTAAAATTAATCCATGGAACCAATAGATCCTGACATTTTCAGCTAAACATTAAATAATTTTTAATTTCTTGGCTTCCAGAGCTCATTTCAAATCCTTTACCTCTCTATGCATATTAAGCCAGCTGTCACAAAGTCAAATTCACTACCAAAAGGGCAACTGTGAGATACCTTGGGTTAGTGTCAGTTGCTTAAATGTCTATAAAGCATTAAGAAGGTGTAAGTAGCTTCCCTAAAGAGCAGCTATTTATTTATTTTTTTCAATTTTATGAATTTATTTTTATTACAGATGTTTCTCCTTTTCCCCCCACCCTAGACACCCTCCTCCCCATCCTGCCCCCCACCCCACCCCAACATTGTTGTCTATGTCCATTGGTTATGCATACATGCATATAAGTTCTTTGGTTTATATCATCCACCCCCCCCCCAGCCCCCTTCTCTGAGGTCTGTCAGTCTGAAACGTACTCCTTTCTATGTCTCTGAGTTTATTTTGTTCATCAGCTTATTTTGTTCATTATATTCCACAAATAAGTGAGATCATATGGTATTTTTTTTTCCTCTGATTGGCTTATTTTGCTTAGCATAATGCTCCCCAGGTTCCTTCATGTCATCTCAAAGGATAAGAGAGCTTTCTTTCTTACAGCTGCATAGTATTCCATTGTGTATATATATGTACCACTGCTTTTTTATCCACTCATCTACTGATGGACACTTGGGCTGTTTCCAAATCTTACCAATTGTAAATAGTGCTGCTGTGAACATAGGGGTACATATATTCTTTCTGATTGGTATTTCAGGTATCTTAGGCTATATTGCTAGAAGTGGGATCACTGGGTCAAATGGCAGATCAATTTTTAATTTTTTGAGGAAACACCATATTCTTTTCCATAGTGGCTGCACCAATCTGCATTCCCAACAGTTGTGTACTAGAGTCCCCTTTTCTCCACACCCTCACCAGCACTTGTTGTTTGATGATTTGTTGATGGCAGCCATTCTGGCAGGTGTGAGGTGATACCTTACAGTTGTTTTAATTTGCATCTCTCTGATGATTAGTGACACTGAGCATTTTTTCATATGTCTCTTGGCCATTTGTATGTCCTTTTTGGAGAGGTCTATTTTGGTCCTCTGACCATTTTTTAATTGGGTTCTTTGTCTTCTTTTTGTTGAGTTGTATGAGCACTCTATATATTTTGGAAATTTACTCCTTATCTGATGTATCGTTGACAGTTATGCTCTCCCATATAGTGGGTTCCCTTTCCATTTTGATGGTTGTTTCTTTTGCTGTGCAGAAGCTTTTTAGTCTGATGTAGTCCCATGTGTTCATTTTTTCTTTTGTTCCTCTTGCCTTAGGCGTTGTATCGGTGAAAATTCTGCTGCGGATGATGTCTGAAAATTTATTGCCTACATTTTCTTCTAGGATTTTAATGGATTCATGAGTCACATTTAAGTCTTTTATCCATTTTGAGTTTATTCTTCTGTGTGGTGTAAGTTGATGGTCTAGTTTCAGTTTTTTGCATGTAGCTGTCCAATTTTCCCAACACCATTTATTGAAGAGGCTGTCTTTACTGCATTGTATGCTCTTGCCACTTTTGTCAAATATTAATTGAGCATAATGTCTTGGGTCAATTTCCAAGTTCTCTGTTCTGTTCCACTGATCTATATGCCTGTTCTTGTGTCAGTACCAGGCTGTTTTGATTACAATGGCTTTGTAGTAAAACCTGATATCCGGTATTGTGATCCCTCCAACTTTGTCCTTCTCTTTCAAGATTGCTGTGGCGTTCGGGGTCTTTTTTGGTTCCATATGAACTTTTGAAGTATTTGTTCTAGTTCTGTGAAATATGTTGTTGGTATTTTGATGGGGATTGCATTGAATCTTTAGATTGCTTTGGGTAGTATGGACATTTGAATGATGTTAATTCTTCCAATCCATGAGCAAGGTATTTGCTTCCATATTTTTATATCTTCCTTTATTTATTTTTTCAATGACCTGTAGTTTTCTGCAAATAGGTCCTTTACTTCTTTGGTCAGGTTTATTCCTAGGTATAGTAATTTTTTTTTCTGCAATGGTAAATGGGATTTTTGTTTGTTTGTTTGTTTCTCTTTTTGTAAGTTCATTATTGGTGTATAAGAATGCTGTTGATTTCTTGATGTTAATTTTGTATACTGCTACCTTGCCAAATTTGTTTATTAAATCGAGTAGATTTTTGATGGAGTCTTTGGGGTTTTCTGTATACAATATAATGTCATCTGCAAATATTGACAGTTTCACACTTCCTCCTTTCCAATTTGGATCCCTTTTATTTTTTCTTCATGTCTAATTGCTGTGGCTAAGGCTTCCAGTACTATGTTAAATAAGAGTGGTGAGCCCTGGCTGGTTTGGCTCAGCGGCTGGAGTGTTGGCCTGCGGACTTGAGAGTCCTGGGTTTGGTTCCCGCTAGGGGCACGTACCAAAAAAAAGAGTGGTGAAAGTGGGCATCCCTGTCTTGTTCCTGTTCTTAAAGGAAATGCTTTTAGTATTTGCCCATTTAGTATGATGTTGGCTATAGGTTTTTCATATATGGCCTTTATTATGTCGAAATATGATCCCTCTATTCCCACATTGCTGAGCGTTTTTATCAGAAATGGGTGCTGGATTTTGTCGAATGCTTTTTCAGCATCTATTGATATGATCATTTGGTTTTTATCTTTCATTTTATTTATGTGATGTATCATGTTTATTGATTTGCAAATATTGTACCAGCCTTGCATCCCTGGAATGAATCCCACTTGGCCATGGTGAATAATTTTTTTTAATGTATTGCTGGATCCGATTCGCTAATATTTTGTTAAGAATTTTGGCATCTGTGTTCATCAGGGGTATTGGCCTGTAGTTTTCTTTCTTTGTAGTGTCTTTATCTGGTTTTGGAATTAGAATTATGCTGGCTTCATAAAACAAGTTTGGAAGTCTTCCTTCTTCTTGAATTTTTTGGAATAGTTTGAGGAGAATGGGTGTTAGTTCTTTGAATGTTCGGTAAAACTCCCTGGTGAAGCTGTCCAGGCCTGGGCTTTTGTTTGCTGGAGAGTCTTGATTACATCTTCAGTTTCCTTAGTTGTTATTGGTCTGTTCAAGTTTTCTATCTCTTCCTGGTTCAGTTTTGGGAGACTATGTATTTCTAGAAATTTGTCCATTTCACTTAGGTCCAATTTGTTGCGGTATAATTGTTCATAGTATTGGTTAACAATCCTTTGTATTACTGTAGTGTCAGTTGCTACTTCTCTTTCATTTCAGATTTTGTTTATTTGGGTCCTTTCTCTTAGTTTTTCGGTGAGTCTAGCTAAGGGTCCATCAATCTTGTTTATATTTTCAAAGAACCAGCTCTTTGTTTCATTGATCTTTTGAATTGTTTTTGTTGTTGTTGTCGTTGTTTCTGTCTCCATGTTGTTTATTTCTGCTCTGAGCTTTACTATTTCTTTCCTTCTACTTGCTCTGGGGTTTTCTTTTTATTTGCTTTCTAGTTCTTTAAGTTGTGAGGTTTGTCAATTAGAAATTTTTCTTGCTTCTTGAGGTAGGCCTGTAGTGCTATCTATGAACTTCCCCCTCAGGACTGCTTTTGCTGCATCCCATAGGTCTTGTGTTGTTGTGTGTTCATTTTCATTGGTTTCCAGGAAGTTTTTAATTTCTTCCTTGATCTCCTTGGCAACCCATTCATTGTTTAATAACATGCCATTTAGCCTCCATGGGTTCAAATGTCTTTGTGTGTTTTTGTTGTAATTAATTTCTAGTTTCATGCCATTGTGATCTGAGAAGATGCTTGATGATTTTAGTCTTCTTGAACTTGTAGAGACTTAGTTTATGTCCTAACATGTGATCTGTTTTTAAGAATGTTCCATGTGCACTTGAGAAGAACGTGAATTCTGCAGTTTTGGGGTGTAATTCTCTGTAGGTATCTATTAAATCCATTTGATCTAGTGCATCATTTAGAGTCTCTTTTTCCTTGTTAATTTTTTTTCTAGAGGATCTATAAGAGCAGCTATTTAAATTTTGCCCTGGAGTCACCCTTTCTTTAGTAAAGTTGGAATTTGAAGGCCACTTAAGGAGGATAAAATAGTGAGAGAGCTCACAAGTAAAATAGCAAGTTCTTCATTAGACTTATCTTTAGAATATTCCTTTATTCTTTAAGGAATCAATTTATTTTAGTGGAACTACTTTGATGTAACAGCTGGAGGGGCACCCTGCTCTTACCTTTCTCTCCTAAACTAAAGAGCAAGCAGCCTACATTACCCTTCATTTCCAAAGAATTTATATGCATGTATGCATAACCAATGGACATAGACAACAATGCTGAGGGGGGTGGCGCAGCAGAATGGGGAGGAGGGTGTCTAGGGGAGGGGGAAAGGAGAAACATCTGTAACAAAAATAAATTAATAAAAGTTAAAAAAATAAAAATAAATAAAACTTCTAATCTTAACAGATGTGATTATGATGATTCTTGAAACTGTTCACATACTTAATAAACCTAATTATATTTTTATTAACCCTGACACAGTTCCTTTTGTTGCTGAATCATAAGTTTAACACTTTTAACTGAAGCATTAATTTCCCCTCTTTGGTCACATGGAGAACTTGGGCAATGGTGGAAAAGTGTAGTTAAATGACTTAGTTTTAGATTCTTACATTAGACTTTTTTTTTGTTGTTTAGATTTTACTTTTTTATTTTTTTAATTTTTATTTATTTTTGTTACAGATGTTTCTCTTCCCCTCCCCCCATTGACACCCTTGTTTACGCATACATGTGTATCAGTTCTGTGGTTTATCTCTTCCCTCCCCCCATGCCCACCTCTTCTGAGGTTTGTCAGTCTGCACCCACTTCCATGTCTCTGGGTCTATTAAACTTGGTTTTGTTTCCTGATCTTGTGGTATCTGTGCTGTCCCTGAAGAAGCTGGGAGGTTGGGAACAAACTGAGCCTAAGGGAAAGGATCGTGAACATTGAGCTATCCAAGACCTAATTAGGTCATCTCTCCCATCCAACTACCAGGGCATGACCACAAAATTTTTCTTTCTTAGCAGAAAGCTGTTTAGAAGCACTCTAGAACTTTATGTTCAACTTTTGTTTTCCATTATTACTAACCTGACTTTTAATGGGGACAGAAAGAATTGTAAAATATCTTCTTTTTTTTAAGATTTTTTTTACATTTTATTTTTTATTGATTTTTATTTTATTTTATTTTTTCCTTTATTGATTTCAGAGAGAGAGGAAGGGAGAGGGAGAGAGATAGAAACATTGATAAAAGAGAACATCAGTTGGCCACCTCCATAAAAGAGAACATCAGTTGGCCGCCTCCTGCATGACCCGCACTGGGGATTGGGCCCATAGCCTGGGCATGTGCCCTGACCAAGAATCGAACTGGCGACCTCTTTTTGCATCGGTCGACGCTCAACCACTGAGCCATACTGGCCGGGTTTTTATTGATTTTTAGAGAGAGAGGAAGGAAGAGGGAGAGGGAGAGAGAGAAACATTGATGTGATAGCAAAATATTGATGGGCCGCCTCTTGCATGCCCACCCACCGGGGATTGAGCCTGCAATCCAGACATGTGCCCTGACTGGGGATGGAACCAGCAACCTTTCAGTGTACATTACAACACCCCACCAACTAGGCCACATTAGCCAGGGCTTGCAAAATATATTTGGCCATTGATTTTTTTTCCTTGAGGTTTAAAAGATTTGTTCATTCATTCAACAAATGTTTATTGAGCACTTACTTTGTGGGAGGGCACTGTGGTCATGCACTGCCTTCGTGGAATTTATAGTCAGAGTGGGGGAGGACATGAAGGGGGTAAATAGTAATCAAATAATCACAGAAAAAATGTGAAATATGCTGTGAAGAAAAGTTACATCATAATAAGACAACCTGTCTGGGTCATTTTACCAGACAGAGATAAGCTGAAATCTGGGGGATAATTAGAAATTAATTTAGTAAACAAGGAAAGGAAGAATGTACAGGACTGAGGAAATAGCAATGCAGCAGTGCTATGACAGGGAGGGGCCTTGCAGACCTGAAGGACTTCGTGAATGCCTATATTCTATAAGACCCTTGGGATCAGTGAAGAAGGGATGGGCTGGGTGGACTCAATGTACCAGGCTCTAATCAGAGGACTGCTTTTCTCTCTTTCATTGAGCCTCCTCTAAAGATTTCATATGAAAACAAAGTTTTGCTACTTAAAAACAAAAAAGGATTAGAAAAATTACTGTCTTAGGCCATCTATCTGACCTAACAAGGAAGTTTTATAATACATGTCAGCCCTGGCCGGTTTGGCTCAGCGGTTAGAGCGGCGGCCTGCGGTCCAGAGAGACCCGGGTTCGGTTCCCGCTAAGGGCACGCACCTCGGTTGCAGTTTGTCCCGGGCTCTGGTTGGGTCGTGTGGGTGGCAGCCACTCGATGTGTCCCTTTCACGTCGATGTTTCTCTCTCCCTCCCTCCCACTCTATCTAAACAAAAATTGGAAAAATGTCCTCGGGTGAGGATAAAATATATATTATACATGTTATATGTAATGTGTCATGCCACACAACACTTTTCATCACCTTCTCCTTACCACTGTCAAAGAATATTGTCTCTTTTTAGCCTATTTTCATGAAATGCAGAGAGTATGTTTAGCTGTCTGTACAAATCTCTAAACTCAGTTGTCCAACACACAGCCTTTAGCCACTATAAAAAAAATTCTAATTGCAGATAAAAACATTGAAAAGTTGAAATCATTTGGAGTTATTTTAGACCAGTGGTTTTCAAATCTTTTTTTTTTTTAATTTTTTTAGCTGTAGGATTCATTTTTCAAATGAGATCTAATACGAAGATGTCAAAAACTCAAGTGCTCTTTATTTTCTTATTTGTGCCTTTTTTCTTATATTTTTCACATTTTCTAGTATAAACATTGCTTTTATAATCAGAAGATAATGTTTTTTAAATTATGTGGCTGTTTAGGAAAACTGAATCATTTCATGATAACAAGTTTCAGGGACTGGCACAGATTGAAGCAGATGGCTCCTTCTGTTGTAGTGCCCCCTGTTGACCTTTTCACAACTAGGGATTACTAATCACAGGATGACCATGGCTTTCTCACCATGAATTTATGTGATGACAGCAGAAACCTTACTGACAAACAGATGTTTTTCCCAAGCAGAGCTTTTCTTAATGAAATGATTGCTTAGAAACCAGACCATACTAATAACTTTTTAATATTTAGTTTGTAAAGTGATTCTATTTGCAAAATTATAAAGTCAGAGAATACTAATTAGATAAATTAAACATATCTTATTATTTCTTGTCTTGCAATTCAGCAACCAACTAGTTAAATTAGCAGCAAAATTTCACCCTGATGGGTCTATACAGGTGCTATTCATAATAAAGACATACAAGGAAAATGACATCTCATAGAGCCACCCTGCTCTACTCTTAACTGTGATTCTCCAGTGGCACAGCGTGTTGGATCTGTTACCAGTATGTATTAGAAGCTGTAACTTGGAACACTTACGAGAGGTTGTTGAGAGGATCAGTTAGGTCAGTAGGTCAGAAATTGTATGTAAAAATGTAAAAGTAACTTTATGTTAAGCTGAGTGACACAGCAGTAAAGGAGAGGCTTGGGAGGGAATATGCTTGTTTGGAATGAAAGTTTATAAATGGAAAATCTGGTATGCTGACTATTACTAAGACAGAGAAACCTCAAAATGAACCATATTTATCAGGTAAATCAAAACATTAAAATTCAAACTAGATGAAATTTGGAAGAAAATACATTTCTGTCTTTTATTTTCAGTAATGATGAGATAGCTCAGCTGAAAACAGCTATTTATCAGAGACCTCCTGAGGGTCTATGACTAGGTCTGGTCACTCCTGGAAGTTATAGGCCAAGTGTTTAGTGTGTATGTACATTTATCAAGGAGAAGGGACTCTTGTGGGAAATTTGTAGTATCTCTGCCTGGTTTCCATATGAAACTACAATTTAAGTCCTACAAGACATGGTTGCTGATTTCACAACAATCACATATTCTAAGCCAGTCCTAGTGCCTATCACAAAGACTTGCCTATCACAAAGACAATTGGCCAGGCTTAACTGAGGAAAAAAGGAGAATTTCAGAAATGTTTATATCTTGACTGTATCACTGCTTGGTGCCCAGAGCACAGAGCAAGTCTCCTGGTCCTAAGACATTGGACAATGTGAAACATCAGCCCTGTCTTATTAGAGCTTCAGGCCAGGTGACAATCCCCTGGGAGGCTTTGGCTCTCTCAAAACTAGTGAGAACCTGACGCATCAGTCAGCTTGCTGATTCTGCAGTTTCTCTTTGCATAGGCTTGAGGTGAATGCCAGCTGAAACTTAGAAAAAAAATGAATCCGGAGTTCAGGAGGTACTCCTCTTACCAGGACCACCCAGCTTGGGGTCTTTAGGAGTTGTAAAAGGTTTTATTTTCTTACCTTGATAGTCTAAAAGAGAACTACTTATTGTTTTCTGGGAAATCAGAGACTCCTGTTTTCTTTTTACCACTAAATGTTTCTTTTGATAACATAGAGAGAATGTTAATGTGAAACTCTTTGAAAGTTACATAAAGAGAATAAAATGAATAACATTCTGCTTATTTGTCAACCATGATCAGCTGACAGGTTAAGTTTCTCTGAACATGTAGAGCAGTGATTACTCTCAAAGAAGTGGTAATTGCTGTTTTCTTTTCCTTCCTTCTTCACTTATGCCTTCAGTCAGTATTAGAGCAGCTTTGTTCACGTATTTCTGTGCATAAAACAGAACCCTTGATCACTGTAGTGTTCTTGAGACTCAGTTTTTCTCAGCTCTGTGCTCTTACTCCTTCTTCTCTATTGCCCAGAGTTATTTGATAGAGACCGTCCTACCAAGGTGGACTCTAAGCTTACGGTGCTGTTTTGGGTTTTACTTTATTCATTTAAGGAAGGTAGTAGAATTAAGAGATTTAGGGGCTTTACAGTAGCCCATAAAGTTGTGGGGTGGAAGTGTTTCAAAATCACTGGTTAAAAACTGAAACTCATTAAAATCCAAGGTTTGGATTTCCTTTTGTATGGCTTCTCTGTCATCACTAATGGCAGCAGCATCTCAAGTTAGAGTCATTGGTGAATTTCATGAACATTACTACCTCCCTTTCTTTTTTTTTTAATCTTTACCCGAGGACATTTTTCCATTTTTTGTTCAGATCAATTGTGAGGGAGAGAGAGAGAAACATTGACGTGAAAGGGACACATCGAGTGGCTGCCACCCGCACGACCCAACCAATGTCGGGGACAAACTGCAGCCGAGGTACCTGCCCTTAGCGGGAACAGAACCCGGGTCTCTCTGAACCGCAGGCCAGTGCTCTAACCGCTGAGCCAAACCGGCCAGGGTACTACCTCCCTTTCTGACATGCTATATAAAGATACAAACTGGGAACAAAACAGTCCCTATGAAGCCCAACTGGACCCAGTAGAGGATTCTGCCTATTCATATGGGAAGCCATGTGCAAGGTGTATCTCCTTCCTTTGATCTTGGGGTCCGACAGAAAGTAAATTTTATGGAGTTAGGTTGACATCATATACTTGAAAATGAAAGGTTTGTATTTTTGGCGTTAGGATTGGCAAAACTTGTACTGTTCTAGCAGTTATTTCTCTTAGGTGAGCCCTGGGATGGCAGAGTGCAAGTTTGCAATTCTGGTCTGTCATGTGGCAGCTCTGTGTTCTTGGCCATATTTTTTACCCCTCTGTTCCTCAGCTTCTTCCTCAGTAAAACTAGGAATAATGGTAGTACCGCCCTCAAAGGATTGTCTGAAAGCATTAAATGGATAAATACATGTAAGGTGCGTAAGACTTTGCCGAGCCTAAAACAATAAATGTTAGGACTTTTTTACCATCTTTGCTATTTATTATAAAATTTGTAATAAATAAAATTTTATCTATTATAATATTTCATGATCCAAATGGCTTCCAGCAAATTAACTCTCCAAATGACAGTTAATGTTAACTGTCAGTAACTATAGATTATTCACTTAGTTTTTACTTTTTTCCTCCTTCAAAATGGGAATTAGAAAACAGTTTAAAGCAAATATATTGGCATCATTTTAGTGTTCAAATATATTATTTAGGTCCTGATTTAAAGAGATAGACACTAGGTACAGGTCTTATACATTTTTAGCTGTTACTTCATGGCTTATCAGCCTAACCCTGTTTTTTCCTCAGTCCTGAGTAGCACTCATTCATCTTGAATCTTTAGAAATGTGTTGGGGCTTGTCCACACTTAATACAATGTTGGAGCTTCAGAGAAACTTAACATCAAATTGGTATGCTAGATATTATCATTTACTCTAATTATAAAGGCAGCCCGGCTATTCAGTTGAGCTCCCCATACTTCCTTGATTTAATAACCAACTTCCCTGCTTTGTGTGACTTCCTGGATTCTTAGAGCTGAAGTTATTGCTAGTTTCCACCATAATGAGAGCTCTCAAGTGAAGCAGCTGAAGTAACCTACTAAAGGGTAGTATTTTCCTTGTTTTCAGTTCTACCTTTATTATCTTTGTGTCATTGAGCTACAGAGAAGACAATCACATGTTAGTGATTATCTTTTTGTAACCAGAAGGAAAATTTCCTTGTGCCTGACCTCTTCTGTTAGCCATCATTATTCTTTCAAACTAGAGTGTCCTCCACGGGTTAATATACATTTTATCTCTTTAGTTTTTTCAAAAGAACTTATTTTTATAAATTTACTTTGAACATAGTTTGTAAAGAGTCTAAAAGCTTATCCTCTGCCCTGCTTCTTACCCCCTCACAGTTCCAGTCTCCAGAGATGACCATTTCCCCTGCCCACCCCTTTGTAAGTAATTTTTTTCCTAGTAATTACCTCTTCATTTATAAAGAAAATGTTTATACAGATCTCTCTTGACTTAAAAACTTTTGGGCATTATCTACTTATTTTCTATACATTGAGTGAGGAATTAGCTCATGCACACACATATCCATCTGCATATGCCCACCTGTACCCCTTTTCCTCTTGCCTTTTCCCCATCACAATTTTTTTTTTGTTTTGTTTTTTGTTTTTTTTTTATCCTCACCCGAGGACATTTTTCTATTTTTTGTTCAGGTAGAGTTGGGGGAAGAGAGAGGAACAGAGAGAGAGAGAAACATCGATGTGAAAGGGACACATCGAGTGGCTGCCACCCGCACAACCGACCAGGGCCGGGGACAAACTGCAACCGAGGTACGCGCCCTTAGCGGGAACCGAACCCGGGTCTCTCAGGACCGCAGGCCGACGCTCTAACCGCTGAGCCAAACCGGCCAGGGCCCCATCACAATTTTGACTGCATTATTGGATAGCATTTGCTGCTAACTGTATGGATATTGTTCATTGTAGAGCCCAGTTCAGTCTTTCTTTCGTATATATTTGCTTAGTTTTCTTGTAATTATTACTAATTTATTCCAAATGATCCAATAGCTCAATCAAATACATATCGTTTTTACCCACCTTTGTTCTCTTTACTTCAACTTCAGCCTTTGACACCTATCTCATTCTCTTTATCCTTGTTTGTGGGTTTTTACTCTTTAATCATCAATTTAGTGAGATTTCAGGAGGAAGAGAATACAAATGTTTGTGGACATTCTGCCATGTTTGAGTGTGAATTTGTTTTTTACATTTTCACCTCTAAAAGAGGCTGTTCTATTTTTAAAAACCATGCCTCTTATCACAAATTTTTAAAAACTGATATTTATTTGTATTTGATAGGTAAATAAATGGTTCAACATTTATAAGGTACAAAAAAGATTCAGAATAAAAAGTATTTTTTCTCATACCTATCCCCTAAACTCCTCATTTTCTTACCCTAAAACAACCAATATCATTACTTTCTTGTGTATCCTTTCAGAACTGTTTTATGAATGATTTTCCCTATGTACACAAATTGTTGAATTCTGTACACATTGTTTTGCACCTTGCTATTCACTTAACAACAGACCTTAGAATTTGTTCCATATCAGTTCTTAAAAGCTTATTTATCTTTTGTAGATGCATTATATTTTGTTATATGAATGACCACAACTTAATCAATCCTCTATTAATGAACATTTCATTTGTTTTCAGTCTTTTCAAAGAGTGCCACAGTGATGATTTTGTACATAAGTAATTTTCTACTTGTGGTACGATATCTATTAGGATAAATTCCTAGTGTAGATTTTCTGACTTACCACAGAATTTAGATTTTTTTTTTTTTTTTTTTTTAATCCTCACCCGACGACATTTATCTTTAGACAGAGTGGGAGAGAGAGAAAGCAAGAGAGAGGGAGAGAGAGAAAGAAAAAGAGAGAGAGAAACATCAATGTGAGAGAGACACATCTATTGGTTGCCACCCGCACAACCCCAACTGGGGCCGGGGACTAAGCACAACTGAGGTACGTGCCCTTGGCCAGAACTGAACCTGGGACTCTTTAGTTCACAGGCCAACACTCTGACCACTGAGCCAAACTGGCCAGGGCCAGAATTTAGTGTTTTTTTTTTATCCTCACCCGAGGACATTTTTCCATTTTTTGTACAGATAGAGTGGGAGGGAGGGAGAGGAAGAGAGAGAGAGGGAAACATCGATGTGAAATGGACACATTGAGTGGCTGCCACCCGCACGACCAACCAGGGCCGGGGACAAACTGCAACCGAGGTACATGCCCCTAGCAGGAACCGAACCCGGGTCTCTCCGGACCGCAGGCGGACGCTCTAACCGCTGAGCCAAACCGGCCAGGGCGAGAATTTAGATTTTTAAATATAATAATTTTCTTACAGCTGCAAGACAGAGTCCGTGAAATATGAAATGCTTGATTTGTTTTCCCATTCAAATGACAAAAATCATTTTCTCCCTCCTTCCACTCTTATCCTGCAGGGACAACCAGAACAGATTTGGTCGTAAAAAGAAACTGACACTTTTCTCTTGGCAATAGATTTCCCTTTACATTCAAGATGTACTATATTTTTTACCTTTTTCTTCTATTCTAAAAACTTAAAAGGGTAGATATGAAATATTTTCTTACAGTTTTTTATAACAACTTTTTGAGATATAATTGGCATACCTAAGACAATTCACCCACTTTAAGTATACAATTCAGTGAGTTTTAGTATATTCACAGAGTGAGTAAACCATCACAATCAATTTTAGAATATTTTTATTGTTCCAGACAGAAACTCTATATCCACCAGCAGTCACTCCCTATTTCCCTCCAACTCCCACAGCCCAGGGTAACCACTCAATCTGCTTTCTGTCTGTAAATTTGCCTATTTTAGATATTTCATCTAAATGGAGTCACACAGTATGTGTCGTTTTGTATTTCTTATAGTTTTTCAGCAGAAATACCTGAGAGGTTTGAGTAGGTGTTTTTCCAGATTGATGTGCGATTCGGGATGTAGGCGGTTATCTGCCTAGGAGGGAATGAGGCAGGTTAGTTTTGAAGTGGGATGGCTTAGCAGGTACTTGGGATAGGGCCAGTCAGCAAAGACATTTTTAAAAAATTGATTTTAGAGAACGGAAGAGAGAAAGAGAAACATCAATGTGAGAGGGAAACATTGATCAGTTGCTTCCTGCATATACCCCAACCCAGGACTGAACCTGCAACCGGGATATGTGCCCTGACTGGGAATTGAATCTGCCACTTCTTGGTGTACAGGACGACACTCCAACCAACTGAGCCACCTGGCCAGGACAGTAAAGACATTTAGAATTAGGCTGTCTTTCCTACATGTAAGCATGCTGTGTAAGGTGAGACTGCACCTAAACTACTGTCACTGTTGAAGATCTGCAAAGTCACTGAGCAGCTTGCTGAGGGATCATCTTGAAGTGAACACTATTTTGAACAGAATACATTTCTGGATTTATAATGAAAGTCATTGGGAGAAAAAAAAAAAGCAGTCATTTTACAAAGTTGATTGTCTCTGTTTTGTTGTATAAAATACTTTTGATAATATTTTAAGTTAATTTGCCTATGCATATTATCCTACACTTTGCCCCAAAACACAGGTCAGAATGCTTTTATGAACTCTTGTCAGTTTGTTTTATCTTTACCTACTGAGTATCTTATTTGTTATACCACATCTTGAAATGCATAGTTATTTTCCTGAGAGTCAGAGCAGGAGCAGCTATCTCTCACACAATCATTTGCCTCTTAGGGCCAAAGGGATTGATGTGTCATGTTTCCTTGAAGCCTGTGCTGACCCAGAAATTACCTCATTTTCAAATTACAAAGGAATTATCAAGTGTGAGGGGCCAAGGTTCATATGAAGGTTATGGCCATGTTTCCGCAGTTGTCAAAATTCAGAAAACTTTTCAATTAAGAAACAAAAACCGCCACACAAAATCTCATCTCTTTAAATCATTACACAGTCTTAACCATCATATATGATTCTCTGCACTGGTTGGTATAATAGTTAAGAGAGAACTTCCCTTGTCCTCTGTGGATTTATAAACTCCTAGGTGGCAACTGTATCCTAGAAGGTAAAACTCAAACAGTCAGAGGGTCATTTGGCAGCAGTCTTTGGAGCGGGCCAGCAGGAAGATAAACAATTGCTAACATGGGACTGTGGGAAGCAAGGAAACTGTACTTTGTTATTTGTAGTCTTTTTATGCAAGATGGGGAGAATTTAAAACTCCCTGGTGGAATTAAAAGTTTGGCATTATAGGAGAAGTAAAAAAAAAAATCTGAAATTAAATAAAAATATATCTAAAGAAGGCCGTGTTAGGATTACTTTGGTTGAAAAAAATCCAATGGGCATACACATAAAGGATATCTATTGGCTTATGTATCCAAAGATTCTAGTGGGTAGGAGTACAGTCGGATCCAGGGGCTCAAAGCAAGTCATCAGGTCTCTTCCTTTTCTTCCCTCTCTTGGCTTGCCCCTCTTCTGTGTTGGCACCATTTTGTTTTTTTGTTTTTGTTTGTTTGTTTGCTTTATTTTCTTTATCCTCACCCAGGACATTTTTCCATTTTTTGTTCAGATAGAGTAGGAAGAAGAGAGAGAGAGAGAAACGTCGACGTGAAAGGGACACATCGAGTGGCTGCCACCCACACAACCTAACCAGGGCCGGGGACAAACTGCAACCAAGGTACATGCCCTTAGCGGGAACCGAACCCGGGTCTCTCTGGACCGCAGGTCGATGCTCTAACTGCTGAGCAAGACTGGCCAGGGCATGTGTTGGCACCATTTTGGAGTGGGCTTTCTCCTCTTGGGACCACTGGCAGTTTCAGGTTAATAACTTGAACAGGAAACAAAAGTGAAAAGAACTTATCTTTCCCAGTAGTTCCAATGTGGACTCCAGAATTGAATCGCAGTGTTCATTCTTGAACTAATCATTGTGGTGGGGATGGGATGAAAAATCTTTTTTTTTTTTTATCTTCACCCGAGGACATTTTTCCATTTTTTGTTCAGGTAGAGTGGGAGGGAGAGAGAGGAACAGAGAGAGGGAGAGAACCATCGATGTGAAAGGAACACATCGAGTGGCTGCCACCCGCACAACCGACCAGGGCCAGGGACAAACTGCAACCGAGGTACGCGCCCTTAGCGGGAACCGAACCCGGGTCTCTCAGGACCGCAGGCTGACGCTCTAACCGCTGAGCCAAACCGGCCAGGGCAGGATGAAAAATCTTAACTGGCCAGCCTGGGACTGAGTTCACATGTGGAGGAAGAGAAAGTAGGATGTTAGCTCCACTCCAACCACATAGGCTGAGAGTGGAGCTTCAAGAAGGGATACTTACCAAAGGAACACCAGGTGCTGTTACCAAGAAAGCAGGTAGATGCTGTGTGCAGACAAGTTTGCCTGCTACATAGAGGAAATCAGGAACTCATTTGGAAGTAAACAGAAGGATAATATGATCATAGAAGTAATGTTCTCTGCCAAAGAGTAATGAAAGAAAATAGGCATAAACAATAGTAGGAGAGATTTTAGTAGTACATGTGCTTTAGAAAAGCTAGATATAGATTAAAGTTTTACAGAGCAAATCCCATTTTCCCACTGATTTCCATTATAAAGTCACAACATATATTTACAAAAGGAAGCAAATTAACCAGGTTTTTTTAGTTGGGAACTTTTAATGGAAAAGTAGTTATGATAGCAACAGGTCTATAATATGTACGAGGCCTTGTAACATATCAGTTATACAACGTCTACTAGAATTGTAGTCACCAATTACCAATTCACTTTTCCTTTGGGACTCTTACAGAACTTGGAAGCTTTTTCCTTTACTTGGAAGCTTTTTCCTTTCTCTCCCTTGGTAAACAATTCATTTATCCTTTTCTTAAGCTACAGACCCTTTTCCTTTGCTAAGATGTTTCTAATTCCACCTTGGACCTCCAAGAAGTTGTCCATTGTTTTACATAATAGAGCTAACTACAAATGCAGGGTCACATTTTGCCAATAGGGAAGTTATCTAATTCAGGTTCTGCCATAGCCTGAAACTCCCTTAAAAGCAGAACTTCTGTTTGTATAAAATTGGAGGCTACATAAAGAGAACTGTGGCTTAGGACCACCTGCAGAGACTTTCCAGGCTTTTCCCAAAGCAATAAAAAGGTGGGGAGGGCAGAAAAGAGTATGGGCAGACAGGTACAGCCCTCAGCAGGTGCTCCACCTTTGTGTATATCTGATTTATAAGAGAATGGAATCATAACCTTAACATAGAAAATGGTAAGTAGACTTTGCCTGCAAGATTGTCAAGTTTAAACAGGAGAATGGTAAACTCAGGTAAAAAATAATTACAGATTTCTCAAACATTTATATTACTCCACCATCTTCCCTTTTTTTAATTCCTAAAATTAATATCAAGACTATTCATTCATTCACTCATTTAACAAATAGTTATTGAACACCTGCTATGTGCTGGCAACCTTTCAGGCATTGAAGCTATAGCAGGAATAAAACAAACCCTTGACTTTGTAGAGTTCACATTCCAACAAGGAGAGCAGTCAGTAAATAGCAATATATAACATGTCAGGTAATATTAAGTGCTGAGAAGAAAAATGAAGCAGGGTAAGAGGGATAAGGCAGAGGGACAAGTAAGGCAGTCAGTCTACTCTAAGAACAGCAAGGAGTCCAGAGTTGCTAGACCACAGGGAGCAAGGGAGCATGGTAAAAGATGAGGTCAGAGAGAAAGCAAAGGCAGATGGGGATTGGGAGCTGCTCATATTCAGGGGAGAAGGGAAAACCATTGAGGGATTTGGACCGAAGAATTATGGAACCTGGTTTATGTTTTAACCAGAAAGTTCCAGCTGCAATTAGGGAATAGGGTAGAAGGAGGAAAACCAATTAAGAGATCACTGAAAAACACCAGGCCAGAGATGATGGACCATCATCCGAGATTGAGGTGGACATGGTAAGAGCATTATCATCCTGGATATATTTTGAAATTTATATTTCCTTCCTGTGTTTGTTTTTCTTTTCTTTAGAAGTATACAAGCTTTCCCACCACATACCCACCCAACCCCAGTAATGAAATTTGTAGTTATATGCTTTGAGACCAGGGGCTTTATTTCTGGTCCTGTCTTAGGTCATATCTCTCGTCCTCCCGCCACCCCTCTAAAGTTGGCTTGATATGGAGCTGGACACAGATAATGATACCACTGTTGCAGATTACCCAGTTGGGGGGCACTGGCATGATGGGAGAGGGGAGATGCAAGAGCAGGATCTTCCCTATTGCTGATCAGGGAACTCAGCCATAAGTACATATCTACTACTGATCGTGCCCAGGTGCTCTGAAGATATTTCTTTGTGGAAATTGCTCTTATGATTGACAGTTTTATGGAGAGAACTCATTCTGGAATGGAGAACTACAGCAGAGACAGAAATCACTGCTGTGCTTCAGGCTGAAGTGTTGGTAGGGATGATAGTAGTCATAGAACCTTAAAGTCTCAGAATCAGGATTCCTAAAAGGCATTTAATCCAGTCTTCTCCTGCTGTTGTGTGAATCCCTGCCATGATTGTGATCATCTACCTCTGCTTCAAGAGTCTTTAATTCATAGATCATGGGATGTCAGTGCTGGAAGTGATCTTAGAGATCATATAAGGCTGGGACTAGAAGAATTGACTCTGAACTCCCAGACCCATGTTCTTTTCCACTCTCTATGGTGTCACTTCAAATAAAGGGCAGCCCTTGCTGAGAATTACAGAGGTGGGTTTAAATGTCTCTGTGTTCATCCCATCACAGGCTGTTGGGTTTATTTGCCTTTCAATCCTAAAGAGTAATGAATTCTCTTTTTACTTTCAACCCCAGGAATTGCTCTGCTCTCAGATGCATACCCTGAGAAAATCTTACTTGGCCTGTTGGCTCAGTATGACAGCAGTAAAGACAAGCACACGCCAGAGACCAGAATGAAAGTCGGGGAAGTCCTGATGCGAATTGTCAGGGCATTAGGTAAGTTTTCTTGTTCCATCCATCTGAAACAGGGTAGAGGAGCAGTCTAGCTTTGGAACCAAAGTCTATATACCTGGAGGATTGGTATGCTACTGCAGCGAGGATAGGGATGTTCCTAAACATCTTGCAATGCACAGGATAGCCCCCTACAACAAAGAATGATCTGGCCCAAAATGTCAAGAAGGCGCCTTTGGATAGATCCTCTTCTAGAACTCATGTGGGCCATTCTGTTTCTGCTTTAACATCACTCAGATGTGTTAGTTAAATCCAGGACTGCCATGTACAGTTATTCAGGTTGTTCACAGCTATAAAAGCTCTAAGAGGCATCATTATACGAACAGCATGCCCTGGAGTTATATAATACTCAACCTGTGCAGTCATCCTGGTGGCCTTGACATATCTCAGTTACAAATTAGATTGCCATCTCATTGAACAGATTTTAAAAAGTTATTCCTTCCCTTCATAATATAATTACAAATACTTTTGGATGTGAAAGCTTCTGCTTGTGGCTAATTTTATCTGTTTTATACCAATCTCATGACCATAATGTTTTAGTGGATAGCCTTTTCTGGAACTATCTGCTAAATATGGGAGTGTGTCCTCATTAGAGCCTGTGGCCACCTTTGAGGTGCTGATATATGCCTCCTGTGCTTTTTCTGGCCTTCCTTTTACATTTAGTGGACCATAAGAACTAAAGTATATTTTTAAATTATCCCTTATATTTAGGGAATATTTTATATTTTTTGCTAATATGTAGTTTTCATTCTAAGGAAAAGAGAGAAAAATGAATGAAATTGCTTTTTTTTTTTTTTTTTATCCTCACCCGAGGACATTTTTTGTTCAGATAGAGTGGGAAGGAGAGAGAGGAAGAGAGAGAGAGAGAGAAACATCGATGTGAAAGGGACACATCGAGTGGCTGCCACCCGCACGACCAACCAGGGCCGGGGACAAAGTGCAACCGAGGCACATGCCCTTAGCGGGAACCGAACCCGGGTCTCTCGGGACCGCAGGCCAATGCTCTAACCGCTGAGCCAAACCGGCCAGGGCTGCTTTTTAATTTGTATGTGTCTATCATTTGAATCCTGAACTTGGATCGGAAGTCTGTGGTGGAGCCCTGGCCAGTTTGGCTCAGCTTTTGAGCATCAGCCTGTGGACCAGAGACTCCCGGGTTTGGTTCCTGCTAGGGCACGTACCACAAAAAAAAAAAAAAAAGAAGTCTGTGGTGGAAAAAACACTTTCCACCTCTGCCCATAGTAATACCCAAACATTCTCTGGATTCTAATTTAATTTCCTGCTTCTGTCAAGTTCTGTGTCATATAAATTTCTAGGTTATTTGGTAGCTCTTCCCAATGATCAAAGTTTTGTTTTGTTTTTATCTTGAATATACTTTTTTTTTTTGTCTTGGGGGCAGTGGCATCAAAGTAGTTCGGTTCAATAACAGTTTTAAATACCTATAGAATGGTAGGTTCTGTTCTAGGGACTAGAAATAGGAGCATGAAAAAGCATAGTCTCTTCCTGAAGGGAGCTTACAGTTTAGTAGAAGAGGTCAACTCATACACAAGTCATCTTGTAAAGTGACAGGCCTATGGAAGGTATTATGGGAACACAGAGGAAATGGTCTTGTTTGTCCTATTACTTTGTCTTTTTTTTTATTTTTTATTTTAGAGAGGCAGGAAGGGAGAGAGAGAGAGAACCATCAATGTGAGAGAGAAACATTGATTGGTTGCCTCCTGTACACACCCCAACTGGAGATTGAACCTTTAACCTAGGTATGTGCCCTGACTGGGAATCAAACCCATGACTTTTCCAGTGCACCGGATGACACTCCAACCCACTAAGCCACACCACCAGGGATTTTCTGTCCTTTTTCTTCTCGAGACACAGTTGAATGTGGCTATAGGCAACATTAGTTCCTTATCATAATCACAGCACAGCAGGGCAACTTTTGAAAAATAAATTTTGTATGATAATTTTCAGAAAGTCTCATCTCACAGCATAGGCCTAAATTAAGGTAAAAAGTAAGTTGGCGCCCTGGGCGGTTTTGTTCAGCGGTTAGAGCGTCAGCCTGCGGACCAATGAGTTGCGGGTTCGATTCCAGTCAAGGGCACGTACCTCAGTTGAGATTTGTCCTGGCCCTGGTTGGGGTCGTGCAGGAGGCAGCCACTCGATGTGTCCCTTTCACATTGATCTCTCTCTCTCTCTCTCTCTCTCTCTCTCTCTCTGTCTCTTCCTCTCTCCCATTCTATCTGAACAAAGATGGAAGAAAGTCCTCAGGTGAGGATGAAAAAAAAGATAAGTTGGATGTGTGAATAATTGGACACCAGTCCCAGAGTTTGGCATTCATAGATGTCAATAGCAATAAACAACAGTCAAGGATTAGAGTTCACATATTTTAAAATGAGAGTTTTTCATCACAATTCAGATGATCAAATGAAATGCCTGTTGCCAAATCTGCCTGGGTTAGCATCGGTATAGTTTAATTCAACAAATATCTACATTAATATAAGTTGGAAATACTAATCTGGCCAGAGTTGAAGGTTGAAGCCCAGGCTGAATAACTATTTATTTCTCTTCCTCCTTTTTTATCCTTCCTCATGTCAATTTTTTTTCAGAAGTGTAAGTTTAAAATCTATTTATGAACCTTGTTCCTCCTAATTATATCAGTAATAAATGGTAATTTGGGAAAATAGTAAAGAGTATTTTTAAAAAACAAAGTAATCATTGATAGTATTACCATTCAAAAGTAACCATTCTTTGTTTACTTTTTTTTTTAACATTTTTTTCTTTATTGATTTTAGAGAGAGAGGGAGGGGGAGACAGAGAGAGAGAGAAACATCGATGAGAGAGAACATCAATTGGCTGCCTCCTACATGTCCCCCACTGGGGATTGGGACCACAACCTGGGCATGTGCCCTGACTAGGAATCGAACTGGTGACCTCTTGGTGCATGGGTTGATGCTCAACCACACTGGCCAGGCTTTGTTTACATTTTGATATTTCCTTCTAGTTTTCTTTTTTCTCAGAATTACAATTATACTGTATATATACTGCATTTTTTCATTTAACATTATTTAAAAGCACTTTTCTGTGTCATTAAAATTTCTTGAAAATATAAAATTTATTGGTTATACTATAGTCAGTAATATGAATTTATTATAATATTTAATTATCTTCTAGAAAGCTACTATTGTTTTATTGGGTTGTTTCCAGTTCCTTTCTTTATGAGGAACTTTTTAAGGATTATGAGAAGTGTGCTACTGATTATTCTTATACATAAATCCTTTTGGTGAATCTTGGATTCTTTTTTTAGGATTGGTTCCTGTAAGGGAAATTACTAGGTCCAAGTATATACATGCTTTTAAGGCTAAGTTACTCTCCAGAAATGTGCACTGTTGTTAGCAATGAATTAGATGGCTAATTTCTCATACAGAAAAATTATTCCATGGCTTCAGACCAGATTTCTAACTCTGACCAGCCGTCTCCAAAATGTGTATCTTTGTTCCCAGAATGAATGGAGGAACCTGTCAGAAAATGTGGTGGATGGGTGAGCTGATGAAAGAAAGGAGGAGGTGAGGGGAGGGAGTGATTGATGGAAGTGTGGATGCATGACTCACTCAACTCATTGTTGCTCTAGAACAGTGGTTCTCAACCTTTTTGATGCTGCAACCTTTAATATAGTTCCTCATGTTGTGGTGACCCCCAACCATAAAATTATTTTTGTTGCTACTTCATAACTATAATTTTGCTACTGTTATGAATTGTAATGTAAATATCTGATATGCAGGATGTATTTTCATTGTTACAAATTGAACAGAATTAAATCATAGTTATTAATCACAAAAACAATATTTAATTATATATTGTGAAGTATTTATTTCTCTGGATCGCAGGCCGTCGCTTTAACTGCTGAGCCAAACCGGCCAGGGAAAATATTTATTTCTAATTACAAATAAATGAAATTTTGTCTTTAAGCATGGTGGAGCATGGGTAACAATCTTAATATAATAACAGTAAACTACATAGCTACATTTTGCAACAGTATGCGTAAAAAGCCAACCTCAGAGTGAAGGTTGAGATTGCTTCTTTCTCACAAGATCAGAAATTCTCAGGGCAGTCTTTGCAAGAGCACAGCGAAGATCATCTTCCACAAGTCTACTTCTGTATTTAGACTTGATAACCAACAAGCTGAAAAACCCTATTTTACAAAGATATGTTGTTGGAAATAGAAGAAGAAGGTGTAACACAGTCTAAGACAGAACAGGATATGACTGCAAACACTTAATCCAGAATTTTGTGACTGGCATTGTAGAGAAATCAGTTCTCACTGCATCGCTGTTAATAAGTTCAATGAACTCCTCTTATGCTGTCTCAGGAATATCTTCAACTTTGACTGTGAATGGGCTTCTGGCAAGTGCAAATGGGGTGTCAGGTAGATTCGGAAAGTACGATGAAATTTCGTCTCCAAGCATATGCAAGTGTTCTTTCACAGAAACTATCATCGTAATCCTTTTGTCTGGTTCAATGTCATGTTCCTCAAGGAAAGCAGATAAGGTGGGCAACGTGTAAATTTTATTTTCATCCTTTTTTTTTTTTGTTACCAAAGCTGAAGTTTCATTTGGAATGATCAGATCTTTTCAGACAAATCGAGGCATGTTGCATTTGGTCCTTGCAGTGATAAATTTAACTCATTCAAGATGGCAAAGATGTCAACCAAGTGAGCTATTTTCTGCAGTTCCCTTTTATTGCTGAAAAGTACTTCAAATACTGCAGTCTTGCTTTATGATTAAAAAAACGTTTTGAGTTCATCACGAACCTCAAAAATACATTTTAAAAGTTTTCCTGTCGACAGCCATCTCACTTCAGTGTGAAATAGCAGAGCATTGTTCGGCATCAAACTCATTGCACAGTTGTGAAAAGTGTTGACTGTTTCAAGTGCTTGCCTTTACAAAATTGACAGAACTTATGACGCTGTTCATTGCTTCTTGTAACTCTTTTCTTCTTTCTTTTTTTTTTATCTTTATTGTTGAATGTGTTACAGATGTTCCTCATTTTTTCCCCATTGACCCCCTCCTCCCCGCTGCCACCCTCCACCTGCCTTTTCCCACACTGTTGTCTGTGTCCATTGGTTATGCATATAAATTCTTTGGTTTATTTCTTCCTATCCCCCAACCCCCTTCCCTTTGAGGTTTGTCAGTCTAGCAACCCATTTGTACTTCTTTTTTTTTTTTTTTTTTTTTTTTTTTTTTTTTTTTTTTTATCCTCACCCGAGGACATTTTTCCATTTTTTGTTCAGGTAGAGTGGGAGGGAGAGAGAGGAACAGAGAGAGAGAGAAACATCGATGTGAAAGGAACACATCGAGTGGCTGCCACCCGCACAACCGACCAGGGCCGGGGACAAACTGCAACCGAGGTACGTGCCCTTAGCGGGAACCGAACCCGGGTCTCTCAGGACCGCAGGCCGACGCTCTAACCGCTGAACCAAACCGGCCAGGGCCCATTTGTACTTCTTAATCCCTTCACCTTTTTCATCCATTCCCCCAACCCCCCTCCCATCTGGCAACCAACAAAATGTTCTCTGTATCTACGAGAATGTTTCTGTTCTGCCTGTTCATTTTGTTTGTAGATTCCATTGTTGATAGATATGTATTCATTGCCATTTTGTTTGTTCATGTATTTTATCTTTTTCTTCAAAAAGACCCTTCATCATTTCATATACTAACGGTTTGGTGGTGATGAACTCCTTTCACTTTTTCTTGTCTGGGAAACTCTTTATATGGCCATCGATTCTAAATGACAGCTTTGCAGGATAGAGTAATCTTGGTTGTAGGTTCTTGCTTTTCATCACTCTGAATATTTCTTGCCACTCCCTTCTGGCCTGCAAAGTTTCTTTTGAGAAATCAGCTGACAGTCTTATGGGAACTCCCTTGTAGGTAACTAACTGCTTTTCTCTTGCCACTTTTAAGATTCTCTCTTTGTCTTTAACATTTTGCATTTTGATGATGGTGTGTCTTGCTGGGCCTCTTGGGGTTCATCTTGTTTGGGACTCTCTGTGCTTCCTGGACTTGTATGTCTGTTTCCTTCACCAAGTTAGGAAAGTTTTCTGCCATTGTTGTTTCAAATAGGTTTTCTTTTTTTTTTTTTGTTACAGATATTTCATCTTTTTTACCCCATTGGCAACCCCCTCCCCACCCCACCCCCACCCCGTCCCCGGCTTAGATGTCCATGTCCATTGGTTATGCATACATGCATATAAGTTCTGTGGTTTATCTCTTCCCACCCCCCCACCCCCTCTTCTGAGGGATGTCAGTCTGTGCCCTACTTCCATGTTTCTGGGTCTACCGTATTCCTCAGACTGTTATGTTCATTATATTCCATATATAAGTGAGATCATGTGGTATTTGTCTTTTTCTGCTTGGCTTATTTCACTTAGGATAATACTTTCCAGGTCCCTCCATGTCGTCTCAAAGGATAAGAGATCTTTCTTTCTTACCGCTGCATAGCACTCCATTGTGAATATGTACCAAAGCTTTTTTATCCATTCGTCTACTGATGGACACTTGGGCTGTTTCCAGATCTTAGCTATTGTAAATAGTGCTGCTATGAACATGGGGGTACATATATTTTTCCTGATTGGTGTTTCAGGCTTCTTAGGATATATTCCTAGAAGTGGGATCACTGGGTCAAATGGAAGTTCAATTTTTAATTTTTTGAGGTAACACCATATTGTTTTCCATAGTGGCTGCACCAGTCTGCATTCCCACCAGCAGTGTATTAGAGTCCCCTTTTCTCCACACCCTCGCCAACACTTGTTGTTTGATGTTTTGTTGATGGCGGCCATTCTGACAGGTGTGAGGTGTCAAATAGGTTTTCAATTTCTTGTTCTCTCTCTTCTCCTTCTGGCACCCCAAGATGTGAATGTTGGCACGCTTGAAGTTGTCCCAGAGGCTCCTTACACTCTCCTCATTTCTTTGGATTCTTTTTTCTTTTTGCTGTTCTGATTGGGTGTTTTTTGCTTCCTTAGATTCCAACTCTATGGTTTGCTTCTTGGCTTTACCTACTCTACTATTGAATCTGTGTAAATTATTTTTTATTTCAGTTAGTGCCTCCTTCATTTCTGACTGTGCATCCTTCATTTCTGACTGGTCCTTTTTTATGCTCTTGAGGCCCTCACTAAGTTCACTGAGGTTCTCACTAAGTTCATTGAGAATCCTTATAAGTAGTATTTTGAACTCAGCATCTGTTAGGTTGCTTATCTCCATTTCGCTTAGTTCTTTTCCTGGGGTTTGGTTTTGTTCTTACATTTGGGACCTCATGTTGGCTGTCTCCCTGTGTTTGCTTCTATGTATTACTTAACGAGAGGTATGGGGCTACCTGATTCCAGATGCTGCTTGTTTGAAAGAATTTAGGAAAACCTGAAGCAGGATCCAAGACAGGCCAATCTTATTGTTAAGCAACTGGCAACAGCTTTGGTGGGCCTGAAAGTTGGGTGGGGCGGGGCTTCAGGGAATCACCAGGGCGGGGCAACCAGTGTGAGCCAGGTTGCTGGAGTCCTAGATATGGCGGCTCTGCCGCCTCAGGGAAGGGCTCACCAAAGGAACAAAGGCCTCTGACAGCACATCTGCCCAGGAGAAAGCCCCCTCTCCTGTCCTCACTCCAATGCCAAACAGCTCAGTTCTTCCCTGTATGTCTGGCACCCCTCGAGCTGCCTTCCCTCCAAGCTTAGAGGGAGTGAGTCTGATAAGTCTGCGCACAGGCCATTTAAGAGGAGCTGGGGCTCCAGCTGCCTCAGCCTCCCTGAGCCTCAGTTTCCGCCGGTGTTTCCAGCCAGAAGTTATGGGGATTCTCTTCCTGGCACTGGAACCCTGAGTGGGGCACCTGGTGTGGGATGGGGACCCCTCAGTCCTCAGGGAGGACCTTCCAAGCTGAAGCATCCTCCTGATTTTTATCTGCCACCCGTGGGTGTGGGACCAGCCCAGTTTCGGTGTGGCTGCTTCTATAATTCTGTAGTTGTAGGACTTCCATTCAGCTTGATT
The DNA here is from genome assembly GCF_014108415.1 of Molossus molossus. NCBI lineage: Eukaryota > Metazoa > Chordata > Mammalia > Chiroptera > Molossidae > Molossus > Molossus molossus. The sequence continues at coordinate 35,769,549 of NW_023425357.1, read as the reverse complement.
TCAGGCAGCTTTGAATGATGGATTTTCTGTAGTTTAGTTGTAATTTTGATGTGGTTGTGGGAGGACGCGATACAGCGTTTATCTATGCTGCCATCTTGATCAGAAGTCACTTCTTGTAACTCTTGTGGCAGCGTCTTTGTTGCTAATATTTGCCGATGAATCATACAGTGAGTTTCGATGACATTTGGTGACTCATTCAGTACCAAGTGTTGAAATCCAGATCAACATTCTAGCACAGTTGGAGCACCATCTATGCAAACACCACAAACCTTTTCCCAAGAGATCTTAGCTCTTTCAGAAATGAACCAACTGTGTCAAATATATCACGTGCAGTAGTTATTGTTTCAAGAGGTTTGCAAAAAAGAAACTTATCTTTAAAGTCACCATCATTCATAACCTCATGTAAACCAGTAACTGTGAACAGTTTGCAACATCTGTGGATTCATCAAGCTGGATGCTAAATATTGGAAATGGAGCCGATTTAATTTTCTGGATTACCTGATCAAGAATATTAGCAGGCATGTCATCTATTCTTCTGTGGACAGTGTTGTCAGATAAGGAAATTGCACTCAATTTTGTAACAAATTTGTCTTCGATCATAACTCTAACAATGTCTTTGGCCGTAAATCCTCAGCAATGGTGTGAGGTTTCATAGCTCTGGTGATTCTGAGTGCCACCAAATATGAAGCTTCAATGGCTGCTATGTTTTGTTTGTGGTACTTACCACCAGTGTCAAATCTGGCTTTCTTGAGTCCATCAGCTTCGCTTCTAAAATAGTTGGTATCCTTGCTGGCAAAACTTGGATGCTTGCTAGCAAAATGGCATTTTAGTTTGTTCAGCTTCATAGATTCGGCTGATAGAGCTTCACAACAAATAACACATTGCGGTTTCTCAATTCCTGCTGTAATTATTGAGGTAAAACCATACTGTAAAAAATCCTCACTATATTTTCTTTTCTTTACGTTCTTCTCTACGTGATCCATTGTCATGGGATGGTTTGCTAATGAAAAAATATATAACAATAGCTTTAATAATACAAAAGATGATACATGGCATAGTTTAGTCAATACTGTTCATTAAAGTTTCCTATGATTTACCATTATCTGTGTTGTGTGTTTTTTTACATACCTGTTACTATCACAAGGGGGCAGTATTCACATCAACCACAGCTGAATATAAAAAGACTGATCAGCCCTGGCGGGTTTGGTTCAGCGGTTAGAGCGTCAGCCTCCGGTCCTGAGAGACCCGGGTTCGGTTCCCACTAAGGGCATGTACTTCGGTTGCAGTTTGTCCCCGGTCCTGGTTGGGTCGTGCGGTGGCAGGCACTCAATGTGTACTTTTCATGTCAATATCTCTCTCTCTCTCTCTCTCTTTCTCTCTCTCTCTCTCTCTCTCTCCTTCTTCTTCTTTCTCCCTCCCACTCTATCTGAACAAAAAATGGAAAAATGTCCTCCGGTGAGGATTAAAAAAAAAAGACTGATCAGCATCCAGATTAAGTTCTCATGGTACAGATATTATTTTTTTGCAATAGTTCATGATTTTACAGTACATGATTTTACATTTACCCAGTAATTATAATTCATGAAGTGTTGTTTTATCTCCAGTACTGCTGCTTTCAACATAGTAGCTGCTTTTAACAGAGTAGCTGCTTTCTACACAGTAGTTGCTCTCTATATGTGTGACTGGTTCGCCTAAGTACATCCTGGTGCCAACCCTGTCACATACGCCTGTATTTGTACAGGGTGTATGTGATGGGGTTGGCACAATGATGTCATCATGCCGGGTACTTATATGTGGGCATATATGCATGTGGGCAGACCCTCCTAGAGATGGATAGAAGAACAGTGTCTTGGTTCCTAAGACCATCGGAAATATGTGTTTTTTAATGGTCTTAGGTGACCCCTGTGAAAGGGTCCTTTGACCCCCACAGGAGTCATGACCCACAGGTTGAGAACCGCTGCTCTAGAAAAACAACTCAAATCTTGTAGTGTCATCATGATATACAAAGAATAGCACTTTATTATTATTATTATTATTATTTTCTTTATTGACTTTAGAGAGAGAGGAAGGGAGAGAGAGAGAAATAGAAACATCGATGAGAGAGAACATCGATTGGCCACTTCCTGCATGGCCTGCACTGGGAGTCAGGCCCACAACCCAGTCACGTGCCCTGACTGGGCATCAAACTGGCAACTTCATGGTGCATGGGTCAATGCTCAACCACTGAGCCACACCAGCCAGGCTTATTATTATTTTAAATGTTTTTATTGATTTTAGAGAGAGAGAGAAACTGATCGGCTGCCTCTTGCATGCCCCCTACTGGGGATCAAGCCCGTGCAACCCAAGCATATGCCCTGACCAGGAATCAATCCAGTGATCTCTTAGTGTATGGAATGATGCTCAATCCACTGAACCACACAGGCCAGGCAGCACTTATTTATTTGTCTGTTTGTTTGTTTTTTAATGTTTTTTCTTTATTGATGTTTTTAGAGAGAGAGGAAGGAAGAAAGAGAGAAAGAGAGACAGAAACATCGATGAGAGAGAACATCAATTGTCTGCCTCCCAGCTGGGGATTGGGCCCACAACCCGGGCATGTGCCCTGACCGGGAATTGAACTGGTGACCTCTTGGTGTATGGGTCGATGCTCAACCACTGAGCCACACTGGTCAGGCAGCACTTAATTATCTTTAAAGGCAGAATGTAGTCTTCTAATCAGCAAGCTCAAACAAGTTTCAGTTTACTCTAGATCAGAAGTTTCCAAAAATAAGGGCAAGAATAGAAAGCCATAGTCATGTTGAAGATATTCATCTGAAGAGTTTGCCTTCCATGAACTGTATAGGAAAGATCAGGAATTAATTTTTGGAATGAGGAATGAGGGGAGAGAACTGAATCTCAGTTCTCTATTGGAGAGTGCCAGTAAAGTAAAATGACACTCAGGAATGCTGAGGCAAAGCAACTTATACTTCTAGATTAATAGGTGACTTTTCTCTAATTATTCTATATTCCAAAGAAAAGGTGGGCCCTGGGTTTAGGGGGTATTTCTAACTATTAAAGCCAGCAAAACATCCTTATTTAATGTGCTTTGTCAACTCTTTACATGTCACCTGCTTAATTTTTGTTTTAGTTTAGCAATCACTTTGTCCCCTTACAGTTCAATCAAGTGATGAGCAACCCATGATCCCATTTAGCTCCAGGATGAAGCCTGCAATCTGATTTTAGAAAAACTGTCATCTGCTCAGAGAGGAGCAAATTCAGCCCCAGATTCTGTTCTGGCAACTACCTTCTTCTAGCCAGTTATGAAAAACAAAGCAAAATTGAATAATTGGATTTGTCTAGCAGGCTACTTTGAGTTCCAATTGACTTGGACTAGGAGTTAAGATAAGAGGACCTTCCCTTTCACGTTGATGTTTCTCTCTCTCTCTTTCTCCCAGTTCCTCTTTTAAAAAAAAAGAAAAAGAAAAAAAAAAAAGATAAGAAGACCTTTAGCCCTGCCCAGGTAGCTCATTTGGTTAGAGCATCATCCTAGTACACCACGATTGCAGGTTCAATTCTGGGTCAGGGCAAATAAAAGAATCAACCAATTAATGCATAAATAAGTGGAAAAACAAATTGATGTTTCCTTCTCTCTCAAATCAATAAATATAAATTAAATAGAAGCTACAGCCCTGGCCAGTTTGGCTCAGCGGTTGGATGGTTGGCCTGCGGTCCAGAGAGACCCGGGTTCGGTTTCCGCTAAGGGCACATACCTCGGTTGCAGTCTGTCCCCGGCCCTGGTTGGGTCATGTGGGTGGCAGCCACTCAGTGTGTCCCTTTCACATCCACGTTTCTCTCTCTCTTTTCCTCCCACTCTATCTGAACAAAAAATGGAAAAATGTCCTCAGGTGAGGATAAGAAAATAAATAAGTGTGCATGCTTTAATGTTGTAATAAATTCACTGAACGCAAATATTAAATAAATAAATAAATAAAAGCTACATAATATTTTATAGTATGGATATACCACAATTTACACCATTTATTCAACCATTCCTCTGTGAATGAACCTTCGCCTTTTTCTATTTTTCTCCTGTGACATGCAGTACTGCAATATAAATTCTCATATATGTGTGCTAATAGAAATACATATTTATATTTTGTATATACATACATACTAAGATACTAGAACCATTATTTCTGTAAGTTTGATATTTACCACAGTGTAATCACTGGGCCAAAGGCTATTTATATTCTAAATCGCTTATATACTGACAGATTACTTCCTAAAATTGTGGGTTAGAGTGTGCTTTTTGAACCCCTGTTATATCTGTTGCCAAATAGACAAAAGTATCTTTTGAAAATTGTGGGGGTTTTTTTGTTTGTTTTTTGTTTTTTTTATCCTCACCCGAGGACTCTTTTCCATTTTTTGTACGGATAGAGTGGGAGGGAGAGAGAGGAAGAGAAACATCGACGTGAAGGGACACATCGAGTGGCTGCCACCCGCACGACCAACCAGGGCCGGGGACAAACTGCAACCGAAGTACGTGCCCTTGGTGGGAACCGAACCCGGGTCTCTCCGGACCGCAGGCCGACGCTTTAACCGCTGAGCCAAACTGGCCAGGGCGAAAATTGTGTTTTTCAAAGTGAATGGACTAAGTCTTCTTTTTGTTATTTTGTTGTTTGTCTTGATTGCAATGAGGAAAAAAGTCTTGTTTTAAGATATACAATAGTAATACATTTTGCTGTCAATTAATTACCTTATAAGAGTAGTCAAGGAATGACAAAATTAATCACCTTTAGAAGTATCTTGCTCAAGCCTGGCCAGTGTGGCTCAGTGGCTGAGCATCAACCCATGCACCAAGAGGTCGCCAGTTTGATTCCTGGTCAGGGCACATGCCCAGGTTGTGGGCCCAATCCCCAGTGGGGGGCATGCAGGAGGCAGCCATTCGATGTTCTTGCCCACCAATATTTCTATTTCTCTCTCCCTCTCTCTCTAAAAATCAATAAAGAAAAACAATTTAAAAAGAAAAGAAGTATCTTGCTGAACAAAATCTGTTTAAAGGTGCAGCATTATAACCAGTTACCTCAAGGGCATTCTAATTAAATAGTTTCCAGAAATCTTTTAATTTACTTATTTAAAATCTTTACTTTATGGCCTTTTCTTTCATAATACATCTTTTGGTTCTCTTCTGTGTAATAACCCCAGAACTTAATAGCTTAATCCCACAACCATTCATTTTTTTCAGAATTCTATAATATGGGTAAGGCTTGGCAGGGACAGCTCATCTCTGCTCCCCATGGTGTTGTCTGGGCTCAGCTGATGGTTCTTTTGCTGCGTGTAGTGTAGGCTGGGCTCACTCAGGAGGTTGCATTCAGCTGGGGTCTGGACTAGTGCCCCTCAGTACTTCTCCACATGGTTTCTCTCTGGGACTACATGTGGACACTCATCTTTTGTGTTGGCTGGGCGAAACTTCTTTTCAGCATGGTGAATGGTTTCCCAGAGAACAAAAGCAGAAACTGCCAGGCCTGCTAAGAGCTAAACCTGAAACTGGCTTGCTATGACTTCTGCCACATTCTACTGTCAAAGTAAATCATAAAGCCAGCCCAAATTCAAGGGGAAGGAAAGTAACTCCTGATTCTTAGTAAGAGAAACAGCATTGTGTTTAGGGATGGTGTGCCGGCAGCCATAGCTATATAGTAATTACCACACTACCAAAAAGTAGTACATGCTCACTGCAAGCCTAACAGTACAGAGGTCTATAAAGAAAACTCTAGTCTCTCCCAAATATTAGTTACATTTACTATTTTTACCTCCCAAGGTAAATAGTGATAATAGTGTGGTATATATTCTTTTATACTTTTCCCTGTGCTCATATAGATATATGCAAAAATATATGAACTTCTTATATGGGCTTTTTTTTCTCTTTTACAAAAACAGAATCCTGGCTCTGGCCAGTTTGGCTCAGCGGTTGGAGCGTCGGCCTGCGGTCCGGAGAGACCCAGGTTCGGTTCCCGCTAAGGGCGCGTACTTTGGTTGCAAGTTTGTCCCCGGCCCTGGTTGGTCGTGCGGGTGGCAGCCACTCGATGTGTCTCTTCACGTCGATGTTTCTCTCTCTCTCTCCCTTTCTCTCTCTCCCTCCCACTCTATCTGTACAAAAAATGGAAAAATATCCTCGGGTGAGGATAAAAAAAAAAAAAAACAGAATCCTGATATACTATTAGTATTACTGTTATTACATACTATTACTTGTTTTCTTTGAAATCCAACTTTACCAAAATATAATTTACATAAAATAAAATGCTCCCATTTTAAGTGTACATTTCAGTAAGGTTTGATATAAATCCAAGTAACCATCACTACAATCAAAATATAGAACATTTTCATCACCTCAAAAACTTCCTTTGGGCCCAATTTCCATTCCATACTCCACCCCAGGCAACCACTGATGTGCTTTCTGTGACTGTAGATTAGATTGGTCTTTTCTAGTGTTTTATGTAAAGAGAATCATATAGTGTATACCCTTTTCTGTTTGACTTATTTTGCTCAGCATAATGTTTTTGAGATTCATCCATGTTGTTGTGTATATCAGTTTTTCACTACTTTTTATTGCTAAGTAGTAGTAACTAGGAGTGGAATTGCTGGCTCATACTGTAGGAGTATAAGAAACTGCCAAACTGCCCTGGCCGGTTTGGCTAGCAGTTAGAGCAACGGCCTGCAGACCAGAGGGTCTCGGGTTCAGTTCCCGCTAAGGGCACGTACCTCAGTTGCAGTTTGTCCCCGGCCCTGGTTGGGGTCGTGTGGGTGGCAACCACTTAATGTGCCTCTTGCACATCGATGTCTCTGTCTCTCTCTCCCCACCCCCCAACCCCTCCTGCTCTATCTGAAGATAAATGCAAAAATGTCCTCGGGTGAGGATAAAAAAAAGAAAGTGCCAAACTGCTTTCCAAAGTAGTTGTACCATTTTACATTATGGCCAGCAATGTATGAGAGTTCCATATTCTATTTGCTCCATAATCTCGCCAACATTTGGTACTAATAGTTTTTATTGTTGTTTTTAGCCATTTTAATGGGTCTATAGTAGTATCTCATTGTGGTTTAAATTTTTATTTCCCTGATGACCAATTATGTTGAGCACATGTCTTTTCATGTGCTATTCTTTACTCACATGTCTCTTGCATGAAGTAACTGTTCAGATCTTTTTCCATTTTTCATGGGATTATTTCTCTTATTTTTATTGAGTTGTAAGAGTTCTTTGTATGTAGTGGATACAAGTTCTTTGTCATATGTCTGTATTGCAAACATTTACTCCCAGTCTTTATTGGTGGCTTTTAAAGAACAGACATTAATGTTTTTTATTTTATTTTTTTAGATAGAGTGGGGGAGAGAGAGAGAGAGAGAGAGAGAGAGAGAGAGAGAGAGAAATATCGCCGTGAAAGGGACATATCGAGTGGCTGCCTCCCGCATGACCTAACCAGGGGCCGGGGACAAACTGCAACCGAAGTACGTGCCCTTAGCGGGAACTGATTCTGAGTCTCTCTGGACCACAGGCCGACGCTCCAACCACTGAGCCAAACCGGCCAGGACAACATTAATGTTTTTTAGTTAAAATGTTATTTATTACTGCCCTGGTCAGTTTTGCTCAGTGGTTAGAGCATAGGCCCATGGACCAAAGAGTCTCGGTTTTGATTCCGGTCAAGGGCACGTACTTTGGTTGCAGTTTGGTCTCCAGCCCTGGTCAGAGTTGTGTGGGAGGCAACCAGTCTATGTGTCTCTCTCTCATTAATGTTTCTCTCTCTCTCTCTCTCTCTCTCTCTCTCTCTCACTCTTGTTCTTTCTCCTTCCCTCCATCTCTCCATCCCTTCCTTCCTCCTACTGTGTCTGAAGATAAATGGAAAAATATCCTCAGGTGAGGGTTTAAGAAATTAATAATAATATTTATTATAATTGTAATATGCAAAAACATAAAATTAGGTTATATATTTTACCTCACAGCTTAAAAAGTAAATATACTTAAAATTTTATTTCTAATGAAAATATTAAATTGATGACATTATTTTAATGTGATAGATAATTTTTGCTAAAATGAATTCACTGCCTACAATGTGAATATGGTTCTGATGTTAGAATGGGGAATTGTTTTTAGATCAATATGCCCAAATTATTATGTATTATATGATGAATCCTTAAACCCATATCTTCCCTCTGTATAAACTATTGTAAAACCCTTGGGTTTTGAAGTCAGGCTGCCTGCATTCAAATCCCAAGGCCGCCACTTCTTGACTCTTGAATGTGTAACTGTAAGCAAGTTATTTAACATCTTTGTGCCTTGGTTTCTTCACCTGTAAAATGATCTTAATAATAATACCTACTTGTGAGGCTTGCAGGAGTTATTAAGTATAAGGTGCCGGGTATATAATAATATTACCATTTATTACCTCAAGTTCTATGTAGTAACTCTGCAGTCACTGAAACCTCAGGCCAATAGGGATACTAGACAGTTAAAGGTAGAAGTTCAGTTACCTCAGGAAAATAGGAACTAAATCCAAATCAGGCTTTATGCATAAAGCCAGGGACTAGGTTTGTACTACCCTGCACATGCAAGAATGAAAGTCACAGTTGCCACTGGGAACAAGCTTTTCTCTTGGAGGATGGAAAAAGACACACCTACCATCAGCCCCTGCTCACTGGTGACTAGGACTAATTTCTAATAATTTCCCAAGGATGAAAGCCCCTGAAGTAAAACTGCTTCTGAATTGGGTCATCTGTAACATCAGTTTCTTCTTTCTACTGAATTATTCCCATCTATATATACTTTATACACACACACACACACACACACACACACACACACACATATATTTTTTTACTTAATGTATATTTTTAACAAAGAACAAAACATCTCTCTTATCTCTATATCTCCTTTCAAATATAGCCCTATTTCTCTGGTCTCCTCCAGAGTAAAACTTCTAGAATAAATTGTCTGGACTTGGTGACTGCATTTCCTTCTCACTTTCTTCCTAAGTCACCCCAATGCGACTTTTATCCCCAACATTTCCTTATCAACCAAAATATTGAGAAAGCCAATGATCAATCCTTTGTCCACATATTACCTAACCATCCAGTAGCATTTGATATGATTGACCACTGCCTCCTTTTTGAAACACCTTCCTCTCCAGGCCTCCTTGACAATAGACTTGCCTGATTCGCTTCTTACTTTGTGGCTGTTGTTCCTCAGTCCTTTTTTTTTTTAATCCTCTCCGGAAGACATTCCTGCATTCATCTTCAGATAGAACAGGAGGGAGAGAGGGGGGAAGAGAGAGAGAGAGAGAGAAACGTCGATGCGAGAGAGACATCGAGTGGTCACCACCCACATGACCTCAACCAGGGCCAGAGACAAACTGCAACCAAGGTACGCGCCCTTAGCGAGAACCAAACCCAGGCCTCTCTGGTCCATGGGCCTACGCTCTAACTGCTGAGCCAAACCGGCCTGGGCTCCTCAGTCTTTTTTGCTGGCTGCTGTCCATTACCAGACCTCCAAAGTTTAGAATCCTCTGAGGCTCTGTCCTCAGTCCTCTTCTCTTTTCCAATGCTCCTTATGACCTGGTCAATCTAGCTAGAGGTTTATCAATTGTATTAACATATTTTGCAGAGAACCAGCTTTTAGTTTAATTAATTGTCTTTTGGTTTTCTAGTTTACTGATTTTTCTCTCCTATTTTTTAAATATGTTTTTATTGATTTTTTTTTAGAGAGAGGGGAAGGGAGAGACATATAGAAATATCAACGTGAGAAAGAAACATCCATCGGCTGCTTCCTGCACTCCCTGCACTGGGGATCAAGCCCGCAACCCGGGCACGTGCCCTGACCGGGATTTGAACCAGGACTCTTAGTCCATGGAACAACGCTCAATCCAAACCTGCCGGGCTTCTCTCCTATTTTTTTTTTTAATCCTCACCTGAGGATATTTTTCTCTTTATCTTTAGACAGAGGGAGGGGGAGAGAGAAAAACATTGACGTGAGAGGGACACACCAACTGGTTGCCTCCCACATGACCTTGACCAGGGCCGGGGACGAACCACAACCAAGGTACGTGCCCTTGACCGGAATCTACCCCACAACTCTTTGGTCTGCAGGCCGATGCTTTAACTGCTGAGTCAAACCAGCCAGGGCTTCTCTCCTATTTTTAATATTTTTTTCTATATTATCTATTACTGTAAAACAAATTACCTCAAAAGTTACCAAATTAAAACAACAAGCATTTAGCTTAGTTTTCTGTAAGTCGGGAGTCTGCATGGCTTAACACGGTGCCTCTTCTTTAAGGACTCTCAGAAGACTGCAGTCAAGGTGTTGCTGGACTGTGGTCTCATCTGAAGAATCAACTGAATACAGGGCCATTTCAGGCTCTGGGCTGTCGGACATAAGGCCTCATCTCCTTGCTCTCTCTCAGTCCTTTGCCACATGGGCCTTTCCATAGGGCAGTGCACAACCCAGCACCTAGATTCCACCAAAGTGAACAGGCAAGAGAAAGCAAGCAAGATGGAATCCCAGTCATTTTGTAACCAATCTCAGAATTGCTATCTTACCACTTTTGTCATATTCTCTTTGTTACAAACAAATTATTAAGTTCAGCCCCAACTCAAGAAGGAATTATACAAGGCATGAATATCAGGAGATGGGGATCATAGGGTACCATTTTATTTTTCATTTTAATTATTATTATTATTTTTTTATCCTCACATGAGGACATACTTAGAGAGGGAGCAAAACATCGATGTGAGAGAGAAACATTGATCGGCTTCCTTCTGCATGCGCCCCTACCGGGGATCGAACCTACAACCCAGGTATGTACCCTGATCAGGAATCTAACCAAAAAAGGACGATGCTCCAACCAACTGAATCACTCCAGCCAGGCATAGGATACCATTTTAGAGGCTTCTTACAACTTCCTTCTTTTGACTTTTGGTTTAATTTGATTACTTTTCTAGTTTAAGGTGGAAGCTTACATCACTGACATTGGACCTTCTTTTCTAAAGCAAACATTAAAAACTAAAGTATTTGCCCTGGCTGGTTTTTCTCAGTGGTTAGAGCATTGGCCCACAGACCAGAGAGTCCCAGGTTTGGTTCCCATTAAGGGTACATACCTCGGTTGCAGTTTGTTGCTGGCCCCAGTTGGGGTTGTGTGGGTGGCCACCACTCGATGTGTCTCTCTTACATCAGTGTTTCTTTCTCTCTCTTCCTCCCTCCATCCCTCCTGCTCTGTCTGAGGATACATGCAGAAATGTCCTCGGGTGAGGATAAAAAAAAAAACAAACACTAAAGTATTCTTAAAGAAGTACTTTAGTTGTATTCCCTAAATATTTTCTAATTTTGCTTATGATCTCTTTTTCTGCTGTGGATTACCTAGAAATGTGGTGTGTGTTGTTTAAATTTAAAATATTTGTAGACTTTCCAGGTAACTTTCCATTACTGCTCTCTAATTTCTTTGTGGTCAGAGAACATACTGTGCCACGTACACATGAAGGTGTGGTCTGTAAATATCAGTTAGATCAGCTTGGATAGCATATTTTGAACATCTATTACTGTGTGCATACACAATTAGAATGTTTGTTTTCTTGATGAATTGACCCTTCTATCCTTTTTTAAAATTCCTTGTTCCAAAGTCTGCTTTTAGTGATAATAATATAGCATTCCAACTTTCTTAAAAATTAGTGTTTTCGTGGTATATCTTTTTCTTAATCTGTGTCTTTATATTTGATGTGGATTTTTGTAGACACCATATTGTTGGGTCTTGCTTTTTGTAAATTCAGTGTGACAATCTCTGTCTTTTAATACTAGTCTTTTAAATAGTTTAGATTGTCTGTATTTAATGTCATTTTAGTATGATTGAGTTTAAATCTACCATCTTGCTATTTGTCTCATCTATTCTTTGTTCCCTTTTCATTCTTTCCCTTCTGTCCTTTGTATTGATCAAGTATCTTTTATGATTCTCAATTTCCACTCTTGGCTTATAAACTATACCTCTTATTTTAATTTTCTAGTCCTCGTTCTAGGACTCCAGTTACATATATGTATGTTAGAATTTTTCTTATTGTCCTCAGACTCTTTTCTTTTTTTATTTTTCTTTTTTCAGTCTTTTTTTCTCTCTCTTCTTCAGATTGGAAGTTTCAGTTGATCTGTCTTCAGGTTCATGGACTCTTTTCTGTCATCCTTAATTCTGCTATTTAGCCCATCCAGTGAATTTTTTATAGATATTGTATTTTTCATTTCTAGAATTTCAAATTTGGTTTTTTCCCCCCTATTTAGTGCTTTTTATATTTTCTGCTTCTTTGTTGAGATTTTCCAGTTTTTTTCCTTCATTAAAAGTGTATTTCGTGCCCTAGCCAGTTTGGCTCAGCGGTTGGAGCATCGGCCTGCGGTACAGAGAGACCCGGGTTCGGTTCCCGCTAAGGGCACGTACCTCAGTTGCGGTTTGTCCCCGGCCCTGGTTGGTCGTGCAGATGGCAGCCACTCGATGTGTCCTTTCACATCGATGTTTCTCTCTCTCTCTCTTCCTCTCTCTCCCTCCCGCTCTATCTGAACAAAAAAAAAAAAATGAAAAAATGTTCTCGAGTGAGGATAAAAAAAAAAGTATATTTCGTTATATCATATGATTTTCTTATATATGGAATATAAAGAAAAAATAAATGAACAAGCAAAATAGAAATAGAATTATAGATACAGAGAACAGACTGGTGGTCGACAGAGGAGAGGGGTGTTGAGGGTCCAGGTAAAAAAAAGGTGAAGGGATTAAGAATTACTAATTGGGGTTAGAAAAATGGCGACGGAGTGAACGGAAGCTACACAGACCATCTCCCAGAACCAAACTGGAACTACAACTATAACACAGACTAATTGAGGGGAAAAAGCAACAGAAAAGCAGCTTGTGAGGACTGTATAACCAGGGACACAGACTCAATCCTGGTAGGATTGTGAAGGCGTGAGAGGGGGGCCGGGAGCCCACAGATAGCAGCAGCCTTAGATGTGAGCAGCACCCTCAGGTTAAATTCCCAAGCGGCTCCACAGCACAGAACCGGGACAGAGGCTAAAAATGCACAGCTTCACCTTGGGCTCCGGAAGAGAGAGGGCAGACTGGACTTGGAACTGTGTGGGGACACTTGGGATTTAGAGGGCACTCAGAGCTTTTGCTGAGTTGCAGCCACGCACGACTATGGCCATCTTGCTCCTTCCCAGGGCTCTGGGGAGAGGCAGCACCCCCTCCTTCGGAGATTCAAACCCACCCTATGGGCCACTGAAATGCTAATTGAGGCTCACTAACAACCAGCATCTGCCCCACCCTCAGGAAATCCCCTTAAGCTGAGCACCTGAGGGAGTTTTCAATCAACTGACAACCCAAAACTCTTGAAGTAGCCTCAACTGCTAGCCTCCAGGCAAAAAGCAAGAGGATAACAGTACCTTTCCTGGGATAGCAACTTTAACCAGGAAAGTAAGACTTGACAGTGGTGTTTAACATGGGTCCTCCCCCGCTCATCCAAAAACCCAGGAGAGGGAGCCACAAACAGCAGAACAGCAACACCCACAGGGAAAACTAGACAGGCTCCAAAGCCCACTGTGATAGCCAAAAGGGTGAAACACAGAAACAAAAGCCAAATGAAAGAACAAGAGACCTCCACTGAAGATGAGATCAATGTGGAGCAGTTAGGCAAGTTAACAGACCTAGAATTCAGAGCCATGATCTTGAGGAAGCTCAACAGCATGAGTAAGGACATAGAGATGCTGAAAATAAACCAATTGGAAATTAAGAACCACCAAGAAGAGATAAAAAATGACATAACAGAAATAAAAAACGCATTTGAAGGTCTAAAAAGTAGAGTAGAGGAAGCTGAGGACTGGATCAGTGAATTAGAAGACAGGGTAGAAAAAATCAGCCAATCAGAAAACCAAAAGGAAAAAACGATTAAAAAACAGGAAGACAGCTTAAGAGAACTGTGGGACAACTGGAAACCTAATAATATTCGCATCATAGGAGTCCCCGAAGAAGAAGAAAATGAGAAAGGGTTAAAGAATATATTCAAAGAAATAGACAGAAAACTTCCTTAACTTGGTGAAGGAAGAAGGCATTCAAGTTCAAGAAGCACAGAGAGCCCCAAGTAAGAAGAACCCAAACAGGCCCACACCAAGACACATAGTATTAAAATGCCACAAATTAAAGACAAAGAGAGAATCCTAAAAGCAGCAAGAGATAAGCAACAGGTTACCTACAAAGGAAACCCCATAAGGCTCTCAGCTGACTTCTCACAAGAAACACTACAGGCCAGAAGGGAATGGCATGAAGTAATCAAGGTAATGAAAAACAAGGATCTGAATCCAAGACTACTTTACCCAGAAAGGCTATCATTCAAAATAGAAGGTCAAATAAAGAGCTTCCCAGACAAAAAAAAAAAAAAAAAGGCTAAGGGAATACATTAGCACCACACCAGCACTGCAAGAAATGTTAAAATGACTGCTGTAGTTAACAGGAGAAGTAGGAAGAAAAATAGAACCACACTAAACAAAAATGGCAATAAATAAGTACACATCAATAATCACCGTAAATGTAAATGGATTGAATGCTCTGATAAAAAAAAGACACAGAGTAGCTGATTGGATAAGAAAGCATAACTCATCTATATGTTGTTTACAAGAGATCCACCTCACAACAAAAGATTCACATAGGTTGAAAGTGAAGGGATGGAAAAAAATTTTCTAAGCAAACGGTAAGCAAAAAAAGCTGGGGTAGCAATACTCATATCTGGTAAAGTAGATTTCAAAATGAAGGGCATAACTAGAGACAAAGAAGGCCACTACATAATACTGAAAGGATCTATCCAACAGAAAGATATAACCTTGATAAACATATATGCATCCAATATAGGAACACCAAAATATATTAAAAATCTTTTGGAGGACTTCAAAGGAGAAATTGACAGCAATACAATCATAGTAGGGGACTTCAACACCCCGTTGAAACCATTGGATAGATCCTCTAGACAAAACATTAGCAAGAAAACAGAGACTCTAAATGAAACACTAGACCAAATGGATTTAATAGATATCTACAGAGAATTACACCCCAAACCTACAGAATTCACATTCTTCTCAAGTGCACATGAGACATTCTCAAAGACAGACCACATTATAGGACACAAACTAAATCTCTACTAGTTCAAGAAGATTGAAATCATATCAAGCATCTTCTCAGATCACAATGGCATGAAACTAGAAATCAATTGCAGCAAAAACATGCAAAGACATTTGAACACATGGAGGCTAAATAACATGTTATTGGACAATGAATAGGTTTCCGAGAAAATCAAGGAAGAAATGAAAAACTTCCTGAAACCAATGAAAATGAACATACAACCACACAAAATCTATGGGATGCAGCAAAAGCAGTTCTGAGAGGAAAGTTCATAGCACTACAGGCCTACCTCAAGAAAAAAGAAAAATTTCTAATTGACTGTCTAACCTCACAACTTAAAGAACTAGAAAGCAAACAAAAAGAAAACCCCAGAGCAAGTAGAAGGAAGGAAATAGTAAAGATCAGAGCAGAAATAAATGACATAGAGACAAAAAAACAATTCAAAGGATCAGTGAAACAAAGAGCTGTTTTTTCGCAAAGATAAACAAGATTGATGGACACTTAGCCAGACTCACCAAGAAACAAAGAGAGAGAACCCAAATACACAAAATCAGAAATGAAAGGGAAGTAACAACCGACACCATAGAAATACAGAAGATTGTTAACAACTACTATGAACAACTATATGGCAACAAATTCCACAAGCTAAGCGAAATGGACAAATTTCTAGAAACACACAGTCTCCCAAAACTGGACCGGGAAGAGATAGAAAACTTGAACAGACCAATAACAACAGAAGAAATTGAAGATGTAATCAAGACTCTCCCAGCAAACAAAAGCCCAGGCCCAGATGGCTTCACAGGGGAGTTTTACCGAACATTCAAAGAAGAACTAACACCTATTCTCCTCAAACTATTTCAAAACATTCAAGAAGAAGGAAGACTTCCAAACTCATTTTATGAAGTCAGCATAATTCTAATTCCAAAACCAGAAAAAGACACTACAAAGAAAGAAAACTACAGGCCAATATCCCTGATGAACATAGACGTCAAAATCCTGAACAAAATACTAGCAAATCGGATCCAGCAATACATTAAAAAAATTATTCACCATGACCAAGTGGGATTTATCCCAGGGATGCAAGGCTAGTACAATATTCGCAAATCAATAAATGTGATACACCACATAAACAAAATGAAGAATAAAAACCATATGATCATATCAATAGACGCTGAAAAAGCATTCGACAAAATCCAGCACCCATTTCTGATAAAAACGCTCAGCAATGTGGGAATAGAGGGATCACATCTCGACATAATAAAGGCCATATATGAAAGACCTACAGCCAACATCATACTCAATGGGCAGAAACTAAAAACATTTCCCTTAAGAACAGAAACAAGCCCTGGCCGGTTTTGCTCAGTGGTTAGAGCATCAGCCTGCGGTCCCGAGAGGCCCGGGTTCGGTTCCCGCTAAGGGCATGTACCTTGGTTGCAGTATGTCCCCGACCCTGGTTGGTCGTGCAGGTGGCAGCCACTCGATGTGTCCCTTTCACATCGATGTTTCTCTCTCTCTCTCTCTCTCTCTCTTCCTCTCTCTCCCTCCCACTGTACCTGAACAAAAAATGTCCTCAGGTGAGGATAAAAAAAAAAAAGAACAGAAACAAAACAAGGATGTCCACTTTCACCACTCTTATTTAACATTGTACTGGAAGTCTCAGCCACAGCAATCAGACAGGAAAAAAAATAATAAAAGGGATCCAAATTGGAAACGAGGAAGTGAAACTGTCATTATTTGCAGATGACATGATATTATACATAGAAAACCCTAAAGACTCCATCAAAAATCTACTAGACTTAATAAATGAAGTTGGCAAAGAAGCAGGATACAAAATTAACGTGAAGAAATCGACAGCATTCATATACACCAATGATGAACTCACAGAAAGAGAAATTGAAAAAACAATCCCATTTACCATCGTGGCAAAAAAATTAAGATACCTAGGAATAAACTGAACCAAAGAAATAAAGGACCTATTTGCAGAAAACTATAGGACATTGAAAAAAAAGAAATAGAGGAAGATATAAAAAAGTGGAAGCACATCACTTGTTCATGGATTGGAAGAATTAACATCATTAAAGTGTTCATACTGCCCAAAGCAATCTATAGATTCACTGTTATCCCCATCAAAATACCAACGACGTATTTCACAGAACTATAACAAATACTTCAAAAGTTTATATTGAACCAAAGAAGTCCCCGAATAGCCACAGCAATTTTGAAAAAGAAGGACAAAGTAGGTGGGATCACAATACCACATATTAGGTTATACTACAGAGCAACTGTAATCCAAACAGCCTGGTACTGGCACAAGAACAGGCCTATAGACCAGTGGAACAGAACAGAGAATCCAGAAATGGACCTAAGGCAAAATGCTCAATTAATATTTGACAAAGGTGGCAAGAGCATAGAGTGGAGTAAAGACAGCCTCTTTAATAAATGGTATTGGGAAAATTGGACAGCTACATGCAAAAAGTAAAACTAGACCATCAACTTACACCATACACAAAAATAAACTCAAAATGGATAAAAGACTTAAATGTGACCCGTGAATTTATAAAAATTCTAGAAGAAAATGTAGGCATCAAAATTTCAGACAAGGGGTTAATTTCCAACATATAGAGAGTGCTCATACAACTCAACAAAAGGAAGACAAAGAACCCAATTAAAAAATGGGCAGAGGAGCTGAATAGACACCTCTCCAAACAGGGCATACAAATGGCCAGGAGACATATGCAGAAATGCTGAACATCACTAATCATCAGAGAGATGCAAATTAAAACAACAATGAGGTATCACCTCACACCTGTCAGAATGGCCACCATCAACAACAAATCATCAAACAACAAGTGTTGGCGAGGATGTGGAGAAAAGGGGACTCTAATACACTGCTGGTGGGAATGCAGACTGGTGCAGCCACTATGGAAAACACTATGGTGTCACCTCAAAAAATTAAAAATTGAACTTCCATTTGACCCAGTGATCCCACTTCTAGGAATATACCCTAAGAAGCCTGAAACACCAGTCAGAAAGAATATATGTACCCCCATGTTCACTGCAGCACTATTTACAATACCTAACAGCCCAAGTGTCCATCAGTAGACAAACAGATAAAAAAAGCTTTGGTACATATACACAATGGAGTACTATGCAGCGGTAAGAAAGAAAGATCTCTTATCCTTTGAGGCGACATGGAGGGACCTAGAAAGTATTATCCTAAGTGAAACAAGCCAAGCAGAAAAAGACAAATACCACATGATCTCACTTTTATACGGAATATAATGAACATTACAGTCTGAGGAATACAGTAGAACCAGAGACGTGGAAGTAGGGTACAGACTGACAACTCTCAGAAGAGGAGGTGGTGGGGTTGTGAAGAGATAAACCACAGAACTTATATGCATGTATGCATAACCAATGGACATGGACAACAAAGCTGGGGATGGGGCGGGGGTGGGGTGGGGAGGAAGGTGCCAATGGGGTAAAAAAGGAGAAACATCTGTAACAGAAATAAAATTAAAAAGAAAGAAAGATTTGCCCTGGCCAGTTTGGCTTAGCGGTTAGAGAGTCGGCCTGCGGTCCGGAGAGACCCGGGTTCGGTTCCCACTAAGGGCACGTACTTCGGTTGCAGTTTGTCCCCGGCCCTGGTTGGTCATGTGGGTGGCAGCCACTCGATGTGTCCCTTCACATCGATGTTTCTCTCTCTCTCTCTCCCTTCCTCTCTCTCCCTCCCACTCTATCTGTACAAAAAATGGAAAAATGTCCTTGGGTGAGGATAAAAAAAAAAAAAAAATTAAAAGAAAGAAAGAAGAAAAGAAAAGAAAGAAAGAATGAATTACTAATTGGTAGTTACAAAATAGTCACGGGGATGTCAAGTAAAGCATAGGGAATATAGTCATTAATATTGTAATAACTATGTATGGTGCCAGGTGGGTACATGAAATATCAGGGGAAACACTTTATAAAATATATGATTTTCTAACTATTATCTGTATACCTGAAACTAATACAAAATAATGTTGCATGTAAACTGTAATTGGAAAAAAAAAAAAAGTATATTTTCCTTTACCTCATTAAGCATATTTGTAATAACTGCCTTAAAATCCATATCTTATAATTAAAATGTCTATGTCGTTTCAGCTTCGGCCTCTGTTGATTATCTTTCTCCTTGAGAATGGTCATGTTTTTTTATTTTAAGTAACTTAGGATTATGTCCTGGACATTATAAATATTATGTTGGGGGAACTGTGGATTCTGTTATAGTTCTCTAAACACTGTTGAATTTTTGTCTATGAGGTTTTTGTTTTTTGCTTAACTCCTTTACCTTTTTTTCCCCAGCTGTTGAATTTTTGTTTTAGCAGGCAATTAACTGCAGACTTTGTCTTGCTTGCAGTGGGCAGAGCTCAGATCTCAGTTCAGTTCTTTTAGCCTTAGCTACAAACTACTTTGAGTCTGCTGAATTTCAGTACATTTTCCTGAGATCCCAGAGAGACAATGGGAGACTATACTTACCCACCTGAATCCTTATCTTATTCATAATCTTTGTCCTGCTTGTTTGCTGCTTTGGGAGTAAATAAAATTAAAAGAAAATAAACCATGATTCTCATCTGTCTTCAAACTCAAACCAATTTCCATGGCTTGACTTAGCTCAGGAAGCCAATATCATAAAGAGCCACATGTGCTTTGTTAAGGGATTTGGATTTATGTTGACTTTAAATGGAAGCCATTGAAAAAATTTAAGGAGGGAAGAATTAATTATAATTACATTTTAGCAAAATGATGTTGGCTGCTCTGTGAAGGATGAGAGTGGGGCAAGACTAGAAGCAGGGAGACCTGTTAGGATGTTGCTGGGGCAATCTGGATTGGGACAAGAGATGATGGTGGATATTGAACAAGGGTTTACATGTGAGAAAGAAGGAAACAGATTTCTCCAGATAGGAAAGAAATAATAAGAACAGAACAAAAGTGGGCTCTTTGTAGCATAAATGGAGAATTGAGACTTCACCTGTCTCTTTGTACCAAGTTATGTTGGGTGTGTTGGGGAAGTAAGGTTATATATATAGTGGGTGGGACATACCACAGAAAGCCTTGAAGGCTGGGCAATGGAGTTTGGACTTGATGTGATGGGTATTTGGGAATCACTATAGATTCTTAAGAGAGGAAGCAAAATGATGAGAGATGTGTAGGAGTGATTGGCAAGAGCATGAAATGTGGATGAAGAAAGGAGAGTCTGGAGCCAAAGAGATAACTAGGAGGCTATTGTGGTATTCCATGGCACAAAAAGATGAGGGCTTTGATTAGAGCGGTGTCTGTGAGAATGGTGAGAAAGTAGATATTAGAGAGGGGAAAACAGAGAGACTATCATCTTCTTTTTACACGTAGAAATGGACATAGAGTTGTAATCCACCCAGGAACTGCTATTCTTGTAGAATTGTTGAGAGGCTGAAATGAAATAATATATATTAAATCACAAATATTTGAGCATCATTAGAGAAATATTTACCACTATATTAATTCCTGTAGTGGGGTTGGTAGATACTAAAATAGAGAGATGGGATTATCTAGAATAGCAGCCATTGGACAGGTAAACAAGGGTTTGACATATAGCCTTAATCTTGGAATACATTTTACCTTTCTCTGTCAGAGAGAGGTACATACTGTGACCCTAGATTCATAACCTCCTAAGTTTTGAGCTTGATTCACATTTAATAGCTATGGGCAAGTTACATAACCTCTCTATTCCTTATCTATAAAATGGGGATAATTATAATAACTACCTGATTGGGTTGTGATGAAATTAAAAAGATAATATATGTAAAGTGTTCAGAACCAGAAACTTTCATGATAAGGGGTGAGTAAGTATTGGTTCCTATATTTTCCTGTTGTTATTTTTGAGTGAGTACATTGTATTCCTTCATTCTCCCAAGGCAAAAGCCAACTCTGAGTGGCTAGTCCTGAAACCGGACACAGTGGGACGGAGGCCACGTGTTACTACTTGAGCCAAATTAAGCAGAGATAGAGTTGAATCATATATGAGTGTTCATTCCAATAATGCCTGCAGTATGGGAAGAGCAGTTGTCACCCTGTAAATTCTGCTCTGACTCCCCTTGCCAAGTGGCTGATTATATACAGGTGAGGGAGAAAGCTACATGCAGCTACCAGCTGTAAGTGTGACAGGGAAAGGAGTGGGGTAAGTTGTGCAGTCTGGCCTTCAGGAATCTGAAGTCTGATAACAAGGTGGCTAATCTATGTTACAAATAGCTCAGCCCATTCCTAGGACCAGAGAATGGTCAGCATTCCTGAAGCAAACTCCTGGAGGGTCCAGGCACAGCAACCAAGTCAAAGTGTGTCTTGTCCTTGGTCTGCTGTTAAAATGTACTTTCTTTTCTTAATAATGGACCTATCCAGGTTCTGAGGCATTTTATCTTTTTATAGCCTTGTTTCATCCTTCAGTTTCTCAGGGTCTGTAAGAAAACCTTTTATCTATAGTTAGTAAGGTGAATGATCATTAAACTGTGGCTCTATTTTATTACGTGCCCCTCCCCCATCAGTTCTTCAGAATACAAATCATAGTTGATCACTCTCTGTTAGTTACTTTATGGGCATGTTCACATAATCCTTGAAATGGCCCTATAAGCTGATACCTATTATTGTTATTACCATTTTATAGAAAAGGTAACAGGTTTAGAGAAGTTAGTGAGTCCCCAGAGTCACATTGCTAGTCGATGCTGGATCAGGGACTGAGAGCCAGATTTTTTTTTTTTTAATTTTTTTTTTTAAATTTATTGGGATGACATTGGTTAATAAAATTATATAGGTTTCAGGTGTACAATTCTGTGATATATCATCTGTTTATTATATTGTGTGTTCACCACTCCAAGTCAGGTTTCCTTCCAACACTGTGTATCCCTCCATACTCTCTTCTACCTCTCCCCACCCCTGAGCCAGATCTTTCTGATTGCAAAGATCATGCCCTCAGTCACTACTATAATAAATAAATGGTTTGCTTTAACCAAACGTATCGTTTTAGTTATAGGAGACTGTAAAAACCAAATTTACAATGAAATTAGAAAATCAGCTGCCTGGTATTGGCATGAACTCTTAGTGGCAGAATGCAGAAGCAACAGAGAATTTTTATAACCAAAAAAAATCATGGTACTTTTGGAAATAGCTGGGGTCAACAAATATGGTCCAGGCAGCTACCTGTTTTTGGACAGCCTCTGAGCATAAAATGGTCTTCACATATTTATAGTTGGGGCGGGGAAGAAGAAGAATCTTTAGTGGCATGTGAAAATTACATGAAATGTAAATTTCAGTGTCAATAAATAAAGTTTTATTGAAAACAATCACACCTATTTGTTTACGTATTGTCTGTGACTACTTTTTACTACAACAGAAAAGTTGAATAGTTATAACAGAATTTATATGGCCCTCAAAGCCAAAAGTCTTCACTGTTTTGTTTGATTCTTTACAGAAAAATGTCTGCTGACCCCTATTCCGAGATAACCATTATCCAAGTATGTGTTTCTTTAACAACACCTCACTGCTTGCTCTTTAAGGGAGTTTTTTGTTTGTTTGTTTCTTGGAAGTTATTCATCTTTCCAAATCATTCTTAAGTCCTCTTTCCCCCAAATCAAGTATTGTATCCTATTTTAAATAACAGAAATCTGCCCTGGTCAGTTTGCTCATTGGTTAGAGCATCGGCCTGCAGACCGAAGAGTCATTGGTTAGATTGTGGTCAAGGGCATGTGCCTCATTTGCAATTCATCCCAGGCCCTGGTCAGGGTTGTGCGGGAGGCAACCATTCGATGTGTCTCTCTCATATCAATGTTTCCTCTCTCTCTCTCTCTCTCTCTCTCTCTCTCTCTCTCTCTCTCTTTCCCCCCTGCCCCACTCTATCTGAAGATAAATGGGAAAATATCCTTTTAAAAAAAGCAGAAATCTTACCTCATATAATTAGATCTCTTTAAATGGATTTGGGTAAATATTGCATTCTTTTCTGAAAATCACCAGCTGCAAGAATCCTTAACTCAGGAGATACAAGATGACAGTGGCAATGAGTTCTTTCTTTAAAGATAGCAACATAATGGAATAAATGCTTATATGTGATTTAAAAAAATAATTATACTCGAATGTTTCAGCATTTTACTATAATTTTTATTTTCAGTGTCTTCATACTTTTGTCTTTTCATTTCACTCTCTTATTCCAATTTAGAGTAAATGAAAGCATTAATTTGGGTACTTTATTGTGTTTGTGAAAGGGCATAGGACCACAAAGCAAAGGATTTTCTCTTTTGTATGTGTGCAAGTTGTGAAATACAGCTTGCATTTATTTTTGCTTATGGACTTGCAAGAGAGTAAACCAGCAGCCTAACTGAAATATAATTCCTTAGAAAGAAATTGGAACTTAATTTTTCTTTTGGTGGACCTGATAGTAGAGATTGATTTCATAGCACTTGAGGGATGTTGTGTTAATGATTTAAACATGAAGTTATACTCTCAAGCCACAAGCTTCTTGATTTGTATTTGTCAATATTATGAAGCCAACTAACTCTTGAGCATGCTTTAACGAGTCTGAACATTTATATAGCAAATTAAATTAATTAAGACACTGGAATGGTTTTTAATACTTTCATCATTACAAAATTATAAAGAGTCTCCTTCATTTAAAATATCTAATTTTTTTCTTTCATCTTTTAAATAACTTGCCATAAACCTGGAACTTTTCCTTTCTTATTATCACATTTCTGGGCTTTATTTTGTTAATTTTACCCTTCAAGAAAATTCCATGGTGTTTCTGAAGTCTGTTACTTTCTCAAGCACACTTTTCAGGAGAACTAATCTGTTTGTCTTGTCCATAACATATGGGGTTAGAGTTAGTTATTAAAGATTTTCCTTGTAGGGTAACTTTGTGTAAACTGGAAAGTTTATACATTGATTAAACCAATCTTGGAGTTCAATGAGCTGTTGAGATAGAATGAGTAACCTAGTTAATGCATAACTGTAGAAGTCTTGGCATCTCCTGTTTCAAACTGTTTGTTTCTATTACTTTAGTTAGTGGAGTTGCCAAAAATCCATTGGTACAAAGTATTTCCTATACATAGTTTTACTTTGTCCAAAGGTATTTATCTATAGTTCTTATTGGCACATCACTCTGTTATTTGAAGACAGGCAAAGAAAACACCTCTCCTTTCAGTGCCCCTCACCTTACCTTGTATTTCTACTCCCCTCCCATTTAAAATTTCTCTATATGGGTCCTTACCCAGGCTTGAACATCACTAGAAAGTAATCAATTTCAGAAATTATCTTACCTTCAAATCTTTCTCATTCCTCCTGAGCTTGTAAAAAGGCAATAGCAGGTATATTAATATTTACTAAGGGGTTTTGGCAACCTCCTATTGTGTTATTCTTCTTGGAATGATTTTGCTTTTTTGTTTGTTTGTTTGTTAATCTCACCCAAGGATATTTTTTTCATTGATTTCTAGACAGAATGGAAGGGCGGAAGGGAGAGAGAGAAACATCAATGTGAGAGAGACACGTGTTAGTTGCATCCCGCATGACCCTGACCAGGGTGTGGGATTGAACCTGCAACCCAGGTATATGCCCTTGACTGGGAATCAGACCTGAGATCCTTTGGTTCGCGGGCTGACACTCTTACCGCTGAGTCAAACCAGCCAGGGCTGATTTTGCATTTTTAATTGGAGGCTATTTAGCCCAAAGAAATAAAATTCTAATAATTAAATAGACTCTAAGGCAATACAATTTGTTTTGTTTTGTTTTCTATCCTCACCTGAGGACATTTTTTTTTTTTTGCATTTATCTTCAGATAGAGCTGAGGGAGAGAGAGAGAGAAACATCGATGTGAGAGAGACACATCGAGTGGTTACCACCCACACGACCCCAGCCGGGGCAGGGATAAACTGCAACTGAGGTACATGCCCTTAGCGGGAACCAAACCCAGGACTCTCTGGTCTGTGGGCTGACGCTCTAACCACTGAGCCAAACTGGCCAGGGCACAATTGGTTAATAGAAGAAATATTTGGAGGTAAGAAAGTGTCTCTGGCTCTTTAAAATGTACCTGGTAGATCACTTGCACTAATAGTCCCATTAAGTTTATTTTCGTGTAATAACTTGTAACCATGGGATCTTCCCATGGTTACATCTATGCCTGTCAGTCTACCTATATACAATTTACCTCTAAATCATCCCTGCTTACATGGTCTGTGTGATGAGGTACAAGGAAACCACAACCAGGAAAGGGAAGGCTAAGAGCCCCTGAAATCTTTGTTAACCTACTCATAGTTCAGGGTCACCTCTTGATAACAGTGTGAATATAAAACCAAAAACAGCAGATCAGCAATTAGCCATAGGGAGAAAAGTAGGTGCTGACATATAGGCAGCAGTAGGGGGAAATTTATCCAGGGTCTACCAGCATTCTTGCCCAGTGACTGCTGTGACCTGCCTCCTGGCAAGCCCCATCAAGATCAGAAGATGGCTTTGGCTCTAGCACCCTGCAATGTCCTAATATGTGTATCTAGTATAGGGGTTTAGCAGCTTTCACAGGGCCTTTATCAGTCATCTCCTACTGTTAGGAAATTGGAAATGTTTATCTCTTTCTACTTTGAAAACAGTAAAGAAAAGGGGAATTTTTTTTTGTTCTCTTCAGGCTGAAATTAATAGGATTTCAGCCCTTAAGATGATTAGGTAACAGTTCTGGTGCTTGCCTAGGGACCAGAGGATCTTAAACCTATTATGCCCTATTGCTCACATATTGTTTTAAGACTTGGCATTGGCTTCTTTTCCACCCATGCCTTATAAGGTTAAACAGAGAAAGACCACGAAATGTCAGAGATGTGGGAGAATCAGTTGGCCATTTTTATATCCTTTGTTTTAGAATGGAAGTTTTTGCTGATCTTAATGGAGAGCCAAGTTAAGTATCCTAGTGGCAGTAGAAAGAGCCCTCCTCCTGGAAAACACAATCCTGATCTTGAGAACATGTCTGTCTTTCAGTAGCTATGTTACCTAGGATTGGCCTCTTTTAAATTTTGCTTTCCTTATTTATAATACAGAATTAAGAATATTTTTTCTACCTATTTTAAATTCTTGTAGCATTGCTTTATTGCACAGCATTTATGTCTGGGCTGTACTGTAGCTGCATCTTTTATCTTCACTGAAACCCGTCCCCTGTTCATAAAGGGCTTTGTAGAGAAGGGAAACCAAAATAGAAAAGAGATGATTTACCCAGAGCTTCAGGGGAAATTCAAAGCTGAAAAGTAATTGTTAGTAGATCATAATTTACCTATGAATATTTTTAATGATGATTTCTTCAGAAATTAATTGCATTTAATTATTTAATTCTCTAAGTGGCTTTTGGGGAGGAAATCTTGCCTGTTAGGATCTGCCATCTCTATCTGATTTCTTTCTGACCTCAACAGAAATTATAATCTGTTGACTCTGGTCCACAAGCATAACAGCAAGTTGTATTCATGAAATGTTACAAGAAACCAGTCATTCTTCTACTGTATTTCTTTCAATAGTGAAATAGAGTTCTAGGCCTTGAAATTCAGGAAAAGTGTATAGATGGTAGTAAGGGCATGAATCCTTTTTTTTCAGTAATTGATTTAGTGACGTCAAGTGTGCATTATATCATTTAATCTTTTTCCTCCCCAAAATATCTAATATCAAAACTGAGCCCTGGCCAGTTTGGCTCAGCAGTTAGAGCGTTGGCTCGTGGACCAGAGAGTCCCGGGTTCGGTTCCCGCTAAGGGCATGTGCCTTCGTTACAGTTTGTCCCTGGCCCCGGTTGGGGTCGTGTGGGTGGCAACCACTCGATGTGTCTCTCTCACATCGATGTTTCTCTCTCTCTCTTCCTCTCTCCCTCCAGCTCTATCTGAAGATAAATGCAAAAATGTCCTCAGGTGAGGATAAAAAAACAAAACAAAACAAAAAGTGAAAGTACAGAAAGTACTACGTTGGAGAAAGGAAGAACATACTTGAACTGGTTAGGCTACAGAGGGATTTAGCACTGTAATTGAGATCTACATCTCCACTTGAGTCTGATCTGTAAGAGGAAATAAAGAGCAAAAGAAATTTGGATTAGATATAATTAAAGTCTGGAACATAAAAGTTTTTAAAAATATTGGCAGGAACTTTTAACTATCCCTGGGTTCATATTTGTCGAATATGTTTTGGCACAGCCATTTGTATGGATGGGATATTGGACTTAATGGCTATACCTATGTGTAAGGATCTCGGAGTTTTAATCTTCAGTATTTTCTTGATTCTTTTTTTTCTTTATTTATTTTAGAGAGGATGGGAGAGGGAGAGAGAGATAGAAACATCAATAAAAGAGAACATTGATTGGTCGCCTCCTGCATGTCCCCCACTGGGGATCAGGCCTACAACCTGGGCATGTGCCCTGACCGGGAATTGAACCAGCGACCTCTTGGTGCATGGATCAGTGCTCAACCACTGACCCACACCAGTTGGGCTCTTGATTCTTTTAAGAGCCTTTTAAATTACACTAATATCTATTTTTTTTGAAAACTCAAGCAATGGAAGTAAATTTAGAGGGTTTTTGAAAACATTATGCATTAAACTAGCAGCTCTGAAGTAGTAAAGACTAAAGATTTTTTTGCATCATCTTTTACTGACAAATAAGCAAAGAGCTGCAGAAGTAAAGCCATTCACAAAGCAGAGGAAAGCTCTGGGTTCTGGGTGGTCAAGGAACTCCATTTCTGTAGTGGGCATAGCACCAAAGAATGTGGATGTTGAGGGGGGCAGCTATTGTGAATGGTTTGTGAGATTCATCCCCAAGCCTTTGGTCTCTGAACTTTTGAAAAGCGGAGGTGCTAATTTACACACACGTACGTCTTCTCTTCGAGTATGAGAAAATATTTATAGAAGTTTATTTTTTTCCAGCTTCCTTATGAAATAGATTCTTCTGCCTTCCTACTCCTCCCACTTTCAAAACTTACTTTAAAAAAAAAAACCCAGCTCTATTAAGATATAATTCATATACCATACAATTCACCCACTTGCAGTGTGCAATTCCATTTCTTTTTGTATGTTCACAGGTATGCAACCATCACCCAAATCAATTTCAGGACATTTTTATCACCCCAGAAGAAACCTTATACTGATTGCCAGTGAGACAATCACTAATCTACTTTTTTCTCTTTAAAAATTTACTTATTTTAGCCCTGGCCGGTTTGGCTCAGCGGTTAGAGCGTCGGCCTGCGGTCCTGAGAGACCCGGGTTCGGTCCCCGCTAAGGGCGCGTACCTCGGTTGCAGTTTGTCCCCTGCCCTGGTCGGTTGTGCGGGTGGCAGCCACTCGATGTGTCCCTTTCACATCGATGTTTCTCTCTCTCTCTCTCTCTCTGTTCCTCTCTCTCCCTCCCACTCTACCTGAACAAAAAAAAAAAAGGAAAAATGTCCTCGGGTGAGGATTAAAAAAAAAAAATTACTTATTTTAGACATTTCCTATAAGTGAAATTATACAACATGTGGTTTTGTGGTTGTTCTTTTTTAAAAATCCTCACCTGAGGATATTTTTTCCATTCATTTTTAGATAGAGTGGAAGGGAGGGAGGGAGGGAGGGAGGGAGAGACAGAGAGAGAGAGAGAGAGAGAGAGAGAGAGAGAGACATTGACATGAGAGAGACACATTGATTGGTTGCCTCCTGCACAACCCCAGCCAGGGCTGGGGATTGAACCTGCAACCAAGGTACATGCCCTTGACCGGGGAATTAAACCCGAGACTCTTTGGACCATGGACTGACGCTCTAACCACTGAGACAAAAAGGGTAGGGCTCTTTTTTTTTTTTTCCCCACAAGGAAAAGTTGATTTAGAAAGTCACAGAGGTAGAAGAAATGAACCGTGAAAGAAGTGAGCCAGCTTAGCTGTGTGGTCTCAGGAAATAAGTTACAGAGGCAAAAGAAGTGCCCTTGGAGCTTAGGAGAAAGAGAGGCAAGGAAAACACACCTGAGGGGAGGGGGTGGGGAAAGGCGCTGGTGTGCTCTAGAGAGACTGTATGTAGGCTGTTGTTTTTTGTTTTGTTTGTGTGTTTATTTTTAATGACTGGCTTCTTTCACTTAACATAATGTTTCAAAGTTCATCTGTATTGTGGCATGTATCAGTACCTCATTCTTTTTTATTTTCAACTAATATTCCATTGTATGGATGTACCACCTCTTTAAATCAGCTATACCAGGTGTCTAAAACAAAGGGCGTACTGCTAAATGAATACGATCTGAAATAGGCAGGGTCAAATCACAGAGGGCATGAAGTTAAAGATTTGAAAAATGGGAAACTGAACATGCAAAATGGTGAAGTCACCTCGGCAACCAGTTTGGCAGTTTCATACAAAAGTAAATATTCTCTTACAATATGACCCAGCAGTCATGCTCCTTAATACTTACCTGAATGAGTTGAAAACTTTTATCTGCACATGAATGTTCATAGCAGCTTTATTCATAATTGCCAAAACTTGGAAGCAACCAAGATGTCCTTCAGTAGGTGAATGGATAAATAGATTGTGGTACATCCAGACAACAGAACATTCTTCAGACATAAAGGAAATGAGCTATCCAACCATGATAAGACATGGAGAAACCTTAAATATATATCATGAAGTGAAAGAAACCAATCTGAAAAGTCTACATACAATATGATTCCATCTATAGTTGCCAACACAAGTTTGAATTGCATGGGTCCACAAATTTTTTTCTATAAGTACTGTAATTATATTTTCCTTATGATTTTTTTAATAACGTTTTCTTTTCTCTAGCTTACTTTATTGTAAGAATACAGTATATAATACATATAACATACAATATATGTGTTAATCAACTATTTATGTTATTGGTAAGGTTTCTGGTCAACAGTAGGCTATTAGTAAAGTTTTGAGGGAGTCAAAATTTATACGCAGATTTTCAACTGTGGGGGGGTTGTGGGGGGGTATCCGTGCCCCTAACCCCCACATTGGTCACAGGTCAACTGTATATGACATTCTGGAAAAGGCAAAACTATTGAAACAGTAAGATATGTGGTTGCCAGGGGTGAGCCAGGAGAGAGGGATGAATAGGCAAAGCACAGAGGATTTTTCGGGCAGTGAAACTATTCTGTATGATACTATAATGGTGGATACATGGCCCTATGTTTGTCAGTCAATACAATATGCAACACCAGAGTGAACCTTAGTGTAAGCTGTGGACTCTAGGCGATAATGATGTGCCACTGTAGGTTCAGCATTTGAAACCTATGTTGACTCTGGTGCAGGATGTTGCTAGTTGGAGAGCTGAGGGGAAGGGAGGGAACAGGAGATATATGGGGATTCATTATTTTCAACTCAGTTTTTCTGTGAACCTAAAACTGCTCTAAAAACTGAAGTCTATTTAAAAATAAATCAGTTTCTCATTGTTCAAATCCTTAACTTCATGCTCTCTGTGATTTGACCCTGGGTATTTCTGATCATTTCACCTCTAAGAGGACCCTTTATTATAGTCACCTAGTGTAGCCGTTTTCTGACTATGCCATCTATTTTGTCCTCTCTCCCCGATCACCACCTTGTTTCTACGACCCTGCTGACACAATTCCATCTGCCTAGAGCACTCTCCCACTTGAATCTATTAAAATTCTCATCATCATTCAAAATTTGATTTAGATGCCACCTCCTCCATGAAGTCTTCCCCAAAGAGAATAAATGACACTTGCCCTGTTGCTCTCATGCTTGTTATCTCTAGTTTCCTAGAAGCAAGGACAAAATCTCCTTCATCTCTAAATCTCTTAGTGCCCCCATGGAGTCCCTTGGACATTATTTGTTTTCATTAAATTGGCCAGGTGGAAAGGCATTTGTCAAACTGAAGTCTAGAGATTAAGTTCTCATATACATCAGAGATCTATGAATTCTCTAAAGGAATTTTTAAAAGTTATATTCTGATTTTAATGATAATGCTGAATCAGTGGATCTACATTATAATCATATTGCATTGCCCAACTTCAGTACCCATGTTTGTGCTTGAGAAACATTGGACTAAAACATAACTCAGAATGTCTGTAAATTTCTGATTACAGAGGAGTGCTGGCTGTAAGTAATCTTTCAACCTTTGGAAAATGTAATTGGTTTTACCCAGCAGCACCTTAACCAACAGGATAAGATACTTCTTAGTTACTACCTGTTGGTAGGTAAAAGAGACTAGTTGGGAATGGTTTTATCTGTCTTCACTTCTGTGTCTCAAAAAAGGGAGGGGAGAAAGAAGGAATAGAGCGTCCCCCAGACATTAATAATAGAGTTATGAAAAGAAGGTATAAAGATTTGGCCAAGGGTTGAAATGTCTTCCTCATTCAGTTTTTCTAGATTTCATTTTTATGACCAATTTCAGTGAACTAGGAGAATGGTTAAGCCCTTGAAATCAGCAGGTCCCCTGACTCCAAAAGTTATTGTGTTAATTTAGATTTGATGGTGCCCCTTCACTAAGTGAGTTATCTCAGATCCTTTATGGAAGAAGATAGTACTGCTAAATGAGTCCATCAGTCTAGACTTCACAGTACCATTGAAAAGCTTGATCAAAATCTTCCAAATCCTAATTTGTTAAAAGAATCTTACCACATACACAATCATTGATAGCAAGTCACAAGCAAGTTAAAAATTTTCAGCTCTTTCACTATGCACTTGATTTTTCACCTCCCAAAGCAACTCATTTTATCAAGTTTGTTTAAACAAATCTAGATCCTTCACTTGCTTCCTTGAACACACTGCTATTTGCTTCTCAGAAAGGTTGATTATTGCTGACATCCTGTCAAGAATATGAAGATGCAAATAGCCAGGTATTGTCATTATCATTGCACAAAGTAGAAGTCATTAATGCTGAACCAAGTTAAACCCCTCTGACTAGCATATACTTGAGTAGGTTTCTAAAAGTGGGCTTGGATTTACTGTGTTCATTTCCTGGAAGCTGTTTAGAAATCCTGAGGAAAAGATGGTGGTCTCTCTAACTTCATTTCTATGGGTATCTCATATTATAGCCTGTGGTGATTACTTTCTGAAAATGGAGGTGAGGGAAATCATAAATCAATAACATTTTTTGTAAAGGCCATATAATATGCATATTTTTAAGGAGACAACACAACAAAATGGTGATGAATGTTTGCCCTTGTCAGGGGCCAAGTGTGCTCCATTTTTCAGACGAAAAGTGAGTTAGGATCTTGGAATCTTGAGGTTCAAATAAATTTAACCGAAATTTCATCTGGGTAAAGAAAAATACAAAAAAAAAAGGAGCCTAGCCTGTTGTGGCTCAGTGGTTGAGCATCTACCCATGCACCAAGAGGTTGCTGGTTTGATTCCTGGTTAGGCACATGCCCAGGTTGTGGGCCCGATCCCCACTGGGGGCATGCAGGAGGCTGCCAATCGATGTTCTCTCTCATCGATGTTTCTCTCTCTCTCTCCCTCTCCCTTCCTCTCTCTCTAAAATCAATAAAGGGAAAAAAACTTTTAAAAAAATAGGAAAGAACCCTCCCCCCAAAAAATACCCAGGAGTGAATGGGATAATTGAGGTTTGCCTTGCTTGCTTACTCAGAAACTAAGTAATAGTTGTGGGTGTTCTGGAGCTGTGGTTTTAGTTCATAACGACCTAGGTTAGTCAATAGTTGCGAAATATACTCAGCATATAGCTCTCTTCACATGAGCTACTACTGTAAATAGTTACCTTTTTCTAATAGGTTGGCAAATGGGAAAGTCATATATATATGTCTCGCAAATATAAATATATATATGTATATATATGCTGATATTATAAGAGTTATACTGTATACCAGACTATTATCCCAATTAAAATGGTAATTAGAAGAAAGAAAATTATTGGGTTTAAGTTTTTCTTCTGTTTTATGTTAGTTACAAAATTGACTTTGAAGCCTTTAAAAAACATATACTGTCTTAAATACCTTTGTTTTAGCAAATCTAACTTTTCAGGCTTCGTACTGATAGACATAGGACTGACATAGAAGTACTCTACAATTTTAAAGAATATTCTAGCCCTAGCCAGTTTGGCTCAGCGGTTAGAGCATTGGCCTGTGGTCCAGAGGGACCCGGGTTTGATTCCGGCTAAGGGCATGTACCTTGGTTGCAGTTTGTCCCTGGCTCTGGTTGAGTCAGGACCGTGTGGGAGGCAGCCACTCGATGTGTCCCTTTCACGTTGATGTTTCTCTCTCTCTCTCTCCCTCCCACTCTATCTGAACAAAAAATGGAAAAATGTCCTCAGGTGAGGATTTAAAAAAAAAAAAGAACATTCCAGTTTTCATATTATACCAGTTAAATGCTCTAGCTGCAGATACAGAAATTTCCAACTCAATTGACAAACAATAGGGAATAAATCATTGCACATAACACAGAGCCCAGGACCAGTTAATTCTTTGGCTCCATGACATCATTCAAGACCCAAATTCTTTTAGTCTTTCTGCTCTGCCAACCTCAACTCTTTGGCCTCATCCTCTGGTCCCTCATGGTTTCAAGTTGGCTGTAGAGACTCTAAGGTGTCATATCTTTAACATAGTCAGTGGGAAAACGTTTACTTAGTGTCTTCCAGCAGACTTTTCTTCACACCTCACCATCCACACTGAGTCACATGCCCATACCTAAACCATCTGAGGCAAGGGGATATGTCTATCATGCTTCACTTAGACCAATGAAGACCTTAACCTGAATCACATGGGTGGTGGTTAAGACCCAGGGAAAAGTGGATACTTCAATAAAATTAGAGTGCTATATGCCAGAAAGAATGAGAGAATGCCAGTGAGATGTACACAACAAAATCTGATACATAGGGATCTCTAAAGCTCAAATGAAAAATCCTTTATGTAGGATCTTTAAATTCTATGCCTGTGTCAAATTGCAGTCCTGGAAGCTTTATTCTCTCACTACATGCATTCATTTTGTTCTGTGTAGAAACCTGTTCAGGGCCGACCCCCAACCTAGAAACTAGAATCCAGTACAGTCTTAAGAAACCATCCACATAGTGTGGTAAGAGCTAGGGGAAGAAAGCTTAGTCAGAGCCCAGCAGAGCCCCCAGGAAATGGAGGCAGAGCTGTAAATCCCAAAAGAACAGGTTTGAGCAAAGATGTGACAAATCTAGGCTATGTATGTGAGGTCTAAGGGAGATCAAGTTGCAGAGAACATGATGTCAGGACACTTTGAGAAATGCAGAGTGGATGTAGGAGTGTTCCAGCTCTTCCAGCCCAGTACCTGGAAAACAAGGTGGAGAGTGGGCCCAGAGCCAGCTAACTGGGTACAGTGTGGGGTTCTTGAGATGCTGACCTTCCCACTGACTCCTTTGGTTCTTAGGTGCACTTGGGGATAGTGTTGTTAAAACATGCAGTTAAATGGATGCTCATTTGGAAAGTAGTAACAAAGCTCAGGTAGGGCAGGAATTACATAAATGGAACATTAAATTGTGATTTTGTTTATGTAATAGTATGCTCTTTTCTTTTATGGTGGGTCAGTATGAGAAACAGCCATGTGATTTCTACATTGAATATAAAACTTCTGTTGTCCATTATGCTCTTCACTTTTCCCCCCGGTTCTCATATGACTGTTCCTTCAAGTCTTCTGCTCTGAGAACTTCCCCTTGAGCCGTCACTGCTGGCTCTCAATTCCTCCCCTTACCCTCTGCTTCCTTCTTTTTCGTCATAGCCCTATTGCTGCTTGAAGATTTACTTTCTGTATTGTCTTTCTCTCCCACTCGAAGTAGGCTTTATGAAGTTAGGGACTTTGCTTTCTTATTCATTCTATATTATTTCCAGTATTGAAAACGTACTTTTTTTCTATATGTTTGTATATTTAAATTTGTAAGTTTGGTTTGTTAACAGTGAGAGAAGTTGTATGTATGTGCATTACATACATAAATGGAATGTTGTTGGTTCTGTTAGTTTGGTTTTCTTTTTATCTTTTTTTAAATTTTTTTAATCCTCACCTGAGGACATTTTTTCATTTTTTTTGTTCAGATAGAGTGGGAGGGAGAGAGAGGAAGAGAGAGAGAGAGAGAGTGAAACATCGATGTGAAAGGGACACATTGAATGGCTACCTCCCACACGACCCACCCAGGGCCGAGGACAAACTGTAACCGAGGTACGTGCCCTTAGTGGAAACCGAACCCGGGTCTCTTTGGACCGCAGGCCGATGCTCTAACCGCTGAACCAAACCGCCCAGGGTTCTGTTAGTTTCTTTTGCTTAACAATGTCTTAAGGAGACCTTTTTGTTTTAGTGTCATGTTCCTTTTAATGACCGCATAGTATTCCATAATATGTGTGGTTATTTAACCACCTCCATATTAATTATTTAATTTGTTTCTTCTCATTTTCACTATTATAATTCTGCAGTAAAATCTTTATGTGGATATCCTCGTGCGTATGTGACTGCCTCTCTAAGACTGATATTCAGAACTGCAATCTAAGAAGATTGCAATCAGAGACCCCTCTTTTCTATTCTCAAAACAGGCTACGGCTAAGTCACCAATGATTCAGTTTCTGCAATATGTGTTGATGTTAACTGGACAGGGGATGACTTATTAGGAACTGGAGCGTTTTAGAGAAATTACTTCTCATCTTTTTCTTACATTGTATGCAAAGTACATTGTGTTCTGACCTTAAGGGAAAACAAACTTCCTCTTCTTCCCCTTTCAAGTGACTGAGATTAATGAAATTATGTTCTCTAAGCAACCTCTGCTTGACTCTATGACGGCATTAACAAGTGCATCAAAACCATTCTTGTCAAGGTCAACAGTGACTTCACTGATACTCATGGTCAATTATTACTCTTCTTCCTGCCTGACATCAACTGTTCTTCAGAGCATGATTTTTAATGGTTATGCAAATATTTTAAAAAGCATAAAACACCAGCCCTGGCCAGTTTTGCTCAGTGATTAGAGCATCGGCCTGTGAACCGAAGGGGCTCGGGTTCGATTCCCAGTCAAGGGCACAAACCTGAGTTGCAGGTTTGAACCCTGGCCCCAGTTGGGGTTGTTTGGGAGGCAACCAACTGATGTTTCTCTCTCTCTCTCCCTGCCTCCTTCCCTTCTTCCCTTTCAATCTCTCTAAAAATCAATGGAAAAAATATCCTCGGGTGAGGATTAACAACAACAACAAATATAAAACATCATAAAATGTACCATGACAATGTCATTATTCCTTCTTTAAGAAGTTGACCATTTGCTTTAAAAGATTTTGATTTCTTCCCTTTTTCTATAGGGGATATGGTCTCAAAGTACCGAGAACCTTTGATCCACACCTTCCTGAGGGGAGCGAGAGACCCAGACAGTGCTCACAGGGCCAGCAGCTTATCTAACCTTGGAGAACTGTGCCAGAGGCTGGACTTTCTGCTGGGCTCCGTGGTTCATGAGGTACTACATGCTGATTCCTTTCTCTAAAGCCTTTTTTTTACTTGGGCCTATGAATAGTTTGGGATTGGCAGTCACGAGACCTGTGTTCTTTCTCCAGATCAGTTAAGTCATTTAATCTCCCTTGGCCTCACTAATCTCACATATATGTTGAAAGTTATATTAGTAAGAATTTTTTAAT
Source organism: Molossus molossus (assembly GCF_014108415.1). NCBI lineage: Eukaryota > Metazoa > Chordata > Mammalia > Chiroptera > Molossidae > Molossus > Molossus molossus. Next base: position 35,732,829 of record NW_023425357.1, on the reverse strand, counting down.
TGCAAGAAGATTTATTATAAAAGAATCCAAGTTAGCCCTGGCCTGTTTGGCTCAGCAGTTAGAGTGTTGACCTGAGGACTGAAGGGTCTCAGGTTCAATTCTCAGTCAAGGGCATGTACCTGGGTTGCAGGTTCAATCTCCTGCTCTGGTTGGGGTCATGTGGAAGGCAACCAGTAGATGTGTCTCTCTCACATCAATGTTTCTTTCTCTCTTCTCCCTCCCTTCCACTCTAAAAATATAAAAAGAATCTGAGGTAACTAACAGAATTTAAGAAAACTCGAGGAAGGGCAGATGAAACTTTTTTTTTTTCTTTATTGGTTTTAGAGAGAGAAGAAGGGAGAGGAAGAGACAGAGAGAAACATCAATGAGAGAGAACATTGATTGGCCGCCTCCTGCATGCTCCCCCCCTCCCCACGGGGGATTTGGTGTACCCTGACCGGGAATTGAACCAGCAACTTCATGGGGCATGGATCAACACTTAACCACTGACCCACACCAGCCAGGCAAGGCTATTCTTATCATTAAATTCCAATTTAGGATTTTTAGGAAAGTTGTACACCGGTCATTTCCTCTCCTTTAACTCTTCCTTGAGGGTCATACTCCTATACCCAATTTTTGTATCTTTTAAAAAATAACTTATGCCCTGGCCAGTTTGGCTCAGCGGTTAGAGCGTCGGCCTGCAGTCCAGAGAGACCGGGTTCAGTTCCCTCTAAGGGCACGTACCTCGGTTGCAGTTTATCCCCGGCCCTGATTGGGTTGTGTGTGTGGTAACCACTCAATGTATCTGTCCCTTTCACATCAATGTTTCTCTCTCTTTCTCTCCTCCCCATTCTATCTGAACAAAAAATGGAAAAATGTCCTTGGGTGAGGATAAAAAATAAAAAAATAACTTAGAAACAATTATTATTACTGACTTAAAACTTTCAATTGCTCTAATATACATGAACCATTAGGCACCTGGTGTTTGGTTGTTTTGGATGTCACTTAGCAAATCTCTTGTTCTTTAGCAATATCAACTTGTAACACCTAAGAGAAAGCCTTTGCAGGTATGTCAGCTAAAGATTACAACTTATAACGTCTCTGGGCTAAATATTGAGATGGTTCCCACATTTTTTTTTCTATTTACTTGGTTTCAACCTAACTGAACTATAAACCATGAACTGAAATAAACTCTTGGACCATGAGCTAAACCAACCCCAATATTATTATTCTTAATAATTTTTATTTTTTTATTTTAGACAGAGAGGAAGAGAGAGAGAAAAAAAAAACATCAATTTGTTGTTTCAGTTATTTATGCATTCATTGGTTGATTCTTATACATGCCCTGACCAGGGATTGAATCCACAACCTTGGCATATCAGGATAATGCTCTAACCAACTGAGCTACCCAGCCAGGGCCTAAATATTATTATTTTTAATGCAGCTTTATTGAGAGATAATTCATATACTATATACTTCACCCATTTAAAAGGTAACATTCTATGGTTTTTAGTATACTTACAAAGTTGTGTAAGCATCACAAATTTTTTTAAATATAGCTGTGAACTAAATAAAAGTTTTCCCCATATCTTCAAGTAGATCAGCTCAGACTTGACACGATTTCACACATTTTCTAAAACCAATGAACCTAAACAATGTCTTGAATATCATGATCCTCTCTGAACCCCAGAACTGAGACCATATTTCCTTTTGAGTCTCTAGACTCTTCTTCTCTTTCGAAACTGTAGGATGCTGTTAGCATATAGTTTCTTGTTGAAAGTGTTGGGGAGATTTCTTGGTTTGGCTAATTAGAAAGACTGAGCTAAACAGGTTTTGTAACAGTCAAGAAGTGTCATCTATCCGGAGGCCCATCCGACCTCTTGGAAGAGAACCAAATTTACAGGCACACTTGGGGATGAGAAAGAATGAGGGAATAGCTCCACCACCTACTTACCTGTGTTCACTTGAGCAGATAACTTCGACTCTGAATTCTGTTTTCTCACCCAGAAAATGGGATTAAAATACCTTCAATGCAGGATTGTTACAAGGAGCTAGAGATAATGTGTATGTAGAAAACAGGAAATTGTAGAGGAAGCTAAGGGTGATCAGGATTATAGTATTAGGTGGAGGGGAGGTTGTAGTGTTAAATAGGGTATTCTAAGTGATCTTTATGGAGAAGGTAACATTTGAGTAAAGAAATTTAACTTTATTCAGATTTTTCCTTATTTCACATTTTTCTTAAGGGGCATTTTGGTCATTTGAAGGGGGCTGAGGATGGCAGTGATGAGGATGAATAGCAGGGAAATGAGAAGAACAGAGGTAATGAATGTCTTTCATATGTTCCTAGGCATACATTTACCAAACACCTGCAACATGTCAGGTCCTCTGTTAGGGACCAAGAATTCAAAACCCTATAAGATACCACTTTGCCTTGTAGGCATGGATAACTTGGTAGAAGACACAGACACCAATGATTACAATTACAGTCCATTGTGATAGATGCTGTGGGAGCACATTTTAGTAGCTCCTTAGTCAGAATTGGGTGCTGACAAAGATGTGCTGAAGGAAGAGATCCTTAGAGCTAAATCTGGAGAACAAGTAGAAGTTGGATAGCCCAAGAAGGCAGAGGTAGGAATTTCAGCAGAGGGAGCAGCCTGTGTAAAGTCACTGTAGTGTGGGACAGCTTGACTGGTTTGAAGAACTCTAGGAAGACCCACAAGGCTGGGATGAAGGTATGGGGATGAGAAGTTAGGTGGTGGCAGAACTGAGGCAGGAGAGGCAGCAGGGACCACACCATGAAGGGCTTGTTAGCTTTATGACTTTCTGGTTCATAGCATTTATTGAGCATTGCTTATTAAGTCCACAGAAATGCAGTATGAATAGGTAGTAGACTGTTTGCTTACCATGAATGCTAACACAACGAGAAAGCCCTTTTATTTCAACTTTAAAATTGATGTGAGCCTCAGAAGAGGGGGTGGGGGGGTGGGAAGAGATAAACCACAGAACTTATATGCATGTATGCATGACCAATGGACATGGACAACTAAGCCGGGGACGGGGCGGGGGTGGGGTGGAGAGGGGGGTGCCAATGGGGGAAAAAAGGTGAAATATCTGTAACAAAAAAATAAATAAAAAATTAAAAATAAATAAATAAATAAAATAAAATAAAATCGATGTGAGGAGCTGCCTCTGTGGGAGCCCTGCCTGGCAAACCCCTTGTCCAATGACCTAGCCCCACTTCTGGAGACCTGACTCTCTATAACATCAATCCCAGGAGTATTTATGGTCATTAATAAACTGTGAGGATAACAAGAACAGAACCAACTTTTATTCACCTTTGCACCTCAAGTGCCTGTTGCAGTGTTTGGTACATAGTGGGTACTCAGTAAGCATTGTTTGATTAATATTGAAGGAAGAGGAAGGAGGGTAAGGCTTATTTGAGAAGACGAGTTCCTACATATTTTTACAAGAGTAATGATAGCATGCACTTAATACTCTTCTGAGTGCCTTACATATGTCAGCTGATTCAGTCCTCCCAGAGGAAAGTGAGGCACAGAGAAATTAAATAAGTTGCCTAAGGCATGCCAATAGAAAGTAGCAAGGCTGGGATTTGAATGCTGGCAGTTCGTTCCCGAATCTATGCTCTTAACCACTCCTCTATATTTGCTTTCAATAAATGTTTTCAGTTCATTTATAAGATTACTTTTGTGAAAAAGAAGAAAATCTTACCTTTTACGACAGCATAGATGGACCTAGAAGGTATTATGCTAAGTGAAATAAGCCAGTCAGAGAAAGACAAATAACATACAATTTCACTTAAATGTGGGATCTAATGAACAAACTAACAAACAAACTAGAAATAGATTCATAGATACAGGGAACAGACTGATAACTGTCAGAGTGGAGGGGGTTTAGGGAGCTGGGTGAAAAAGGTGAAGGGATTAAGCAAAAAAAACAAAACTCATAGATACAGACAACAGTATGATGATTACCAGAGTGAAAGGGGTGGGGGTAGATAGAAGAGGGTAAAGGGGGGATAAATGGTGATGGAAGGAGACTTGACTTTGGGTGGTGAACACACAATACAATATATAGATCATATATTATAAAAGTATGTGCCTGAAACCTATATAATTTTATTAGCCAATGTTACTCTAATAAATTCAATTAAAAAAATTTTTTTAAATAAAAATTTTGAAATTGCCCAGATGTCCATAGATGGGGAGTTGATTAAGCAAAGTAGGACACATGTGTTCCAGAACATGATGAATTTCAGTGAGAACTGTATTTGTGGACATAAAAAGATGTATATGGTATTATAAGAGTAAAGATCAAGTTATAGGACAATGAGTATAGTAAATGACTGGTAACTTAAAAAAAAAAAAAGATTATTTTTGTAGCCTTGAAAAGGAAGAGACTTGTCATATGAAAAAAATTACTGACAGGAAGGGTCACATAGCTTTGTCTTAGTAGCACTTGCTTTTGGCAAGAAACGTTTGAAGGTAGTATATTCCCTCTGATTTGAAAAAGCAGGTGTTTCCATCCCACATAATTTCTGTCTCTTTTATAGATGTTCCTTCTTATGTAGCATCCCACACTTGCCATGTCATCAGTGCCAAACTAACTGCCTTGGGTGGACTACAAGTTTGAACATGATTGAACACTTGACAGTCTTAGTATTTCTTTCATTGAGTCCTCCTATATATAGTCAGACTGCTCTTATCCATTCACATGGAAAAAGTGGGATATTTGGCATGACTCTTCATTCATTTTTTCATTCAACAAATATTTACTGAGCACTTACTCTGTGCCAGTTATGGGACTACAACTGAGCCATGTGCTAAGTGGTGAGGATCCAGCTCTGAACACAGAACTGGCATTCTAGAGAGGAGAGTTAGATAACAAACAAACAAGCAAGTAAACAAGTATATACTATGGTTGGATGGAGTAAGTGCTAAGGAGATAAATCTAGTAAGGTAAGGTAAGGAAGGGAGCATGTTATTACTTGGATGAACAGGAAATGCTTCACTGATGAGTGACATTTGAGCAAAGACCTGAAGGAAGTAATGGGTTGACCCACACAGATATCTGGGGAGAGAGCATTCTAGGCAGAGGGAGCAGCAAGTGCAGAGGTCCTGAGGCAGGTGCATGCTTGACTCACTAACAAACAGGAAGGCCAGTGTGGCTTGAGTGAAGAGGGTAAGGGAAGGAATCAGAGAGGTTATCGCAATCCAAGTGAGGCCTTACAAGGGCTTTGGCTTTTACTGTGAGTGAGGAGGGAAGCCAAAGCAGAGGAATGAAATTATCTAATTTATTTTAAAATATTATTGTGTCTTCTCTGACAGTTCTTTCAGTGTCCCATAAAAGATCTGGGAATCTTTTGTAGTCTCAGAAATGCTTAGTCGCAGTGTGTACTGGTGGAAGAGGAACTTAACTTTGGGGAAACTTGTCTTTGGCTACAAACTGAAGGAATTCTCCTTCATTAGCATTTGTCATATGCCAGGTATGTTAGAGGACACAGATAGGACCCAGTCTTTATCTCCAGGAAAATCTCAGAGGAGTGTGGAATACAGAGGAATAAATAGAAGGTGGGCTAGAGGGATGACATAGTACAAGCACTGAGTGCTGAGGGAACACAGTCCTGGGACCCTCAGTTAGAAGTGTCAGAGCAATTAGGAAGTTACATTGATCAAGTGTTAGCCAGGCAGAGAAAGAAGAGACGCATAATCTGTTTTGATATAAAATTGAACAAACTAACCACCATAGGCTCTTCTAACATAATCTGATCTGGGGGTCAGAGTTATAGCCTTTGGGCATCGGAAGAAAGCCATCCTACCTGTTGGGTGGTCCAGATTTGTGGACTATCTGTGCTGTGACAGTGCTTGCTAATAGGGAAGGAATATAAAGGATCAACTCTTCCACATTCTCTGTACTGGGGATTCAGGTTTTTTCAATCTGTTGATGTCAAGATTTAACCTGTTTGGAGAGCATTATTATTTTCCCCAATTTCTTCTTATTCTTGTCAAGAGCTGTATTACTTGAAACAAACTCTTGATATGCTCTTTCTTTTTTATCATTTTCTATGATTTAAGTCAACCACAGTGAGAGGCCCAACCTCAGTGCAGCAAATAAGACATGCCCCAGGTTACAAGTGAAGGGGCAATCCGCTTTAATGTGGTGCTCACAAAGCTGAGCTTTGAGATCTGATGCAAAGCTACCACCTCTGATCCCACTGCATGATCTGAATTTATTACCAGGTTTCCACAATCAGTGCATTTTTCTTCTTTTTTTTATCCTCACCCAAGGACTTTTTTTTTTTTTCCATTTTTTGTTCAGATAGAGTGGGAGGGAGAGAGAAGGAAAGAGAAACATCAATGTGAAAGGGACACATCGAGTGGCTGCCTCCCGCACAACCCGAGCAGGGCTGGGGACAAACTACAACGGAGGTATGTGCCCTTAGCGGGAACCGAACCCAGGTCTCTCTGGACTGCGGGCCGGCACTCTAACCGCTGAACCAAACTGTCCAGGACTCAGTGCATTTTTCTAAGTGGCAGGGTGTGTGCAGTGTGAGGACACATAGACTCCTGAGATGAGAAGTCGGGTGGATGTCCTGGAAAACAAAATGGCCACCGTGGTTCTCTTTCATGGCAAGTTAAATGAGCAGGCCAAGCACATATGAATTAGAGGGCATACTGCCTTTGCTGTTAAGGTTTCTTAACTTACAAAATGGAGGGACAGATGGTCTAGTTTCAGACTAGTTCACAAACCAACTGAATTTTAACAAAGGAAGTGTTAGGAAAAGGGATAAAGATGCAATTGGAGGATTACTATTCAAAATATATAAAGTACTCATACAGCTCAACAAAAGGAAGACAAACAATCCAATTAAAATATGGGCAGAGGACCTGAATAGACACTTCTCCAAACAGGACATACATATAGCCAAGAGACATGAAAAAATGCTTGTCACTAATCATCAGAGAGATGCAAATTAAAACAACAATGAGGTATCACCTCACACCTGTCAGAATGACTGTCATCAACAAATCATCAAACAACAAGTGCTGGGGAGGATGTGGAGAAAAGGGGACTCTAGTACACTGCTGGTGGGAATGCAGACTGGTGCAGCCACTATGGAAAACAATATGATGTTTCCTTAAAAAATTAAAAATGGAGCCCTAGCCAGATTGGCTCAGCAGTTAGAGCATTGGCCCATGAACCAGAGAGTCTTGGGTTTGATTCCAGTCAAGGGCATATACCTCACTTGCAATTCAGTCCTTGGCCCTGGTTGGGGTCATGTGGGAGACAACTAGCTGATGTGTCTCTCTCACATCGATGTCTCTCTCTCTCTCTCTCTGCCTCCCTCTCTCCCTTCCACTCTATCCGAAGATAAATGGACAAATATCCTCGGGTGAGGATTAAAAAAAGAAGTGGAAATGCCATTTGGCCCAGTGATCCCACTTCTTGGAATATATCCTAAGAAGCTTGAAACACCAACCAGGAGAATATATGCACCCCTATGTTCATAGAAGCGCTATTTACTATAGCTAAGATCTGGAAACAGCCCTAGTGCTCATCAGTAGATGAGTAGATAAAAAAGCTGTGATACCTTTACACAATGGAATATTATGCAGCTGTAAGAAAGGAAGATCTCTTATCCTTTGAGATGACATGGAGAGACCTGGAGAGTATTATGCTGAGCGAAATAAGCCAGCCAGAGAAAGACAAGTACCACATGATCTCACTTATTTTATAAATATAATTAGCAAAATAAGCTGATCAAAATAGATCCAGAAACATGGAAGTAGGGAACAAAGTGATAGGCCTTAGAGGGAAGCGGGGTTTGGAGGTGGGAAGAAATAAACCAAAGAATTTATATGCATATATGCACAACCAGTAGACACAGACAGTAGTATGGGGATGGCAGCGGGGAGGAGGGAAAAAAGGAAGGACATCTGTAATACTTTCAACAATAAAGATAAAAGATGAATTTAAAAAAAGATGCAGTTGGAAAATTGAAATCATGCTTTCTTGATACATACCTCAACTCTGGTACTGCTCTTCTGGAATTTTCCAAGGGTTTGTTTTTTCTATTTTATGATTTGTATTTTCTTTATTAATATAGTTCTGATTATGTTTGGTGTATGCCAGCTATTTAAGGAGTGATTTTTTTGTTGTTGCTCCTATCAAGTGTCAAATTGCTTAAACTGACCTTTAGTGTTTCCAAAGCAATATACTCTTTGTCTCTGTATGGCTTTCAGAAGTGGATGTGATTTGCATAATGTTAGCCAATGAAGAAAAAGCCTTACATTATATGGTTTATTAAAATAGCTGCATTGACCCTAGGGCAGGCAACATGAAGATCATATAGAATGGGTTTCTGTTCTCTGGGAGGACTTAAAAACAGAGAGATATTACACCAATATATAAATTAGTAAAGACCTTACATCATCTGTCTGTCTATTTGCCAAGGCTTTGAGGGGTAGAAGGCAATGTTGAGTGTGTCCTTGGTGTTGGAAGTGAGAAAGACTAGCTATGCGAGTGACTTGTTCAGACTGGACAGATAGAAGAGAGTAGCCATACATCCTCCTTCCTTCTAGTGTTTGGCAAGGGGTCCATCCCACTGGCCTGCCAAAGAGCAACATTACAGGTTGGTTATGGGAAACCTAACCTGAAAAGCAGAAGGCCTTTCTTATCTCTAGATGATAACTGTAAGATTATATTAAAATTTTGATGCTTTAAAAACATTTTGCATAACTGAGTATTATACATGTCATAGAATTTGGTGTTTGTGGCAAAGGTATCGAGGAAGGTTCATGAACACTTTCCTGTTTCCAGGACTCTTCCTGATTGTCCCGGATGGCTAATTGCAGATGGGCTTGGTATAGTCTGATGCATAAACTGCTAATAGCCTGTAACAAGCAGGAAACCATTCTAGCTGATCTCAGCAAGGATTATAACCAGCTCCTCTGTCAATCATATCTTTTCGGTGGCACAGGCATTCAAAAACTGGCCTTGCCAGGGAAGTCCTTTTCCAGCCAGATGCCTCTGTCTATCCTAATTATAGAATAAATGTCTGATAGTTAGAGCTGGCCTTACACTGAGAGCCGAAGCAGAAGCATGGTCCCCTCAGCATAGTGAACAGAACAAAGGTGACAAAGCTGGATGCCAGCAGGATTCTGGGACAAGAAGCCTTGGTCCCATAAACGTGGAAACAGGCCCAAAACTAAAACCTAGAGGGAAACTGGCACGGAGGCTTGGGAGCATCTGCAAATTACATGGCCCTGTGCTAGCTTTCACACTTTAGTCATCAGACTGAATAAGCTAAACTTCGATGTGTCAAGAAAGACTCAGACCTAGCTCTAACTTGTTTCTCTGATTTCAGCTCTTACCTTGTAAATACTAAGCCTGCAAGTAGAGGTAGCTATTATATTGTTGCATGTTTGGAGGTTGCCCAAGGAATTCCTCCTAGGACTGAATTGCTTTCACCATTAATGCCAGAGGCCTGGAAGCCACTGATGGCCTTGGGTCATGGTGTCCCAGGTCAAAAGCAGAAGCAGCTTGTTGGGTCTCATTGAAAAACAGCCCCCAAACAGTTGAGCTTTTCTGGGATTTCCCTTCACTTGCAAGCTGCAAGTTTGTCTAGTGGATGTACAACTTGACTGAATGCCAGTGCACCACAGATGCAATTATATTTAAGAACAAGCTACTTCTTCTCATCTCTCTGCCATCACTGATTAATTAGATACTTTGAACTATGCCCAACTGTTTGAAAGCTGTGAAAAATACAACCTGCATAGTTAAAATTTCTACACAAGCCTATGTCTTCATTTGTGCCTGTATTTTTGAAAACCTTTTTAAAACCATTCTTTAAGCATAATATATATTTATACATGTTTCCAAACATACAGTCTATTTTCTTATCATAGTTAAAAATCCCTCCACAGTTGGCCAAGAAATACACCACATAGTAAATCAAACCAATTGAATCATTTTCTTACTTTCTGATTTGTGCTGCCATTGGTCACACTTTAAAAATTTTTGCTTTTCCTTTTCAAATCTTGCACGAGTGCCTCAGAAAGGTTTGCTGCTATTATTTTTACTGGTATCTGTTTACTGAGGTTTTAGAATATTTTTATGCCTACCACAAGCAGGGTGGCTGGTACAGGATATAGAAACTCTGATTTTATTACATATAATTATTAGCTATATATCTGGCACCACATTGTGTAAGTAATTTGCAGTCTTTTCGGTTATAGAGCCATCTTTTAAAGTAAATGAGCACTGAACGACCTACTCCACAAAAGAAGCCCAGGCAAGGAGTCTCTGAAATTGGCCCCTGGTGACTCATATGGGGTATAAGCTGGATTTGTAGGACTGGGAAGTCTGGGCATGTTAAAGAAGATCAGTTTGAATATTTATGTATTTCTGTTTCTAGGAAGAAACTTTCACTGGAGGTACATTCATATTTATGCCAGGCCTGAATATGAACTCTGGAGCCTGCTTAGCTAAATCTCCATGGTCCTCAGTCCCTAGATGCCACTGTGTTTTGGACCACCTTTTCTTCGACTTAGTGTCCCCAAAGGGGAGCAAGTAACAGTTTTACCTACTTTTGAGGAAATATTTGCATTTGACTATACTTTTATTATACAATCATGTACCACATAATGACATTTCAGTCAACAACGGACCTCATATAAGGTGGTGGCACACCATATGACTTAGGTACGAAGTAGGCTATACAATCTAGATTTTTGAAAGTACACTCTGTGATGTACACAAAGACAAAATTGCCTAATGACACATTGTTCAGAATGTATCCCTGTCATTAAACTGCACATGACTGAATACATGTATTCCTTCCCACTCCTTAATTTCCCTTCTGAATTCCAAACTAACTTTTTCCTTTTCCAGAAAAGCTAGACTAAATCAAGATCTCTACTACTGGATCTCTCTTATTGAGAATGAGGAAACTATCCACCCCTCTCTAAGCCAGATTGTTTTTGATGAATGTAAAGAAAGTGGAAAGTATTTAAGAGGGCTTTATGTAATTGTGCAATCCTGAGTTTTATTGACTTCTTCCCTCACTCTCCTAGGTAACAGCTTGCCTGATTGCTGTGGCTAAAACAGACCATGAAGTTCAAGTGCGCAGAGCTGCCATCCATGTGATTGTACTGCTGCTTCGGGGACTCAGCCAGAAAGCTACAGAGGTAACTCAGACTCTCACTATTTGCAATTTCCCTACCTCTGGTTTTTGTCAGTTATCAGTTTTCCTTTCACCAGGGCAGAGCTCAAACCTTTTCCCTGGGTTGACTCATCGATAAGCAGGGATTTTGTAGCTGGAAATTGTATTGTTGCATCTTCAGTAAGAGTCTCTGTTTCTTCTATAACATAAGTGGGTAAATTACACAATAACTGCTACAGAAAAACCAGAGCACAAATTTATAAATTGAGGCCCTAAGTCTTGGCATTCCATCGTGAGCTAGCTGGATTGCACTGAGCCTGCCTCTGTAGCCTGAACTTTAGTGACTTGCCTTCCTGACTTATAATAGTTTATCCTGAATTACAAAAGGGCCTCATTTAAAATGTTTTCTTTCTAGCTGTGATTTCAATCCATGAGATTTTAGTTGCTGCATTAATTAAACTTTCTTCCTCCTCCAAGTGGGTTTGGCTGAATTTCTCCCCAGTGTATGGCCAACACAGAAAGAAAGTATTTATATCCATACGTGAGCTGAGAATGAGTAACCTCTAAATTAATTGCCTTCTTGATCTTAATGGGCATTCATTCCCAGTTGACTTTGCAGAAAGAGTTTGCATTAATAATTCACTTACTGGCATCCACAATGCTCATCTGCAGCTGGCACATCAGTATTTAATTGTCAGTGAAGCCATTAGAAGAGTGATAGTTTTTTTTTTTTTTAATCCTCACCCGAGGACATTTTTTCATTCAGACAGAGCTGGAGGGGGAGAGAGAGAGAAATATCGACGTGAAAGGGACACATTGAGTGGCTGCCACCCGCACGATCCAACCAGGGCGGGGGATAAACTGCAACCGAAGTACATGCCCTTAGCGGCAACCGAACCCAGATCTCTCTGGACCGTAGGCCGACGCTCTAACCGCTGAGCCAAATCAGCCAGGGCAGAAGAGTGATAGTTTTGTCAGACACACAGGCTTTATTCATGCTGGAATTTTGCCATATCATGTTTCTAACACCACTTGTACAAGCTTGGACTCATTAGTTATTATTTAGGAACTTGATGGGAGTGGAGAAGGCACAGATCATAACTCAATAATTCAGATAATTAAATTACTATAGGATACACTGCTCTTGTTGAGAATCTGCTGTACAAGGAGTTAAGAGTGTTTTACATCCATTGTCAAGATCTACAAAACTCTTGACAAATATATTGTTGTTAACAATAGGGGAAACTGAGTGAGGGGTATACAGGAATTCTCTGTGCTGTCTTTACAGCTTATCTGTAAATCTAAAGTTATTTCAGAATACAAATATATGTGAAAATATGATACAACACTTAAAATAAATCTACAAAACTAAGTGCAACACACTCACTGAGTGAGAAAAAAAGACAGAAACAATAGGGAGAGAGAGAAATGTCTGGTTAGTAAAGTGAAAAAGAAATAAAGAGACACTATCCAGATTTCTCACATCCATGTGTAGCCAATGAGCTTGTCTCACCAGTACTAAAATAATTTGTGACCATGGAAGATTTTTGTCACTTTCAAAAAGCCATGTGAATGAAACACCTCTATCTTATTCTCTAAAACAACTTTATTCTGCACTCACTGAAATTTATAAATTGTGCTTATTTGGTGAATAAAGAAAAGGAAATGGGATGGGATGGATGTATGATTCCTCTTCCTGTGGCATCCTTGAGACCAGGTGTGTTAAATCTTGTAATCGTAGGTATGATTATAATCAGGGCCACTTTAATGAGAAGCGGAGATAACCACAAAGCTTTCAATCTAGGATGTCTCTTTACTGCTCTGTTTTGCCCCCCAGGAACAGCTGAAATGAAAATGCCACTTTGTTGATGAAGTTTGTGTTTTTTTTTTTCTTCTAATCACTATCTCTCAAGCAATAGAGTGCCAAAAGATAATCCCAGGTTTCAGTGAATACTCTGTTGTTCATAGATGTGCTGGCCAAAGCCCTCTGTGGTTCTCTCAGCTTGAAAGGGAGGCAGAGAGTCCAGTAAGAGGCAGAGGTTCAGAAGATGAGGTGATAGACTGGGATCAGAGAGGGAAGACATCACCACCCCTAACTCATGAGGTGGCTTTTACCTCTTTCCTATTTGAAAGTAGCCAGAATTTTGTGCATTCCACACAATATCCACATTGGAGGAAAATACTGCATTCACTTTTTTATTGAAATACTTATTTTCTCTCCTTAGCCTTGCTTTGGCCTTTTGACCATATCTATTGGTTAACTCATTCCTAATATATCCTGAAGCCTAAGAGAACCAGGAAAGACACCCCTTTAAACCCATTCTATCATACCCTTGCTGGAAATTAAATTTACTAGGATACCCAGGAGAGGAATTATATATGGTTAGACCTGTATCTTCTGTTGGCCTCAGAATTAATTATTAACAGCCCTGCTCAACATGGAGAAGATGAGCTGAGTAACAGAATGAGAAAATGGTGCTTAACTATACGGTTCTTCCCGAATTAGGTCTTTGCAAGATGACTTATTTAAGTATTGTAAATACTCAGAACATCCATATTCATAAATTTATTCCAAAGACAATAATGAATAATTGGGACGATAATGGCAGAGTAATAGCCTACCAGACTGGCTCTCCTTCAGATAACAACTAAAAACTGGATATAATATAGTAGGCAGCTACCTGAAGACACTGGAGTTTGGTCAGAAGCAGGCAGGTTCTTCTGGGGAATCTATGCTTAGAGAAGAGGTGCTATACAAAATGAGATCCCATTTTCTTGGCTTTTAGCCAAGTCTATTTGACAAGGAATGCAATGCATTAGGGGCACTAGTGGAGAAATCCTAGTCTTTCTGGAGAGCGGAACAAGAAGACTGAATCTGAGGAAGCTACCGCTACAGGAGGGAGAGTACAAATCCTGGAAGGGAAAGATCTGGAGGCAGGATTCCCAGATTCTGTCTGCATACATCTCTGACTAACCCCTGAACCAAGCAAGATAATTGCCTGCTTAAAAATATTAAAGCACTGCCCTGGCCGGTTTGGCTCAGCGGTTAGAGCATTGGCCTGAGGTCTGGAGAGACCCGGGTTCGGTTTCCACTGAGGGCCCATAACTTAGGTTGCAGTTTGTCCCCAGACCTGGTTGGGTCGTGTGGGTGGCAACCACTCAATGTGTCCCTTTCACATCGATGTTTCTCTCTCTCTCTCTCTCTCTCTCTCTCTCTCTCTTTCTCTCTCTCTCTCTCTCTCCCCCCTACTCTATCTGAATAAAATATCGAAAAAAAATATCCTCGGGTGAGGATTAAAAAAAAAAATATATATATATATATATATATATATATATAGAGAGAGAGAGAGAGAGAGAGAGAGAGATAAACACTAATTAGAAAAGAACAGAATCCAGAGTCTCCATAATTTCTTATTCATAATGTCCAGAATACAATCCAAAATAACTCAGTATATGAAAAACTAGGAAAATGGAACATATTCTCAATAGAAAATACAATCAACTTAGACCAACTCAAAGATAAGCCTGATGTTAGAATTATTAGGTAAGGATTTTAGAGCAGTTATGATAACTATCCTCAGTGAATAAAAAATATGCCTGCAATCAATAAAAAGATAGAACATCTCAGCAAAGAAACAGAAATGATTAAAAAGATCTGAAAGGAAGTTCTAGGACTGAAAACTACAATTATGAGATTTCAAAAAAATCACTCAGTGAATTAGAAGCAGAATGGAGATAGCCAAAGAAAGAATAAAAGAATTTGAACCTGGCCCTGGCCGGTTTGGTTCAGCAGTTAGAGCGTCGGCCTGCGGTCCTGAGAGACCCGGGTTCGGTTCCCGCTAAGGGCGCGTACCTCAGTTGCAGTTTGTCCCCGACCCTGGTCGGTTGTGCGGGTGGCAGCCACTCGATGTGTTCCTTTCACATCGATGTTTCTCTCTCTCTCTCTGTTCCTCTCTCTCCCTCCCACTCTACCTGAACAAAAAATGGAAAAATGTCCTCGGGTGAGGATAAAAAAAAAAAAAAAGAATTTGAACCTGGCTGGTGTGGCTCAGTGAATTGAATGTTGCCCTGTGGACTGAGAGGTCCCGGTTTTGATTCCGGTCGGCACACATGCCCAGGTTGCAAGCTCAATCCCCCAGTAGGGGGCGTGCAGGAGGCAGTCAATCGATATCTCTCTCTCTCATCAATGTTTCTATCTCCCTTCCTCTCTCTAAAAAATCATTAACAGCCCTGGCCGGTTTGGCTCAGCGGTTAGAGCATCAGCCTGCGGTCCGGAGGGACCTGGGTTCGGTTCCCGCTAAGGGCACGTACCTCGGTTGCAGTTTGTCCCCGGCCCTGGTTGGTTGTGCGGGTGGCCACCACTCGATGTGTCCCTTTCACGTCGATGTTTCTCTCTCTCTCTCTTCCTCTCCCTCCCTCCCGCTCTATCTGAACAAAAATGGAAAAGTGTTCTCGGGTGAGGATGATAAAAAAAAAAAAAATCATTAACAAACATTTTTAAAAAGGAATGTTTAAAAAAAAGAATTTGAAGATAAAGTAATAGAAATTATCTAATGTGAAGAACAGAGGTGGCGGGGAAAGATTTAAAAAGTGAGGAACTTGGAGTGACTCTCAGAAAACGAATTACACTCCCCCTATGAGCAGTGGTTCAGTATCCACTAGTTCAGTGTTTGTGGTGACTTTATAAGATGTAACTACTGTGAATAATGAGAATCAGCTGTGGAGGATACAGTCCAAGACTCCCAATGGAGGCCTGAAACCACAGATAGTACTGAATCCTATGTGTACTGTGTTTTTCCTATACATACATACATACATACACACCTATGATAAAGTTTAATTTATAAGTTAGGCACAGTAAGATTAACAACAATAACTAATAATAAATTAGAAAAATTATAACTATATACTATAATAAAAATACAGTAACAAAATAAAAATAACATATTATACTCACCTTTTCACTTATAAGAAGCACTTCACAGCTTCTCTTTGGCATATCCAAATTGTCAGCATCACTACTCTTGTGCTTTTGGGGCCATTATTAAGTAAAATAAGGGTTACATAAACACAAGTACTGTGATACTATGACAGTTGATCTGATAACTGAGAAGACTACTAAGTGACTATTGGGTGGGTAACGGATACACTAGAGAAAGGGATGATTCACCTCTAGGGCAGGGGGAAGCAAAATGGTGCTAGATTTCATCATGCTACTTAGAATGGCAAACAATTTAAAACTTATGATTTATTTGTTTCTGGAATTTTCCATTTAATATTTTCAGGCCACAATTGATTGTGGGTAAGTGAAACTACGAATAAGGGCAGACTTTCGTATATACAATAAAAAATAAAAGTTGATGATCTTTTAAAAAAGAATAAGTGATTTGGGATTGGCTGTAGTTCTAGGTTTATCTAGGTAACTACTACTGCTGTCCTCTGTGTGTTGTACAGAGTTGACTTCTTAGAAAAACCGTGAAGTACTTGAGAACTTTGCATATGGTTTTATAGTGACTAAGTATGGCAGCATTTGATATTGAAACTTTTTCTCTTTTTTTTAATCCTCACTCGAGGATATTTTTTAATTTATCTTTGGATAGAGTGGGAGGGAGAGAGAGAGAAACATCGAAGTAAGAGGGACACATCGACTGGTTGCCTCCCCCACAGCTCTGACCAGGGCAGGGGATGAACTGTCACTGTGGTACATGCCCTTGGTCAGAATCGAACCCGTGACTCATTGGTCCGTGGGCTGACGCTCTACCGCTGAGCCAAACCGGCCAGGGCTTCTTTTTAAAATTTTGTTTTTATTGATTTTTTTAGGGAGAGAGAAACATTGATTGGCTGCCTTCTACACACTCCGCTGGCGGTTGAGCCTGAAACCTGGGCATGTACCCTGACTTAGAATCGAACCAGCAACCTTTTAGTGCATGGGATGATGCTTAACCAACTGAGCCACACTGGTGGTGCCCTTGCTTTTTTTTTTAATCATCCTTACCCGAGGACATTTTTGCATTTATCTTCAAATAGAGCAGGAGGAAAAGAGGGTGGAAGAGAGAGAGAGAAACATCGATTTGAGAGAGACACATCGAGTGGTTGCCACCCACATGACCCCAACCTGGGTGGGGACAAACTGCAACCAAGGTATGTGCCCTTAGTGAGAACTGAACCCAGGTCTTTCTGGTCCACAGGCCTACGCTCTACCGCTGATCCAAACCAGCCAGGGCTCCCTTGCTTTTTAATATTGAAAGGTAATTCTCAGAGCTTAGGTTTTCTTCTTCTAATCTTTAATTTTAGATGACAGAAGAATAATCTATTTTCTTTTTCTTTTTTTTTATCCTCACCCGAGGACATTTTCCCATTTTTTTGTTCAGGTAGAGTGGGAGGGAGAGAGAGGAACAGAGAGAGAGAGAGAAACATCGATGTGAAAGGAACACATCGAGTGGCTGCCACCCGCACGACCGACCAGGGCCGAGGACAAACTGCAACCGAGGTACGCGCCCTTAGCGGGAACCGAACCCGGGTCTCTCAGGACCGCAGGCCAACGCTCTAACCGCTGAGCCAAACCGGCCAGGGATTTTTTTTTTTTTTTTTTTTATCCTCATCTGAGGACATTTTTCCTTTTTTTTTTTGTACAGACAGAGTGGGAGGGAGAGAGAGGAAGAGAGAGAGAGGGAAACATCGATGTGAAAGGGACACATTGAGTGGCTGCCACCCGCACGAGCAACCAGGGCCGGGGACAAACTGCAACCGAGGTACATGCCCTTAGCGGGAACCGAATCCGGGTCTCTCTGGACCGCAGGCCAACGCTCTAACCGCTGAGCCAAACCGGCCAGGGCAGAATAATCTATTTTCTACTCTATCTAGTGGGAGCTAAGTAGTAGGCTTTAGAATTAATTCCTTCGAGATGATCAACAAGTCTTAACACCAGGTTATATCTTCAAGAATAAGCAAAACCTGAAGCATCTTCAGGGGTAAGAGTTGAGGATTAATTTTTAATTGATAGCTGAGTTAGATTCTGAGCCAAACCCAGGCCTCCACCCAGGAATGATTTTTAATTCCTTCTTTTGAGTTTAGTGTTGGACTCTGATGACAAAACTGCTCCTAATAACATTATGAATAGTAGTTTCACTAACGTTTGTGCATTTGGAGGTTACTCTCCTACTTCTTTGTGAGAGAGAGGCAAACCCTGACTAAAAGAAAAAATGAATGATGTTGTGTATGACATTATGTTTGGGTTTTTTTAATTACAGCAGTTACACATGTTCCATCCAAAAAGTTTAGTGCATGTGTCCTGGGTTCACCTTGTGTCTGTCTGTCCAGACTGGGAACTAGGACCTAAAGACATAGCACAAATGGCAAGTTATAAGTAAATGGACAAACTTAATGGAAACTTTCTTTTATTGGTTTTGTCTTATCCTGAAAGTTATTTTGACAACATTTTTGGTGTGTTTTTTTGTGCTATGGGTACAGTAAACAGGCCTGGTTTTCTTCCCAGAGCTAGTTTCACAGACACTGCTCCTTTTAAACAGATCGAAGGCTCCATGTGAAAAGCAAATGAAAAGAACACATATAAAAATGACTGGGATCCAGGTAATAATTATTCCTCTGTAAACTTTTAAAAAGTGCTTAGCAGAGCCCTTTTAGGACTGAAATTAAAGAGCATCTTCCCTTCCTGGGAGTATGAAGCTACAGCCAGTTGATTAAGGCAGCAATTCTGTTAATCATCTTTTGCTACTGGCCAGAGCTGGAGTATTTACAGTATTGATATTATTCATAAAAGGCATGTAATAAGATTTCAGCATTTGTTGGACATTTGTTTACTAGAGAGACAGAGGCATAGAGGAACTTTAAAATATGTATTTTATAAGTTTATAAATTATCTCTTTCCCTCCAAACAGTTCCCTCTTTACTTACTCTTAGACATCCTAGTTGCTATGGCTCCATTTTAGTCTTAGAAGAAAAAAAATCCTCTTAGGCCATGTATTAGTTCCCTGTGGTTGCAATAACAAAGCATCACAAACTAGGTGATTTAAAACAACAAAAATGTACTGTCTCATAGCTCTAGAGGCTAGCAGTCCAAAGGCAAGATGTTGACAGGGCCACATTCCCTCTGACCTACTGTAGGAAATTCTTCCTTGCCTCTCCCTAGCTTCCAGTGGTTTTCCAGGAATCTTTGGCATTTACTGACTTGTAGATCCATAACTCCTATCTCTACCTTTGTCAATCATATACATTCTCTTTGTGTGTCAATGTTTTTACCTGGCTTTCTTCATAGAAGGACACCAGTAATATTGGATTAGGGGCCCACCCTTATCTTAACTAGTTACTTCACAGAAACCCTGTTCCCAATAAGTTCACATTCTGAGGTCCTGGGGGTTAGGACTTCAAAATATATTCTCCTGGGAAGCAGGGGGCACAACACAACCCATAACAGGCCCCTAAGATTCCATAGTCCTTTCTCTTTTGTGCTTATGCTTCTCCACCTGTTCATTATTGCTGCATCTTGAGAAGAGCCTGTTTGTGTGGGGCATTTCTGTTTCTGTCACTCTCTTCCTTTTCTTTTTTTTTTAAACTATGTTTCTGTGCTACATCCCAGAGCCTCAGGAAGGCAAGACGAACATTGTTTCTGACATGTTTACCTTGAAATGAACGGATTCTCACAGTTGAATAGAGAAAATAATGAGGGAGCATAGAATAATTTGGGGAGCTGTTGGTCTTGGTGCAAGTTCTGTTCTTAGTGCAAACCTCTTAACATCTGTGAACCTCATTTTCACATCAGTCCTCCCTACCTGATAGAGTTGTGGCAAGAATGAGATAGGATAACTTGTAAAAGTCCACAAATTGTAAAGGGCTGTAAATATAAAAGACAACAATGCTGAATATAACTACTTATTGTTGTTGTTATTGTTGTTATTATTACTACCACTGCCATTACTACTACCATCAAAGATAATTTTATATTTAATCTAAATGAACAGGCCATTTATTTCATGGTCGGACCTTTTAGAGCCTTACACCTTATCATGCCAAGCTCTCACCATCAGTCATCTCAGATTTTGGAAGACCGACTTTATTATATGGAACCCAGCCTTCCCGCACTGTACAAGGATCTCAGTTGCACATGCCAGCTCATTCTTCCTCAGGATGGGTACCAACGCAACTGGAAAAACACAGAAGAACCTAAATGTTTTGCAGTTACTGAACCACCAGTAATTGGACTTAATGTATGTTTGAACTTGATTTGACCTCCAACACTATTATTGTTTTTTCCCTTTCTTACCTACCACAAGGAAGCAGTGGATATAGTACTACAAAATACTAATCATAAAGCAGGCACTGTGCTAGGTGCATTACTGGATTGTTTCAGTTGATTCTCTCAGGAAATCTGAGGTGTAGGTGGTGTTATCCCCATTTTACAGATGACTAAAGGAAGCCCCTCAAGGTTAAGCAAACTACTCAAGACCACATTACTAGCAACTGGCAAAGATGACTTAAACCCAGCTGTGTCTCTCCTGTTTCCTAACTTTATTAGACTACTTTTTTTTTAATCCTCACCTGAGGATGTGTTTTTATTGAATTTAGAGAGAGAGGCAGGGAGAGAGAGAGAGAGAAACATTGATCTGTTGACTCCTATACACACCCAGATTGGAGATCAAATCTGCAATCATTTGGTTACAGGATGATGCTTCAACCAACTGAGCCACCCAGCTAGGACCAGACTGACTATTGTTTAAAGAAAGAGGAAATCAAGGTTATTTTTAAGGCAAAGAATTACACCAATAATGTGTGAAAATATATTTCCTATGCTGAGGAGATTTAAAGTGACATTCTAGTTTATTGAGTAGAGACTTGTACCAAGTTCCAGTTCCTGTTTAGCCATATACTTTTTCTTTAAATAATAAAGTCTTCATCGTTTCTCTGTGTCAAGATGTTGCCCCAAAATTTTGATGACTTTTACACCTGTTATATATGTGTGTTTATATATATATGTATATATATTTAGGAACTTATCTTATTCTGTTTTGTCTCAAGGCCAGCATAATTTGCTATCTTTTACTTCTTAATATCTAGTCAGACCAGAAGTACAACTTTTCAAATATTTATTCCCACACATTAAAAACGAAACATTTAGCCCTGGCTGGTTTGGCTCAGCGGTTAGAACATCGGCCTGTGGTCCAGAGAGACCCGGGTTCGGTTCCCACTAAGGGCACGTACCTCGGTTTCAGTTTGTCCCCGGCCCTGGTTGGTCATGTGGGTGACAACCACTCATTGTGTCCCTTTCACGTCGATGTTTCTCTCTCTCTCTCTCTCTCTCTCTCTCTCTCTCTCTCTCTTGTTCTCTCTCCCTCCCACTCTATCTGAACAAGAAATGGAGAAATGTCCTCAGATGAGGATTAAAAAAAAAAAAAACTAAACGTTTAGTCATTAATGAATGCCTGTTTATCCAAGGAGCTCTACCACCTGTCAAGTACAAGATTTGTATATAGCAGTGATTTTCAACCTTTTTCATCTCATGGTACACATAAACTAATTACTAGAATTCTGCGGCACACTGTAAAAAAAGTATTTCTTGCCAATCTGGCAAAAAAAAAAAAAAAAATAGGTATAATTTAGATTGATTTATAAAAAATAATAATAGTGGGGATTCCAAAATGGCGGCAGAGTGAATGGAAGCTACACAGACCATCTCCCAGGACCAAACAGGAATTAAAACAAAAATAAAGACAAATCGTCAGGAAAAAGCAACAGAAAAGCAGTTTCCGAGGACCATATAACTAGGGACCCTGACTCGATCCTAGAGAGGGAGCCACAAACAGCAGAACACCAAGAAGAAGGCATTCAAGTTCAAGAAGCACAGGGCCCCAAGTAAGAAGAACCCAAACAGGCCCACACCAAGACGCATAGTGATCAAAATGCCAAAAATTAAAGACAAAGAGAGAATCCTAAAAGCAGCAAGAGAAAAGCAACAGGTTACCTACAAAGGAAACCCCATAAGGCTCTCAGCTGACTTCTCAACAGAAACACTACAGGCCAGAAGGGAATGGCATGAGGTAATCAAGGTCATGAAAAACAAGGATCTGAATCCAAGACTACTCTACCCAGAAAGGCTATCATTCAAAATAGAAGGTCAAATTAAGAGCTTCCCAGACAAAAAAAAAAAGGCTAAGGGAATACATTAGCACCAAACCAGCAATGCAAGAAATGTTAAAATGACTGCTGTAGTTAACAGGAGAAATAGGAAGAAAAATAGAACCACACTAAACAAAAATGGCAATAAATAAGTACGCATCAATAATCACCTTAAATGTAAGTGGATTGAATGCTCTGATAAAAAGACACAGAGTAGCTGATTAGATAAGAAAGCATAACTCATCTATGTTGTTTACAAGAGACCCACCTCACAACAAAAGACTCACATAGGTTGAAAGTGAAGGGATGGAAAAAATCTTCCAAGCAAACGGAAAGGAAAAAGAAGCTGGTGTAGCAATACTCAAATCTGATAAAATAGATTTCAAAATGAAGGCCATAACTAGAGACAAAGAAAGCCACTACATAATATTGAAAGGATCTATCCAACAGGATGATATAACCTTGATAAACATATATGCACCCAATATAGGAGCACCAATATATATTAAAAATCTTCTGGAAGACTTCAAAGGAGAAATTGATAGCAATACAATCATAGCAGGGGACTTCAACACACTGCTGACATCACTGGATAGATCCTCTAGACAAAAACATTAGCAAGGAAACAGAGACTCTAAATGAAGCACTAGACCAAATGGATTTAATAGATATCTACAGAGAATTACACCCCAAACCTACAGAATTCACATTCTTCTCAAGTGCACCTGGGACATTCTCAAAGATAGACTACATGTTAGGACACAAAGCAAGTCTCTACAAGTTCAAGAAGATTGAAACCATATCAAGCATCTTCTCAGATCACAATGGCATGAAACTAGAAATCAATTGCAACAAAAACATGCAAAGACATTTGAACACATGGAGGCTAAATAGCATGTTATTAAACAACAAATGGTCACTGAGGAGATCAAGGAAGAAAATAAAAACTTCCTGGAATCCAATGATAATGGCCACACAACAACACAAAACCTATGGGATACAGCAAAAGCAGTTCTGAGAGGCAAGTTCATAGCACTACAGGCCTACCTCAAGAAGCAAGAACAATCTCTAATAGACTATCTAACCTCACAACTTAAAGAACTAGAAAGCAAACAAAAAGAAAACCCCAGAGCAAGTAAAAGGAAGGAAATAGTAAAGATTAGAGCAGAAGTAAATGACATAGAGTCTAAAAAAACAATTCAAAGGATCAATGAAACAAAGAGCTGGTTTTTCGAAAAGATAAACAAGATTGATGGACCCTTAGCTAGACTCACCAAGAAACAGAGAGAGAACCCAAACACACAAAATCAGAAATGAAAGAGGAGAAGTAATAACTGATACCACAGAAATACAGAGGATTGTTAACAACTACTATGAACAACTATATGACAACAAATTTGACAATCTAAGCGAAATGGATAAATATCTAGAAACACATAGTCTCCCAAAACTGGACCAGGAAGAGATAGAAAACTTGAACAGACAAATAACAACAGAAGAAATTGAAGCTGTAATCAAGACTCTCCCAGCAAACAAAAGCCCAGGCTCCGATGGCTTCACAGGGGAGTTTTACCGAACATTCAAAAAAGAACTAACACCTATCCTTTTCAAACTATTTCAAAAAATTCAAGAAGAAGGAAGACTTCCAAACTTGTTTTATGAAGCCAGCATAATTCTAATTCCAAAACCAAAAAAAGACATTACAAAGAAAGAAAACTACAGGCCAATATCCTTGATGAACATAGATGCCAAAATTCTGAACAAAATAGTAGCAAATCGGATCCAGCAACACATCAAAAAACTTATTCACCATGACCAAGTGGGATTCATTCCAGGGATGCAAGGCTGGTACAATATTTGCAAATCAGTAAATGTGATACACCACATAAACAAAATGAAGAATAAAAACCACTTGATCATATCAATAGATGCCGAAAAAGCCTTCAGCAAAATCCAGCTTCCAGTTCTGATAAAAACGCTCAGCAATAGAGGGATCATATCTTGACATAATAAAGGCCATATATGAAAGACCTACAGCCAACATCATACTCAATGGGCAAAAACTAAAAACATTTCTCCTAAGAACAGGAACAAGACAAGGATGCCCCACTTTCACCACTCTTATTTAACATAGTTCTGGAAGTCTTAGCCACAGCAATCAGACAGGAAGACAAAATAAAATGGATCCAAATTGGAAAGGAGGAAGCGAAACTGTCATTATTCACAGATGACATGATACAATACGTAGAAAACCCCAAAGACTCCATCAAAACTCTCTAGACTTAATAAATGAATTTGGCAAAGTAGCAGGATACAAAATTAACGTCAAGAAATCAACGGCATCCTTATACACCAATGATGAACTCACAGAAAAAGAAACTAAGAAAACAATCCCATTTACCATTGCAGCAAAAAAATAAGATGTCTAGGAATAAACTTAACCAAAGAAATAAAGGACCTATTTGCAGAAAACTACAGGTCATTGAAAAAAGAAATAGAGGAAGATATAAAAAAGTGGAAGCACATACCTTGTTCATGGATTAGAAGAATTAACATCATTAAAATGTCCATACTGCCCTGGCTGGTTTGGCTCAGTAGTTGGAGCATCAGCCTGCAGACCAGAGAGTCTCGGGTTCAGTTCCCACTAGGGCCACGTACCAAAAAAGAAAAAGAAAATGTCCATACTACCCAAAGCAATTTATAGATTCAATGCAATCCCCATCAAAATAGCAACGACATATTTCACAGAACTAGAACAAATACTTCAAAAGTTCATATGGAACCAAAAAAGATCTTGAATAGCCACAATAATTTTGAAAAAGAACAAAGTTGGAGGGATCACATTACCAGATATCAGGTTATACTACAAAGTGACTGTAATCAAAACAGCCTGGTACTGGCACAAGAACAGGCATATGGACCAGTGGAACAGAACAGAGAACCCAGAAATGGACCCAAGGCAACATGCTCAATTAATATCTGACAAAGGTGGCAAGAGCATACAGTGGAGTAAAGACAGCCTCTTTAATAAATGGTGTTGGGAAAATCGGACAGCTTCATGCAAAAAGTGAAACTAGACCATCAACTTACACAATACACAAAAATAAACTCAAAATGGATAAAAGACTTAAATGTGACCCGTGAATCCATAAAAATTCTAGAAGAAAATGTAGGCAACAAATTTTCAGACATCATACGCAGCAGAATTTTCACTGATACATCACCTAAGGCAACAGAAACAAAGGAGAAACTGAACACATGGGATTACATCAAACTCAAAAGCTTCTGCACAGCAAAAGAAACAACCATCGAAATGGAAGGGCAACCCACTGTATGGGAGAACATCATTGTCAATGATACATCAGATAAGGGGTTAATTTTCAAAATATATAGAGTACTCATACAACTCAACAAAAGGAAGACAAAGAACCCAATTAAAAAATGGGCAGAGGAGCTGAATAGTCACCTCTCCAAACAGGACATACAAATGGCTAAGAGACATGTGAAGAAATGCTGAACATCACTAATCATCAGAGAGATGCAAATTAAAACAACAATGAGGTATCACCTCACACCTGTCAGAATGGCCGCCATCATCAAATCATCAAAAAAGTGTTGGTGAGGTTGTAGAGAAAAGGGGACTCTAGTACACTGCTGGTGGGAATGCAGACTGGTGCAGCCACTGTGGAAAACACTGTGGTGTTACCTCAAAAAATTAAAAATTGAACTTCCATTTGACCCAGTGATCCCACTTCTAGGAATATATCCTAAGAAGCCTGAAACACCAATCGGAAAGAATATATGTACCCCCATGTAGCAGCACTATTTACAATAGCTAAGATCTGGAAACAGCCCAAGTGTCCATCAGTAGACGAATGGATAAAAAAGCTTTGGTACATATACACAATGGAGTGCTATGCAGCTGTAAGAAAGAAAGATCTCTTATCCTTTGTGATGACATGGAGGGACCTGGAAAGTATCATCCTAAGTGAAACAAGCCAAACAAAGAAAGACAAGTATCATATGATCTCACTTATTTGTGGAATGTAATGAACATAACAGTTTGAGGAATGGGGTAGTCCCAGAGACGTGGAAGTGGGGTACAGACTGACAATCCCCCGAAGAGGGGGTAGTGGGGAAGAGATAAACCACAGAACTTATATGCATGTATGCATGAACAATGGACATGGACAACAAAGCTGGGGGCAGGGTGGGGAGGGAGGGGAAGAGGGAATCAGTGTAGTAATAAGGAGAAACATCTGTAACAAAAATAAATTAATTAATTTAAAATAAAGTGAGATGAAAAATAATAATTATAATAATAATAGTAATTACCTATACCCTTTTGCTCCGAAGTGACTTTTTAAAAATCAGGTGCCTGTACTTGTATTTAAGGATTTCTGATACTAAGAATTAACCAATCAGATGCAACCTTATTATGCAGTGTGACCAATAAGATGCGACTTTATTATGTGACCTATATGTTTATGGTTTAAGACAGGGCATTCATACCAAATGCCTATTGTTTTTTTGGCTGTTGTCATTTTTTTTATTTGACAATCTAAGTCAGCGGTTCTCAACCTATGGGTCACGACCCCTTTTGGGGTCGAACAACTTTTTCACAGGGGTCGCCTAAGACATAACAGTAGCAAAATTACAGTTATGAAGTAGCAACGAAAATAATTTTATGGTTGGGGGTCACCACAACATGAGGAACTGTATTAAAGGATCGCGGCATTAGGAAGGTTGAGAACCACTGAAAGTGGAAAGAAGTCAGTGTCCCTGACTAAATAGTCAGGTATTCCATGTTTTAAAAATTCTTGTAGCCCTGGCCGGTTTGGCTCAGTGGTTGGAGCATCAGCCTGCGGTACAGAGAGACCCGGGTTCGGTTCCCGCTAAGGGCACGTATCTCGGTTGCAGTTTGTCCCCGGCCCTGGTTGGCCGTGCGGGTGGCAGCCACTCGATGTGTCCCTTCACATCGATGTTTCTCTCTCTCTCTCTTCCTCTCTCTCCCTCCCGCTCTAGCTGAACAAAAAATGGAAAAATGTCCTCGGGTGAGGATAAAAAAAAAAATTCTTGTAGTACACTGGTAGAAAATCACTGGTTTATAGGTTAGCAACTCAGAAGTCATGCTCTTAAATTTCTGAGTTAAAGAGGGTTTGTAGCTAGACAACCCTGGAGATAACCAGCGGCCTTTTTCAGGGGCATATTTATCCCAGGATCTGAGCCAGGTCTGAGAGAGCAGGACTGGAGGGTATCAGGAGAGGAGCAGTGCCAGGCTGGAGAGAGACCCAACCTTCGGGAAGTTAGTGAATAGGAGAAAGACAAGGCCCAGTCCAGGTAGATGAAGGCTGCTGCTGCTGACCCAAAGGGAGGTAAAGTGAGTGTGCTCCGTTCATTAATAGTGCAATAGCCTCCACTTACCCTTACCTTGCTTTCTCCCCTCACATAATTTCTTAAATTGAGATATTCTTAACCATTAAATTTACCCTTTTTAAAGTGTACAATACAGCCCTGGCCAGTTTGGCTCAGCGGTTAGAGCATTGGCCTGCGGTCTGGAGAGACCCGGGTTCGGTTCCCGCTAAGGGCATGTACCTCGGTTGCAGTTTGTCCCCGGCCCTGGTTGGTCGTGCAGGTGGCAGCCACTTGATGTGTCCCTTTCACATAGGCTGCCATATAGAAAACAGAAGGATTAAGTGATTAAGATACACAAACTAGAAGACATCAGGAGACATACTTACTGCTCAAACACACTTCCAACCAGGGTTTCTATTCATCTCCATTTTAAGAGGTATGGCTCATCAACTTCTGAACTTTTTTGAGTTTCTGTGATGCATTAGGCTTGCTTCTGGGCTTTGGTTTAATGAATCAATTTATCATCCAAACCAGGACACTTTCAAGAGTAAAAGAGGACACTATTAATAATTATACCAATCTCGCACACATAAAACACACTAACCTGGGCAAGTCAGGATTTATCCAGCTGCTTCTATTGTTGCCATTGCCTTATTAGTTCTTTTTGTTCTGATCACTTAATGCCATTTTTATCCATTTACTGTCATTTTAGTGGGGTTTTGGGAGAGAGCAGTGGTGTGTGCATGTGTTCAATCCACCAGCTTTCAGGAGGCAGCCTCAATTTTCCTTCTTTATTGATGGAGAAAGTAGGTGTGGGAGACATATGTAACTATAGTTAGAGCTCTTTTGGTTTTAAGCAACAGAAACCTAGTCTGAACTAGCTTAAGCAAAGATAACATTTTAGCCTCCTGACTCCAAAGAAGAATGAACAAGCGTGTTGTGGGGAAAGCTGGGATGGAGCTGGTCATCACTGGCTCTTAGTCTCAGGAACTACACTGCTTCATCTCTTGTCTCTGCTTCTCTTGCATTTTGCCTTCATTCTCTTGCACTGGAGTCCAGCTTTCTTCCTATGGCAGCAACATGGCCACTGCCAGCTGCATCTTATGTCCTGTAATCAGATTCCCTCTCTAGGCCTGAAATGCAAAATTTTGAGGGGGAAATATTTAATGTTCCAAGATCAGGTGCGCATTCCAAGCTGAGCCAGGTAGGGGTACATGGGGTTGCTGGTTTATATAAAAACGTGTTCGGCCTCCAGCATAGCCATTTGTGAGAGGAGAGGCTGTGGTCAGTGCTTAGGAGTAGAGGATAGTTCCATAGATTTCCTCAACAGTAACTTGGCCAAATCCTTATGGCATTAGTGATGAATTTGAGAAGTAAAGCTGAACAGATTAGGATGCAGTCCCTTACTGTGACTGCTAAAATATAAATGTTCTACCTTTTCCTTTTTAAAAAAAAATTTTTTTCTTTATTGATTTTAGAGAGAGAAGAAGGGAGAGGGAGAGACAGATAGAAACATCAGTGAGATAGAACATCAGTGGGCCGCCTCCTGCATGCCCCCACTGGGGATCGAGCCCACAACCTGGGCATGTGCCCTGACCGGGAATCGAACCGGTGACCTCTTGGTGCATGGGTCGATGCTCAACCACTGAACCACACCAGCTGGGCTAAATGTTCAACCTTTTCTAGTGATAATACAAGTGACAGTTTGGAAGTCCTATCATTAAAACTGCTCCCTTTCTGCCTTGCCTGCGTGCCATTTACATAGATCTACATGCATTAGAACTTGGTTTGTCTTCCTCTTCTGCATCAGACTTGTGCTATTTTATTTTCTGTGGAATAGCTTTCTCTTTACCCTTAGTCTGATCTAAAATGGCCTAGAAGATGATAGAATTGTATACCTGAAACCTATGTAATTTTATTAACCAATGTTATCCCCAATTAATTTAATTTAAAAAGTAAATAAAAAATAAAATGGCCAAGAAGAAGTTAATATTATTTAAACACAGAATTTTTTTTTCCACTTGTTTCTAAATATTTTTTTTATTTTTTATTTTTTTATTATTTTTATAATGAATTTTTATTTATTTTTTTGTTACAGATATTTTACCTTTTTACCCCATTGGCACCCCCCACCCCACCCCCCCTCCACCCTGTCCCCGGCTTAGTTGTCCATGTCCATTGGTCATGCATACATGCATATAAGTTCTGTGGTTTATCTCTTCCCACCCTCCCCGCCCCCCATCCCCTCTTCTGAGGGATGTCAGTCTGTGCCCTACTTCCATGTGTCTGGGTCTACTGTATTCCTCAGACTGTTATGGTCATTATATTCCGTATATAAGTGAGATCATGTGGTATTTGTCTTTTTCTGCTTGGCTTCTTTCACTTAAGATAATACTTTCCAGGTCCCTCCATGTCGTCTCAAAGGATAAGAGATCTTTCTTTCTTACCGCTGCATAGTACTCCATTGTGTATATGTACCACAGCTTTTTTATCCATTTGTCTACTGGTGGACACTTGGGCTGTTTCCAGATCTTAGCTATTGTAAATAGTGCTGCTATGAACATGGGGGTACATATATTCTTCCTGATTGGTAAACACAGAATTTTTTAATGTTGGAGGTGGAAGGGGCCTTAGAGACTATTTAATTTATATCTTACAAAAATTTCCCTTGGCTTATTAACCTTGTGAGTTGCTCCTTTGATATAAGGTCTCCATGGTCAAATGAGTTTGGAAAATGCTGCATTCAACTATATATTCTCCCCTTGGAGGCTTGGTGCATATTAGCCTATTAAGGAGTCTGAGAACTCCTGCAGCAAAGAAAACTAACAGTTCCCTCAACTCATTTACCAAGGAACCCTTTTCTCATTATAAGCATGCCAAGTAATAATGTTCCATGGAACATACTTTGGGAAATAGTCCAACAATCTTATTTTATGAATGAGGAAATAAAGTTCATGAAGAGACTGTAGTTATAATTTTCTAAAGCCAATGCCAGGAAGAATTAGCACTCATTTCCAGTTGTTCCTGGTAGCTTATATTGGCCAAGTACTAATGAAAGTATAGTATTTCCTCCTCTCCCTCTTACCTAATTCACTTGTTCACTTGGAACAAGGTTCATCTTATTATCCAGGGCATCTTAGGTAACATCACAAAGGTGAATTGGAGCACAAGTTATGCACCAGATTTGGGAAGGTCTACTGTCAGCATCTTTTCTCTAGATAAGACCCAAAATACAGCTATCTTATCCTGGCAACTCAGATATACATTGAATAGCTGATTTTTCAAAATGATAAACTACTCTGGAAAATTCCAACAAATCAAAATATTGTCTTCTCTCAATTTACACTGTAGTTGCATTCCTGAAAAATTCAGTGTATATTAAAACTTCACAATAATACTTTTACTGAGCATTTACTATATGATAGCACTTATATCTAAGTATTTTACATTAAATAATTCATTTTATCTTCATAATAATCCAATTTAGGTATGATTAATATCCCCATTCTACACATGAGGGAACAAAGAGAAAATAAGTAATTTGTCCAACAACTTCTAAGTGACAGAGCAGATGAGTCCAGGCAGCATGGCTCCAGAACTGGCACTTAGAGTTCTGTGACTGTCATCTGAAGGACTCAGAAACTGAGTCACTTGGGCTTTTTCTACACAGATCATGACTAACAGAAAACTGCTTCAGGTCCAGGAACTTGACACCCAAAAGACTACCTCCTGATGGTTTATTTACTGTCTATCCTGGAAAATGATGGAACAGTGAGAGGAGTGTTTTGGGTTAGCCTTGGACCCAGATGTCCTGTCCTCCCAGGACCTACCAATGTGAACCCTTCAGAAAGCAGAGACAGAAAACAACCCTGGCTTCCTCATGTTCCATTATCTCTTGCCAAAAACACAGTCTGACCGTGGACTACACCATCCAGTGACTTCCCATACTGAACACAGAACTAAAAAAAGCAAGGAGCAGAGAAAAACTGATGGAGACCAAATACCTTCGGGGCTGCCAGGCTGGGGAATGAGAGTCTTGGGACTTTCCTCCTACCCTGCAGCCTGATTGGGAATTGTTTCTTCCTCTGAAAGTGATTATTCTGATACTTAAATCGCCTCTGGGTTGCAAAACCCACTTTACCTTTGCTCTGTTCTTTAAAAGGCAATTCTGGCCCTAGCCGGTTTGGCTCAGCGGTTAGAGCGTCGGCCTTCGGTCCTGAGAGACCCAGGTTCGGTTCCCGCTAAGGGCACGTACCTCGGTTGCAGTTTGTCCCCGGCCCTGGTTGGTTGTGCGGGTGGCAACCACTCGATGTGTCCCTTCACATCGATGTTTCTCTCTCTCTGTTCCTCTCTCTCCCTCCCACTCTACCTGAACAAAAAATGGAAAAATGTCCTTGGGTGAGGATAAAAAAATAAAATAAAAGGGAATTCTGACTCAGTGTTCCCTCCTTGGGTGACTTGAAATGACATTCAGGGTTGATGTTCTGGCGTCTATTCCAGCTCATTGCTCATCGCCTCATGGTTTGTTTGCTCTTAGCAAATCTGCTCCAAATAAATACCATGTTCTCTGGGGTTTAGTATTTAATAATAATATAACTAGCATTTATTAAGGGCTCATTATATGGCAGGCAAGTGCTAAGTTCTTTATATTAATTATGTCATTGATAACAACCCCGTGAGAGAAATAATGCTTATTAAGTCTATTTACAGATAAGAAAATTGAGGTTCAAAAGTTTACGTTTTGATACCCAGGTCAGACAGACAGTAAAAAGTAGGACTGAGTGCAAACCGAGGCTGCCTTGTTGACAGCTTGGCTATTCTGAAGGCACTAATTCAAACTGGCCTGAGACTATACTTGGGGAAGAGCTGAACTGTTAACAGGTATATTGGGACAAACTTGGGTTCCTAAGACCCTGTTTCCTTAACCACTGGACCTTCTATTCTAATTCTCCGGGGGCAACAGGTATTCAGTTTCTTAGGGAGCAGCCAGAGAGATCTTTCTGAAATACAGATCTGCTGAGATCCAATCCCCACCTAACATTTTTCAATGATTCCCTATGGTCCATAAAATAAAAACCAGGCTCTTTAACAGGACATACAAGGCTTTGTATAACCTGGACCCAACTGACTTCTATAACTATCTCTCCTATACTTCTCCTTATATGCCCTGAGAACTACATGCCAACTCCAGATAACCTACATACTAATTCTTGCCTCCACCTCGTGGTCCATACTGTTTCTTATGCCTCAGGTGCCTTCTCCCCACCCTCCTACTCCCCAACCCATGTATCTGCTAAGCTTTTATTCCTCCTTTAGGACTCTACTTAAGTGTCATACTTATTGTGAAAAGACTTTCCTGGTTTCTCAGGTAAAATTAGTCCTGACTTCTCTAGTCTCTGTAGGACTAGAGTAGATATTGTGCTTTGTTCACATCTGATGTCAATAGCAGACTGTGAGCCCCTGAACACACCAGTCACTTAAAAAAAAAAAAAAAAAATTGTGATGAAATTTACCATCTTAACCATTTTTTTAATTAATATTTTTCTTTATTGATTTTAGAGAGAGAGGAAGGGAGAGGGAGAGAGAAACAGAAACATCGATGAGAGAGAACATTGACTGGCCGCCTCCTGCATGCCCCCCACTGGGGACCTGGCTCACCTGGGCATGTACCCTGACCAGGACTTGAACCAGTGACCTCTTAGTACATGGGTCAATGCTTAACCACTGAGCCACACCAGCCAGGCCCATCTTAACCATTTTTAAGTGTATAGTTCAGTAGCATTTTTAAAAATATATTTTTATTGATTTTTAGAGAGAGAGGAAGGGAGAGGGAGCGATAGAAACATTGATCAGCTGCCTCCTGCAGGGATCAAGCCTGCAACCCAGGCATGTACCCTGTCTGGGAGTTGAACTGGTGACCTCTCAGTGCATGGGACAACACTCGACCACTGAGACACACTGGCTGGGCTAGTTCAGTAACATTGCTGTGCTATCATCCCCATTATCCCTCCACAGAACTCTCTTCATCTTGCAAAACTGACACTCTGTACCCATTAAGCATTGTCAATTCCCCCCTCTCCACAGCTGTACCAATCACCATTTGTCTGTATCAGTGACTGTGACTCCTCTAGGTAACTCATTCCATTCACTTTTATATTCTCAAAATCTAGCACATTACCTTTTATAAACTAAGTGCTTAATAAATGTTTATTGAGGGAGTACATGAAATCTTTTCTCTTATAGTCATGAACACATCTTTTGAATTTTTTTGTACCTGCCTTAGTAATAAATAGACTTCTTAGTCCAGATCTTAAACTGGAAATCCTGGGACTTCCAAAGTCTTCCAGTGTACAGGTTTCCCAAGAGCAGACGTTGTCCAAACAAGTTCTATAGGGGAGTTTTATCTCTCTTACTTGGAAATGCCTAAAGCTTTTGTTGCAATGGGTTGTAGACATGCTGTCCCCAAAGCAGCTGGGAGAAGTCTTGAGTCATAGTGGCTGAATGAATATTGATGTGTAGCCAGAACCATCTCCATTTTATTTAATTTTTATTTATTTTTTAATCCTTACCCCGAGGATATTTTTCCATCGATTTTCAGATAGAGTGGGAGGGTGGGAGGAACGGAAAGAGAGAGAGAAACATAGATGCAAGAGAGACACATCAACTGGCTTCCTTCCACATGACCCCAGCCAGGGCCGGGATCAAACCACAATCAAGGTATGTGCCCTTGACCAGAATCAAACTTGCTACCCTTTGGTCCTCGGGCTGACACTCTAACTGCTGAGTCAAATCAGCCAGGGCAAATCATCTCCATTTTAAAACTTAGCTTCTCCCCTCCACACACCATATATATGTGTGGCACATGTATTCCCCTCAGTTTCTCCCATCTGGGCAGAGGTTTCTGCCATGATTCCAGCTAAGCTAGCAACAGAGGCAGCTGCCTGTTGGTAGCCTGTAACTTTTTGTGTTCAGAATCTCACTTCACATACATATGATTGAGAATAAATTTTTAAGATATTTGAAGGGGGGGGGGATAAAAATCTTTTAATTTGTGGATCAAAAGTGATTTTGATCCTGTCCCCTTTCTGGAAAATGAAAACCTGGTTGCTGAGAGTTTATTAAATTCTGAGAATGTAATAGGTTATGTGCAAATCACATCACTCATTATTGGCACTTAGATTTTTTTGTAGGCAAAGTTGTAACAGTGATCTCTACATCTGAAACTATTGCATATCTCTTACTTAGTCTCCCCCAGCCAATGCTTTTCCCTAACATCCTGAACTACTGTGTCCTGGTTATTTGTTAGAGTCACCTTGTGAGTGTAAAAATGAATAAAATAATAATAACAAGCCCTGAGCACCAATCCCTGAGATTTCAATTCTAATGCCTAAAGTCAGGGTCCAGGTATTTAAAAAGTTTTCTGGGGGATTATAATGTGCAGCAAGGGTGGAGAATCACTACACTAGAATAGTGGTGCTCAGAGGCAAAGTCAGGGCTTTGTAGGCATACATGTGGTTAGGCCAGTTGCTTTTTTCCATTTAGTCCTCGGCTAGTCCACACCTTATATTAGCACATAATACAAACCCTACCAGGGCCTTAATGTGTCAGTGACTCTGGTTTTCTCTGGCCTTTGGTCTAATTCTATAACCTTTTGCTCCTGAAGCAGCTGGCACAGAGCATTGAAGTCCACTGAGCAAATACCCTAAGGAGAGTGGCCTGCACTTCACCTGTGGCCAACTCAAGCTAGACCTGAGGCTGTGTGACCCTGTGAGCCTGAGATGAGGCCAGCTCTGCAAATCAAGCCACAAAGGAAACCCAAACCTTGTGCTCAACTAGTAGCTTGGTGGCTGCTCCCCCTCCTCCCTAAACAGGCCCCATCCAAATAGACAGTTTTGATGTGCAGGAAAAAGGTCAGAGTCTCTCCATAGCTTCCTCTTGCATAGTGGATTTCTTCGTCACTACACATATCTAAAGCAATATTTGGAGTTAGAGCTAACAGATACAAGTTTGAATTGTAGCTGTGCCCTTGAGCAAATCACTAAACCTCTCTAAATCCCTTTCCCTAATGTGTAAACTGGGCCTAATAACACCTACCTCATAGGATTAAATGTGTGTGATGGGCCTGCACAGTGACTGAAACGTGGTAACCACACACTACACTCACTATATGGTAGTAGGGAGCCTTTTGCTGGTGCCGCCTATTCCCACGTGGGAGACATTAGGTGCAGAAAGGAAGCAGGACTGTCTTCCCTCAGCAGGGTGTCTGCATGGAGAGCTTCAAGGACCAGGAAAAACGAAGCCCTTCACCCCAGATGTGGTAATGGAATCCAATCTGAAAACTGGGATTGTAATCACCTTCTAAGGAAAAAGCTTCCAATTTCTCCCACAAGCAACAGCCTGCTATCTTTGCACATACTCCGGCCATTTTTCCTGCCTTCTTTGTTCTATTTCCGTGCCTGCGGGGGTGTAGGAAAGCTGCTGCCTTCCTCAGGTTGCTATTTAAAGACATTCTGAAAGATGCTGCCACCGCTGCTCCTAGTGCCAGAGCAACTACTGATTCTGTCTCTGCCACAGAGCTCTGGATGTAGCCCCTGTCAGTGCTATCTGACACCTGGGAGCCGAGGGTAGCATGGCTCGGCATAATCTAGCCTAGGGACACACAATTAGGAGTAAATTCAATGTGGGCCCCTAAACTGTCACCCCTACCGGGGTTAACTGTCTGTATTGGTCTTTGTCCCTAATCTGCCCAGTTTGTCTATGTCCCTATTTTGGGCACTTGACCAGTGAAAATTTTCCCCCTTAGTCTTCAGTGAAAATCACTTATGACACCCTCCCACCCCCTCCCCACCCATCTTCAATTTTCCCTTGAGATACCTTCCCCATTTAACAGCCAGACACAATCCAGAAAGGGTAAAGATGCCATTTATCTCTGGGTCTAGCAGAGAAAAATACTTTGGAAATAAAAGGTTTTTGAAAAGCCCAGTAACCTCCAGTTAATAATGCTACCCTGAACTTTAGCATGTTTGAGATTCTGTCAAGCATGGATAGAAATCTCTTAGACATTAGTAATCCTGTCTTCCTTTGCTGACCCTCCCAATGCCTTCAATGAAGTGTCTCAAAAGCCCAGTCTGTGTCTGAATCGGCCATCATTTCTTTTTCATAGACCCATCAAAGTGAAGGTTTGGGTTTTATCAGTAAAGCATTTATTCTTCTTCAGGCCAGAGCTACCTGAATGAGGTCCAGATGGTCTACCTCCATTCTGCTTCCTCAATTTATTGTTTTCTGCCCATTATCTTAGAGAGGCTGCTCATCTCCAAGACCTCAAAGCCTTGCTCCTTTCTGCTTGCTCAGCAGAATCCTCCTGGTGCTCAACTCTGCAGAATAGCATGGTCAGTGTTCCCAATTGTGGTCAGGCACCCACTCTGGCCCTGATAGTGCGCTCAGACAACAGTACATCTATCTCCCCTCTTTTACACCCTTTCCCTTTTCTTCTGACTCCCCTCCATTAATTCATCTTCCTGGCCACTGTTTTTTTAGCCTCTGTTCTCTATTTTTTGTTTTCAGAATTGTGTCTTTCCCCTCATTTTCTTTCTTTCTTTCTTTCTTTTTTTTTTTTTTTTTTGTGGTATGTGCCTTTAGCAGGAACCGAACCTGGGACTCCTCTCTGGTCCGCAGGCCAACGCTCAACCGCTGAGCCAAACTGGCCAGGACCCCCTCATTTTCTTAGCCCCTTGGTGGTAAACCCAATTACCTCAATGTCAGAGTGGTAGTAGCAATAATATTTTGAATTATATATCATTTTGCTTATGATAACAAAGTACTCTCACATGCTTTATGCTCCTCATTTCACTCTAGTGAAAATAATAACCACTTTGAGAGGGAGAATAGTATAGTGGTTAATAAAGAACATCGGCTCCCAGTCAGGATGCCAGGTTTGAATTTTGGCTCTACCTGTTACTAGCTGTGTGGTCCTGGGCAAATTAGAGATAATAATAGTACTTCTCTCTTAGTGTTGCTGTGCAGATTGAGTTAATATAGATAAAATGCCTAGAACCATATCTGGCACATAACAGGTACTATGTAAGGATTAGCTATTGTTATCATTCATTCACTTATTTATTCATCAAAAATTTACTACATACTAGGTGCCATTCTAGACCTCAGTGGTAGAAGAGTAACAAGCTGGACACAGTCCTGAGCCTCAAAGAGATCACTTATTAGTGGAGCAGACTGACAAACTGCCTCTTATTTAGCACCCACCATATGCAAGTCTTTGTGCTTGGATCTTTATAGACATTAATTCTTACAACAGCCTTAAAAGATGGCAGTGTCATCTCCATTTTACGGATGAGATCACTGGGTTCCAAGAGCTGAAGTAGTTTGGGTTGGGAGCACCAGGATTCACTTCACCCAGTTCGCCTGCCTCCAGACAATTAGGTTCCATTCTGCAAGTTTGTCTCCCTTAGAGGGTGGGAGCTCCTGAAGGGTTAGGCACTGGTTGTCATCACTCAGAATGCTTAGCATAGTCTCCTGCACACAGCTTGGGAAATGTTAGCTGAGTTGTGCTCTGTTGATGATCCTTGACTCTCTGCTCCATTCCCAGTCTCATCTGTTCACTCTTAGTTCCCTCAGCCACCTAATCATACATTGGTTTTAACATCAAGGCTCAGTGTTCAAAATGAGGATTCTTAGAAGTTGGCTTATAGTTCTCTGACAGGTTCATACTACACCTCATGCTTATTCCAACATGTTTTTAAACAGAACTAATTGGATTCTGGGGTTTCTTCCTCTTCTGATCCCCAATCTAGAGAATGTTTTTGTCTGCCAGGCCACTCTGCAACCACTAATTCCAGTCCACCTCCTCTCTTGTGTCTGCCCCTGCTTTTTACTTCAAAGTCTAGCTTTGCTGTTAGTCCTCTGTTTCTGTCTTTGTGCCCCAAACTTACTTATTATTTTAGCCACAAAGGGAACCACAATTGGTGCTTGACAGGATTGTATGGAATTTAGTTTTCTTTCTTTCTGATCTGTTGGTTCAATAGAAGATTGAATTTCTAAGTACAGTTAATGTATGCTAGCATTGAACTTTTTTATTCTTTTATATTTAGCAACCTATTTCCCCTTAAATATTAAGAAATTATAGATGGAAAATTCTCTGCTGAATCACATCTTTCTGAGCTCTTATTTCTGTAAATGTCTAGTTTGTGACCATTGTGTTGTGTCTTGTTGATCCCACATAACAAGAATAGCAATTTCATTCACTAAGTTCCATTTGTAAACTCATCTTGAAGTATAAATGACTTTTAAAATATTAAAATAATTTGCCCTGGCCAGTTTAGCTCAGCGGTTAGAGCGTTGGCCTGCAGTCCAGGGAGACCTGGGTTCAGTTCTCGCTAAGGGCACGTACCTTGGTTGCAGTTTGTCCCCGGCCCTGGTTGGGTGGCGCGGGAGGCAGCCACTTGATGTGTCCCTTTCATGGTGATGTTTCTCTCTCGCTCTCTTTTCCTCTCTCTTTCTCCCACTCTATCTAAACAAAAAAATGGAAAAATGTCCTTGGATGAGGATAAAATATATATATATAAATAATTTTATTAATATAACTGAATCTACCAATTACTAAATGTTTTTACTGTGGGGCCTGTGTTAGAGAGGTAGTTTGACCAGAGACTTTTTTTTCCTTCCTCTATATTCCAGATATTCTGGGTTGTGGTTATATTGCTTTTATAATCAAATAAATAAATAAATTTAGGAATTAAAAAGAAGAAAGGTATTTGCCATTTATTGCTTCTTT
This sequence comes from Molossus molossus, assembly GCF_014108415.1. Classification (NCBI taxonomy): domain Eukaryota; kingdom Metazoa; phylum Chordata; class Mammalia; order Chiroptera; family Molossidae; genus Molossus; species Molossus molossus. Next base: position 35,693,392 of record NW_023425357.1, on the reverse strand, counting down.
TGATCTTAACTCAGATACAATAACCACTTTGGGGATATGCCAGGTCAAGCTCATTGAAAGAGGCAAACACTGCTTTCCTGCTTTTCCATTGAAAGTGCACCTGTGTGCCCAAGGCAGTCTTTTGCTTATACTGTTCCCATTTCAGGAGGTCCTGCCTCATCCCTCACCTGATCTTTTCTAAGCCACATCTAACCCTAAAGATTTACCCTCCCAATCCAAACTGTTGCTTGGCGAGGGAGGAGGAAGGGAAGGGGAGGAGAGGAAGTGTGTGTGTGCACACACTCGTGTGTGTCGGGCTCACACACTCTAAATTCTCTTAATAGAGCACTCGAATCCCACCCCTTTCCAAAGAGTTTTCAGACTGTGAATCTTGGTACTTCTTTAAGATATCCCTGGCCCACCTCCACTCATATCTGTACCCCCCTCCACCCTTTCCCTGGGGTCCTTGGGCCTTGATGCGCAGAGGGATGAAGAGCAGGTGTGTTGAACTCTTAATGAGAGGTTTCCTCTGTGGGATTGCCTATATCCTGCCCACCACAGAAGCTCCTGTGAGTAACGTTACCTTTGAACTCTCCTTGTATTCAGCCCCTGATCCACCGGATTTGGTGACAATCCCTGGCTGGCAGGAAGCTTTGATCCCTGGGGAGTCCAGAGGAAGTCTTGTGATGTGTGGGATCCTCAGGGTTACAGGGATTGGGGAGAAGTGTACCGCGGTGGGTTGCTACGGTAGACCCATTAATTAAGAAGGAGCCTTTGCCTAACACTCAAGTTACCTAAAAAAGGAGATCCGGTAACTGACAACAAGGAGCTCACCACCCCTCAAGTATGAAGTGGCATTTGCACAAGCGTTATTATTTTAAGGACACAGCAGTGCTGAGGGGACTATTCCTCCCCACACCAGAAAAGAACAAAGTGCCTTAGAACTTCCCATTCTAACAAGTAAAAGCTAACCTTGCTGTGAATGAGGATCTAGCAAAAAAAAAAATCTCCAAGACAGCCCTGGCCAGTTTGGCTCAGCGGTTAGAGCATCGGCCCTTGTACCAGAGAGTCTTGGATTCTGTTCCGATAAGGGCACGTACCTCGGTTGTAGTTTGTCCCTGGCCTAGGTTGGGGTTGTGTGGGTGGCAACCAGTTGATGTGTCTCTCTCACATTGATGTTTCTCTCTCTCTCTTGCCCCCTCTCTCCTTCATGCTCTATCTGAAGATAAATGCAAAAATGTCCTCAGGTGAGGATAAAAAAAAATCTTTTAAGATAGTTTTGACTAGGTGAAAGATTACTCTAGTAGAAGAAAAAAAGATGACCTTGTAATGAATAATAGGAGCTGAAGAATTTCTATATAAGAGACACTTGGGGCTATAATACATTGGAGAGTATGTTAGGAGACTTGTCTCTAAACTATTTGCATAACAAGTATGCCTGGTTTGTTTATAATCACTGAAGCTTCCCTAAGCCACTCCTTGGTGCCACCCATTGGCTACAAATAAAAGATGGAGTGATGGCCCCTTTGCAAGGTAGGGAGATGTTCTTACCCCACCCACCTCTGCAGAAATCACTACCTTTGCTTCCACAGAATCGTTTTCTCTTAGAGTGAGGATCATGCTGTCCGGAGTATGAGTCTGCCTCTCCACTGGGCTGCCAGAGGGTAGGGTTTGTGCATTACTCATCTTTTTATCACCAGCACACTGCCTGGGCACGAAGTAGGCCCTTTATAATGATTATTGAATGAGTGAGTAATCATGAAGTAGTAGTTATGGGAGTCATCCTCTTTCTGGCGTCATCTCTCTCTTTTTTTTTTTTTTTTATCCTCACCCGAGGACATTTTTTGATATTTTGTTCAGATAGAATGGGAGGGAGAGAGAGAGAGAGAGAAACATCGACATGAAAGGGACACATCGAGTGGTCGCCACCCACATGACCCAATCAGGGCCAGGGACAAACTGCAACCGAGGTACGTGCCCTTAGCAGGAGCGGGAACCAAACCCAGGTCTCTCCACACCGCAGGCCAACGCTCTAACCGCTGAGCCAAACCGGCCAGGGCTCATCTCTCTTTTTCACACTACCAGCCTCAAGGAAAGAGAGGGCAGTTGGGATAGTGCCACTGTTAAAGTCAGATGTCTGCGCTAGGACGTAACTCCTTTTGTGTCTCAGAAACTTTTTGAGAAAACCCAGGAGACAAGTGCACACCAGAGATGGGCTGCATCTTTGTGAGGTTTTGCCCACCACTTTATGTGGTGACACTGAGCAAGGAGCTCTGAGAGTTGTCTGAAAGGCCAACCGCATAATATATGGAGCACAATGCAAAATAATAATGTGGGGTCCCTTGTTCAAAAAAAAAGAAAAAAGTGCCACTAATGGTGTCAACAAAAGAACATCCAGCCTATGAAAAAGCCTTACACAAGTTTTTTTTAACCAAACTGATGACAGTTGCTGGGAAGCAAAATCTCAGTGGATCAAGAAAATGCTCTGGAGAATGGCAGTTTTGCAGCTCATTTTATACATTGGAATCGAGGGAGGAGATGTAAGAGGGTTACATGAAATCCATTGGTGATAGATTAGGGAGCGAGAGAATGCAGAGTGGGGACATCTCTGAGACTGGATAAAAAGTAAAATGGAAATGGAGGGACACACACTTCTTTTACTTAGGTGGGTACAGGATAGTTAACATTTACAGCACATAGAGATGGTATGTGGACAACAAGATAACAATGTAGGCTCTGGTATTCACAGTTGTGCCTTTAAGGGGTCTGGAAAAGAAGATTACTCTGACATTTCAAAGGTCTGTTATCTTAAATGCACAAAGACAATAGATAATTTCAAAGTTAAAGATAGGATGTGACTACCCACCATGACCCACTTTTAGTTAGGAATTCTTATGTTCAGACTACCCTGTGTTGTTACTTTGGTCTCTGGGTTTGTCAGGCATTTCATGCAGTCACCCCTTGAGTTTGTCACATTTACTATGTTGCTCCTTTTTCGTTCACATCGTTTTAAAATATAGAGCTTTTTCCTTTCTTCCACAATCTCTCTCTCTCTCTACTTGTCATGGCGTTTATTATTCGCTATTAAGTTTTGTTCTAAGCAAAGAAAAATGTAAATGTTAAGTTATTAGCATGAATTTTACTGTTCATCTTTACATTGTATAATGGCAATTTAAATGCAAATATGAGAGTGTTTAACTCATATGTAGAATCACCAAAATAACACAATTTGTATTCCATAGCTTTTACATGCATATGTATTTCCTTCTAGCAGAACAGTGGAAACTCCACACAAAACTCAGCTGTTTTCTTTCACTTTTTTTTTGTTTTAATTTTTTTTCTTTATTGATTTTTAAAGAAAGAGGGGGAGAGAGAGAGAGAGAAACATTGATGAGAGAGAATATCCAATGGCCACCTCCTGCATGCCCCCCACTGGGGATTGGGCCCACAACCTGGGCATGTGCCCTGACCAGGAATCGAACCAGCGACCTCTTGGTGCATGGGTCAATACTCAACCACTAAGCCACACTGGCCAGGCTCTTTCACTTCTTGGTACATGCATATTCTGCCAACACTGTTTACCTTCAGTTTACTGGTGAATAAGAATGGACTGAAAAGAATAAGACTGTGGGTTGTCCTGTTTCCTTCTGTGTCTTCATTTTCAGTGTAAATGGTTGGCTAAAACAGGGAAGCAACATGGAGAATATACAGAGTTCCTTACTCACCCATGTTTCTTAGAAAGCCATTGCCTTCTTTCTGTGTTCGAAGCAAATTCTAGTTCAAATGGAAAGTGAGGCCTCTCTGAGATGTCAGTGCTTTCATTCACTGTAAACATAACAGATATACTCCCCTTCTGCTGGCTTTGAACCTTATTGAACTCCCACACATTGTGGATCCTTCAGAATTCTGTGCTCATGGGGCATGGCAAACACTATATTCAAATGCACTGGCAAAGAATGACAGACATAGTCCTGGCCAGTTTTGCTTAGTGGTTAGAGCATGGGCCTGCAGACTGAGGGGTCACAGGTTCGATTCTCGGTCAAGGGCACGTACCTGGGTTGCAGATTCAATCCCTGGCCCCTGTTGGGTCATGTGGGAGGCAACCAATTGATGTGTCTCCATCAATTAATGTTTCTCTCTCTCTCCCTCCCTCCCTTCCACTCTATTAAAAAAAAAAAAAAAAAAAACCAATGGAAAAAATATTCTTGGGTGAAGATTAACAGAAAAAAATAAAGAATGACAGGCACACATATTGGGCTTATCTCCTCTGCTCACACTCATGTTTCTTTGTCCCATTAGCCTTCATGTACAAAACCCAAGTTCAAAGATAAAATTGTTAAGATTTTAAGGTGACAACAGCAAATTATTAAAGCAAGCATGGGGCCCTCTTGATTGTAGGTCCCTATGTGACTACGCAGCTCACATACCCATGAAGTTGACCCAGGTTGTCTAGTATTGTTTCAATAGATTTCCTTAAAATTTTTAGTTTTTACCAAGTGAGAGACTGGCCAAGAGTAGTGTGTATACCTTCTTTTATTCATAAATATTTTTTTAGGTATCTGCCATGTGCCAGTTATTATAGGAGTCACTGGGTCTATAGCAGGTGAACAAGGCAAGACATGGCCTCAGTGTCATTAGTACATGTGATCAGTGAGGAAAATTTAAAATTACACAATAAATAGTTAAATCACAATTGTGATAGGGGCCACAAATAGAACTACGAGTAGGGTAGGAAGGCTTATGGTGAGTGTTAAAGGAAGGCAGCATCCCTGAGGAAGTGGTATTTTAGGCTAAGAATAAGTAGGAGTTCTAGGGTGAAGAAGAAGTGAAATAGTCTTCCAGGCTGAGGGAACAGCATATGCAAAGGCCTTGAGCAGGGAAGGAGCTTTGCTCAGACAGGAAAAGAAAGAAAGCCTGTACAACTGGAGCACAGGGGACAAGAGCCATGTGGCCTGGGGGCTTGATTTGTACACCCCTTTTTCTCTGCCTTCCTTTTTCTACTCCCCAGTACCCATACTGATCAAGAATACAAAAGATGGAAAGGGCCCTTTCTCTGTTCTTTAGCAAGTCCAGGATATGCAGTGCTACACACTTCGAATACTTGTATGGAATGCGCAAGAGTCCTTGGACCCAGACCATGTACTTGTCACCCACCAAATTGTTCAGTTTTCTTCATTTCTGTTCACTATCTCCATTTACTTCCTGTTCTTCAAATATGACCTCTTTTTTCTCTAACCTCTCATCTCCCTGCTTTTAGGACACTTACTATATTCTGTTCTGTACCCTCTTTATTTATGTGCATGTCTTTTTTTTTTTTATGGTACGTGCCCCTAGCAGGAACCGAACCTAGGACTCTCTGGTCCACAGGCTGATGCTCAACCGCTGAGCCAAACTGGCCAGGGCTGCATGTCTTATCTATATGTTCATGTCTTCTTATCACTTTTACCTGTGAAATGGCCTTAGGAAAAGCTTTATTTAGGAATTGATTCAGTTCAATAAAAAGCTTATTTATTTTTAATACACAAATATTAATTAAATTAAATATTGAAAAGATACAAAGAGTATATAATTCCCCCATCCCTTCCTAGTTTCCCTCTCTGAAGGCAATTATTTATTTATTTATTTATTTAATTTTATTTATTTTTTTTATCCTCAGCCGAGGACATTTTTTCCATTTTTTGTTCAGATAAAGTGGGAGGGGGAGAGAGAGAGAGAGAGAAACATCGACATGAAAGGGACACATCGAGTGGCTGCCACCCGCACGACCAACCAGGGCCGGGGACAAACTGCAACTGAGGTACGTGCCCTTAGCAGGAACCGAACCCAAGTCTCTCCGGACTGCAAGCCGACGCTCTAACCGCTGAGCCAAACCGGCCAGGGCAAAGGCAACTAGTTTTTAAATATATTTTTGCAGAAATACTCCATGTTTATATTATATAGGCTCTTAATTCATATTTACTATACTTTTTAAAGTTGATTTTTAGAGAGAGAGAAACATCAATGTGAGAGAGATACATTGATCAGCTGCCTCCTGCATGCCCCCTATTGGGGATTGAGCCACAATCCAGGACATGTGCTCTGACCAGGAATCAACCAGTGATCTCCTGGTGCATGGGATGACACCCAACCAACTGAGCCATGCTGGCCAGGGCTTTATTACATGGTTATTATGAAAAGCCAAAAAATGAAAGAATGGAGGAATGTTCTCCTATTTCTTTTTTTCTGATCATCCTCCTTTTCAGAAACCATATATTGGCACAGCCTTCAATGTATAGTCAACTCTTCCAGTGGTTAGAGAAAAAATTTTTCAGTCCATTGAACCAATTATTATCATAGATGTTTGCATATAGTGAGATCAACCTGACTTGATGCACATAGGTAGCATTATTAATAAATAGAAAGAACAATGCAGCAGGTGTGGCTCAGTGGATTGAGTGCTGTCCCATGGACTGAGAGGTCCCAGTTTGATTCCTGGTCAGAGCACATGTCCCAGTTTTCAGGCTCGATCTCCAGCAGGGGGCATGCAGGAGGCAGCCAATCAATGTATCTCTCTCACGTCAATGTTTCTGTCTCTCTCCTCCTTCTTCTCCTTTTAAAAAATCAATAAAACATTAAAATAAGTAGCCCAGCCGGTGTGGCTCAGTGGTTGAGCATCGACCCATACACCAAGAGGTCACCAGTTCGATTTCTGGTCAGGGCACATGCCCAGGTTGTGGACCCATTCCCCAGTCGGGGACATGCAAGAGGCAGCCAATCAATGTTTCTTTCTCAGTGATGTTTCTATCTCTCTCTCCCTTCCTCTCTCTCTACATCAATAAAGAAAAAAAATTAAAATAAGTAAATAGAAAGAACACAGTATAGCATAGTGGCTAAGATTATGGGCCCTGTTTCTTCTAAGCAAAGTACAAAACTCAAAAAACCATAAAGGAAAAAATTTGATAAATTTAACTATATTGAAAATATAAATTTTTTCACTGGCCAAAATCTTCACAAAGAAAAAGTAACAATTTGGAAAATAGTTGCAACTCATATAATAAATAATGGACCTTTTTTCATACACAAGGAACTCTTACAAATCAATAAGGAAATGTTCAGTTATTCATACCAGAAAAAAATTACGTAGTTTATGTATTTATTAGAAAGATGCAAAGTTAATCCGGCTGGTGTAGTTCAGTAGTTGAGCATCAACCCATGCACCACGAGATTGCCGGTTTGATTCCCGGTCAGAGCACATGCCCAGGTTGTGGGCCCCATCCCCAGTGGGGTCATGCAGGAGGCAGCCAATCCATGTTCTCTCTCATCAATGTTCCTATCTCTCTCTCCCTCTCACTTCCTCTCTCTTTAAAATCAGTAAAGGAAAAAAATTTTTAAATAAAAATTAAAAACAAACAGAAAGTTGCAAAGTTAAAATAGCAATATGTGCCCTGACTGGGTGGGTCAGTTGGTTGGAGCATCATTTTGTACACCAAAAGGTTGCAGGTTCAATCTCCAGTCAGGCATATACCTAGATTGTGGGTTTGATCCCTGGTCAGTACATATATGGGAGGCAATCAATTGATGTTTCTCTCTCACATCATTATGTCTCTCTCTCTCTCTTTCTCCCTTCCTTTCTCTGTAAAATTCAGTTTAAAAAACAGAAACAGCCCTGACCAGTTTGGCTCAGCAGTGAGAGTGTCCGCCCATGGATCAGAGACTCGTGGGTTCGATTCCCAGTGAGGGCATGTACTTTAGTTGCAGGTTCAGTCCCCAGCCCAGTAGAGGTCATGCAGAGGCAACCAATCAATGTGTCTCTCATATCGATGTTTCTCTCTCTCTCTTTCTCTCTCTCTCTCATTCCCTCCCTCCCCCTCTATCTAAAAATAATCAATGGAAAAACAAAAAAAAAACCCACAAACATATCCTCAGGTGAGGATGAAATAAAATAAAATAAAATAAAATAGCAATATGCTATTTTTTACTTACTAGATTAACAAAGATAAAGAGTTTACAATACATAGTACTGATGAGAACATAGGGAAACAGGTAAAAATTTATGTAAATTCTTGCAACCCTTCTGGCCTTATCTATCAAAATCTTAATTGACCTGGAAATTTCATTTCTAGATATTTGTCCTACATTTGTACATGCTTGAAAAGATTTAGGAATCATAATGTTTATTGCAGCAGTATTTGCAATAGCAAAATATTAAAAACATGACTTAAATGACTTTCATTGGGAGAGTGGGTAAATAAATTGTATGATATTCATCCTATGCTGTCATTTTTAAAAAGTTATTTCTGCTATGCGCCAGTTATACAAAAGACCTTCACAGTATGTTAAGTGTGTGTGTGGCGAGGGGGATCATGGCACATAGCCATATAGTATATAATTCTGTGCTTTAAAAAAAGGAGGGGTAAAGATATCTACATATATATATACTTATAAACATCTAGAATACTTCTAACAATTAAGAATAATATCCTCTGAGAAGGGAAACTAAGAGTCTGGAGTGAGAGAAAGACTTATTTATTTTTTTATTAATTTTAGGGAGAAAGGAAAGGGGAGAGAGAGAGAAAAAAACATTAATTTGTTCCACTTACTTATGCATTTATTGGCTGATTCTTATATGTGCCTTGACCAGGGATTGAACCCAAAACCTTGGTGTAGCTGGACTATACTCTAGCCAACTGACCTACCCAGCCAGTGCAAGACGTTTTTTTCTTTATTGATTTTAGAAAGAGAGGAAGGGAGAGGGAGAGAGAGATAGAAACATCGATGAAAGAGAACATCAGTTGGCCACCTCCTGCATGCCCCCACTGGGGATTTGATCCATAACCTGGGCATGTGGCCTGACCAGGAATCGAACTGGTGACCTGTTGGTGCATGGGTCGACACTCAACCACTAAGCCACACCGGCCGGGCAGAGACTTAATTTTTTTTTTCTTTATTGATTTTAGAGAGAGGAAGGAAGAGGGGGAGAGAGAGAGATAGAAACATTGATGAGAGAGAATATTGATCGGCTGCCTCCTGCATGCCCCCACTGTGGATTTGGCCCAAACCTAGGCATTTGCCTTGGCCAGGAATCAAACCAGCAACCTCTTGGTGCATGGGTCGATGTTCAGCCACTGAGCCCACCAGCCGGGTGAGACTTATTTTTTAATGTATACTTCTTTGCACTATATTGCCTTTTCAGTATAAATAAATTAATAAGAACACATGCCCCACCTTTTTTTTTTTAGCTAAGTAACTAGGAGCTACTGTATCTGGACAGTATCTGTGATCCTGAGGTCTGTGCCATGCTTTGGGACTAAGGAAGAGGTCTGGGATCTAAATTTGGGCCTGGGGCTAAAGTGGAGCAGCAGCCCCAAGGCCAGTGTAGTGAGGGGTCCACCTGCCTGAGAAATTCAAAGGGAAGCCTATCTCAGTACAGCTGCCCCTCCCTCCCCTCGTCTCTAACCTGAGAGTGCTGTGCTTATCTTTTTTTTTTTTTCTTCACCAGAGGACATTTTTGTACTCATCTTCAGATAGAGCAGGAGGGAGTGAGGGAGGAAGAGAGAAAGAGAGACATTGATGTGAGAGAGACACATGAACTGGTTGCCACCCACACGGCCTGGGTCGGAGTCGGGGACAAACTGCAACCGAGGTACGTGCCCTCAGCTGAAACCGAACCCGGCCTCTCGGGTCCGCGGGCTGACACTCTGCTGAGCCTAACCGGCCAGGGCTGTGCTTATCTTCTTAAGGGAGCTTGTGAGTTTCCTCACAGAACTCCTCAGACAGGAGAAGGCAATTTGGTCATTCTTGAAAATGGTGACACAGTAGACACATGGTCATGACTCTCTTGTACAGGTGCTGAGGGACGTTCTCAAGGATCTCTACCACCTGCTGAAGCACGTAGTACGTTTGGAGCCCGATGATGTGGCCAGGCTCCATGCCCAGCTGGCCTTGGAAGAACTGGATGGAATAATGAGAAACTTCCTGTTTCCACCACAGAAGCTGGAGAAAAAAATTGTGGTCCTGCCATAGACCTGGCTGGCTCGAAATCAAAGAGGCAGAGACGAACCAAACAGCCAGAGCAGTGCCCAAACCTTCCAGCAGGTGGCCCCACTGCCTCTTTGATGCTGGCAATATGGCTGACCCTGGAGGTGGTTTTGTCTCTGTCAATAAGCATTTCAGAATATGAAAATGCAACTGGAGGTAGAGATGGGAAAGAAATTGTTTTTGAAACATGCAGAATGGAATAAAATTATCCTAGCTGGGAAGAAAACATGTCTGAATCTTGTCCTCTGCTAGCGAGATGGAAAGCTATGGTGTCGAGGAGGATTTGATCTCCAGAAGAGAGAAAACAGGCTGGTTGCATTTTCCAGAGAAGAAGGGTAAGCCCTGTGGTTGTCTCCCTGGGCCATTTTCTTTCACTCCCCGTGCTACCGTTTGCCTAGAGTTGCCCTGATTATAGGAGGAAGGAGCCACAAACATCTCAAATAAGAGAGTCCATATCCTGCATTCAGTCCTCTGCTCCTTTAGAAAGATGAATACTTAGACAGTGGGTTAGTACTAAATGTATGCTGAAAAGTGCACTGCATATTGGTGACCTGATGCCAGGTTTATTGAAATCATTTTAGATGTAGTACTGTGTAGTACTCTTTTTTTTTTTTTTTTTTTTATCCTCACCCGAGGACATTTTTCCATTTTTTTGTTCAGATAGAGCGGGAGGGAGAGAGAGAGAGAGAAACATCGATGTGAAGGGACACATCGAGTGGCTGCCACCCGCACGACCAACCAGGGCCGGGGACAAACTGCAACCGAGGTACATGCCCTTAGCGGGAACCGAACCCGGGTCTCTCTGTACCGCAGGCCGACGCTCTAACCGCTGAGCCAAACCAGCCAGGGCTGGAGTACTCTTTATTTATATATTTTGGCCACTGAATTTTGGTTGCAGCAAAGAGAAGACAAAAAAGAGAAACTGGCAATTTCCAATAAGCCCTTCCTGTTAACACTTTGACAAGCCTGACCCAGAGTTTCTTGATCAGTCCTCAGCTTTGTAGGGCTGGGTACGGAATTTTATCACAGGATTTCATCCCTTCTCTCTGCAGTGACCAGGCCCAGGGGAAGCAGAACACAATTTTCCAAAACTCTGAGGTGGCTGAAGGATCTTGTATGCCTATATGCCAGTTAACGACAAGATATTTCTTTCTGGCCAGATTATAGACATGGTTCTTAGCTTAGAACCCTTGTGGTGGGCATTCCTTTTAAGAAGTCAACTTATAGGCCTGTCCAGTATGGCTCAGTGGATTGAGCATTGTCCCATGGACTGAGAGGTCCTGATTCAATTCCTGATCAGGGCACATGCCTGAGTTTCTGGCTTAGTCCCCAGTAGGGGGCGTGCAGGAGGCAGCCAATGTTTCTCTCACACATCAATGTTTCTGTCTCTCTCTTCCTTCTTCTCCCTCTAAAACTACTTTTTAGAAAAAGAAGTCACCCTGGCCAGTTTGTCTCAGTGGTTAGAGCGCCAGTTTGTAGACCAAAGAGTCTTGGGTTCAATTCCAGTCAAGGGTACATACCTCAGTTGAGGTTCGGCCCCCGGCCCTGGTCGAGGTGATGCAGGAGGTAACCAATCAATGTGTCTCTCTCACTCTCTCACATCAATGTTTCTCTCTCTCTCTTTCTTTCTCTGCCCCCCCCCCCACTCTATCTAAAGATAAATGCAAAAATATCTTTGGGTGAGAATTTTTTTTAAAAAAGAAATAAATTTATAGAGTTAGAATCACAGATTACCTTAGTGAGCAAAGAATTAGAACAAAGCCAGTGAGATGGTTTAAGGGAACATTTACATTCAGCTAGGGTAGCTGGGTTAATTTCCATTCTTCAGATCAAGGATATCTAGAAAATCAGGGTTGGAGCTTCCAAACTAGAAAAGAATCTCCTTTGGACCAGGGGATATGTACAAAAAATTCTTGTTTCTTGGCCTTCCTTTAACTAGACTCCATACAGCCCAGTTTGCATAATCAGATTGGTTTAACCTAAAACTTCATTTGCATTAAATGCATTCCAATTCTGAAGACATATCCTGCTTGATCACCTTGATTAGACTGAGAAGCTCTAGTGTAAGAACCTAGTCTGCTAGGAAATGTCTCATGAAGCATTCTAGACCCTGCATCTCCATTTATAAATTGCCTCTTTTTAAAATATTTTAATTACTTATTTCAGAGAAAGGGAGAGAGAAACATCGATTTGTTGTTCCACTTACTTATGCATTCATTGGTTGACTCTTTTTTTTTTTTATCCTCACCCGAGGACATTTTTCCATTTTTTATACAGATAGAGTGGGAGGGAGAGAGAGGAAGAGAGAGGGAAACATCGATGTGAAAGAGACACATCGAGTGGCTGCCACCCGCACAACCAACCAGGGCCGGGGACAAACTGCAACTGAGGTACGTGCCCTTAGCGGGAACCGAACCCGGGTCTCTCTGGACCGCAGGCCGACGCTCTAACCGCTGAGCCAAACCGGCCAGGGCCATTGGTTGACTCTTGTATGTGCCCTGACTGGGGACCAAACTCACAACCTTGGCATATCAGGATGATGCTCTAACCAACTGAGTTACCTGGCCAGGGCCATAAGTTGCCACTTAATTTACTTATTTGGCAAGTAGCAAAAAGCATCTATTATTAATTGATTTTGATGGATTCAGTTTCAGAGTGACTTTTTTTTACTTTGTTACCAAATTCAAGGGGAAGATACCTTAATATAACCCTCCTAAACATGACCAAAATATTAAAAGTTTCCAAGTTATTAAATCGTTTTTCAAAGTGTGTGTGTGTGTGTATGTGTGTGTATAATCTCCATCCATCTCTGGGAAAGAGCATGAGAACTGAGAACTTTTGAATAGTAAAAACACAAAACTTAAAAAATGGGTACAGAACTCCAGGGACAGATGGCGGGAGCAATAGTGACACTTCCCTGTATGGCCTGTGCGATGTTTGGCTCTGTATGATGACAACATACTCATGCTTGCCTCCCACCTCTGCCCATCTCTTCTCTGAGGCCATGAGGCCACTTTCTTCCTGCCCCTTCCATCTCCTCCCTTCATCTCTCCTGCTACATTTCTCTTGGCCTTTCACCTTCAGTTTCTTCCATTGCCCAGTGTTCTGTCACCCAAACTCCCTTAGATCACCCACCTGGTCTTTTACTTGGCCCCTTCCCCCCTCTCCTTTCTTTCCCTTCCTGGTTTCTTTCTCCTCTTTCCAGGTCTATCCTCCACAGCTCTCTTGGCCTACAGAGGATGGCATTGTGGCAGAAGACATACCGCTCTGGCTGGAGCCAAACCCTAGGAATTGTGCCCAAGAGTTGACTGCTTGTTCAGGTTATACTTCCTGGAGATTCTGGAGAGTTTTCCCTTCTGCTCTGTTGTTCTTCCTTCCTAGCACAAACTTGACCTTCTATAAGTCCGCAGTTACTTAATCAGAAATCTCTTAACTTATACTTTGCTTCCTGTCATCTCTCCACACATATAACTTTTCCATATTTCCTAATACTCTTCTCCTTTCTTCACTCTTCTTCATTCCTTTGCTTCTCTGTGCCTCTGTCTACTCATCCACATATAAAGGCCGAGGTGCCAGGACTGAGGGTAGGAAAGCAAATCACTGACAACAATGACAATTTATTGAGCACCTACTATGTTCAGTTGCTGCAGGCATACTACAAACACAGCAGTGAACAAAACAGATAAAATTCTTATCCTTGAGGAAACTTACTTTGTAGTGGAAGGAGGCAGATGATAAATTAGATAAATAATAGAATAAATGGAGTGTCAAATGGTGTTAAATGCTATTGAGAAAAATAAAGTCGGGAAGAGGGTTGAGGAGCATGTGGGGATGGCAGCTGTAAGTTTAGGTAACCTGTCCAGAGAAGACCTCACTGAGAAACTGATACTGAGTAAAGATCAGAAAGAGGTGAAAGAGGAAGGATGAAGATATTTGGGAGAAGAGCATTCCAGGCAGAGGGAATGGACGTGGCAAAGCCCAGAGGTGAGAGTGTGGTTGGAGGCCAGGGTGGCTGGAACAGAGTGAGTGAGATGACAGGAAGGAGGTGTTGTGCCCATCACATTAAGCCTTGTTGACCACTCTGAGCCTGGGGAGTGAGGGGGACAGCCAGATACCAATTTCTACCTGCAGCCCCTTCAGCTTGCTTCTGCAAAGTACTTTGAGGCCAAGAGGCCTGTAAGATGGAAAATATGTATAAACAAAAGGAGTTGTATGCCCAGCTGCAGTTTTTGTCATAATCAAAATGAAGCAGAGGACCCCTATCCCTTTTCACCACTCCCTCTTCTCTGGCAGCAGAAGTTTCTCCTCATTAGCCCAAGAAGAAAGAGAAAAGCAAATGTGGTATCTGCCCTCGGTACACCCCTCTGTCCTGTCCCTTTGTGAGGATGAGTGAACAGAGCATTGCCTGCCACCTGCCTGTGACTCTCACCAGCAGTTTGCTGCAGTGGAGGGATGGCAAACACATCTGGAAGTTGATCAGTTGGTAGGAGGGGTTAGGGTTAGGTTAAGGTGCAGATGGGCTTCTGCAGTCTTTTTGCACAGAAATCCAAAATGTCAGCCAGAATTTCAGTGGCAAGGGAGTCAGAAACAGGAGCTGAGATCAGGGTGGGCTGTGAGAGGTGGCCACTATTCCCTGACTATGGGGGCTCTCTTCTTCCCCTGCTCCTCTGTTCAGCAGGCATGACCTCTGAGGGCCCAGCTGTGTCCTCCAGCCAGTTCTGCAGCCACAGACATTCTGCAGTCACATGCAGCAGCTTCACTGCAGTGCGCAGCACCTCTGACTTCCATGCACCACTCGATTTGGAGCTGATTGGCTGCTTGAGGGTTGGGAAGTTGTCTTCTGAAAACATTGGCTGCTGCACTCCTCCCTGCTGGTAGGTGCTCAGGGCTGTGCTCAGCATGCCCCCACAAGCTGGCAAGTGAAGAGGAAATGCAGACCATCACCATGGGCCCTGGAAGAAGCTATGCCCACTAATTTGAAGGGTCACCTTCTAGTTCCCCACCCTATAGTTCTTTATACTGACTCAGTAGCTCTGTGCCACCAGGAGGACTCAGAGTTTGCGCCCTCCCCTAGGTGACCCCCTGCAGTCCCTGTGGAGCATAGAATAGCATGATCAATTGCTCAGTGTTTCCTTTAGTTTGGAAAGTCATTTTTTATCAGTCAGTTTGTCTGATTCTCATATCATGGAACGGGAGGCAAGCTATTTTTGTCCCCTTTTGATGAGATTTGGCCCCAAGTCTCCTGGTCCCAGCCAGACTCTTGAACATCTATTGAATACCATGGAGCCTTTTCCCCCAAAATGAGCATAGAAGCAAGAGCCTTTCAACAAGAGCCCAGTTTGGGAAGCACACTCAGGGGCTCATATGTACACATGAGCCCTGGCATTGGGTCCCATGAAGAAGTCATTTCATCTCCACTAATGCCTTCTGAGGATGCCTATCAAAACCCTTGTGCTGCCCTGGCCGGTTTGGCTCAGCGGTTAGAGCGTCGGCCTGCGGTCCGGAGAGACCCGGGTTCGGTTCCCGCTAAGGGCACGTACTTCGGTTGCAGTTTGTCCCCGGCCCTGGTTGGTCGTGCGGGTGGCAGCCACTCGATGTGTCCCTTCACGTCGATGTTTCTCTCTCTCTCTCCCTCCCACTCTATCTGTACAAAAAATGGAAAAATATCCTCGGGTGAGGATAAAAAAAAAAAAAAAAAACCCTTGTGCTGGCCTCTACCCTCTGAGAGTGCTGAGGAGTAAGAGCCCTCAGGTACAGATGCCCTGACTCTGTGTGTGTGTGTGTGTGTGTGTGTGTGTGTGTGTTTTGATTACCTATGTTATATGAATTATAACAAATTTAATGTATATGTAACAAAAAAATTCCCACAACCTCACCTCCACTCCTACCCCCAAGATCACCACTGACAGTTTGGTGTTTATCCCTCCAGAGCTTTCTTTCCTTTCACCCTTTTCCCAAATGAATACTAATAAATATTACTGCTTTCAAAAATAAAAATGTGATTTTTACTATAGTGTCCCAGATATTTTTTCTGGGCATATACTTTGGAGATGCTTTCCTGTCAGTACTCACAGACCCCTCTCCTTTGAGGTGGTGGCATGGCTTCCATTGCACAGGTGAGCTACAGCTGGTTTAAGCATTTGTGCTTGATGATCAGTAGAGTTGTTTCTAATTTCCAATGATTTGTCATTGGTTCTTAAGCATAACTCTGCATAGTGAACTGTTTCTCTAGGATAAGTCCTAAGATGTTGGAATGCTGAATCAAAAAGCCATAAACATTCTAAATGTTAGCACCAACATGTTCACCAAAAAGTTTGTGCTGATCTACATTCCTTTATCCTCAGCTGAAAATGCTTTAATACCCATGAAATGCACATTCAGTCTTCACAGCAAAGTGTTAACACCATTCTCGAAATAATTCAGGCTAGGAAATCTTCAGGGATTGGAGTTTTCTGTGCATCAAAACCACCAATAGGGGTACAGTGACGTGCTTTGCAAGTATACTCACCAGCAGCAATATCCCAGCTCCAGGTATTAGTTAGGGGCCTATAGGTGCTCACCCTGGAGAGAAATCCTGAGCCCCCACAGCTCTACTAAAAAGGGCTATTACCAGACTCTACTCTGAGACTGTCCTGAGTGTTAGAGTATGCTGTCTCTTGGGCATGGAATGACCTCAGGATAATGACCACATCTCCCAAAGCAGACTCAGGGCATAGGGTCTGATGGCCCCTGAAAGTATCTGTTTATCCTGTAAAACCCAGCATGAATGATTGCAGTAGCTCTACATCACTGTATATAATCAGTTAACACTATAAAGAGCTTATTCTGCCCTTCTGTGCACTTGACATATATTAATCCGCTGAATCCTCACACTGGCCCTGTGAGGCAGGTATTATTATTCCATTTTACAGATAGGAAAACTGAGGCACACAAAGGGCTAATTACTTGCCCCAGATTACATAGCTAGTGAGAAGTAGTCAAACCAGTATTTGGACCCAGGCAGTCTGGCTTCCCAGGCTGGGCTTTTAGCCACTGTGCTAAAATATAGATACTAGATTTCCAAATTGTAAAAACTTCTCAATATAAGTGGTTCCCCCTGCTTTTTTTAAAAAAAATCTTCAGCCATGATTCCCTCTAGATAGTGTCCCCAAACATCAAAACCCAATCTCGGACACTGGAACTTACATATATCTTGTGTTTGACCTTGTAGTCTGCCCAGCAGTTGTAAATGAGATTTGCTAAAGTTCCCCAGTCCACCTACTCCTTTGATAGCTTTTGTAAACTGCTTATTGAAAGGCTGCTCTTCGTCGGCCTGCAGTCCAGAGAGACCCAGGTTCTGTTCCCGCTAAGGGCATGTACCTCGGTTGCAGTTTGTCCCCCGCCCTGGTTGGGTCGTGCGGGTGGCAGCCACTCGATGTGTCCCTTTCACGCCGATGTTTCTCTCTCTTTCTCTCTCTCCCTCTCTCTCCCTCCCACTCTAACTGAACAAAAAATGGAAAAATGTCCTCGGGTGAGGATTAAAAAAAAAAAGAAAGGCTGCTCTTCCTTCTGGGATGTCTAAGGTAGTAGACTAAGACTGCCTTTCTGGGAGCAGAAGGGCAGAGAACCAACCATGTTGTGTGTGTGCAGCATAGAAAATGTAGCAAGTCTTCCCATGAACTCCAGTCAGAGCCCAGAAATATCCCCTCTTGTGTTTATTTGTTGTTGTTTTTGCTTTGTTTTATCTTTTCATCTTCTCTACACAGTTTCAGTTCTCAGATTTCATTTTCAGAATGGTAAATATGGAACACTTAAACTGTTATTTCTTGCACACATACATTAATAGTTCTGTTCCAACCATTCTTTGAGAGAGAGAAAATAAGACTGAATTAATGGCCATCATCTGCAGAAGGGAAAAAGAAGGTCCAGAGAGGCAAGTTCTTACAAATGAGAAGAAAAAGAGAAAAGGGGAGACGTGAGTGCACTTGAGCAGGGAAAGTTCTTCTATTTACTAATTCTTAATATGAACCAGTTAGCCAGCACCTAACTCCATCACAGAGATGCAGAATGGCTGGGGTGAGAGTTGTTGATATCAGAAGAAGGCAATCTGTAGGGCCACTTAGGAGCTGCAGGAGCAGCCTGTACACTGGGGAACCAGGAAAAGCTACTGGCCTTTAAGTGGTTTACTAGTCCAGCCAGTGTGGCTCAGTGGTTGAGTATTGACCCATGCACCAAGAGGTCACCAGTTCGATTCCCTGTCAGGACACACACCCAGGTTGTGGGCCCGATCCCCAGTGGGGACATGCAGGAGGCAGCCAATCAATGTTCTCTCTCATCAATGTTTCTATCTCTCTCCCTCTCTCTCTAAAATCAAAGAAAATTTTTATTTTTAAAAAAATGGTTTACTAAAGGATGAAAGATTTCATCTTCACTCTCTGCCTTAAGAACCAAAGCCCACTCAGAACTGGGTGGGGCTTTTCTGATGCACAGCCAGTCATCACATGTATAGGCAGCCTGGTCCTGTGGAGAACAAAGCCGCCTGCTCCGCACTTCCAGTCGCTAGAACTTGAATGAGCTCCCCCCAACCATAACCATCCCTCCTCCCCACCCACCTCCCACAGTCAGCCTTTACTAGACCACATACCATTTTCAAAACCTATGGTGAACATATTAATCCTTGGGAAGGGCCACCTTGAAATGAGGCTGTCTTTACTAAAAGAATGGTGGTCCTGATGCTTCAGAGGGGGCGGGGGTGAGGGGGGTGAGACCCTCCCACTCCCAAAAGAAACTGAATATCAGTGTTCAGAGACTGCAAAGATCGAGGCTTCAGCACATGTGTATTTTTCCGTGGCCAAGGTCAGGACCATGGGAGAGAGATAGTCCTGGAGACCCCATGCACCCAAAGAGAGCAGCTCAGGCTCACCACCCTAGCTCATCCTTTGAGTAGGAAAAGTGCATATGTTCTGTCATTTAGAAAATGAAAGCTAAAGCCCTGGCTGGTTTGGCTCAGCAGTTGGAGCGTCGGCCTGTGGACCAGAGTCCTGGGTTTGGTTCCTGCTAGGGGCACGTATCAAAAAATAAAAATAAATAAAAAAATAGAAAATGAAAGCTAATCGAAGTTGTTTATGGCAGCTCTGTCCTCCCACTGACAAGTTCCCCTGGAAAAACCCGGTAGTACCTCGCCAACAAAAAGATTATATCGATCGAATTACAGGTAGATTGGGGAGCTCATCTGACCTGTCCTCTGTGTTTCTCCCTGGCTCTCTTCTAATTTCCAGTTTCATAAGCATCCTTTCTTCTTTTCATTTTTCCTTCTGACTTGATAGCTCATTGGTTCATTGTTAAGTTTTTAGGGTCAGTTAATTCAAACAGGTGTGGCAGGCAAGGTGCTAGAGGGAGACAGATACTCACACACTCATGCCTGCAGGATTGGCTGGCTCTCTGCTGTCTACCTAGTGCCAGAAATGTGTTTGCAAATCTCAGCAGAGGAGAATCCTGAGGATGTGCTCTCCATGCTGGATACATAATAGAATTACCTGGGGAATTTCAAAATAAATCAACTCAAGCCTGGGGCTCACCCCCAGTGATTCTGACTCAATTGATTTGGGATAGGGTCCAGGCATTAGTGTTTTTTAAAAAGCTCCCCAGGTTTTAAAAGTCTAATGTGCAGCAGCCAGACTGTATTAGCTTATCTGGTGAGAAAAGAAAGTGTGTATATGAGTTGGGGGTGGGTGTCCTAGCAAAAAAATCTGATAGTAGGACATAGTTTGGAGGGTAGGAGCTGATGGGAACTGCTCCTACCCTTAGCTCTTCTATAATCATTTTTATGGACGATCCAGCTTTGGACCTCCTCTATGACAGTGACTAATGCAGTCTTCAATCAAGAAAGAGGACATAAAGCATAAGTGCCAGCACATTTAAGAACTGTGGTTGATGCTATTGTAACAAGAGCCAAATGAATTTGGCACAAGGTTACCTTAAGCAATTTATTCCCCTCCTGCTGATCTGGCGACTGTGACTGTGACTATAGACTAGGATTGTGTTCTATTAAGGTCTGGGAAAGTGTGCACTTGTGTAATGAGCAAGTATGCGTGTGCCCATTTGTGGATAGTGTCCACTGTGCAGGAGTGGACATGCACACGGATACTTGCATCGGGGTAGGTTTTCAAAACCCAGAGGAAAGAACCTCTCCCTGCAGCTCCCTTGGGCAGGAGAGCAATGCTGTTGACATCATGTTTCTTGGAATCCTTTTTTCAAGAAAAGCATCTTTGCAGGGTACTTATAGAGCACATAATTATGTGCATCTCCTCCCTTACCCAGGATCACCATGGGGGCTGACACCAGCTGGGGTGCACCAGGCAAACCATGTGTCCTGGTTCAGGGCTGTGTTCCCAGGAAGAAGGGGTCTTTTTTTCTTTTTCTTTTTTTTGTTTCCTTCAGATAGAGCGGGAGGGAAAGAGGGAGGAAGAGAGAGAGAGAAACATCAATGTGAGAGAGACATATCGAGTGGTTGCCACCCGCACGACCCCAACCAGGACCGGGGACAAACTGCAACCAAGGTACGTGCCCTTAGTGGGAACCGAACCCGGGACTCTGGTCTGTGGGCCTATGCTCTAACCGCTGAGCCTAACCAGCCAGAGCAGAAGGAATCTTTTTCTAATTCACTCAAAGATGCTTGATGAGCTATCACAACTCTACATACTCCCCCATTTTCTTTGAAATTCTCTCGAAGGAACAGAGGGAAGGATTTAAATAAAGCAAAGTACTCAAGTTTTGGCTACCACTAATCCTGTATCCTGGCCTTCCCAACTTGACTGCTTTCTTTGTAGGCTGAGGTTGCCAAACCCTTTTCACATGAATGCATCTATAATATAGGCTGTACCTCACCTTGCCCCAGCTTAGAAGAAATTCGGTGAACTCACAATTCATATAATTTCAAAATACCTTTTTATTGTAAACTTATTACACTTATTAATAGAAAATTTGGAAAACACAGAGAAAAAGGCAAAGAGAAAAAAAAAAGTCCATTGTTCTATCACCCAAACAAACCTGATCTTAATATCTGGGTAAACTTCTCTCCCGCCTTTTAATTCAGAGGGTTTAAAAAAAAACACAAAGTAAATGTAATCATTCATACATACCAATTTTGTATCTTGCCTTGTTTACTTAACATTGCATTATAAGCATTTTTGCTTATTTCTACATTCTCCTTATGAGCATAATTTTTATTAGCTGCACACAACATTCCATAAAGAAGGTAGATTATGGTTGAAAATCACCTGGATTGTGTGTGTGTGTGTGTGTGTGTGTGTGTGTGTTTACTTAGGGGAGGGAGAAAAAGGGAGCTAGCCAGAAGAGCTTTTTCTCTTCAGGATTCCAAGAAAAGCATCTCCAGGTCTGGTTTGATATTTGGTTATCATTCTGGTATGCCCTCCTAGCCAGCATAAGAACCTGGCCCCTTGTAGGGGACTGATAGCTGTACTGCACAGCAGAGTCTCCTTAATTTGCAATGAAAACAAGTCTTCCATCCAAGGAGAGAGAGTGAGAGAGACACGAGTTAAAATCTCACCATTGTAACTGCAGGACAAAATAGTCCTTACATCTGCTTCTTCAAACATAGCACCTAGAAATGGGACTGATTACAGAGTACTTGTCAGTAAGAGGGCAAAGTTATGAAAGGGTAACTTTGTTCGGTAGTAGCTGCCTTACTGTAGTCAAGGCACACACTTTCTACTTTGAATTATGTATTAACTAGTATCGCAGATTACGCTGCCTTGAAGAGACAGCCTTATTTAGTCAGCTGGGGTACATAACCTGCTCCTCTGTGGAGGCCAGTTTAAGGTCACCTTCATGAGCTTCAAGAGGTTTTGATTGTAGTCAGCCCAGGGGAAGCTGGTGGGATGGGTGGACTAGGGTAGACCTGGTAGCTGGGCTGACACACTCCATTCTGCTTTGCTTGGCTAGAAGCTGTGGGCTAGATGCCATGGAGGAGCACTGAGGTGTGCCCTTAGCGGGAACCGAACCCGGGTCTCTCAGGACCGCAGGCCGACGCTCTAACCGCTGAGCCAAACTGGCCAGGGCCAGGCTTCTCTTGACTGTCCTTCAAACACACCTCACCCATTCCTCCTGTTCCTGTTCTTAAGCTATTTTTCCCATCTAGAATGCTGTTGCCTTTCTACAGTTAGCTCAAGTTCTCCATGAAACTCTGCCCAGCCCATTCCAGCTCACAGAGATCTCTTTCCTAAAATCCTCAAACCCTCTAGTTAGATTCTCTCGTCAGTAGTTCATTATAAACTGCCTTGTATGGTGACTTAATTTTTCAAGTATAAATTTGTCTTCAAAATAGATAACCATCTAGATGTTAGGGACTAGCCTGAAACTTTCCAGTGTCAAAGCACCATTCTCTGCTCAGAGCAGGTCAGAGTTTGTTAAATGAATGTTGAGATGAAGCATAAATCTTCTACAATGGAGCTGAATAGGGAGGCTTACTCTTTGAAACCTGAGTAAAAGCCAATTCACAACATCTGAATTTGCATTTTTTTTTTATCCTCACTCGAAGACATTGTTCAGATAGAGTGGGAGGGAGAGAGAGAGAGAGAGAAACATCGATGTGAAAGGGACACATCAAGTGGTTGCCACCTGCACAACCCAGCCAGGTCTGGGGACAAACTGCTACTGAGGTACATGCCCTTAGCGGGAACCGAACCCAGGTCTCTCTGGACCGCAAGCCGACGCTCTAACCGCTGAGCCAAACCGGCCAGGGCTGAATTCGCATTTTTAAGTGATTGGGTATGGAATTAGTCCTATTTCTATTTATTTCTTTTTTTATCCTCACCCGAGGACATTTTTCCATTTTTTGTTCAGGTAGAGTGGGAGGGAGAGAGAGGAACAGAGAGAGAGAGAAACATCGATGTGAAAGGAACACATCGAGTGGCTGCCACCCGCACAACCAACCAGGACCGGGGACAAACTGCAACCGAGGTACATGCCCTTCCGAACCCGGGTCTCTCCAGACCGCAGGCCGACGCTCTAACCGCTGAGCCAAACCGGCCAGGGCGGAATTAGTCCTATTTCTAAATACTCGGTGGTAAGCAGAGATAAAGTTGAGCTTTATTGTATCAGCCCCTTAAATATTCCCCTACCCAACTCCTCCTGAAGAGATTAATGTAAACAGGGCACTGAAAACTGGATGTTAATTACAGACAAACCCTCCCTGGCATAGACTGGCCACAAAGGTAAAGACTCTCGCCTAGCTGCCTGATATACCAGGTCTCTGGCCCTACAAATCGGGGTGGGGAGTGGGGTGGGGTGTACTCCCTCAGGCAAGCCAATTGGTATGGGCACAGTATTTTCTCCTGATGTTGCAACTGGACCTTCTGTTCATTTAGGATGTTTTAATTGTGCTGTACCAGCCCACCACCTTATAAAACTCCCTAGAGCCAGCTGAGTGAGATGGGACAAACTTGGAGCCTTTGAGAAATTAACATGAGATGATCCTGGAGCAGCCCTGGGCAACTTGCACTGGAGAAGTCATGTTACTGTTGCCCAGAGGGAAGATGGGATCTTTCCAAACAGGCTACTCTATTCCTTATGCTTCTAAACAGGTCACTTACAAGCAGCCAGTTGATAGGTTATGACTCAGACACATTTTTGCCTGGTCTGTGGAGTGTATTTTTTTCAACATTTGAATTAGCTTCTAACACTTAAAAATTAGGAGATTTCACAAAGACATCTGGATTTCTGGCTTCTCTCTCTTTTTTTTCTTTATCCTCACCCGAGAACATTTTTCCATGTTTTGTTCAGATAGAGTGGGAGGGAGAGAGAGAGAAACATCGACGTGAAAGGGACACATCAAGTGGTTGCCACCCACACGACCCCGACCGGGACCGGAGACAAACTGCAACCAAGGTACATGCCCTTAGTGGGAACCGAACCCGGATCTCTCTGGACCTCAGGTTGACACTCTAACTGCTGAGCCAGGGCTGGCTTCTCTTGACAACAGAACACCTATTCATGCTGGGCCCTCCCTCTCACAGGGACATATCCTTTAAATGGGGTATTCACTGCCCAGCAGGCTGAGGAACTCTTTTTTGTCCCTGCCTAGTCCTGCTTGTTTTCCCTAATCTAAAATGTTACACCTCCACCCCCAAAAAATTACAGATTGCAAATCTGGGTGGGAGGTAGGATCAGATAGCTAATCCCTGGCAACTCTAGGCTCTGTCCTGCCTCTGGATGTGGAGGAGGTGGCCCAGGACTCTGGGAGAACATAATGCAGTCAAGATAAAGCATTTGTCATCAGCCCTGGCCAGTTTGGCTCAGCGATTGGAGCATCAGTCTGTGGACCAGAGAGTCCTGGGTTCGGTTCCTGCTAGGGGCACATACCAAAAAAAAAGCATTTGTGATCAACCCAGATCTCTGAAATTCCTGTCACATCCTGGAGGGATGGGCATGTAGAATCCACAGCATGGCAAGTGGATGCCATTTACTGAACACTTAATCTCAGCCAGTCTCTTCAATCCTCTATAACAACCCTGAGAAGTAGATACTCAATCCCATTTCCAGGATGAAGATATTGAGGTTAGTGCCACACTGTTGATGGCAGAACTGCTGTCTGCCTCCAGAGCCCTCCAAACCAAAGGCTTTTCTCTCTCCCTGTGCATGATTAGCTCTTATTAGGACCAGTCTTAAATTCAAAATACATTGCCATTGTGAATTCAATACTAGCTTTAAAAGGCACATAATAAAGAATAGTTAAACAGTGTATCACATTAGTGATGATTTTCTCAAGCAAAAGTATAAAATGATTTGATATCTGTAATCAAGATGGAAGTGGGTGGAATAGGTGCGCTAGGAGCTTTGCTTGCCTGGGCGGCTGAGGAGTGAGCTCTGTGGCCCAGAATACATCCTGGTGGGCAGGCAAATAAGTCCCTGAGCCTATAAGGCTCTGACAGCACCTTGTAGACTGCATCCCAGGTTTCTATAAATTTGTGGTAGCTTGGAAAAAAATGGAAATTATCTCAGGTGTGCTTGAAGGACATGTAAATTTACTTTTTACTAGTCTGTAATTATAATTTCTCTTCAAGTTTTTTCTGAGACAGAAACTCAGTGTGTTCAGCTGGTTCTAAACTTCCTTCCTTTGCTAACAACTCCCTACCTCTCCTTAACCCCACTTCACCTCTTCCAAGTCTACTGCTTCCAAGTCTACTGGGAACCACCTGCGATAAAGGTCAGTTGGGAATTTAGGAGGTCACAGATGTCGGGAATAACGGTGTAAAATGGGGAGGAGGAATTGGTTTTGGCTTTAAGACCCTGGAACTTCCAAGGTTTTTACAAGACTATTTGCAGCTTTTGCAAACAACCTTAAAGTCATCAGCGCCCCACTGTGGAATTCAAAGCTAAGCTTGTCATAATTGTTAACACCTTCTTTGACCAGTCTTTTCACATTTGATAATTATTTCCCTCTGCGCCTTTTTGTTTTTTTTGTTTGCTTGTTTGTTTTCTGGCAGGAAGGTTCTGCTGTCTTGGTTTTAGAGATTATCCTGCACAGGGAACAGCCTCTTCGCATTCAGAAGTCAGGGGAAGATTTATATCGGCTTGCAGGGTGAGTAAATTTCCAAGTTTAGAAAGCGGGTTATACTGAAAGTTAACAACACTTCAGGTTCTAGGTTGAGCACAATGACCGCCTTCCTCTGGGCAGCTAGCTGGACCCGAGGCGAGTGCTTGGAGCTCGGTTTTGATGCGGTTAGGGAACCCAATTTCCGAGGGCGCAGAGACTGCGAGTCTGCAAACCGGGGGAGCCGTGTCCACGCGCGAACCGCAGTCCCACCGAGCGCCGGCCTCGTGGAGCTCCCTTCACCCGAGTGAGGAAGGGGGTGCTCCCTCGCGGCCCTCGGGGGAGCCCTCCCACTCTTCCCAACTTTCCCGGCCCCTGGGCCGGAGGAGGGCGCCACTCCCGGCGGGGACGCGCTCGGTACTTAAAGGCGTCTCGGCGGGGCTGGCGCTAGTCAGTCGGAGCGCGCGGCGGCGGTGAGGAGCGGGAGGAGGGGCATGGAGCTGCCGCGGGCCTGCTGAGCACCCGAGCGCAGGCAGCCGGCGGCACGGTGAGTGCGGGCCCGGCTGGCAGATTCGGAGGGGCGGGCAGCGCAGGGGCTGCGCAGAGGACGCGGGCATGCCCGGCTCCACGGGTGCCCCGTGGACTCCGACCGGCTCCCCCGGATGTGCGGGAGCCGCGTCCAGCGCCGGAAGGCGGGCTGAGAGCTGCGGCATCTCCGGGCTTCCTGGCAGCGGGTCCTGCAGCCCCCTCCCCACTGACCCCTCCTCCCTTTCTTCCTCCATCCTCTCCTCCTCCAGTCTCTCCTCCCTTACTCCCTTGCGGCTCCTGTTTTGTGAATGGATTAGGAGGCGGACGACAGTGCAGGGCACGAGGCAGGCTGGAGTCTCTCCCTCCCCCACGCCCGCCCGCGGGTTCGCACCTGTCCTGGCACCAAGACGCTTGGCGCCCAGGTTCCTGCGGGTCAGCTGGGCCACGGCCGTACGTATCCGCCGGCCTGGGTTCCCCTTCTGTAGCCTGCTCGGAGAGGACGGGAGGAAAGAGCCCCCGCCCGGCGTACAAGTTTCCATCCCGACGAGTGTGGCCCCGCAGAAGGGCACACCTGTCAGCTGGAGAGGCTGCAGACTGGGCAGCCCCGCAAAGTTTCGGGGGTAGATTAGAGGTGTGCGTCCTTGGTTGGAGATTTTCTCCTTCCATCGGCCAGGGGCGGGGGTCAATCTTAGATATCGTCCCTAACCCGGTGTCCTTGAAGCCGAGTGCGCATTAGCCTACCAGGGCCGAGCTCCGGTGAATCCCTTCTGAGCGAAAGGGGGTACGGGGGCGAGAAGAGGTCTAGACTCCTCTCCGCTGGCTTGGGGTGACACGGCCCCCTATATGGGCCGGGGCACCTCAACCAGAGCCCACACCAGCGTCCGATTGTTCGTGAGGTCACCGGCTATAGGATCTTCTTGGTCTTCGGAGGGGCAGGGGGTGCCGAGGTAGCGCCTCCAATTCCTGCGCCGGGTGTGGGTGTCCCGCCCGGGAAAGAAGGGCGCCAGCAACACCGGGGATGTCGCCTTTGTCTGCCGGCATACTTTGCCACGGTAGCTGGGGCCCCGGGGAGATGAGTGGGGCCTGGTCCGACTGATCCCTTGGGTTTTCCCATACGGATCGTGGGAAACTGGCACGTGGGTGTGGCCGGCGCCGCCTTCACCAGAAGGCACGTCTCGGGCGGGGGTGAGAAGCGTGGCGAGTGCCATCCTGGCTGAATTAACCTGGTGGGCACCGCCTTCAGCACTGCGCTGAGGCGGGGCGCCAGCGACCGGCAGGTTGCTGGGCTGGCCTGCGAGCCCTCTGCCCTTTTCCAAATCGTAGGCGGGCAGTAGTGGCCGCAGTGCCCACCCCCCACCCCCGCCCCGGCATATAATCTCTAGAGGGGGACGGGGCGCTCCTGGGCTGTGGGTTGCAGGGTCTGGGGGCCCCTGGGCCGCAGGATCGTGCTTGGGGGTGGGGTGGGGACCATGGAGTCCTGCAGAGGAAGCACGCAGCAGGCTCCCAGGGATGGTGGGGCAGAGCGCCCGGAGGTCGCGCTTCCCGGAGAGGCAAGGCTGCCAATAGCACTTTCCGGACAGAAGCTGCTAGAATGGTGCTGGTGCCTGAATGTTAGGCTGATTTAGGCAGTGACTGCGTGTTCCTATGGCAAGAAGGTGTGTTGTGTTGGAGTAGGGCTCCGTGGACGGTTTCAGTAAAACCAAGAGCTGGAGCAAGCTTGGAAATGAGACCTCATTGTCTGTAGAGGGTGGGTGGGGTGGTAAGGGGATTCTCCAGATCTGGCAATCCCCACCCCCCCCACCCCCAATCAGCCTTACCTCTTGGATAGCCTTTCATAGCTGGAAGTGCTTCCATTTTTAGGGAAATGATTCACCTGAGATGCATGGAGCAAGGAACCATTAGAACCCCCTATTAGGGGGGGAGATACCAAGTCTTAGAGAACTTGGGCAAGGTCAGGCAGCCAGGAGGTGGTAGAGCCCTGTCTCAAGCACAAGTCTTCTGGTGTCGTGTCTAGTCCTAGGCTCTTTTCATTAAAACACAGCTGTTTCCAACAGTACAGATGCTGGGAGCCCTGAAAGTTACAAACGAAATCTGGCAGCAATTGCAGGAGTGGCCAGGCCAGGGGACAAGCACAGAGATTCTATGCGGGCACTAGGACCAAGGTGATGGGGCTTCCCAGGCAGCCACCCTTCCCAAGCAGCTGCAGTGTGGCTGCAGCTCCCTTTGGTGCCCTGAGCGCTTGGCTTCCAGGAGAGCTGTCCACACCCCAGCTCTCATTTCCCTTTCTTTCCCTTGTCTGCCTTTCCTAATTGCTTTCCCTTTCTTTCCTGACTCTCAAGTAAATGAGGAAAAGGTGAGAAAGCAGAGAACACAGGGAAACTTTCTCACTGATTTTGCTGTTTGAAGAAGAAGCTGTTCCCTTTTTCCCCTGACACCTCTTTATGTTTCCTGTTGTTTATCCCTCTCTTCCTCCCTTCCTTCTCTCTCTCTCTCTCTCTCTCTCTCTCTCTCTCTCTCTCTCTCTCTCTCCCCCTCTCTCTCTCTTCCTCACCCTAGGATATCTTTCTATTGAAAGAGAAGAAGGGAGAAAGAGAAACATCTGTCTGCTGCCTCCCTCTCCCATACACTGCCTGACCAGGGATTGAACCCTCAATGTAGGTATGTGCCCTGACTGGGAATCAAACCTGCAACATTTTTGGTGCATGGGATGACACTCTAACTAACTGAGCCACTCAGCCAGAGCCCTCCGATTTCTTCATGGGCCTCATTGGTGGCTGTGCTTTACTGGCACACATTCCCCTCCCAGAGTGCAATCCTCTAGTGGGTACAGTGCAGGTAGAAGCTTAGGCCACTGGCTGCCTCCATGTCCATCTTCCTCCCTCTCCCTGGCCCCTCATGTGCTCAGAAGTGCCTTAGGCTCACCCCTGCTGATGCTTGCCTTCAAGAGTTTTGGATCAGGCCCTGGCCAGTTTGGCTCAGCAGTTAGAGCGTCGGCCCATAGACCAATGAGTCATGAGTTCGATTCGGTCAAGGGCACATACCTTGGTTTCGTTTTGTCCCAGCCCTGGTTGGGGTTGTGTGGGAGGCAACCAGTTGATGTGTCCTTCTCACATAGATGTTTCTCTCTCCCTCTTTCTCTCCCTCCCAATCTATCTGAAGATAAATGGAAAAATAACCTCTGGGTGAGGATTTTAAAAAAAATCCTTCTCGTGCATCATGCAGAAGTGAGGAGGCAAGCAAGAGGTCATGGGTTAGGCAGATATCCCATTTCTGCCATCCACTAGCTAGGTAGCTCTTTCCAGCTGTGGTTTGTCTAACAATAATAAATGCTACTTTAAGTGCTTTACATATGTAACCCATTAAACCTCAAAGAGGCTACGAAGTTAGTGCTGCAATCCACATTTTATAGATGAATTAACTAAGGGACAGAACATAGTCACACAGATAGTAAGTGTCAGGACTGGGACTTGAATCCCAATAGTCTGGCTTCTGAGTCTGCAAAGTCTTAGTCATGCTCAGTAGAAGAAATGGCTTTTATTAGTGGGTCATTTCCCCTGTTCTTGGCCAGGCCCAGAGAAAATGCCTCCATTCCCACTACTGGAGATGCTGCCTCCTGTCTGATTCCCATGTCTCTTGCCTTCTCCTTCAAGATGCCGGTGCAGCTGACAACAGCCCTGCGTGTGGTGGGCACCAGCCTGTTTGCCCTGGCAGTGCTCGGTGGCATCCTGGCAGCTTATGTGACAGGCTACCAGTTCATCCACACAGAAAAGCACTACTTGTCCTTTGGCCTGTACGGCGCTATCCTGGGCCTGCACCTGCTCACCCAGAGCCTGTTTGCCTTCCTGGAGCACCGGCACATGAGACGGGCAGGCCGGCCACTGAAGCTGACCTCCCCACCACAGCGCTCAGTGGCACTTTGCATTGCTGCATACCAGGAGGACCCTGACTACCTGCGCAAGTGTCTGCGCTCAGCCCAGCGCATCGCCTTCCCCAACCTCAAGGTGGTCATGGTGGTGGACGGCAATCGCCAGGAGGATGCCTACATGCTGGACATCTTCCATGAGGTGCTAGGCGGCACTGAGCAAGCTGGCTTCTTTGTGTGGCGCAGCAACTTCCATGAGGCGGGTGAGGGTGAGACGGAGGCCAGCCTGCAGGAGGGCATGGATCGTGTGCGAGATGTGGTGCGGGCCAGCACCTTCTCGTGCATCATGCAGAAGTGGGGAGGCAAGCGAGAAGTCATGTACACAGCCTTCAAGGCCCTTGGAGATTCGGTGGACTACATTCAGGTAAGGGTGTCTCCCTACAAGTGTGTGGATGTATCTAGCCAGCCAGGCATACCCTCCTCCAGGAGTTTCAAGTCCAGTGTAGGTCCCTTGTACTGTGCACATCCCTCCTCTGCACTTAAGGCAATAGGCATGATGGTTCTGAACAGCAGTCCTGGGGTCAAAAAGACCTGGGACAGAATCCTGGTTCTGCTGTTACTTAGCTCTGTGACTTGTGTCCTAAAAGTAATAATAGCAAACAGATATATAGTGTTTACTTCATCCTAGGCACTGTTGTAAGCTTTTCATACATATTAACTCTTTTAATCTTCATAATACTTCTAGAGGGTAAGTACTGTTATCATCTTCACTCATAAAAGGTGAACCTGAAGCACAGAGAGGCTAAGCAACTTGCCTCATGTCACTCACCAGTAAGGTGCAGAGCCAGGATTTGAGGCCAGACAATCTGTCTCAAATATTGTTTTAGTTGTGGACCAAAAAGTCCTACTCTTCTCAGTGTCAAATTTGTGACTGTAAGGTAGAGGGACACAGGTGCTAATCACCACACAGAGTGATTCTGCAGCAGTCTTGGCAAGGCCAGAATCACGAACAGACTCTGCCTATCTTCCAGTCAAAGGGGTCATTGACACCAGCCTGAAAATTTTATTAGTTTGACAAGGTCGAATAGCTCCACTTTTCAAATAACAAAACCTAGAAAGAACTGATTAGAGCTTCCCACATTTCAATACCAAGTAGAAACTGATACCTAGCACCCCAGATTTCTGGTCCAGCATCCATTCTGTCCATTACCCCGTTTTTTCCCTTCTCCCTACTGGCCAGAGGGTTTTACTTGAATGAGTAGTGGTGGTTGTGGAAGCCTGCCTACCTGTGTACTAACTCAGTCTTGCTGACAGCATGTTAAGTACTGTAATATTTAATTTTTCTATACAATACCCACCTAAAATCAGCTTGGCACAGATTTTTTGTTTTGAGGTGTTTTTTCTTTAAAGTTGCATCCTTGCATGAGAGTTGATACATTTATTTTTTTCTGGGTTTCTAGGCCCTAGTACCTCCTCAGCCTTGTAGGTAGGGATGTGAGACAGTTCTTGATTCTGCAGTTCACATAGGGTCAAAGGGCCTTTGAAACTTTCCTGGGGACTCAGAAAGCTTAGCAAAAGCCCTTGAACCCCGGCACATGCTCAGGCCACAGTGACTTTGTCATTCACTCCCTTGAAGTACAGAATCCCCCAGACCTGCTCTGCTATACATCTTCCTTTCCTGATCTTTCCAGTGTTTTGGTGGATTAGCAACTAGGTTCACACACCTGAGCCAGCCTTTCTCCCTAGAGCTCTGGGATTACTGCCTGTGGCAGCCCTGATGGAGTTCAGCCTGTCTTCTTTTTTTTTTTTTTAATCCTCATCTGAGGACACTTTTCCATCCTTTGTACAGACAGAGTGGGAGGGAGAGAGAGGAAGAGAGAGAGAGGGAAACATCGACGTGAAAGGGACACACCGAGTTGCTGCCACCAGCACGACCAAGCAGGGCTGGGACAAACTGCAACTGAGGTACATGCCCTTATCGGGAACCGAACCCGGGCCTCTCCGGACTGCAGGCTGACGCTCTAACCGCTGAGCCAAACCGGCCAGGGCTTCTAACAGCCCTGCTAAGGGTGTGTCTTTCCCTCTGTGGGAGATAACCCTGCCCCAGGCAGTGGGGAAACACACAAGAGCTCTGTCTCTAACCTTGCTTAGCTAGAAAGACATTCCTGGAAAGAAGGAAGCTGAGCAGCATCAAGAATGTGTTAGGGTCAGGGCAGGAAGTAGCCATGAGACCAACAGCACTGGGAAGCTTGGTTTGTAAGCTGAGGAGTTTGACTGAGGGAGGCTTTTTGGGACCTTCCCAACCTGGGCCAGAATGTAAGGCTGTCAGTAGGGAGGTAGGGGGGAGCAGGTGTGATGCTCTGCCTGGTTCCCCCTCAGCCTATTGCTGCTTGTCTGGCCACCATGTCTTCCAACATGGAGAGAGAAAGTTGGGTAGGTTGGAGCTTGGGAGGGGGGTGCCCCCTTCCTATAGGCTAATGGCTTTCACTCAGCACCTTCAGTGAAAGGATTTGGGGCTTTTGCAGAAGAGGGTTTGGGCTCATCTGTGGATATGTTCTGTACTTTGTCAGAGGTCAGAAAACCAATTCCCCTGACCAGTATTTATCTGTACCATCTTACTAATTTTCTAGAAAACAGACAGGAAGTCAGCCATTATTCCACTAATAATGGGACTACCTGTTAAAATCAGACCATGAGCCTCCCAGGTGGGCAGGATTTGATTCAGATTTTGGAAGCAGCTGCTGCCAGAGCCTGAACACCCACTCAGAGTATAATCCAGGTGAAAGCAGCCCTTAGTTGTACTGTACTGAAGGCTTGGCAGCCATGTCAGTGGTGGGGCAGGGGAGGCTGTGATTGGGTAGTTATATCCTCCACTTAGGTTGTGGATCATCTAAGAGGCCAGAAGCTGAAACAGGGAAGATCCTGTTGTTAAAAATCCTATGGGACAGTTTTGGGCAATAGCCTCTAGCAAGAGCTTGGCCTTCTGAGGGGTGTCTGCTGGCCCTGGTCTAGTCACCGTGCCTGTCATGTGATTTCAATGACTTATTGCTTTTTTCTTCCCAAGGACCCAGAGAACCATTTTAAGACCATTTCTCAGGAGCCTGGTTTCACAGAGGCTAAAGACTTGTCCAGCACTGACAGACTCCTGGGTTTCTCCCTCAGCCTAGTGGCTGTCAAGCCTGGTATCTGAACTCTTCTTTTCCTTACTTTCCTTTGTTACTCATCTCACCCCTTCTATTTGGCTTTTATCTCTTAACCTGTTAATCGAGCGGGACGTATAAATACGTCAAACGTTGCATACAGTAAAAAGGGAATTCCTCAGTTAACAGGTTAACTAGTGGTTGGAAGTGAATCATATGAAAGGCAGTTATGTCCCTCAGGCCATGAGTGGACTGAGGTCAGAATGGGCAGACAATGCATTTATTTCCTCTGCAGGTGTGTGACTCTGACACTGTGCTGGATCCAGCCTGCACCATCGAGATGCTTCGAGTCCTAGAGGAGGACCCCCAAGTAGGAGGAGTTGGGGGAGATGTCCAAGTAAGCAGTAACCAAGGATTCTGGGATGGGGGGTGGGGAGGGCTGGACTCCCTCTGCTTTCTAATCCAATTGGGTATGTCTGGGAAATGGGCATCTTGACTTCCTAGTATTTTTTTCAAGGGGGGGGGGGGTGTTCCTCTTTGAGTTTTAAAGGGCTTGCCACTAACACCTTTCCTGCCCTTTTTTCAATCTGAGGGAGGAAAATTATTTATCAGGTACGTAGAAAGCCTGTGCTGCTGGGAGGGGCACAGAATTCTGAGGTCACTGATCCTGCAGGGTGCTTCCTTTTGGGCTGGTAGTGCAGCAGGCACCTCCAAAGTTAGACCCTTGAGAAACCCTGCTCTTAGGTAAATTGCTCTGAGGGGTTCTGGGCAGTGTGGTCAGAATAAGGGGCAATATCTTCTTCCAGAGAGTACTGCTGGCAACATACCAGGTCTTCCCAAAAAGCTTTCCAACTGAAAGGTCAGGACCTTTTTCAAGGCCACCTGTCACTGTCACAGGCTGCCTCCTGAGACTGAAGGTGGCCTTGATTGCTAGAGTAACTTCACTGGGTCAATCTTGTGCAGATGACACAGTGTAGAGTTGGGGCTAGTGCTAGGTGAGTGAGTGTGGTTGGCTCCTTTGAGCCTCAGGTTTCCCAGCCATGCTGGGCTAGGACTGATGACTAGGAATTTGCACAATGGGCTACAAAACTCAGGGTAGGGAGGCCTCATGGTAGCCAGTGTGTGTCTCCTGGGGCTCAAGGTCTCAGGTGAGGATTCCCAGCATTTATGGTTCCCTTACAGATCCTCAACAAGTATGATTCATGGATCTCCTTCCTGAGCAGTGTGCGGTACTGGATGGCCTTCAACGTGGAGCGGGCCTGCCAGTCCTACTTTGGCTGTGTGCAGTGTATTAGTGGGCCATTGGGCATGTACCGCAACAGCCTCCTCCAGCAATTCCTGGAAGATTGGTACCATCAAAAGTTCCTAGGCAGCAAGTGCAGCTTTGGGGATGACCGTCACCTCACTAACCGTGTCCTGAGCCTTGGCTACAGGACTAAATATACAGCGCGCTCCAAGTGCCTCACAGAAACCCCCACCAAGTACCTCCGGTGGCTCAACCAGCAAACCCGCTGGAGCAAGTCTTACTTCCGGGAGTGGCTCTACAACTCTCTGTGGTTCCATAAGCACCACCTCTGGATGACCTACGAATCCGTGGTCACAGGTTTCTTCCCCTTCTTCCTCATTGCCACGGTCATACAGCTTTTCTACCGAGGCCGAATCTGGAACATTCTCCTCTTCCTGCTGACGGTGCAGCTGGTGGGCATTATCAAGGCTACCTATGCCTGCTTCCTTCGGGGCAATGCAGAGATGATCTTCATGTCCCTCTACTCCCTTCTCTATATGTCTAGCCTCCTGCCAGCCAAGATCTTTGCCATTGCTACCATTAACAAGTCCGGCTGGGGCACCTCTGGCCGAAAAACCATTGTGGTGAACTTCATTGGCCTCATCCCTGTGTCCATCTGGGTGGCAGTCCTTTTGGGAGGACTGGCATACACAGCTTATTGCCAGGATCTGTTCAGTGAGACAGAGCTAGCCTTCCTTGTTTCTGGGGCCATTCTGTATGGCTGCTACTGGGTGGCCCTCCTCATGTTGTATCTAGCCATCATTGCCCGGCGATGTGGGAAGAAGCCAGAGCAATATAGCTTAGCTTTTGCTGAGGTGTGACATAACCCTCAAGCAAAGCGGGAGAAGTGCAATGGGTAAGGGAGGGAAGGGGAATGGAAGAAAAAAGATGGGGTGGGAGGGAGGAGGGAATGTTGTTTTAGTTTTATAATGGTCCAAAGGACAAATGTGAAGTGCAAAGAAAGGTGACTGTAGTATGGCCTGGGGCAGTTCTGCTTAGAGAAGGCAACACTCATTCCAGCTCAGGGGAGTAGAAGAGACTTATGTTTTTAGGCTGCCTGTCTGCTACATGGTGGTCTCTGGGAAAGATTCCACTCCTGCCCCAGGATCCACAGGGAATTCAGAAGTGTGCTAAATAAAACAGTAAGTTCCATTCAGTGGCAACTTCTGACAGGTAAAGTGAGCAATGCCAGCTTTAGGGAAGGGGTTCTTTTAGCCCATTTGGACACAACCAGAGGTGAGGGGAGAATCTGAGATCTGGGTCAGCTAGGAATGTCTCCCCCCTCAATCTAGTTATCAATGCAATAAGATTGTGCCTGAGATACAAGGCCCAGAAGCCTGATCTCTGGGCATCAGGAAACAGGGTACAGGAATGGTACTTTATTATGTGATGTACCCCATTCCACATCTCTACATCCCAACGATGAGCCAAACTAGCAGGGAGTTAGCATTGAACTGCTTTTAAGTGTACATAGATGTGAATGTTAAAAAGGAAAGTATGCCAGGAGGTACAAAGATTAGTGGTGGTGCTAGAGGCCATGGGCTATATGGAGGCCTATATATAGCCTACCTGGACAGTGCCCAGACATCTAGATGAGCTTGTCTGTGATCTCTGCTGAGTAGATAAAATGTTTTGGTCATCTACCAGGGTGATTAAACCCCAACATACTACGAATGGAAGTAAGGGCTTGGTATTTCAACCTGTATATTTCCGAATTCCTCCCAATTTAGCCAAGTCCTAAGACAGCCTCCTCACTTTGCTTTCAAGGTAATGTAGTAACCTCTTTGCCCTCCTCCTCATTGGGTAAGTTACTCAAGGTGGCAAATGAGGCAGAGCCTGGACTCTCACAGGCTCCTCTGTAATAGGTAAGCCTGCCCTCAGCACGTGGGGGAAAATGTACTAGGAGCCTCTGACCAAATAGGCTCCCATCTGGGAACACTTGGGACAGACTCCTTGGCAGCTGGGTAGCATGCATGACGTTCAGGCTGCAGTTCTTGACAATCATCTCTAATGGAAAGCTTTTCAGTGTTCCCTAAGTGAACCCTCAAATCCAAGCTGGTCATCTTTGAGACTGATTCTCCTCAGTGGCTTCTCCAGGGAATTCTTAGAGCCAAGTTTGCATTTGCTTCTTTCCAGAAACCAAACTAGGAGATGGAATTGATTCCTAAATCCTAAGATTCTTGCTTTCTCAGGCCTCTTAAGGCTGTTTTATTTCCTCTGCGTTTGGCAGGGCGGAGAATGAGGGAAGACCATTTTCTAGAGATTGGCAATCCAGACTATTCTCAGCTCTTGATTTTGAAACCTGGCATCTTGACTAAGCCTCTGATTTAGGGGTTGCTTGCTCATGCATACTCTCCCCAAATGTCCATTATCAGAGGGTCCAGCTAAAGTAGAGAGGAGTTGGGGTGAGGCAAGCCTCTAGTGTGCCCAGGTGCTTCCTATAAAGGAATACAGTGTGCTCTGAGCCACAGATAGGCAAACCCTGGTGCTTTCCTTAGTTTCCTATGAACTCAAGGGTTTCCAGAGTGCAGCCAACACTGCTGCATCACACAGACCTCAAGTTTCTGATAAGACTGCTGGGTGATGTTGGGCCCAGTCCATCAAGGCTAGAAGAGTCAGCAGGCATTTGCTAAAGGCAGTTGTTCCAGGTTCTTCCGTGTTTTTGCTGGCCAAGAAATAAACTATTTGACAACTGCAATGGAGGAAATCCGGTCAGCCAACTCCAGAGCTCAGACTTCACTAAGGGCTTTTCTTCAGCTTTTACATGAAGGTTAATAGAGGACGAACTTCCAGTTGGAAAACTCTTGGCTGTCCTACCATCAGCTCTACCTTGCACTGTGGTTATCAGCTTTCCTCATATCAAAAGTAGGCAAGTACAAATAGTGGGCTCACAACATTTGACCTCGACTGGTTTTTCTAAGTTATTTTGTACATTTTTCAGCAGTGAAACCAAACTGGGTCTTCAGCTTTATCCCCGTTTCTTGCAAGGGAAGAGCCTTTATACAATTGGACACATTTTGGTTTTAACTCATTGAGAATCTTAACTCTCTTTTTTGTATTATTTCTACAATAATTTGTAAACATATTTATTTTTACCTATTTTTTTTTAACTTTTCAGGTCAAATTTTTTATACTGCACATATTGTCAAAATAAAGATTCTCACATAATGATATCTCTGAGCTACTTCCTTTTCTTGTATGTAATGAAAGCTAGCTCTTTATTCCAGTTTCAAAAATGGCACTTGAGCCCTGGCCGGTTTGGCTCAGCGGTTAGAGCGTCGGCCTGCGGTCCGGAGAGACCCGGGTTCGGTTCCCGCTAAGGGCACGTACTTTGGTTGCAGTTTGTCCCCGGCCCTGGTTGGTCGTGTGGGTGGCAGCCACTCGATGTGTCCCTTCACGTCGATGTTTCTCTCTCTCTCTCTCCCTTCCTCTCTCTCCCTCCCACTCTATCTGTATAAAAAATGGAAAAATATCCTCGGGTGAGGATAAAAAAAAAAAAAAAAAAAAAAAAAAAAGGCACTTGAGCTAGAAATATAGTTGCGGTAATTCAAGTGTCAGAAGCAGTGTAAGCTGTCACAGCTGCCTCTGGACCTGGGGACTACAGTAAGCTTACCTTAATGATAACTACACACCTATGATGACTTAACTTTTATTGTAGAGGGTGGGCAGGGTCTTTGGTGAAATTACTGGCAGATGAGTGAGCTAAGGCTAAAAATCAAGCTTGCTTCTTCCTTGAGTGAAAGCATCTTATCTGGAAGATAATGCAGAATTGTAGCCAAGCTGAAACCATGAAAAGCAGAGTAAACGTCCTTCCCTGTGGAACAGGTAACAACACGGAGTGACAGCAGCAGCCCTCTCATCCCATTTATTAAAGAAACAGTAAGAAAAGATACAACGCAGGAAAAACACCAACCATCCTTTCACGTCAGGTTAAACAAAGCACAGTGATTTCTCCCCTTCACCCCCCCCCCCACCCTCCCTATCCCATGTCCCACCCACATCAGTTTCAATTTTGAGGTTCTTTGATTGGGAGTACCAGTGGAGAGGGAGTTGGATGAACAGTGGAGCCTTGATTCTGGCCTCCTCTAAGTCCCAGAGAAGGAAACTGCAGGATCAGTCAGTCAAGCAGAAATTGTATTTGGTGGGTCTTTCTCAAATGGTTGCCCACCTCCCTGTTTCTGTCAAGCTCCCAGGGAAAGGTATGGCAGTAGAGGATGACCAGGTCCAAGATGCCCAAGCATGGTCCATTCACCAATGCAACATATCTAGAGCAGTGAGCTGATTCTCCAGTGGTGAGCAAGGGACTACATATAAATTGGGACCTGCAGGCCAATGTATCCCTGAGGAAAAGTCCACAAGAACAATTCAAGAAACTATTAAGAAACAAGGGGCAGAAAGCTGTGGGGAAAAAAGCACAGCAGGCTTCTGGAAAGCTGGAGATCCTTTCTCTTCAAGGCTAGAATAATTCCCACATGGCATAGTCCATGTCCCACAAATAACATTTCACCTTCAATCAAGAAAAAAGCAGAGTTTGAAAGATGGCCCATCTGAACTTGAGCCCCAGCTATGTACTTCAGACTGTAGCTCCATGTCTACCTTTTTACCTAAAACACAGCTTCTGCTCAGAACCACAATTCCTGAACTCAAGGTGGTCCTGGAGAGAAAAAGCTGTTTAAGGGGGTAACATTCCATTTGGGTACATTGCCGACACTGGACCCCCTGGTCTGGGGAAAGCAGCTGGGTTTGTGCCAGGGAGACTACCCACTCTAGGAAATGGGACCAAAGTCTTGCTTATAGGACCATTCATCCTTGGAAAGGAAGCTGGGTTTAAACCCATGGTCCCAGCTGGCCTTGCAAAAGGAGCCGGGTTGATACCCACAGGGCCTGCTGGAGAAGAGCCCAGAGGCCCATGAGCTGACCTGGGGAAAGTAACCGGACCAGGGCCTAATGGGCCAGTAGACCTTGGGAAGGTAGCTGGACTTGGACCCTGTAAGCCAGTGGCCCTTGGGAAGTTAGCTGGGTTGGGACCTAGTGGCCCAGAGGCTCTTGGGAAAATTGCTGGATTTGAACCCTGGAGGCCAGCAGACCTCTGGAAGGTAGCTGGGTTTGAAGCAAATGTGCCAGAAGACTGAGAGAAGGCAGCTGGGTTCAGTGCCCCTGAACCTGTCCCCCTTGGAAAGGGATTAGCATTTACCCCCATGGGGCCCGCTGGCCTTGAAAAATGAGCTGAATTAGGGCCTATGGGGCCAGGAGCCCTTGACATGGGAGATGGATTTGGCCCCGGAAGGCCAATTCCCCGCGAGCCAGGACCCGAGTTTGGGCCTATGGGGCCAGGTATTCTTGCCATGGAAGATGGGCTTGTGCCCATGTTTCCAGAAGCCTGTGAGAAAGAAGCTGAATTTGCTCCTAAAAGACCTGCAGCTCTTAGAATGGGGGCAAGATCTAGGCTTTGAGGTCCAGCCACTCTTAAGTTAAGACCAGATCCTGTACCCAAGAGGCCACCTGCTCTCGTGTCCAGATTAGGGCCTGGGCCCAGGCCACCGGCCCTTGGGTTGGGACCAAGGCCTGGGCCCATGCCACTTGCCCTTGGGTTGGGCCCAAGGCTGGAACCTGGAAACATACTTGACCTTGGGGCAGGGTTTGTACCTACAAAGCCTGATCTCAAATTGGGACTTGGTCCAGGGCCCAGGCCAACAGGCCTTGTATTTGGAGGACCATTCCCAGAAGTCAACAGGACACCCGTTCTCAGGTTGGGTCCAGATCCAGGACCCATGGGGCCACCACTTCTGGAGTCAGGACCTGTTCCCAGGAGACCACCTGCCCTTGAGTTGGGCATAGGACCTGGCCCTGGGAGACCCCCTAACCTTGGGTTAGACAGAGGCCCTGGGCCTGGAAGAGCCCCTGCTCTAGGGTTCATAGCTGCCCCTGGCCCTGGCCCTGGGCCCAACAGGCCACCTGGCCTTGAGAAAGAAACTGCACCTGTGCCAGTAGGATTCATTCCCCTTGGAAAAGAAGCCATGCTTGGGTCACGAGCACCAGCAGGGAAAGGTGCTGGATTTGAAGCCAATGAGCTTGATGAAGTTGGAAAAGGAGAAGGGTTCCTTGGAAATGGGGCCAGATTTCCACCAAGAGAACCAGTTGGCATAAGGAAGGAATCCGAGATCATGCCCAGTGGGTGGCCTGTGTTTAGAACAGGACCCTGACCCCCCTGTGGTCCCAGGGAACCATCAAGCCGTCCTCGAGGTGGCAGTGGAACACGAGTCCAAGGAGTTGGCCGCTCTCTAGGGAAAATCCGGG
Organism: Molossus molossus; assembly: GCF_014108415.1. NCBI lineage: Eukaryota > Metazoa > Chordata > Mammalia > Chiroptera > Molossidae > Molossus > Molossus molossus. Next base: position 35,652,752 of record NW_023425357.1, on the reverse strand, counting down.
GTTCTTTCATACTTTCTTGGGTACGTTGGTGATAATGGGCTTGGGGCGAGTTTTGAAAAGAATCTTGTTTTTGATGAGTGCTGTCACCAAGTACCGGGTGCCAGTCTCACAGCCACGGTTATCACAGTCCTGCTCCCCAGAAGTGTGTTTGACAAGGACCGCAAAAGGTTTCTCCAGGTGGATGATTTTCCCATACAGGATATGATGCCCCACGATCAGCACAGGGATTCCCTTTGGCAGAACAAGAACAAGATGCCTGAGGTTCAGGGCAAGATCATAACACTCAAGTGCTTTCTAAAGATACTCTTGGCAAGCAATACTGGCACCTACACTGGCTGGTCGGCTCTTCCACTGCTGAGCAGCCACAGTGGACAACCCACCCTCATGCCCTTTTTGGCCAAGGTAAAAGAATTTTCACTTTTAGAACTGCGACCTTTCAAGGTTCCCCAAAACTAAATTTCCCTGCAACTACAGAGGTGGGGGAATAACGAGCAGATAGCTTAGCAGATTAGCTAGACCTTGATTAACAAACCTGAGGGCAGTCCTCACTCTGGGTCCTGGGAGCACCACCTTGGTGTAGCTTGCTTTCCTGAGGCATTAGGCAGGGAAAGAAAAGCCCCTCACCTCAGTGGTGTAATGTAGGTCTCCCAGGAGGTTTCCAGCTAATCCAGTGCTGTAGCGAGCCTCGATCTCCCCCTGTAGCTCCATCAGCACCCATTCTGCCAGGCCTCCAGCCCCAGCACTGCAAGCAAAGGGCTGGTGGTTACAATATTTTTGAGGGGGTGAAGGATGATTAGAGTCCTACACCACCATTCAAGGCCCAAAAGAACTCTTTGTTGAGCACAAGTTCTTGGGAAACTGGGCAGTGCTATGCACTGAACTAGAGATTGAAATGCAAGGATCTGTACAAGGTGCACCTGAGGACCCTGATTCTTCCAAAAAAGTATCAAATCTATATAGCCCTAAGCATTCAAGCTAAATACAGAAGTCTCAAAATGTACTCACCTGGAAATAATAATTTGCACCATGAGCCTTCTGTCTTTAAAAAGTAACTGAAAATAAGCTGTAGAGGAAAATAAAGATTTAGGATAATAATAACGATAGCTAATATTTACCACTTACTGTGTACTAAGCACTTAGCGCTTTAGATACATTTTATTTCATTCCTCTAACAATTCTATAAGGTGTAAACTTTTAAAAAACTGATGTACATATAAGATTGCTTAAGATCACCAAGGGTCAACTACAGAATGAACAGTAACAGCACGATTGGGTTCAAGGTCACATAGCTATTAGTCAAAGAACCAGAATCTGAGCCCAACACATATACTGCACAGCCCACAATCTATTCATTCATTCATTTATTTACTTATTGGTACATGCCCCTAGCGGAAACCAAACCTGGGACTCTGGTCCACAGGTCGACGCTTCAACCGCTGAGCCAACCAGCCAGGGCCCACACTCTTGACTACTATGCTAATACCTTATCTTTCTCAAAGATACTTTAAAGAACTAGTTCTTTTAGGTTTTACTTTTTCCCTTGGTGATGATATAAACTTCGTACCTACCACTTTGGTTATCTGATATTTCAAGATTCAAAAGACCTCCTTTAACTAAAAGACATGAGAACTGAAAAGTCCTTCAGACAACTTTAGTCACTGTTAAGTTGATTTCTGACATGACTCTGGTCAAGTGATTTGATCCTCTTTCACTTACATACTAAAATACTGGCACTTTTATCAACTTTCACTTTATACAACAGCACCACCTGGTGGCAAGCTCATGATATTCCAAGAGAATGCGTTAAAATGGTTATTTTTGCCTGAAACTGGCTTCACTTGTACTTATCTTTCTGGGAAGGACAGAATCATGGAGGATTGAGGGTATAGGGGTCTAACTACAGCTTCTGTATAAGTCTTTCCAATGAATAGATGGAGCTTAGTGGAAGGTTATCAGTCCAGTGTTTACCAAATGTAGTACAGCAAGTTAACAGGTATTATAGTTGTGCTCAAGCTTAGCAAATAAAACAGGTTTCTTTACTGATCTGTTCATCTTCATTTTGGATCTCCAGGGAAAAGTATATTACCAGCAAAGAGACTTAAAGGACAGCAGAATCTCTACTCTTGAGCACCAAACATACTTTGGGAACATGAGGTTGGTAAAAACACTGGACTTATAATATAAATGACAGCTAATATTTATTGAACTTTTACAATGAATTAGATACTGTGTATATACAGGTGGTCTCAATCATTGCAACTACTCTATGAGATAGGTACTTATCCTTATTTTGCAGTAAAGCTACTGAGAGATACACTTGGTTGTATGTGGCACAAACACATATGTTTTGTTTGTGGTAGCTAGTATGTGGTAGAGCCAGCCTAAGAACCTAGGCCATCTGACTTTACCTATACTCATTGTGATTACCCAATTCTGTCCTCCCAAAGGAGCAAATCAAGTGTCAGTGAGAATGAAAAGGTATCAAGGCATCAGGCAGGCACTGCATACACCCAACAGCTGATCAGAAGGGCAACAGGGAATAAAGAAGGCATCCTCAAATAAGCCAGCCCTTTGGAAGCAGCACTGGTTGTGGGACCACTTAAAACAGGTAATACATTAATTCAGGAAAGCACAGGTTGTTGGACAAATAAGGAGGCCCTAATCAAAAGAACCACCAAAAGCACTTTTAAAATTCTTTCATAGTTTCTTGAAGTATAACAATTTGAAATAAAAACCAGAAAGGTTTGACTGGAATTGGAACAATCTGGGTGAGTACACCTTCTCATATGGCTTCTATCTCTATTTTGAAGTCATTACCATTAAAATTATTTAAAAACCTGAAAAATCAGCCCTGGCTGGTTTGCTCAGTGGTTAGAGCGTCGACCTGCGGTCCAAAGAGGCCCGGGTTCGGTTCCCGCTAAGGGCATGTACCTCAGTTGCAGTTTGTCCCTGGCCCTGGTTGGGTCGTGCAGGTGGCAACCACTCGATGGGTACCTTTCACATCGATGTTTCGCGCTCTCTCTCTCTCTCTCCCTCTCTCCCTCCCACTCTATCCGAACAAAAAATGGAAAAAGTGTCCTAGGGTGAGGATTAAAAAAAAAAAAAAAACCCTGAAAAATCAAAGTGCCACCACAATTTCTAAGAGAAAAGTCTAGGTAGAGTGTTATCTTTACAATAGAAAAAGCTTCATTTCTCACATAGCTAAACTTTTCAGGACACTTAATCTGGATTCTTTCGGTTCTGAAATGAAAACAATCCTATGATGGCCCTGGTTGGTATGGCTCAGCAGTATAAGAGCATCGCCCGTGAACCAAAGAGTCCTGGGTTTAATTCCGGCCAAGGGCATGTACTTCGGTTGCGGTTCATCCCTGGCCCCATTGGGGTTGTGTGGGTGGCAACCAATCGATGTGTCTCTCTCACACTGATTTTTTCTCTCCCTCTAGCTCTATCTGAAGATTAATGTAAAAATATCTTTGGGTGAGGATTAAAAAAAAAACAATCCTATGATGTAGGCACTGTGTTATCACTCCCATTTTACAGATGAGGAAAACAGGCTTAAAGAAGCTACAAGTCAAGTAACTAGTCACAGTGGTAGAGCTGGGACGTGAACTCTCAATCCACAATGTAGTCTCTCTTGCAGTCCCTCTCACAGCCCTCTCTCCTATAGTATCTGTATTGTCAAATTTAAAAATCCAACTTCAGCACCTTAAAATATCCTATCACTTGAATCCTATTATTTATCTTCTAGTAACAGATGCCCTGAGGCAAAGTAGATAGGTCTACAGTATGTGTAGAGAACTCTGATTGCTTTACAATACTAGCCTTTCTTACAGCATCACTTACAAAATGGCAAGCAAGAAACCTAAGCTGATTTTACAACTTGCCACCAAAATACCTATTACATCTGTGGGGCAGGCAGTTAATAAAGAACAATAAGCCTGCTTATTATCGTATCTAATTGATTACACAGGACATTCTTTGACACTGATTCATCTTAATTTGACAAAATTTAATTATCTTCTGAATTGTTAAAAGATTATTGTCTTATAGAGAACAGTGTGCGCAGTAATCTTCATAACTGCCCCTAAAATAAAATGTGGCAGAATAAAGTACAGAATGTATCCAACTAAACAACATACAGCTCTTACTGAAAGGGGCCTTGATTCAATGGTTTAACTTGACTACAAATAATTCAACTCTTCTAGAGCTAAATAACGTTTTATAGTTTTCATTAGGACCTTTAAATTCTTGTATTTTAAGCTTTTGAAGAAGAGGAATAAAGGCTTTAACTTTTGCTAGACCAATAGCATTTATTGAGCTCTTATTTGGTCTTGGGGACTAGTCTTTGTGTTTAGGGATACAGGAAGAAAAGTGGTCAGACCTGGATTCTATGGTTATACCACTTATCCTATGTGAATAATTTAACCTCATGTTTCAGTTCCCCACCAATAAATTAGGCATAAAAAAAGAACCTATGTCAAAGAGTTGTTGTGAAAATTAAATGAGGCGCTACATGTAAAATCCTCAGCAAAGTGCCTAAGACATGGTAAGCTTTTAGGATCAAGCTATTGATTTCCTGGAGAAACATGGCTTTTTCTTAGTATAGAATGTCTTAATATTACACTGTATAATTACTATTTTAACGTTTATAGTGAAGTAAACATTCTATAGAAGCAGCAGGTCATCAGAATAAAATCAAATTCATGTAATAGGAGAACAATTCAAAGGTAGTAGTCAGAGTTCATCAAACTGCTTCAGAGATTAAGTTCTGGAAGGTTTTCTTCCTCTAAATACAATGACTATTTTTCTGTGTGTCTTTCCACCAAGAACAATTCAGGAAGTTTGATATACAAATGAATACAGATTATTTTTATTAGCAGTGTTATTGTGGTCTTGTGACTGAAGGGGATGGTGTCTGTGGAAAGCCTTATATCATCAAGTGCGAAAATCCCATTTCTAAATGAGAAGCTTGCTCCCTTCCAAAAAGGGGCTATGGAGGGTAAATGAAACTGAATGCTTCCAAACTTTTCATTAGTGAAGAGTGTGTTCAAAAACGTGTGTGGATACTATGCATACACGTGGTATTTTCCCATCACATTTTACGATTCCCATGATGGAGGGAATCAATTACTGGTATTGTAGATAACGAGTGGAAAAGATGGTTTCAGTCGATCTGAATCACTCGTTTTCTCCATCTTCTGCTACTCTGCAGCCCCATCTCAACCCTCCCCAAAGCCCCTTCCTTTCTAGCCCTGCTTGGGATCTCCCTTTATCGTGGCCTCTCCTCCCACCAGCCCCCATTTCTTCACCCTCTCCCCATCCCTTCTGTTTGGGCCCAAAACACTTCCTATTTCTAATCCCGCCCACTTTCTGGGACTTCTCAATCAGGTTCCCCTCCCTTCACCAAACCCCTCCAGATTACCCCGACTTTCTAACCAGGAGAGGGACCTCTTACCAAGCTGTTTAACCCTTTCTCCTACCCCCCAAGGAAATGATTCTTTATACTTACTCCACACCCCGCCCCCAGCGTGATCTTCCAAACCGTTCACCCTCCTCCAAAGATTGCTCTTAAACGTTCTCCTTCTACCACCCTCATTCTGCAAATCGCTCCCTGTTCCCCCTAAATTCCGAAATACTTCGTTCGTTCCTGTAGGACCCCACTCCACTCTTCTCTAGTCTCTCCCTCCGCCCACAAAAGAACGTGGATCCCTTGCCAGACTGTCTCTTCTCTCCAACCACCCTACAAAATCACCTCTCCCAGCAGCCTACCCCCAACACCCCGATTTAAAATGTCCCCTCCAACAAACCTCAGTACTACACCCCTCACCCGGAAACCCCCTTTATGATATTCCCGCTACTTCTTCGGCTCCAGTTCTACCTCGCTCCCGCAAGCCTCCGGTGCTGGCCTCCCTCCCACCGGGGAAGAAGCCTTTCCCGCACATACCTCAAGGATCCGGCCCGCGGCGCCCCCTTCTCCGTCCTCCGCCCGCGCTTTCCACCCTTTCCGCCCTTCTCCGCTCCGCCCGCTCGCTCCCTTCCTTCCCTCCGCCTTCGTTCTCCATACCGCTCCCTTCCCCCACAATTCCCGGCCTTCCTACCCCGAAGACCCCCCTGTTTCGCCGCCTCTTCTGCGTGGCCCACCCCGTTCCCTTCCCCCTTCCCGATTTCCCCTCCCCCGCCCGCCCTCCCCGCCCCTCAGCTCGCCATTCTTCTCTCGGAGCCGCGCGCCCCGCCCGGCCTCAGCTTCCTAGCTTCCAGTTCCCTCGTACCCTCCCTCGCCCCCATCCCCGACTCGGCCCTCGCTCCCCGCGGCCTCCCGCATCCCCCACCCGCGGCCTGACCTGCAATGGCGGCCGCCGAGCGCGGCGCCGCGCGGCCAACGGGCGACAACCGAACCTCCCGCCGCCGTCGCCGCCGCCGCGAGCACTGCCTGCGCACTTCCGGCCTTGCGCCGGGAGCACTTCCGGGTCAGAGCACGGGAGCGCGCGCACGTGGGGCCGGGGCGGAGAGAAGCGAGTACCCCTCTGCGGGTGAGTTGGGGAAGGGGTGTGGGAAGCAGCTGTAAGAGAGGGCAGTTCAAAGGGTTGCGGCCTGCTATAGGTCGAATCCCGGTGGAGTTCGCCGGTTCTCTTGTGTCGAGCGCGGGTGGGGGCTACTCCGTAAGTTCCCGGAGATGCAAGGAGCGGTGGAGACCTCGCGCGCGCTTCAGACTCTCTCATAGCCGGGCCGGGCCCAGCGCACACCTTTTCTGCTCTCGGGTTACTAACCTTTAAGGGAGACGGGTAGGGGGTGAACCAGACCCGGCCCCTACCCTTGCCGAATGTGTATGTTGGCCGCTGAGGTGGGATGGGAGGGGTAGTTGACAGATGCCAGACCAATCCTGTCGCTTTCTTTTTGAGGAATTCTCGGTTCTGCCTGCCCCATCAACCCCACCTTCACTACCTTAGTTTGAGTCTGTGATTTGCAACCTTACCATGCAGTAGAGTTAGGGTAAAGTGCTTGCTAAAATGCAGATACCTAGTGTCTGCCCCCCACCTCTGGAAATTGAAATTATGGAGCTATGGACCTGGAATCGTACATTTGTATTTTTTACTTTTTTCATTTTTTTCCCTTTGTTGATTTTAGAGACAGGGTGAGAGATAAAGACATCAATGAGAGAGAACATCAATTGGCTGCCTCCTGCATGCTCCCCATTGGATATTTGGCCCACACCTGGGCATGTATCCTGACCTGGGATCGAACTGGCGACCTCTTGGTGCATGGGTCCATGCTAAACCACTGAGCCACACCTGCTGGAATGGTGCATTTTTAAAACCATTTTTTCCCAAGATAATTTTGATGCAGGAGTTCTGCAGACCTGACTTTGGGGGACTGATTTAGGTCATCAGCATCTCTTGCATCTTTAGAGTGGTCTGGTGTTTACCCTATATACCCAGCATTTAGCAAGTGTCTTCACTCTCTGAAAAACCTCACATCCCAAATGAAAAGAAGGGCCTTAGTTCTGCTGGAATACAACTGGTCAGCTCCATGTATCTCGGTTCAGTGCCCTCTCCCATTACAGAATGAGATTATATTCAGTCTTTTGCTCTAAGATAAAATTTTAGATCCTCATCCCTCTTTCTCATACTATTTCCTTCAGGCGGTTGTCAGGATTGTTAGAAGTCTTGTGCTGCTCTGTTTGTGGACCTTTTAATTTTTTATGCAGAAGAATCTTGAGCTTCTGGAGATATACATTCTTGTGTGGTGCATGAAAATATCATTAATTAGATACTTAGATATGAACTTGAGTAAGATGTAGTTGTAGTCTTCTATCTAGAGCAGTGGTAATAAGGAACAATACTGCAGTTAATGTTTAACAAAAATTACTCTTTTTTTCCTCCCCTAGGAATGGGTGAATTTAACGTCCATCGAGTTCGTTTCTTTAATTATGTTCCATCAGGGATCCGCTGTGTGGCTTACAATAACCAGTCAAACAGATTGGCTGTTTCAAGAACAGATGGCACTGTGGAAATATATAACTTGTCAGCAAACTACTTTCAGGAGAAAGTAAGTCATTTGGGAGCCTGGCTTGGTGTTCTGATACTAATTTTCTTCTTAAGTTCAGTTCTACAAAAACTTGTATATCTTTTATAGTCAAAGAGAGCAAAAGAAAGTGACTCTCTGTACCCTCTCTGGAATTGTTTTGAACTACGTAACTTCTGTAGCATGCAATTTCTTGTCTGATGGATGAGAGAGGCTCAGAGTTTTTATGTTATGTTGGTTAGAAAGATCCTACCTAGGAATTGTGGCAGCTCAGTGTCACTTGGAAACTGAGGTTTGCTGGTTCTTCTGTGCACAAGAAGGAAGATTGTCGAGATAATTGTTTTATATCAGTCTCCACACCATTGCAGCTTTGGTAAGGTGGCATTTCCTGCTGGTGGTATCAGGAACAACTTCAGAAAAGTTAATGAAACATTTTAATATCAGAAACTTTGGTGATGTAATAGCAGGGCGGTGGATTCCTAAGTTGGTCTGTCTGAGAGAATGTAGACTTACATGACTATATTTGGGAGTAAAGGAGATTTAAAATTAGGTAAAATAGCATTTGGATGTATGTAGAGGGCTGTGACAGCAGCATTTTTTTTCAAAGGCATTGATTTCAGGTGCAACATCTAATTCAATTCACATTTATTGAGTGTCTTAACATGCCCTGGACGTCATGGTGTAAATGGATAGATGGGTAAATGAATGAATGTTGTGCCCAGCAGCCTAGTACTTGGAATGTAGGCATTCTGTTAACGTTTCTAAATGAATGAGTGGCAAGTGTTAGGTATTAAAACAAATGTTAGAGGCCCTAACCCTCAAGGAGTTCAAAGTCCAATTAAATTTTATGTAAAGCTAAGTACAGGTATAGAATCTTAGAGCGATCCTTACTCTGATGAGGTTTGGGAATTTTGGAAAAGAATGACTTGAGCTGACCCCTGAAGAACTAACAAGAATTAAATAATTACTGGTCATCACAAGTGGGTCTGTAGCGTGAAAAAACATGCTATGGTACATGCTTGTTACAGCCTGTGTTTTTCTTGTCATTTATGAAAACTGTAATTATTATATAATAATATTTGTATATTTGTTTCATGTTTTTCCCACTGAACTTCAAATTTTATTAAAACAGGGACCATGTCAGTGATGTTCATGACTATATTCCATGCATTTAGCAAGTGTCTAACATAAAACCACTGCTGAGTTAATATTTGTTGAATGAATTAGGTCAGCCATTTCTTCCTTAGTGTCTCTTATTCTCTCGTCTGTTTTTCAACAGTTAATTCAGTCTAGTCTCCTGCTTTCTCCCTATTCCATATGATTTAAGATTATTTAGCTCTGTTAATCACTCTCAGAAGAAGAAAAAATTGTATCTCTTAGAGTGAAAAGAATAGGGACTAGGGTTAGGGAGACCAACGTTCTCTTCGTGTCATTGACTTTGACACTTTGGGCAAAGTGCTCACAAGTACTTTAGCCTTTTCAAGTTCAAATTGGAAAAAATTATACTTACCCAGTCTCTCTTGTGTCAAGCAAATAAAATAATAAAATGCCTTGATACATATGAAACCTTATGAGTGCTAAGAAACCATTTAGACATCTGAGACTTGAATGAAAAGCTGGAGTGAGCTGCATTAGTTTATCTTTTATTTATTGAAGATTTTTTATTGATATTTAGAGAGGAAGGGGGAGAGAGAGAGTGCGCATGCGAGCGAGCAAGAAACGTCTGTATGATAAGGCTGCCTCCTGCAAATCCCCTACCAAGGATCGAGCCCACACCCTATGCACATGCCCTGACTGGGAATCAAACCAGCAGTCTTTTGGTGCACAGAACAACGTTCAACCAAGTGAGCCACATTGGCCAGGGCTTGCTTTTATGTTTTAAACAGCTTTTTAACAGGTACAATTGACACAATAAAGCAGTATGTATTTAACATATGTATATGCCTTTGAAACTATCAACCAGTCAAGACAGTTACATAGAATTTTTTAAAGGTTGAATACATCAAATACAATTGAATACAAACTTTATTCTACTGAAAAGGTTTTGCTGAACAAGGTCTAGTAAAAGAAATAAAATCAACTGTAGAGATAACTAAAATATGAACCTGGGAAAAAATGAAAATGTCAGTAGACATGATCTTCTGATAGCACAAATTCCCATACGCATTATTTCTAGGGAGGTATTTTATTTTGTTAATCCTCACCCAAGGATATTTTTTCCATTGATTTTTTGTTCTGTTTTTTTTTTTTTTTCTTTTAAATAAGAGAGAGTGGGGGTAGGGGAGAGAGAAACATTGATGTGAGAGAGACACAGTGATTGTTTGCCTCCTGCGTGAGTCCCCACCAGGGCTGGGGATTGAACCTGCAACCCAGATACTTGCCCTTGACTGGGAGTTGAACCTGAGACCCTTCGCTGCATGGTCCCATGTTCTAACCACTGAGCAACACTGGCAAAGGGTTATTTTATTTTAATTACTGATTGATTTTTAGAGAAAGAGGAAAGAGGAGAGAGAGAAACATTGCTTTGTTGTTCCACTTGTTTATGTATTCATTGGTTGCTTCTTATATGTGCCCTGACAAGGGATCGATCCTGCAACCGTGATGTGTCAGGACAGTGCTCTAACCAACTGAGCTACCCATCCAGGGCTAGGGAAGTATTTTATTTTTCACCATATTGCCTGTAACCACTCAGTGCTGATAGCTGATGAATTCATGATGGGTTGAGAAGTTATGGTGTTTCTGTAGTTTTTCGCAGGTCATGAGTCTCGAGCTACAGAAGCTCTGTGTTGGGCAAAAGGACAGCGACTCTTTAGTGCTGGACTCAACGGAGAAATTATTGAGTATGATTTACAGGCATTAAACATCAAGTATTCTATGGATGCCTTTGGAGGACCCATTTGGAGCATGGCTGCCAGCCCCAGTGGCTCTCAACTTTTGGTCAGTAAGCAGCTATTGGTAATTTAAACCAAGATTTCTCTCTTGCCCACTTAAACTTCTTTTCTGTGTACATAGGATGGTAGATTAAAATTATATTGTGGCATATAGCAATTCCAATCTTAGCTGGATTCCAGCATCAATATAAGATTGGAGTTGAGCCCTGGCCGGTTTGGCTCAGCGGTTAGAGCGTCCGCCTGCGGTCCAGAGAGACCCGGGTTCGGTTCCCGCTAAGGGCATGTACCTCGGTTGCGGTTTGTCCCCGGCCCTGGTTGGTCGTGCGGGTGGCAGCCACTCGATGTGTCCCTTTCACGTCGATGTTTCCCTCTCTCTCTCTCCCTCTCTTTCCCTCCCACACTATCTGTACAAAAAATGGAAAAATGTCCTCGGATGAGGATTAAAAAAAAAAAAAAAAAAGATTGGAGTTGATATTGGGAATTAAAAATCCCTTGTCTTTTTGCATCCTTTCTGCTTCTACTTTTGACCTTATTTATTCATTTCTGAAATGAGAGGGTTAGTTTGGTTTCCCAAACTTTGTTCTTTGGAAGTAGGAGCTACAGCGACTTTTTTGTTTTGTTGTGCTTTGTGTTTTATGATGAATTTCATTTCAGAATATAGCATATTAAATCCTTTTGTAGATTCACAGTGCACTAATGTATATTAAAAATTCTGAGGTCCTTCCACCAGTTAACTTGTGCAACTATGTTTCACCACAATGTTTCTCAAAATTGTTTGAGCATAGACTGAGACCAGTCCCCTGCCACCATTAACATTAGAGTGGGTGCTTTCAGAGATTGAATTTTCTGCGATAAGACCACAATTCTCTTTTGATTTGCATTAATTTATACAATATCTTGTTAAGTCTGTTTAGGTTACACAGTTAATAGGTCTTTAATTTAGGCCATGGATTTCTAGCAAAGATGCCCTGTGAAATGCTACTTCTGTTCTATGTCCTGCACAGGAATTGGGCCACTGATTAGCCTGCTTTCTTGTTAGGACATAAAGGCTGCCAAGAATATATAATTAGTTCCTTGGTACCAGTACTTTTTTTCTCTCACCAACTATTTTTCAGAGCAAGTGATTGCTTTAGGAAAGAAATTATATACATGTGTAAATATATATATTTAGTTAAAAATATAAAATGATTATCTCCTCTATTTTCTATTTCCTTCCCTTTAATAGGTCGGTTGTGAAGATGGATCTGTGAAACTATTTCAAATCATCCCACACAAAATCCAGTTTGAAAGAAATTTTGATCGGCAGAAAAGTAAGGGTCATTTCTGGTGGGGCTGTGAATAGCCATAGCAATTAGTTATGTTTCTGTGTCGCTGGGGATGGGATATTTTCCCATGGGTCCAGGTAATATTTTAACTGTATGCTAACTTGATCTGCATACAGGGTATATGCTAGTAGCCACATCTAGCTCAGGCTTTCTCCATTGTATAGTATAGTTGCGATTGCTTGGTTAAGTAATAAATAACATACAAAACCAGAAATACAAAATGGAAAAGCCAGTGTTTATTTGTAAATTGATTTGTTAATTCTCACTTAATTTTGTGATATTTTAACAAGTGTGCATAAAAGTCTGGAAACAAATTTCATCTTTAGTAGCTGTGGCTCTTAATCCTGCTAGTGGGTTCAAATTGAACCAGGGAGTTCTGTAAATAGTTGACCACACTTGGGCTTCATCTGAACCAATTGACACTGACCTCTAGAGCCAAGGTTGGCAAACTGTTTCTGTAAAGACACAAGGTAGTAAATATTTTAGGCTTTTCAGGCCAAACAGTCTGCCAACTCTTTTGTGGCACAAAAGTAGCCATAGGTAATACTTAAACCAATGGGTATGGCCGTGCTCCCATAAAACTTTATTTTTCAAAAGAAGGTGGTGGGACTGATTTGACTTTAGGGTCATAGTTTACTGACTCCCCTTGTAAAAAATAGTAACTGTCTCATATATCCTCTGTGTCTATTAGTAATATTTATCCTTTGCTACTCAGATTCATATTTTGGTTGTTTTTAATATATTTGGGGTTTGTTTTTTTTAACAGGTTTTTATTGATTTTTAGAGAGAGAGAAAGGGAGAGAGATAGAAACATTGATCGGCTATCTCCCTGCTGGGGATCAAGCCCACAACCCAGGCATGTGCCCTGACTGGGAATCCAATCAGGACCTCTCAGTCCATGGGATGACGCTCAATCCACTGAGCCACACCAGCTAGGCATGGGGGTTCTTTTTAAATTACAAGGGTGAACCCAGCCAGTGTGGCTTAGTGGTTGAGTATCGACCCGTATGCCAAGAGGTCACTGGTTCAATTCCTGGTCAGGACACATGCCCAGGTTGTAGGCCTGATCCCCAGTGGGGGGCATACAGGAGGCAGCAAATCAATGTTTTCTGTCATCGATGTGTTATTTTTTTTTCAATCCTCACCCGAGGACATTTTTTTTTTTTTATTGCATTTATCTTCAGATAGAGAGGGAGGGAGAGAGAGAAAGAAACATCGACATGAGAGAGACACATCGACTGGTTGCCACCCACACGACCCCACCAGGGCTGGGGACAAACTGTAACCAAGGTACATGCCCTTAGCAGGAACCGAACCCAGGACTCTGGTCTGCAGGCTAATGCTTTAACCGCTGAGCGAAACCGGCCAGGGCTGTCATTGATGTTTCGATCTCTTTCTCCCTCTCCCTTCTCTCTCTCTTTAATATCAATAAAGAAAAAAAATTTTTAAGTAAATAAATTTTCATACATTTAGCCAAGTATAAAAGAGAAAATAAGTATCTCGTTCCACCTGTAAACAATATTTTGGGATTAATCTTCTAGACTTTTCTGAATATTCATATAAACAAATACACAGGAGCCCTGGCCGGTTTGGCTCAGCGGTTAGAGTGTCGGCCTGAGGTCCTGAGAGACCCGGGTTCGGTTCCCACTAAGGGCACGTACTTCGGTTGCAGTTTGTCCCCGGCCCTGGTTGGTCGTGCGGGTGGCAGCCACTCGATGTGTCCCTTCACGTCGATGTTTCTCTCTCTCTCTCTCTCTTCCTCTCTCTCCCTCCCACTCTGTCTGTACAAAAAATGGAAAAATATCCTCGGGTGAGGATAAAAAAATAAATAAAAAAAACAAATACACAGGAGTGCTTGAACCTGTTTTCAGCTTTTTTTACTTGTTACATTATAGACATCTGTGTCAGTCATGCCAGTCTGCATGGCATTGCATTGTATGATGTTCCATAATTTTTTTAGACAAACTCTTAATTGATGGATAGTATTTTTTACTACTGCAACCACTGGTGTAGTGAATATTTTCATATACACATTTTTGGGCACTCATGCAAATATTTCTCTTTAATTAATTCTCTGTGCAATTACTGGGCCAAACATGCACATTTACATTTTGTTAGGTTACTACCAGATCACCCTCAAAAGGTTATACTTCTTTACACTGCCATTGATCATTTATTCATTTTTTTTTTTAAGGTTCTCATTTATTTATTTATTTTTTACAAACATTTCCAGCCCTTTCTCAGACCCCCCGAGTCAGGTAGCACAGGGGTGGAGCCGAGGAGTCAGTATTTTTATTTATTTTTTTCTTCATTTATTTTTAGAGAGAGGGTAAGGGAGAAGGAGAGAGATAGAAACATCAGTGAGAGAGAACATTGATTGACCACCTCCTGCATGCCTCCACTGGGGATCGGGCCCACAACCTGGGCATATGCACTGACCAAGAATCATACCAGCGACCTTTTGGTGCATGGGTTGATGTTCAACCACTGAACCACACCAGCTGGGCCATTTATACATTATTAAAGTTAGTATCAAATACTTCATGGATCTCAGGGCAAAGTTGTTTCTCATCTGTTATAAAACAGTTCTTCATAAGAGTGCAGAGTGAGAGCTAAGACTGTAGAACACTAGCCCTATAGATAGTTGTGGAAGGAGAACTCAATTACCCTTTGCTGTATATTTATGTGTATGTCACTTTCTTTAATGTTGTTCAACTCCCAAGGTCGAATCCTGAGTCTCAGCTGGCATCCTTCTGGTACCCACATTGCAGCTGGCTCCATAGACTACATTAGTGTGTTTGATGTCAAATCAGGTGACTATTTTTCTCAGTTCATTTGGGAAGGGGGTCTTGTTTGTCAGATTCACATTTCTGGGTTTCCAAAAACTAGAGGCCTTATTGTGCTTTTAAGGATGTTTAGGACCTAACTTATTAATCTTCTGGGATGTTCACCATGAATGTCAGTCCTTTCTTAGATTACTGATTCTGCTTTGTGGGGGGATCTTGATTCTTTCATGGGATGCAGTGTTTTTTTTTTTTATCCTCACCCGAGGACATTTTTCGATATTTTGTTCAGATAGAGTGGGAGGGAGGGAGGGAGGGAGAGAGGGAGGGAGAGAGAGAGAGAGAGAGAGAGAGAGAGAGAGAGAGAGAGAGAAACATCGATGTGAAAGGGACACATCGAGTGGTCGCCACCCACACGACCCAACCAGGGCCGGGGACAAACTGCAACTGAGGTACGTGCCCTTAGCGGGAACCAAACCCGGGTCTCTCCAGACCACAGGCCAACGCTCCAACCGCTGAGCCAAACCGGCCAGGACGCAGTTTTGTTTTTTTTTTAATGATTTATTTTCTTTCTTTTTTTCCCCTTCATTAATTTTAGAGAGAGAGGGAGGGAGAGGGAGCGAGATGGCAACATCGATGAGAAAGAACATCAATTGGCCGCCTTCTGCATCCCCCCACTGGGGATTAGGCCCACAACTTGGGCGTGTGCCTTGACTAAGAATCAAATCAGTGACCTTTTGGTGCATGGGTCAACACTCAACCACTGAGCCACACCAGCTGGGCATGATTTCTTTTCTTTTTCTTTTTTTTTTATCCTCACCTGAGGACATTTTTGCATTTATCTTCAGATAGAGTGGAAGAGAGAGAGAGAAACATCGTTGTGAGAGAGACACATCGAGAGGCTGCCACCTACATGACCCCAAATGGGGCGGGGGACAAACTGCAACCGCGGTACGTGCCCTTAGCAGGAACTGAACCCGGGACACTCTGGTCTGTGGGCCGATGCTCCAGCTGCTGAGCCAAACCGACCAGGGCATGATTTATTTTTTTCTTAATTGAGTTTTTTTTAGAAACATCTATATGAAAGAGAGACATTGATCGGCTGCCTCCTGCACTCCTCCTGTTGGGGATCGAGCCCACAACCCAGGCATGTGCTCTGCCCTGGAATTGAACCGAGACCTCTCAGTCCGTGGGACAACGCTCAATCCACTGTGCCATACCGGCTAGGCTGAAGACAGGGTTCTTTTGTGCTGGTCATACTCCCCAGAAATGTTTTGTTTTGTTTTTTTATCCTCACCAGAAGACACCTTTCCATTTTTGTTCAGATAGAGTGGGTGGAAGAGAGGGAGAGAGAGAGAAACATTGACATGAAAGGGACACATTGAGTGGCTGTCTCCCGCATGACCCCCATTCAGGGCCAGGGATGAATCGCAACTGAGGTAGGTGCCCTTGACCGCAGTCGAACCCGTGACTCATTGGTCTGTGGGCTGACGCTCTTACCACTGACCCAAACCGACCAGGGTTTTTTTGTGTCTTTTTTAAATTTAATTCTCTTTCCTGGTGTTAATAAGCCTGGACATTAGCATTCTAAGGAGAAGAAAACTGATGTTCTCAATATTTATGTAATCTCTGTATTCCCAACCTCAGTCATGCCTGATGACCTTCAGAGAATAGGTCTCTAGTCTTCTGTTAAGGTGGGGTTTGGAGGAGTTGCCTGGCTTCTTAGTTAGGGGATGGGTATCTGAGGGATCTACAAGTTTCTTAAACTTACTTTCAACCAATCCCTCCTTTTAGCCCCACTTTCACCTGTGTCTCTAGAATATCTGGAGTCACCAGATCTGACTTTTTCTAAGTATCGTATCATGTAAGTCAGGTGGCTTTTCGGCTTTCCCCATTGCTGACTGGACTTAGTTTTAGGGCTCTGCTAAGGCAGTTACCACTCTCTAAATTCCCATAAATTGTTACTGTTGTCTTCTCTCTCTTTCCCATGGGGTTTTGGAAAAGAGCAAAGTGTAATAGTTGTGTGCAGTTGGCTAGTTTTAATTGAAGTCTCATGTCTCTTTTCTGTTTCACCCTCCCTCCACCATTTTGGTGTTCAGAGACTGAGTTCACCATAAGTAGTATTTAGTGGCTGTCTGTGCTCTCTGCTCAGTTAGCTAACTTAATATATGTCTACCACAGACAGTTTTCTGAAGGAGAAATAAGTATCATTCAATTGTGGGCTTTTCTTATTTTTCAGGGAACACTATTCATAAGATGCTCGTGGATAGGCAGTATATGGGTGTGTCTAAGCGGAAGTGTATCATATGGGGTGTGGCCTTCTTGTCCGATGGCACTGTCATAAGTGTGGACTCTGCTGGGAAGGTGCAGTTCTGGGACTCAGCTACTGGGACGCTTGTGAAGAATCATCTCATTGCAAATGCTGATGTGCAGTCCATTGCCGTATCTGATGTGAGTATAGTCCCTATTTTGAGCAGTTCCTATACAATCTGGGGAATGCGTAGAGAAGGCTGTGGCAATGGTGTACCACAAACACTGTTCCCTGATCCTGAATGCTGTACTGGAAGAAGAGAGTTTAGGTAAGTACATCTGAAAAGCCACATAATTTCCTTGAACTCTCTTATCCTCTAACAACTAGTTAGAAAATATTCTGTGTAAGAATTGTAGCAGAAAGGTTTTTTTCAGACACTCCCCACCCTAGTTAATCCAGTCTAGTTGTAGGTAGGGCACAAGTATCCTAGAAGAATCTAGAAAAGCGCTGTTTCCCCTCTCTGCACAACTGCTCTGCTTCCTTGGGAACTTAGAAGATAATTTTATAGTGATTTTGGAAATCTTATTTTGAATCTATTTGAATAAGACTTAAGCAGATTTGTGTTGAACAGGTGTGCCTCTTCCCTTTTGGTAACAGAATTCTTAATCAGAAACATTTGAGTATTTTAGCAGTGAGGTATGGAAGTGACTTTGAGGTTTGTTGACTAGATTCATTATTTTTTTACCTTCTTAGTTTGAGAATTACTTGCTATCTTAAGTGTGACAATCTAGTTTGTCGTGTAGAGATCACTCACGTTTGCATTTCTTGCCTATAAAATGTTCCTATTCCTCCCTGGCTAGTTTGGTTCAGCGATTAGAGTGTTAGCCCTTGGACTGAAGGGTCTCGGGTTTGATTCCTGGTTTAGGGCACATGCCTTGGTTGCATATTCGATCCCCGGCCCCAGTTAGGGTCATGCGGAAGGCAACCAGTGGATTTCTGTCTGTCTCTCTCTCCCTCCCCCTCCCTCTCCTTTCCTCTTCCAACCTCTCCCTCCCCCTCCCTCTCCCTTCCTCTTCCTCTCCTCTCCCTCTCCATCCCTCCCTTCCATTCTACCTAAAAATCAATGGAAAAATATCCTGGGGTGGGGATTAACAAACAAAAAACATGATCCACTTTCTATCCCCTTTCACAGGTTTTTCATGAGGACAATTTGATGTGTATTAAAGCCCTGTAAAGCATTTAGATGTCACCTTTAAATTATAATGAAAGTATAAGTTGAAATGAGTGGGAGAAATTCTCTTGTTAAAATAGAGTTTTGATCCAAAATGGTTGTAATTATTAGACTTAAGGCTTAATTATTAAATTTAGTGTCATTTAAAATGTACTTTCTCAAATATTATGCAGTTGTTTCAAAGACCAAGGAAGATGTATATTTACTACTATGGAACAATTTTTAGGATATATTGTTAAGAGGGAAAAAACAAAACAATATAATAATATATAATATAGGACATAATAGTGTATTAAGAGAAGAAGGGACAGCATTGGTGGTGTAGTGGTGAGCATAGCTGCCTTCCAAGAGAAGAAGGGACAGATTTATATATTATATATCCTACTTTAGATATCTATATATCCGATATTTTATGTATATGCAGTTATGCATATATATGTATGTGTATATATATATAATATCTCTGAAAAGACTTTAAAAATGCAAATGATAATTTCTGGATAGGGAACTTGTGGGGGGGGGGGAGCCAGTGGGAGGCAGGCTTAATTTGTATTGTATACCATTTGATACTGTTCGATCTTTCTTCTACCATGTACCTATATTAGTACTACATTGCATTGAATCTTAGATAGAAATGATTGTACAATAGGCCATCATACTTTTTGTTATGGGAAAGAGGGAGCACTGTCAATTAAACTATGCTATAGTGCTTTTTCTTGTTAAGTAAAATTTGCATTTTATAGTGTAAACATAAAATATAAACTATTATAATAAAAAAATGACACAATCTTTTTTTTTTTTTTTTTTAATAGAATGGAAGGGAGAGAAACATTGATATGAGAGAGACAGATTGATTGGTTGCCTCCCACACAACCCTGAATGGGCCTGGGGATTGAACCTGCAACCCAGGTATGTGCCCTTGACCAGAATCAAACCTGAGACCCTTCTGTCCAAGGGCTGACACTCTTAACTGCTGAGCCAAACTGGCCAGGGCAATACAATCTTTTTTAAACATAGAAGTTATATTTTCCTTGTTGAAGAGCTCCTTGAGACTGAAACATAACTTTTTGTCATATCACTTAGACATATATAAAAAGGAAAGTATAACTGGCTTAAGTGATTAAGGTATTCCTGAAACTTCTTCACATTCAAAGTTGGACTCTGAATCACTTTTTAACTAAGTCACCAGGGTCCACATTTGCCATACTTGCCTCCCAGCCATCCATATCGGTGATGATACTCCACTATGGTTCCAAGCTTTTCATTTATGCTTTTGACAACCATTCTGAAGTTTTAGTGTTTGCTCTTTATCTGAAGATGTCATACATGAGCCCTTCCCAGTGTGGCTGCGTTGGTTGGGCATCATCCCATATGCCAAAAGATCGCTCTTTTGATCCCTGGTCATGGTACATGCCTAGGTTGCAGTCTCGATCCCCAGTGGAGGGTGTGCAGGAGGCAGCCAGTCAGTGTTCTGCTCTCACATCAATGTCTCTTTCTCTCTCCTCCATTCTCCCCTCTCTAAAATTCAAATAAAAAAGTTTTTTGTTTTTTTTTTTAATCCTCACCTGAGGACATTTTTGCATTTATCTTCAGATAGAGCTGGGGGGGGGGGGGAGACACATCGACCAGTCGCCACCCACACGACCCCAACTGAGGCCGGGGACAAACTGCAACCGAGGTACATGCCCTTAGCGGAAACCGAACCCAGTACTCTCTGGTCCATGGGCCGACGCTCTAACCGCTGAGCCAAACCGGCCAGGGCAATTAAAGAAGTATTTAATAAAAAAGGAAAGAGAGAGAGGTCACACATGAACAAGTTGACAGATGCAAGATATCCTGATTTGAGAGCTGTTAAATGTGGGAAAATGGGTACCTGAGAATCAATGAATTGTGATACTTAATTCGAAATTGAAAAATGCAGTTATACATAAAATATACAGGTGATGTATTATAAAATTGTACACCTGAAACCTATATAATTTTATTGACCAAAGTCACCCCAATAAATTCCATTTAAAAAAATTGCAATTGTACAAATTCCAGCCCTCAAAAATGCTTATCACAGACTCTGGAGTAGACAGACTTGGGTTTGAATCCCAGGTGTACCACTGACTAGCTACATACCTTCCTTGGACAAGTTACTTCTTTCTAAACCTCAGTAGTTTCTTCTGTGAAAACAAGGATGCTAATAACACATAGAGAGTTGGGGGAAAGATGAAATGGTTTTGCTTGTAAAGTGTAAAGTACAGCGTCTGGCACAAAGTAGAGTGCATGTTGTGTTGGCATTATCATTTTCACATCTCTTTTCAAACTGATCCTAATTTCCAGGCTTTTCTCCACTATCCTCTTGCCAGACAGCTGATTATTTTTAGATTTCTTTTTATTGGATTTTCATTGACTAAATTATGAACAGTGGCACTCAGTCCTTTGATCTTATGTCTTTCACCCTCATCAAGTATTGAGTACTGATTCCTGCAGGGCTTTGTAGGGAATGTTTGCTTTTGTTTATAGGTCAGCCCTGAGATTTTTTTCTGTGTGAAGCAGTCATTCTGCTTCCAGTCTGCTTTTCCCTTGCTTTATTCTTGCTACACCCTGAGAGAGTGCTTTTCTTTTTTCTTTTCAGTACTTTTATGATTCCACTTCAGGGAAAGAGGTTATGGAGTGAGGGAGACCTGCCTTCCTAATCCTTCTTCGTAGGCGGGACTTTGAGCAGACTGCCACTTTTTCCTCCCCAGGAAACTAAATGAACTGTTTAGTTGGAGGTGGGGGAGAGTGTGTCAGTTCCTAAGCTGCTCAGTATCTCCACTTTTGCCTTGAGCTAATGGTTTTAAGTTAGTATCCTTAGAGGGAGAGAGGCTGGTCTGGGCCACCTTATATGCTGTCCTTCGGATATACTTTCCTTTCTTCTGCACAGTCTTGTGCCTGCAGGTGACCTCGAGAGCTGGCACAAGGTTTAGCAGGTGTGTGTCCAGAGCAAAGGCTTTGTAGGCAGATGCCTGTCACATTTCTAAACCTCTTGAAGGACCAGTTTCCTTATCTGTGTAAAGAGTTATTGAATAATTAGGGGAAAACAGATTAAAATCATGGCTCATACAAGCATGGAATGGAAATATGTCAGATTTTCTGTAGCTCATTAGCTGAGAGAACCAGTAAGATGTTACAAGCAGAATGCAAAGAACACAGATATATATGAGGTCATCAGGAATGTTGAAATAATTTTCCAATTGTTGCAAGACTCGGTGTCCACAGGGCAATAATTAGTTGCATTTCACCAGGCAAAATTTTTTACATTTCTATGCAAAAGCTTATCACTCTCAATTTCTACAATTTTCAGAGTTGTGAAACAACTCCCAGACAATCACAGGTCTCAATAAACCAGGACACCAGTACTTTTTAGTGCTCATTTCAAAATCTTCCACAGTTTCTCCTGATAGAGCAAATAATGCTTAATTTTGTAAGATATTGAAGGATTAGAGATGATACGACATATATACAGTTTCTAACACAGTAAGTGTGTAGTTGATGGCAGCTGCATGCTCAGACATGTTCAGAAATCTCATATCTCTTGACTGGCTGACCTAGTCTTTATATTATTTGATTGGCTAACTGCTTTTTTAGGTTCCTAATTTTTCTCACTCCCCTGTCAAACACCCTTGTTTTTTTCTTTCTCAAAGTTGTATGTATTCTATTTATTTATTTATTTATTTATTTATTTTAATCCTTACCTGAGAACATGCTTAGAGAGAGGAAGGCAGTGGGGGAGAGAAAGAGAGAAAGAAAGAAACATCTATCTATGTGAGAGGGAAACATTGGTCGGTTGCCTTCTGTAGTAGCCCAAACAGGATCAAACCTGCAACCCTTTGGTGTATGGGACAGTGCTCAACTAACTGAGCCACTCCAGCAAGGCAAGTTCTGTGTATTTTTAGAAACGAGTTAAAGTGAAAATGGTTTTTAGAATATAGAGAAATTAGAAAAAATAAACTTAAGATCTTTTAAAACTGACAAATCACTGTGCTCAGTATACTGGCAAGAGAAACCCTTCAACTGGGGACCAGGGAAACTGGGTATTTGTTTGATACTGTACTGATCAGACCATTTCTCCTCCTCACCCGACTCTCTCTTCATCTCTAAAAAGAAGACAGTGAATTTTAGTGATTTTCAGACTTCAGTCTTTTGACTACCAGTTTTGTAAATTCTTAACATTTTATTTACAATAAAAATGTTTTATTGTGGTAAAATATAAATAACAAAATTAGCCATTTTAACCATTGTTAAGTGAACAATTCAGTGGCATTAAGTACATTCACAGTGTTGTGCATTCATCACCACTCCATTTTCAGAACTTTTTTATCACTCCTAATAGAAACTCTGTACCCATTAAAGAATAACTTCTGCCCTGGCCGGTTTGGCTCAGCGGTTGGAGCGTCGGCCTGCGGTACAGAGAGACCCGGGTTCGGTTCCCGCTAAGGGCACGTACCTCGGTTGCAGTTTGTCCCCGGCCCTGGTCGGTCGTGCGGGTGGCAGCCACTTGATGTGTCCCTTCACATCGATGTTTCTCTCTCTCTCTCTTCCTCTCCCTCCCGCTCTATCTGAACAAAAAATGGAAAAATGTCCTCGGGTGAGGAAAAAAAAAGTAACTTCTTTTTTTTCTTTTTGGTATGTGCCCCTAACGGAAACTGAACCCGGGACTCTCTGGTCTGCAGGCCGACACTACAACCGCTGAGCCACACCAGCCAGGGCAAAGCATAACTTCTTATTCCTCCACTCTCCCAGCCCCTGGTTACCTTCATTCTACTTTCTGTCCCTATGAGTTTGCCTGTTCTGAACAGGCACATTCATAGGGACAGAAAGTAGAATAAGTAGAACTGTATATTTGTTCTCTTGTGTGTGTTGTTTTACTTAGTGTATATAGCATTATCAGAATTTCATTCCTTCTTCAGGCTGAATAATAGTCCATTGTATATGTACATTTCATTTAATTTATCTGTTGATGGACATTTGAGTTGTTTCCATATTTTGGCTGTTGTGAATAATACTGCTATGAACATTGGTGTACATGTATCTGTTTGAGTCCCTGCTTCCAAATCTTTGAGTATACATTTTCATTACTAATCTTGCTTGGGTTGGTTATTTTGTTTTTTAAGTTTTTTTGTTTATTCTATGTGAATTTAAGAGACATCTTTTTTAGTTCCAGGTATAGGACTATCAGTATTTTTTGTTCGTTTGTTTTGTTTTTATTGATTTTTTTTAGAGAGAGAGGGAGAACGAGAGATACATTGATGTGAGAAACCTCAATCTGCTGCCTCCTGCATGCTTCCTACTGGGATCGAGCCCAAAACCCAGGCATGTGCCCTTCCTGGGGATTGAACCAGGACCTCTCAGTCCATGAGACAATACTCAATCGCTCAATCCACTGAGCCACACCAGCTGGGCAGGACTATACTATTTTTATTGGGTTTTATAAAACTTAGAAATTTACTTAGTGATCATCAATATCTTTATCACATTAAATATTCCTATTCAAGAATAGGATATGGATTTCTTTTTTTAATCCTCACCCGAGGATTTTCCCCCCCTTTTT
Source organism: Molossus molossus (assembly GCF_014108415.1). Lineage (NCBI taxonomy): Eukaryota > Metazoa > Chordata > Mammalia > Chiroptera > Molossidae > Molossus > Molossus molossus. The sequence continues at coordinate 35,628,668 of NW_023425357.1, read as the reverse complement.
TTGTTCAGAACAAGTGGGAGGGAGAGAGAGGAAGAGAGAGAGAGAAACATCGACGTGAAAGGGACACATCAAGTGGCTGCCACCCGCACGACCAACCAGGGCCAGGGACAAACTGCAACCGAGGTACGTGCCCTTAGCGGGAACTGAACCCTGTCTCTCTGGACCGCAGGCCGACGCTCTAACCGCTGAGCCAAAGTGGCCAGGGCCGATATGGATTACTTTGTTTAAGTCATCTTTGTGTCCTTCAGAGGAACTTAGATTTTTTTCTTATATATGCCTAGCACATTTCTTGTAATTCATAGGTGTTTTATCTTTTTTGTTGAATTTCTAATGAGGTCTAGTTGTATATATGAAAACTATATAATCGGTTTAAATACATATTGTTAATTTTGTCAGTAGGGGGCGCATTGTTATCTATGAGTGAGCTTGCTCCTATGTTGGAATTGTTAGCCTCTGGAGGAAAAAGACTTCTGTAACCTACCTTCCAATTCTGGGCATAAATTTTCCCCTAAGCTACCCAGACAGACAATCTCAGAAAGTATTTTTCAAAGGTGGGCCCTATTTTGCTAAAATGTACCTCCTTGATGATTTAATTTCTCAGCAAGAAGACAGTTTCGTGGTGGGCACAGCCGAGGGGACGGTATTCCATTTTCAGCTGGTCTCTGTGACTTCCAACAGCAGTGAGAAGCAGTGGGTGCGGACAAAGCCATTCCAGCATCATACTCACGACGTGCGAACTGTGGCCCATAGCCCAACGGCACTGATATCTGGAGGTGGGTTCTGCTCTTGGCTAGGCTGCTGCTTTTTTTTTCTATCCTTACCCGAGGACATTTTTCCATTTTTTGTTCAGGTAGAGTGGGAGGGAGAGAGAGGAACAGAGAGAAAGAGAGAAACATCGATGTGAAAGGGACACATCGAGTGGTTGCCACCCGCACAATCGACCAGGGCCGGGGACAAACTGCAACCGAGGTACACGCCCTTAGCAGGAACTGAACCCGGGTCTCTCAGGACCGCAGGCCGACGCTCTAAGTGCTGAACCAAACTGGCCAGGGCTAGGCTGCTGCTTTACTCTGCCTAGCTCTGGTTGTTTTCATGCAGGGCACTTTCTAATTCTGATGTCTTTTTCCCTTCCTCCCCCCAGGTACTGACACCCACTTAGTCATTCGTCCTCTCATGGAGAAAGTAGAGGTAAAGAATTATGATGCTGCTCTCCGAAAAATCACTTTTCCCCATGTAAGTATTACCTCCTAATCCCTCACTGTCCCCTAATTTTCTCATTCTCCTGTCCCACAAGACTCAGCACAGCTCACCCTGCTTGAGAAAATCTGTAAGACTTCGATAGTACCTTCCTTCATTCTTCTGTTTGTGAGACAGGCCTCTTACAAAGACATTTATGGGAGTCAAGAGATTTACAGCAGTTCTCCTAGTTCAGTTTCTGTGGAAATCATTCCTTTTTTTAGATAGCTGCATTTTTTGAGGAGTTTGTTTATTTTTATTTAATTTTTTTATTTTTTAAAATTTTTTCTTTATTGATTTGAGAGAGAGAGAGGAAGGGAGAGGGAAAAAGAGATAGAAACATCGATGAGAGAGAACATCGATTGGCCGCCTCCTGCTTGCCTCTCACTAGGATTTGGGCCCACAACCTGGGCATGTGCTCTGAGCAGGAATCGAACCAGTAACCTTTTGGTGCATGGGTCGACACTCACCCAGCAAGCCACACTGGCTTGACTGTTTGTTTGTATTTAAAGCTGGGCTCTTGCCCAGCCAGTGTGGCTCACTGGTTGAGTGTTGACCCATGCACCAAGAGAGGTCGCCGGTTTGATTCCTGGTCAGGGCACATGGCCCATGTTGTTGGCCAAATCCCCAACATGCAATGAGGAGCGTGCAGGAGGAAGCCAATCAATGTTCTCTCTCATCGATGTTTCTATCTCTCCCTCTCCCTTCCTCTCTCTTTCAAATCAATAAAGAAAAAGAAAGAAAGAAAGCCGGGCTTTTTATTATTCTGGGTTGGAGGAGGAAAATTCAGGCTTCCGGTGTTCCTTTTATGTAGGTGGACCACCTTTCTAAGCTAAAAACCCTTCTCCCCACTATCTGCTTCTAAATTCTATTCAACCAGTAAACCTTCCTGAGTCTATCTCCTTGTTCTCTATTGAATCGAGTCATTTCTCTTTGTCTACACTGCCATTATCCTTGTTTGGATTAGTGTCTTACATGGATTTCTTTACATTAGCTTGTTAATGATCTTCTTTTATTTGCATTTGTATTATTCCAGTTTATTCTCCATTGATCTGCTCAAAAAACAACTTTGTTCATCACTCCATGCTTAAAAGCCTTTGGTTGGCCCCTATTGCCTTCAGCATAAAAACCTAATTCTTTAGAATGGCTCATGAAACCTGTCTTGATCTGGCTCTGGTCCTCACCTTTCCTGTCACACACTTGCAGCACCCCCACCCAGTCTAGCCATTCTGAAAGACTCTTCTTATTCCTTCTAATGCTCTTTTACCTTTCAGCTGTTTCCATGCCATCGCTCTGTTTGGAATGTCATGCCCTACTTTTGCATGAGTAGACTTTACCAGTGAACCTCATTTGGGGTCCTGTCTTTATCCCCACAAGGCTAGCTAGAGCAGATATTCTTTCTACTTTTTTGTTTCATACTGTACTTAGCCGTGTTAAAATTCCTAGCACACTTAGAGTAATTGCCTATTTAATTTTGTCAACTCTTAAGACTGGAAGCTTGAGAGCGATAGGTATATTTTTATTTACCAATGTGTTCTTAGACTCTAGGGCAGTGCCTGGCATATGGTAGCATGTAAGAAACACTTATCAAGCAAATGGATTTCAACAGTAAAAAATGTGCTAAGATGTTGCTGCTATATCTAGTACTGAGGCAGTAGGTGACCCAGACCTACTTATCACTTTCGATTCTTGGATACAGCGACGTCTCATTTCCTGTTCAAAAAAGAGGCAGCTTCTCCTCTTCCAGTTTTCTCATCACTTGGATCTTTGGCGACTGGGAACTACAGTTGCGACAGGTAAGATGGGAGCAAGATTTTTCTAGTAAGAAAACTGGAGAAAAAAGCCAGAAGTCAGAATTGCAGTTAATACTCTGCTTATGGAAAAGTGCAAGTAGATTTTTCTGTGTCCACTGGACTCATGGTTTTCCCATCCACTAGATGGAGCAAAGGAGTTCTTCAGAGTGTTAGAAAGGATAGTAGTGGAGGTGCAGGATGTAGTGGGTGTGAGGGTTGTGGACATAGTTTGCCCAGGCTTGATTAGGATTAAAACAGGATGTTGAAAAATGACAGCATTTAATGTTGGTTAGTAACATCCTTGCATGAAAAAGAAGGTCACATGGATCTTACTGGGATGACAGCCTAGTAGCGTTTTATATGACCTGTTAAGGAAATGTTTGGGTTCTGTTTTATATCGGATTAGGTTTATATAAGATTTAGGTTTCAAAATCAGCAAATGAAGTCCAAGCCATACGAACTCCACATCCATCCACCTACATGCCTGGCTGTGGGGTTGAGCTCCAGCGAATTCCTGATACACCACAAGCCATGTAGGACACCCAATAGAAGCTAAGAAAATGTTCACTGCTTTCCTCTTTTATTCCCGGAAAAAGGTGGGCTTACTAAGACATTTTTCTTATTTCTCACTGGTAGAGATTCCATTCTATCCAGGAATGACTTTTTAGAGGAAAAAACATGCAAATAACATTTCTTTAAGAAGAAGAACCTCGACTTCCGGGCAAGATGGCGGCGTAGGTAAACGCAGTATCGCGTCCTCCCACAACCACATCCAAGTTACAACAAAACTACAGAACAACCACCATTCAAAACCGCCTGAATTCAAGCTGAATGGAAGTCCTACAACTACGGAATTAAAGAAGCTGCATCGAGACTGGTAGGAGGGGCGGCGGCATGACGGGCTGGTCCCACACCCACGTGTGGCGGATAAAAATCAGGAGGACACCTCGGCTGGGAAGGTCCTCCCTGAGGACTGAGGGGTCCCCGTCCCACACCAGGTGCCCCGCTCAGGGTTCCAGTGCCAGGAAGAGAAGAGAAGTCCCCATAAATTCTGGCTGGAAAAACCAGCAGGAACTGAGGCTCAGGGAGGCTGACGCGGCTGGAGCCCCAGGCAGCTCCTTAAAGGGCCCGCGCATGGACTTATCGGACTCTCTCCCTCTAAGTTTGGAGGGGAGGCAGCTCGAGGGGCACCAGAGACATACAGGGAAGAGCTGTTTGTCACTGGAGCAAGGGCTGGAGAGGGGGCTTTCTCCAGGACAAACGTGCTGTCAGAGGCCTTTGTTCCTTTGGTGAGCCCTTCCCTGGGGCGGCAGACAGTCGCCATATCTGGGACTCCAGCAACCTGGCTCACACTGGTAGCCCCGCCCTGCTGACTCCCTGAGGCCCCGCCCCGCCCTGCCCTGCCCCACCCAACTTTCAGGCCCACCCAACTTTCAGGTCCACCCAAGCTGTTGGCACTTGCTTAACCATAGGATTGGCCTGACTTGGATCCTGCTTCAGGTTTTCCTAAATTTTTTCAAATGAGCAGCATCTGGTCTCAGCTAGCCCCATACCACTCGTTAAGTGATACACAGAAACAAACACAGGGAGGCAGCGAAAATGAGGAGACAAAGAAACAGGTCCCAAATGAAAGAACAGAACAAAACCCCAAGAAAAGAACTAAGCGAAATGGAGATAAGCAACCTAACAGATGCTGAGTTCAAAATACTGCTTATAAGGATGTTCAATGAACTCAGTGAGGGCCTCAAGAGCATAAAAAAGGACCAGTCAGGAATGATCGATGCACAGTTAGAAACGAAGTAGGCTTTAACTGAAATAAAGAATAATTTACACAGCTTCAATAATAAAGTACGTAAATCCAAGGAGCAAACCATCGATTTGGAATATAAGGAAGCAAAAAACGCCCAATCAGAACAGCATAAAAAAAAAGAATCCAAAAAAATGAGGATAGTGTAAGGAGCCTCTGGGACAACCTCAAGCGTGCCAACTGTCGCATCTTGGGAGTGCCAGAAGGAGAAGAGAGAGAACAAGAAATCGAAAACCTGTTTGAAACAATAATGGCAGAAAACTTTCCTAAGTTGGTGAAGGAAACAGACATACAAGTCCAGGAAGCACAGAGAGTCCCAAACAAGATGAACCCCAAGAAGCCCACACCAAGACACATCATCATCAAAATGCAAAAGGTTCAAGACAAAGAGAGAATCTTAAAAGCAGCAAGAGAAAGGCAGCTAGTTACCTACAAGGGAGTTCCCATAAGGCTGTCAGCTGATTTCTCAAAAGAAACTTTGCAGGCCAGAAGGGAGTGGCAAGAAATATTCAGAGTGATGGAAAGCAAGAACCTACAACCAAGATTACTCTATCCTGCAAAGCTGTCATTTAGAATCGATGGCCACATAAAGACTTTCCCAGACAAGAAAAAGTTAAAGGAGTTCATTACCACCAAACCGTTATATGAAATGATGAAGGGTCTTTTTGAAGAAAAAGATAAAATATATGAACAAACAAAATGGCAGTGAATACATATCTATCAACAATGGAATCTACAAACAAAATGAACAGATAGAACAGAAACATTCTCATAGATACAGAGAACATTTTGTTGGTTGCCAGATGGGAGGGGGTTTGGGGGAATGGGTGGAAAAGGTGAAGGGATTAAGAAATACAAATAGGTTGCTAAACTGACAAACCTCAAAGGGAAAGGGGCTGGGGGCGTGGGAAGAAATAAACCAAAGAACTTATATGCATAACCAATGGACACAGACAATAGTGTGGGAAAAGGCGGGAGGGAGGCGGGAGTGGGGAGGAGGGAGTCATGGGGGAAAAAATGTGGAACATCTGTAATACATTCTATATTCAGATTTCAATAAAGTTTTAAAAAAAAAAGAAGAAGAAGAACCTCAGGGAAATTTCTTGTTTCAGGAAAGCATGGGGATACCCTTCCACTCTCTAAAGATGCAGATCATTTATTGCACCTCAAGACGAAGGTAGGAAGTTAAGTGTGTGTGTTCAGGCTTTGAAATCCAGAGCATTTTTCATCTTCTGAGTTTTGGGGATTACTTAGTTGACAGCACAAACTGTATAATGAAAACTAAAATAATTTGAATGAAGTACTATGTCAACAGAATTGTATTTCCTGTGATTATAAGTTGGGTATTTAGACTTTATTGGATGGATGAATACAGGAAATTGGTTTTATTCTTTTGGTATTATTATGAAAATGGCATGCTTTAAAAAAAAAATTCAAATGGTACAAAAGAGTATGCAGTGAAAAATGAGCTCCCTTATTACCCCAAATACCTGGTCCCAGTCTCCAGAGATAATCACTGCCAATAATTTCTTTTATATCCTTCCAGAAAAAAATTTCACCCTGGCTGGTGTGGCTCAGTTGGTTGAGCATTGTCCTATGTACTGAAAGGTTGCCAGTTGGATTCCAGGTTAGGGCACGTGCCCAGGTTGGGGGCTCGATCCCCAGTCGGTGTGTGTGTGGAGGCAGCTGATTGATGTTTCTCCTCAGATCAATGTTTCTTTCTCTCCCTCTTAAAATCAAGAAAAACATTTTTAAACAAAATTTCCACCCATTGGTGCATATATACTTTCTTTTTACAGTAATGGGAATATACTATACAAACTTCTTGTGTCCTTTAAAAAAACATTATTTTAATTACACAAATATTTGTGAATACCATCTTACTGTAAAGCAGTGGTTCTCAACCTGTAGGTCGCGACCCCTTTGGGGGTCGAATGACCCTTTCACAGGGGTTGCCTAAGACCATTGGAAAACATTTCTGACGGTCTTAGGAACTGAGACACCGCTCCTCTATTTGTTTCCAGGCAGGTCTGCCCACATGCAGATATGCCCACATACAACATGAGGAACTTTATTAAAGGGTCGCGACATCAGGAAAGTTGAGAACCACTGCAAAAAATTCAAACAGTATTGATAGTTTATATCCTCATCCACCTCTTTAATTCTAGTCCCATTTCCTGAAATGTTGTTAATTGATTAGCTGTAATATGTTTTTCTGGGTGAGAGTATGTGTGGATACATACATTTAGCTATATTTTGTGAGTTTTTTTAATTCTGTAAATGTTACATTAAAATTTTCCTTTGTTCTGCAAGTTTTTTTGCTTACTATTGCTTCTGTTTTTTATTTTATTTTAATTATTTTTTGTTGTTGTATGTGCCCCTAGCGGGAACCAAACCCAGAACTCTCTGGTCCACAGGCCGACACTCAATCGCTGAGTCAAACTGGCCAGGGCTGCTTCTGTTTTTTAAAGGTCTCCCCTTTTTTTTTTAATCCTCACCCGAGGACATGTTTTTATTGATTTTTTTTTTTTTTTTAAAGAGAGAAACATTGATGTGAAAGAGAAACATCAATCGGTTGCCTCCCATATATGCCGCAACCCAGGATCAAACCTGAAACCTGGGTATGTGCCCCTGACTGGGAGTCAAGACCAAAACCTTTGGTGTACGGGACGACACTTCAACCAATTGAGCCATCAGGCCAGGGCTTATTAGAGATCTTTAAAGCAGATTGTCATAGACCAAACAAAAATCAATTCTCTAAGTCACCTTGCCTCCAAAGCTGCCCTGCATTAAGTACCTCTCTGCTCAAGTTTCTAAAGTTAGGGTTCAGTATGAAGCTATCTGTGAGGTGCACAAGGGCTGAGATTAGTTAGTCCACAGTATTCACAGACCTCTGTTCTTAGAAATCAAAGCCACGCCATTTAGGTGCTTCTGAAATAATCATAGTGACATACAGCATATGGCTTATGTGTCAGGATTATGTGTAGGTGTTTGTGGATATGTGCAGAGTAACAACAGCTTAGGGATTATGTCACAGTGAACCTTGTGTGAAGTTTTACTTGAACATTCATCCTGATTCCTAACATTGCCAGGGTCCTGAGAACATTATTTGCAGCTGTATCTCCCCATGTGGAAGTTGGATAGCCTATTCTACAGCTTCTCGGTTTTTTCTCTGTCAGTTGAATTACGAACATGACAACATAAGTCTCCAGAGGGTAAGTGATAACCTAATGTCTGGTTGAACAAGAAGAAAATTCATAAGTGAATGTTTGAAGTGGGAATGTACTGGATATGAGTCCTTGCTCAGTGAAAGCTATTTGGAGACAGCTGTTACAAAAGAGTCTTTTATTTTTCCCACCTTGGTTTTCTTTTGTTTTGGGGGGAGTAGGGAAATGCCAGAAAGTGAGAGTAAAGTTTAGGCTTTTGAGGAGATGAAGGAGGGGTTGTATAGGTTGCAATAGGCCCATCAGTGTTCCAGATCCTTGGTCAGTTGGCTTCCTTAGAGACAGGAATCATTAATGTAATTTAAGCCTGGCTGTGATTATTTTTGATGCCCTCTAGGTCTCACTTTTCTTACTGGTTTTTACTACTGGTTCACTCCAAGGTTTCCAAAATGCCAGCGTTCCTTCACTCTGCCCTTCAGATTTTGTTTTCTGAAGATTCAGCAAAGCTCTTTGTGGCTTCAAATCAAGGGTCTCTACATATCATTCAGCTGTTGGAAGGAAGCCTCAAGCACCTGCATACTTTTCAGGCTCAGTCAGGTAGGAATTTGGTAACTGTTCACAGGAGAGAGTTGTCAATCTCTGATGTATCTTTTTTCCTCCTTTTAAACCTTACTCATTGTTGAGTGTTCACTAATGTTTTTCTCCACCCTGCAAATACACATTCACTCACATGTTTGCAATTTAAAGTAGGAGGAGATATCTGGCAAATAAAAACATTGATGAGATCTTAAATATTCTTTACACCTACGCTTTTCTCACTGGGTTTTTGATTCCTTATTTGGGGCCAGAGAAGTTTCATCACCTTTCTTAGAAGAGTTTTGTTAGCAGGACAACAAGAAAGTTAAAATCATTTATAATCCTGACACCTAGAAATAACTAGTGTTAATATTTTTGTATATTCTCAATATATGTTTGTACATAGGCATTTTATGGACATGTTTGTTTTTTTGGTTGTTTTTATAAAGATGAACTTACATATACAGTTTCATTACCATTACCTGTCATATAATGTTCATGACCATATTTCCATGTTCTTTGAGAACATGAATGAGTATGCATAAATGAGTGACTGTGGCTAACTTGCTGAATTAATTATTGAAGACTTAGTACCTAGTTTAAGCTGGTAGTTTTTTTGGATACTTCCCATGGGCCTTTTCCCTTCGTGCCCTAGATTATAGCAGCTTCACTGTCATTTAGACTCCATCAGTGTGGAAAGTCAGTTCTTTTAACTTCAGCTCTCACTGTTCATACGCCGCTTCAGAAGCATACAGCAAAAGAGACCCACAAGTTAGTAATGAGATAAAGTAGCCTGCTGATTTTTATTGAGTACCTGTATATGTTTTTATTCTAAAATTTAGACTCTTTATCTTGCATTTAGTATCCGTTATAATTAGGCCCTGCGGTATATATATAATTTTATTTGTTCTTTCTCATCCCACTTCCCCTTATAGTTAAGTTGGTTTCTTCACAACCCTCAAACCTGTATTTCAGTCCTTGTTACTTCATCCTTTTCTACCTATCTCACCCATCCTTTAGCATCTGGCTTATGTCTTTTTTAAAAACTTTTTTATCGGTTGGGGGTGTTATATGCAGCACATATTTGGCATATAGCATTACTTTCTGATTTGTATCCCACACGAGTCTTCATGTTGCCAGATTGGTTTAAAATCTTTTGATGACAAAGATGGCTCACATGTGCCCATGCTCCCTTACTGCTAAATATATAGCAGGAGCTCAGTGAATTTAAGATATGCTTCAAGCCTGTTGAATTGGCTGTTTGTCCATAACTTTGATTAAAAACTATTTGGTAGGAAAGGATTTTGAAACAAAGTATAGATTTTAGTGGTAGCTGCTACCCTGATTCTTCATTCCTATAGCAGGCAGTGTCTCACTCAGGCCTGAGCAAGTGATGCCTTCATGTTTATCTCTCTGGCTCCTCTTCATATGAAGAATGTTTATTAAGTGAAAATAGATGAACTTATCTGGAACTTATTTGCAAAATTATCAATAGATTATCCTATTAGTAATTTAAAACTGAGGTTCTTATTGGCTTTTGCCATCATCTTCAAGGCAGGGCTGACTGTGGACACTGAATTCAGACTTAACTGTTGTTCTTTTCTCACAGGGTCAGTGGAGTCCATGTGTCTTTTGGCAGTCAGCCCAGATGGGAATTGGTTAGCTGCATCAGGGACCAGTGCTGGAGTCCATGTGTACAATGTAAAACGTCTAAAGGTGAGCTTTGAGTTTAGTAGCAACAAACAGAAGGAAGATAGCCCTGTAGTTATAAGGCCAGTTGGTATGACCTGGAAAATTACTAGACTTTCTTTTTTAAAAACCAATAATATTTCCTGTTTAAAATCAGTCAAGGGAAAACAGAAACCACTCATGGAAAGAAATTAGAAATTAAGGATATATGGCTGATGAGTCCACATACAGGTTATTTCTGTATTTGGAGAGGAAAATTCTGATTTACCAAGGTGAATAGTTATAGGTAGTAACAATTTCCTTTAATAGTTCACCTTGTAATCTCAAGGTATTTTAAAAATTAAACAGAATCTTAAATTTGACAAAGGAATAGCAAGACAACATTTTTCATGAATCAGTAATGATAGTGTCATTCACACATTGAATTACTGATGTCCCTTACAAATCTTCGTCATAAAAGTCAGATAAGTACTACTTGCAACAAGCATTAACAGTTTATAGAACAATACCAGACTGCTGTATTTAATAGGTTTGCCTGTTAACTATATAACTTAATATTTATTACATTATCCGTAATGTACTGTAATGTACATATACTGCTTGCTCTTTAGGCTTGCCTGGCATTTAAGTGTTCCTGTGTAGTAATGCACCTGCCTTGCAATTGTACATAAATGTCCTTGCCTAGACATTGATTTATTTTAAATCCAGTGTAGTGCTGTAGATTCCCTGGTTAATGACATGTTCATGATTAGTTCACACAGATGTTGAGACAGCAGAGAAAGCTTTACTCTGAAGTACTCCACAAATGCTATCAGTTTTGTAAGCAGTTAAACATTTATTTTTTTAAATTAAATTTTATTTGGAGAAATGCCTGACATTTATGTGAACTTCCATAGAACCCTTTGTGTTCCAAGGAATATTATTTAAAAACAATTAGACCATTCAGTCTTTCCTGGGGGGAGGGATCACATAGAGTTGCCTTTTGTGTCTGTTATTTCTTCCAGCTTCACTGCACAGTTCCTGCTTACAATTTCCCTGTGACTGCTCTCGCCATCGCCCCCAATACCAATAACCTTGTCATTGCTCATTCTGACCAGCAGGTAAGAGATTCTAGTGCTTTATAATTCCCTTTTGCTGGATAGTAACTTAGAAGCTGAGATAATGACAATTTTGGAAGACCCTTTCTTTGAAAGTACTGGGTGATATAAAAAGTAGTTTTCTCCTGTGTGAAGTAAAGCATCCTTGAATAGTGAATCATAGGCCAGTAATACCCATCAGCTTGATGGGGCACAATGGAATGGTGAAGCACTAAGATTATAGAATAAAGAGGCACAAGGAGGAGGAAGTATTTTTAAGTACTTGTTTTGCTGATTGTTTTTAGATTGGAGATGACATGGACTCAGGTGTTAGACTGCATATGGGATGAAATAAAATTTTGAGAATTGAAAATGACTAAAAGATCATATAACTAACCTTCACTTTTGCAGGTGAAGAAATAAGGTACCTAATATCAGCCAAAATTAGTGCTTAGCATACTGTTTTTTTCCATATCAAGTTGTAAGAAGATTGTAATTGTAAGGAAAAGATCTCTAAAATACCTGAGCTATAGAACACACGAAATTATCAGAACTTACATATCTTCATCTGTAAAATGGGCATGATCATACCTTCCTCACAGGAAAGATTAAATGTGATCTGAGCCCTGGCCGGTTTGGTTCAGCGGTTAGAGCGTCGACCTGCGGTCCTGAGAGACCCGGGTTCGGTTCCCGCTAAGGGCATGTACCTCGGTTGCAGTTTGTCCCCGGCCCTGGTTGGTCGTGCGGGTGGCAGCCACTCGATGTGTCCCTTTCACGTCGATGTTTCTCTCTTTCTCTCTGTTCCTCTCTCTCCCTCCCACTCTACCTGAACAAAAAAATGGAAAAATGTCCTCGGGTGAGGATAAATGTGATCTGAGAAGCACATTCAAGTAGACTACTAGGCAAATGATGCTTGCTACTTTGGTGAGCAGTTTTTATACTCGCACATGCACACACATACAAATTCTAGCTAAAAAATTAAATCTCTCATTTCAGTTTCATAGATCTGTGTCCTTTACCAAAGACTGAAAGATTAGTAAAGCCACATCCTTTGTCACGCAATGATAATGTCCACCTGATGCCTTTTACTGGCAGTACATCCCACAAGTACTTCAGTCATTAAAACCGGTGGGAAAGTTTGTTGTACCTGTTAGATTAGCAAAGGTCAATGGAGTTGATAATACACAGTGGTGTGAGAGTTTAGGGAAACGGTACTTCATACAGTGCATAAATTATTAATATGACTCCCTTAGAGGACATTCTGGCAATATCTAAAAAAAATTTAATGCACATAATTTTGATTCAGAAGTTCCCATTCTAAAAGTTCTTCCTACACGCCCTGGCCGGTTTGGCTCAGCGGTTGGAGCGTCGGCCTGTGGTACAGAGAGACCCGGGTTCGGTTCCCGCTAAGGGCACGTACCTCGGTTGCAGTTTGTCCCCGGCCCTGGTTGGTCGTGCGGGTGGCAGCCACTCGATGTGTCCCTTCACGTCGATGTTTCTCTCTCTCTCTCTTCCTCTCTCTCCCTCCCGCTCTATCTGAACAAAAAATGGAAAAATGTCCTCGGGTGAGGATTAAAAAAAATAAAATAAAATAAATAAATAAATAAAAGTTCTTCCTACAGATAATATGCTCTCAGTTGTGCAGAAGGACATTGATACGGAGATCATTACAGCTTTGTTTCTAGTAGCCAAAGATTAGAAATAACCTAAATGTCCATTTAATAGACTAGATAAGTAAATCGTGGGCCATCCAAAAATGACTGGATTATTATGTGTTCTTCAAAGGGGGCATGAGTGATTTATGTTGATGAGTCATGGTGTGTCTTGTATGCATAAAATACCTGTGAAAAGATGTAAACAAGAAATAGCAGGCTAGTTTGTCTTGGGGAAGAGAAATGTCAAGATTTCAGGGTGACTTTTCATTATAAACCTTTCTATGCTATTTAATTATTTAGTCTGTAATTTACCTGAAATTTTTTTTTTTTTTTTTAATCCTCACCCGAGGACATTTTTTTTCCATTTTTTGCACAGATAGAGTGGGAGGGGGAGAGAGACAAAGAAACATCGACGTGAAAGGGACACATCGAGCGGCTGCCACCCGCACGACCAACCAGGGCCGGGGACAAACTGCAACCGAGGTACGTGCCCTTAGCGGGAACCGAACCAGGGTCTCTCTGGACCACAGGCCGACGCTCTAACCACTGAGCCAAACCGGCCAGGGCTGAAATTTTTTTATTAAAAATAAAAAGTGGGCCCTGGCCAGTTTGGCTCAGCGGTTAGAGCGTCGGCCTGTGGTCCGGAGAGACCCGGGTTCGGTTCCCGCTAAGGGCACGTATCTCGGTTGCAGTTTGTCCCCGGCCCTGGTTGGTCGTGCGGGTGGCAACCACTCGATGTGTCCCTTCACGTCGATGTTTCTCTCTCTCTCCCTCACACTCTATCTGTACAAAAAAATGGAAAAATATCCTCAGGTGAGGAAAAAATAAATAAATAAATAAAAAGTGGTCCCTGGCTGGTTTGGCTCAGCGGTTAGAGCGTCGGCCTGCGGTACAGAGAGACCCGGGTTTGGTTCCCGGTAATGGCATGTATCTCGGTTGCAGTTTGTCCCCGGCCCTGGTTGGGTCGTGCGGGTGGCAGCTGCTCCATGTTTCCCTTTCACGTCGATGTTCTCTCTCTCTCTCTCTCTCTCTCTCTCTCTCTCTCTCTCTCTTTCTCTCTTCCTCTCTTCCTTTCTCTCCCTCTCGCTCTATCTGAACAAAAAATGAAAAAATGTCCTCGGGTGAGAATAAAAAAAAATTAAAAAAAGTGGTGAGAAAGCATAAGGCTGAATATGATACAGTCAAGGTTTGTATAGATATTCCTGGTAAGGAATGAGGGATACCCATCTAGTCTTTCTGGATACCAGCCAGCATTTCTTCTGTATCATATTCTTCCTCAGATATTTGAATATAGCATCCCAGACAAAGAATATACAGACTGGAGCCGGACCATCCAGAAGCAGGGGTTTCATTACCTTTGGCTCCAAAGGGATACACCCATCACACACATCAGTTTTCATCCCAAGAGACCAATGCACATTCTTCTCCACGATGCCTACATGTTCTGCATCATCGACAAGTCGTTGGTGAGTTCTTTGCCACTATCACCTGTGCCCTTACTGAATCTTCTTTACTTAAGAATCTTCAAGTTCCACCTGGCTGGTGTGGCTCAGTGGTTGAGCATTGGACCCATGCACCAAGAGATCACCAATTTGATTCCTGGTCAGGGCACATGCCAGGGTTGTGGGCCAAATCTCCAGTGGGGCATGCAGGAGGCAACCAGTCAGAGTTTTCTCTCATTAATGTTTCTAGCTCTCTCTTCCTCTCTAAAATTAATAAAGGAAAATAAAAAAGAATGTTCAAGTTCTGAAAGCAAGAGTTACAATAAGTTAGAGGGAGGAGAATCAGAATAAAGTTTTTCTGCTATGTTCTTTGGAGAAGAGGAGCTTTTTGTTTTGCAGATTCCTCATTTCTGTCCCCATGTTCTTTAGGCTTCCACGGAAGGAGTAGGCCTTTGTGTACTGATTTTTACTGGTTTGACCACTTCTCTGTTTTACCTATGAACACATAAACCTGTTTTCTTTTTTTCCAATTTTTTTTTCTTTATTGATTTTAGAGAGAGAAGGGAGAAGGAGAGAGAGAGAGCTAGAAACATCGATGAGATAGAACATCAATTGGCTGCCTCCTGCATGTGCCCCACTGGGGATTTGGCCCACAACCTGGGCATATGCCCTGACCAGGAATCGAATTAGTGACCTCTTGGTGCATGGGTCGATGCTCAAGCACTGAGCCACACTGGCCGGGCTGTACACATAAACTTAAGTAGGAAAGTGATTAGGCCATTATTCATAAGGTATCCTCATGCAGGAATACCACTGATTTGGCTGAATCACTTCCACCTTTGCACCCTGAGTGACTGAATAATGTGGTTTCATCAAAGTAGATACAGACTGTGGTTTTGACCACATGTGCCCCTTGGCTGAAGGTACTGAGACATTATTTGCAGGCTTGAGGAGTTGGTCTTCAGGCCTTAAATAAGTTCAGCTCGGAAAATTTCATTTTTCATGGCTGTGATTTAGATAGGATGTGAGCATTTTTCAGTTCTAGATTTCATTGTCTGCCGGCTGCTGTTCTGTTTCACTGCAAATTTACATGTCTTTTCTGGCAGGCACTTTCTTTCCCAGGAGCACTGTGAACTGTGGTTATGCTTGAAATGCACTTTGGGCTTAGATTACAAGCAGCACACACAATGTTTTGGTATATCTGGGAAGGTGAGGGTGAAAGAAACATGGAGAAAGCAGCAGATGGCTCTAAAGGAGATGAGTGTGGTGATGTGTCACAGGAACTGTTCTCCTGGGCCCTGTGTCCTCTGGGCGTGGGAATCAGAGCTGGCTGACAAGTGCCTTCTGCAATTTGAGTGATACAGGAAGGGCCCCTCCCACTTGCTTGCCTCATTGTAACTCAGTCCAGATTGGACCATATTATTTCCCAAGCATTGGTGATAAGTCCATCACTTCCTCTTGCTGGGCAAAGCTATTTCCCAAGGAAGTCAGATGAAATATCACTTGCTTGGCCAGAGGCCATCTCTTGAGGTGTCAGTGACATCAATGGGGGTGGTTGTGTGGCATTTTCTTTTAAGGAGAACTTGAATCACTTGGCCAGTCCGTGATCTGGTTGGGAGAGAGTCTAGAAAGCAGAACCTTCATGGACTAAGCTCTTGCACATGCCAGTTTATTCCTGTCACACAACATGTTACTGACAAGACTGGCCAGAAGCCCCAGCTGGGCTCTTTGATCTTCTTGCCCCATACTCCTCCCTCTATAATATAGCTGAAAGAATGACTGTAGCTCTCTGCCTGAAGTAAGGAGAGTTATGGAGGTAATAAATATATAATATGATGGTTGGGAGATAGTGTTTGCCTGAAAAAATCATTATAGTCCTTTGTTCTGTATAAGCCCAATAAATATAATGACTTAAACAGTTTATCTTTGTCTTTATAGCCTCTTCCAAATGACAAAACCTTACTGTACAATCCACTTCCTCCCACAAATGAATCAGATGTCATCAGGAGGCGCACAACCCATGCCTTTAAAATTTCTAAGATATATAAGGTAAAACATCTTACATAATATTCTAGGCAGTTGATTCCCTGTGATATTATCAAAATGTAAAAAGCTGTCAAAATGTCATCTTCTTTTCTCACGCAGAGGACCTAGTTTTGGGAGACAAGTGACTTTCTGAGGATGTGTGTCCCTTACGTCTGTATTTCATTGTTCTTGCTTTAGTAGGTTAGAGTCAGGCATATCCTACTTAACCAAAATGAAATATATAGGTAATGGGAAATGATGTTGAAGCTTTGGTGGGGTCTTTGTGTTAAAGCTGATTTTTAAAAAATATGTTTTATTGATTTTTTTTTTTTCGAGAGAGAGAGAGGAAGGGGGAGAGAGAGAAACATCGATTGGCCGCCTCCTGCACACCCCTCACTGGGGATTGAGTCTGCAACCCAGGCATGTGCCCTGACCAGGAATCAGAGCAGGACCTCTCAGTCCATGGGACAATGCTTAATCCCCCGAGCCACACCTGCTGGGCTAAAGCTGGCTTTTAAATTTGACTTCTAGTTGGAGAATGTTTCATAAGATAATTTATGGCAAATGGAAGTCATTGACTTTCTTTTCTGGCCTAGGCTTTTTCACTGTATATAAAACAAATATTGCCTGGCTGGTGTGACTCGCTGGTTGAGCGTCGACCCATGCACCACGAGTTCATCGGTTCCATTCCCGGTGGGGGCACATGCCCAGGTTGTGGACCTGGTCCCCTGTGGGGGGCATGCAGGAGGCAGCCAGTTGATATTCTCTCTCATCGATGTTTCTATCTCTCTCTCCCTTTCCCTTCCTCTCTCTCTAAAATCAACAAAGAAAAAATATTAAAACAAACATCTATTGAACCTATGATATTCCAGCTGTTTGTGCCACCTCAGAAGTTCCATATTTATGCTTCTCAGATTGGAGTTCCTTGGCCATTCTGGACCATTTTCTCAGGGACCTACATGCATTTTTTTTTTTCAGGGGAGGAGGGTCTATAAATGATTCAAGTATGATTAGCTTATGATGCATTTGTAACTTGCCATTTGTCAACAATTTTGGCTCCAGAGTCCTCAGTTGACATTGATTCTAAGAAATTAGATTTTCTGTACAGAGAAACACGAAAAAATCTTGCTGAAATCTTTTATGAGTGAACTCAGTTAAAAGTTCTCAACATTTTCAGGCATTTTGAGTCCTAGGGCAGGAAGGATTGTCAGAGATTTACATTCCTCCAGCCTTGAATTCGGCTAGCCACCCTTTTAGCTCTAGGTCCTCTATTCAGGACTAGCCATGGAGCCTATCTCCTGGTAGAGTCATTCTCATCTCTCTACAGCCTCTACTCTTCATGGATCTTTTGGATGAAAGAACACTGGTGGCAGTAGAACGGCCCCTGGATGACATCATTGCTCAACTCCCACCACCCATCAAAAAGAAGAAATTTGGGACCTAAAGCAGGGCACTGTCTGTGTCCTTCCTTGAACTGTTCTACCCTGTTTGTTTTCACAAATTATGATAATAAAAAAAGTTATTCTTTAGGATGAGTTATTATAAATGTTACCTTTCAAAGTAATGGACTGTAATTTCCTTTCATTGAATGAAAGTGAATGGAAATGCCAAGGTATTCGTAGTTGGGATAATGTTCCATGTAGCAACAAATTCATGCAACTTTTTCAGGGTCCCTTTTGTGCTTTAGACCATAATCTCGGGGAAATAATGATAGTTACTCTATTCCCTAACACATGCTGGAGGCTTTGAGTGCTGATGAGCTTCACTGTCTGTCAGCCTCCAACCTGCAGCCTATGCTAAGGTGTGGGGGCCTGCCCAGCATTGCCCTAGAGGGCAGAGGAACTATGCTTGCTTACCAAAGATAGCCTAACTACCAATAGCAATAATCAGCCTATGTTTCAAGGGAGAATTTTAACTGCAGTGCCCCATCTGGCCTTTGGTTGTCAGGTATTAATTTTATTTAAAATTAAAAGGAAAAAAACTAGGCTTTGGAATATCAGTCCCATTAATCCTGTTTTCACCTATTGTGTGCCAGTTTCAGAGGTTAAGGAAACACTGGGCATTTTGTTAAGCAGTAGGAGTGGAAGTAGAGATCAGAAAGGCTGCCATATATTTCACCTTTTCTGTTCTTGTCTACTGTCTTTGACACTGTTATTCCTGTGGGTGTTATCAACTGACTAGTATTAATGTGATCTTTTAAATGAGAAAGTAAAGAACTACACTTAACCTGAACTGAGCAGATAGATTTCTTTTCCATCTCAGTAGATGTATTCTGTTGCATGCCCCACCAGTTTAGATTTTTTACAGTGATAACCAGGACTGATTTAAATAAATAGATGCAACCTTTTAAGCCCTCTGTATAAAATAACTTTTCTCTTGAATATATGTCCTTATTGTGGCATATTCTCCCAGTCTGCATTTGACTGGACTAGTGCAAACTTTCAGTAGACTTAGAAGATCCGGCCTTTCCTAAGAAATGTCCTAGGTGTTCTTTTGTGTGGTTGAAACCAAAATTCAAGTCACTGGTCCACATTGAATATGACCAGAGGGAGGCCAGGATTCCTTAAATATTAACTCACTTGCTTTTAACTGACACTGTAGAGCTATAAATTCAGAGAATCTTTATTAACTGGAGTCTAGTTTATGACTTGATTTACTTAACCTTAAACATTCTGAAACCTTGTGGATTCTGGAGGGTGTAATTCTGACAGAGAGGGCTCACAGACCATCTGAGTGAAGACATAAAACTTCTGAAAGTAGAAAGCATTCCTTTGCAACATTTCCACCCAGTGATTTGGATTTCCATAAATGGTATGGGAAGCAAGAGCTTTGGGCCTTGAAGTAGAGAATTTTGAATACAAATGAAGCAGAAACTGATTGGGGCAAGTTAGAGAATTTAGAGGAAGGAAAGGAAAAGCAGTATTAAAGAAGACGTGCTTCAGTGCGCGTGTTTTGGGGTGATTTTACTTTGAGGATTGTGTAACTGAAACACATTATATTTCTGTTTTGGGCATTTTGCAGACTGTGGCTCATATTTGGGTTCTACAGAAAAATTTTGATCTGATATCAACCTATGAAAAGTTTTTTTCTTTTTCTTTTTTGGCTGACCTGACTCAAATGCTTTAAAAACAGAGTTTTCTCATATAGTTAGTAATCTGATCTCTAAATGGCTAATGTACCCTTCACCATGGAGATTATAGCAAGTTAGATTGGAATATTGGAAAAAAGTTAGAGACCATCTAGTGTGGGGGTTTCTTTATGCTTTTTTTTTTTTTTAACATCAAAACTTTCTTCAAATGGAATTTATTCTGAACTGCAATATATGATACAGATAAAAGTGGAACTGGCCCTGGCCAGTTTGGCTCAGCGGTTGGAGCATCAGCCTGCAGACCAGAAAGTCCTGGGTTCGGTTCCCACTAGGGGCATGTACCAAAATAAATTTAAAAAAAAAAGTTGAGTTAAAAAAAAAAAGTGGAACTGTTCTGGTTGTTGGGGAGGGATGGGAAGGAAGCAGAGCTTAGTCTCTCACCACCTGATTAGCAAGCATGGGGTATACAAAAGATTTTTCATTTCACAGATAACAGGGAAGGTGCTTTAGCATTTCTTGCTCTGGATGAGCCCTTGATTTAGCTCTATAGTTCTGTGGGCAATCTTGTGTGTAAATCACGTAGAGTGTTGAACTGAACAATTTAGTACATTGTCTGCTAGTGTCCATATGGTGGTGTTTCTCTAGGGTTAATTCCTGGGAGTGGAATTGCTACCTCATATTGTGCCCATTTTCTTTCACTTCTAGTTGCCTTTGGAGTGGCTCTATTTCCATCAGCAGTGTTTGAAAGTACTCATTTTCTTACACCTTGCCAATGTAGAGCTAACTTTAGTTTTAGCCCATCTAATGGGTGAAAAATATTTTATTTTGCTCTGTTTACTAATGAGATTGCTCGCTTTTTTAATGTGTTTTGGCTGTTTGTGTAAATTGCATATCCATAACCTTTTTCCCTAGTGTGTTGTCTTTTTTTGTTCATATTTCAAGATCTAGATCAGCACTGCCCAGTAAACTGTGGTAGTAGAAATGTTCGTATCTGTACTGTATACTAAGAGAGTTACTAGCCATGTGTGGCTATTGAGCATTTGAAATGTGGCTAATATGACAAAGGAAATGAATTTTTTTAATTTAAATATCCACATGTGGCTAGTGGCTTTTGTATTGGACAGCACAGGCCTAGCTATTAAGGCTTAGCTTTGTGTCAATCCTTTGTCTTCAGGAAGTTAAAGAATTTAATACTCAACCTAGATTTATTGAGTGCCTACTATATGCTATGTACCAACAACAGATGAGAAGATGATCTCAGCCCTCAAGAACTTCACAACCCAGTTGGGGAGAGAAACAAATAGATCAGTGATGTTACATGAGAGATGAGCACAGAGAAGGGGCACCTAATCAGTAGGGTTAGAGAAGGTTGAAGGTAGGAGATGGTCCTTAAGCTAATAACTCTTGGAATTAGGTGGTAATTAGCAAAATGGAAGGTGCAAAAGTCTGAAAGGAGAGAACATAGCTTATCCAAGGGACTGCCATTAGTTGCACATGGATGATACACAGCATGTATTAGAAATGGAGGAAAATGAGACTGACAGGGCAGGCAGGGCCTACCATAGTACTGAGAGCATGCGTGTCTCATTTAAGAAAGCACTCTGCAGGGTAGCAACTTCCCTAGTTGACAGTAATTAAGAACCAGGTGAGGTTTCTAGAAAAAACTAAGAGTAGAGCAGTTTCCACAGAGGGAAGCTAAGCATCTTAGAAAAGTATGTGGAAAAGATAAGTAGATTTGGATAAAGAGCTCTTAAGCCAACATGTAGTGAGAAATAAGACCAGGTAGGCCCTGGCCGGTTTGGCTCAGCGGTTAGAGCGTCGGCCTGCGGTCCTGAGAGACCCGGGTTCGGTTCCCGCTAAGGGCATGTGCCTCAGTTGCAGTTTGTCCCCGGCCCTGGTCGGTTGTGCGGGTGGCAGCCACTCGATGTGTTCCTTTCACATCGATGTTTCTCTCTCTCTCTCTCTGTTCCTCTCTCTTCCTCCCACTCTACCTGAACAAAAAATGGAAAAATGTCCTCCGGTGAGGATAAAAAAAAAAAAAAAAGACCAGGTAGGCGTGAGCCTTGACGTTTAGTTAAAAACAGTCACTCAGTGGAAAACATATTTGTGAACCACTCAGAATCAAAGGAATAGCACAGTTGCCCGGCCAGTGTGGCTCAGTGGTTTAACATCAACCCATGCACAAAGAGGTCGCTGGTTTGATTCCCGGTCAGGGCCCATATCCAGGTTGTGGGACCAATCCCCAGTGGGGGGCATGCAGGAGGCGGCCGGTGGATATTCTTTCTCATTGATGTTTCTATTTCTGTCTCCCTCTCCCATTTACTCTCTCAAATCAATAAAAAAAAAAAAGAAAAATGGAATAGCACCGTAAAAAATGTCTGTTTAAGTAAGTAAGGGAGAGAAGAGACTGGCAGTTAGAAAGGTAAAACACAGGCTGTCATGTGGGTTCTTGACTTGAGTTCTGTATTAGTTTGCTAGAGCTCTCACAACACTGTCACAGACTGGGTGGCTTAAATAACAGATTTATTTTCTCACAGGTCTTGAGGGTAAAAGTCCAAGATCAAGGCATTAGCGTTGGTTTCTTTCAAGTCCTCTCTCCTAGGCTTGTGGATGGCCATCTTCTGGTATCTTCACATTATTTTCCCTCTGTGTCCTAATCTCATTAGAACAATCTGTTGGATTAGTGCCTATCCTAATGACCTCATTTTAACTTAATTACTGTTAAAGACCCCATCTCCAAAAAAGGCACATTCTGAGGTGCTATGGATTAGGGCTTCAAACCTATGTTTTGAGGGGGACACATTTGAGTCCATAAAGGAGTCCTTGGGAGGACTTTAAAGGCTTTTTGAGCCCCAAAGTTTGAACCCAGAACTCTGTACAAGTCTTCATTTGTCTTAGGCATGGCCACAGCGTGCAACTGATTTCCAAAGGGGTCTGTGATCCTGCAGTTGGCTAGTCCATTAACCCACTCAGGAGGGAGTTAAAGCTGTGGGGCAAAAGCCTAGAAATACCATATGCATCAATAAACATGATTTGGTGTTCAATAGTATATGAAAAACGAGAGTTGAAGCTAACTATAAGACTGCAAGTCTTATGAGGTACTGGAAATTCTGTCAGAACTGATTGGAAGAAAGGGGATTTTTATTCTGGAACCTTTTTGAATTTCATGGCAAATTATGTTATTTCCATGATTGTCAATTAAAAAAACACTGGTAATTTTCCATAACTAAGTGTATTCAACAAAACTAACCTTCTGCCTAGTATGTCCTTGTTAATATTTTCCTAAAAAGAAAGTTACAGAGCTACAAAACTGTCACCAGCTGCTTCTCATTAGTAATGTGGTTAGCAGATGTGGGTTTTCATAGTCATAAAGCATGAGATAGTTAATCCATTTTGTGGGTTTCAGATGGATAGTGATTTATCTTGGCGGGATGAATTTTAAAATTGCTTGCATCAGCTAAGGGATATATGCACCTTTCCCTCTTTCACTTCATGTTTGTGCTGGAGAGAAAAATACATTTTAAGATATTTCTCCTGGAAGGCAAAGGAGTATTGCCTGTTGAACAGGACAACTGATCTCACTGTCTTCTAACTGGAGAAGAGTTATGCTCAGATAGTTTTTCATAGTGGAATGTTGGATAGGTTATCTTAGAAGCTTATTTCTCCCTTTGGCCTCTTTAGTAGCAGTTGAGCAGCTCTTGCTTTTGTTCCTCTGGCTTCAGGCTGCTTTGTGGTAGTGACCTTCAGGCTTGCTAAGGGCTGCAATTTTGCCTGGGGCTCTCCTTATGAAATTACACAACACTCAAACCTTGGACCGAGCCCCAGATCCACTAATTCTTTCCTTTGACGGACTCTTGGCAATATGTTCTCCCTTTCAGCCCAAGTGTAGCTTTATACAAGATCTGTTTGTTACAGAAATTAATTTGGCCATTTGCCCTTTAAGCTTGGAATCAAATGGTATCATGGCAGACTCATTCCTAGATAAAGTATAGCCTCTCAGCTCTAGAGTTTCTACTAAAGGTTTTATTGTTGCTGTTGCAACTGAAGGTCAACAGGTAATAACAACAGCAGTGGGTACTTTTTATGGAACTCTCACACTGTGGCAGGTACTGTGCTAAGTGCTTTGCATACATCATCCCAGTCAACCCTCATAACCACCCTCAGAGGTAAAAGGTGTCTGGATTCTTCCAAAGAAGAGATGGAAGCTTGTGACCTCAGCCCCTTGACCATTGTCACATAGTAAGTGGTGACCTACAATTTGAACCTTGTGCTCTTAATTACCATGCTATATTATATACATCTATGAAGGAAAAAAGAGACCACTGGGTTCTGAGAGGGCACAGAATCAGAGCCTGAGTTATAGAGTTGTAGGAAATTAGGGATCTGAGAGTTCTTTCATCCTCATTTTAAAGTAGCAAAGATCCCTGCCTTGTTCTGAGAAATAGTAAGATAACAGCTTGAGCAGAGGCGATTACATATTGATAGGTAACGGGAATGAAAGGTTATTAGGAATAAGCCATTTCCTTTTTTAGAGGTAGATAAAATAACATGGCTGTTCAAAAGTTATCTAAGCTTGCTGGCCAGTGTGGCTCAGTGATTAGAGCGTCAGCCTTCAGACCAAAGGGTTACAGGTTCCATTCCCAGTCAAGGGCACATATTTGGGTTGCAGGTTGAATCCCTGGCCCCAGTCAGCGCATGCGGGAGGCAACCAATTGATGTATCTCTCTCACATTGATGTTTCTCTCCCCCCCCCCTTCTCTCTCTACCCCCTTTCTCCCTCCCTCACTTCCACACTTTCTCTGAAAATCAGTGGAAAAAATATCCATGGGTGAGGATTAACAAAAAAACAAATTATCTAAGCTTGTCTTGCAGTCCTTAAGAAGCTGTGGAAACAGATGTGTACTCTTTATTTCAGATTTCAGTATCCACAGTAAGTAGATTTCCACTGACTACTTGAGATTTCCTAGCTGGTAATTTTCACTCTGCAGGGAACCAGTAACCTTCAGAGGGATTATTTGAAATGACTACATCCCAGGAGGCACTGAATGTCAATCAATCACATTTAATGAGTTCTTTTTCTGCAAGGCAATCTTTTCGGAATAGTGGGGAATAAAAAGAAGTCTATGGGTGGTCCCTGCCCTCCTGTATTTTTAAATCTACTTGGGCAAACCAGTCAAACATAAAATAAAATTGTTCAATGGAAAAATCCCAATGAGTTGTGTAGACAGGGAAAATTTTAATCTTAGTAGGTGGGAATCTTGCAGCATTTAGCAAGCCTAAAGGTCACTGCCACAAAGGCGGCCTGATGCCAGAGGAACAAAGCATGAACTGTTCAGTTGCTACTAAAGAGGCCAAAGGAAGAAATAAGCTTATAAGGTAACCAGCCCAACTTGGTAGGTAGGTAGTGGTTAAAAGGAGCAGGAGGTGTTTGGAAGGATGGACTCAGGAATTTGGAAAGCATCATTGGGAAACACTAGAAGAGTTTGGCTAATCTGAAAGTAGTGAAGTGATTGTTGAAAATTAATTTAGGTTCTGATGGAATACCTTGTATTTATTTTTTTTGAGAGAGAGAGAGAAACCAATTTGTTGTTTACTTATTTATGTATTCATTGGTTGATTCTTCTATGTGCCTTGACCAGGGATTGAACCCAAAACCTTGGCATATCAGACACTCAGACAACTCAGCTACCTGGGCAGAGCCTCTGATGGAATCCCTTGTAAAAACAGCTTGATAGTTTGGAAATTTTTATGGATATATTTTTAAATTACGCCCCCCTGCCCCCAAGTAATCCAAATATTGATCTCCATTACCTTCTCTCCTAGGATTAAATATTTTGTTATATAACTTACTATCTTATGTAAGCGCCCTCATTTACTATTTAGTTTAAAGATCTATAACTTCCTCCAACTCTGGATCTTGATACTTTGGAAAAGAATTTCCAGCACTTCCCTTTTGTTAATAAAGGTGTCCTTAAGTGTCCAACCTCTGGGTGATTATATTCATGAAAGTGTTCAAAATAGTGCTCATACTCTAAGGAATCAACTGCCAAGTGCTCTCTAATAAGCAGACATTTCACATAACTCAGACCTCTGGGGGCTCACGCCCCAGCTGGAGCAAAGCCAGAAATGTCTGGGAGTGCAGGTGCACTTGGGCACATCAGGACCTGCTGGAACAGCAAGCTAGCCTCACTGCAATTGATTTAGGAGAGGGCTGGAGGGTTGAGCTTCTGCTGACATTTGCAACTTGGAAAATCCTGCTCCATTAATTGTAAAGCGGATTCTGCTGTAACGATTTTTTTGGTAAGATAGTTTTCTCATTTTGAATTCTTCATTTGGGCTCTGGGTGCTTTCCAGTCTCTATTTTTATTGTTTTAACTCCTGTTATAGGAGACTCTTTGGAAGTTTTGTCAACATATTAATGTGCATTCATTGACTGGAACATGGACATGGATTATGAGCTTTAACACGTACTTCATGAGCAAGCAGGTATACAGTCCCTTTTACAGGAATTGGTGCACTCCCTCTTGCAGTCTTGCAGACTGCATACCCCCCCCCCCCCAATAAAGATACAGGGATTTTGCTTTTACTGCTGAAAGAGGGCACCTTGACCTCATGTTTTTGCTGAGATTTTTCTTTCTCAGCACTGTGATTTCTGGATCCTTATTTTTGAGGTCTGAGGTATGTAGTTTTTTGTTTTGTTTTTTAAGCACTGGTCCAGGAGGCTGGTTTTCTCTGCTTCCTCACTGTGGACTTTGGGCCAGCATCACTGGCTTTCATGGCCTCACCTTTCTTAGCTCTTCATTCTACGAAGCTGGAAGAAGCTGGTGAATCGCATCACCCATGTCTTTGGATAAAAGCTGCTATAGGCTCTGCAGCATGCATACAATTTCTGGAGCTGCCCATCAACACATGCCCCAAAGGCCACAGCCTCCAGAATAAGTCAGATCTGCAAACTCAAGTTCAAACTGATATTTGATTATATGAGGCTTTTCACACTCATATCTTGCTGCCTCCACTAATTCTATGCTCAGTTCACATTGGACTTCTGACATCTTCCTAAGTAACCATCATTCTGCAAATATTTTTGAGGCCTACCTATTGTGGCAGCAGGGTTGAAGAAGACACTTCCCCTCTAGCATTACAGGCAAGTAAACAGGTGATTACAAAGCAGGGCTGCAAATGCTTGAATTCTGCCTCTGGACCTTTGCCTACTCAGTTATCTCTGCTCCGCCTATTCACCTTCCATTGTCATCTCTGTGAAGATGACCCCAGGCCTAACTAATTCTTTCTTCTACTCCGTTCTCAGGGCTGTTTTTATCACTTAACCACATATATCACACCAGGTTGGTTGGGTTCCCCCCTCCCCCACCTGACCGCTAGTTCGCAGCTGTGGTACGTTTTCTTCAGCTCTTCTCCAGGCCTCAAAAGGAGCACACCAGCGGAGCCCTCAGTAAATACGGACTAAACCAGTGAATGCAAGAATGAACCTGCAACCCAGATTTGCAGGCTTGCAAAGTGCTTCTCGAAGCTGACTTTTTTCCGTGCCCAGACAGCTCCGGTGAATTGCATGGAAAAGGTCCGGAGGTGTGGTGGAGGGGGTCCGTCGTAGGCGAAAGGAAGGACTTGAGATGAAACGCCACACGGTTCACCCTGCCCACGTCCGGAGAGCAGCAAAGGACCCGGCTGCGGGCAACTCCTTAACCTTCCGGAAGCAGCTTGTCTCCCCGCCCCTCCGGGAGATGGGCGTGGTCTCATGAATAATTAATCACCACGGGGGGAGGGGTCGACCCGCCCCCTCGGGCGGGAAGGGGGAAGCGCTGAGGCTGCCTGACTGGAATGAGGGTAGCAGCGGCGACTGCGGCGGCAGGAGCGGGACAGGCCATGGCGGTGTGGACGCGGGCCACCAAAGCGGGGCTGGTGGAGCTGCTCCTGAGGGAGCGCTGGGTCCGGGTGGTCGCGGAACTGAGCGGGGAGAGCCTGAGCTTGACGGGCGACGCGGCGGCGGCGGAGCCCGAGCCAGCTCTGGGGCCGGCGGCGGCCGCCTTCAACGGCCTCCCGAACGGCGGCGGCGGCGCCGGTGACTCGTTGCCCGGGAGCCCGAGCCGTGGCCTGGGCCCCCCGAGCCCTCCCGCGCCACCGCGGGGCCAAGCGAGCGAGGCGGGGGCGTCGCCGCCGGTGCGCCGGGTGCGGGTGGTGAAGCAGGAGGCGGGCGGCCTGGGCATCAGCATCAAGGGCGGCCGCGAGAACCGGATGCCGATCCTCATCTCCAAGATCTTCCCGGGTCTGGCAGCCGACCAGAGCCGGGCACTGCGGCTGGGCGACGCCATCCTGTCGGTGAACGGCACGGACTTGCGCCAGGCCACCCACGACCAGGCCGTGCAGGCGCTGAAGCGCGCGGGCAAGGAGGTGCTGCTGGAGGGTGAGCGGGGCTGGCGGGCGGGAGGGCGGCGGGCCGGCGGCGGGCCGACGCTCACTTTGTTTCTGCCACCCTTCCCCCTTTGCGGAGCGAGCCCGTTCCCTCCCCCTCCGAGTCCTCGTCGTCTCCTCTGCTGGTGGCCCGGCTCTCCCCAGGCGCGGTTTGCTGGGGTTTTGAGTATGGAAAAACTGATGCTCCCTCCTTGCAGGAAAAGTTGAGCAGCCGCCCAAGTGTGGCTTCCAGTACCCAGGAAGACTCGGTTGAGATTTAGTAAAAAGCAGCCGCGCTTGAAGCCCCGCCTATATACGATAAGCTGACACTAAGAACTTGGAGGGCTCGCGTTCTGGAGGTCCCCGCTGGCCTCCTGAGAAGCACCGGGTTAGCACTTTCTTCACTCACGTCTGGCTCTCAGGGCGGGCGGGTCTGTTAAAAAAAAATCCACACGAATGGCAACAGTATGCTTGGGCACCACCAAAACGCCGGTTAATTTATGGGAATTTAATCCATCACTGGCTCTCAGCGATAACCAAAGGAGATCATAGCACTTCCTTGAAGCCAGAAAGCTGAAACAGCAGATTTGGGTGGTTAATGAGCCTTGTTTAACAGTGAGGCTCACGTGTTTGAACATTTACTGCCAACTAGAGTTTTGCCCCTTTTGCAAGAAGAGACTGACTGTTGCCAGCTTCCTTCCATTCACAGGCGTGCTGCTGCATGGCTTTAAGCTTTTAGAAGCCTGAAATGTTAAATCTCAAGATATATTTGAATGGCCAGGATTATTTACTGTAGTGTATATGTGGTCTGTAACCTGTATCTTTTCATGGTGAATTTATGGGACTAAGGCAAACTAAATTTCATCTTGAAGGACTCATGCATGTTGGAGATGATGAGTATCTATCTGTATTGTAAATGTGATCTGAAGAGCCCTGTACTTAAGAAGTTTTGGTTTGTTTTTTTATCCTCACCCAAGGACACTTTTCCATTTTTTTGTTCAGATAGAGTGGGAGGGAAGGAGGAAGGGAGAAAGAGAGAGAGAGAAACATCGACGTGATAGAGACACATCGAGAGTGGTTGCCATCCGCACCACCCAACCAGGGCCAGGGACAAACTGCAACCAAGGTACGCGCCCTTAGCGGGAAGGAACCTCAGGTCTCTCTGGACGGAAGGTCGACGCTCTAACCGCTGAGCCAAACCGGCCAGGGTTACTTCAGAAGTTTTTGAGCGACAGGCTTTCACTGGTGATTCAGCTGTTCGGGAAGCATCTATTGCTGGCCGTATATAGAAGACAATATAAAAGATGATGTGTCTCTATTTGGTCTCTTCTTGAAGACATGATAGAACAATGTGAAAATTACAAGTTACTGATTATGTAGTGCAAACTATATATAAAGGCCAAGGGTATATAAAGTTAGGAAGTAGTTAGTGAAAATCAGGATTGGTCATGGAGGACTTTTTCAAGGAGCTGAATCTTGAACCAGGTTTCCAAGGATGTAATGGAACTAGGCAGGAGCGTATTCCTGGCAGGGGAAGAACAGAGGGAAGGGGTAGGGAGTAGGGGTAGGAAGGGACCAGTCCTCCAACTGAGAAACCCAGACTTATTGCTTGACAAAGTGATTTTTACTTTTTTCAAAATTGCTGGTAAATATTTGGAAAAATATTAGTTTGCAAGTACATGGTTCTCCAGTTGTGAAATTCCAGTATTCAACCTTTAAAATATCCTATTTATAAATTTTATTTATATCACTTATAGGTGGGGCTAGACAGTGCTGAGAAATTAGTGTTAATAAAGCAACAAAGGAACAAACAAGAAAAACAAACAAACAAAAACTAGTAGACACACTATAATGAAATGTCTTCAACTGTGCACAAAGTATAAATGAAATCCTTGTGCGGGACACTGAAAAGTATAGGGTGAATTCTCCCGGTAGATTAATTGTTCACACTGGGAGGGTTAGGAGAAGTCGGGGATTGAGGTGTCAGATAGTAATAACTTTTTGTTTTATACATGTATGTATACTTAGGAGCTTTGTAACAAGTCATCTAAAATAATAATAAAGTTTTTTCATTTGAAATATTTTAAACTAAAAAAAAAAAACTAGTAGACACAGACAACAGTATGGTAGTTACCAGAGGGAATGGGGATAGTAAAGGTTAAAGGGGGTCAAATATATGGTGACAGAAGATTTGACCTTGAGTGGTGGGCATACGATGCAATATACCGGTGATGTATCATAGACTTATACACTTGAAACCTGTATAATTTTTTTAACTAATGTCACCCCAATAAATAAAAAAAGTTAAGTGTTAATAAATGGAGTAAAGTTATACTTGTGGCTTGGGTGGTGTGTATGAAAAAAAAATTATTACCTTAACTGTGTACCTTGAAATTGGCCTAGCTAAGTATTTGATTATAAATTCTTAATGCCAGAATATTATTGAATGTAGTACTATTTATGTCGTACTCAGTGGTGATGGACAGATATTTCAACTCTTTACACCATATTTTTTTAAAACCCAGTTTTAGTTCAAATATAATTTGAACCTGGTATTCATACCAACTAAATGAAAATCATCTAGTAAATGTTTTTATTAGTTTAAAATAGGCCACATGTGCATTTAGAAGGTTTACAAATGGTGTCATAATAACATTTACTTAATGCCTTTTTATCTAACACACAGGTTCTACTTTATTTTCCCATTTTGTAACAAACAAGCAGTTTTTGTCCTTATTTGTGTGTGTTTGGGGGGTGGGAGGAGTATAAAATTGCACTTTCAAACAAAGGATATAAAAATAGAATTACTTAGAATAATAAAAAAAAAATCACTGAAAACAGTGATTTAATTGATCCAAACTATTTAAAAATGAGAGCTGGTATCCCATCCAGGTAGGCCAACTTTGAAAAGATAGATTTTTGCTTAGCTCTTAAAGTTTTGGAACTGTATTGTTCTTTCATTAGATGTCTCAAAACTAGAAAAACTGCCCTAACATAACACAGTGATGCTCTTTAGTGGTATGGGCAGGGAATTTCAGGCATGCCTTGCCACCCCCAAGCAAAGGAAAGCTGTAGTCTCTGGTCACCTATGGTTAGGGAACTGAGCTAAAGGGTTTCTATTTTATCTCATGGATTTGTAGGGATTATTCATTTATACATCTAACATTTATTCATCTCTGCCCTTTGGTAGAGACATTTGAAGATACCTCATTTCTGTCCCTCCGGAAGTTTGAAGTTGAGATAAGAAATAAGTACAGCAAAGGGCTATAATAACAGAACTCTTAAGAGGACACAGCACAAAGCAAGGAGAGATCTGTAGAAGACCATAGTGGGGATCATAGGTATGAGGACACCCAGGAAAGATTGATGGAGAAGTTGAAGATTGAATTGAGCCTTCCTCTAAGAAGGGAAAGCTGCTACCAATAAAGACACAGAAACATTAAGAAAGTATTCTGCCCAGTGAGGATAGAGTACAAATGAGGAGATTGTTTCTGGCTAGTGTTATAGCCCCTAGGCAAGTTTACTCAGCCTTGCTAACCTTAGTTTCCTCATCTGTAAAACCAGGATGATAATAATGCCTCCCTCAAAGGTTGTTATTCATTTGACAATTTATGTGCTGGGCACTTTTTAGGGATTGGTGTACAGCAGTAAATAACAACAGTAATAAAAACAAAAAAACAAAGTGTGAATTGGAAAGGTAGGACTAGGTCATGAAGGTATGCCTTGAGTTAACAAAGACATTCTCAAAATACAGGATAAGTTGTTAAAATCCAAGGCTCCATTTTACTTGAAAAGAAATCCATGATAAGAATAAGACTTATTGCCCTGGCCGGTTTGGCTCAGCAGTTAGAGCATTGGTCGGTGGACCTGGTTCGATTCCTGCTAAGGGCACGTACCTTGGTTGTAGTTTGTCCCTGCCCCAGTTGGGGTCGTGTGGATGGCAGCCACTCTCTCTCACATAGATGTTTCACGTTTCTCTCTCTCCCCCTTCCTCTCTCCCTCCTGCTCCTCTACCTTCGGGTGAGGATAAAAAATAAAAAAAAGAATAAGACTTACTTTAGATTAAGAATGAGTTTGCATTTCTTGGATGCGAACACCTTTTTCCTAATCTTGTTTTTCTGTTTTTCTATCATCTCTGGTCTAGGCCCACATTTTTAGCCTTCAATTTTGTGTTTAGTTTTCCATACCTCTGATTTTTCCTCTTTACATTTACTACTCAGAACCTTAAAACTTGCTATTAACTGTAATTGTAGTTTTGGCTAGTGACTATTAGCACTGATATTAAGATATGCAGAGATATTAAGAATAAAGGGTGACTACTAATCTATCAAATATTGTATGTTGAATTTACTATATTTTGTATGCTAAACATAGGGTCTATTCAGAAAGCTTCTAGAATTTATATTTTTAGGGCTATAAAATTGGCTAAATGACCATGAATTAGACTACACATCAAAAATGTTCCAGAGAAGGTCAGGGAAGACAATATAAAGTGTCCAGTTTAGGGTTTGATATTTGAGAAGAGATCAATATTTTTAAAAGAGTCATCATTGGAATATTGTTCAAATATCATCTTTTATTGCCTAAATATGGTTCTTGAAGTGTTTCTGTTGAGCCCTGGCTGGTTTTGCTCAGTGGTTAGAGCATCGGCCCACAGACCAGAGAGGCCCGGGTTCTGTTCCCGCTAAGGGCAAGTACCTCAGTTGCAGTTTGTCCCCGGCCCCTGTTGGGGTTGTTGGGTGGCAGCTACTTGATGTGTCTCTCTCACATCAATGTTTCTCTCTCTCTCTCTCTCTCTCCCTGCTCTATCTGAAGATAAATGCAAAAATCTCCTCAAGAGGATTAAAAAACAAAGTGTTTCTGGCCCTGGCCCCCTGTTTTGCTCAGTGGTTAGAGCAGCAGCCTGCGGTCCAGAGAGACTCGGGTTCGGTTCCCGCTAAGGTCATGTACCACGGTTGCAGTTTGTCCCCAGCCCTGGTTGGGTTGTGTGGGTGGCAGCCACTCGATGTGTCCCTTTCACGTCAATGTTTCTCTCTCTCTCTCTTCCTCCCTCTCCCTCCCACTCTAGGTGATCAAAAAGTGGAAAAGTGTCCTCGGGTGAGGATTTAAAAAAAAGGTGTTTCTGTTGAATATGTTGAAAGGTAAATGAGCCCTGGCCGGTTTGGCTCAGCGGTTAGAGCGCCGGACCATGGACCGGAGAGTCCTGGGTTCGGTTCCCACTAAGGGCATGTACCTTGGTTGCAGTTTGTCCCCAGCCCTGGTTGGGGTTGTGTGGGTGGCAACCACTCGTGTCTCTCTCACATCGATGTTTCTCTCTCTCTTCCTCCCTCTCTCTCTCCCCCTCTGTCTGAAAATAAATGCAAAAATGTCCTCGGGTAAGGATAAAAAACAAAACAAAACAAAAAAAATGGTTACGTGTATAGAGGAAATAGATTGGCATGAAATTTAACTTCAAAATTGAAAATAATTTTTGTATCTAGGATGGTTTGAGATTTTGAGTGTTATATATAATGTGGCTTGTATATGTTAGGGGACATGTATCAAATACTGCTGACATTATTACACTGCTAAATTAAATAAACTAGTTTAGATTCCTAGCACTGCCACTTTTTTTGTATGTTGTTGGATGAGTTGAGAGTTTTGGCCTAGGGAAAACATTTTACATTTTCATTGATGCTTTGCGTGTATATTTATTAATCTATCTCTTAAAGAACAACTAAATTGTCAGGACATCTGTGTTTCTGTGGTTTTTGTTGTTTAGCCTCTTTATGTTTCACTTGAATGATTAGACAGACATGTTTGTATAAGAAGCTATGTCTTTGTAATCAGGTTATTTCCCTTCATGCTAAAATATGCCCTTTAAGTTATTTTCAAAATATGAGAAGTTTGATTCTAAAACAGTGATTTTAAAAAGTCTAAGAACATTTTTAGAAACCATAACTAGGATTTAATTTAGATCTGAACTGATGACTTGGTAACTTCAACTGATATAGTTTGTGTTGTGTAATCCTTCCAGGATAAAGTTACTTTATTTTGTGATCAAATGTGTGTCTTTGTATATGAGAGATGAGGTACAACCTATGGCTATAAAATAGTGGTCATTCAAAGAATCAATCACTGCCTGGCCAGTGTGGCTCAGTGATTGAACATTGACCCATGCACCAACAGGTTACTGGTTTGATTCCCGATCAGGGCACATGCCCAGGATGTGGGCTAAATCCTCAGTGGGGGCAAGCAGGAGGCGGCCAGTTGATGTTCTGTCTCATTGATGTTTCTATCTCTCTCCCTCTCCCTTTCTCTCTCTCTAAAATCAATAAAGAAAATATATATATATATTTTTTATCCTCACCCGAGGACATTTTTCCATTTTTTGTTCAGATAGAGTGGGAGAGAGAGAGAGGGAGAGAGAAAGAGAGAGAAACATCGGCGTGAAAGGGACACATTGAGTGGCTGCCACCTGCACAACCCAACCAGGACCGGGGACAAACTGCAACCAAGGTACATACCCTTAGCGGAAACTGAACCCGGGTCTCTCTGGACCGCAGGCCAACGCTCTAACTGCTGAGCCAAACCAGTGAGGACAAGAAAAATTTGTTTTTTTAAAAGAAAAGAAGCAATCACTTTCCTTGGCTAGGTTAGCACACTATCCTAACTGAACAACAAATAATGCCACATTCTTACGTTTTCCACTAACAAGTATAATAATGTCTTGCATTTTTATCAGGATTTTAAAATTATCTGTACACTTTTATCTGTATTTTCTCATCTGACCTTTACACAGTCTTTCGAAGTGGTGGGCTGTTTTATATTTGTTTTCAGATGATTACAATGACGTTCATTAAAGTTGTTTATTTTTTTTATATGTGCCCCTAGCAAGAACCGAACCTGGGACTCTCTGGTCCACAGGCTGACGCTCCAACCGCTGAGCCAAACTGGCCAGGACTGAAGTTCATTAAAGTTAAGTGAGTTACCAGAGGTCTCAGAATTTCTCTTGATTTTTAAGGGGAAAATTTTAATGTTTCCTTTGGGCAAGAGGAAAAATCTTACCTAGAATTTAAAAAGTTATAAAGTCTCGCCCTGGCCAATTTGGCTCAGCAGTCAGAGCATCAGCCTGCGGTCCAGAGACCTGGGTTTGGTTGTCGCTAAGGGCACATACCTCGGTTGCAGTTTGTCCCTGGCCCTGGTTGGGTCGTGGGGGAGGCAGTGTGTCCCTATCACATCGATGTTTCTCTCTTCCTCTCTCTTCCTCTCTCTCTCTCCCACTCTATCTGATTAAAAAGTTGTAAAGTCTCATCTTCCAGATAAGAAATCAATGACCCAGAGAGGAGGTTAAGTGGCATGTTAAGGTCATTTAACTAATTAGTGGTGGAACTTGAACTAAAACCCAGTCCAGTGCTTTCTTTCGTCTACTGTGCTACCTATAACCAGTCAGCAGATCTTTTAGCATCTCCTTTGGATCATCACTGCAGTGTGTTGTTAAGAGATCAGTGTGCACCCCTGGCCAGTTTAGCTCAGTGGTTAGAGCGTTGGCCCATGGACTAATGAGTCGTGGGTTTAATTCCGGCCAAGGGCATGTACCTCGGTTGCGATTTGTCCCCGGCGCTGGTTGGGGTCGTGTGGGAGGCAGCCACTTGATGTGTCCCTTTCATGTCCATGTTTCTTTCTCTCTCTCTCTCTCTCATCCTCTCTCCTTCCCACTCTATCTGAACAAAAATGGGGAGAAAAAGTCCTTGGGTGAGGATAAAAAGTAATAATAATAAGAGATCAGTGTGCAAAAGAAGTTGAAGGTAGTCCCTGGCATCCAAGAACTTAGACTGAAATTGGGGAGAGAAAAATACCACATAGAGAGTAACTGCTAAAATGTGTGGTACTCACTCTTCAAGAGTTCTTTAAAGGGACTGATCAATTGGGAGACAGAAGAGTTGAGTATGACTTTATGGGGAAAGGATAAATTTGATCTGAGGTGTGAAGGACAGGTTGCTTCTCTATGTGGAAGGCAGTCTAAGTTGAGGGGGTAACCTGAGCTAAAACCAAAATGAGCATGACATATGATAGGAAGTGAGAACAGGAATGAACTTGGGGAAAGAAAATAAAGCTGGGTAGATAAATTGGAGCCAGATTATGCAAGACCTTGAAAGCCAGCCAGGGGAATCTGGAACTTTTTCATTCTGTCAATCAACATTTATTTTATTAAGTACCTATTGCAAACAAGGAGCTATGGTAAATTCTGGGAATTCAGAATTGGGAGTAATCCCTGCCCTTTAGGCTAGTAAGGAAACAGTTATAGCAGGTTGTGATAAGTGCTTTAAAAGAGGTGAGAACATAGTGCCCTGGAAGCAAAGGTAGAAGCTCAAAGGAAACTGCATGTCAAAGATAAGAAAGTGAGCCTGGCCAATGTGGCTCAGTGGATTGAACATCATCCCATGCACTGAGAGGTTGCTGGTTCGATTTCCAGTCAGGGCACATGCCCAGGTTGCGGGCTTGATCCTTAGTAATGGGGTGTGCATGAGGCAGCCAATCGATGTTTCTTCTTTTCCCTTCTCTATTTAAAAATAAAAAAATATTTTTAAATAAAGATAAAAATGTGATAATTATCTGGTGTGTTGAGAGAAGTAAAGCATCGTAGGTATGGGAAGTGTATACCTGGAGAGCGGCTGGAAAGGTGGGAGAGGCCAGATCACTAAAGGCTTTGTATGCAGTGCCAGTCAGTGGTCTCTAAGTGGGGTTTAGACAGAGGGGGGCAAAAGTAGGTTTATAGTTGTGAGTATGCGAAACAGTTTATTCATGTATTATTTATTATTTTCCATATGAACATCTATAAGCCTACTTTTGCCCCACCCTGAATTTACTTTTCAACCTGAAAAAAGG
This sequence comes from Molossus molossus, assembly GCF_014108415.1. Taxonomy (NCBI): domain Eukaryota; kingdom Metazoa; phylum Chordata; class Mammalia; order Chiroptera; family Molossidae; genus Molossus; species Molossus molossus. The sequence goes on along the minus strand of NW_023425357.1, from coordinate 35,591,843 downwards.
TCTTGAGCTTTATTAATATTTTATTTATTCATTTTTTAAATAGGTTTTTTTTTTTTTAGAGAGAAAGATAGAAGCATCGATGTGAGAGAGAAGCATCAATTGGCTGCTTCCTGCATGTCCCCTACTGGGGATTGAGCCCAAAACCTGGGCATGTGCCCTGACTAGAATCAAATGGGGACCTCTCAGTCCATGGGGCCGTGCTCAATCTACTGAGCCGCACTAGCTAGGTGAGCTTTATTAATATTTAATGTATAGATGACACTGGTTCTCTCACTCAATCTTATAAGACTGTGCCATTTTACATTCAACATACAAGGTGATGTCTTAAGGGAAGAGCAGAAGCTTCACAAACCACAGGAACTGAGAGTGGTGACCTTACTAATTTGTCTGCTATTATCATATTGCAACTTATTGCAGTTTACTTGAGTCTGTTTGAGTGGATTTACTTTATATCATCTGCTTTTAACTAAATTAATCTTCACACAATGAACAAGTGGCTTAAAGATTTGCACAAAGAAGCCATGGATTGAAGATAATTCTACCAACAAACAATAACAAAATGGTAGAGCTGACATTTCTCCTAGTAGGAGCTCTTTGTCACATTTCAAGGTAATCATATCTGCCAAGAAGTCAACCTAAAAATTGAAATTGCCAAGTAGACTATGTGAATAATTATCATTAATAATGAACTTCACCCCAAGGAAATTATACTTTGAGTCATATAGTAGCTAATGATAGTATGACTTCATCAGGGATATGTTTGTGTATTTATTTCATCTTTATCTCATTTTTTTCTTGATTTCTATACTTTATAGGTTTTATAATAATACATTATATGAATAGTCATAGTTTGAGGGTGTAGACTCACATTTTTACTGATGAAAAGTTTTAGGCCCGGGGCCTTGGCCAGTGTAGCTTGCTTGGTTAGGCATTGTCTTGTGTACCAAAGGGTTGCCTTTATGATTCCCGGTTAAGGCACATGGCTGGGTCATAAGGACCCGAGTGGGGGGCATGCAGGAGGAGGCCAATCGATGTTTCCTTCTCACATCCGTCTTTCTCACTCTCTCCCTCTCTCTCTAAAAAAAATCAATAAAAATATAAAATAAAATAAAAAGTTTTAGACCTGGGGAGCCACTCAGTCTTTAAAGTGCTTTAAGTGAGAAAGTGCTTTAAATGAGGGAGTGATATCTTAGAAAGTTTAGAGTGGCAAAGGGAATGTAGGAGCTCAGGATGTGAGGTAAGGGAAAGAAAGCAGTTAAGAGATATTGTGACACCATAAGGATAGTGACACTAAATAGGACAGTATGAAATTGAAAAATATTAAGGACATAGAAACAATAGGTTTACATGATCAGTTTGAAGCCCTGGCCCATGTGGCTTAGTTGGTTGGACTGTTGTCCAGTAAACTGAAAGGTTTCAGGTTCCATTTTTGGTCAGGGCACATGCCTAGGTTGCGGTTCAATTTACGGTTGGGCGCAAGGCAACCAGTAAATGTTTCTCTCTCCTTTCCTCTCTCTCTCAAATAAACATAACCTCAGGTGAGGATTTAAAACAAACAAAATAATAAATGATCAGTTTGTTTGGGGGCTGAGGGAGAGAGAAAAGTGGAGGATAACTCCTAGATTTCTGGCTTGGGAAACTGAATAGCTATGAAACCAATATGAACAGGGGGAGAACTAGTTTTTTGGGTGAAGATAAGTTTTATTTGGGACATGTTAAATTTGAGTTACCTGTGTGACATCCTGGTGCAGAAGACTAGTTGTTGGTTTGAAGTACAGTTCTATAGCCAAGAGAAATGTCAAAACTGAGATGAAGATATAAGATGTCAGGGTAGCCTGGCCATTGTGGCTCAGTGGATTGAGCATCGTCCTATGGACTGAGAGGTCCCCATTCGATTCCGGTCAGGGCACATGCCCAGGTTTTGGGCTTGATCCCTAGTAGGGGACATGCAGGAGGCAGCCGATTGATGTTTCTGTCTCACATTGCTGTTTCTAGCTCTCTCTCCCTTCCTCTTTCTCTAAAAAAAAATCAATAAAAACATGTTTAAAAAAAAAGATATGTGTAGATGTGGTAATTGATGCTGTGTGTGGATGTAATCATTCAAGAGAGTGCAAATTAAAAAGAGAATTAGAACAAGGATGTAACCCCACAGAACCCTTTCATTTAAAATGAGAGTGTAGCCCTGGCCGGTCTGGCTCAGTGTTTAGAGCGTCAACCTGCGTCCAGAGAGACCCAGGTTCAGTTCCCGCTAAGGGTACATATCTTGGTTGCAGTTTGTCCCCAGTCCTGGTTGGGTCGTGCAGAAGGCAGCCACTCGATGTGTCCCTTTCACGTCGATGTTTCTCTCTCTCTCTCTCCCTCCCACTCTATCTGAACAAAAAATGGAAAAATGTCCTCGAGTGAGGATAAAAAAATATAAAAAAAGAGAGAGTGGAGCCCTGGCCGGTTAGAGCGTTGGCCTGCGGACCAGAGAGTCCCGGGTTTGGTTCCCACTAAGGGCACATACCTCAGTTTCGGTATGTCCCTGCCCCAGTTGGGGTCGTGTGGGTAGCAACCACTCGATGCATCTCTCTCATGTAGCTGTTTCTCCTCCCCCCACCCCCCGCTCTATCTGAAGATAAATGAAAAATGTCCTCGGATGAGGATAAAATATAATAACAATAAAATAAATAAATAAAATAGAATGAGAGTGGAGTGCAGCCAGTGTGGCTCAGTGGTTGAGCATCGACCCATGCACCAAGAGGTCACCGGTTCGATTCCTGGTCAGGCCACATGCCCAGGTTGTGGGCCCGATTCCCAGTGTGGGGCATGCAGGAGGTGGCCAATCAATGTTCTTGCTCGTTGATGTTTCTATCTCTCTCTCCCTCTTACTTTCTCTCTAAAATCAATAGAGGGGAAAAAATATATATATATATATATATATATATGTTTTTTAATAAAATGAGAATGGAGAAATAATCTGGAAAGAAATGATCCAAGGAGGCAGGGAGAAAGTCTGGAGAAAATGGTGCAACGGAAGTCAGGGAGACAGGAGTTTCAAAAGGAGGAAGAGATCTGCATCTTCAGATGCTACACAGAAGCCAAGAAAGTCAAGAACAAAAAGAGAGTTGGTTGGATTTGGCAATCCGAGAACAAGATTGTTAGAGTTCTCTTAAGAGCAGTTTCAACAAGTAACAGTAGCAAAAGGCAGTGAGTCAATCACACTTTTTAAAAGCTTCTCAGAAAAATAAAAGAAGCAAAGATAGTCACTAGAGTTGAATGAAGTGTCCAACGAAGATTTTACTTTTGTGGTGGTTTGTTTTTTATTTTGTTTTGTTTTAAATGGGAAAGAATTGAGACATGCTTGTACAGTAAGGAGAGGAGGCCAACAGAGAGGGGGAGAGGTTGAAGAGATAGAAAGGGTGGGGAACTGATGCAATCCATTTTTGAGCCAGGAAGTGACATGATGGGAACAGAATTTGGGTTGGCAGTAGTGAATACATTGGATGCAATGCAAGAAGGAAAGACCAAAGGTTGGAAGGAACAATACAGCTATTGCAGTAAAACACAATCCGAACCAGAGATGATAACCATTGGAGGGGGTAAGGGTAGTGGTAGTGGCACTGGGAAGAGAGAGTAAGATTCAATTCAAGAAACATTTTTTAAAAATTGATTTTTAGAGAGAGAGAAAGCTCGATTTGTTGTTCCACATACTTATGTATTCATTGGTTGCTTTTTGTATGTGCCCTGACAGGGTCAAACCTGCAATCTTGGCGTATCAGGACAATGCTATAGCCAACTGAGCTACCCGACCAGCCTTGAAGAAATGTTTTAAAGCAGGTGATTCTTGCCCTGGCCGGTTTGGCTCAGCGGTTAGAGCGTCGGCCTGCGGTCCGGAGAGACCCGGGTTCGGTTCCCGCTAAGGGCACGTACCTCGGTTGCAGTTTGTCCCCGGCCCTGGTTGGGTTGTGCGGGTGGCAGCCACTCGATGTGTCCCTTTCACGTCGATGTTTCTCTCTTTCTCCCCCTCTCTTTCCCTCCCACTCTATCTGAACAAAAAATGGAAAAATGTCCTCGGGTGAGGATTAAAAATAAATAAATAAATAAATAAAGCAGGTGATTCTTTTTTTTTTTTTCCTTAGTTTTAGAGAGAGAGGAAGGGAGAAGTAGGGAGAGATAGAAACATCAATGAGAGAGAATATTGGCCGCCTCTTGCATGCCTCCCACTGGGGATCAGGCCCACAACCTGGGCATGTGCCCTGACTGGGAATTGAACTGGCAGTCTCTTGGTACACAGGTGAACGCTCAACCATTGAGCCATACTGGCTGGGCAAAGCAGGTGATTCTTGCCAGGGGACAGTATAACCCACCGGGGACCTTTTTTCCACCCAGACAGCCTCATTCTGATTGCTCGTGCACCCAAAGATTTGATTCTTGTAGAGAATCTATGGCAGTTAACCTCTGTTATTAGCACAGGCGTGGGATCCCTCAAAGACACTGGGGTGGAAAATTGAGAGCTACTGTTTTAAAGAAAGAAATGACAGGATGTGGGGGCAGACTGGATATAATGAAATTAGCCTGAGATTCTAAGGACAGTAGAAGATTGGTTGTTACTGGTGTGTGTGTGTGTGTGTGTGTGTGTGTGTGTGTGTGTGTGTGTTTGGGGGTGGGGAGGGGTTAGGCTTATACCATTCAGCTTTGTTATAAACCACTTAGGCAATGTAACTCTGGTGTGGCCGTGGGGACTGAGAAGAAAAATTTTAGTCTATAAGCATTACAAAGAGTTACAAAGCATGGGAACATATTCTTCCTTTAAAGGGTTTTTTCCCCTAGATTAGAGAAATGAACTTTTGGCTTCCTCTGAAGAAATTATGGTGTGTTTAGGTTAGTTTAAAAGTTTGTGTCTGGAGAAATGCATAAATACAGTTTGTTTAGTTATTTTAAGTGCTGTTCTAAGGAAAACACAATGATTCCTTTATCAAATTTGTGTTTGGTTTCAGTTTAAAAGCAAAACTCATTAAATAATTGGTATATGAACATAGTGCCAGTGATTATGGTGTCAGTAGATTTGCCTTTTGGAAAGAGTGAAAGAGTTATAAAAGTTGGGAAGAGATAAACCAAAGAACTTATATGCATATATGCATAACCAGTGGACACAGACAGTAGTGTGGGGAAGGCAGGAGGGGAGCAGGAGTAGAGAGGAGGGGGTCAATAGAGGAAAAATGGGGGACATTTTTATTTTTTGTATATGCCCCTAGCGGGAACTGAACCCAAGACTCTCTGGTCCGCAGGCCAACGCTCCAACTGCTGAGCCAAACCGGCCAGGGCAGGGGGACATTTTTAATACATTCAACAATAAAGATAAGTTTTTTTAAAAAAAAAGAGTTACAAAACTCAAATTTGGTTTTGTTTCTTTGACCTGGCTCCCAAGATATTGCTATAATGCTTTGACATACAGTATAACTAGGTAAGAATATGTGAAGTGCAGATTTTGTTTTATTCCTTTGACTTTTTTTTTATCCCTACTCAAGGACATTTTTGCATTTATCTTCAGATACAGCGGGAAGAAGAGAGAAAGAGAAACATTGATATGAAAGAGACACATTGACTGGTTGCCACACAATCCCAATCGGGGTCGGGGACAAACCGCAACTGAGGTACATGCACTTAGCGGGAACTGAATGCAGGAAATGAAGCCGGAACTCTCTGGTCCGTAGGCCGACACTCTAACTGCTGAGCTAAACCGGCCAGGGCCCTTTGACTTTTCGGCAACATTTTTCTTTCTACTGTCTTCTGCCCCTCTTGTTTTTGAATTTTCGAACTATTTAAAATGCTTTTAGCCTGGCCAGTGTGGCTCACTGGTTGAGCATCCACCCATGCACCAAGTGGTTGCTAGTTCAATTCCTGGTCAGGGACACATGTCCACATTATGGGCCCTATCCCCAGTGGGGAGTGTGCAGGAGGCAACCAATCAGTGTTCTCTCTCATCAATGTTTCCATCTCTTTCCCTTCTCCCCTCCTCTCTCTCTAAAATCAGTAAAGAAAAAATATATATATATATTTTTTAATCCTCACCCGAGGACATTTTTTTGTTCAGATAGAGCAGGAGGGAGAGAGAGAGAGAAACATCGATGCGAAGGGACACATCGAGCGGCTGCCACCCACACGACCAACCAGGGCCGGGGACAAACTGCAACCGAGGCACGCGCCCCCAGCGGGAACCGAACCCGGGTCTCTCTGTACCGCAGGCCGACACTCCAACCGCTGAGCCAAACCGGCCAGGGCGAAAAAATATTTTTTTAAATCCTTTATAAAAATTAAACTGAATGGGAGAGCTGAGAAAGTCCAGTCCTGTATCTTTCCATTTAATTAATCTTTTGTCTGTGTAAAATAATACATCTCACACTTGGAAAATGGGAAGCTTTGATTGTTCATTGAAAGAGTTTCTGGGCAGGTGGCTTGGTTGGAATATTGTCCTGTACATCATAAGATTGCAGGTTCAATGCCCAGTCAGGGCATCTACCTAGGTTGTGAGTTTGATTCCAGATCAGGGTGGGGATGGGAGGCAACCAATCTATGTTTCTCATCTCGATCTTTCTCTCTTTCTCTCTTCCCTTTTTCTTTCTTTATAATCAATTTTAAAAAACATATTCTCCTGCCCAGCCAGTGTGGCTCAGTGGAATGGTGTCATCCCATGGACTGAGAGGTCCCAGTTCAATTCCCAGTCAGGGCACATGCTCAGGTTTTGGGCTCAATCCCCAGTTGGGGGCATGCAGGAGGCAGACAATCAATGTTTCTCACATCAAAGTTTCTATCTCTCTCCCACCTCCTCTCTCGAAAAAAAAAAAAAAAAAAAACAATAAATATTTAAAAAACATATCCTCTGGTGAGGATTAAAAAAAAGACTCAGAAAAATTATAGATGGATTGATTGATTTTTAGTAAAATAAGTGAACAACAAAAAATGATAGTACAAGTTCCTTATTCAAGACTCTTTTGGTTTTAAAGCACAGAAACCTATTCAAGATAGTTCACATAAAAGGATGGAGATACTGTAAAGATAAAGAGACATCTTAGAACTCCAGGGAAAACTGAGCAGCCAGGCCTTAGAAATGTGTCAGGAACCAAGTTAGTGCTGAGGACCACCTCTCAAACTCATGTTTCCTCATCTCAGAGCTTTCCTGTTTCTCTCTGAGAATATCTTTTGCAACAGCTTTGTTCTGCTCCTTGTATGGTTTTGTTTTTTTAGTTTAACTCTTTAATCTATGTAGAATTTATTTTGGCGTATGGTGTGCAGTAGAGGTGTAACTATTTTCTCAAATAGCTAGCTGACTGTCTTAGCATTATTTGTCAAATAATCCTAATCCTCTTGTATGCACTGTCAGATTGATGGGGCTGCCTGGAATGGCATGTGGGGAAAAATGTAAAGCCGTATCTGTGTTCAGTAGAAAGGCATGCTAGTTCATTAGTGATGTCTGCAGTGAGTCTGTCGTGGTGAGGTATAATACACATGCTACCTGTTGGCAATCAGAGGAATGATTTGTCTTTTCCTTATTGATTTGTAATGTACCCTTTTTTATACACTTAATTTTTTTATAGTCTGTGATCTGATTCTAGATTTTCTACTGTATTCTATTTGAGTATTTTGTAACATACCACGCTTTATGTTGCACTTATAACATTTAATATATGATCATTCAAGTGGACTATACCAGTTAAGAAAAACAACAATAATCAACAAATCATCAAACAACAAGTGTTGGCGAGGGTGTGGAGAAAAGGGGACTCTAGTGCACTGCTGGTGGGAATGCAGTCTGGTGCAGCCACTATGGAAAACAATATGGTATCACCTCAAAAAATTAAAAATTGATCTTCCATTTGACCCAGTGATCCCACTTCTAGGAATATACCCTAAGAAGCATAAAACACCAATCAGAAAGAATATATGTACCCCCATCTTTGTAGCAGCACTATTTACAATCGCTAAGATTTGGAAACAGCCCAAGTGTCCATCAGTAGACGAATGGATCAAAAAGCTGTGGTACATATACACAATGGAGTACTACACAGCGGTAAGAAAGAAAGATCTCTTATCCTTTGAGACTACATGGAGGGACCTTGAAAGTATCATCCTAAGTGAAACAAGCCAAACAGAGAAAGACAAGTTTCATATGATCTCACTTATTTGTGGAATATAATGAACATAACAGTTTGAGGAATGGGGTAGTCCCAAAGACGCGGAAGCGGGGTACAGACTGACAATCCCCTAAGGAGTGGGGAGGTGGGGGAGGGATGAACCACAGAACTAATATGCATGTGTGCATGAACAGTGGACATGGACAACAATCTGGGGAAGGGGCAGGGAGGGAGGGGGAGGGGGGAATCAGTGGGGGGAAAAGGAGAAACATCTGTAACAAAAATTAATCAATAAAAGAAAAACAACAATAAACAATTGCAGGCTAGTATAGTTACTTATTTCCCCATACAAGGTTTGGAATGATTTTTATCATTCTTTTAAAATATCCTTTGGGCCTGGCCTGTTTGGCTCAGTGTTTGGAGCGTCGGCCTGAGGACCAAAGAGTCCTGGGTTCGGTTCCCGCTAGGGGCACGTACCAAAAAAAAAAAAAAAAAAAAATCCTTTGGGGTTTTTCTTAAAAAATATTTTTATTGATTTTTTTTTTTTTTTTAGAGAGAGAGAGAGATAGAAACATCACTATGAGAGAGAAATATCAATCATCTGCTTCCTGCACGCCCCCCCATCGAGAATTAAGCCCATAACCCGGGCATGTACCCCAGTTGGGAATTGAACTGAGACTGCTCAGTCCATGGGATGATGTTCAATCCACTGAGCCACATTGGTCGGGCTCCTTTGGGATTTTTATTTAAATTGTATTAAATCCATAAATTAATATGAAGAAAGCATGTCTTTGTAATATCTTTCCCAGTCATCCTGCCAGAAATCTAGACCTCACTCATCTATGTTTCAATTATGTGGCAAGGTCTATTGGATGTTCAGATTGGCCAGGCATAGATCAGGTACTCACCTTGGAGCCAGGGAATAGGGCAGCTTCTCTTGGTTCCACTTGGACTGAATGTGGGGGTTTCTCTAAGGATAATCAAGGTAATGTTACCAGAAAGAGGGGGAATGGATACTAGGCAAACAGTAGATGTCCACTACAATGTTCTAAAAACATCAGGAGATGGTATTAGAGATTAAATGAGAAACTACCATATTAAGAGATTTAGAAACTTTATAGACAGATGTAAAAGGAACGCAAAAAATAAAATTGCTTGGGTACAGGTGAACTAGTTGAAACTCTTCAAAAACTCTTAACACTCCAAAGTGAATAATAAATTATTCCCAGCATTTATTGTAGTATATTTGGAACATCACTTTTGTATGAATTTCTAGTGACTTTGCTAACTGCATTATTATAATTTTATAACTAAGACAATGAAAATATATGGAACTCAGGGATAGGTCTTGAAGTTAGATTGGGTTGGAGAAAAATCATTGTCTGTCAAAATAGACATACACAATTTTTTTAGTAAGAATTATTTTGGTTGTAGACACCCAAACCAAATAAAGCAGAAGTGGAATGTATTGCCTCATATAACTCCTAAGAGTAGGGGTGGATGTAGGTTTAGGTCCAGAGGGATCCAAAGGCTTGAATTATCTTGGCTGCAACACCTCCTGCTGTGGAGTCTAATTCTGTATGGTCAGTTTAGGATGGTGCTGGTAGTTCTGGGAATATGTTGCCCTAACTTAGAAGACTTTTTTAAAAAAATAGGGTTACTAGCACCCACATATCAGTCTCTGGGAAGGACTCTGAGTGCTCTGCTTTGTCTACCCCTTGGACCTATCATTTCCAAGATGATGGAGACTATGATCTAGGCCTGGGTCATATGTCCATCCCTGGTATGTTGAAATTGGCAGTCTTACCATACTATGAAATGTGAAATGGGGTGGTGGCCAGGCAGACTTATGTCCACTACAACCATGTAGATGTTGAAGCTATACAGCTTAAAATATTTTTGTATCTAAATTGTAAATTTAAAAAAATTAAAGCAATCAAAATAATGATATTATTGCTGCTAAACTTCACATGTATTATATTTATCATCTGTGTGGCAGGTAGCATCATGCCCATTTTAAGTATGAAGAAATTGAGGCCTGGAGAAATCAAATAATTCACCCAAGGTGAGAGCACTTGAATGGTAAAGGCAAGGTAGTTACTGAGATTTATCAGACTCCACAGCTCTTGATATTTACCATTATAGCAGATTGCTTCTCTGATGAATCAGTTTAGGTTAAGAAACTAATAAGTCTAAAGACCAACAGGATTTAATTTACTGTTATGATTGGCTTAATGTACAGGAACTTGTGCTCTGGATTCTGTGTTGTTGCATCTGTCTGGAGGTTATTGTTAATGCCTCCCAGTTTTTTTGTTTCTGATTTTGTTGTTGTTAATCCTCACCCAAGGATATTTTCACATTGGTTTTTAGACAGAGTGGCAGGGAGGGAGGGGGGTGAGAGAGAGAGAGAGAGAGAGAGACATCGATGTGAGACAGACACATCAATTGGTTGCCTCCCACACGAACCCAACCAGGGCTGGGGACAGAACCTGCAACCCAGGTATGTGCTCTTGACCGGGAATCAGACCCACGATCTCTTGGTACATAGGTCAATGCTCAGTCACTGAGCCACACCGGCCAGGCAGCACTCTGTGTACTTTTAAGAAGTACCCAGAATGAGTTTATAAATGTTAATAAACTAATAAATTAATCCAAATTATTTCATACATTATAAGTGATAAGACAAATGCTGAACGATCTTGGAGTAAAGGAGCACCTAGTGTTAAGAATGTGTTTTGTGCCCTGGCTGGTTTGGCTCAGCGGTTAGAGCGTTGGCCTGTGGTCCAGAAAGAATGTGTTTTGTGCCCTGGCCGGTTTTGCTCAGTGGTTAGAGCATCAGCCCACGGACTGGAGAGTCCCAAGTTCAGTTCCTGCTAAGGGCACGTACCTTGGTTGTAGTTTGTCCCCGGCTGGTTGGGGTCGTGTGGGTGGCAGCCAGTAGATATGTCTCACATCGATGTTTCTCTCTCTCTCTCTCCACCCCCTCTCCCTTCTGCTCTATCTGAAGATAAATGCAAAAATGTCCTTGGGTGAGGATAAAAAAAAAAAAGAATGTGTTTTATGCCCAGCTGGTGTGGCTCAGTGGTTCAGCGTTGATCCATGCACTAGTTCAATTCCTGGTCAGGGCACATGCCCAGGTTGTGGGCCAAATTCCCAGTGGGGGGCATGAAGGAGGCGGCCAGTCGAAGTTCTCTCTCATCGATGTTTCTATCTCTCTCTCTCCCCCTTTCTCTCTCTCTCTAAAAATCAATAAAGAAAAAAATTAATAAAAAAGAATGTGTTTTGAGTCAGGTGAAAGGAGGGTGGGACATGGAATGTAGGTCGGAGGTATGGAAGGTGGAGATATCCTGTGTGAGGGGAATGGCATGTACAAGGGGTAGAGATGAGAACAATCAAGTGATGTTCAAACCCCAGCTAACATACCTAACGAAATAGCTGATTTTTAGGACTCCGGAATACAGACTTTAATCATTTTAATATTTTATCAGTAAAAATTATATAAGTGACTTCTTAGATACTTTCTTTTAACAGTTTTGTTCATTTGCTGCTTTGTAATACAAAATCAATTTTTCTTTTGTAATTATTGTAGCCAAACATTTTTTTGTTAGCTTTTTTTTTTTTTATAAGTCTAACATGAGTTTTTTTTATTTTTATTTTTATTTTTATTTTATCCTCACCCAAGGACATTTTCCCATTTTTTTGTTCAGGTAGAGTGGGAGAGAGAGTGGAACAGAGAGAGAGAGAGGGAAACATCGATATGAAAGGAACACATCGAGTGGCTGCCACCCGCACGACCGACCAGGGCCGGGGACAAACTGCAACCGAGGTACATGCCCTTAGCGGGAACCGGACCGCAAGCCGACGCTCTAACTGCTGAGCCAAACCGGCCAGGGCTCTTTTTTTTTTTTTTTTTAATGTTAGAGAGAGAAACATCATTTTGTTGTCTCACTTATTTATGCATTCATTGGTTGATATTCATATTGCTCTGATCAGGGATTGAACCCGCAACCTTGGTGCATCGGAATGACACTCTAAACAGCTGAGCTACCCTGCCAGAGCAGCTCTTCTATTTGTAATTTATTACTATGTTATTTTACTTTTGGAAAACATCAATTTTAGCCAAGTAGCATTCTCCAAACTGTATCCACCTTTATAAAAACATGTATGACCAAATGAAACAGTCAGTTTCATTGAATACTAAGTGTCTTGGATTTGCCTCCTTGTTCTGCTGTAATTGTTGGCTAGGTTATTTAAATTGTAGGTTATTTAAATTGTTAGCTGTTAAATTGTTAGCTGGCCGGTTTGGTTCAGTGGTTAGAGTGTCAGCCCGTGGACCAGAGTCAAGGTTCGATTCCAGTCAAGGGCACGTACTATATTTTAGAGTACTAAGGATAAATATTCTGTATTAGTCTCTTCAAAGATTATGAATTATATTCTAGAATAAAACTGCATTTGTTTTTACAATGAACATAAAGTAAAAATAATTGAAAAAATTAAGCTAGCTCTGGACAAATATAAATTCTGCAGAAAAACAACAGAAAGAAAGCTAAAGTGAATCTGTGAAAATCACTGTTCGCCACAGATGTTTTAATATTGATCTTTGTCTACTTACAGTGTCATAGAGTTGATTTTTGTACTGGTAATTTCATTTTAGTATACAGAATAATGACAGTACTCACAAGATTAATCACTTATATTGGAAAATAAAGAAATGAAATAATTTAAATGCTGTCAACACCGTTTTTGTTGTTGTTGTTGTTGTTTTATCCTCACCTGAGGACATTTTTCCATATTTTATTCAGATAGAGTGGGAGGGAGAGAGAGAGAGAGAGAGAAACATCGACGTGAAAAGGACACATTGAGTGGTTGCCACCCATACAACCCAACCAGGGCCAGGGACAAACTGCAACCCCAACACCGGTTTTTAGCAGCCAGGTCTGATAGGTAGTATCAGACAGCTATATTTGTATGTATATTTCACATACATATTTTGACAACAAAAATGTTTTTCAGTAGTGTGATGAGGACCAAGGGAAGGGAGGGCAGGGGCTGGGTGGAGGTGGGCAATGGGGGACATCTGCAATAGTGTCAACAATAAAATATTTAAATAGGAAAAAAATGTTTTTCTTGCATGTTTTTCCTCTGCTTCTCTCTAAAGAGACTGTGGTTGAGAGAAAGAAAATCTAGTTCGCTCTTATTTCTCCACAGGTTTATTCCCACTATTCTCTTTTTATTGCTCCTAGTTCCTCCTACTTTCTTTGTGCTTGGATCTCAAAAGAAGTCTTTAGGCTCCTTAAGGCATCTCTAACCCACAGAATGTAATTACAAAAACTACTTGTGAATCCTGGTACCAGAAATGCTTCCTGTCCAAACTGAAGCATGAGAGGACAAGATACTTGGGGGAAAACTGCAGCAAAACTTTTCTAACGGCCATTAGTTCTTTTTTTTTTTTTGTTTATCCTCACCCGAGGACATTTTTCCATTTTTTGTTCAGGTAGAGTGGGAGGGAGAGAGAGAAACATCAATGTGAAAGGAACACATCGAGTGGCTGCCACCCACACAACCGACCAGGGCCGGGGACAAACTGCAACCGAGGCACGTGCCCTTAGCGGGAACCAAACCCGGGTCTCTCAGGACCGCAGGCCGACGCTCTAACCGCTGAACCAAACCGGCCAGGGCAGCCATTAGTTCTTAATGTGACCTTGGAAAAAATAATTTTAGCATTACAAGCCTTATATTTCTTATCTATTAAAAATAAGGTGCCTGCCTTGGCCGGTTTGGCTCAGCAGTTAGAGCATCAGCCTGCAGTCCAGAGAGACCCCGGTTCAGTTCCTGCTGAGGGTGCATACCTCAGTTGCAGTTTGTCCCCGGCCCTGGTTGGTTGTGTGGGTGGCAGCCACTCGATGTGCTCCTTTCACTTGGATGTTTCTCTCTCTCTCTCTCTTCCTCCCACTCTATCTGAGCAAAGGGTGGGAAAATGTCCCTGGGTGAGGATAAAAAAATAAAAATAAAAAAATAAGGTGCCTTAGGAGGGCAGTAGCAGGGAGGAGGGTGTCAATGGAGGAAAAGGAGGGACATCGGTAATAAAATTAGATTCTAAATATGAGATAATGAAAGAATGAAGAATTATAGTTAATATAAATTGACTATATACAAATACATGGATAGTCATAGAATTAGAATATAATAAAATTATTTTTAATACTAATAAGTAAGTATCTTTATTAATAATAAAGATATTTTTTTTATTGATTCTAGAGAGAGAGGAAGGGAAAGGAAGAGAGATATAGAAACATCAGTGAGAGAGAACACTGATTGGCTGCCTCCTGCATGTCTTCCCATTCCCACTAGGGATTTGGCCCACAACATGGGCATGTTCCCTGTCTGGGTATGGAACCAGCAACCTCTTAGAGCATGGGTTGATGCTCAACCACTGAGCCACACTGGCCGGGCAATACTAAAGATATTTTAAATGTAATTGAATCTTTCTTTGACAATTTTTATGGAACCTCAGGATTTGTAATACCTGATTGTGAACTTGACTGTTGTGATAGAAATGGGCATAATGCCAGATAAGAGATTTTATGTTATAGATTTGCAGATAAATTTGCTTTTGCTCTTCTGCCTTTCATTATAACTAGTCACTAATCTCCTTTAGGCCAACACAGCCGGCTTTTTAAATTATCTTTTTCTCCAAACAGAAAAGAATCACTTAGAGAAGAGAGAAATACTGAGCCATCTCAGATTGCAATTAATTTTGTCACTGATTATTGAGTAACTTGAGGTTTCTTTATTGTTCTTTAGTGAATGAGGCCAAGACTTCTTTTTTTTTACTTTATTGATTTTAGAGAGAAAGGAAGGGAGAGGGAGAGAGAGTGAAATATCCATGAGAGGGAACATCAATTGGCCGCCTCCTACATGCTCCCCACTGGGGATTGGGCCCATAACCTGGGCATGTGCCCTGACCGGGAATCGAACTGGCAACCTCTTGGTACATGGGTCGATGCTCAACCACTGAGCCACACCGGCCGGGTAAGACTTCTTAATGAATATTGGAAAGAAAGGTCAAAGTCTAGGACTTAGATGCCAAATAATTCCTTCTTCTTTATCTTTTTTAGAGGAAGCAGGAAAAATAGAGAAGTTATTTGTATAAATGTTATATTTATTTGTGTTGGCTGTTAAGCAATTTACTCAGTGATTTAGGAATTTAGATGCTAGGACTATTTTAACAAGGTGGGGAGTCAGTTTCTTTTGCAAAGAAACTAATATATATCTTGTTTTGCAGTAGCACACAGGCATGAGATTTTTATGTCAGGCATTCTGTATACTGTGTTCTTGGCACCTAGCAAAGTGCCAGTCACATCACTGGTATTATGTATGTTTGTTAAATCAAAGAAGGATGGAATTATGGAGCATCCAATCTTAAGTATAAAAACGGTGTTTAAAATATAGGTGTCTTGAAAATGTTCTTGCAACACAATTTATTTTTTAGGCCTATAGAATTGAAATATAAGAAAGACAACAAATTTGTGATACATTAAGTTCAGGATATGGTTGCTGCCAGGGCAGGAAGATGAATGGAGTCAGGGAGCGATTCAGAGGGACTTTCGGTTAGGAAATAAAACTGAACAAATATGATAGCATTAAGACTGATGGAGTTGGGTATGTGAATGTTCATTATAGTGTACTCTACTTTTTTAGCATATTAAAAATAGTTCAGTTTTTAAAATTTAGAGAAAATAAAGTTCAGTTTCTTCTGGATTACTTAACTATTACCTTAATTAAGTCTGACTCCTTAACTTTTTTTTTTCAAAATTTTTTTCTTCATTGATTTTTAGAGAAAGAGGAAGTGAGAGGGAGATAAGAAACATCAATGAGAGAGAACATTGATTGGCCGCCTCCTGCATGCCTCCCACTGGAGACCAGGCCCACAACCCTGGCATGTGCCCTGACCGGGAGTGGAACCTGCGACCTCTTGGTGCATGGGATGACGCTCAACCACTGAGCCACACCAGCCGAGTGACTTCTTAACCTTTTTTAAAATTGAATTTTAATTAACACACAATAACATGTCCTTACATATTCAGTTCAATGAGTTTTGACAATTGTATAAATCTGTGTAACCACTACATATGTCCTAGAACATTTCTATCATCCTCAGAAGGCTCTCTCATTGCCCTTTTCTGTCAGTTCCTTTCCCCACCCTTACTTTTCTGAATTAATTCACCATAAATTGGTTTTGTCTGTTCTTGAAATGTATAATAATGGAGTCATGCAGTAGGCACTCTTTTGTATAATGCTTCTTTCCCTTAATATTATGTTTTTATTTTTGAGATTCTTAGTTGTTATATGTAGCAGTAGTTGATTTTTTTTAAAAGAGAAATATGACTGCCCTGGCCAGTTTGGCTCAGTGGTTAGAGCGTCGGCCTGTGGTCTAGAGAGACCCCGGTTCGGTTCCCACTAAGGGCATGTACCTCGGTTGCAGTTTGTCCCTGGCCCTGGTTGGGTTGTGCAGGTGGCAACCACTCGATGTGTCCCTTTCACGTCGATGTTTCTCTTTCTCTCTCTCTCTCTTCCTCTCTCTCCCTCCCACTCTATCTGAACAAAAAACAAAAAAATGTCCTCGGGTGAGGATAAAAAAAAAGAGAGAGAGAAATATGACTTTTTTTTTTTAAGTTCTCACCCAATGATATGTTTTAATTGATTTTGAGAGAGAGAGGAAGTGGGGAGAGAGAGAGAAATCAATCGGTTGCCTCTGCACTTGCCCGGATTGGGGATCTACCTGTAATCTAGGTAGGTGCCCTGACCAGGAATCAAACCTGCCACCTTTTGGTGTATGGGATGATGTTCCAACTAACTGAGCCACTACCCAGGGCAGTAGTTGATTCTTTCTTTTTAAACAGTAAATTATCTTTTTATTTAATTATTATTTTTTTTATCCTCACCTGAGGATATTTTTCTATTTTTTATTCAGATAGAGCGGGAGGGAGAGAGAGGAAGAGAAAGAGAGAAACATCGACATGAAAGGGATACATCGAGTGGCCGCCACTCGCACCACCCAACCAGCGCCAGGGACAAACTGCAGCCAAGGTACATGCCCTTAGCAGGAACTGAACCCCGGTCTCTGTGGACCGCAGGCTGACGCTCTAACTGCTGAGCCAAACCAGCCAGGGCAGTTGATTCTTTTTTAATGCTGATTAATATTCCATTATACAAGTATACCATAATTTTCCTGTTGATAGATATTTGAATTGTTTTCAGTTTCTGGATGCTATGAATGAGACTGCTATGAGCAATCTTGAGTTTAGTTTTCTTTTATGTGTGTATATGTTTTTATTTCTCTGGGTAAATATTTAAGAATGGAATTGTTCATAGGGTCATGTTTAACTTTATAAGAAACTTTCAAACAGTTCCTTAGATTCTGGGTACCTTTTTATACTCTCCACAACAGTGTATGAGAGTTTCATTTGCTCCACCAACTAGCTAACATAAGGTATTATTAGTCTTTTTATTTTAGCCTTTTTAGTAGGTGTGAAATGATATTTCACTGTGGTTTTTAATTTCCACTTCCCTGGTGAATAAAGATAAGCCACTTTTCAATGTGTTTATTGATGATTCAACTATCTTAAGTGAGTATTTTACTTATTTATTTATTTATTTTTACTGGGCTGTTTATCTTTTTTTGTTGGTTTGTAGAATTCTTTATATATTCTGGATACAAGTCTGTTGTCAGATGTGTGTATTGTGAGTATTTTTTTCAATCTGTACCTTGTCTACTTTGTTGTTCTTTTTTAATCCTCACCTGAGGATGTTTTTATTGATTTTTAGAGACAGAGGAAGGAAGGGAGAGAGAGAAACATTAATCTGTTGTCTCCTCTACGTGCCCCAACTAGAGATCGAACCCGCAACCTTTCAGTGCATGAAACCAACTGACCACACCAGTCAGGGCTGTAATAATGCTTCTTTTTTTAAAACAAATTTTTTTCTTATTTATTCATTTGTTTATTTTATTTTTAGAGAGAGGAAGAAAGGGAGAGGGAGAGAGAGATAGAAACATTGATGAGAAAGAACATCCACCATCCGCCTCCTGGGGATTTGGCCCACAACCTGGGCATGTGCCCTGACTGGGAATTGAACCAGCGACCTCTTGGTGCATGGCTCGATGCTCAACCACTGAGCCACACCAGCCAAGCTAATAATGCTTCTTAAAACCACTGAAATGCAATCAATGTGTTAAGTATGAAAAATAATCCATTGTATTCCCACAAAATCCTTTCTTTCCATTTAAGCCCTGTACTTTTAGGGAGTGTTAGAAATGTGGAAAACCACTGTTGGCTCCTACCTTTTAACTTTTTGTTTGACAGTCATTACTCCTCATCTTTCCAATAAATTTACTGTTTGGGCAAGATCTAGGTAATTAATCTCCAGTTTCCCTGCAGGAAACTATCTTCAGTAAGCTTTTGTTAGTAAGGAATTTGCTATGTTTTTATTCTTTCAGAATTTGAAAGAAATTAGTATAATAACTATACCTCTTTCTATGTAGATAGGATAAAGTAGTTGATTCCTAAGGAGATTAAACAAATTATTTGACAAATTTATAGGTTTCTACACTATAATCATAGTGACTGACTAGATTTTTTAAATTTGCTTTTTTTGTGTGTTTTGTTTTTTTTCTTTCCTATCAATTGCCCTATTTTTTTCCTTACTTTTGGCCCGTGGAGTACAATTGTTTTTTAGTTAAACTTCCTTTGTTTCCATTGTTAAGTTTATTTTTGTCACCTAAAACTAATCCATTTAAATGCTACTTTTAATGAGAGAAGATTCAACTCTGGTCAGTTTGACATTATTTTGAGGTCAAATCTTGCCTTAATGGAGTGAAAACTATAGGAAGAAGATAATTTATATTAGGGTTACACAATAGATTGCTAATATTACACCCTAGCTGCTAGAACTAAGGTCAGATTGGAAGCTAATCCTTTTTCTTTCTTTTGCTACATGGATCTTATTCACTTAGGTAAAATGTTTGTACTAGAGACGTTCTCTTTGAACCTTAGTTTCTTTCTCTAGAAATAGAATATCTGACATACTTAAAGAAAATTAATACTACTTTTAAGAAAAGGGATTGAGCCCTGGCTGGTTTGGCTCAGCGGTTGGAGCCTCAGCCTGCAGACCAGAGAGTCCCGGGTTCAGTTCCCGCTAGGGGAACGTACCAAAAAAAAAAAAAAAAAAAAAAAAGGGGATTGATTGATTACAGAAGCTAACATTTATTGAGCATTTACAGTGTTCTAGACACAAATCCAAGTGCTTTACATCTTAATAATTCTTATAACAATCCTGTGAAGGTGATATTGTTGTTTTCCTATTTTAAGGGTAAATAATTTGAGGTACTGAGATTTGCCCAAGGTTGTAAATCTAATAAGTGGAGGTCTGATAGGAACCCTACACTCTAACTACTGTGCTAGTTATTATTGAAATTTATCCCAAATGTTATTGATCCTGAGTTAGCTACATAACTAGGAAAATGTGCCACTTTAGGGGACAGACCATTAAAAGTTTAGCAAGATTTTGGAGATCCTTGTTCTTGTAATTTCCTCATTTTTGGTTAAGTCTGACATTTTAATTTTATTACTTAATTATAAATGATTATTTGTCACAAAATGATCAAGTACTGTGAAAAAATCAATCAGTAGTTCAGCCAGTGTGGCTCAGTGGTTGAATGTTGACCCATGCACCAAGAGGTCGCCAGTCCGATTCCCAGTCAGGACACATGCCCAGGTTGTGGACCTGATCCCCGGTCAGGGGCATGCCAGAGGTGGCCAGTCAATGTTCTCTCTCATCAATGTTTATATCTCTCTCTCCCTCTTACTTCCTTTTTCTGTAAAATCAATAAAGGGGGAAAAAAGATGGTTTAAAAAAAAAGTCAATCAATAGGGAAGTGTATAAAATTAAATAAAGATTCTCCCCTTTCCCGGATATTTTTTTGTTTATACAATTTCCTTTACTTTAGATCTTATTATAGGATAAGAGTATATATTATTATACACTTACAGGTGTACATACCTGATATATTCTAATGGTGGTAGTGATAGGAGAGCATCCTATGTTTTCACAGTGATCATTTGGGAAGGTTTTACAGAGCCCTCTCATCTATGTTATGCACTTCTGTAATATGAAAATATTTGCAGAGTACCCAATTTCTTTTGTGATTAAAAAACACCATAGCCCTGGCCAGTTTGGCTCAGCAATTAGAGCGTCGGCCTGCGGTCCAGAGAGACCCAGGTTCGGTTCCCGCTAAGGGCGCATACCTCGGTTGTAGTTTGTCCCCAGCCCTGATTGGTTGTGCGGGTGGCAGCCACTTGATGTGTCCCTTTCACATCGATGTTTCTCTCTCTCCCTCACACTCTATCTGAACAAAATATGGAAAAATGTCCTTGGGTGAGGATTAAAAAAAAAAAACACAGTAAGTATAAAAATTGTTTTAAAGCAATGAAATAAAATAAAGAAATCTTATACTCACTGGCCTGAGGCTTAGGGTAATATTCTAGGATACTTTGGAGAGAAACTTTGTTTCCCTTAAATTCTTCAAGATTTTTATTTCCTTAAGTATATACCCAATTGTTGGGGGGGGGGTGAGTGTTTATTTTAAGGTTATTTAATTAGCCATTTCAAATGTAAATATCCTAATACTATTTAATTATTCTTTAGCCACTCTTCAATATAAATTTGAAATGTAAAAGAAACAAGTTGAATTGAAAAAGATTTCATATATGGCTTTTATTGGTGTTTGTTTGTTTTACTTGTATTTGTAGGTTAAGGCTAAGGCCATATTTGAGATAACCTTGTATGTACATGTTGTGTATGTATCTTTGGAGTGCACAGAGACAACCCTTTTTACATGATTATATGTTATTACTTGAGGTCAGGAACCCAGTAATGCACATCTTACACCAACCTGCTCACGACTGAAGTGTTGGTTTTGATGCGTGAGTGAGATCCTTTCTCTACTCAAAAGTTATCTTTAAAAATATACATATAAAAACAAAACAAAAATAAAAGTATACATATATCTATTATGAAGTGTTTCGTCTGTGTTTTAGTAGTGATCTCAAGCTCTACTTTGAGGGAGAAAAGTTTTATAGATTTTTAGGGTACTTGTTTTCTTTTGTAGACTTACCTTGGTAGCTTTTTAAGGAGAAATAATCCATAACATACAATACTATATTTCTTGGTGTCTGATAACACTTAACTGAATATCAACGACCTTTCAACAGCAGATCACTGCTTTTCACTTTGAACCCTACACTCTAGCCTTTACAACTTTAAGAATTATTCAAACAGCCCTGGCTGGTTTGGCTCAGCAGTTAAAGCGTCGGCCTGTGGTCCAGCGAGACCTGGGTTTGGTTCCTGCTAAGGGCGTGTTCCTCGGTTGCAGTTTGTCCCGGCCCTGGTTGGTCGTACGGGTGGCAGCCACTCGATGTGTCCCTTTCACGTAGATGTTTCTCTCTCTCTCTCTTTCCTCCTCTCTCTCCCTCCCACTCTATCTGAACTAAAAATGGAAAAAAAATGTCTTTAGGTGAGGATTAAAAAAAAAAAATTATTCAAACAATTTTTTCCACTGCCATGAGGATATTATCACCACTTAAATTTTCAGTTTTATTTTGGCCTTTGTGCTATTGCTGCAATAGGCTTATATGTTTGAAAATGACGGCACTGAGGAGTCTGTTTCCTCAGAGCCCTCTCTGCTTTATGAGCTTTATCTCATTAACCCTTACAGTAGTTCTCTGGCATGTATTGGTCAGACTCAGAAAGGGATAGTGGTCATTTTTCTAAATTCCCACCACATGTAATTCATTTTGTTAAATGAAAATGCCGTTGGGAGGAGGTCTTAACCACTTTGTACACTAATTTATTTAACAAACGTTTTTCAAGCACCTACTTTTTTCCATTTACCATGCTAATTTCTGAAACTGAAAATGATTTTTAAGTTCTGCATTAAGTAATAGTAATATTTCAAATTTGTATAGCTTTTGTCATTTCTAAAATTATGTTTCAGACTTTAATTCATTAATCTTCACAATAAACCCCTAAGGGTGGGTTTTATGATTTTACATTATAAACAAACTGAAATCCAAAGAAATAGAATTCAGCCAGTTCTATGGATGTAAGTTCTGAAGGAAGGACAATCTTTTCTAAAAAGTAATAACTTTCTTTGAAAAACAAATATTCTTGCTTTATGCTTTTTATTTAGTTCTGGCTTGGCTGGGGCTACTGTGCTGCTTTTCCAACCACCCTCTTCCCATACTATTGCTACCAGGCCCATGACAGGGAGGGAAACAGTGGCTGTGACTGGTTAGGCTTCTCTGTGCTTCTAATGGCTCAGAAAGCATCATTACTTTCAGAGTGGTCATACTAGTGAGTTAAATATTGATCCCTGATATTTTTCAAAAAGCCTGAGTCTGATATAGAAAAAGTGGATTACCAAGGACTCTGGCCTGAGTTTTTAAAATAGTTAATGGTAAATAGTAATAAAATGTTCCCTGTGAGATGGTTAGTCAGCACCCATGTTTTGCTCTTCTTTCCTTTTTCACCATTCTTGAAACATGAATTGAAATGCTCACTTGCTCTCATACATGGTGAGATTATCCTGTAAATCTTAGATAAGAACTGATTAGACCTGGCTGGTTTGCCTCAGTCTTTAGAGCATCTTACCCATGGACCAAAGAGTCGCAGGTTTGATTCCAGCCAAGGGTACGTACCTCGGTTGTGGTTGGTCCAGGCCCCGTCATGTCCCCCCCGCTCCCTCCTTCCCACTCTATCTGAAGATAAATAGAAAAATGTCCTTGGGTGAGGATTAAAAAAAAAAAGAACTAATTAATTCACCCTGGCAGAGTAGCTCAGTTGGTTAGATCTTTGGCCTTTAGACCAAAGGGTCTTTGGTTTAATTCCCAGTCAAGGGTACATACCTGGTTGCAGATTCAGTCCCCAGCCCCAGTTGGTTGGGGTCGTGTGGGAGGCAACCAATTGATGTGTCTCTTTCATATCAATATTTCTCTCTCTCTCTCTCTCTCTTCTCTCTCTCTCTCTCTCCCTCTCTCTCCCCTCTCTTCCTCCCCCTCTCCCTCCCTCTCACCCTCTTTCCTTCTCTCTCCTTCTCCCCCCTCCCTTCCACTCTATCTAGAAATCATTGGAAAAATATCCTTATATGAGGATTAACAACAAAAGAACCAATAAATGCATAAATAAGTGGAACAACAAGTAATATTTTTCTCTCTCTGCCTCTCTCAAATCAATAAATTACAGTTTAAAAAAAGAATTGACTAATTCATTTTTTAGCTACAAAGACATAGTAAGTTTGAGTGCTGATTTCATTTCTACTGGCTTCTGAGTAATCTATACAAATAGTATTTTATGATTTTATGCTAACTAAAAAAACCAAATGGAAAGTTGAAGAGAAATTCAGGAAAAGATGATGAGTTTTTAGCCATGGCTTTGCCACAGACTGTGACTTAGAATAAGTTTTCTAATTTCTTGAGTCTCATTTTTCTTAGGGTTTCAGTTTAACATTTAAAAAAATGAACATGTTGGACTGAATTATCACTAAGCTCTCCTCTAGCTCTAGACTTCTATATGTTACCTATTTTTAGATTAGTATTTGCACATAGGATACTCTGGATGGGTTTGTGTATGTAGGGTACAGAACATAATATACTTGAAATTAATAGCTATTTTTAAAATCTCTAAATATGTTCATATTTAATTTTCTCTAAATATCTTCATTTACTTAGGCTAACGTGAAAAATGTTACTTGAGTTTAGCTCAGTAATTCATGTGTACTTACTATACTGGTGAATCTTCCTCCTTTCCTAGAATAATCTCCAGGAGAGAGGGGAGGATTTAGAATGCATGAAAATAAATATAATCTGAAGATAAGCACTCTTACTGATTATAGGAAGCTAATATAAACAGAAATTGGCTCTCAATTTCAAGGACAAACTTTCACATATCCAAAGCTGCTTTATAATATTACCGTAATGTTATTGGACCAGAATATTTGTCATGGGATTTTGGAATTAAATAGATACCCTAGAATGACAGTATTCTTTGGTTTTGTCATTATTCTAACAACTCAAATTTATTCTGGCTCATTAAGAATGAAGTGTGATTGGGTGGGGGAAATGAGAAGATACTGGTCAAAGAATACAAACTTCCAGTTGTAAAATGGATAAGTTCTGGGGATCTAATATTCAGCATGGTGACTATAGCTAACAGTACTATAGATTGCATTTTAAAGTTGCAAAGAGAGTAGATCTTAAATGTTCTCATTACAGACAAAAAATTGTAATTATGTGAGGTGATGGACATGTTAACTAATAACCTTATTGTGGTAATCAGTTTTGAGCCATTTACATCATTTTGTAAAATGTTTACCAATTTGAATTTGTCTTTTATTTTGTTTTTTGTGGTTTTTTAAAAATATTTTTTCTTTATTGATTTTAGAGAGAGAGCAATAGAAACATCAGTGAGAGAGAACATCAATCGGCCACCTCCTGCATGCCCCCCACTGGGGATTTGGCACACAACTGGGCATGTGCCCTGACCAGGAATCAAACCGGCAAATTCTTGGTGCATGGGTTGACACTCAACCACTGAGCACCATTGGGCAGGCAAATTTGTCTCTTATTTTATTGAGACTGTAAATATCCTTAAAAATTTTAAATATTTAAACTCTTCACTAATTTTAGCATTCACCACTGGGTCTTACAATAATTATTACTGTAGTATTATAGTGATTATTTTCTATTTCTCTCATTCCTTTGACATTTATTAACTGGAATTCTTCTATAAGATCTGTCTCTTCTCCCCCACTTATTTGTTTAATTATTTCTTATGTCATTATAGACTCATGGATATTTACTTTGTTTTATAGGTTATAATCCCATACCATTATTATTTATTTTGATGCTCAAATCGTTCCAGCTTTTGTTTTCATTACCTTTTAATTTAAAAAATGAATAAGCCCTGGTTGAGTGGCTAAGTTGGCTGAAGCATCATCCCATACACCAAAAGGTTGTGGGTTCAATTTCCGGTCAGCACACATACCCAGGTCAGGGCATGTATGGGAGACAACTGATTGATGTTTCTCTCTCTCTCTCTCTCTCTCTCTCTCTCTCGCTCGCTCTCTCTCTCATCAATAAAAACATATCCTCAGGTGAGAATTTAAAAAAATTAATAAAACAAATTGTCATTGAATACAGTTACGTTATGTGGGTTGAAAAGTGTATTTCACAACAGCTTAACATTCAGTAGTTGATTTCTGTGAACTCTGACAATTCTCATCCACTACTACTGAACTAACATCTTAGTTATGTATTATATAAGAATGAGGAGTGAAAGAACATGAACCCATTTTTATTTTTTTCTCTTTTCTGAACCCAGTTAATTCTGCCAGTTTGGCCAGAAAATCCCTAATGACAACAAAAGCTTGGCAGTTACTAAGAGCAAGTTCTTTTGTACAATTTTTTTAAATTGCAAAGTGTTTAAAGATATGGAAACTTGATGGCATTCTCATTCCCCAGTGGTGACTCTGTGACTGGGTGTTCAGGATGGAGTGCTTGCTGACCCCTGGAACACAGCTATTGTGCTTGGTTAATATTGTGTTTCCGTCTGTAGTTTGTCACTTGGGGTGCTGATCCAAAACAAACCATCCGGTGTATCCAGCTAGTCCAGGACATATCCACTTAGCAATAAAAATATGGCTAAGGATGTCCTTGTGTTTAAACTGCTGGTTTGGGGTTTCTTTGTTTGTTTGTTTTTGTTTTTGCTTAGTGAAAAACATTATTTTTTAGTATTTTTTCAGTCATTTCATTTTGTTAACTGTTTACTATTATGTTCAAGTATGGGTAACATTTTATTTATATTTTCTCTTGCAACATTTTGCCTTTTATAGTTTCTGCTTTATGAATTAGCCTTTTTTTCAAGGTACATGTCTTCCTTTTCCTTCTTAACTGAACAACTTGAGGACAAAGTCTGTATATCAAACATTTTAAATATCCCACATGCTTTACACAAAGGAGAGAATTCTTTGTTGTTGAAAGGGAGGAAATATTATGGTTTTGTTTTGTTTTGTTGTGTTGTGTTTTATTGTGTTTTGTTTTTGGTACATGCCCCTAGCGGGAACCGAACCCGGGACTCTGGTCCGCAGGCCGATGCTCCAACCGCTGAGCCAAACCAGCCAGGGCAATATTATGGTTTTAAAAAGGAAAAAAATCTTTTTCTATTACTTAAGTTAGGAATGGATAAAAGCTTACACACTGGGTTTGGGAGGCAAGTATTTTCTCTACTTATAGAAGAATGTTCTAATCCATTATTGACTACTCATAGTAAGGTTAAATTTTTATGTCACTGCAAGAGCAAACTGCTCATACTTAAGCCATGGGTTTAAGTTGATAATAGTTTATTGAGAAGAATTTTGTTTTAATGGCAGATTGTTCTGATAGCAAATTTAACTGAAGAGAACAACAAAGATCCTACATATAGAATTTATGTGATAATCTTCAGTATATGGAGTGATCATGTCCCACATAGTTAAAAGGCACAAATGGTATTGAACAAGGACACTTTATCCAAATATTTGCAAAAATTCTCAATCTAGAGCTATTATCAACATTTTTTTTTAAAATTTTAGATAGAGAAACAGACAAACATCAATCTTATTCCACTTATTTATGCATTCATTGGTTGATTCTGTATGTGCCCTGACCAGGCATCAAACCTGCAACCTTGGTGTATTAGGATGATGCTCTAACCAACTGGGCTACTTGGCCAGGGCCTATTAACATTTTTAAACTGGATTTTGTTACACATGCGACAAATATTTCTCACGATTTCACCAAGACAGGGAAATTAAGACTACAAAAATATATCTGTACTTGTGACAGAATTTTTCATAATTCATCTAACCAATATTTACAGTATATCTTCTGTGTGTTAGTGATCCCTGCTATGAACACTTTGACAATGTACTGCCAGATTTAGACTAATGTATAAAATTCATTTGTGCTACAACTACGTATGTCTTTTTGTTATAGTGATGTTATGTAGATTGGAATACAGCTTGCTCTAAAAGTTTGGAAGCAAATATAATGTCAAACCAGAGTCACAGAAAGATTGTGTATGTGCTTGAAAAACATTAATTTTACCTCATGAACGTGCAAGAGAATGTATGCAGGGCCTTAAGTAGTTCTGCACAAACTGCAACACAGTTCTGAAGAGTGACTAAAAGAAAAAAGTGAAAGAACCTTGGGTAGATAAACACTATAGAAATGATGCATTGTAATTATCATTGACATTTATGGTGTCTTAAGTTTTAATTCCTTCAGTGTGACTTGGTCATGTAGAAAAGACAGGCAAAACAGAAACAATGACACGCGACATGCTATAATAGTGATATGTGGAATGTTATAAGAATATAAATGAGAAAGGCTAAGTGCTGTCAAAATTGGTCTTTTTCTGACAGGGAAGATAAAACAGTTAGCTTGTTGTATTTCTGGAAATATCTTGATTACACTCCAAATAGTCTTCCATGTTGCATAATAATCGCATTCTGTAGATCATTTATGTTCATTGCTTACTATCTATCTTTCGGGCTCTCTTAAGAAATTTACTCTTTTTTTTTATTATTAGTTTATCTTATTCAGTCCTCTCAGTTACTCAGTAAAGTTGGTATTAGGGTTAGTATTAGAGTTTTATGGATTAGAAATTGAGATTGAAAAGTAAATGATTTGTCTAAATCACAAAGTTTATAATTCACAGAAGTGAATTTTAAATCTGGTCTGTTCAATTTCAAATCTTAGACTCTACCTACTATACTATAATTCCTCCAAAGTATATTGTATTAATTGTACACACACACACACACACACACAAATTAACATTCTGTGCCTACAATGCTCAAGGATGGGCCTAGGCACTTTTCAAACATCATCTCATTTAATCCTCACAACAGCCCTTTGAGGGTGGTGTTTTGTTTTAGAAATGAAGAGACATAAGCTCAGAGAGTTAAATTATGTACTTCAAACCTCCCAAAAGGTAAATGGTAATATTAAGACTTGAACTGAGATAAATCTGACTTTAAAGTTTGTTGCTCTGCATTTATACTTTAATGATTTTACAAAAATTATCTAAAGGACATCAGCTGTAGGTTAATGCAAATGCATTGTAGGGTATGAGGTATAGATCTAAGATAATTCCATACTGATACCCCATTGTTCTTTCAGCACTTATTGAATAGTGACTTCCCCCATTGTCTATTGTTTCTGCTATTGAATCTAGTTCTGAAATTAATTTTCTAATCCATTTTTCTTTATTATTTGATGGCATGTATTTAAAAATTAACTTTACTGTTACTTATTATAGAACAAATGCTTATTATTAAAAAGTTCAATTATAGAAAGTTAACTTCAAAAATAGAAGTCCCTATAATTACAATGCAAATATAACCATTATTAGCAATTGTCATATTTTCTTCAGCACTTTATAAACATACTAATCTATCTATAATTTTTAAAATATAACTGACAACTTCCTTTTTTTACTTAGCAACTCTGATACCTGTAGTTTTATCATTATGAGTCATTTTATGTTGCTTTAAAAAGTCTAGTAGGGTTCTCCCCCCTACTTTAGTATTCAGCAGAGACAAAGAAGCAATATAAATTGTTCTTAACCAGCCTGTTTCTTCTTGTGCAAATTGCCTCTGCTTTAATGAAAATGAAATTAAAGCTTGGTCTTTCTATTTTTTCTAATCCTATAAGTGGTCATGGCCTTTCTACTGTTTTCCACAGTCCTCTCTGCTTTGTATGTTTTTTATTTTTTGGTTTTTCTTATCTTTAGTGTTGAATGTATTACAGGTGTCCTCATTTTCCCCATTGACCCCCTCCTGCCTTTTCCCACACTGTTGTCTGTGCCCATTGGTTATCCATATAAGTTCTTTGGTTTATTTCTTCCCACCCCCCAACCCCTTACCTTTGAAGTTTGTCAGTTTAGCAACCAATTTGTCCTTCTTAATCCCTTCACCTTTTTCACTCATTCCCCCCACCCCCCTCCCATCTGGCAACCAACAAAATGTCCTCTGTATCTATGAGAATGTTTCTGTTCTGCCTATTCATTTTGTTTGTTCATATATTTTATCCTTTTCTTCAAAAAGACCCTTCATCATTTCATATAATAACGGTTTGGTGGTGATGAACTCGTTTAACTTTTTCTTGTCTGGGAAAGTCTTTATATGTCCATCGATTCTAAATGACAGCTTTGCAGGATAGAGTAATCTTGGTTGTAGGTTCTTGCTTTCCATCACTCTGAATATTTCTTGCCACTCCCTTCTGGCCTGCAAAGTTTCTTTTGAGAAATCAGCTGACAGCCTTATGGGAACTCCCTTGTAGGTAACTAGCTGCCCTTCTCTTGCTGCTTTTAATATTCTCTCTTTGTCTTGAACCTTTTGCATTTTGATGATGATGTGTCTTGGTGTGGGCCTCTTGGGGTTCATCTGTTTGGGACTCTCTGTGTTTCTTGGACTTGTATGTCTGTTTCCTTCACCAAGTTAGGGAAGTTTTCTGCCATTATTGTTTCAAATAGGTTTTTTATTTCTTGTTCTCTCTCTTCTCCTTCTGGCACCCCCAAGATGCAACTGTTGGCACACTTGAAGTTGTCCTAGAGGCTCCTTACACTCCTCATTTTTTTGGATTCTTTTTTTTTATGCTGTTCTGATTGGGTGTTTTTTGCTTCCTTATATTCCAAATCGATGGTTTGCTTCTTGGCTTTACCTACTCAACTATTGAATCTTTGTAAATTATTCTTTAATTCAGTTAGTGCCTCCTTCATTTGTGACGTTGCATCCTTCATTTCTGACTGGTCCTTTTTTATACTCTTGAGGCCCTCACTAAGTTCACTGAGTTCTCACTAAGTTCATTGAGCATCCTTATAAGCAGTATTTTGAACTCAGCATCTGTTAGGTTGCTTATCTCCATTACGCTTCGTTTTATTCCTGAGGTTTTGTTCTGTTTTATTTGGAACCTGTTTCTTTGTCTCCTCATTTTGGCTGCCTCCCTGTGTTTGTTTCTGTGTATTAATGAGAGGTAACGGGGCTATCTAAGACTAGATGCTGCTTGTTTGAAAGAGTTTAGGAAAACCTGAAGCAGGATTCAAGATGGGCCAATCCTGTGGTTAAGCAACCAGCAACAGCTTGGGTGGGCCTGAAAGTTGGGTGGCGCGGGGCCTCAGGGAATCACCAGGGCGGGGCTACCAGTGTGAGCCAGGTTGCTGGAGTCCCAGATGTGGCGCCGCCCCAGGGAAGGGCTCACCAAAGGAACAAAGGCCTATGACAGCACATTTGTCCCGGAGGAAGTCACCTCTCCAGCCCTCCCTTCAATGCCAAACAGCTCAGTTCTTCCCTGTATGTCTCTGGCACCCCTCGAGCTGCCTCCCCTCCAAGCTTAGAGGGTGTCAGATAAGTTTGTGCGCGGGCCCTTTAGAGGAGCTGCCTGGGACTCCAGCTGCCTCAGCCTCCCTGAGCCTCAGTTCCCGCTGGTTTTTCCAGCCAGAATTTATGGGGACTTCTCTTCTCTTCCTGGCACTGGAACCCTGAGCGGGGTACCTGGTATGGGATGGGGACCCCCTCAGTCCTCAGGGAGGACTGTCCCAGCCGAGGTGTCCTCCTGATTTTTATCCGCCACACTTGGGTGTGGGACCCGCCCCTCTGCCTCCACCCCTCTGCCTCCACCCCTCCGCCCCCGCCCCTTCTACCAGTCTCAGTGTGGCTGCTGCTTTAATTCCGTAGTTGCAGGACTTCCATTCAGCTTGATTTCAGGTGGTTTTGAATGATGGTTGTTCTGTAGTTGTAACTTTGAAGTGGTCGTGGGAGGGTGTGATACCTGCGTTTACCTACGCCACCATCTTGACCGGAAGTCTGCTTTGTATGTTTTGAAGTAAGCAGAAGAAACACTGTTTCACATTAAGCACTACTTCTTTTTAGGGAGGGGAGAAATACTAGGAATGGAATTGACGTATAAAAACAGATATGGCATAGAAAATAAATATGTATCTCAACAACAGAAGGAAAAGAAAAATATGTAATTTGAAGTAATTTTTCAGATGCAGTGTCTCTCGGTTTTGGGATTAGTTATATAAAGGCTTATAAACACATATACTTAAGGTATGGCACTTCCCACAGGGAAATTTGCCGACAGCTATCTTCCTTACAAAAACACTTAAAAATGCAAACCTGTTGCCCTGGCCAGTTTGGCTCAGCAGTTAGAGTCGGCCTGCGGTCTGGAGAGACCCAGGTTCGGTTCCTGCTAAGGGCACGTACCTCAGTTGCAGTTTGTCCCCGGCCCTGGTTGAGTCGTGTGGGTGGCGACCACTCTCTGTGTCCCTTTCACGTCAATGTTTCTCTCTCTCCCCCTCCCATCCTATCTGAACAAAATATCAAAAAATGTCCTCGGGTGAGGATAAAAAATAAAATGCAAACCTGTCCAGCTGGTTTGACTCGGTTGCCGTTTGTCCTTATCCCCAGTTGGGGTCATGTGGGTGGCAACCACTTGATGTGCCTCTCTCACATTGATGGTTCTCTCTCCCTCTTCCTCTCTCCCTTGCGCTCTATCTGAAGATAAATGCAAAATTGTCCTCAGGTGAGGACAAAAAATAAATAAGGATTGAGCCCGGGGGGTGTGGCTCAGTTGGTTGGATAGTCCTCCTGTACAGCAAAAGGTTGCGGGTTCGATTCCCTGTCAGGGCACATGCCCAGGTTGTGGGCCAGATCCTCAGAGGGGGGCATGCAGGAGGCAGCCAATCGATGTTCTCTCTCATCAATGTTTTTATCTCTCTTTTCCTCTCCCTACCTCTCTCTCTAAAATCAATAAAGGGGAAAAAAATGCAAACCTAAGATGATTAAAACTTTAATTTTTTAACTTATTAAATAAAAAAGTTGAAGATCTTGCATATTCCTTTGCAGTTTGAGGAAACATTCCAAAGAGAAACACTTTTTAAATTTATTTTTTAAGTATTTACTTTATGAATGACCCACAACTAGTTTTACCATAAAAAATTAGTAGTTAAAGAAGACTACCAGGAATAAATTATATACTAAACAGTCTCAAGACCCAAATTGTTTCCATCTAGCTTGTTCTATGTTTGTATATGTGAAAGCTAATACTTTTGTATAAAAGTAATGGATACTTATGTTAGAATTTGATTGAAGCCTAAAATATTATTTAAAACCATCATTTTTAAATACTAAAATTTTAATTGCTGGGCACAGATTTAGACCTAATTTCTGGTGTATTTGTACCTGTCCCACCATCGCTCAGAGCTCTCCTTGTCATCCTAATAGTAATTTGAGATCCTCAAAAAAGATATGACTCCTGTTTTTATTGACTTAGGCCTTGGATTGAAATGGAGAAGGAATGATGGTAATGAAGTGAATTGAAAATTCTAGGACTGCCTCCCAAGCAGGTGTGGCTCAGTTGATTGAGCATTGTCCCATGCACCAGGAGGTCACCGGGTTTGATTCCAGGTCAGGGCACATGCTGGGGTTGTGGGCTCGATCTCCAGTAGGGGTCATACAGGAAGCAGCCAATCTATGTTTTTCTCTCATCAACTTTTCTCTCTCTCTCTCCCTCTCCCTTCCTCTCTCTGAAATCAAGAAAAACATTAAAAAAAGAAAGAAAGAAAAAGAAAATCCCAGAACCAACATAAACCACAGCTGTTTTCTTGTTATTGGGAGCAGGTGGTTGTTTGTTTTTACCCAAAAAATGTTGAAATCACATCTATAAACACATGTACTGCTTCTGAGGACATGCTTGGTTTCCTTGTTGGGGATTTGTTTTCCTCCTGATGACTAGAAAGAAGAAAGGAGCTAACTTTAGAGTTAAATGATAAGGCAGTAATGGGAATTAAGTATGGCTTTGGAAATGCTGGTACAGCAAATATAGAGAATTGTAACTCAGTTTTTGTTAGATCTGAGGTGCTAGTTATCCTCCTGTAACTCCACTGTTGTAACCTCACAAATCACTCCTCCCATGTCTTCAGACCAAAAAAATATAAAGAGACAAGGATTTCCTGCTTTTAAAGAAGATAAAATAATAATATCCTGCATTTGTTAAGGCAGGAGATCAAGGTTGGGTGGGCATATATACATACGTTTTTCACCCATTAAAATAGCAAAGATTGTTTTAAATAAGATTACTTGATGTTAGCAAGTGTAATGACATGCTCATACACTGCTGGTGGGAACATAAAATTGTACAATCCTTTTAAGGATTTGCAATATTTTTTATGAACTCTAATATTCCTTGGACCCAGTATTTTCTCTCCCAAAAAAATATGTTTACCATCATATTAAAGTAAGTGCCTAATACTTACGGGATGCCTAAATATATTATGATAAACACATAATGAAATGCTGTCTAAATATTTTTTTTAAATTTATGGATCACACTTGACATAATGTTGTTTTTATTTTTATTTATTTATTTATTAGAAAATGAGAAAGAGAAATCGATGTGAGAGAGAAACATCAATTGGCTGCCTCCTGCATACCCCTTACTAGGGATTGAGGCTGCCCTCGATCTGCAACCTCTCAGTCCATGGGATGATGCTCAATCCACTGAGCCACATCAGCCAGGCTGTCTAGATATTTTTAAATAATGCTTATGAAGATTTTGTATAATATGGAAACAAGTATGTTACTAGGAAAGGACTAAAAAGTCTGGAAGGAAATGTGTTGGAATTGGGAATTTTTATATTTGTGTTCATTTTCTTTTCAGTATTTGTCAGTTTAATTATCTGAGAGAAAAGGGTGAGGCCAACAGAAGGTAAAATGGTGGTTGTCTGGGTCTGGGAAAGGAGGGGAGGGGGCAGAATTTCAGTTTGGGAATATGAAAAAGTTCTGGAGATGGATGGTGGTGATGGTTGCACAACATTGTGAATGAACTTGTAATGCCCCTGAACTGTACAAATAAAAATTGGTTAAAATGGTAAACTTTATGTTTTGTCTATTTTACCACAATAACTACAACAACAATGGCTGTAACAGTGGTTTGGTTGATCCAGAAGCATGTTGATGGTAGGAACTGAGGGGAGTAAGATTACAACAAAATTTCAGAGATAGGATGGGGTGGTTTGGCACTTGCCAGCATGTGGGGGCTAGGGAGATAGAGAAGTCAGAAAAGTGGTTCCCAAAGCTTGATTGGGCATGAGAATCAACTAACAAGGGAACTTTTAATAAAATACAGATTACTGGGCTAGGTGGCTAGAAAGATGCTAATGCTAATAACTAAAACAAAGCACACAGGAGGAATTTTAAGATAATGAAAATTAGTTTACCTTTGGATATGTTGAGTTTGAAGGTGAGGACAGCATCCAAGTGTAATGAATCAGGGTCAACAAGAGATATTTGTGCCCTGGCTGGTTTGGTTCAGCGGTTAGAGCGTCGGCCTGTGGTCCAGAGAGACCTGGGTTCGGTTCCTGCTAAGGGCACATACCTCAGTTGCAGTTTGTCCCCGGCCCTGGTTGGGTCATGCGGGTGGCAGCCACTCGATGTGTCCTTTTCACATCGATGTTCTCTCTCTCTCTCTTCCTCTCTCTCTCCCCCACTCTATCTGAACAAAAAAAAATGGGAAAATGTCCTTGGGTGAGGATAAAAAAAAAAGAGAGAGATTTGTTCTACAGCTCTATGTTAAATTTAGAGATCTAGCAATGAAAGTTGTTAGGGACTAGAGGGTAAAGTGAGAGGAAAGTGCTAAAATTAGAGCCTTGGGGAACAACTACATTGTAGGGATTGGAGGAGAAACAAGGCATTAGAAAATAATGGCCACAAAGGAGGAATAAAAAACAGTTGATAGAGTACATTGTCAGATGTTGGAATGGTCAAGAATAAGGATTGAGCTCTGGCTGGTTTGGCTCAGCAGTTAGAGCATCGGCCTGCAGACCAGAGAGTCTTGGGTTCAGTTCCTGCTAAGGGCACATACCTCGGTTGCCGTTTGTTTCCATCCCCAGTTGGGGTCATGGGGGTGGCAACCACTCAATGTGCCTCTCTCACATTGATGGTTCTCTCTCCCTCTTCCTCTCTCCCTCGCGCTCTATCTGAACATAAATGCAAAAATGTCCTCAGGTGAGGACAAAAAATAAATAAATAAGGATTGAGCCCGGGGGGTGTGGCTCAGTTGGTTGGATAGTCCTCCTGTACACCAAAAGGTTGCAGGTTTGATTGCCAGGCAGGGTACATACCTAGGTTGCTGGTTCAGTCCCTGGTCAGAACACATACAGGAGGCAACCGATCAATGTTTCTCTTTCTACCCCCGCCCATCCCTTTTTCCCTCTCCTTCCCTCACTCCATTTCTCTTTCTCTCACTCTTAAAAAATATTCAATAAACATATCTGCGGGTGAGGATTAAAAATAAATAAGGATTGAGAAAGGGCCTTTGAATTGGGTAAGAAAACATTAATGACACTTTAGAATTCAGGTTTATTCAGAAGAGTTAAGGAGCAACGGGAGAAAAGAGAAACAGTAAGCATCATTTTTTTTTCGCCAGAAATGAAGGAAGGAGAGAGAGAGAGACATCAGTTCGAGAGAGACATATTGATTGGTTGCCTCCTGCGTGACCCCGACAGGAACTGGGAACCGAACCTGCAACCCAGGTACATGCCCTGGACTGGGAATCAAACCCTCAGTCCACAGGCCAATGTTCTAATCACAGAGCCAAATGGGCTAGGGCATAAACTTTTTTTTTTTTTTTTAATAGGAGTGGTAAAGAGAGGAAGGAACCAAGTCAGGGTTAGTAAGATCAAAGCAAGGCTTTTCAGTTTAGATAAACTTGGTAATATTTCCGTGGAGTACTTGTCTCGTGGGCCTCCTGTCTCTTTAGCTGTGCCTTCTCTTCTCCCCAGCCCTTTAGTAGTGGAATATCCTCTTCCTCTCTCCCTTGGTGATTGTGCTGGAAAGTCTTCCATTTGCCCCTCTAGGTCCACTCCTCCTCCTCTACCTGCTTTCTCTCCCAGGAGGCTGACTTGATGGACTTTATCAACAAGCTTCCTGGGATGCTGGAGGGAAAAAGGGAGGAAAGAGAGGTGGGTGCATTTATACCCTTAGCTCCCAATCTTCAGGGTCACTTAGTCTGACTGAACTGACTGAAAGTTACTGCTCTTCTCAAGTCCACCTTCTATGGACTCTTCTTTTGGTTCTGGTAACCACTTCCTCTCCTAGTCCCTTCAGGCCTAGGTGTGGAAACAGGATATCACACTCTATTTTCCCTTGTGGTTTCCCTGAACTCTTGCCCACAACTTTATAAATTGTTCCTGTATTAACCCTGTGCCATTCATTTCCTGCTAGAACCCTGACTGACCTTATCTCGTCTCATGGCTTTAAATATCAACCACATGCCAACAATTTCCAAATTTATAGTTCCAACCCAGACCCATCTCCTGAATTGCAGGCTCATATATCTGACTGCCTGATAGATTTGATTGTCTAATAACTTACTGATCTTTCCTCCTAAACCTGTTGATAGCAACTCTATTTTTCCAGTTGTTCAGGACAAAAATCTCAAAATCATCCTCAATCCTCCCCACCCCCTTATCCAATCTGTAAGGATATCTGAGTAGGTCTTCCTTTAGTAAACAATCTGACCACTTTTTACCACCTTCTTTCCTATTAACCTGATTTACACTACTATAATTTCTCACCTCTAATAACCTCCCAGTTGGTCTTCCTGCTTTTGCCTTAACCTCTTTCACACTATTTTCAACATAGTGAAAATGATTCAAATACAAATTACATCATGTCATTCCTCTGTTTAAAAGCGCCCAGTGGCTTCCCATTTCAGAATAAAAGCCAAAGTCCTTGGGATGACCTAAAAGGCCCTACACCATCTGCCTCCCACACCCTTTACCTCTGGACCCTGTTTTCTTCTCTTTCCTGCTCTTACTCTGTGCTAGTCACACTGGCTTCTCTTACTGCTTTAACACTGTTCTCTCTGTCAAGAATGCTTCCAGATATCTGCATGACTACTTCCCCCACCTCCTTTAAGTCTTCTTCCAAATGTCTTAATGGGGCTTACTCTAACCACCTTATTTAGAATTGCAAGTTTACACATCCCCCCAGCACTCCTGATCCATCTTCCCTTACTGTTTTTCTTTTTCCACAATGCTTAATATCTTCTAACATGCTATAAATTTACTTATTTATTTTTTAAATAATTATACAGTAAAATTGCCCCCCCCCCCTTGTGGTATACAGTTCTTTGAATTTTAACGCATGTATAAATTCTTATGTCCAGCATTATGGTCAGGATACAGGACAGTTCCATACTCCAGAAAAATAATTACATCTTCCCCATCGATAACCCCTGGCAACCACTGATCTTTTCATCATGTAGTTTGTCTTTTCAATAATTGGATCATGCAGTATGTAACATCTTGACACTGGCTTCTTTTACTTAGCATAGTGCCTTGGAGATTTATCCAAGTTGTTGAATGTATCAGTAGTTCATTCCTTTTTATTTCTAAGTAGTATTGTTCTGTGGCTATACTGCAGTTTATCCATTCACCCACTTGAGGAAATGTGGGCTGTTTCCAGTTTCCAGGGCACTTAGGAATAGAATTCCTAAAACTTTCCTGTACAGATTTTTATGTGGACATAAGTTTTTGTTTCTCTGGAATGTAATTTACTTATTAATTACATTCATCTTTTTTGCATGTTTTATTCACAGATGTGTAAGTCTAAGTTTCTAAAACAGTTCCTGGCGCATGCCAGGAGTTCAACAGATTGGTGAATATGCAATGTTATTTTAAAATGGAACGGTATAGTGTTACCAGGGTTACTCAGACCCCAACTGACAAGAGACTTGAAAGACACCTGTGAGTTAAGAATGTAAAAAGCTTTTTACAAAAGTAATTCCTCCTTAATGTTTTTGGTGGCCATCTATCAGATTCCTGATTTGAGGAGGAGCTTGGGATGAGGTTAAGGAGAAAACTCTTGGGAGAGTACTTTAACAGTGATGTCAACATAATTCATTTGTGAGCAAAATGAAAAGCCAACTCTTCCTCTCTAAGGATAACTCAGAAAAAAACTTGCTTGCAAAAGCAGGGGAAATAATGGCATCATTCCCCCATATTGTCTGATCCATTTAGTTTCACTTAAACTCAGTAAAGGTCACCAGATGGGATAAGAAAAAGATAAGTTTTTGAGATAAAGAGGAAAATAATGATTATATGACAGGTTGATGTTTATAAATGAAGCTGATTGATTTACTGGAATATCTGTGTTAACAGCCATAACCTATGCCTAATTATGAAGTATTAGGTAAGCTTTTAAGTGACATTCCATTTAAAATCATTTATTGCCTAATGTTCCAAGCCAGGATAGCAGTGTACATGGACCCCCTGTAGCCCTATTCTTTAGGAGGATGGAATTCAGTAAGAATCAGTTGGCTCTTGGATCCCATCTAGTGCATTATAGTTTTTGAAGGCTAGCAAGATTTCACTTTAAAGTGGTTCCATGTTTAAAGTTTGAGCAAGGTTTCAGAATAGTTCTTTATTTTTAAATGTATTTTTTTTTTGGTATAAATGATATGGACTCATAAAAACTTCAAATATACAGAACAATATGAAGAGAAAAAGGCAATCCCACACTTATAAGCACTATTGATATTTTGATGAAATCCTTCCAGATATCTTTCCAGGTGGATGTAATGTTTTTGTTGCTCTAAAGAGGAGAGGCTACAGTGATGCTTTTAGGGTAAAGGAGAGCCCCTTTCATTTTCTTTTTTTTTTTTTCACCTAAGGACCTTTTTGCATTTATCTTCAGACAGCAGGAGGGAGAGAGGGAGGAAGAGAGAGAGAGAAATATCAATGTGAAAGAGACACATCGAGTGGCTGCCACCCACATGACCCAACCAGGGCCAGGGACAAACTGCAACCAAGGTACGTGCCCTTAGTGGAAACTGAACCCGTGACTCTCCAGTCCATGGGCCAACGCTCTAACTGTGAGCCAAACTGACCAGGGCACCCCTTTCATTTTCAATAAGAGTGATCAGTACATAGAAGAAAGGAAATTCACTACCTAAAACACTGCAGACATTGGTGTTTAATTTTTTTTTTTTAGTACGTGCCCCTAGCAGGAACCAAACCTGGGACTCTCTGGTCCACAGGCCGATGCTCCAGCCACTGAGCCAAACCAGCCAGGGCTCAGTGTTTAATTAAACATTTTTAGGGTGATCTTTTTCAGGAAAAATGACATAATTCTGGAATATATTGAGTGTTCTCAGTTGACCTGAATGCCATGTCGGGGTATAGAGGCTTTGCTTATTAATCTAAGTATCCAGGTTAAAGCACTGTGGCAACTTGAAAGGTCTAAGTATAGAACTAAAACAGTACTATTAATGCGCGGCCAGTGTGGCTCAGTGGTTGAGTGTCGACCCCATGCACGAAGAGGTTGCTGGTTCGATTCCTGGTCAGGAGGGTACATGGCCAGGTTGTGGGCCCAATCCCCAGTGAGCGGCATGCAGGAGGCAGCCAATCAATGTTCTCTTTCATCGATGTTTCTCTCTCTTTCTCCCTCTCCCTTCCTAAAATCAATAAAGAAGAAAAAACAAATAAAATACAGCACCATTAACTTTCCATCTTCCTCATATCTCAGGTGAATTAGAAATAGATGTCCATTCACAGTTCTTCAGCCATTATGGATGGCCAGTTAGATGGGGGGTGAGCATCATTGTCATCAACTCAAGTGAAACTCATTGCTTTCTGAATAAAGCCATTCAGTAGGCTATGTATATATGTATGCTTGTTTCATTATTATTATTTTTTTTAATCCTCACCTGAGGATATTTTTTCGTTTATCTTCAGATAGAGTGGGAGAGAAAAGAGAAAGGGACATCGACTGGTTGCCTCTCACACGACCCGACCAGGGCTAGGGATGAACCGCAACCGAAGTACATGCCCCTTACCGGAATCGAACCCACAACTCTTTGGTCCGAGGGCCGACACTCTAACCACTGAGCCACACTGGCCAAGGCATGCTTGTTTTACTTAAATATGTATGCAGTAATCAGTTCAGCATTGCTACTGTGTGATTGAATGAACTTCTAAGTAGATTATGAAGGATCCTTTTCTAACCACTGTAGTATTCAAGATTAGTCATTTAGAATGTCTTTAAGTTTCCCCAGTTGATAGCCCAGTAGTTGGTATACTGCCTTAAATAGTTCAAAAAGCAAGTCTCTGCTATTGGCAGTGACTGGAAACTGGAGGAATTTCTGCCAAAGTTCTTGTGATCTAATCCTCTCTTAGAAGTACAAAGCTAAAGCATGTATTGAAATGCCTGAGTCAGCTGGCTGCTCAAGGGATATACTGGCAGCAACCCTACTCATTTTTCTAGGATGAAAAAAAATCTCCTTAGTGACCTGAGACAGCTAGCTAGCTTCAACTCTCTCTACTTAGAAATACATATTTTATGAACACATAACAACTCAAAATCTATGGGATGCAGCGAAAGCAGTTCTGAGAGGGAAGTTCATAGCACTACAGGACTACCTCAAAAAACAAGAAAAATTTCTAATTGACTGTCTAACCTCACAACTTAAAGAATTAGAAAGCAAACAAAAAGAAAACCCCAGAGCAAGTAGAAGGAAGGAAATAGTAAAGATCAGAGCAGAAATAAATGATATAGAGACCAAAAAAACAATTCAAAGGATCAATGAAACAAAGAGCTGGTTTTTCGAAAAGATAAACAAGATTGATGGACCCTTAGCTAGACTCACCAAGAAACAAAAAGAGAGAACCCAAATACACAAAATCAGAAATGAAAGAGGAGAAGTAACAACCAACACCATGGGAATACAAAAGATCGTTAACAACTGCTATGAACAACTATATGGCAACAAATTCGACAATCTAAGCGAAATGGACAAATTTCTAGAAACACACAGTCTCCCAAAACTGGACTGGGAAGAGATAGAAAACTTGAACAGACCAATAACAACTAATGAAATTGAAGAGGTAATCAAGACTCTCCCAGCAAACAAAAGCCCAGGCCCAGCCCTGGCCAGTTTGGCTCAGCGGTTAGAGCGTCGGCCTGCGGTCCGGAGAGACCCGGGTTCGGTTCCCGCTAAGGGCACGTACTTTGGTTGCAGTTTGTCCCTGGCCCTGGTTGGTCGTGCGGCTGGCAGCCACTCGATGTGTCCCTTCACGTCGATGTTTCTCTCTCTCTCTCCCTCCCTCTCTATCTGTACAAAAAATGGGAAAATGTCCTCGAGTGAGGATAAAAAAAAAAAAAAAAAGCCCAGGCCCAGATGGCTTCACGGGGGAGTTTTACCGAACATTCAAAAAAGAACTAACGGTGTGGTTCAGTGGTTGAGTGTTGACCTATGCACCAAAAAAGAACTAACACCCATTCTCCTCAAACTATTTCAAAAAATTCAAGAAGGAAGACTTCCAAACACGTTCTATGAGGCCAGCATAATTCTAATCCCAAAACCAGAAAAAGACACTACAAAGAAAGAAAACTACAGGCCAATATCCCTGATGAACATAGACGCCAAAATCCTGAACAAAATATTAGCAAATCGGATCCAGAAATACATCAAACAAATTATTCACCATGACCAAGTGGGATTCATTCCAGGGATGCAAGGCTGGTACAATATTCGCAAATCAATAAATGTGATACATCACATAAATAAGATGAAGAATAAAAACCACATGATCGCCCTGGCCAGTTTGGCTCAGTGGTTGAGCGTCGGCCTATGGACCAGAGAGTCCCAGGTTCGGTTCCTGCTAGGGGCACGTACCACACACACACAAAAAATTAACAATAAATAAATAAATAAAATAAAATGAGAAAAAGTCTTATTTATGAAAAAAAAAAAAAAAACCACATGATCATATCAATAGATGCTGAAAAAGCATTCGACAAAATCCAGCATCCATTTCTGATAAAAACGCTCAGCAGTGTGGGAATGGAGGGATCATATCTCGACATAATAAAGGCCATATATGAAAGACCTACAGCCAACATCATATTCAATGGACAGAAACTAAAAACATTTCCATTAAGAACAGGAACAAGACAGGGATGTCCACTTTCGCCACTCTTATTTAACATTGTACTGGAAGTCTTAGCCACAGCAGTCAGACATGAAGAAAAAATAAAAGGGATCCAAATTGGAAAGGAGGAAGTGAAACTGTCATTATTTGCAGATGACATGATATTATACATAGAAAACCCTAAAGACTCCATCAAAAATCTACTAGACTTAAATGAATTTGGCAAAGTAGCAGGATACAAAATTAACGTCAAGAAATCGACGGCATTCTTGTACACCAATGATGAACTCACAGAAAGAGAAACTGAAAAAACAATCCCATTTACCATCGCTCCAAAAAAATTAAGATACCTAGGTATAAACTTAACCAAAGAAGTAAAGGACCTATTTGCAGAAAACTACAGGTCATTGAAAAAAGGAATAGAGGAAGATATAAAAAGGTGGAAGCACATACCCTGTTCATGGATTGCAAGAATTAACATCATTAAAATGTCCATACTACCCAAAGCAATCTATAGATTCAATGCCATCCCCATCAAAATACCAACGACATATTTCATAGAACTAGAACAAATACTTCAAAAGTTCATATGGAACCAAAAAAGACCCCGAAAAGCCACAGCAATCTTGAAAAAGAAGGACAAAGTAGGTGGGATCACAATACCAGATATCAGGTTATACTACATAGCTACTGTAACCAAAACAGCTTGGTACTGGCACAAGAACAGGCATATAGACCAGTGGAACAGAACAGAAAACCCAGAAATGGACCCAAGGCAATATGCTCAATTAATATTTGACAAAGGTGGCAAGAGCATACAGTGGAGTAAAGACAGACGCTTTAATAAATGGTATTGGGAAAATTGGACAGCTACATGCAAAAAAATGAAACTAGACCATCAACTTACACCATACACAAAAATAAACTCAAAATGGATAAAAGACTTAAATGTGACCCGTGAATCCATAAAAATTCTAGAAGAAAATGTAGGCAACAAAATTTCGGACATCATACGGAA
Organism: Molossus molossus; assembly: GCF_014108415.1. Classification (NCBI taxonomy): domain Eukaryota; kingdom Metazoa; phylum Chordata; class Mammalia; order Chiroptera; family Molossidae; genus Molossus; species Molossus molossus. The sequence continues at coordinate 35,548,619 of NW_023425357.1, read as the reverse complement.
CAGAATTTTCACTGATACATCACCTAAGGCAACAGAAACAAAGGAAAAAATGAACACATGGGACTACATCAAACTCAAAAGCTACTGCACAGCAAAAGGAACAATCATCCAAATGGAAAGGCAACCCACTGTATGGGAGAATATCATTGCCAATGATGTATCAGATAAGGGGTTAATTTTCAATATATGTAGAGTGCTCATACAACTCAACAAAAGGAAGACAAAGAACCCAATTAAAAAATGGGCAGAGGAGCTGAATAGACACCTCTCCAAACAGGACATACAAATGGCCAAGAGACATATGAAGAAATGCTCAACATCACTAATCATCAGAGAGATGCAAATTAAAACAACAATGAGGTATCACGTCACACCTGTCAGAATGGCTGCCATCAACAAATCATCAAACAACAAGTGTTGACGAGGATGTGGAGAAAAGGGGACTCTAATACACTGCTGGTTCTAATGCAGACTGGTGCAGCCACTATGGAAAACAATATGGTGTTACCTCAAAAAATTAAAAATTGAACTTCCATTTAACCCAGTGATCCCACTTCTAGGAATATACCCTTAGAAGCCTGAAACACCAATCAGGAAGAATATATGTACCCCCTTGTTCATAGCAGCACTATTTACAATCGCTAAGATTTGGAAACAGCCCAAGTGTCCATCAGTAGATGAATGGATAAAAAAGCTGTGGTACATATAGACAATGGAGTACTATGCAGCGGTAAGAAAGAAAGATCTCTTATCCTTTGAGACGACATGGAGGGACCTGGAAAGTATTATCCTAAGTAAAATAAGCCAAGCAGAAAAAGACAAATACCACATGATCTCACTTATGTACGGAATATAATGAACATAACAGTCTGAGGAATATGGTAGACCCAGAAACATGGAAGTAGGGCACAGACTGACATCCCTCAGAAGAGGGGGTGGGGGATGGGTGGGAAGAGATAAACCACAGAACTTATATGCATGTATGCATGACCAATGGACATGGACAACGAAGCCGGAGACGGGGAGGGGGTGCCAATGGGGTAAAAAAGGTGAAATATCTGTAACAAAAAAATAAATAAAAAATTAAAAAAAAATAAAATAAAAAATAAAAAACAGAAAAAGAAATACATATTTTATAACTATATAGAAAGCACACACACATATATACAAACACAAACTATATCTAAATGCTGGCATAATTTAATAAAGACCCTTTATGATCTATTTTTTTAATTTTTTAAAATCTTTATTGTTGCATGTAGAATGTATTACAGATGTTCCACATTTTTTCCCCCATTGATTCCCTCCTCCCCACTCCCGCCTCCCTCCCGCCTTTTCCCACACTATTGTCTGTGTCCATTGGTTATGCATATAAGTTCTTTGGTTTATTTATTCCCACCCCCACCCCCAGCCCCTTTCCCTTTGAGGTTTGTCAGTTTAGCAACCAATTTGTACTTCTTAATCCCTTCACCTTTTTCACCCATTCCCCCAAACCCCCTCCCATCTGGCAACCAACAAAATGTTCTCTGTATCTATGAGAATGTTTCTGTTCTATCTGTTCATTTTGTTTGTAGATTCCATTGTTGATAGATAATGCATTCATTGCCATTTTGTTTGTTCATATATTTTATCTTTTTCTTCAAAAAGACCCTTCATCATTTCATATAATAACGGTTTGGTGGTGATGAACTCTTTTAACTTTTTCTTGTCTGGGAAAGTCTTTATATGGCCATCGATTCTAAATGACAGCTTTGCAGGATAGAGTAATCTTGGATGTAGGTTCTTGCTATCCATCACTCTGAATATTTCTTGCCACTCCCTTCTGGCCTGCAAAGTTTCTTTTGAGAAATCAGCTGACAGCCTTATGGGAACTCCCTTGTAGGTAACTAGCTGCCTTTCTCTTGCTGCTTTTAAAATTCTCTCTTTGTCTTGACCTTTTGCATTTTGATGATGATGTGTCTTGGTGTGGGCCTCTTGGGGTTCATCTTGTTTGGGACTCTCTGCGCTTCCTGGACTTGTATGTCTGTTTCCTTCACCAAGTTAGGAAAGTTTTCTGCCATTAATGTTTCAAACAGGTTTTCGATTTCTTGTTCTCTCTCTTCTCCTTCTGGCACCCCCAAGATGCGAATGTTGGCACGCTTGAGGTTGTCCCAGAGGCTCCTTACACTATCCTCATTTTTTTGGATTCTTTTTTCTTTTTGCTATTCTGATTGGGCGTTTTTTGCTTTCTTATCGATGGTTTGCTCCTTGGATTTACGTACTTTATTATTGAAGCTGTGTAAATTATTCTTTATTTCAGTTAAAGCCTCCTTCGTTTCTGATTGTGCATCGATCATTTCTGACTGGTCCTTTTTTATGCTCTTGAGGCTCTCACTGAGTTCATTGAGCATCCTTATAAGCAGTATTTTGAACTCAGCATCTGTTAGGTTGCTTATCTCCATTTCGCTTAGTTCTTTTCTTGGGATTTTGTTCTGTTCATTCATTTGGGACCTGTTTCTTTGTCTCCTCATTTTCGCTGCCTCCCTGTGTTTGTTTCTATGTATTACTTAATGAGCGGTATGGGGCTAGCTGAGACCAGATGCTGCTCGTTTGAAAAAATTTAGGAAAACCTGAAGCAGGATCCAAGTCAGGCCACTCCTATGGTTAAGCAAGTGCCAACAGCTTGGGTGGGCCTGAAAGTTGGGTGGGGCGGAGCCTCAGGGAGTCACCAGGGCGGGGCTACCAGTGTGAGCCAGGTTGCTCGAGTCCCAGATATTGAGGCTGTCTGCTGCCCCAGGGAAGTGCTCACCAAAGGAACAAAGGCCTCTGACAGCACGTTTGTCCCGGAGAAAGCCCCCTCTCCAGCCCTTGCTCCAGTGCCAAACAGCTCTTCCCTGTATGTCTCTGGTTCCCCTTGAGCTGCCTCCCCTCCAAGCTTAGAGGGAGTGAGTCCGATAAGTCCGTGCGCGGGCCCTTTAAGGAGCTGCCTGGGGCTCCAGCCGCGTCAGCTTCCCTGAGCCTCAGTTCCTGCTGGTTTTTCCAGCCAGAATTTATGGGGATTCTCTTCCTGGCACTGCAACCCTGAGCAGGGCACCTGGTGTGGGACGGGGACCCCTCTGTCCTCAGGAAGGACCTTCCCAGCCGAGGTGTCCTCCTGATTTTTATCCGCCACACGTGGGTGTGGGACCAGCCCATCGCACCGCCGCCCCTCCTACCAGTCTTGATGCAGCTTCTTTAATTCCTTAGTTGTAGGACTTCCATTCAGCTTGATTTCAGGCGGTTTTGAATGGTGGTGGTTCTGTAGTTTCGTTGTAACTTGGATGTGGTTGTGGGAGGACGCGATACTGCGTTTACCTACGCCGCCATCTTGACCGGAAGTCCCCCTTTGTGATCTTTAATATTTTCTAGAATCATGCTTAATTTCAGCAGATCTTGTTTAATAACATAAGAAAATACCTTCACCTCTTCTATTGATTGCTGTTTAAAAATTTTAACTTCTTGCCCAGCCGATGTGGCTCAGTGGTTGAGCGTTGACCCATGCACCAAGAGGTTGCCAGTTCAATTCTGGGTCAGGGCACATGCCCAGGTTGTGGGCCAATCCCCAGTAGGGGGCATGCAGAAGGCAGCCAATCTATGTTTCCATCTCTCCGTCTCCCCTCTCTAGAAATCAATAAAGAAAAAAAATTTTTAACTTCTTCAACTTTCTGATTTAGGGAATTTTTACTTGTTTAGTGTTAACTTCTATTTTATAGATAAGGACCTTAGAACAGGCAAATGAGGTCACATGGTTCTGAAGTGGCAAGCACAGTTATTCCAAAGGCCTCTCTACCATCACACCGTGCTGTGAAATGAACTGCAGAATGCTAGGCTTATAAAAGATTATTATCAATATTATTAAGTAGAAAATACAAGGTGCAGCCCTGGCCAGTTTGGCTCAGAGGTTGGAGCATTGCCCGAGGACCAAAAAGTTTCAGATTCAGTTACTGGTCAAGATCCCATACATGACTTACAGGTTTGATCCCCAGCCCCATTGGGGGTAGTTTGGGAGGCAACCAGTCCATGTGTCTGTCTTTCTCTTTCTCTCTCTCTCCCTCCCTCTCTTTCATTCTGTCTAGAAAATCAATGGAAGAATATCCTCAGGTAAGGATTAACAACAACAACAAAAATACAAGGTACAGAACAGTAGGCATAATATACTGCCACTGTGTGAAATGTGTATACACATATATTCACATGTATCTGTTTTACATATGCTTAGCATATCTATACATTGGCCAGTTTGGCTCAACAATTAGAGCGTCACATTGGCCCACAGACCAAATCGTCTGAGGTTCAATTCACAGTCAAGGGCATGTATCTTGGTTTCAGATTCACTCCTCTGCCCTGGTCAGGGTTGTGCAGGATGCAACCAATCAATGTGTCTCTCACATCGATGTCTCTCTCTCTCTCCCCCTTCCTCCCCTCATTCCTCCCACTATCTAAAAATCAATGGAAAAAATATCCTTGTGTGAGGATTAAAAAAACAACAGAAACAAAAAAATACATATGCTGTGCTCCCTTTGGCAGCACATATACTAAAATTGGAACAATACAGGGAAGATTAGCATGGCCCCTGTGCAAGGATGACATGCAAATTTATGAAGCGTTGTTCCATATTAAAAAAAATACATATGCTTAGCATATCCAGTATATCTCTGGAAGACCGAACAATGGTTGCCCCCAGGGATGGGAACTGGGTGCTAGAAATCTTTTTATTATAAAATCTTTTATATCATTGAATTTTGTTTTATGTGCATATATTACCTATTCAAAAAAGAAACTATTTTAAAGACTGTTGTTAGCTATGTTTTTAGAAACATTTGATTATTTTTTAGATTTAGTAATCTATTTGTCAGGAAAGTTTCATAGGCTTGCAAAGTTTCTGATGCTATAAAATGTTAATGTTAGCTATTATGATACTGATAAGCATTGGTAATGATCGTATCTTTCCAGTTTTCAATTTCCATGATCTACTCTAATGACCTGCCACTTTGGATTTTGAGAGGGAAATAGAATACTGATATAACATATATTGATGTTAGCAAAGGTAATGGTAACTAATTAATCCAATTCAACTATACATTTACATTTTTAGTGCTCTTTAAGATTTTAATAGTCTTTGGTTTATCTAGTTTTTGAAACAAGAACATAATGCCTCAAATGACAGTAGTTGCCAGTTATGACTGAGGTAAAAGTTTTATTTTATTATGACTCCTAAAATTGAACTTAAAAAAGTTTCCCATCTACTGAAAGCTGTATTTTAATTTGGGGCTACCATTAATGGAAATACTTTATCTTGAATATGCTTATTTTTGTACCTGTTTTCAAAACTAATGATCTGTTTACATAGCTATCTTCCTTACTAGACTGGTCATTCCTTGAGGGCAGGGTCCATGCCTCATTTGCTCTTGTTCCTCAGTGCCTTGCCTAATGCTTGACACTTGGTAGGTAGCTAAAAATGTTGATTGAAGTGAATCAAATTGGCCTGGCCAGTTTGGCTCAGCAGTGGAGCGTCGGCCTACAGTCCAGAGAGACCCAGGTTCGGTTCCCACTAAGGGCACATACCTCGGTTGCAGTTTGTCCCCAGCCCTGGTTGGTCGTGCAGGTGGCAGCCACTCGATGTGTCCCTTTCACGTTGATATTTCTCTCTCTCTCTCTCTCTCTCTCTCTCTCTCTCTCTCTCTCTCTCTCTCTCTCCCCCCCCCCCACTCTATCTGAACAAAAAATGAAAAAATGTCCTCATGTGAGGATAAAAAAATTTAAAAAATAAATAAAATAAACAAAACAACCCAGGGTTCTAAGAGGTTGTTACAGGGCTGTAATAGTAATACCTTGGAGAGAATGGATGGGAAAGGCTGCTGAGGAGGTGACTCTTGAGTAGAGTTGACCAGGTAGACAAAGGGAGAAAGGAATGTCCTAAGCAGAGAATAATACATGCACAAGCTCAGGAGTTAACATTTTTAGAATAGAGAAATGCTATTTTGTTTGGATTACATGCTCGTAAAGGACCCTCCAGTTCTGATTATGTGTACTGGTTTTTTAGTGTATTTTTTTCTTTTTACTTAATGTCAGATATTGTATGAATGTGTGTATTTTAGTTGTCGTTTTCTTTACAGGAAGCACAAATGCTAATCTCCTTCTTTAATTTTCATTCATAGTCAAGTTCATCCGAGAAGTAACGCCATATATCAAGAAGCCATCATTAGTATCAGATCTGCCATGGGAAGGTGCAGCTCCCCAGTCACCAAGCTTTAGTGGCAGCGAGGACTCTGGTTCTCCAAAACACCAGAATAGCACCAAGGACAGGAAAGTCATTCCTCTCAAAATGTGCTTTGCTGCTAGAAACCTAAGCATGCCGGATCTGGAGAACAGGTGAGCTGTACCTAAGCAGAACATCATACTTAAAAACATGTTGCAATACTACTTATGCATATTATTTTGCAAGAATATGACTGACTAAATTACACAGAGGAAAATATCAGTCTGAGATGAGAGAATAATTTTTTATGTTCCATATATAAATTATTTCATAAATATATGTACAGCACATATATAGAAAAATTTTGGACAAACACAAAAAACTTAATGATGGATACTCCTGGGGAGTGAAAAGGTATTAAAAGGAAAGAAGGGGCTTCTGGTTTTCATTTTATATCTTTCTGGAGTGTCATTATTACTTTCTTCACTATGAACATTACTTTGTCATTGAAAATATCTTATTGAAGAATTTTTTAAAATGTCTCGTTAGAAGGAAATTCCTTATACTGTGGATTGTGTAAAGAGCGAGAGATCTGTCTGCATTATAGATCTGACTGTATCAATTATGCAACCCTGGCAAGTTAGCTTCTCTTGACTTTAGTTTCCTCATTTGTAAAATGAGAGTTGGATTGGATAATTTCTAATGTCCCTCCTAGTTCTATAGCCATTTGGTACTTTATCTTCATCAACCCCATGAAGTGATATTAGTAAACCTAGTGTTAGATTAGGGATTGGAGGGGGGGAGAAATAAACTTATCCAAAGACATAGTTAAGGAGAAACTTTTTTTGTTTGTTTAATCCTCACCCGAGGACATTTTTTTCCATTTTTGTTCAGATAGAGTGGGAGGGAGAGAGAGGAAGAGAGAGAGAAAAACACCGACGTGAAAGGGACACATGGAGTGGCTGCCACCAGCACGACCAACCAGGGCCGGGGACAAACTGCAACCGAGGTACGTGCCCTTAGCAGGAATCAAACCCCGGTCTCTCTGGACCACAGGCCGACGCTCTAACTGCTGAGCCAAACCGGCCAGGGCAGGACAAACTTTTTATAATGAACTTTTATTTTTATGGTCTCCTCCCATCTGAATGTACAGCTTGGTGCCCGATCAGGATGGAATGGATCATAGAAGACGACAGCAAGAAGCTGACTGACTTTTTTGTGCATTTTAGGCCATAGGGACATTAAAGCTCCTGTTCTGTAATATGTTGTATGGTATGCCCTAACAAGCTGAGTTCTGCAGTCAGATAGACCTTGATTTGAATCTAACCTAAGTACCTGCTAAAAGGAAGGGTCTGAGCAAATGCCTTTACCTCCACAAACTGCCATATTCTCATCTATTAAAATAAAAAGAACATAGCCTTGGGATATTTGGCTCAGCAGTTAGAACATCAACCTACGGACCAAAGAGTTGAGGGTTCGACTTCTGGTCAATGGCACTACCTCAGTTGCAGGTTCTATCTCCCACCTCAGTCAGGGTCACGTGGGAGGTGACCAGTCGATATGTCTATCTCACGTCAATGTTTCTCTCTCTCTCTCTCCCTTCCTCTTTTCCACCTGCTCTATCTAAAAATTTTTTTTTTCTCTATTGATTTTAGAGAGAGAGAGGGAGAGGGAGAGAAATATCAATGAGAGAGAACATCAATTGGCCACCTCCTGTATGCCCCCCACTGGGGATCTGGCCCACAACCTGGGCATGTGCCCTGACAGGGGATTGAACCGGCAACCTCTTGGTGCATAGGTTGATGCTCAACCACTGAGCCACACTGGCTGGGCCACCCACTCTAATTTTAAAAATCAATGGAAAAATATACTCAGGTGCAAGGATTAATAAAAACCAAAACATAATAATTAATAATACTTAACTCGCCCTGGCTGGTTTGGCTCAGCAGTTAGAGTGTCGGCTCATGGACTAGAGAATTCCCAATTTGGTTCCCACTAAGGGCACGTAACTAAGTTGCAGTTTGTCCCTGGCCCCAGTTGGGGTCATGCGGTTGGCAATCAGTTGATGTGTCTCTCTCACACTGATGTTTCTCTCTCTCTTCCTCCCTTTCTCCCTCCTGCTCTGTCTGAAGATAAATGGAAAAAAAATGTTCTCGGGTGAAGATAAATAATAATAGTAATAATAATAATACTTAACTCAACATGAAGATTTAAATATGAAGCCCTCTACATAGAGCCAAGCACATAGTAGATTCTTAAGAAATAATAGCTTTTAAAAGTCGTAATTGACAACTATGTCTACACATTTTGAAAATTATATTCCAATATATTTGTATTGTTTTTGTTGCTTTATTTTGTAATATTTTTGTTACCCTCACCTGAGGATATTTTTCCATTGATTTCTGTGTGTGTGTGTGTGTGTGTGTGTGTGTGTGTGTGTGTGTATTGGAAGGGAGGGAGAGAGGGAGAGAAATATCAGTGTGAGAGAGACACATCAATAAGTTGCCTCCCAACACGACCCCGACTGGGGCCAGGGATCAAACCTACAACCCAGGTACGTGCCCTTGACTGGGAATCAAACCCGCAACCCTTTAGTCCACAGGCCAACGCCCTAATCACTGAGCTGAACCAGCCAGGGTGCTTTCTTTTATTTTGATTTTTTAATCCTCACCCGAGAATTTGTTTTTAATTGATTTGAGAGAGAGTGAAAGCAAAAGGGAGAAAGAGAGGGAGAAACACTGATTGGTTGCCTCCCATGCTCCAACTGGGGATTGAACCTACAACCTGTGTACGTGACCTGACTGGCAACCCTTCAGTACACAGAATGATGCAACAATCAACTAAGCCACACCAGCCAGGGCTGTTGCTTTCTTTTAAAAGTTCAAGACATTGGCTGGTATGGCTCAGTGGTTGAGCATTGACCCATGCACCAAGAGGTTGCCGTTTCGATTCCCAGTCAGGACACATGCTCAGATTGTGGGCTGGGTCCCTGGTGAGGAGCATGCAGAAGGTGACCAATTGATGTTTATATCTCTCTTTCCTTCTCACTTCCTCTTTCTAAAATCAATAAAGGAAAAAGCAATTTTAAAGTTCAAGACATTATAGAAATTATGTTGTGTTACCTACAGTTTATTCTTGAAAGGGTATGGCCCTGGCCAGTTTGGCTCAGCTGTTAGAGCATTGGCTTGCAGACCAAAGAGGCGCAGGTTTGATTCCGCTCAAGGGCACATACCTTGGTTGCGGTTCGGTCCCCAGCCCCGGTTGGGGTCATGCAGGAGGCAACCCATCGATGTGTTTCTCTTACATGGATGTTTCTCACTCTTTCTCCCTCCCTCTCATTCTATCTGAAGATAAATGGAAAAATATCCTTGGGTGAGGATTTAAAAAAAAAAATTTTAACCTGCAGACCAAAGAGTGTGTTCATATTGGATCATATCTAAGTGCAACACAGCATGAACTTTATATATTTATTTTTTATCTTTATTGTTGAATGTATTACAGATGTTCCTCATTTTTTCCCATTGACCCCCTCCTCCCCTCTCCCGCCCCCCTCCTGCCTTTTCTCACACTGTTGTCTATGTCCATTGGTTATGCATATAAGTCCTTTGGTTTATTTCTTCCCACCCCCCAACCCTCTTCTCTTTGAGGTTTGTCAGTCTAGCAACCAATTTGTTCTTCTTAATCCCTTTACCTTTTCCACCCATTCCCCCAAACCCCACCCATCTGGCAACCAACAAAATGTTCTCTGTATCTATGAAAATGTTTCTGTTCTGCCTGTTTATTTTGTTTGTAGATTCCATTGTCAATAGATATGTATTCATTGCCATTTTGTTTATTCATATATTTTCTCTTTTTCTTCAAAAAGACCGTTCAACATTTCATATAATAACAGTTTGGTGGTGATGAACTCCTTTAACTTTTTCTTGTCTGGAAAAGTCTTTATATGGCCATCGATTCTAAATGACAGCTTTGCAGGATAGAGTAATCTTGATTGTAGGTTCTTGCTTTTCATCACTCTGAATATTTCTTGCCACTCCCTTCTGGCCTGCAAAGTTTCTTTTGAGAAATCAGCTTACAGCCTTAATGGAACTCCCTTATAGGTAACTAGCTGCCTTTCTCTTGCTGCTTTTAAGATTCTCTCTTTGTCTTGAACCTTTTGCATTTTGATGATGATGTGTCTTGGTGTGGGCCTCTTGCAGTTAATTTTTGGGGGGACTCTCTGTGCTTCCTGGACTTGTATGTCTGTTTCCTTCACCAAGTTAGGAAAGTTTTCTGCCATTAATGTTTCAAAAAGGTTTTCAATTTCTTGTTCTCTCTCTTCTCCTTCCGGCGCCCCCAAGATGCGAATGTTGGCACGCTTGAAGTTGTCCCAGAGGCTCCTTACACTATCCTCATTTTTTTGGATTCTTTTTTCGTTTTGCTGTTCTGATTGGGTGTGTTTTGCTTCTTTATAATCCAAATCAATGGTTTGCTTCTTGGATTTACGTACTCTACTACTGAATCTTTGTAAATTATTCTTTATTTCAGTTAAAGCCTTCTTTGTTTCTGACTGTGCCTCGATCATTTCTGACTGGTCCTTTTTTATGCTCTTGAGGCCCTCACTAAGTTCACTGAGCATCCTTATAAGCAGTATTTTGAACTCAGCATCTGTTAGGTTGCTTATCTCCATTTCGCTTATTTCTTTTCTTGGGGTTTTGTTCTGTTCTTTCATTTGGGATCTGTTTCTTTGTCTCCTCATTTTGGCTGCCTCCCTGTGTTTGTTTCTGTATATTACTTAACGAGAGGTAATGGGGGCTATCTGAGACCAGATGCTCCTTGTTTGAAAGAATTTAGGAAGCAGGATCCAAAACAGGCCAATCCTATGGTGAAGCAACTGGCAACAGCTTGGGTGGGCCTGAAAGTTGGGTGGGGCGGAGCCTCAGGGAGTCACCAGGGCGGGGCTACCAGTGTGAGCCAGGTTGCTGGAGTCCCAGATATGGCGACTGTCTGCCGCCCCAGGGAAGGGCTCACCAAAGGAACAAAGGCCTCTGACAGCACATTTGTCCGGGAGAAAGCCCCCTCTCCAGCCCTCGCTCCAGTGCCAAACAGCTCAGTTTTTCCCTGTATGTCTCTGGTTCCCCTCGAACTGCCTCCTCTCCGAGCTTAGAGGGAGTGAGTCCGATAAGTGTGCGCGGGCCCTTTAGGGAGCTGCCTGGGGCTCCAGCCGCGTCAGCTTCCCTGAGCCTCAGTTTCCGCTGGTTTTTCCAGCCAGAAGTTATGGGGACTTCTCTTCCTGGCACTGGAACCCTGAGTGGGGCACCTGGTGTGGGACGGGGACCCCTCAGTCCTCAGGGTGGACCTTCCCAGCCAGGTGTCCCCCTGATTTTTATTGTCCACACTTGGGTGTGGGACCAGCCCGTAGGCCTCCACCCCTCGCGCCTCCGCCCCTCCTACCAGTCTGGATGTGGCTACTGCTTTAATTCCGTAGTTGTAGGACTTCCATTCAGCTTGATTTCAGGTGGTTTTGAATGATGGTTGTTCTGTAGTTTAGTTGTAACTTTGATGTGGTTGTGGGAGGACGCGATACCGCGTTTACCTACCCGCCATCTTAACCGGAAGTCTCGATGGTTTGCTTCTTGGCTTTACCTACTCTACTATTGAATCTGTGTAAATTATTCTTTATTTCAGTTAGTGCCTCCTTCATTTCTGACTGTGCATCCTTCGTTTCTGACTGGTCCTTTTTCATGCTCTTGAGGCCCTCACTAAGTTCACTGAGGTTCTCACTAAGTTCATTGAGCATCCTTATAAGCAGTGTTTTGAATTCTGCATCTGTTAGGTTTCTTATCTCCATTTTGCTTAGTTCTTTTCCTGGAGATTTTTTTCTGCTCTTTCATTTGGGACCTGTTTCTTTGTCTCCTCATTTTGGCTGCCTCCCTGTGTTTGTTCCTGTGTAGTACTTAACAAGGGGTATGGGGCCAGCTGAGACCAGATGCTGCTTGTTTGAAAGAATTTAGGAAAACCTGAAGCGGGATCCAAGACAGGCCAATTCTATTGTAAAGCAACTGGCAACAGCTTTGGTGGGCCTGAAAGTTGGGTGGGGTGGGGCCTCAGGGAATCACCAGGGCGGGGCAACCAGTGTGAGCCAGGTTGCTGGAGTCCCAGATATGGCGACTGTCTGCCGCCCCAGGGAAGGGCTCACCAAAGGAACAAAGGCCTCTGACAGCACATTTGTCCTGGAGATAGTCTCCTGTCCAGCCCTCACTCCAGTGCCAAACAGCTCAGTTCTTCCCTGTGTGTCTCTGGTGCCCCTCGAGCTGCCTCCCCTCCAAGCTTAGAGGGAGTGAGTCAGATAAGTTTGTGTGCGGGTCCTTTAGAGAAGCTGCCTGGGACTCTAGCCGCCTCAGCCTCCCTGAGCCTCAGTTTCCACTGGTTTTTCCAGCCAGAAGTTATGGGGACTTCTCTTCCTGGCACTGGAACCCTGAGTGGAGCACCTGGTATGGGACGGGAATCCCTCAGGCCTCAGAGACAACCTTCCCAGCCGAGGTAGCCTCCTGATTTTTATCCGCCACACGTGGGTGTGGGACCAGCCTGTCTGCCTCCACCCCTCCTACCAGTCACGATGTGGATGCTTCTTTAATTCCATAGTTGTAGGACTTCCATTCAACTTGATTTCAGGTGGTTGTGAATGATGGTTGCTCTGTAGTTTAGTTGTAACTTTGATGTGGTTCTGGGAGGACGCACGTTTACCTACGCTGCCATTTTGACCGGAAGTCCTCACAGTATGAACTTTAAAAAATGCTATACTTATTTTTTTTCATAAATAAGAATTTAATTTGTAAAGTAAATAATCATCTCTGCCTCTTAACCCCAAATTTAATTTTTTTCCTACAAATGAGATATATTTATGTAAAACCTTTGGTCTGTTAACCATGGACTTAAGAAAAAAATTAGGTAGTGAGGACCATAGAGAAGGAACTAGAATAGAGAAAATGTGATAAAGAACAAAAAGCAGTTAAATTTGTCAACTGGTTGTCCGGTTGAAGAACGTATTCAGCTAAGGCCCTTCATTATAAGTCATTTCTGAGAATGAGAATAGACACCTGTTTGGGCTGCTATTACAAAATACCATAGACTGGGTAGCTTAGAAATACCAGAACTTTATTCGTCACAGTTCTGGGCAAGGCTGAGAATTCCAAAATAAAGATGCTGGCAGATTCATTGTCTGGTGAGGTCCTGCTTCCTGATTCTTAGAAGGGTGTCTTCTTGCTACATCCTCACATGACAGAAGAGTCTAGAGAGCTCTCTGTGATTTCTTTTATAAAGGCACCAATCTAGTTTACCTAATCACCTCCCAAAGGCCCCAACTTGTAATATTATTGGGAGTAGATTTTTAACATATGCATAGGAGGACACAGACATTTAGTTTTTGACACTTGTAATTCTGCTAATATAGCTGGGTATTGGAGGAAGTCTGTATAGAACTCTGGGGTTGTGAGTGAGAGTAGAAATAGAAGGAAGGAGGAAGGTGATTTATTTATTTATTTATTTATTTATTCATTTATTTATTTATTTAATCCTCGCTCAAGGACACTTTTCCATTTTTTGTTCAGATAGAGTGGGAGGGAAAGAGAGAGAAACATCAATATGAAAGGGCCACAGCGAGTTGTTGCCACCCGAACAACCCTACCAGGGCTGGGGACAAACTGCAATCGAGGTGCATGCCCTTAGCGGGAACCGGACCCAGGTCTCTCTGGACCACAGACAGACACTAACCGCTGACCCAAACCGGCCAGGGCAGGAAGGTGATTTTAATTGGTTGTATTGCTGGAAGTTGTTCTACTTGACCATCCACTAAGACACTAAAAGCTTAGTAACCTTGGCCTTCATTAAAACTTGGGGCTGCATTTTCTTTAGCATATAAATACGCTCAGATTATATGGTGGATGGTCAAGTTTGAAATCTTCAGAGTGAATTGGAGAAGGCAGTTTAGACTACAAAAGTCGTATCACACCTTACTCTTCAGTAAAATGGATCTGTCTACTTGACCATGGTGTACCATACAAGGAAAGGTCTTAGAAGATTCTGGCTATTACAGATTCCTAGTTTTAATGTTGCAAAGTAATTTGTTTCTACTTTTACTTCAAATACCAAAATTTGCAAATGATTTTCTTTTTATAAAATATAAATTGGAAGAGATTCAAGGTTATTCTTGTAGCACTCTTACTTGCATTCCAGTGTGCTTTCTAGAGAAAAAGAAAAGCAGTGGAATTACAGGTACTTGACAAAATTATGCATCTTATATGCACAGGAATGTGAACATCTATTATACCTTGGCAGAGAAAATTATTGAGAACTATTGACTAATTAGTCAGACATTAGGATGATGGTCTTTGTAACTTTGGCCAAGCTATTTGTGTTCCAGAAGCCTTGGTTTCCTCCTGTTTAAAATGAAAGGTTATGTCCCTGGCCGGTTTGGCTCAATGGTTAGAGTGTCGGCCTGTGGTCCAGAGAGACCCGGGTTCGGTTCCTGCTGAGAGCACGTACCTCCGTTGCAGTTTGTCCCCAGCCCTGGTTGGGTCATGCGGGTGTCAGCCACTTGATGAGTCCCTTTCACATTGATGCTTCTCTCTCTCTCTGTCTTCCTCTCTCTCCTTCCCACTCGATATCTGAACAGAAAATGGAAAAATGTCCTCGGGTAAGGATAAAAAATAAAAAAAAAAGAAAGGTTATGTGAGGATTAAATAAGAGAATGATTGTAAAAATGGCATAGTAAGCTTTCAATATATGATAGGCATTGTTAGTGTCCTTGTGACCTTAAATAGGTCCTTTAATTTCTCTGTCCTCTTGTTTTGTTTTTTTCTTGTCTGTAAAATGGTCATAATAATACGTGCTCAACTATACTTTTTAGAGCTACTTCAAGGATAAATATGATAATATCTATAAAATCACTTGGAGTTCTTAGATCTTTGCAATGATCTCTGCTTGGTCAAAGGAAGTGTCATGGCAGTTGACACAGCTGCAACATTTATTTATTTATTTATTTATTTTTAATTTTTTTTTATCCTCACCCGAGGACATTTTTTCATTTTTTGTTCAGATAGAGCGGGAGGGAGACAGAGGAGGAGAGAGAGAGAGAAACATCGACGTGAAAGGGACACATCAAGTGGTTGCCACCCGCACGACCCAACCAGGGCCGGGGACAAACTACAACCAAGGTACATGCCCTTAGCGGGAACCAAACCCGGGTCTCTCTGGACTACAAGCCAATGCTTTAACCCGCTGAGCCAAACCGGCCAGGGCACAGCTGCAACATTTAAAGCCATGCAAAAAACAGTTCATATAGGAACAGCAAAAATAAGTTTCATCAGGACAGCAGTCACCAAGACACTCAGATTGAAGCTTTATATAGTCAACACTCATTTTTCCACCACCTAGATTCTACCATTAACATTTTACTATACAGCCCTGACTGGTTTGGCTCAGCGGTTAGAGCGTCAGCCCATGGACCAGAGAGACCTGGGTTTGGTTCCCGTAAATGGCATGTACCTCAGTTGCAGTTTGTCCCCGGCCCCTGTTTGGGTTGTGTGGGTAGCAACCAGGCAATGTGGTTCTATCACATCAAGCTTCTCTCTCTCTTCCTCTCTCCCTCACACTCTATCTGAAGATAAATGCAAAAATGTCACAAATAAGTGAGATCATGTGGTATTTGTCTTTTTCTGCTTGGTTTGTGTCACTTAGTTGTAATTCCAGTTTGGTCCTGGGAGATGGTCTGTGTAGCTTCCATTCACTCCGCCGCCATTTTGGAATCTCAATCCAATTTTTTTTTAATGCATTTCAGAGTGAATGGAAGACATTAATATACTTCCCTCTAAATACTTAAGCATGCAGCCCTGGCCAGTTTGGCTCAGCGGTTAGAGCGTCGGTCTGCGGTCCGGAGAGACCCGGGTTCGGTTCCCACTAAGGGCACGTACCTTGGTTGCGGTTTGTCCCCGGCCCTGGTTGGGTCGTGTGGGTGGCAGCCACTCGATGTGTCCCTTTCACGTCGATGTTTCTCTCTCTCTCTCTGTTCCTCTCTCTCCCTCCCACTCTACCTGAACAAAATATCAAAAAATGTCCTCGGGTGAGGACTAAAAAAACAAACAAACAAATAAATACTTAAGCATGCATATAAATAACTAGAGTTCGGTGTTTCGTTATAGTTTTTTTTTCCTTTTGGAATAATATTTACATGCCATACAATGCATAAATTATAAGTTTTGACAAATGCATACAATAATAGTCCAAGCCTATCAAGATATAGAACGTTGCCATTACCCTGGAAAGTTTTCTTGTGCCCCTTCTCAGTCAGTTCTCTCTCCCACCCCCAAGGCAACTACTGTTCTGACTTTCTATCATTAGATTAGTTCTAATTATCCTAAAACTTCATACAAGTGTAATCATATCGTTTATATTCTTCTGGGATAGAATTCTTTTATTCCGCATAAGGTTTTTGAAATTCGTCCATCTTGTTTCATGTATCAATAGTTCTTTCTCTCTATTGCTGAGTAGTATTGTTTTATATGAATGTATCACACTTTCTTTATCCATTTTCATGTTGATGGACACCTGAGCTATTTCTGTTTGGAGCTAATATTAATAAAGTTAGTGTGAATATTTTTGTACAACTCTTCTTGTGGGCATACACTTTCATTTCTCTTGGATAAATTCTTAGGACTGGAATTGCTAGGTCAAGGGGTGGGTATATGTTTAGTCTTTTAAAAAACTGCCAGACAGCCCTAGCCGGTTTGGCTCAGCAGTTGGAGCATCGGCCTACGGACCAGAGAGTCCCAGGTTCGGTTCCCACTAGGGGCACATACCAAAAACATCATCATCATCATCATCATAATAATAATAAATAAAAATAAAAAATAAAACTGCCAGACTTTTCCCCAAAGTGGTTGTGCCATTTTACATTCCCTCCAACAATGTAGGTGAGTTTCTGTTGCTTCACACACTCAACAACATTGGTGATGTTAGTTTTTTTTGTCTTTTTAATATTAACTATACTGGTGGGTATGTAGGAATCTCTTTATGGTTTATCTTTCACCTTCTAAATGAAAAACTTATTTGACATGAAAGGGAAGCATTCTTTTCTTCTGCTTTACTACTTTTATTTAGTTTCATATTTACTATCCAGGGCTAAAAAAAAAAGTGCTGACCATCAGAATGAGTAAGTAAGGAGAAGGAGGAAGCCTGTTCTCTTCCTCTACCTTGAGTTCTCAAGACCTCACTAGATGCTTCTGATAGTTATAAACAGTTCATTCTGGAAAGTGAAAGCTAAATAAATAATGATGAAGTTCAGGGAGAGAACATGAGCCCATTCCTTAACAAACAGCATTGTAGGCAGTGTGGAGTTTAGCAAGGACAAGGTGTTCTTAAACACTGCTTTTTGGAAATGTAGATCTCTTTCCTTTGAGCTGGTTCACAATGTCTTGTTTATCTTCACATTGGCTGTTTTCCATGTGAAAGGTTAATTTTGGCTTTATGACATATAAAACAATATGATTACTAAATTTAACACATAAGTTATGTCAAAGACTACTAAATAGAAGAAATACTCAGGCTAGTTTTACAGAATCCTATGCTTCTGTGTACCTAAACATTGATTTGACTCAGATGATCAAAATGGAATTGCATTTCTCAGGAAATCCTCAGTGGTTTGACTAGAAGCCAAAACTCTTCACACTGTAGCTATTTCCTCCTCTCTCCCGTGGACCCAAACAATTACTGGCAAACTGCCTTCAAATTTTTGTTAGAGTTTTCATATGAATTTTTTTTTTTAAACAGCAATAGGCTTTAGGAAATACTTTTTCCCCTTTATCAGGTATAGGGACTTCCTCTTGAAAGCAGATTCTTCTGGATCCAAGAACGATCAGGATTTGGGTTTTTTTTTTTTCTGTTTCTTTTTGTTTTTTCCTTTATTGATTTTAGAGAGAGAGGAAGGAAGAGGAAAAAAGAGATAGAAACATCGATGAGAGAGAACATCGATTGGCCACCTCCTGCATGCCCCCACTGGGGATTTGGCCCACAACCTGGACATGTGCCCTGACCGGAAATCGAACTGGCAAACTCTTGGTGCATGGGTCGATGCTCAACCACTGAGCCACAATGGCCAGGCTTTTCTGTTTCTTTTAATTTGCTATTTCATAATCCCTTTGTTACATTTTTGGATTTTTTTTTCATAATCTCTTTTTTAAAAAATACTGCAAAATTTCTCTTTTCATGAAAAATTGGTGATCCTGGCCTGGGAACTAATTTACATCTTTTTCCAACCTAGTGGTCCTTATTAATCAGGTTTAGTTTTATTTTATAACAAACTTACTTTCCATTCTTCCAGTTATTAATAACTAGGGTCTTTAGGATTTTCAGAATTTATTTAGATTGTGTTAGAGATGTGTCTGAGAGACTGTCCCAGGAACTGTATGAGGTAAAAAGGCCTTTTCAGAAGGTGAACGTTTTGTGCCCAGAAAAGGATGAACTGATTCCTATCTGTAGTGCTAAGTAGGCCAAGAGGAGGAGTGAAAGAAATTTCTTGTTATAGTTTTACGACTATCTAAAGGATGTTAAGCTGATTACAGTGCCAAAGCAACCAGGTGGAAATAATTATCCCCTATAGAAAACAATTAGCCCTTTAGAGGGTCTGAAGTAAGGATATCCATCACTGGCTCTTTCACCCAGTTAGGTGTGATGAGAGTGGGTTTGAATCTTGCTGGTTTGAGGGTAGGCTAGTCACTGGTGTCTGGGTGTGGGGAATGCTGAAACAGACTTTCAGCCAGCCTCTCTATTTTAGCTGTGTGCTTTACTCCCAGTTCCAGAGGTAACTAGTGTCTCCAATTCCCCAGCCTCTATGGGATTCTACAACATGGATTGGCTAAGATTTGACTCTCCCCACTTTTCTTAGGTCTAATAAGTCATTTTATTCCTCTGTCTGCTTGTCAGTTTCCAAAATTTTGTGGTTGCTCCTCTTCTGTTCTCCCTGAGCTTGTAGGATTATGCTTTTAAAAAATCCCCTTTAAAGGTTGCTAATGACTTCTCAGATATAACACCAACATCACAGTACATAAAAGAAAAAAACTGATAAATTTACCTTTATTAAAATTAACTTCTGCTCTGTAAAAGACACCGTGTATTAAGGTTCTCCAGAGAAACAGAGTAATAGGAAAGATGGTTGGATGGATTTATTAATTATAGGAATAGGCTCATGCAATAATAGAGTCCAAGAAGTCCCATCTGCTGTCTACAAGTTGGAGAAACAGGAAAGCCAGTGGTATAATTCAGTCTGAGTTCAAAGGCCCACGAATTAGGGGTGCCAGTGTGCAAGGACAAAAGATAAATGTCCTAACTCAAGGAGACAGCAAATTTGCCCTTCTTCCACCTTTTTGTTCTGTTTATGCCCTTGATCAATTGGATGGTACCCATCCAAGTTGATGAGGGCCACTTTACTTAGTCTACTGGTTCAAGTGCTAATGTCTTCCAGGAACACCCTCACAGACACAGAAATAATGTTTTACCTACCATTAATCTGGGCATCCTTTAGTCAAGGATGACACATAAAGCCCTGGCTGGTTTGGCTCAGCAGTTAGGGTGTCGGCCCTCAGACCAAAGGGTCATGGGTTTGATTCCTGGTCAAGGGCACCTACCTGGGTTGCAGGTTTGATCCCCAACCCCGGGGTCGTTCAGGAGGCAACCAATTGATGTGTCTCTCTCACGTTGATGTTTCTCTCTCCCTCCCTACCTCCTTTTCACTCTCTCTGAAAATCAATGGAAAAATATCCTCGGGTGAGGATTGAAAACAAACAAACAAAAAGTAGACACATGAAATTAACCAGCACACACCATTAGAGAATGAAAAGACAAGCTACAGACCAGAAGAAAATCTTTGTAAAATACATATCAAAGGACTGGTACTCAAATAAACAAAAAATTATTAAAACTTGTCTGGCCAGTGTGGCTCAGTGGTTGAGCATCGACCCGTGCACCAGGAGGTCACTGGTTCTTTTCCTGGTCAGGACACATGTCTAGGTTGTGGGCCCGATCCCCAGTGGGGGACCTGCTGGAGGTGGTCAATAAATGTTCTCTCTCATCGATGTTTCTATCTCTCTCTTCTTCTTCCTTCCTTTCTCTAAAAATCAATAAAATATATATATATTTTTTTTTTTTTTAAATAAAATATTTGGTGAAAGAAAGGGATGAAAGCTTCAAGGCAGACGTACAGTGTACGTGTAAACTGCTTATCTTTGACAGGAGGTATAGTATCTGATTATAGTGCTTCAAGGCAACAAAAACTGTATTTAGAAAGGTGAAAGAATAAACGGATCTCTTGATCAATGGCAATTTGTCAGTTTCTAGCCTACTATGAAAAACACTTCTAAGAGCATTTTCCATTTCGAAAAAACTGTTAGAACACAGTAGTATGTATATGTTAGTCACTTATTTATTTGACTTTTTAAATTCATCTTGACATAAACGTCAGCCAAAACACAAAACAATACCTAATAAATTGCTATATGAAGAATTTGTTTGCCTGGCCAGTGTGGCTCAATGATTGAGTGTTGACCCATGCACCAAGAAGTCACCAGTTCGAATCCTGGTTGGGGCACATGCTCAGGTTGTGGGCCTGATCCCCAGTTGGGGGCATGCAGGAGGCAGCCAGTTGATGTTCTTTCTCATTGATGTTTCTCTCTCTCTCTCTCTCTCACCCTTTCTCTCTTTAAAATCAATAAAGAAAAATAATTTTTTTTAGATTTGTTTAATGTACTTTTTAAAAATTTTACCTAATTCCTAAAGGTTACTTTTGAAGTATATATATTGTTCTCAGTTGAGCATTAACAAATAATAGTCACAGAGTTGAAAATCTCTTAACTGTTTTTCTACTGAGTCAGTGGATGATTTAATCATATGATGTTACCCAGACACTAAAAAACAGTTGTAAATTTTTGTAAGGAATCATATTCTTCAACTGTTTCCTTTTTCCTTTATTTTACATAGTGGAAATTTTTGTTCACTGTTTGGCAGTGGGTTTTATTTACCTAGCAATACCTTATAATGATATTTTATAAGGTATTATCTAAGTATTTTTTTTAAATACCAATTCCTTCTTTACAATGTGCCTATCAGATTCAACAAGCGTGCTTTTTCTTTTTTTTTTTTTTTAAGAGAGAGAGAGGAAGGGAGAGAGAGATAAAAACATTGATGTGAGATAGAAACATTGATGTAAAAGAGAAACATTGATCGGCTGCCTCCTGCACGCCCCCTACTGGGATGGAGCCCACAACCTGGGCGGGTGCCCTGACCAGGAATTGAACTGGGACCTCTCAGTCCATGGTCTATGCTCAATCCACTGAGCCACTCCAGCTGGGTGTGTTTTCTATTTCTTTGACATGGAAATTAAGGCAAAGTGGAGTGTTCTGTTAAAGACTATACAGCAGGTTCCCTCATCTTAGGTTATTACATTAACACATTGAAACAAGAGACCCAACAGTTAGTCTTTCTGATGATTATCTTTCCATATGTGGTTTTCTCTGGAACTGGACTCTACGGGATTAAGAGAAAGCATCTCTATTCTGGAATGTAAAATTTAAATAGATTTCCAGTAATGTATGTTAAACCCTGGCAGGTTTGATGACTTCTGATCTAGCTCACTTTTTTTTCCCCCACACAGATTGATAGAGCTACATTCACCTGATAGCAGAAACACGTTGATCCTACGCTGCAAGGATACAGCCACTGCACACTCCTGGTTCGTAGCTATCCACACCAACATAATGGCTCTCCTCCCACAGGTGTTGGCTGAACTCAATGCCATGCTTGGTGCAACCAGTACAGCAGGAGGCAGCAAGGAGGTCAAGCACATTGCCTGGCTGGCAGAACAGGTAGGCTGGGAGGTAGGACAGGGTTGCCAATCAGAGCCAGGATGGTTCCCCCATTTCATATGTATCATGCAGTCAGGTTCTGGACATCTGGCTTGCAAATTCCTTGTATCTGTATTATTGATCATATAGTCGGGTCCTAGATATTAGCTTGCACATCTTTTGTTTCTCCTCTCTACCTTTTAGCAATTTGTTGCTAATTATCACCTGCACCAGAAGAACTGACCTTCATGATAATAATCATCACTACATAACTAAAAAGAGGTTATTATCTGTCATCTCTGTTCTTAATGACAGAGAATACTTTTCATGATTTTAGAACAGGATCAGCAAACTGTTACTGCAAAGGGCCAGATAGTGTCACAACTACTTGAGTTTGCCATTGTAGCAATAAAACAGTCATAGACAATATGAAAATGAATAGGTGTGGTTGTGTTTCAGTAAAACTTTATTTATAAAAACCAGTAGTAGGCTGCATTTAGCCCACAGGTCATAGTTTCCCAACCCCTGTTCTAGTCTGTTAACAGAGTTTCAGGGGCAGCAGGCTTACTCCCCTGCTCTGGGAAAAGTATAAAATATACAAAATATTTTACAAGCCATTAGACAGATGTCTTCCACAACTGAAAAATGAAGAGAAGAGAAACAAGAAAACCTAAGTGGATATTAGCTGAAGGGAAAGGACGAACTTAATCCAAGTTTGACATAAGGGAGACTAAAAGTTCTATGCAGTGTTATGATACATACTTTTCCTTTTGGGTCTTTCACTGTCAGCTGGACCAGAAAAGAGTTGAAAAATGAAAAGTGAATTTTGGGTTCAAGTGCTAGTTCTGTTTTTCACTGGTTTTAGATATTTTTTAAAGTTCCCTCATCTCTTTAAATTCTGGATCCCTTATGTGTGTACAAGGGGCCAGGGACTTTGTCAGTTATCAGCCCAGGGTGGTTTTGTTTTTTGTTTGTTTTATAATATTTTTTCTTTATTGATCTTAGAGAGAGAGAGGAAGGGAGAGGGAGAGATAGAAAACATCATGAAAGAGAACACTGATTGGCTGCCTCCTTCATGCCCCATCCCCCACCAGGGATCAGGCCCACAACCTGGACATGTGCCCTGACCTGGAATTGAACCAGCAACCTCTTGGTACATGGGTCAGTGTTCAACCACTGAGCCACACCAGCAGACTGTTTTGTTTTGTTTTGTTTTGTTTTGTTTTGTTTTGTTTTGTTTTGTTTTGTTTTAAGGACAGTTTCCCAGGTCTGGCCTCATACCTTTCCACCTCAAAGGTGGTAGAACTATTGTGAGGCCTGGCAATTTTGTTTGGTAGCTTTCAGTGACTGTGTCATAGACCATTTTTAAACTCCACTAATCTATTTTTTTTCAGCTCTGAAATTTTATGAACATTTCAAATAATAATTATAATAAATTAGGACATAGAATTAGTACTGTGATCATTTCTAGGAAGCATAATTAGAATAACTAAATAGAGAAGAAACTAGTGAAAATCATGGTATAAGTACTTATGACTTCTGAAAGTTTTAGTATTTTAATTATGTTTATCAGTTTTTTTTTATGTGCTAGTTGAAAAATTTGATTGAGTGGTAATTGTTTTGTGCCTTCAGCATTATTAGAAATCTTCATGATTTTTAAAAGGTAACATATTCACGTGGTTCAAAAATCAGAATAAAGAGTTAAGAGGTTAACTCAAAGAGAAATGGAGAGGGAGGGCAGGATGAGATAAACCAAAGAACTTCTATGCATATATGCATAACCAAAGGACACCCATGACAATAGTGTGGAGAAGGAATGAGGGGGTGGGATTGAGGAAGAGGGGGGTCAATGGGGAAAAAAGGGGGGAACATCTGTAATACATTCAACAATAAAGATGAGAGCCCTAGCCGGTTTGGCTCAGCAGTTAGAGCATCAGCCTGCGGTCCAGAGAGACCCTGGTTCAGTTCCCGCTAAGGGCACGTACCTCGGTTGCAGTTTGTCCCCGGCCCTGGTTGGTCGTGCGGGTGGCAGCCACTCGATGTGTTCCTTTCACATCGATGTTTTTTTCTCTCTCTCTCTCTTCCTCTCTCTCCCTCCCACTCTATCTGAACAAAAGATGGAAAAATGTCCTTGGGTGAGGATAAAAAAAAGACAATAAAGATGAGTTAAAAATAAATGAATGGCCCTGGCCGGTTTGGCTCAGCGGTTAGAGCGTCGGCCTGCGGTCCTGAGAGACCCGGGTTCGGTTCCCGCTAAGGGCGCGTACCTCGGTTGCAGTTTGTCCCCAGCCCTGGTCGGTTGTGCGGGTGGCAGCCACTCGATGTGTTCCTTTCACATCGATGTTTCTCTCTCTCTCTCTGTTCCTCTCTCTCCCTCCCACTCTACCTGAACAAAAAAATGGAAAAATGTCCTCGGGTGAGGATAAAAAAAATAAATGAATGAATGAATAAATTAATTAATAAATAAATAAATAAAATTAAGTTCAGCCAGTGTAGCTCAGTGGTTGAACATCGACCCATGCGCCATCAAGAGGTCACCAGTTCAATTCCCGGTCAGGACACATGGCCAGGTTGTGGGCCTGATCCCCAGTGGGGGGCATGCAGGAGGCGGCCAATCGATGTTCTCTCTCCATGTTTCCATCTCTCCCTCTCCCTCTAAAATCAATGAAGAAAAAAAAATTTTTTTTATACAATTGATGCTTCAATGAATAACCTCGTAGTCGGTCCGTTTTTACATGTGCTATCTAAACTCTGGTTCCCAAGTTCAGATAGATCAGATAACTAGGGAACCCACATATCTGAATATATTTGGTGTCCCCCACCCCCTGCTTTATAGATTTTAGTGAGAGAGTAAGTGAGAGGGAGAGAGAAATAGAAACATCAATGAGACAGAACATCAGTTGGCTGCGTCCTGTATGCCACCCACTGGGGATCAGGCCCACAACCTGGGCATGTGTCCTGGCAAGGAATCAAACTGGTGACCTCTTGGTGCATGGGTCGACGCTCAACCACTGAGCTATACTGGCTGGACATATATTTGGTTCTTAAGTTTGTGTTAGTGAGTAGTAAAACTTTGGTTAGAAAGGAACGTATCCAAAAATTTGTATCAATTCCTGAAGTTGGATAATGACAGTTCAGAGTACGGGTATTTCTGTATCTGTAGCATAAATTGCTAGAAGTGCTGAGTCAAAGGGTATATTAATTACATATTGCTATATAACAAATTACCCCCAGACATAGTGGCTTTAAAATAACAAACATTTACCGTACATAGTTCTAAGGATCAGGAATCTTGTTACAGTTTGACTCAGTGGTTCTGGCCATGATCCCTCATGAAGTTGTAGTCAAACTGTCAGCCAGGGTGGCAGTCATCTAAGGGCTTGACCAGGGTTGGCAGGTCCACCTCCAACATGATTCATTCACATGGCTGTGGACAGGAGGCCTCAGTTCCTTGCTGCCTGTTGCAGAAATCCTCAGTTCTTTGCCATACAGGGCTGTTTGAATGTTCTCATGACTAGTGGTTTTCCCCAAAGTGAGTGATCTGAGAGAGAGAATGAGATGGAAGCTATTGTGCCTTATGACCTAGTCTCTTCTGCTTTATTCTTTTCATTAGAATCAAGCTACTGAGTCTATCCAGCCGACACCCAAGGGTTTCACCTTTTAAAGGGAAGAGTAGTAAAGAATTTGTGGACATTTAAAAAATTTTTAATACTCATCCTAGGTTATTTTTCCATTTATCTTCAGATAGACTATGAGGGGAGGGAGGGAGAGAGACAGAGAAAAACCTTGATGTAAGAGAGACACATCAGTTGGTTACCTCCCATACAACCCCAGCCAGGGCCGGGGACTGAACCACAACCAAGGTACATGCCCTTGACTGGAATCAAACCCGTGACTCTTTGGTCCATGGGTCGATGCTCTAACTGCTGAGCCAAATCAGCCAGGGCTGTTGACATATTTTTAAATTACCACAAGGGGTATATGCATTTGTAATTTTGATAAATACTGCCAAATTGCCTTCTCTCATGCTTGAATTAATTTAGATTCCCAGCAATGTATGCGAGTTGTCAGACTTTTAAAGTGAACTTAAGCCCTGGCCAGTTTGGCTCAGTGGTTAGAGTGTCAGCCCACGGATCCAAGGATAATGGGTTTGATTCTCAGTCAAGGGCACATACCTGGGTTGAAGGTTTGGTCCCTGATCCCAGTCAGAGTTGTGCAGGAGGCAACCGATCGATGTGTCTCTCTTACATTGATGTTTCTCTCTCTCTCCCTCCCTCCCTTCCACTTTATCTAAAAATCAATGGAAAAATACCCTCGGGTGAGGATTAACAACAACAAAAAAGTGAACTTAATATGGTTTATGCTACATACGGACAAGTAGAAGGGAGAAAAATAAAGCCACCAATTCATCACAGTATGTCCTTTATGGACCGTATTATGTGTGTTTCCTCCACTCATTTGTGAGCTCTTGGAAGATGGGAGCACACTTTTTCCAAACCTTTATTGCCACCAGAGAACTTAGCATCATGCTTTGTGTATAGTAGATGCTCAGTAGTTTTTTTCTTTGTATATACATTCAAAGAGCAAGCAAACAAGTTGCTAATTAAAAATCTTGTCTCAGAACACAACTTTAGTTTTAGGGAATAGTACTAAGAAGAAAAGTTTCAACCACTTTAAAAATAGTACCACTGAACTAATTCAAAACACTGTTCCTAAAATATTCTTGATTTTCACTTTTCTGAGATAGTTGATTGGGTTACCCAAATTAAATACCACTTTCAGAATAAGGTGTTCAAGCTAGATTGGGTACCATTTCTCAGAGGTATTATGAGCTTCTATATCTGATAAAGATTGGACTAACTAAATGCCAAAGCCTTTTCTGACTATAAGAGTGTTTATGAGTGTGAAGATGGCCAAGATAATTTCAGATCATGGAATCTGTTTAGTATAGGTAAGCATTTCTTTTGGCAAGTGGTCCATCACCTGAAAGCTTACATATAAATAAAACCATTTCATTTGCACTTAGAAAAGATAATTATTTAGGGCAAATAAATTAAGAAAATATCATTTAACTTTAAATGATTTCTCCTTAATTTATCTTTTTCTGTTATTTCACATTGTCATAAATTGAGTTTGCTTAAAACAGGGAAAACCTATAATTCAGATATTTGGTAACTGATAATCTGTTCTATGCTTAGGGACTTCTGTCCTCTGTTGATACTGATTTTTATGTGACTGATAGTTTACCTTTTAGTTGGTTATATTATTAAAAGGGATTTTCTTTAAGTGTACCAAATGGGGAACATGTATTATGTGTAAAACCAGTATTTTTAAGCATTTGAGTATAGTTTAGAAAAACCAAGGCAGCCAAAGAAAGCTTTGTTCCCACAGTTCTTACTCGGTCCCTGATAATTCCTCAAATGTGTAAAGACTCAAATTAGTATTAGTAAAGTGGTTTATTTAATGTTTGCTCTGTATTTTATATTATAAAAATGAAGAATAGAAGTATATCACTTGTCAAAATACTTATAAGATTAAGAGGTTTAGGGAATGAGTAATAAATATAAGTATTTTTTCCTCTTTAGTGCTGTCCAACTCTATTTATTAGAAAATAAAGTTTGGAGAAGGCTCTTAATTTGGCCAGAGTGTATGCATGCATATGGATGTGTGGGTGTTGAAACACAAGCAAACCAGAACCCTAACATTAATGTCTCTTTTTTCTTCAGCCAAACCTCAATAGGGGAGCCCTAAGGCTTGCTTGCACTGATACCACAACCCAAAACACATGCTATATATAGGAGGCAGCATTTGACTCCAGTAAAAGCAAATAGTATCTTTATAAGTTAAGGCAAACAGAATGACTTAAATTGAGGTTTCATTTTTCTCCAGTGAAGTAGAAGAGGGAAAAGATATTCTCCAAAAACTAAAGATTCAAGAGAGCTAAAGAATAAACACTTTTTAAAATTCTTTATTGAGCCCTGGCCAGTTTGGCTCAGCGGTTAGAGCGTCGGCCTGCGGTCCGGAGAGACCCGGGTTCGATTCCCGCTAAGGGCACGTACTTCGGTTGCAGTTTGTCCCCGGCCCTGGTTGGTCGTGCGGGTGGCAGCCACTCGATGTGTCCCTTCACGTCGATGTTTCTCTCTCTCTCTCCCTTCCTCTCTCTCCCTCCCACTCTATCTGTACAAAAAATGGAAAAGTGTCCTCGGGTGAGGATTAAAAAAATAAATAAATAAATAAAATAAAATAAAATTCTTTATTGAGCCCTGGCCAGTTTGGCTCAGTGGTTGGAGCATCGGCCTGCGGACCAGAGGGTCCTGGGTTCGGTTCCCGCTAGGGGCACATATCAAAAATAAAATAAAATAAAATTCTTTATTGAACAAAAAGTTCTCTCTTGAAATTACTTCAATTACATTAGCAGTTTTTCTTTAGAGCAGCGGTTCTCAACCTGTGGGTCACGACCCCTTTGGGGGTCGAATGACTCTTTCACAGGGGTCGCCTAAGACATAACAGTAGCAAAATTACAGTTACGAAGTAGCAACGAAAATAATTTTATGGTTGGGGGTCACCACAACATGAGAAACTGTATTAAAGGGTCGCAGCATTAGGAAGGTTGAGAACCACTGCTTTAGAGCCTAAAATATCTTCCTTGGGAAGAAATACTTTTAATTTAAGTTTTCCAAATTTATATACTCTGATCTAGCCTTCAAAATCACTTTCTTAACCCAGCCTGTGTGGCTCTATAGATTGATTATCGTTCCACACACCAAGAGGTCACTAGTTTGATTCCTGGTCAGGGCACATGCCTGGGTTGTAGGCTCGATACCCAGTAGTGGCGTGCAGGAGGCAGCTGATCAATGTTTCTATTTCTCTCTCCCTCTCCCTCTCTAAAAAATTAATAAAAACATACTTTTAGCCCTGGCCAGTTTGGCTCAGCGGTTAGAGCATCGGCCTGCAGTCCCAAGAGACCTGGGTTCGGTTTCCGCTAAGGGCACGTACCTCGGTTGCAGTTTGTCCCCAGCCCTGGTTGGGTTGTGTGGGTGGCAAACACTCGATGTGTCCCTTTCACGTCAATGTTTCTCTCTCTCTCCCTCCCTCCCACTCTATCTGATCAAAATATCAAAAAATGTCCTTGGGTGAGGATAAAAAAAAACACATATTTTTAGCCCTGGCTGGTTTGGCTCAGTCGTTGGAGCGTTGGCCTGTGAACCAGAGTCTCGGGTCTAGTTCCAATCAAGAGCACATACCTTGGTTGCAATTCAGTCACCGGCCCTGGTAGGGGTCATGGAGGAGGTAGCCAATCGATGTGTCTCTCTCACATCAATGTTTCTGTCTTTTTTTCTCTCTCCCTCTCTCCCTCCCACCCACTCTGTCTGAAGATAAATGGAAAAATACCCTCAAGTGAGGATTTAAAAACAAAATTTTTTAAAAATCACTTCGTACAACCTGGGGAATAATTACTTTTTAAAAAATCAGATTATCATTTTAACCCTTTGGGAAGATAGATTTTACATTGTTTTCCCTATTGAAATATTATCCATAACAACCTCAGAGACAAAGACTTAATAGTGCACATAAACTAGAAATCCTTTGGGGTACCTGTGACCCAAAAATGTAAGAATCCAGAGAACCTCTTTAGAGATGATATTCTCCCTCTAGATATTACAGAGTTACCCATGGACTAATAGAGTCATAGAAAACTTGGTTTCACTAATAAGAAAAGTATAATTATGTCTACAATACTTTGTTTGAATTCTCAAAGTCAAGTCATATATTGTGTGCTTTCAGCACACGGTAAAACAAGAATCACTTCACTGGGTGAAATTCATTTCCCACTCCTGGAATCATCTGGGGGCTCTAGCTAGGAGAAAAGAGTCTGGGTGTTAGATGTTGTAACACAGAATAGAACCACTTTGGCCACTTTTCAGATTATAGATAGATTCTTAAGGTGCTCTAACATGTCCAAATTGCCTTTAGAAGTCATTAAGGAGGAGAAAATAAAGTGGCTCTGAGACAACTCTTTAAGAGACAAATGATCCATCAATTTGGATTCTCCTTGAAGTCATCCATCACTGTGATGATAGTGAGCTGAAAGATCAGTGTTAAAATACACCGTTGTTAAACATTGTCTGCTCAAAGATTTTATCTCAGGAGAGCAAAAATATTTTTTTAATTTATTTACTGCCTGACTGGTGTGGCTCAGTGGTTAAGTGTCGACCCATGCACAAAAAGGTTGCTGGTTTGATTCCCGGTCAGGGCACATGCCCAGGTTGTGGGCCCGATCCCCAGTGGGGGGCATGCAGAAGACAGCCAGTCAATGTTCTCTCTCATTGATGTTTCTCTCTCTCTCTCTCCCTCTCCCTCTCCCTCCCTCACTCTCTATAATCAATAAAGCCCTGGCTGGTTTGGCTCAGCAGTTAGAGTGTTGGCCTGTGGACCAATGAGTCTCAGGTTTAATTCCGGTCAAGGGCATGTACTTTGGTTGCAGTTTGTCCCTGGCACTGGTCTGGGTCCTGCAAGAGGCAGCCAGTCGATGTGTCCCTCGCATATCAATGTGTCTCTCTCTCTCTCCCCTTCCTTCCCACTCTATCTGAAGATAAATAGAAAAAAAAAAATGTCCTCAGGTGAGGATTGGAAAATAAAAGGATGGTATTAACCTTAAAATAAATAAAGAAAATAAAATCAATAAAGAAAAATTATTAAAATAAAAAAATAATAATAGCTCTGGTCGGTTTGGCTCAGAGGTTAGAGCGTCGGCCCACAGACCAAAGAGACCTGAGTTCAGTTCCGGCTAAGGGCATGTACCACAGTTGCAGTTTGTCCCCGGCCCCGGTTGTGCTCATGTGGGTAGCAGCCAGTTGAGGTGTCTCTTTCACATCAATGTTTCTCTTTCTTCCTCCCTCTCTCCCTCCACGCCATCTGAAGATAAATTTCCTCGGGTGAGGATAAAAATAATAATAATAAAATTTATTTACTGATTGATTTTAGAGAGAAAGAGAAACATCTATTTGTCATTCCACTTATTAATGCATTCATTGGTTGATTCTTGTATGTGCTCTGACCGGGGAATCAAACTTGCAACTTTGGCATATCGAGTTGACATTCTAACCAACTAAGCTACCTGACCAGGGACATGAGGGCAAATGTTTTGATGATATCAGAGCTTTTCTTGAATATAGTCTTTTGCTTTTGGGCCTTGGATCTTTGACATTATGAATAAACAGTGGTTGTTTTCCTACATTTTAAAACCTTCACAGAGATAACTGAACTTTATGCAAGTAAATGCAGTAGTACATTTGAAACTGAAATAAACTTCCTAAGTATAATAGAGAAATCTTTTATAACACTTCATAGGAGCGTTTACCAAAATATAGCATAGCAGGTCATCAGATTTAAAAAAAGAAGAAATTGCCCTGGCCGGTTTGGCTCAGTGGTTAGAGCGTCCGCCTGCGGTCCGGAGAGACCCGGGTTCAGTTCCCGCTAAGGACGTGTACATCGGTTGCGGTTTGTCCCCGGCCCTGGTTGGTCGTGCGGGTGGCAGCCATTCGATGTGTCCCTTTTCCCTTTCACATCGATGTTTCCCTCTCTCTCTCTTCCTCTCTCTCCCTCCCACTCTGTCTGTACAAAAAATGAAAAAATGTCCTCAGGTGAGGATAAAAAAAAAAAGAAGAAGAAATTATCAGAGTACACTGCGTAAAATATAGGGATTGTATGGTTTTAGAAAATTTTTAATTCACTAATTTGTATATGTGTGTGTTGGGCTGTAATGTAAAATATATTTCTTATAAAACATTTTTGAAAAATACTGATGTTTAGAGTATATGGATGGGGAAACTAAATGGAGACCTGTTATGTTAGACCATCACTGAAGGGACTTGTACAATTACATATTGTTATAGTTAGCTCTGCTTTCTGGATTTCACCATTGTAACAGGCAAAACTAGATGGTGGAAGACAACAGTGGAGACCTGTTCTCATGGCAGTGACTGAGAAGGATTTGCTGCTTTATGACTGTATGCCATGGACAAGGGATGCCTGGGCATCACCATGTCACAGCTACCCTCTTGTTGCCACAAGGTAAGATAAAAGACAAAAAAAATATCCTACTCTCAATCTTCTAAAGAATTTTAAAATGAAGGTATTATCTTAGGTGCCTAAAGTGAATTTAAGTAGCTGATGTAGTTGATTTAAACAAAAACTTTTCTTTCACAACCTTATTGATTGTTTTGCATCTCCCAGCTCAGAATAAATGGTTTCTGTCATTCACCCAAGGACATTTTGCCACCAATTTTAATATAGAGTGGGAGGGAGGGAGGGAGGGAGAGAGAGAGACACATTGATTGGTTGCCTCCTGAAAGACCCAAACCAGGGCCAGGATCGAACAAAAACTAAGGTACGTGCCCTTGACTGGAATTGAACTCTAGACTCTGCTCCAAGGGCCATTGCTCTAACCACTGAACCAAACCGGCCAGGGCTCATTTGTATTTTTGTGTGCATTTTTTAAGTTGTTGAAACAGCTTCATAACTGCTCCCTTCAAGACTTGCTTAGTCATGAATATAAGTAAATAGTGTTGTTGTTTTTTTCCTTTACTTTATTGACTGTGACTAGAAAACCACTGAAATTGTGGTAACCTTTTGACTAAGTAATGAAATCATTTAGACCATAATGTGGTACTGTGGATAAACCACACAACTCAGCCAAAATATTCTTCAATTTCTCTTTCTGGTATAAGAGCACATAATTTTGATTCCATCAAATAAACATTGATTCGACCTAAAGCAACAGGATGTTTCTAGCATGTCAGAGTGGAGAGTTGGAAGCACAAAGAACAGAGAAATGTAGATTTTGGTGCCAATATGTCTTGAGATAACTGGAAACTAGTTATGTAGTGTAAAACTAAAAAACATATTCACATTCACTTTTATTGGAGCTTAAAAAAAGAATCAGGTTTTGATGTAACTAAAAAACTACACGTTAAAAAGGAATCCCACAGAAAAGTATTTGGTAGTCAAAAAAGCTAAATGATGAAACCATCTGGTATGTCCCACAGGGAATAGATCCTGCTTTGAGCAAAGATTCATGTGAGGAAGGGTATTCTTTACATACAAGAACTTTCATGTTATATAGGGTTTCCTTCAACTTGCCAAGTTCCCTTACATATATAATTTTTTAAAATAAAAATATAAGTTTTACATAACTTTTCAGGAGTTTCTCTGTAATTTAGAGCTGGAGCACCTAGATCATAGCAAAGAAATAAGGGGTTTGTTGAGCCTCAGAATTAGAGAGGTGTGCCCTCATTAATTTCTTCAGAATATAAGGGTCCTGCAAGAAGACTGAATCTAACCATCAGTTTCTCTGTCTCTGTTTTTTTTTTTTTTTTTTTTTCCTCACCCGAGGACATTTTTTTTGTTTTGTTTTTTGTTCAGGTAGAGCGGGAGGGAGAGAGAGGAACAGAGAGAGAGAGAGAAACATCGATGTGAAAGGGACACATCGAGTGGCTGCCACCCCCAGGGCCGGGGACAAACTGCAACCGAGGTACGCGCCCTTAGCGGGAACCGAACCCAGGTCTCTCAGGACCGCAGGCCGACGCTCTAACCGCTGAGCCAAACCGGCCAGGGCTGTCTCTGTTTTTTTAATCCCCACTAAATTATAACCTTGAGGTCAAGAACTGTGATTTAGTCATCTCAGCACTTCCCGTAATGCTTTGCATATAGCAGGCTGTCAATAAATCTTAGTTGAGGTCAATTCTATTACTTAAGTTATATGGTGACATTGGGAACATGACAGGAATCCTTTGAAAACATGTGGATGTGTCTCAGTAGATATAAGTAGAGTGATTACATTTTTATTTTCCAAAGAGTTAGAGCTTATGAATATGACTGTAGAGATCTCTTAAGTTTAAATTTCGTGGAAAAAGCTTATTCTCTATTTATCATCATAAAATGCAAGGAGGGTATTTTATCCTTAGACATTTCCTTAACTGTATGTCACTGGAGGGATGGAACAGAAACCGGTGACATCTAATAGGTGAGCCTTTGTTTAATTTTAGAAATTACAGTCCCATGAACAAATCATTTCTGGCCATAGACTAGACTGGGCTTAGAAAAAAAGGAAATGGGGTGGTTGTGTTTGTACTATCAGTGTGGTATTAATTTGCAACTAGAGAAAAGATATAAATAAGATTTAAGAATTAAAACTATAACAGGAGTAGATCTTTATGACCTTGGCTTAGGCAGAGCTTTCTTAGCTGTGACACCAGAGACCTAAGCAAGAAGAGAAAAAAAAGTCAATTGGACTTCATCAAAATTTAAAAATTTTTGTGCTTCAAATGTCACCATCAAGAAAGTGAAAAGCAAAAAAAAAAAAAAAAAAACCAAGGAAGTGAAAAGACAACCCAAAGAATGGTAGAAAAATATTTTCAAATCATATATGTAATTTTGGACTTGTATCTAGAAATGTCTAAAGAACTCTTACAACTCAATATTAAAAAGATAAGTTACCTAATTAAAAAATGGGAAAATGATCTGAATAGACATTTGTCCAAAGAAGCTATATAAACAGATAATAAGCCCATAAAAAGGTGCTCAACAGCCCTGGCTGGTTTGGCTCAGCAGTTGGAGCGTCAGCCTGTGGACCAGAGAGACCCAGGTTCAGTTCCCACTAAGGGCACGTACCTCGGTTGCAGTTAGTCCCCAGCCCTGGTTGGGCTGTGCAGGTGGCAACCACTCGATGTGTCCCTTTCACGTCGATGTTTCTCTCTCTCTCTCCCTCCCATGCTATCTGAACAAAATATTGAAAAATGTCCTCGGGTGAGGATAAAAAAAAGAGATGCTCAACATAATTAGCCATCAGGGAAATGCAAATTGAAAACACATTGAGATACCACTTCCCACCCATTAAGATGGCTATAATTAAAAAGACAGTTAATAATAAGTGTAGACTAGGATGTGAAGGAAATGGAACCCTCATACCGTGCTGGTGGGAATGTAAAACACTGCATTTGATGTGGCAAACAGTCTGGCAGTTCCTCAAAAGGATAAACATTGGCCCTGGCCGGTTTGGCTCAGCAGTTAGAGCGTCGGCCTGCGGTCCAGAGAGACCCGGGTTCAGTTCCCGCTAAGGGCATGTACCTCGGTAGCAGTTTGTCCCTAGCCTGGTTGGGTCGTGTGGATGGCAACCACTCGATGTATCCTATTTACATCGGTGTTTCTCTCTCTCTCTCTCTCTCTGCCCCCACCCCCCCGCCTCCCTCCCTCCCACTCTATCTGAACAAAAAATGGAAAAATGTCCTTGGGTGAGGATAAAAAACAAAAAAACAAACAAAAATGATAAACATTGAGTCACCACTCCTATGTTGTATACCCAAGAGAAATGAAAACTTATGTCCACCCAAAAACTTATACATGAATGTTTATAACAGCATTATTCATAAAACCCAAACAGTGGAAACAACCCAAGTATCCATCAACTAACGAATGGAAAAACAAAATATGGTATATCTAGACAATAGAATATTGTTCGGTAATAAAAAAGAATAAGGTTTTGATAACTCTGCAACATGGATTAATCTTGAAAACATTATGCTAAGTGAAAGGACACAAAAGACCATATGTTATATGATTCCATTTGTAAAATGTCCAGAATACGCAGATCTATAGAGACAGAAAGATTAGTCATTGCCAGGAGTGGGGAAAGGGGAGTGGGAGAAACAAGGAATGACTGCTAATGAGTCATTAGAAATCAATAGGATTTCTATTGGGAGTAATGAAAATGTGCTAAAATTGAATGTGGTTGGTGATGGTTGCATAACTCTGAATACCCTAAAATCCATTGAACTGTACACTTTAAATGGGTAAAGTGTATGGTATGTGATTTTTTTTTATTGTTAAAAGTATTGTCCCCCATTTCCCAATTGACCCCCTCCTTCCCACTCCCACCCCCCCTGTGAATTATATCTTAATAAATATGTTATAATTTTTTTTAAAAAAGACGATTTAAAAGAAGGGACTGAGGCCAATCCTTAATAAACCGGAATTTGAATCTCTATTCTGCCACTTCTAGTAGGCAACTGGGAGCATGGTACTGAACTACAGATTTTCATATGTTAATGAAACCCTAATGGACCCTAATGAGATATGGCAGGTGTGAGTATTAAATGAGTTAATACATGCCCAGCCGGTGTGGCTTAGTAGATTGGGCATTGTCCCATGGACTGAGAGGTCCCAATTCAGTTCCTGATCAGGACACATGCTCGGGTTACAGGCTCTATCCCCAGTGGGGGGTTGTGCAGGAGGCAGCTGAAACATTCTCACATCAATGTGTCTGTCTCTCTCTTTCTAAATAAATAAATAAATGACTTAATACTTGTAAAATGTCTACAGTGGTACCTGACACATTGTTAGCTGCTTTAATGATAATAATAATTTATTATTAAGTGATAATGTCAATGAAGTCTATATATAAAAGTATAGTTGGTTTAATTTGACCATTGTTAAAAGTGAGTCTCAGTTCTACAGTTTTCTAGTAGTGAAAGTTTCATATTAAATTGGAGGAATTCAAATATATTATTTGTATCAACCTAGACATGCACATTGAAATTGGCCATTTGGCCATTAATTAAATGGGTGGGAGCTGTAGCTCCCTGAACTAAGTTTAATTAATGTAACAGCAGGGATTCTCAATTCCTTGTTCAGGAAGTACCAGTGGATTAGGAGCAAAAATGACAGGCAAATGAGAGGTTTAGTTTTTCCATGTGGCCATGTCCGCCAGGTGGAATTGCTTTAAGTCATTGCATGATAGAATTAAGTGGGACTTAACCATCCTCTGCCTCCCAGAGTGGGAAGAGTATAGCCACTGAGAGAGGCCAGGAGATGGAACCAGACCAAGAGGTATACTACAAAGAAATGCAAGGCCAGAAAATGGTGTGCTTATCTTTTTTTAGTGTGGGGAAAAGAGAAGGTTTGAGATTTATATGAATAATGAGGAAGGGCTGAATGTTTACTTTTCACTAATTCTGTCTAATACTTTGTAACATGTTATGAATGGATTTAAAAAAAGATAGCATAAACACATGGGGAAGAAAAAATAAATTAAGGACTTTTGATTATCTACCAAAAATAGTCAAAAATCAAAGACCATTACAGTGATACCTCGGTTCTCGAACATAATTCGTTCCAGGAGGACGGTCGAGAACCAAATTGTTCGAGAACCGAAGCAATGAAACCCAATAGGAAATAATGGAAACTGGATTAATTCGTTCCAAGCCCCAGAAAATGCCTATTTACTGGCCTAATTTGTATATAATATGTAGAAAAACATAAGTCTCAACAAGAAATAAAAGTGTACAGTATGTCTAAGGGTTAAATTCAGTGTAAAGCGTGACTCTCTCCACAAAGCGTGACTCCACAAAGCGTGACTCTCTCTCTGCACTCACACTGATGACGCAAGCAAGGCGCGCTGGGCCGAATGAACGCCATTCGGCTCAACTCGGCTCATCTCGGAAGTTCGAGTTCCAAATATTTGTTCGGATTCCAAGACAAAAGTTTCTCGAATCTCCTGGTCGAATACCGATTTGGTCGAAATCCGAGGCGTTCGAGAACCGAGGTATCACTGTATTAGAGTGGTATAATTAACATGTTATCATTTATATTGGCTTGCATGTACCTTATTCTTAGAAACCAAGACTCTGTGTATGTGTGTATGTTTACTTAATAGCTGATATTTCAGGCTGGTGAAGAATTAACTAAACCATGAAAGTGGTAAATGAAGAGGATTTTTATTTATTTTATTTTTATTTTATGCATCTCTTGAGATTAAAGCCAGATACATAATAGAGGTAGAAGAACACAATGATTTTAAAGGTCCTATGGATTTTGCAGAATGTGCATTTTGTTGTCTTTTCCAATAGCTTTCTTGACTGGAGTAGAAAAAGATCCAAAGAAAGTGTGACTACTTTACAGTGTGGAAAAGGGAGTGGTGGTGTGCTTATGGGATTTATGGGGCAAAAGCTGCTAAAACGCCTTTGCATGAGCTCATCTGGCCTTCCCACTAATAGGAGCCTTTTGGCGGTGTGTGCTAACCAGCAAGACTCCAGCAGCTGGTTTGCATTAGATTCTCTCTGCCAAATATTTCATAACCAGATCTGTAGGAAAAATTCTCTTAGACTTTATATTTTTTAATGTCTGACTTGGGATTAACAATCAAACTGAATATGGTAGGCTACACCCTGTCACTTTCCCCATGCTCTGTCTTACGTGGATCATATGTAGAGTAATTTTGAAACTTATTTAACTCTTGCTGAAATAGCTAATGTTTAAGTGGCATATTGGTTCTCTGGGAATCAGCTCAGTGAGATGGTTCTCAAAGTCTTCTTTCATGGACCTCTGGGGAGTTCCTCTTCAGGGGAATCTATGAGTTCAAAACTATTACTAAGACATAATTTGCTTTTTTTCACTGTTGACATTTTCACTGAGGGTTGGTAAAATTGCTAGTGTCTTAGCATGAATCAAGGCAGTTTGCACCAAACTGTATGGCCTTGGGAAGGATGCCAGTTTAACTTCAAAATGTCTTTGTTAAAGCAGTAAAAATTTAGTTTAATTCACTCTCAGTCCTTGAATATTTATCTTTTAAATATTCTCTGAAGTATGACAGTTTTCTCAAAAGAAAAGCACATGTATATTTGAGTTATGAGCTGAACTACCTGTGTTTTTCATGGAAACGTCATTTTTTACTTGAAATAACAACTCTCTGACAAACTATGGTTAGTCAGACTTGGTTATTTGTCAGACATTTTTCTCTAAAATGACCAAAATGACTTTGTCACTTAAGAAAAACACTGATAGTATTTGTTGCCAATTATAAAATTCTAGCTTTCAAACAAAAATTAGAACTCTGGAAAACTTGTATCTGTCACTGAGTTGACAGCTTCTCAATACCTAAAGAATTTTCTGATGAGATCAGTAGCGGTATTATCAAATGTGACTTTTTGATATTGTTTAATGAGATTCTTTAAACATTTGGAAATCTGCATAGCTCAGTGAAAAAATATTTGCCAAGTGACCAATAAATGAGTTACAAAATCATGCAGGTGTATAAAAAAGATCCATTCAAAGTGCAAGAAACACTAATGGATTTTTGTTTGTTTGTTTGTTTTTGGTAATCCTCACCTGAGGGTATTTTTTCCATTGATTTTTAGAGAGTGAAAGGGACAGAGAGAGAGAAACAGAAACCTTGAAGTGAAAGAGACATATCCACCAGTTACACGCACCACAACCAGGGCCAGGAATTGCATCTACAACCTAGGTACATGCTCTTGACTGGGAATTGAACCCTCAACCCTTCAGTGCGAGGACCAATGCTCCAACCACTGAGCCACACTAGCCAGGACAGAACCAGTGGGTTTATTTATTTATTTATTGTTAATCTTCACTGGAAGATATTTTTCCATTGGTTTTTAGATAGAGTGGAAGAGAAGGAGGGAGAGAGAGAAATACTGATATGAGACATATCCAGTGGTTGCCTCCTGCACGTGCCCAGACAAGGTCCCTTGAATGGGAATCAAACCGAGACCCTTTGGTCCACGGGCCAACGCTCAAACCACTGAACCAAACTGGCCAGGGCAATTAGTGGATTTTTTTTTTTTCTTGGTGAGTGCCCTTATCAGGAACCGAACCCGGGACTCTCTGGTCCGCAGGCCGACGCTCCAACCGCTGAGCCAAACCAGCCAGGGCAGTGGATTTTTTTAAAGTATGTTTTTATTGATTTTTTAGAGAGAAAGGAAGGGAGAAAGAGATAGAAACATTGATGTGAGAGAGAAACATCGATCTACTGCCTCCTGCGTGTTCCCTACTAAGGATCGAGCCCAAAACCTGGTCATGTGCCCTGACCAGGAATCGAACTGGCAACCTCTTGGTGCATGCTCAACCACTGAGTCACACCAGCCAGGCTGAAATACTTCCTTTTTTAACTACATACTGTGCAAGTCTGGGGTTTCTTCATTTACTTCAACTACATATTGCAACAGAATGTAGAGCAAATATAAGAATTCAACTATCTTTCATTGAGCTGGATATTAAAGAGATTTGTAAAAAATTTAAAACAATGCCACTCTTCACATTAAATTATTTTGTTTTGGAAAATATTTTAATAAAAATAAGTTATTTACGTTAACATATAACAGGTTTACTTTTATTTCTAAATGAATTAATATATATTTTTAAATTTCTTGGTTTTAATTTCTAATTATAGTAAATATCAATAAATATAACCAATATAAACAAAAGCATCTTAGAGTACTCAGTCGTTTTTAAGAGGGTAGAAGGGTACTCAGACCAAAAAGTTGGCAAACTACTAGTTTCATGATTCTCAACTGTGGCTACACACTTGAACCATCTGGAAAAATGTTAATAAAATAAGATTGTCTGGGCCCCACCCTAGACCAGTTAAATCTGAATATTTGAAGATGTGAACCAGGCATCAGTCATTTTTAAAAGCTATGCACCAGGTGATTTTAGTGTACAGCCAGGATTGAGAACTATAGTAATTATCTTGGCCAACCAGTTGGTGGATTGGAAGAAATTGCTTTTCTTTGAGAGAGACACTCTTGCCTTGTAGCTAAACCAATAGTGACTCCCTGACAACTAAAGGAGATGTAAAGGAGCGTCCATTTGCTCTTAGATGTGTTCTTGCTCAGATTGTTGTTAGAGGAGTGAAGGAAGGAATCAACAAATGTGTAGAAAAATATTATAAATTTACAGCCTACTATGAAACCAATAGCTATTTTATTTCTCTCTTTGCTGTACATTTCTCAGCCAAGTGTTTTTAAATTCTGTATGGAAAACATTGTCTTCTGGATTTCCATTAAGTGAGGAAGTATGTTTGTTCTGTTATATGATCTACTTGGAATTTCTTAAACATAGGGAAAT
Source organism: Molossus molossus (assembly GCF_014108415.1). Lineage (NCBI taxonomy): Eukaryota > Metazoa > Chordata > Mammalia > Chiroptera > Molossidae > Molossus > Molossus molossus. Next base: position 35,507,612 of record NW_023425357.1, on the reverse strand, counting down.
ATATTTAGAAGTGAATAAATTGAACTGTATTAAGTGGTTGTCATGAAACAAAATGTTGAATAGTTTAATGACCCTAAGGAAAATTACTTTCCTCTTTATTTTTTCCACATGTGTACTTACATCACTGTTGTTGTTTTTTTAGCAGTTTCATTGAGATATAATATGCATACCATATGATTCACCCATTGAAAGTGTAAAGCTTAATGATTTTTAGTATGTTCACAGAGTTGTACAACCATCACCACAATCAATATTAGGCCACTTTAATCACCTCAAAAAGAAACTCCTTACCCATTAGCAGTCACTCCTTCTTTTCCCCTCCCCCTGCCCTAGGCAACCACAGATTTACTTTCTGTCTATGGATTTGCCTATTCCATATAAATGGAATCATACATTTTATGTCTTCAAGGTTCACCCATGTAGCAGGTATCACAACTTCATTATTTTTTATGGTTGAATAATATTCCATTGTTTGGGTATACCACATTTTGTTTATCCATTCATCAGTCAATGGACATTTGGGTTATTTCTACTTTTTGGCTATTATAAATAATACTTCTGTGAACATTAGTGAACAAGTTTTTGTGCTAACATATGTTTTTAGTTTCCTGGGGACAAACCTAGTATCTAATACCTATCCTAGACTTAGTATTTCTAAAAACAAATCTTGTGTTTCTCTGACAAACCTGTTCTTCCTGTATTCTTTTCTATTTACTTAATAGAAAAACCTTTTCATGTGCTTATTTTCCATCTATATATCATCTTTGATGAGGTGGTTGTTCAGATCTTTTTCCCTTTTTTTTTTTCAGTATTGTTAACTCCAAAGATTTTTTAAATTATATTTATATTTACCACCTTAACTATTTTTAAGTGTACAACAGTACTAATGTTAACTATATATACATTGTTGCACAACAGATTACTAGAGCTTCCTATTCTTTTTATTTCTTTATTGACCCTAGAGAGAGAAATGGAGAGGGAGAGAGAGACAGAAACATCAGTGAGAGAGAACATTGATTGGCTGCCTTCTGCATGCCCCCAACAGGGGATTTGGCCCACAACCTGGACATGTGCCCTGACCAGGAATCAAACCGGCAACCTCTTGGTGCATGGGTCAACGCTCAACCACTGAGCCACACCAGCCGGGCAAGCTTTCTAATATTACAAAACTGAGACTCCATTTCCCCATCCAACCCAGTCTCTGGTAACCACACTCTACTTTCTATTTCTCTGAGTTTGATTATTTTGGATACCTCTTATAACTGGAGTCATGTGGTGTTTGTTGTTTTGTGACTGACTTTATTTTACTTAGCATAGTGTCCTTAAGGTTCATCTGTGTTGTAGTATATGACAGAATTTCCTTCTTTTTAAGACTTAATAGTATTCTATTGTATGTTGACACCACATTTTCTTTCTTTTTTTTTAATCATCATCTGAGAATATTTTTCTATTTATATTCAGATAGAGTGGGAGGGAGGGAAAGAGAGAGAAACATCAGTGGGAGAGGGATACATCAACTGGTTGCTTCCCACATGACACTGACCAGGGCCAGGGACAAACCACAACCGAGGTACGTGCTGTTGACCGGAATTGAACCTGCGACTCTTTGGTCCGCAGGCTGATGCTCTAACTGCTGAGCCAACCCGGCCAGGGTGACACTACATTTTCTTTAGCCATCCATGCTTCAGTAGACATTTAGGTTGTTTCCACTTCTTGGTTATTGTGGATAATGCTTCAGCAAACGTGGGCTTGAAATATCTCCTCAAGAGCCTGATTTCAATTCTTTTGGCTATATAACAAGAAGTGAGTTATTTTGCCCATTTTTAAACTGAGTTTTTTTGTTTTTTGGTTGTTGAGTTTTAAGAGTTCTGTGTATATTTTGGATACCAGTCATTTATCAGATATATGTTTTTCATATTTTTTTCTTCTATTCTGTGGCTTGTCTTTTCATTCTTTTATCCATGTCCTTCAAAGAGCAGAAGTTTTTACTTGAGGAAGTCCAACTTACTGATATTCTCTTTCATGGATTGTGCTTTTATTTACTTATTTTTTCTTTATATATTTATTGATTGTTTAGAGAGGGGAAGAGAGAGATAGAAATATCTATGTATGTGAGAGAGAAACATTGATTGGCTGCCTCCTGCATGCCCCCTACTAGGAATCAAGCCTGCAGCCCAGGCACGTGCCCTGACCAGGAATCGAACCAGGACCTCTCAGTCCATGGGAGACCACTCAGTCCACTGAACCACACTGGCCAGGCCATGGATCGTGCTTTTAGTGTATTATTTTAGATCACCTACACTTTCTTTCAAGGTGTCTTACAGAAATGTTATACTTTTGCATTTTACATTTAGATCTAAGATTAATTTTGACTTAATATTTGTGAAAACTGTAAGGTCTTCCAAAACAGCACCAGACGCAGATGAGTTCCCTGGTGAATTTTACCAAACATTTAAGGAAGAAATTTCATAGAATCTCTTTCAGAGGATAAGAGCAGAGGCAATACTTCCTAACTCATTCCATGAGGCCAGCATTACCCTAATACCAAAACCAGATAAACATTACCAGAAAAGAAAACTAAAGACCAAGATCTTTCATAAACATAGATGCAAAAATCCTCAACAAAATACTAGCAAATCAAATCCAAAAAAGTATAAAGGAGTTATACACCACAACCAAGTGAAGTTTTTTTCAGGTATGCAAGGCTAGTTCAACATTTGAAAATCCATTAATGTAACTCATTGTATAAACAAGCTAAAAAAGAATCACATGGTACTATCGAGAGATTTAGAAATGCATTTGACACAATCCAGCACCCATTCATGATAAAAATCCTCAGTAAACTAGCAGTAGAGGGGAACTTTCTCAATTTATTAAAAACTATGTATAAAAAAATCTACATCTAACATCATACTTGGGGGTGACAAACAAAGCTTTCCCACTAAGATCAGGTACAAGGCAAGGATGTCCCCTCTTGACACTCCTGTTCAACATCATACTGAAATTCCTTGCTAATGCCATAAGGCAAGAAGAGGAAGTAAAAGGTATGCAGATTGAGAAGGAAGATACAAAACTCTCTTTGTTCACAGATTACATGATCATCTATGTCAAAAACCCAAAGCAATTGACCAAAAAACTCTTGGAACTAATAAACGATTATAGCAATGTTGCAAAATACAAGGTTAACATACAAAACTTAGTTGCTTTTCTGTATACTAGCAAAGAACAAGTGGAGTTTGAAATTAAAATACAGCCCTGGCCGGTTTGGCTCAGCAGTTAGTGCGTTGGCCCGCGGACCAGAGAGGTCCGGGTTCAGTTCCCGCTAAGGGCACGAACCTCAGTTGCAGTTTGTCCCCGACCCAGTTGGGGTCATGTGGGTGGCAGCCACTCGGTGTGTGTCTCTCACATTGATGTTTCTCTCTCTCTCTTCTTCCCTCTCTCCCTCCAACTCTATCTGAAGATAAGTGCAAAAAAAAGGATAAAAAAAAAAAGCAATGCCATTTATATTAGCACCCCCAAAAATGAAATACTTAGGTATAAATCTAAAATATGTTTAAGATATATGTGAGGAAAACTATAAAACTCTGATGAACAAAATCAAACAAGAATTAAATAAATGGAGAGATATTCTATTTCCATATTCATAGATAGGAAGCCATAACATTGTCAACATATCAGTTAGTTCTTCCCAAATTAATCTATAGATTGATTCAATATAATTTCAATAAAAATTCTAGCAAGTTAGCCTGGCCGGTGTGGCTCAGTGGTTGAGCGTCAACTCATGCACCAAGAGGTCGTTGGTTCGATTCCTGGGCAGGGGACACACCCAGGTTGTGGGCCCAGTTCCCAGTGGAAGACATGCAGGAGGTGGCCAATTGATGTTCTCTTATCAATGTTTCTATCTCTCTCTCCCTCTCCCTTCTCTCTAAAATCAATAGAGAAAAAAAATTTTTTTTAAATTCTAGTAGTTATTTACGGATATTGACAAACTGATTGTAAAGTTTTTATGGAGAGGCAAAAGACCAGAGTAACCGACATAATATTAAAGAAGAACAAAATTAAAGGACTGATACTACCCAACTTTAAGGCTTGCTATAAAATTATACTTAATCAAGACAGTGTAGTTTTGGTGAAAGAATAGATAGATATAGATCAATGCAAGAGAATGAAGAACCCAGAATTAGTCCCCTATAAATATAGTCAACTGATCTTTGACAAAGGAGAAAAGGCAATACAATGGAGCAAAGATAGTCTCTTCAACAAATGGTGCTAGAACAAGTAGACGTCAACATGGGGGAGAAAAACGAATCTAGGCACAGAACTCACACCCTTCACAAAATTAACTCAAAATGCAAAACTATAAATTTCCTAGAAGATAACATGGGAGAAAACCTGTATGACCTTGGGTGTATTGATGGCTTTTTTGGATAACACCAAGGACATACATGAAAGAAATCATTGATAAGCTATACTTCATTAAAATTTAAAATGTCTGTCCTGACCGGGTAGCTCAGTTGGTTCGAGTGTCATCTCGATATACCAACATTATGGGTTTGATCCCATCAGGGCACATACAAGAATCAATCAATCGCCCTGGCCGGTTTGGCTCAGCGGTTGGAGCGTCGGCCTGTGGTCCAGAGAGACCCGGGTTTGGTTCCCACTAAGGGCACGTACCTCGGTTGCAGTTTGTCCCCGGCCCTGGTTGGTCGTGCGGGTGGCAGCCACTCGATGTGCCCCTTCACATCGATGTTTCTCTCTCTCTCTCTCCCTCCCGCTCTATCTGAACAAAAAAATGGAAAAATGTCCTCGGGTGAGGATAAAAAAAAAAAAAAAAAAGAATCAATCAATCAATCATAAATAAGTGGAACAACAAATCGCAAATTGGTGTCTCTCTCAAAAAAAATTAAATTAAAATTTCTGCTCTGGAAAAGACAATAATAACCTGGTCAGTGTGGCTCAGTGGTTGAGTGTCAACCTATGCACCTAGAGGTCGCCAGTTCAATTCCTGGTAAGGGCATATGCCCAGGTTATTCCTGGCAAATCCCCAGTGGGAGGCATGCAGGAGGCAGCCAACCAATGTTTTTTCTTATTTTTATTTTATTTATTTATTTATTTTTTATCCTCTCCCGAGGACATTTTTTGATATTTTGTTCAGAGAGAGGAGGAGAGAGAGAGAGAGAAACATCGATGTGAAAGGGACACATCGAGTGGTTGCCACCCACACGACGCAACCAGGGCCGGGGACAAACTGCAACTAAGGTACATGCCCTTAGCGGAAACCGAACCCAGGTCTCTCCGGACCGCAGCCGCACCGCAGACCAACACTCTAACCGCTGAGCCAAACCGGCCAGGGCTAACCAAGTTTCTTTCTCATCGATGTTTTCATCTCTCTCCCCCTCTTCCTTCCTCTCTCTCTAAAATCAATAAAAATATATTGCAAAAACATGTTCACACAAAAAGCAGCAAAAAGATGTTTATAGCAGCTTTATGCGTAGTTGCCAAAACATGGAAGCAACCAAGATGTCTTCAGTAGGTAAATGGATAAATAAACTGGTACATCCAGACAGTGAAATATTATTCAGAGCTAAAAAGAAATGAACTATCAAGCAATGAAAAAACATGGAGGAAATTTAAATGCATATTACTAAGTAAATGAAGCCAATCTGACAAGGCTTTATACTGTATGAGTCCAACAATATGACATCCTGGAAAAGGCAAAACAGTGTAGTCAATAAAAAGATCAGTGGTTGCTGAGGGAGGGGAAGGATGAATAAGCAGAGTACTGAGGATTTGGGGGAGGGCAGTGAAAATACTCTGTATATATTATAATGATGGGTATATGTCATTATACATTTGTCCAAACCTATAGAATGTACAACACCAAGAGTGAGCCTTAAAGTAAACTATGGACTTTGGGTGATCATGATGTGTCAATGTAGATTCATCCTTGGTTACAAAAAAATAGTACTACTCTGGTGAGTGATAGATAATGTAGGCAGCTATGCATGTGTAGGGGCTTATCATTTCCTAATCAAAATAGAATCTTTTGCTAATATACATAGCCTCTTGGGGGCATAAAAATGCTGGTGGGAAATTGAGAGCTTGGCCCACCAGCCCTGTGTTCTGCCTGTGACACCAAGGGTCATTTTATTTTATTTTTTTAAATATGTTTTTAATGAGCCTGGCCAGTGTGGCTCAGTGGTTGAATTGTCAACCCCATGCACCAAGAGGTCTCCAGTTCTATTCCCAGTCAGGGCACACGTACAGGTTGTAGGCCAAATCCCCATTTGGGGCATGCAAGAGGCAGACCAATCAATGTTCTCTTTCATTGATGTTTCTATCTCTCTCTCTCTCTCTCTCCCTCTCTAAAATCAATAAAGAAAAATTTTTTTAAAATATATTTTTATTCATTTTTTAAAGAGAGAGGAAAGGAGAGAGATAGAAACATTGATGTGAGAGACAGACATTGATTGCTGCCTTCTACATCCCCGGGGATCTAGCCCACAACCGTGCATGTGCCCTGATCGGGAATCAAACTGGGACCTCTCAGTCCATGGGACGTCACTCATTCCACTGAGCCACATTGGCCAGGCCCAGTGGTTGTTATTTTGAAATGTACTTTTTTAGACACTGCTTATAACTTTTATAATTTTATGCATATTAGTCAGTATAAATTGTTGATATTTTCCTGTAATAGTACATTAATTACTTTTAATCTTTGCTCTGTTTGTGGTTCTAGATTGGTTCATTCTGGCTCTGGATGTCGATCACCCTCCCTTGGTTCTGACCTTACATTTGCTACCAGGACAGGCTCTCGGCAGGGCATTGAGATGCATCTCTTCAGGGTGGAGACACATCGGGATCTGTCGACCTGGACCAGGATACTTGTTCAGGGTTGTCATGCTGCTGCTGAGCTCATCAAGGAGGTGTCTCTAGGTATGGATCCTGGCATTTCATTTCTAATAGTAATTAAAGGGAACTGTTGTTATACATAAAGTAAAAACCATTGTCATGTGTACCAGACTTTAAAATGTGCTGAAATGGCAGCTTAAAGTGATAATGATGGGAAGAAACCTGTTTTTTTTTTTTGTTTCAATAGCAAAGGTTTTCTGAGCCAGTACATAGCTCTGAACACATCATAAAACCCTCTGTACCAAACGGCAGTTTGTTTTGTTTGTTTGTTTTTCTTTCTTTCTTTCTTTAAATCTTCACCCGACGATATGTTTCTATTTATCTTCAGATAGAGTGGGAGGGAGTGGGGGAGAGAGAGAGGGAGAGAGAGAAAAATATCAATGCAAGAGAGACACATTGACTGGTCGCCTCCTGCATGATCCGAACCAGGTCCAGGGATGAACCGCAACTGAGGTACATGCCCTTGACCAGAATCAAACCCACAACTCATTGGTCTGTGGGCTGGTGCTCTAACCACTGAGCAAAACCGGCCAGGGCCCAGATGGCAGTTTTACTGTTCATCATTTTAAGTCATATGATAATATAAGGACTCATTTACCAAGTAGTAGATGCATTAACCCTCTAGTTGAGATTTGGAATATAAGATATGGATAGATACCCTTAAAATAAGAGCATCTGGCAAAGCTTATGGTTGCAGAAAAGTAATTTGAAATAGGAGTTTATCTTCAAAAGTTTGAAGATCTGCGCCCAATATTACTGAAATAAATTCTCAACCTGGGGGAGGCGACCCCTTTGGGGGTTGAACGACCCTTTCACAGGGGTCGCCTAAGACATAACAGTAGCAAAATTACAGTTATGAAATAGCAACGAAAATAATTTTATGGTTGGGGGTCACCACAGCATGAGCAACTGTAATAAAGGGTCACAGCATTAGGAAGGTTGAGAGCCAAGGAATTAATTCTGATGTTCTCTTCCTATTCTTGAAGCGCCCTCTTGTGGCTTGTCTATGTGAATTGGGATATGGTTTTATGTATACGTATAGAGTAAGTTTGTGCATGTGTTAGGTACCATATATATGTATAGATGTTTCCAGATTGCTTTTTTTTTTTTTAATAGGAACAGAACAGTAAAAATTAACATACAATTACAGTTTCTAATATAGTTTGGATTACTTTAAATGTTTTGGTTATAAGTTAGTTTACTTAATTTTGCTTCTTTTATCTATGATTTTATTTTATAAACCTAGTTTTACAGAATTTATATAAAAAGAGAAAATGTTTCAAGAGCAGAATGTCTTGTGATTTGTCTTTCTTTCTGTTGCTTTTTGAAAGTGAGGGAGCTCCATAGTTTGAGAACTGTATGGGGAGCATTTCTATGGGTCATCATCTAACATTGGAACGGGGACAGAGTTTTTTTTGTTTTGTTTTGTTTTGAATGTAATAAAAAATTTTTGACGCCCTGGCTGGTTTGCCTCAGCAGTTAGAATGTCAGCCCGCGGACCAAAGAGTTTCAGTTTTGATTCCAGTCAAGGGCACGTAGCTTGGTTGCAATTGAATCCCTAGCCCTAGTTGGGGTTGTACAGGAGGCAATCAATCGATGTGCCTCTCTCACATCAATATTTCTCTCTATCTCCCTCCTACTCTATCTGAAAATCAGTGGAAAAATATACTCAGATCAGGATTAAAAAAACAAAAAATGCTTTTATTGATTTTTTTGGAGAAAGAGGAAGGGAGTGAATGATAGAAACATCAATGTGAAAGAGAAACATCTATTGGCTGCTTCCTGCATGCCCCCTACTGGGGAATACAGTCCACATCCCAGGCATATGCCCTGACCAGGAATTAAACTGGGACCTCTCAGTCCATGAGATGGACGTCATTCAATCCACTGAGCCACACCGGCTGGGCAAGAGAGTTTTTTAATGTTGTCAGACGATGCAAATCTTCATCTGTTTAGGACCAGCTTCATATTTCCTTCACAGCCACAATGATGATTCAAGCAGTAACACCAGTGACTAGTAAGAACCCACTGTGGATTTTCACCAAAGCTACCACATCCACACTGTCTTCCTCATTTGTCTATCTTCTGTCTGTTTTCTCTGTGGAGTGGTTGGTCACCACATTAAGGACTATGTGGCTCTGGTTTTCTTCTTGACCACAGAATGTGCTTTCCGGGATGGGCCAGTCATCAGTGTGAAGGTCCGTGATGCTCTGTGTTCCCATGAGGAGCCTCTGTGTTCCTGTGAAGAGCTCATCAGACTCTTCACTGGCATCTGGGGTCATCATATCTTCTCCAAGGATCCAGAAAGATATGCTTCCCAAATAATGAGTACAACTTGGATTTTTAACATTCTTTAGTTTTAGGTTGTTTCTTTGGTGTCTGGCAGCTAAACTGCACATTGTAGGAAATCAAAATCTGTCTAGTCCATGGCTTACAGTTGTTTAAATAGAGATGGCTTAAGGAGAGGGAGAATAGGGACGGGCTGGTTCCTTATATTTTTAAGTAGACAAAAGAAAAATTTTTAGGTAATTTTGAACTTTTTTGTTCTCATTCATAGCTGTATTTTAATATTACCTTGGTAATACTTTCATTTTCACAATTCGGGTCAACTGGTGTACTGTAACTGTTAATCACTTACTCAGTATGTAGACCTGTGTCAGATATATTAAACTGGCTAAACATAAACCACTTTGATGAAAGTCAGTTTCTTTAAAATGTGTGTGTGTGTGTGCACATACTCGTGTATGTACACTTAGTTTATTAGGTGTTATGTGTATGCTTAGTGTGCACATACACTTTCACATATATACACACATATGCACATAAGACAAGCAAGTCCTTCAGATACATGTCAGCACTTTCTGTTCCATTGTTAGGAGAGTCAGAAGGGGTCATTGAAAACTATAATTGTGGCACATTGTATCACATATCCAGATATTCATGGCCTAAAGAAAGTTAGATAGTTGACAAAAAATCACTTAAGCTCTATTTTCTTGTCTCTTATGTGTTTTGGTTATAGATGATTCATTTAGAAAAATTTCAGTGACTACCTACAAGATTTGACTAGTGAATGTAATACATGATCTTCATAATGTTCATTTAGTTTTAAGCCTCTATTAGATTAGATTATAAGGCCTTTTTTCTTTTTTTTTTTTTTAATCTTTATTGTTGAATGTATTACAGATGTTCCTCATTTTTCCCCCATTGACCCCCACCTCCCCATTCCTGTCCCCCCTTCCGCCTTTTCCCACACTATTGTCTGTGTCCATGGGTTATGCTTATAAGTTCTTTGGTTTATTTCTCCCCCCCCCCCCCCCAACCCCTTTCCCTTTGAGGTTTGTCAGTCTAGCAATGAATTTGTACTTCTTAATCCCCTCACCTATTTCACCCATTCTCCCAACCCCCCTCTCATCTGGCAACCAACAAAATGTTCTCTGTATTTATGAGAATGTTTCTGCTCTGCCTGTTCATTTTGTTTGTGGATTCCATTGTCAATAGATATGTATTCATTGCCATTTTGTTTGTTCATATATTTTATCTTTTTCTTCAAAAAGACCCTTCATCATATCATATAACAACGGTTTGGTGGTGATGAACTCCTTTAGCTTTTTCTTGTCTGGGAAATTCTTTACATGGCCATCGATTCTAAATGACAGCTTTGCAGGATAGAGTAATCTTGGTTGTAGGTTCTTGCTTTTCATCACTCTGAATATTTCTTGCCACTCCCTTCTGGCCTGCAAAGTTTCTTTTGAGAAATCAGCTTACAGCCTTATGGGAACTCCCTTGTAGGGAACTAACGGCTTTTCTCTTGCTGCTTTTAAGATTCTCTCTTTGTCTTGAACCTTTTGCATTTTGATGATGATGTGTCTTAGTGTGGGCCTCTTGGGGTTCATCTTGTTTGGGACTCTGTGCTTCCTGGACTTGTATGTCTGTTTCCTTCACCAAGTTAGGAAAGTTTTCTGCCATTATTGTTTCAAATAGGTTTTCAATTTCTTGTTCTCTCTCTTCTCCTTCTGGCACCCCCAAGATGCGAATGTTGGCACACTTGAAGTTGTCCCAGAGGCTCCTTACACTATCCTCATTTTTTTGGATTCTTTTTTTTTTGCTGTTCTGATTGGGTGTTTTTTGCTTCTTTATAATCCAAATCAATGGTTTGCTTCTTGGATTTACGTACTCTACTATTGAATCTATGTCAATTATTCTTTATTTCAGTTAATGCCCCCTTCATTTCTGACTGTGCATCCATAATTTGGTCCCTTTTTTATTCTCTTGAGGCCCTCACTAAGTTCATTGAGCATCCTTATAAGCAGTATTTTGAACTCAGTATCTGTTAGGTTGCTTATCTCCATTTCGCTTAATTATTTTCTTGGGGTCTTTTTCTGTTCTTTCATTTAGGACCTGTTTCTTTGTCTCCTCATTTTGGCTGCCTCCCTGTGTTTGTTTCTGTGTATTACTTAACAAGCGGTATGGGGCTAGCTGAGACCAGATGCTGCTCGTTTGAAAGAATTTAGGAAAAACCTGAAGCAGGAGCCAAGACAGGCCAATCCTATGGTTAAGCAAGTGCCAACAGCTTGGGTGGGCCTGAAAGTTGGGTGGGGCGGGCCTCAGGGAGTCACCAGGGCGGGGCTACCAGTGTGAGCCAGGTTGCTGGAGTCCCAGATATGGCGACTGTCTGCCGCCCCAGGGCAGGGCTCACCAAAGGAACAAAGGCCTCTGACAGCACACCTGTCCAGGAGAAAGCCCCCTCTCCAGCCCTGCTCCAGTGCCAAACAGCTCAGTTCTTCCCTGTATGTCTCTGGTGCCCCTCAAGCTGCCTCTCCTCCAAGCTTAGAGGGAGTGAGTCCGATAAGTCCGTGCACGGGCCCTTTAAGGAGCTGCCTGGGGCTCCAGCCGCGTCAGCCTCCCTGAGCCTCAGTTCCCGATGGTTTTTTCAGCCAGAAGTTATGGGGGCTTCTCTTCCTGGCACTGGAACCCTGAGTAGGCGTCTGGTATGGGATGGGTACCCCTCAGTCCTCAGGGAGGACCCTCCCAGCCGAGGTGTCCTCCTGATTTTTATCCGCCACACGTGGGTGTGGGACCAGCCCATCTGCCTCCGCCCCTCCTACCAGTTTCAATGTGGCTGCTGCTTTAATTCCGTAGTTGTAGGACTTCTGTTCAGCTCGATTTCAGGCGGTTTTGAATGATGGTTGTTCTGTAGTTTAGTTGTAACTTTGATGTGGTTGTGGGAGGACGCGATACCACGTTTACCTACCCGCCATCTTGACCGGAAGTCTCAGGACTTTTTTCTTTTTTTTTTTAATCCTCACCCGAGGACATTTTTCCATTTTTTGTACAGATAGAGTGGGAGGGAGAGAGAGGAAGAGATAGAGAGAGAGAAACATCGATGTGAAAGGGACACATTGAGTGGCCGCCACCGCACGACCAACCAGGGCCGGGGACACACTGCAACCGAAGTACGTGCCCTTAGCGGGAACTGAACCCGGGTCTCTCTGGACCGCAGGCCGACGCTCTAACCGCTGAGCCAAACCAGCCAGGGCAGGACTTTTTTCTTTTAGCAAAGATGAACTTCAAGATGACTAAGCAGAGAATGCAATTAACTCCCTTAGGTCCATAAAACCATTTCCATTAGTCATAGGGATTGAAAATATGAAAATACATATATGTGTGTAGTTTTTTGAACTTAGTAAGTATGCTTTTAAAAGGTTTAATGTCATTATACCAATTATCCAAGCTATTAAAGTTTTTAAATCATGCAGGAACTTCATGAAGATGCTCTATATTTCTATAACTTTGGTGATATGTACTAAGAAGTCATAGATATAGGTAGGAATTGCATTAATAAATATGCAGAAAATCTGCAAGAGGAGAAGGAATATGGGCATTTAAAAGTATTTATGTTTGCCCTGGCCAATTTGGCTCAGCGGATAGAGCATCAGCCTGCAGACCAATGAGTCACGGGTTCGATTCTGGTCAAGGGCACGTACCACAGATGCGGTTCGTCCCCAGCCCTGGTTGAGTTGTGTAGGAGGTAACCAGTCGATGTGGCTCTATCACATTGATGTTTCTCTCTGTCTCTCTCTCCCCTGCTCCCACTCTATCTGGTGATAAATAGAAAAATATCCTCAGGTGAGGAATAAAAACAAAAACTAAATAAATGAATGAATAAATAAAAGGATTTATGTTGTCCTGGCTGGTGTGGCTCAGTGGTTGAGCATCGATCCTTGCACCAAGAGTGCCAGTTTGATTCCCAGCCAGGGCACATGCCCAGGTTATGAGCCAGATCCCCAGTAGGGAGCATGTAAGAGGTGGCCAATTGATGTTCTCTCTCATCAATGTTTCTATCTCTCCCTTCCTTTCTCTCTAAAATCAATAAAGGAAAAACAAATTAAATAAATAAATAAAAGTATGTTGTTAGCATTATGTAAGGAAAGAGTTTGCTGTAACCATGTTATTTACAGTTTTATAGAAATTCTCTTGAATACCTTTTTATTCATGTACTCAGAAAATATTAAGTGTATTCTCTGTGCTTTTGACTATACTAAAATAAATAAGGTAGGAATAGCCTCTGCCTTTGAAGTAGGAAGGACAGAAAGAGAAGAACAGTAGGTATATATTAAGGTTGTTAGAAGTCATAAATAAGATACATGTTATATAACCCTAACACACAACCCTGTAAGGCAAATTTTATTACCTCCATTTTCAAGATGCAGGAACTAGGGGTAGTGTGGCTGGGACTTGAATTCGAGACTTCAAAACAGTGCCTCAAGCGCCTGCATTTACCTCTCTAAATGACTCATTCTTATGGCCAAGTTAAACTCCTGAAAGGCATATACATTATTGGTTTTTCTTAATTCATTAAATCAATAAATGTTTACTGAGTATGTTATTAGTTACAAAGCTCTTCTTGGTAATGACAGAAATAAAAATAAATAAAACTTTTCTCATGCTTTTGACCAAATAGCTATAAGAAAGGAATGTAGTGTCATGTTTTCCTTTGTAACCCTGTGTATGATTAGCCTGATGATTATACTTGATGGACTGGCTTTTCTTATGTGCAGTAATGGATAGTGTTGCCTCAGTCTTTGATAGAGTCATGAGCAGTCAGACCAGGTTGAACCTGTGAAACTCACTTCCTCTGAGTTGTTCTGAATGCCCAGAGGAGCCCACATGGCCCTGCAGCTGCTAAAGGGTCTTGCTGGAAACACTGGAGTCCCCAGAGCCCTCCTCCCAAGTAACTGGCACCAGAGCAGCAGAAACAGGATTTGCAGGATAGAATTTCTTTGACATCAGAGTCTTAGTCCTTCATGATACACTGCTAACTACCAGCAGTTAGAAAGACACAAAATAGAAAACACAAGTTGTATTTACTAGTATTCATCTTGGTGTGACACTAATAGATTTATTATTAATTAATGAGCTTTTTATTCTCTTAGCTTAAAATTTATTTATTTTTTTTACTATTAAGGGAGCTGCTTTAATATGTGTCATTACACTCAACAGTATCCTTGTGGTTTGAAAAAGCCAATGTCCCATCCACTTAGCAGATTGTGAAGCTGTAGCCAGAGCAGTAGAAGGAAAACCAGGGCGGGTGATGACAGTAAGTGTCACGGAAGCCAAAGGAAGAGTATTCAAGAAGAGGAATAACCAGTAGGGTTAAATGTATCAGTTGAATGATTTAGGTTGCAATTAACAGAAAATGCCCTCTCAAAATAGATTAAACATTAAAGAAATGTATTCCCTTACATAAAAGAGAGGAACAAGAGTAAAAGGAGGGCGGTGTGGTGTTTTCTCTTCCCAATCACAGTTTTCAGTCAGAGCCCATTTGGTTCATATGCACACCCTGGACCAACGCCAATCACCAGGTGAAAGCCAGGTTGACTGGCCCAGGGGCTATCTACCCTTGAAGTTGAGGTCACTCTTCTCTGAAATACATTAGGAGAAAGTAGAAACCTGAATAAAATTGGGGTTTGGCTGTAAAGTAAGAATGGAGATAGAGAAGCTAGGTAGATAGCCAACAATGAGCACTGCAAGTATCAAGTAAGATGAGGGCTGAAGAAGCAGGTTGGATTTAGCAATATGGAGATAATTGGTGCCCTTAAGAGAGACTCTTGGGGGCGTGATGGCACACTGCAGAGGGCTGAAGATTGAATGGGGGAAGAGGGTGAAATGTAGGTAAACTGAGTGTAGACAGCTCTTTCCACAAGTTTTTCTGTGAAGAGGAGAGGAGACTGATAAAAAGAGGAAGGTAAGGAGTTGAGTAGAGGTGTTTCTTTTAATGAGAGAGACTTTGAACATTTTAAAAAATTAATGGAGGGATCTGGTTTAGAGGGAAATGTTGAAAATGGCAAGAGGAAAAAGGAATAATCAGTCTTGTACAGTTTCTGAGAAGGTAGGAGTGGACCAGATCCAAAGCACAAGGGGGGCTTGGCCTTAGCCTAGAAGAGGAAGAGATGGGAGAGGGGAGAGGCTGGGTGGAGCTGTATATCCACATCTTAGCTGTTGAAGTGGGCATTGCCTTTTCTCCTGAGTAATGTGTGCTGTGGACGTTTCTGGCTTTTACTTCATCCCTAACTTCAAGTGCAATTACAGGCTACTTTTATATTGTTTGACTTTTTAAAGTTATATCTTGTATAACAGGGGGGAATTTTTTTTTTTTTTTTGGCCTAGGAAGCCATTAGTTAGTTTCATACACCAAAACCATCACTGTAAAGAATTTTACAATATCATATTACTGAAAAGCTGGGAGAAATAGCAGACTTTTAGTTAGGATTTCCTGTGAAAGTCAAGGGCCAAAAATAATGGATTTTACCAGGGCCTAAATATTGACCCTCTTGTCTGAATCCCAATGTCTTTTATTTGCCTGATTAAATAAGATTAGCATAATTATCAGGAATTGTACCCAAAAACATGTATTAATGCTTCAGATCAGTGGTTTTCAACTCCAACTTCACAGTGGGATAACCTGGAAAGCTTTTTAATCATTTTGAGACCCAAGTTCTACCTACATAGGTTTTAATTCAGTTGACAAGGGCATTAAAAGGTCCACAGATTGCCCTGGCCCAGTTTGGCTCAGCGGTTAGAGCGTCGGCCTGCGGTCCGGAGAGACCCGGGTTCGGTTCCTGCTAAGGGCACGTACTTCGGTTGTAGTTTGATCCTGGCCCTGGTTGGTCGTGCGGGTGGCAGCCACTCGATGTGTCCCTTCACGTCGATGTTTCTCTCTCTCTCTTCCTCTCTCTCTCTTCCTCTCTCTCCCTCCCACTCTATCTGTACAAAAAATGGAAAAATATCCTCGGGTGAGGATAAAAAAAAAAAAAAAAAAGAAAAAAAAAAAAAAAAGGTCCACAGATTATCTGAACCGTTAATGGTTTGAGAACCACTACTTCAGATTATCAAAATAAATTCAATTAAAAGTTAAAAAAGAAATTAAGCCCTGGCCAGTTTGGCTAAGCAGTTAGAGCGTCAGCCTATGGTCCAGAGAAACCCTGGTTCAGTTCCCACTAGGGGGCGCATACCTCGGTTGCAGTTGGGTTGTGTGGTTGGCAGCCACTCGATGTGTACCTTTCACATCGATGTCTGTCTCTCTCTCTCTCTCTCTCTCTCTCTCTCTCTCTCTCCCTCTCTCTCTCTCCTTCTCCCTCTCTCTCTCTCCCACTCTATCTGAACAAAAAATGGAAAAATGTCCTCAAGTGAGGATTAAAAAAAATTAAAAATAAACAAATATATACAATTCTGAATATACTAAAACCATTGAGCTGTGTACTTGAAATGGGTGAATTGTAGAGTGTGTGAATTATATAGCAATAAAGCTATTATTAAAAAATAAATCAGCCCTGGCCAGTTTACTCAGTGGTTAGAGCATCAGCCTGTGGTCCAGAGAGACCTGGGTTCAGTTTCCGCTAAGGGCATGTACCTTGGTTGCAGTTTGTCCCCAGCCCTGGTTGGTTGTGTGGGTGGCAGCCACTCGATGTGTCCCTTTCACGTCGATGTTTCTCTCTCTCCCTCTCCCTTCCTCTCTCTAAAATAAATAAAGAAAAAATATTTAAATAAATAAATAAATCAGTATAGCCCTGGCCAGTTTGGCTCAGCAGTTAGAGCATCAGCCCTCGGACCAAAGAGTCTCAGGTTTGATTCCGGTCAAGGACATGTACCTTGGTTGCAGTTCAGTCCCCGGTCCTGGTTAGGGTCATGTGGGAGGCAACTGATCAATGTATCTCTCTCACATCAATGCTTTTCTCTCTCTCCCTCCCACTCTATCTGAAGATAAATGGAAAAACATCCTCAGGTGAGGATTTAAAAAAATAAATAAATCAGTATAAGAATTGAAACCTTGAAAGTAAAGTCAGAATTTTCAAGTACAGTGATTCATGATACAGGGAGAGTCTCATCAGAGAACTGTGTTTAGAATGATTGAGCTTGGATGAGTACATATGGTAAACTTAGGATTCCTGGTTTAATGTGGTTGGTCTGCACATAGGTCTTGCTCCCCTACTATCTCTCACCCTATCCCTGGTCACCACCTTGCTCTTGACCCCTACCCCAGTTTGTGGGTGGTATTGAAGTAGGTCTCAGGGAGGAGATGACTCTTAGACAAGAAATGAGGATGTCTCTTTTGCATATTACTCGGTAATAAAATTTCCCCCAAAAGCTTATTATTTTAATTTTTAGATGAGTTAAAAGGTTATGATTAATTTTGATGTATAGTACACACTCAGCAAACTGGCCATTGTTATACTTTTTATTATCACTTAAGATTCAACTGAAATAGCACCTCTATTAAGGCTTTTTCAATTCCCCAGAGTCAATCTACACCCCTCTCTTCTATCCTTTCACAGTGTTTTGTTCATCTTTCTGTTACAGCACTTACTTCATTCTTCTGCATCTAGATTTCCTTTTCTTTCTCTCACACTAGTCTGAACAGAACCATCTTTTATTCATTTCTGTATCTCCTAGCACCTAACACAATGTCTGGCACATATATTCTTAAAACAATCCAGTATAGATTGGTTGTGATTACCCATCTGTCTTCCCAGCTGCCCAGTGAGAGCAGAGAATTTAGAAATACATCAATAGGCCTGGCCAGTGTGGCTCAGTGGTTGGGCGTCAACCCATACACCAAGAGGTCACCGGTTCGATTCCCGATTGGGACACATGCCTGTGTTGTGGGCCAGGTCCCCATTGGGGGACATGTGGGGGATGGCCGGAATATGTTCTCTTTCATTGATGTTTCTATCTCTCTCTCCTTCTCCCTTCCTCTCTCTCTAAAATCAATAAAGAAAAATTTTTTTAATATATAAAAATACATGAATAAATGAAATAATGAACAATCAATGAAGTAAAACATAATCACAATTTCACTGGACAGTTACTCTTCATGTATGTTTTCTAATTATTCTGGGTCCAGGCTCCTAAGTTGTTTAGCTTTATCTTCAGCTCTGCCGTCCATCAACCCACATTGTACCCTACAGAAGGAACACAAAGCACCCACTGCTGAGTGCTGAGTGCTTATCTCCCTCCATTGGTTACCTCAAAAACTGTAGTTTGTAGTTTTCTCTATCTTTTAAACTTCAGTATATGATATCCTGTGATTGTCCTTGAATTATATTTCTGATTAATAACTGTTAAGCAAAATGAGTATATTAAATTTTTTTACTGACTTATCTATAAATTGAGGTGGATAGTAGTTTTATAGTCATCTGAAAGGATTTTAGTTGAATCAGGACATCGGGATGGTTATAAAAGCCACCTGGACCAGCTCAGAATTTTGCTGATAATTAATCTCAGATCCAGTCCTATCAGAACAAGGCACCTTGTCACAGGTGCCTGCCCTATACATGTACACATATGTATGCATGTGTGCCTGAGCTCTCCCTCTCCTCCCTCCCTCCTCTCTTCTCTCTCTATCCTCTCTGTCTCTCTCCTCTCTCTCTCTCTCTCTCCCCCTCTCTGCCTTCTTTCTCTCTCTCCCTCTTTGTTTCTCTCTTTCTCTGTCTCTTTTTAAATCATCATCAGAGATTTATTTATCTTTGGTTTATTACTCCTGAGACCCTCTAAGGGTGAGGTGTGTCAGGTACTTAATCAACGTCGCCTAACTGTTTTTCTCTACTATTTAGGGAGAAACCATTTAGTTAAGACTATTAGGCACAACAATTTTATTATTTTTTTTAATCCTCACCCAACGATATTTTTCCATTGATTTTCAGATAGAGTGGGAGGGAGGGAGAGAGAGAGAGAGAGAGAGAGAGACATTGATGTGAGAGAGACACATCAATTCTGTTGCCTCCTGAACGACCCCAACCAGGGTCAGTGATCAAACTGCAGTGAGGTACAAGCCCTTGACTGGAATCAAACCAGAAACTCTTTGGTTCGCGGGTCAGTGCTATAACCCACACAAACACTGATGGTTTCTTTCCTTTCCTTCTCTCCTAAGGGGAAACAACCCTGAACAGAACATTTTAAGAAATCTCTTGCATGACAAGTTTGTTGAGGCTTTAATGGCTTGCCTTTGCTAGCTGTGATTGCAGATCTTTCCCCACTGGGGCAGAAATACTTGCCCCCCTGCATTACACCTTCTTCAGCCAGTGCTGCAAGGACTTGGGCAGATCTTTGTGCTTTGAGCTTCTCTTTTCTAGACTAGAACGACCCCTCTCTTCTCATCAGACTTCAACACCCTTGACTATGCTATAGTTTCAGGGATGTTAACAGAATAAAATTCTCATGAAAACTCTACCCTGGTTGCCTTAATTTGGATCTGTCTGTTCTTTTTCCAAACCCCTCAGCCATTCATTTAGAGATTATTGTACTAGATTACTTCTACAGGTTCATTTTATCCATGTTCTTCCCCAAGATTTCTTTTCTGAAGGTAACTAATATATAAAGTCCATTGTCTCAAATCTCTCTTCTTTGAGTAGTGCTAAGAAGAGACACTGCCAGTATTTATGTTATTTGTTTTCCTTATTTCCTAAATACATCAGCTGCCTTGACCAATTGAATGTTTTTGCACATCCAGTGAAAGAACTGGTTTGAGTGTGAGCACTTGTTTGTTTGGGAACCATTCTTTTTGTTTAAACTGACAAAGCATACTCGACTCTGACCCTTGAAGTGGTTTTAAGGTCAGCCCTCAAAGGCTGTGTTCATTCCCAGGCCTCAGACAGAGGGCCTCTCACATGTAGCACCTGTACTAACAACAAAACTGTACTCAAATATTAGTGAGACAGGGACTTCCCCAGTCTCGAGAGAAGACATTTGCCAGTCTTGATGATCAAAGGTTTTTGTCCTATCATTTTAAATGTATCCTTTGAATTTTATCTTGATAGGACCAATGGTACAACTTTTGCTAGGTATAGCCTTTATCTTTGATAAACATTATCTCTATCCTCTTCCCAAATACCAGCCAAATCATGTTACTGCCTCTGAAACGCACTTTTTCTCCTTTGGTTGTTTCTTCTTTGTGTCCACTTGAAGCCTTCTCCCTGTTCCTCACTGCTTATCCAGTTTGATCTTTTTTTTTTTTTTTTTTTCTTTATTGATTTTAGAGAGAGAGGAAGGGAGAAGTAGGGAGAGATAGAAACATTGATGAGAGAGAACATCGATTGACCACCTCCTGCATGGGGGATCGGGCCCACAACCTGGGCATGTGCCCTGACTGGGAATCAAACTGGCAGCCTCTTGGTGCGTGGGTCGATGTTCAACCAGTGAGCCACACTGGCTGGGCTGATCTATTCTTTAGGGCCTATCTGAAGTTCCATCTCCTCCAGGAAACCTTTCCTGGACTTTGGCCTTATTCAGTTTAGTGTTTATTCATGTTCTGTACATTCTACTTGACACAGTTAGGGAGTTCATGTTTATGCCTATTCATTTATGAGGTCCTTGAGAACAGGGACTGTGCCTCTTCTCCTGTACTACGACAGGCACAAGTATTCAGTGGATACTCACTGAATTGAACTGAATCAGATCAGATGTCAAGGAGAGTTATGGTGATTTCTTCCTTATCTCAATCAAGATGTTGACATGAGTGACCAGGACAAAACTCACTTTAGGAGGTTCCAAATAGGTTATGTATCACACATTCTTAAGAAAAGATTTTGTTTTCTTTTTGAAGTCAGAAGAATCCTTTTCCGCTTGATAACTGAAGCAGAAACTTTATTAATGTTTTGCTTATCTTCAACAGGCTGCACGTTAAATGGACAAGAGGTAAGACTCACTGTCCACTACGAAAATGGGTTCACTATCTCCAGGGAAAATGGAGCTACCAGCAGCATACTGTACCGTTATCCCTTTGAAAGGCTGAAAATGTCTGCTGATGATGGCATTAGAAATCTGTATCTGGATTTTGGTGGTCCTGAGGGAGAGCTGGTAAGAGAATTTCTGAAAAATATGTTTGTTTATTTTAAATGTTTTTATTGGTATTTTTAGAGAGAGGGGAAGGGAGAGAGAAACATCAATGGGCTGCCTCCTGCATGCCCCCTACTGGGGATCGAGCCCACAACCCGGGTATGTGCCCTGACCACAAATGGAACCAGGACCTCTCAGTCCATGGGAGGATGCTCAATCCACTGAGCCACACCGGCCAGGCAGAAAATATGTTTACTTTAATAGGTAGTCTTTTTCTTATTTATTGCTTATTACCCTCTTGTATAGAAATATTATGGACTGAGCCCTGGCCGGTTTGGCTCAGCGGTTAGAACATCCGCCTGCGGTCCGGAGAGACCCGGGTTTGGTTCCCGCTAAGGGCATGTACCTCGGTTGCGGTTTGTCCCCGGCCCTGGTTGGTCGTGCGGGTGGCAGCCACTCGATGTGTCTCTTTCACATCGATGTTTCCCTCTCTCTCTCTTCCTCTCTCTCCCTCCCACTCTATCTGTACAAAAAAATGGAAAAATGTCCTCGGATGGGGATAAAAAAAAAAAGAAGAAGAAATATTATGGACTGATACTCCATTTTTTTCCAGGAAATTATTCTTTAGTTTTTCAAGATGTGTTGGATTTGGGTTCTGTTTTTTCCTTTTCCCCACTTTAGGAAATCATTCTCTTTTTTAGAAGTTTTGTTTGAATCTTAGAAAAAATAGCCCTTTTAAGAAGTAGGCTTTTATAAAAAATAAGACGTTAAGTATTTAAACATATTAAATACTAAATAAATTCTATTCGTTGCTGTTTAGCAGTTTGTTGGGATAAGAGTTAAAGGGAATTGAGCCCTGGCCGGTGTGGCTCAGTTGGAGCAGTGTCCCACATATGGAAAGGCTGGAGTTTGATTCCTGGTCAGGGCACATACCCAGGTTGGGGGCTTGATCCCCAATTGGGGTGCGTATGAGAGGCAACTGATTGATGTTTCTTGAATCTATGTTTCTCTCTCAAATGAATGTTTCTCTTTCTCCTTTTCTCTCTCTCTATAATCAATTGAAAAAAAAAATCCTCAGGTAAGAATTTTGTTTTTTTAAAGTAATAGAGTGACTTGGTTGCTACAGAAATTTTGCTGATCAGAAAAAAAGATGCAGAGATATGTCCATACAGCCATCATTTTCTTTTTTACCTCCTTGTCCCTTTAAGGAAATAGCAACAGAAATTCATGATTCCCCTTTAGAGAACTAGAAAAGTATGTCAAGTATACTTCAGAAATCATAAATTATGATAAAAGAGTAAAACAGTGCCTTTTCTCTTTTATCAATATTGAGCCAGTAGTTCAGGTCTTATATGGGAAATCTTATGTCCATTGACACATTCACAATAGGTGTAAGTTTAGCAAACAGAATCTCAACACTTTAGAACTAAATTAAAATGTAAATGAGAGCCCTGTCCGGTTTTGCTCAGCGGTTAGAGCATCGGCCTGCAGTCCAGAGAGACCCGGGTTTGGTTCCCGCTAAGGGCACGTACCTCGGTTGCGGTTTGTCCCCGGCCCTGGTTGGGTCATGCAGGTGGCAGCCACTCGATGTGTCCCTTTCACGTCGATGTTTCTCTCTCTCCCCGCCCCCCCCTCCACTCTATCTGAACAAAAAATGGAAAAAATGTCCTTGGGTGAGGATTAAAAAATATATATATATATAAATGAGAAAACTGACTAGAAATCTTATTTTAAATGATGAATCTTGGGAAACTGTAGGTAGGCCATGGACCAAGGCTTTTCTTTTTTTTTTTTTTAATGTGTTTTTATTGACTTTTTTTTTTTTTTTTTTACTGATTTTAGAGAGAAAGTAAGGAAGAAGGAGGGAGAGAGAGAAACATTGATGAGGGAGAACATCGATTGGCCGCCTCCCGCATGCCCCCAACTGGGGATTTGGCCCACAATCTGGGCATGTGCCCTCGCTGGGAATCAAACTGGTAACCTCTTGGTGCATGGGTTGATGCTCAACCACTGAGCCACACAGGCTGGGCTTATTGGTTTGGTTTTTGTTTTGTTTTTTTTAGAGAGAGAGAGAGTAAAGGAAAGAGAAAGAAAAATATCGATGTGAGAGAGAAATATCGATCGACTGCCTCTTGCACGTACCAGTCGAGCCTGCAACCTGAACGTGTGTCCTGAATGGGAATCAAACCAGGACCTCTTAGTTCACTGAGCCACACTGTCCTAGCTGGACCAAGGCTTTTCAAATGCCTGAAGCATTAGAGAAAGTTAAATGCTTCTATTAACTTCTATTTAGCCAGTTATTAATATTAGTTGCCAGTTAGCAAGCAAGGTGTTAGATTATTATCCCTGGCTATTTATATATTTTTAATCCTTGCTTTATATTTAATATATACAGAATTTAGTGCTCTATAGCTATATATATATATATATATATATATATATATTTTTTTTTTTTTTTTTTTTTTTTGAGAGAGGGAGGGTAAGGGAGAAAGAGAAACATTGATGAGAGAGAACATCGATTGACTACCTCCTGCATGCCCCCCACTGGGGGATCCAGCCCACAAACTGGGCATGTGCCTTGACTGGGGGTTGAACCAGCGACCTCTCGGTGCATGGGTCGATGCTCAACCTCTGAGCCACACCGGCCAGGCTATAACTATATTCTTCATAAAGTTGTATTTTTTTTTAAAGACATAATTAAGCTATGTCTTATTCCTGGTCTCTGTTATCAGTGCCAATGATTGACGACCCACTTGACCCTTGCTGCCAGACCCCAGGTCTCCTGTTCTTCTGGTGCCTAGGGTCCAAATTAGAAGCCTGTGTATAGGAAGGTATAATAGCCCTCCTTACTGGCCTCAAGAGTTGTCATTCCCACCACAAATTTATGTGGGGTGTCAAAAATCATACCATATAAGGTCACTGTTCAGCTGAGCCTACTGTGGTTCTCACTCAGAAATACATATAATTCCAATTAATGGTCTCCATATAGGCTATTCCTTTCTTTTACATTCTCTGCTTTTTAGTTCTACCAGGCATGGTGTAGCCCGTTATACTACCAAGTGTATCCTAATTGTGGATGTGAAACCTCACACTGATGTTTAATTATAACGTGGAATATCTAACTTCAGAGTATGCTTTCATTTGTGGCTTTCAGTTCCCAAGAGTTTCTATAACTAAGTTCTTTTTAAAAAATAGAACATCTTGCCCTGGCAGGTTGCTCAATGGTTAGAGCATTGGCCTGTGGTCTGAAGAGACCCGGGTTCGGTTCCTGCTAAGAGCACATACCTCGGTTGCAGTTTGTCCCCAGCCCTGGTTGGGTCGTGTGGGTGGCAGTTACTCAATGTGTCTCTTTCACGTCGATGTTTCTCTCCCTCTTTCTCCCTCCCACTCTATCTGAACAAAATATCGAAAAAAAAAAAAAAAAGAAATGTCCTCAGGTGAGGATTAAAAAAAAATAGAACATCCCATCCAAATTTGTTTATTTTGCGTGTTTATTTATTAAAGCACCTGTGTGTGGTAGTGATAATTGATGTCCTCTCTCCACAGACCATGGACCTGCACTCTTGTCCAAAGCCGATTGTATTTGTGTTGCACACGTTCTTGTCGGCCAAAGTCACTCGCATGGGACTGCTTGTATGAGTAGCAGAAAATCAGAAAAGAACCTTGAATGTCACAAGTATTTCCATCTCAAAAAAGAAAAAAAAAAGCACAAAATGAAAGCTCTTTCCTTTCTCCTCCAGCACAGTGCCTTGATGAGGACCTGCAAATCACTGCTGACCATAACCATGTTTAAAGAAGAGCCTGCCTTTCACAAGCTACCTTGGCCAGAATTTCTAGGACTCTAATAAGCTCCAAAATGAAGCTGTTGATTTATTGTTGGTTTCCTAATGTGGTTTCTAAGTAATTTGGTTTAAGTCTCCTATTAAGAAGGGTGGCTCATTGTTTTTCTTTTTGGATGTAGTCAAATATCCAAGAAGTTGATTTTTTTCTTCTTCCTGTAGCATTTCAGACTTTGCTTTGATCTCTTGCTTAAGATGTTTATCTCTTCCCAGGTGCTAGTTTTCAGCAGCTATGCTTCTTGGTCATTCTAGATAGGTTGTACATTGTGTTGGAGTTGACTGTCCTCACTTGCTCATTCCACCCCAGGAAGTCCTTGAGCTGTATCACCAAACCATTCTTCCATCTGTCCTGGCTCTGGCTACATCCTACCCTGGCCATCACATCCCACTGTGTCACAAGCTTTGCCACCCCTAAGTGCTAACTTTAGGACTTAGAACTTGCGAAATTTGATTTGCCTTGCCTTCCACTCCCTTTCTTGTGGTGACCAAATTGAAAAGCAAGTTGGAAACCACTGCTTTGAAAGAAAAGTTTAACTCGTTTGAGGGTTTTCTGATTTTATCTTTGGTAGGAGCCAGGGAATGTGGTAAGATTTATTTTAAAAGAAAATCCTCATTTTATTTTTTTCATGTCCTTATAATTGATATATACTTTAATGAGAAAATCCTCATTTTATCCTAAGCCATTTTTTATCACTTACCAAATGTGCCTTTGGTTAGGGTTAGTGGAGCTTTATCAGTCACTATTTGAATAGCTGGATATCACTGCCATTCCAAGGAGTCTATCAAGCCTAATTTTGAAGAACAGTCTTTGAGGCGGGTTTTCCTAGTGGTATCTTTTCTAATGGGCAGATATCTTTGAGGAAGATAAATTTAGAGAGCAAGCTTGTTTCTAGAACAGAATTTGTGGGTGAAGCCAGCTTTGCAACACAAACAAAACGTCGAGTTGCTTTGGGTTCTGTGCACCCATGTAGGATCCTGGCCGTGGCCCTCTCCCCTGTGTCAGCAGAGTGGCATGGACAAGCAGCTGCTAATTCAAGACTCAGTGTAGCTTAGTAACACATCCTACAGTGAGTAGGGCGATGACACCATGGAATAGATCCATGGGTTTTGCTAAGCATTTCCAGATGTCATCGTTAGGACACATTAGCAATAAGATTGTGGTACTGGATTTTGTGGTACTGAAGAATACATTCAGCTTGTTATTTCTGAGTATGGAGGTATATATCTGAAACTATTTACAATAGTGTAATAGCTCTATAAAATGTCAAGATTTGTGTAGTTCCCGGAACTGAAAGGAAAGGTAACATTGACTTGGATATTCTCTGTGTTCCTGTGAAGAAAGGTCTGGGATTAGTTCTCATTTACTAGATCTATCAGGAGTACCATAAGAGGATGTGAACACTATGGAGGGTGAAGGAGGGTAGCACTCCAAACAGGAAAAGAAAACACAACAGTATATACAGCACATGAACTATTTGGTTTGAGTGCAGACTAATGTATAGGTAGGACATAAGAAAGAACTACTCTTGACCAGAAAGTTATAGTTAGACATTGTAACCCCCTTGTCTTTACTCCCTTCCAGTGTACGGTAAGATTTACCATAAGCAGAGGCTGGGGAGAGATGTCTGTTCTTCCTCCACCACCTGTCCCAAAAATGAATTGTCTGATCCACTTAAAACTGGAAATTAAAATCTAGACTAGAATACGTCTTTCAAGAGCTTTTTATGTTTTGAAAATTCGTAAACCCAAGTTTGGTTCCATCTGGAGTAAGTTTAAAGCTAGAGAAGAAAAAATATCTTGAAGATCCAGCTGTGATTTCTGGAAGAAAAATTTGAATACATAATACCTCAGATAAGAGAGCTTATTCTTTGCAGTGAGAGTATTAATCTGAGATGAATGATGTAATCACAGACTTTTGCAGCAAAGCCATTTGGTTAGGTTTTCTGTGTTAGTGTGAAAGGCTAAGCTACTGAGAAGATTTTCAGGGGGTATTTCTGAGCCACCTGCTCATTAGTTATATGAAAAAGACCTGTAAAATCGGTGTGATTAAAATGTGGGCAGGAGAGGTAAAGCGTGTGCATTTCAACCCCTTTTGTTCAAGCTAAAACTGTCATGTATAGGCCCAAGGTCCATAGGGTTTTTAATATTTAATAGGGTTTTGAGTCTTGATGTGAAATGAAATTGATGGGAGGTTTCCTGTGACCACTAGCACCCCTAAGAGCAAGAGCCCTTAAGCCGCTTGTTTAACATAGTTCAAACGCTTTCCAATCATGAATGACCAGGTTGTTCTTCAATTATGTGTGTTTGTGGGATTTTCAAACCACAAATAAAGTACTTATTAAGGAGTGAGACAGCCTTGATAAATGTGTAGGTATTTTTGATCCACAGTTGGGAATCCACATATGAGGAGGGCTGACTGTATCCATTGCTCTACACTGTTTTATATAAGGGACTTGAGCATCCATGGATTTGGGTATCCATGGGTAGTCCTGGAACCAGTCCCTGTAGATACCAAGGGATGACTAGCTAAGTTTTTGGGAGTCAAAAGTTAATACATGGATTTTCTACTGTGGGGAGTCACCACCCCTAATATCCATGTTATTCAAGGGTCAATTTGTACTTTGTATTTAGATGCCAAAATATGGCAAAGTATTTTCAAATGATAACTAAAAATGGGCATTTTTCATATTTCAGATCTTTTACAGAATAGCCCAGTTTTCGCTCTCTTTTTTTTTTTTTTGTATGTTTAATTAGGAAAATTGTTGAGAATGTTGTGGGCTTCCATGTGTAGGATGTAAAGGAATTGCAGAGTAGTGTCCCCCTCATTCCAATGGACCACTTTCTGTGCCCCTGAGATCTTCTCCATATTCCACACAGATGCCTATAAAGAAGAGGCTCAGTTATTATTTTTCTGAAAATGGTAAGTCCTTTTCTGAAGTCATCAAATGAACCTTACCTGGAAATTAGTATCTAATCTTTTATATGAAGAAATACTTTAATGTATGTTTATACAGTATTTATTAGATATCTGTAACTGTAAACTCAGCTACCTAGTAGACAGAGTTTCAGGCTAAATATTGGGACATATACAGGCAATCAAAAATATTACTTTAAATGTCATTCACCTATTTTAAAGCTATGTTTTAGCACTTTTTAGGCTAGGTAAAGTCTGACAGTGCCTGTTTTTATCATCTGTAACCTCACAAATCTTGTTACTGAAAATTATTGCATGGCAGGAGAGATTGAATTATTTATTTCTTATATTTTTATAAGTGGAAAAATCTCTCTAACCAACAAATGATTAAAATTGTTACTGATTATTTGTTTTCTTATCCTCCTAAGCAGAATGTTAACGAAGCTTTCTTTCAGCTGATTAAATGTACTAATAAACCAAAATTTATTCTTTAAAAAAAAAATTTGAGCTGTGTGGAATCTGGATAAGATTATGTTTCTCCCAGAAAAAACAAGTTTTACTGTAAATGATTTTCATGAACAAAAGTGTGACCACTTTTTGAGAAAAGGTTATGATGGATTTTATTTCTTTAATTTTCTGATGAACCTCCAGGTCTTCTTGTTTAATTTATATGCATGTGGATAATTTGTATGTTTTCAAAAACATGGAAGAATCTTCATATTTTTAATGTAAATTACCTTGTGAGCTGCTATGCAAATTGTATTAAAAGCCCTACCTACTTAAAGAGTTAAACATTTTTGAAGCTTTCAGGGAAGACCTGTAGATGTAAGCACTTTCTCTGCTTTTTTATATCTTATCTTGGACACTTACGCTGAATTATGTTATTGTTTTCACTGGTTATAAGCTATTGATTGTACATAATATTTAAACCATCCAAATATCCAGCATACATTTCCATGTCGCTACCTTCCACTATTGACACCGTGAATGAAATGGCTGGTTAGAAAGCCAAAGTTCGTGCTTTTTCAGTCCTTAATGAAGAAGTAAAATGTCAGACCTTGTCGGTCTCAAAATATTGTTGTGGTCTGATCTGACTATCTAAGAAAAGAGACTTATTTAAATTTGGGATGCTTAAACTTTAAGTTGAGTTTGACTATAGTCATATTTTGTTTATGTATCTTTATCAGGTATATTATGTAGCAGGTGATATTATATTCTACCTTGAGTTTGGAGATTTCTTTTAGTTAATTTGAATTGTTATAGTGGCTGCTGAAGATGAAAGCAAAGGAATCTGCCATCTGCTACCATTCTAATTGCTTGGAAATTTAGAATTATTTTGACTTTCTATATACTGTCTTTAAAAATGAACAACAGCAGCAATCTTCCCTCTTCCTTTTTAAAGCTACACCTTTGTGCTGAGTATATAGACACTTAATAGATGTGTGATGATAGACCGTTCTAAAATTATTAAGCTTTATATCAGGATTATGTTTTCTTGAGCAATATAGTTATTCCCATGGTGAAATTTATTTTACAACAGTAATAGACTGCTTATGTGGCTGATTTGAAACACTTTCTCTCAAAGAAAAAACAAGCATCTGGCAGATGAGTCATACAGGTTCATTCTATTAAAAGATCGAATTTCAAGTTAAGGTAAGGTACAATAAATAGGCATATCTGTTTCCTTGTCTCTTTTGACACTAGCTAAACTGCCAACTGGAAGAATGATTGTTATAGAAAAAACATTTTAACAAGATTTCTTCTATTGTTTCAAAACTGATAAACTTGAACTTAATCTCTTGCCATTTATTCTTCCTTTCCACTGAACCAAAGCATATTCTGATTTTTAAAGTGAATCTACATTTGATATAATGCATAAATATGCTATTTGCAAATGACTGTTCATTCTCCAATGAATATTTGGTTATATTCAACAAAAATCTACCATATCAACTTATGGATTGCCCAAAATAGATTGGTTGAAACTAAAAAGCTATAATTTATCAATACTTCACTGTACAGGGGTGGACAGA
The DNA here is from genome assembly GCF_014108415.1 of Molossus molossus. Lineage (NCBI taxonomy): Eukaryota > Metazoa > Chordata > Mammalia > Chiroptera > Molossidae > Molossus > Molossus molossus. The sequence continues at coordinate 35,477,583 of NW_023425357.1, read as the reverse complement.
AGTAGATTTACAGTTGTTTGTAGGGGAAATTATACAATAATTAATAAATAATAATACAAGCATAGCCCTGGCCAGGTGGCTCGGTTGGTTGGAGTGTCATCCTATACACCAAAAGGCTCTGTGTTCGATTTCTGGTCAGGGCACATACGGGAGGCAACCAATTGATGTTTTTCTCACATCTATGTTTCTCTCTCAAAAAAAATTTATATATATATATATGTATGTAATATATCTCCTCAGGTGAGGATTTTTTAAAAAAGAGCCTGCCCAGTGTGGCTCAGTGGTTGAGCATCGACCCATGCATCAAGAGGTCACCAGTTTGATTCCCAGTCAGGGCACATGCCCAGGTTGTGGGCCCAATCCCCAGTGGGGGGCATGCAGGAGGCGGCCAATCAATGTTCCCTGTCATCTAAGTTTCTTTCTCTCCCTCTCCCTTCCTCTCTCTTTAAAAATTAATAAAGGAAAAAAAGAGAGAACAAAACTTTCACATATTCACAACTGTAAGCCTACTTTTGCCAACCCCTGTATTGTGAGGTTGGGTATCCTGATAGATTTCTAACTTCTAAGTCCTCCAAGTACCTTACTCAGTTTTGTAGTCATCTTAACCTCCATGCTATTGACACAAATGCTCTTTTAGTTTTTGAGTCCTTCTTTATCCCAGTCACATACACTACCTGATCCTGATTGTTCTGTCACCTCTTCCAAAGTACTAGAAGCCTCTTATGAATAGACAAAAGGTTCTTTGGAGGCTTGGAGAAATTTTGAAATTGCAGGGCTAATTGATGATCTAGTAATTCTTGTAGTCTCATCTAATATGCATTTATTAATGTACAGTTCTTTGCAGGCACTCTGAAGAGTCCAAAAGAAAATTCTTGCCTTCAAGTAGCTCTTAATCCTTTACTTCTCAATCATGCCATGCCATCTCTCAATCAGAGGTTAAGTAACTAACCACTTCATGTTTTTACCAAAGTACATCTGAAGTTCTGCTCATCTGGCAAACTGGAGAGTGTTTAAAAGGAAGCTCGTTCTTTGATCCATGCCAGCATGAAAGAATTCCAAGCACATTTAGGTAGGCTGATCTTTTCATCTTGCATAATTTTTTAAATGCAAAATTAAGATTTTAGTTTGGGAAGGAGAACACTGTAGAATATCGTTAGGAAGATAAGTCACAATGACAGCTAAGCTCTGTTGCCCAAGGTGGATCAATGGAAAAGTCTTTTTAAAGAAATGCTTCTTTTAACTATAAACAGTAAAGCTAAATGTATATTTTCATCTACTACCCATTTCTAAATTGCTGACCCATTCTTTTCACACCCTTTAAATATCTCTTTTGCTGGAAGTCTTTGCATATAGTAGATGGAGTATTTCTTCATAGTGAGAGATCAAAATGAAGATATTTAAAACAGTAAAATTCCATTTATTTTAGACATACTAACACTCATACTCAGTAAAAAAAAAAGGGGGGGCACCAAAAGAAAATGAAGGATTATTTGTTTCTATATTTCTTATATAGTAACAGTCCTTTTCTATCCAGCTTGCTTTCCATTTATCACCAGGATCAGTCTTTCAGGTAACATCCTTCATCATGCTCAGAAAGTACCTGCACCTTGTGAGTGGACTGGCATAGGGAACAAACTCTCATGGGTTTTCAAGTGTCTGGAGTTGTGCACACAAATTATACCATGCCTCCAGTGTCTCAGTCTTTCCTTTAAACCTACCCTTTGACAATCAGGTGCTAATGATCATATATTATTGGAACCAGCACATAAGTATTGTCATGTATGCATCTGTTCTTCCTCAGTTGGAAGAAGTGCTTTCCTTCTATCTCAGTCCTGTTCAAGTGGATGTCAGTTATATTTTCCACCTCTGTTTTGTAAATTAATAGGATCTGGGGGAGAGGAAATTATTAAAACTAAGTTATGGGTTTGGCACAATCCTCAATTTTGATACTCTTCACAACTTATAGCAAATCTGCCCTTATCTTAAGATCCAGTTTCACTTTTTGTTTCCCTCTAGTATGGAACTCCAGTGTTACATTTACAGCCTGTTGGATGGGTTCAGCATGGTAAGACCTTGGTACCCAAAGAATTGTTTCCCTTTTGGTATCAGACACAGGTCTTTGATTGATTGATTGATTGATTGATTGATCTTTAGAGAGAGGAAGGGAGAGAGAGATAGAAACATTGATGAAAGAGAACATTGACTGGTTGCCTCCTGCATGCCCCCCACTGGGGATCGGGCCCACAGCCTGGGCATGTGCCCTGACCGGGAATTGAACCTATGACCTCTTGGTGCGTGGGTCGATGCTCAAACATTGAGCCACACTGGCCAGGCCAGACACAGGTCTTTTAGAAGACAATGAGGCAAACCACTACCAATGAAGACCTAGTTTGGCTAAACTGTGCAAATTCTGATTATGCCCACTTGTTTGTATTCTGTCCGACACAACTTTCATTTTTATTAAGTATTACAACTTAGAAAGCTAGAATAATACTTCTACAAAGAAATAAAAGTATGTGATATTCTGGGGGTGGGTTTCCTTCTTTTTAGAATCTTGTACTTAAACAAGACTTCTTTGTACGTATTGTTTAAATTTTAAGTTTCAAAAATCTTCTGGCATCACCAAACTACCAAATGAAACCCATGGCTTAATACAGGGCAGTATTTATGTTCTTAATTAAAAATAGACAAAAGCTTTATGTATATATACTCTATAAATACAAATGCGTAGACAACACTTACCCTTGAGTTGCGCATCAGCATATAGCATTGTATATTACAATGAAAATTTGTAACTTAAGGGTACTATATATAAATACATATATACCTTTGTAATCTTTGTACTGTAAATAAAAAATTGCTTTTAGACTTGTTTTTTTGTTTGTTTCTTTCTTTTCTCTTTTTTTAATGTTAAAGTTATTCCAAACATACAGTAGTTTTAAGAACAGTACAAAAATCTCTGGCATCCCCTTCACCAAAATTTCCCAGTTGATAACATTTTAGCACATTTGTTCCATTTTCTTTTTCTGACATGATGCTCTATCAGCCTTAAATTCTCTAATGTGTACCTTCAAACACAAGGACATTCTCCTGCATTACCACCACACAGCCCTCCCAGTTAGGAAACCAACATTGGAACACTACCACCTCATGCACTGACCTCATTCAGATGGTGCCAATTGTCCCGACAATGTTTCCTTTTCCTTTCTGGCAAGAACCCTACCCTGTACCACATGTCGTATTTGGTTGTTATGTCTCATTGGTTTCTGGTGCCATTTTTAAGCAGATTTAGAGCAAATCCAAACTCTTTTTTTTTTTTTTTTTTTTTTTTATCCTCACCCGAGGATATTTTTCCATATTTTGTACAGATAGAGTGGGAGGGAGAGAGAGTAAGGGAGAGAGAGAGAGAAACATCGACGTGAAGGGACACATCGAGTGGCTGCCACCCGCACGACCAACCAGGGCCGGGGACAAACTGCAACCGAGGTACATGCCCTTAGCGGGAACCGAACCCAGGTCTCTCCGGACCGCAGGCCGACGCTCTAACCGCTGAGCCAAACTGGCCAGGGCAAATCCAAACTCTTAAAAACTTACTTTTGGTTCTTTGGTTCTTCTTCCACTAGTGACTTTCTGTGTGGTGGGAGCTTAATCATTGGATCGGTCTTAGCTCTATCATACGCTGAGTCGCACAGAGGAGTGAGAGAGGAGATGGTTTCTCAGGAATCACATTAGGAATCATTAGTGCTCCATTTACTTGGGTGTCAATCACTCACTTTATGCAATATCTTAGCTAAATTTGCCCTCCAAAATGTTACTCACCTAAACCTGCATTTTGTTCTCCACATTGCTCTTGGCCCCCATCCAATGGGTTCCTTAGCAAATTGTTAGGAACCCATTGTTTGGCACAAACCCTAGAATGCTGAAGTTTGTATAGTCTGACTACTAGGTCGTATTGGCTAAGCAGTTGATTCACTGAGCCAAGCTTGGGTTTACAACAAGTGCCACATTCTCAGCATCATGATCCAAGCTAGAAAAGTGCTGTGCAAGAAACAGTAACTGGAATTGTGCATTTGAAAGTTAATGACTTTCTAAAGTGTGGGAGCTGTGAATCTGATTTCTGTTTAGTGATCTGATTCAGAATCATCAAGTCTAGACATGCACCTGCACCAGCCCACAAGTAACTTAGATTTAGTGCATTATTCCCCCTTTCCTTCTTCAACTTACTCCCCCATCCCCAGCAATGGCAACAACACTGCAGAACTGAGGGGATCTCAGAGTCTGTTCAGGCTCATCCAATGGATGACCAAATGAGAGTGAAGCAGATTCCATTTCCTATCAGAAGCAGCAACTTGGGATAGAGCTTCCTCTAGAAGGGGGAGCTTCCTCTGGGAAACTCTACCTTGTAAGCAGGGTCAGTGTCTGGCTGGATGGCTTGTAAAAGACAGAAGCTAAGCAAAGGGTCCAAGAAAGTTGAGTAGGCAGAACAAAGAAAATGCACACAGCTAGTGGATCGCAAACCCAGTCCTATTACAGACCGAATTAGTTGTGTGCTGCCCTTAGCACTTCAGAATGTGGCTGTATTTGGAGATAAGACCTTTAAAGAGATGATTCAGTTGAAATGAGGCCATTAGGATGGGACTTAATCTAATCTGACTGGTATCTTTATAAGAAGAGGAAACTTGGACAGATACCAGGGCATGTGCACAGAGGAGGGCATAGCAAAAGCGTAGCCATGTGCAAGAGAACTCAAGAAACCAACACTTGCCTGGCTCGTGTGGCTCAGTAGTTGAGTGCTGACCCATGCACCAAAAAGTCACTGGTTTGATTCCCAGTCAGGGCACATGCCCAGGTTGTGGGCCTAATCCCCATGCAGGAGGTGGCCAATCATGTTCTCTCATCCATGTTTCTATCTGTCTCTCCCTCTCCCTTCCCCTCTCTCTAAAATCAATAAAGAAAAAAATTTTAAAACAACAACAACAACACTTGATCAACTTTTAGCCTCCAGAACAGTGAGAAAATACATTTCTATTGTTTAGGGCACGCCTGTCTGTGGTATTTTGTTATAGCAGCCCTAGAAAACTAATATAGCCCTCTTTTAATTGTAGAGACTTTTCATTTTAATTCCATCTTTCAACTTTCAACTTATAGCCCAGCTAATATGTGAGGTTAATACGTTCTCAAGTTCTCTGCCTCACTCTCATCTACCAGTTAGAGTCCCTCTTTCATTTGCTTATTTATTAATTCTGAATAAGTTAATTATTAATTCTCCCAGCAGATAATTCAGTGAGTATGGCAGGTCCCTGGAAAAGACCTGGCCCTGCCCTCTCAGTGATGCAAAAAGACAATGACTATTTTAGCGAATGAAAGCTCCTCCACTCGGCTCTGTCATTATCTAAAAGAACAGAATGTTCAGGGTAGAAGCTGAGAAGCCATGACTTACAGACTATGTGCCTCCCCAGCTCACCCAGACTCAGCAAAGGCCTTGTCTTGCCTCTCCAGTCATCATCTTGACTCATGTCCACAGGGATGCTCAGCACTTTGGCCTTTTGGTTCCTGACCTCCCCATGTTCTATGATGGCTCCATCACTTCATCTCATCATCTTCCTGCTCCCATGGCCACCCCCTTTTATTGCTAAAACAGCCATTTCTGAAATCAGTAACCGAAGCATCCTTCTCCAGTGTGCTCTCTGTGACCACCCTTCAACCTTTTGGGTCCATAATTAGTTCATTGACTCTTACCTTCTCCCTATGCACTTCCCACCTTACCTGGCTCTGATTCCACACTCAACGAGCCTGTGAATTTTCTTGCTGCTCTGTCTTCGTAGCAGCCACCTAGATGAATCCTGCCATCTCCCTGCACCTGAGTAGCTGAGTATTGGGGAGAAAAATGCAAGGCAAGTTGGTACCTCTATACACTTGGAGAGGTTGCCAGCCTTTACTAGGTTTGCCCATAACAATGCTCACTTTTGGTTCACTTTAAATTTCACACCATCTTTACTCTTCTCAAACCCCAGGCCTCCTACCTTCTCTCTCTCTCAGCAGATTCTCTTTCCTTCTAGTTCATGGAGGAAATAGAAGCCACCCAAAGATACTCTCCCAACTTCTTGTTACCTTTCGGCAAACAAAGGTAGGCATCTATCTTCTTCCCTCCTATTATAATGTCTAAGGCCAGCTCTCCTACTTATACATTAATCCAATTCCCATTGATCTTTACTAGATCCTTTCTATTGGTTTTTCCTTTTTTTTTTTTTTTAATGTTTTTATTGATTTTTTTTTTATATATATATAGAAAGTAAGGGAGAGGGAGAGAGAGAAACATTGATGAAAGAGAAACATCAATGGACTGCCTTCTGCACGCCCCCTACTGGGGATTGAGCCTGCAACTGGGGCATATGCCCTGACCAGGAATAGGACCAGTGACTTCTTGATGCATGGGACAACGCTCAATCCACTGAGCCACACCAGCCAGGCCTCCTATTGGTTTTTTAAACATGCTCAACTCTTCTCACATTAACAACCATCAAAAACTCCTTCCTGGACCCCACAATTCCTGCAGCTATTGTTCTAGGCCTCCATTTTTTTACCCCAAACTTCTTGAAAGAGTTATGCCTCCTCATGGACTACCTTTCCCCATGACCCACTCACTCCCAGCCCTATGCAATATGGCTTTTGCCCCCATCACTTACTGAAACATCTCTAGCTGAGGTCCTCACTATCTTACTTGTCACTGTCTACTTTCTCAGCTGCATTAGGTACTGTGCTCCTCTCCCCTTGCCCACAGCCCTCCTGCTTCTCTCCCCTGACTTCCAGGACACTCTTCTGGCTATCCTACCTCTCCAGTTATCTCTCAGCCGCTTTTTCAGGCTCATCCTCCTCTGGTTGGCCAACAAACCTCCAAGCTCTGTCTAGGCTCTCCCCTCCTTCAGCCTACACTCTACTTTTCCCTAGGAAATCGTATCCACCCAGCTTCCATTCCCACCTATACCCAGGTGTCTCACAGATGTGCATCTCCAGCTCTCATCTTCCTTCTGATTTCCAGATGCATATGTGTGACTCTTGATATTTCAAAGGCACTTCAAACTCCTCACCCTTTCTCCATGCCTACCTCCCCAAACCTGGTCTTTGTCCAGTTTTCCCCATCTCAGTAGCATCACCATTGGTCCAGGTGCTGAAGCCAGCACTCTGGGAGTTATCTTTGTCCCTTCCTGCCGTCACCATACCCCATTATGTAGTCCACTTCCAAGTGCTTATGATTTGTCTCCCAAAACTCCATTCTGTGTACATTTCTCCATGCTTCCTTCCCCCCAGTCCAAGCTTCTCTTACTCTTCTGGACTATGGCAATAACTTAATATACAATAGCCACCCCATTCCTGCAATCTGTTCTGCATACTAGGACTAGAAGTCATCTATCCAAAAACAAACAGTTTCCATTGTTCTAAGGCTAAAACCCAAAATCTTGACTATAGCCAAATGTTCTGGCCCCTGCCCAACTTCCCAACACCAGTTCACATCAGGCTTTGACTTACTACTTCCTGTTCTCTGGCTATCTGAGCCTTCCAGTTTTTTGTTTTTTGTTTTATTTTTATTTTTTCTTTATTAATTTTAGAGGGAGAGAGAGATAGAAACATCAATAAGAGAGAACATCGATTGGCCGCCTCCTGCATGCCCCACACTGGGGAGTGCGCCCACAATATGGGCATGTGCCCTGACCAGGAATCAAGCCGGCAACCTCTTGGTGCATGGGTCGACGCTCAACCAGTGAGCCACACCAGCTGGGCATCCTTCCAGTTTCTTTAATTCCACCAGTGGCCTCCTCAGGGCCTCAGGGCCTTTGCACAGGCTGTTTCATCAACCTAGAATACTCTTCCCAACCCCCTTCATCTCTTAATAAATGGGAGCCTTTCCTGATGCCCTATCTTGGGTAGGTTGCCTATTAGAAACCCATGTACTACATGGGTCTTCACATACAGGCCTCAAAATACATGATTTTTCCTGATGTACATCATCTTTCCCTTCAGACTGCAGGCTCCCCTAGAGCTGTTTTGCTCATTGCTGTATCCCCAGGAACTACACAGAGCTCCAAACATAGTCTATATTAATGAAATATTGTTAAAAAAAAAAAAAAAAAAAAAAGAATGTGGCTCAGTTGGTTGGAGCATTATCCTGTACACCAAAAGGTTGTGGGCTCAATTCCCAGTCAGGGCACATACCTAGGTTGCAGGTTTGATCCCCAGTCAGGGTGCAAACAGGAGCCAGCCTGATCGATGTTTCTCTCTCACACAAATGTTTCTCTCTCTCTAAAAATTAATAGAAACATATCCTCAGATAAGGATTCTTTTTGGGGGATGGGGAATCTCGATCAGAAGGACTTGGGCCTCCTGGATGAGGATTTTTTTTATTTATTTTTATTTATTTATTTTTTTATCCTCACCCGAGGACATTTTTCCATTTTTTGTTCAGGTAGAGTGGGAGGGAGAGAGAGGAACCGAGAGAGAGAGAGAGAAACATCGATGTGAAAGGAACACATCGAGTGGCTGCCACCCGCACGACCAACCAGGGCCGGGGACAAACTGCAACCGAGGTACGTGCCCTTAGCGGGAACCGAACCCGGGTCTCTCAGGACCGCAGGCCAACGCTCTAACCGCTGAGCCAAACCGGCCAGGGCGAGGATTTTTTTTAAAAAACCACTTTTAGACAGACCCACAGGCATCATAATAAGTTACCAGGAACTGATAACACTGTGGGGTACACTATGTTTACATTAGCTAGCTCATTCATTGCCCTCAAAAGCCAGAAAAAGAGATACTGATTGTCATTATACCCATTTAAACATCAGGAACACAAAGCTCTGGAAACTAAGGTTTACTGTGTCAGTAAAACTGCCCTACAGGCTCTGTTTTATTGGAAGTGGGGTCTAGGACTTGGGGATTCTACTATTCCACCCTTCCTCTGGCCCCGCCCCGCTCCCAGGCCCCACCCCAGCCCTCGCAGGGCTACCGGCTCCGCCCCCGGCCACCCCGACACGCCCCAGGCCGGTTTCTCGCCTGGGTCATCCGTGGCCGTGGAGAGTGGCGCCTGCAGTGCGGGCCGTAGCCGCCAGGGGGCAGCTGCACTGCTCGGGCCCGACCGCTCTGGGCCGCGCTCCTCGCTCGTCCTCGGACTCGGCTCCGGCTGCCACTGGCCACCCTACGCCGCGCCCAGCGCGGTCCCGTCGGGCTCCCCGTGCCGGATCCAGCACCTCGGCTCTCCGAGGCCGGACGGAGGCCGCAAGCAGCGCCGCGGGGTGTGAGGCGGACCCAGGAGATGAAATGACAACGTCAACCCTCCAGGTACCTCGGCGCGGCCCAGCCGGCTCGCGGAGGCCGAAGAAGGCGCGGCGGGGCCTGCGGACCGGCTGCCGTGCGGACGCGGGGGCCTCCTCTGAGCCCTGCCGCCCTGTCACTGCTCCCGCCGGTTTCTGTGTTTACGCGCTCGGAACCGAGGGCCACCTCTCTCCAGAACGCCCGGGCCCCCCAGCCTGGCCGAGCCCCGAGGCCCCTACGTGCAGCTGGCGCCCGGGTCCCGCCGGGGGCTCAGCCTTACCAGGGCCTCGCTGCACGGGAAGCTCGGGCCCGCCGTCCGGCTGCTCGCTCCCTCCCACCCCACTCCTGCCCCCCTTCCAGTAGGCCCCTGCTTCTTCCCTGGTCTCCAATTTCCTCTTTAGGGCCAACGACCCTTCACTCATTCCCTAGATTGTGCAGGGTGGTGCTGGGGTGGCGCAACCTGGATGCATGAGTGACCCATCTTCCAGGTGCTGCCAGCCCTGCTGGGCCGGAAAACAAAAACATGTTCAGGCCTCAGACCGGGGTTTGAATGAGGACTCTGCCACTCACTAGTATGTGACCTTGGGCTAGTTACGTGATACTGGAGTCTGTAGTAGGGTTCTTGTGACAGTGGCTCTAGATTAATTCTGGTAAAGCGTTCTTAACATGGTGTCAGCTGTATAGTAAGTGCTCAGTAAGTGGTGACAGATACAGTGCTTGGGAGAGTTAGGCAAGACTTCACGGAAGAAGTGGCATTTGGCAGGATCATCAAAGATTCAGATTCCTGGAGGTGGAGGAGGGATGGCTACTTCAGGTGGAGAAAAAAGTGGGAACAGTGGGTAAACTTCCACCTGCAGATCCACCTGCTCAGTTTTTTTATGGCCTGTGAGCTAAGAATTTTTTTTACATATTTTTAAAAATCAGCTTTATTAAAATATAACTCATACGCCATGCAATTCATCCATTTAAAGTACACAATTCAATGTTTTCAGTATATTCACAGCATTGTGCAACCATCACCACAATCACTTTTAGAGCATTTTCATCACCCCCAAAAAGAAACCCTGCACCCTGTGGCTGTTACTCCCCCCAACCCCCAATCCCTCTATCCCTCCTAACCCCTGGCAACCACTAATCTACTTTCTGTACTATAGATTTGCCTATTCTGGGCATTTTACATAAATGGAAATTATACAATAATGAAGTACTTTGTAACTGGCTTCTTTCATGTAACATAATGTAGGTTTTCACTTTTTTTAAAGGCTGAAAGGATATTCTTTAATACATGAAAATCATGAAATTCGAAGTCTATAGATAAAGTTTTATTGGGACACATCCCTGCTCATTAATTTATGTATTGTCTGTGGTTGCTTTGGAGCTAACAAGGTAGGGATGAGTTGTTGCTACAGAGATTTTATGGCCAGGAAAGTCTAAAATATTTACTGTCTGGTCCTTTGCAGAAAGTTTGCGAGCTCCTCTGTTAGCACATCTTTGCAACCCATTTCTTTCATCCTCATTTTTTGCAATATGTATTACTAGAGATGAAGTGGGGCTGGCAATTTTGTCACCTTACTCTCCTGTTGCAAAACTGTTTCTCTCCAAATTGCAACCATGTAGTTGCCAGAAAAATCTTAGATGCATTAATTGAGTATCAAGAAAGGGGGAAAGGCCCTGGTGGGTTTTGCTCAGTGGTTAGAGCATTGGTCCACGGACCAGAGAGTCCTGGGTTCAGTTCCCGCTAAAGGCATGTACCTCAGGGGTCACCAGCCCCTGTTGGGGTCGTGTGGATGGCAACCACTCAATGTGTCTCTCTCACATTGATGTTTCTCTCTCTCTCTCTCTCTCTTTCTTTTTCTCTTCCTCCCACTCTATCTAAAGATAAATGCAAAAAAAAAAAATGTCCTCGGGTGAGGATTAAAAAAAAAGAGGGAAAGGATGGGCCTGCTCTGCCACATGGTCTGTCACATAGGGGACAGAGCATTCCTGGAATATTGTTCTGAGCTCCCCCTTCAAAAGGATAAACCTAAGCAAGAAGGCATATATAGCGGTGATTTACTTTAAAAAAAAAATATATATATATATATATATACTTTATCGACTTTAGAGAGAGAGGAAGGGAGAGGGAGAGAGAGATAGAAACGTCAATGAGAGAGAACATCGATTGGCCGCCTCCTGCACGCCCCACACTGGGGAGTTGGCCCACAATATGGGCATGTGCCCTGACTGGGAATCAAACCAGTGAACTCTTGGTATGTGGGTCAACTGTCAACCACTGAGCCACACCAGCCAGGCTAGAACAGTGATTTTCAACCTTTTTCATTTTATGGCACACATAAACTAATTACTAAAATTTTGCAGCACACCAAAAAATATAGTTTTTGCTGATCTAACAAAAAATAGGTATAATTTTGGTTCATTCACACTGGACAGCTATTGTTGTATTGGCTGTTGGCTTTTTTTTATTTGACAATCTAAGGAAAAAGAGTTCAGTGCCCCCTGACTAAATAGTCAGGTATTGCAAATTTTAAAAATTCTTACAGCACACCGGTGGAAATCACTGATATAGAGGGAAAAAGTCCAAGGAACTATGGCTCTTTGTTCTGGAGAAGAGAAGCCACCAGGGACAGGAACACCCCTTTCATGTCTTATGTGAAGGGATGTCGTTGGGGAGAGAGTAGACAAGTGAAGCTTGTGTTTAAGTTAATCATCCACTCAGACGGTTCAGGGCTCCTAGCCATTCTCTATTTGTAGGTAGTGGAGGGAGCTGAAGCTTGAAAATAGTAGCCTACACTCTTTAACCTGGTGCATTAATATCAACCTGGCCTAACCTACCCATCTGTTAGTAGAGCTATCTGTGTCTTTCTGAGACTTCTTGCTTTCAAATAGGGGCTGCACAAACACCTGGGTGGGCCCTGCCAAGAGCTGGTCAGTAGATGTATTATTTGCTGTGGACGGAACTGTGTGTATAACAGTGGGATCTGCCTGCCTGGTGTCTAGTGCAGTATCAGCTTGAGGAGGATAATTCTGGTAACGCTCCCTGGGTCAGTGAAGCTGTGTTTTCTAAAACTGGATATATAAGTGTGGGGCAGCTGCCTGAAAGATTCAACGTGCTTCAAGTTCAGTCTAGAGCACAAGCCTACAGGATTTATGAAATGCATAAAGACATTTTCACAGAGTTAGAAGGTTCCAGAGGGCTGTTCCCTTCCATTGGCAGCACATATATGCTTATAGGGTAAGCCAGCACTTTATGTACTGGAGGTATTTGTATATTGACCCACATGTCTAAGTAGCTTTTCCCTAGTTATCAACTGGATGAAACCGTCTTCTCTTTCCAGCCTAGAGGAGCAGGTTGGGCCAGTAGATCCCTTTAAGTCCATCTCATAAAACTCAGTTCGATGAAGGACTTGTCCTAGCTGGCTGGCTCTTTTTGGGCCTCGAAATCAAGTGCCGTTTCTGGCCTCCCTGCTGAAGAACACAGGAATCAGTTGGTTCTGGTGTTTCCCCTGTTCCAGGCTCTGAGTCGGGCTCCATTTCTCTTTTCCTTGAGGCACAGAATAGAAACAGAACTTTCCCTTTAAGGCCTAACCTGAGCTATTTCATCAGGCTTCCACTTGCTGAAATCCAGAGCAGGGACTGAAAGGAGGTAGCTTTCATTGTATTGAGTGCACTGTGAAGAGGCATGGCTATCTTTTAAAACATCCTTTTAAGACCTTTCTAGTTGTTGGAAAAGTAGGCCAACATAATGGTCTGCGACTAATTCCCAGGCCTGGCAATATTTCTCATCAGCGTATTCCTCCTTTCTGGGACCCCAAGGGCTTTGTGGATCCCTTGGGAAGCACTGAGCTATTTGCTTTGCCTTTCCAGAAAGCCATTGATCTGGTGACAAAAGCCACAGAAGAGGATAAAGCCAAGAATTATGAGGAGGCGCTCCGGCTCTACCAGCATGCCGTGGAGTATTTCCTACATGCTATCAAATGTGAGTCACACATGGTCCCTCCCAGGCCACCAAGTCCCTTCAAGAGGAGTGTGGGCACCTGGGGGCTCATAGGGCCCCTCTCTGGTTCCCTTTTTGCAGATGAAGCACACAGCGACAAGGCCAAGGAGAGCATTCGAGCCAAGTGCATGCAGTACCTAGACCGGGCAGAGAAGCTGAAGGATTACTTACGGAACAAAGAGAAGCACGGCAAGAAGCCAGTCAAAGAGAATCAGAGTGAGAGCAAGGGGTGAGTCTAGAGGAGTGGAGGACCCAACTGGGACCAGAGCCCCCATGTGCATGTGCCTTATTCCTGTGTTGCTATTATTTTTGCAGCCTTGGACTTCCACGGCACCTTTCTTTTGGGGAAGTCTACTCACAGTAGCCCATAGCTGCTTTCATCACCTACTTTACAGAATACTTCCATGTGTGGGTACAGCTCAGTGGTGGAGCGTTTGACTGCAGAATACGTCCATGTACACTGTCCCATTGGATCTGGGGTTGGGGTGCCAGCATGGAGGTTACTAGTCTTGGACTCGGCAGCCAGACTCTGGATATAACCTGGCTCTGCCACTTCCTAGTTGTGTGACCTTTGATAAGTGCCATGACCCTCCTCCTGTGCCTTCAGGCTCCTCTTCTGTAGGAGGAGGAAGATAGTGGGACTTCCCTCCTACTGTTGTTCTAAGGAACAAATGAGGTGATGAGCCCTGGCTGGTTTGGCTCAGTGGTTGGAGAGTCAGCCTGCAGACCAGAGAGTCCCAAGTTCAGTTCCTGCTAGGGGCATGTACCCAAAAACAAAAAACAAACAAACAAAAAAAACAGATGAGATGATGGGGTGAAGTCCTGAGAATAGAGCTTGGTGCACAGTAAGGATTAAATGTCAGCTGCTGCTGGTCCCACACCCAAGTGTGGCGGATAAAAATCAGGAGGCTCCCGAGGCTGGGAAGGTCCTTCCTGAGGACTGAGGGGTCCCCGTCCCACACCAGGTGCCCCGCTCAGGTTTCCAGTGCCAGGAAGAGAAGTCCCCATAACTTCTGGCTGGAAAAACCAGCAGAAACTGAGGCTCAGGGAAGCTGACCTGGCTGGAGCCCCAGGCAGCTCCCTAAAGGGCCCGCGCACAGACTGGTCGGACTCTCTCCCTCTAAGCTCGGAGGGGAGGCAGCTCCAGGGGCACCAGAGAAATACAGGGAGGAACTGAGCTGTTTGGCACTGGAGCGAGGGCTGGAGAGGGGGCTTTCTCGGGGACAAACGTGCTGTCAGAGGCCTTTGTTCCTTTGGTGAGCCCTTCCCTGGGGCGGCAGACAGTCGCCATATCTGGGACTCCAGCAACCTGGCTCACACTGGTAGCCCCGCCCTGCTGACTCCCTGAGGCCCCGCCCCACCCAACTTTCAGGCCCACCCAAGCTGTTGCTACTTGCTTAACCATAGGATTGGCCTGTCTTGGGTCCTGCTTCAGGTTTTTCCTAAATTCTTTCAAACGAGCAGCATCGGGTCTCAGCGAGCCCCATACCTCTCATTAAGTAATACACAGAAACAAACACAGGAAGGCAGCAAAATGAGGATACAAAGAAACAGGTCCCAAATGAAAGAACAGAACAAAACCCCAAGAAAAGAACTAAGCGAAATGGAGATAAGCAACCTAACAGATGCTGAGTTCAAAATACTGCTTATAAGGATGCTCAATGAACTCAGTGAGGGCCTCAAGAGCATAAAAAAGTACCAGTCAGAAACGATCGCTGCACAGTTAGAAACGAAGGAGGCTTTAACTGAAATAAAGAATAATTTACATAGCTTCAATAATAGAGTACGTAAATCCAAGGAGCAAACCATCGATTTGGAATATAAGGAAGCAAAAAACGCCCAACCAGAACAGCAAAAAGAAAAAAGAATCCAAAAAAATGAGGATAGTGTAAGGAACCTCTGGGACAACTTCAAGCGTGCCAACATTCGCATCTTGGGGGTGCCGGAAGGAGAAGAGAGAGAACAAGAAATCGAAAACCTGTTTGAAACAATAATGGCAGAAAACTTTCCTGACTTGGTGAAGGAAACAGACATACAAGTCCAGGAAGCACAGAGAGTCCCAAACAAGATGAACCCCAAGAGGCCCACACCAAGACACATCATCATCAAAATGCAAAAGGTTCAAGACAAAGAGAGAATCCTAAAAGCAGCAAGAGAAAGGCAGCTAGTTACCTACAAGGGAGTTCCCATTAGGCTGTCAGCTGATTTCTCAAAAGAAACTTTGCAGGCCAGAAGGGAGTGGCAAGAAATATTCAGAGTGATGAAAACCAAGAACCTACAACCAAAATTACTCTATCCTGCAAAGCTGTCATTTAGAATCGATGGACATATAAAAACTTTCCCAGACAAGAAAAAGTTAAAGGAGTTCATCACTACCAAACCATTATTATATGAAATGATGAAGGGTCTTTTTAAAGAAAAAGATAAAATGTAGGAACAAACAAAATGGCAATGAATACATATCTATCAACAATGGAATCTACAAACAAAATGAACAGGAAGAACAGGAACATTCTCATAGATACAGAGAATATTTTGTTGGTTGCCAGTTGGGAAAGGAGTTGGGGGAATGGGTGAAAAAGGTGAAGGGATTAAGAAGCACAAATTCATTGCTAGACTGACAAACCTCAAAGGGAAAGGGGTTGGGGGGGTGGGAAGAAATAAACCAAAGAACTTATATGCATAACCAATGGACACGGACAATAGTATGGGAAAAGGTGGGAGGGGGGCGGGAGTGGGGAGGAGGGGGTCAATGGGGGAATTCTTTTAATAAAAAAATTAAAAAAAAAAAAAAAAAAAATGTCAGCTGCTGCTGTCATCAGTTACTCTTTGTCTTATGAGGCAACAGACTCAGAGGCTCAGAGATTGCCAAGGTCACAGAGCTGGAACTTGATGGCCTGTGTTTCTGACTCCAAAGCCAGTGTTCCCTCTGCAGTTTCTCTCCTTACGTCCATGGTTTGCCCACCATGGAGATTCCAGTTATCTGAGCACAAAGGTCAATGGTGTCCTGGAAGTGAGGGGAGGATTCTGGACAGGAAGGTCATGGAGTAGGAGAGAGGTGGTGCTGTGTCAGCTGCATCCCAGAGGTGAAAGGCTCCACTTCTGGGTGGAAAGGAGCCCTTGAGTGAAAGACACACCAAGGTAGGAGTAGGAGGCCAGACATCTCCAAGAGAGCTGCAAGAGTTTTGAGGATGGCAAATCACTTACATCTAGATATGGATTGGCCAGGGGTTGGGGACAGTGACTGTTCCTTTTCCACGTGCTCACCTATAGACTCAAGACTTACCCCTTCTCCAACTCAGAGCTTCTGTCTGGTTTTGAGTCCATATGAGAGGCCAGTGACAGCTCCAATTGCTTGCCTTGACTGGCTGCTCTTGAAGTCCAGCCAAAGCACATGTCCCTCACCAATCTCTAAAAAGGGCACATGTCTCTGTTCTTAGTCCCTTAATGAAGAAATGAGGCTGCATTATGAGTTTCCTGGAGGATCCACTGTGGGCCCTGAATGCCCTTGGGGTAACTGGGTCTCTCACCACTGTTGAGTGGGGAAAGCATCCCTTTACCACCTTGCTGGCAGCCAGAGCCTGGCCTTACTCTGAGAGCCTCCTTACCAACCTCCTCTTGCTCTAGCCTGTCATCTTCTGTCTCCTTTCCCAGCAGTGATAGTGACAGTGAAGGGGATAATCCAGAGAAAAAGAAACTGCAAGAACAACTGATGGGTAAGAGGCTGGAGGCCCCATGGCTGTGGGGGTGGGGGGGGGGTGATGAGGGCTCCCCGTGGGCCGGGGCTCTGGGTCCAAGGCTCTGTCTCCCTCTGCAGGTGCCGTCGTGATGGAGAAGCCCAACATTCGGTGGAGCGATGTGGCCGGGTTGGAGGTGGCCAAGGAGGCCCTCAAAGAAGCTGTCATTTTGCCAATAAAATTCCCACACTTATTCACAGGTAAGAGTTGAGCCTCTGTAGGCCCAGATGTAAAAATATCAAACTTCTGAGGGAACAAGCTTGGGGCTCCCACTTCGAAGATGTCTAGGAGCAGGTGGTGACTCAGCTCCCTTTACCCTTAGTGGGCGAGGCCTGGGTTTCCCAGTGGTTCCCACTTGGGAAAGGCCCCAGGGCCTGCCCACTGCGGTCGTCTAATCCTTGGCTCTCTCTGGTGTCAGAAACACATTTATAACTAGAACTTTGACTTGACCATCCCAGTGGGTGGGCAGTATCAGGAACCAGTGCCAGCCCGTGTCACTTTGCAAGGTCACGGGGGTCATGAGCCATGATAAGACAAAGCCTGGGCAAGTAATTTAATTCCCTTTACTCCTTTGCTCTCAGAGTCAGCTATCTTGTAGAACTTTGCATTTCTGACTGTATTTAGAGTGACTAAGTCTCCCCTGCTTTGTTCTGTTCCCCTTTCCCAATCAGAAGGACACTCACTCCAATGTATTCTTTCTTCCAGGCAAGCGTACCCCTTGGCGAGGGATACTGCTCTTTGGACCCCCTGGCACAGGGAAATCCTACCTGGCCAAAGCAGTGGCAACAGAGGCCAACAACTCCACCTTCTTCTCTGTGTCCTCCTCAGACTTGATGTCTAAGTGGTTGGGGGAGAGTGAGAAGTAAGTCAGCTACCAGCCCTTCTTTGCTGGTATCCCTGGCATTCTCTGCTGGCGGTCCAGCTTCCCTGCCCTTGGAGTCACCTCCCAGAGGAGCCGCAATTGGATGTCAGGGAGAAGTAGCCAACAGAGGGGTATCTTGCTAGCTCATTGGGTGGGACACTGTCCTGACCAAGACAGCAGAAATTGGAAGGGAACTTGGGAGAGATGAGTCTTCATGAAGAGAAGAGAAAGGCACTCCCAATAATTGGGTATCAGGTGAGTATCCTCTGTTGGGGACTTTATATAGTTAATTTATTCCCCAGACCGACTCTCATTTTGCAGATGATGAAACAGACTGAGAGGAAGGGAAGTGACTTGTCTTAAATGCAGAGCTAATGAATGGGGCTGCCAGGATTGAAGCTGATACCAGGCTTGCTCTTCCTCTTGGTACAGTGCTGCCAGAGGATTTGTTTCCACCGTTTTTTCTGACATCCAAGCACGACTATATAGTCTCAACCTCTTTGTGGCAAGGGCGAGAGAAGTGGTCACTGGGACCCTGACTGGGCAGGCGTTGTGGGTGTCCAGGTCCCAACTCCTTTTTCACCTTCACAGGCTAGTCAAGAATTTGTTTGAGCTGGCCAGGCAGCACAAGCCTTCCATAATCTTCATCGATGAGGTGGATTCCCTCTGCGGATCCCGCAATGAAAATGAGAGTGAGGCTGCCCGAAGGATCAAAACAGAGTTCTTGGTCCAGATGCAGGGTGGGTGCTAGTTCTAGGCTTCCTCCCTGGTTCTCAGTCTACCTAATGTCAGCCCAGGGCTTTGTTAATTAGCTGTGGCTGGATCTGATTGTCCTTGGAATGGAGGGAAATATCACAGAAGCAATTCTGAGCTCTGTCTCCTCAGGCCTTCATTGTGGAGAGTTCCCTGCAATCTTTGCCCTCCATCCTTCCACCCCTCCTGAAGCAGGCAGGGTGCCAAGCTCTTCGCTCCAGCGAAGTCCAATAGGGCGTTCCCACCGGAGGTGGCTTAGGGATGGCTCCAGTTCAGGACACAAAGCCCCTGAGGTTATTCCCGGCAAGTTCTGACTGATCCTTGCAGGTGTTCTGAGTCTGTCTTTGTTTCACTTTGTTGGCAGGGGTGGGGAATAACAACGATGGGACTCTGGTTCTTGGTGCCACAAACATCCCATGGGTATTGGATTCAGCCATTAGAAGGAGGTGAGTCTTCCCCATCGGGAGCCCTGGGATGAGGTCTTTCTCCAGCCATGGCCAACCCACTGCTGGCAGACTGGAGACGCAGCCTGACCCTGTTTCTCTAGAGGCTTCTCCGTGTCTGCATGATGAGCAGAGCCCTGAGAGAAGCCAGCTCTGGAGGGCCCTACTGTGCCTCCTCATTGAGACTACTCCTCCATCTGCTCTCAAGTCCAGCTGTTTGCTTGGCTCTCTAGGTTTGAAAAGCGGATTTACATCCCGTTGCCGGAGGAGGCTGCCCGTTCCCAGATGTTCCGGTTGCATCTGGGTAGCACTCCCCACAGTCTCACAGACGCCAATATCCATGAGCTGGCCCGGAAGACAGAGGGTTACTCAGGTGCAGACATCAGCATCATTGTGCGGGACTCCCTCATGCAGCCCGTTAGAAAAGTACAGTCAGCAACACACTTCAAAAAGGTGAGTGAGCCAGCAAGGAATTGCTTAGAAAGTATCACAGGGAAGGGGATACCAGCCTTCTTTGCCAGCTAACACATCTTGGGTCTCTTGGAGAATCAAGGACAAGTGCAAAGTGAGCCCTTTGGTTCCAGGGGTCAGGGTTGTACCTGCTCTCCCCTTCCCTGCAGTTCTTCTTGCTTGAGTGTGACCATCTCATATTGTGTGAACCTAGAAGATAGGGCACTGTGGCAGGCACCTATCAGTGCTGTGCTGTTGTGTGGAGTGGGCCCTAGTCAGTGTTGAAAAGTGGTGGGTACAAAACCACACACCGTAAAGAGGAACTCCACACAGAAGGTCTCTGTCAAGTGTCACCAAAGGTCCTACTATATGCCTGGTCTCAGTTCTAGATTCTGGGGAGACATTCCTAACAGACTACAGAAGACAGAAATGTCTGCCCTCCAGGAGCCTCCTTTGTAGTGGGCGAGACAGAACAAACAAAACAGACTCATTTCTCAGAGGGTGGTGAGGAGGGAGATAGAGCAGGGAGGAGGGTCTGGAATTTTCGAGGTTTGGAGGAGGAAGGTCAGGTTGCACTCTTAAAGGATAGACTACACTGGGTGACATTCGAGTCAGAGTTGAAGACGGTGAGGAAATGAACCTTCAAATACTTGGGAGAATTTTGCCAGTGGAGCAGATTTCAATTGGAAAAACATTTTTGATGTCCTACATTTGTGGTGAGATTTAAGTTAATGAGGAAGAGGAAGATATCAAGGCATTTTGGGGCCACAAAATGAGATTCTGGAGGACAGTGGCTGGAATCACATTCTAATCACTAGCCTCTGAAATCAGACTTCAAGCCACTTGGACTACTCAGCCTGAGAGTTTTGAAGGAGTCCCTCCTCAGACTGGTGACCTAGGAACCCTGGCATTTGTTCACATTCTGCCATTACTTTCTCTTCAGGACTCAGAAATCTGAGGTGTCTTGCCCCTTCCCCCAAAACAAAGCCAATCAAACTCCTGTTTGGTTTCAGGTCAGTGGCCCTTCCCGCACTAACCCTAGCATTATGATCGATGACCTCCTGACCCCATGCTCACCAGGGGACCCAGAGGCCATGGAGATGACTTGGATGGATGTCCCTAGTGACAAACTGTTAGAGCCTGTGGTTTGCATGGTAAGTGGTCAACTGGCAGAGAGGACTACACAGCCCAGAAAATCGGGGGCTTGGGTCCAAGAATAAAAGTAAGCTTCTCCCCTTTTCTGTCCTAAGCTGTTGTGGCTCCTTCTAAACAGAGAATGGCCTTTGGGGCTCTGGGTAGCTGGGGCTCCTGCTGTTAGATTCATTGAGGGCCCAGGATGGAAGATGTAGTATTAGTATTTTATTTTCTTCAGCAAAAAGAGAAGGGCCAGGTGACTGTGACTGCCTCATTCCATGGGTTTGGCTTATTTTGTACGCAGAAGGAACCAGCAAATGTATGTTGGCATAGAATGATTTGATGCAGTCGCACAGGCAGCCTCTCCTAGCTAGTCTTAACTTCTCCTTGTCCTGGTCTTGCCCATTCTCTATAGCAGGTGTCTGCCTTTGTGGCCGGTGTGGTGAGCGTGCAATTAGAAAGAGCTTCTCACTTGAGTTAGATGATGGGAGCTTAGATTCCCTCAGACCAGCAGTAGGCCCATCTGGAAATGACATAAGCTGCCTCAGTAGGGAAGAGCATCTCTGTCACAGGAGGCAGAAGCTAGGCAACCATAAAGGAGGTCTGCAGCTGGGGCTAGGGCTGGGGCTGACCTCACAGGCAGGCCTCTTCCCACACAGACTGCATGGGTCTGAGAGGCTGAGGACCTGGAGCCCGGCTACTTCTCAGCCACATGCTCTTGTCTTTGCAGTCGGACATGCTCCGGTCTTTGGCCACAACCCGGCCCACCGTGAATGCAGATGACCTCCTGAAAGTGAAGAAATTCTCAGAGGACTTTGGACAGGAGAGTTAAAAGCTTCTTCACTCTGGTGACGGTGAAGGTGGGAGGTTGATTGCGATAAATTCATGCACTCATGTCGGTGGACAGATGGGGCTCCAGGGCTCATCCTAAAGTCACTCCAGTGTCCCATGCTGTCTGGCCACCAGCCGAGGAGCAGGAAGGAAGGGGCTGCCTGGCTGCAGAGACGCAGAAGCACATTCGGCAGCCGGTGGAATATTGACTCTTCCTACTTCCTCCTCCACCTCTTCTGGATGCTCACCAACTCTTTGTCCTGCCACTCCATGGCTGTTTTTTTTAAACCTTTTTTTGTTCCCCTAAATTAATGCTGCTTGGATTCTCGTCTTGTTTATAAATAAAGTTAAAATCACCTGGAAGCATCAAGGAGTGGGAGCAGCCTGTACTGTGGGGTTGGTGCAGCAGACCTGCAGAAGCCACCATGACCTGTTCCTTTTAGACCCAAGTTTTGCTCCTTGTGAACTGAATGGCTGATGCCCTGGATCCCCAGCCCAAGCTCTGCCTGTAAAGGCCAAGAGTAAAGCTAAAAGCCATTCGCACCCTCCTAGGTCGGCATCCCGAGCCCTATGTCCTTCCAGCAGGAGGAGAGGATGGTCTGAGCACAAAGCTGTGTGAATCAGAACGAGTGAAGGCAGCCAGGCGGGTCTCACTGCTGCCTTTTCTTCCCTCTGAATGTGAGAACACTGAACCCAGCCACTGGCCCTGGGTCCCTGTCCTGGAAATGGGCTAATAAATCTTTTTCCCTTCTTGAGCCACCTGAGTGATGATATCATCTTTCACCCTTGGGTTCTTTGAAGGCAATGCTTGCTTCCAACAGAAAGACCTGGTTTTCTCTGCTGTCTTCTCTTCAGCAGAGTAGGAAGTGGGAATGTCACCAGTTGCCACTGTGCCTAAGCCTGCAGTCAGGTTTGTGAGACCTTTTTTCCCTCAGGGCCTCAAAAGTGTTGCTGGGGATATTTGAGGGATTTGAGCAGTCCTTCCTGTTGTCCAGCCTCCAGGTCAGAGTCTCAAACAGGAAGGCCTGTGGGCCAGATGTGGCCTGTAGCTGTTTGGTTTTCTCTGCTGCCAATGTTTAAAAATTAAGAGTGACCCAGCCTGTATGGCTCAGTGGTTGAGCATCGACCCATGCACCAAGAGGTCACCAGTTCAATTCCCAGTCCGGGCACATGCCCAGGTTGTGGGCCAAATCCCCAGTGGGGGGCATGCAGGAGGCGGCCAGTTGATGCTCTCATGATGTTTCTATCTCTCTCCCTCTCCCTTTCTCTCTCAAGTCAATAAAAAATTTTTTAAAAACAAGAGTAGACATAAAAATTCAGATTAGGTAATGCTGGGCCTGTGTCCCTATAAGGCAACCTAGCTACTGCAGCTGAGCAAGGGTGGCCCTATTTAGATGGCAAGTTGCTCTGCAGTTCACCATCCCCATGTGGCTTGTTCACACATTTGCATCGACTGCCTAGCCCCTCTGGCCATTTGAATTTGTGACCCGATTATGAGACACCTAGGCTCGAAAGCTGGCAGCCCTGGAAATGCTGTCTGATGGAACAGAAGCAGTAGCAGCTATCACACGTTGACCACGAGCGTATGAACATACAGAAAATGCCTGGCATGGGTTGTTCAGCCTTCTTCCTCCTCCCACTGGTATCTCATCAAACCCAAATGGTCCAGAACTGAGTATATGGCCAACTCTTAGGTCATGTTAGCCTTGCACTGTGGTGGTTCTTAGATCTGCTGAGTGTCTGCTGAATTGAGCCAACTTTTGCTTGGTTTCTTGAAGGCTTGGGCTTGGGTGCTCCTCTCCATTGCTGGTGAGTTAGCCCTACTTCGTTACCTGGAGTGCCAGCCAGCCTGACCCCCAGATGACATGCAGCAAATATGACTGGAATTTTTGTCATTTGCCCTGGAGTTCCCGAATATTTCTTGCCCTCAGCCACCCATTATGTTTTTAAGTGTTGGACTAGAAGCCAGGATAGGACACGGCCCCCCATGCCTGTACTGTTTTATTTTAACTTTGTGTTTAGTCATATTTTCTTACTCTATCTCCAGTTACCTTTACTTGAATCAGAAGGTCCTTTTATTTTTCTTAAACCTGCTTCCTCATTTCTACTGCTTGAACACCTAGACAAGTCACAGGGGTGAATAGAAACTTAGGGCTGCTGTGGGTCATCCTCATAGCTAGTCACAGGTATCACAAACACCCTGAGGTTGAACTAACCTCAGACATGCTGTGGCCTCAGTCTCTGTAAATCATGGCCAGTAGTGCAGAGAAATTTCCTCCCAAAGTGTTTACTCTGAAATCTACTTCTTCCCTACCTGGAATTCTGTTCTAAACCTTCTGCCTACATTGGCTTTCACTGACTTATAAAACTCTCATATCTCCAGATGCTGATTTGTGTGTGTGGTTTTTGTGGCTAATACATCTGCCTGAGGTGGAAGAAATTTTCTCTATTGGGAATGAAGGATTTGCCTTTGGGCTGTAGTGTCTTAACTGATAGACTAAATCTTCCCTCCTATGTGGATGTGGTCACAACAGTAATCTCATATTGTCAGCAACAGGACACTGAAGTCATATGCTGAGCTTCATTACAAAGCCATAACTAAGGACTGTTAACCTCAGAGCACTGGAAGGAAGTGTCAGAATTTCTTTCTAAAATATTTTAGAAAGACGAAGGCTGGGAGAGAGAAAGAAAAATATCGGTTTGTTATTTCACTTATTTATGCATTCTTTGGTTGCTTCTTGTATGTGCCCTGACCAGAAATCGAACCCTCACTCAGACTTGGTGTATTGGGATGATGCACAAACCAACTGAGCTACCCAGCCAGAGCCCAGAATGTTCCAAGGCCACTCTGCAGGAGCCTATGAACATTGTTTAAAGGAAAGGAGGCTCACTGAATTCTAGCTTTCCTAAGGACCTGTTTTAAATATTAATGAGAGCTTTCTACAGACTTCCCCAATGGCTTCGTGTCTAACCTCTCCACAGGATAGTGCTAGGTCCTGTTCCTCTCCAAAATTTAATGCACAGAGAGCCAGTTAATTTTTACTTGGCCTCATGGACCTCCCAGACTTGGCCTGTTTAGAAAAAGCTGTAGAGGAGAATGGGTCTTTCCTGGGTTCATTTAATTAACTGCTATTTAAAATTTGTTCTCTCTAAACAACTTACTGGACTTAATAGGTGGACACCTGGACTTTGAGGACTTTGATAAGAGTACCAACTATGCAAAACTCAACATAAAAATGAGATAAGACAAGTACCTAAAGAAACAAATTTCTTTACCTCTGACAGCATCTTAAGGTTAAACATTGGTCAATCAACATGATGTTAATTTATTTTTCCAAAAGAAGTGTGGTGACTAGGAAGCACAAGTTCTGTTTTCTATTCTAATTGTGACAGAAAGAGGCTCTTGCTTCTTCTCAACTATCACCCTTCCCCTATCCCCGCTCCACGGCCTCCACCCAAAGAACAAGCCAAGTATCAGCTGCCCAAGAAACCTCAGCAAGAAAAACCTTCAAGTCTGTTAAAGGTAGAAGGCAAAAAGGTGGAAACCTAACCTGTACTGAACCTGTTAAAATGTGTGGCTATTCATTTATGTTAATATTCTCACTAAACACTTCCATGAACTGGGGCCATTCTATCCTGTTTACTTCACAAGCACACTGGTGTCCAAGGCAAAGAAGGACTGTAGGAAAGACGCACCAAACCCCCTGTAAAAATAAGAATTTGGTAAAGGTCAATCACAGCCTTAACCTGCATTTTAAACACAGCTTTCAGATATTTTGGGACTACATTTATCATCAAATCTTGGCTTTGGGAACATTGCACAGGTCTTACGAAGTCATGTCTACTGAGAGTGGTTATTGCCCCACTCATTCTCCATACAAAATTACCATGGCCCTGGTTAGTCTGGCTCAGCAGTTAGAGCATCGGCCCACGGACCAGAGAGTCCCAGGTTCAGTTCCCGCTAAGGGCACGTACCTCAGTTGCGGTTTGTCCCCAGCACCAGTTGGGGTCATGCAGGTGGCAATCAGTCGATGTGTCTCTCACATAGATGTTTCTCTCTCTTCTTCCCTCTCTCCCTCCTGCTCTATCTGAAGATAAATGCAAAAATGTCCTCTGGTGAGGATTAAAAAAAAATTACCATGAAATGTCCACTCCTTTAGGGGAGTTAGTTTTCTTCTCAATTTGAAGTTTATATTTCACAACTCATTTTGGAGCAGTCATTTTAAACATCTTCCTCCAACTCAGGCATACTTCGGAAGTCCATTGTTTTCTGTTGGAGCCAAGTCAATGCCAAGTAAGACATGCCCAGCTCAAAGCCAAAGTGTTTGTGTCCTGGTTTTCTAAATCAGATGTAGCAGGAAAGTTTTAGTCATTCACCTCCATCCAGTGGATGTTTGTAAATGTCTTGCTATCCATTTTGTCAATGAACAGGCAGCCCTGCAAGTGGTCCATCTCGTGCTGGATGATGCGAGCTGCCCACCCATTGGCCTGCCACACCACCTGCTCTCCTCTGGGGTCCAGCCCTGCAAAGGAAGTTACAGTCTGGGTGAGGACATGCTGAACTGCATCATTCTCAACCTCCTTACCCTTTTCCTGCCCCTGGATGTTCCTATTTACAAGAGGCAACATCAGAAGGGAACTCAGTACCTCATTCTCCCTAGAAAAGATACCCCTAACTCTGCCTATTACCAAGTAGTCAACCTGGTTCCCAACCCTAACACTTAGATTGCTGGGCTTACTATCGGGATGAGATCAAAAATGATCTTCCTGATAAGGTGCTTCTCTTCTGAACACTCCTTCTGCTTCTGAAGTACTGATGTTTGCTTTCAATTCCTCACAAAAGTATTTCAGCTTGGTGCGATATAAAATAAGGGATAGTCATTGACTTTCTGATTCTCACGGACCAAGTGGCCTGCTCAGGAGGGACAATCATGCCAACCCCAGCAAAGAACCACATTCCACAAAACATCCTGAAATGGCTTGTCACCCTCACCCTGGGCTGGGTAAAGCAGGTCCCACTTCTCCCACTCCACCATGACAGATCTCATTGGGGGGAAGTGTGTGACAGAGTGAGGAGGGCACAGAGAGACCAGAGGACCGGCAGTGAGGAAACAGCGTAACCAGGTCACCCTAACCAACCACACTCCACACTTCCCACCCATTTCCCCTAAATTGAGCTGGCTGTGCTCTCACAGGGGCTCAAAACCCATCCGTCAGTCCCAAGCCCCGTCCATTCCCAGGTCCTGTCCTTTGTCATGCCGGGAGGTTCCGCTGATCAGCCATCAACGCGTCTACACTTGAAGTGGAGCTTTACAGAAACTTGCGTGGCATCCAAAGCTGCCGACTCTACAGGCAGAAGATACAAAAGCGCTAACCCACCGCCCCAGGGCTCCTGCCATCCCGCACCTGAGATCTGCACCGCCTGGAAGCGGGGCACGCAGGCCAGGAAGCCTGCGACGCTCTCGCAACCCTCGGGAAAAGTGACCAGGCGGCTGTCCAGCACCCGCAGGCTGGGGTTCACGAACACGCGCAGGGGGAAGGGCTCCATCTGGCGGGCCTCGCGCAGGCGCGGCGCGCACGCGCGGAAGAGCGCCTCGGGGAATTCCACGGCCAACACCTGCAGCGGCACTCCGAGCTGCGGCGCGCTCAGGCCCACGCAACGCCGGCGCCGCATCACCTGCACCAGCCGCTGCACCAGCCGCTGCAGTTCGGGCCCCGCCAGCTGCCCCGGCTCTACTGGGGCCGCAACGGCCCGCAGCGCCGGGTCCCCGACTTGGCACACGCGGCGATACGGGGGCTCGGGCGCTCCCTGCACCAGACGCCGCAGGTAGCGCCAGTAGGAACGCCGGCGCGCCGGTCCCTCGAGGTCGTCGCGGGCGGGCGTGGAGCTGCAGGCCCGGGCGCTGCCGGCTGCCACCCCCTCTCCCCACAGCAGGGCCGGCCCCACGAGGCGGCGCGCCCTTGCCAGCAGCGACTCGGCCCCCAGTCGACCCATAGTGCGCTCCTGTAGCGCCCGCCGGGATCCGTTCTTCTCTGGGCCCCGTGGCCAAGCGCTCCCGCCGCAAGGGACGCCGGGAAGCGTAGTTCCCTCCCACCTTCCCGCCCACAGACCGTTGTCCGCTTCTCGGTGACGGTAATCAGCTTTATTAAGTTATTTCATTTCTTACGGTACAAGAGGGACCAGGAGGTCCCCTCTTTAATTTTTTCATGCGTGCCTTCGCAGCCTCTCCCCTGGGGCTGTCCCACCGGGTGCTGCGGCAAGCCCTCAGGCCCAGGCCCTGGGTGCTGCGCCTGGTTCTGGGAGCAGGGAGCCTCTATTAAGTGCTCGCACTGGGCATATGGGCCTGCAATGGCTCCGCTGATTCAACCTGCTCTTGCCTCTCCTCAGGGAAAGCCGGAGTGACGGGCTCAAGGCTTGGCTCCTCGGGCAGGAGTTCTGGTGCTGGAGCTGTGAACTCTGGCAGTGGGTCCTTTTCATCTAGCCAGAAGACCATCTCTTTCTTCGGCAGGATAAAGTCGAGAGGCTCCTGGACGATGCTGATGTTCACATGCCCAAGGTTTCCGTACTTGGAGAGCTGAGTGGGTGGAATGCCTGACCCACAAGTAGGCAAAGTGAAATGGAAAAAACGTTTAATAAATGTAAATACTGATGTGTCAAAGGAAAGTCACAATTACCATTATTTCAACATAGTAAGTCCTCTCTATGATACAGGACATGAAGCTATACTGTAAAGTGAACGTAATCTGGAACAGCACAGTGCAGGGCAGATGGAGTGAGTCAAGAGCACCTCCGCAGGCACTGGCTTTCAAACTGTTTCATGCCCAAGAGAAAAGCTGGGGAGAAAGTGGTGAACAGCCAGGTTGCTGGTGTGATTACTGGCCCACTGCCCTTTGGGAAGTTTTGCCTCTCTCATGCCCCACACCTAACCCCAGAGGCAGAGAAATTGGGTACAGGGAAGTGGAGGCAAATTGGAAAATCATACAATAGGTGGTTCTTTTGTGATTAGCTTCTACTTAGCAAGATCTACACATGTTGTATGATTCCATTTATATGAAATGTCCAGAAAAGGCAAATCTACTGCATCAGAAAGTAGATTAGTAATTGCCAGGGGCTACGAATGAGATTGGGGAAGGACTGCATTGGGCATGAGGGATCTTTTTAGGGTGATGGAAATGTTCTAAAATTGAATGGTGGTAATGGTTGTACACCTCTGTTTTTTTTTTGTTGTTTTTTTTTTATCCTCACCCGAGGACATTTTTCTATTTTTTGTACAGATAGAGTGGGAGGGAGGGAGAGGAAGAGAGAGAGAGAGAGAAACATCGACGTGAAAGGGACACATCGAGTGGCTGCCACCCGCACGACCAACCAGGGCCGGGGACAAACTGCAACCGAGGTACGCGCCCTTAGCGGGAACTGAACCCGGGTCTCTCTGGACCGCAGGCCGACGCTCTAACCGCTGAGCCAAACAGGCCAGGGCACACCTCTGTACATTTACTAAAACACACTGAATTTTACAAATGGGTGAATTAATTTGTGAATAATATCAATAAAATAGTTTTAAAAATCTTTCCTCCTGGGGGAGGGGTGAATGGGGGGAACATCTGCAACAAAAATTAATTAAAAAATAGAAAAATAAATAAAATAAATAAATAGTTCTGGTCAAGATGGCGGCATAGGTAAATTCAGTATCATGTCCTCCCACAACCACATCAAAGTTACAACTAAACTACAGAGCAACCATCATTCAAAGCTGTGGGAAATCAAACTGAATGGAAGTCCTACAACTACGGAATTAAAGCAGCAGCTGGTTCGAGACTGGTGGGAGGGGCGGAGGCAGACGGGCTGGTTCCACACCCATGTGTGGCAGATAAAAATCAGGATACCTTGGCTGGGAAGGTCCTCCCTGAGGACTGAGGGGTCCCCGTCCCACACCAGGCACCCCACTCAGGGTTCCAGGAAGATAAGTGCCCATAACCTCTGGCTGGAAAAACGAGCAGGAACTGAGGCTCAGGGAAGCTGAAGCAGCTGGAGCCCCAGGCAGCTCCTTAAAGGGCTCACACACGGACTTATCGGACTCACTCCCTCTAAGCTTGGAGGGGAGGCAGCTCGAGGGGCGCCAGAGACATACAGGGAAGAACTGAGCTGTTTGGCATTGGAGCGAGGGCTGGAGAGGGGGCTTTCTCCTGGACAGACATGCTGTCAGAGGCCTTTGCTCCTTTGGTGAGCCCTTCCCTGGGGAGGCAGACAGCCGCCATATCTGGGACTCCAGCAACCTGGCTCACACTGGTTGCCTTGCCCTGGTGACTCCCTGAGGCCCTGCCCCACCCCACCCAACTTTCAGGCCCACCCAAGCTGTTGCCAGTTGCTTCACCATAGGATTAGCCTGTCTTGGATCCTGCTTCAGGTTTTCCTAAATTCTTTCAATCAAGCAGCATCTGGTCTCAGCGAGCCCCATACCTCTCCTTAAGTAATACATAGAAACAAACACAGGGAGGCAGCCAAAATGAGGAGATAAAGAAACAGGTCCCAAATAAAAGAACGGAAAAAATCTCCAGGAAAAGAACTAAGCGAAATGGAGATAAGCAACCTAACAGATGCTGAGTTCAAAACACTGCTTATAAGGATGCTCAATGAACTTAGTGAGGGCCTCAAGAGCATGAAAAAGGACCAGCCAGAAATGAAGGAGGCACTAACTGAAATAAAGAATAATTTACACAGATTCAATAGTAGAGTAGGTAAAGCCAAGAAGCAAACCATCGATTTGGAATATAAGGAAGCAAAAAACATCCAATCAGAACAGCAAAAAAAAAAAAAAAAAAAAAAGAATCCAAAGAAATGAGGATAGTGTGAGGAGCCTCTGAGACAACTTCAAGTGTGCCAACATTCGCATCTTGGGGGTGCCAGAAGGAGAAGAGAGAGAACAAGAAATCGAAAACCTGTTTGAAACATTAATGGCAGAAAACTTTCCTACCTTGGTGAAGGAAACAGATATACCAGTCCAGGAAGCACAGAGAGTCCCAAACAAGATGAACCCCAAGAGGCCCACACTAAGACACATCGTCATCAAAATGCAAAAGGTTCAAGACAAAGAGAGAATCTTAAAAGCAGCAAGAGAAAAGCAGTTAGTTCCCTACAAGGGAGTTCCCATAAGGCTGTAAGCTGATTTCTCAAAAGAAAC
Organism: Molossus molossus; assembly: GCF_014108415.1. Lineage (NCBI taxonomy): Eukaryota > Metazoa > Chordata > Mammalia > Chiroptera > Molossidae > Molossus > Molossus molossus. The sequence goes on along the minus strand of NW_023425357.1, from coordinate 35,446,897 downwards.
TTTGCAGGCCAGAAGGGAGTGGCAAGAAATATTCAGAGTGATGAAAAGCAAGAACCTACAACCAAGATTACTCTATCCTGCAAAACTGTCATTTGGAATTGACGGTCATATAAAGAGTTTCCCAGACAAGAAAAAGCTAAAGGAGTTCATCACCACCAAACCGTTATTATATAAAATGATGAAGGGTCTTCTTGAAGAAAAGGATAAAATACATGAACAAACAAAATGGCAATGAATACATATCTATCGACAATGGAATCTACAAACAAAATGAACAAGCAGAACAGAAACATTCTCATAGATACAGAGAACATTTTGTTGGTTGCCAGATGGGAGGGGTGTTGGAGGAATGGGTGAAAAAGGTGAAGGGATTAAGAGGTACAAATTGGTGGCTAGACTGACAAACCTCAAAGGGAAGGGGGTTGAGGGGTGGGAAGAAATAAACCAAAGAACTTATATGCATAACCAATGGACACAGACAACAGTGTGATAAAAGGCAGGAGGGGGGCGGGAGTGGGGAGGAGGGGGTCAATGAGGGAAAAATGAGAAACATCTGTAATACATTCAACAATAAAGATTAAAAAAAAAAAAAAAGCAAGCCCTGGCCGGTTTGGCTCAGTGGTTACAGTGTCCACCTGTGGTCCAGAGAGATCCGGGTTCAGTTCCCGGTAAGGGCATGTACCTTGGTTGCGGTTTGTCCCCGGCCCTGGTTGGTCGTGCGGGTGGCAGCGATGTGTCCCTTTCACGTCGATGTTTCTCAATCTCTCTCTCTCTCTCTCTCTCTCTCTCTCTCCCTCCCTCTCTCTCTCCCTCCCTCCCTCCCTCCCTCCCTCTCTCTCCCTCCCACTCTGTCTAAACAAAAAATGGAAAAATGTCCTCGGGTGAGGATAAAAAAAAATAATAATAATTTAAAAAAGAAGGGAAAAAATATATATATATAAAATATTTCCTTCTTTCTCTTACCTAATGTCTGTGCTATCTGAGCCGGTGGAAAAAGGACTTGGAGACAGCGATTTAAATAAGGAACGAGGTCCTCCAGGAAGACAGTGCAGAACTGGATGAAGAGTTCTCGCTCCCCATTGGTGAAGGCCGCATCTTCAGCACGATGGAAGGCCAGGATTACTTTGGTCACCTAAGAGACAAAGGCACCATGAATCACTACAATAGTCTATCATACTATGATAGTAATGCACAAAAGTAAGCACAGATGTGCAGCCCCTCAAGTGTTCATGAATAAAGTCATTACAAACAGTATGTTATATTACTATCTTGTTTGAATTCAGAACTGTGATCACGCTCCACAATTCTGTCACTCCACTGATGTATTTCTGACCCATTACTGGCGCTTTTTCCAGTGGAAGAGAATACATGGTTCTTGCCTCCCATGGGACACCGTCCAGAATTATGTTGGATCCAGGAAAATGAAACAAAAACTATAAAAGGTTTTTACTGAGTAAGGCCTTGAGGTTCCAGGAAGTTAGACCACTGAAAAATTGTAAAGGAAGAAGGAGACAGAGCTGGAAAAGAAGTTCCAAAATATAAAGAAAAGAGCAGCCGCCCTGGCCGGTTTGGCTCAGCGGTTAGAGCGTCAGCCTGTGGTCCAAGGAGACCCGGGTTTGGTTCCCGCTAAGGGCACGTACCTTGGCTGCAGTTTGTCCCCGGCCCTGGTTGGGTCGTGTGGGTGGCGGCCACTCGATGTGTCCCTTTCACATCGATGTTTCTCTCTCTCCCTCTCTCTCCTTCCCGCTCTATCTGAGTAAAAAATGGAAAAATGTCCTCAGATGAGGATAAAAAAAAAAAAAAAAAGAACAGAGCAGCCTAGCTGACATTACAGACAGGTGTCAAGCTGACGGTTAATAACAGACTCTGGAACTAACCGTCCTGGTTCAAGTCTTAGCCATGCCTCTTACTGTGACTTCCAACTGATTACTTAAGTCTTCCATGCCCTCTGTGCCTCAGTTTCTTTGTCTATAAATATGGTTAACAACAGGACCTACCTCATAGAGTTTTAAGGATTAAGTCTTTAATATTTGTAAAGTATGATAAAGGCTACTTGGCATATATATAATTATTAGCTGATCACTATTACTTGAATTTCATTGACTCTAAAAAGCTTCAATGCTCATGCTTTCTTGCTCTTACATGAGCATATCAATAGATTTTATACAATCAAGTCACAACTGCCACTTGTCTGATTGCAATTATATGGTGTCATCAACTATAAAAAACATCCCAATATCTAAAGGTTTAAATGTATAAAAAGTTCATGCCCTGACCAGTGTGACTCAGTTGGCTGGAGCGTCATCCTGTACACCAAAAGGTGGCAGGTTTGATCCCTAGTAAGGGCACATATCCAGGTTTCAGGTTCAATCCTTGGTCGTGGCACGTACAGGAGGCAACTGATTGATGTTTCTCTTTCACATCAATGTTCCTCTCTCTCCCCCTTCCTCTCCAAAAAAAAAACAACCAAAAAAACAAAAACAAAAACGTGTACCATACTAAGACATTAGCAGTAGTAATAGCATTACTTGTGTTAGGGAGATAAATGGTGATGGAAGGAGTCTTTACTTGGGGTGGAGAACACACAATACAGTGTTCAGATGATGTGTTAAAAAAAAAATATAGCCCTGGCCGGTTTGGCTCAGCGGTTAGAGTGTCGGCCTGCAGTCCGGAGAGACCCGGGTTCGGTTCCCGCTAAGGGCATGTACTTCGGTTGCAGTTTGTCCCCGGCCCTGGTTGGTCATGCGGGTGGCAGCCACTCGATGTGTCCTTTCACGTCGATGTTTCTGTCTCTCTCTCCCTTCCTCTCTCTCCCTCCCACTCTATCTGTACAAAAAAAATGGAAAAATATCCTCGGGTGAGGATTAAAAAAAAAAAAAAAAATATATATATATATATATGGCAAAGGTGAAAGATTTTGTAATTGTAATTAAAGTCCTTAATCAAGTGACTTTGAATTAATCAAAAGGGAGATTATCCTGAGTGGGCCTGACTTAGTCAGATGAACCTTTTTTTCTTTATTGATTTGAGAGAGAGGAAGGGAGAGGGAGAGGGAGCTAGAAACATCAATTGGCCGCCTCCTGCATGCTCCAACTGGGGATTGGGCCCACAACCTGGGAATCGAACCAGCGACCTCTTGGTGCAACACTGGCCGGGTGCAAATGAGCCTCTTAAAAGAGTGTTGAGGACCTCCCTAAAAGAGATTCGTGCGGGAGAGATACTATTCCATTGGCCTTGAATAAAAAAGCCACAGTATGAACTGCCTATGGAGTGGGGTGGCCTCAAGGAGCTGAGGGCCTCAATCCCATAACTGTAAGGAACAGAAATCTGCCAATGTGAATGAGCTTGAAAGGGGACCCCAAGCTCCAGATGAGACCACAGCCTGGCCAACACATTCATTGCAACTTTGTGAGATCCTGAGCAAAGGATCCGGTTATGCTGTGCCTGGACTCCTGATCCACAGAAACTGGGAGATGATAAATGTCTGTGGGAGTTTGCTATGCGATAGAAAACTAATACATTACAGAATCATTACTATAGGTGAGCCACTTCATGAGCTGTTTTAGGTTCCATGAAGAACAACTAACCGGTTAAGAACTGCTTAGCCATTAACAAACCTCCAAAACCACACTAAACCTCTAAGTAAGCAATCACCATTGTCATATGGAATGGTTTATCACCAAAGTCTGGCCTGTAACCAAAGAAAGTTCTAACAGAGAGCCAACAATATGTGCTCACCTTAGCAAGGGTGTCCTCCAGGGCCCTAGTCACATCCTGTGCCAGGGCAATGGGACAGCAAAGGCGCAGATCATTGAAGGCAACGAGAATATTGTTAAGGAAGCAGGCAAGGGGTGGGAAGTCTAAGAGCACCATGGGTGGCTGCAGGGTCCCTGGCTGAGTGACTGGCACAGCAGCAGGCAGGTTACTACTGCCTAGGATGGCTGGAGCCAAGATGAGGGTGTAGGAGTTCATTTCATCTTGGAACTTCTCCACTGCTTCCTGAATTGCTTTCTGGAAAGTGCTGATAGCTACCTGCTGGAAAACAGGAGCCAACTGGCCCCGGAAATCAGCCCCCACCCTACTGAAGGACAGCCCAAAGTACATGCACTGGCCCAGCAGGGAGTCCAGGCGGCCGCCTATCCCTCGGTGAAGGTCAGTTTCCAGGACCTGCAGGAACTGTGAGACTTTCTGCAATACCCAGCCATGGAAGATAGCACTCTCATTCACAGTGTGCTCACTCATGGCAGGGGAGAGCAACGGGTCCTCGTCTGAGAAGATGGCACGGTACTGAGTGATGATATCAAATAGATGGACACGGCAGGCCTCAATGGTTTTCGTGATGTGGAAATAGGGATCATCATTGGGGATGGCAGTCAGGATGGAACGGAGCCAGGCATCTCGGGCCTGAAGAAACTTCACCCTCAACTCAGCCTCAGTGAAGATGTCCATGCGCCTCAGGAAGCCAATGACACGGAGGCAGGCAGGGAGCTGGATGTTGGTCCTCAGTTGCTGGATCAACTGGCTCAGCATCAGCTGCATAGATTGGCGTACTTCATTCACAATGCCCTGACAATACAGAGGGTGAGTCATACCGTGCTTGTGAACACACTCCCTGGAACTCATTCCACTAACCCTGATTATTACAGACCAACATTTCCACTGCTTTCTTGACATACAAAGTACATTGCCTAAAGCTGACATGTACAGGTTCACTATAGCCTATAGGCCCTGCCTGCTTCTCTTACCTCACCAGCTTGCTCATGTTTCCCCTTGCTCACTGCACTCCAGTCCCACTGGCGGTCTTTGTATCTGTTAACACTCCAACTTCCCTTCTCGGCCTGCTGTACTTGTTCTTTCCACTTTCTGGTTTGCTCTCTCTCCTTACATCTATGTGTGGCTGGGTCCTTCCCATCATCTAGGTCTCAGCTTAAATGTTCTCTCTCCCAAGAGCCTTTCCTGACCACTCTCCCTAGAGTAACTCACCCTGGCCTCCTATCCCATTCCCTGGTTTGTTTTCTCTAGGCACTATCTGAAAGGATCACATTGTTTATTTGCCAGCTATCAGCTTAATTCATGAGAGCCAGGGCCTTATTTGCTTTGTCCACATTGTATACCCAGCACCTAGTTTAGTGCCTGGCACACAGATTTATATCTCTCAGTTGAATAAATAAATGAATATGTTTTTTATGTTCAACCTGCCTGGCCAGAACTGATGTGAAACATGCAAAGAGTTTCCCTATTGTTTCTGCCTAATGCTTCAGTGAGGACCACAAAATTACTGACAGAAAGAACATGAGTTTGAGTTCTCTCTGGGGAAGTTGGCTACCTGGATGACAGGGATGGAGGAGTATTTCCTTTCCAGTCGGCGTACGTAGGCTGCAAGCTCCAGGGCCTCCTCATAATAGCTGTTCCGGACACAGGTATCCATGAGCTGAGGAATCTCTAGGATTTCCAGGACTTCTGTGTGCCGGTTTAGAGTCAGGGTGTTCATCCGGCGGTTGGAGCTGATCTCCTCAGCCTCTTTTACAAAGTTCCTAGTACAATTAGGAGAAATGTTGATTGTTCACTGCTGTACACCCAAATCTTCACTGTAATTACCCAGCGTTTATTGTGAACTGGGCACTGAGCTGGATGGTTTATCTGATTTAATTTTCACACCAAATTATAAGGTAGGTACCCTTGACAAAATTTTAATCTCAGAGAGGTTAAGCAACTTGTCCAAGATCACACAACTAATAAATGATAAAAAGGTCTGAACCCAGATCTGCCACTTAACTAGCTGTGGCAAGGTACTTAGACTTTCATAACTGTTTCCTCATTGGTAAAATAATAGGATCCACCTCGTAAGGATGTAAGGATTAAATGAGATATGTGCAAAGTATTTACCACAGTATTTACTGACTCACAGTAAATGTTCCTTTGATAATAGCTATACTTATTATTTTCATAATAATAAACTAAATAGCCTAGAGACTACAGCCTTATCCCCAAGTTCCCTCAGCCTCTTAATCTATTCCTATGCTATTGTTCAACCTTAGTTCCCACCAGTTTCCAATTCTTCTGCATAAAAGCAGAGATCACTTTGTGAAGTCCCCTATCTATGCTGCGGTGGGTGGAAGGTACAAAAGCTATTGTGTGCCCTGGCCGGTTTGGCTCAGCGGTTAGAGCGTTGGCCTGCGGTCCGGAGAGACCCGGGTTCGGTTCCCGCTAAGGGCATGTACCTCGGTTGCAGTTTGTCCCCGGCCCTGGTTGGTCGTGCGGGTGGCAGCCACTCGATGTTTCACATCGATGTTTCTCTCTCTCTCTCCCTCCTGCTCTATCTGAACAAAGAATGAAAAAGTGTCCTCGGGTGAGGATAAAAAAAAAAAAAAAAAAAAGCTATTGTGAAATATCCTAAGACTCAAAAGAATATTTAAAACTTTTATCATGAAAGGCTGAAAGCCAGAATTAGCGATAATGGATTGAGGATCTAGGGAAGCAGAATATGACTCAAAAAGGAAATCCTGTTGGAAGGATTTCCTTGTGAGCTTCTTATCAATGAAAAGTTTTGGAGAAGACTTCTGGTCTGAGCTGTTGCATGTGTTGTGTCTGTATGTGTTTATGTATATTTACATAAGTATGCATATATATTACGCTGCCAATTATTTATAGTTAAGTATGTAAGACCCAATTCTTAGTGCTTTGCATAGATGCGCACACGCACACAGCCCTCTGCGGGACGGACGTGCTGCTGGGTTCCAACTCTGACTTGGAAACTTAGGAGCTGTGCCCTTGGACAGTCACTAACCTCTCCGTGTCTCAACTTCCTTACACATAAAATGGGATAAACAACACCTACCTCGAAGACTTGTGAAGTTTAAATGGATTAATGAAGTGCTCAGAGGAAAGCCTGGCACATAGCGCTACGTAAGTGTTAGCTATCTCTATCACGGTAAATGTTACTTATTACAGTTGTTTAAAAGCCCCTTTAGCACCGGGCCCACCGCACCTGCAGCTCTGCTGGAAGCTGGGCAAACGGTCGAGCAGGCGGCCGAGCGACGCCTCCACGTCGCCAAACAGGCGGTGGATGCGCTCGGTGCACTCGGCGCCGCGGATGAAGGTCTTGTAGTTGGCGAAGGCCAAGTCGCGCGTTTGCTGCAGCAGCTGGGCCCGCTCCTCCGCCAGACGCTCGGGCTCGCGCCGCAGCCGCTCCAGCCCGGAGCCGCTCAACTCCCGGAGGTAGCGACCTACGTCGGGCCGTTCCCGCCACTGAGCCTCCGGGAAGCGATCCCGGAACAGCGATGCCAGGAGCCCTTCATCCTCCACCTCCCCGAGAGCCGCTGCGGTGGCCGTGGCGGAGGCCGAAGTGAAGGATGCAGCGGCCGTGGAGGATGCCGAAGTGGAGGAAGGAATTGCCGCCATCGTCGCCATCTTCCCGGCAGCAGCGTCGCTTCCCGAACCAGCCCAGAGAGGGCGCTGACTCCGAATCTAGGACCGGAGGCAACAGTGGTACACTTCCTGTCTCTATGGTTTCTTGTTCGGCGGCTTTCTTTACCTATAGCCCTTGAAGCCAAGGGGCGCTGGCGTGCGGAACCAATGGAAAGCGGTGGGGAGTTGGACTTTGGCGTTACCAGGAAGAGGCTGGAGACTGACTTCCGCTTCCGGCGGCTGAGGCACGAGGATCTGGTGTTGCGACAGCGGGAGAATGCGGCCTTTGACTGAAGAAGAGACCCGTGTCATGTTTGAGAAGATAGCAAGATAGTAAGAGCGCGCGGGGCAGAAGAGGGAGCGTGTGTGGTGGGGAGGGGCAGGGGTGCAGCGGGGCCGGGACCAGTCCGTTCGGACGCGGCCTCCAGTCCAACGTTTGCCTACAGCATTGGGGAGAATCTTCAGCTGCTGGTCGACAGGCCCGACGGCACCTACTGTTTCAGGCTGCACAACGACCGGGTGTACTACGTGAGGTGAGGAGGGACCGGGTGGGCAGCATGGACCCGGGTGGGGGCCTGGGTCCCACCAGCGCCCTTATATGACACCTTTTTCTTCCTTACTTTTTAAGTGAAAAGATCTTGAAGTTGGCTGCCAACATCTCTAGTGACAAACTGGTGTCTCTGGGGACCTGCTTCGGAAAATTCACCAAGACTCACAAATTCCGGTTGCACATCACAGCTCTGGATTACCTTGCGCCCTATGCCAAGGTTTGTGGGGTGGGTTCCAGTCGGCCCCTGGGGATGGAGGAAGTCCGGGATGAGGGCCACCTCAGAACGCAGATAATTGGGCAGCTTCTCGGCCACGGAGTTCCTGATAGTGCTTGCAGTCAGTGCTAGTAGGTGGAGATGCTTTGGGTTTGGTTAGGGCTCTGGGGCAGGAGTGCTATGTGACTAATAGTTGTAATTATCTCCGCAAGGTAGAAAAGCCTCTGCAAACCCAGCTGAAGATGGAGAAGCAAATAGGTGGCTGTGATTAGGAGCACAGTGGGTCCAGAAAAGAAGCTGTTTAACTGTGCATGGGAGAAGTTGCTTGTAGAGCGGAGGAAGTAAAGAACCAAAGAACCTGGCAGTTCTGTTCAGGGGATGAACAGTTTGAGGGAAACATACATCGTTCAAGAAATTAATCACAGATGCAGCAGCTAGCTTATCCGCAGGGATATAACTATTAGCATTTCTATTTCTTGGATTTAATTCTATTTTATAGTACAAAGTGTGGATAAAGTCTGGAGCAGAGCAGTCCTTCTTGTATGGGAACCATGTATTAAAATCTGGACTGGGTCGAATCACTGAAAATACTTCTCAATACCAGGGAGTGGTGGTATATTCCATGGCAGACATCCCTTTGGTGAGTACAGATGGTAACTGTTACAAAAATTAAGGATCTTCTTATTCAAGAAGGATGTATTTTTATTTATTTATTTATTTACTTACTTACTTATTAGTCACCTGAGGACATTTTTGCATTTTTTTGTTCAGATAGAGTAGGGGAGAGAGAGAGAAATATCGACGTGAAAGAGACACATTGAGTGGCTGCCACCTGCACGACCGAACCAGGGCCAGGGACAAACCGCAATCAAGGTACATACCCTTAGTGGGAACCGACCCTGGGTCTCTTGGGACCGCAGGCCAACGCTCTAACCGCTGAGCCAAACCGGCCAGGGCAAGAAGGATGTATTTTTAGTCTGTGGGCTTGAAAGATTAAATTTTTACTTTCTCAGAGAACTGTATTTTCTTCATCTTTGTTATTTCCAGCCTTCATTGCGTGCTTATTGAATGACTTGAGTGAATCAGTGTGTCTTCTTTTGAATCCCAGGGTTTTGGGGTGGCAGCAAAGTCTACACAAGACTGCAGGAAAGTAGACCCCATGGCGATTGTGGTATTTCATCAAGCAGACATTGGGGAATATGTACGACATGAAGAGACATTGACTTAAAACGGAATCTTCGCAAGAACTTATGGCTGTGTGAAAGGGCCTAGCTTTGTTTCCAGTGTCTGTGTAGGCTCCACCAACATGTTGAATTTTGTTTACACTGTGACCTCTCCAGGGACTTCTTAGTTTAATATTCTTTCTATTATGGACAAATGCAGGCTGGATCTTATTAAGCAGAAATGGGTCAAAAATGGAGTTTCAGATGTTTGTGTTTGTTACAAAACAGAATATTGTGTCTTATATTTTAATCAGAGGGCTTATTTTTAGTGAAAGGTTCTAAGTCATTGGAATTGAGAACAAGAATAGCTTATAATTGTTATTTGTGATAACACTGTTTTCTAAACCCATGATGAGAACGCAACAGGTTTTCTGACTTATTATTACTATAAAAGATAGGTATTGCTGTATCGGAATAGTATGCTATGTCTGGGATTTTACAAATGAAATTTGGATAAAATACTGAGAGAGCAATTTATTCTGCTTATTTTCCTCATGGTTGGTGCTCTGTGGTGTGAAGGAACACTTGAATTCTAAACCTAGTTCCAATACCTACCAGCTCTATGATACTTTAGATGAATTATTAAGCTTTAATGAGCTTGATTTTCTTCTTTGTCAAAAAACAGCTTTAACCATCTACTGAAAAATGGTTTTTAGAATTAGAAATGATTGTAAAGTACCTAGCACAGTGCCTGGCAAGTGACAGGTGTTAAATAAATGGTAAGAATTATTTTTATGTTGCATATACTCGGTGTTTCTGCTACTAGAGTATGATCTAATGAGTATAATTGGATTATATTGTTTTGGTTTTTCCAAGCTGCTTTCTCAATCTTTTTTCTGAATGGTGTGATCTCAGGTTGAATGTTACTTTTATCACCTTTGTTTCCTAAAACATTTTTCCTATGAACCTTTTACTTACCTTACTAGACAGACAAAAAGCATTAATCAGAGACCCTGAAATAGTTTATCTCCTTAATTCTTCCCCATGCTTCCCAAAATTATTTTTAGAATTATTAAAATATTTTTCAAATGAGAAACATTTCACCGAGAAATATTTTTAAAACTACCTGTATTGTAAAACAATTTCTCTAATGAATATACTGTTTATTTTACATTTCAGTGGTTACATCTCTAAAAATAAAACATTTTTTAACTACAAAAAACATTCTACCAACTCCTCTGTTTTTGTAAGCAACATATAAAACCCATATAAAAACTGAGTTTTACGGTGTATCTCACTGGCTGAGCATAGACCCATGCACCAAGAGGTCGCCGGTTCAACTCCAGGTCAGGGCACATGCCCAGGTTATGGGCCCAGTCCCCAGTGGGGGGCATGCAGGCGGCGGCCAATCGATGGTCTCTCTCATCGATATTTCTATCCCTCTTCCCCTCTCCCTTCCTCTCTCTGAAATCAATAAAGAAAAAAAAATTAAAAACAAAACTGGGTTTTATATGTTTTTGTCCCATTTTTTCCAACTCTTCTCCCAAGTTTCTCTGTTAACCTCTAAATAAACTTAGGAAAGGTTAAGGAACCACTGTATGATGAACAATATTTTGATGGAAGCATTTAGTGCATATTTAGAAACAGCCAACATCAAAACTTATACATTTTTATTCCTTTATTGCCATTTTGCCTCTGTAGATGAGAGCAATAAGACAATCTTTTTAAGATGAAAATTTAATTTTTTTTTTCAATAACTTTACAAAGCTGATTTAACAAGCTTTAACAAGCTTCTGCCTCAGAAGAAAAGAGCCAGGGTGCTATAATTATTTTAGCTTAGCATTTTGGCTTCTTTGTGCCTGTAGTTGTTGGGACATTGAAGAGACGCTTCAAGAAGTACAGCTGCAGGATACCAGAAAGAACAATTACAAGGCTCTGGGCCATCGACCACCAGTTGACATAGTTATAGTTTGATTGGAGAAGGAAAAAGTCAGCCATTTTCCTCATGCGGGCAAAGTTGTAGTAACGCCACATGTGAAAGATATTTTTCTGTACCTTTCGTGTACTTTCCTGTGAGACAGACAATGAAATCAGGAAAGCACCCCCCCCACCCCCCACCCCACCCCGTGCAGCCTCACCTGGGTGCTCACCAGCACTAACCTAAGTTATCTGGAAATTGAATAACTTACATGATTTTATGATATGTAATATATTGTAGTTGTTGAGAAATGGTAGTTTTGCTGTACATGAAAAATGGTCTGGTCTTTAGGTTAAAAATTTTTTTTTAATGAAAAACTTCAATGTTGAAACTAGAGAACTCTTCCAGAGATCTCTTAATTTAGATATGTACTCAACACATTATTGTCTTGGGTGGTAGAAGACAAGGGCCTGCAAACTTATAGAGCCAGATAATATAGTAAATATTTTAAGCTTTGCAGGCCATTCAATCTCTTGCAACTACTGAACTCTGCCATTGTAGCACAAAAACAGCCATAGACAATATGTAATAGCCAATTGATAATGGCTATGTTCCAATGAAACTTCATTTACAAAACTAGGCAGTTGCCCAGCCGGTGTGGCTCAGTGGTTGAGCGTAGACCCATGCACCAAGAGGTCGCCGGTTCTATTTCTTCAGGGCACATGCCCAGGCTGTGTGCCTAACCCTCGGGGAGGGGCATGCAGGAGGCTGCCAATTAATGTTCTCTCTCATGATGTTTCTATCTCTCCCTCTCCCTCTCCCTCTCTCTAATATCAATAAAAAAAAAAAATTAAAAAACATGCCCTGGCCTGTTTGGCTCAGCGGTTAGAGCGTTGACCTGTGGACCAGAGAGACCCGGGTCCAGTTCCCACTAAGGGCACAGACCTCAGTTGCAGTTTGTCCCCGGCCCCAATTAGGTTTGTGTGGGCAGCAACCAGTCGATGTGTCTCTCACATCAATGTTTCTGTCTCTTCCTCCCTCTCTCCCTCCCACTCTATTTGAAGATAAATGCAGAGATATCCTCGGGTGAGGATAAAAAAACAAAACACAAACATTAAATAAAAAACAACTAGGCAGTGGACTTTAGTTCATCAAGTAGACTATTGTGAAAGTCAAAGACATCACACAGAATGGGAGAAAATATCTGTAAATCATATATCTGATAAGAAACTTATATCCAGAATATATATTATTTTAAAAACTTAAAGCTCAAAAATAAATAACCTAATTTTAAAGGGGACAAAGGATTTAAATAGACATTTCTCCAAAGAAAATATATAAATGGCCAAAAAGCACATAAAAAGATGCTCAATGTCATTAGGGAGACAACTCAAAATCACAAGGTCCCATTTCACACCCACTAGGGTGGCTAATAAGAAATATATGTTGTCCTGGCCGGTTTGGCTCAGCAGTTAGAGCATCTGCTTGCGGTTCGGTTCCCGCTAAGGGCACGTAACTCAGTTGCAGTTTGTCCTTGGTTGGGTCCTGCAGATGGTAGCCACTCTATGTGTCCCTTTCACTTCAATGTTTCTCTTTCTCTCTCTTCCTCTTTCTCCCTCCCACTCTATCTAAACAAACAAATGGAAAAATGTCCTCAGGTGAGGATAAAAAAAAAGATATGTTGATGCCTGGCTGGTGTAGCTCAGTGGCCCATGCAGGAAAAGGTCGCCAGTTCGATTCCTGGTCAGGGCACATGCCCAGGTTGTGAGCCCAATCCCCAGTGAGGGGCATGCAGGAGGCGGCCAATCGATGTTCTCTCTCATCAGTGTTTCTATCTCTCCCTCTCCCTTCCTCACTCTCTCTAAAATCAATAAAGAAAAAAGAATTAAAAAAAAGAAGAAAGAAAGAAATATATGTTGGTGAGGATGTGGAGAAATTGCAACTCTCATTCACTGTTGGAGTGTAAAATGGTTTAGCCACTGTGGAAAATTAGCAGTTCCTCGGTTATACAAAGTTTAACTATATGACCCAACACAGTACACTGCTATATATATACAGACATGAAAACAACTTTACACAAAAACTTATATGCAAATGTTCATAGCATTATTCATGATAGCCAAAAAATAGAAATAACCCACGTCTGTCAGGTGATGGGTAAATAATGTATATCTAGACAATAGAATATTATTCAGCCATAAAAGGGAATGAGATACTAATACATGCTACAATGTGGATAAGCCTTAAAAACACTAAATTAAAGGAGCCAGAGACAAAAGGCTACATTATATGATTTAACTCGTGAAATATACAGAATAGACAAATTTATAGAGACAAAACGTAGACGAGTGTGTGATTGCCCAGAGCTGAGAGGCATGGGAATGGATAGTGACTAGTGGGTATGGTGTTTCAAGGGGGTGATGAAACTTCTGGAATTAGATGCTGGTGACTATTGCAGTACCTTGGGAATGTGCTGAAAACCACTGAATGGTAAACGTTAAAATGGTGAATTATATCTACATTTAAAAAAACAAAACAGGCAGTGGGCCTGCTCTGGCCTATGAGCTCTCGTTAGCTACCCCTGGTATAAAACAAATGAGGAATTTCAAGAGCTCCAAGTCATAAAAATTAAAGACTTCAACTCTTTTTGCCAGTTTCATTTCTACCCAAATGAGTGCTTGGTTCAAATGATATTACTCCCATATTTTTAATCTTTTCTATAAATTTATTTTCTATAAATTTAAAATCAGTTTCCATGTATGTTTTTCTTCCACAAAACAGTTACCTCAATTGCATCCAGAGTGTCATTCAGTTGTTTTCTTTCATTCTTCTGTTTGTGGTCCACCTCAGGCCCTTCATAGAAGACTCCAAAATTGAGGTACACTTGCACAGAACCAAAGTGGTTTTGCTGATTTTTTAGACAAAGTTGATAAAAACCTGTAGGAATCCCTAGATCATTACCAAGTCTTAGTCTCCCACCTTTTGTTCATCTTCACCCTCTAGGTTTGGAGATGTCTGTTCTCCAGTGGTCAACGTGCTACTTTAGCACCTTCCTATTTAGCAAGTACAGAGATCCAGTTTTTGATGTGGAAGAAAGACACTGATCTTACATGAAACTTGTTACTAAATACTATTTATAATAATTATGTTTTACCAAATATTACTAACCAGTTCTATACTGAAAACAATGTTTCCTTCCTCTTTTTCAACCTATTATCTCTTATTAAGGAATTTCTCAAATTGAGATGAAATTAAGAGCTGGAGGATACCATCTTGAACTTACACTAGGCAAACATGGAAGTGTGAATGAAAGAAACTGTCCTGCTGGACTAACTAACTGCAAGGTGGTCTATACAGGGACCGGTGGTTTTGCGTATGTACTGGTGCTGGCTGCCAGTTGGGGTTGCCTCCCTTGTATATGTGGGAGTGGGGAGGAGTGGGATGAAAAACGTGTGGCAATGTATTTGTCAAAATGATTGGAGGACACTACTGGCATGGAGGGGACATAGATGCTAAATATCCTACAATGCTGAGTATCCTGTGCTATACAACGAAGGATTGTGTTATGCTCCTGAGAAGCATCTTTTTTTATTGTACACTTGGCTGATAGAGAAGGCTACTGACTGGTGCTGTCCAGGGTGGGGACAGGTTCAATCTGGCTGTAGGAATTTTCTGGTGACTGGAGAAATGCTTTGTTGTGGATTGTGGACATTTTTCATGGCCATGTTCTGAGTTTGCTCTATGTAACTGGCTCATGTATGCCAATGACTGGAAGGAAATGTCCCATTTCCCATAATAAATTTATTCATTGGAATTCTGTAGTATCTTAAATGAGTCTGTCTGTTTTGATTGCTTTCTCATATTCTAGTCAGTTGGAGATGAGATCAAATTGACCTTCTGGACCCTGGAGTTGTAATTAGTCATCTGGAGACTGTGCCCACACTGCCAGTGGACTGTCACTTGGCCATTGGTAGTCTCCAGCAACACTGGTTTTTGGTATTCTAGGCTACATTTTTTTCCTACTGTTTCACCATCCCTATGTGAAAAAGCCAGGGTTTTTACATTGTAGGTACTTAATTTCAATACTTCCTTACCATTTTTCCAATGTAAAAGAAACATGATTATTACGATAGCTGTGGTGATGAAAACAGACCTGTCTCTTGGGTAGAGAAGTTAATCTGGCCCCGAACATTCTGAGAGGTTTCTATGAGAAAACCCCGTGGGGTATGTGCAGTGGCAGCAATATGCCGGTCATGTGATATTCCCAGTGTCCGCTGAACCTGCCAAGACACATTAGAGAGGGAGAAAAGCCCCTGATACATCACCAAGAAGCTAGTTAAGTGGTAAGATTGACGTCCCATAAGGTTCTCATTCAGGGATAGTACTGCCCAACCCCTTCTGGGATTTGAATCGAGACAGCAGTGGTGTCTGGGTGGGTTGGGGAGGGACAGCAAAACTGAACATCCTGCCACGTTAGAAACAGTACTGCAGGACGAAGAATTGCCCCAAATGCCAATAGCACTCCTGTCAAGGCATGTCACAGGCCATACAGCAGGCATAGGTTGGTGTCTAAGAGTCTGGTTGTCAAGTTCTTGACTGAAGTAGCTTGGTTTTGAGCTCCCTGGTGTTGTCCTTGCACACTTGAGCTTATTTCATGCTTGACAGCAAATAAGGCACTCAATAGGCACTTATTGCCAAGCTGGGCCTTTTTTTTTTTAATACTCACCCGAGGATATTTTTACATTTATCTTCAGACAGAGTGGGAGGAAAAGAGAGAGAGAGACATCGACGTGAGATAGACACATCGATTGGTGGCCATCCACATGACCCCATCTGGGGCCTGGGACTAACTGCAACTGAGGTATGTGCCCTTGACTAGAATCAAACCCGGGACTCCTTGGTCCGCAGGCCAGGGCAATCTTTTATTTTTTTATTATTTATTTATTTTTTTTTTTATCCTCACCCGAGGACATTTTTCCATTTTTTGTTCAGATAGAGCGGGAGGGAGGGAGAGGAAGAGAGAGAGAGAGAAACATCGATGTGAAGAGACACATCGAGTGGCTGCCACCCGCACGACCAACCAGGACCGGGGACAAACCGCAACCGAGGTACGTGCCCTTAGCGGGAACTGAACCCAGGTCTCTCTGTACCGCAGGCCGACGCTCCAACCGCTGAGCCAAACCCGCCAGGGCCAGGGCAATCTTTTAAAAAAATTTTTTTTAAAAATTGGTTTTAGAGAGAGTGAGGAAGGGAAAGGAAGAGAGAGAGAAACATCGATGAGAGAACATCAATTGGCCACCTCCTGCATGCCCCCCACTGGGTATTTGGCTCACAACCTGGGCATGTGCCCTGACCAGGAAACGAACCAGCGACCTCTTGGTGCATGGGTCGACGCTCAACTACTGAGCCACACTGGCCAGACCCAAGCTGTGTCTTAATAAGCCCAGGCTACAGTGAGAGCTGACTATAGCTACTCTTCTATCACAATTGAGAGAAAAGAAAAAGCTCTGATAAGTTAATTTAAAATGTGTTTTTCAAAATGAGTTTTTATTGTTTTTAGAGAAAGAAGGGAGAGGGAGAGGAGAGAAACATCTATTGGCTGCCCCTTGCGTGCCCCCTACTGGGGGTCAAGCCTGCAACCCAGGCATGTGCCCCGACCAGGAATCCAACCAGCCACCTCTTGGTGCATGGGACTGTGCTCAACAAACTGGGCCACACTGGCCAGGGCTAAAAGAAGTTTTAAGATACAGTGGAGTGGAATAAGTTCAGTATACATAATCTATTACTATGTAAACAAAATTAGAAAGTTAACAGGTCTCTAAGATAAAGAACAAAGGAAATGAACTGCCTCTAACTTCACTACTGAGCAGACCACCCTTGGGCCCTGTGATATGAGACTGGAGGATGGATGAAAGTACCTGGCCTGGGAAGAAGCAACTTGAAAACATTTCCCTTCCTAACACAAACAGGACTGTCTGGCGGAATAGAGAAATCTTGAACTAGTGATTCTCCAGTTTGCCAGAATTACCCCTAAAGGCAAGAGAGTAATTGTTATTCTTCCAACCCCATAAACTGAACTGTCTTTTTGAAATCTCTGGGTATGTTTCTGAAGTTCATGTGACTTTCCATACCTATATTAATATTTTTAAAATGTATTCTCTCCCCTCTCATCTCCAAATCCAAGTAAATGTGACGATTATTTCTCCAGGAAGAAGCACCCTTTGTCCCATGGCTTTGAGCACACTTCCATAGCCCCCAGTTTGAGAAGCTAAGCCATATGTTTTAGTGATTATTCATCCACCGAGTTTCCATCTAACTGCAGGTTCATTTCATTAATAGGTAGAGAATCACAGCATAATAAATACAACCAGAACCTCATGTTAGTCTAGAACTTGATCCACTTTACAAAAGGAAACAACAACAAAAAGCCCCCCATATGGCCAGAGGAGCCTGAGTACCTACCTCATAACTGAAATAGAAGTAGCCAGTCTGGTGGGCAAATTGCCAAAAGCATTCTGTGCCTCCTGGAGGGATCATGATGGCAAAGTCATATCGATCTTCTCCCCGGAAGAGTGGCTGGTCCCCAGAGCCACTAAGGGGTTCTGTCTTCTGGCTCCTAGCAGAGGTCCCTAGGCTCAGAACCACCAATCCAGCCCCAAGGATAAAAAGGAACATGCTGATTCCTAGAGACTCCTCTGCAGGTGAACTGCCTGCAGCCCAGTGGAACCAAGTAGTTTAGATCACTAATCATTAACTCCACAATTCACTCTTGGGCCAGTTTCAGGGCCACACATAGATATTCCATAATAGAACTGGCATGATACCCCCATGCTTGGCTCACAGGAGAGTTTTGCTTTTACTTAAAAAACTCACTGGTGCCCTGGCCAGTTTGGCTCAGCAGTTAAGAGTGTCGGCCTGTGGTCCAGCAAGACCCAGGTTCGGTTCCCGCTAAGGGCACGTACCTCGGTTGCAGTTTGTCCCCGGCCCTGGTTGGTCATGCGGGTGGCAACCACTCAATGTGTCCCTTTCACATTGATGTGTCTCGCTCTCGCTCTCGCTCTTCCTCCCACTCTACCTGAACAAAAAATGGAAAAAATGTCCTCGGGTGAGGATTAAATAAAAAAAACTCAGTGGTGCCCTGGTCGGTTAGAGCGTTGGCCTGTGGACCAGGGAGTCCTGGGTTCGGTTCCCACTAAGGGCACGTACCTCAGTTGCAGTTTGTGCCTGGCCCCGGTTGGGGTCGTGTGGGTGGCAGCCAGTAGATATGTCTCTCTCACATCTATGTTTCTCTCTCCCTCCTGCTCTATCTGAAGATAAATGCAAAAATGTCCTTGGGTGAGGATAAAAAACAAACAAACAAAAAAACTCAGTGGTGGCCCTGGCCGGTTTGGCTCAGCGGTTGGAGCGTCAGCCTGTGGACCAGAGAGAGTCCCAGGTTCAGTTCCCGCTAGAGGCATGTACCAAATAAATAAATAAAGTGCTTTCTCCTGTGGGATAAATGACCAACCTGGGGAAAAAAAAAATAAAACTCAGTGGCTTACCAAATTTACTTAATGGGTGCTAGATAGAATCTACTAACTACGTCAGAAGAGGTATTTATTTCCATCCTTCCTTTTAGCTGTCATTTTTCAGTTCTTGTTTCTTGGGGATAAATATTGAGTAAGTTTATTTACAACCATCTGAATATACAGACAGAAGTTGGCTGGGGAGACTTTTCTCTTATGATCAAATTGCTAGATGGTATCTATTGCTCCAATAAGACACATGGGGCAACATCTGTTTCAATGGATTTCTTTCTGCCCAATGCTATAGTTTAGAGAACAAAGTACATGAAAGCGTGTGCAAAAATTTAAATGGATTACCCAGCTGGTGTGGCTCAGTGGTTGAGCGTCAACCCATGCACCAAGAGGTCGCCAGTTTGATTCTGGGTCAGGGCACATGTCCAGGTTGTGGGCCAAATCCCCAGTGTGGGGCATGCAGGAGGCAGCCAATCAATGTTCTCTCTCATAGATATTTCTCTCTCTCTCTCTCGAAAATCAATAAAGAAAAAATAATAAACATTTACTTGATATAATTTTTTTTTTTTTAATGGACGAAGAGTGAGCAAGTGACAGAAATGGACATTCAGAGATTCCAGTGGCTGGCTCACCATCCCACTAGCACAGGTGGCACAGCAGGGGCCCTGAGTGGGCCTTGCACTCTTACCCACCAGGACAGTGTTTCTGTCAGTCTGAGTCATGCCAATATCTAAATGTTTTTATTTCCACCATAATCTAAAAAAACAAAGCAGCATTAGCAGCTTCTAACCAAGTCTTGCTTCAGATTCATCACATTGACCTCAAGTAGTAGTACTTGAACTATCAAAAGCTAACAAGCAAAGACTTAATCATTTTCCATTCTAGAGGAGACCAAATGTCACAGCACTCTGCAGCAGTCTCGCTAAGGTGGAGGTGGGAGAGACTAGGGTCATAACTCAGCACACAGTGGCACGGGCACCCCTACCGAGTCCCACCGCCACAGTTTTCACACTAATGTGAGTAGTGACTTAGATTTAGCAAAACAGTCAATAGGACACAGTAAGTTTGTTTAATAGTTCTCTAGAAGCCACAGGCTGTTTTTAGGTTGTATAGATTTCAGTAACACTATAACACTGAAGTTTTGTTTAAAAATGTTAATGGCCCTGGCCAGTTTGGCTCAGTGGTTGGAGCGTGAGCCTGCGGTACAGAGAGACCCGGGTTCGGTTCCCACTAGGGGCGTGTACTTCGGTTGCCGTCTGTCCCCGGCCCTGGTTGGGCCGTGCGGGTGGCAGCCACTCGATGTGTCCCTTTGACATCGATGTTTCTCCCTCTCTCACTTCCTCTCTCTCCCTCCCGCTCTATCTGAACAAAAAATGGAAAAATGTCCTCAGATGAGGATAAAAAAAAATGTTAATGAACCTGTGTATTTTTCAAATTTAGGAAACACTGATTAGTATATTTGGCTTCCCTAAATGCATCACAGTGTCTCTCTTCTACCCAGAGAGCGCCCTATCAATGAAGTGAGAGTTAGGGAGAAAAGCTTCTGGAGCCGAACCCAGTTGAGAGGGAGACCACACTAGGTGCAACCAGATGAAGAGGAGGCGGCTGTATTGAGAGATCACGTTCTCACTGTAGTTTCATTTGGGGTTAATTGACAGAAAAACAACAGTACCAAAACATGTAGTTAATAGGTAATAAAGCTGTACAAAGTTTCCAACTTATAACTACAGGATGAATTTGAAAACTTTAGCATTTCTTTACATCTTGCACTCAAAAGAGAAAAAGGGTTCGACATAGCTTCCAAGGATTAGAATATCCAATACAGATTGACATCAGCTTTTTAACAATCAATGTAGTTTAGCAAAATTTGTTTAACATTTTGCTACCTCCATGTGTTCATACATGCTATGCTGCAATTAAACAGCTACTTAAATTTGAGAGAAGCAAGACTTTAATGAAGAATGCTACAAGTTATGGACAGTAATTAGTTCTCAAATTTTAAAAAATGATTACAGAAAACACTTTACTGAAATTTTTTTTTGCTAAAAAGACAGTCTTTAAGGATGTCCAAGAGAGACAACAAGCACAATACGGTACAAAAGGAGAAGGAAATGTTGAATTCCAGTGCAAGACACTAACACAGCACAATTAGGGAATCAAGTGGAAGCAACCATTTCACAAAGAATGGAATTAGGCATTTATATTCAATCAGGATTTTTTTTAAGCCTTAAAAGTCCAGCATAAGGAAGGGAATTGGGAAGAGTGAATGGGGGGAGGGGCTAAGCATATCTACAATCACCAAAAAACACACTGGTTCAACCACATGAGAAGTGGAGGTTAAACCTGCCTACGTAGCCCAGCTAATATTAAGAGCAAATGCCAAGACTAGGTCTAGGTGTTGATGTCACAACAGGCTAAACAGTTTTTAAAGGGACCCCGATTCCACCAGGACTGGTCTCTTATCAGCCTGGGCTCACGACAGAAGAAGTTTCTTTGCATTTGCACCAGAAGGCCAAAGCTTTATCTGGATCAAGTTCACTCCAAATAATGCTCATGTTGCTGGCTTTAACAGGTCATGGAGTCACAGTGCTCCTAACAGACTCCACCATTTCCTAGGAGAAGGTTCTACTGATTACCGGGGATTTAAATTCAAGCAAACCACTGCAGAAGGGAAATACTAGTGATATTCTGGCACTGTACAAGCTGTCTGCCTGTTGTCTCTGCCAAGGACATGGGGTAGACTTGGCTTTGTCTTTCAGCTCCATGATCTTCAACAGTGATGAAGTGGAATTGGGACCTCCCCCATATCAGAGGAGGATGCCCAAAATTTTCATCCCAGCCCAGCTTCTGAAAGAAAGAGCAGACTATCGGGGCTATTATTAGGAACCATGCTCCTGTGACTTCTGTGGAAATGAAAGCTTGTTTCAGTTCATGCCAAGTCTTTTCATGGTCCGCCAGCGATCCTTAATCATCACAGCTGTTCGGTTAATAAATGGGTAATTTTTAGAAATGGCAGCCCAGTTTCCTTCCCCAAATTTCTGCACTCCAGCCTTGATCCACTCGCTTTCTTCTATAGTCCACTTCTGCAAAAGAAAACCAAAAGATTTATCATAACCGGTCTCTCCACTTATTCACATTTTCATACAGTGAAGAGGTAAATGCAAGAATCCTAGGAGAATAACCCGAACCCAAAGAAAGGGTTTATATTTTTAAAACATGATGTAGATAATAAAGTAACACTGGATTTAGACATTTAAAATTTTCAATGTCCTGCTATTTCATCTTCAACTAATAATCATTTCTGCATTCCAACTTCAAACATGTGTGTTGTTCATGGTCAGGAAAATGTGTCAGATCTCTGTCCAGCTAGATTTTTTTGTCCAGAGTATAACTACAGTAAGTCCTCACTTAATGCGACTTGAAACGAAATGACATATAATAAAACCAGTTTTACTTATAAACAAGAGTTAAATTTTTGCAGCATCTAATCAACATTATAACAAAATGACACTGAACAATAGGATGCTATTCAAGGACCTGCTGTATTTAACTTAGTGTGGATCATCAGAAAAACGCAAACAATTTTTGCCAGGTGCATGGGGGTCAATCTGTTCTATTTTATCTCTGTTCTACCCCCACAACCAGAATAGATCAGAAAAGAGAGTTTTAAGTTACCTGCTTTTTTGTTACATTGGTTGTACTCTCTTCATCTTGTGCAGCTGGAAAACATTAAAAGCAGACTCATTTCAGAGTTCACCTTTCTCTGCACAGACACCAGAAAAAGACATAGAACATCTCTAAAGGGAAAGCTTGATTCAAATTTCACAAACTTTGAGAGAAGAAAGGAGCCCTGGCCAGTTTGGCTCAGCTGTTAGAGCGTCGGCCTGTGGTCCAGAGAGACCCGGGTTCAGTTCCCGCTAAGGGTACGTACCTCGGTTGCAGTTTGTCCCCAGCCCTGGTTGGGTTGTGTGGGTGGCAGCCACTCAATGTGTCCCTTTCACGTTGATGTTTCTCTCTCTCTCTCTCTCTCTCTCTTTCTCTCTCTCTCTTCCTTTCTCTCCCTTCTACTATATCTGAACAAAAAATGGAAAAATGTCCTCAGATGAGAAAAAAAGAAAAAAAAAGACTACCAGAGAAAAGAAAGGAGATCACTAAAGGATAATTTGTTTTTGTCCTTTGTTTGCAAGATACCAATCATGAAAATCTGTACAAAACAAATATTTTACATAAAGGCATTCAATAAACATTGGTTAAGGATGGATTTTAGGCTCTTTAATAAAACTAACATTTTCTAAATTACTGAGGGACTGTGGTATTTAAAACCCTAATATATACACGTTTATACACATATAATTTCTGCGTTATAACCTCTTGTTAACCACTGTTTTGAAATAACAGTTTTACTGTTTCACTCCAGAATTTCCAAATCCCTGATCATTTTATATAAGAAAAATTAGGCTCGCCCAGATGGTGTGGCTCAGTGGTTGAGAGCTGACCCATGTCCCCAGTTCAATTCCTGGTCAGGGCACATGTTCAGGTTGTGAGCCCAGTCCCCAGTAAGGGATATGCAGGAGGCAGCCAATCGATGGTCTCTCTCATCGATGTTTCTCTCTCCCTCTTCCTCTTAAAAAAAAAAAAAAAAATCAATAAAAAGAAAAAAAAAATTAGGCCCAATTCCTTAAAAAAAGAATGGGATAATAATTACAGCTTCCCACACCAACAGACTATGTGAGATCTGCTCAAGCTCCACCCTCTCACCATATGGAAAGAGATTAGGCCTCAAAAAACATGGACCAAGATAATTTTTTAAAGGAGGCTATACAAGTATAAAAGACATGCCATTTCAAGCCAACGAGAGGTAATTAAAAAGCTGCAAGAAAAGGCAAAGTTGCATAAACATGAAACTGGCTAGAAATCTCAGTAGATGCAACTGTCCTAGCAGCATATCCTAAACAATGGAGGAAGATGGCTCAGGAGCATATTATTTATTTTAAAATTATGAAGTATTTCATACTATAGGGAAGCATATTTCTAAAGATGATCAATCTGGACTGCATTGGAAGTAGCTGTTTCCTAGAACTTTTATATGCTGTTGTTTTTAACTATTTAATGCAACTGTTACTGATTTTGTTACTTCTCCCTTTCCTCTGTGATCTTGATCTTGGTAACCATGTTTCTGCCACTGAAGGTACATTTTAATTTTTTGTAGACAGAGTGGGAGGGAGACATAAGAGAAAAACATAGATGTGAGAGACACATGACTGGCTGCCTCCCACATAACCCTGACCGGGGCTGGGGATTGAACCTTCAACCGAGGTATGTGCTCTTGACCGGGAATCAAACCAATGACTCTTTAGTCCATGGGCCGAGGCTCTAACAGCTGAGGCCAGGGCTGAAGGTTATTTTTAAAGAAAAAACCTTAGAATCTCCAAAATTAAGGTTTAGCACTTAGATATTTCCATTAGAATATAAAATACGTGGTGGGAGATTCTAATGCAAATGCTATAAAGTTCAGTAATAATTATGAAAAAGCAATGTTTCTTATCTTAGAAAAAAATATGTAGAAACTGGTAAGATATTTTTTACTTAAACAAAAATGCAGGGAATGACCATTTCTACCTTTTCTAATTAAAAGCCTTTAGGAACAACATCAACTACAACTAAAGACAGGATTTATTACCACAAAACCAGGACTTTTCCTTAAATACAAAGTGCTACTTTGACAGTCTCCACTGTTTCATGGGAAAGGACATATACTGACTCCTTGTGAGTCACAATGAAGAACTGATTAAACTTTTTCTAGTTGGGAGACAAGCAATTTCTGGAACACTGATGTGGCTGGTACCATGCATCTTACTCAGCAAGGTCAAGGAGAGCCCAAGGAGAATCTCCTAGCTTACCCTGAACATCAAACAGTTCGTCCTCTTCTACCCAAGTCTCTTTTTCTTCAACCCCATTAGAATTGTTCCACTTGCCTTTGGGTAATCTGAGGAGAGATCAATGAAAGGACAAGGTTTTATAAAACAAAGTCATCCTGGGTCATCCCATATTCTGTCCTTGGCTCATTTGCAGCCCTACATTTCTTGTTGTTCTGCTGTGACCACATTCAAGATTCACATACACACAACTCCCAAATCCTGACCTGGCCTGGTATCTCCAAGTCATCATCCCCCAGGCTCAGCACCGACTGCATATATCACCATCCCTGTCAAAATATTATTTCTAAGGCTGTCTGGTTATTTTGAAAATGAGTAGTGAAAGCAATTTGCTTAATAAGTGCATAGGCTTGAAACAAATTCGAGTTGCATCAGTTTTCTACAAAATTACCTAATTAAGTGGCTATTTCTGAATTGGATTATATTCCCAAAAATGTTATTTCTCTGAATAATTAATTTGAGACAAAGGATCTTAGCTGTGTTAATTATTATTTATAAATAAAAGTCAGACTATGTAAGTTTTCTATCTACTTATCCTAGTGCTGGGATAAACTGATTTGACTCTCTAGGTCTATCATTTTCACCCGAGTACTGTAGACTCTCCCTGCAGACAGTCTTTGCAGATCAGGGATAACACCATGGTCCTCCTCTGAACTTGGCTTTTATTACTTGTGCATGTTTTGATACTTCTCAATTTCTCATGTTGTGGAAGGGGCTGAGATCTGGGGCCTCATCCCGTTAGTGGCTGTGTGCTCCCAGGCAAGTCAGGTCGCTTCCTGGTGCTTGCACTCCTCACTGGTAAACTTAGAATTTGATGGGCAGTGGTCTACAGGGGTCAGCAAACTACAGTCTGTGGCTCCTTCTTGATTTTTCAACAGCCCTTGAGTAAGGAATGAATTTTACATTTTCAAAGGGTTGTAAGGAAACAAAACAAAACAAAAAAGAATATGCAACAGGCACAGAAGTGGTCCAAAAGCCTAAAATGTTAACGTTTTGCTGGCCTTTTATAGAAGTTTTGCATGTGATCTCTTAAATTGCAAAAACCAATAATTATTTTATTTGGTTAATAAGTACCTAGTAAGCACTTGTTCAAGCCAAGTGCTGTGGGGAACATAAAAATCTAGTAAATCATGGCCCTACCCTCCAGGCGATATACCCTAATCCAGCCTTCCCCTCCTCTTCTACTGGCCCAGCTTCTCCCAGATCCTAACTGCTCCCCTGGCAGCAGGGTCTAGTCACCCTCCTTCTCTCCTTTCCCTCAGTGCCTATTCAGAACCCTCAGTGGTGTCTCATCAGACCTTCAGATTAGTTGGGTTAGAATTATTTGGAGCATAGTTACAAAAGCAGATTACAGAGCATCCCACGGCCCCTTCTAATTCAGTACTCAGGAATCTGGGAATATGTATTTTTTAAACATTCCATAGATAACTGTGATATGAAGCCTAGTTTGAGAACCTCCACCTGATAGAATACAATAGGAACTCAAGTTCTGGCCCATATACCCATCCAGACTTTTCGCCCTTCATCCTCTCTGTGCATTGTATTCTCCTGCTATGTAGACTACATGTCATTTTTCAGAGCATATCAGGCTTTCTCATGCCTTTATGCAAGGGGTTCCTGCTGCTTAGACACCCCCCCCACCCCTCGCCCTGCATATGCTTGATGACCTCTCACTTATCTTTCAAGGCCAGCTCAACATTTGCTCCTCTGCAAGGCTTGCTCCACCAACTCTGCTGAGCAGGCTCAGCTCTTCTTCCCTGGAGCTCCCAGGGCCCCTTATACACACTTCCTTTAGAGCTGGGGTCATGGGATCCCTTCTCTGTAAGGGCCAGATAGGATCTTCAGCTCTGCAAGCCTTACTGTCTCTGTTGCAACTACTCAATTCAATGTAGCATCAAAAGTAGCTACAGACAATACATAAATGATAGGTGTGGCTGTGTTCTAATAAAACTTTATTTACAAAAATAGGCAGCCAGCAGATCAAGCTCAGGGGCCATAGTGTCCCAATCCCTGCTTTAGAGTATCCATCATACTCCATACCCTTGGCACATGAGAGAGGTAATTAATCATGTCTGAAACCTCCAAAAATCCTCCCATTAGTAAAACCACTGTAATCATGCATTCTCCAGTTTTCTCATGGGGCGATACCTACACTTCACAGGATCACTGTAAGGAGTCAAGGAGATCATGTATGGAACAAGAATAAGTGTGTTGAGCTGCATTTGCTTGCCCAGCCATGACTCAATCACTTCCAAATGCAGGTAGTGGTGCATACAGTGCAGACAGATTAGTGCCTCAGTATGAGTCACTTAACAGATGCCATAGTCCCACAGGGCACCTAGCACATGCTGCCAGAGCACAGGTCCCCAAACAACAAAGAGCAATGGTAGAGATGGCAATGGCCTTGGGAGACCAGTGAGGTGATCACTTACAGCAGGGTGATCAGGGGAGATTCATGGGAGGAGGCAGGAGGCAGAATTTTTAAGAGGCAGCCTGCTGTGAGTGGTTTACAGGCTATGGGCATGTGTCCAGACTGACCTGGATTAATAATCCCAAAGCCCAACTCTGCCACTTTTCAGCTGTGTGACTTAAGGCCAGTTAATAACTTTTCTGAACCTTCCTCATTTACAAAATAGGGCTAATAATATATCACCGAAGATTGTAGAGATTCAGTAATATAACACATGAATGTACTTGGCCCAAGAAAATGCTTCTCTTCCCTTTGAAGAATGGATAGGATTCTGACAAGCAATGATGGAGGGATGATAGTCCAACTGTGGGGAATGACAGCGAGCAAGAATACAGTAGAAACAAACACAGCATGTTCCAGAGAGAGCAAGCAGACCAGTTTGCCTGGAGGAAGGATCCATAAGAGGGCACAATGGGGAGCAAAACTCGAGAGCCAGGTTGGGGTCATGATGGGGAGCAAAATAAAAGCATTCTAACTGCTGCTCCACAGAACCTAAGAGAATGTGAGAGATTAGTAAATATATGAAATTTGCCAGTTTCAACAGCTCATAGAAGGTGCAAAACTGTAAATATTCATAAATCTCTAGTTAGTGTCAGAATTCTGCTAAGAATGAAAGCAGCAATGAGCAGGAGGCTCTCAAACCCTCCCATCCTCACTCATGCCCTAGTGTACGCCTGGAAGCCCACATGGGGGGCTTCAGAACTCGCAGGGATGACTATGTCGTCACTCCCCACTCCTGAGTCACATTCTAGCAGTCTGAGCAAGCCTCGGTGGAGAATAACTTAGTTGAAAGTTACTTCATTCACAGAAGCAATACCAGGCCCAACCAGGCCCACCAACCAGCCCCCAAACTCCTACAAAGAAGGTCTTCATACTTGGGATTCTTCTCCCTAGGGAGGGGTTGGTTGAGAACCGCAGGCTTGGACGGTGATGCTGGAATGACTTCCTGAGAGGAGTTGAGGCTTGGGCTCAGCTCAGTACTCTGACTATCCTCCTCCAAAACCAATCTGCTTATTGTCATACGCTTGTTCTTGGGCTGCAGTTCAGAGCCACCCTCTCCCTCAGCAGACGCTGAACCTTCGTTTTCATCTTTTCTCGGTCTCTTGTTTTTGAGGGCTGGTGATGGTGGGGATGCTTTATTAGGAAGTACCAGATCTTTCTGGTCCAGTTTTGAGAAGACCGCCTCAGAATCTTGTGAACCGGACAAAGTCTTAAAAGCTGCTTTCAGAGTCATAATTCCAAAGGTGGTTGGAGTATTCCGTAGCTGCCTACAAATAAGGCAAACATACAAAGATCAGTTTCACCACTGATGATGTTCATATTAGCAGAGAACTCCTCAAATGGAGGATTTTTCATTAAAAAAAAAGAGAGAGAGGTTGCTTGATACAACCTTTATTTACAAAAGCTTCCATTTAAGTTGAACTATGGAGTTTAAACTCCAAATCAGAGAACCTTAAAGGAAGTAGGGCCAGGATACTCCCTCCAGAGACCTCTTTAGCCTGTATGCGGTTGAACCTGTTAGTCTGTATGAACTAAAGCTGTGACTAATAAATACAAGTCCATCTGAACAACCTACTGATAATCCAGCAATTTTTTAAAAACGTTTTTATTAATTTTTTAGAGACAGAGGAAGAGAAAGAGATAGAAACATCAATGTGAGAGAGAAACAGTGATTGGCTACCTCCTGTACGCCCCCCACTGGGGATTGAGCCTGCAACCGGGGCATGTGTCCTGACTGGGAATCGAACCAGGACCGCTCAGTTCACGGGATGATGCTCAATCCATTGAGCCACACTGGTCGGGCCAGCAATTTCACCTTGAAGTCCAAACTCTTCTTCTAGCTGTTCCAGTCCAACCCTCATGTGACAAAAATGAAAGACCGGTCCTCATTCTGCCCATTTTCTCCTACAATACACTTGTAAATGGGATCTTGAGAATTCTCAGAGTAAGAAGTGCACCACACAGTCTTGGAACAGAGAAAATGCCCTTTCAAAATAAAGTTCATCTATCGTTTGGAATAGCTAGTATGCTTTAAGTTAAAACTGTTAGGAGAGGGCAAGTTGGCAGCCTTCAGGCCAAACCCAGCTGGCAGATGACTTGTTGCCTAACCTATGCAAGTTGTTTTTTTTAAACCAGATAACCACCAACATTCAAAAACTGGGAAAGCTTTAAAAAAAAAAAAAAAAAAGGATGTTTTACATAAAAATTTGAACTGAAGCTTGGAAATCCTTGGACAGTTTCACACAGCAAGAATCACACAAGACGGAAACGCATACCCTCTCTGGCTCCCAGTACCATGCCCTCACCTATCCTAGACCCACTTCATTCCTTCACATTTCCTACCAGGCCCCCAAAGCATCTACATTTGTGACCCGTGCTTTCACAGATGGTCTTGGGAATCTGATTCACAAGTCTGAACACAGTATTAAGAGATCAGGTATCAACAAGGAAGCGCAGCGTAGTTATGGGTGAGATAGAGACAGGAGGAAAGAACCTTTGAGGGATAGCCAGTCAGGAACTTCTGTCAGGGATCTGACATCCAGTCTTCAATGCTCTCATTTTCCCAGGGTGTGCTCCCACAGTGCCTTGTATGAGTAATCCAATAACATGTTAGGAGGTCAAATCACCAGGAGGAACTAACTGATCTTGTTCTAAGGAGGAGACTGTGTTTCCAACAGACCACCCACCCCAGTGTTTCACCCAACATCATAAGAGGGGATCCTTCTCACCTCACGGGTTCTCTGGGTGGCTTTTCCACAGGCTCTGGTGCTGGCTGTTTATCTTCCTTCACTGTAGTTGAGGCAGCAGACTCAGATTTCAGAGCCTTTTTGGCCATCTAGGAAAGGAAGGATGTCATCAGGAAGAAGCCACAGAATTTCATTAATTCTCTGCTTCTTTAACCACGAACATATTCAATATGCAAACATGTTCATCTACAAATCCAATCTAAGCATAAACTAGAGGACATAAAAAGAAAAAGAATTCACAAGAATGACCTCAAATGTTTTCTTTTCTTTTTCAAAAAATGGCTCACAGTTTCTATGCTAAAGGAGAACTCAATTTGAATAGTGCTAACCATTCTGACAAAGCAAAAACTCTTTAATAATTATGTGATTTTGCTCTGGCTCAGTTGGTTGGGCATCATCCCATGCACCAAAAAGGTTGCCAGTTTGATTCCCAGTCAGGGGACATGCCGGATTGTGGGCTCAATTCCTGGTGGGGGGCATGCAAGAGGCAGCCAATTGATATTTCACTCTCACATCAATGTTTCTCTCTCTCTCCCTAAATATCAATAAAAATATTTGAAAAAAATAATTATGTGATTTTACTTCACATTTCCTCTTTTACACTTCCAATCTCATTCCTAATCTAGTTTCTGAATCCCCAAAACACCTTTGGGGACATATATAAAAGTCAAACTTTTTTTCCCCCAAACTTATGATAACTAATGTTTATATTAATATCTTTTAGTGTATAGAATTTTTTATGACTGTATTTCCACAAACATGTTTTGCCTTTTAACAACTGTGAAAATCCTTACTTATACCACATAAAGCCCCGAGTAGGCCAGTCTTGCTCTAACTCCAACCGCTCATTTGTCTCCCTCTGACTGAAGTTTTATGCATTTTCAATCAGTCCCGTATAGTCAATAGAGGAAAGGGTCCAGGCCAGTCTCAAGTATCTTGACACTTGCTTCTTGATTATTACAAACTATCTGCTTTACAAACAATTGGAGATTTGCTAAATGACTGCCACGATCACTGGCACTCCCCTAATAGAGGCCCTGAACATCTACTGTTATGAGCCATATTTTCAACACTCACAGTCCTGGTTTAATAAAAACCCTCTCACTCACTTTTCCCTTACCACCACCCACCTTCTAGGCCAGACTAGGTTCTAATTCTTCTACAAACTGTCTTGAGCCTCATTGTTTCCTTTTATGTTTATCTCTTTGATCCAATTAAAGAATGTCTTCAGCCCTGGCCAGTTTGGCTCAGCGGTTAAAGCGTCGGCCTGCGGTCCGGAGAGACCCGGGTTCGGTTCCCGCTAAGGGCACGTACTTCAGTTGGTTTGTCCCCGGCCCTGGTTGATCGTGCAGGTGGCAGCCACTCGATGTGTCCCTTTCACGTCGATGTTTCTCTCTCTCTCTCTCTCCCTTCCTCTCTCTCCCTCCCACTCTATCTGTACAAAAAAATGGAAAAATATCCTCGGGTGAGGATAATAAATAAATAAATAAATAAATAAACAAACAAACAAACACTACATGCATTTAAAAAAAAAAAAAAGAATGTCTTCATTTGGCCTCTGCCTTATACTTCTTCTAGTCATACCTTTTCTCCAGTTATGCCTTCTTCCTGTTAACAACCCCATCATACCACATCTAATAAACCACTCTTCCTCCCAAATTTAACTCAAATTTCATCTCTGGGAACCACTATCACTTGTAAGATGAATGTTCTCCTGCTTTAACCACAACGGATTAATCACATGTAGAGGAAGTAAAAATGGGAGGTAAGGGAGACCAGCTTTGTTCCATTTGTCTCTATCAGGATATCTGCTTCTGTATATTGAAGGCATTTAATTAAGGAAGATAGTACGTATAATTCAAAGTCTGTTCTACACATTCACTCTTTCACTTCTAAAAAAAGCTGTCCTTTTCCAAGTGCCTGCCCATCCTCAAGGCCATATCATGGTTATGAAAAGAGAAGGCCAAGGCCAAGGCACACCGTGAGGAGGTAGGGCTCTGCATCATCCAGATGACTCTCCAGGAAGCGTAGCATCTTCTGCTGGAAGGTCTCATAGGAAAAGTTCTGGATAACAGGGTGGGCCAAATTCTTTTCACGGATAATGTTCAGGAGATCATTTCTCAGCTTCTATACAAAGGACCAATATTGGCAACATGAGAAAGGAGAACTCAAGTAAAAATTCAATGTTGACAAGCTGAGACAATACTATCAGAAATTTCACAACACTCAATGAAAATCACTGGCACACATACTGGAAGGGAAGCACACCACAAAGGATGGGTCAATAAATGAAGGATCAGCCACAGTGAATCACTATGCAGCTATAAAATAATGATGAACTTAGGATCGAAAGTGCCTTTATACATTCACATAAAGATTTTTAAACTTAAAAAAAAAAAAATCCCCAAACACAAAAAGGATAAAAAACCTCTTTGTTAATATAGAATGATCTCCAAGATACAGTAAGTGAAAGAAGCAATTTAAAAAAATACTCAAATTAATATGTAGAATATTCTCACATATGTATATGGAAAGAACAGAAAGAATAGATATATGTGTATGTTTGTATATATACACACATGCATACTTATTTGCTTGCATATACACAGAATATCTCTGAAAAGATAAAAGCAAAAAATACTTGTTGCCTCTGGAGAGGAATGAGATGTCTGAGTCAGAGATAATTTTCACTAAACTCTAGTTGTACTTCTTGAATTTTGCATTATGTATGTATATTATTATTTTTAAACGAAAATGTAAAGGATAAAACAACAAGAGGAGGGTATCAACAGAGCTTTGACACCAGAAAAGAGAGGAGTTAGTCCTTACAAAGGCAGATTCTCAAGTATACAGGATCAGCATTTGTGTAAGTAAAGTTAGAAGTGTTATAAAACTTGATAGCTTGATACCTGGTGCTGATCACTTAAATACAGTTCTGTCACAAACCAGACAGAAATGGACAAGTAAATGACTTATATAAATAAAAAAATAAAAAATTTAAAAGCCAATCTAACAGCAAGTTATCTTGAATATAAAAGACAACATGCTAAAGGTGCTGAATATTTAAAGATGAATACTTAAATAACATTCCTAACAAAGAACCCTGTCCCTGTTTTCCCACAAAAAACAATGAAATGGAGTTAAGTCTTAGGAGCAAAATATCAAATTTACCTGAGTTGTGGGGTCCTTGGACATATGTTTTTTCAAAATTTTTGAAGCTTTTTCAAATTCTTTATTTTTGATACAAATTATGACAGCCTACAAAACAGGAGGAAAAAATCTTCTTTTAACTGTTGTGATGACAGGTGTAATGAGAATATCAAATATCAAATAAGCTCTACTGAAAGTAAAACTGAGTATTATATACCCGATAATTTTTTCACATTCCTGTACTTAAAAACGAACAATTATTGTTCAAGTATTATGAACTACTGTAAGCTCTCTTTTGGTGTATAGAGTATAGATTTTCAACATTATATTGGATTTTTAAGGAAGGATGGCTGATGCAGCAAAATCTGATCCCCTAGATGACAGACCATTCACCCAGTTTGAATAGGGCCTCCTAAAAAAAAGGCAAAATGGACTCGAGTCATTCCAGGTCCCCAGAACAACTGGCTCTGTTCTTTTTAGAAGCAAAAGAGTTGATGTAATGGAGGGATAGAGGTGAAGATATACTGTGAAAAAATAAATAAAAAGAGATTTGCTGACTACACAGTTCTGCTAGTTCCATTCATGAAAGGCTTGAGGCCAGTTCTGTATAACTAACAGCCTCTCACTACCATAAACCCCAGCTGGCAGCTCCAGTTAAAGTGTGCTGAGACAGACAAACCCAGCTCATCCACAGGCAGCCATGAAAGAGGACAAAGTTCTAGTTAGGATGAGCTCTATCAGCCACAAAAAACGAACAGCCCTTCAGTAAACAAACAAAGCCCCAAGAGAATATATGTAGAGGAAAATTAACAGTAATTAAAAATGTAAAAGTAATTAAAAATGTAAAATGCATTTTTTTTTTTTTTAAATTAGAAAAGCCAGAGAAAACTGGGAGCACTTGGAGTTATCTAACAGGATAAAGTAGCTATCCTGTCTCAAGAAAGGTATCGGATATACCGTATCTCACATACAAATGGAAGGACGGTTGGTTTGTAGGTATTTTCAATCTTCACAAGGAAGAATTTAAGACCAATAGTAGTAGGAATAGCAAGGGAAATCATTAAATACTAATCTCTGGTGATTCTGTCAACATGCTGAGCACAGCCCTCCAGGGCAAATTAAGTGTTCCTGAATGCACACAAGCCTAAATCCTTGCTGCCCAGGAAAGGTACAAAGTAAGTCTTTTCATTTTAATCAACCATATTCACTTTTACATCATTTTCAGCAGAAAAACTATACTAAAACGATACTTTCTTTAATACAAAGGTCTTACTTTTTATAAATCAGATAGGTCCTATTGTTTTAAAATTTTATTTACCTTGCATACATGTATTGCCTCTCGTAACCACCACAATGAGGATACAAAAGCCTCGCTTGAGCACTGGCCGGTTTGGCTCAGCAGTTAGAGTGTCCACCCGCAGACTGAGAGGTTGAGAGTTTGATCCCTAGTTGGGGTCATGAAGGAGGCAACCTACTGATGTCTCTCTCACATTGATGTTTCTCTCTCTCTCCCTTCCACTCTAAAAATCAATGGAAAGCCCTGGCCGGTTTGGCTCAGCGGTTAGAGCGTCGGCCTGCGGTCCTGAGAGACCCGGGTTCGGTTCCCGCTAAGGGCATGTACCTCGGTTGCAGTTTGTCCCCGGCCCTGGTTGGTCGTGCGGGTGGCAGCCACTCGATGTGTCCCTTTCACATCGATGTTTCTCTCTCTCTCTCTCCCTCCTGCTCTACCTGAACAAAGAATGAAAAAGTGTCCTCGGGTGAGGATAAAAATAAATAAATAAAAATAAAAAAAAATAAAATAAAATAAAAATCAATGGAAAAATATTCCTGGGTGAGGATTAACAAAAACAAACAAAAAAACCTCTTTTGTGCTGCCCCTCTGTAGTCACCCCATCCTCCATCCCTACTCTTTTCATTGTTCTGTCTCTTCAAGAATGTCATATAAATGGATTAATACAGTACACAGCGCATTGTTTTTAATCCTCGCCCGAGGATATTTTTCCATTTTATCTTAAGATAGAGTCGTACACAGAGAGAGAGAGATACATCTATGTGAGAGAGAAACATCCATTGGTTGCCTCCCACAAGACCCCGACCAGGGCCAGGGATGAACCACAACCTAGGTACGTGCCCTTGACTGGAATACAACCGGTAACTCTTTGGTCAACAGGCTAAGCTCTAACCGCTAAGCCAAACCGGCCAGGGCAACAGCGCATATTTAAAGGACGTAGCCTTGAGACTGGCTTCTTTCCCTCAGTATAATGCCTTTGAGATCCATTTATGTTGTGTATTATCAATAATTCCTTCTTTTTTATTGCTGAGCGGTATGTCCCATTGTATGGATCTACTAGTTTGTTTATCCATTCACCTACTAAAGGGCATTTGGATTGTCTGCAATTTTGGGTGGTTATGAATACAAATCCTAAAACATTTATGTACAGGTTATGTACAGTTATAAACATAACTTCATTTCTCTATGGTAAATTACCCATGAGCTGGGTCATATGGAAAATGTAAGTTTAAAAGAAATGGCCAGTTTTCCTTAGTGATTATATCATTTTGCATTCACATCAGCAATGTATGAATTCCAGTTGCTACATATTTCACTAACACTTATTAGTGTTAGTAGTTTTTATTTATTTATTTATTTATTTATTTATTTATTTATTTATTATCCTCACCCGAGGACATTTTTGCATTTATCGTCAGATAGAGCGGGAGGGAGAAGGGGGAGGAGAGAGAGAAACATCCACACGAGAGAGACACATCCAGTGGCTGCCACCCACACAACCGCAACTGGGCCAGGGACAAACTGCAACCAAGTTACGTGCCCCTACAGGAACCGAACCTGGGACTCTAAAGTCCGCAGGCTGACACTCTAACCACTGAACCAAACCGGCCAGGGCGTGTTAGTAGTTTTTAAAGTTTAGCCAATCTAATAGATATATCCTAGTATTCATTGTGGTTTTACTTTGTATTTCCCTATTGACTGATGTTGAGCATCTTTTTGTGTGCTTATTTGCCATCTGTATGTTCTCTTTGGTGAGTCTTTTGCACATTATTAAAATAGGATTGTTTCTTTTCTTTTGAGAGTTCTTTGAATATCTTATTGTTTCCTTTCTCCTTTTAATTCAATTTACTGGGGCAACACTGGTTTCAGGTGCACAATTCTAAAATTCTTTATGTATTTTGGATACAAGTCCTTTGTCAGATATAAAATTTGCAAATATTTTCTTCCAGTCTATAGCTTGTCTTTCCTTTCTCTTAACATTATTTTTCTCTGAACACAAGTTTTAATTTTGATGAAGTCCAGTTTACCCATGTTTCCTTTTAGTGTCATATCTAAGAACTTTTTGCCTAAGTCCAGGACATGAAAATTTTCTAAAAGTTTTATAGCTTTACACTATTCAGATTATGATCCACTTTGAATAAATTTTTGTGTAAGATGAGTTTTAGGTCAGGATTCAATTTTTTTGCATGTGGACATTGAATTGTTTCAATACCACTTATAGAAGACTATCCTTTTTCCATTGAATTGCCTTTACATTTTTGTCAAAAATCAGTTAGTCATATTTGTGTGGCTCTATGTCTGGACTCTCTCTTCTGTTCCACATGAATCTACATGTCTACAGTCATGAGTACTGTAGCTTTACAGTAATTCTTAAGATTGGGTAGTGAGTCCTCCAAATTTGGTCTTCTACAAAACACTTTTTAGTTCCTCTGCCCTAACATTATTTTAGAGTCAGTCTGTACCTACAAAAAATCCTACTGAGACTGTGACTGGAATTATATTAAATCTATAGGTCAACTGGAGAAAAATGACATCTTAACTATATACTATAAAGTCTTCCAAACCAAGAATATGTTGTCTTCCCATTTATTAGGTCTTGATTTCTTTCGTCAGCATTTTGTCTTTTTCCACATACAGATTCTGTATATGTTTTGCTAGACTTATACCTAAGTATTTTTCTTTTCTGAAGCTACAGTAGTCCCCCCCATTATCCAGTTTCACCTTCTGCAGTTTCAGTTACCCACGGTCAACTGAGGTCCAAAAATATTAAATGGAAAATTCCAGAACTAAACAATTCATAAGTTTTGTTTTTGTTACGACCCTGGCCAGGGATCAAACCTGCAACCCAGGTATGTGCCCTTGACTGGGAATCAAACCTGAGATCCTTTGGTCCACAGGCTGACATTCTAACTGCTGAGCCAAACCGGCCAGGGCAATAATTCTTAAGTTTTAAATTGCTCGTAGCTCTGAGTAGCATGATGAAATCTCAGGCTGTCCTGCTTCATCCCGCCTGGGACATGAATCATCCCTTTGTGATCAGCAAATGCATGTTGTACATCCTACCCGCCTATTAGTCACATAGTAGCCGTCTTGGTTTTCAGATTGATGGTCATAGTATCACAGTGCTTTTGTTCGAGTAACCCTTATTTTACTTAATTGTCCCAAAGCACAAAGTAGTGATGTTGGCAATTAGAATATGGCAAAGAGATGCCTTTATAGTATGTATGTATAGGAAAAAACATAGTATATATGGTTTGGTACTATCTGAGGTTCAGGCGTCTACTTGGGGTCTTGAAACCTGCAGATGGGGGGGACTGCTATACTGTAAATGGCAGTTTTGGTAATTTCATTTCAAATCCTTTATTGCTAATATATGGAAATGATTGACTTTTGTGTTGTTCTTATATCCTATCTTGCTCAAGTTACTTAGTGTTACTTTTTTTGTATATTCCATGTTTTTAATATAGTGAGGCAAAAGTAGGTTTACAGTTGTGAGTATGCAAAAGTTTATTCTTATATTATTAATTATTGTATTATTTCCCATATAAACAACTGTAAGCCTATTTTTGCCCCACCCTGACATCACCACATGAACATGGTGATGTCATTTGCAAATAGGGACAATTTTATTCCTTCCTTTCTAGTCTGTTGCCTTTTCTTTCTTTTGCACTAGCTAGGTCTTCTAGTATGATGTAGAATGGAAGTGTTGAGAATGGATTCCTTGCCTTGTTTTGATTCTTAAGGTCAACGTATTCATCCTCCATTAAGTATTATGTTAGCTGTAGGTTTTTTGTAGATGCCTTTTATCAAGTTGAGAAAATTACCTCTTATTCCTAGTTTCTGACTGTTTTTATCATGAACTAATATTGAGTTTTATCAAATACTTTTTTGGCATCAACTGATATGATCATGTGGTTTTTTCCTTCTTTAGATTAATAGGGTGGATTACACTGGCTGATTTTCAAATACTTCTGGGCTTTAGTTTCCCCACTGTGCCACACACTAACCGCATCTGTATCCAGGATGTACAGTAAAAAAAAGCAATGGAGCCCTGGCCGGACTGGCTCAGCAGTTAGAGCGTCAGCCTGCGGTCCCAAGAGACCCGGGTTTGGTTCCCGCTAAGGGCATGTACCTTGGTTGCAGTTTGTCCCCGGCCCTGGTGGGGTTGTGTGGGTGGCAGCCACTCGATGTGTCCCTCTCACGTCGATGTTTCTCTCTCTCTCTCGCTCTCTTCCTCTTTCTCCCTCCCACTGTATCTGAACAAAACAAAAAGAGGAAAAATGTTCTTGGGTGAGGATTAAAAAAAAAAAAAAAGCAATGGAATTTGCTCCAAGTTCTGGGAATCACAGCTCTACTGCTAAAGAGAAAAACGGTTCTCTTCCTTTAGTTTTAGGTGCCTGCTCTGCTGCCATGACTGTAGTACTGCCTTGGTGCTGGGCAGAAGAAAAGGGAGAACAGAACAAAACAAAACAACTGGAATTCTTCCCACCCTCTGACTCTAAGATCTCTTTCCTGCTCCTCAGACCAGAGAGAACCTCTTTTGGAGTTCTTTCTGTTCACACCTGGAATGTACTTCCAGGTTTCAGCACCCTTTAAATCCAGGCTGGGCCCTGGCCAGTTTGGCTCAGTGGTTGAGCGTCGGCTTGTGGACCAGAGAGTCCCGGGTTTGGTTCCTGCTAGGGGCACGTACCACTAAAAAAAATCCAAGCTGGAAGATACTGGAGAAGGAAAACATGGTAAACTACTCATCACCAGTTTGGTAGCCTTTCAAATTCTGGTGTTCTTCCCCATCTGCTTACTACCATTTACATTCCTAAGATCTCAGAGAGCTGTTCCACACATTCTCTGCACGACTTATACTTGCAGCATTAAGGGAAGCAAGAGAGAATATGCTTAATCTATCCCAGAACTGGAACATAGGTCCTACTATATTTAATTTGTTAAACAAGAAAGAAAATGCAAACACTTTCAAAATCTAAAAGTCTGCCTCCAAAGTTTGTGCTATGAGTTTATCTTTTAAAATGAATTATTAATTTCCTGTGAAGATTCTTTTAAAGAGATGACTTGAGAGTATTCAGAAATAAGTGTAATTTCTTGTATTATATGTCTGTTAAGGTTCTTGAGGTGTAAGCAATAGCAATGGACTCTTGCTAACTTAAACAAAAA
Source organism: Molossus molossus (assembly GCF_014108415.1). Taxonomy (NCBI): domain Eukaryota; kingdom Metazoa; phylum Chordata; class Mammalia; order Chiroptera; family Molossidae; genus Molossus; species Molossus molossus. The sequence continues at coordinate 35,407,368 of NW_023425357.1, read as the reverse complement.
GAAAATTCAAGGCACAAATTTTCAATTGAGGTGAGATAGGTTTATGTTTGTGGGAAAAGACAGAAAATACATTAAAGAAGAAAACCAAACCCACAGAAGCGAACAAAGGCTAAAGAAGAAAACTGAAAGAATCCAGGCCATTATGGAAAGCACGCATGCTCAAAGCCTTGACAAAGCTTTTTTGTTTCAAGAATTAAACTTCTAGAAGAGTATGTCTGATGCACCAGCCCCACAAATGGGGTAAAGCACCAAAAAGAAATCAAAGTGCTCTTACCAAGGTTCAGGGGAGAATGCTGCAACAGCAAAAAGCAACAAGTAAATGTTTCCCCAAGAACATGCTATATATATTCTTCTCTGCTGTTTTCGACAGAAATCTTAACTGAGAAATGTCTCTTTTAGTTATGAAGAGAAAACCAATGCAGTCTCAGTATTATTAACAGCTTACAGAAGCAGTTCTCAGACACTTTGGTCTTAAGATTCCTTTATACTCTTATATGTTAATGAGGATCCCAAAGAACTTTTATTTTTGTGGGTTATATCTGTTAATAATCACTGTATTAGAGCCCAGCTGGTGTGGCTCAGTGGACTGAATATCATCCCATGGACAGAAGGTCGTGGTACGATTCCTAGTCAGGGCACATGCCCGGGTGTCAGGCTCCATCCCTAGTAAGGGACGTGCAGGAGGCAGCCGATAAATGCTTCTTTCTCACATTAATGTTTCTATCTCTCTCTCTTTTCCTTGCTCTAAAAAATCATAAAAACATATTTAAAAAAAATATAGATAAGCCTTGGCCTGTTTGGCTCAGCGGTTAGAGCGTCGGCCTGCGGTCCTGAGAGACCCAGGTTTGGTTCCCACTACGGGCACGTACCTTGGTTGCAGTTTGTTCCCGGCCCTGGTTGGGTTATGCAAGTGGCAACACTCGATGTGTCCCTTTCTTTTTTTAATTTATCCTCACCCGAGGACATTTTTCCACTTTTTTTGTTCAGATAGAGTGGAAGGGAGAGAAGGAGAGAGAAACATCAACATGAAAGGGATACATCGAGTGGTTGCCACCCACACAACTCAACCAGGGCCAGGGAAAAACTGCAACTGAGGTACGTGCCCTTAGCGAGAACCAAACCCGGGTCCTCTCTGGACCACAGGCCGATGCTCTAACCACTGAGAAAACCAGCCAGGGCCGATGTGTCCCTTTCACGTCGATGTTTCTTTCTCTCTCTCCCTCCCACTCTATCTGAACAAAAAATGGAAAAATGTCCTTGAGTGAAGATAAATAATAAAAAATAGATAAGTCCTGGCTGGTTTGGCTTAGCAGTCAGAGCGTTGGCCTGTGGTCTCAAGACACCTGAGTTTGGTTCCCGCTAAGGGCATGTACCTTGGTTGGAGTTTGTCCTCAGCCCTGGATGGGTCGTGCAGGTGGCAGCCACTTGATGTGTCCCTTTCAGGTCGATATTTCTCTCTCTCTCTTCCTCTCTCTCCCTCCCACTCTATCTAAACAAAAAAGAAAAGAAAAAATGTCCTCAAGTGAAGATAAAAAAAAAAAAAAAAAGATAATCACTATATTAGAAATATAAAACAGGAAATTTAAAGCTATTTATTAATTCATTAAAAAATAAACTTATTTAAAAAAAAAAGAGAGAAAGCCCTGGCCAGTTTGGCTCCGCGGTTAGAGAGTCGGCCTGCGATCCAGAGAGACCCGGGTTCCCGCTAAGGGCGTGTACCTTGGTTGCGGTTTGTCCTGGCCCTGGTTGGTCCTGTGGGTGGCAGCCACTCGATGTTTCCCTTTCACGTCGATGTTTCTCTCTCTCTCTCTTCCTCTCTCTCCCTCCCACTTTATCTGAACAAAAAAATAGAACAATGTCCTCAGGTGAGAATAAAAAAATAAATAAATAAAATAAAAAATAAACTTATTGCCCTGGCCAGTTTGGCTCAGCGGTAGAGTGTCGAACTAATGAGTTGCAGGTTCGATTCCAGCCAAGGGCACATACCTCAGTTGCGGTTCATCCGCAGCCCTGGTCAGGGTTGTGTGGGAGACAACCAGTCAATGTCTCCCTCTCACATCGATGTTTCTCTCTCTCCCTTTCCCTCCCACTCTATCTGAAGATAAATGAAAAAATATCCTTGGGTGAAGATTAAAAAAATTAAATAAAATAATGGCTATACTTCTTTGACTCTAAACCAAAGTTTGGCAGGTGAACTTTTCGTCATTTATTACATTAAAATGTGTTAGTCTATTTTGTACTTTAAATGGATCTTTTACCTATGAGTGATTCTGTGATATAATGTATTTATCATTTGGAAAATATTGGTTCACTGCATTATGTAGATCTTCCAAATATTGACCCATTCATTAAAAATATTTCTGAAGTCAATTGTTAATACCATCAATCTTATTAGAAAAGTCGAAAAATTGGGAAGCTATCACACATGAATATAAGTTTTCCAAAACTCTAAATTTTACTTGAGAGCTTGAATTTTATCACTGGTAAAAATAATACTATCAATTATTTTCCTTGAAGTAACAAGTTCACTTTGTTCTTTCTCAAGAAAATAGCTGTCAAATACCCCAAATTTGTTCATTCCTTTTTTTTTTTTATCTTCACTCGGGGACATTTTTCCATTATTTGTTCAGAGTAAGAGGGAGGGAGAGAGAGAGAGAGGGAGAGAGAGAGAGAAACATAGATGTGAAAGGGACACATCAAGTGGCTGCCACCCACACAACCCAAGCAGGGCCGGGGACAAAACTGCAACCGAGGTACATGCCCTTAGCAGGAACCAAACCCGGGTCTCTCTGGACTGCAGGTCAATGCTCTAACCGCTGAGCCAAACCAGCAAGGGCTTGTTAATTCTTTCAAGTAAAAATGGCGTTCAATTAAAAAGGCAGCTAGGTCAGCCTAAAACTCAATCACACAAGTGCTTTTACCTGAAGACAATCATCATGTTTGCGGCAGAAATGCTTTAGGCACACTTCTTATTTTGTCACACAAAACAGTGAAAGGATGTTTGCTCAGGGTCTAAATTTAATAAAATTAATAATTTTTACTGCTTCCTCAAAGACACTCTTAAGTGAAACTGCCTTTTTGTTGTTTTTTTTAACTGCAAGCATGTGGCAATGAAGAATACAATGACTACTAGTACAATTTACCACTACCTTGATCACGATTAAGCACCAGCAATTTTTCACATCATTGCTTTTGCATTATTAGTGCAAATGTTAAAGCAATGAAAAAGTCAACTTATGTTTTGGCATTGTTATGAAAATTGTTTTTGACATATTAAAGTGTTCCGAAGACTTATGAGAGATCCCTGGACCAAATGCTGAGAAGATCTAACTTAAGAAATAACTCACTTGATAAATTTAAAAAAGAAAACTAATATACTTTTTTTTTTAATCCTCACCAGAGGACACTTTTCCATTTTTTGTTCAGACAGAGTGGGAAGGAGAGAGAGAGAGAGAGAGAGAGAAACATTGATGTGAAAGGGACACATCAAGTGGTCGCCACCCACACGACCCAACCAGGGCCGGGGACAAACTGCAACTGAGGTATGTGCCCTTAGCGGGAACCAAATCCGGGTCTCTCTGGAGCGCAGGCCGATGCTCCAGCTGCTGAGCCAAACCAGCCAGGGCAAAACTAATATACTTTTAAATAAATTGTCGTGACACCTGACAAAGCTTAAAATGCACCAAAAAGCCTCACTAAGACTAGGCAACCCAAGGTATTTTCCCAGTGACCATAAAGATTCTATGACTCGCCCTGACTGGTTTGGCTTAGCAGTTAGAGTGTCGGCACATGGACCAATGAGTTGCAGGTTCGATTCCGGTCCAGGGCATGTACCTCGGTTGTGGTTTGTCCCTGGCCCTGGTCAGGTAGTGCGGGCAACCAGTTGATGTGGCTCTGTCACATCAATGTTTCTTTCTCTCTCCCTCTCACTCTATCTGATAATAAGTAGAAAATATCCTCGGGTGAGGAATAAAAAATAATTTAAAAAAAAGGATTCTATGACTCTAAATGAGAAATGAAAAAAGAAACTGAACAGATAAGTAATACAGTATCATTTTATAACTAGGAGATCAAGATCATTTTGGGCTCTAGTCGGTTTGGCTTAGCAGTTACAGCATCAGCCCGCGGAACAGAGAGTCCCGGGTTTGGTTCCTACTAAGGGCACGTACCTTGGTTGCAGTATGTCCCTGGCCCCGGTTGGGGTCGTGTGGGTGGCAGCCACTTGATGTGTCTTTCTCACATCAATGTTTCTGTCTCTCTCTCTACCTCCTGCTCTATCTGAAGATGAATGCAAAAATGTCCTCTGGTGAGGATTAAAAAAAAAATAATAATGAAAGAAAGGACTACATCTTCTAAAAAAAAAAGATTATTTTGGTAGCCAGCCTCTAAGGTGGCCCCCAATGATGCCTACTTCCTGCGTAGTCCCATTCCATACACTAATCCAGAGTTGGCTTGGTCTATGTGATTGACAACATATGGCTGAAGTGATGATATATTACTTCTGAGATTAAGTCATAAAAGACTGCAGCTTCTGTCTTGGACTCTTGTTCTCCTGGATCACTTGCTCTAGGGAAAACAAGCTACCATGATGTAAGCAGCCTTACAGGAGGCAAAGAGCTGAAGGCTACAGCCAACAATCATCGAGGAAGTGAGTCCTGCTAACAACTGTGTGAGTGAGCATGGAAGCAGATCTCCCAGCCCTAGCTGAATCTTAAGAAGACTTCAACCCTAGTAGCTAGCCAGCGCAACCATAATCTCATGGGAGACTTCGAGTCAAAAATACAGTGATACCTCGGTTCTCGAACGCCTCGGATTTCGACCAAATCGGTATTCGACCAGGAGATTCGAGAAACTTTTGTCTTGGAATCCGAACAAATATTTGGAACTCGAACTTCCGAGATGAGCCGAGTTGAGCCGAATGGCGTTCATTCGGCCCAGCGCGCCTTGCTTGCGTCATCAGTGTGAGTGCAGAGAGAGAGTCACGCTTTGTGGAGAGAGTCACGCTTTACACTGAATTTAACCCTTAGACATACTGTACACTTTTATTTCTTGTTGAGACTTATGTTTTTCTACATATTATATACAAATTAGGCCAGTAAATAGGCATTTTCTGGGGCTTGGAACGAATTAATCCAGTTTCCATTATTTCCTATTGGGTTTCATTGCTTCGGTTCTCGAACAATTTGGTTCTCGACCGTCCTCCTGGAACGAATTATGTTCGAGAACCGAGGTATCACTGTACATGGGCTAGCCCTGGCCGGTTTGGCTCAGCGGTTAGAGCGTCGGCCTGTGGTCCAGAGAGACCCGGGTTCGGTTCCCGCTAAGGGCACGTACCTCGGTTGCAGTTTGTCCCCGACCCTGGTTGGGTCGTGAGGGTGGCAGCCACTCAATGTATCCCTTTCACGTCGAAATCTCTCTCTCTCTCTCTCTCTCTTTCTGTCTGTCCCTCCCACTCTGTCTGAACAAAAAATGGAAAAATGTCCTCAGGTGAGGATTAAAAAAAAAAAAAAATGCATGGGCTAAACCACTACCACATTCCTGACTCTTGGAAACTTGAGAAAAAAATTTAATGTTTTAAACTGCTAAGTTTGGGAATAATTTGTTACACAGCAGTATTAGTAATATAGTTCAGGATAACAAGAGATCTTGTACCTGGTAGAAAATAGAAAAGCAGAGGGGAGTCTACATAAAAAAATGGCTAACTATTTTAAGGGAATTTAGATTTTATGAATAGATTTTTCCTAATAAAGCTCCTAAACAAGAGATCTACGAACTTAAAATAATAAAATAACATATAGCTGGGGAAAAAGGGGGGCATCTGTAATACTTTCAACAACAAAAAAATTAAAAATTAATTAAAGCCACTTGCTAAAAATACACACACACACACACACACACACACACACACACATAGCTGAAAGATGAAAGCCCGCAAAAATTCTTCTGGAAGACAAACTTACCGTCGCCCTTGTACTCTGAAGGAGTTGCATTTCTGAATCAGCTAGCTACTTAATAGCAGTTACACGAATTACTCTGAACTGGTGCCATTTCTTCCCATTCAAAAGCTATTCTGAAAGCAGGCATGGCTTTCTCCTTCCTTGCGAATAAGTATGTCTTTCCTGCCATTTCTCCTTCAAAACAAACCTGACTTACCTAAACCAAAATTCTATTCTTGGAACTAGAATTATCTAAGCATTCTTTGCAAGAGCAAAAGTAGTTCCTTCCAAGGTCCTTAACTGAGTAAGAATCTGCACCTCACACACACTAGTTGTTTTTTGTTTTATCCTCACCTGAGGATATTTTTCGATATTTTGTTCAGATAGAGTGGGAGAGAGAGAGAGAGAAACATTGACGTGAAAGGGACACATCGAGTGGTTGCCACCCACACGACCCAACCAGAGCAGGGGACAAACTGCAACCAAGGTACACACCCTTAGCGGGAACCGAACCCAGGTCTCTCTGGACCATAGGCCGACGCTCTAACCACTGAGCTAAACCGGCCAGGGCACTAGTTGTTTTTTAACAGTGTATCTAAGTACTCAGCACACAACCAAGGGACAGAAAATCTTCATCACTAAACAAGAATTTATCCTCAGCCCCCTCCCCCACCATCCCATCCTTTTAGGGGGTGTTCTTTTTTTTTTCTTTTCTTACCGGTTTCCTTACTTTCCACCATCAAGGCAATGCTGAGCTGTTGTTCCTCAGTCCCCACCTCTGAATCTGCTTCCACATCCCTAGCCTTTCTTATGGGAGAACAAAAAGCCTTTTCTTACTGGTTTCTACCGCCACTTCTATGTTTCAAATAAAAATAAGTTCTACTACTTTGAAGCTACCCAGGCCATGACACAGTCAACAGTCCCAAATTCCTAGACACTCCATTAGCTTTTTTCCTGTGAAGAACGCTACCTGTGCAAGTCTTCTATCATTACTGCTTTTCTAACTAGCTGATTATCACAGCACCTCTGAAATTCTGTCTATTCAAAGGGAATGTTCCCTAAGCCTCTCTTTCTGCAATTGCATGAATAGTTCCAAGTCCCACTTCCCTAGGCCCCAGCTCTTCTCCTTGGTTTATTATAAATAAGGGTGACCAAAACAGTTACTTCTAGCCTTTCCATAGTGCTTCTAAATGGTGTGTAACAACCTCCAGTCTTCAGTGCCAACCCATTTCCTATGTACTGTGGCTCCTCCTGCCAGGGCCACAAGGAAGATCACCAAAATCACAAAAGCTGAGCACCTTCCATTGGTTCTTTCCAAGTCTTGGCTGAGAAAGGGTTGCCTGAAGAGATAGTATCTACATATACGTTCATGTGTTTGAATGTGCTCACTTGCTCCATCTCCACAGTTTTTCCTCCACCCCACACAAAAAGATAAGCATGATATCCTTATAGACCTCTAATTTTTGTTAAAAGAAAAAAGAAAACTAGAGCCTTACAGCCTCCTTGACCAGTTTTCTACTGGATTCCACCACTGCCTCTGTCAGTGTAAATTCCGTTTTAATCATCTCCAGCACATTGATAGCTGATTCCAGGGGTGTGAGCTCAGCCTCCATATCAAAGGAACAGTCTAGGACAAAGAGCACAGTTTTCACTGTAAACTATTTTCTGCATAGCAGAAAGGTTATGTCCAAAAATACATACATTTATGAACAAGAAACATGCAAATACAGTAAGATTTGCATTTAATTGCCGACTTACTGTAGGCTTACAAACACGTTAACGGTATCAAAATGACTTAATTTTCAAGACAGGTAAAAAGTTATTTTTCAGCACATGCATTTGCATCTCAAATTTCGGGGTACACACATCCTCTTCAGACATAAGCGGCCAGAAACTGTAGACTGTTTTGCTAAACAGCTGTCAGGTTCAATTCAGAAAATCAAAGTGTGCTCCTACTCTGAAAAAACACTCTACTATATGAGGGAAAAGATGTGGCCATCTTGACATAACTCACTTCAGAGAGCAGCAAAGTTGGGGCGAGCAAGAAACAGGTGGGAGGAAATTTTTTAAAAAACAAACAAACACAGAAAAGCAAAAGAATCTCAACTGGAGAAAACTAGAGCCAGAGCATACTCATTCTAGAAGGAAAACGACCACTGTGATTGAAACACAGTGTACCTCAATCCCGAATCCTTCAATTCCGGATGCATATTTGTAACACAGTAACTCTAAACCCGGAGGATAACACAAAAATGGTCATACCTAAATTTTCCCCTTCTTCAATGCGCGATAGACACTGCATCACCCGCAGTAGCCGGGACACGGTGTGCTCCTTCCCCAAGGGCCTGACAAGCAAAGCTGGGAAAGACATCGTTGGTTCGGCGATCCCCCCCAAGCCCCGACACCCGGGCCCCAGGGATCCCTTTCCCAGATGCCCCAGCCTCCTTCCCCGGGCCCGGCCCTCACCCTGCATGATGTCCCGGATCTGCCTGAAGTCCCCGTACCGGCTACTTCGAAAGGCCCGCAGCGCCTCGTAGAAGTAGAACTTGAGCACCCAGCGGTTCACAGCCTCCTCCAGCCGTGCCTCCCCCGCGCCCCGCTCCGCGGCGCCCCCCAGCCCCGGATCGTGACGCCCCCGTCGAGCCCGCCCGCTGCTGCGGGACGCCCGCCGACTTGCCGCCCGCCCGGTGCCGTCGTTGCTCCCGCCTCCTCCCGCCATCCCGTCCGTCCGCCGCGCACCCTCCCCACCCTCCCGACCGGACCGCTTCCTCGACTGTGACGCCGCCGGATCACGCACGACGTCCGGGCCGGAAGCGGGGCCCACCGTCCCGGCTCCCGCGGCCATGATACAGACAGCGTTCGAGAAGCCCGCGGGCTTCTGGGTGGGAAAGGACCTTAGGGCCCCGTCCCCCTCTCGGACCCCGTAGTTCTGGCATGCCAGTCGCAATGCCTGCCGGGGCTTGAAGTCCACAAAGCCCAAACGCATAAACCAACCGGTGTTTGCAGTCAAAGGTAACTGCTCGGAAATGATGGAACACTGTACTAAAGATGTCTACGTATAAAATATTAAAAAATAAACACGTGAAGCTTATTAAGCTCTTTTAAAATTTTGAAGTGTAACATACATGGAGGAAAGTTTATTTTTTTCTTTATTGATTTTTAGGAAGGGAGAGAGAGAGAGAAAGAAACATTGATGAGAGAGAAAATCGATTGGCTGCCTCCTGCATGCCCCTCACTGGGGATCTAGAACAATTAGAAAAAAAATAAAAGGTTGACATTTAAATCACTCATAATCCCACATGAAAAAAAATGTCGAGCCCCTGGCTGGTTTGGCTCTGCGGTTAGAGCCGCGGCCGGTGGACCAGAGTCACAGGTTTGATTCCGGTCAAGGGCATGTACCACAGTTGGGATTTGGCCCTGGCCCTGGTTGGGGTAGTGGGGAGGTAGCCACTCAAGGTGTCCCTTTCAGGTCAATGTTTCTCTCTCTCTTCCTCCCACTCTATCTGAAGATGAATGCAGGGATGTCTTCAAGTGAGGATAAAAAATAATAATAATAAAATAAAAAATAAAGTGTACTACATATTTTATATAACCTTCATTTTTTTATTTAACATGTAATGAATATCTTTCCATGCCATTAAATAAATTTCTATGTCTTTAGTAGCTACATAGCATTCCAATATATGGATGAACCAAAATTTTCTTTATCTAAACTCTGCTGTAAGATGTTTAGGTTTTTCAAAATTTTGTAATTCTAGACAACCTTTGTATTAGAAAAACTGTAATGTTGCCCAAATTTATAATTATTTCCGTAGGATAATTTCCTTAAAGTTGAATTACTGAGTCTAAGAATACTCAATAGAGCACAAATCAGAACATTTTACTTATCACTCATCAACCTTTTGCTGTTGACCCAGGTGCAGACATCTTTAAAGCCTGAAGTGGTCTCCTGTTTGCCAGCCTCATTTTGGGCTCATGCCTGCACTTCTCTCAGTTCCTTTTCACCTGCTACTCAATCTACGTGGAGCCTTTATCTTGGCCATGCTAGCCTAATTAAGTTCTTCTTGTCCTTCAAGCCTCATTTTGCTGCTCCTCCATAGCACCTCATAGTATTTCATTCTGGGTTCTCTGTTCTGTTCCATTGATCTATCTGCCTGTTCTTGTGCCAGTACCAGGCTGTTTTGATTACAATGGCTTTGTAGTATAACCTGATATCTGGTATTGTGATCCCTCCTACTTTGTTCTTCTTTTTCAAGATTGCTGTGGCTAGCCAGGGTCTTTTTTGGTTCCATATAAACTTTTGGAGTATTTGGCCTAGTTCTGTGAAATATGTCGTTGGTATTTTGATGGGGATTGCATTGAATCTACAGATTGCTTTGGGTATTATGACATTTTAATGATGTTAATTTTTCCAATCCATGAACAAGGTATATGCTTCCACTTTTTTATATCTTTCTCTATTTCTTTTTTCAATGACCTTTAGTTTTCTGTGAAGAGGTCCTTTACTTCTTTGGTTAAGTTTATTCCTAGGCATCTTAATTTATTTGGTGCTATGGTAAATGGGATTGTTTTTTAGTTTCTCTTTCTGTGAGTTCATCATTGGTGTATAAGAATGCCATCGATTTCTTGACATTAATTTTGTATCCTGCTACTTTGCCAAATTCATTTATTAACTCTAATTGGAGAGGACTTTTCAAAATATCATGGTCCCTCTTGCCTTTTCCAGGTATTTTTCTTGTCCAATCCCAGTTCTACATCTACTTCCACTCCCCATCTTGCTAGATACGTTCCTGAAACTTACTTTCTTTTTTTGAATTTCTGTGATGGGTATGCCACACTGACCTTAAAGAGTCCATTCCCCACTCCTTCTGTGGGTACATCATTGTCCTTATCTTTCAGATGTGGGGAGTAAGCTAGGGGCATTTCCAGAGGACTGAGTGGGTATAGGAAGGCAATGGGGACATAGGATGTGAGTCACCTACAGGTGTCTCTTATGGTCTTAGAATTCATCACCTAGTACCTGGACCAAAGAGAGAAATCCCAGTTCTGGTGGGTGATGCCGCTCCCTGAGAGGCCCAGTGACTGGTTTAGCTTCAAAGGCTGTTTTGCCAGCCCTACTGGACTAGGGACCAGGAAAGATCCAGTTGGAGCCACTAAAGGACAACTCAAAGAGCAAGTGGAAGCATCACTGAAGATGTAAAATCACATGCTGGACCCCTGAATTAATTAGACATGGACCTTAATATGTACAGTATCTTGGTCTCACAAAATCTCCATGAGGTGCACATCCCAGAACAAGGAAAGAGGCCTGTCAGTCTGACAGATCTTTGGTGCATGTGGCTGCTTTTCAATCCCAGTCTGCCTGCCTTAACAAGGAGCTGAATTACCTGCCTCAAATCCTGACTCTTCCATTTGCTAGCTGTGTAACCTTGAGCAAGTTACATAATCATCTCTGTGCTTCTGTTTCCTCAGCTGTCAAGCACAAATAATAGAGGTGGGGATTGTTTGAAAATTAAATGAATTACTATTTCCAGTGCCCTTAGTACAGGTCTTGGTTTATTGTAAGGACTCAATAAGTGTAAGCTATTTTTATTAACTCACCCAGTGTCTTGCCTGAAAAGTCTTCTCTGTAAAAATTCTCCTAATTTTTTTTTTTTTTTTAAACTTAAGTCATAACTTACATAAAGTGCATAAATATAAAGTGTAAAGCTTGATAAGTTTTCTCCCCATTTTTCAGTCAAATCATCATATGGTTGTCCCAACATCACTCTCTTCCATACTCAGGACAAACAGCCAACTCACTAAGGAATCTATTTTGAGAAACTTCAGTGCTTCATGCTTTCTCCCTGGGCACCAGCAGGAGGCAGTGTGGTATAGGGGAAAAGCCACAGTCAGCATGTTAAGGACCATTATCCTGGCCCAACAGCTTAGTGGCTTGAGGGACCACTTTGTAAATTACATGATTGTCCAATCACTGGGATGCCTGGGAAACACTGTTGTAACATCTGTGGGCTGGAGAACAGCAACAGGGGATGAAGCCCAGAGTGGACGGGAGGTTCCTCAGGCCTTTCCATTCAGCATATGGAACATTTGTGTCACACACACACATGGCTGGTCTCTTTCAAATCCCCCATGTGAAAGTTCTCTGTGATCAACAGTGAGAGTTTCAGACATTTGATAAAGGAGGGCTTTGAGGTGGGAGCAGGAGATAACCTAGTTGGAAGGGTATTGAGGGCATTGTCTTGAAGCCAAGTGCACCAGGCATTGGATGTTAGCTTGAGAAAATGTTAGTTGTAGCAAAGAATGGAGGAAGAGACTACTGGAAATAATGGGAGGTTTAAACTCAAAGACAAGCTATTCATTGGCTTCACCAGTTCAAATCTGGTTCTCTTATCCATGCAGGTCAGAGACTCAAAAATGGTTTTGTCTTCCATGGGCATTTGATCTACATTTATTGAGGTCCTACTTTGTGAGTTGAAGCTCTGTAGGTCCTAGTGGCACAAATACAGATGAAATGCGAATCTTGCCTTCAAAGAGTTTAAGGTCAAGATGGGGGATCAACATGAAAAAGTAAAGACATTATATTTCAATTTTGAGCAATGGTTATGTATTACTTTTATAGCCCTTCTCTTTAACCTTGCAAATAAATACCCCTAAAATGATCTTTTCAAGCCAGAGTGATAAGGAATACATTAGGATTACATGGACAGTTGACAGAAGCTAGGTTGGGAGTCAGACGTATCTGGATTAGAATTCCATCTCTCCAGCATTCTAAACTGGAGGTATTCAAACTGGAATTACACATATCTGTGGGCATTGAGCCTTTTTTTTTTTTCCCCTTTTCAATCCTCATCCGAGGACATGTTCATTGATTGGAGAGAGAGAGAGAGAGAAACATCGATGTAAGAGAGAAACATTGATTGGTTGCCTCCCGCACACGTCCCGACTGGGGATCGAACCCACACCCTAGGTATGTGCCCTGACCAGGATCAAACCCTCGACCCTTTGGTGTACAGATGACACTCCAACCAACTGAGTCACATTGCAAGGATGGCATGAAACCTTTTTAAGGGGAAATCAATTTTCATGTGTTATTCTTAAAACAAATCTACCTGAGAACACACCAACAACAGAAATCCTGCCAGTTTCCATGTTCCCATCATCTTTATCCCACTTTGCTTAAGATGAGGCAGACCAGCCCTGGCTGGTTTGGCTCAGCGGTTAGAGCATCGGCCTGTGGTTCAGAGAGACCGGGTTCGGTTCTCGCGAAGGTCATGTACCTCGGTTGCAGTTTGTCCCTGACCCTGGTTGGGTCATGTGGGTGGCAACCACTCAATGTGTCTCTTTCACGTCGATGTTTCTCTCTTTCTCTCTCTCTTTTCCTCCCACTCTATCTGAACAAAAAATGGAAAAATGTCCTCAGGTGAGGATAAAAAAAAAAAGATGAGGCAGACCATCTGAATCTTACTGTGGTATACAGTATATGTATATTATGCTGGGAGAGACCAAGTTTGGATGCAAATAAAGGCATAATTCAAAAAGACTAATTAAAGTCCCATTAACTACTTCCTCATTTATTTCAGTAAAAGATGATTTTTCTTTTTTTTTTTTATCCTCACCTGAGGACATTTTTCCATTTTTTGTTCAGACAGAGTGGGAGGGAGAGAGAGGAAGAGAGAGAGAGAGAAACATCGATGTGAAAGGGACACATCGAGTGGCTGCCACCCACACGACCCAACCAGGGCCGAGGACAAACTGCAACTGAGGTATGTGCCCTTAGCGGGAACAGAACCCGGGCCTCTCTGGCCTGCAGGCCGATGCTCAACCACTGAGCCAAAGAAAGAAAGAAAGAAAATGTTTGATATTTAGACCTTTATGATCATAGTATATTTTTAAATTTTTTTAAGTAATATATTGTTGCAAAATAATAGGAGATGAATAGGAAACTTTTTTTTTCTTTATTGATTTTATTTATTTCTTTATTTTTTAAACAATCTGTCCATGTTACTTTATTTATTTATTTTTTCTTTGTGGTACGTGCCCCTAGCGGGGACCGAACCCAGGCCTCTCTGACCTGCAGGCCGACGCTCAACCGCTGAGCCAAACTGGCCAGGGCTCTTTATTGATTATAGAGAGAGGAAGGAAGAGGGAGAGAGACTAGAAACATGGATGAGAGAGAACATCGATTGGCTGCCTCCTGCATGGCCCCCACTGGGGATTTGGCCCACAACCTGGGCATGTGCCCTGACTGGGAATCGAACCAGTGACCTCTTGGTACATGGGTCGACGCTCAACCACTGAGTCACACCAGCCGGGCAAGGAGACTTTCAAACATAAAAATATGTTACATTAGAGTAATATTTGATAGGAGACAAGGATTTCTTTTTTTTTTTTAAATCCTCGCTGGAGGACATTTTTGCATTTATCTTCAGATAGATAGAATGGGAGGGAGCGAGGGAGGAAGAGAGAGAGAGAAACAGTGATGTGAGAGAGACACATTGAGTGGTTGCCACCCACATGACCCTAACCGGGGCCGGGGACAAACTGTAACCATGCCCTTAGAGGGACCCGAACCTGGGACTCTCTGGTTCACGGGCCGATGCTCTAACCGCTGAGCCAAACCGGCCAGGGTGGAGACAAGGATTTCAAGGATAAAAAGAATGATTTAAAATGTATGGTTATTCAAGAAGAGTTTGTCGCCCTGACCGGTTTGGCTCAAGTGGTTAGAGCGTCAGCCTGTGGTCCAGGGAGACCCAGGTTCAGTTCCCGCTAAGGGCATGTACCTCGGTTGCAGTTTGTCCCTGGCCCTGGTTGGGTTGTGGGGGTGGCGGCCACTCGATGTGTCCCTTTCATGTCGATGTTTCTCTCCCTCTCTCTCCCTCCCACTCTATCTGAACAAAAAATGGAAAAATGTCCTCGGGTGAGGATAAAAAATAATAATAAAAAAAAAAGAAGGGCTTGTCCATAGATTTTTATTTTTAAATGGATGATAGTAGATATCAAATTGCTATGATATTTATATTTCATTGTCTGTATTTATGACAGTGATATAACAATTTTACATTTAAGTGTTAAGATCTGTAATGTGCCAGACAATACATCTTTTGCATCTAGTTAAACATATGACAAGTCACCCCAGAAAGTTCATATGTGCCACTTTCAAGTCAATCTCCAATTCTGAACCGCTGTTTGGGTTTTAAACATCTTAGTTCTGTCTGTCCTTGAATTTCATATAAACAGAATCATATAGTGGGTACTTTTTATGTCTGACTTCTTTTGCATAACAGTGTTTTTGAGATTCATCCTGAGATTAATCTGAGTACTCTTGTTGAGTACTCTGCCACTGTTTTTTAAATCCATTTTTTAAATCCATTCTCCATAGATATTTGAGCTGCTTCCAGTTTAAGCAATTACAAATAAGGTTGCTATGAGCATTTTTGTTCAAGTGAAAAACAAAAACAAAAAACAGTAATCTCCCTTTACCCATAGTTTCACTTTCCTGTTTCAGTTATCCATGGTCAAATGCAGTTCAAAAATATTAAATGGAAAATTACAGAAATAATTCATGTTTTAAAAGTGCTTGCCATTCTGAGTAATGTGATAAAATTTTTTGTTGTCCTGCACCATCCCACCCCAGACATGAATCATCCCTTTGTCCAGTGTATCCACGTATCCACCTGCATACACTACCCACCTGTTCTTCACATAGTAACCATCTCGGTTATCAGATCAACTGTCACAGTATCACAGTGCTTGTGTTCAGGTAACCCTTCTTTTACTTAATATGACCAAGATACTGGCAATTAGGCTATGCCAAATAGAAGATGTAAAGTACATCCTTTAAGTATAAGGTGAGTACAATAAAAGAAAATATTTTGAGATAGAGACCACATTCTCCTAACTTTTATTACAGTATATTGTTATAGTTTTTCTATTTTTATTAGTATTCTCTCTCTCTCTCTTTTTTTTATCCTCACCTGAGGACATTTTTCTAGTTTTGTTCAGATAGAGTAGGAGGGAGGGAGGGGGAGAGAGAGAGAGAGAGAGAGACATCAATGTGAAAGGGACACATCCCCAACCGGGGCTGGGGACAATCTGCAACTGAGGTACGTGCCCTTAATGGGAACTGAACCTGGGTCTCTCTGGACCACGGGCTGATGCTCTAACCGCTGAGCAAAACCGGCCAGGGATATTTTTATTAGTTATTGTTGTTAATCTCTTACCGTGCCTAAATTATAAATTAAACTTTATCACAAGTATGTATATATAAGAAAAAACATAGCATATATAGGGTTCAGTACTATCCACAGCTTCAGGCATCCAGGGGGGTCTTGGAACGTAGTCCCTGTGGGTAAGGAGGGACTACTATAAGGTGAACACTTTTAGATGTCAACTTTAAAGTGTGCAAGAAGTACATATTATTAGGCAGTGTATTTTTTTTTCTTTTTCTTGTGAAATGTAACATACATACAAAAGAATGCTGAACTGTTTACCAAAGTACTTATACCATTTAACACTGCTGCTTTGGTCTAATATAGGAACAATCTGGTGAGAATATAGTTATATTTGTTGCAAATATCTTTTTTCACTCTGCGGTTTATCTTTATGGAGTATATTTATGAACCAAAGTGTGTAACTTAGGTGTAATTGAATCTATCATTCTTTTCTTTATTGTGAGAACTGTTAGTGGCTTGTTTAATAAGACCTTTCCTATTCATAAGTCATGAAGATATTTTCATGTATTAACTTCTAAAAAGTTATAGATCTTTGCCTTTTGCATTTAAATCTCTTCCATCTAGGTTTAATGTCTGTGTATAGAGTGAAGTAGAGTCCAATTTTATTTTCCCCCTTTTGGCTATCCAGTTATCCCAGCACCATTTATTAAAAAGATATTTTCCACCCAGCTGGTGTGTATCAGTGGATTGAGCGTCATCCCATGGACAGAGAGGTCCCGGTTAGATTCCTGCTCAGGGCCCATGCCTGGGTTGTGGGTTCTATCCCTGTAGGGGCAGGGATGGGAGGCAACCAATTGATGTTTCTCTCTCTCTCTCTCTCTCTCTCTCTCTCTCTCTCTCTCTCATTCCCCTCTTCCTCTCTCTCTCTAAAAATTTATTTATTTATTTATTTTTTATCCTCACCCGAGGACATCTTTGCATTTATCTTCAGATAGAGCAAAAGGGAGAGAGGGGGGAAGAGAGAGAGAGAAACATCAATGTGAGAGAGACACATTGACTGGTTGCCACCCACATGACCCCAACTGGGGCCAGGGACAAACTGCAACCGAGGTACATGCCCTTAGCAGAACTGAACCTGGGACTCTGTTCTGCGGGTGGACGCTCTAACCGCTAAGCCAAACCGGTCAGGGCTAAAAAAAAAATTTTTTTTATCCTCACCTGAGGACATTTTTTTGTTTTTTGTTCAGATAGAGTGGGAGGGAGAGAGAGGAAAAGAGAGAGAAACATCGACATGAAAGGGACACATTGAGTGGCTGCCACCCGCACAACCAACCAGGACCCGGACAAACTGCAACCAAGGTACGTGCCCTTAGTGGGAACTGAACCGGGGTCTCTCTGGACCACAGGCCGACACTCTAACCGCTGAGCCAAACCGGCCAGGGCTAAAAAATTTTTTAAAAGATCTTTTCCTACTCTCTGTAGTGCCTCTTTTGTTATAAATTACGTGGCCTTAGACACATGTGTCTGTTTCTAGGGATATACAGTTTTCAAAATTATTTTGATGGAATGTGCAAGCAAAAAATTATGAAGACAACTCTACTAAACAAATTGTGTGGCCTTTAGTTATTAAACTTCTCTGAGTTTCTTGCACTTTTGGGAGAATAAAGTGAGACATGCAGTAAAGTAGCTAAAAACTCTGACATAATAAGTCTCAGGGAGCAAGAGTAGTCGTTCTTTTGTGTGTGTATTTTTTATTTTTTCTGTTGTTATATTTCAAGTGCTATGGAGTAAATGGAAACACCACCTGCTTTGGCAGCAG
The DNA here is from genome assembly GCF_014108415.1 of Molossus molossus. NCBI lineage: Eukaryota > Metazoa > Chordata > Mammalia > Chiroptera > Molossidae > Molossus > Molossus molossus. The sequence continues at coordinate 35,389,438 of NW_023425357.1, read as the reverse complement.
GAACTCTCAGAGTGCATGACATTTGGGTGGGCTGTGAGTGACAGTGGAACCTGTCATCTCTTCTTTTTTTTATCCTCACCCGAGGACATTTTTCCATTTTTTGTTCTGATAGAGTGGGAGGGAGAGAGAGGAAGAGAGAGAGAGAGAAACATCGATGTGAAAGGGACACATCAAGGGTTGCCACCCGCATGACCAACCAGGTCCGGGGACAGACTGCAACCAAGGTACACGCCCTTAGCGGGAACCAAACCCGGATCTCTCTGGACCACAGGCCGACGCTCTAACCGCTGAGCAAAACCAGCCAGGGCTGTCATCTCTTTTTATGACTGATCTGTTGGCTGCCCATGGTGAATTTCCCACGTGTTTCATGATATTATATTTTAACTGGATTAAAAGGGCCTAGAGCAGTGGTTCTCAACCTTCCTAATGCCTCGACCCTTTAATACAGTTCCTCATGTTGTATGTGGGCCTATCTGCATGTGGGCGGACCCGCCTGGAGATGGACAGAGGAGCGGTGTCTCGGTTCCTAAGACCATAAGAAATATGTGTTTTCTGATGGTCTTAGGCGACCCTTGTAAAAGGGTCGTTCGACCCCCTGCAAAGGGGTCGCGACCCACAGGTTGAGAACTACTGGCCTAGAAGGAAAGGACTGTGCTGTGCCCCACATGTTGGTTTGAACCCCCCGTAGCAGTTGCCTGAGAAGACCTAGAATTGTGTTGGCTCCTTGTCTGTTAAACGTGTACATGTGTATAACATGGAGGGCAGAGCTGGGTCTTTTAAAAAATTCCTGCCACTGTAGTGCTGCAGGATTCCTGAGTTTCACCCACACACTTCCCTCCCAAACCCCAGCCACTGGCCAACACACCCACTGGCCCCCAGCACCACCACCCATGGGAGTGGTGAAATCCATAACCACACCTTCTGTACAATCTTGCCTCTGGAGGGGAGAGCATAGGGTTTGCACACACAGTAAGCACTTGGTAAGCATCGGGGGAATAACATATGAGTAACCATGTTAAGATTAGGATATGGGAGCACGTTTCCATCTGCTGCAGTGTAGCAAGAAATGGGTAGATTATGTAGCCATTCTCGGTACTGAGTGTATATCAGAATCACTGGGGTGGGGTGCAGATTCCCCCTCGCCCCACTGAATTAGAAAAGAGGAGAGATGTACAGGAAGGAGCTATTTTATTTTTATTCCTCACCTGAGGATATTTTTCTACTTTTTATCAGATAGAGTGGGAGGGAGGGAGAGAGAGAGAGACATCAACATGATAGAGCCACATTGACTAGCCACTGGTCACCTCCTGCAGGACCCAACCAGGGCCAGGGACAAACGCAACCGAGGAGCCTTTGACTGGAATCAAACCTGCGACTCACTGGTCCGCAGGCCGAAGCTCTAACCGCTGAGCCAAAGCGGCCAGGGCCAGAAAGGAGCTATTTTAAATTAACTCTCTGGGAGATTCTAGTTTTGATGCTCAGGCAGGTATGGGAAAGATAAAATTGCTAAACATCTGGATCCATTCTTCCTCAGAAGTACCAATTTGCGCCCTGGCCGGTTTGGTTCAGCGGTTAGAGCGTCGGCCTGCGGTCCTGAGAGACCCGGGTTCGGTTCCTGCTAAGGGCGCGTACCTCGGTTGCAGTTTGTCCCTGGCCCTGGTCAGTTGTGCGGGTGGCCGCCATTCGATGTGTTCCTTTCACATCGATGTTTCTCTCTCTCTCTCTGTTCCTCTCTCTCCCTCCCACTCTACCTGAACAAAAAAATGGAAAAATGTCCTCGGGTGAGGATAAAAAAAAAAAAAAGTACCAATTTGGCAGTATTTATCAAAACTTAAAATTCACATGCCTTACTTAGCACCTACACTTCGTCCTAGACTTTATCCTATTCAGGGCAGCATTTTTTAAAAAACAAAACGGCATTAAATTTTTAAAAATCAGCTGATTGGCTGCCTCCCACACATGCCCCTCCCTACCAGGGGATCAAATCTGCAGCCTTGATATGTGCCCTGACGCAAATCATACCAGTAATCTTTGGTGTTCAGGAGGACACCCAACCTACTGAGACACATTGGCCAGGGCCACATGAGGGAATTTTAACACATCTCTACAAGATACTAATTGGTTACATAATTTTTTTTTTTTTTTATCCTCACCCGAGGACACTTTTTCATTCTTTGTTCTGATAGAGCAGGAGGGAGAGAGAGAGAGAGAAACATCGACGTGAAAGGGACACATCGAGTGGCTGCCACCCGCACGACCAAACAGGGCCGGGACAAACTGCAACCGAGGTACATGCCCTTAGCGGGAGCCGAACCCGGGTCTGTCCGGACCGAAGGCCGACGCTTTAACCACTGAGCCAAACCGGCCAGGGCTGGTTACATAATTTTTTTAAAATGGTAAAGATATAGAAATAAAAAATAAAATTAACAAATTTGATGTAATGGATTATTTTTTAAAATATCTTCAAAAATTAACATAACAGGTAATAAAGTCTACAAATTTTAAAAATACATAACAGACCACATTCATTCTCAGGCTACATTGAAATTAGATGAGAACTCAAGAATAAAAAATAGCAAAATAAATGATGAAAGTATTAATGAAATAATAAATAATATGCACACACCTTTAGAAACCATATGTTCTCCTCAATAATATGTGAATTAATTTAGAAAGAGGACACAATGAAATCACATAATTTAAGACTAGAATGACAATAAATTATTACATATCAAAATTTGTGGGATGCAACAAAAACAGTCATTAGAAGCACATTTTGTAGGCTTAAATGTAGTTTTGAAGAATAAAATTTGAAAACAAAGGAGTAAAGCACTTGACTCAAGTTAGCAAAAGAAAAGAGTGAATATAAAAATAGTATAAGGAAGGAATTTTAAAGAATAAGAGGAGAAAGCAGTAAAGTATAAAAGAAACAGAAAAAAAATTAGTAAGTTATCAGTGAGAAATATGATTGAAGGAGAGAAGTGTTTGCTTTTCTCTTTGTTCCTTTTCATGCTGTTTAAACTTTTTAACCTAAGGAAATAATTACTTTAATAACTTTTTTGACTGTTAAAAAAAATATTCCATAGAACCTTGAGAGCCCATGAGATTTTAAATTTCCAGCAGGGGGCAGTTGTGATTCTCAAATATTTCTGCAGTCAGCCCACAGATGAGGCTTAATGTCTACAGATTTCCAATTCCAGGCCCAACCACTGTACTTGGATCACCAGATTATAAAGGAAATAGAAAGCAATACATCAGAAAATTTAAAGTGCTGTAGGAATTGTGACAAAATATTTCCACTACAGATCTTTATTAACATCTGTACATGAATCTAAACTGCTTTTTTCTTCTGAGCCCACAGTTTTCTTATTCATTAAAATCAGATGGTTTGATGAGATAATCTTAAAAGGTCTCTTTCCAGCTCTAAAATTCTATAGCTTTAAGAATCTAAGTCAGCATCAGGAAGAAACAAGCCCCAGTGCCCTCTGAAATTAATCGGCTTACCAAAGAATCTGCTTTACAACCCTTAGCCGATCAGAAAGAATTATTACCAGTTTATCTTTAGCATAGATCAAAGAATACTCTTTTGGAGGGGAGAGGAGGATGTTGGTATTTATTCAATTTGCTGATGGAGAAAAAGGAGAACTCTCCCACTCTATAAATGTTTAGCATGTGTGTAAAGGTCGTAGGTCTGGTGTTTAGAAATTACACACAGGCTTACGAAAGAATTTTTACTGGGTTGGCCAAATTAAACAGCAGGCAGTTGTAGAGAAACAAACACAAGTTAACATTTAACCACAAGTCCCTGTTCTTGCTGCTTGGTCTTTCTCAATAGGAGGAGCCTGAGAAGGTCAGCAGGCTGCTGGCTACTCCAGTGAGACCCTGGGCTCCTCTGAGAACTCTCCCACCTACATGTCTATAAAATATGTATATATAAGCATTACTATGTACATATTTAAGCATCTGGATCATAAAACTTTACCAGCTTCATGCCCTAATAGTAGTTCTCTTTTTACAGATAACCCTTTATAAATTGTAAGATTTATTTTTTTCTTACAACATTGGTACAAAATTACACAGCTAATCAGTAGCTGAAGCAGGATTTATTTATTTATTTATTTTTCTTTTTCCTTTTTTTTTAATCCTCACCCGAGGACATTTTTTCCATTTTTTGTACAGATAGAGTGGGAGGGAGAGAGAGGAAGGGAGAGAGAGTGAGAAACATCGACGTGAAGGGACACATCGAGTGGCCGCCACCCGCACGACCAACCAGGGCCGGGGACAAACTGCAACCGAAGTATGTGCCCTTAGCGGGAACCGAACCCGGGTCTCTCCGGACCACAGGCTGACGCTGTAACCGCTGAGCCAAACTGGCCAGGGCTATTTATTTATTTTTCTTTTTTTCTCACCCGAGGACATTTTTCCTTTTTTTTGTTCAGGTAGAGTGGGAGGGAGAGAGATGAAGAGAGAGAGAGAAACATCGACATAAAAGGGACACAGCGCTGCCACTCGCACAACTAACCAGGGCCGGGGACAAACTACAACCCAGGTATGTGCCCTTAGCGGGAACCGAACCCGGGTCTCTCTGGACCTCAGGCCGATGCTCTAACCGCTGAGCCAAACCGGCCAGGGCTGAAGCAGGATTTAAATGTGACTGGCTCCAAGACCCTCACACTTGACCATGGCACTATATGAAATGGGAGGATTCACTTCATCTACTTGGTATCTGGAAGCGGTTGCATGTCTGCAAAGTAGCTGGATAAGTATATAAAGTGAATGATTTGTGTTGTCACAAAGTTCCATCTAGGTCACATATATTAAGAACTCACTATGTGCCAGTCTCTGTAAGGTGCTGGGGGTAAGGGTGTCAAAAGATAAAGTAGACTTGCCCTGGCCAGTTTTGCTCAGTGGTTAGAGCGATGGCCCATGGACCAGAGAGTCCCGGGTTCGGTTCCTGCTAAGGGCGTGTACCTTGGTTTCAGTTTGTCCCCGCCCCAGTTGGGGTTGTGTGGATGGCAACCTGTTGATGTGTCTCTCTCACATCAGTGTTTCTCTCTCTCTCTTCCTCTCTCCCTCCTGCTCTGTCTGAAGATAAATACAAAAATGTCCTCAGGCGAGGATTAAAAAAAAAAAAACTTAAAAAAAGAAAAGATGAAGTAGACTTGATCATCCCACTTGAAGAAACTTCTGGTGCACTCTCTCTTGAGCACACCTGTGCTTCCCCACCCCGCTTCTTTCCTCAGGCATGTACCTTGGCTTTCTTTTCCTAAGCTCTAAAGGTTCCCAGGAGACTTGCAACCAGGAGAGCAGAGGGCAGTGGCTAACTCTCTGTACCTGTGTCCGAGGGTTCTCCATTTGCCTCTGAACTTGTTCACTGAATCCACACAGCCCAGCTGGCTCCCCTCTTCTGCCTATGTGACTTTCTTTCTAAAGGGCCAAGGCATCCTCACCTAGGCTTGCTCCTGTTGCTATGATCTTGCCTTTTCTATCGTAGCCCTACCTTTTTTCCACTGTCCCCAGCTTTAATAAACATACTCTCAAAATAAAAAATAAATATACTTCTAAGTTTTGGAGGAGTGAGGGGCCATAGCAATAAAACATGTGAAAAATAATAGGGAAAACACAAACAAGGAAGAAGAAATCAAAGCATCATAGCAGGATGGTTAAATCCCTGGGCTGTGGAGTCCAGTCCTTAGCTGTGGGACCTCTAAGCCTCAGTTTCCTCATATGTAAAATGGGGGTAGCTTCTAGTATAGATAATTGCTGCAAGGGTTAACTGATTTAATGCATTATTGAATTGCCTAGCATTGGACCAGGCAGATGAGAAGACATTAAAATGCTAGTGATATTGTTTGATAAAGTGTAAGCAAAATCAGAATCAAGCGTACAACCACTTTTCTGGGATGTTGACTCCTGCTTCTCAAATTATTCTGAATTTCTCAGCACCAAAGACCCATTTCCTTGAGATTTATTCTTCTTCCTGACATACTTATCTTTTGATCCTTCTGTCTGTCTCCAGGAAACAGTGATGTGGCAAAGGGACCCCAGCCCACTAGAATCCAAAGCTCAGGCTACAGCACAGGGAAGGGGAGCTGAAACAGTTGACCTCGTGACAGGCTAATCAAGAGAATCTACCTGGAGTGTTTGTTAGAAAATTTCTAAGACTCACTCCCTGAGATTTTCATTCTGCTCCAAATAGAATTTCAATACATACTTTACTAATATTTTAATATAATTATACTCATAGGAAGGGTTTCACATGATTTGATCCTACAATCAGTTCCCTTCCCAACCAGCTTATTTATTGTTTTCCCCCAAACACTGACTCACCTCTTTCATCCTCAGTCAAGGACGTGGCTTTGATATGCTACAGTGGCTGCCCGCTTCAACTTCGGAGTCTTGGCATGAGGGCTTGTGAGATCTTTCATCTGAAGCCCTCTGCCCTCTGAGAACCATACATAAGCTCACACTTTGCCTCTCCTCAAAACCAGCTGAAAACTCACCTCCTTCTGGAAGCCTTCCTTGCTGAGTTTTTTACTTTTACACTCTGTTCTCTGCCACAGATGGCAACTGGGGTTGTTGGAACGTAACTAGGGAAGTAAGTGTTCGTGCATATTTGTTATGTGGGTGTAAGTTCTGGTTCTTCCCACCGGGGGCAGCAAGGATTTGTGGAGAGAGCAGGGACCCTAGAATCTGGCATGAATTCATACAGTCTCACCACTTGTGAGTTCTCAAATTCATCTGGCTGTCCTTTGTCACCTTGGGACTGCTGCTTTATTCTCATGGGTTGTCCTCTTCCATCCGGGCCTTTCCAGGCCGCTGTCCCTTCCCTACTTCGCTTTACTTCTCTCCCAGGGTGGACAGAGGTCCCTTCTTGAACTTCTCAAATCATAGCTGACCCTCCTGTGTGCCCCACCACTTATTGTAGCGTCCTCATCTGTCAAGTGGGGATAATTACAGGCCCTTTCTAACCGAATTCTTGTCCGAATGAAACAGGAGACCAGGCATGTTTCTTGGCATTCAGTAAGTCGTGGCAGATTTTCAGATGATTCGTTCAAAATCCATTCCAACCCCTTTCTAGCTTGCTTCCTGGACCGCAGAGGCTGGAAAACTAAATACTACATTTCTCAAACTCCTTTGCAGCTGTGGTTCTGTTTGTGATTTAGACTGCACTGTGTGAGACTTCAGAACTATGAGTTATAATGTGGAGGGAGAAGCAGGTGTGAAGCATCCATTTTACTGGTGCTGATTATGGCAAAGGCAGCGCGAATCCGGAGCCGGCGGCTGCGGTGGCCGAGTAGCAGTTCAGACGTTTCTGGATGGTGGCAGAAACTGCTTGTCACCAGTTCCACAGTGGGATTTCACTCTTGGATGTTTAACCTAGACTCGATTCCTTAACTTTCCTAATGATTCTGTAACTAATCCATACCCTTTAATAAGTCCCTTTGTGCCTAAGTTAGCAAGAGAGGAATCTGTTACGTGCAACCCAGAAAACTAATACGTAAGTGATGAGTAAATGTGAGCTGTTATTATTCTTTTAAAACTTTGTCAAAGGCTTAGTAATAAAGCAAGTTATTACATTTCAGGAAAGAACATTTTAAACTAGCTACTACTGAAAAAAAAAGAAGAAAAAGGCCTGGCCGGTTTGGTTCAGCAGTTAGAGCGTCGGCCCACGGACCAGAGTCCCGGGTTCTGTTCCCGCTAAGGGCACGTACCTGGGTTGCAGTTTGTCCCCGGCCTGGTTGGGGTCGTGTAGGTGGCAACCACTCGATGTGTCTCCCTCACATGAATATTTCTCTCTCCCTCTTCCTCCCTTTCTCCCTCCTGCTCTATCTGAAGATAAATGCAAAACATGTCCTCAGGTGAGGATAAAAAAAACAAACAAAAAAAAACTAGCTACTAGATAATAATTTCTAGAGTAGCACTGTCCCATACCATAGAGCTGTCTTTAATGATGGAAATGTTCTATATTTGCACCCTATATGGTAGCCACTCATAATATGTGGCTGTTGAGCACCTGAAATGTGGCTACTATGAGGAAGTTAATTTTTAATTCAATTTAATTTTAATTCACTTAAATTTAAAATTAAATAATCACATAGAGTTGGTGCTACTGTGTTGGACAGGACAGTCCTCGAGTGTCTGAGCCTTTTCCTTCCACAAGGGTCTTTCACAGCCATCTCTCTCTCTGGGCAAGAAACTTCTTCAGTCAGTTTTTCCTCAGTCTCTAGTCTCAGGCCACATTTTAATCTACATAAGTGGAACATGGCCACAATAATGACAACTTTTATATGATAAGTTCAGGGTTTCATTGTCTCTAAAGTTTTTCTAGGATTCTATACTGGCTTTTTGTTTGCACAGTTCACTGAAGTGTTTTGCTGAAATGCAATCTGTCTCAAAAGGCAACTCTCACCCTTCATTTAGAAAAAGAAAATCACTTTTTTTTGTATTGAAAAATATATTTTTTCCATCATTTCTAGGTATTGCGCTTCCAAAAAATATTGAGGTCCTATATCAGACAAATAGTTCTCACACTTTACTACATGTTAAAATTGCTATAATAAAGTAATTTATTGTCAGCCACACTTCAGCCCAATTAAACTAGCATTGTGGGAAATGATTAAAGGGAACCAAAATTTTATCTGCAACATTAATTTTTTCAAAAAAGAAGAATGTTTTCCTATATTAACTAGTAATTAAAAGTTAATAAAAAGAATGGTAGGATTTCAAAAGAGGTAATTTATTTTGAGATAAGATAAATAATTATAAACTTGTTATTCAAAATCAAACTCTTTTTTTTTTTCTTTTCCCATTTTACTTGACTAGTGGCCACAGGGAGACTTCTAGTAATCATAGAACCATCATCCAACAACTCTGGGAAGTTTCTGGAATACAAACATTCACAGAGTGCCGATTTCAGTCAGGCTCCTTTTCTATATTGCCACTTTTTTTTTTTGAATCCTCACCTGAAGATGGGCTTATTGATTTGAGAGAGAGAGAGAGAAATATCAATGTGAAAGAGATACATTGATTGGTTGCCTTCTGTGTGTGCCCTGACTGGGCATTGAACCCACAACCTAAGTATGTGCCTTGACCAGGAATCGAATCTGTACCCTCTTGGTATACGGGACCATGAGCCAACCAGCTGAGCCACACTGGCCAGGGCCATGTTGCCACTTTCACGTGTTCTGTGAATAAACCCAAATGATAAACCATTAATGTTTTTAGACCTTCCCTCTCCTACAACCAAACAAATGGACATCCCGGGGAAGTTGGGGGAAAAAAGACAAGAGATGTCCAAGTTAGTGTCAGATGCCTTCTTTATTATGTTTCCCATCCCTCCACCTCTCCACACACAGATGTTCCCTGTGAATGAACTTGGCTCTATGTGATTCATACCAGAATGGTATGGTCCCAAAAAGTTTGAGGACATGAACTCACATTTCCTGAAATGATTTTCTCTTGACATTAATTAAAATTTAGGAAGAAGCTGCCTAAGTCTTTTATAAATACCGGTGAAACATATGTCACTCAAGACTGATTTTGTTTCCTTCTGTTCTCTCAGTACCTCTTTTATCTTACCAGAGTGATGCTATGACTTTGGTTAATACAGTGAGTGACAGCTGGTAGTTAGCCCTTTCCTCCTGCCCTGATTAAAAAATGGTAGGGTGTTTCCCACAACTCGAGGGCCCAGGTGTTTGGAAACACTGCCAAATACTTTTTCCAACTTAAAAAAATATATTGTAATTATATCTGTTAATTCTGGATTAGGTAACACATTTAAATAATTTTAAAATTCAGAAGATACAGAGAGCATGAAGTAACATTTTTTCCTCTACCCATGTCCCCCAACTTCCCAGTTCCTTTTCCCAGTGCTAGCAGTTTCTAGTATATCTTCTCTGAGATATATATTTTATGCATATTTGTTTATTTTTATATTTATTTATTTATTATTTTTTTAATTATCACCCAAGGATATTTTTCCATTGATTTTTCAGATAGAGTGGAGGAAGGGAAGAAAGGAGAGAGAAACATCAATGTGAGAGAGACACATCAATTTGTTGCCTCCCACATGACCCTGACCAGGGCCAGGGATCAAACCCCCAACCAAGATACATGCCCTTGCCCAGCCAGTGTGGCTCAGTGGTTCAGCATCAACCCATGCACCACGAGGTCACCAGTTTGATTCCTGGTCAGGACACATGCCCAGGTTGTGGGCCTGATCCCCAGTGGGGGGCATCATCGATGTTTCTCTATCTCTCTCTCTCCTTCTCACTTCCTCTTTCTGTAAAATCAATAAAGAAAAAAGGGAAAAAAATAAAAAAAAACAAAAAATGCTCTTGATCAGGAATCAAACCTGCAACTCTTTGGTCTGAAGGCCGACACTCCAACCGCTGAACCGAACTAGCCAGGGCCATATTTATTTATTTTAATTTATTGAGTTTAGAGAAAGAGAGAGAGGAAGTGAGAGAGAGAAAAACATTGATTTGTTGTTTCACTTATTTATGCATTTATTGGTTGATTTTTGTATGTGCCTTGACCAGGGATCAAACCCACAACCTTGGCATATCGGAATGACACTCTAACCAACTAAGCTACCTAGCCAGAGCATTTTATGCATATTTAAAAGAACACATTTATAGTAACTTATCCCCTTTTATTCTACAGTAATGATAGCACACTATACAAACATATTTTTCATTTGTTTTCTCTCTCACTCCTCTCACTAGAATGGGAGCTCCAAAAGGGAACCTATTTTATTTTGTATAATGTTGTAGTCTCAGTATGAAGAGTGGGGCCTGGCATACATTGTAGTTGCTCTATAAGTATCTGTAGAATGAGTTAATGAACACACACTGTTCTGTATCTTGCTTTCTTCACTTTGGAGATCATCTCATTCAGTAATAAGAAACCTCCCCATTTTTCGTGACTGTATTGGGTTTCATTGTCTAGATTCATTATGGTTTATTTAATCTGATCCCTGCTGATGGATATTAGTTTGTTTCTAATCCTTAGCTATGAAAAATAATTCTGCCATTTGTATTCTTGTATAAACATGTCACACATATGTGAGCATATCTGTCTTTATGAGAAACTATTAAATGCAGAATAACTGGGTCAAAGAGTGAGGTATGAGATATATTTTGCCAACTCCTTTTTAAAAAATATGTTTTTATTGATTTATTTTTAGAAAGAGTAAGGGAGAGAGAGAGAGAAACATCAATGTGAGAAAGATCGATTGGCTGCCTCCTGCACGCCCCCTACTGGGAATCGAGCTCAAAACCTGGGCATGTGCCCTGCCTGGGAATTGAAACGGAACCTCTCAGTCCATGGGATGATGCTCAATCCACTGAGCCACACTGGCCGGACTTGCCAACTTCTTTTTAATCAAAACCTCCTTGCTGTGTCCTGATCGTGTAGCTCAGTTGGTTACAGCATCATCCAGATACACCAAGTTTTCGGGTTCAATCTCTGGTCAGGACACATATAAGAAGCAACTGACAAATGCCTAAATAAGTGGAACAACAAATCAATGTTTCTCTCTCCCTCCAGAAATTAATTTTAAAATATAAAAAAAGAACACCTTGCTGTGTCTAAATAGCATTACTGCAGTCTATGGCGGTTGCCTTAAGCCCATTCTAGGGAAATCTATCATTAATGAGATTGTTCTGGTTCGGCCTGAATTTACTACCTCCTAGTTATTCCTGCAAATCCAACAGGAAAACACTATACAGGTTGGAACAACATAGATGAATCTCAAACACATAACATAGAAAGAAAGAAGTACACACACAAAAATGCACACTGTGTTGTTCCACTTATATGCTGGTAAAACAAGAATAAATAAGATGAATACTCTTAGAATACCCTTTCTTCCCCCTTACTAACACACAGGCACATCCATTCACCCATACACACACATACACATATACTATCTTTTTATAATTCACTGTTCATCAAACTACATATCACGTACAAAATGGCTGGCACGATACACATACTGTTAAAACTCAGATATAAGAAATTGTACATTTCGCCATTTTGGGAGACTCAAACTTAAATACAATTCTATCTTTCTAGGTGGTGGGGGTGATAACAATAGCAGTCATTTCTGGTCACCCTGCCCACTTGGCCCCCTGAGATTAGAGAAATATCTGGAGTTTAGGAAATTCGGAAAAATTGAAGATGGGCCTTTGTCAAACGGTGTCACTGAGATGCTCACTGTTCTGTGTAGTTTACTAGAAGGTGAAAGGCTCACACTCAATGTTAAGCTCAGTCTTCAGAACTTTCTTGGAGGGTTCTCAGACCTAAGAGGTGCTTAGTGCTCAGTGTTTTTGGGGCCACCAGCCACCCCCATTCTGTCACCGTCTGGGCTCTGTGTGGGGTTGGAGTGGGAATCTCTGTCACTCTGGAACTTGCCCTGTCTTTATTCTCCCAGTGCATTTGCACTTTAAAAAAACCCTCCTGTCGAGAATAGGTGGGAGAAGGAGAGGTGGGAGAGGTCTAGAAGGGACCTGGGAGCACCATTAAAGCTGGTAAATCCCCAGGTTAGACTCAGCCTCAGCTTCTATTAAATAGCAAATGGGAAAACTGGGAAAGGGGAAAGAAGTGCATTTTTTTCCAAACTTCTAAGAGTTTTGCAAACAATCAGAGTAATTAAAAGTTCTCAGAAGTAGCCGATGGTGCCCTTTTCACCGAGGGAATGTGGGCCAAGCATGATATATTAAAAGAGAAGGAGCTGCTCTATTGAAGTTAAAAATAATCTTCTGTCACATGGCTAATTTGTTGGAATGCAGCAAAGAGCTGTGAGCAGAGGGAGAGCTGGAAGCAGCTGGGGAGCTCACAGGCGGAGTGCATGCCCTGGGGACTGTGTTTGCAGAGAGAAAAAAACTGTCACAGCTGACTTAGGGCACCTTATCAGAAAACCCACAAAAGGGCCAGGAAGAAGGAAAAGTGAGGTCGTTTAGAGCTGTGACCTTTGGGCTTATCAGACAGTGAAGGGATGGGTCAGGACTCATCACCTGTGCTCCGGGATGCTGATTCACTCTGCAAGGATGAAGGCCTTCCAGGCCCTCCTGCACTTTGAAAACCATGCCTTTGAATCCATTTCAAAGGAACACATAACCCGAAGGAACCCTTTGATCCTAAATCCATGGGAAAACCAATCTATATGGTCTTGAGGGGGAGAGCTCAGAGTACAAATCCTAGTTTGGTGAGTTGAGGATTTAAATTTTGGAAAAATTTTTTGTGGGGTGGGGTGGGAGGATTTTTGAGTTGAAAGAGATTTTTTTTTTTAAGTTACCTAGTATAATATCTGAATTTTCCAAATGAGGCAACAAGCTCAGAAAAGCCAATTTGCTCTAGATCACTCAACCAGCAAGTGACAGAAGCTAGATTCCAACCCGGATCTTTAGACAGAGAGGAAGGACATGGCTGTTAGGAATCGCAGGAATCAAGTTGCTCTAATTGTGGAATCCTGGCTCTGTGAGCTGTAGGACCCTCTCACCAAGTTCCTAGCCCCTCTCCGTCTCAGTTTTACCATCTGTAAAATGGGAATAACAATAGTACCCACCACCTAGAATTGTTATAATACATGTAGTGTTCAGTGTCTAGCCTAAAGTAAATGCTTAAAATGTTAGCTATTATCATTCCATAGCTTTTTCTACACCACCCTGCATCAATTTCCTGGTGCCTTTGCAGGTTAACTTGCCCATACATCCTCTGGCTTGGGTGGGATTCTCTTTCTCTCTTTTCCACCTCCAACTCACATTCAGGAGATATATAAAGAAAAAGAGGACTAGTCACTTTCTCCTAGCATTTCCTGCATTCAAACACACCCACGTTTCTTATTTTCTCTAAGTTATGTGCCCTCCAGCCTATGCTTTCAATATGATTTCCAAGTTGCCGCCAAGAAGAAATGGCGCCAACATGAAGAAGCAAGTCTTACTGCCACAAATGCAGTGTCCAGTTCTATCTGAATCTTTTAGAATACTTAATCAGTTTTCAAATTTATAATGGGCACCGCTGACAGAAGGGCCTCTGAACATCCAGTGGAGGTTTGGGCTTCATAGTCTGAACACCCCTGAAAGTGGAGGCAACTTGTGTGTGCAGATATGTTGCAAGGAACAGAAACCTACCTCGCACAAACGTGAGAAAAAGAAAGGTAAATTTAGTGGCTCGTGTAACAAATCTAAATTTCATTATGACTAACTTCAAGGGTTCAACAGTGTCCCCAGGGCATCTTTCTGCTTTGTTGGGCTCCTTTCTTTAGACTCTTTCTATCTGGCAGACAAAACATCTGTGGAGAGCCCCAGGCTTTACTTTTTCTGGTTTAGTATTCTTCAAATAAAGTACTCCCCCCACCTTAGTTCTCTTTCCCTGATTGGCTGCTTTAAATCCAGTGCCCATTTCTGAAACAATGGGGCCAGAGAAATGAGCTTCTCTGATTGGACAGATTGTATCACATAGCCCACCTTCAAGCAAAGGGAGGCGAGCATATTGATTGGCGGCCCCACTAGCTTACATAGACTGGAAAAGAAGCAGTTCCTCTGAGGAAGATGGGGGTACTGAGACCAGAAGAAAGGGAAAGGCAGGCAGATATAAACCATTAATACTAAAGTGCAGCATTTATGTGCACTTTTCTGAGTGGTGGTTTTTAACTTGCTTTATATTCTTAAAGTGTTCTGTAATCCAAGAAATTGTAAGAACTTTCGGAGAGGAAAAGTTTTGGGTGGGTCATCAATTAATTAAGGCTCCAGGCTCCTCTTCATCCCTTTTACCTTTTGCATTTAGGGAAAGGAGAGCATTAGAAGAAACTGGGCATGAGTTGCCCAGTGTCTTCCTCTTTCTGGTCTCTTAGAATCAAGATCCTGGGAGGGAGCACAGTTCTCTCCCTCCAAACGGGAGGGCACCCTATGTTGTGGCGCGAGAGAACCGAGAGACCACCAGAGCCAAATTAAAGCCAAATAGAGAGCAAATTCGACTGGCGACTGATCTCAAGATCTCGAAGACCAGCCCTGGGGCCTCTAATTATTGTGGCGCCACAGAGTCAAAGAAAGACCACTAGAGAATTGAAGTTCAAATAAGAGCCATTTATTAGCTGACTGGTGTCTGATTCCGAACACCCCTGTGACAGAGTCTTCGGAGATCAGCCCCAATATGCTTTATTATATGCCCTTTTTTTTTTTTATCCTCACCCGAGGACATTTTTCCATTTTTTTGTACAGATAGAGTGGAGGGAGAGAGAGGAAGAGAGAGAGAAAGAGAGAGAAATATCAACGTGAAAGGGACACATCGAGTGGCTGCCACCCGCACGACCAACCAGGGCCGGGGACAAACTGCAACCGAGGTACATGCCCTTGGCGGAAACCAAACCCGGGTCTCTCTGGACTGCAGGTCGACGCTCTAACCGCTGAGCCAAACCGGCCAGAGCTATTATATGCCTTTTATACCTTACAGAAAATAGGATCTTCTTGATATAATGCCCAGGGCCACAGCAATGCTGTATAGAATTAGTTTGCCTTACAGATAACAGGAACACCCAGGCACACCCAGGTGCACCCAGGAACACTCAGGAACACCCAGATATTTCAGGTATTTTAATGTACATTGGATCACACTTAGCCCCAAGCTGCACAAACACAATGCAAGCCTTGAGATTGTGGGGGAGGTCGAGTCTCTGACTCAAGACCTCTAGGCTCCGTGGACTCTGTCAGATACGGAGCCGGCTCCCAACAATTTTTTGGTTCAGGGAGTACTCCAATTTACTGAGGTTATTTCGACTAAACAGGTTCAGCTGGAGGGCACACAGTGACTTTCCCAATCATCGATTATGGAGCAGCACAATAATGCTCCAATCATCAATTATGGGGTTATAAACATGCTAGTACACCTGGTCCACTGCTGCCTAGGACTGGCAGGAAAGTCTGTTTAATTAGGGTAGAAGGAAGACTACTGGGCACATTCACTCAGCCACATTCTCCAATCTGTACCCTTATCAGAAGAGAATCCATTTCCTGACTACCCAGACCCACAATTAATTCAGAGCCTGAGCAGGGAGGAGGCATGCTATTTATTAAACCCCGTCTCAAAAGCCAACAAGAACCACCAATTTGGAATATGGGGGGACCCACAGATTTATCCTCTCACTCTCCCCTTCCTGGCTGGGTCCCCTGTGGGAATAACTGGTCACTTTGGGAATCCAAAGAGGTGGTGGAGTGCCCTAACAGCAGGCTTAGAGGGAGGTAACAAAAATGAAGAAAAGCAAGGAAGCTAGATTTACAACAGCAGGTGAGAGGCACTGGGGTTATTTCACTATTTCACATGGAGGGGGGAACAAAAACAAGGACAGGGTGATTCAATAGTGGCCTTCACCAGAACCATGCTGAGGGTGTGGCAGCACTGGTATTTTTCCACAGCCTTACCCTAACCCGGATCATAGTCATATCTGTCCCCTACCTCTCCCATCTCACTTGTGTCCTTCTATATCCACCTCTTGGAAAATAAATTGTTCCATTTCCACAGAAAGGTACAGGAGGTTGGGGCCCATAAACCTACTTAAATATAATAACATTTTATTATTATTCTTTAAAATTACAATAGTAATACACAATCTGTGAAAATAAAAAGATACACAAAACTATAAAGATGAAAACAAAACTCAACTCCAAGCCCTTAGCCGAGATAGTCATTAGTGTTTTCTATACATTTTTAAAATTTTATTATTTATTTCTTTTAAAAAATTATTAAAATATTTCAAATAAAATAGCAGTATATAGTGTAAAAGATGAAAATAGTATATTCCGCTGCTTCTCTTAACTTTATGAGCTATGTGTATTATTAAATTGAATATTTTTTATTGTTACGACTTCCTTTTCTCTCTCCAGGCCTTAAGAATGGTTGACATTCATGCCCTGGCCGGTTTGGCTCAGCGGTTGGAGCATTGGCCTGCGGACCAGAGAGTCCCAGGTTCGGTTCCCACTAGGGGCATATACCAAAAAAACAAACAAACAAAAAACAAAGAATGGTTGACATTCATGTCCCACATTTAAGAAGAAATACTGTTATTATGACACCCATTTTAGAGATGGGGAACTGAGGTTCTCAGACTTACCACAGGCACACCCAACTCCCACCAGGGTCCCTGAGGGCAGGAACAATTTCCTAACAAAATAGACAGCTTTGTTGAGAAAATGGGGTAAAAGAAGTGGCCCTCATTAGCCAGGGTTTTTGGCCTTTCTTCTCTATCAGAAATGCCCATCACGTCATCTTTAGCCACAATGGCCTCCGGACTCCAAGATTTTGATTCTGGGAACATATAGCTGCAAGTGAACAAAGAGTCAGAGGAAAGTTCTTTATCAGCAGGAGAATTATTTTATTCAATGTGTTTCCTTACATGAGTTGGGACAATAAGGGGAAAGAATGAAAAGAAATAAAAGGCCAGTTACTCAGGCCACTTTTAATGAATCACCCCCCAGTGTCATTACCCATCCCCAGTCAGGAAAAACTTGAGTTTTTCCTTGCCAAGAAAAACGAAGAGCAGGAAGAAACAAATTACGACCTTGTTTGTGTTTTGTGTTTTAACTATTTGATTTATAGGCCTTGATCCAGTGATTGTGGATGAAAGAAAATATCTCAGAGTCCCAAACCTAACCTGAACTTAACTGAGGGTGGGTCTCACGTCCACGGCTCAAAGTTAGCATGACGTTAAAATGCTTTAAGGGGCTGCCTGTATGCATTCTCAGCCCAAGGGCAAGGCCAAATTCCTTTCCCACACTCCAGTTTTAAAAAACCCTGTTTAGAAACTGTTTAGAAACTTAACCCCTTTTCCTCATTCCAGGAGTTGGGCATTTATCTATTCAACAGATAGTTATAAAACACCACTGTGTGCCAAGTACCATGTCAGATACTGGGGATACAATGGTGTGCATACAGATTAATCAAACATAAATTAGAAAAATATCATGTAGCCATGAGTTCTATGGGGAGAAAGAAAACAGAATGATGTGTCAGAGACACTGGGTAAGCTTCCGAGGTGGCTCGCTAGGTCTCACCAAGGGAGTGACATTTAATGTGAGACGAGAATGATAAAATCTGAATGTAAAGGTGGGGTGGGGGACCATTCCAGCAGAAGGACTATCTATCCCCTAAGGTAGGCTTAAGTTTGGCATATAGAAATAAAGCCTCTCAACTCAAAAGAAATTCTTGACTATTAGGATTCTTTTTCAGGAATTGATCTGAATAGAAGGTTGATCATTCCTTTATTACTCTTAACTATAGAAATCAACATTTGACCTCACATATAAGAGAAATGTAAATCAAAACTACAGTGTGATACAATTATTGAAACTTTCAGATTGGTATAACTCAAAAACTTTCATAACACACGCTATTTTGGGGTCTATGAGAAAACCAGCATTCACATGCATCACCAGTGAGAATATAAATTGGTATGGTTTCTAACACTACAAATGCCTGTGATTTTGACCTTGGAATCTCATTTCTTCTTGTCCTTGTGTATAAAGACGTAAGATCAAGGTTATTAATGACAGCTTTGTTTGTAATTCCAAAAGGTTGAGGCTAGTGAAATTATAATATGTCCATACCAACTGAATACTAAACTACTGAAAACAGCGGCTGTAAAAATAAATGAGGGGGGAACTCTCTATGTCTTACTATCTACATTTCTAAGATGTCATTAAGTTAAAAAAAAAGCCAAGATGCAGAACTGTTCATTGTTTGCTACCTTTATTAAAAGTGAATAACATTGCCCTGGCCAGTTTGGCTCAGCGGTTAGAGCATCAGCCCGGGGACCAGAGAGGCCTGGGTTCGGTTCCCGCTAAGGGCACATACCTCGGTTGCAGTTTGTCCCCGGTCCCCATTGGGGTCGTGTGGGTGGCAACCACTCGATGTGTCTCTCTCACATTGGTGTTTCTCTCTCTCTCTTCCTCCCTCTTTCCCTCCCACTCTATATCTCAAGATAAAATGCAAAAATGTCCTCAGGTGAGGATTAAAAAAAAAAGTGAATAACATTAAGAATAAATATTTATATTTAGTTACATTTGCATAGACAAACTCAGGAATGACACACAAAAAAGTATTAAGTGATTATCTGGGATAGGTGAGTGAAAGGAGATAGAAAGTGGATGGAAAATGTTTGCAAGAAATTTTTTATTGAGCTGTTTAAGTTTTTTTGTTTGTTTGTTTTTGTTTTTTTAGTTTTGAACAATGTGAATGTATTAAAGACTCAAAAAATTAAATTAAAAAATTATCCATTCTACTACCTCTTACCTTAATTTATTAACTTATCACTTAACCCATAGCCATTGTTTACTCCTCCAGCCATACCCGAGAAAGTTTCTACTTAAATAAATGACGATTAATAAAAAGTACATTAGTTCAAGTAAATTATATCTACTAAAGCTTATTTTATTAAATTTTTTCTTTATTGATTTTTTAGAGGGAGAGGAAGTGAGAGGGAGAGAGAGAGAGAAACATCAATGAGAGAGAACATCAATTGGCCGCCTCCTGCATGCCCCCCACTGGGGATCAGGCCCACATCCTGGACATGTGCCCTGTCCAGGAATTGAACCAGTGACCTCGTGGTGCTTGGGTCAATGCCCAACCACTGAGCCACACGGGCTGGACTACTAAAACTTATTTTAAAAATACATTAGAGGTTAATCGAATCACAAAGGGGCTTTCTATGCCTTGCTGCTCATCTTCAACCCATTCCCCTCAAACTTTCAAGCCCTGTGCAAGCACTAAATAAATCTACTGTCTCACTGTGGCTGGTTTGGCTTAGCGGTTAGAGTGTCGGCTGGTGGACCAAAGAGTCGCGGGTTTGATTCTGGTCAAGGGCAAGTACCTCGGTTGCAGTTCGATCCCTGGCCCTGGTTGGCGTTGTGCAGGAGGCAACCAATCGATGTGTCTCTCTCACATAGATGTTTCTCTCTCTCCTTCCCTCCCTCCCTCCCACTCTATTTGAAAATCAATAGAAAAATATCCTTGGGTGAGGATTAAAAAAAACAAACCCACAGTCTCTATAGATATGTCTCTTCTGTAAATTTCACATAAACTAAATCATACAGTGTGTGGTCTGTCATGACAAGCTTCTCTCACTTAGCTTGATGTTTTCAAGGTACACTCATGCCCTGGCCGGTTTTGCTCAGCGGTTAGAGCGTTGGCCCACAGACCAGAGAGTCCCGGGTTCGGTTCCCGCTAAGGGCACGTACCTCGGTTGTAGTTTGTCCCCGGCCCCAGTTGGGGTCATGTGGGTGGCAACCACTTGGTGTGTCTCTCTCACATCATGTTTCTCTCTCTCTTTCTCCCTCTCTGCCTTCTGCTCTATCTGAAGATAAATGCAAAAATGTCCTCGAGTGAGGATAAAAAACTAAAACAAAAAACAAAACAAACGAAACAAGGTACATGCATGTTTTAGTATGTTATTTTTACTGCAGAATATTTTTTTTGTAAGGATACACCACATTCATTCATTCAACAGTCAAGGGACATTTAAGTTGTTTCCACTTTTTGGCTATTATGAATAATGCTGCTATGAACATTTGTGAACAGGTTTTTGTATGGACACGTTTTCATTTTTCTTAGGGGTACACCTAGCCGTGTAATTGCCAAGCCATATGGTGACTCTGTGTTTAACTTTGTGAGAAACTGCCAGTATGTTTTGCACAGTGGATTCTCTATTTTACATTCACACTAGTTTCTCTGAATTCTTGCCAACCCTTGTTATCATCTGTCTTCTTTTTTTTTTTTTTATCCTCACCGAGGACATTTTTCCATTTTTTGTTCAGGTAGAGTGGGAGGGAGAGAGAGGAACAGAGAGAGAGAGAGAAACATCGACGTAAAAGGAACACATCGAGTGGTTGCCATCCGCACAACCGACCAGGGCCGGGGACAAACTGCAACCGAGGTACATGCCCTTAGCGGGAACCGAACCCGGGTCTCTCAGGACCGCAGGCCGACGCTCTAACCGCTGAGCCAAACCGGCCAGGGCTCATCTGTCTTTTTTATTGTGACCATCCTAGTGGTTGTGAAGGGGAATCTCATTATGGTTTTGAGTTGCATTTTCTTGACAGCAAATGATGTTGAGAATCTTTTCATATGCTTATTGGTCATTTGTACAGCTTCTTTGGTGAGATGTGTACTTAAATCGCTTGTGCATTTTTAAATTGGGTTGTCTTTTTATTGTTGTAAGGGTTCTTCATACATTCTGGATTCAAGTCCCTTATGAGATACAGGCATACCACCTTCTATTGTGCCTCATTTTATTGTGCTTCACAGGTGTTGTATTTTTATACAAATTGAAGGCAAAACCCTCCATCAGTAAAAAGATTACAACTCTCTTTATTTCAGTATTCACCTTTATTGCAGTGGACTGGATCCAAACCCACAATATCTCCAAGGTACGCTTGTATGTGATTTGGAAATATTTTCTCCCATCCTGCAGATTATCATTTTAGTCTTTAATAATATTGTTTGTAGCACAAAACTTTTAAATTTTGATCAAGTCCAGTTTTTCTTATTCTTTTGTCACTTGTGTTTTTGTTGTGTGTAATGTTTTATCTGTTTTTGAACTTTGATAAGGTAGAATAATACTCTTTATTTTTTTCATTTATTATGTTTAAATATTTGATCAAGCTGGGGTTTCTCTTGGTATATGGATTCAAAATTATTTCTTTCCAGAAAAAATTTCTAGAAAAGATTTAATTATTATGATTTTGTTTCAACTATAAAAGGCTCCCTTTTCCTCACTGATTTGAAATAACATTTTTACCACATCTTCTATTCTTGATTGTGTATTTTATGACTTTGTTTTTTTCCATCGCTCTATCTATTGATCACACACTGTTGGTAAGATTTTATGAGAGTAGGCATCCTCACACATTGTGGGTGGGTTTGTAAATCAATACATCCTGAATGAAGGGTAATTTGCTAATATCTACTACAATTACAAAAGCACATCCTCTTTGATCCAGTTATTCCCTCTTCTGGGAATATATCCTATAGATAAAACTGCACAGTCCTGGCTGGTGTGGCGCAGTTGGTTGAGTGTCGTCTCATGCAACAAAAGGTTGCCAGTTCAATTCCCAGTCAGGGCATGTGCCTGGGGTTGTGGGCTTGACCACCTGTAGGGGGTGTGCAGGAGGCAGCTGATTGATGTTTCACTCTTACATTGATATTTCTCTCTCTCCCTTTCCCTTCCTCTTTCTCTAAAATCAATAAAAAAACATATTTTTTAACAAATTGCACATGAAAAAATGACAAATATACATTAATTGAAGCATTGAGGATAATGACAAAAGACTGGAAACAATCCAAATATATATATATTTTTAATCCTCACCTGAGGATATTTTTCCATTGATTTTTTTTAGATAGAGTGGGAGGGAAGAAGGGGAGGGGAGAGAGAGAGAGAGAGAAACATCAATGCGAGAGAGACACATTCATTGGTTGCCTCCTGCATGACCCCAACCAGGAATGGGGATTGAACCCGAAACTGAGGTACATGTCCTTGACTGGGAATCGAACCCATGCTCTAATGGCTGAATGAAACCAGCCGGGGCCAAATATATATTAGTATATAAAATAAACTGTGGTATGCCCTGGCCAGTTTGGCTCAATGGTTGGAGCATCAGCCTGTGGACCAAAGAGTCACGGGTTCAATTCTGGTCAAGGGCATGTACCTCAGTTGTGGTTCGATTCCTGGCTCTGGTTGAGGTCATGTGGGAGGCAACCAATCAAAGTGTCTCTCTCACATCAATGTTTCTCTCTCTCTCTCTCTCTCTCTCTCTTGTTCCCTCCCACTCTATCTGAAAATCAATAGAAAAATATTCTCAGGTGAAGATTTAAAAAATAATAAACTGTGGCATTACTATAAATGAAATACCATGTGGCTGTAAGGAAGAATGAAGAACTTCTCACTAAACTGATGTGGAATGATCTTGAGAAATAGTTAAGTAAATAAAGCAACATGCACAAAGTGTGTGCAATAAGCTACACTTTATATAAAAAGGGAGTGTGAAGAGGATAAATAAGAAAATAAAAGTTATGTGGTGGTTATTTGGTGGGAATGAATATCTATCTATCTATCTATCTATCTACACACATTTATACACACATATTTCAAAACATGTGAATGTAAAAACTGGAAGAAAAGTGAGTGTTTTGAATCTAGAAAAACCAGCCCAGGGTAGAAAGTGTCTTTGTCCATGGCTGTTTGCATAGCTATAATACCTTTTTCTTCTAGAAACTGGGCTGGGCTGGTGGGGGTTGGGCTCCACTGGCATAAGACTCAACAAAATAGCCTGGGGAGAAGTTCCAGAACAGGCCACTGAACAGGCTGGGGATATCTGGCTGACCCAGGGATTGGAACAGCTCTAGGATGCTTGCAGCCAAATTCTCCCTGAGGCTATACATTGGAGGATATGGGCTCCTAACTTTGCACTGACTTCCTGAAGACACTGGAAGGCCCAGGCTTGGCTCTGGGAAGGGAAGAAGAGTGTTGAACTGTGGTGGCTTTAAGAATTTGTCTTCCCTGGCCCTGGCCAGTTTGGCTCAGCAGTTGGAGCATTGGCTTGTGGACCAGAGAGTCCCAGGTTCGGTTCCTGCTAGGGGCATGTACCAAAAAAAAAAAGAATTTGTCTTGTGGTTCATGTACACAATGGAGTCCTATGCAGCTGTAAGAAAGAAAGATCTCTTATCCTTTGAGACAACATGGAAGGACCTGGAAAGTATTATCCTAAGCGAAACAAGCCAAACAGAGAAAGACAAATACCACATGTTCTCACTTATTTGTGGAATATAATGAACATAACAGTCTGAGGAACAGGGTAGTCCCAGAGACGTGGAAGTAGGGTACAGACTGACTATCCCCAGAAGAGGGGGTGGAGGGGAAGAGGTAAACCACAGAACTTACATGCATATATGCATAACCAATGGACATAGACAAAAAAGCTGGGGCCTGGGCAGGGAGGGAGGGGGAGGAGGGTGGCAATGGGGGAAAAAGGAGAAACATCTGTAACAAAAAAACAAAACAAAACAAGACAAAAAAACCCAACCCTACAACTCGTAATAAATGTGAATTAAAAAAAAAAAGAATTTGTCTTCCCTCTGGCAGGGGAAGAGAGATTAGGTTGCTAGGGGACATACTACTTTGAGAAGAACAAGAACACATTTGAGGACTTCCGGTCAAGATGGCGGCATAGGTAAACACAGTATCGTGTCCACCCACAACCACATCCAAGTTACAAGAAAACTACAGAACAGCCACCATTCAAAACCGCCTGAAATCAAGCTGAATGGAAGTCCTACAACTACGGAATTAAAGAAGCTGCATTGAGACTGGTAGGAGGGGCGGCGGCGCGACGGACTGGTCCCACACCCACGTGTGGCGATAAAAATCAGGATGACACCTCGGCGGGGAAGGTCCTCCCTGAGGACTGAGGGGTCCCCGTCCCACACCAGGTGCCCTGCTCAGGGTTCCAGTGCCAGGAAGAGAAGTCCCCATAAATTGTGGCTGGAAAAACCAGCAGGAAATGAGGCTCAGGGAGGCTGAGGCGATTGGAGCCCCAGGTGGCTGGAGCCCCAGGCAGCTCCTTAAAGGGCCCGCACGGACTTATCGGACTCTCTTCCTCTAAGCTTGGAGGGGAGGTAGCTCAAGGGGCACCAGAGACATACAGGGAAGAGCTGTTTGGCACTGGAGCGAGGGCTGGAGGGGGGGCTTTCTCCGGGACAAACGTGCTGTCAGAGGCCTTTGTTCCTTTGGTGAGCCCTTCCCTGGGGCGGCAGATAGTCGCCATATCTGGGACTCCAGCAACCTGGCTCACACTGGTAGCCCTGCCCTTCTGACTCCCTGAGGCCCCGCCCCACCCCATCCAACTTTCAGGCCCACCCAAGCTGTTGCCACTAGCTTAACCATAGGATTGGCCTGACTTGGATCCTGCTTCAGGTTTTCCTAAATTTTTTCAAATGAGCAGCATCTGGTCTCAGATAGCCCCATACCGCTCATTAAGTAATACACAGAAACAAACAGAGGGAGGCAGCCAAAATGAGGAGACAAAGAAACAGGTCCCAAATGAAAGAACAGAACAAAACCCCAAGAAAAGAACTAAGCGAAATGGAGATAAGCAACCTAACAGATGCTGAGTTCAAAATACTGCTTATAAGGATACTCAATGAACTCAGTGAGGACCTCAAGAGCATGATAAAGGACCACTCAGAAATGATCGATGCACAGTTAGAAACGAAGGAGGCTTTAACTGAAATAAAGAATAATTTACACAGCTTCAATAATGGAGTACGTGCCCTGGCCGGTTTGGCTCAGCGGTTAGAGTGTTGGCCTGCGGTCCCGAGAGACCCGGGTTCAGTTCCCGCTAAGGGCGCGTACCTCGGTTGCAGTTTGTCCCCGGCCCTGGTCGGTTGTGCGGGTGGCAGCCACTCGATGTGTTCCTTTCACATCGATGTTTCTCTCTCTCTCTCTTGTTCCTCTCTCTCCCTCCCACTCTACCTGAACAAAAAATGGAAAAATGTCCTCCGGTGAGGATAAAAAAGAAAAGAAGTACAAATTGGTTGCTAAACTGACAAACCTCAAAGGGAAAGGGGCTGAGGGGCTGGGGGGGTGGGAAGAAATAAACCAAAGAACTTATATGCATAACCAATGGACACAGACAATAGTGTGGGAAAAGGCGGGAGGGAGGCGGGAGTGGGGAGGAGGGAGTCAATGGGGGAAAAAATGTGGAACATCTGTAATACATTCTACATTCAACAATAAAGATTAAAAAAAAGAACACATTTTAGGGCCACCTCATTGTATTCTATTCCTGGAATGAAAAAGGGGAACACCCTCTCCCCCCCCATAAAAAGAGTGTGAGAATGAATACAAGATTTATTCAAAAGCAGTAAAATGAACTCGCAAGGTAAACAACAACTCCCCGGAACAGCACCTCACACACTGATCCTGCTTTTATCTGGGGTAAATTTCAGAGCACACACCTGGACAGCAGCAGGGAGAAGATTTTTTAATATGTAAAAAAAGTAGCTTAGTTTTGTTTAGTACTCATGTTGACAGTGTATTTAGCTATAATTACTCAGTAAATATTTATCAAAGAGCATGAAAAAAAACCCCAAACATTAAAAGGTCTGAGCCAACGGTAGATCACATCCATAACGCAAGGCCAATGCAGAGCAAAACGATTTTATTACATGTGCCTGCATGCAGGTAGGCTGAGCCTGAAAAGAGGTCAGGCTTGAATAACAGTTGGGGTCAGGTTATATACCCTACTTCTAGCTTCCAGTAGTTCCTGCTGACATACTCTGCCTGGCCCATTGTCCACTTTGCAGTTGGACTGTCTGGTATCACAACCTGCATCTGCTGGGTGGTTCATTGTCTTGCGGATAATCTGATAATCCTTACTCAACAGAAGGCTGAGCAAAGGTCATATAAGCAACGCATTTCTCACAGTTTCAGCCTTTTGCAAGCTTTTGCCTTTACCCTTTAAAACGTTATTAACCCTTTCAGACATTCAAGAAGAAAAAAATTACAGACTATTATTTCTCATGAATATAGATGCAAAGATACTTAAGAAATAGTACCAAATTGAACAATATATAAAAAAGGCCAACATCATAACCAAGTGGGGTTTATCCCAGGAATGCAAAGATGGTTAAATGTTTGAAAACCATTCACAGTAATTCACCATATTAACAGAATAAAAGAGAAAAATCATATGATCATTGTAATAAATGCAGAAAAGAAATTTAAATTTAATTCAATATCCTTTCATGATTAAAAATTAACTCAGAAAATTAGGAATATAGGGAAATTCTGTCCTCTATCTGACAGAGGGCATATCCTGAAAATCTACAGACAGCATAATATTTAACCATGAAAGACTAAATGGCTTCTTCCTCTTCCTAATATGGTACAATGCAAGGGTGCTCATTTCACCATTTTAATTTAATGTTGTATTAGAAGTCCTAGCTAGTGAAATAAGGCAAGAAAAAAAATACACACAGATTGGAAAGGAAGAAGTAAAACTGTTTCTATTAGCAGATGACATGATTGCTACTTTTAAGTTTATTCTAAGAAATCTAAAAAAACCACTAGAATTATAAGTGAATTTACCAAGGTCAGAGGATACTAAGTCAATGTACAAAGTCAAATGTATTTCTCTATTACAGCAGCAAACAACTGGAAAATGAAATAATTCCACTTATAATAGCATTAAAAATCACAAAATATTTATTACTAAAACTTTTTTCTTTATTGATTCTAGAGAGAGAAGAAGGGAGAGGGAGAGAGAGATAGAAACATCGATGAGAAAGAACATTGATTGGCTGCCTCCTGCATGCATGCCTCCTACTGGGGATTTGGCCTACAATCTGGGCATGTGTCCTGACCGGGAATTGAACTAGTGACCTCTTGGTGCATGGTTCGATGCTCAACCACTGAACCACACCGGCTGGGCAAAAATCACAAAATATTTAGAAATATATTTAACAAAAGATGTAGAAGACCTCTATGCTGAAAGCTACAAATTAAAAAAGATTCAAATAAATAGAGCAGTATACCATGTTTGTGGATTGTAAAAGTTAAGGTTGTTATGATGCTCATACTCTAAAAATTCATCTATAAGCTTTTACAGAAATTAAAAAGCTGATTTTTAAAAACTAGCCTTATTATCTAGTGATAATTTTAGACTTACAGAAAAATTGCAAAAATAGTACAGAGTTCTTGTATACCTCTCATTCAGCTTCCCATAAGTTAACATCTTACATATACTATCAAACATTTGTCAAAACTAAGAAATGAGCACTGGTACATTACTGTTACTTTATCTGGATCCAATCCAGGATACCACACTACATTTAGTTTTGTTTCCTTAGTCTACTTGAAGCTGTGACAATTGATCATTTTTCAATGTTTCCTTGTTTGTTTGAAATGAATTTGACTGTTTTGAGTGATACTGCTCAGGTGTTTTGTAGAATGTCCCTCAGTTTTGGTTTTCCTCAAGCTTAGACAGGGATTATGGATTTTGGGGGGAAGAAAGCCATAGAGGTGAAGTATCCTCCTCCTCATATACTAAGGGGTATAAGGTTATCAACATGATTTATCTCTAGTGATGTAACTTGATCACTTGGTTCAACAAGCTGATTTTATTTTTCACTTTTTTAAAAATTAATTTATCTTTGTTACAGATGTTTCTCCTTTTTTTCTCCATTGACACCCTCCCCACCCCACCCCACCCTGTTCCTGGCTTTGTTGTCCGTGTCCATCGGTTATTCGTACATTCATATAAGTTCTGTGGTTTATCTCTTCCTTCCCCCCACCACCTTCTCTTCTGAGGGTTGTCAGTCTGTACCCTACTTCCATTTCTCTGGGTCTACCCTATTCCTCATACTGTTATGTTCATTATATTCCACAAATAAGTGAGATCATGTGATATTTGTCTTTTTCTGCTTGGCTTGTTTATCTTAGGATAATACTTTCCAGGTCCCTCCATGTCATCTCAAAGGATAAGAGATCTTCCTTTCCTTTTTTTTTTTTATCCTCACCTGAGGATATTTTTCCATTTTTTGTTCAGATAGAGCGGGAAGGAGAGAGAGGAAGAGAGAGAGAGAGAAACATTGACGTGAAAGGGACACATCGAGTGGCTGCCACCCGCACTACCCAATCAGGGCCAGGGACAAACTGCAATCGGGGTACATGGCCTTAGCAGGAACCGAACCCGGGTCTCTCTGGACCGCAGGCTGACGCTCTAACCGCTGAGTCAAACCGGCCAAGGCTGCCTTTCCATTTTGATGGTTGTTTCTTTTGCTGTGCAGATGCTTTTTAGTTTGATGTAGTCCCATGTGTTCATTTTTTTCTTTGTTTCTGTTGCCTTAGGTGATGTATCAGTGAAAATTCTGCTGTGTATGAAGTCCAAAATTTTGTTGCCTACATTTTCTTGTAGTATTTTTATGGATTCACGGGTCACATTTAAGTCTTTTATTCATTTTGAGTTTATTCTTGTGTATGGTGTAAGTTGATGGTCTACTTTCATTTTTTTTTTTTTTTTGCATGTAGCTGTCCAATTTTCCCAACACCATCAACAAGCTGGTTTTTTAAAAATAATGAAAAGTCACAATTTTGCTATTAAGGTCACACGTTGTGCTTTGACTCATATTGTTTCATATACGCTGATCAAGGGTGTGAGGATGCCCACTGGGGCACTGCAAAAAATATGCAATGCTTCACAGCTTTGCGTGTCATCCTTGTGCAGGGGTCATGCTAATCTTCTCTGTATTATTCCAATTTTAGTATATGTGCTACTGAAGTGAGTACTTAACAAACTGATTTAAAAATTTATGTGGAAATACAAAGGACCTAGTATAGCAGAAACAATTTTGAAAAGTAAGAGCAAAGCTGACGGATTTACATTACCTCACTTCAAGCTTTACTACAAAGCTATAGAAATCAAGACTGTGAAATTGTCATAGGATAGACAAAAATATCACTGGAGCAGAATAGAAAGTTGAGAAAAGTCCCACATTTATATGGTCAATCAATTTTATTCTATTTTATTTTATTTTAATTGTTTTTTGTTTTGTTTTGTTTTTTTTAGAGAGAGAGAGAGAGAGAAGAAAGGAGAAGGAGAGAGAGATAGGAGCATCAATGAGAGAGAGAATTATCAACATCAATTGGCCTCTTCCTGCACATCCCCTACTGGGGATCATGCCCACAACCTGGGCATGTGCCCTGACTGGGAATTGAACCAGTGATCTCTTGGTGCATAGGTTGATGCTCAACCACTGAGCCACACCAGCTAGGCTGGTCAATCAATTATTATTATTATTATTATTATTAATCCTCACCTGAGAACATTTTTCCATTTTTGTTCAGATAGAGCGGGAGGGAGGAAGAAGAGGAGAGAGAGAGAAACATCAATGTGAAAGGGACACATTGAGTGGCTGCCTTCCGCAGGACCCCAACCAGAGTTGGGGACGAACCACAACCGAGGTATGTGACCTTGACCGGAATTGAATCCGCAACTCGTTGGTCCATGGGCCGACGCTCTAACCCCTGAGCCAAACCGGCCAGGGCTGGTCAATCAATATTAAAGAAATATATAAAAACAATTCAGTGGGGAATTGTGTTTTCATCAAATGGTGTTGGAACAAGTGGGTATCCACTTAGAAAAATAGATTGAGAAAGCTGCCTAACATTACCAAGTTTATGAGTGGTACAGACAGGATTCTAAGCTAGACTTTCTGGCTAACACGTGTTATAAATTGTGAATATAAATTTATAATCAATACATATAGGCCACAATATTTTTCTGACTCAATTCAATTTATGGTCATACTTTTCAAAAATGTTAATGTCATAAAAGAAAAAGAAAGGCTGATGAAATGTACCTGATTAAAGGAGAGTAAGGACACATAAATAAATGCATTGCATGATTCTGGATTGGATCCTGGATCACATAGACACATCAAAATTCCGCAAATATATTATTATAACAATTGGAAAATGATATGGACAGCATGTTAGATAATAGTTTTGTATGAATGTTAAATTCCCTGAATTTAAAAATCATACTGGGGTTATGTAAGAGTATTTTCTTATTCTTAGAAGATACAGAATTATTTGGAGGTAAAGGGTCATGATGTCTGCAACTTATTCTGAAATGGCTTAACATTATTAACATTAACAGTAAATATATATCAAAGAAACCAAATATGGACAAGTGTTAACAATTGGTGAATCTAAATTAGAAGTGTATGGGAGTTAGTTGTATTATTCGTTCCACTTACCTGTTTGAAATTCTAAAACAAAAATTTAAATATTAATTTAGAAGAGATCGAAAAATGGCGGCGGAGTGAACGGAAGCTACACAGACCGTCTCCCAGAACCAAACTGGAATTACAACTATAACACAGACAAATTGATGGGAAAAAGCAACAGAAAAGCAGCTTGGAGGACCATATAACTAGGGACACAGACTCGACCCCAGTAGGATTGCGAAGGCGCAAGATGGGGGCTGGGAGCCCATGGTCTGCAGCAGCTCAGCAGCGGCCTTAGCTGGGAGCCGCGCCCTTGGGTTACACTCCCAGGCAGCTCCACAGCACAGAGCCGGGACAGAGGCTAAAAAAGCCACAGCCACTCACCTTGGGCTCTGGCAGAGGGAGGGCAGACTGGACTGGAACTGTGTCGGGACACTCGGGATTTGTAGGGCACCCAGAGCGTTTGCTGAGTGCCAGCCACACAGGACGGTGGCCACATTGCTCCTTCCCAGGGCTCTGGGGAGAGGCAGCAGCCCCTCCCTCGGAGATCCAACCCCACCCTGAGGGCCACTGAAGTGCTAATTGAGGCTCATTAACAACCAGCATCTGCCCCACCCTCGTGAAAGCCCCTTGTGCTGAGCACCTGAGGGAGTTTTTCAATCAACTGACAACCCAAAACTCATCAAGTAACCTTGACTGCTAGCCTCCAGGCAAAAAGCTAGAGGATAACAGTACCTTTCCTGGGCTGGCAACTTTAACCAGGAAAGTAAGACTTGACAGTGGTGTTTAACATGGGTCCTCCCTCACTCATCTAAACACAGGAGAGGGAGCCACAAACAGCAGAACACCAACACCCACAGGGAAAACTTGACAGGCTCCAAAGCCCACGGTGAGAGCCAAAATGGTGAAACAGAAGCATAAAAGAGCAAGAGACCTCCACTGAAGATGAGATCAATGTGGAGCAATTAGGCATGTTAACAGAGCTAGAATTCAGAGCCATGATCTTGAGGAAGCTGAACAGCATGAGTAAGAACATAGAGACACTGAAAATAAGCCAATTGGAAATTAAAAACCATCAAGAAGAGATAAAAAATGACATATCAGAAATGAAAAACACATTGGAAGGTTTAAAAAGCAGAGTAGAGGAAGCTGAGGACCGGGTCAGTGAATTAGAAGACAGGGTAGAAAAAATCAACCAATCAGAAAAACAAAAGGAAAAAACTATTAAAAAACAGGAAGACAGCTTAAGAGAACTGTGGGACAACTGGAAACATAATAATATTCGCATCATAGGAGTTCCCGAAGAAGAAGAAAATGAGCAAGGGATAGAGAATATAGTCAAAAAAATAGTGACAGAAAACTTCCCTAATTTGGTGAAGGAAGAAGGCATTCAAGTTCAAGAAGCACAGAGAGTCCCAAGTAAGAAGAACCCAAACAGGCCCACACCAAGACACATAGTAATTAAAATGCCACAAATTAAAGACAAAGAGAGAATCCTAAAAGAGCAAGAGATAAGCAACAGGTTACCTACAAAGGAAACCCCATAAGGCTCTCAGCTGACTTCTCACAAGAAACACTACAGGCCAGAAGGGAATGGCATGAAGTAATCAAAGTCATGAAAAACAAGAATCTGAATCCAAGACTACTCTACCCAGCAAGGCTATCATTCAACATAGAAGGTTAAATAAAGAGCTTCCCAGGCAAAAAAAAAAGGCTAAGGGAATACATTAGCACCAAACCAGCACTGCAAGAAATGTTAAAAGGACTGCTGTAATTAACAGTAGAAATGGGAAGAAAAATAGAACCACACTAAACAAAAATGGCAATAAATAAGTACATATCAATAATCACCTTAAATGTAAATGGATTGAATGCTCCCATAAAAAGACACAGAGTAGCTGATTGGATAAGAAAGCATGACTCATCTATATGTTGTTTACAAGAAACCCACCTCAGAACAAAAGACTCACATAGGTTGAAACTGAAGGGATGGAAAAAATTTTTCCAAGCAAATGGAAAGCAAAAAAAAAGCTGGGGTAGCAATTCTCATATCTGATAAAATAGATTTCAAAATGAAGACCATAACTAGAGACAAAGAAGGCCACTACATAATATTGAAAGGATCTATCCAACAGGAAGATATAACCTTGATAAACATATATGCACCCAATATAGGAGCACCAAAATATATTAAAAATCTTCTGGAGGACTTCCAAGGAGAAATCGACAACAATACAATCATAGCAGGGGATTTCAACACCCCGTTGACAGCACTGGATAGATCCTCTAGGCAAAAAATTAGCAAGGAAACAGATACTCTAAATGAAGCACTAGACCAAATGGATTTCATAGATATCTACAGAGAATTACACCCCAAAACTACAGAATACACATTCTTCTCAAGTGCACATGGGACATTCTCAAAGATAGACCACATGATAGGACACAAACTAAATCTCCACAAGTTCAAGAAGGTTGAAATCATATCAAGCATCTTCTCAGATCACAATGGCATGAAACTAGAAATCAATTGCAACAAGAACATGCAAAGACATTTCAACACATGGAGGCTAAATAGCATGTTATTAAACAATGAATGGGTCACCGACGAGATCAAGGAAGAAATTAAAAACTTCTTGGAAACCAATGAAAATGAACACACAACAACACAAAATCTATGGGATGCAGCGAAAGCAGTTCTGAGAGGGAAGTTCATAGCACTACAGGCCTACCTCAAAAAACAAGAAAAATTTCTAATTGACTGTCTAACCTCACAACTTAAAGAATTAGAAAGCAAACAAACAAAAAAACCCAGAGCAAGTAGAAGGAAGGAAATAGTAAAGATCAGAGCAGAAATAAATGACATAGAGACCAAAAAAACAATTCAAAGGATCAATGAAACAAAGAGCTGGTTTTTCGAAAAGATAAACAAGATTGATGGACCCTTAGCTAGACTCACCAAGAAACAAAGAGAGAGAACCCAAATACACAAAATCAGAAATGAAAGAGGAGAAGTAACAACCAACACCACGGAAATACAAAAGATCGTTAACAACTACTATGAATAACTATATGGCAACAAATTCGAAAATCTAAGCAAAATGGACAAATTTCTAGAAACACACAGACTCCCAAAACTGGACCCGGACGAGATAGAAAACTTGAACAGACCAATAACAACTAAGGAAATTGAAGAGGTAATCAAGACTCTACCAGCAAACAAAAGCCCAGGCCCAGATGGCTTCACGGGGGAGTTTTACCGAACATTCAAAAAAGAACTAACACCCATTCTCCTCAAACTATTTCAAAAGATTCAAGAAGAAGGAAGACTTCCAAACACGTTCTATGAGGCCAGCATAAATCTAATTCCAAAACCAGAAAAAGACACTACGAAGAAAGAAAACTACAGGCCAATATCCCTGATAAACATAGACGCCAAAATCCTGAACAAAATATTAGCAAATCGGATCCAGAAATACATCAAAAAAATTATTCACCATGACCAAGTGGGATTCATTCCAGGGATGCAAGGCTGGTACAATATTCGCAAATCAATAAATGTGATACACCACATAAACAAAATGAAGAATAAAAACCACATGATCATATCAATAGATGCTGAAAAAGCATTCGACAAAATCCAGCATCCATTTCTGATAAAAACGCTCAGCAATGTGGGAATAGAGGGATCATACCTCGACATAATAAAGGCCATATATGAAAGACCTACAGCCAACATCATACTCAATGGACAGAAACTAAAAACATTTCCATTAATAACAGGAACAAGACAGGGATGTCCACTTTTGCCACTCTTATTTAACATTGTACTGGAAGTCTTAGCCACAGCAATCAGACATGAGGAAAAAATAAAAGGGATCCAAATTAGAAAGGAGGAAGTGAAACTGTCATTATTTGCAGATGACATGATATTATACATAGAAAACCCTAAAGACTCCATTAAAAATTTACTAGACTTAATAAATGAATTTGGCAAAGTAGCAGGATACAAAATTAACGTCAAGAAATCGACGGCATTCTTGTACACCAATGATGAACTCACAGAAAGAGAAACTGAAAAAACAATCCCATTTACCATCGCGCCAAAAAAAATTAAGATACCTAGGAATAAACTTAACCAAAGAAGTAAAGGACCTATTTGCAGAAAACTACAGGTCATTGAAAAAAGAAATAGAGGAAGATATAAAAAAGTGGAAGCACATACCCTGTTCATGGATTGGAAGAATTAACATCATTAAAATGTCCATACTACCCAAAGCAATCTATAGATTCAATGCAATCCCCATCAAAATACCAACGACATATTTCATAGAACTAGAACAAATACTTCAAAATTTCATATGGAACCAAAAAAGACCCCGAATAGCCACAGCAATCTTGAAAAGGAAGAACAAAGTAGGTGGGATCACAATACCAGATATCAGGTTATACTACAAAGCGACTGTAATCAAAACAGCCTGGTACTGGCACAAGAACAGGCATATAGACCAGTGGAACAGAACTGAAAATCCAGAAATGGACCCAAAGCAATACGCTCAATTAATATTTGACAAAGGTGGCAAGAGCATACAGTGGAGTAAAGACAGCCTCTTTTTTTTTTTTTATTTTTTTATTTTTTATTTTTTTTATCCTCACCCGAGGACATTTTTCCATTTTTTGCACAGACAGAGAGGGAGGGAGAGAGAGGAAGAGAGAGAGAGGGAAACATCGATGTGAAAGGGACACATCGAGTGGCTGCCACCCGCACGACCAACCAGGGCCAGGGACAAACTGCAACCGAGGTACATGCCCTTAGCGGGAACCGAACCCGGGTCTCTACAGACCGCAGGCCGACGCTCTAACCGCTGAGCCAAACCGGCCAGGGCAAGACAGCCTCTTTAATAAATGGTGTTGGGAAAATTGGACAGCTACATGCAAAAAAATGAAACTAGACCATCAACTTACACCATACACAAAAATAAACTCAAAATGGATAAAAGACTTAAATGTGACCCGTGAATCCTTTAAAATTCTAGAAGAAAATGTAGGCAAAAAAATTTCGGACATCATACGGAGCAGAATTTTCACTGATACATCACCTAAGGCAACAAAAACAAAGGAAAAAATGAACACATGGGACTACATCAAACTAAAAAGCTTCTGCACAGCAAAAGAAACAATCATCAAAATGGAAAGGCAACCCACTGTATGGGAGAACATTATTGCCAATGATGTATCAGATAAGGGGTTAATTTCCAATATATATAGAGTGCTCATACAACTCAAGAAAAGGAAGACAAAGAACCCAATTAAAAAATGGGCAGAGGAGCTGAATAGACACCTCTCCAAACAGGACATACAAATGGCCAAGAGACATATGAAGAAATGCTCAACATCACTAATCATCAGAGAGATGCAAATTAAAACAACAATGAGGTATCACCTCACACCTGTCAGAATGGCTGCCATCAACAAATCATCAAACAACAAGTGTTGGCGAGGGTGTGGAGAAAAGGGGACTCTAATACACTGCTGGTGGGAATGCAGACTGGTGCAGCCACTATGGAAAACAATATGGTGTTACCTCAAAAAATTAAAAATTGAACTTCCATTTGACCCAGTGATCCCACTTCTAGGAATATACCCTAAGAAGCCTGAAACACCAATCAGGAAGAATATATGTACCCCCATGTTCATAGCAGCACTATTTACAATAGCTAAGATCTGGAAACAGCCCATGTGTCCATCAGTAGATGAATGGATAAAAAAGCTGTGGTACATATACACAATGGAATACTATGCAGCGGTAAGAAAGAAAGATCTCTTATCCTTTGAGACGACATGGAGGGACCTGGAAAGTATTATCCTAAGTGAAATAAGCCAAGCAGAAAAAGACAAATGCCACATGATCTCACTTATATACGGAAAATAATGAACATAACAGTCTGAGGAATACAATAGACCCAGAAACATGGAAGTAGGGCACAGACTGATATCCCTCAGAAGAGGGTGTGGGGGTGGGTGGGAAGAGATAAACCACAGAACTTATATGCATGTATGCATGACCAATGGACATGGACAACGAAGCCGGGGATGGGGCGGGGGTGGGGTAGGGAGGGGGGTGCCAATGGGGTAAAAAAGGTAAAATATCTGTAACAAAAAAATAAATAAAAATTAAAAAAAATTTAAATATTAAACAAACAAACACTTTAAAACAAAGTGTTTAAACAAACACTTTGATTTGATCCTAATTCCACTTGCCATGATGTTGACAAATTCAGTCTCAGTCATCTATGGGGTGTTCTTCTCCCCTTCTAGCTTTCAGTCCGCATTGGTCACTGAAAGATCTATTGCAGAGCTGACAGCCTCCACACTAGGGCTCAAGTGTCTGCTACTTGGTAGCCCTGATCTCTCTGCATGCACCATGTAGCCCTTCCCCTCCATGGCCCTGTCACCTGCCCAGGTCCCTTTGAGGAAACTTGTGGCATCACTACTACTGGAGGAATCCCACCCACTTTTTTCTTAAAAAGCCCGATTTTGCTTTTGTGTTACTCCAAATATATATTTTCAACCCCTTCATTTGCTGAGAGATTCTTCCAGGCTATCCTCTTTGGGTTTTTAAAAACACTATTGGACTCAGCTTCCTAGAGGTAGAGGTTGAAAAGGAAGTGCTGTGTAATTTTACTAGTTCATTGTATGACAGATAAAGACATATCTAATATATGTCAAAAAAAAGTTCAGTATTTCCCAATATTATCTACAGATCACTAACCTCAGAGTCATTCAAAATATGTGGTAAAAATGTTGATTTCTGCTCTGGCCGATTTGGCTAGCAGTTAGAGCGTCAGCCCAAGGACCGAAGAGTCACAGGTCAATTCCCGGTCAAGGGCACCTACCTCAGTTGCAGGTTTGATCCCTCACACCAATCGACGTGTCTCTCTCACATCAATGTCTACCCCCCTCCCCCAATCTATCTAAAAATCAATGGAAAAATATTCTTGGGTGAGGATTAAAAAAAAAAGTTGATTCCTGATTCTATATCCAGACCCACGGGACCTGAACCTCTGGAGGTGGTGCTGGGAATCTAATTTTTCTTTTCAGTGTCTTAAAACAGTGTTTGAGTATTTCTCATCATTCTGTGGGCTGACTGAGCAGTTCTGCTGATGTGGCTTTAACTCATGTGTTTGCATTCAGCTGACACATTGATTAAGGGGTGGGTTCAGCTGAGATAGCATTTATTTTTTATTTTTTAAATGTTTTTATTGATTTTTTTGGAGAGAGAGGGAGAGAGAGATGGAAACATCGATGTGAAAGAGAAACATTAATCCGCCACCATCTGCACGCCCCCACTGGGGATCAAGTCCACAACCCAGGCACGTGCCCTGACTGGAAATCCAACGAGTATGTCTCAGTCCATGGGATGGCACTCAGTCCACTGAGCCACACTGGCCGGGCTGAGACAGCACTTAAATGGCTGGTCTTTAATCCCAGGCTTTTTTACAGCATCATGATCTTGGATAGTGTTCTAAGATGGTCGAGATGGAAACTTCAAGGCCTCTTGCAGTCTAGACTTCGTTCATAACTTTCACTGCACCATTCATACCACAGTGCATTGGTCAAAGTAACAAGGCAAGCCAAGATTCAAGGTGAGAGAGACTCCATGTCTGGATGAGAGAGAATCTGCCCTTTTAACATAGTCTCTTTAGGTTGACTCATACCCACCTGAGGTAAGTGCTGTTTAACAAATATGTGTTCAGAGCTGTTTCCCATTGCATTTGGTACAAATCTCTATTTCTAGTACTTAAACTTATATACTGTATAATGTAAATGTCTTTGTTTATCTCAGAGGGGTTTTTTGGTCACCTTTCTATCCCTAGAGCTTATCACAGTACTTGTGACCCAGTAAATGTTCAATAAATATCTCTGAAATGAATGTGAATATTTGAATCTAGAGTTTGTGGAATATCCTAAGAATAATTTGGGCTTGCTCTCATAGTTTCATTCTAATTAGGGAGGTAAATGTAGAAAGTTAAGATTTTAGATACAGGGGCTTCCTGAAATAGTAATATGCTTAGGTACTCCAACTACTAAAGCGCAGAATGGTAGGAGAATTTGTGAAAATGGAAGAATTTGAGGAGGAGCTTGAAGAGAGTATCTAAGTGGATGGGCCTGGTATGACCACAGATGTGAAGTTATTACCAGCAGGTTCAGGAGTCAGTGGCTGATGCATAAGGCTTATAAAAGGGAATGGTGCAAAATATTAGTCAAAGAACTTGGGATGGATTGTGGAAAGCCTGGGAGAGTGATTTAATTAAAATATCTCACCACAATGGCAGTTAAAAATGATTAGCTCACAACGTTGTACGTTAACCAAACTTGAAATTACAAAATGCCGGGGACTTTTAGCCCTTGACAGTTGAAGCGATCTCTATTTTAGAACACATAGAAACGAAAATAGCGTAGTTATGTTCTGATCTCCAAAAAATTCCTTTGAAAATCAACCCGCCTTTCAGGTTTATTGAGATATAATTGACATATAACAAAATCAGATTCTTAGTAGAGGCACAAACTTGGGTTAAATCACACCCTACCCCTTCTCGCTGTCCCAAGGCTTCTGGCCAACCACATCGCCTTTTCTAACACCGCCTTTTCATTTATGTATTGATTAGTATGTGCCAATAGCTCTGCAGATACACTCTCTTATTTAATCGGGATTCGCCAGGTCTCATGCAAAGCAAAGATATAAACCTGGGGGCTGGGAACACAGGCCGCTCAGTCGGTGAGAAAAACGAGCTTAGCGCGACTCAAGCGGGACCCACGTCGAAGGGAAGGGAAATGGGAAAATAGAGACGCGGTCCCCTCTTTCAGGACTCTGAAGGCTTGTACGCCGAGTGAACAGGAAACCTCTCCAGCGTGACACTTGTCAACACGTCTTCACTAGGCGCCTTTCCAGAATCACGGTACTGGGTTAGCGAGAGCGAAGGGTATGGGCGATTCTGATTGGCTAGGTGGACCTCGACCCTAATTCCCCCCTGAGGAACAGATGAGCAGTGGGTGGGACTTGAAACCGAATCCTTGCTTTCATTGGTAAAAAGAAAACGAATCAGAAACTATTCGGAAGCGTGATTGGCTGTTGCCAGGACCCTTCCGACAGCCGTATGGGTCTTGGTTACGGAAGCCGGGGAGGGCTGAGCGCAAGATTTACCCCAAGGAAGTTAGTAAGCGAGGATCGGGTAGCAGTGCAGAAGAGGCATTTCAGGCCTAATGGCGACTGTGGAAGCAAGCAGCAGCGATGGGAAAGGGCAAGGGGTGGAAACCCCCGTCACCTATTACCGTTTGGAGGAGGTAGCGAAGCGCAACACCTTGAAGGAGATGTGGCTCGTGATCCACGGACGAATCTACGATATCACCCGCTTCCTTAACGAGGTGGGGCTCGGGAGGTGGGCGGCCCCTTGAAGCTGCTGGGCCGAGGGGTGGTCAGGCCCGGAAAGGCTGCTGGGGCTGTGTGTAGAAGGGAAATGACATCTATCTGAGGGCGAGAACGCGAACGAAAGGAGCCGCAACACTCCTAGAGGGCAACGGGGCGGCGTGGAGGGATTATATATGCATGCATTTCCAGCCGGCACTAAATTCTGGTGCCTTAAGTAATATCGTGCATTACTTATCATGTATCGAGCACTTACTCTGTGCTAGGCTAACTTCTAAGTCATTAGGATCCCCATTTTACGGATAGGACCACCGAGTCGCAGACTGAGAACTCTCCAGGTTACACACTTAACATCCGAGAGCCACTTGAACCTGGTTTTGAAAAGCTCCAAACCTCTGCTGTTTCCAGTCTGCCTTCTGAAGTGATACCATTTTTGTTTTTCCTTTTCTTGATAAAAAGCTGAGATTCATTCCCTCCTCCAGTATGTTGTGTTTATTTTTTTCTAATTTGAGTTCTTGAGGCCAGAGGGTCAACACTTGACCTTTTTTGGCCATTGACTCAGGTTCTGTTATTCTTTTAAATCTTCAAGTTGTTCTGTTAGATATTACTCAAGTTCTCTTTGAGACCAGGGTACAACTGAGTGATTTTTTTTTCTTCTCAATTTAAGGGAACAGGAGAGGCATTTAATTTGTTTAAACTAACTTTATTGAGGTGTAATTTGCATTCAATGAAGTGTGCCCACTTAACGTACAGTTTGATGAGTTTTGACAATATATTCACCCACGTGATCACAATCTCAGTTACGCATTTCCGCCACTCCAACAAGTTCCCTCTTGCTCATTTGTAGCAGCCATTCTCCCTATCCCCACTCCCTGAAGCTTTGACATGTTTTTTATAAGTATTTATTATATATTATATATTGGTGTATACCATTTTATTTTGAGTAATTAATAATCTTTTGATTAACTCCTTGGAAATTCTTGCATAATATAACTTGATTGCAATTGAGAAAAAAGTTCCTTTCTAATAGTTCTTTCTCTGAAGCAAATACATAGTAAAAAATTTTTTTCTATTAATTTGGGGCCTAGGGGGAAAATCTCTACATCCTGATTCATAAAAACTTTAAAAACGTATAATTTCCCCAGAAGCACGTTGTTTTGTTAACCCTCACCCGAGGATATTTTTTCATTGATTTTTAGATAGGGTAAAAGGATTGGGGGTAGGGGGAGAGACACATAGATTGGTTGCCTCCCAAATGTGCCACAACCAGGGCCAAGAATCCAACCTGTAACCCAGGTACGTGCCCTTGACTGGGAATCGAACCTGCGACCCTTTGTTCTGAGGGCTGATGCTCTAACCGCTGAGGCAAACTGGCCAAGGCAGGATGTTGTTTTAATAAATCTTCCTAGTGGTCAATAAGTTAACATCATAAAGTTTATTAACTCCTTGCATTTGTATGGTATATGCATTTTATGCTTTTAAAAGTACTTTCCCATTATTTCATCCTCAAAATAACTAGTTGAGAGTGCCTTGGATAGTAGTGATCCTTTTTTTTAAAACGGGTACAAGAAACAGGTTCAGAAAGATTTTGGTCATACAGGTGATTGGTGGCAAAGTCTGGTTTAGATAGATCATGTCTACATGGATTTCTTCAGATTTAGATTTCTCTTGTCTGCCTGGTATTATTTCAAAATTCTAGCCTTAGCTATGTCCTTTGGTGTACGCCTTCTAATACGTTTCACTTGTGGGTTGGCAGCATGTTAAAGCATACTTCATAATGGGTAGGTAACAATGTTTTTCATTTGTGGTTTTATTTTTCCCAAATTTCTCAGGAATACTCTATTCCTGAGGAATACTGAATTCTTGTAGGGGACATTAATTCAGTCTACAGTAGTAGTTGCTAACCTGGTTTACTACACGCTGGTGGAGCCAGAGACATCACAAGTATGCCAAGGCTTCCCTTAAAACTTGAGCTGCAGATCTTTACCTGCAGTTAGCCATTTTACTTACCTGTTCTGTAGTCTCTACCCCTGTTTTCTTGTTCATCCCAAGCCTATTCATTCATTCACTTACTCATTCACATATTTATCAAGTGTGTGCTATGTGTCAGATACTGTTCTAGGTGCTGAAGATACAGCAGTGGATAATTAAACACATGCCCTAGTGGAGATTAAAATCTGTGGGAAGTGGACAATAATCAGAGTAAATAACTCAAATACATGCCATGTTAGATAAGAAGTGCTAAGAAGAAAAATAAAGCAGAGAAGAGGGCTATGGGTGTGTATTGGGATGAGGGGATGAGGATGATGGTTGAAATTTTAGGTATGCTGGCCAGAGATGGCTTTAGTAAGATGACTTGAGTAAAGGCCAGGAGAAGTTAAAAGAGCTAGCCATGTGGATATCTGCAGGAGGAGCATTCCTGGCAGAGAGCAAGTTCAAAGGCCTTGTGGTAAGAATATGTGTGGTGTGTTTGAGTAACAGTGTGGAAGGTCATAGTGGCTGGATAGAATAGATGAGGTCATCATGGTCAGGGGTTAGCAGATCAAATTCTAAAACAAACTTTGCAGGTTTTAGAAAGGATTTTGACTTGTTTTGAGGAGGGAATCCACAGTGGAGTAGAGGAGTGACATGATGTGACTTAATGGTTTAATAGTATCACTCTGACTATACTGTTGAAAAGAGACTGAAGGAGGACAAGGGTGGGATTGAGGAGCCCAGTTTAGTAAGGAGGCTGGGCAAGAGATGGTCCAGGGTGGTGAGATGTGTCAGATTTTGGATGTGTTGTGATGATAGACCCAGTAGGATTTAATAACACATTGGAGCTCGGCCAGTGTGGCTCGGTT
The DNA here is from genome assembly GCF_014108415.1 of Molossus molossus. Classification (NCBI taxonomy): domain Eukaryota; kingdom Metazoa; phylum Chordata; class Mammalia; order Chiroptera; family Molossidae; genus Molossus; species Molossus molossus. The sequence continues at coordinate 35,346,385 of NW_023425357.1, read as the reverse complement.
GATTGAGCATCGTCCCATGGCCTGGGAGGTCCTGGTTCGATTCCCTGGTTCAAGCCTAGGTTGCAGGCTCGATCCCCAGTAGGGGGTGTGCAGGTGGCAGCTGATCCATGTTTCTCTCTCCAAAAAAATCAATACAAACATATTTTAAAAGTAATAATAATGCATTGGATTTAAGGAGTGAGAGAAAAAAAGAATCAAGGATGACACCAAAGATTTTGGCCTAAAGGTCTGGAAGAATAAGGTTTCTATTAGATGAGATGGGGAAGACTTAAGGAGTTAGGTCTGTTTTACAGCCAACTTCTTTCACATTTTAAATATAATTTGGAAGGATTGGGAATGTGATGTAGGGAGATTAGAACAGGTATCTTTTTTCTAGAACTATTGTTTGTATATCCTTCCAGGGTTTTGTTTTGCATGTGTAAGCACAAGTGAACATAACCCCTCCTACTTCTTTCTTTTCTTTTTTTTTACACAGAAGGTGGTACACACTGTACACACTGGTCTGTGCCTTGCTTGTGTACTTAACTGTACATATCAGGAATCTTTCCACATCGATACCTGGAATACTTCTGATTCTTCATAGAACTTGTTGTATGGATCATAATTTATTTAAGCAGTCTCCTATTGATAAACATTTAGGTTGTTAGTAATATTTTGTTATGTAGGTTTTTCTGCCCCCCAAGTGAACTCTATTGAGAGCCAATGTATGTACAATAAAATGTACAGATTTTATATGTAAAGTTCACTGAGTTTTGACAGAAATCTTGCCTGTGTAATCACCATCACAGTCAATGCATAGAACATTTCTACAATCTTTGCCCTCATATAACCATTGATTTGACTTCAAATACTAGAAAACTATGCACTCTTTTGTGTCTAGTGTCTTTTGTTTAATAGATCTGTGAGATTCATTTGTGTTTTTTCTATGTATCAGCAATTTGTTTCTACTTATTGCTTTTTATTTCATTGTATGATATTCTAAAGTTTGTTTATTGACCTGTTGATTGACATTTGGGTCGTTTCCATTTTTTTGGCAATTCTGAATAAAGCTGCTATGAACTTTCATGTACAAATCTTTGTGTGGACATGTTTTCATTCCTCTTGGGTAAATATCTAAAGTGAGATTGCTGGGTCATATGTTTTGGTTGCTTTTTGTTTTGTTTTTTAACTTTTTAAGCAACTATCAGGTCTTTCCCCAAAATGGCTACATAATTTTACACTCACACCAGCAATTTATGAATTTTCCAGTTTCTCCACATCATAATTAACACGTGGTATTTGTCATTTTACTTTTAGTCATTCTGGTGATGCCGGTGGGTGTTTACTGGCATATAATTATGGTTTTAATTGCATTTCACTGATGACTAATGATGTTAAGGGCTGAATGACCATTTGTATGTCTTCTTGTAAGGTGTCCACTCTTGCCCATTTTTTAATTGTGTTGTTTGTTTTCTTATTGAATTGAAAGTGTTCTTTATATATTCTAGATATAAGTCCTTTCAGAATATGTATTGTGAATATATTATCCCAGTCTGTATTTTGTCTTTTCCATTTTCAAAAGTGTCTTTCGAAGAAAATTTTGGCGAATGTATATATGAAATAGAATTCTAAAGGCTGGTTGCTGACTTTGGGGTTTATGTCTGGTTCATTTTCCTACTTTACCACTTAATAGTTGTGTGACCTTGGGCAAATAAGCTCTATGAATGCCTCTCCCCTCTGTAAAAGGGAGATAATAGTACCTAGTCCACAGGGTTGTTTTGGGACAGTTAATTTAGATAATGCATATAAAGACTTATCATGGTACTTGGTATAAAGAGCTCAGTAAGTGTTAGTGGTTATTTATTTATTTTTATCCTCACCCGAGGACATTTTTGCATTTTTTGTTCAGATAGAGTGGGAGGGAGAGAAAGAAACAGAGAGAGAGAAAGAGAAACATCAATGTGAAAGGGACACATTGAGTGGCTGCCACCCGCACGACCAACCAGGGCTGGGGACAAACTGCAACCAAGGTACACGCCCTTAGCGGGAACCGAACCCAGGTCTCTGGACCACAGGTCGACGCTCTAACCACTGAACCAAACCGGCCAGGGCATTAGTGGTTATTTTTTATTAATAATACACTATGTTTTCTTGCAGCATCTTTTGAGTGCTTACTAAGTAGCAGATGCTGTGAAGATTTAAAGGTGAATTAGCTGCCTTGGACTTGCAGGGAGGATGAGGTCTGTGCACAAGTAGTTGTTGTGCAAGGTAGAACATGGGCTTGCCTTCAGTAAGACTGAAAATGCAGGTTCTTTTTGATGCAACCCTAGAATAACTCCTGAAAGCTTCAGAGTTTGACTAATAACAATTCTTACTGGATTTCTCCAAGGCTGGTCAGAAGAAAGTGCACTTTTACCTATTGTGTGAAACTAGCAAACCTGTAGAAAGAATGCTGTCTTTCCTTGAGCAGGCCCAAGTGGTCAGTCCTAGGGAAGGCTAGGAATAAGATGAGGTGAAATTTAACCTCCAGCACTGTCCAGGTGAGAAGCCCTGATCAACAAGTTGAGTTTTACTTATTTATTAATTTTGTATGTGGACATGGATGAACATGTACCAGAGAGGGAGAGAGGGAAGGAGGGAGGGAAAGTGGGCAGAGTGCTCCCTTGATCTCACTGTGTTTCAGGTGCCACTCTACATTCTGGAGTACAGCCATTAATAAGACAACTGTGGTCTCTGTTTTTATGGAGTCTAGTGGGGGAAGAAAGACATTAAATCAATAATTGTAATTGTGATAAATAAATACCATGATGGTGTGTAAAGAATTATGAAAATCGCCCTGGCCAGTTTGGCTCAGTGGTTAGAGGCGTCAACCTGACGTCCGGAGAGACCCGGGTTCGGTTCCCGCTAAAGGCGTGTACTTCGGTTGTAAGTTTGTCCCCGGCCCTGGTTGGTCGTGCGGGTGGCAGCCACTCGATGTGTCCCTTCACGTCGATGTTTCTCTCTCTCTCTCCCTTTCTCTCCCTCCCTCCAACTCTATCTGTACAAAAAAAAAAGAATTATGAAAATCTATAGCAGAGGGACCTGATCTGGTGGGGTTAAAGGTGTCAAGTTATGTTTGGACTTGCAGATGTGAACTTCAGACCTTGGGCAGTGGTGACTTTGTGTAGGTGACACCCCTAACTAGACTTTCTAATCCAAAGGCAAATACCTATGAACCTGCACCATTTCTTCCTGTTCCCCACCAAGGTTTATCATCTTTCTCTGCCCTGTCAGACTTTTTTAGGAAGTGGTTTTTGTCCTCTCCAAAATTTTAACCTCTATATCTTATTTTGATGAGGTATTCTGCTAATCTGGCCAAAGGTCCTTCTTTTCGTCGTCACCTGGCCTAATTTTGCAGCCTCCGTAATCTTACTTAATGTTTCTAGATTGCATTTTCCGAGTCAGGTGGTCTTTAGTTTATTCCTGTTGTCACATTTTTATTACATCAGTATGGCATTTCCACCCACAGAGAATTTTTTTCCAACGAGATTTTTTTTCAGCAACTGTTTGTCATTCTTCACCTTCTCCTCTTTTCTGTCCATCTATCCCCTATCCTTTCTGTAGAATTAATAATGAAGTGTTATTTTCTGTTAGTAATCTGTCCTCTTTCTTTTCTATATTAAAACATAAGTTTTCGGTCCTCTTTTCAGTAATACTTAGTACAGTAAATGAAAAGGAAAATGCCAAAATGCTTCCCCTGCTCCATATCACATATTCTTTGGACAGTTTAACTAACTAGAATCCTTCACAAGAGGATATTACACAATTTCCTTTGTGTTTGTTAAGTATTTCACTTGATTATTGCTTGGCTGAGATAGCAATGAATTAATCACAGTCATTGTTTCATCTTTTCTGACAGGTTATGGTCTTTGTTGCAATATCATTTATTTGGAACATTTTTTATTTGTAGTATTGTATAATAGCTTACATTATATAAACTGAGGCAAGATCCATTGGTCTCAAAACAAACGCTATTCAGGTCAAAAGCATATTTTTTGCAAATTCATAATGAATTATATTCATTAAAAGCAAAGCAGGTCCTAGAGAAAAATGGGAAATATGTTCTGCCTTATATTAGGTTTATTTATTAAAAATAAGGAGGAATTTATTATTGTCTAGTAGATTTGAATAGTATAGGCAACCAATCTAGATTACTGAGGATAACCCCAAATTCCTTCGGTCTTATTTGTTTTGTTTTACTGTGATTCAGACAAAAGCACATTTTTAGCTTATACTCATTATAGGCATGTAAACCTAGCTTTATTCTTTTATATTTATAATGTAAAATTTGCCATTTAACTACTGTTAACTGTACAATTCAGTGGCATTAATTACATTCACAATGTTGTATAATCAACACCACTATCTAGTTCTGAAACTTCATCATCCCAAACAGAAGAGTCTGTATCTACTAAGTAATAACTCCCCCTTCCTTGTTTTCCCCAAACCCCCTGATAACCTCTGATCTACTTCGTGTGTTTATGAATTTGTCTATTCTAGGTAACTCATTTAAGCGGAATCATACAATATTTGTCTTTTTGTGTCTGGCTTTTTTTCACTTAGCATAATGTGTTTGTTTAAAGTCTTTTTTTGTAAAATATAAATAACATAAATTTTACTGTTTTAACCATTTTTGTGTATAGTTCAGTGGCATTACAACAAGTACCTTTACATTGTTGTGCGACCATCACCACCATCCATCTCCAGAACTTTTCATCTTCCCAAACTGGAACTCTGTACCCATTAAACACTAACTCCTCATTGCCTCTCAATTTATTCATACTCTGCTTATAGACATTGGGTTATTTCAAGTTTAGGGTCATAATGAATAATGTTGCTATGATCATTTGTGTGTGTGTTTGTGTGTGCCCGCGTGCGCATGTGTGTATAAGTACATATATCTGTACACATTTCTCTTGGGTATATACTTAGAAATTCCTTTGATTTTTTTTTTTTTAATTCAAAATTTATTAAGGTAATTGTAGATTCACATCAGTTGTAAGAAATAATAGAGAAATCCATTGTCCTTTTTTTTTTTCCCTCGCCCAAGGACATTTTTCCATCCTTTTGTTCAGATAGAATGGGAGGGAGAGAGAGAATCATCAAAGTGAAAGGGACACATCGAGTGACTCTCTCCCGCACAACCCAACCAGGGCTGGGGACAAACTACAACCGAGTCATGCGCCCCTAGCGGGAACCGAAGCCGAGTCTCTCTGGACCGCAGGCCGATGCTCTAACAGCTGAGCCAAACCGGCCAGGGCCAGCCATTGTACTTTTTACCTGTTTTCCCCAGTGGTGATATTTTGCAAAATTAGTACAATATCACAACAAGGATATTGACATTGATATAATCTTTTTTAAAAAATCCATAGATCTTATTCTTATGTCCCAGTTTTACTTTTTACATTTGCTTTGTCTTTTAAAGAGATGGTTTAGCCCTGGCCGGTTTGGCCCAGCGGTTAGAGAATCGGCCTGCGGTCCAGAGAGACCCGGGTTCGGTTCCCGCTAAGGGCGTGTACCTCGGTTGCAGTTTGTCCCCGGCCCTGGTTGGTCATGCGAGTGGCAGCCACTCGATGTGTCCCTTTCACGTCGATGTTTCTCTCTCTCTTCCTCTCTCTCCCTTCCAATGTATCTGAACAAAAAAAATGGAAAAATGTTCTCGGGTGAGGATAAAAAACAAAAAAGAGATGGTTTAATTTGTAGAGTCTAGAGTCATTTGTTTTTTATTATGGTTCTCAATATGCAAATTACATCTACCTCTTGCACAGAAATGGCACCCTGCCACTTCCCTGGAACATTTATTTAATCCAGACAGAATTACTTCTGGGCAACCCTTATCTATATATCTACCATCAATTGCCCTTTCTCCCTTGTTATAATGATACATAAACTCTCTTATCCAGAATAACTAGGTCTTTAGTTCAATTGAGTGGCCATATACAGTATAGAACCATTGATTTTTTTTTCAGTGTATTAAAAAAAATTGTTTTTTTGCTTTTATTGATTTTAGAGAGAGAGGAAGGGAGAGGGAGATAGAAATATCGATGAAAGAGAACATCGACTGGCTGCCTCCTGCATGCCCCTCACTGGGAACTGGGCCCACAACCTGGGCATGTGCCCTGACTGGTATTCGAACTGGCGACCTCTTGGTATATTGGTCGATGCTCAACCACTGAGCCACACCAGCCGGGCTCAGTGTATTTGATATATTCTGAACTCCATATCAAGAACCTCTCATTGTTTAAGCCATCTTCAGTCATCTTGAAAGTACTTGAGAACCCAGTAGTATATCAGGGTCACCAATTTTCCCTGGACAGTATTAAGAGATATAGAAGGTTTGCAGAGTCTGCCCTGTCCCTGAGTAGTCACTCTGAGAAATAGTTTATTTGAATAAAATTTTGACACATTTGTTCATGTCATTCTGTAGTCTCAAAATGAACAATACAGGGAGATTTGTTTTGCTCACCCATAGTTGCTAAATTTTCATTAATGAGCCCTGGCCGGTTTGGCTCAGCGGTTAGAGCGTCGGCCTGCGGTCCTGAGAGACCCGGGTTCGGTTCCCGCTAAGGGCATGTACCTCGGTTGCAGTTTGTCCCCGGCCCTGGCTGGTCGTGCGGGTGGCAGCCACTTGATGTGTCCCTTTCATGTCGATGTTTCTCTCTCTGTCTCTCTCTCCCTCTCACTCTAACTGAACAAAACAAAACAAAACAAAAAAACAAGTAAATTTTCATTAATGAAAATTACTTTTGTAGAGGAACTTATACAAATACCAGCTACATACATTTTACGGGGGGTTTGCATTCCAAGAAAACGAGTTTACTGCAGTTAGAACTCGGGCTGATTGCACATGGTCATTAGTTATAATTGAACATGTTTCTTCCAAAGATTGCATTTTTGCCAAGTTTTTATAGATTACCATTAACTTGAGTTCTCCTCTTTCTCTGCCTTTCATTTCTACACTCACCGTAAAGAAATGTTAAAGCATTAAAAGAATAGCCCTTTCCCTATATGCCACCCAGCACACAATCCTCATTTCCTCTCGTTTCAAACATAAAGGGGAGTCAGGCTCAGATAAGAAGGATCCTTGCTGCATGCCCACCGGCTCATGCATTCTTTTTTGTTGTTGTTTTGAGAGGCTCAAGCTCCAACAAAAATTACAAGTTCCCAGCAGAGCTACTCCCTGCTTGGTCTTACAAAAAAAAAAAAAAAAATAGAGATCTGTAATTCCTTTTTGAACATTCTTTTGAAGTGGAGGTCTTTGACCATGAGCTTCTCTTTGACATAATTGAGTGCCCACTGGTGATCCATTAGCTCCATAATTTATCACTTTGTCTTGAAAGCTTTGGTGGTGTCTGTAGGCATCATGGCTGCTCCAGTCATTGCTTTTGCATCTTTTCTGATTGGCCATTGGCATCTTGGCCCAGAATCAGAGAGAGTAAATGTCCAAATACACAGCAGAATTACCAGGATGGGGTTAATGTGAGTAGTTTGGTTCCTTGCTCTAAGTATAAGCTTAAAACAGGGTCAGTGGATGCCCTGACTGGTGTGGCTCAGTTGGTTGAGCATCGTCCTGTGCACCAAGAGGTCTTGTCAGGACACATGCCCGGGTTGCGGGCTTGATCCCCAGTATAGGGTGTGCAGGAGGCAGCTGGTCAGTGTTTCTCTCCCTCTCCCATCCTCTCTAAAAATCAATAAAAAACATATTTAAAAAAATAGGGTCATTGGAAATACAACTTTGGTTGTGACAAAGCTTGAGAGTGTCATGTTGATCCATGCACCAATGAGAATCATGGGGAGGACATTTGTTAATTCCCTTTCATTATGTCAGTGGGCATAATGGGATCACTCATAGAAGAGGGAGGTGCTATTTCTCCTTTATTTTTAATTTTTTGAAAAACCTACCCTGGGTTGTTGAAGTAATTTTCATGTGAAGAAGTACTGGTTGGGAATATAATTTCCATTTTACCTGCTTGTACTTCTAATCAGGACTTAACTGTTAGATACCTGCTTCTGGGTGAGCTTCTTGTCTCTCAGCAGCAGTATGAACACATAGTGGTGGATCATTCCCACAAAGGTGATCATAAAGATGGACAGGACCACCCAGAGACCGATGCTGGAGTAGAGGAGCAGCTCCCGCCCACAATTCTCACTGAGAGCCAGCTAGGCCAGGGCCCTAGGGCTTCTTCTCCCTGGTGAGCTGGGCTTCTTTTCTTCTCAGGGCCTTCTACCCCTCAGCCTGGGCATTATCTTGGCCCAGGATAGGCCTGGGCTCGAGCCTAGTGCACTTCCTCAAGCTGGAATGCCATTTTCATCGCAAACAAGTGCATCTGAAGTTTAGAATTCTAAAACAGAAACCAAAGTTTCCTTGAAATCTTTGCATGTTCCAAACCATCTATATTAAGACCACATTTTGGAGTGTAGGGGTTTTAAATGTAGGGTTTTTTTTTGAGACTACTATGACCTCCTTGCCTCAGTGAAAAAAAAAAAATAGACTAAAACATACATACAGCCCTGGCCAGTTTTGCTCAGTGGTTAGAGCGTTGGCCTGCAGTCCAGAGAGACCAGGGTTCGGTTCCCACTAAGTGTACCTCAGTTGCAGTTTGTCCCCGGCCCTGGTTGGGTCATGTGGGTGACAGCCACTCGATGTGTCCCTTTCACCTTCTCTCTCTCTTCCTCTCTCTCCCTCCTGCTCTGTCTGAACAAAAAAATGAGAAAAATGTCCTCGGGTGAGGATTTAAAAAAAAAGGAACTACTTAGAAGTATTACTGGATAGTTCAAACATACAAATTTAGATATGTCAAATAATCGAAATTTTAAATTTGCTAGTTGTAAGTAAATGTTTATGCGTATTTAGGTCAGGGGTTGTGGCGAATGTAACTTAAAGATTACTTATTTTCTGAGTAGATAATACTTGGTAAAACAATTTCAAAAGGATGTGTAGTTTACAGTCTTTCTCCCACCCTGTTTCCCATCTACCACGTTTTTATCAGTTTCCAGGGAGATTTTATGCATATACACACATATATATTTATCTGCTTTTTAAAACCACAGATGACTGCCCTGGCTGTTTTGCTCAGTGGTTAGAGTGTTGGCCCAAGGACCAGTGTCTCGGGTTTGATTCCAGTCAAGGGCACCTCAGTTGCCGCCCCCAGCCTTGGTCAGGGTCATGTGGAAGGCAGCCAGTTGAAGTGTCTCTCTCATGTCGATGTTTCTCTCTCCCCCTCCCACTCTATCTGAAGAATAAAAGGAAAAAAAAAAATCCTGGGGTGAGGATTAAAAATAAAATAAAATAAAATCACAGATGATAGCATATTACAGTCATCCCTCACCACTTCGCACTTCGACTTTCGCGGCTTCACTCTGTCGTGGTTTTTTCAAACACTATACTATACTTAAAAAAAACCGCGAGAGGGTGAAGCTGTGAAAGTCGAAGCACGAAGTGGCGAGGGACGAGTGTATATAAATAAAGAATCCTACTTTGCGGAAATTCATTGATCACAGTAGAGTCTGGAACTGATGAACCGTGACTGTATACAAACTGCACCTCTCTTCTTGAGTACCAAGTATTTCATATGCTTATCAAATTTAATACAATAGTAATTTAGATAGGTACTCATTATTTTCATTTTAGAAATAAAGAAACAAAGGTATCTAAATTTCTTAATTTGTCCTGGGTAGTGATATACCTTGTAAGTTATTGATAGAATCTACTTCCTAGGTATAGAGGTAGTTATGTAGGTACTACTTATTTATTTATTTACCTTTTGTTTTGAAACCATTTCAAACTTACAGAAAAGTTGCAAGAAATAGAATAAAGGATTTTATGTATTCGTTGCCCAGTCTCCTTTCGAGTTTCTATAGCTATATGTTCCCACTTGTTTTGTCTCTCTAGCTCCTTCAGTCTGGAACAGTTATTCAGTCTTTCCTTAGCTTTCATGACCTTGATATATTTGGAGATCAAAGGTCTGTCATTTTGTTAGACTATCAATTGGTTATTGTCCTAGGTTTCCTCACAAGTATACCCATATTGTGCATTTTTGGCAAAAATATCACAGAAGTTTTGTTGTGTTCTTCCCATTGCATCCTATCAGGTAGCATACATTGTTGAATGGTTCCATTACTCCTATTAACGGGAGAGAAGAGTGGGAGGGGAAAGTGACTTCTGTTGGTTTGCTTTGCAGAGAGCCCTCTGTTCAGTAAATATCTTTCCCTCGTAGCATCCTGGTGGAGAAGAGGTTTTGCTGGAACAAGCTGGTGCAGATGCGAGTGAAAGCTTTGAAGATGTAGGCCACTCCTCTGATGCCAGAGAAATGCTAAAGCAGTACTATATTGGTGATGTGCATCCGGTAAGAACCAACTGAGCTAGGAGTGCCTATGGAGAGGAAAGCTCCCGAACGGCCACAGAGCAATGGGAATTCATTCCACCCAGCCATCAGGCTAAATTTTCTCCAAAATCAGCTGGCCTTATTGTGCTACGATATAGCATCTTGTTTGTAAAACAGCCATGTAGTATCTCTGGAAAGCTAAGGAAACTGATTTTGGATATTTTTTGTTAATTGATTGGTTGATTTTTGTAATGCAGTTAACAGCATCTCCACTTAAAATAGTGGTTTGGTTACTGTTGCAAATTCCTTTCTGAAGTGGTAACTGTGGACTTTTTAAACCATACCATTCTAACAAGAGACCTTATGCTCAAAGTCGGGTATGGAGTGAGGGGAAAATACCCTTCTGCAGATCCTGATGTCTCTCAGGAAATTAATTTCTATCAGAATGTAGTCTTGTGTTCCAAGGTTAGAAACAAGCACCTAGGGAGCATTCATTTGGATATATCTTAACATATTATTTGTTTCTATTTTTAAACAGAATGACCTTAAACCTGAAAGTGGTAACAAGGTAAGAAGTCATTTGTTTCTCTTATGTGTTTCAAGTGTTTCTATTTCTATTTACTCATGTAGAATTGCTTTTTTAAAAATCATCTTAACAAGAGAAGTGTTTACTTTTTCCCCAAGCAAAAATCCGATTTTTCAGGAATTTGGACACAGTACCACCTCAGGAAAAAAGAATAGCTGAGTCTTGAACAGTAGGAAATATTTGTTCATGTTTCTGTTTACTTTTTTTAAAAAAAATTGAAACCCTAAAGCCATGCCCTATATGGTTTTGAAAGAAATTAGTTTATGGGTTCAGTTGTAGAAAGGTATTTATTATTCTTACATTAAATAGTACAGGTGATAATAATTGCTTCTGTATTGGAAAAAGAATTGGAAAGTTTATTTTTCTCTCAGAAGTCTTAGAAGTTGTAGACTAAAGTAACTGAATAGAACAGGCCTTTCTTTTCCTATTTCCCAAATTTAATCCTTTTATCATGTAGGCACAAATGGACCTAACCCTTTCCATTTACTCAGTGATACAGCAAAAAAAATGATTAAACATTTGAAACCTTAATATGCACTGCATAATGTACCAGGAAGAAAATATGAAAGCCTTTTTATGCTTCCTACAAGCTGAGTGGTTCATCTCAGTTTTCCTTTATTCCCTCAGTTTTCCTTGATTTCTGTCCATCAAATAACTATTACACTACCCTCTGATTTAAAGGGACAACAGTTTAATAGCTGCCTAGTATATCATGGAAGTGATGCTCCTTCCCCTTTTCCTCCTTCTAGCTTCTTCCCTTTCCTCATTGAGCTGGAATTATTGAACACATTTGGCACAACAATTACAGTTGGCCTAGACACAAGAATTCTTTCAACGCGAGGTTGCTTGACAGTGTCTGCCATCTGTTGCCCTGCGGTCCAGAGTGTGTAAATTAACTCTTAGTCTTACTACACTCTACTACTCTGAACTGTTGAATTGTTTATGAAGGGGGATGAAATGGTTCTTTAAATGCTTTGTGAGCACTGTTGGTTGGTTTGTCCACCCCTCCTAACACATATACTATCCATTCTTTTTTTTTCTTTTCTTTATTGATTTCTAGAGAGAGAGGAAGGGAGAGGGAGAGAGAGAAACATTGATGAGAGAGAACATCGATATGACAGAGACACATCGAGTGGCTGCCACTCACACAACCCCAACCAGGGCTGGGGACAAACCTCAACCAAGGTACATGCCCTTAGCGGGAACCAAACCCAGGTCTCAGGTCCACAGGCCAACGCTCTAACCGCTGAGCCAAACTGGTCAGGGCATCTCGCTCGCTCTCTTTTAATCCTCACCCAAGGATATGTTTTTATTGATTTTAGAGAGAGGAAGGGAGAAAGAGAAAAATATCAATCTGTCGGTTGCCTCCCACATGTGCCCTGAGCATTGATGGAACCTGCAACCTGGGTATGTGCCCTGACCAAGAACCAAACGCACAACCTTTCATATGGAACAATGCTCTAACCAACTGAGCCACGGGCCAGGGCCAAATATTCTTTTAATTACACAAACGAGGATTCAAGAATGGATAGTAGCCCGGCCAGTGTGGCTCAGCATCGACCCATGCACCAAGAGGTCGCCAGTTCAGTTCCCGGTCAGGGCACATGCCCAGGATGTGGGCCAAATCCCTAGTGGGAGGCATGCAGGAGGCGGCCTATTGATGTTCTCTCTCATTGATGTTTCCATCTCCTCCTTTCCTCTCCCTCTCAAATCAATAAAGAAAAAAAAATCCTTGGTTATTTAAAAAAAAAAAAAATGAGAGAGAGAAAATTTCAACTTAGTCTGGTCTTGTTTATTGAACATGTCCAGAAAACATTGCTCTCAGAGGTCAACATTTGATTCAAGGGATAGTCCCATTTGTATAAGAGATGCACCTTGTATCTGGGAGCCATAATTCACTTCTGCATAGCAACCATGAGAGCACCCTTTATATGAAAACAATAGAGGCCCTGGCCTGGTAGCTCAGTTGGTTAGAGCATCAATATGCCAAGGTTGTAGGTTCTATCCCCGGTTAGTGCACATATAAGAATCAACCAATGAATGCAAAAATAAGTAGAGCAACAAATTGATGTTTCTCTCTCTCTCTCTCTTTCTCTCCCCCTTGCTTCCTCTCTAAAATCAATCAATTAAAAAAAACACAATAAAAAATATTTTGGGCCCTGGCTGGTTTTGCTCAGTGGTTAGAGCGTCGGTCTGCGGTCCCGAGAGACCTGGGTTCAGTTCCTGCTAAGGGCACGTTCCTCAGTTGAAGTTTGTCCCCTGCCCTGGTGGGTTGTGCGGGTGGCAGCTACTCGATGTGTCCCTTTCACATCGATGTTTCTCTCTCTCTCTCCCCCTCCCACTCTATCTGAACAAAATATCAAAAAATGTCCTCAGGTAAGGATAAAAAATATATATATATTGGGAATTATAATGTGTAGAAGTCTGTTGTTGTTTTCTTCTTTGGTAGTACAGTATGTAGTTAAGACCATTCCTAGGAATGGAGAGTGGTGATTTTCAAATTCTGCTCCTTGTGCCACCTCTGTTGGAATCCTTTGGCATGTTTTCTGAAATGTGTATTTGCTGAGCTTCCATTATTACTGATTCATCATCTCTGGAGGTAGGACTTGGGAATTTGCATTTAAAGTAACCCAGGTAGGATAAAAAAAAAAATTTTTTTAAAAAGCCCTGGCCAGTTTTGCTCAGCGGTTAGAGCATCGGCCTGCGGTCTGGAGAGACCCGGGTTCGGTTCCCGCTAAGGGCATGTACCTCAGTTGCAGTTTGTCCCTGGCCCTGGTTGGTCGTGCGGGTGGCAGCCACTCGATGTGTCCCTTTCACGTCGATGTTTCTCTCTCTGTCTTCCTCTCTCTCTCCCTCCCACTCTATCTGTACAAAAAAATGGAAAAATGTCCTTGGGTGAGGATAAAAATAAATAAATAAATAAAGTAACCCAGGTAGCCCTGGCTGGTTTTGCTCAGCAGTTAGAGCGTTGGCCTGCGGTTCAGAGAGACCCGGGTTCGGTTTCTGTTAAGGGCACATACCTAGGTTGCAGTTTGTTCCCGGCCCTGGTTGGGTTGTGTGGGTGGCAGCCACTAGATGTATCCCTTTCACGTCGATGTTTCTTTCTCTCTCTCTCTCTCCCCCCCCCCACCCACCCACTCTATCTGAACAAAAAATGGGAAAATGTCCTCAGGTGAGGATAAAAAAAATAATAATAAATTAACCCAGGTAGCCAAGCATCAGACTTTTTGCTGAATGGTATGTTGATCTTTCATTTGGAAACAGGGATCTTCCATTCTCTTTTGGAAAAGCACTATCTGCTTTCTATAGGCCAAGAATTATTAGAGATGTCTCAGTTAAATTAAAACTGTTGAGCCTTTGACTTTTTGTAATAAATACAGAAAAAGAAACCCTTTCAGCTCACCTAATTCCGTAATAATTTAGAAGTCTCCAAATATAGTTTGGCTCCTGCCTGAGTTAAACAATGATTAAAGGCAGTGTTTTCAAGTATCTGTTTTCCTCGTGAATGTTGTACCCAAAGGACAGTCTCCATTAAGTAGAGAGTCTGGCACTTGAGTGTTTCCAGCCGCGCTGTTATACTCAGGCAGATCAGGCAAGCAAAGCCTTTTGGAAAAATTTCAAGACCACCTACATAGGTTGTCATGGGGCTGCAGTTTAACTAGATTTCAGGTCCAGGAAGAAATTCTTGGTCCCTCAGATTTATTTCTTACAGAGGTTTTAAATAGGTACTTCTGTGTCTAGGATGTAGGTGTCTCTTTAAAAATTTTTTCTGTTCTAGTTTAAATATTCACCTTGAAGAATTGGATGTAATGTTAATTTTATTAATACCTTCTTTTGGTTAAGGGTTTCTGAACCTCTATGAATAAGTGATTTTTTTTTAAGCCTGCCTTATGGGACAGTTTTCATTTTCCTTCTCCTTCTTTTCCCTTCCTTTATTTCTCCACTTCTCCCTCAGCTTCATATCTCTTCCCTGCCTGAAATTTCTCCCCTCTCCCTAATAATAAAAGACAACAACAACAAAACACCCAAACATTGCCATTCCAGTGAATGAATCAGGAACCTTTCCCCAGTTTTTTTGAAATTACCTTTCATAATGCCTTTGCTATGTATGACACAGGTAAATAATTAATGGTCACCATTGTTTTCTTTTGAGATTGAGAATGCCTGAGGTTTAAGGCCCTGACAATACTAAAACTGAAAAGCTTAGAAAACAGATCTGGCCTGGCTGGTGTGGCTCAGGGGTTGAGCATTGACCTATGCACCAGGAGGTCCCTGGTTCGAATCCTGGTCAGGGTATGTGCCCGGGTTTTGGGCTCAATCCCCAGTAGGAGGTGAGCAGGAGGCAGCTGATTGATGTTTCTCTCTCACATCGATGTTTCTATCCCTCCTTTTCTTTCTAAAAAAAAAATCAAAAACATTAAAAAGAAAAACAACAAACTAAGGTTGTCTCTATAAAGGCTTAAACATTTTTAAAATTCATTTTTTAACTTAAGTTTAACTTTTGAGATCTAGTAGATTTCACATAATATTAGAAACAATCCATACATTGCATTTAAAGTCAGATACATTTTTTTCTCCCAGATGCTACTTACTTTTGTTATAATACAGTTTTCAATTGTACATATATAGCATATTATCCATACATAACATTCAGTTTACCTTCTCATATGGGAGAGATAACCAAAAAGAATACATTGTTCATATAATGGAGTTAGTTGGTTGCATTATACTAAAAATTGCCTTTTCTTTAATATTCCTATCATACTTACAACCTTATTAAAGTTTGGAATGGAGAGGTAGATGCCCTTTAGATGAGTAGTAATTGCCATTTACCACAGAATTTTGTCAGGTTACTTTGTTTCCTGTTTTTGTCTAACATTTGTATTTTGTAACATAATTTTTTGAAATAAAGCGTAGAATGTAATGGCAAAGTCGTTGTTGAAAGACAAAATACTCTTTGCTGAGGGATCTCAAGGATTAATGTCTTCTCCTTGTAATGTTCTATTTAGAAATTATATATAGTTTTGCAAAACAAGGTGTCAGAAGACAAGGTAACATCCATTTTAAATCAGCCCTCCAATGTTACAACAAATTTTTTTATTTCTTAGGCCCCTGTAGGAATCATTCTATGGGTGTTTTAATTTTTTTCTTCAGTGAATGTCTTATATATTGTATCACAATAAGTTCTTGTGAGAGTTGTGTAGACATTTGTTTTAGAGGATGTTTTTCATCCTTGAATTTTGCCCTTATCCACAAGGAAATATTTTTTTCTGTGACTGGGCTGACTCTAGAGAAATATGCTTTGCAAGACAGTAATTGTTAAACAGTATTCTCATCCAGAAAGAAATTTTAGTACATTGGAGCCTTCATGAGAAGGCTGTCCTTAAGATTTATACCACATGGCTGTGTCATCATTGGGACTATAAAATGTTGAAATCATGTACTTTCAGTACTTAAACTATTTAGATTGTAAGATGAACCTAATACTAAAATGCATAGAGTGATAGCTCATGCCAAAGTCCATTGTACTATAGGGGGGATATCCTCTCTAGTAGGGTTTGAAGCCAAAAGTTCCTGACTTGTTTTTCATAAGTACTGGCCACATAGATACCAACAAGTTCTAAATAAAAAGCTATAAAAACTACCAGACCACCCAGATACTCATTAAATTTGCTGAAGGTGTCCTGTGGCTTAAAATCCACTTCTAATTTTAAATACTTAGAATCCTCTCGGAATAGCAAACACCCAATTGAGGAATTAAAACATAAGTTCCTTATACACCTTATAATATATTTCTTTTTTATTTAAACTGTTAAAGTCTAAATATAAACTATTTAGGCTGAAGGGACACTTATAATGCCCTTTTTGTTTATTTTAATGCATTATAATCATAATTATGGCATATTGTTTCCTACGTTTATGTCCCAGTGACTGAGCACACCATTTTTAAGCTTATGTTCTTCTAACAGGGCTCCATAGTGAAACCATCTCTACTGACCCCCAAGTTCCTTCTCATATATTTGTCAATTATGACATTTGTTTATTATTCTTTTAACAGTATCAAAGAGAATCAGAACTTAATGGTGCCTCTTGGAAGAGTATCTAGAAGAACACACCTTTGTATACCTGGTGTAAGATAGAAAAATCTACGTGTAGTAGTGTTCCTTCAGTCTTCTTAGACACGGGGGAATGGTGTTTCCTTCTCTTCTAACCTCAGAAAGCTGCTTTTGTAGGTTTTGCTAAAATGCCCATGGATCAGAAAACTGTGTTGAGTTCATTGAAGAATTCAAGTTCATCTGGTCTGAGCCTTCAATTTTATAAGTGAGGAGGTTAATTTAGTATTGAGCTTGACGATCTTAGACATAATTTTAGTTATGAGCAGCTTTATAAAAAGGTTACTCAGATATTATGAAATATTTCCTTTTATTTTGCAAAGTTCAGATTTGGTTTGGTTTTTATATATATATTAATATGTATGTTTATTTTATGAGGGAATTAAAGCCTTAATGAGCCTTGAACTTTAGGAACCAGTATAGTTAAACAGTCAGTATTCTGTGCATTTTAAACTAAAATCAGAGTAGACTTAAAGCAGTTTGTTGTTTGGAGGTGTATTCCAAACTCCTTGGAGAATAAAGAAACATGCATATCAAGTACTTGGTAAGGCTTCTGCTAGAACTCTGGATTTGATCTGCTCTCTTGTAACTAAAATCATGAATAGTACTGCAGTTACTACTTTTTATGCCAGAGATCGGGAGCAGTCACTGTTTTCTTGACCAAAAATCTTGCATGTAAATTAAAATGTGGGCAAGAACATAACCAGCCAGATATGCCTGAACACTCAAAGGGATAAGTTAAAGTCAATCATAAACTAGGAATTTTAGTTAAATATCCATTAGATTCAGCACAGAGCTTTGGAGTGGAAATTAGAATTGGGAAACTGTATTGAGAAGGCAGAAGGGTGGGAGTGAAGGAAGGTTTTGTGTTAATAGAACCTTTTTCTTTTTAGTTTTGTAAATTCAAAAATAACTTATTTGGCTTCTTTCCAAACTTGGCTGAGGTACTTGGCTACTAAGAGTAGTGTCTTAAGTAACTCTTTCATTATAGTTGATTAAAAGTGGAGTCACTGTAGTTTGGCATTTACTGGGCTGTTAGTGTCTTTTTAAAAAAAAATATATTTTATATATTTATTTTTTAATCCTCAACCAAGGATATTTTTACATTTATCTTCAGACACAGTGGGAGGGAGGGAGCGAGAAAGAGAAAAACATCGACATGAGAGGGACACATCGACTAGTTGCCTCCCTCACAGAGACAGACTGCAACCAAGGTATGTGCTAGAATCAAACCCAGGACTCCTTGGTCCGCAGGCTGACACTCTAACCACTGAGCCACACTGGCCAGGGCGGGCTGTTAGTGTTTTAAAGAGAAGATATGTTCCCTTTCTTCTCTTTCCTCCAATGTTAGGGCACTTGCTGTTTTTGACGCTAGGGATGGATTGATCTTAGAACAGGCATTGAAGTATGTAGTTAAAAAATATATATTTTTTAATATTTTTATTTTTATATTTTGCTTATTAGAAACGTTTTCAATTTTAGCATTTTATGGTTTGGTTCTCTGTAGTCTCTCTCTTTCGCTCTTTCTTCTCTCGTTTTATTCACTATGTTGTCTAAGGCTCACTCTAATTAGCACATATCCAGGGCTTTTGGTTATAAAAGAGGCTAAAAGCTTTGAAATCTAGAGAATCCATTTATATGAACTATATATAATATATGTGGCTTTTAATGTGATGCAGATTAAACATCATAACCCATATATTACTCCATAGTGCTGTCATGTAAACTTTTCAAATCATCCCAGTAAAATAAATAGTAACTTCACATTTTATGTTTTATAAATCATTGGTATATATGTGGATAAAGCATAAAAGACCATGGACATTTTCTTGATGGAATTCAATTATTCCTTGGCTACTATAGTGGAATATTTTAAAAGTCAACATTATAAATTAATTTGATGCACACACCATCACTGCTACCACCTTCCAAATCTGTTAGACATTTATATATTTGTCAAAGATGGACCTGCAGCATGTTTAATTAGCCCAAGTTGTGCTATTCTAGTAGATATGACCCAGATAACAGTAATCATTAAGATCTCAATGAAGTGTAATAGTATGTTAATGTGGTTTATGTAAAATTTTTTATTAGAAGTTTTACTTGCCTATAGGCTAATTTCTTTCAGGTTTTGGGCATGTGTTCATTTGCATGACAGTGTTTTGCATATATGAAATTAAAATTCATTTCATGGTCTGCTCTAAAGTATTTGGCCAGTATGTAGGGTTTTTGAAATTTCTAAGAGATTACTGAAATGATGGTTAAAAGGAGTTAATATTCTGCGTTCACATCTTGGAGTATTTCTACATATTGGCAAAGATGATATTTTGGGCAGCAGTAACCTATACTACTGGGTTATTGTTCTCTGGCAGTAAGTTAGCAGGTCTTTTGTACTATACAGTTAATTAATAGAAGCAATAACTTCATTTGATATTTACTTAAATTGAATTTTAAAAGTTTAGTAACAGCTTTAGGTATGGAACCATAATCACGGTCTATTTTGGAACATTTTCATCATTCCAAAAAGAAACTTGAAACCATTAGCAGTCATTTTCAGTTTTTCTCCAACTCTTCTTCCCTGGAGTCCTAGGAACCAGTGATCTGCTTTCTGCCTCTAAATTTGTTTATTTTGAACATTTCATACAAATGGACTTATATAATATGTGGTCTTTGTATCTGGCTTCTTTCACTTAGCATGTTTTCAAGGTTCATCTGTACTGTAGCACATATTAGTACTTCATTTCTTTTTATTGCCAAAATTTTGTTTTTAAGGTTATTTCGGTATTTTTTTAAACTCCATTCTTCCTCTTTTCATTGTGAAATAAGCCCTAAGGTCTCTGATCATAATTATTACGATTTCAGAGAGTAAGCCAGTTCATTTCTGTAAGCCACAAAACAATCATCTCCATGTTCTAGACGAGCATTTTATATAGTTAATCTATATATTATAAGACAAGACTTTATTTTAAAATATATTTTCAGAATATGTGAGCTTAGCTACTGCCAGTGGCAAGCCCTGCTGAACCAGGCATATCACTGTGACTGCAAATTGGTCCATTTCAATATAGTTTGTATCAGTAGCATTTTTTTATACCTAAAAAAATGTTTAGGTCATTTCTTTATGCTTTCATTAATGGTTCTTCACTAGGGAATACCAGTATATTATCAGAAATAGAATCCCTGGTACTCCCATCACATATAGATTTGTAGACATCAAACTGCATGAAAGATGAAGTTCTGTTATTAGCTACAGAATTTATATAGTTGTTCAAGGAGATGTTTATACTCTGTGTTAATCTTCTTTCTTTTTGTTTGTCATTTTTGAATATGCATCTTCTTCAGGATCCTTTGAAAAATAACACATGCAAAAGGTTAGTATCTCCTTAATGCACTTCATTATGCTCAACATAATGTCTGGCAAGAGGTTCTTCCATAAATCTACATGTATGGTGTAACTTAAGAGTACAGTTTGACAGCTAATTCATTTTTGGCCAAAATTATTGAAAATTCAGAAGTTCCTTAGCATTAGCAAAATTAATTTTTACAGTTTTAATCATTTTGAGTAATCTGGAAAGTTCATGCCTTGAGTAATTTTTAAATCAAATTGGAATCACACTCAGTAAGAGGCTGGTATGTGTGGACAAGTAACTGCTATTGACTCAAGCCCAGTCTCTGCAGCTCAGCTCAGCCATGCAACTGCCTCTTAAAACTTAATGTCATTTAATTCTCACAATCACTCTGTAAGGTAGGTACTATTATTCATTTAATAGAAGCAAAAAATTATGTATTGCAGTCATATTCAGGAATTTGGGTTTTCTCAAAAGCTTACTTACTTTGCAGTAATATCAGTAATATAGCTCTGAAAAATATAAATTTGCCATTCCTTAAGTGCTTCTACTTGACATGACTGTGAATCCTTGGCTTGTAAAAAACTTTTATAGAGATTATATAGAGCTATCTGTTTTATCTTTCTGAGGTTCCCACTTAAAGCATTTCAGAGAAAGGGAGAAAATGTATCTTTTCTCCTCATAAAAGTATCATGTCTTTTTTATTTGAGGTGGTGGACAGAGTATTAGAAAAGTGCTAACTGAAAGGAAACAGTAAATCAGCTTCCTTAATATTAAGGACTTAGGCTTAATAAACAATTGAAAATATAAGCCATAAACTTGCAATAGACTTATGCTACAGATAAAACTGAATAAGAACTATTATGTAGAATACATAAAGAATTCCTACAAATCATTTAAAAAATTTTAGAATACGAGGAAAAGACTTAAGCACCTTACAGAAGAGGAAAGACAAATATAAGCATATGAAAGAAAGTTTTAATTTTGTTTGTCATCAGAGAGGTGCTCATTAAAATAATTGGGTATATTTCACACTTACCAGATGGGCAAAAATTTTAAATTTTAGAAATCAGAGTTGTTTAGTAAGTAGATCTCCAAGATCCTTAGGCCCTCTTAGGGAATATAAATGGGCACAATCACTTTGGAAAACAATTTGGCATTATCTTTTAAATTTGACAATAACTTTTGACCCAGTGATTCCATTTCTAGGGTTGTGCTCAAGAAATTGTGTACACAAGTATACCAGGAAACACATACAGGAATATTCATAACAGCATTATTCAAGAACTTAAAATATGGGAAATAACCCAAATGACCATTCATTATCAAAGTGAATGAATTAATTCTGGTATATTCATACAGTGAAATGCTACAAAGCGATAAAAATAAATGAATCACAACTACATGCAATAACCTGAATGAATTGCCAAGAAGAGAGTTCTGTGTTATTGCCAGGAAGTTATTGTTGAATCTAAATCTCCTTGGTGCAGTATAAATGCATTTTTTCTGGTTCTAGTCTCAGTGGCAGTTAAGTATTACCAAGGATTATGTGAGGATTGGTGGTCAACCATCTTCGGTCTTTTGTACTGAGGAATTTCTCTTCATTATTTTCTCAACAATCTTGCTTTAAAAAACATTTTTTTTTTTTTTTAAACAAAGCTACCTGACTGCTAAACTAAACTTGGCCCAGAGCAGCTTGGTTTTTTTTTAAATCCTCACCCGAGGATATTTTTCCATTTATCTTCAGATAGAGTGGGAGGGAAGGAGAGAGAGGAAGAGAGAAGGAGAGAGAGAGAAACATCAATGTGAGAGAGACACATCAACTGGTTGCCTCCCACACAACTCTGACCAGGGCCAGGGTCAAACTGCAACCAAGGTACATGCCCTTGACCGGAATCGAACCCGAGACTCATTAGGCTGTGGGCCGACACTCTAACTGCTAAGCCAAACCGGCCATGGCCCAGAGCAGCTTTTGCCATACTTTTTTTTTTTTTTGAGTAATAGTATTCTTTTTATTTTACTTTTCAAAAAATGAGTTCCAAGAAATAATGAAATATCATGATTAAGCAACACATGTTAAGAAACAAAAAACCTGCCCAGCCAGTGTGGCTCAGTGGATTGAGTGTCATCCCATGCACCAAGAAGTCACCGGTTTGATTCCTAGTCAGGGCACATGCCTGGGTTGCAGGCTGGATCTCCAGGAGGCTGGATCTCCAGGAGCCGATCTATGTTTCTATCTCTATCTCCCTCTCCCTTCCTCTCTCTCTAAAAAAAAAATTAACACAACAAAAAAACAAACCTTCCTCTGCCATTTGGTAGAAATGTTAGGGAAATTTTGTTTCACCAACTATGGGTCTAAAGGTAAACATTTACTGAGTACTCTAGAAATGGTTGCCACAAGTACCACTATTCCTAGTAGAAATCAACTGTAGTTGTTTGTTGTAATAGGTGCAGTTAAAAATGCAAAGATGAACGGGCCTCATTCCAGCACTGAAAGAATTAAAAATGTATAACCATATCGCAAAGAGTAGCTAATGAGTTGAATCTGCACTGCAGTGCAGCTGAGTTTCTAAAGGAGCTTTCCCTTGGCCGGTATAACAAAATCCCTTTTACTCATTAGGACACATGGTGAACCTGTTAGAAGTGCAGACAAGTTTTTATATTTATACAGTGACTGTGGAATAGCAAACCTCTAAAAACAAAAGGACCACAAGTACCCTGACAACCAAAGGATGACAGACTTACAAAGGGAGAAATATTCAGAGCAAATACGGGCTAGCATAGTCTCTAAATTACACCATTATCGAACTACTAGCTAATCCTTTAAACTGGAAGTAAATCTAAACTCATGTTCATGTGCAGTGCCTATCCAGAGGCAAGTAACAACGAACACACCTTTCCCCCACTTACCATGTTATGCCAGAGTAGCATAAATCAATCAAGTTAGATTCACCTGTAATTGAAAATCAGTAGTTCTAATGTGAGCTTTTGCCGTATTTAAATGTACAAAGTGCTAGGCATGTTTAGGCAAAGAGAATCATTTTTATTATTGAGCCTAAGCTGGTTTTATTGGCTTCAAAACTTTAATACCAAAACTGCATATGTCATAAGTAGACGGGCAGCCAGGTCATTTGGATCATGTAATTTACACCTTCAATCTAGCAGTGCTATTGAGCTCTATTAGAAGAATTATTTTAAGGTGAATGATGACTATTCTGAAACTCCTAAGGAAAATCTCTTATAGGAGTTTTTAAACCAACTGCCATTTATCTAGCTTTATTAGAACTATTAACATGTTCTGTGTGTGTGTGTGTTCATACTTATTAGTGTCCAAACTTAACTAGAGATTACAAGGATGGATTTGGAATCAGCCTGCTTGACTGACTTCACTTTGTGATTTTGGGTGCAAAGCTTGTATTCTTATGTAAAAAATGAGAATAATAGTAGAATCTATTTTGTATTGTTGTGAGGATTAAAATGTAAAAATACATGTGAGGCCGTTATTGCCAATAGTTGTATTAGATGTTGTTAATTCTTCTAAATTTATAATTATATATAAAATAGTGGTTTTTTTCTGTTTAAAAATGTTCATTGTAGAATATGTGAAAAACAAAACATGAAGAACTAGCTGTAATCTCATAACCCAGAAAGAACCATTATATGACTTTGTAAAAAAAAAACGTATGAAGGTGTGTACATATATCTTTTTTATCTTTTTTTGTAGGATACTAGACATTATTTTTAATCTTTTTAAAATTATCATTTAATATTGTTACTCCAGTCCAAATATTTGTTCTTCTCCAACTACTGTGTGATAAAAGCAGTTAAAATTCCCAAAGTAAATTTAAAAAATATTAAAATGTGATTGTTGGAAGATGGTGAACATTTGGTATAAAACATTCATGACTTTATTGCTTTTTCCCTCCAACTTCTAGTTGCTGGTCATGTTGGATTTTCCCCATCATAGGCGCTATTCTCTTAGGTTTCCTGTACCGTTCCTACTACATGTCGGAAAGCAAATCCTCCTGAGGAGGCCTTGTTGAAGCCTGGAAAGCCTATCCACTTGGGAGTGAAAACTACAGACTTGTTTGGAGGCTGCAGCAGTGCCCTGTTCTCAAATCCTTCCAGTTGTGTTCTTCCCGCTTGGAGCCTAGACGGTTGGCTGCGCATCCACCTCAGACCTGAGGACAATGTCCTTTCTCAGAACCTGCTCATTGTTCGATGTCCTTGCCAGTGTTTCCTGTCTTCCCTAGTTTTCACAAGCACCTTCATATTACAAAATTTTCTGTTAATGACTGCAATCCATATGCCCTAGTAACATTGCCCTTTGGTAAAAATGCCTGCTTTCCAATACTTTGAATGCACATTAGACATTCTTAACACAGCAGCATACTCTGGTTTTTGAAGCTTTTCTTTTTCCATTTTTCTTTTAAGTAAATATTATTTTAAAATTCTGCCCTGGCCAGTTTGGCTTAGCAGTTGGAGCATTGGCCTGTGTCTGGAGAGACCCGGATTCGGTTCCCGCTGAGGGCACGTACCTCGATTGCAGTTTGTCCCTGGCCCTGGTTGGGTCATGTGGGTGGCAGCCACCTGATGTGTCCCTTTCACGTTGATGTTCCTCTCTCTCTCCCTCCCACTCTATCTGAACAAAAATATCAAAAAATGTCCTTGGGTGAGGATAAAAATTAAATAAAATTCTGATTCAATTTTATAGTTTGTCATAAGGGATTTAGTGCATGAAGCAAGTTGTACACCTATAACTTAAAACACAACTGCCAACTGATCTTGTTCCTTGTTTATATTTGTTAAAACTAGAAAGAGCCATGTGATCATCCACTCCCTCCCGAGCTAGTGTAGCAGGTAGCTCTTGCCACCCCCTTGTTCACTATGTGGTCCTGGACAGAACTGTTGTTCTCTTTCATTTCTTGGAGTGGAGAGAAACAGGAAAAGGGAGAGATGAATTGGAGTGATAGGGAAAATTCATAGCAATCTTTCTTCTGAAAAATACTGAGAAACACTACTCTAGGACAGGAGTTTAGAGAAAGCACCAGTTTGGCACCAGTTTCTAGCCATCTTTCTTTTTCCTTTCCCTCAACCATTTTTATTGGTAAAATATAAATTTGTAATTATGTCTGTAGAGCTTTACCAGAAATTTTTGTTGCTTTTTTGTTTATTGATTAGCAAAATTTTTATTCCCTGTTCTAATGAAAGGAAGAGACTCCATATTGATCAAAGACACAATATTTGATCTTCTGTTTGCCCAGTGAAATAAATTCCATAGTCAAGTGGCATTTGAAAGGGGGAGATGGTAACAAAAGAATGTTTTCTATTTCATCTGTATTTTACCCCCATGGCTCCAATTTGTGGTTTTGTTGTTTTTCCTTTGAGAATTTAAAAACTGGTAGTTTTTTTTTCTTGGATGAGTGCTTCATTGAAGGGTAGGTTATTACTTAGAATTATGTTACTCTTTCCTCTTGGTTCGGGAATTTCTTTGGTATATTTGCCTTTACTATTTTTCCCTGTGAAAGCACCCGAGGAGACGGCACACTGGCTGTTTTCTGCCCATCCTTTGAGGATTACCCATCTGCTTTTGAGCCATTGTCATACGCAGCAGGGAACAGCAGGGTTCAAGAAGGACCGTGGGCACTGCTTAGTACCTCCTCCCGCTTCTTGCTTGCCAGGAACTTGACAAGACAGGAAACTGCCCAGCAAACCAGTGTTGGCCCATGCAAACTGTTTAAGAAAAAGTTCAGCCCAGGTCTTGTATCCTGTGATTTAGCAGTCAACTGAATTCAGAATTCATCAAAATAATACCCATTTTTGCACTGTGGAGCAATGTTTTGGGATTTCTGGCTGACTTTTGTATATCAGGAATATGGTGTAGTCAAACTTCTATCATTAGAAAGTGTTTTGTATGTGTTATAAGATGCCACTTTAAGATACTTTATTGAATAAAATAACCGTCAGGCTGGTGTGGCTCCGTGTTTGAGTGTCTACCCATGAACCAAGAGATCGCTGGTTCGATTCCTGGCCAAGGACACATGCCCAGGTTATGGGCTTGATCCCCAGAGAGGGGCATGCGAGAGGTGGCCAATTGATGTTCTCTCTCATCGGTGTTTCCATCTCTCCCTTTCACTTCCTCTCTCTAAAATCAATAAAGGGGGAAAAAAAAGAAAGAAAAGAAAATAGGTTTTTAAAAAGAAAAAAATAACCTTTGGTTATTATGTAGCAGAAGTGGTGTGACTACAAATGATCCTTTATTTGAATGCAAGGAACGGTTGCCTTGAATAAGAATTGGTATATAATTGCTATAAGTTGCATGTTTATATGGGACCACATAGGGGTAGAAGTAAAGAACAAAGAACTATTGAGGAACTGGAATGGGAACATTCAAGCTAAAACTAAGCCGGAAGATAACTTGGATCAATCAAAAGTGTGTTGGCAGTCTTCAAAATTGAATGAAAAACATCTGGCTTATAAGAAACATTAAAGAATGATAGTCTTAAGTAAAATTGGTGTTTTTGACATTTTTAGGGTAAACACCAATGCAAAAGTATGTTTTTCTGTTTCATATTGGTTGTCTTTTCCTGTTTATATCTGGACTTAGAGCCAAAGAAAAAGATTTTCAGACTTTGTCTCTACCATCTATGAAATCCATCCAATACCCAGGGTTTCTTTTGATCTGCTAATGTGATGTCACTTTATATTATAAAAAAACCACTTTTGGGTCCATTTATTATTATTCTGCTGCCTACATAAACAGCCAGGTGAAAGGTAGAGCTGTGTGAGAATTTGCAGAGCTCTTTCTAAACAATAAAGTAATACAGCATGTTAGCCAAATCCATCATAAAGGACTTTTGTTTTAAGAGGTAGACTGGAATTCTCGAAACAGTCTCAACATTGGTAGGTCATGAAAACCCCTCTGGAACAAGAAGGGCCTGCCCCTGTTGGCTGACCGTGCCCCCTGGGATTGGTCTCAGGGTGTTTGATTGTTTATTCCCAAGGACGATTAGCTGCTACTGCATACCATACTGCACACATATGGCTGGGATCACAAAACGAGCAGATAAGGGAAATTTTTTGCCACTGAAATAGGGATGTGCCAGGTCTCCAAAATTTCCTGGCCCCTGTCTCTTTAAGAATTGGTTTGTTTCCACATAACTTCTACATTTGTAAAGACAAGAAATACTGTGTTTAGTTCTTATGTGACTGCTTAAACAGAAACAAAAACCCATTAGAACCTATAATTTGAGTCTATAAAGTTCTCTGAGCAGTCGTCATAAATGCATATGTTGTGAAATAAGAGCATTGTTGAGTTTATAGTCATTTAGTTCTGATGTGGAGCAAGGAAAAATGCTATTTTGCAGGCCAGGTATATCATTACCCATGGTATCTCGTGCTTAAAATCTCAAGTGATAGCTATCTGGTTAAATTCCATTTTAGGAGATTAAAATGCAGAATGTTAATGTTTATTACTTCCTTCCCCAGGAGAAATGGATTCAGACATGTCTTGTCTCAACAAGAAATTGATTCTTTTTAAACCACCTCACTCAGTTGCCAAATATCACAAAAGTTATGGGGAATTTGGTTACATTGGGCTATTGTGCTCTGAAAGAGCCCGGTTTGAAATTGGGGGTGATCACGGAGGTTCTAAGAAGCAGAGTGGTATTTAAGTTAACCACCCTACATCTAACCTCTTAACTCCTGAGTTTTAGGAACTGCTCTTTGCCTGTATCTATATTGTACATTTGCTATTTTGACAAAGCATTATTCTGATTATTTGACTTTCTTTTTACTTAACCCTCGACTATGAATGAGTAATATTAACATTCCTTTTGTGTATTCAATAATGGAGTTTGTTTACCTATTTTATTTCAACATGTTTTGAACAAAGATCTTTGTCTCTTTCTGCTGGAATGTGCACACAGTGAATGTTTGTTAGAACTACACACAATAAAGATACTGTTCGCCTTTTCTTGCCCTGACTACAGTTATTAAAACACACACACACACACACACACACACACACACACACCTCTTTTTTTAAAGTAGGAGTGTTGGCTTTGTGATCTTCAGGTGTCTTAGAAGAAAATAATTTGAGAAGCATGTTTCTGTGCTAACACTGCTTAGTGTGGCTGGTGGGGAGTTCTGTGGTGCAGGTTCTTACTGCAGCTCTTTCCTTGGAGTGAATGGCTTGTTTGATAATCATCAGAGGCAAAAATCATTACTTGCTGTATTGATGGATGTGAAGTGGTCTCCAGGTAGACACGTTGCTGTTTTTACTGAAACCATCTGCAAAAAAAGCCAGTACAAGGTAATAATATTTTGTTATCTGCAATGCCAGTCTTCAAAATTATTGTTTTTCTTGGAAATAGCTAAACTGTTGGGGAAAATTAAACACTGAGATTGAAGTTCTAATGATTGTTTAATAAAACAAGGGAAATAAACCATTTTTCTCATTGCTTCTAAAACCTACTGATAGTCTTCTAACATCACCAATGACACAGTTCCTGCGGGCTTTGTCTCTTCACTATCACATGAATTGAGGATTGCTAACAGGAAAGCATTGTCCATTCTTATTACTAACTTTTGAATCTAATATGTAATCTTCAGCCATAATAATGCATATTACTGCATTCTTCCTGATCCTGAGTATTTGGCAGGTGCTTGACAAATCCTGGCTGATTACAAAAACCTGAGGTAGAAGAGTGTGATTCCAGTTATGTAAATTTAAATGTATGAAATACGGTTTACTAAATTTTCGGTAATTGTAGGTCATGTAGGGAAACTAACTTTAATTAGCTGAATAGAAGTCTAAACTACATGTTTCAAGGCCCACTCAGCTTAACTGCATATTACCAGCATTTTAAAAACAATTCTTTTATGAAGCATTATGGAGAGACTAGAGTTGCTTTCCAATGAAACATGACGATGCCCAGGCTGGGGTGGCTCACTGGTAGAGCACCGACCCATGCACCAATAGGTCACCAGTTCAATTCCTGGTCAGGGCACATGCCCAGGTTTTGGGCCAAACCCCCAGTGGGGGCATTCAGGAGGCGGTCAATCAGTGTTCTCTCTCATCGATGTTTCTATCTCTCCCTTCCTCTCTAAAATCAATAAAGAGAAAATATTAAAAAAAAGAAACATGAGGATGCAGTTGTAACACTATCATTTATATTACATCTACCATGTGCCACGCAGTGTCTTCAATAGTTTACAAACATTTCTGCTCCTTCCCTATAGGATCCTTACATGGTAGATGGGGAAGAGGGGTAACCCAAATCTTACCAGTGGCTCAGAGAGCCACTTGACTTGCCCGAGGCCACACAGCTAACTAGAGAGCTAGTGTTTTTCTGTTTGTTTGTTTTGTTTTGTTTTAATCCTCACCTGAGGATATTTTCACATTTATCTTCAGACAGAGTAGGAGGGAGGGGGAGAGAGAGAGAGACAGAGAGAAACTTTGATGTGAGAGAGACACATCAACTGGTTGCCATCTGCGTGACCCCAACTGGGACCAAGGACAAACCACAACCGAGTTACGTGCCATTGGCCAGAATCAAACCCAGGACGCTTTGGTCTGCAGGATGATGCTCTAACTGCTGAGCCAAACTGGCCAGGGCGAGAGCTACAGTTTAAACCCAAATCTAGCTCTAAAACTTGGTTTCTGCTGTTGGTAGTTCCATAGAAAAACTAAGCTTAGCCCAGCCGGTGTGGCTCAGTGGTTGAGCATCAACCAATGCACCAAGAAGTCACCAGCTCCATTCCTGGTCAGGGCACATGCCCAGGTTGTGGGCCAAATCCCCAGTGGGGGGCATGCAGGAGGCAGCAAATCGATGTTCTCTCTCATTGATGTTTTGATCTTGCTCCCTCTCCCTTCCTCTCTCTCTAAAAAATCAATAAAGAAAAACAAATTCAAAAACAAAAACAAAAAACTAAGCTCAAACTGTGCCAAAATAAATAATATGCCTAGTAGATCTAATGATTCCCTTATAGATGTTTCTGTGATTAATAAAATGTAACCAATAATGTAATCATTTTCTTAAATAGTAGATACTAAAAAATAGTGTCTTAGAGGTCTTAGTTGTTGAAGAGAATCATATTGATTCAGTAGAAACAACTTATTTAAAATGACAATCATATCCCTTGCAAAACGGTTTCCTGAAGCCAGTTAACGAGAATTTGGATTTGAACTATGTTATTAGAAATAACTTTGGATAAAGGGAAGCCTGTACAGGATAGAGAGTTGATGACTATGGAGGAACACAGATGACTTTGCCCTGCATAACTTTGCCCATCCTATCACCCAATCTGGGATCCTGGATTAAGATTTAACCTGAACATACATATGTATATTGTTTTTTAACGAGAAGTAATTGTTCATTGGTTGGCTTGACCTTAGCCTCTTCTGGACCCATCTCTGAATCATGGAAATCTACTCTGAGCATGTGGCCAAAGATTTGGAAACTTGTCATTTCCAGCTTTCAAAATTGTTATACTGCATCTTGAAAACTTTCAGGTTCATTGGAGAAAGCACAACATAATGCAAATACAAATGCCATTATTTACAAGTGTGACAAATGGCATCTTTGATCCCTCAGTGCCAGTTTCAAAGCAGTTTCCTGTTGTTCCTCCTCCTCTTAATCTCCGCGAAGGAAACAATGTTAGCTTGAGAACCACATGGACCTGAAAAGTGAAACACAGTAACCCGGGTGCTTAAATTTCATTTTTCCTTAATAACGTACTTTGGGGATTTTTTTTTCTAGTTTCTTCTAGGTTTTTCAGAAGTGGGTGTGGCATTACCTTATAGAACAATGGGATGATGTCCCCAATAAAAATAAATATTCCAAATCTGCCCACTTTGATTTACCCAAGAAATCTAATCAGGAGCAAATAGAGATAGAAGTTGGGAGAAGCTAAACCAGGAGCAGCACAGGAAATTGAGCTTTCCAAGACTCCCAATCTGACCCCTTTTCCTCTATATGCTTTTTAAATAAAAAAATTTTTTTTCTCTTACCTCCCATCCTAATCACTACCTTGACCCTTTGTTTTATGTTTTACTTTGTACTACTTTGCCTCATATTTTACCCAATAAATGAAAAGGGAGCACCTCGGCTATGCTTCTCTTCATTTTCTTTTTTTTATCCTCACCTGAGGACATTTTCCCACTTTTTGTTCAGACGGGGGTGGGGGGGGTGGGGGGGAGAGAAACATCGACATGAAGGGTACACATTGAGTGGCTGCCAACCACAAAACCAACCAGGGCTGGGGACAAACTGCAACTGAGGTACATGCCCTTACCAGGAATTGAACCCGGGTCTCTCTGGACCGCAGGCTGACGGTCTAAGTGCTGAACCAAACCGGCCAGGGCTTCTCTTCATTATTAAGTGCTGTGGTACAAAAATGTACCCGATAGTCTCCTAGAGAACATTTGGAAGAAATAAAGCTGATTTGTTTAGAATTTGGACCATTTTCATAAACTAGTGCAGTTCTGTTTGAACATCTCTATTGACCTTTGTTTAAGGCTAAATTCTACATCTGAACTTTCCATGTATGAGTCAATAACATTGCTTTTTGTGTAAACTAGTTCAAACTGGGTGTCTGAGACACACATATCCTGACTACTATGACCTCTGCAATGTATCTGACCTTAAAATGCCTGCCTTGGTGATGTCTTAATAAGGGTTCTGCCTCTTTAAGTATACGTAAGCAGAAACTTTTTTTTTTAATCCTCAACCGAGGACATTTTTCCATTTTTTATTCAGATAGAGTGGAAGGGAGAGAGAGAGAAACATCGACGTGAAAGGGACACATCAAGTGGCTGCCACCCACATGACCAACCAGGGCCAGGGACAAACTTCAACCAAGGACATGCCCTTAGCGGGAACTAAACCTTGGTTTCTTGGGACCTCAGTCTGACGCTCTAACCACTGAGCCAAACCATCCAGGGCCAGAAACTTATTTTTTTATTGTGCCAAGTCTGGTGTCTTTGGAAAGAAGAAATATTCCTCACTTTAAAAAAGATATACATACTCAGATTAATTATTGTTGCTATAAAATAAGATACAGAAACTTTTTTAAGATTTAAACTGAAGGCAGATACTATAATCACAAACTCTGTGTGTGTGTGTGTGTGTGTGTGTGTATGTGTGTGTGTGTGTGTGTGTGTGTGTGTGTGATTTAAGAGTCTTCATTAATGGACTATATGCCCTCTGAAGGAAGGGTCTTCTGCATCCTTCAGGGTGTCTTATATTATACTGGACCACAGGGAAGGCTGAGTGACTCAGGATGGTTTATTGTGCTGTGTCTGAACTGTAGCCAATTTTGCTGAATAACTATCTAGGACTCCCAAGTAGAATTTTGAGATGAATCCCAATGTTACCCACATCACTAACAACCCCAAACCCCATTCACGCCTGCATACCTACAAACCAGTTCTGTTTTCTCTGTAAACAGATTCAGCTGCCAGCATTCATTGGTTTCATAAAAATATTTTAAATAAACTTTATTTTTTAGAACAGTTTTAAATTTACAGAAGTCTTGTGAAGATAGTGTAGAGTTTCTATAAACTTGGCACCCAGTTTCCCCTATTAACATCTTACATTAGTATGTTACATTTGTTACAATTAATGAACCAATATTCACACATTATTATTAAAGTCCAAAAAAGATTAAAGTCTATACAATATTTCTATTTCCTTAGTTTTTGCCTAATGTCTTTTTTTCTGTTCCTGTATCACATGTTATGTTTAGTCATCATGTTTTCTTAGGCCCCTCTTGACTGTGACAGTTTCTTGAACATTTTTTTTTTAATCCTCACCCGAGGACATTTTTGCATTTATCTTCAGATAGAGCCAGAGGGAGAGAGGGGGGAAGAGAGAGAGAGAAACATCGATGTGAGAGAGACACATCAAGTGGTTGCCACCCATACGACACCAACTGGGGCCAGGGACAAACCGCAACCAAGGTATGTGCCCTTAGTGGGAACCAAACCCAGGACTCTCTGGTCCGTGGGTCAATGCTCTAACCACTATGCAAAACTGGCCAGGGCAGTTTCTTGAACTTTTGCTTTTGATCATCTTGACAGTTTTGAGGAGTATTGGTCAGGTACATAGTAGGATGCCCTGTATTGGAATTTGGTATTTTCCATATGATTAGACTGAGGTTATTATATAGCTTTGGGAGGAGGTTACTAAAGTTATAGAGAAGTTGCCATTTTTATCACATCGTATCACAGGTATATGCTGTCAGTATAATCTATGACTTGATGTTGACCTTGATCACCGTGCTGAGGTAGTGTTTATTATGTTTCTCTCCTAGAAAGCTATTCTTCAGAAGGAACTTTCCATACTGTTCCATATTGGAAGGAAGTGACTATGGGCCGTCCACACGTAAGGAGTAAGGAGCTATGCTCTACCTCCTTGAGGTCGGAGTAGCTACATGAATTATTTGGAATTCTTCATAGGATATTGAGTCACAGAATTTTGTACTTGATTAACATTTAGGTTGTTTTTTGACTACCCAAAAAATAACAGTACAGGGTTTCTGACTGAACATAGTAGTTTGAACAAACTTGTTTATCTCTGCACCCTTCCAAAAGCCACATAAATGATGAGAGTAAGGAATAAATAAAGATAAAAATTCAAAAAGACAAAGTGAATGAGAGAGTACACCTCAGTTGTTGAAAGATCTCAAAAAAATTTTGGAAGATGGAAGGCCAATAAAGGTAGAAGAGGCGTCCAGCCAGTGTGACTCAGTGGTTGAGTGTCAACCAATACACCAAGGGGTCGCTGGTTCGATTTTCTGTCAGGGCACATGCCCAGGTTGTGGACCTGATCCCCAGTGGGGGGCATGCAGGAGGCGGCCAATCAATGTTCTCTCTCATTGATATTTCTATCTCTCTCTCCCTACCTCTCTCTCTAAAATCAATAATGGAAAAAATGTTTTTAAATAACTAAAGGTAGAAGAGGCTGACCCAGCTGGAGTGGCTCAGTTGATTGAGAGTTGTCCTGTGTACCAAAAGTTTGCCAGTTTGATTCCTGGCCAGAACCTGAGAGGATCTTGATATGAGATTACAGCAGGGTTGAGGGCATTGGTGAGTAAGGAGCTGAGAGGGGGATGAAGAGGAAGTTCATACTAATTGCTGACACCCTCCCATCTCCACCCAAGAATCCCAACAGCCAAGATTCTAACCCCAGGCAGGGGATAGAAAGATTCCTCTCTGGAGAAACTCACCAGTCCAAGAGAAAAGATCTACAGATATTGACATTTGGCAACTTCCACATGGTCACCCTGCAGTGAAATCCTTCAGTAAGCTCTGCTGATGCAGAGTATCCAAAAAGGCTTTTAGTAGACCAGGACTATTAACCATTTTTTGGAAAGCCTTAACATGAAAGATAGTGACCAAAACAAATAGGAAAAAGGAAGTCAGAGGAAGAGATAATGTAGAAGAAAAGAAAAAAAAGGGGGGGGGGACGAAACAAACCCTGATAACTTCTGAGAGATGATACTGTATTCATGAATACAAACAGTATGGTATTTTAAAAGGAACATTCAGATAATAAAAACTCTAGGAATTACAAATTTGAAACTACCAATGAATGCTAAAATTAGTGGGCAAAAGCTTAAGGAGAAATAGGATATTTACATAGGTTCAAAATATCTCCCCTAAAGCATTTATTAATTACAAAGAGAAAAGCAGTACTTTTATAATAGTACAGAAAGCTGGCAAATATCACCTTAGCCAAATGATCGAGTTTAACATCACCAGTAATAACATATCAATATCATGTACCCTTCATACATTGAGAAGGTCACATCACTTCTATTGTATTCCTCAAAATTCATAACCTCAATCTAGTCATGAGAAAACATCAGACAGACCCAAATTGATAGGCATTCCACAAAATCACTGACCAGTATTCAAAAGTATCAGGTCACAGAAGGCAGAGTACGACTGAAAAACTGTCACAGATGGGAGGAGACTGAAGAGACATGCCAATTAAATGCAATGTGGGAGCCTGAACTGGATCTTGGAACAGAAAAAGGACATTAGTGGAAAAACTGGGATATTCAAATAAAGTCTGTAGTTAATGGCATCTTAGTTTTGATCATTGTACTTTGATTATGTAAGATGTTAATATCAGGGAAAGTTGAGTGCAGAATATATAGGAACTCCACTATCTTTGCAAGTTGTTTGTTTTTATTTTTGTTTTTGTTTTTTGTTAATCCTCACCTGAGGCTATTTTTCCATTGATTTTAGAGAGAGTTGAAGGGAAGGAGAGAGGAAGGGAGGGAGAGAAAGAAAAACATTGATGTGAGAGAGACACATCAAGTGGTTGCCTCCAGCACAACCTCAACTAGGGCTGGGGATCCAACCTGCAATCCAGGTACATGCTCTTAACCAGGAATCAAACCTGAGATCCTTCGATCCACAGGTTAACACTCTAACTACTGAGCCGGACTTGCCTAATGTCTTTTTTTCTGTTCCTGTATCACATGTTATGTTTAGTCATCATGTTTTCTTAGGCCCCTCTTGACTGTGACAGTTTCTTGAACATTTTTTTTTAAATCCTCACCCGAGGACATTTTTGCATTTATCTTCAGATAGAGCCAGAGGGAGAGAGGGGGGAAGAGAGAGAGAGAAACATCGATGTGAGAGAGACACATCAAGTGGTTGCCACCCATACGACACCAACTGGGGCCAGGGACAAACCGCAACCAAGGTACATGCCCTTAGTGGGAACCAAATCCAGGACTCTTGGCAAGTTTTTGTAAGCCTAAAGTTATTTCAAAATAAAGGTTTTAAAAATAGCAGAAATAAAAATAAAAGCAAGAGAAGGTATGGAAAATTAAAATAAGGAACTCTCCCACGAGGTAGAAAAAAAAAAGATGGAAAATGAGAGGTTCATACCAAGAGTTACCCTGTCTCAATTAATAGCAGATCTAGAAATGAAAAAGAAGAAATAATTGTAGAAATAATACAAGAAAACGTCCCAGAGCTAAGAATTACGATTTTTTTTGAGGTTGAAAGGATCCCTGAATGCTCAGCACAATAATGAAAAATAACTTACACCAAATCCTATCATTGTAGAATTTCAGAACAGAAGAGATAAGAAGAAAATCCAACAAGGCCATACTTTGAATCACCTTGAAATTACCTTGGAACATTAAACAAATACCAATATTTGTCCCTGCCACACATCAGTTGAAACAGAATCTCTATTTCAGGGGAATATGATGCATGGTGAGGGTTGAGAACCACTGTCCTAAAAGCTTCCAAAGAGAAAAAAATAGTTCACTTACAAAGAATCAGGAAACAGGTATCAAAATTTCTCAACAGCAGTGCTGTAAACAAGAACTCAGTGGAACAATGTCTTCTGAAGGAAAATGTCATTAAACTATAATTCAGGATACTTAAGAAATATATTCTGAAGAAATAAGAATTGTCACCCTTAAGTCTATTCAGAGGAGGTTTGGGCTTTTTTCTAAATGAGATTTTTAAAAAGTGGAGGCACCCAGTCACTCTCTGTATTTGCTATGCATATTTCTTCCACACTACCTTTTTTTTAACATTCTTTATTCTAGAACCGCCACCCTAGCCCGGTAGCTTAATTGGTTAGAGGATCATCCTGATACTCCAAGGTTGCAGGTTTGATCCACGGTCAGGGCACATACAAGACTCAACCAATGAATAGATAAATAAGAGAAACAACAAATCTCTCTTTCTCTCTCCCACTTACATACACACTCTCTCTTAAATCAATAAATTAAAAAAAAATTTTTTTAAATAATGCCTAGTTTTCAGTTTCCTCTATGATTTGACCCAATATGACCTGTGGGATTTTATAGGTTGGAGTGGTTACAGTGAAGTGGAAAATGTGCCCTCTACTGGTATGGCAGAAAAGAGCATTTGTCTTAAAATCTCTACAACCTCCATGCGACCTTTATAGAGCAAATTAACAGAGGCTTCTTCATGACATTTAGAGTGTAATTAGAAAATTCTTACCTAGATTGCTTCTTGGCATTGTGAAATATCTAACTTATTTCAAAAACGCCTAACTTATACAAAAAAGCAGAGTGGGGATAGTATTGGATTATAATTAAAAGATACATTCTGGGTTGACAAAATAATGTATAGTAAAATGTATATGATTCACATGTTATTTTTGAGAAAAAACTGGGATTCAAGCAAGAACAAACATTCAAATATCCAGAGGATATTGGATGGCTGTTGGATATAGAAAATGCTACTAAAATGATTGATGATCACAGGATATTATATTTTCACTTTAGCTAAAAAGAATAAATATATTTTTTGAAACTTGAGGAGTTGGGACTTATTGAGATCAGGTGGGTTATTGATGTATTTTCTCATATTAGAGCCATACATTTTACATGTAATATTTGTGCTAATAGTTGCCATATAAATATAATAGCAATTAAAATTAGAAACAGTCATGAGAAAAGAATTTCCTCAGAAATGTTAGCTTTATGATAACTCATTTTCTGAAGAATATGTTGAATACTTTTACTCTTCAATTGGGATTGCCCTTGTAGTTATCTTTTCTTGGTGATACTGAGAATAGTATTAGTTATATATTTATCCAGCATGGATAATTATTTAAAGATCTATTTTCATTCTTGTTATAAAAATATAGTTGGTGGTACACATATATATGTAAATTTTACATACATATACAATGTAATACCTTTAAAACCTATTTACTATTTGTCCTATCACCTACAGACATGTACATTTTACCATTTAACACAAAAATATCACCATTTTATCTATCATTATTATAATTGTTTCTCACTGATGAGTATACCTTACCTATCCAGATATTCTTTGATGATAGATTCCTCCAACAGGTCTTCACCAGTGTTCTAGTAATATGTGACTAGCACATTGATAAAAGGAACATGTAAACATGTTACATTCCCAACTACCTTAAGCAAATAAA
The DNA here is from genome assembly GCF_014108415.1 of Molossus molossus. Classification (NCBI taxonomy): domain Eukaryota; kingdom Metazoa; phylum Chordata; class Mammalia; order Chiroptera; family Molossidae; genus Molossus; species Molossus molossus. Next base: position 35,308,033 of record NW_023425357.1, on the reverse strand, counting down.
TATTAATATATATATATGTGTATATTTATGACTCTCATTTATATTTTTTTTAAATTTGGGGTTTTAATGTAGAGAACAGTCAAACATCTAGGGGGACTGCAAGGTAACTGAAGGAATTGGGGTTCGTTGAGGAGCCATGGCGCACACACCTCGTAGCATTTAAATGGCTGCCCCATGTGCACTGCCTGCCATCACATGATTTGTAAAAGGGTAAGATTTGTCCTAAGTGTATACTGAAATGTTATATCCTGTGCTTAACATACTGGGAACAGACACTATCCCAATAACTTTAAAAAATATGTTTATGACTCAGTGCCCAAACAGGCAATTCAGAGAGGAAGGATCATTGGCATTCAGAGGAGAGAGAGGGCAAGAGCTGCTGTGTTTATTTTGTCATGGCCAATTTATTCTTTCCTCACAGAGTTACTTACCTCTAACCTTGAATCTCCAACAGTATGTTCAGCCACAGATCTTCACTATTTATAACTCTCGTTACCATTTGTCAATATGAAGCATTTTTATAAATGGGTTGAGCTAGTAATTTCTCATTCTTTTTTTTTTTTTAATCCTCACCTGAGGATACTTTTCCACTGATTTTCAGATAGAGTGAGAGGGAGGGAGGGAGAGAGAGAGAGAAACATCAATGTGAGAGAGACAGACACATCAATTGGTTGCCTCCCACACAACCCCAACCAGGGCCAGGGGTCCAACCTCAATCAACATCCGTGCCCTTGACTGGAATCGAACCTGCGACCCGTTGGTTCTCAGACCAACACTCTAATGGCTGAGCCAAATGGGCTAGGGCTCCCATTCTTATTATGTGGCTTTCTGTAGGGAGCATTGGAGTGGACCTCTCAACATCCATCCCACTCCACCCCCAGATGATAAAACTAAGACATTTGGGGCAATCCCATCCCCTGTACTGATTGGTTTGCACAAGTGACCCAATTCTCACCGGTGTTGAGACTTCTGAAAGGAGTTTCCTCTCCAAAGAGTCACAGGAAGAACTGCTGTGGCCACCCTGCTACCAGCCTAACAATGAAGCAAACACCAAGATGACTGAGTGGAGAAATGAAAGACCTCGGGACTTTGTTGACTCAAGCTGCTGACTCAATTAACCCTGAAGCACGCTGTACAGCAGGACTTCCATTTTTGTGGAGATCGTAAATTTTCTTATTGTTTAAGCCATCCAAATTGGGGTTTCTATTACTTGCAGCTGGAAGCATCCTCACTGATAAGCTATTCCTAAGAGAAATGACTCATGGGAAAAACAATCCTCCCAGCTCCTGATTAACTCTGGCCTCCAGAGATAATTATCTGGGCCATCAGATACATAAAAAATAGGGAGGTCATGAGATTAGAATTATAATGGTTACATTTAGGGAGAGGGTGGGGATAGTGACTGGGAGGGGGCCTGAGAGGGGCTTCTGGAATGCTTGTAATTTCTTGATCTGGGTGGCGGTTATATGGGTGTGTTTACTTGGGGATAAATTCATTGAGCTGTATACTTATGATTTGTGTACTTTTCTGTATGTAATTTATACTTCAATTTAAAAAAAGTTTATTGAGCCCTGGCCGGTTTGGCTCAGCGGTTAGAGCGTCGGCCTGCGGTCCTGAGAGACCCGGGTTCGGTTCCCGCTAAGGGCGCGTACCTCGGTTGCAGTTTGTCCCCGGCCCTGGTCGGTTGTGCGGGTGGCAGCCACTCGATGTGTTCCTTTCGCATCGATGTTTCTCTCTCTCTCTCGGTTCCTCTCTCTCCCTCCCACTCTACCTGAACAAAAAATGGAAAAATGTCCTTCGGTGAGGATTAAAAAAAAAAAATAAAATAAAAAAAGTTTATTGAAAAATATTATATTGTGCCCTGGCCAGTTTGGCTCAGCGGTTAGAGCGTTGGCCTGCGGTCTGGAGAGACCCGGGTTCGGTTCCCGCTAAGGGCACGTGCTTCGGTTGCAGTTTGTCCCCGGCCTTGGTTGGTCGTACGGGTGGCAGCCACTCGATGTGTCCCTTCACGTCGATGTTTCTCTCTCTCTCTCCCTTCCTCTCTCTCCCTCCCACTCTAGCTGTACAAAAAAATGGAAAAAATATCCTCGGGTGAGGATTAAAAAAAGAAAAATATTATATTGTAACCAGGCTGTATCCAAACAAGCTGTTTATATCTTGACTGAAAGGATATGAATGACATCTCATGGTCATTTTACTAGGCAGCCAAATTAAACTGTAAGGATATGCTTTCTTTTAGAACATCCCAGAAGCTCATTGTCAAGATCTCTTGTCACTAGTGTACGGTCAACCCTCTCTAATCTCAGCCAAAATATTTCTTCTTATGGTTTGAATGGGAGGGTCTCAAAGACTTGCTAATGAAGGACATCACTTTTAGAATTCAGTCACAATGGATATTAAAAACCAGAACAAAAACTAACAGATTCGAGTCTGTCCAGGTAGGGCTTTGTCAAGCAACACTCTCAGAGGTGTGTTTTACTTAAGTGAGGGTCCACTCACTCCAGGGGAACCACTAGGTTTGGAAGAATGTCACCATGAACCTCATGTAGCCTAAGTTATTGAGATCTCTAGTTCATGGAGGAAGAGATGTAATATGTTTAGTCAGTTTGTGGGAGAATAATATATGAGCTTTGGGGACCAAATTATCAGGAGAAAGACTTGGCTCCAGAAGAAAACCAGCTAAGGAAAGTTACCATAAATCAGGTTGGTGAGTGGAATTGAACATGTGGCAGCAAGACCTTGGAAATATCAATCTTCATGAGGGAGAGGATTCAGAGAGGAATCACATCCTGAAACTAAATGGTTAATATGGTTGGTTGGTGGTCAGACCCATGGAATGAAAATTTATTAGAGATGTAGACTCCTGTCCTGTTTGAGTAGCCACGTTGGTCCACAGAACTGGAAGCTCCTAGGAAGAATGTGGAGACATATTTATGTTCCACCTGACTCTTCAAGATGCTTTCACGTTCATTATGTCCTCATTACAACCTTGTGAAGTTGGTAAGTTAGATATGATCATGAGAGACAGGTTTTAGGGTCAGACCTGGACTTGAATACTGGCTGTCTTACTAATAGAGTGGTATTGTGTCATTTACTTAGCCTGTGTGAGGACATTGCACAACATATGGAGATATTTTTGATTGTCACAACTGAAAAAGTGCCATTAATATCTAGTGGGTAGAAGCCAGGGATGCTGCAAAGCATCCCACAATGCACAGAAAGCCCTCCACCACAAAGAATTATTCAGCTCAAGATTTCAACAAGGCCTGGCCGGTGTGGCTCAGTGGTTGAGCATCGACCCATGCACCAAGAGGTCGCCAGTTCAATTCCCGGTCAGGGCACATGCCCAGGTTGTGGGCCTGATCCCCAGTGAGAGACATGCAGGAGGCGGCCAGTCGGTGTTCTCGCTCATGATGTTTCTAACTCTCTCTCCTCTCTCTTCCTCTCTCTCTAAAATCAATAAACAAACAAAAAAGCCCTGGCCGGTTTGGCTCAGCGGTTGGAGCGTCGGCCTGCGGTACACAGAGACCCGGGTTCGGTTCCCGCTAGGGGCATGTACCTCGGTTGCAGTTTGTCCCCGGCCCTGGTTGGTCGTGCGGGTGGCAGCCACTCGATGTGTCCCTTCACATTGATGTTTCTCTCTCTCTCTCTCTTCCTCTCTCTCCCTCCAGCTCTATCTGAACAAAAAATGGAAAAATGTCCTCGGGTGAGGATTAAAAAAAAAATTTAAAAGAAAATGTCAATGGTGCTGCTGTTGAGAATTTGTGGGCCCTATCTGATTCTCAGTCTCTTCATCTATAAAATGGGGATATTGATATTACCTCACCAGGCTATTATAAGGAATAGATTAAATAACAGTTGGCAGTGGGTTGTCTGTTCTACTCTCTGTTCTAGGAGCTGCCCTCTTAGGACTGTATATCTCTCCAGAACTAGATTTCCATGGGCTGACTGCCAACCATCCACAGTCCCCACTGAGTTTCACGATGTTTTTCTCTAGCACTCATTTTGCGTGGTGTAATTCTGTCTGTTTGCCACAGTTGAGTGGATCAGGGGTGCACACTGGATCCTAACTAAAGCAGTAAGAATTCTTTTTGCCCTGGCCAGTTTGGCTCAGCGGTTGGAGCGTCGGCCTGCAGATCAATGAGTCCCAGGTTCGATCCTGGTCAAGGGCACATACCTTGATTGCGGTTCGTCCCCGGCCCTGGTCAGGGTCGTGCAGGAGGCAACCAATCGATGTGTCTCTCTCACACTGATGTTTTTCTCTCTCTCTTTCTCCCTCCCACTCTGTCTGAAAATAAATGGGAAAATATCCTCGGGTAAGGATTTAAAAAAATAGAATTTTTTTCCCAGAGAACTTTCTAATTTGTGTTGATGAATTCCAGGCTCAGTCGGGCTTGGTATCGTGAATGAAGAAGATACAAACCTGAGAGTTGTCAGTGGTCAATTTCTCATATGTGGACAGGGTGCAAAGACAATCAGCTTATAGCAAAAGAGAAGAAAGTAACATTTAAGGAAGTAAAAGCAAAGAGACAGAGTCCTCAGTGTCTGTTCCCAGGCTGCGCTCTGCCCTGGGGTTCTATAGGCCATTTCTGAATCCTTGTAAGAACTCTTTGCTTAAGCTGCCTTCATTTATGTGTTTCTTGTGTCCAACAAACACATAAAGACTACTGATATGTAAGAGTGCTTAGCATGGTGCCTTGGAATAGTAAGCCCGGGATGAGTGACAGTTGTTACTATCACCCCTCATATTAGAGATAAAAAAGTTGAGGCAGAGAGATTAAATAATTTGTCTTATGTTACACAGCTCTTTAGTGGTAAATCCAGTCTGGAGTCCAGGCCTCCTGTCACCTAGACCTGAGTTCTGTTCTGTTTATAGTTTGAAATTGAAATAAAACGTTTGGAATAGTGCATGAGTAGATAAGTACCTATGACAATTAAAAGCTACACCTGGTTGGTGTAGCTCAGTGGTTGAGTGTCGACCCATGCACCAAGAAGTTGCTGGTTCTATTCCTGGTCAGGGCACATGCCCAGGTTGCGAGCCCGATCCCCATTAGAAGGTGTGCAGGAAGCAGCCAATGGATTTCTATCTCTCCTTCCCTCTTCCTTCTTCTCTCTCTAAAAATCCATAAAAAACATATATATATTTTTATCCTCACCGAGGACATATTTTCATTTTTTTGTAAAGTGGGAGGGAGAGAGAGAGAGAGAAACATCAACGTGAAAGGGACACATCTAGTGGCTGCCTAACGCACAACCCAACCAGGGCCGGGGACAAACTGCAACCGAGGTACGCGCCCTTAGCGGGAACCGAACCTGGGTCTCTCTGGACCGCAGGCCAACGCTCTAACCACTGAGCCAAACCGGCCAGGGCCATAAAAACATATTTTAAAAAACAAATAATTTAAAGTGAATCTTGATTTATCCATCACCCAGGACAAGAACTAGACAACTGGCTTCAGCTCAGAAGACCTTCCTGTGCCCCTTCCTGACATGTCTCCCACTCTCCCTGCCAGAGGAAACTAATGTCCTGGTTTTTTCAAAAATAGTTTTCCCATCTACGTATGCATACCTAAACCACATGATTTAGTTTTACTGTTTTGGAATTTTATATAAATGAAATTGTACTATACATGTTATTTTGTGATTTGTTTCTTTCTATACCATATTTGTGAGGTTTGTCCATGCTGTTATGTATAGCATTACAATTTATCCAAATACCGATAATGGGCATTAGGTTATTTCAGATTTTTGGCCAACAATATTACTATGAGCATCTTTGTTTGTACATCCTGGTGCATATGTGCAAGAATGACTCCTGGGTGTATACATAGGAGTGGACCAGCAGCATCTGAGAACTCCTCTGCCCTACATCCTTGTCATTTTGGGTTCTTTTCCATGCAGATGCCTGAGGCTTTGGATAAAGAAAGTACTGTGTAGTTCTATGGGGCACATGGTGGTTTAAAACACAATATCCTTCATCAAATAGTTAAACAGAGTTACCATGGGACAAGCAGTTCCACTCCTGGGTATCTACTCAAGAGAAATGAAAACTTATGTTCACACAAAAACTTGTACATGCATTTAACCAAAAGGTGCAAACAGCCCAAATGTTCATCAACTGATGAATGGATAAGCAAAATGTAGTGTATCCAAATAATGAGGTATTATTTAGAATAAAAAGGAATGAAACACTGATACATGCTACAACATTATGCTAAGTGACAGAAGTTAGACACATCTTATGTAATTCCACTTATATGAAATGTCTGTAATAGGCAAATTCATAGAGACAGAAAGTAGATCCATGATTGTCAGGCTGGGAGTGACTCTAATGGGTACAAGTGTCCTTTTTAAATTAAATTGATTGGGGTAACACTGGTTAATAACATTATATAAATTTCAGGTGTACAACTTTATAATACAACATCTGTATAGTCCATTGTGTGCGCATTACCCAAAGTCTAGTCTTCTTCTGTCACTATGTATTTGACCCCCTTTACCCTCTTTATCCTTCCCCAACTTCATTACCCCTCTGATAACCACCATACTGTTATCTGTGTTTATGAGTTAGTTTATTTTGTTTGTTCATTTGTTGCTTTTTTTAAAAAAGGATATTTACTAATTTTTTAAAGAAGATTTAAAAATTTTTTTATTGATTCTTTTAGAGTGAGAGGAAGGGAGAGAGAGCTAGAAACATTGATGTGAGAGAGAAACATGGATTGACTGCCTCCTTCACGCCTCCTACTGGGGATTGAGCCTGAAACCTGGGCATGCGCCCTGACTGGAAATCGAATGGGGACCTTTCAGTCCATGGGACGATGCTCAATCCACTGAGCCACACAGGCTGGGCTTATTTGTTGCTTTTTGTTTTATATCCCATATATGAGTAAAATAATATGGCTCTTGTCCTTTTCCATCTGATTTATTTCACTTAGTATGATACTTTCAAGGTCCATCCATGTTGTAGCAAAAGGTAGTATTTCAGCGTTTTATGGCTGGGTAGTATGTATTTATATATATATATATATATATATATATATATATATATACATAATCTCACATTTTTATCCAGTCATCTATTAAAGGTTGTTTCCATGTTTGATTATTGTGAATAATGCTGCAACAAACATAAGAGCACATACATCTTTATGAATAAGTGTTCTTACATTTTGGGGTAGGTATCCAGAAGAGGGATTGCTGGATTATATGATAGCTCTAGTCTTAATATTTTAAGGAACTTCCGTACTGTTTTCCATAGAGGCTGCATCAGTTTACATTCCCACCAGCAGTGAATGGGGATTCCTTTTTCTCCACAACCTCTCCAACACTTGTTATTTCTTGTCTTATTGATAATATCCTTTCTAACAAGTGTGAGGTGGTATTTCATTGTGGTTTTGATTTACATTTCCCTTATAACTAGTCAACTTGAGCATCTTTTCATATATCTGTTGGTTATTTGTATGTCTTCTTGGGAAACGTGTCTGTTTGGGTCCTCTGCCCATTTTCAAATTAGATTATTTTTTTGTTGTCATTGTTGAGTTGTGTGAGTTCTTTATGTATTCTAGATTAGCCCCTTATTGGAGGTATCATCTGCAAATATCTTCTCCCATTCAGTTGATTGCCCTTCTGTTTTGTTGATAGTGGTTTTTCTGTTGTTGTTTTGTTTGTTGTGCAGAAGCTTTTTAGTTTGATGTAGTTCTGTTCATTTATTTTTGCTTTTATTTCCCTTGTCTTTGGGGTCAACTTCACAAGAACTGGTCTGAGACCAGGGTCCATAAGTTTAGTACCTATGTTTTCTTTATTGTTTCAGGTCTTATAGTTAAGTCTTTAGTCAGTTTTGAGTTAATTTTTGTGTATGGTGTCAGATAGCAGTCTAGTTTAATTTTTTTGTTGTTGTTAATCCTCACTTGAGGCTGTTTTTCCATTGGTTTTTAGACAGAGGGGAAGGGGGGGAGGAGAAAAACATCAACATGAGAGAGACACATCGATTGGTTACCTCCAACTGGGACAGGGGGTTGAAACTGCAACCTAGGTATGTGTCCTTGACTGGGAATCAAACCTACAACCCTTCAGAGCGCAAGCCAATGCTCTAATCACTAAGCCAAACTGGTGAGGGTAGTCTAGTTTAATTTTTTTGCATGTGGCTTTTTAGTGTTCTCAACACCATTTATTGAAGAAGATTTTCTTTCTCCATTGTATATTTTTGGCTCTTTTCTTGAAAAATTGTTACTCATATATGTGTGGGTTTATTTCTGGGCTCTCAATTCTGTTCCATTGGTCTATATGTCTGTTTTTCTGCCAATACCATGCTGTTTTGATTATTGTAGCTTTGTAGTATAATTTGAAGTCAGGGGGTGTGGTACCTTTGGCTTTGTTCTTTTTTCTCAGGATTGCTTTGGCTGTTGGGGGTCTTTTGTGGTTCCGTACAAATCTGAGAAATTTTTTTGTTCTATTTCTGTGAAAAATACCATTGGAATTTGGGTGGGGATTACATTAAATCTGTAACAATATTAAATCTCTACCAGGTCACTTTTTTAAAAATACAATAACCTTACTCCACAATTACTTTTTTTTTTTTTTTTTAATCCTCACCCGAGGACATTTTTGCATTTTTTGTTCAGACAGAGCGGGAGGGAGAGAGAGGAAGAGAGAGAGAGAGAAACATCGATGTGAAGGGACACATCGAGTGGTTGCCACCCGCACGACCAACCAGGGCCGGGGACAAACTGCAACCGAGCTACATGCCCTTAGCGGGAACCGAACCCGGGTTTCTCTGTACCGCAGGCCGACGCTCTAACCACTGAGCCAAACCGGCCAGGGCGCACAATTACTTTTTTTAAAAATTAAATTTATTGGGGTAACATTGATTAATAATATTATATAAGTTTCAGCTGTACAATTTTCTAATACATCATCTGTACACTGCATTCTGTGCTGCTCACTACCTAAAGTCCAGTCTCCTCCTCTTACCATACATTTGATACCCTTTACCCTCTTCATCCTCCCCACAGCCTTCTACAGGGTTCCTTTTTGAAGTGATGAAAATGTTCTGGAATTAGGTAATGATGATGATCTCATAAGTTTGTGAATATACTCATACCTTATATGAGTGAATTTTATGGTATGTGAATTACATACATATTTATAAAGATGTAAATTAAAACACAGTTTCCTTATCATTCATTCATTCATTTATTCAAAACACATGCATTAAGCACCTAAGACATGTCAGTCATTCCTTAATACATTGTCGAGGAAAGAGTGGTCAGCGAATTAGAACCACTGTCAGGTAACAAGTAACACATTCAAGAGGGGTTATTGAGGAGAGTTGAATGGAGAGACTGCAGAAGTGTGGGCAGGGTAAAGAGATCTCTGGTGAAAGGGTAGTGAGGCACTTCCGGGTTGGCAACAGGTGGCAGCCATTCCCTCCAAGCCTCGGAGGGCAAGGAGAGAAGGTAGTTACCAGAACCCAGGCTGGTGCACTGGAGTGCCGCAGTGAGGGAGTCCCTACCCCACCATCCACTCTCCCGGGTCCTGCTTGGGGTTTGGGAGCTTGAGCAACACAGAGCCCATGTGTGAGCCTCCTTAGGCCTAGAGGAGGGGGGAGAAGGCTGGAGAGTGACTTTGGAGATGCAAATGGAGATTATCTATCCTCATGGACTTTACATGCAGAGAAACAGACAAACTAATTTCAAAACATGATAAACAGGCTGAGATGGAAGATGTGTGAGTGACGGCGAAGAACAGTTCAGATTTGGTGCCTGGGAAGGTCTTTCCAAGGAGAAGGTACTGTTTAGCTGGGTCCTGAAGGATTAGCCGCCTGGTGGTGAAGGTGCCATTTATGGAGAAGGGGAAGCCTGGAGGAGAATCAGCCCTGAGAGAGGAAATCAAGAACCCCCTCTGGGATATGGTAAGGATAGAACACATACAGACATTGAAAAGAAACAACTCAAGGCTGAGTGAGAAGCCATGGGGCTCACGGGCAGGCGATGGCTGTGGGCTGACACCCAGGCCTGCCACTCGGAAGCCGGACATGTGTGGACTGCACCCTCCCTGGAGGCTATACCAAGTGCTGGCACAACACATTGGCTCCGGGCCTGCCCGCCTGCTCACGCGTCTCCTTCCAGCGCTTATTGGGACTTCTGCCACGTCCCAAGTCCTCCCCTTACAAAGGCAAGAAGGGCCAGAGGAAGGGAGTGTCCTTTTGAACACCAGATGTGACACATGGCCTTAAATAGGCAAGAGCTCCCATCTAATAGCTGGGGTGGCCACAAAGAGGGACGTGGGCTTGCCAACCATGAAGAGTCCAAAATCTACTTAGAAAAGCACCCAGGCCCTGAAGCACCCAGAGGGAGAAGCAGGCCCAACAGCCTGGCTGGTGACAAATCAAGAAAGCCTGAAAGGGCACTGAGTCTATGACCAGCACATTCCTCCTCACCTGGTGGGTCTTGTGGCATCAGCCAGAGCCCACCTCCGGGCGCTTCTAGCCTGCACAACTTGGCACTTCTCAATATTTTCTTCCACAGAGGTCTCTCCCCTCTGGCTCCCTGCCCAGCCAGTTGCCCACAGACTGGAAAACAAAGGCTCACTGCCTTCCCTGGAGACCTGGGCTTAAGGGATGGGCCCTGGGCAGGCTGGGCGGATGCTCTGTTGATTTTTTTTCCAAGTGCAGAGAATGTGACAGCCAATTCCTGTTGGAAATGGCTTTTGTTTTCTTTGGAGCACAAAGCACTTTTCCTTTCTCGTGATTGTTTCAGTTCAGGTCATGTTTAGGATGGAGATGATTCGCTAACCTAATTGCATGCCTTCCAGCTCCGTAGTACTTAACCTTTTGGGGCACAAATCCTATTGCAATCCTGATAAAAACTACAGACCCTCTCCCTAAACACACACACACAGACACACACACAGACTCACACACACACACACACACACACACACACACACATTTAACATTTACTATTAATCCTATTAAGATCCCCTAGGTTAAGTAGGTTGAGTCCTTCCTACCCTTTCACCCCCTTTGTCCTCCCTGCTTTCTTTTCTGTCTGAATTTTAAAACTCCCTTTCTTTAGCACTTCTCAGGGGCCAGCATTTCTTGCTTGGCTCCTGCCTGAATTAATCCCATGTGTCCAGACGCTGAGGAGCAGGAGCCCTCACTGGATTCGGATTGCCTCTGTTTTAAAGGCTCTAGTCCAGTGGTGCTCCAGTTTTTTGAGCCGCAGAATATCCCAGTGGGATTTGTAAAACCTTGGTGTGATCTGTGCCTCCTTATCACGAAGGGGCTGTGCTGCGAGACTCTCGGCAGATTCTAGAAGAGGTGGCGCAGCTTTGGATGAGACTAGGGAGACAGGCGTCTGGTTTTGTTCAATTCCAGAAGCAAGTCACTTTGCCAAAAATGCCAAAAATAAAAGGACTGTCTAGACACTTACATATTAGAAGCTCTACAACGAAGAGAGACCATCCTAAAGACCATTGAGTTATGCTTAAATGGTGACACAAAAGTTTATTTATTTAACAAACATATATTGTGTGCCTGCGAGGGGCTGGGCAGTGTTCTAGGTCCTGGGGTCCATGGCGAATAAGACAGACAAAGCAGCAGAGAATTCTACACAGAGACAAATGCAAGGATGAAAATGAAATTAGGTGAAGTGAGAGATGTAATGGTGGTAGGGACTTGATCAGAGAAGGTATCTCTGAGAAGGTGACATTGGAGCTGAAACACGAACATTGAAAAGGAAGCATCCTTTTGAGGGAGGAGAGCTCCAGGGGGAGGGAACAGCTGCAAAGGCCCCGAGACTGGAACATATTGGCCTGTTTAAGGAAAAGAAAAGCACGTGTGGCTGGCACAGAGTCAGGGATGGGGGAGGTAGGAGGTGAGATGGGAGAGGTCACGTTGGGCGTTGCAGGAAAGAATGGAGGGTGTAAATAGAGCAGGTGTATGATGGGATCTGATTTGCATTTTTAGAGCTGGCCTCTGTGGAGAGAAGGGCCTCTGGGAGACCACGAGCAGAAGTTGGCGCTGGGGCCAGCTTGAGCAGTGGTCCAGGTGAGTGGGTGATGGTGGCTGGGACCTCTTGGGTGGTGGTACAGATGGAGAGACAGGGACCATCTGGTGCAAAATATGTTAGAATGCACTGAGGTTAAGACCCAGTGGAAACTTTACTACATTTTGTAAGAGCCAGAGTTACAGTGTTCCTGCCAGTCCCACTGTTCCTGTTTGTGCCCTTCCAGGAAAAAAACAATAACAAAGATACAAATCCTTCTAAGAGAAAGCTGCTTGGCTGTTCTTATCTCCGTAGGACGTTAATCTCCTTGGCAGGCAAAAGGAGGGAGGAAGGGCTGGTATGTATTAAGTGCCAACTGCATACCTTGATCTCAATAACCCTGTATAGCTCATGTTAATGCTCTTAGTCTTTTTTTCTTTTGAAATGAGGAAACTGAAGTTCAGAGAGGTTAGGTAAATTGCTCAAGGTCACATAGTTAGCAAGTGACAGATCTGGGATCCAAACTCAATTCTGATTACAATTCTTACTACATCATCCCTGACTGGTGAAACCAGGTGAGCACATTGAGGAGGCCTTAAGGACCCCAAGGCTCCCGAGGCTCCCAAGGTTTTAGCTTCTCCTTGGATGAAAATGGTCTCCATTGGGGGGTCCATTGACTTTTCCAGACCATGGTAGCAGGGGGCAGGGGTGGGTTATGTTGAGGGCAGTGATGTTCTGACCTGAAACTCAGAGAGTGAATGAGGATGGCTGGCCCTGGAGAGGGAGGGTATTGTGGTGTTGAGGTGTCAAGCCTGCACCAAGTAAAATCTTAGTTAAGATCCCTGGCAGGTTTGGCTCAGCAATTAGAGCATCGGCCCGCAGACCAGAGAGTCCCAGGTTCGGTTCCTGCTAAGGGCATGTGCCTCGGTTGCAGTTTGTCCCTGGCCCAAACCACTTGATGTGTCTCTCTCACATCGATGTTTCTCTCTCTCTCTTCCTCCCTCTCTCCCTCCTCTATCTGAAGATAAATGCAAAAAGAAAAAAAAATGTCCTTGGGCGAGGATAAAAAAAAAAGAATAATGATTTAAGACATTACTTAATGGCCAGAAGATTTAATGATCCCAGAGAATCTAATGGAGAAAGGAGTCTGCGTCTTGAGATAAACAGGCTCATTAGTGGAAATCAGGGTGAAAGCCATCAGGATAACTGGAAGGCAGAATCTTTGCCATCTGTTTGACTCTTTTGAGCTGAGAGGCTGATGGTGTTTACCAATGTGTCATGGAGGTGCACAAAGACCCTGACAACAAAGAAATTCTGTGCCAGAAATTCTGCCCTTGCTGCTCTGTGGTCAGTTGCTTGGTAGGAGGGCTCCCTCTATTTCCAGCTAAACCTCTGGCCTGTCCCTCCAGCAGCTGCAGAACTGTATGTCACCCAGGACTCCTCTGAGTCTCAGGTCTTTCAGAGCAACCCAGAAGGGAGTAGGCCTTGCGGGTGCCACCTGTCCTGACTGCCCGAGACTATCTCAGCAACATTCCCCATGAGTGCACGTAGGAAAAGCAACCTGTCACACCCAGGGTGACACCCAGTATTACAACAAGGAGCCTGATATTGTGTTTCTTTTGGATTGCAAGCTCCATGCAGGAAGGACTGTCTTTTTTCCCCCCTCATTATCATGTTTGCTGTGCTTAAATTAACTGAGGTGGACTTATAGACACTGCCCGTGTCCTCCAGGACTTGGCATTTCAGATGGTGTGATAAGCCCATCCAGAGGAAACCAAGGCATCAAGAACAGTGTATTTTGGACTTCCGGTCAAGACGGCTGCGTAGGTAAACGCGATATCGCATCCTCCCACAACCACATCAAAGTTACAACTAAACTACAGAACAACCATCATTCAAAAACGCCTGAAATCGCCCTGGCCGGTTTTGCTCAGCGGTTAGAGCATCGGCCTGCAGTCCGGAGAGACCCGGGTTCAGTTCCCGCTAAGGGCGCGTACCTCGGTTGCAGTTTGTCCCCGGCCCTGGTTGGTCCTGGTTGGTCGTGCGGGTGGCAGCCACTCGATGTGTCCCTTCACGTCGATGTTTCTCTCTCTCTCTGTTCCTCTCTCTCCCTCCCACTCTATCTGTACAAAAAATGGAAAAAATATCCTCGAGTGAGGATAAAAAACAAAAACAAAAAAAACCCGCCTGAAATCAAGCTGAATGGAAGTCCTACAACTACGGAATTAAAGCAGCAGCCACATCCAGACTGGTAGGAGGGGTGGAGGCGCGAGGGCCGGTGGCTAGAGGGGCTGGTCCCACACCCATGTGTGGCAGATAAAAATCAGGAGGACACCTCGGCTGGGAAGGTTCTTCCTGAGGACTGAGGGATCCCTGTCCCACACCAGGTGCCCCGCTCAGGGTTCCAGTGCCAGGCAGAGAAGTTCCCATAACTTCTGGCTGGAAAAACCAGCGGGAACTGAGGCTCAGGGAAGCTGAAGCGGCTGGAGCCCCAGGCAGCTCCTTAAAGGGCCCGCGCGCACACTTATCAGACTCTCTCCCTCTAAGCTTGGAGGGGAGGCAGCTCGAGGGGCACCAGAGACATAGAGGGAAGAACTGAGCTGTTTGGCACTGGAGCAAGGGCTGGAGGGGGACTTTCTCCGGGACAAATGTGCTGTCAGAGGCCTTTGTTCCTTTGGTGAGCCCTTCACGGGGGCGGCAGACAGTCTCCATATCTGGGACTCCAGCAACCTGGCTCACACTGGTAGCCCCGCCCTGGTGACTCCCTGAGGCCCCTCCCCACCCAACTTTCAGGCCCACCCAAGCTGTTGGCACTTGCTTCACCATAGGATTGGCCTGTCTTGGACCCTGCTTCAGGTTTTTCCTAAATTCTTTCAAACGAGCAGCATTTGGTCTCAGATAGCCCTATACCGCTCGTTAAGTAATACACAGAAACAAACACAGGGAGGCAGCCAAAATGAGGAGACAAAGAAACAGGTCCCAAATGAAAGAACAGAACAAAACCCCAAGAAAAGAACTAAGCGAAATGGAGATACGCAACTTAACAGATGCTGAGTTCAAAATACTGCTTATAAGGATGCTCAGTGAACTCAGTGAGAACCTCAGTGAACTTAGTGAGGGCCTCAAGAGCATAAAAAAGGACAAGTCAGAATTGAAGGAGGCATTAACTGAAATAAAGAATAATTTACACAGATTCAATAGTAGAGTACGTAAATCCAAGAAGCAAACCATCGATTTGGAATATAAGGAAGCAAAAAAGACCCAATCAGAACAGCAAAAAGAAAAAAGAATCCAAAAAAATGAGAATAGTGTAAGGAGCCTCTGGGACAACTTCAAGCATGCCAACATTCGCATCTTGGGGGTGCCAAAAGGAGAAGAGCGAGAACAAGAAATCGAAAACCTGTTTGAAACAATAATGGCAGAAAACTTTCCTAACTTGGTGAAGGAAACAGACATACAAGTCCAGGAAGCACAGAGAGTCCCAAACAAGATGAACCCCAAGAGGCCCACACCAAGACACATCATCATCAAAATGCAAAAGGTTCAAGACAAAGAGAGAATCTTAAAAGCAGCAAGAGAAAGGCAGCTAGTTACCTACAAGGGAGTTCCCATAAGGCTGTCAGCTGATTTCTCAAAAGAAACTTTGCAGGCCAGAAGGGAGTGGCAAGAAATATTCAGAGTGATGGAAAGCAAGAACCTACAACCAAGATTACTCTATCCTGCAAAGCTGTCATTTAGAATCGATGGCCATATAAAGAGTTTCCCAGACAAGAAAAAGTTAAAGGAGTTCATCACCACCAAACCATTATTATATGAAATGATGAAGGGTCTTTTTGAAGAAAAAAGATAAAATATGTGATCAAACAAAATGGCAATGAATACATATCTATCGAAAATGGAATCTACAAACAAAATGAACAGGTAGAACAGAAACATTCTCATAGATACAGAGAACATTTTGTTGGTTGCCAGATGGGAGGGGGTTTGGGGGAAGGGGTGAAAAAGGTGAAGGGATTAAGAAGTACAAATTCATTGCTAGACTGACAAACCTCAAAGGGAAAGGGGGTTGGGGGGGTGGAAAGAAATAAACCAAAGAACTTATATGCATAACCAATGGACACAGACAATAGTGTGGGAAAATGCAGGAGGGGCGGCGGGACAGGGGACGAGGGGGTTAATGGGGGAAAAATAAGGAACATCTGTAATACATTCTACATTCAACAATAAAGATTAAAAAAAAATACTTATGGACAAAAAACAAAAACATTTTATCCCTTGTAAATATATAAGGAAATTAAAAAACAACAACAACAACAAACAGTATATTTTGGAATCAGATGGATCTAAATTCCAGAGGAGAGAGTGAAGCCTGGGTTTCCTCCACTGTAAAAGGAGATGATGAGGCACCTTGTAGCAGGCAGCTGGCTGTAGGAGTCAATGAGGTGATGAATTTAGTTGCTTAGCAGAGAGCCCAGCACGTAGCAACCCTCAGAGCGAGTACACAACACTCCTGCAGCCACCCCAGTGCCCTGCGAGGTGCTTGGTGTTTCAACGAGGACTCAATTTCTTTTTTTTACTGTGACCCACATTATCACCCAATAATGTGTATGCATATGTGTACTTTTATTTTTTATTTTTTTATCCTCACCCGAGGACATTTTTCCATTTTTTGTTCAGATAGAGTGGGAAGGAGAGAAGAGAGAGAAACGTCGACATGAGAGAGATACATCAAGTGGTTGCCACCCACACAACCCAACCAGGGCTGGGGACAAACCTCAACCGAGGCACGTGCCCTTAGCGGGAACCGAACCTGGGTCTCTCTGGACCGCAGACCGATGCTATAACCACTGAGCAAAACCGGTCAGGGCTGCATATGTGTACTTTTAAATATAACTGAAATGCAAGTTTTATGAAATAATACTCTTAGTATATATGCTGAACTCTTTTTTTTTTTTTTAATGCTGTAGGGAACTTATGGGGGTGATGAGCAGGGTCTGTGTTTTGATTAGGGTGGTGTAGCCTGAGGGTCTTTGTCAAAATCATTGAACTCTACATTAAAATGGGTGCATTTATTGCAGGGAGGCGTTGTCAGAGGCCTCCTGGAGAGGCAAGGGGGAAAAATCCTGGAGCTTTAGGAGCCTTTTTTTCTAGCTCTTATCAACAGAAAGGAATGACGATGTCACTGATAGGATAAAGTGTCTAGACATGTGTGAAAGCAGACTGCAGAGCATAGGCTCCTGCGCCCCTGTTTATATGCAGTATTACATGCGATTGTCCATAACAAATCTAAGTCTGGGAGGATTCTCACTAACCTGCCAATAATAACCTTCAGGGAAAGGAATCTCACTGTCTGCTGTTAGATTTTTTTTTTTTTTTAACAACTGTATGCAATTTGTATAATTTAAAAAGGTGTATTTTAAATTTATTTTAAATCCATTTTAAAATAGGTGATACATTCACATGGAAAAATTTCCCTCCCATTTTTGTCCTCATCATCTGCAGAGACACTTACTCCCCATGCTATAGGTAAGTAATGTTCCTAATTTCGTATGTATTCCTCCAGAATTTATGCATATCTAAATGGATTTATATAGAGATTCTTTCTTTTTTTTTTTTTTATTTTCACCCGAGGACATTTTTTCATCTTTTGTTCAGGTAGAATGGGAGGGAGAGAGAGGATGAGAGAGAGAGAGAAACATCGACGTGAAAGGGACACCTCGAGTGGCCGCCACCCACACGACCAGGGCCGGGGACAAACTGCAACCGAGGTACGTGCCCCTAGCAGGAACCGAACCCGGCTCTCTCTAGACTGCAGGCCGACGCTCTAACCGCTGAGCACAACCGGCCAGGGCTGTATAGAGATTCTTAATTCAACTTTTTTGAGCTCTAGCTCATACTCAATGATTAGACATAAAGGCTCTGAAGATTTCCCATGGTCAAACACATCAGTAGGTGACTAATGGGCATGAGCTACAGACTTCCAAAGTGGGGAGGACTTTTAAATATCATATATGTAAACCAGTAATTGATAATGCTCATTATATAGAAGCCAAAATGCAATAAAAAGAAAAATCACCCAAATCTTTCCAGCCCAGAATAACAACAATTAACATTAATTGAACATTATTCTGGACCAGTGATGGCCAAGAGAACTTTCTGCAGTAATGGAAATGTGATTTCTGTGCTATTACAATAACCACTATCTACATATGTCTATTGAGTGCTTGAAACGTGGCAAGTGCAATTGAGGACCTGAATTGTTTCTTTTATTTTAATTTTAACTTAAATATAGACAGCCATGTGTGTCTGGTACCTCCTGTAGTGGACAAGGCAGCTCCAGCCCCTTCTCGGTGCACATATACACGTGGAGGGATGAAGAGAGGCTGGGGATGCAGGCCATTTCGGTATTGCCTGCCAAATGCCTCATAAGTGTGATTACTAATCAGCCTGGGAATTCTACTTTCAGGAATTATCCTAAAGAAACAGTTATGAATTTGCTCAAAATCTAGCTCTGAGAGTGTTTATTAATATGAAAAACTGGAACATTGCAGGAAAATATTTACCGACATGGGAATACATTCACAACTGTCTCTTAAGTAAAAGCCAGGTTACAAACCAGGAAGATTTCATTAAAACATAAAAATAAATAGTCCAAAATGTTATATTTCTAATTGCTCAGTACCTGGCAGGCACTCCACCAATATGTGTTAAATGAATGAGTGAATCTAATAACAGCAGTGGGCGGTGAAATTATGAGTGATTTTATATTCTCTGCTCCTTTGTTTGTATTTTCTAACTTTCTATGGTGAACACATATACCTTTGTAAAAAGAAAAAAACATGCATTGGAAACATGTGTGTTGCTAGGTCATACTATTTCAGAGCTGGAAGGAACTTTGGAGACAAAGGCACACATGGCTGGTTAATGGCAGAAACCCAGATTTCTCAACTACACACAAACATCTTCCAGAGCCAAGGAGAAAAGATTGCTGGATTGTCTCTTGTCCTGGATTATCCCTGGCCAGGACAAAGTCTCTCAGTGTGACAATTCAGGAGTGCATTTAGAGAGGAAAAAACAAAGGGGATTAATGTTCCTCAACAGGACACAAAACATCGTGAAAAATCTCAGCAGCAAAACTAGGGGCATTGAAAACTTTGCTCCAGCTGGGCCTGCCTCTCCCAAATTGCCCTCAGTTGTGACTCTGGCAGAGACACCCTCCAGGACTCCCTGTCCAGCCAATGGGTGGGACAGAAGTTTCTGTCCCTTGAAGGGGGAAGTTTCCTGGTTGTCCCCATGTTTTGGCTCTTCTTCAAAGCCTATTCTTTTTCAGAATTCTTAACTGAATCCCTAAGTCGCTACCTTAGTTGTCCTTTCTTTTTATTCAGCCTTGCTTTTGGTGTTCGTGTTCAACATAAGAACTTTATTATATGAAATGTTTATCGCCACTAAATAGCTCTTAGTTCCGAGACTCCGTTCATTTTATGACATTTTTTTTTTTTTTAGTACTGACGCTATGCACCCATGGATACAGAAACGTACAAAAAAGTATTTACTCAAGAGAAATGAGAACATATACCCACAAAAAGACTAGACTTGTACAAAAATGTTGACCGCAGCTTTAGTCACAGTGGTCCCAACTGGTAACAACCCAAATGCCCATCAACAGGTGGGCAGACAAACAAGCTGTGGAATAGGCATTCAGTGGACTACCACTCAGCAATGAAAAGTCACGATGAAATACTGATATTCACAACAGTATGGGTGAACCTAAAATACATTATACTCAATAAAAGAAGCCAGGAAGCCCGGCTGGTGTGGCTCAGTGGTTGAGTGTCAACCCATGCATCAGGAAGTCGCCAGTTTGGCCCTGGCCGGTTTGGTTCAGCGGTTAGAGCGTCGGCCTGCGGTCTGGAGAGACCCGGGTTCGGTTCCCGCTAAGGGCACGTACTTCGGTTGCAGTTTGTCCCCGGCCCTGGTTGGTCGTGCGGGTGGCAGCCACTCGATGTGTCCCTTTCACGTCGATGTTTCTCTCTCTCTCTCCCTCCCACTCTATCTGTACAAAAAATGGAAAAATGCCCTCGGGTGAGGATAAAAAAAAAAAAAAAAGAAGTCGCCAGTTTGATTCCCGGTCAGGGCACATACCCAGGTTCTGGGCCCGATCCCCAGTGGGAGGTCATGCAGGAGACAGCCAATCGATGTTGTCCCATCAATGTTTCTCTCTCTCTCCCTCTCCCTTCTTCTCTCTCTCAAATCAATAAAGAAAAATAATTTTAAAAATAATAAGCCATGAAAAAAAAGAGTGCAAACAGTGTGATTCCATTTATATGACATTTTAGAACACAGAAAATTAACCTAAGGTGAAAAAAATCAAAACAGTCATTGCCTCTGGATAGGTGAGTGGAGGTTACTGGATAAGAAGGGATCAAGAACAGTGGGAGAAGGACATGCTCTAAATTGTGAAGGCCTATGTGTTACACAGCTGGACCTGCTTGTTATATTGTGTAGCCTAACATGTGCAGGTTTTAACATGTGCTACTTTTACCTAAAGAAAGGGGCGGGGGGGTGGGGGGTGGAACATGAGAAAATAGTAATGCCATAGAATAGGAGTGGGAAGTGGGTAGAGGTATAGATGAAACAAGAAGGGCAGAATGTTTGCCCTGACTGGTGTGTCCAGTGGTTAGAGTGTTGGCCCTTGCACCAAAGGGCCGCAGGTTTGATTCCCAGTCAAGGGCACATAGCTAGGTTTCAGATTTCATCCCTACTTTTATCAGGGCACATGCAGGGGGCAACCAATCAATCACATCTATGCATCTTTTTCACATGGATACTTCTCTTCCTCTGTCCCTCTGTCCCTCTCTCCCCCTTTCCTTCCCTCCTTCTCTTCTACTCTCTCTAAAAATCAATGAAAAAAATATCCTCAGGTGAGGATTAACAACAAAAAAGAATGGCAGAATGGGTATGTTATGCTCTTTACTTTGTGTATGTTTGAAATGTTCCACAATGAAACAAAAAAAACCCAGAAACTCAAACCCGTTATTTGTCCAGCTGATAATTTGAGGAGCTCTAATAAAGGGACTATTTATAAAGGTATATTTAGTGTGGAGAAACCACAAAGGTTGTACGTAATGACTTCCTTCCAAAGAGTACAATATGGAAAATGTGAGCGAGGAATGGTGGTGGGGGGAGAAAGAGTAACTCTATAGTGGGGAAATCTGATACTACCTCAACCAAAGGATTGAGGCCAATATCAACAGTCATAAGTCATGTTGGTGGTATGTATCCTTGATATGATGTGATGAAAATGGCACTTGAACTATGTGATCTTTCTCCCCACAATACATAACCTCAGTCTCATCACGAGAAAAATGTTAGACAAGTTGCAATGGAGGGCATCCTGCAAAGTACTTGACCAGTCCCCCTCAAAACTGTCAAGGCTGGGCATCAAAAGTCACAATCAACAGAGTGAAAAGGCCACCTACAGACTGGGATAGAGTATATGCAAATCATATATCTGATAAGGGGTTAACATGTAGAACATATAAAGAATTCTTATGCCTCAACAACAACAAAAACCTGATTAAAATATAGACAAAATACTTGAATAGCAATTTCTCCAAAGAAAATATGCAAATTACCAATAAGCACATGGAAAGGTAACATCACTAATCATCAGGGAAATGCAAATCAAAACCACAATAAGATATAACTGCACACCCATTAGGATGGTTACTATTTTTTAAAAATTACAAATGTTGACATGAATGTTAAGAAACTGGAACCCGCCCTGGCCGGTTTGGCTCAGCGGTTAGAGCGTCGGCCTGCGGTCCCGAGAGACCCGGGTTCGGTTCCCGCTAAGGGCACGTACTTCGGTTGCAGTTTGTCCCTGGCTCTGGTCGGTTGTGCGGGTGGCAGCCACTCGATATGTCCCTTCACGTCGATGTTTCTCTCTCTCTCTGTTCCTCTCTCCCCCTCCTACTCTACCTGAACAAAAAATGGAAAAATGTCCTCGTGTGAGGATAAAAAAAAAAAAAAAGAAACTGAAACCCTAGTGTACTGTTAGTAGAAATATAAAATGATACAGCTGCTGAGAAAAACAGTATGGTGGTTCCTCAATTACTATATGATCCAGCCATTCCATTTCTGGGCATATTTCCAAAACATTTGAAAGAAGAGTCTCTAAGAGGTATTTGTGTACTTATGTTCACAATAACCCAAGGCAGAATGAACCCACATGTCATGTCTGTCAATGGATGAATGGATAAACAAAATATGGAATATACATACAACATACATGCGTGAAACTTGAGGACATTATGCCAGTCACAGAAAGACAAATACTGTATGATTCTACTTGTGTGAAATATCTGAAGTAGTCAAATTCATAGAAACAGAACATAGGACAGTGGTTACCAGGGACTGGGGAGAGGGGAAAAAGATGAGTTGTTTAATGAGTGTAGAGTTTCAGTTTTACAAGATGAAAATGTTCTGGAGATCTGTTGTACAATAGTGAGTGTACTTAGAGCACTACTGATTATACACTTAAAAATGACTAAAATGGGCCCAGCTTGTGTGGCTCAGTGGATTGAGCATCGTCCCATGGACTGAGAGGTCCCAGTTCAATTCCTAGTCAGGGCACATGTCCAGGTTGTGGGTTCAATCCCCAGTAGAGGGTGTGCAGGAGGGAGCTGATTGATGTTTCTCTCTCACATTGATGGTTTTCTCTCTCCCTCCCTCTCTCTCTAAAAAATCAATAAAAACATTTTAAAAAATGATTAAGATGGTAAATTTTATCATGCATATTTTACCACAATTTTAAAAATCTGTCAAGATCATCAAAAAGAAGGAAAATCTGAGAAACTATCATAGTCAGAGGAGCCTAAGGAGACATGATGACTACATGTAATGTTGTATCCTGGAGACAGGATGACTACATGTAATGTCATATCCTGGATGGAGTCCTGGAACACAAAAAGGACATTAGGTAATCTAAGGAAATCTGAATAAACTATGGACCATAGTTAATAATGACATATTAACACTGGTGCATTCATTGTTGCAAAATACCACACGAATATATGCTGTTAATAGGGAAAACTAGACTTGGGATAAATGGGAACTCTGTTTTTTGTTGTTGTTTTCATCATTGTACCTTTTGACCATCATTATCCATTTTGCCCAACCCCACCCCCCACTTCTGGCAGCCACCAATCTATTCTCTGTATCTATGAGTTGGTTTTTGTTTGTTTGTTTCTTTTTTTAGATGTTACTTATGAGTGAGATCATACATTATTTGTCTTTCCGTATTAATGAAGAAATAGAAAACCTGAACAGACTGATTACTAGTAAGGAGATTGAATCAGTAATCAAAAACCTCCCAACAAACAAAAGCCCAGGACCAGATGGCTTCACTGGTGAATTCTTCCAAACATGCAAAGAAAAATTAATGCCAATCTTTTTCAAACTCTTCCAAAAAATAGAAGAGGAGGGAATGCTTCCAAACTCACTTTATGAGGCCGGCATTACCCTGATACCAAAACCAGACAAGGATTCCACAAGAAAAGAAAATTATAGGTCAATATCCCTGATGAACATAGATATTAGCAAACCAAATTCAATGTGATCAAATGGGATTTATTCCAAAGATGCAAGGATGGTTCAACATATGTAAATCAATCAACAGAATAAACCACATTAACAAAATGAAGGATAAGTCATGTGGTCATCTCAATATATGCAGCAAAAGCATTCGACAAAATTTAACATCTATTTATGATAAAAACTCAACAAAGTGGGTGTGGAAGGAGTATACCTCAACATAATAAAGGCTACATATGACATAACTAACATCCTCCTCAATGGTAAAAAACTAAGAGCTTTTCCTCTAAGATCAGGGATAAGATAGGATAGTCAACACTTTCCACTTTGATTCATCATAACATTGAATTGTTCTAGCCAAAGCAATTAGAAAACTTCTGCATTATCTTCATAATTCTTCTGTAAATCTAAAACCATTCTACAAAATAAAGTCTATAAAAAGAAAATAATAACCTAGGCTTTACCCTGAAGGAATGTAGTGGCTGGGGGCATGAACTCTGAGTTGATCAACTGGGTTCAAACCCTGGTTCCACCATGACCTGGCAGTGGGCCCTTGAGGGAGTGACACAACCTCTTGAATGGACAGTTTCTTCTTCAGTGAAGTGAGGGGTAATATTAGGACCTACCTCACTCGGGTGCTGTGAAGACTAAATTAGATACCCCATATAAAGTGTTCAGCACCACTAGGACTGGTTGTAAATGCTTCCTCTGAGAGTTAGAAATCTAGGCAGATAATACCGTGGTTGAGAGCATGCATTTCAGAGCCAGGCACTCTGGAGTCAAACCCTGGTTCCTCCAGTGTCTATTTATAAAGTGGTGGGCCAGTCACTTGGACTGAGCCTCAGTTTCCTTAACTGTAAAATGGGATGATCAATGCCCACCCAGGAGGGTAGTTGGGAGGATTGGATGAGCACAATGTGTGCCAAAGGTAAGCATTTGATCAGTCAGTGGGAGCTGTGGGAGGAAAGCAGATGTTTAGTACTAGTCCAGGGGAGAAGCAAATAAAACTGTCTGGGTGGCTAAGAAGGCTTTCCCAAGGAGGCTGCAGAAAGGGGCCGGCTCTGGCTTCAGGCTGAAGCTGCTGAGGGGCCCCAGGGTCCTGTATGACCTGCTCCTCCACTCTGTGAGGTCCTCCCAGGTCTCCAGTTTTGGAACAAAGCCTCAGTCTGCTGTTCTGCCACTGTTCTCTGTCTAAACTCTGATTAGGCCCTTATCTCAGTGGCTTTGCCCTGCTTGGCTGCCTGTCACTTTCAATTCCATTCCAGGGCTTTCATCCTGCCCTCAGTGTCCCTGAGTATGAGGTTCTGGGACATGGAACCTGGTCTCTATCGTCCTTAGTTCCCACAATCCTGAGCACTGTGTCTGGAACACATAGCTTCTTACTCCATGGCTGCTGATCAGAATAAAACTATTATTAAACTAACTTCCGGGCCTTGATGATTTCAAGGTTCTGTGAAACACTAGCCCACTTTCCACTCAGAAATGCCTCCTCTCTCTGGATTCCTTGGCCCCAAATTCTATGATTAGAGCTTCATTGCTTTGGTTTAAGGCAAATCTGGACCTTGTACCTAATAAAAATGCAACATTGTGTATCCATCAGAGTCCTTGCAGGAAACAGAAGGGCACTCAAAAGGGTTTAACTGAAAAACAAAATAAGGCGATTAGTACAGGACTATCTACAGTGAAGTGGGCAGGATGGAAGGAACCAGCAAGGATGGAAGGGCGCCCTGGGACTTGGACAGCAGGCAGCTGGTAGCAGCATGCTAGGGTGGCAGGGCCAAAGGGAGTCCAGTGAGAGCTGAGCTCTGGAGAAGCCTCCTTGAGGGGAACAAAGGCTGTAGAGATGCAGCCACAGCCGTGTGGGGCGAGGCTGCAGCGGACTGAAATATGTCCACGTTCCCTTTCTTGCCCTCAGGTCTCCTGGCAGGGTCCCCCGCTGGTCAAACCCAACTGGAAGCCAGAGGATGAAGGGGCCTGGTGATGCGGTCCTCAGGGGTCAGCATCCCAGGAACCTGGATTGGGGTGGAGGAGCAAATGGAGACTAAGCCTTCAGAGGGGGCATAGAGTCTTCTCAGTCATGTGCAATTCACTGTAAATAAAGGCATCAGATCCTTTAAGAAGAGGAGAGAAAGGAGACTAGGAATCAGGGTCTGGAAGAGTTAGAAAGAAGAGCGTCACTGATGACTGGGGAAATGTTACCCCTCCCAGTAAATAACGACAAACCTGGCCTGTTTCCAGTGGTGGCTCTGGAGTTTCCATTTGGGGCCGTAGTCTGGATGATGGGAAACCACCGATGTGTAAGCGAACACCAGGCCTTCACTTAGATTTGAGAGCTAGGGGATGTGCTGATGAGGATTGCGGGGCTTGAAGTCTCTGCAGCTCAGCCATCCCTTCAGCTCCTGAGCAAATCTTTGCCACTGTAGAACTGCTAAAGCCTCAGAGATGCTAAAGTGTGCTGTGGTCCTGAGTTTTGGGAGATGTGACCTATGATCTGGGAGATGTCCTTGACCACAGGAGCCCCCTTACCCTCCTTCCTTGGGACTAGGCACTACTTTGTGGGAACTGCATGGATTTGGTAAATTATATTCAACCCTGGGTTTGGGAAGGAAGAGAAAAATAAGACCTGTGGCTAAGGCGACAAGAGGGGCAGAATGAGGCTCTCTTGGGTCTAGGAGGGGTCAGGGATCAAAGAGAGCCTCACTACTCAAAGTGGAGTCCAGGGACCAGGAGCATCACCAGCAGGCTTGTTGGAAATGAAGACTCTTCAGTTGCACAGGGTACCTATTGAATCAGGACTTGCATTTTCATAAGACCCCTAGGTGATTCTGATGAATCGTGTAGTTTAAAAAGCACTGCTCTAATCCACCTGCTCAGGGAAGCCTGCCTGCTTATTTCCCTTCAGATCCTTTTGATGTTCAGAACATTCAACAAACACCGAGTCCATGCCTAACACTGAGGATACAAAAATTAATGGCAGATAGAGGAACAAACAGGAAACTTCAGCCCATTGTGGGAAATGCTAAAATAAGGATGCTGTGTGGGGTGGAT
Source organism: Molossus molossus (assembly GCF_014108415.1). Taxonomy (NCBI): domain Eukaryota; kingdom Metazoa; phylum Chordata; class Mammalia; order Chiroptera; family Molossidae; genus Molossus; species Molossus molossus. The sequence goes on along the minus strand of NW_023425357.1, from coordinate 35,281,403 downwards.
GTGGGCGGACTGAAGAAGGCCCCCCAACATATGGTGGGGGATGATGATCAGGGAATGCTTCCTGAAGCTCTGCCCATCCACGTGCCTAAATTTCCTTTCCAGATCTCACCCCACTCCTAGGTCAGCACCACTCATGTGGCCTAAATCTTCCTTCTCTGATTCTTTCACTATGTGTGTGCTCAGGTTTCATTTTATTAATTAAATTGTGCTCTTCTCATTTCCTCTCCCTCTAACACTTACTAGGCCCTGATTCTAAATATGAAAGGATGAATGAATAAATGAATTAGTGGATGAATGAAATGATATAGTACAGATTACACATACACTGGGTAACAATGAGGCTCGCTCCTTTTTCCTATCATCTGTAAACCTGCTTTGCAGACTTCCTTATCCATCTCTTCCTGTCTATATATGAGTTTTGAAATGTGTTTATTTCCTCATTTATGGGGTTTTTTTAGAAGCAGCGCATAGAGCAAGCTGGGAAACCTCACATAAGGAAGTGGTTAAAAGCACACAATCAAGACAGACACTGAGGTTCAAATCCAGGCTTTATTATTTACTAGGTCAGTGGGGATGTTACTTTACCTCTCTGTGCCTCAGTTTCTATGTCTATTAAATGGGGATAATAATAGTACCATGTTCCTAGGGTTACTGGGGGCATTACAGTTGTTACCTGTAAAGTGCCTAGGACAGTGCCTGGCACTTGGTAATTGCAATAATAGTGTTTGCTATTCTTGAGAACTTGCTATGTGCTGGACTTGTAATTCACTTGCCTGGTCTCAAGCAATCACAGAGAATATCCTCCATGAATGGCAACAGCAGGAGGCTGATTTTAACCAAACACACATCAGAGAGTCCTTGGAGATGGAGGAGAAAGGACTTTGTCCTCAGCAGGAGGCCAGAGGCCAGGACCAAGTGGTGGGCTTGCCTGGGGCCATCAGAGTCTAGTAACCACTTTCATGGGAACTAGAAAGACCTTCTCCTGCTGCTGTTCTCATTCAGGAATCTGTGATTGATTCTTTTGTTAGGGATCTCCCTGACCTCCTCCTCTTTGAAGCCCCTGGGGCTGATGGCCTTTCTACTTCCTCTCACAGCTAATTGGAAGTCAGTAGGTTGGCTCTGGCAGGCAGATGGCAATACCCAGTCTTGGCTGGCATTGAAACTATTTTGTAGAGTTCATATTGAGTGATTTCTGAAGGCCGGAGGGCCAACATATTTAACTTGGGCATCATCAGGGCCTTGAGTGGATCTTTTTTCTAAGTCAACAGAGCTCCCAGCCTCCTCCTACCCGCCCAGTGCGCTAGGAATCAGCATGTGCACTGCGACATCTGAGACTGAGCAGTGTCATGGAGTGGGTTTCTTACTCTAGGCCAGCTCAAAGGCTTTTGGCTAATTCTGGGGCTTAGAAATTTTGCACCATAGCTTTCTGGCCAGCCTTCCTCTGATTTGGAGGGAACAGGGCAGGTTCTTGCCTTCAGGCCCAGGTCTCAACTCTTCCTAAGATTTGGGCAGAAGGATGCACTCAATCTTGGGAAGCAAGAGGGCAAGTGGTTGCCACTGCCCAGCCTGAGGCCTCAGGGAGGAGCCAATGAGATGCCACCAGACCAGGGGGCAGGGGTGGAACAAGGAACTTGCAGGGGCTAACTGGGAGGTCACAAGGATAGCGCAAAGTTTTAGTAATGTTGGGATTCCTAATAGCTGCCAGAATGTGGTGTCAACTCATTCGTCACCTCCAGCACCTTAGACACAGTATCAGCCTGGTCACATGGGTAATCCACACCCATCTGACCTCGATTCCTTCTGTTGACCATTTCACACTTACTGCAGGAGTGATTACATCACAGTCTTTTTGTGAAGACCCTCAGGCGTTTCCTTTTCTTTAAAAAAAAATTTTACTTTGAAGTAATTTAAAATTTATGGAAAAGCTGCAAACATAGTATAAAAAAATCCCAGAATATCCTTCACACAGATGCACTGTTCACATTTTGCTGCATTTGTTCTCTCTCTTTCCATGTAAATGTGTACACAGCAGTGGGCAAAAGTAGGTTTACAGTTGTGAGTACGTGAAACAGTTTATTCTTGTATTATTGTATTATTTTTTGTATGACAACTGTAAACCTACTTTTGCCCCACCCTGGATATGCATATATGTATGAGGGTGTATGTGTACACATACGTATATATATCTCTGCACTGCTTGAAAGTATGTTGTAGGCACATTTACCCCTTAATACTTCAGTGTATATTTTCTAAGAACAAATATGTTTAACTACATAACCATAGTATAATTATAAAATTCAGCAATTTAACATCAATCCAATACTATTATCTAATCTACAGTTCATATTTCAGTTTCGATTTTCAATAATGTATTTTATAGCTATTTCCTCCCATCTAGGATCTAATCTGGAATTAGTATCACATGATGTTGTCAAGTGTCTTTAGTCATCTTTAATCCAGAATTATTCCTCAGTCTTTGTCTTTCATGTCCTTGGGAGTTTTCTAAATGAAAATAAATCTGAAAGCATTCTCGTAGCTGTGACTTCTTTAAAGGCTAACTCCAAAAAAAAAAAAAAATCCTTTTCAGTTCCTTGCCTTTGAAACCTCAAGACAGGTGGGTTTGACAATAATCTATTTTGGTCACCCTGGGGTATTTTTGGCCTACCCAGCTACACTACTCTCAAGTGATCCCGGGATTAGCTCGTGAGTCCACAGAAGATGCTTAATAAGTACTTGCTGATTTGCCAGGAGAGAAAGTGGATTAATGACCAGATTAAATAACCCAAGTGAAAGTGACATTCCAGGAAGGTTTTGCTGATGTAAATAGAGAAACAAAGGATTGGCTTCTCCAGAGGTCAATACCAGGAGCATTATTCCAAGGACAGGAGGCAGGCTTGGACTTCATTAATGTATTTCTATTACGTACTTCACTAAGGTTCTCCTTCTCAAATTCCCCAGCAGGAGAGTCAGGAAACTCCACTGCAAGCTGTTAAGTCCACCAAGTGAGAGAGGGAATCACAATGCTGTCAGGATCCTCCAAACTCTGACATGTATTTTTAACCTCCTGCCTGAGGTCTGTAAATTTGGATTATCTCTACAGGAACAACAGAATGGAGCTTTGAAGTCAGCCTATTCATGGTCTCCAGACTTTCCTCCCCTGGTATCTCCCCCATTAGTCTCCTCTCACATGAATCAGGACCGGCTTGGTACACAACAGAATAGGTGATAGTATCTGCCTTCTGAGGCTAAGTCATAAAAGGTAATGCAGCGTCCACCTTGGTCTCTTAGCTGGCCTTTTTTAGAAGAAGCCAATTACTTCAAGGACACTCAGGCATCCCTCTGGGAAGCCAATGTGGACAGCTGAGACCCCCAGCCAAGAGCCAGCACTAACTTGCTAGCTATGAATGAGCCATCTTAGAAATGGGTCTTCTAGCTCCAGCCAAGCCTTCAGATGACTGCCACATTGACCAGCACTGACTGCAACCTCAAGAGAGACCTGGAGGCAGAAACTCCTGTTCATGATGCTCCTGAATTCCTGACCTCATAAACTGTGAGAGATAATAAGTAATTATTATTTTAAAACATGAAGCTTTGGAGTACTTTTCTAGGCATGAATAGATCATTGATACATTTATACTTTCCATAGAAAAGTATAAAGAAGCATATGACCCAGAAATTTCACTCCTAGATATATACCCAAGAGAATTGAGAACATATATCTAAACAACTTGTACACTATGTCCATTGCAGCATTATTCACAATAGTCACAAAGTGGAAACAACCCAAATGTCCACCAACTGATGAATGGATAAATGAAATGTGGTCTATCCATACAATGGAATATTATTCAGCCATAGAAAGGAATAACATTCTGATACCTGCTGCAATATGGATAAACCTTGAAAATATTAGGTTAAGTGAAAGAAGCCAGACACAAAAGGCCACATAATGTATGATTTGTTTATATGAAATATCCAGACTAGGCAAATAGAAAGTGGATTAGTGGTTGCCTAAAGCTGTGGGCATGGGAGAATGAGGGGTGACTGCAAAACGGTATAGGGTTTCCTTTTAAAAGTGTAGTGATGAAAATGTTCTAAAATGGATTGTGATGGTTGCACAACACTGCAAATATACTAAGTGCCATTGAATTGTACACTTTAAATGGATAAATTGTATAGTATGTGAATTATATCTCAATAAAACAGTTATAAAAAATTATAGAGACCAGCTATCCTTGGTACTTCATAGGGGTTTAGTTCATGTTCTTTTCTGTTAAGAAATTAGTGTCTTTGTTGCTGGGTGCTTGGAGAAGGTCCTAAGAGATTTACCAGGCTACAGGGTAGAAAAGAACGTCTAGAACGGAAAGTGAGGAGTGAAAGGACTGATCTGCTAAAATAATTAAATAATAATTCTAACCTACCAAATTCAGATTCACGGATCGTAACCCTGACAAGATGAGACTTTGGGGAGGAAATTAAGAACAGAACCTGACTTCCTTACGAAGTCCTGATGAGAATGTGATGTTTCCACCCTGTAAGAATGACAGTCAGCCATTGTCAAGAGCAGTCTTACTCCTCCGCCTGCTGGAGCTTTAGCCCAGATGTCAACTCAGATTTTTTTTTATCAACTCAGATCACTGATATTTTAGCCCAGAAGATCTACACTGATCTCTGAAGTCACATATTAGAAGTGGTCACTACTTCCCATTTAGCATATGCATCCCAGTATGCTGGGCTCCACAAAGTTTTGTAATCATTGCATTTTTAAAACAAAATCTGGTTGTACTTATTGTTGTTTCCCTTTTCAAAAATGTTCTTTAGAAATAATTCTTTAATTTTCAATTTTAGAGATCAAGGACAATCAAGAAGGCCTGGAATTAGCATAAATAGAAGAGGGAGTAATTAAGATCGGTTTTCTTTAATGACATGGATTTTAAGGTGAATTGTAGCCCCATTGTACAGATAGGAAAAGTGAGATCCAAGAACATTTAATGGCTTCTTCAAATTGATATGGGTAATACATATCATTTTTGGGATGCTCAATCTAGAGTTCTATTATTCCATGTTGCCTCTACCAACATGAAATGGGATTAAATAAAAGGGATTAAATCTGTTATGAATGACACCCATGCTGACCGAACTCTACCTCAAAGTATCAGTTTCTGAGATTTAATTATGTCATCCAATTGAAGCCTTGACTATATAACAAATACATTCATGTATGTTATGACAAATACAATAAAATACTGTAATTGGTATATTTCTCTGCCTCAGTTCCTAGACTCTTATATTTATATGAAGAAATTTAGGATCATTTAATTGATGAATTTTAGTCTGAGACCCAGAAGTCCATTAGAATTTTCATTTATAAAACTGCTAAATGAACTGTGCCAAGAACTTACCCAAGGCCCTCATTTGGTTGTTATTAGTGTCACTACTAAGCTTTTCATTTTTGTGTATGAAAAAATGCCTTGCCATCATTAAAGTATGCTGGGATTTCTTTTGATGGGACAGGGATGTGACAAGAAAGATTTTAAAGAGCTTTTTATTTACTAATAGTCAGGGCTGGTACTAGGGTGAGGCAAGTGCAAAGTTAAGGTATTACCGAAAACCCGGTAATCCAGATAAATGCCATTTTAATGCAACATATTTAAAAAATCAGACTTCCGGTCAAGATGGCGAGTAGGTAAACGCGGTATCGCGTCCTCCCACAACCACATCAAAGTTACAACTAAACTACAGAACAACCATCATTCAAAACCGCCTGAAATCGAACTGAATGGAAGTCCTACAACTACGGAATTAAAGCAGCAGCCACATCGAGACTGGTAGAAGGGGTGAAGGTGCGATGGTCTGGTCCCACACCCACGTGTGGCGGTTAAAAATCAGGAGGACACCTCGGTTGGGAAGATCCTCTCTGAGGACTGAGGGGTCCCCGTCCCACACCAGACGCCCTGCTCAGGGTTCCAGTGCCAGGAACTTCTGGCTGGAAAAACCAGGGGGAACTGAGGCTCAGGGAAGCTGACGCGGCTGGAGCCCCAGGCATCTCCTCTTAAAGGGCCCGCGCACTGACTTATCGGACTCACTCCCTCTAAGCTTGGAGGGGAGGCAGCTCGAGGGGCACCAGAGACATACAGGGAAGAACTGAGCTGTTTGGCACTGGAGCAGGGCTGGAGAGGGGGCTTTCTCCGGGACAAATGTGCTGTCAGAGGCCTTTGTTCCTTTGGTGAGTCCTTCCCTGGGGAGGCAGACAGCCACCATATCTGGGACTCCAGTAACCTGGCTCACACTGGTAGCCCCGCCCTGGTGACACCCTGAGGCCCCGCCCCACCCAACTTTCAGGCCCACCCAAGCTGTTGCCAGTTGCTTCACCATAGGATTGGCCTGTCTTGGACCCTGCTTCAGGTGTTCCTAAATTCTTTCAAACAAGCAGCATCTGGTCTCAGATAGCCCCATACCTCCCATTAAGTAATACATAAAAACAAACACAGGGAGGCAGCCAAAATGAGACAAAAAAACAGGTCCAAATGAAAGAAAGGAAAAAATCTCCAGGAAAAGAACTAAGCGAAATGGAGATAAGCAACCTAACAGATGTAGAGTTCAAAACATTGCTTATAAGGATGCTCAATGAACTTAGTGAGAACTTAAATGAACTTAGTGAGGGTCTCAAGAGCATAAAAAAGGACCAGTCAGAAATGAAGGATGCATAGTCAGAAATAAAGGAGACACTAACTGAAATAAAAACTAATTTACACAGATTCAATAGCAGAGTATGTAAAGCCAAGAAGCAAACCATCGATTTGGAATATAAGGAAGCAAAAAACACCCAATCAGAACAGCAAAAAGAAAAAGAATCCAAGAAAAGAAAGATGGTGTAAAGAGCCTTTGGGACAACTTCAAGAGTACCAACATTTGCATCTTGGGAGTGCCAAAAGGAGAAGAGAACAAGAAATTGGAAACCTATTTGAAACAATAATGGCAGAAAACTTTCCTAACTTGGTGAAGAACACAGATACACAAGTCCAGGAAGCACAGAGAGTCCCAAACAAGATGAACCCCAAGAGGCCCACACTAAGACTCATCATCATCAAAATGCAAAAGGTTCAAGACAAAGAGAGAATCTTAAAAGCAGCAAGAGAAAGGCAGCTAGTTACCTACAAGGGAGTTCCCATAAGGCTGTCAGCTGATTTCTCAAAAGAAACTTTGCAGGCCAGAAGGGAATGGCAAGAAATATTCAGAGTGATGAAAAGCAAGAACCTACAACCAAGATTACTCTATCCTGCAAAGCTGTCATTTAGAATCGATGGCCATATAAAGAGTTTCCCAGACAAGAAAAAGTTAAAGGAGTTCATCACCACCAAACCATTATTATATGAAATGCTGAAGAGTCTTCTTGAAGAAAAAGATAAAAAATATGAACAAACAAAATGGCAATGAATACATATCTATCGACAATTGAATCTACAAACAAAATGAACAAGCAGAACAGAAACATTCTCATAGATACAGAGAACATTTTGTTGGTTGCCAGATGGGAGGGGGTTTGGGGGAAGGGGTGAAAAGGGTGAAGGGATTAAGAAGTACAAATTGGTTGTTAGACTGACAAACCTCAAAGGGAAGGGGGGGTGGGGAGTGGGAAGAAATAAACCAAAGAACTTATATGTATATATGCATAACCAATAGACACAGACAACAGTGTGGGGAAAGGCAGGAGGTGGGTGGGAGTGAGGTAGAGGGGGTCAATAGGGGAAAAATGAGGAAAATCTGTAATCCATTCAACAATGAAGATAAGTTTAAAAAAAAAGAAATGTGAAAGGAAAGGTTTTTGTTTTTGTTAATCCTCATCTAGAGATATTTTTTTGCATTGACTTCTTTTTAGAGAGTGGAAGGGGAGGTGGGAGGGGCGCGGGGGATATGATGTGAGGGAGACATATCAGTTGGTTGCCTCCCACACACACCCCAACCGGGTGGGGCTGGGGATACAGCCTACAACCCAGGTACATGCCCTTGATTGGGAATTAAACCCTTTGATTCACCCTTTGGTTCACAGGGCCCACATTCTAACTGCTGACCACACGAGCCGGGGCAGGAAAGTTTTTTTAGGGTGAAAGAAAGTGATACTAGAGAGAAAATGGGATCTTTAGGAAGATCCCAGTTAGGAAGAATGAAGAGCACCAGAATAGTAAATATAAGAAGTAAGTTTTCCTCTTAATTTCTTTAATATACTTATGAATGTTTAAAGCAAAAGTATTTATGTTGTACTGTGAGGTTTATAATTTATGTATATGTAACACACAAAATATCTTTTTTATGTGAAGCATAAAGTCTAAATAGACTGTGAAATGTTACGGATATGTATTATAATTTCTACAGTAACCAATTTTTTAAAAATGCAGCCCTGCTGCCAATGGATGTTCTCTCTCATTGATGTTTCTATCTCTTTCTCCCTCTCCCTTCTTTTCTCTCTAAAAATCAATACAGAAAAAAAAAAAAAATGCAGCCCTGGCTGGTGTGGCTCAGTGGTAGGAGCATCAGCCAAACACCACAGAGTTGCAGGTTCAGTCCCCGGCCCAGGTCAGGGCAAATGTTGGAGGTAACCAGTTGATAATGTCTCTCTCACATCGATGTTTCTCTCTCTTGCTCTCTCTTCTGTCTCTCTCTCCTCAACTCACTCTCCCCCTTCTTCTCTCTCCCTCCCTCCCTCTTTTCCACTCTCTCTAAAAATCAATGGTAAAAATATCCTTGAGTGAGGATTTAAAAAAAAAAAGCAAAGAAGTATATAACAAAAAACTAACAGATAAATAAGAGTAGATTTCTAAAAATATCCATTTAACCCAAAAGAAGGCAAGAGTGTAGGGACCAAACAAAAAAATAGAGAACAGTAAAATGGTAACTCTACATTGAACCATATCAATAACTACATAAAAATATTAATTTTAATTACATTAAAAGTTAATGATCTGCCCTGGCTAGTGTGACTCAGTTGGCTGGAGTGTCATCCTGTGTACCAGAACAGTATAGGTTGGATTCCAGTCAAAGCACATACATAGGCTGCAGGTTTGATCCCCGCTCGGGGCAAGTACAGAAGGCAACCAGTCAATGTCCAATCGATGCTCCCGCCCCCCTCTTCCCCTCTCTCTAGAATCAATAAGCATATCCTCAGTGAGCATTAAAAAGAAAATTAATAGTCTAACCAGAAGGGTTTAAATTTCTTGTGAGAAGCTAAAGAAACACAAGTTTAATCCTGCAAAGCAAATGTCTATTGCATTAATATTTTCTCTGATCACCTTGTGAAAAAAACTTGTCAGGTTTCAGATTGAAAAATTATAGTTCTGAGATTTGGGGGTTAATAAGGGATTTGTCTGCATTTATCCATTATTCATTTGCTCAACAAACATTTGTTAAACATCTATATTATTTAATTTAGATTGTTTAATGAAAGATAATTTAGTAGTTTGTGGATTAGTAATTAGCTGGTCTGTTTATGTTTTCATTCATCAATACATTAATTTATTTCACACAAAATGGTTACTAGTCTAAGACGCTTGAATCAAAAGGCACAAATTGTCAGAATGGATAAAACAGTATGAACCAACTATACTCGGCCTATGAAAGACATACCAGAGAGGTTGGCAGGAAGTGAATGGGAAAAGATAATATTATGCAAACAGTAACCATAAGAAAGTTGAAATAGTTCAATTAATATCAAATGAAGTAGACTTCAAGGAGACTGTTAAAAGAGATAAAAAGGTAAATTTTGTAATAATAAATATTACCAAGAAGGTATAATAATCATGCATAACAGTGTTTCAAAGTACATGAAGGAAAAACTTGACAGAATGATAGAATTCAAGGAAGAGATACACAAATCCACTATTATAGTTGGGCATTTTAACACACCTCTCTCAGCAATTATAAAGTAACTAGACAAAAAAGTCAGTAAAGCCACAGAAGATTTGACCAGCAGTATCATCCACCTTGATCTAATTGATATTTACAGAACAATGTACCCAACAGAATGCGCATTATTTTCAAGTTCGAGTGCCCCTGCTATATTCACTAAGGTAGCTCTTATGCTAAGCCATAAAAAGACTCAATTTACAATCATAAGAAAATATTTTCTGATTATAATAGAATCACATTATAAATCAGTAACAATAACATGTAGAAAAAACCAAATACTTGAAAATTAAGCAGTAGAGTTCTAAATAATAAACAGTCTAAAAAATCACAGAAAATATTAAGAAATATTTGGAACTAAATGATTATAAAAATAAAAATACCAAATTTGGTGAAATAAAGCAGTTCTTAGAATTTATTTATAGCTTTAAAACCTAATATTATAATAACAAGGTTGAGGTTTCACTTTCAAAGGCTAGAAAAAGAAGAGCAAAGTAAACAAAAAGTAAATTATAGGAAAGAAGTAATAAAGGACAGAAATTTTAAAATAGAAAGCAGATAAATAATTAATTTAACAAAGCCAAAAATTTGGTTACTTGAAAAGATCAACAAAATTGAATAACTCCTAGCTAGACCACCTTCCCCCCACAAAATAAAATGAGAGAGAAGACAAAACACCAATAACAGGAATGAAAGGTATCACTACAGATACTAATGACATTAAAAGGCTAATAAGTGAATGTTTTAAATAGCTTTATGCCAATAAATTAGACAATGTAAATAAAATGGACAAATTCCTTGAAACTAAGATAAGATAAAATAGAAAATTTGAATGTCCCTTTAGCTAGTACACAAATTGAATTAATTATCAAAAACCTTTCTGCAAAAGAATCTCCAGGCTCAAATGGATTATTGGTGAATTCTATCAAATATTTAATAAAAAATATTACCAATGTTACAATAACTCTTTTAGAAAATAGAGAAGAAAGGAATGCTTTCTAGTTTGTTTTGTGAGGCCAGTGTATCCCTGATACCAAAACTTGAAAAGACATTAGAAACAAAAGAAGAAAGAGGGAGAGGTGGAGGGAGGGAGGAAGGAAAGTAGAAAGTTATCAACCAATATCTCTCACGAACATAGATGAAAAATCTATAACAAAATATTAACAAGTAAACTCTGGCAATATATAAAAAGGATACTACATTATAACCTGTGGGATTTATCTCAGGAATGCACAGCTGGTCTAACATTTGAAAATCAATGTAATTTATAGAGAAAAACAAAAACATCATATTGAGTAGAAAAATTTGACAAAATTTCAACATCTATTCTTGACTAAAACTCTCAGTAAATTAGGACTAGAAAAGAACTCCCTCAGCCTGAAAAGAGATATCTATGAAAAATCTAGAGATAGCATCATATCAATGGTGAAAAATAGAATGCTCTTCCCCTAAGATTGGGAACAAGGCAAATATGTCTACTCTAACCTTTCATATTCAACACTGTATTGGAGATACTAGTCAGTACAATATAACAAGAGACATAAATATTGGAAAGGAAAAAGTAAAACATATTTTCAGATGATGTGATAGTTTATATAGAAATATTAAGGAATCTACAACAGAACTAAGAAATTGAATTATTATTTTTAAAAATCAGTTAAGTTCTCTAAAAATTAAAAAAAAAAAAAAAATCAGTGCTCGCTTCCGCAGCACATATACTAAAATTGGAACAATACAGAGAAGATTAGCATGGCTCCTGTGCAAGGATGACATGCAAATTCGTGAAGTGTTCCATATTAAAATAATAATAAATAAATAAATAAATAAATAAATAAATAAATAAAAAACCAGGCCCTGGACGGTTTGGCTCAGCGGTTAGAGCGTCAGCCTGCAGTCCAGAGAGACCCGGGTTCGGTTCCCGCTAAGGGCGTGTACCTTGGTTGCAGTTTGTGTCCAGCCCTGGTTGGTTGTGTGGGTGGCAGCCACTCAATGTGTCCCTTTCACGTCGATGTTTCTCTCTCTCTCTTTTCCTCTCTCTCCCTCCCACTCTATCTGAACAAAAAATGGAAAAATGTCCTCAGGTGAGGATTAAAAAATAAATAAATAAAGTAAAATAAAAATCAGTTGTATTTTTATATACTAGCAGCAAACAATTAAAAAATGAAATTTGAAAAACTGATTTTATTTACAATAGTATCAAAAAACATAAAATTTTTAGGGATAAGTTTAATAAAAGACAAGTCCTGTGCATTGAAAACTGTAAATCAGCAGTTCTCAACTTGTGGGTCATGTCCCCTTTGGGGGTCGAATGACCCTTTCACAGGGGTCACCTAAGACATAACAGCAGCAAAATTAAAATTATGAAGTAGCAACGAAAATAATTTTATGTCCGGCCGGTGTGGCTCAGTGGTTGAGTATCGACCCATGCACTGAGAGGTCCCCGGTTTGATTCCCGGTCAGGGCACATGCCCAGGTTGTGGGCCTGAATCTCACTGGGAGGCATGCAGGAGGTGGCCAATCAATGTTCTCTGTCATCATGTTTCTATCTCTCTCCCTCTAAAAATAATAATAATAATTTTATGGTTGGCGGTCACCACAACATGAGAAACTGTATTATAGGGTTGCGGCATTAGGAAGGTTGAGAACCACTGAAAATCATTGCTAAAATCCAAGAGGAGTTAATAAATGGAGAGAGAGACACTACATCATGGATTACAAGACTCATTATTTTTAAGATGTCAGTTCAACCCATATTGATAAAAAGATTCAACAAAGTCTCCTTCATAATCCTAGCAGACAAGTTGATTCTAAAATTTATATGGAAGACCTGGAATATTCAAATAATCCTGAAAGAAAAGAAAAGGGAGAGTAGAAGGAAGTCAGAAAAAAATCACACTACCTGACTTCAAAACTTGCTGTAAAGCTGCAGTAATTGAGACCTTGTGATCCTATCATGACAATCAACAGGTAGGTTAATAGAAGAACACAAAGAGTTCAGAAATGCATACATATGGTCATTTAATTTTTAACAAAGTTACCAAAGCAATCTAACAGGGAAAGGAGTCTTTCCAAATATGAAGCTGAAAGAACTGGATATCCCTGTGGAAAAAAAAAAACCTCAAACTTTACTTACACTATATATAAAAATTCATTTGAGCCTGGCCCGTGTGGCACAGTGGTTGAGCGTCGATGCATGCACCAAGAGGTTGCCGGTTCGATTCCCAGTCAGGGCACATGCCCAGGTTGTGGGCCCGATCCTTCTCCCTTCCTCTTTCTCTAAAAAGTCAATAAAAACATATTAAAAAGTAAATAAATGCAAAGACTGACAACACCAAATGTTGACAAGGGTATTGAACAATATTAACTTTTCTGTCTTGGTGGGAGTGTAAAGTCATGCAACCTCTTTGGAATTAAGTTCTGGCAGTTTCGTATGAAACTAATCATACCCCTAGAACCCAACAATTTTGGTTTTAGGTATTTACCCAAGAGAAATGAAAGCATATGTCCACAAAAAGACTAGTATGAGAATGGTAATATCATTTTTCTTTATATAGGCCCAAACTGGAAACATCCCAGATGTCAGTCAATGGAGGATGGATAAACAAATTGTGATATATTTATGCAATGAAAGGAACAAGCTACTTATTCATGCAACATCATGAGTGAATTGCAAAAAATTATTCTGAGTGAAAGAGGCCTTAGACAAAAGAGCATATGCTCTATGATTGCACTATATGAAGTCTAAAGCAAGCAAAACTAATCTATGGTGAAAAAAAAATTAGAACGCAATGGCTGTGGAAGGAAGGGGCATGAGGGAACTTTCTGAATGATAATAATGTTTTATTTTTTGATAGAATTTTGGGTTACACAGGTATATGCATTTCTCAAACTCATTGAACAATACTATTAATGCATGCATTTCACTTTGTGCAAATTTTCCCTCAAAGAAAAACTTATGAATAAATATTAAACCTTTGTCAATGATATGTATATTGAAATGTTTTGGGGTGAATTGTACTACTGTGCACAACTTGCTTTGAAATGCATATGAAAGAGGAAAAGGGGTGGATTCATGAATGCATAGAAGGATGGATAAGTGATGAAGCAAATATAATGTTAATTTAGTATATAAATGGTTCATATATAGATGTGCACCATACAGTTGGCCCTCTGTATTCATGGGTTCAGCATCTGCAGATTCAACCAACTGTGGATCATATATATTTGACCAAAAAAAAGTTTGCCCAGCTGGTGTGGCTCAGTGGACTGAGTGTCGTCCCATAGACTGAGAGGTCATTGGTTCGATTCCTGATCAGGGCACATGCTGGGTTCCTAGCTCAATCCCCAGTAGGGGGTGAGCAGGAGGCAGCTGATGGATGATTCTTCCTCACATCAATGTTTCTATATCTCTCTCCATTCCTCTTTCTCTAAAAAATCAATAAAAACAGCCCTGGCCGGTTTGGCTCAGCGGTTGGAGCGTCAGCTTGCAGATCAGAGAGTCTCTGGTTCCATTTCTGCTAAGGGCACATATCTCCCTTGCAGTTTGTCCCCAGCCCCGGTTGGGGTCGTGTGGGTGGCGACCACTCAATATGTCTCTCTCACATTGATGTTTCTCTCTCTCTTCCTCCCTTTCTCCCTCCCGCTCTATCTGAAGATAAATGCAAAAATTTCCTCGGGTGAGGATTAAAAAAAAGAACAGAAAAAAATATCAATAAAAACATATTTTAAAAAAGAGAAGTTCTGTTGTCGTTGACATGTACTAGTAGTTAGGCCTATGATAGTTGCAACAATACCAAACATTGAAGACCTTTTTCTTGTCATTATTCCCTAAACAATAGAGTATAACAACTATTTGTATAGCATTGACAATGTAGTAGGCATTATACGTAATCTAGAGATGATTTAAATTATGGAAGGATGAGTGTAGGTTATATGCAAATACTACACCATTTTATTTTTTATTTATTTTTATTTTTTTTATCCTCACCAAAGGACATTTTTTGCATTTATCTGCAGATAGAGCAAGAGGGAGAGATGGAGAAAGAGAGAGAGAGAAACATCGATGTGAGAGAGACACATCGACTGGTTGCCACACACATGGCCCCAACCGGAGCCAGGGACAATCTGCAACTAAGGTACGTGCCCTTAGCAGGAACCAAACCCAGGACTCTCTGGTCTGTGGGCCGACGCTCTAACCACTGAGCAAAACAAGCCAGAGCCTACACCATTTTATATAAGGGACTTGAGCATCTGTGGATTTTGGTATTTGCAGAGGTACTGAAACCAATCCCACAGATACTAACACTGTACAATTATTCCAATGTCTTATATTTGAAACTCTTCAAAATCAACATTTGGGGGTGGGGGAGTAAACACTAGACATGCCAAAATATGTTTGCAGCAGCACTATTTTAATGGCTCAAAAATAGAAACAACTGCTATGTCCTTCAACAGTAGAAGAGATAAATCAGTTGTGTTATAACCACACACTGGAATAGTCTACAGCAATGAGAAGGAAAGATGTAGATATACGACCATAGGAACCTCACAAATCCATCGTTGAATGAAAGAAGTCAGATTCTAAAAGGCATGACCCAATTTATATAATGTACAAAAACAAGCAAAACTAGTCCCTGCTGTTCAAAGTCAGGATAGTGATTGCCTGTGGGTGGAGTCATGATTGAAAAGGAATATAAGTGGGGTTCCTGGGGTGCTTGACCTGAGTGCTGGTTATATGGGAGTGTTCATTTTGTAAAAATCCATCACATTTCTATGGTGCACATTTCTCTCTATATCTATTATTACTTCCATTTTAAAAGCTCAAAAAAATTAATGTTAGACCTCACTGCTCTTCAAACAGGTTCCTCAGCCCAGCCCCACCCCTGGGAATTCGTTGCCAGCCATCTTTCTCCCATCTCTCTTCTCCAGTTCCCAGGCTCTGACATGCCTATCTCTCTCAACTGCCAGGGGAAAACTCAGTGCAGAGGAATTTAGTTCTCAATCCCTACCCCAGTCTAGGCTCCAGGATGGATCCTACCAGAAAGGGCTCCTTAATGACTTTAGCTAAACCAAGGAGTCATGTAGCCTCAAGATAAATTCCTTTGCTTTTTGACAATAACAAAAAAATGCTGCAGGCATTTTTTAAAAGCAAAATATGTCCTCCCTTTAGATAGGTGTCTTCACCTTCTCCTTCTGCTACCCTCAGTTTATCTCTTTCATTCTCTCCTCCTTAAAGTGGTAGCAGTAGCTTACTCCCTTCGCTAAATCTGGGAGGGAAGCAGTGACTTGTCTGAATGATTGTTCTGGGGTTTCAGCTCAGCACCAAGGCTCCCTTGGCTGGTAAGTCAACCCCCAGACCCCAGCAAAGGGGGGGGGGGGCGGTTGCTGATCCTGGGAAAGGGAGGAGGGGCATGGTGGGGGTAGGGAGGAGGGTCCAGAAGAATAATGTGACATGATCTTCTGCTCTTCCCAACCTTGCGATTGGTGGAAATGTCTAGACAAATACACATCAAGGAAAACAAGAAAATTGTTTCATTAAGCATTTCTTCTTTTTATCTGATGGGTCAATTTTCAGTCCTCTTGTTACCTGACCAGTCCAAGTCCTTCTTCCTTAAAACTCTCCTCTGGGTTGCTTCTTACTTTCCTGTCTCTTCCTTCTTATCTTCTCCTGCTGGTTCCTCTTCATTCTGACCTTGAAATGTTGGAGTGCCCCCAGGCACGGTCCTTAGATCTTGCCTCTTCAGCTACTCTCACTCCCTAGGTGATTTCCACTCAATTTTGTGGCTTACAAAATACCATCCACGCCCTGGTGTGTCTGGCTCCGAGGACCAGAGTGTCCTGGGTTTGGTTCTCTCTAGGGACACATACCTCAGTTGCATTTTGTCCCCAGCCTTGGTTGGGGTTGTGTGGGTGGCAACCACTCGATGTGTCTCTCTCACGTCGATGTTTCTCTCTCTCTCTCCCTCCTGCTCTATTTGAAGAAAAATGCAAAAAAAATGTTGTCTGGTGAGGATAAAAAAAATACCATCCACATTTGTGTTTCCAACCAGATCTCTCCCCTGAATTCCAGAAGTGTTTATTTAACCACCTACTCACCTAGATTTCTAATAAGCATCTCAAATTTTTCAGATCCGATGCTGAGCTCCTGATATTCCTCTTCCAAACCTGTTCCTCCCACAGTTATCTTAGTAAGTGGTAACTCTGTTCTTCTAGATGCTCAGGCCAAAAACTTGGGTGTCATTCCTGACTCTTCTTTTTCTCTCACCTCCCACCTCCAATCTGTCGAGAAATCCTGTTGACTTAACTTCAAAATACATCCAGAATCTGACTGCCTTCCACTACCTTCACTCTCTCCATCCAAGCCACCATTATTTCTCACTTTGATGATCAATAGCTTCTCAACCTTGTCCCCTGTCAGCCTGCTTGCAACACAACAGTCAGAGTGATACTATTAAAATGCAAATCTGGCCCTGGCCAGTTTGGCTCAGCGGTTAGAGCATTGGCCTGCGGTCCAGAGAGGCCTGGGTTCAGTTCCTGCTAAGGGAGCGTACTTCAGTTGCAGTTTGTCCCCGACCCTGGTTGGGTTGTGTGGGTGGCAGCCACTCGATGTGTCCCTTTCACGTTGATGTTTCTCTCTCTTCCTCTCTCTCCCTCCCACTCTATCTGAACAAAAAATGGAAAAATGTCCTCAGGTGAGGATAAAAAACCCAAAAACTTAAAATGCAAATCTGCTCAAAACCCTCAAATGGCTTCCCATGTCACTCAGAATGAGCACCTCCATCCTTACAACGGTTTGCGAGGCTCTACACACAGTCTGGTCTCTTCTCAGTACCTGTCTCACCTCATTTCCAACTGCTCTATCCCTTACTTGTTCTACTCCAGCCACACTGGCCTCCTCGCCATTCTTTGAACACACCAGGCACATTCTTGTCTCTGTGCCTTTGCCGTTGCCCTTCCCCCTACATGGCTCATTCTCAGTCTATTAGATCTTAAGTCTGGTATCTCCTCAAGGCCTGCCCTGGCCACCGTGCCAAAAATTGTACATTTCCTCTCATATTCTCTATTTCCTTTCTCTGCCTATTTCTCTCTTTAGCATTGATTGCATCTAATACTCATATATTGTCATATATTTGTGTTCTTTATTTTTTTATCCTCACTCGGAGGACATTTTTCCATTTTTTGTTCAGATGAGTGGGTAGGAATGGATAGGAGAGAGAGGAAGAGAGATAGAGAGAAAGAAACATCAACGTGAAAGGGACACATGAGTGGCTGCCTCCCACACGACCCAACCAGGGCCGGGGACAAACTGCAACTGAGGTACGTGCCCTTAGCGGGAACCGAACCCGGCTCTCTCTGGACCGCAGGCCGATGCTGTACCCGCTGAGCCAAACCGGCCAGGGCTATATTTGTGTTCTTTAGTATCTGCCTCCCTCCACTAGAATGTAAAGCCCACTAGGACAGGGATTTTCATCTGTTTTGTTCAATGCCAAGTCTCCTAGAACAGTGCCTAGCATACATAGGCATTCAATATTTGTTGCATGAATGAATGATTATTTCAGAATGGCCTGAGAGATGCTAACAGATCAGAGGAAGCAACTTAGTTAAGGGAAGGCAAGAGAGGGCTGCAGATATTTGGGAGGACATGGAATTTACTTCAGTCTTTGGAGAATGGGAAATCCTTGGAAAGGTAAGAAGAGAGAACCATTAAAATAGTGATAAAGAACATGGGCTTTTTGAAGTCAGTTGGCTTGGAGCCAAGTCCTAACTTGGCCACTTAATAACTGTGAACTAACTACCTAACTTCTCTGGGTCTCAGTTTTTATATCTGCAAAAGAGAGATAATCATTGTATCTACCTCATAGGATTTTTTGTTCTCTTTTTAATCTAACAAAAGTTGTTCCTCAGTATCTGAGGGGGATAGGTTCTAGGATCCCCCTTGGATACCTAAATCCCTAGATGCTCAAGTCCCTTATATCAAATGGTATAGTGTTGTACGGCCTGTATGGCTCAGTGGCTCAGTGCTTGAGCATAGACCCATGCACCAAGAGGTCGCCGGTTTTATTTTTGGTCAGGCCACATGCCCAGGTTGTGAGCCAAATCTCCAGTGGGGGGTATGCAGAAGGCCACCAATCGATGTTCTCTTTCATCAATGTTTCTATCTCTCTCTCCCTCTCCCTTTCTCTCTCTCTCTCAAATCAATAAATAAAAAAATAAAAATAAAATAAAATGGTATAGCGTTTGCCTGTAACCCATGCGCACCTTCCCATATACTTTAAATCATCTCTAGATTACTTATAATACTTAATGCAATGTCAGTGCTATATAAGTAGTTGTTATGCTGTACTGTTTAGGGAATAATGACAAGGAAAAAAGTCTGTTCATGTTCAATACTAACACAACCATCTTAGGCCTGACTACATAGTACATGTCAGCAACAATATGACTTTTTTTTCCCTAATATTTTTTATCTGTGGTTGGTCGTATCTGTGGATGCGGAACCCACCCATACGGAGGGCTGACTAAACATATAAATAAAGTTTAGCAAAGGCAGGGTACTTAGGAAGACTTTGTTCAAAAAGTGTTATTTGTTATTATTATGTAGAGCTTTGGATACCAATGAGCTAAGACTTCATATCAGAGGAGGTGGGGAGCCCGTCAAACAGCTACTTGGTCCTGAGTTTGACTCCAGAGTGCACAACAGCGTCTGTCTCAGAACTGTCAGTCCCTGGACTCCACCCGTGGGTTGGACCTAATTCCTGTCCTGCGTTAAAGATGGCCCAGCTTACAGACAGAAAAGGAATCAGAAATAGGCACAAAAGTGGCGCGGAGCTGTGCTGGGGACCAAGCAACTCCCCGCCGCCTGTCGCTGATGTAATCAAAGCAAAGAGAAATTATTCACTTCGATCGGGCCATCGACCTCGAGATTTTGGCCAGGTGCAGGTTTTGGGGTTGGTTAGTGGGTTATTTTTTCCCTTCTGAGTTGAAAGAGTCACTTTGTGTTTCAAAAAGCACTTTCTTTATGCAGGGAAATTCTGTGGTGAGGACTTGCTGGACTGGGTTTGGGATGAACCACCTTTGCTTATGTCTGGGGAGAGAATGAAATCTAGTGCCCCTATTTTTTTCCCCTTCCACCCGGTAAAGACGTGGAGCTGAAAGGTGTCTTTCAGAAGAGCTGGAGACAAGGGAGTTGACTCGTAGGTAAAAGGACGCTGTGCAGGAGGCGCCCAGAGAAGTGGCTTCTTGTTTGTTAGCGTGGGCTTGTGGTGAGGAGGTCTGTGAAGCCCTCCCCCAGAGTAGCCGCACTAAACAGAACAAATAAAACCTCTATTTGTTCATCTCTACCCTAGATTTAGATGGTTCTTTATGGCCAGGGTTATTGGGATCAGCTGAAACCCAGGCTGATGTTTATTCCTGGGATTGCAAAGACAGACAAATACCTCTCTGTCCTTCCATTTTCCAGGCCAAGAGGGCAGGAGACACTTTCAATCAAGCAGGCAGGCAGTGAATTATTTTTTAGGTGCCCACTAGTGCTGAGCCACATAAATATTAATAGAAAAAGTACAAAATTCAGGCTCCAACCCTCCAGGCACATAAAATTCAGTTAGCAGGAGGAGGCTTCTTGGGCAAAACAAACTCAAGAGAAACTGCTCACATAGTGGTGTGGGGTACAAAGAATGAATCTTACAGGAGGTGAGAGAGGTGAGTGGGAGTTGGGGGGGTCTTGGAGAAAGTTCATAGGACAATATGCAGCATGGTGACAGAAAGCCTATCTGTTTTGTTCTGTGCCATAGCCTGGCACTTAGCATAATGCCTGACACAGAGTGGGCATTCAATAAATATTTGAGGAATGAATGAAGAAGGAGGGAGCTGACATTAGAAGGATAAATAGGTGAAGAAGAGGGAGGAGGGCATTCCAGCATGAGGAAAGGCCCAGAGAAATGAGTCGGATGTCTTGGTGAGACTGGTTTAACCACAGTGAAGGGTGTGTAGTGAAGAGTAGTGGGAAATGAGGTTAGATATGGAGCCAGATGGGGAAAGGCTGGAAAGCTAGGCAGAGAAATTTAGAGATGAACATTCCTTCATTCTTCATCTAGCTTTTACTGAGCGTGGACCATGTGCTGGGCACAGAGGCAAGGGAAAGTGGCAAAGATATAAAAATGAATACAAAGACAACACCATCTGTTGGGGATAGGCAGAACATCTGCACCTTACTGTAAACCGTGATAATGATGGTATAGATTAAATATTTTGATGCTCCAGTCAGTTTGTTTGCTCAAGAAACCGAGGTCATGTCAAACCTGCTCAAATTAGTTGAGAAGCTATTGAAGAGTATACCAGACATCCAAGTCTAGAAAGCAGAGTTCCAAAGAGACATGGGGAGGCTTTACTTGGTAAATGGATCTGGTCACCCAGCAATGCCTCGTGGATGGTTTCTCACCTCTGCTTCTTCCTCATGTACGCTCCTTTCTCCTGCCTCCCTCTCTTTCTAGGATTTTTTTTTTTATCCTCACCCAAGGACATTTTTGCATTTATCTTCAGATAGAGGAGGAGGAAGAGAGGGAGGAAGAGAGAGAGAAACATCGACGTGAGAGACATACTGACTGGTTGCCACCCACAAGACCCCAACAGGGGCCGGGGACAAACTGCAACTGAGGTACGTACTACGTGCCCTTAGCAGGAATCAAACCCGGGGCTCTCTGGTCTGCGGGGCGACGCTCTAACCACTGAACAACCGGCCAGGGATTTTACTAGGCTTTTACTTGGTGCAGGCTTGACACCTCAACACCACAATACCCTTTCTCTCCAGGGCCAGCCATCCTCATTCACTCTCTGAGCTTTCAGGTCAGAACATCAAGGAAATAGTCTTAGAATATCAGCTGTCTTAGAATGGCTATCCCAGGATCAGACAGTCACCCAGAACCAATCAGCTGTGGTTGGGAAATAAATCATGTTTTGTTTTGGTTTGGTTCAGATAGAGTGGGAGGGGGAAAGAGAGAGAGAGAAACATCGACGTGAAAGGGACACATCAAGTGGTTGCCACCACCTGACCCAATCAGGGCCAGAGACAAACTGCAACTGAGATACGTGCCCTTAGCTGGAACCAAACCCGGGACTCTCTGGACCGCAGGCCAATGCTCTAACTGCTGGACCAAACAGACCAGGGCACAAATCATGTTTTGTTTTGTTTTTTATCCTCACCCGAGAACATTTTTTTCCATTTTTTGTTCAGATACAGTGGGAGGAAGAGAGAGAGAGAGAGAGAGAGAGAGAGAGAGAGAGAGAGAGAGAGAAACATCGATGTGAAAGGAACACATTAGGTTGTTGCCACCCACACGACCCAAAGAGGGCCGGAGACAAACTGCAACCAAGGTATGTGCCCTTTGTGGGAACTGAACCCGGGTCTCTCTGGACTGCAGGCCAACGCTCTAACCACTGAACCAAACCACCAGGGCAACACAAATTATGTTTTAAAACATGGCTCAGTAAGCCTACTGAGAACCGCGGAAGAATTCCAAAGAAGGGGTATAGACCCAGAGGTACTAACAGGCCTAATTCCTGCAGGCTGACAATGCAGGGAACATATATGGGCTTATCTGGTGGGGGTGGTGAAGGAAGGAGGCAATTGACATCAGCAAAGTTTGATTTTTTTTTTTTTTTATCCTCACCCAAGGACATTTTTTCTATTTTTTGTTCAGATAGAGTGTGGGAGGGGGAGAGAGAGAGAGAAACATCGACGTGAAAGGGACACGTCGAGTGGTTGCCACCCACACGACCCAACCAGGGGCAGGGACAAACTGCAACCGAGGTACATGCCCTTAGCGGGAACCGAACCCTGGTCTCTCAGGACCGCAGGCCGACGCTCTAACCGCTGAGCCAAACCGGCCAGGGCAGCAAAGTTTGGTTTAAAGGTCTGATTTAGCCCTGGGGGAGGTAGTATCTAAAAGCTGTAAAAACAGTATTTTAGAGCAATTAGGCTGGCCCAGAGAAGGAACTGGAAAAGCTGAGAAACCAAAGGGATCCAGACCTTCAAGAAAGCTTTTGCCTGATTTGGAATGGAGCAGTTTAGAGATAGGATTTAAAAAAAAAAGTAGCCTAAATACTTTTAGGGCAGAGTCTGCTTCTCTTTATTGCTATAACCCTGGCCTCATAGTCAGGCTCAGAGTAGAAATTCACTATACCTTTGTTGGACTGAATTGAATTTCCCTAAAACCTGGACAAACAATGAACATATTGCTATTTGTATTCTGTTAGGAATAGAGCCAGGAGCAGAAAACAAACAAACAAACAAAAATCAAAAAATGATTTTTCTGACTCTTGATACAGGGCTCGGGTCACTGGGTGCAGACTTGTTGAAAAACAAAAATACAGCTGAAGGAGGGTCTGGGCCAAGCTGGCCGGCTATGGGCTAGATGAACAGATAGCAAGCGCTGTGCCCAGTGTCTCAGCGGCAGATCAAAGTCAGCTTCCCCAGCACAGGCAGCAAGCATGGCAGGAATCTGGAGGACCTTTCACCCAGTCCTTCACCCACACTCACAAATGGAAAGCCACACCATTAGTGGTCACACCTTTGAGCACTGCCAGCACACAGGCATTTGTGACAAATCTTTTATAGTCTAGTATAGTAGTCTCCCACTTGTGCACAGGGAATATATTCCAAGACCCCCAGTAAATGCCTAAAACCACAGATAGTATCAAACCCTCTATCAACTATGTTTTTTCCTATACATACATACACTTTACAGATTCTCTTTAGCATATCTGAACTGCCAGCATCACTACCCTTGCACTGTGGGGCCGTTATTAATTAAATAAGGGTGACTTGAACATAAGCACTGAGATACTATGACAGTCAATCTGATAACCAAGTGACTAAGTGACCAACGGGTGGGTAGCATCTACAGTAGGAAGACACCAGACAAAGGAATGTTTCATGTCCCAGGCCAAACAGAGCATGATGGCGTGAGAGTTCATTGCTCTACGTAGCAGACAGTTTAAAACTTATAAATTGTTTCTTTCTGGAATTTTCCATGTAATATTTTTGGACCACGGCTGACCACGGGTAACTGAAACTACAGAAAACGAATTCACTAATGGGGGCTGAGGGACAGTAGTATGTAGCTTTCTCCAGATAAGAAGCTGTGATACGGCTGGGATATGATTTCTGGCCGGATTACCTGGGTTCACAGCCCACATCTACCACGTGGGCCAGTTACTTAACTGCTTAACTACTTTGTGTCTCAGTTCCCTCATTTGTTTTTAGAGAGAGGAAGGGAGAGGGAGAGAGAACATTGATTGGCTGCCTCCTGCGTGCCCCCCACTGGGGATATGGCTCACAACCTGGACACGTGCCCTGACCGTAAATAGAACTGGGATCTCTTGGTGCATGGGTTGACTCTCAACCACTGAGCCACACCGGCTGGGCACGGTTCCCTCATTTGTAAAACAGGGATAACAAATTCCCTTAGGGAGTCAATGACAAGATTAAATGGGAGAACATAAGCAGAGCAATTAAAACAGTGCTGGGCACATAGTAAGCAATCATGATTACTGTAATTGGTACCAAAAACTGGACCACAGAGAAGAGCTTCCCAACCTAGAGGGCCTGGAGATCATGTAAACCCACAGAGAGAAACCTATTGGTAGCTGTGATTTGGGCTTGCCTAATACCCATCCCTCCTTTCTTCTGGGACCAGACCCATGACTGGTCCAGAAATAGCCATTGAAATTAAGCCAGGCCAGCCCAGCTGGTATGGCTCAGTGATTGAGCATCGACCCATGCACCAGGAGGTCTCCGGTTTGGTTCCCGGTCAGGGCACATGCCCAGGTTGTGGGCCCGATCCCCAGTGGGAGGCATGCAGGAGGCAGCCAATCGCTGTTCCCTCTCATCGATGTTTCTGTCTCTCTCTCCCTCTTCCTTCCTCTCTCCCCAAAATCAATAAAGAAAAAAAAGAAAGAAAAAAAGAAACTAAGCCAGGCCAACCAGAATTCTTCTGTAGGATATTTCTAACTGGATCTTCCAACTGGTGGAAAAGAGAGTACCACCACCACTCGCTACCCATCCTTTTAAAATCTCTTTGGGAATCCCTTTTTTTTAAATCCTCACCCAAGTATGCTTTTCCATTTGTCACCAGATAGAGTGGGAGAAAAGGAGAGAGAGAGAGAGAGAGAGAGAGAGAGAGAGAGAGAAACATCAATGCAAGAGAGACACAATGCATGACCCAACCAGGGCCGGGACAAACCACAACCGAGGTACCTTTGACCAGAACCAAACCTGCAACTCATTGGTCTGCGGACTGATGCTCTAACCGTTAAGCCAAATTGGCCAGGGCCCTTTGGGGATTCAAATAGTAAAAATGAGAGCCCAGAGCTGCCTTTGGTCCCTTCCTCCTCCATGTGCTGAAGCTGGCCTGAGAGAATGAAGCTAATTTGTAGAGAGAAGCTAGAACAGAGTCCTACCTGGGCAGAGACCAAGTCTCTGAATCCTGTTAACCCTGGATCCAGACATCTACTCCCACTGTTCTGCAGTTTGATTATGGGAGCCATTAAATCAATATCTCTCTCCTCTCCTTTACTCCCTCTCTCACTCTCTCATTCCCTCTTCCTTCTTAAACTGCTTTAGATTATATTTCTGTTATTTGCAACTAGAATTTGTGCTTGAGGGTCAATTCAGGAGGAAAACATCTGAGTTTGCATTTTCTTTTACATTAGAAAATGACAGTCCTTTAAGTTTTATGGCAAAACAATGTAGATTCTTATAGTTTGCTTTGTTTTTTATTTTTATTTATTTAATTTTTTAATTTTTTAATCCTCACCCGAGGGTATTTTTCCATTTTTTGTACAGATAGAATGGGAGGGAGAGAGAGGATGGGAGAGAGAGAGAGAAACATCGATGTTAAGGGACACATCGAGTGGCTGCCACCCGCACGACCAACCAGGGCCGGGGACAAACCGCAACCGAAGTACATGCCCTTAGCGGGAACCGAACCCGGGTCTCTCCGGACCGCAGGCCGACACTCTAACCGCTGAGCCAAACTGGCCAGGGCTGCTTTGTTTTTTAATAAAGAACACCAGAGAGAAAATTGGTGGTGATTTGTAGCCATTTAAGTGTGCCTATCCTGCATCATTTGAAAAGAAGCAACCAAGGGGTAAATTTTTAGTTTCATCTCTTAAATTTTTAAGTTCTTCAGAGATTAAACTTACACCAAGGGTTGCAAACTTCAATGCTCCAGGCGCCAGACAGGTAATGAGTGCAGTGCGTGGATGGGTGTAATGCCAGAGGGAGCAGCAAAGTGTTGATCCATCTAAAAGAAGCTGCTGCCCCTCAGCCCCAGCCCATTGTTGCCAGGTGTAAATGTGGGCACAGAGTTGCCAGATCCTGTAGTTTTTTGTTTTGTTTTTTTATCCTCACCCGAGGACATTCTTTTCCATTTTTTGCACAGATAGAGTGGGAGGGAGAGAGAGGAAGAGAGAGAGAGAGAGAGACATCAACGCGAAAGGGACACATCGAGTGGCCGCCACCCGCACGACCAACCAGGGCCGGGGACAAACTGCAACCGAGGTACATGCCCTCAGCGGGAACTGAACCCGGGTCTCTCCGGACCGCAGGCCGATGCTCTAACCGCTGAGCCAAACCGGCCAGGATCCTGTAGTTTTTAAGAGTTTCTGGACATTTGGAATGTTTAAGGTGAACTTCTAAAATTTGAACATTGTGGGGGCTACAAGTTTCATTTTAAGAAATGTGTGTGTAACCCGGCTAGTATGGCTCCATGGACTGAGCTTCCTCCCATGGACTGAGAGGTCCTGATTCGATTCCTGGTCAAGGCACATGGCCGGGTTGTGGGCTCAATCTCCAGTAGGGGGCGTGCAGGAGGAGGCAGCCAATCACTATTTCTCTCATATTGATGTTTCTATCTCTCCCTTCCTTTCTCTCTAAAAAAAAACCAATAAAACATATTAAAAAAAAAAAAAAAAGAAATGGGTGTGCAGGTAGTGTGACCAACTGTCCCAATTTGCCTAGGACTGGGGGTTTTCTGGGATGTGGCTCTTTCACTGCAAACCAAGACAAGTGGGTCACTCTATGTGTAGGCCAAATAGAACTCATGTGAGACCTCTGGCTCACATACACAGTCTTATTGCACCGCAGTATAATCCAGTGGTGGACATGTCTTCCAGATTCCCATCCCCACAACCCAAGGAGGCACATGCCATTGCTATTTGCACTTTACAGAGACTCACAAGCTCCTACAATGAGTGTGAGGCAAAGAATCTGTTTATTCCATCACCCAGTGATTCCTTCAGTTCCCCATGTGGGCCTGGCTTTATGAGATCAATGAGTTTCAGGCTTCTCCCTGCTGCTTCCAACAGTTTCTCTGTGGGAGTAAAATTTCATCTCTTCTTGGAGAGGGAAGAACCCTCTGGGCAGCTAGGAGATTAAGGAGTTTTTCCCTTAATCCCTCTTCTATAGGCTGAAAGGAAGGCTACGTTTATAATTACTTTCCATATAGTGAACTTGGACCTGGTCCACTTTTATGAATGTGAAAACTGAAGGTGTAGAGTGGGGAGTTGTGTGTTTGAAGCGCACAACACGTCAGTGGTAGAAGCTAACCTTCTGTGTCTTGTTTGCTGGCTGGGTACCTATCTCCTCTATTAGGGCAAAGAAAGGGGACCAGTATTTGCTGACTGCCTCCTAGGTGCCAGATGCTATGCTGGGCATTCATGTAGCCCTCCTAATGCCCAACAAACTCCTGAGGGGAGGACTGGAGTCCCAGGCCTAGGCCCTTTCCAGGCCACCACCCTGCCAATCCAGGCGTGCCAGGAGGGCGTTTGAAATTGCCAGGTTGTCATTGCGAAAAGGGAGGGGCATGCGGCTCAGAATAGAATGAAATAATAAGGGTCACAAATAGCCTCCGTCTGCACAATGCTCATCAGGTGTTGGTGGCTCTGTGGGTGGGTTACAGGGAGACGCAGGTCCACCCCTCATGAAATCGTTCTCTGATGAGATGATGCATGTTAAGTGAATTATAAACTTTAAGAGTGCATTCCATACCCACTCATAAACATCAGGAATCATTCCCTTTGGGAAAGCTGGTATTCTCGAGGCAATAGAGCGTACTACCAGCCTAGAGGGGGCCCCACTAGGATTTTCTCTCAGCCAGAAGTCCGAATTCTTGTAAAGGAGTCAAAATTAAAAAGAAAGTGAGGTTTGTGTTTTATTAATACCTTTAGCCCATACACCTTAGGTGTCTCTGACCCATTTTAACAGAGCT
Organism: Molossus molossus; assembly: GCF_014108415.1. Lineage (NCBI taxonomy): Eukaryota > Metazoa > Chordata > Mammalia > Chiroptera > Molossidae > Molossus > Molossus molossus. The sequence continues at coordinate 35,253,237 of NW_023425357.1, read as the reverse complement.
GCAGAAAGAGTTACATTGTGGCTACCAGAGGAGGTCATTCCCTTTTGGATCTGAGTTCAAATCCCTGTTCTGACACTTATCTGATGGATGATGTGGAAGACAGACTACTACTAAACCTCTCTGAACCCTCAATTTTTCCCTCTGAGAATAAAGCTGACAAGATCAGGGCACGGAGCTATTGTAAGAATTAAAACCAAGATGATACACACTCTCCATATGACCCAGCAATCTCACTGCTATATCAGTCACCCAGGAGAAATGAAAATGCACGTTCACACAAAAATCCGTATGCAAATGTTTATAGCAGTTCTAGTCATAATTGCCCAAATTGCAAACGACCTAAATGTCCTTCAACTATGAATGAGTGAACAAATAAATGGTGGTACAATGGAATACAACTCACCAAAAACGAAGAATAAACTACTGAGACACACAACATACATACAGTAACAGTGCTGCATCTCCAGGGCATTCTGCTAAGTGAAAGAAGACAGATGCAGAAGATTACATATTGTGTGATTCCATTTATGTGACCGTCTGGAAAAGGCAATACTAATGGTTGCTAGGAGCTGAAGATGGAAGTATAGAGAGGTGGCTAGAGGATAGTGGGTGACTAGAAAGGGGCATGAAAGAAGCTTTTGGGGGGTAATAGAAGCATTATGTGTGTTGACTGCAGTGGCTACATGACTGTGTGCATTTATCAAAACTCGCAGAACTGTTTAGTAAAAGGGGTAAAATTTCCTGTTTGTATATGTTATGCCTCATTAAAACTGACTTTAAAATGTGAAAACCAAGGGAAAGGGCCTTAGTGTTCCCAGGAAGAAAATAGCTCTAGACTCCTTTTCACTAAAGTGTGTTCTCTTCAGCATTTTCACTTTTGTAAAAAGAGTTTGCACTTTTGTAGAAAAAGAAGGGTGGTGGTATGTGTGTATGTGTACTTGTATTTATTTGAATATGTTTAAAGAAACTCTGAAAAGATACTTAAGAAACTAATAACAGCAGTTACTGTGGGGTGGGGTAGGAACTGGGCAGTTGGGGACCAGGTAGGAGAAAGACTTTTCTTTTTTTTTTTTTGGTACGTGCCCCCAGCGGGAACCAAACCCGGGACTCTCTGGTCCACAGGCCGACGCTCCAACTGCTGAGCCAAACCGGCCAGGGCAGGAGAAAAACTTTTCAATATAATTTGTACGTGTATGTTAAAAATGATAAAATGTTTATCATTTTATATACATTTATATATAATGTGAATGCATAACTTATAAAACATTAAATTACCAAAACCAAAAAAAGGTTAAAAGAAAGGAAAATGCTTAATCCCTAGTCATGACTCTTGACTGGTGGAATCTGTGAGGGGGTGGCATTCTGTGGCAGCCACATCACATGGGCATCTATCTGCTTACTAGGCCTTGGTCCCACCCACCTGCTAATAGGCTGAAGACAAGAGTTGGCTCCTTGAATAGAAGGCTCCTATTCTCAGGAGGGAGCAGACATGAGAATGCCCTCTTTCTCCTGCAGATATTTCTCCCAATGGCAGAAATTCCTGTTAAACTTTCACCCCACAATTGGAGTAGGACTTCATCCACAGATGTTCCCTGAAGGAGAATTATAGGCCTAAAGTGTAAATGTCTATCGGACTTTTCGACTTTTCCCCAGATACCTTTTGGAAGACAGAAAGCAGGCCACCTACATTCCAGGTGCCTGGGCCATTTTCATCAGGGCACCTGAAATATGGGGTCTTGGGGGGGTAGACCTAGGTGAGAGCCATAGTAAGGACAGAATAGTGGGGTCCTGCTATGTTGAGGAGCGCAGTCTTTGGAGTCAGACCCGAACTTGAATCTCACCCCAGCCTCTTCCTAGCTGTGAGTCCTTGAGCAAGTATCTTCTCTGTGATTCAATTTCCTCATTTTCAAAATGGGAATGCTAATAATCCCTGTGTTGAATAGGTAGCTGAGAGGGTGAAAGGAGATCATGTGGTAACCATGAATGAGGCACTTTAGGTGCCTGCACCCAGGAGCCCTTCTCAGCCAGATCTGCCTGGGCCATCTCAAGGTTACACATGTGGTTCATGGAGAAAGGGTGACAGACAGAGGAGCAGTGAGGTGGAACAATACCAAGAATGAAAGCAGGGCGGCGGGGCTGACTCACTGGGTGACTCATTTCCTTGCCCGGGGATGTTCTGCGCATCCATGGAGCTGCTCCTCACTCTCTTCATACCGTCTGTTTCCTTTTTGTGGGGAAGGCCCATGGAAGATGACAGCAGAATGGCAGACCTTCCCCTTTATACTCAGGACCAAAGGGAAGGTCAACTAGCTACGAAGTCATTTTTTCACTCCACAAAATAACATGCCCATATGACATAATCCTTTTAAGAAAGAACAGTTTTTGCCCTGGAATACAGGACAGATTCTAGACTCATTGCCCTTTTCTGGATTATCACAGGGACAGCTACACCCCACAGAACATTTGGAAAGCACAGAAAAATGTAAAGAAGCTCAAAAAAATTACCCATAATTCTATCATTTAGATTTTTTCACAGCGATGAGTTTGGGATTTTTCCATTCTATTTTTCCTCTGCATTTTAAAATTATGCAGTCAAGTTTATATTGTTTGTATAAACACTATTCAAAATAAATATGTGAAGCACAAATGTGAGCCACATAGGTATTTAAATGTTTTGGGAGCCTCATTAAAGAACAATGAAAACAGGTGAAGTTAATTTTAATAATATATTTTATTTAATCCAATAGATCTAAAATATCGTGATTTCATCATATAGCAATATAAAAATAATTAATTAAGTATTTTATATTCTTGCCCTGGCCATTTTGTTTCAGCAGTTAGAGTGTTAACCTGCAGACCAAATGGTCTCGGGTTTGATTCTGGTCAAGGGTATGTACCTGGTTTGCAGGTTTGATCCCCAGCCCCAGTCGGTGTCATGTGGGAGGCAACCAATTGATGTGTCTCTCTCACATCGATGTTTCTCTCTCTCTCTCTCTCCTCCTCCCCTTCCTCTCTAAAAAAAAAAAAAAAAAAAAAAATCAATGGAAAAATATCCTCAGGTGAGTATTAACAAAAAATATATATTTTACATTCTTTTTCAATCTCTGAATATTTTTTTCTACTCTATAAAACATCTTAATTCAGACTAGCCACATTTCAAGTATTCAATAGCCACATGGGACTGGCTGGTGGCTGCTATATTGGATAGCACAACTCTATACAATTTCTATCTGGCTTTAGTTTTTGCTTAAATTTCATCTTAAATTAAAAGTCTTTCCTCATATCATAAAATATTTTTTGAAAAAATAACTTTTAAGAATTTAAAAAGCATGTGTTTACTATCTAATTGCAAAGGTGATATATATGTTTTGTTTCTCACTCAGGGACACTTTGTCTTAGCCATTTAATATAATTACTTCTTGACTATTTTCTCAGCAGATAGTCATACTGCACAAAAATTGGACACATACACTATGTTCTATTTTATAAACCCTCTTTTTACTTAATGATACATTGTGAAAAACAAACAGTAATAATAGTGACAATGTCACCTTTGAGCCTCCACAGAGAGCCAGGCGTGTTCAAACACCTGTTCTCATCTTAGCAGTGGGAGAGAGCGCATTTCCATCTCTGCTTCTCAAAAGTGGAAACGGAGGCTCAGAAAAGTAAAGTGATTTTCATTATTGCAAAGTTGGGATTCAATCCAGATCTGATTTTATCCCCAGAGCCTTTCATTGTCACCATATGGTCTCCTTCTGGAGAGAGGCAGGCAGGGGATCTAAGATATGCCAAAGAAGCAATTTACAAATTAGCTTTTGGAGTAGGATTCTCAGTAAATTGGGGCTGTCTGTACCCATAGGTTTGCCTAACAACCTCCATAATCACCCAAGTATATCCTCTTGCCCCTGCACACACATTCTCCCCAGGGCTGCCATCTTCTTGTGGGACATCCTTTCCCTCTAGGTTTCTCCTTCACTTTTACTTCCAAGAAAGAATCCTGAGAGTCTAAGTCAGTTTCTCATCTTCAGCACGGTTGACATTTGGGCTAGACAGGTTTCTGTTTTGTGCATCATAGGTTGTGTAGCAGCATCCTTGGCCTCTGCCAACTAGATGCTAGTAGCATTCTCCCTGCCCTTAGTTGTGACAATCACAGGTGTCTGCAGATATTGCAAAATGTCCCCGGAGGGTGGGGGTGGGATGGGGAATATCAACCCTGGTTGAGAACCACTGCTCTAAGTATTATCAGATGGAGGGGGTCTTTCCTAAACCAGCCATTTGCTGTTAACTCAAGACAAGGTATGACTATTACTTTCTATGTAGGCTATGATCCTCACAAAGATAGGAACTTTTCTTGCTACCAGTGAGTCTCTAGTATTTGTATCTAAGAAGAACTCAGAAATGTGTGCACAATAAAGGAAACTGGTTCCCCCCTTCCCCATTTATCTTCAGATTGAGGGGGAGGGAGAGAGGGAGGAAGAGAGAGAAACATATGTGAGAGAGACACATCAAGTGGTTGCCACCCACACAACCCCAACCAGCACCAGGGACAAACTGCAACCCAGGTACGTGCCCTTAGCAAGAACCAAACCTGGGACTCTCTGGTCCATGGGCCGATGCTCTAAATGCTGAGCCAAACCAGCCAGGGCACTTTTTTTTTTTTTTTTTGTATTTTATATTGGGCTTTTCAAGACTAAGCCAAATTCACCTAATACATGTCCCATATGACAGTGCCTTATACAGATCCTTTTTTTCTAGCGGCCTATGACTTTTTAATTCTGATAGTCAATGTCTTATTTTCCTATGCCAAAGAGAACGATATGCAATCTTAGATTTACTTCTTTGAGTATCACTTTACATTTGGATTGGGCACATATGTCGGCAGGGATTCACAAATATTTCTTTCTATGAAGCGAAGGAAAGATAATTTGTAGCATTTGTATCATATGCCATCTTTTCAGCATATGATATTATATGCCATAATCAACTTTTTCTAATTTGGAGGATTTAGATTGTTCCCAATTTTTCTCATTTTAAATAACACTACAGTGAATATCTTTGTGTATATATCCCTGCTGTAGACTTCTTTGAAAAAAAAAGAAAATTGATATTCTATCTATGGAATCCAAACAAATGCTTTCCTGCTAGACTCCTTTGCTGAATTTTACATCTGGAAATGACTTCTCTGATTCAGAAAACAAATCTCCAACATTAACTGAACTAATAAAATTCCACTAAATTCAGCTCAAGTTGGCCTCCATCTTTGTGAATATAACTCGAGTAGTGACTTTTGGACAAACTCTTCTGTCAGTCCAACTCTGAGCTTCAATTTCTTCATCCATTAAATGGAAGTAATTTAAAGAGTTTTTTTCATGGGTTAAGTGAGATAATGCATGCAAAGTTCTTGGCACATATTGAAAACAGAAGTATAGTAAAATGTTAATGGTAGAATCTAGGTGGTGGGTATATGAGTGTCCCTGTGAAATTCTTTCAACTTGTCTATATGTTTGAAAGTTTTCATAATAAAATGTTGAGCCCTGGCCGGTGTGGCTCAGCGGTTAGAGTGTTGGCCTGCGGTCCAGAGAGACCCGGGTTCGGTTCCCACTAAGGGCATGTACCTCGGTTGCAGTTTGTCCCTGGCCCTGGTTGGGTTGTGTGGGAAGCAGCCACTTGATGTGTCCCTTTCACGTTGATGTTTCTCTCTCTCTCTCTCTCCCTCCCACTCTATCTGAACAAAAAATGGAAAAATGTCCTCGGATGAGGATAAAAAAAAAATGTTGACAAAACTTCATAAATGTAACGTTAGTTGACATCACGATAAAATGGGGTAAACCTTAGAGAAAGTCAGGTGCAAGGTGGACATGTTTTACCAGGCTTGAAATGTGGAATCTGCTCCTTGGGTGTAGAAAAGTGTCACCAGACCTTGTGTGAGTGCTGGAAAAGAAAAAGATTGTTGGTTTTTATGTTACCATCTGGTCTCTGAATATAAACCACAGTGTGGGGATAGCGTATGCTGTAGAAGCGATTTACTTACTTTTTTAAGTTTAGGAAATTAAAAAATATAGTTTGTTTGCAAAGTTAACTTGAAACATTTAGACAAACACCTCCTTTTTTTTTTTTAATCCTCACTCGAGGATATTTTTCTATTTATCTTCAGATACAGTGGGAGGCAGGAGTGGGGGAGAGAGAGACAGAAAGAGACATCAATGTGAGAGGTACACATCAACTCATTGGCTCCTGCACAACCCCTGGCTGGAGACCAACCACAACCAAGGTACATGCCCTTGACCAGAATTGAACCTGAGACTCTTGGTCCGCAGGCCGACGCTCTGACTGCTGAACCAAACCTGCCAGGGCAACACTCGTTTTTGAGTCAATGCACCTAGGTTAGACTCCTTTCTCAGTTGCTTAGATGTGTGACATTTGGGCAGGTTATCTCCTTTTTGGGCCTCAGTTTCCTCACCTGTAAAATGGAGATGATAGTATTTCATTCCTCACAGAGAGACGTGAAGATTAAGGGAGGGTACATAAAAGTACTAAATGCTAAACTTGGCACAGGGTGAACGCTCTGTGTAATTTCCTCCTTTCTAAGGGGCAACACTTACCGTTTGTTTTGCCATTGAATTATTCAGAATACAGCTCTACTAATGTAACCAAAGGTGATTTTTCTGTTGGAAAGTCACACAGGGCTCAGGATCCTGAACTGCCCAGAGGCTGGTGTTGAAAAATTCAGCATATTGTTATTCTGATTTCCTCCTATTCAGAGCCCCTGAATGTGGTGACCGGCTTTGTGATTCACTGATATCCCTCCCAGAAATTTCACTGACCTTAAATGTGTAAAAATTCCATCCCTGGCAAGAGGAGCACATTGCTTTGGGGATGACAACTGAATATATTTTGTGTTTTGAATCCTCTGGTATTGGTTAACATCAGAGGACCCAAAATATGTGAACATCATCTGCAGAATACGGGCTTGCTATATCATATGAAATTCCACACCCCTTTGTTTCCTGATATTTACAGAATACACCCCTCTTCCCATCCTTCACCACTGGCAACAAGAAACACATCCAAAATTACACTCACTGTTTTCTACAACAATCACGGTCATGGCCAGCATTGTCATTTCTTGGCATAGGAGAAAGGGAAAGAGGAGGGCTGGTATTAATTCATATAGAACCTTTGTGCCAAGTAACAGAGGACCCAGCCTCCAGGCAGAGGACTCAGCCCTTGCCAGAGCATATGACTTGGGGAGCATAGAGTGGATCCCTATTTACCTCCTGAGCTGAGCACCCTTGTGTGGGGCAGAGCCTTGTGAGCCCTGGGAACAGCATGGAGTTTGGAGTTAGATGGAGTCGACTTTTAATATAGTCCCAGACATTTATTAGCTGTGACCCTGAGCCAATTACTTAACCTTTCTGAGCCTCAGTTTCCTCATTTGATTGTAATGCCTATTTCATATGATTGTTTGAAGGGTTATGAGATAGAATATTTAAAACTATATGTGTATGCTTGCATAAACATAAAAAAAGTCTGGAAAGAGACACATTGAGCTATTAAAGTGGTTAAAATTTAGGGGTAGAATTACAAGGCCCATTTTTTTTTTATTCTCACCGGAGGACATTTTTCCATTTTTTGTTCAGATAGAGTGGGAGGGAGAGAGAGAGAGAGAGAAACATCGACATGAAAGGGACACATCGAGTGGATGCCACCCGCACAACCAACCAGGGCCGGGGACAAACTGCAACCGAGGTACGTACCCTTAGCAGAAACCGAACTCGGGTCTCTCTGGACTGCAGGCCTACACTCTAACCTCTGAGCCAAACCAGCCAGGGCTGTTGTTTCTTTAAACACTTCTGTTTTGTTCTAACTTGTTTAATTGACCCTTTATTGCATTTAAAAAATAATATTATTGCCCGGCTGGTGTGGCTAAGTGGATTGAGCATCATCCCATGGACTGAGAGGTCCTGGTTTGATTCCTGGTCAGGGTACATGCCCGGGTTTCAGGCTTGGTCCCCAGTGGGGTCGTGCAGGAACCAGCTGATCGATGTTTTTCTCTCACATTGATGTTTCTATCTCTCCCTTCCTCTCTAAAAAATCAATGAAAACATATATATATCTAAATATATATATATTTTTTTATCCTCACTTGAGGACATTTTTGCATTTATGTTCAGATAGAGCAGGAGGGAGAGACGGAGGAAGAGAGAGAGAGAAACATTGAGTGGTCGCCACCTACATGACCCCAACCGGGCTGGGACAAATTGCAACCAAGGTATGTGCCCTTAGCGGAAACGGAACCCGGGACTCTCTGGTTCGTGGGCCGACGCTCTAGCCACTGAGAAAAACTGGCCAGGGCAATAAAAGCATATTTAAAAATAAAAAAAATAATATTATTGGAGAATTGTTTAAGATTTACAGAAGATATGCAAAAATAGTACAGAGATTCCTTATACTCTTCTCCTACTTTCCTCCATTGTTAATATCTTACATAACCATGAAATGTTTGTCAAAACTAAGAAACCAATATTGGTACATTACAACTATTATTTGAACTTCACTGGCTTTTCCACTAATGTCCTTTTTGTGTTCCAAGATCTCACCCCCACATTGTATTTAGATGTATCATTTTTGAATTTTATATATGTGTGTGTGTATAATTTATATATATTAAATCATATATATGTATTACATATATAATATTCCCCTATATGTAAATATAAATATGTTCTTTTGTTGTTCCCAATTGGAGGGAAAAGAGGATTGACAATGATATTGCTATAATAGCTGTGCAACTTTGAGCCAGATGCTTCCCCTCTCTGGGTCTTAGTTTCCTCATCTATAAAATAAATGAGTAGGGCAAGAGATTGTTAGGCTCCCTCTCTCACAACCCAGAACCACTGCTTTTCAGGGAAGAAAAATTAGGAAGTTAAAGTAGCATACAAAGTAGCTTTTAAAACAAATCTTCCAACTGGGCACTCCCTACTCCTGCAGTACTAGGGATGGATGTATTTGGTGATCTAACAGATCTTTTCCATTTCTCTACTAGCATTTATTTTTGTTATAAAGGCTTGAAGTGGAACCTAGTGGAGAATTTGTCCAAATTCTTAGAGAAATGAGAAACATAGTAAATCCTGATTCTCATTTTGGTTTATTACTTATGACTTCCAGATCTCTGGTAAAGAGGATAGGACCTGTAACAGGTCTCCATTTTTTACTAGCTGGTTTAGACTTAAATTCATGGTAGCCTGCCCAAATTGTGCTAGTTGAGTGAGCTTCAGATAGTTGGATCTGAAATGAAACTACTTGTGCATCAAAATCCAGCCTACATTACTTCTTCTAGAGCAACCTAATGTCTCTATACTTTCACATCTGACTTCCTCAGACCATTGTCATGGACTTATTTTTTGAGAATTGTGTCCATGCAGGCAAGTTCTTTCCAAGTTTGGCTGAAAGAGCAATATCGTCACATCCTCAGGGATCAGGTCAGGTCCCTGTTAAGTGCTTTTTTTCCTTTGTTGATTTTATTTTTATTTAAAAACATTTTTTTCTTTATTGATTTTTGAGAGAGAGGAAGGGAGAAGAAGAGAGAGATAGAAACATCGATGAGAGAGAACATCGATTGGCCACTTCCTGTATGCCCCCCACTGGGGATTTGGCTCGCAACACCAACATGTGCCCGGACCAGGAATCAAACTGGCAACCTCTTGGTGCACAGGTCAATGCTCAGCCACTGAGCCACATCAGCCAGGCCCTGGTAAATGCCTTTAAAGCACCCCATACGATGCCATAATAGCAGTCACACACTTGTCATTATTTAAATACTTTGTTAAAATTTGATTAATGTTTTGTTTTTGAAGTTGTTTTTGCTTTTATTTTTTATTTTTATTATTATTTTTTATCCTCATCCGAGGACATTTTTCCATTTTTTGCTCAGAGTGGGAGGAAGAGAGAGAGAGAGAAACATCAACGTGAAAGCGACACATCGAGTGGCTGCCACCCGCACAACCAACCAGGGCTGGGGACAAACTGCAACTGAGGTACATGCCCTTAGCGGGAACCAAACCCAGGTCTCTCTGAACCACAGGCTGACGCTGTAACTGCTGAGCCAAACCGGCCAGGTCTGTAAATATATTTTTCGCAGGTTTCTGCAACTTGGTTCTTTGATTCATTCTGTTTTTGACATCTATCCACTTAGATTTAGCTCATTCGTGCTTTATGGTATGAATATTTTATGTTTCATTAGCCATTCTCCTACTGATGGACTTTGCAGTTGTTTCTTTTTTCTCTCTCTCTCTCTCTCTTTTTTTTTTTCTGATAGGAACAGTGCTGTAATGAACATCTTTGAGTGTCTTTGTAGGCTTCTTCTTGGTAGCTCTCAAAAGTTGAATTGCTGGGTCATACTGTATGCATAAATTTAACTTCATTAGGCCCAAATCATGCCCTAATGCTAAGCGAAATAAGCCAGTCGAAGACAAGTATCACATGATCTCACTTATGTGGAATATAATAAACAAAACAAACCGACCAACAAAATAGATCCAGAGACATGGAAGCATAGAACAGACTGAGACTGACAAACCTCAGAGGAAAGGGGGCAGGGGAGATTGGAAGAGATTAACCAAAGAATTAATACACATATATGCATAACCCATGGATACAGTCAATAGTGTGGTGAAGGCCTGGAGGTGGGGTGAGAGCAGGGTAGAGGGGATCAATGGTGGACAATGGGGGCTGGGAGGGACAGCTGTAATACTTTCAACAATAAAGATAAGTTATATATATATATAAAATGTGTGTGTGTGTGTGTGTGTGTGTGTGATTAATTAGAGGGATTCAGTGACTTCAAAAGTTTCCTTCCCCAGCTCTAAAACTCAATCATTGAGACAATAGAGGTGAGAAGCAGACTTAAAACTTTTAGCAGTAATCTGGTATATAATGTGCTCAGTCAGATGCAGTGGAAACAGATAATATCCAGGGTCATGTGTTCCCAGTAGTTCCCTCTCTGGGTCCCTGGGAAGAGAAAGTGCCATAAAACACTAGATCAAATTTTCTTTTAATCTTCTAAGTAATGAGGTGGATAAAAGTTTCTGACAGTGGAAAACTCCAATTATTCACTTACATTAAAATAAATCTATCACTAGACTTGGAAACTCAAGCTTTGCTTGCTCAGATAGCTACAAAAGTAAAAAGGTTTCCATGCTACGCGCAATTTTTCTAACTTCCCCCCCACGTGATTGTGATTTAGAGTCATTTTACCCACTCACACCTGCTCTTACCCAACTGTTGATATCCATGCACTGAATGGTAAAACAAACAGATTGTAAGAGGAACCCTAGCTAATCCCAGTAAATGCCTCATTTCTACTAATTTTGAATGTGTCTATTATATTTGGGTAGTAAACACAATGCAGGAAATCAGAATATGCCCACATTTAGGCAAATATACATTTTGTTCCCTAAAAATTAAAGATAAAATAGACTGACATCTGTCCATGACTCACTTCCATAAGATTCCAAACTCACGAGAGGGTTATAACTCACTTATTGAGTGGGGGAATAGTGTTTAGACAAAACAGTTTTTTCCATCACCTATTTAGTTGTAGATACTCAGTACTAGGGAGTATATTAATAAGAATATATGTACAAATGCATAAGATAGTTTAATGTTGATTCTGTACTAACATTAACTACCTCCATATTTTAGGATTAAGTTTTCTAAAAATGAAACTTTAGAACAAGACAAAACAATTTAGTGGTTTCCCTCCCATTATAGATTTGCTTATTACAAAAGCTTTGGAAATTATAGAAAAGCAGAAGGAAGAATAAAAGAATGATCACTATTACTATTTTGGTATAGTTCCTTCCCATTTTTAAAATAAATTCTTTTACATTTTGAGAAGTTTTAAAAATACAGGAAAGTAAAAAGAAAAATAACAACAAAAAAACCCCACACCCATATTTTCACCATTAACTAAGAAATAACCATTAACATCTTTAATATTTGCTAACAGTCTTTGTTTTGTTCGTTTCTTTATTATAAAAAAAGGAAATATTGAAGTCTGGCCAGTTTGTCTCAGTGGTTAGAGCATCAGCCTGCGGTCCAGAGAGACTGGGGTTTGGTTCCCGCTAAGGGCATGTATTTTGGTTGCAGTTTGTCCCCGGCCCTGGTTGGGTCGTGTGGGTGGCAACCACTCAATGTGTCCCTTTCACGTCGATGTTTCTCTCTCTCTCTCCCCCTCCCACTCTTTCTGAACAAAAAATGGAAAAATGTCCTCGGGTGAGGATAAAGAAAAGAAATATTGAAGATAAAACTAAAGGCTGATTTAACCACCATCCCCTATCTTGAGGTTGCAATTTTCCCTTTTAGTTCATTGAAAAAAATATGTATATATAAATATCCATGTGTATACATAGAGAGATATATACTATAATATGTAGCTATATATTTTTATATAAAATAATACATATAAGTGGGATTTAATTTATTCTTATTTGTGGTTTTTTTCCTGATGTATGGTGATGTATAGTGTTGTTCTGATACTGATACTATACAGATTATGTTGCATCGTAACATTCTTCTTGAGGAATGGGAATCCTGGACTGAATAAAACCTCAGTTCCCTCATCTGTGAAATGGTAACAGTAACAGTACCTACCTCACAGAGTGGATATAATGATTAAATTAGAGTAAATGATTATACGAATATTGAGAACTCTGTACCTGACACATGTGCTTCTTCCCATTTTCCTCCAGCATGGGCTGCCTGCTTCACTTCCAATTCCAACTGCTTGTGTGACCTTCAGCCATGTACCTGACCCCTTTGAGCCTCACTTTCCTCATAATTATAATGGGCATAATAATAGTACTACATATCTCCCCTCCCCTCTCCCTTACTCTCTCTCTAAAATCAATAAAAAAAATTTTTTTTAAATAATCCTTTATGCCCGGCCAGTGTGGCTCAGTGGATTGAGTGTCATCCCATGAACTGAGAGGTCCAGGTTCGAATCCCGGTCAGGCTACATGCCCAGGTTGCAGCCTGGATTGCTAGTAGAGGGTGTGCAGGAGGCAGCCGATCCATGTTTCTAACATTAATGTTTCTATCTCTCTCTCCCTTTCTCTCTATCTAAAAAATCAACTGAAAAAAATTGTAATACATATCTCTAAGTTGTAACACATATAACCAACAATGGATTTGTATCCAGAATTTTTTTTTTTCAATCCTCACCTGAGGACATTTTTCTATTTATCTTCAGGTAGAGTGAGAAGGAGGGATAGAGAGGGAGAGAGAGAAAGAAACATCGATGTGAGAGGGACACATCAACCCATTGCCTTCTGCACGACTCCAACCAGGACTGGGGACAAACCGCAACCAAGGTGCATGCCCTTGACCAGAATCGAACCTGCAACTCATTGGTCTGAGGGCATACTCTCTAACCACTGAGCCAAACTGGCCAGGGCATGTATCCAGAATATATTAAAGATGCTAACAAAAGACATCTAAAATGAAACCAATGGACAAAGGGAACAAATAGAAGAATTTAAATGGTCAATAAATATCTGAAAAGATATTCAAAGTTGCTGATAATAGAAAACTAAAAATTAAAAAAATGAGATACATACATGTTGTAAAACTGCAAAAACAAGCATGGGATAACACACTTTAACGATTTCAATAATAATTACTGATAATATTTATGTTATAATATTTTACTTTATAAAGCACTTTCTCATAATTTAGCTCATTTTCTTCCTATAACTTTGTGAATGACAAAGGTATTGTTATAAACCCATTTTGCTGAGGAGGAGACTGAGGTATCAGAGTGAATAAGAGAGTTATGCATTTAATAAGTGACAGAGTGAAGACTCAAAATAAAATATTCTGCCCTGGCCAGTTTAGTTCAGTGGTTAGAGCGTCGGCCCACGGACCAGAGAGTCCTGGGTTTGGTTCCCACTAAGGGCATGTACCTCGGCTGCCGTTTGTCCCCGACCTCAGTTGGGGTCATGTGGTAGGTGGCGTCCAGTAGATGTGTCTCTTTCACATCGATGTTTCTCTCTATCTCTACCTCCCTCTCTCCCTCCTGCTCTATCTGAAGATAAATGCAAAAAAAAAAAGTCCTTGAATGAGGATAAAAAAAGAAATATTCTGCTTTTTCCACCTGTCCTAGTAGTTTTTGAGCTCCACCAAAGCAGATAATGCTAGCCTTTCTCTAGTTTAGAGTAGAAAAATAATTAACGAGCCAAACTTTCTCAATTATAAATTTTTCTCTGATGCATTTTTCTTAAATGGATACTTCATACTTGTCTGAACAGGATAGTATTTGATGTAGCATGAAATTATATGTTTTGTGATTTTAAGTTTCTCTGTCAGCATTTCTACTGTGCTTTGCAGAGAGCTTGGATTTTTAGGTGTTGTGCCACAGGAATATATTTTTAAATCATTGCAGTATATTAAGCTGAGTAAGCCCTGGAACCTGTAAGTCAAACACATTTTAGGTCCCAAAATAATGGTAAAGAGCTACTATGGACTTGCTTCACTCTCTCCCATTGCAAACACTGTTTCTCCTTACTGCTAAGCAAAGTAAAATTTATTGAGGGGTGTATCCAAAGGAAATAATTAAGGAAAGTCTATAAGTACAGATTAGCTATAAGGATGTTCAACTCGGTGGTATTTACAAAGGTTTTCAAAAAAGGAAATAAACTAAATATCAAAACTAAAATATGTTACATAGTGAAATACTCCTCTGCCATCACACAGTATCAAAAATACTTACTGATGTGTACTAATGTTCACAGTTGCATCAAGAATGCAGGATAATAGTATATACAGTATACCCAATTTTTGTATATGTAATGCAAATATACAGAGACAAATTCCAGAATGATATACAGTAAATGGTCTTATCTATGTGGTGGTTTATGAGTTTTTGAATAATTTTTATTTTACTTCTTATTTAGATTTTTAGCTATTATTTTTAGTTTTTACAATGAACACTTATTGCTTTTGCAGTATAAAACCTCCATACAACTTATGTTTTATTTTTTTAAAACCCACTCAGGCCTTTATAAAGCATTAGTAAATATGTTACCTGCTGCGTTCTTTCAAAGTAGAGAGCAAAGGAATAGGAAATGGCATGTACAAAATTTAATTTAGACATAAGAATTTCCTGCAGGTAAAACCTTTAATCTTGGAAAATGGGAAGGGTTTAGGTGAAACAATTAGGTGAAGGGAGATGGTCAGGGAGCTGACTCCTGAGGCAGAGCTGAATGTACAATGGTGGAGAGGATTTAAAGATAGAAAATGAAAGGCTTTCTAAAGCTGGCTTCCTAGGATACAAATTGCCTTAATAATAATTCTGAGATGCAGTCAGTTAACAAGCATGCATTGAGGACAGAGTTCTAAGAAAAAAAATAGAATTTCAGATTTCAAGTATTCATTCATTCTTCATTCAACCATTATCGATTGCTCACTCCAAATCCAGCATTGTGCTAAATGTTGGGCTCTATTCTTCACAAGTTTATAATTTAGTTGGTGAGATAAAAGATGAGAATATGAAATAATTTGAGAAGGACTGAAAATCAGAAGGAAAAGCCAGGTACAATTAATCTTTTGACTAATAACCTGATGTCTCACATGTACCAATTGTCACTTCATTGATGATATGTACCTCTGCTTCTCCATATTTGAGATATTAAAATGTGTTCCCTTTCCACAAAATATTTAGCTCTTTTCCATTAAGAAAGGATTAGGTAAAACAAGATAGAAAAAAAGGTTAGAATTATAGAACTTCAGAGAGGGAGGTTATCTTTGCTATTATGTAGTTTGTGGCAGATACTGGAATTGTCTACCTAACATCTGTTCTCCCCCTTTTCCTTGCCAACTGACCCCCAATTGTGTTCAGAGCATCAGTGTACTCACCTAAAAACACCCACATATTTCCCAACCTTCTTTTTAGATGGAGTGACCATGTGACACAGTCCTGGTCAATGAGATATAAGTAGAAGCCACCCTGTGGGTCGTCCAGGAACCAGAGTTAATCCCTTAGGCCAGTGGTTCTCAAACTTCCTAATGCTGCGACCCTTTAATACAGTTCCTCATGTTGTGGTGACCCCCAACCATAAAATTATTTTTGTTGCTACTTCATAATTGTAATTTTGAATTGCCATCGGAAATATGTGTTTTCTGATGGTCTTAGGCAACCTCTGTGAAAGGATCATTCAACCCCCAAAGGGGTAGTGACCCAAGGATTGGGAACCGCTGCCTTAGGCCCTTTAGCCTTCCTTCCTCCTCGTGCCTAGAATGCAGACAGGATGCCTAGAGGTGACAGCTGTATTGTAAGCATGAGAACAAAGGCCACTTGAAAAGCTGGCAGAAGGGAAAGCCTGTGTGCCTGTTGGCATCATGGCACTGCAGACTTGTCCTGGATTGCCTAATCTAGACTTCTCGCATGAGAAAAATAAAACCTGTAAACCATTGGTGTCTGTTACTAGCAGCCAAACACAATGCCTCTCTGATAAATAATCTAACCCACTTATTTCACAGAGAGGAGACAGAGGCCCAAGAAAGTTCCATAAACCTGGGAAGATTGTATCAATTTAAGACTTTCTCACTTTGCAGTGACAGAAAACCCAATCCCAAACCTCTTAAGAAAAAAAAATTATCAATTTGGATAACTGAAGTCAGGCATGGCTTCCTCCAGAGACTGAGATTTTTTCCCCCCAGATTCTGGTTTTTCTCTCTCCCTATCTCTATGCAATGCTTCCTCTGTTCCCTCCACATCAGAGAAGCTGTTTGCTTTGTGTGGCAAGATGTGCCAGCAGCCCAGCTTCACCCCACCGAGGATTAAGTCCTGGAGGGAAGTCACAGTGCTCAGGAGAAATATGACTGCCTGTTGAGCATTCCAAAAGTAGACATCCTTGAACTAGAACTAAGGACTCCTGGTTCCAAGTCAGATCAGATTCTGCTTTATCAAATAACCTCTGACAGACTTAACATAAATAAGTATATGTGACAGTCATGAAAAATATCTATCAAACATTTCCTTGGAGCATATGAATGATTATATGTCCCTTTGGTAGCTTTTGACCACTGAGGTATATGAATACTACAGAGAAAATACAAGGTCTATCTAGAAGTAATTAGAATTCACTGGGCACCATATCTAAAAATGGCTTCCAACACTGAAGACCAAGTTAGATTTGGGGTTTGGGATTGACCTCATGCGTAGTGATACATATTACATTTTTCTCTTTCCCTCTGTAGGGAAACCTACTAAAGCAACTCTTCATAGGCTTGCACCCAAAGAAAGGTATTTATTTAATAACTACAAAGGGCAGATGATCTACTTGCTTCTTATGACTCAAGTTCAGGCGATCAGGGCTAGGTTCAGAGTTCCATCAGCCTGGTTTTTAAATGCTCTTGTCTTTGATCCAGGCCTGAAAGAGTAAACCTTAGGGCCATTATTACCTAAGTCTTCCATGAATGGAAGGTTCAAAAACTGGTCCTCTTTAAAGGCATTATGGCTGTTTTTTTATTTCTAGCAGCACTTTTGCTTTTTGTGAAGAATTATTGGCCTTCAGCATTCTTGAAATTCTTCCATATTTAGTTACTGTGAAAATGAACATTTATAGGCTTACAGGTTAATGCTCAAGTTTGTTTGGAGTGAAAACTGGAAATGCATGCTCTTTTCTTTTGAATCTGTTTTTTTTTTTTTTTTACTGTTTTACTGAGTTTCGGAAAGTTATAGTTTCTTGGATTTCCTACTGGTAAAAAGTAAATATAGGCTAATATCTTTTCTGGTTAGAGTTTTTGCTGTTCCAGGTAACAAATTATAAAGTATAAAGTTTCTTGGGTGATTTATGTTGAGTGGTGTTTGTTTTTCTGTTAGATTTTTTGGTAGGTTAAGCTATTGGACTCCAAGGATGAAGAACATTTTGGTGGATGTTTCAAACCTGTTTCACCATCTCCTTTTCTTGAATATTCTGACTTTTCTCTCTCCTTCACTCTCAACATTTAAGCAGTTTCTAGTTCTTTTGATTCTACTTCCACAATTCTTACATATACAACTCCTTTCCATTTCAAGCTCTATTCTTTAGGGCCTCTTTCCAGGCTCTCAGCTGCCAATTTACTCTCCACACTATTGCCTCAGTTACTTTCTTAAAAAGACATCTCTAGGCAAGTCAGTTCCCTCCTCAAAAACCTTCAATGGCTCCTAGTGTCTATAGGATAAAGAACAAAATCCTTAGCACAATATTTGAGTCCTTTTGCCTCTCTCCTACACTTACTTTTCCAGTTTCTTCTTTCATTCTATTAATCGCTGTACTTAATGTCAAGTTCCTATTAAAATATCAACAAATAGCCCTGGCTGCTTTGCCTCAGTGGTTAGAGCATCAGCTTGCAGACTGAAGGGTTGTGGGTTCAATTTCTGGTCAAGGGCACATACCTGGGCTGCAGGTTCGATCCCCTGCCCCAGTCAGGTCATGCGGGAAGCAGCTGGTCCATCTGTCTCTTTCACATCGACATGTCTCTCTCTCTCTCTCTCTCTCTCTCTCTCTCAAAATCAATGGGAAAAGATCCTTGGATGAGGATTAACAAAAACAAACAACAACAAAAATATTAACAAATGGCTTTAGAGAGTTTGTTTCATTCTATCTGGGTGCTAATGTTATGTGCTCACAATCAATTATAAGTTATTTAAGGTAAAGATATGTTTTATTTATTTTGACCTTCTCAGAGACTGTACAACCAAGTGTTTACAATATATTACAGAGAGACTATGAACTATAATTCACTGTGATGATTGATTTACCAATAGTTTGGACAAAATGCTATGGAAACCCAAAGGAGAGAACAATTAATATTGCTGGGCAAGGTTCAGGATGAATTCACAGATGAAGTAATATGTGAACTAGACTTTGAAGGATATAAGTAGGATTTCTACAGGTAGAGAAACTGAATAATAAATAAATGAACATTCTCTCTAAGTCTCATAATTTATAATTAGACTCTAACACCGGTGGGCAGATCCCTTGCATGTCTCTTCCCTGTTTGGAGCAATCCACATTTCCTTATTCAGCTGAAACAAATGCTTCTCAGGAGAAATATGTTATTGCTAAAATCAGTCTAGTTTATCTAATAACTTCAACTTAGCTCTTCCATTCTGGGGCTTAGTTGTGGATGACCAATTCAACTATTTTATCATTGCATCCTTAACCTAAGTATTTGGCCATAATCCTCAGCAAAGCTAAAAAAGGACACTCAGTGTTTCTTTGACCACCCACTGACAAAGTGCAATGAAGCTCAGGTATTTCTTGGGATATTTGTATCAACACATAATAGCTGTGATGCATCACAATGGAAACATTTGTATGTCAGGACTTTGCCTTGCCACTGTCTAGCCTCTTTTAATCACGGTAGGACACTGGGGTCGCAATAAAGAGATATCAGAGCTTCGGACAGTGGGTGGAGAGAAAAGAGTGATGTGTGTTGAATAGCATTCCTTCCTCTTTCCCTCTATCAGCTCGTTAAGAAAGCAGAAGGATAATTTATTTGTAGATACCTGTACAGAACTCTAGCATAGCACATTTCACAGTGCATGTGTTTGCTTATAAGTAATCTCCCCTCAGGCTGAGAGTTGACTTCTTATATTTATCTTTGTAATATCTTCATATTTCCTGCACCTACCATAGGTCCAGGAGCCCATTTGTGGAAAAAGGGAAGAATGGATTTGCTTCATAAAGAATTGGGTTATGGATCTTTTTTTCCTAGAAATCTTATGAAAATTAAAGACCTCCATTTCAAAGCAAAAGATGCACGTAGTGGAAGCTTGCAAAAATTTGTATACATGTTAAGGGAGATCACAGATGCCTTGAAACAAACCCACAGATGTCAGGTTAAAATTCCCTGAATTAAGAGAGAGGGTAATAAGAAATTGTAAAATAATTTTTCATTCATATTCTTGGTCCAACTACTATCACAGCTGATTGGGCTACCAGACTCAATAAATATTGTGATTAGATGTGGAAGAAGCATCTTACAAACCTAAAGCTTCAGTATCAAGGCCAGTGTGAATAAGGACTTGTTGGGATGTCCTAGAGACATTTTCCTTTCTTTCTTGGTTTAATAAGTTCTGGGTTTTCTAATTTCCCATTAAAATGTCTCCTCTGTAATCCACCCATTGAGTTTCTCTGGCATTTACCTCCTTTCTCACTGCTCACTAAGTCCTCCAGATTCAGGCTGATTGCACCCTATCTCAGGATTTTCAATTATTCTAGATCCTGAGAGACAGAATTGGTCTCTAGAAGACTTCAGATGAGAACTCTGACTCAGACCAAGTTATAAAGTACAAAAGTGTTTCATCAAAGTGAACGAGGTGACTGATTATCAGATATAGGCACTATGAAAGACACAAAGAATGAGAATGTTCTAAACCCTGTGGCAAAACTATCAAAATTAATTTCTCCTTCAGAAATATTTGCTAGAACATGTTCTGAGGATAAAAATTGACACACAATCAAATAAGACTTTGATTACAATTTTGGCACAAATTCAGCTACTGCTATTTCCCACCACTATCAATTCTCCATTATTACTGAGGGCTCCCAAGGTGGGGCAAAGATAATTTGCAGTCTAAATGTTTTTGTCCATGTCTTGAATCTTTCTGGAAATTTTCCTTTCAGATTTTGTGTTTGTTTAGCAGGTTCTTTACAATATACATGTGACTAAAATTATTTTAATAGCCTTAACAGTATTACAATGACAACAATTCTTTAGATCTTGTGACAACACATTCCTCTGTTGAGTTTATTTAATTCCTTTTCAGTGGTTGATATTTGAACCTCTTTCATTTGGAGTAGATCCAGCAATACAATTCATTAAGTGCCTAAACAGGTCCAGGAGGGGTTAAAGAACACACCACCAATATAAAAACTGCCAATCTATTGTGTAATCTACACAACCTTGTAGTTGAATGTAGGTTCTTGTGAAATTTTAGTCAAGTAACTTCAGGAATGTGATATGATGATGGGGAAGTACTATAAAGAAATTCTACAAGCTACTAAATTTGCTTTACATTTTGTTTCATAATCCTATTTTAATTTCCAATGAAAAGAAATTTCCAAATTTTATGGCTTAAAGTGTTACTTTTTATTATGCACAGAGAAATTTTTATGAAGGTATATGTTTGGGTGATGGGTGGTTTTAAAAATACAACATAAGGCTAGTTCAAATATCAAAAGGGGAAGCAACAGGCATTAGTGACTACAGAGGGAAATTACATTTGAACTTGAGGTAGAATATAATTTACTAAAGATACAACAATCAAATAGTTATTTTTTATAACCCTGAATATCATGTAAGTCATATTGTATTTTGTGATCTGAGCTGCATAAACACTGTTTACTAATTAATTTGTTTTTAGTTATTGAAATTTTAAGGACAAAATGAAAATCTAGGTGTTTATGCTGTCACAAAACATGGTCATAAAAACTGTCCATCTAGGCAGTTTTTCAAAAAAATGTATCTATCTCTGTAAAAGGACATGAAGGGGGAAAATCACTAAATTTTCGAATATCCATTTAGATATAATCACTGCTTGTTTCAGGGCCTGATGAGGTGTGGTCTAAGTCAGAAGAATCACAGTCTAAGAGAATTCACAGTCCAGGTCAAGTCACACTTTGGGAGACCCCTCTTCACTTTGCTCTTAGCTAATTAGGGAAAATCTGATTCACATATACAATAAAGCACTTGTACTAGAAAACAGAAAAAGGAAGAGGCTTTGCCAATTTGTGACTTTTTAATTAGGGTCAGGACAGTATATGGGGATTTCCTATACCCTAAGTTTGTTGAATGATTACATAGGTCTGGGGAAAAGGGGTATGCTCAGAGTGATTCACCCGCCTTTTTTTAGTAATGGGGTTCTGCCTTGCAGTTTCCTTTTTGGGCATTGTATGGAGGGGGTAGGTCTCCAACAGGTGTTTACTCCTACTCGGATTCAAAAGCCTTGGCCTAGGCCTAGGCCTTGGCCTGTTGGGCAATGTGGAGTTTAAACCTTCCTCTCTCAAATGAGTGGATCTCTGATCAGTTTTGAAGGAACTTCCCTTGAGATTTGCTACAACAGCATACTGTGGGATGGATACTTGAAGGTAGCTTTCTGTTCTATTTTGCCATCTTGGGGTGGCTCTAAAAAGGTTTTTTACCTCTGAGAGGAAGAAAATGTTGACAGGGTTAATTGATTACTACACAGAATATAGTGAGGATAAATGGGCAACCTGAATCAGATCAGATAGAAAGATAGGTAGACTGTGATGACACAAGTTTAAATTCTAGGTCTGCAGGTAAAGCTTTGCAAAGTGCCTCACCCCAGAGACACCTGCACTGGGGCCTTGCTTGCTAAGAGTTTCTGGGGCACTCCAAGTCCAGATGAATGCCTTAATTCTCAAAGGAAAGGCTCTCTCCTTTCTCTCTGTATGTATGTATGTATATAAAATAACAGCCTGTTTTTCTTTTTCTTTCTTTCTTTTATGTTTTGTAACTATCTTTGTAGATAAAATGACAAAATCAAAACCAAGTCAAATATCTTAAAAACTTTGCACAGGTGGCTGCTGACATCAATATTCTACACAAGATTAAAATGATTTCCCAACATGTATACCCTGCACTCTAATTGATATCTTAATAGCTTGATTAAAAATTTCTCAGAAGTCTATTAGACTCAGGAAACCATCTGTGGTGTAGGTGAGGATTTTCAGTTTTTGAAATGGAAACTTTTGGCCCCATGAACAGAATAGCACAAACTCAATTAAATGTGCTCTTCCTCCATCCTTGCTTAGTCCAAAGGTAAAAAATGAAAAAACTGCTTGGAAGAGTGGTGTTTAGGTTTGTTTTAATTTTTTCATTTTGTCCTCTAGAACAGCCAGGTGGATTCATACGATCCCATTTTTAAATTATCTTCTATCTTCCACTCCAAATAAACTCGGCCACCCCAGCACAATCAGAAAGATCTTTAAAAAAAAAATTTTAAAAAAATTGTTATCCTCTAAAGGGCGTTGGGCGGGGTGGGGTGGGGGAAGGGCAAGGGCAAGGGAAAAGGTACTTCTAATTAAAAACAACCAATGCTTGAGGTTTTTAGAATATGGTCTGCCATTTCCTAATTAAGAAATGAGTTTAACAGTCCTCTGGCAACGCAGTTTAGACACTTATGAACAGCCTAAAGGTCTGGTGGCTATCCAAGCGACGAAACTCCATTCGCCTGTGGGACCCCAAGCCACCCGCCCCAGCCACGCCAGCTCCGGGGTCCTTTCCCTCTTGGCACAGACACCTCAGGTCTGTCTCGGTAACTCTCAGCTCGGTGTTGTACCGGCCGCCTCAAGCTCGCTGCCACCAGGCGCGGACACCTCCCAGCCTCCTCCCTCGCAGCCGGCGGGACCTATTCCGGGCTGGGGAACAGCAGCTTGGCCGCGACGGCAGGAAGCGAAGCCCTTGTTGATGCTGTTCCACGGCGCGCCTTCCCGCCCTCCGGTGGTCACCGCGGCTCTTCCCCACATTGGGGCGCCCCCTCCGCGCCTGCGCAGTGCCCTGCGGGGGGGCGGAGCTCAGAATCCTGTCAGCGGCAGTGGCGGCGGCGGCGGAGGCGACCGTCAGTTTTCTCCGAAGAGAAGCACGAAACGGACCGGTTGGCTCTTCCCCCTCCCTTTCCCCGCCCTGAACCCCTCTCCTCGCTCACGGGGATTTAGTCCCTGTGGAGTTTTCCATCCACCCTGCCGCCGTTTTCTCGGTCCTTGGCCCGGTGGAAGTCACTGCCCTCGAGGAGGAGGCGGCGGCAACCGCCCTCGCCTCACCGCCCCCGGTTCGGTGCCCGCGGTCCCCGAGAGGAGGTGCCGCCGCCACCGCCGCTCCCCCCCTCCCGCTGCCCTCGGGCCGGGCTGGGTCGAGCTGCGATGCCCTCGGACTTCATCTCATTGCTCAGCGCGGACCTAGACCTGGAATCGCCCAAGTCCCTGTACTCGCGAGGTCAGTCAGGCTGAGGGCAGGGGGGTGGGGGTGGGGAGGCAGGGGCTGGGAGAGCCTGAGGGGTCCTCATCAGGAGGGACAGCGGAGCCCAGGCCAGGATGGCCTGACTTGGGGGGTGGGGAGAGTCCGATGGGTTTGGGAGACGGTGGAAGCGGCTGGGAGGAGTGGCGGCCCCTCCCCCGCGGAGCCGCCGGCACTCAGGGCCCAAATGCCGTCGGCCCCCAGGTCTCTGCGGCACCAGTCGCTCTGAGTGTCCCTCTTCCTGTCTTGTCCGCCACACTCCTCCAGCGGCCAACACCGGCCTCCCCTGCTCGGGGATCACCCCGGAGTGGGCCCCGCGCTGGGGCCGCCGCGATGCGTGGGGCCGCGGCTCTTCTTACCAGGACCATCCTCCCCAGCAAAGTTGCCCCCAAACAGGCGGCGGGGCCTGGAGCTGGTTCTGGGTGCAGGGTCACCATTTTCTCCCCCTCCAGGTTGTTTGTGCATCGTCGTTTTACCCCCTCTCCCTCCGGCCTAGTCCACTCCCTCCCCTTGTTGGGACGGCCCCCCTCGACCAGGCGGTTTGCCTTTCCTCGTCATCTTATTGCTAGAAGGGGCCCGAATTTTCTGTTTTTTCTTTCTTTCTGCCTCATTGGCATTCTCATAACTTACTTCTCCTTCTCTTTTACAAAAATAGGGGTGCTTTCTCTATATTAGTTTTATTTCTCGCTTGTCCCAGGGGTGCCAGCTCAGGCATAGACGCTGTCCTTTGGAAATACTCTATTTCGTTGCCGTTCAGGTGTGCAGGGAGGGGGCCAATGGGCAGAGATTCCCATTTGAAAACTCTTGGCTAAAGCCTAACGGGGGTTCACAGGATCTAAAATATTAATACTTTAGGTGATTTCTACTGGGGTTGAATTCCTGTACTGGACACCACAAGAATGTGTTAGAACAGGTTCCCTCTGCAAGGGGCATCAAATCGAAATGCTCCCACTGCACTCTTCACCACTTTTTAAACCACTGGGAGGGGGCAAAAAGACATAAGTTGGTAATTAATTATTGATTTCACCATATTAAAAAAATTGTGTGCCCTTATCAACCTCCTTCCTGAGAAATTCAATGTTTCTTCAGGTTTTGGTTTCATGTATCCATCCTCTGATTTCACCCCTTCCAAAGACCGGGACTTACGCTTCACATTAGTGTGTTTAAATTGTTTAAGTGAATCCTAGTGAAATGGTTTACTCCGGAGGGTACAGGTAACTGGACTTATGAGGCTGACGATTGAGTTTGTACACAGAGCCCTACTTAGTAACTATAGCCATTGTCTGTAGCTCTGCTGGCAGTTACCATCCTGTAAGATGTTTTTTGGGCAACGTTACCTGAAGTAGTTTGGAAATGTAGCTTTGAGTATCAGAAGACATTATCAAGAGATGATTCTTAGAGGAGGGCAAATGTGGTACAATTGAGTACTAAAAATAGTTAAGACATTAACACCATTTGTGCAGTAATCATCAGATAATTTTCCATGAAACAAATGCCTTATGAAAATCTAACTTTAGCATAGAGACCATTGTAGAGACAATTCAGCCTTCTTTCAGAGAGAATATATTCACAAATACGGGCTTTTAGCTCTTAAAGATACATGGCAGTTATGTAAGAGATGTATGCTATCCTTGGCTTTTTTTTTTTTTTTTTAATCATTCAGCATAAAAAGTACTTAATGCTTTTTGTGTTTTTCAGATTCTCTGAAGTTACACCCATCCCAGAATTTTCATAGAGCTGGACTATTGGAAGGTCAGCAGTGTGCCATTTTAAAGCATATTGTGTGAGTATGCAAAGGCTTTCTCTGAAATGGAGTTTAAATGAGAAAGTGTGAAACTTTGCAAACTCATACAATGTAGTTTTCTCCTAAAGAGCCTGATCCTTCTTTTAGAGCAGCTGTTTCAGTGGATTTTTTGCTGTGTTTGATGTGATTGTTAGCTATTATTGTACCTGCTTTGAGAAGCCTTGAACCCTTTCCCCCCAAATCATTAAAAATTATGTGCTGGGTGTTCTACTTTAGAATTCCAGATAGTAATAAGTAGCTTTTTACAACCAAATGAAATGTGAAAAGGCTCAGACAAGATCATGAATATAACTAAAAGAGTGACACCAACACATATTTAGTTTGAAAATTCACAACTTTTATATGCTAAGCATTTCAAAATTATATATTATTTGTTACAAAAGCATTGATGTCTTACTATTACATTATCTTTAAAGATGAGGAAATCCAAGTAATAGAGATGATGATTGAGCTATGCTGAGGAAAAAGGGTTTTAGAACCTTCTGGAAACATTAATAGACTGTAGAATAATTCAAACAACTGATAGTTATTTCAGAAAACTTTATTTTGTGTTGTTTTTAGCATTTTAAGACAGAAAAGGCTCTATTTGTGTTGTTTTATAGTTTTGAAGTGATTTCACATATATTATCTTTGACTCTTATAATCCTAGAATTGGACAACAAGGATATTCATTTCCCCATTGTAAAGATCAGTAACCTGAGGCTGAAATTAAGAGACTTGGGGGGAGGGGAGTCACACAGTAGCAGAAACAATGCCTTTTGTGTTTTTAGTTGGTGCTCTTTACCCAAAGCCAAGCTGCCAATGTAATATATATATGTAACCAGTGCTGGGTGGTGGGTGGGGCTCAGATTCTTAAACATTTTGTATTTAAGTTTGACTTAAGTATAAGTGTTTGCTTTCTATATGGTAGTCTTGTATAGTGGAGAAAAATGTGGGTTTTGTAATTGAGCTTAAATTTCAATACTAGTTTGGCTACTTATTAGCTCTATGACCTTGGCAAGTGATTTTACCTCTCTAAACTTTAATAGTCTATCTATAAAAATGTATATAACCACTTAAATTTAGTGAACTAAGGCATATGAAAATGCTTAGTATAGTGTCTAGCTAAACACATTTCTTTTTTTAGTATAAGCTGAATTGTTTTAACTAATTTAGAGCATATGAAAGGTTCTCAAATTATTGATTATATTTATACTTACAAGAAGCTCATAGATATATATTAGTATGAAAATCAACTACAGTATTAGATAAGGAATTAATTAGAAGTGTTTCTTAGTGGATCAGATTTCTGGTTTTTGTTCATATTCAATTTATGACCATGTTGTAGAGTCATTTATGTGTACAAATCCATCCTTTCTCTGGGCAACAAATCAGAGAGTGTCATAGTGATAGAAATTATTAGGCAGGAGAAAGATTTAAAAAAAATAGTGTTGATTATTTAAATATTTTTAGCAAGTTGAGGGAAATGCAGACAACCATTTATTATGTATATTTATGTGTTTGTGCCTAAATACTTTCATTAATTTTTCATTTTGGTTGAGAGGATACTCAAATATTTAAAGACCACCCTTTTACAGATGATATATAAAATGTATAAGCTGATACATAAGATGTTTGATGTTTGAGTATTAAGTATGTCATGTCCTTTTATATCTATGATACAGGGTATCATAAGAAAGTTGTTTGCTTCTGTAATGAAAGTATTTATGCAACCATTTTCTATTTTTAATCTTTTATTATGGACATTTTAAAGAATACACTAACACAGAGATAATAGAATAATGAACCCCATATACCCATCTTAAAGCTTTAACAGTTATCAATCAGTATCTAATCTTGTTACTGTTATCCTCTCCCCTTCCCCTAGTTGTATTATTTTACAACAAATACCAGACATCATGTCATTTTATACATAAATACTTCTGTATTATAGTGACATTTCTTATATTAATTTTTAAAATACTCTCTTTTATTCCAGGAAATGTGTTTCTAATTTATTTTAACAAAGTCTCTTGTGTCTCCCTGCTCTTTTTTCAAGATATGGTAGAGCAGGAGGTTACTGCTTCTAGTGTATAATGTACTTTCTAATCTTTGTTGAAATTGTAGGCCATGTGTTCAGATTTGGGTTCAGATCCTTGTTCCAACATTTGTGTGTGCCCTTGGCTTAGTCGTTTTATTTATCTTTTTGTGCTTCAGTTTTCTCATCCTTAAATGAGGGCAACAATGGTATCTTCATCATAAATTGTTGAGACAAATTCATGTAAAGCATTTAACCTAGCATATAGTAAGTGTTCAATAAATGTTGGTTAAATTGAAAATTTTTAAATGATAACCAATCTATATAGTGCATACTTTTTCCAAACTTAAGTTCTTTCTTTAGAAAAATAAGGTTGGAAAACCTGCAGTTGGGTGTTATTGAGCTTTAAAAATAGATTTAAAATTTCTTTACCATTTAGTTAAGTTTGCATTTATCCTATATATCAATGCTGGTCCTTCCTGCTACTGCCTTTTTTTTTAAGATAGGAAATTAATTTTTTTAAATTGAGGTATAATTGACATATGATTTGTATTAGTTTAAGATGTACATACTGGGAAATGATCACCACAATAAGTCTAGTTAATTAGGTCACCATACATAGTTCTGCTACTGCTTTTTAAATTTAATGTAGCGATTGACAATGGGACAAGGAAGGGTCTAGCTCTTTAATACAATCATACATAGCTATTAAAAAATGTTTCTGATGATCCCATAATTATACATAAAAACAAGTAAATAAAAGAGATACTTTTGCAATTATTTAAAAAATAATTTGCAAAAAAAAATCTTGGACATGCCCTGGCCAGTTTGGCTCAGCGGTTGTAGCATCTGCCTGTGGACCAGAGAGTCCTGGGTTCGATTCCTGCTAGGGGCACGTACCGAAAAAAAAAATCTTGGACAAAAGTATATGCTATAAGTTTTTACTTTTTTTTTTTATCCTCACACGGGGACATTTTTGCATTTATCTTCAGATAGAGTGGGAGGGAGAGAGGGGGGAAGAGAGAAAGAAACATCGATGTGATGTGAGAGTGACACATGGACTGGTTGCCACCCACACGACCCCATCTGGGGCGGGGAGAAACTGCACCCAAGGTACATGCCCTTAGAGGAAACCGAACCCAGGACTCTCTGGTCCATGGGCTGACACTCTAACCGCCGAGCCAAACTGGCCAGGGCTGTAAGTTTTTACTTTTTGATTCTGTTTTTGCATTTTCCCTACCTTTAAAGAAGATAGTTTGTATATATATATATTTTTAAAATACGTTAGAGTGTTCATGTTTGAAGGCTAGGATTCTTCTTTGGAGTGCCTAGACAAAAAGTTCAACTACAGAGGAACACACTTTCGATATTGAAAAATATTGATTATAGCATATATTGTTTGCCATATAAAAAAACTGAGATAAAAAACTAAGTGAACGTATACAAATAAGATTAACTAGGGATATAGAGATGTAAGACAAGATGGTAGAAACTCAGATAAAACAGGAAAAATAAGTAAATTGGAAAAATCAAGTAATAAAAAATGGATTAAATTTTAAAAATGCTTTAAAATTGCATGAGATTATATGATGGATCAAATTAACTGGTTAAGTAAGAACTAAACACCAATACGATTCATCCTGGTATGAATTAAACATTTAAGGTATGATAAATATGAAATATTACAGTGAATTAGGGGAAAATAAACTACTTTTTTTTTTTAACTACCATCAACCTATTTGATAGAGTATCACGCATAATTATATTTCTGAATTACCATTAGACCTGATTTTCTCTTCGTAGGGCCTGTGTTAGTAAGGTAGTTAGGCCATTAACTCTTGCATGATGAAATATATGAAGATATCTTACTGGAAAGGATTTTTTGAAAATATTTAAAATTAAAAATAATCTGTTGGGTTCTTTTCTTGTTTAGTATCTTTTTTTTTTTAATCCTCACCCGAGGATATTTTTCCATTTTTGTTCAGATAGTGGGAGGAAGGGAGAGAGGGAGTGAGGGAGAGAGAAACATCAACAGGTTGCCTCCCGCAGGACCCTGACCAGGGCCGGGACGAACTGCAGCCGAGGTACGTGCTCTTGACTGAAATCAAACCCGAGACTCATTGGCCTGCAGGCCGACGCTTTCACCGCTGAGCCAAATCTACCAGGGCTGTTTAGTATCTATTAGTCTCTATTGATCCATACCTAGTAAACTAAAAATGTCATTATGGAAATAATTATTGAAATGAAGTTCAAACACATGACAAAAGTCATACCAACTTCATCCCAACATCTTGTTTCTATGATCCGTCTTTCTGATTTTCTGCCATTTGTTTTTGTGTCTATTCCTTAACACTTTCATGATTTTTCTTCAATACTAGAATTCTATTGTTTATTACAGTAAGAGGATAGAGATTCATTTAATCAGATGGTTCTTGGCCTGCTCTTAATTAACTCTTTACTATACTGTAACAAGTCCCCTAAAACTTCAAAGTGGTAGTACAGAAAAACTTTTTTTTTTTTTTATCCTCACCCGAGGACATTTTTCTATTTTTTGTTCAGATAGAGTGGGAGGGAGAGAGAGTGAGAGAAACATCGACGTGAAAGGGACACATCGAGTAGCTGCCACCCGCACGACCAACCAGGGCCGGGGTCAAACTGCAACCGAGGTATGTGCCCCTAGTGGAAACTGAACCCGAGTCTCTCTGGACCGCAGGCTGACGCTCCAACCCCTGAGCAAAACTGGCCAGGGCCATTTTTTTTTTAAATCCTCACCCAAGAACATTTTTGCATCTATCTTCAGACAGAGCGAAAGGGAGAAAGAGAGAGAGAGAGGGAGGGAGAGAGAGAGAAACACTGATGTGAGAGAGACACATTGAGTGCTTGCCACCCACACCGGTTTTTGCTCAGTGGTTAGAGTATTGGCCCGTGGACCAGAGAGTCCCAGGTTTGCTTCCCGCTAAGGTCACATACCTTGGTTGCAGTTTGTCCCCAGCCCTGGTTGGGGTCGTGTGGGTGGCAGCCACTCAATGTGTTTCTCTCACATCGATGTTTCTCTCTCTCTTCCTTCCTCTCTCCTTCCTGCTCTGTCTGAAGATAAATGCAAAGAAAAATGTCCTTGGGCGAGGATTAAAAAAAAGAAAGAAAAGAAAAGAAAAAGTTAACTCATCAGATTGTTTTCTATAAAAACAGGTTAGAAAAAAAATAAAAGATAAAATTAATGTGAAATATCAATTGGGCTTGATTATCAATGTGTGATTATGTAGTGACAGAAGATAGTCTTGTTAGCTTTAGAGAGGTAAAAGGCATTCTTCAATAGAAATGTTGCTTATTAAACTTATTGTCTTTTCTTGTTGCTAAGATTTTTATTTCCGGTTAGATAAAAGACATTTATGTTTCTTTTATTTGCTGTTTTAATAAAAATCAAGGTTATTAAAGGTATAATAAAAGGTGTAACAAAGGTGTAATACACTAATTATAAACAAGTACTTGAATGAAAAGGTAGGCATTTTCTTTATGGATTAACTGCAGATAATGACTTTAGCTTCCAAATATAAATAAAACCTGATGTGATGAAGGATATATATATATATATATATATATATCCTACTTATATAGATAGATATATCTATATAAATAATTTTTTTTTTAATCCTCACCCAAGGATATTTTTCTATTTGTTTTCAGGCAGAGTGGGAGGGAGGGAGAGAGAGAGAAACATCAATGGGAGAGAGACACATCGATTGATTGCTTCCTGCACGACCTGGACTAGGGCTGGGGACCAAACTGCAACCAAGGTACGTGCCCTTGATTGGAATTGAACCCGAGACTCTTTGGTCTGTGGGTCGGCGCTCTAACCATTGAACCATACTGGCCATGGCAAGGATCTATATTTTTGACGATTTGAACTGAAGATGTGATTTTTCTGTCACCTTTATTTATATTAACTGTAGAAAAATAGAATTTTTTTCTCCCTTTTATTTTTTAATACAATAGCCCCAACTAATCTGTGGTTTTGCTTTCTGGGTTTAGTTACCTATAGTCAGCCACAGTCTGAAAAATTAAATGGAAAATTCCAAAAATAAACAATTCAAAAGATATTTTGAGAGAGATTACATCCACATATCTTTTGTTACAATATATTGTTATAATTGTTCTACTTTTTTTACTTACTGAGCCTAATTTATAAATTAAACTTAGGAAAAAAAACAGTATATATAGGGATTGGTATTATCTGAGGTATCAGGCATCCATCCATTAGGGGTCTTGGAACATATCCTCCTTGTATAAGGGAGGAATACTGTATTTATGTGATACATAGGTGATGATTATTACTGCTATATTATAGCCAGCCATGAATTTTTTTTAATTATGTTTTTATTTTTTAGAGCGAGGGAAAGGGACAGAGAAATGTCTGTCAGCTGCCTCCTGCATGCCCCCTACTGGACATTGAGCCAGCAACAGGGGCATGTGATTGCATCTTTTCTCGTTTAGAAACATTATGGTTAGTCTTTTAGCACATTTGGTACTTGGTTTTGAAGGTAAGACAAGAACAGAAAAGTTTCTATTAGTGAGCTAAGTTGTTGACTATTCTTTATAAATTGAGCTTTAGTTTTAAAAATCTACTTAAAGCAATCTTTGTAGACATTTTAAAAGAAACAATGTTGGGCCCTGGCCGGTTTGGCTCAGCGGTTAGAGCGTCAGCCTGCGGACCAGAGAGTCCCAGGTTCGATTTCCACTAAGAGCACGTACCTCGGTTGCAGTTTGTTCCCAGCCCCGGTTGGGGTCGTATGGGTGGCAGCCACTTGATGTGTCTCTCTCACATCGATGTTTCTCTCTCTCTCTCTCTCCTCATCCCTCTCTCCCTCATGCTCTATCTGAAGATAAATGCAAAAATGTCCTCAGGTGAGGATAAAAAAAAAAAAAAAAGAAACAATGTTGGTAAAGAGAAGAAAGACTAATAAATTCAGTGTTGCTATAATTGAAAACATTTTTGAGCAGGTATGTTTATCAGCATTTTATAGATATTTTTCACATTTAATTTTCAGAAAAATTTTATGAGATAGTATCAGTATCCCTACAGGGGATTTACTAGTTTTCCCGAGGTCATGTAGCTAGTGGAGGCGGCTGTAATTTGAAATCTGGCAGTTTTACCCCAGAATTTTGAGCTTATCCTGACTTTCTTATAGTACAAACATCTTATAATGGCATTTGCACTTTGGGCTCTATTAAGTTTATACCATTGTTCAGATGGTGTAAAAAGAGTACTTTGTATAGGATTCTTTAGCTAAATAGCTCCCGTAAAATAATGAGAGAAATTCTATGAGACACACATAAAAATCAGTAAAGAATATGATGATGACCGTTTGGGGGAATATTTTAACACTTAAAATTAGCAAATCATTGCCTGGCTTGATGGATGTCTTAGCTGAAGCACTTTGCTGGTTGAACCCTCTCTGTCTTGACTGATGGATGGTACTCAGAAGTGAAAAGTAGGACAAGGATAAGCAAGCCACCACCTAAGGAGAATTACTTTAGAAATGGAGGATGCCATGGGGCTCTGATTTCATTGGCAGTAGTTTTATGGAAGCATAGTAATCATTTTACCCTATTTCTGCTGGTATGTTCCAGAGCCTAAGTTTTAAAAGAAATGAGCAACTTAAAAAACAGTACTACTGTTTTATTTCTTGATATGGTTGGATTTTGCTTCTGAACTTCCTGAAAATATTTTGTTAGGTATTTTAAAAAAGGAATTTTAATTCTAGTTTGGCCTTAAGATCTTGTAGAAAACCATGTAAACATTCCTTTTCTTCATCAAAGACATTATCAGTCTTGCTTACTTAAGAGTTTTGAGGAAGAACAACTAAAATAATGTTAGAGGACTTTGAAAACTATGAAATACTATATGAATAGCAATATTTTGCATAGGGCCTTATTAATTTGCTTTAGTTTTACTTTTCACTGCCCCCCCCACCTTTTTTAATCTTCCCCTTCTTTGCATGTCTTCATTTTCTTTTTTTTTATCCTCATCCGAGGACATTTTTTTTACTTTTTGTTCACATAGTGTGGGAGGGAGAGAGAGGAAGAGAGAGAGAGAGAGAAACATCAATGTGAAAGGTACACATCGAGTGGCTGCCACCCACACAACCCAACCAGGACCGGGGACAAACTGCAACCGAGATACGTGCCCTTAGCGGGAACCGAACCCGGGTCTCTCTGGACTGCAGGCCGACGCTCTAACCGCTGAGCCAAACTGGCCAGGGCCATGTCTTCATTTTCTAATCGTATTCTACATTTTGCTTGTTGGTTCTGCTGTTACTACTTATATCTTCCCTTTCTCTTCTTTAAAAAAACAACAAAAACCATCTTCATAGAGGTACACTCCTTTTAAGTGATCCATGAGTTTTTAACAAGTATATTCATTTGTATAATCACCACAGGCAAGATACAGAACATTTCAGTCACCCTGTAAAGCTACCTCTTGCTTTTTTGTTGCTAATTTCGCCCACTCCAGCCCCTCAGCCAACTACTGATCTGTTTTCTCTTACCATAGATTAGTATTGCCTTTTTTAGAATTTCCTATAAATGGATTTATACAGTATATACACTCTTCTCTTCAATTTTCATTATTCAAATACTAAAACTTTCTAAAAAAGAAAGCTGTTTTATAAAGGACAAAAGGTAACACAACATTTTTTATTTTCATATATTTTTATATTCTATATTGTACCAAATGTCTATTTAATGCTTTTGCCCATTTTTAAATGGAATTATTTGTCTTTTTATTGTTGTGTTGTATGAGTTCTTTATTATTCTATGTACAAGCCTCTTATCAGATACATGATTTGCAGAAATTTTCTCCAAATCTGTGAATTGTCTTTTTACTTTCTTGGTATTGTCTTTTGATGCACAAATGTTTTTAATTTTGTTGAAGTCTTTGTTTTCTATTATTGTTGTGTTGTTCATGCTTTGTATCATATTTAAAAAACTGTTGCCTAATCCAAGATCATGAAGATTTACATGTATGTTTCCTTCTAAGAGTTTTATAGTCTTGGCTCTTACCCTTAGGTCTTTGATCCATTTTGAATTAATTTTTATATATGGTGTGAGGTAGAGGTCCAACTTCATTATTTTCCATGTGGATATTCAGTTGTCTTAACAGTATTTGTTGAAAAGATTATTGTTTTCGGCCTGGCCGGTGTGGCTCAGTGGTTGAGTGTCGACCCATGCACCAGGAGGTCGCCGGTTCCATTCACAGTCAGGGCACATGCCCAGGTTGTGGACCCAATCCTCAGCTAGGGGGCATGTAGGAGGAGTCCACCAAACGATGTTCTTTCTCATTAATGTTTCTATCTCTCTCTCCCTCTTCCTTCCTTTCTCTAAAATCAATAAAGAAAAATATTTTTTAAAAAAAGAAAGAAAGAAAAGACTATTGTTTCCTGTTGAATAGATTTGGCACCCTTGTT
Source organism: Molossus molossus (assembly GCF_014108415.1). Classification (NCBI taxonomy): domain Eukaryota; kingdom Metazoa; phylum Chordata; class Mammalia; order Chiroptera; family Molossidae; genus Molossus; species Molossus molossus. The sequence continues at coordinate 35,217,926 of NW_023425357.1, read as the reverse complement.
GAAAATCAATTGTCCACAGACATACAGGTTTATTTCTGGATTTGGTTATTTTTCATTCATCTATATGTTCATTCATACTATCTTGATTATTGTAGCTTTGAAATAAGTTTTGAAATTGGGAAAGAAGAGTCTTCCAACTTTGTTCTTCACTTACAAGATTTTTTTGGCTATTCAGAGTCTTTTGAATTTCCATTTGAATTCTGCAAAAATCTCAATTTCTGCAAAGAAAAAATTAGTTGTAATTTTAAAAGGGATTATAGTGACTTGGTTTGTCAGTTTGAGGAGTATTGCCATTTTAATAGTATTAAATATTCTTGTCTATGATCATGAGATGTCTTCCTTTTATCTAGGTCTTTAAGTTTTTTCAACAGTGTTTTGTAGTTTCAGGCTATACATTTTATACTTTTAAAAAAATATATTTATTTTAAAATATTCATTTTAAAAAGAAGTATAAAATTAAAACGACTATGAGGTATCAAAATGTCTATGAGGTGTCACCTCACACCTACCAGAATAGCTGCCATCAACAAATCATCAAACAACAAGTGTTGGCGAGGGTGTGGAGAAAAGAGGACTCTAGTACACTGCTGGTGGGAATGCAGACTGGTGTAGCCACTATAGAAAACAATACGGTGTTTCCTCAAAAAATTAAAAATTGAACTGCCATTTGCCCCAGTGATCCCACTTCTTGGAATATATCCTAAGAAGCCTGAAACGCCAATTAGAAAGAATATATGTACCTCTATGTTCATAGCAGCACTATTTACAATTGCTAATATCTGGAAACAGCCCAAGTGACCATCGATAGATGAGTGGATGAAAAAGCTGTGGTACATATACACAATGGAATACTATGTAGCTGTAAGAAAGATCTTTTATCCTTTGAGATGACATGGAGGGACCTGGAGAATATTATGCTAAGTTAAATAAACCAATCAGAGAGAGGCAAATATCACGTGATCTCACTTATTTGTGGAATACAGTGAACAAAATAAGCTGATGAACAAAATAAACCTAGAGACATAGAAGTAGGGTACAGACTGACAAACCTCAGAAGAGGGCGACAGGGAGAAATAAGCCAAAGAACTTATATGCACAACCGATGGACATAGACAGCAATGCCATGGGGGGGCAGGAAAGGGATCAGGAGGAGAGTGTCAGTGGGGGAAAAAGGAGAAACATATGTAACAAAAATAAATTAATTAAAAAAATAAGTTTTTTCTTTTTAATCATTGTCTTAAGCGGTAATAAAGTTATGGAAATAATTTGAGGAAAGTTCTCTCAAAATTTAGGAGAGCTTAAAAATTTTTTTTTCCTTCACCCCAGGATATTGGAGGGAGGGAGAGAGGGAGGGGGAGAGAGAGAGGGAGAGAGAGAGAGAGAGAGACATTGATATGAGAGAGAGACATGGATTCATGGATTGGTTGCCTCCTGCACGGCTCCAAATAGGGCCAAGGATCAAACCTGCAACCCACATATGTGCCGTTGACCGGGAATCGATCCTACAACCCTTCAGCCTGCTGAACCAAACTAACCAGGGCAAAATTTAGGAGAGCTTTAATATTCAAGTCCTAGATTATGCATATATTTGGGAAAAGACACCCAAATCATGATAAGATAATTAACTGTAAAATTTTTTTTTTTTTTTTTTTTAATCCTCACCCGAGGACATTTTTTTTGTTCAGGTAGAGCGGGAGGGAGAGAGAGAAACAGAGAGAGAGAGAGAAACATCGATGTGAAAGGGACACATCGAGTGGCTGCCACCCGCACGACCAACCAGGGCCGGGGACAAACTGCAACCGAGGTACGCGCCCTTAGCGGGAACCGAACCCGGGTCTCTCAGGACCGCAAGCCGACGCTCTAACCGCTGAGACAAACCGGCCAGGGCTAACTGTAAAATATTATAATCAGCCACAGAATTAAAGCTGCAATAAACCATAAAAAACATTAGTGAAGTCCAGTTTTGTTTTAAAAGTTATACTGAATAGTAATTTTTTTTTATTGTTTTAAGTATTACAGGTGTCTCCCCCTTTTCCCCCATTGATCCCCTCCTCCCTACTCCCACTCTCATCCTGCCTTCCCCACACTATTGTCTGTGTCCATTGGTTATGCATATATGTATATGTAAGTTCTTTGGTTTATCTCTTCCAACTCTCATCTCTATCCCCCTTCCCTCTGAGGTTTGTCAGTCTGTTCCCTACTTCCATGTCTCTGGATCTATTTTGATTGTCAGCTTATTTTGTTCATTATATTTCATAAATGAGATCATGTGTAGTAATTTTCTCAAGGGCAGAGACTATGCCTTGATTTTTCATAGCATCTGGCACAAGTGCTTTATATCTGAAAGGGGCTTGATATTTGTTGAATGAATGAATACCACATCCAGAAAAGAAGGAAGAAAAATGATATTGGAGGTCTGAGAGAATTGTGCTCTAGTTATATACAACATGTAGAAAGTTTCTATTGAAATAATAACTGCATTAAAATGACTATCGATGGAAACTTAGGTCTTTAAAGAATTGGAGTTATTTAGTCTGTAAACACAAAGACTTAGATAATTTAGATGAAAATAGAGGTAGATTTGTTCACTGATACTCAAAGTTTTCTTGGATCCTGAAAGCAACAGGGCAAACAGTGTAATGTAGAGAGCAAAAGTTCTCTTAAGGGAACTTATACATGTTACAGACTGAAAAAAAAAAATCTAGAATGGTTAGTTAAATTAACAGATAATAGGACCACCATGGATAATTGAGTTAGTTAGAGATGTGATCTTACTTTTATAGCATAAAAATAATGTCTGGTGCCTTTATCAGAAAATATAATTTATCCCAACAGGACTTTTCTCCCCTTTATGTATGGGAGGATATGGGGGGTGGGGGTGGGGCGGGTCTTAATTTAAAAAAGGGTTTTCAAAAGTCTGTGCCATACAGAACAGAATAATCAATATGAGGTAATTGTGAAACTGGAAATAGACTTACTTGCTTAATATCATCTCAGGTCTTTTACTAGAGGTATACTTTCCCTGGGGCTTTAGCAGAGTGAAGTGGAGTATGTGTGGGTATATGTGAGGATCACTCCTGTCAAACCCCAACCCACAACAACTATTAAATTAATCTTGTAATTTTTAACTGTCATATTCCAGGAACAAACTTTAAAAACATAAGTCAGTGGAAAGTAGGACTTAGCAATATTACAAATAGATAGATTTTTAATTATCTTTATCTATTTCATGTGCAGAAACACTGCATGGAAATTTTTTAGCTTTTAATTTCTGCAGAGTCCTAGGAGCAGTGAGTGTAGCATCTTTAACACTGATTTGGGACTACCATGCTTGTATTATTCCACTACTTTTGAATAATTATGTTAAGAGTTAAGAATACATTTTAAACGTTTTTTTTTTCCTTCTGGGAATTAGTCTTTGAATTGTAAGATTTAAAAATATTTATTTATTTATTCATTCATTCATTCATTCATTCCTCACCTGAAGGTATGTTTTTTGATTTGGAGAGAGAGAGAAACATTAACATGAGAGAGAGACATCTATCAGTTGCTCCCATATGTGCCTGAGCAGGATGCAACTTAGGTATGTGCAGGGGAATCAAACCCAGTCTTTTGGTGTACGGGATGATGCTCTAACCAACTGAGCCAACTGGCCGGGGCTTGAATTAGGAGATTTTTAAGTCCAAAAGAGTTGTGGGTTTTTGTTTGGAGTTTTTTGGTTATTTTACTTCTATGATTGGTATTCTTTTTTTTTTATCCTCACCTGAGGACATTTTTTCCTTTATTTTTTTATTTTTTTTTATTTAGATAGAGCGGGAGGGGGAGAGAGGAAGAGAGAGAAACATTGACCTGAAAGGGACACATCGAGTGGCTGCCATCCTCATGATCCATCCAGGGCGGGGGACAAACTGCAACCAAGGTACATGCCCTTAGGGGGAACTGAACAGGGGTCTCTCTGGACTGCAGGCCGATGCTGTATCCACTGAGCCAAATCGACTAGGGCTCTTTTTTTAATCAAAACATTTTTGTTATGTAATTGACATATTGACCTTGTATTGGTTTTAGATATATAACAATGATTTGATATATGTATATATTGGGAATGATTACTTCGATAACTTTAATTGATCCATCACCACACATAGTTACAACATTTTTCTTGTGATAAGAACTTTTAACATGTACTGTCTTGGCAGTTTTCAAATATACAATACAGTATTGGTAAGTATAGTCACCATACTGTACAATACATTCCCAGCACTTACTTATGTTGTAACTGGAAGTTTGTACCATTGACCACCTTCATCCATTTTGCCCACCCTCTCCTGCTTCTGCCCCATTCTCCCTGCTTCTGGCAACCACCAGCATGAGTTCAGTTCTTTGTTTTTGGAAGTGAGATCATACAGCATTTGTCTTTGCCTGACTTACTTCCTTATGTGGTATATCCATTTAATAGAAGATTATTTCGCGGTAAAAAGGAATGATGTTTTTTTTTTAATCCTCACCCGAGGACATTTTTCCATATTTTGTTCAGATAGAGTGGGAGGGAGACGGGGGGGGGGGGGCGCGGGGGGAGAAACATCGACGTGAAAAGAACACATCGAGTGGTTGCCAACCTCACGACCCAACCCGGGCCGGGGACAAACTGCAACCGAGATACATGCCCTTAGTGGGAACCGAACCCGGGTCTCTCTGGACCACAGGCCAATGCTCTAACCTCTGAGCCAAACCAGCCAGGGTGAGGAATGAATTATTGATAAATGCTATAATATGGATGAATGGTCCTTGAAAACATGCTAAGTGAAAGAAGCCAATCATAAAAGATCATATATTGATTGTATGATTCTATTTACATGAAATGTAGGCTAATCTATAGAGGCAGAAACTAGATTAGGGTTCCTGGGGGTAGGTTGAGGGTTGGGGTGTAGAGGGATAATAGTTAAGGGGTTTGGGGGATTTTTTTTGAGAGGGGCGATACAGATGTTCTAAAATTTATTATTGTAATTGTTGTACAGCTCTGTGAATATCTAAAGCTAAGTATCTGTCAACAGATTAATGTATAAATAAAATGTGGTATACACTTAAGTATTCCCCCTTAAAAAAGAATGAAATTCTGATGCATATTACAACATGGATGAACCTTGAAAATATATGCTAAATGAAATAAGCCAGACCAAAAAAGGCCAAAAGGGCAAATATTGGATGATTCCATGGTTCCATTAGATACCTAGCATAGACAGAAAGTAGAATAGTGGACACCAAGGAAAATAGGGAAGAGGGCATTGGGGAGTTATTGATTAATGGTACAGAATTTATATTTTAGATGTTGAATTCTGGAAATGGATAGTGGTGATGGTTGCATACAACATTGTGAATGAAGTTAATGCCATTTAATGGTACACTTTAAAAGTGGATACAGTGGTAAATTTTATGTCATGTATATTTTTACCATAAAAATATATGTTAAAAACAAACAATTTTAAGAATCTGAGATATACAAAGTGTTTTGTAAAGTTAATGAGACAGAGATAATTGTGTGGTGGACATGGAAAGGAAACTATTTTCATTTTTCCATTTAACAGTATATTTTAGTTTTATGCTTAGTCATTTATGGTTTTCTTCCATTTTTATAAAGTGAATTTCTCTTGCTTTCTACAGGGACACAAGATCTTTAGCTTTAAATATGTGATGACTTAAATACCACTGAGTGTGCAACATCTTGGATAATCAAAACAAATTTTTGATGAGCCAGACTAGACTGCAGATGACTGTGAAAAATTCATGAAGTAGACACATTAACTTCGTTTATATTGGAAAATTTTTTAGTATTAATATTCATGGTTGACTTCATTTTGTTGATTTCTGGAAAGCAAATGTTTATAGTATTTAATAGTAGCAAGAGGATTGCAGTTTTCTGATAAATGTCACAGAATTGTGGCAGTGAGCCAGGAAGAAGAAAAGCTGCATTAGTGAAGTGAGACAGACTTCTGTAGCTATGGAAACTATAAACCCTACTAAGTCTCAAAAAGGTATTCTCTTTGTGTTTGTATTATTAATTAGACATTAGTAGAGGTTAATGAGGACCCTGGATAACTGATAGTCTAAATATAGGTATAATTGTATTAATCAAAAGGCCTATATAAAAGGCATTGTTGGGTAGTTTAGTATTTGTTTTGTGTGAATGTAAAAGTACTCAATTTATTTATCTTTGATTTATTATGGGCCTCAACTATTAGAATACTTTCTATATGAAAGGATGTTTTCCTAGATTATTGCCACAGCTCAAGTTTTAAGTGAGAGAATATGAACATAATTCAATTTAGTATAATTAGATTAATCTCAATTGGTACTTGTTTATTGGAAAATGCATATTAATCTGTACACAAGTAAATTTTATGAATAAATAATGTTTTAGGTATAAATTGGCACACTAGTAATTTACAATAATTTTTGTTAAACAACGAGTGCTTTTACCAAGTAATAATTTCCTGATGGATAGCTTAACTGGCCTATAAGCTTAATATTTCCCCTAATTATAGAAACTAACTTACTCTTAAGAATACTTAAGATTAGATCTGTAATCAGGGTTGCCTGTACTCATTTAGTGAAATTATGATGAACTGTTTGAGGTGGCAAGCTTCAGACGGGAGATGGTGGCTAATTCTAAAAATAGAAAGGTAATCTAGAGCTGAAAGATAACCATTGAGTAATTGTGTTCTCACCATATTTGTTTGCTTACTTGTGTGTAAATCCAAAAGTGCATTTTCTCTTATATTCAACTGTGTTTTGTTCTCTTATACACCAGTACTAGGAAGTATTTCTTCAATTTGCTAGGCCTTTTCAGAAACATCAACTGTCAACCAAACATAGAAGCAAATTGTATTTTGAGATTAAGCAAGAAAACATATATATATAAAACACACAGACACAGACAACAGTGTGCTGATAGTTAGAGGGAAAGGGGGGTGGAGGGTAGGCGGATGTTGGCAAAGGGTATGGCAATGAGGATGGAAAAAGACTTTGCTTTGGGTGATGGGTGCGTGATGTAGTGAGCAAATGATGTTTTGTTGAGTTGTTCACTTGAAACCTGTATGATTTTGTGAACCAATGACACCCCAATAAATTAAATTAAAAAACTGTAAATTGGAATCTCCCAAACTAAACAGATTTAGAAATGAAATTTAGCATTCCTTAAAGAAAATGAAACAGAAAAGTCAACTATGAGAAGTTCTTTTGGAAAAATAATTTAAGGTTGGACCCTATAATATTGCCCACAAAAGAGAACTCCATCCATTTGGAAATGCCAAATTGGTGGAGAAAAGGTCTAGGACTTCTTCCATTAAGAAATTTTAATTTTCGCCCTGGCCAGTTTGGCCCAGCAGTTAGAGCGTTGGCCTGTGGTCCAGAGGGTCCCGTTTTTGGTTCCCACTAAGGGCACATACCTTGGTTGCAGTTTGTCCCTGGCCTTGGTTGGGGTCATGTGGGTGGCAACCACTCGGTGTGTCTCTCTCTCATCGATGTTTGGAATTCAAAAAAGCCTGACCCTGAACACTCAAAGAGGTGAATTGGATTATGCTGAGGTATAGACTCTACAATCTAAAGTTTCTATTCAGTCTTGGTTAAATACCAAAATTAGGGATACTGCTTTTTACTTTATTCCCAGTTGTTTCAAACAATGAAACTTTTTTTTTACGTTTATTTTTATCAAATTTTATCCTTTGAATTTCTGAGTTGAAGTTTTATTTACTTTTAAGGATTTTAGCAATCCAAATGAGGAGTGCTCATCTGTCCTAGCATAGCTGATCCACATATGGATTACTAACATGGTCCTTTTCTTTTTTTTTTATCCTCATCCGAGGACATTTTTCCATTTTTTGTACAGACAGAGTGGGAGGGAGAGAGAGGAAGAGAGAGAGAGGGAAACATCGACGTGAAGGGACACATCGAGTGGCTGCCACCCGCACGACCAACCAGGGCCGGCGACAAACTGCAACCGATGTACATGCCCTTAGCGGGAACCGAACCCGGGTCTCTCCGGACCGCAGGCGGATGCTCTAACTGCTGAGCCAAACCGGCCAGGGCTCATGGTCCTTTTCTTACAGGACCCACCATCCAGTCTCTTTATGAAGAGCTACGTTTACTACAATCCATGATCTCTGCAATATGCAATTAATGGACAAGTAGATGAGAACAAAGTCCTACTAAAAAAAGGAAGTAGGAAAAGGAAAGTCTAACACACTAAGAAGGACTCTTCAGTGCTCTGGTCTATCTTTGTTCCAGAAGTAGAGAGTGGTGAAAATTAAAAAAAAAAAAATTTTTTTTTATCCTCACCTGAGGACATTTTGCATTTATCTTGAGATAGAGCGGGAGGGAGAGAGGGAGGAAGAGAGAAAGAGAAACATTGATATGAGAGAGTCACATCGTGTGGTTGCCACCCACACGATCCCAACCGGGGCCGGGGACAAACTGCAACCAAGGGTAAGTGCCCTTAGCAGGAACCAAACCCGGGACTCTCTGGTCCACGGGCCGATGCTCTTAACTGCTGAGCCATACCAGCCAGGACATGAACATTTATTTTAAATAACTAATAGTTGAAGTTCAGGATTTTTCAGGGAGAGGTGTTGTACAATACAGAACAGTACTATTTCTATGTCTTTGTATCATGAAAATAAAACTAAGTTGAACTTCAATTTGAAAATTTTAGAAATTGTCATTGATAATTACTTTGTCTCAAGTTAGAAGATTATAAGGAGAATAATTCTAAAATGGTTTACACAAAATTATATTTTAAGTTTAATATTCTATAAATTTCAGGTTGTGTTCTTATCTTTTTCTGTGCTCCCCTTTCTCCTGCCCCAACCTGACAGGATAGGAAAGTTTATTTTACCTAATTATTTTTCAGTTTTGCTAAACATTTTTTAAATGGCTAACTTATGGCCAAGGATAAAAAGACATTGAGTCTCTCTTCAAAGGTGAGTTGTTTCTAAAATTACTTTCTCTTGCCCTGGCCGGTTTGGCTCGGCGGTTAGAGCATCGGCCTACAGTCCAGAGAGACCCGGGTTCGGTTCCCACTGGGGGCACGTACCTCGGTTGCAGTTTATCCCCAGCCCTGGTTGGGTTGTGCGGGTGACGTCCACTCGGTGTGTCCCTTTCACATTCATGTTTCTGTCTCTTCCTCTCTTTCCCTCCCACTCTATGTGAACAAAAAATGGGAAAATGTCCTCCAGTGAGGAATAAAAAAAAGTAAAATAAAATTACTCTTTCTTGCCTCAGTCAGTTTCTCTGTTGAAATATGATCACTTTATGTTGCGGGATCCTATTCTCTGTTTTATAGCAGATCCAATTCTAAGGTCTAATGTCCAACTATATAGGAACATTTTAATATCTCACTTCATGAGGCCTTAGAGCAAGACTGCCTGGGTTCAGGTTCTGGTTATTGTTTACTAGCTGTGTGACAGCTTGAAGAATTTAATTGACTTCTCCATGCCTCAGTTTTCTCATCTGTAAAATGCTGTTGATAATAGAGTTAACATGAAAGGGTTGTAAGAATTAAATGAGTTAATATAAGTTAAGTGCTTACAATAGTGCCTAGCAAAAGAGACATTAGTTGCTGTTATTATTATAATATAGTCTCTACACTTTTTTTTTTAAAGATTGAAAAAAACATACTTCTATTCTAAGATCATTCATGCCAAAGAAGAAGTAGAAAACATCACATTTTAAATAAAGCAGAATAAACATCAAGATTAGTCTGTTTGGCATTCTGTGTTTTTGTGGTCATTTTCCTTTGAGTGTTTTTTTTTTATTTGTCTAATTGTTGGAATAATAACAGTGCCAAAGTTTTTCTGGGTTTAAAAACAAGAATTTCTGCTAGTGCAAGAGCAACTATTACTGTTGGTTATCTCTTTTTTTAAAAATATTTTTTCTTTATTGATTTTAGAGAGAGAGGAAGGGAGAGGGAGAGAGATAGAAACATTGATGAGAGCGAGAACATCAATTGGCCGCCTCCTGCATGTGCCCTGACTGGGAATCGAACTGGCGACCTCTTGGTACATGGATTGAAGCTCAACCAGTGAGCCACACTGGCTGGGTGGCCATCTCTTTTTTACTAATGATTGTACAGGCATGGATGTCAGGTCATTAAGGCTCAGTTTTCTTTTTATGGGTAAGATGAAGGGGAAAAGCTCTAGATAGTTGATTCCAGGCTGGCCACATGGAAAGATTACTCTCCGTTGTATTTTATTTGCAATTCAGTTAATCTAGAGGTACCTGTGTGGTGGGGAGAAATATGAAAGTTGTAGTCAGAAAACATTTAAGTATCAGTTTTACATTTTACTAGTTGTATTTATTTTCATCGTTTTTAAAAAAATTTTTAGCCTCACCTGAGGACATTTTTTTCTTCAGATAGAGTGGGAGTGAAAGAGTGGAAGAGAGAGGGAAACATCTATGTGAAAGGGATACATCGAGTGGCTGCCAACCGCACGACCCAACCAGGGCCAGGGACAAACTGAACCAAGGTACATGCCCTTAGTGGAAACCGAACCCGGGTCTCTCGGGACCGCAGGCCTACGCTCTAACCGCTGAGCCAAACCGGCCAGGGCTATTTTCATCCTTTTATTCTCATTTCCTCTTTATGTAATGGATATTATGAAGTTTATATGAAATAATATTTTTCATTATTTTAAACATTTGTACATTTAAAATTTGCTCTGGATAATTTAGAAAATGTCAAATATATATTTGAAGGAAAGAAAGTTAATTTTTCTGGACAAGTCATTTTTTGGGGTGTTTAAGATATTTTTAATAAAAAATATTCAAAAATTGAAAGCTTAGCCCTCTCCAATTGGCTCAGCGGTTAGAGTGTCGGCCCTTGGACCAAAGAGTTGTGAGTTCAATTCCAGCCAAGGGCACGTACCTTGGTTTCAGTTCGTCTGGCCCTGGTCAGGGTCATGTGGGAGGCAACCAATCAATGTGTCTCTCTCACATTGATGTTTCTCTCTCTCTTTCTCCCCCCCCCCCCTCCTACTTTATCTAAAGATAAATGGAAAAATATTTTTGGGTCAGGATTTAAAAAAAATTTTGATAGTTTGATTTTTTCAGATATAATAAAATTATACTTTTAAGCTTATTACCAAAAAAATTGGGCCATTATGAAAAGTATAAAGTATATAAGGAAAATAATATGTAATCCTGCCACTCAGAGATAGCCACTGTTCACATTTTGACATACGGTATGTCATTCTGTACTTTGTCTTTTCTGTGTATATATGGACATTTCATATTTATTTGTTTTTCTAAAATAGGATCATATTGCCCTGGCCAGTTTGACTTAGTGGTTAGAGTGTCAGCCCATGGACCAGTGAGTCTTGGGTCTGATTCTCATCAAGGACAGTTGGTCCCTGGCCCTGGTCAGGGTTGTGCAGAAGGCATCGAGTAGATGTGTCCCTCTCACATGGATGTTCCTCTCTCTCCCTCTTTCTCCCTCCCTCCCACTCTATCTGAAGATAAATAGAAAATATCCTTGGGTGAGGATTAAAAAATAAAATAGGATCATCTTGTGAATTTTGTAACCTTTTTTCTCTTAGTGTATTTTGAACACCACTCTAGGTTAATAAATAACTTAGCTTTATTTTATTATGAAAACATCAAATATTAAAAATATGAAGAATAAAGTAAAATTTTAACACCCATCTTTCAAAGGTAACCATTACGATATTTCTACGCATACATATTTTACATAAATGGAATTATTTTTATATGATTTTTATACTGTTTATAGCCTTCTCCCTTCATTCAACAATATATTCTCTTTCTATTATCCAAGTAGGTCTCTGTATTTATTTATTTATTTGTTTATTTATTTATTTATTTTATCCTCACCCAAGGACATTTTTCCATTTTTTGTTCAGATAGAGTGGGAGAGAGAGAGAGGTTGAGAGAGAGAGAAACATCAACGTGAAAGGGACACATCGAGTGACTGCCACCCGCACAACCAACCAGGGCCGGGGACAAACTGCAACCGAGGTACGCGCCCTTAGCGGGAACCAAACCTGGGTCTCTTTGGACCACAGGCTGACACTCTAACTGCTGAGCCAAACTGGCCAGGGCTTAATTTGTTTATTTTTAATAATCCTCACCCAAGGATATTTTTCCATTTATCTTCAGATAGAATGGGAGGGAGGGCAGGAGGGAGAGAGAGAGAGAAAAAGAAACATCAATGTGAGAGAGACACATTGATTGGTTGCCTCCCACATGACCCTGAGTAGGGCCAGGGACCCAACTGCAACAGAGGTACGTGCCTTGACCAGAATTGAGCCCGAGACTCTTTGGTCCACAGCCAACACTCTAACCCCTGAGCCAAACCAGCCATAACACATGTCTTTATTTATTTTTTTATTTTTTTATCCTCACCCGAGGACATTTTTCCATTTTTTTTGTTCAGGTAGAGTGGGAGGGAGAGAGAGGAACAGAGAGAGAGAGAAAAACATCGATGTGAAAGGAACACATCGAGTGGCTGCCACCCGCACAACCAACCAGGGCCGGGGACAAACTGCAACCGAGGTACATGCCCTTAGCGGGAACCGAACCCGGGTCTCTCAGGACCGCAGGCTGACGCTCTAACCGCTGAGCCAAACTGGCCAGGGCACACATGTCTTTATTTTTAATGGCTACATTTTATTTCATAACTTGGATATGCCATCATTGCCATCATTTATTTAATCAGCTTTCTATTAATGACATTCAGAATGTTCTAGTTTTGCTTTTATAAACAATGCTGTAGACAGCCTTCTTATATATATGTGGTGTCTGCATACTTAACTATGTTTTATAATTTAAAGTTATAAAGGTATAATTGCTGGGAAAAAACAAATACACATTTTAAAGAATTTTGATAACCTATTGCTTCGTTGCCTCCAAAAATTTTCACCAGTTTATATCCATTAGCAATGTCAATTTTTCTAAACTTTCATCAGTACCAAGGATTACCTTTATTTATTTATTTATTTTTAATCTTTACCCGAGGATATTTTTCCATTTATCTTCAGATAGAGTGGGAGGGGGAGGGGGAGAGAGAGAGAGGGACATTGATGTGAGAGAGACACACCGATTGGTTGCCTTCTGCTCAACCCCAACCAGGGCCGGGGACTGAACTGCAACCGAGGTATGTGCTCTTGACCAGAATCGAATCCACGACTCTTTGGTCCATGGGCTGACACTCCCACCACTGCGCCATACCGGCCAGAACCCAAGGATTATCTTTAAAAATTATTACAATTTAATATTCTATGCTATCTTTTTTTTTTTTTATCCTCATCCTAGGATTTGCATTGATCTTCAGATGGAGCGGGAGGGGGAGAGGGAGGAAGAGAGAAAAATATCAATGTGAGAGAGACACATTGACTGGTTACCACCCACACGACCCCAACTGGGGCTGGGGACAAACTGCAATAGAGGTACATGTCCTTAGCGGGAACTGAACCCGGGTCTCTCTGGACCGCAGGCCGACGCTCTAACTGCTGAGCCAAACGGACCAGGGTCAGGGCTCTTATTCTTTTAATTAATCATTATAATAGAATTTTTTTTATGTATCTATTGGCCATTTGTATATCTTTTTGTTTGTTTGTTTGTTTGTTTGTTTGTTTGTTTGTTTTGTGGTACGTACGTGCCACTAGCAGGAACTGAACCCGGGACTCTCTGGTCCGCAGGCTGGCACTCGACCGCTGAGCCAAACTGGCCAGGGCTGTATATCTTTTTTTTTGTTTGTTACATATGTTTCGCCTTTTCCCCCACTGATTTCCCTCTCCCCTTTCCTCCCCACCCTGTCCCCAGCTTTGTTGTCCATGTCCATTGTTCATGCATACATGCACGTAAGTTCTGTGGTTTATCTCTCCCCCGCACCTCCTCTTCTGGGTATTGTAAGTCTGTACCTCACTTCCACATGTCTGGGGCTACCCCATTCCTCAGACTGTTATGTTCATTATATTTCACAAATAAGTGAGATCAGGTGGTATTTGTCTTTCTCTGATTGGTTTATTTCACTTAGCATAATATTCTCCAGGTCCCTCCATGTCATCTCAAAGGATAAGAGATCTTTCTTACAGCTGCATAGTATTCCATTGTGTATATGTACCACAGCTTTGTTATCCATTTGTCTACTAATGGACACTTGAGCTGTTTCCATATCTTAGCTATTGTAAATAGTGCTGCTATGAACATGGGGGTACACATATTCTTTCTGACTGGTGTTTCAGGTTTCTTAGGGTATATTCCTAGACGTGGGATCACTGGATCAGATGGCAGTTCAATTTTTAACTTTTTGAGGTAACACCATATTGTTTTCCATAGTGGATGCACCAGTCTGCATTCTCACCAGCAGTGTACTAGAGTTCCCTTTTCTCCACACCCTCACCAACACTTGTTGTTTGATGATTTGTTGATGGTGGCCATTCTGACAGGTGTGAGGTGATACCTCATTGTTGTTTTAATTTGCATCTCTGATGATTAGTGATGTTGAGCATCTTCATATGTCTCTTGGCCATTTGTATATCCTGTTTGGAGAGGTGTCTATTCAGCTCCTCTGCCCATTTTTTAATTGGGTTCTTTGTCTTCCTTTTGTTGAGTTGTCATTTGTATATCTTTTTGAATTGCCTGTTCTTTTGCTAATCATTTTCCTCCTATTTTATCTAAAATTCCCTAAAAAGGAAAATTATATTCTTATGGATGATATGTATTACTTAGTTGTCATTGATGTTTTTCTATAAAAAATTATTATAGTATTCATAAACTATTGATCATTTTGTAAACTCCAAAGATCCACAGTTCTTGAGTAGTTTTCATGTACTTTACAAGATTAAAAGTAAATTGGAGTTCTTTTGGTTTCTCATAATGTTACTTAGCATGAATTTTTTGTTTTTTTAAAAAAATATATATTTTTTTATTGATTTTAGAGAAAGAGGAAGGGGGAAAGGGAGAGAGATAGAACCATCAATGAGAGAGAACATCGATGGGCCACTTCCTGCATGCCCCGCACTGGGGATTGGGCCACAACCTGGGCATGTTTCTTGACCAGGAATGAAGCAAGCAACCTCTTGGTGCATGGGTTGACGCTCAACTACTGAGCCACACTGGCTGGGCTAGCTTAAAGTTTAAAGGATGTTAATACTTACAAAATGTACAGTTTTATGATCTTAATCACTTTACTCAATTCATCCTTCTTTTTTTTTTTTTTAATCCTCATCCGAGGACATTTTTCCATTTTTTGTACAGAGTGGGAGGGAGAGGAAGAGAGAGAGAGGGAAACATCGAGTGGCTGCCACCCGCACGACCAACCAGGGCCGGGGACAAACTGCAACCGAGGTACATGCCCTTAGCGGGAACCGAACCCGGGCCTCTCCGGACTGCAGGCGGACGCTCCAACCGCTGAGCCAAACCGGCCAGGGCCAATTCATCCTTCTTAAAAATGCATTCTAGTTAAAAAGATAACA
Source organism: Molossus molossus (assembly GCF_014108415.1). Classification (NCBI taxonomy): domain Eukaryota; kingdom Metazoa; phylum Chordata; class Mammalia; order Chiroptera; family Molossidae; genus Molossus; species Molossus molossus. Next base: position 35,202,441 of record NW_023425357.1, on the reverse strand, counting down.
TTGTTTATCCAAACATATCTTTTTTGTTTGTTTGTTTGTTTCTCACCTGAGGATATTTTTCCATCTATCATCAGATAGAGTGAGAGGGAAGGAGGGAGAGAGAGATGGAGAGATACATCCCTCTGATAGAGCCACATCGACTGGTTGCCTCCCGCACAACCCGACCAGAGCCAGGGATGAACTGCAGCCGAGGTATATGCCCTTGACTAGAATTGAACCTGTGACTCACTGGTCCTCAGGCCGACACTCTAACCGCTGAGCCAACCTGGCCAGGGCTTAACATTGTTTATTTTATTTTACTTTATTTTATTTATTTTTTATTAATTTGTTTTTTTAGAAATGTTTCTCATTTTTACCCCATTGACACCCTCCCGCGCTTCCCCCCTCCCCGCCCTATCCCCAGCTTTGTTATCTGTTTTCATTGGTCATGCATATATGCATGTAAGTTCTGTGGTTTATCTCTTCTCCCCCAAATCCCCCTCTTCTGAGGCTTGTCAGTCTGTACCCCACTTCTATGTCTCTGGGTTAATTTTGTTCATCAGTTTGTTTAGTTCATTATATTCCACAAATAAGTGAGATCATGTCTTTCTCTGCTTGGCTTGTTTTGCTTAGCATAATACTCTCCAGGTCCTTCCATGACATCTCAAAGGATAAGAGATCTTTTTTTCTTAGAGCTGCATAGTATTTCATTGTGTACATGTACCACAGCTTTGTTATCCATTCGTCTACTGGTGGACACTTGGGTTGTTTCCAGATCTTAGCTATTGTAAATAGTGCTGCTATGAACATAGAGGTACATATATTCTTTCTATTGATGTTTCAGGTTTCTTAGGGTATCTTCCTAGAAGTGGGATCACTGTCAAATGGCAGTTCAATTTTTAACTTTTTTGAGGTAACACCATGGTGTTTTCTACAGTGGCTGCACCAGTCTGCATTCCCACCAGCAGTGTACTAGAGTCCCCTTTTCTCCACACCCTCGCCAACACATGTTGTTTGATGATTTGATTTGTTGATGGTGGCCTTTTTTTTTTTTTTTTATCCTCACCCGAGGACATTTTTCTATTTTTTTATTTAGATAGAGTGGAAGGGAGAGAGAGGAAGAGAGACAGAGAGAAACATCGATGTGAAAGGGACACACCGAGTGGTTGCCACCCGCACGACCCAACCAGGGCCAGGGACAAACTGCAACCGAGGTACATGCCGTTAGCAGAAACCGAACCCGGGTCTCTCTGGACCACAGGCCGACTCTCCAACCGCTGAGCCAAACTGGCCAGGGCTGATGGTGGCCATTCTGACAAGTGTGAGGTGATACCTCATAGTTGTTTTAGTAACATTGTTAATTTTAAATAATAATATATTAATGCTTTGTTTATTGTATAACTAAGGGCTGTAGATATTATATCCTTTAAAGCAGATAATATATTTGATTGATATTATAAAATCTGAAAGTCTTCAGCTATTGAGATATTAAAATTTAATTATTTGGAATTTCTGAAATTCTATGCGTTTTTAGGGTATACATCATTGGAAGAGTGAATTTTCTTTTAGTTGTCAATAATTTTGTAATTGTGATAGTGATATCACTTCTTTGTTAGCCTCAGTGTTAGGTATTTGCGATTTCAGAGATAGACTGAGGTACTTGTGGTAAAATATTAATAATCTCCTCAGCAGTACCATGTGTCATATTTCAGTGTAGTATGTGATTAATGTAAATGCTAAAGCTGAAGTAACTGTGCTGATCTAAGAATACCACTATTCGGTTGTTGGTTTCTTTAAAATGTTTATTTAAGTTAGCCTCTGAAAATTTTGAGTGGAATAATTTACTTTTGGAATATAGTAATATTTATACTTGGGAATTTAAAATTGGGTAGAGAGGCATGGATGTAAGAATAAATTCACATCCATTTTCTGCCTGGGTAATTGAGGATTAATTTTCCTGGGGGAAAAGACCAAAATATTTAATGAGCATGCAAAAAGGAGTAAACTACAGAGGAGTCAATAAGGGAAGAAAAAAAACAAACAGAAGATAGTAGAAAGAGGAGTTTCCAGAAAGCAGTAGTTACTGGTGTCAATTAGCAGTTTATTGATAACTGAGAGGTTTTAATTGAGTAGTAGAATAGGAGCCAAGGAGTAGTTGATTGAGTAATAAGTGTGAGTAGAGAAAGTGGAGGCATCTAGCAAAGACAACTTCTGTTGTACTAAATGTGGTTGTGAAGAGAACGGAAGGTGGAAGCTAGAAAGGTACAATGGGAATAGGAAGCTTGTGGAGTGGAGGAGTTGAAGATAAAGGACAGGAAAGAAAGTTTTGCATTATCTAGTACACAGGTTGCTTCTTAAGCCTAAAGAGTCAAAGGTAAGGATAATTTGTATCTGGGAAAGGACATGTGGGAAATTCATGCCCTATAGCCTATGTTCTCTCTGGAGAAATAAACAGTCATTTGCCAAGAATGATAGATATATAGTGGTCATTTGAAGAGAACCATTGTGAGGAGTGAGGTGGGGGAAGTTGAGGAAGAATACTTAAAAAAAAAGTTTCCCTAAGCTACTTTGAGGAAGATCATGAATTCACAGTGGTACTCATCTGTGTGATTTCTCCATCAAAACTTAGAATCCTGCCCTGGCCAATGTGGCTCATTTGGTTGGGCATTGTCCCATGCACCAGGAGGTTGACGGTTTTATTCCAGTTAAGGGAAGGGCACATGCGTGGCTTGCTGGCTCAATCCATGGTAAGGAGTGTGCAGGGGGCAGCCGATTGATGTTTTTCTTTTTTTTTTTTATCCTCACCCGAGGATATTTTTCCATTTTTTGTTCAGATAGAGTGGGAGGGAGAGAGAGGAAGGGAGAGAGAGAGAAACATCGATGTGAAGGGACACATCGAGTGGCTGCCACCCGCACGACCAACCAGGGCCGGGGACAAACTGCAACCGAAGTACGTGCCCTTAGCGGGAACCGAACCCGGGTCTCGCAGGACCGCAGGTCAACGCTTTAACCGCTGAGCCAAACCGGCCAGGGACGATTGATGTTTTTCTCTCCTTTCCTCTCTCTCTGAAAATTAATAAACTATAAAACAAACAAAAAGCTTAGAATCAATGCTATGTATGGTGCCAGGTAGGTACTGGAAATATTGGGGGGAACACTTTGTAAAGTATATGTTTGTCTAACCACTATGTTGTATACCTGAAACTAATACCAAATAATATTGAATGTAAAGTGTAATTAAAAACAAACAAGAAAATTTAGAAGCTATGATTCAGGAACATGGAAGATGACTGGTAGAGTCATTGAGGATTGGGCCCAATTAACAGGGTAAATATGATAGAAAAACAGGGTGGGGTAAAGAAATTGAATTCAAGACACCACCTTATTTTTTTCCTTGAAGTTATCCTTCATTGACCTTTTTCTTTTTCATTTTGTATTACTTTTCTCTTGTAATGCTGCCTTATGTTTAATTTATTAGAAATATATATATCGTCCGGCTGGTGTGGCTCAGTGGTTGAGTGTTGACCCATGCACCAAGAGGTCACCGGTTCAATTCCCGGTCAGGACACATGCCCAGGTTGTGGGCCAGATCCCCAGTGGGGAGCATGCACGAGGTGGCCAATTGATGTTCTCTCTCACTGATGATATTTCTTTCTCTCCCTCTCACTTCCTCTCTCTCTCAAATCAATAAAGGAAAAAAATTTTTTTTAAGAAATCTGTATCTATATCTATATCTATATCTATATGTATCTACCGTGAATTTAAAAAATAGAGAAAATTAAAAAACAAGAACAAATTACATGAGAAAGCCTGCTATATCTATATATGACCATTGTTAATATGTTGGTGATTATTCTTTCACAAATTTCTATGTATGTATACACATCTACATACATTTTTTAATTTAATTTTTTATATTTTTCTCTTACAGTTTACATTTAATATTTGTATTAATTTCAGCTGTACAGCATAGTGGTTAGACAGTCATGTACTTTACAAGGTGCTCCCCCTGATATTTCCATTACCCACCTGGCACCATCCATAGTTATTAAAATATTACTGACTCTATTTTCTATGCTGTACTTGACATCCCCGTGACTATTCAGTAACTACCAATCTTCTCAGTCCCTTTACTTTTTTCACCCACTCCCCAAACCCCCTCTCCCTTCTGGCAGCTATCAGTCTGTTCTCTGTATTTATGAGTCTGTTTCTGTTTTGTTTATTCATTTATATTATTCTTTAGATTCCACATATAAGTGAAATCTTATGGTACTTGTCTTTCTCTGATTGACTTATTTCACTTAGCATAATACCATATAGGTCTATGCATGCTGTCGTAAATGGTAAGATTTTGTTCTTTTTTATGGGCAATATTTCATTGTATATATATACACCACAACTTTTTTATTCACTTGTCTATTAATGGACACTTGAATTGCTTCCATACCTTGGCTGTTGTAAATAATGCTGCTGCAATGAACACAGGTGTGTAAATATTCTTTTAAATTAGTATTTTAGGTTTCTTTGGATATATACCTAGAAGTGGAATTGCTGGGTCATAAGGCAGTTTCATTTTCAATTTTTTGAGGGACATCCATACTGTTTTTCATAGTGGCTGCACCAGTCTGCATTCCTACCAATAGTGCACAAAGGTTCTATTTTCTTCACTTCCTGGTCAACACTCACTTGTTGATTTATCAATAATAGCCATTCTGACAGATATGAAGTAATATCTCATTGTGGTTTAAATTTGCATCTCTCTAATGATTAGTAAAGTTGAGTATCTTTTCATATCTCTGTTGGCCATCTGTATGTCCTGTTTGGAGAAGTGTCTAATTCACATCCTTTGTCCATTTTTTAATTGGATTGTATTTTGTGTGTGTTTAGTTGTATAAGTTCTTTATAAATTTTGGTTATTAACTTCTTATTAGATGTATCATTGGCGAATATGTTTTCCCATTTAGTGAGTTGTCTTTTCATTCTGTTGATGGTTTCTTTTGCTTTACAAAATCTTTTTAGTTTCATATAATCCCATTTGTTGATTTTTTAATTTTGTTTCTCTTGCCCAAGGAGACATCAAAAAAAATATTGCTACTAGATATGTCTTGAGATTTTACTGCCTATGTTTTCTTCTAGAATTTTTATGGTTTTGAGTCTTACATTTAAGTCTTTAATTCATTTTGAGTTTATTCTTGTGTATGGTGTAAGAAGGTGGTCTAGTTTCTTTTCTTTTTTTTTTTTTGCGTGTATCTGCCCAGCTTTCCCAGCACCATTTATTGAAGAGACCGTCTTTACACCATTGTTAGTTCTTGCCTCCTTTGTCAAATATTAATTGGCCGTAAAGGCCTGAGTTTATTTCTGGGCTCTCTGTTATGTCCCATTGATCTATATGTCTGTTTTTATGCCAGCACCATGCCGGTTTGATTGCTATGGCCTTGTGGTATAGTTTGGTATTAGGTAGCGTGATTCTGCCAACTTTGTTCTTCTTTCTTAAGATTGCTATTTGGGGTCTTTTTTTGTTCTGTATAAATTTTTGGAATATTTGTTCTAGTTCTGTAAAACATGCCATCGGAATCTTGATAGGAATTGCATTGAATCTACAGATTGCTTTGGGTAGTATGGAGATTTTAATGATGTTAATTCTTATCAGTGAACACAGAATATACTTCCACTTATTTGTATCTTCTTCACTTTTTCTGAGCATAGGTCTTTTACATCCTAGTTAATTTATTTATAGGTATTTTCATTTGGTTTTTAAGTCCTCACCGAGGATATTTTTCCATTGATCTTCAGATAGAGTGGGAAGGGGGGGGGGGGGACAGACAGACAGATAGACATCTATGTGAGAGAGACACATTGATTGATTGCCTCCTGCACAACCCCAACCAGAGCCAGGGATCAAACATGCCCTTGACCAGAATTCAACCCCCACGACTTCTTGGTCTGCAGGCCAAAGCTCTAACTGCTGAGCCAAACTGACAAGGGCAGTTTATTTTTTATTTTTTTGATGGAATTGTAAATGAGATTATTTTCTTAGATTCCCTTTCTCACAGTTCATTATTGGTGTATAGAAATGAAACTGACACAATGGCATGAAACTAGAAATCAATTGCAACAAAAACATGCAAAGACATTTGAACACATGGAGGCTAAATAGCATGTTATTAAACAATGAAAGGGTTACCAAGGAGATCAAAGAAGAAATTAAAAACTTCCTGGAAACCAATGAAAATGAACACACAACAACACAAAATCTATGGGATGTAGCAAAAGCAGTTCTGAGAGGGAAGTTCATAGCACTACAGGCCTACCTCAAGAAACAAGAAAAATTTCTAATTGACTGTCTAACTTCAGAACTTAAAGAATTAGAAAGCAAACAAAAAGAAAACCCCAGAGCAAGTAGAAGGAAGGAAATAGTAAAGATCAGAGCAGAAGTAAATGACATAGAGACCAAAAAAACAATTCAAAGGATCATTGAAACAGAGAGCTGGTTTTTCGAAAAGATAAACAAGATTGTTGGACCCTTAGCCAGACTCACCAAGAAACAAAGAGAGAAACCCAAATGCACAAAATCAGAAATGAAAGGAGAAGTAACAACTGACACCACAGAAATACAAAAGATCATTAACAGCTACTATGAACAATTATATGGCAACAAATTTGACAATCTAAGCGAAATGGACAAATTTCTAGAAACACACAGTCTCCCAAAACTGGACCAGGAAGAGATAGAAAACTTGAACAGACCAATAGCAACTAAGGAAATTGAAGAGGTAATCAAGACTCTCCCAGCAAACAAAAGCCCAGGTCCAGATGGCTTCACGGGGGAGTTTTACCAAACATTCAAAGAAGAACTAACACCCATTCTCCTCAAACTATTTCAAAAATTCAAGAAGAAGGAAGACTTCCAAACACGTTCTATGAGGCCAGCATAAATCTAATTCCAAAACCAGAAAAAGACACTACAAAGAAAGAAAACTACAGGCCAATATCCCTGATGAACATAGACGCCAAAATCCTGAACAAAATACTAGCAAATCGGATCCAGCAATACATCAAAAAATTATTCACCATGACCAAGTGGGATTTATCCCAGGGATGCAAGGCTGGTACAATATTCGCAAATCAATAAATGTGATACACCACATAAACAAAATGAAGAATAAAAACCACATGATCATATCAATAGATGCTGAAAAAGCATTCGACAAAATCCAGCATCCACTTCTGATAAAAATGCTCAGCAATGTGGGAATAGAGGGATCATATCTTGACATAATAAAGGCCATATATGAAAGACCTGCAGCCAACATCATACTCAATGGGCAGAAACTAAAAACATTTCCCTTAAGGACAGGAACAAGACAGGGATGTTCACTTTCACCACTCTTATTTAACATTGTACTGGAAGTCTTAGCCACAGCAATCAGACAGGAAGAAAAATAAAAGGGATCCAAATTGGAAAGAAGGAAATGAAACTGTCATTATTTGCAGATGACATGTTATTATACATAGAAAACCCTAAAGACTCCATCAAAAATCTACTAGGCTTAATAAATGAATTTGGCAAAGTAGCAGGATACAAAATTAACGTCAAGAAATCGACGGCATTCTTATACACCAATGATGAACTCAGAAAAGAGAAACTGAAAAAACAATCCCATTTACCATCACGGCAAAAAAATTAAGATACCTAGGAATAAACTTAACCAAAGAAGTAAAGGACCTATTTGCAGAAAACTAGAGGACATTGAGAAAAGAAATAGAGGAAGATATAAAAAAGTGGAAGCACATACCTTGTTCGTGGATTGGAAGAATTAACATCATTAAAATGTCCATACTACCCAAAGCAATCTATAGATTCAATGCAATCCCCATCAAAATACCAACAACATATTCCACAGAACTAGAACAAATACTTCAAAAGTTCACATGGAACCAAAAAATACCCCGAACAGCCACAGCAATTTTGAAAAAGAAGGACAAAGTTGGTGGGATCACAATACTAGATAGCAGGTTATACTACAAAGCGACTGTAATCAAAACAGCCTGGTACTGGCACAAGAACAGGCATATAGACCAGTGGAACAGAACTGAGAACCAAGTAATGGACCCAAGGCAATATACTCAATTAATATTTGACAAAGGTGGCAAGAACATACAGTGGAGTAAAAACAGCCTCTTTAATAAATGGTGTTGGGAAAACTGGACAGCTACATGCAAAAAAATAAAAACTAGACCATCAACTTACACCATACACAAAAATGAACTCAAAATGGATGAAAGACTTAAATGTGACCCGTGAATCCATAAAAATTCCAGAAATAAATGTAGGCAACAAAATTGTGGACATCATACGCAGCAGAATTTTCACTGATACATCACCTAATGCAACAGAAACAAAGGAAGAAATGAACATATGGGACTACATCAGACTCAAAAGCTTCTGCACAGCAAAAGAAACAACCATCAAAATGGAAAGGCAACCCACTGTATGGGAGAACGTCATTGCCAATGATACATCAGTTAAGTGGTTAATTTCCAAAAATATATAGAGTACTCATACAACTCAACAAAAGGAAGACAAATATCCCAATTAAAAAATGGGCAGAGGAGCTGAATAGACACCTCTCCAAACAGGACATACAAATGGCCAAGAGACATATGAAGAAATGCTCAACATCACTAATCATCAGAGAGATGCAAATCAAAACAACAATGAGGTATCACCTCACACCTGTCAGAATGGCCGCCATCAACAAATCTTCAAACAAGTGTTGACGAGGGTGTGGAGAAAAGGGGACTCTAGTGCTCTGCTGGTGGGAATGCAGACTGGTGCATCCACTGTGCAAAACAATATGGTGTTACCTCAAAAAATTAAAAATTGAACTGCTATGTGACCCAGTGATCCCGCTTCTAGGAATATACCCTAAGAAGCCTGAAATACCAATCAGAAAGAATATATGTACCCCCATGTTCATAGTAGCACTATTTACAATAGCTAAGATCTGGAAACAGCCCAAGTGTCCATCAGTAGACGAGTGGATAACAAAGCTGTGGTACATATACACAATGGAGTATGATGCAGCTGTAAGAATGAAAGATCTCTTATCCTTTGAGACAACATGGTAGGACCTGGAAAGTATTATTCTACGTGAAACAGGCCAAACAGAAAAAAAGACAAATACCACATGATCTCACTTATATATGGAATATAATGAATATAACAGACTGAGGAATAGGGTAGACCCAGAAACACGGAAGTAGGGTGCAGACTGACAACCCTCAGAAGAGAGGGTGGTGGGGGGTAGGAAGAGATAAACCACAGAACTTATATGCATGTATGCATAACCCATGGACATGGACAACAAATCCGGGGATGGAGCGGAGGGGGGGTTGGGGAGGAGGGTGTCAATGGGGTAAAAAAGGAGAAACATCTGTAACAAAAAAAAAAATGAAACTGATTTCTGGATATTTATTTTGTATCCTGCTACTTTACTGAATTCATTTACCAGTTCTAGTAGTTTTTTGGTGGAATCTTTAGTGTTCTCTGTATACAGTGATTTTGTCATCTGCAAAAAATAGGTTTTATTTCTTCCTTTCCAATTTGGATGGCTTTTATATTTTCTTCCTGTCTGATTGCTGTGGCTAGGATTTCTAGTACTACATAGAATAAGAGTGGTGAAAGGGACATCCCTGTCGTGTTCCCAATTTTAAGGGAAACACTTTTAGTTTTTATTATGTGACCTTTTTTGTCTGGCTTTTTTCACTTAGCATGTTTTCAAGATTTATCCACCTGTGGCATCTGTTAGTACTTTATTCCTTCTTATGGGTGAATACTGTTCTTTTGTGTGGATACCACAATTTGCTTATCCATTCATTTTCTGATGGACATTTGGGTTGTTTCTACCTTTTGACTATTCTGAATACTGCTGCTAGTCATATGCTATGAACATGCATGTACATGTATTTGAGTACCAGCTTTCATTTCTTTTGGGTATAGGAAGTGAGTTTTTCTTTTCTTTTTTACCCTCACCTGAAGACATTTTTTCATTTTTTGTTCAGATACAACGAGAGGAAGAGAGAGAGAGAGGGAGAGAAACATTGACGTGAAAGGGATACATCAAGTGGTTGCCACCCACACGACCCAACCAGGGCTGGGGACAAACTGCAACTGAGGTACATGCCCTTAGCGGGAACCGAACCCAGGTCTCTCTGGACCGCTGGCTGACGCTCTAACCACTGAGTAAAACCGGCCAGAGCGAGTTTTTCTGTTCTAAGTGGCTTTTATTAGGTTCTTTAAAATTTGTAAAAATATTAACAAAAAAATAAAAAAACACTGTATTGTAAAGAGTACATATTTGTATCCATATCATGGAGCCTTACACATATTAGATACTTAATAAATAGTAAATTGAACCATTGGTTCTTGAGAAACTGCTTTGCAATTCTGATTTTGCTGTCAAGTATCTGATTTTGTGCCAATTTTTAATCTCTGGTCCTACATAGATATAGTTCCTATATCTATGAAATATATAGTTTCTATATCTATAACATAAGGAAATAAACTAGATAAACCCCCCCAAAAAGTCAGATTTTAAGTTCTGTGAAAGTCTATACCTTTTTACTTTTTATTTTTTTGAGATACGTTTTTATCGATTTTAGTGAGAGAGAGAAAAACATAGATTTGTTACCTCCTGCCCGCCCCCTACTGGAGATCTAGCCTGCAACCTGGCATGTGCTCTGACCCAGAATTGAACTTTTGACCTTTTGGTACATGGGACAATGCTCAACCAATTGTGTCATACCAGCCAGGGCAAGTTTATACTTTTTTTTTTTGAATAATCCTCACACGAGGATATTTTTCTGTTTATCTTCAGATAGAGTGGGAGGGAGGGAGAGAGAAACATTGACTTGAGAGGGACATATCTACAGATTGCCTCCTGCACAACCCCGACCAGGGCTGGGATGAATCACAAGCAAGGTACGTGCCCTTGACCGGAATTGAACTTGTGACTCATTGGTCCACATGCCGAAGTTCTAACCACTGAGCAAAACCAGCCAGGGCATGTCTATACCTTTTTTAAAATAGAAAATGTTTTGGTACTACATCTTTTATTTTACCCTCTGGAATATCAGGTACTTACCAGCCTTTAATTGTTGTATACAGTTTCTTTCTCACTACATTTGCCTTTGGAGAGGGATCCAGAAAGTTGAGACCATTGTTCTAGTCTTTTAGCCCTTACAGAGTTTTTTATGAAATACATATTTTGTTTTCCCCACCTCCCATTTCAAAAAAAGACCTTAATCTTGTAACCCCTACAGTAGAAATTGGAAACTCAGATGCCTACAAGGACTCAGTGTAATGTAAATTAGTGAAATACTTGTAGTAACTGGAAAGGACACTAAAAGAAGCAGCTTCAATTTTCCTTGTGGGAATATATACTTAATGTTGCCAGATCTTGTGATTCATCAAGAGAAGCAGAAATCTGGATTTTTATGTAAAATCCCATTATTAAATGTTGACATCTAATTCAAAATATTTTAGAACACTGTTCAGGCCAAGCAGAACACTTCTTTTTTATTTTTTCCTGTTCATTTGGATGTCTTTATTATACAAATTTTTTATCTTTCTGTAATTAGCAAATCTTGGGTCTACAGTTTACAACACCATAGTCATTTTTTGTTATACTGATTAGAGCTAAATAAAAAGAATATTGTTTGCTTCCTTAAATTTATCTTAAACATATATTCATTCCTAGGACAATAAGTCATTGGTTTGATTGCTACTTGATGCAAGCTTCCTGAAAATAGCTGTTAGGATAAAACAAATATTTGCATCTTTAAAAATTGAATTTATTGGGTTGGCATTGGTTAATAAACTTATATAGGTTTCAGGTGTATAATGCATCATCTGTATATTGTATTGTGTGTCTCCTTCCATCATCATTTATCACCACTATACCCTTTTCTGCCTCCCCCAACTCTTTTTTCCCTGTGGTATTCACCACACTGTTATCTATTTCTGTGAGTTTTGTTTGTTTGTTTGTGGGGTGTGTGTGTGTGTGTGTGTGTGTGTGTGTTAGTTTGTTTAATCCCTTCACCCTTTTCACCCAGACTCATAACCCCCCTCTCCTCTGGCTGTCAATCTGTTGTCTGAGTCTGTTTCTTTTTAAAACAGAACACTTCTGCAGTACAAATAATGTACTGTAGAAAGTGCAAGACTTACAGAAAGAAAAGCTGTGTATTTTGAAGTTAGTCATTTTGAAATGAGCATGAGGTATTCACCTGAGTGCCTTTGGAATAAAAGAAGTGATGCTCATGGAATATTTCAGTAACACCGCCTCATTACCTACCCTTTTGAGAGCATGAATTATGACTTATTTTTATTAAGAACTCCAGTTAATATTTCTATAACTCAGTAATTCCTGTAATTTAAGCAGATGTGGCTCCATCTGTAACAGAGTTTATAGGTTTATGGTAGAGACAATCACAGATTATGACCAGTTTACATGTAAACTTTTGGCACATTTTAGGTTGGGGAAACAGCTACAGTACTGTGTTGTTAATGTGTGCTTAGCTCTTGTTTATCCTCACATCTATATTTTTAGTCTTCCTAGGACAATAATAGTTATGGTATTTTTTCCTTTGTTTCCTTTCCCTGAAAAGTGAACTGATTTGAATAAGTAGAACTTAATTGTTTTTAATCCTCCCTCGAGGATATTTTTTCCTTTTATCTTCAGATAGAGTGGGAGGAGGAGAGAGAGAGAGAAAGAGAGAGAAACATTGATGTGAGAAAGACATATTGACTGGCTGCCTCCTGCATGACCCCCACCAGGGCCGGGAACCAAACTGCAACCGAGGCACATACCCTTGACCAGAATCGAACCCAAGACTCTAACCACTGAGCAAAACTGGCCAGAACTTGTTTTCGTTATTTTAAAGAGGCTGGCCACATCATTAGATATTCCTCTTCAGAATCCTTTTGTATGAACTTTCATGCATCCATTCATTTGTCCATTTATTCATTAAACATTATTTTACCTTGTCACAGGTACCAAGGCCTTGAATGATCTGCTCTCTCTACTAACCTTATCTCGTGCTAGCAAGGGGACTCCCTTGATTACTGTGTTTTAGCTACACTGCACACCTTTCAGTTACTGAAATATGCTATATTTTTTTCTGCCTATGAACTTTTGCACATACTGTTGCCTCAGATTGTCTTGCTTCTTTCTCTACTCTTTGAGTTACTGTTCTTTCTTATCCTTAGGAATCTGTCAGAGAGGCTTTCCCTAACTATCTTCTCTTGAAGTTGTTTCCACATTATTCTTTATTACAAATTCCTATTTGTTTTCATAGCATTCATTCCCACTTTGAATTTTTAAAAATTATTTTCTTGTTTTTTGTTTCTATTATTACAGAAAAACTCATTAAGGACAGTGACTGTTTTTGTCTTACTTAATTTTGTATCCTTGGCTCATAGTAAATTACTTGTGAATGAATGAATCATCAGCATAATAATCATAGCATATGCCTACACTCTGCTGTACAGTGCATTCTAGGTGTATTATAAATTTTATTGCTAGTACTCATAAGTCTACAAAGTAGACAGATATTACTGCCATGTTATGAGACAGGCAAGGAAGGCTTAATGTGGTTAAGAAACTTGCCCAAAGTCAGACAGAAAATAAGTGATAGAACTAAAATGAATTCCCAGTTCTCAATACTTTTGTTTTTTTGACATGCTACCTACTTCTTATTTATTGTAAACAATATTGATATCATGACACAAGGATCATACTGTTTGTATAGTCATTAGAGACATTTCTAAGGAAACTGTGGCTCTCTCCTTCCTCCCTTATCTCCCTTCATACAAAAAAAGATTACAATAATATTTGAAATGCCTATGAATCATCTACTATATATAATACATCCTGATTTTGACTATCTGATCAAGCCAAATGAGAATTCATGTACTTTTGTATAATAGTAATATTGACACCTTCTAGTATTAGAACTTTTATTCCAGTTTTAATTCCTTAATTCTTCTGTATGATATGATTGGCCCTTTAAACATTAGTCGGCATAGAAGAGTTTCTTACCTGCCTCTTAATTATCTGCTTCTAAAGTACAGTCACAGGCAAATAGAAACAATTGAATTTTCTTCTAGAGTATTTTGAAGCCATCTCACTAAAGCCCTTCAGTGTTTTACCTCTTCATCTCAAAAATGTGTTTGTGTCTTCTCACTTTCTATTTTCTATTTCTTTCATATCAGTGGAAGAAATGTGCAATCCTTTTTTAAGGCACCCTCAATCTCCTGGACTTGATTCCACTACATACCTTACCTCGCCTAAATATTTTCTAATTCTCCTTTTTTATTATTTTCTTTCATGTTTTTGTTTCCAAATAGCAGTAATTGTCAAACTGTTTAGCTATAATTTCTTTGGAGATACCTTTGCATATGATATCATTTCAAAAGATATCATACTTTAAAAAGAAAGTTAGAAAATGAATCATTAATATAATGTAGTAGAATCCTATAACAGTGCCCTAGAAAACTATTATATTATATTTATTGCTGTACTAATTGCAATTTCTTCACCATCCAGTTGTTCCTTAACTCTTTGTTAGCATGCAAGTATTCTCTAGGAAGTTCAGTTGTGATTTCACAATTGCCCAATTTGATGATGTTTTCCTTCCTTCCTTCCTTCCTTCCTTCCTTCCTTCCTTCCTTCCTTCCTTCCTTCCTTCCTTCCTTCCTTCCTTCCTTCCTTCCTTTCTTGTTAATCCTCACCTGAGGATATTTTTTCCATTGATGTTTAGAGAGAGTGGGAGGAGAAGGAAAGAGAGAGGGAGTGAGAGGAAGAGAGGAACATCAATGTGAGAGACACACTGATTGGTTACCTTCTGCATGCACCCCGACTAGGGCCTGGGATTGAACCTGTAACACAGATACACGCCCTTGACTGGGAACCGAACCCAAGATCTTTTGGTGCACGGGCCAATGCTATAACTACTTAGCAACACTTTCCAGGGCTGATTGTTTTCTTAATTAAATGTATTCTTAGGTTCTGTCTTGGATCTTCAAGCTTTTTTTTTTTTCTTAATTACTGAGTATTTTCATATTCTGTCAAGTACACACAATTTCTCCTTCCACAGAATAAAATAAAATAAATTTTTTATTTGGCCCTGTCTTCTTGGGTATTTGGTTTCTTCTCCTTGGAAGGACTTTGTGAAATAGTAGACTATATTTCTGCTTACATTGCACTTACTTTCTCCCTTCCGTTTGGTCTTCAACTTTGTGCCTCTGGCTCTGTCCCCATCACTCCCTTGATACTTCCGTGGCAAAAGTTTCAAGAGATACCTTTTGCCACATCAAATAAATTTATCCCTTCAAGTTTTTCCTTATTTGAACTAAATTAGGCATTTTCACTTTTGGGAGTCCACTTCTAAGACTTCTTTTTTGACACTGTACCACTGGGCTCTCTTCTGACTCTACTCTAGCTTCTTTCCTGGCTTCTTTTCTCATTCTGTCTGATCTTCTGCCTCTTCATTCTTTATATAGTCTTTAAGCAATCTTTGTATTTTCACGGTTCTGTTTTCTTGCTCATTCATGCTTTCATCAAACGAATGCCTGTTTGTGCTAGGCACTGTGCTATCTCTGAGTAGACATTGAATGAGGCTGATACAGCCACTGTCTTCATGATGTGTGTAGTCTAATGTTTCTCTCTCTCTCTCTCCCTCCCACTGTATCTGAACCAAAAAAATGGAGAAATGTCCTCAGGTGAGGATTAAAAAATATATATATGGCAGCAAATCGAACCCAGCAATATATTTAAAAAATTATTCACCATGACTAAGTGAGATTTATTCCAGGGATGCAAGGATGGTACAATATTTGCAAATCAATAAATGTGGTACATCACATAAACAAAATGAAAGATAAAAATCATATGATCATATCAGTAGATGCTGACAAAGCATTTGAAAACCCCATACACATTTGTGATAAAAACTCTCAGCAAAATGGGCATAGAGGGATCATACCTCAACATAATAAAGGCCATATATGAAAAAAGAAAACAAAAAAAAACCTACAGCCAGTGTTATACTCAATGGGCAAAAACTAAAAGCATTTTCTTTCTAAAATCAATAAAGAAAAGAAAGATTAAAAAAACAAAAAAGTCCTCAAATAGCCACAGCAGTCTTGAAAGAAGAACAAAATTGAAGGGATCACAATAACAGATATCAGGTTATACTACAAGTCATTAGAATCTAAACATTCTCATAATGGCACAAACACAGGCATATATAGATCAGTGGAACGGAACAGAGAACCCAGAAATCAACCAAATACATCATGCTCAATTAATATTTGACAAAGGAGGCAAGAGCATACATTGGAGTAAAGTGTCTCTTTAATAAACTGTGTTGGGGCCCTGGCCGGCGTGGTTCAGTGGTTAAAGCATTGGCTGTGGACCAAAGGGTCCCAAGGTTTGATTCCTGGTCAAGGGCACATACCTGGGTTGCAGGTTTGATTCCCCACCCTGGTCGAGGTGCATGCAGTGGGCTACCAACCAATGTGTCTCTCTTATATCATGTTTCTCTCTCTCTCTCTGTCTCTCTCTCCTTTCTACGCTTTCTGAAAACTAATGGAAATAATATCCTTAAGTGAGGATTTTAAAATAAGTAATATAAATGATGTTAGGAAAATCGGACAGGTACATGCAAAAGAATGAAACTAGACCACCAACTTACACCATACACAAGAATAAAGTAAAAATGGATAAAAGACTTAAAATTTAAATGTAGGACATGAAACCAAAAAAATCCTGGAGGAAAATGTAGGCAGTAATATCTCAGACATCATTCGTAGTAGAATTTTCACTGATACATCGGCAAGAGTGAGGGAAACAAAGGAAAAATTTAATACATGGCATTACATCAAAATAAAAGCTTCTGTCGGCCTGCGGACCAGAGAATCCTGGGTTTGGTTCCCACTAAGGGCTTGTGCCTCCGTTGCAGTTTGTCTCTCTCACATCAGTGTGCTCCCCCCCCCCCCACTCTATCTGAAGATAAATGCAGGAATGTCCTCTGGTGAGGATAAAAATAAAAAATTAAAAAATTAAACGCTTCTACACAACAAAAGAAACCAGCATCAAAATGAAAAGGAACCTACTCTTTGGGAGAACGTATACATTGAATAAAGGGTTAATATCCAAAATATATAAAGTACTCATATAGCCCTGGCCAGTTTTGCTCAGTGGTTAGAGTATCAGCCTCTAGACTGAAGGGTCACAGGTTCAATTCCCAGTCAAGAGCACATACCTGGGTTGCAGATTTGATCCCTGGCCCCAGTTGGGGTTGTGAGGGAGGCAACCAGTTGATGTGTCTCTCTCACATCGATGTTTCTCTTTGTCTCTCTCTCTCTCTCTCTCTCTCTCTTTCCCTCCCTCCCTCTCTTTTACTCTATCTCTATCTAAAAATCAATGGAAAAATATCCTCAGGTGAGGATTAACAAAAAAATAATTTATTAATTACTTATACAGCTCAACAAAAGGAAGACAAACAAATTCAAATAAAAATGGGCAGAGGACCTCAGTAAACACTTCTCCAAACAGGAGATACAAATGGCTAAGAGACATGAAAAAATGCTCAAAGTCACTTATCATCAGAGAGATGCAAATTAAATCGACTATGAGGTATTAGATCACATCCGCCAGATGGCTGCCATCAACAAATCATCAAACAGCAAGTGCTGGCGAGGATGTGGAGAAAAGGGTACTCTAGTACACTGCTGGTGGGAATGCAGACTGTGCAGCCACTATGGAAAACAACATGGTATTTACTTAAAAAATTAAAAATGGAACTGCCATTTGACCCAGTAATCCCAATTCTAGGAGTATACCCTAAGAAGCCTGAAACACAAATCAGAAAGAATATAAGCACCACCCCTATGTATAGCAGCACTGTTTATTTATCTAAGATCTTGAAACAGCCCAAGTGCCCATCAGTAGTTGAGTGGACAAAAAAAGCTGTGGTACATTTATACAGTGGAATACTATACAGCTGTAAGAAAGAAAGATCTCGTACACTTTGTGGCAACATGGAGGGTCCTGGAGAGTGTTATGCTAAGCAAAATAAGCCAGTCAGAAATAGACAAGTACCACCTGTTCTCATTTATGGAATATAATATTAGAACAAAATAAGCTGATGATCAAAATAGATCCAGAGACTTGGAAGCAGGGAACAGAGTGACAAACCTCAGAGGGAAGGGGGCTGGGGAGTGTGGAGAGATAAACCAAAGAACTTATGTACATATATGCATAACCAATGTATAGAGACAACAGTGTGGTGAAGGCAGAGGGCTAGGACCGGGGAGGAGGGTGTCATTGGGGGGGAAAAGGAAGGACATATGTAATACTTTAAACAATAAAAGTAAATTGGGGACAAAAGTGCAGTGTGGGGGGGGCGGGTTGGGATGGTCAGTGTTTCAAGTAGAAACCATAGATTTCCAAAGAAATAAAGGTAAGGGAGTAAATATATGGCTGAAGAGTTGAAAGTCATCGTATCTTGAGAGTGTGGAAGCAAGGAGGAGAATGGAGAGGGATGAGGCTGCAGGGTCATAAAATAGCCACTCATAAATATTCAGAAAAAAATATATACATATATATATAATCCTTACCCGAGGATATTTTTCCATTTTTTGTTCAGATAGAGTGGAAGGGAGGGGGGGGGGAGAGAGAGAGAGAGAGAGAGAGAGAGAGAGAGAGAGAGAGAGAAACATCCATGTGAAAGGGACACATTGAGTGGCTGCCTCCTGCACAACCCAACCAGGGTCGGCCGGGGACAAACTGCAACCGAGGTACATGCCCCCAGCGGGAACCGAACCCGGGTCTCTCTGGACCGCAGGCCGACACTCTAACCGCTGAGCCAAACCAGCCAGGGCTATTCAGCAAATATTTAATTAGTGCTCTGTTGTTATTTTATAGCTCTACTGCCACATAATTATACAATTTAATAGCCTAGTTTGCACTATTGGCTGCAACAAAGGACAAACTAGGTTTCATAAGATATCTTAGTCTATGATAATTGCTTATTGCTCTAGACTAGTGTTTGATAAATTTATACTGGTCTGACTCAAAAGATTCAAAGCCTCTTTTATTGATTATTCAAGACCATAGCCTCCTGTTTCTGGCCTTTAATTATAATCATTGTCAATAGTGTATAAGCTAGTCTTATTCTCTAAATATTTAATATATATTACCTTATTCCAACTATATTTCAGTTTTTTGAGGATATAGACTATTGTGTCTTTAGTTTATATCTTCCTTTGTGCCTATAGTACAAAGGGTACACTTTTGTGTGTGTCTTTGTATACAGATTATTTTTGTACTTTTACATGATTGACTAATTTTTTTAAACCTCAAAAGACTTAATACAGTGTCTTTTACATAGGGCACATATAATATTTATCAATATTTAATTAACCTGAAAAATCTTCAAGTCTATTGAAGGTTGTGAAGTAGAACATGGTGATATTAGTTCTTCGTCCTTTCTGAGCAAAGATAGAGTAACAGGACAGATTTACCCTCCTGTCTAAAACATCTAAAAAAGCCAGATAAAATATATGAAATAATGGTTCTCTTTACATTTAACATTAGGCAATGAAAGGACAAAGATCCCTGAGGAAAAAAACAAATGAGATGAACCCTACGTGTCCTGTTTCACTCCCTGGAGAACATTTCCAGGCTGTGATGCAGAAAGAGAGTCCTGGGTTTGGTTCCCACTAAGGGCTTGTGCCTCGGTTGCAGTTTGTCTCTCTCACATCAGTGTGCTTCCCGCCCCCCCCCCTCCCATCTGAAGATAAATGCAGGAATGTCCTCTGGTGAGGATAAAAATAAAAAATAAAAAATTTAAACGCTTCTGCACAACAAAAGAAACCAGCATCAAAATGAAAAGGAACCTACTCTTTGGGAGAATGTGTCTTTCTGTCTTCCCCCTTTTCTCCCTCCCTTCCACTCTTTCTAAAAATTAATGGAAAAAATATCCTTGGATGAGGATTAACAAAAAAATAAAAGAAAAAAAAAAAGCAACACCAAAAGGATCAAACTATTTCCAAGTAACTTAACAATATGCCAAAACAAAGCTCAAGAATATTTATAGGAACATGAAAATATCCAGCACACAGTAAGGTAAAATTCTTAGTGTCTGGCATCCAATCATAAATCACCACTCATGCCTTGGCCGGTTTGGCTCAGCGGTTAGAGTGTCGGCCTGTGGACCAGAGAGGCCTGGGTTCGGTTTCTGTTAAGGGCACATACTTCGGTTGCAGTTTGTCTCTGGCCCTGGTTGGGTTGTGTGGGTGGCAACCACTTGATGTGTCTCTCTCACGTTGATGTTTCTCTCTTTTCCTCCTTCTATCTGAAGATAAATACAAAAAATGTCCTCGGGTGAGGATAAAAAAAAAAATCACTCATGGAGAGAGGCAGAAAATTACAACACACAAATGAGAAAAATCAGTAAATCACAACTAATCCAGAAATGAGTTGTGGTTTTTTTGTTTTTTGGTTTTTTCCTGCGTCCATCAGCATTTTTCAGGTTTTGGCCTTTCTCATACCTGGTCTGGAATATATGGGGCAAAAAGAAAATTCAGGGAACTCACTACTGTACTGTTTCGGACCCATCATCCCCAGCTGGTTTACTACTTTTTTTTCTCTACCTTTCAGTCTTCTTATGTGTGTGTTTTTATTTATTTTATTTTATTAGCTATACAATAAATGTTTATTGGACAAAATTATCAGTCAGCAGCAGCACATTAAGATGGTACATAGCAATATTAGGATGTCAAAGATACATCCTAAGAAAAATTAATATTTTGTTCGATGAAGTTTGATATTAAGGTTATGTGCATTATTAAACTTTTAAAAATGTGCATAGAAAATATGGAAAGGAAACAAATGTACTAGTGTTTTATTTTTTAGTTATTTTTTATTTTTGTTCTTACTGGAGGATATTTTTTCATTTATATTTAGATAGAATGGGGAGGTGAGAGAGACACATCAACTGGCTGCCTCCCTGCATGACCCTGACCAGGGCCAGGGATGAACCACTGAAACCGAGGCACATGCCCTTGGTTGGAATCGAACCCACTTATTGGTCCGTGGGCCAACGCTCTAACCCTGAGCCAAACCTGCCAGGATGCATATCCATATCTGTATTTTTATTTATTTATTTTTTATCCTCACCCGAGGACATTTTTCCATTTTTGTTCAGATAGATGGGGGGTGGGAAGAGAGAGAGAGAAACATTGACGTGAAAGAGACACATCAAGTGGTTGCCACTGCACGACCCAATCAAGGCCAGGGTCAAACTGCAACCGAGGTACGTGCCCTTAGCGGGATCTGAACCCCAGTCTCTGGACCACAGGCCGACGCTCTAACCACTGAGCCAAATCGACCAGGGCCATATCTGTATCTTTAAAAGCAAGCAATAGCCCTGGCTGATTAGGCTCAGCGGTTAGAGCAACAGACTGCCAACCAAAGGGTCTCAGTTTCGATTCCTTGTCAAGGAATGTACCTGGGTTGCAGATTCAATCCCTGGCCCTGGTCAGGGTTCATGCGGGAGGCAATCAGTCAATGTATCTCTCACAGCAATGTTTCTCTCTCTCTTCTCTTTCTCTTCCTTCCTCCCTTCCACTCTATCTAAAAATCAATGGAAAAATATCCTCAGGTGAGGATTAATAAAAAACAAACAAACAAACAAGCAGTACTTTAATAATTTTCTATTCCAGTTCTGGGGCAGATTTTGTTTTTTTATCCTCACCCGAGGACATTTTTTCCATTTTTTGTTCAGATAGAGTAGGAGGGAGAGAGAGAGAGAAACATCGACGTGAAAGGGATACATCGAGTGGCCGCCACCCACATAACCAACCAGGGCCGGGGACAAACTATAACTGAGGTACGCGCCCTTAGCGGGAACCAAACCCGGGTCTCTCTGGACTGCAGGCCGACACTCTAACCGCTGAGCCAAACCGGCCAGGGCTGAGACAGATTTTGTATATAAAACAAAAATAAAGCAGTCTGTGTGTCTAGCATCATCAGTTGCTAAACTTCTCTCATCAGTTTTCTAAACATGTTTCAATTCATATTCTATTTACCATTCTCACTGTACCACCAAAGTATCTGATTTTGTTTGTTTCAGTGATTTTAGGCAGAAATAGTAGTAAAAGTGAAAGAGAGGACAATGTAGAGTTTTTGTTTGTGGTTAATTCTCACCTGAGGATTTTTTTTTTATTAATTTGTTTTTGTTACAGTTGTTTCTCATTTTTCCCCCATTGACACCCTCCTCCCCTTCCCCGCCACCCCATCCTCATCTCTGTTGTCTGTGTTCATTGGTGAGGATATTTTTCCATTGACTTTTATTTTAAATCGAGCGGAAAGAAGGGATGGAGGGAGAGAGACAGAGAGAGAAACATCAATGTGAGAGAGACACATCAATTGGTTCCTTCCTGTAAGAACCCTATCAGGGTCGGGGATCGAACCTGCAATCTATATATGTGCCCTTGACCAGAAATCGGATCCGTGACCCTTAGGTTCGTGTGCCGACCCACTAACCGCTGAGCCAAACTGGCCAGGGCTAGATCATGTTTTGATGCCAGATATCCAAATATGAAGACATGAAATAAGCTTGTTTCCCTTGATATGTTCATTTCTTTGGAAATTGCAATTTAAAAATATGAAACTACTAGATACAGAGCTGAATTTTTGGATTATGTAGTAATTAATCATTGCTTTTTTAATGAAATGTGTACATGTGCTTCTGTGTACTTTTGGAACATTCTCAAACTTATAAAATAGTTGTAACTACAGTGCAAAGATTTCCTAAATTATTTTAGATGAAGTTGGTGACATGATGCCCCATTACCCCTGAATACTTTAGTATATATTTCTAACAAACAAGGATATTCTCCAATATAATCACAATATAACCACCAAAATTTAAAAAAATAACATCAATACATTTTGTCCATCTAATCCTCAGACCCCATTTAGTTTTCTTCAGTTCCAATAATGTATAAGGGTCCCATTTAGAATTACATGTGTATTTGTAATTGTCATGCCATGTTAGTTTCCTTCAGTTTCAGGTAGTTCCTTGTTCTTTCCTGGATTTTCATGGTTCTGATACATTTAAAGATTAGGAGTTAGTAATTTTGTGAAATGTTTTTAAATGTGGGAGTGTATGCTTCCTCTTGATTACATTCAAATGGTGCATCTTTGACAAGAGTATAATCATGTATACTCTTGGGCTCTGTCTGAACTCTACAGTTCTTACAGCTCTATTGTAAAAACATTATTGTAAGATCTTTGAAAATTATAAATAAACCATAAATGTTTTACTCAGCACTTTATGTCATAGATAGGATTTTGAAAGTCTCTTTCCTTCTTGAACAGCCTTAAGTAATTTCTTCAGAAAGTAATATAAATAAAGAATGTAGATAATCAGAATGATAAGTTCAACAGTATACTCAATTCTGCATTTTATAAGTGTTAGTAAGTTACTTAGAAAATAATTGTGAGGTTTTTGTTTGTTTGTTTTTTGTTTTGTTTTATTTTGTTTTTTGGTACGTGCCTCTAGCGGGAACCAAACCCAGGACTCTCTGGTCCGTAGGCCAACGCTCCAACCGCTGAGCCAAACCGGCTAGGGCAATTGTGAGGTTTTTTTTTAAGTGAAAAGTAATACCCACTAGAAAAAATATATGATGTGCTATATTAAAATGATTGTGGAGTTCCAGTTGGTTTTCTTATTCTCCGAGTTGATATAATTTTTGCTGCTGTATATTATTTATAATTACCTTAGAACACTAGATTGTTTTAGGGAAACAATAACAAAATGCATCCAGGAAGAAGTGATATGACTAAGTATATATGTGACAGCAAACTAGTAAATTGACTTAAACTTAGAAAAATGTGTTAAAACAGAGCATCACCTGCCAGTTATTCTTGCACTTCATAATCTTTTAGAAACCAAATATCCAGTAGTCCTGCAGCCAGTACATTTTTCCAGTGGAGATGCCAAGTATGATGACGGTCAAGCCTGAAGTGTTTTTAACAGAATGAATGCTGTCTCTCTTCAATGCAGAACTATGTTGGCACAGTAGAGGTGCCAGACATTTTGTTTTAGAATGTCTAATGTGAAACCATAGCCTTCGGATTCACCAGCTTATAGGGTTAATAGACAGATGCAAGAGTAAGGCAGTTAGTTCCCAAACCATTTGCAAGGACTTTTTGAAAGTTGTTTTGAAAATTCTGTGTGTGCCAAAGTGGCTTTGTATTTAAAGTTTAAAAAAAAAAAAAAGGTGAAATCCTATTTTAAAAACAAGATGCAAACATTTATAAATGGATTTTTCAATATTATAGTGTTTTCACCTTATAATAGGTAGCATTCATTATTTGAATAACATCTGTGCTGAACATTAATTCACTTATTGTTAAATTTTTTAAGCATTCCTAACACAAAGTATCATCCTTTTTACCACAATATTTCCACGTAACTACTTGCTTGACAATTGAACAGAAACATCTTATTTATAGAATCCTCCCTTTTTATTGTTCATCTCTGCATGGAGTTAAGTCTGTTGTATTAGTTGTGTACAACTTTTATTGATTTTTTTTACCTAAAAGTAAATAAAATAGTCTGAGAAGTCACAAAGTAGGTAGGCTCTCAAAATTTTGGTCTTTACTTTCTGACCCTAAAAGCAATTGAACATTGAATATTGTCAGGTCAACAATGGTGAAGTGGGGATAAAAATTCCAAAAATATATATAATTTACAGAGTTCTTTTTAACAGATTATTTTATTTAAGCCTTATAGTAACTCTGTGAGGCTATATACTACCCACACATAACTTTAATTTTATTGTATTTGTTGATTAGATTCGATATTTTAGTAAAAAGAATATTTGTGAACCCACTGTCAGCCAATTTATTTCTGCTTCTTCTGTCTTACCTCCTTGTCTCCTCATTAAAGGAAACCATTGCCCTAAACTTTATATTTATTATTCCCTTCTTTTGTTTTATCACGTGTTTTTCATTTTTTACTACTTACTACAACCTCAGATTCTTTTTTTTTATTTGTTTATTTAATCCTCACCCGAGGACATTTTTCGATATTTTGTTCAGATAGAGTGGGAGGGAGAGAGAGAGAGGGAGAAACATCTACGTGAAAGGGACACATTGAGAAACCTACGTGAAAGGTTGCCACCCGCAAGACCCAACCAGGGGCAGGGGACAAACTGCAACTGAAGTACATGCCCTTAGTAGGAACCGAACCCGGGTCTCTCTGGACTGCAGGCTGACCCTCTAACCGCTGAGCCAAACCGGCCAGGGCCAACCTCAGATTCTTTATTGGTAAAACCTACATCACAGAAATGTTTTGAAATTAAGTCAGAATATGTATATATTGTAATGAACTTTGCATAGCACTTGCCTCCTGCCACAAATGCTTAATAAACAGCGGCTGTAATTATATTATTAATGTTGTTACTTTGCTGAGAGAGAACAGAAAAACATGCTCTTCTTAGCTGTTTTCTTTGTTTTATCTCTCTGGACTCTTGTTGGGGAAAGTGAGGGAATATGGGGGTTTGAAGTCTTTTCACCTTTTCCTGGAACTGAGCAACATGTAGAATGAAGCAGTAGAGAATGGGATTTGGGCGACCATCTGTTAGGGAACAGATTTCCCAAATGAGAAGGGGGGAGAAAAGTCTGCACTATTAAGTGACCAATTTTTTCCTTCTCTTGCACTGCTTTGTGACTTCATGATAGAATTTCTGTCAACTTTGAGTTTGATGCAGTATAGTGAGACTCTCAACCCCTCATAGCCAGTGTTAAAGAATAAAGGACCAAATTGACCCAGAAATAATCAGTGACAAAAATGGATCAATTAGAATTTACTGATGACTAAGCAAACAAGCCAGCCAGTCAGCCTCTTTTTACACTGTTCACTTTCCCACCCAATTTTAAGAAGCATTCGTTTGCTTTCAATATCTGAAAATTACTTCATTCCTTCATTTCTTCCTTCCCCCTAATTGCCCTGGGTTCTGCACTATTGTACCAACATTAGACAAATTCTCTTTTCTGAACTTGTTCTCCCTTCTTGCCTAATTTCTTTTATCATACACTTATGTTAATAATTTATGTTAACAGTTACTTATTATAGCACACTTGCCCTAATTCTACTACATGGATATTTAAGCAGTTGTATTGGGATTTTGGTCAACTAAAACTCATAATGAACCATTAAATTAATTAAACATTATTGCACAAATTATTAGTAACATTAATAGAAAAATATGTAAGACAGCAGTTACCCAATCCTGGCAGACCAATGACAGAATTTTTTAGAAAACAAAAGTAAAATCATTTCTAAATTTTAAAAAGAGTAAGTGCATTTAATTACTTTGCACAAGATCAATTTTTACCATCTGTTACATTAATCCTTACTAAATACTACTTTATTCTTTTGGGCAGATATTTTAACCTTTTATGATCTGTGATTATTATGACATACAGAAGCGTGTGTCATTTACAAATTCCATACTTTTGTTCAAATTGTCAATATATAATAACTACCTCACTCCAGGATGAACCTATACATTTTGGGTGCTGGTGCTTAGAGTCATCTATTTTATTAAGTCTACATTTCTTCATAAGAACTTTGAAAGCTTTTCATCAGACATTTCACTAATTTAGGATAACTATGCCTATAGATTTTTTCTGATCCTCTAGTAGAAGAGGCTGAAAAAGCAAATTAGATTTGTTTGCAATTTGACATTCTTCGTAATTTCACTTTTCACAAATAGAAGCTATGTCCATGTTTATTTATGACTACTTGTTCAGGAGTTCTTTCATTGGCTATTGGAGACTGTGAAAGTGTTTAATTTGGATTGAATGTAAGACTAAATGACAATAGTATTAACAGCATAATATATATTTCTTTAATCTTATGTCTTATGAGAAGCAGATTTTAGGAGTAAGGCCATTCAGTATATATGGTCAAGTTATACAGTTACAGCTTAGAGGGAATATATGTGAGATACTGGAGTAAAAGAAGAGTTTAAATGAGGATTTAATGTCTTAGTTTGTTTAAAGTAGCAGACCCAACCCAGTACTGTGAAGTCAGATCCTGTGATGGTAATGACTATATTAACTGCTGCTTTCCTTTGCATAGAATAGGATAAAACTTCTGACTTTTTAAAATTTCCAAACACTTGAGTCAGTTAATTAGAAAATACCTTTGATGAATAAATGAATTCATCCATGCTTTGTACCCCTTCCATTTGACCTTTCATGTTACTTGATTTGTTTTAGGGGACAGGCTATGGGAAGAGCTGCGATATAAGTTCTGTATTTAGTTACTTTCCAGTGTATTCTTATTAGCATTGCTTTTATACCTCTAATGTAGACTCAACTTTATACCCTTCTTTGGGAAATGTAAGAGTGTTTCAGTCCACAAGGGTTTGTTTTGATTTTATTTATTTTAGTAATTAGAGAAGTAGAGAAATAGTCTCAACCAGTAAAGTGCTATTAGTGATGGGACTATTATGAGGATAATTTTTTTCCCTTGACATAATTGCATTCTCTTTTCATCTAAGCTGATTTTTATTTTCAAATTTCCTTTTTGTTTAGAAAATAAAGACTTGAATATGTTTCTCTTTTTTGTATAAGAACTCTTGTTTTTAACATGGATTGAGAAAAATAATTGTATTAAAATCAGTATTTGATGACCTGATGGCATTTCTGTTTTAATTAAGTTCTCCCTATATTATTTGAAAGCTAGAAGTAATTTAAGGCTTTCAGCAACATTTTAACAAGCTGAAACCTTTCAATCGGCATATTATATATAGTCAGACACATCAAATTTGCTAAATGCTTTGGAGATGTAAATTTCAAGTGTTAGGTAATAGTTCTTCAAAAGAAACTTCTAAATTGATTACTTTTTTTAAAAAATCTTCATCAAAGATATGTTTTTATTAATTTGAGAGACAGAAACATTGATGTGAGACATGTCCGTTGGTTGCTACCCATACCACCTCGACCAGGGATCGAACTCGAATATTCAGTATGTGCCCTGACTTAGAATGGAACCCGCAACCTTTCTGGTGTATGGGACTACACTTGAACCAATTGAGCCACCCGGCCAGAGCTAAATTGATTCTTTAATGCAAATGATATAGTACAACTTCTAATTTTAGCTTTCCTTCACACATTTATTCTTACCCCTATCCACATCAAAGTTAACATACATACTTTAATGGTTACCTGGGAGGATCGAAATATTTATCAATTCAGTAATCAGTTAACCAAAAGTACTGTTTGTTACCAAGGCTAAAATGTCTTATATGGCTACCTGTGATATTTTATTTTATTTTATTTTTTTCTTGCAAAATACTTGTGGTAGCCCTGGCTGGTTTGGCTCAGCAGTTGGAGCGTCGACCTGCGGACCAGAGAGTCCCGGGTTCGGTTGCCACTAGGGGCATGTAGAAAAAAAAAAAAATACCTGTGGTATTTTAATCACGCATATAAATAATAAATAATCTTCTTAAATTGTTAGAATGTTGGGTTTCATGGACTACGTATTAGGCAAGTTCCTTAAACTCTGCCTTGGTACTTTGGAAACTGGGCGTATGATTCGAATTGATGTTTTGAGTTTCTTCCAGATGCTGATTCTACTATGTTTAGAGGATATGTTGAGAATTCTTTCTGTCCAAAACCCATATAATAATAACTATAAAATAATTTTTAGCCCTGGCCGGTTTGGCTCAGCGGTTAGAGCGTTGACCTGTGGTCTAGAGAGACCCGGGTTCAGTTCCCGCTAGGGGCACGTACCTCGGTTGCGGTTTGTCCCCGGCCCTGGTTGGTCGTGTGGGTGGCAGCCACTCCATGTGTTCCTTTCACATCGATGTTTCTCTCTCTCTCTCTCCCCTCCTCTCTCTCCCTCCCACTCTATCTGAACAAAAAATGGAAAAATGTCCTCGGGTGAGGATAAAAAAAAAGAAAAAATAATAATTTTTAAACAGTAGATATAAATTTAATTTTATGGAAATTAGAATATTATAAAATACATTATAAAGAATAATATTCTTGCCCTGGCCAGTTTGTCTCAGCTGTTGAGCAACGGCCTGCAGACCAGAGAGTCCTGAGTTTGGTTCCCGCTAGGGGCACGTACCACAAAAAAAAAAATAATAATATTCTTGCCTTGCTGGTGTGGCTCAGTAGGTTGAGCATCATTCCACACACTAGGTCACGGTTGGAGTCCCTGTCAGAGCACATGCCCAGGCAGTAGGTTAGATCCCCAGTAGGGTGCATGCAGGAGGCAGCCTATCGATGTTTCTCATTGATGTTTCTATCTCCCTCTACCTCTCCCTTCCTCTCTCTGAAATCAATAAAAACATTTTTTTTTATTTTTAAAGAAATAATATTCTTGCCCTGGCTAGTGTGGCTTAGTTCCTCCCAGAGGTCTCCAGTTCAGTTCCCCATCAGGGCACATACCCGGATTCCTGGTTCGATCCCTAGTAGGGGGCGTGCAGGAGGCAACTGATTGATGGTTCTCTCTCATCAGTGTTTCTCTCTCTCTCCCTCTCCCTTTCTCTCTCTAAAATCAATAAAAACCTTTGTTTTTTTATCCTCAACTGAGGACTTTTTTTTTGCATTTATCTTTAGATAGAGCAAGAGAGGGAGAGGGAGGAAGTGAGAGAGAAACATCGATGTGAGAGAGACACATCGAGTGGCCGCCACCCACATGACCCCAACCAGGGTGGGGACAAACCGCAACCAAGGTACATGCCCTTAGCGGGAACCAAACCAGGGACTCACCGGTCTGCAGGCCAATGCTCTAACCGCTGAGCCAAACTGGCCAGGGCAATAAAAACCTTTCTTTTAAAGAAAGAAATAATACTATTTAATCTTGAATACAAAAGTAATTATAATCTAATATAGGCAATAGTACTTTCTGATTTAAGAGTATTCTATACTTGTACCTTTATAGATTTGGAGATTTTTCAGAGTAAGAAGTATTTCCTTGAGCCATGACATTCATTTTTTGGCTTCATTAGAAAGGAAAAATGCATTATGTTAGCAAATTAAAGTATTTGCTCAAAGGTGCTGTGTGAAAGAGCAGGACTAGACTAATGGTCTACTTGGAGAAAGCAGTTTAAAGCTGATATTCTATCTAATATAGCTATCTCAGTATGTGAAGGATGGTAGTTACACATTATTATACAGAGAGAGATTAGAACATCTTGGGTTATTTGACATTCTTCTATTCTGTCTAGTTTTATCCAGTTTTATAATTTAATAACTTTTTCTGGAAACCAATTTAAGAATAAGGGATAATGCTAAGAAGAAAGCAGGGGCAGAATTAATGGAAAATTTATTCTTCTGTTCAATAATATTATATAATAAAAGAAAAATATTTGCTAGTAATTTTTTACAACAGTAATTTTATGGAGTTTGCATGTGTGTATGAATAATATAGTTCTCCTCATGTATGAAAAAGACATTTGTGCTCATATATTAGGTTATTGACTTACACTGTTTTCAAATTTTTTCTCCCCCCAACCCCCTCCCACAGAATCTGTCTATGATCTTCTCCCAAAGGAGTTACAGTTACCTCCATCTAGAGAAACAGCTGTAGCATCAATGAGTCAGACAAGTGGTGGTGAGGCAGGCTCGCCTCCTCCAGCTGTAGTTGCTGCTGGTATGCATTTCATTTTACTTTATTAAAGAAAACTAGGCTGTTATCTGGCCAACATGAACAGTGCTGGTAGAGTTCATATCAAAAAGAGTGTGATTTGAGGCTTTGTTTTAGGAGGTTTTAAAATATATACTTAAAATTAAAATTTTTCAATATAATTTTATTGATATAATTATTATGTCTTAAAGTTTCACATTGGCACATCTGTTAGTACCATCTCCTAGAATGGACCTTACCTTCAACCATGGGAATGAGTTTAAATCTCTGTGGTTGACTGTATATAAGAAGGTTAAATACCAAGCCATGGGAATAGAAAATATTTGTTAAATTATATTTTTAAATTATTTTAGTTAATTTGCTTTGAAAAACAAAAAAATTTTTACTTTGTATAATCTGAAAAAGGACTCAAACACTCAAGTCTTTTTTCTGTTTGTGGCATCTTACTATATAACCTTTTCCGTACATTTAAAAACATATGTGACTTTATAGTTATTTTAAATTCAGTTGAAAAATAATGGAAGATTTGAATGTAATATTTATATAAAGACATTTTTATATCAATTTAAAAAATGGAAATTAATTTTTGAAATTTATCAAGCTTATTTTTACTCAGCTCTCAAGTCATACACTTTATATAAAACTGGCTCAGACTTTGATTGGATTAGAATAAAAGATTGACATACAAGCTAACAGAAAAAAGTCTTGATTAGTGATACATTAATAGTAATGCTTTAAAAAAATTAGATTGCCCAACTGTGTTTTTCTTTTAGTTGGGTTTATAGACTACTAAGTGTGTTTAGTTTAAAAAAGGAAAAAAATATATATATACTCTGAAGTTTTATCTGTCCTACTAATTAGAGGTTTCTTGTCTAATATGATACCTCTCACCTTTTCAAATAGTATTTAAAGTCCATCAGAACACTGTTTTTAGTAAATTCTTTTTGTTTCAAAAGAACAGTGAAGTGAAAGGTTGTTATTTAAATGAGGATATTGGTACTATAGTAGAACTTCATATATTTTTTTTGTATGTGTTAACCTATGTACCATTAACCTTGTGTAGCAATCTTTTCCCTGAGCTGTATAGTACCGTTTGCTGCCTTGCTAGTTGAGGGCAGGAAAACTTGAAACATGGCAAAGAAAATTATCAGCCCTGCTCACTGTTCATGTGTTGCCAGACATTTTCTAACAGATACTGTGGATTTAATTGTGAACTTTTTAGTAGTGAAATTGGTAAGATGACCTGGTTTCACTTTATATCCACTGGGTTTCTAAAATGTTCCTAAATATTTTTTCTGGAATTTAAAGTTTTAATCTAGTTTAAAATTTATACCAGAAAATGAAAGATGAAAAAAGATTTTTTAATGAAATATTTCACTTTAAGTCCACAGATAGAAATTGACTAACTGATTTCTTTTGAGATTGTTTTTAAAGACATATTGAATCTGTATAGAACTAAAAGTCTGTTTCTTCTGTGCTTTTTAACATCTGTTGACAGTAGATCCAGTTCCTTTTAAAAGCTGAAAAAATGTTAGCTAGGTTTGGGGAAAAGAACAACACTTCCTTTTAAATAATACCAAACTGAATTTCAGAAATTTTTATATATAAATATTGAAAGTTCTTGAACTTGGGTCACTAATGGAATATTGATCCTTTCTTCCTCCCTCTATCCCTTTCTCCATATATTTGAGAAAATCCTCTCCAGTTAAATTAGATTGAAAGCTATCAGTTGAAAAATCCTGAAAATAAGATAATTAACCCAGGAAGTATTCTGAAGTAAAAAAATTCTTATTAGATTGAGAAGTTATTGACTTTGTAATGATGGTAAAGAGGAGTAAGGAGGTAACCTTGACAGTTTTCTTATATTCACGAACAAAAAGTTTCTGTGATTTAAAACCAAATCATTTATAATTTTTAAAACACAAATTTAGTGTTAGTAACCAACATAGTCTTATTCTAGGATTCTAATGTCTTATTGGTAGAATAAGGTCTTTGTCACATAACATTATAGGTAAAGAGAGTTTAAATTAGAAAATAATTATTTTAGGGAGATCAATTAGTAGATGTCATTATAGTTGCCTTTTTTATTTGACCTATTAATATCCTTAGTGACATAATTATCAAAGAGAGAGATTTAGAATAAATTATCAGTTACTTAGTGTTTTCTGGAAAAAAGACTAGATTTCTTGGGAAAGGCACATTAATTCAGACTTCTGTGAGTTTTTTTAATCTATAGCATTTGCTGTTTAAGTATGAAATGCATAAAAATGATGACTCTTGATGTAGTTAATTCTTCAGAGTTTTGAAGGAGCCGGATTGGCTGCTATCAGTTATGAGGGCCTGGTGGGAACAGACTTCTAGTTCTGCTGTAAAGGTTTGTGTTTCACAACTTCTAAATCAATTTAAATTTTAAAATTTAGAAGCTGGGCATGTAGGTGTTCATGTACATTCTTTATTACTTACTTATTAAAAATGTGTTTCTCAAATTCACCAAACTAGATATTTTCCCTTTACATATTACTGAGGGAATGAATAAACATGCTGCTCCTAATCCACAATCCAGAATATTGGGTAAAAGAGTGTCTCTCAAATCTTTTTCTGCCTCTATACTATTTCTACTTTTACATACTTCCAGCAATAACATCTTTTTATCCAGTAAGTCCCAGGGGTTGAAGGTAGGGGAAAGAGTACTTCTACACCACCCCTCTCCTCTCCATGGGGTCAACAGTCAAAATCTGGGAGGTGTAGTTGAGAATCACCAGTCTGAAATTTGTATTCCTCTCCGTTTTTTAAAGACCTCTATTTTTGCCCCATAAGAAAGAGTAGTTAAGAGTATGAAGTTAAATATGTGAATGAATAAAAGTTTTAGAAATACAGACTTTCCGAACAGTATTATTATAGTTAATAGAGAGGCCATTTTCCTAACACAAAAAAGTTATCCAAATGAATTGGTGCTGTTTTTTTAGCAAAATGAGTTGATCAAGAAGAAATATAAATTGTGAAAGGATTCTTTTTGCTGTGTGTGTGATTCCTGTAGTATAGATTCTAAAGAACTAAAATGTATTTAGGAGAAATAAAGCAGTTATACCAGAATTTGGGGTTTTTGAAAAGATACATGGCAGATATATATTTTTTTAAAATAACAGCTTGATTGAGATATAGTTAAATGTATTTTTTAAAAATATTTTTTCTTTATTGATTTTAGGATGAGAGGAAGGGAGAGAGAGATAGAAACATCAATGAGAGAGGACATCGATTGGTCGCCTCCTGCATGCCCCCCCAATGGGGATTGGGCTCACAACCTGGGCATGTGCCCTGACCAGGAATTGAACAGGTGACCTCTTAGTGAATGGGTCAACCCTCAACCACTGAGCCACACCAGCTGAGCTAATTAAATGTATTTTATTTTTATTTTTTTATTTTTTTATTTTTTTATCCTCACCCAAGGACATTTTTGCATTTATCTTCAGATAGAGCTGGAGGGAGAGAGGGGGGAAGAGAGAGAGAGAAACATTGATGCGAGAGAGACACATCGAGTGGTTGCCACCCACATGACCCCAACTGGGGCGGGGACAAACTGCAACCAAGATACGTGCCCTTAGCGGGAACTGAACCGGGACTCTAGTTTGCAGGCTGACGCTCTAACCGCTGAGCCAAACCGGCCAGGACTAATTAAGTGTATTTAAAATCTACTTACATGTTTATAGATTTTATCATTAGATTTACTGAATTTGTGTAAAATAGGAGGACTTTGACAGAAGTTGACAATAAACTTTGATCTTTTTTTTTTTCTTTTTCTTAATCCTCACCCAAGGATACTTTTCCATTGGTTTTCAGATAGAGTAGGAGGGATAGAGGGAGGTAGAGGGAGAAAGAGAAACATCAGTGTAAGAGAGACACATCTATTGAATCCTGCACAACCCCAGCCAGGGTCAGGGATTGAACCACAACTGAGGTACATGCCCTTGACCAGAATCAAACCCAAGACTCTTTGGTCCGCAGGCCAGTGCACTAACCACTGACCCAAACCAGCCAGCACTAAACTTTGGAACTTTGGTCATTTTAATAAATTAAATTATTTTCTTATTCTATCCTAGACTTTATTTGTCTTCAATTTGAGATATGGCATGATGTTTATTATTTATTAGTTTATATCAAAATATGATTTTGCTAAGGTGACTGTTTCTTTAAAATTTTTTTATTTTAGTTTTTGAATAGACAGTGAATTAATCAAACCATACATTTTATAATTCAGATAATCTTAAGAATAACTAATTAGTAATTTGTTTGTTATTTTCATTTCAGTAATTACATATATGTACTCTTTTTCAGAGTAGTATATTCTTTGTAGCAGTTTTTACATGTATAGGTATATACACTCATAAAGCATGTGCAATACAAATCTCTGTTGAATATTTCCACTAGTTGGATCACTGGAGATTTTTAACGGTTTAATTTAAATTAATAACTTTACATGAAGTGATCCATATAATAAACTTCTCTGTTAGAAGAGACTAATTAAATAGTGCTTTGAATTCTATGACCCAGAAATTAATGAATCTCAAATACCTAAGAGGTATTTTCTATACTGAAATAACTTAATTGAGTTCTATTTACACTGTAGAACACACTAAAGAACTAAATTAATATTCTATAATCAAAGAACAACTATGCTTTAATTCATTTCAGACATATAAATCACCTATACTAAAATTTTAGAAATTCCTAAACCATCCATAACAACAAAACTCTACAAAAACTGAGTTGAAAAAAATATAAGTTGTCATTTTTTAGTTCTTACTGTGTGATAGGAATTATACCAGGCAATTTGCGTATTATCATATCTCAATCCTTCCAAGCACAATATACTTCTCTTCTTTCTTACTGGGGTCTAAGTGCTTTTCTCCTTGCCATTGTATCTTAGGGAATTTAGGATTGTGTGCTGCTCTCACCTCAGTTAAGGAAACACAGGATCCTGGAAGGCACTGCATAGGATATTGAGTTGAAAAAGCTATAACCCTTCTCCTCTGCAAGTTTCAGGATCTTCAAAATGGGAATATGATTTCTAGAAGAATATTACTTATGAATAGAAGTGATTCACAACAACAGAATTGTATAGCCCATTGAATTTATAACAAATTTACTGGTGTTAGAAATTACTTACAGTTTTATAATTTGGATTTTCATTAGCTGACTAAATTTGAGGAATAAATTTGCCTTTGGTTCCTTTCCTGGGTTAACTAGGTTAACGTATTTCAGAATTTTGGCCATTTATGTACTATATTATTCCTAAGATTACATCCAAAGCCTGTTGACAAGAAAGGTAATCCACCTATGTAACCTATGTATTGATGTTGTGGCTAAAATGTAAGCTGATCTTGGTTATTCCATATGGCCATCTCTACTTTTCCTAGAAAACGACTATTTCCAGAAGAAAGTCAGATCCTACTTACAAATATGTTGCAATTATGTTTACTCCTCATTCTGTCTTCTTATTAAAATTACTAAATACATTTATACATATACAAATATGTATGTATATATGTGTAGATTTATGCTAACATCTGCCTTATTAGAATGAAAAACATAAGCAAACTTAGGCTATACCAGTTAATTCAGAGATAACTACCAATTCAGGAGGCTATCCATATTATAAATTTTAATTGACAGAAAGTATCCATGGTATATTATTGATTTATTCCTTAAATTTTCCCTTTTTATTGTTCTCAATTTTTAGCAATAACTTTTATAAATATTGTAATACAGCCCTGACCAGCTTGGCTCAACAAAGAAAGCATCAGCCTTCTGACCAAAGGGTCTCAGATTTATTTCCCAGTCAAGGGCATGTACCTCAGTTGCAGGCCTGGTTGGGGTCATTTGGGAGGCAACCAATCAATGTATCTCATATTGATGTTTCTCTCTCTCCCCACCCTATCCCTCTCTCTCTGTACCTCCCCGCTTCCTACTCTATCTAAAAAAAATTAATGGAAAAATATCCTTGGTGAGAATTAAAAAATGTATTTGTAGATAAATAGATAGAGATACTCAGTTTCTGATAGAATAAACACATTTTTAGATTACCTGAGTCTGTAGAATAGCATTTTGAAACTGTTCACAGATTCTCATTCATAGGCCAAATACATATAAAGTTGATACAATTTCTATTTTTCAGTGTTTTGTACAATTTTGCATTATTATGCACAGAAGTGTAATTACTTTTTATAGCACCAATAAGATTGATAATATCAGAAGAAAAACGTATTACCATAACTCAGCAATTTTTAACCCTTTTTTTCATCTCATGGCACACATAAAATAATTACTAAAATTCTGCAGCACACCAAAAAATATATTCTTGCTGATATAACAAAAAAAGATATAATTTTGATTGATTTATAGAGAAATATTAATAATAATAATAGTAATTGTCTTCCCCTTTTTGTTCCAAAGTGACTTTTTAAAAAATCAGGTGCCTGTACTTGTATGTAAGGATTTCTGGTACCAAGAATTAACCAATTAAACACAACCTTATTATGTGACATGGCTAAGAATATGCATTTCTATTATATGACCTGTATTTATGGTTCAAGACAAGGCATTTATACCCAACAGCTATTGTGTTAGCTGTTGTCATTTTTTATTTTACAATCTAAGGGAAAAAGAGGTCAGTGCCCCTGACTTGTCAGGTATTGCATGTTTTAAAATTTTTTGTGGCATACCAGTTGAAAATTGCTACCATAACTAATTGTTTTATAAGAATTAGTTGTATAAATAATAGTAATAAAGTTGTATTAATAACATCCCAGCTGGGACAGGAGTGAAGGGAAAATATTTCATAACTTAAAAAATACCGGTTGGGCCCTGGCTGGTTTGGCTCAGTGGTTGGAGCGTCGGCCTGCAGTCCAGAGAGACCCGGATTCGGTTCCCACTGGGGGCATGTGCCTCAGTTGCAGTTTGTCCCCGGCCCTGGTTGGGTTGTGAGGGTGGCAGCCACTCGATGTGTCCCTTTCACGTCGATGTTTCTCTCTCTCTCTCTCTCTCTCTCTCTCTCTCCCACTCTATCTGAACAAAATATCAAAAACAAAAAACACCAGTTGGCAGCTGATTAAAATAGTAAAAATGCCCAATGCACTATGCCCTGTAAAAGTAACAAAGGTGTGGCATATATTAGATACTCAATGAATTTTTTTCACATAAATACAAATATTTGTTCATTGAAAGTGTTTTTTTAGTCCACTGACATAAAATTCATTCTTCCCCTATCATTCCTTCATAATAAGGTATTGTCAATTAAATCAGAAAATGAATGAGAAAACATCACAACATGCAAGGTCCATATGACCACGATCTAGATTAAAACAAACACATACACACACATATTATAGTTTTATTTCTATTTCTTTCTTTATTTTTAATCCTCACCTGAGGGTATTTTTTCCCATTTATCTTCAGATAGAGTGGGAGGGAGGGGGAGAGAAAGAGACAGAGAAACATCAATGTTAGAGAAACTCATTGATTGGTTGTCTCCTGCACTACCCCAATCAGGGCCAGGGACCGAACCGCAACCAAGGCGTGCTCTTGGCCGGAATCCAACCTGTGACTCTCTGGTTTGCGGCCAACACTCCAGCCGCTGAGCCAAACTGCCCAGGGCTCTACTTATTTTTTTGAACATATGAAATAAAATAAAATTAGTATGAGCTTTGGAATCATAAAGAACTAATTTGAATCTCATTGTTGTCATATCATTTCTTTAATATAGACAATCTGTGGAAGTTAAATAAATTTCTAGTACTATTACCCCTGAAACTAGACAATAATACCAACTTTTTTGTAATGTTACTACAAACATAAATATATAAAATATTTAACATTACCTGATAATTAGTGCTTATTCAATAAACATTGACCTTCCCTCCAATATGTTTCTCATTGTATTTATTAGTATTGTTTTTAAAAATAGATCTTATTTTTATAGATGTAAATTTTTAAAAATCTTACTTAGCTTCTTTCCATTCTCACTCAGTTTTTTATCTTAATTTGAAGTTTTGCATATCAGTCAAGACATAGTCGTACACATGGACCATGGGGTTTATTTTCTGACTTATTCTTTTACATTGACACTCTCTCAGTGGGAACCCTTGTATATAAAAGGAATATTGATAGAGATGAGTCATAGAACAGACAGTTCCCAAGAGGAAGATTCTGTAAAGTTGACTAAGCAATTTATGACTTCTATTTTTTTTTTTTCCCCTAGACAATTTATTTTGTCTACAATTGGATCTAATATACGCTCTAATCCAGACACAGTTGTAAAACCTGATTGGTTAATGAAATTAGAAGGTTTAGTAATACAGATACTTTTTTTTTGGTCACCTCTTAAAAAAGCAATGTGAAAACATGGAACTAGTATTGGCAGGAATACCTTTATTATTTATAGACTATTTAAAAATGTATTATATGATAAAGCATTGAAGTGATCTTCAAATAGTATCCCTCATAACTTTTTCTCTCCAGTTTTTAAGTTACTATAGTAATAATCTGTTTTGTCTTAAAGTAACAGTACCTTTCAAATGGTACAAAAGTTGTCCCTTTTTTTAAAACTTGAAGTTCCTAAACTCTTTGACAGTATAATAAATTTAGTTATCAGCTAGTATAATTATTTATTTAACTTTTATAAATATTGTGATTTACTCAGTTTCTGATGGAATAAGCACATTTTTATATAATCCTGCCTTGATAGAATAGCAGTCTAAAACTGTTCAAAGATTCTTGACCATTCTTTTGTGTTTGAATTATTTGAGGTAGAGGATTCTTTCTGGGACTTAGTCTTTTCACCCAGTGTTAACCAGTGATGTTATCCTGTAGTATTTAAATCACTAGATAATAGAAAGCATCTTTCTTTTCCAGTTGGAAGGGATTTAAAAACCAAATTATATAATATGCACCTCATATATGTTTTACATTGTACTTAGATACTTTGGGTTGAATAGGACAAAATATATATTTAAAACATTGCTCTAAGTGTCAGGACACTTAAAAAATTTTGTAAGCATTTTTCATGAAACACTCTTTAATAAATATTACGTGGTTCCCCCTCCTCCCTCCTTCCTTTCTCCCTCCACTCTCTTCCCTTCACCCTCCTTCCACCCTCCACTCTTTTTCCACTCTCCACCCTCCTTCCATCCTCCACCCGCCACCCTCCATCTTCCTCCGCTCTCCACGCTCCTCCCTCCACACTCCTCCCTCCACCCTGCACCCTCCTTCCACCATCCACCTTCTCCCTTCTCCACCTCCTCGCTTGTCCTACAAAAAAAAAAGAAAAGAAAAAGAAAAAAAAAATAATAATAAATAAATATTCTGTGAATATATTAATAGCACACTGACAAAGTAATAATTATTTTAGGATTATTCAGATTAAAAATGGGAAGGTAATTATTGTATAATATTAGAATCCTGACTGGCGAAGAAAAAGATGGTCTCCAGTAAATCAGTAACAAACTTTTCACCTTCAGCAATAGTGTGATATATATTTTTTAAAAATAGAACCTTCAGCCCTGACCAGTTTGGCTTAGCAGTAGAGCATCGGACCACGGATCAATGAGTCATGGGTTCAATTCTGGTCAAGGGCATGTACCTTGGTTGCAGTTTATTCCCAGCCCTGGTTGGGGTCATGCAGGAGGCAACTAACCGGTTGAAAGATCTCACATCGATCTTTCTCTCTCTTTCTCTCTCCCTCCCTCCCACTCTATCTGAAGATAAATAGAAAAATGTCCCCAGGTAAGGATTGTAAAAATAAATGAATAAATAGAACCTCCAGAATCAGACATGTTATGCACAGTGGCACATCTAATTTAAAAGTGTAAATTGGTAACATTTTTGAGGGGGGATGAAGAAGTAGGTGGAAGTTGGCTGAGAAATGAAAATATTCTTTTGCTGCTAAAATGTAAATATTTCTTACGGTTTGAGTATATCCTCTTCCACTCTTTAAGTGAATTTGAGTAAGGGCACAACCTAAAACACCTGTGTGAGAGAATATTCTGGTTTCTGGATTAGATTGCATTAGTAAACTAAACAATTTGGTGAATATGAGTTAACAAGAATTCTGGGTAAGAAATTTCCCCATTTTCATTTATTTGGATGTGAATAATTTAATTTTTTAATGTTTGTTTTAAAACATTGCTTATTGTAGCATGTAAGCTTATGTTGGGTGGGAAAAGTACAAATGGGAAATTGAAACTGTTTTAAACATATAAATTAAATGATCGACCCTAAAATTTTTGTTTTTTAGGGGGGTGGTTTTTGTAAAGTAATCTGAATTGCTTATTTTATATGCTGGGATGCTAGCTGTTTTTTCTATTAATACACTTAACTTGCATTCTAGCTTCGCCATTCAGAGACAGGCATCGTGTGGTGGGTTTGTGACAGTGTCTATCAATAGTGAAGACAAATAGTGCCAGAGACACTTAACCCATCCAATCTCACCCAGGGTATAGGTCGGTTTTCAGACTTCTTCATAAGTCTTTTTTTCTTTCTTTCTTCCTTCCTTTCACTTTTTTTTCCTGTGTTTTTGTTTTGTTTTGTTTTTTTGGTTCTTTTTGTTTCTAAATAGTGGATTGATACTGATTGAAACTAAGATTTTTGGTAAAATTTTAAGCTTTACAGTAATACTGTAAGAAAAAAGAAAAGTAGAAAATGAAGTTTGGCATGTAAGGTGTTGACATAGCAGGTTTGCAGCCACTTTGTGTGTCCTAGATTTTTCAATCCCTTGACAACATAAATATTGGCCTTATAACTTTTTTTCCTCTCAATATCTTTAAAGTTCTTTGATGTGAAAATATATCTTTTTATCTGGTGATTTTTATCAGACAAGCTAGATATTTAGATCTGAAGATATTACCAATAAAAAAAAAATACTTAAAAACAATAACTAAGGTTGAACAGTAAATGTTTTAGACCAGAAATTATTTCTGAACATCCTGTGTTGATTTTTATTATTATTTTCTGAGCAGTCAGTAGTTTGCTCCTTCTCCGTTCCACTATTGGTTCATTTAACACACTTGTAAATTTTTATGGCTTTCTTAGGAAACTCGACTGATTTTTGCACTAATGTTGAAAAGCTATAAAATGTATGTGCTTATTTAAATGCTAAGGAGCACATTTTTATCTTGGAAGCTTAGTTAAATTAATTTCTGTCATATATTTTAAATCAGTAAAAGAAGGTATTTGTTTCTCCTGAGGACATTAAAGAATGTACTAATTTCAAAGCTTTCTATAAGAATTTTAATTAGTTCCATATGAAGTATATTTTTATGGTATTTTAAGCATTAAAATGATACAGTAATTAAAATAATTTCTAGTTTATAAATTTAGAAGTAGTAGTTCTGAAATTTAAAATATAGTTTAAACAAGAAGTATATAAAATCATGAGTTTCTATATGTGGTACCATTTAAAAATCTATTGTCATCCTTGTAATCAAATTAATAGTACTTGCAAATCTTCTGGGTTATCCATATAGATATTATCCGCCACTCTTTTTATCCCAACTACTTTGAGTATTCATAGTAAACCTTAATGATTCCATCTTCTTAAAAGAAGCCATATGTCCAACTTAAGTTCACCATCATTACTGGCATTTTATCTGGTAATTGGCTACCCTTAATAATGGAATTATTAGAACACTATAGATGTGATACTTTTCTTCATTTATAAATTTGAGAATTAATCTATTTCAAGATTATAAATTAACATTGGTAAATTATAGAAATGGTGTGTTGGTTTTTTTTTTGTTTGTTTGCTATTCTGTCTGTGGTCACAGATAATACTATG
This sequence comes from Molossus molossus, assembly GCF_014108415.1. Taxonomy (NCBI): domain Eukaryota; kingdom Metazoa; phylum Chordata; class Mammalia; order Chiroptera; family Molossidae; genus Molossus; species Molossus molossus. The sequence continues at coordinate 35,159,885 of NW_023425357.1, read as the reverse complement.
GAAAAATAAAATTCTTCTAAGTTCAAAGATAGCTTTTTCATAAAAGAAAAAAATCAATAAAAGTTTATTCACACATTACTTAGGTGAAAGAATAAGAAAAAAATTTAAGAAAAACTTCCATCTTTATGAAGGATTGGTAAGAGATTTAAAGAACAAATAAAATTACAGTATAAAGTTATAAAACAATTACATTATAACTACTATGCTCAGTGAGAAAATAAAAGCAGTCAATAAAACATTTTTATGTTGGAGTTTTTGTATTTTAATATGCAACAATTAAGCATAATCTCTCCATTCCTAATAGGTAAAAATGGAGACTCAAAAAAAAAAAGTGGGGAAAGGTAGTTAGCATATTTTGTTTATAGAACTTATAAATGAAAAAGAATATATAGATGAAACAGGATTGCATTAGCATTTTTATTCTATAGAATGTTGATTCAGTTGTTTCTTGACATTTAATGATATATAGTGACCTTAAGCTATATTTATAATATTTCCAGGCATGATTTTTAGTGTTTTTTTGTGAAAGCTTAGAAATGACAAACTAGTGTTTAGAAATCTAATATGTTCTTGATATTTTTATGCATTTATTTTGATAGATAATATTAAGGATATTTTTTCTTAGTAAATGTATAGGTTAGTACACACATAGGTAATTTAGCTTATATATAGTTTCAAGAAAGAAAGTTATTAGAGTGCTCTTTGTAGAAATAGCGAATAGTTACCTGTAAACTCTTAAGTTCTGAACCTTTCCCTGCTATCAGATAATGCTATTATAGTAACGTATAGTCTAAGTAGTTTGAGTAATAAATCTTTTTTAAAAGAAACACATTGGTACATTTATTTGCCAGTTTAATTTTATGGTAACTCAGTACCTATATCAAATATTGGCTTCCCATAAATTAATTTAATAACAAATAACATGCAAGGTACTATGTTAGGTATTGGGAGAGTCTAAGTTAAGAAAGATATTGTCCATGTTCTTAAGGGGCTTATAGTTCTTTTCCTCTACCACCTCACTTGTCATTATTAATGTACTTTGGTGATGTCTTGCTAACCAGAATGTAACATCTTTATGTGAAAGATTTTATACACCATTATAATCACCATTAGAGCAACAATGATACTGTGATAAAGAGTTTTATAGTTCTGTCCAGCTGGTGTGGCTCAGTGGTTGAACATTGACCCATGCATCAAGAAGTCACTGGTTCGATTCCTTGTCAGGACACATGCTCAGGTTGTGGGCCCAATCCCCAGTGGGGGCCATGCAGGAGGCGACCAGTCAGTGTTTTCTCTCATCAATGTTTCTATCTCTCCCTCTCACTTCCTCTCTCTAAAATCAATAAAAGAAAAAAAGTTTTTTAAAAAGAGTTTTATAGTTTTATTTGTTATAGTCTTAAAATGAGTAGGATTTTGTAATTTAGGGTCACACTGATCTAGGCTTTAAAAAGTAATACTATTTTAAAATTAAAGGATGCTTACCACTACTGTCTTCTGACAGAATTTATATTTTCAGTTTCATAGTTTTGTGCTAGTTAACTTTTTAATTTAATAATTATATCCAGGAAACTGCAGGTGAAATATAAAAATTATGTGTTAGTTGTCCAAGGAAAATGTGTAGAATATTTTATTTTATGTAGGGTATGATATCACAGTTTGGCATACCTGTCCTGGAAAAGACATTCATGTATGATTATATCAGTTGGGTTTTATAAGTGTGTTAGTTTTGTTAAGATTTGCGAGATAAACTCATATAGTATACCAAAAAACAATGCTGGGTTATATCTTGCAGATTAAATTTATAAACACCACTTAACTTGCTTTGGAGTTCATAATTGCTTTTCACCTGTACTTTCCATCTGTCAAGGACAGGGATTCCTGCATTGTTCATGTTCTGCATTCTCATGTGCGTGGTACTTAGATTCAAAAAGTGTGGGTGGGGGTGCCCGGCCAGTGTGGCTGATGGGACATCGTCCCCTGGACTGAGAGATCCTAGTTCAATTCCCATTGGGGCGCATGCCCAGGTTTCAGGCTTAATCCCCAGTAGGGGGCATGCAGGAGGCAGCTGATCGATATTTCTCTCTCACATCAATATTTCTCTCTCTCCCTTCCTCTCTGTCTAATAAAAACATATTTTTTAAAAAGTGGGGGTGGGGGAAAGCTGTTTATAGAAATACAAGTTCACAGTATTCATGCTGCATGCTTTGTGTGTTCCACTGCAAATATTGCATGCTTCATACTTGCATTTCGCTGAAAATGTAAAACATGGACTTTTATACACAGAAAAATTGAGTTTCATTTTTGCCAATAGTTGGAACAGATGGAGGAATGTTAGACATAATAACTTTTCTATTTTTTTCTAAAATGAATTGTTTTATTTTTCAAAAATAAGAAAAAACTTGTTATTTAAACCCAAAGTGGCTACAAATCAGCTCCTAAACTGTCACTGACATTAGCATCTAGATTTTGTAGTTTTTACAGATCTTTTAAAATACTTATTTATTAAGAAAAGATTGCATTAATGCATGATACAAAATTGATCAATTTTTCTTTAAATTGGAATGCAGTTTAAAATGACTGAATTTTCCAATTTCAGCTACTGAATTTGACAAGGATACAAACTGGAAAATGGAACTGGTATCATCTAATTTTTCTAAGTTCTTTGACTTACGATAGTTGGGAATAATCTCTCCTGCAGCATTATGTAGATCACATTATTTATGCTAATATTAATTTTTATGCTCTTTAGTCTTGAAAGTAATGAAAATTTATGAGTGAATTTAGTTCTTTCAAATGATTTAAGTGTTTTTGTACATGTTTCATTTTAAAAATAGATTTTTGGCACTTGGCTTTTGTTATCTAAGCATTGGCATTCTTACATTTTACCCTTTATATTATAATTGATAGGAATGTTACAATTCCAGTAACTGCATATCACAATTTTAAGTTTCATTATACCACTTTAAAACAGTGGCATACTTGGCTATAGGTAGAAATTAATGTTAGATATAAATATATTTTTTAGTTGTCTGTCATGTAACCTATTTTTATTTTTTGTGTATACAATAATAAACCTTTCTATATCTTAAACAAGATAAAATGGTATTTGTTAAATTTTAGGACTGATAGTGTCCAACCTTAACATTATTAGTGTGCCTCTGTGTTTATGCTGTTAAGGACTTAAAGTAGCACTATTTTTCAACTGCCAGTTGCCACACATTTTGAAAAGATCTCCTTAAATCTTTTTTGCTAAGCCTAATAGATAAATGGTTTTATTTATTTATTTTTTTTAAAAAAACTTTTTTTATAGGAACCAATTCTGGTGATCTCCAGAAATTTTTCCTACTTAATTCTTTGTTGTTAGATTCCAGCCAATAAAATTTACTTTTACTCATTTTAGGAAATTCTTTTAATAGTTTAAATCAAGCAGGCCCTAATTTAGCAAGGACATGAACAGTGGTAACCAGTTGCTGACTGTGTAATTAAGTACTTTGTACGAGAAATCCATCTAATAATTAGTTCTCACTCTGCTTTTCATTCTGTCCTTTAGGATGGATTTATTTGTTTTAGAGATCATGGTTTTGAACTACCTCTTCCAACTTCTGGAGACCCTCAGTGGTTAACTTGCTTATCTTCTATAAATGAGCGTGTTCCAAATCAAATCTTTTTTTACTTTTATTCTTCTAGATCATAGTGGCAACAATCATAGTGACGGTACCAGTTCCATTTTGCCTCCAATTCAGTTGATTATATATTTTTTCTCTTTATTTCTCATTTTATAATTGATATCTGGAATAATCAGCAGCTCTTTTCTCATTTATTTTCTCATATTTTTATTCCAGGATTTGCCTCTGAAGCAGGGAGTGTCTGCATTAAAAATGACCTGTAGTTCTCTGCTTCATAGGTTAGAAACTTATTTTAATATTTTGTGGCTAAGCACAGTCCCACTTTTCAAATTCTGTAATAAATTATTTAATTGGCATTGAATGTGGACCACAAGCATATATTTTATATTGGGGTTTTCTTTATTATTTTAAGTGATTAGAATTCAACTGAACATCCAGCTGAGGCAATAAAAGCTTTATTCTTGCTTTCCAGCTTAAAACATTAAATTAGATTTTTAAAAAAATCTATCAATTATAAATTATAGCACAAGTAAAATAATGCTATTTGGGCATTTTTAAAAAATGCATTTCTTAGGCCTTGTAATGCTTGAAGCATTTATATTCTAAAACTTAACCAAATTCCAACTATTCATTTTGGGGAAAAACAATCAATCAGTTCACAAATCGCATTTTCAATGGGACTGCTAGCCAGCATAGGTAAAAACATGTATAGTGTATTTACTCTTAAATTGTACACTGCAGATGCTTCTTCAGCTCCCTCCTCTTCCTCCATGGGCGGTGCTTGCAGCTCCTTTACCACCTCTTCCAGCCCTACCATTTATTCTACCTCAGTCACCGACAGCAAGGCTATGCAAGTGGAGAGCTGCTCCTCAGCCTTGGGGGTAAGTAACAGAGGGGTAAGTGAAAAGCAGTTAACCAGTAACACAGTTCAGCAGCATCCATCAACACCGAAGAGGCACACAGTGTTGTACATCTCACCACCACCTGAGGACTTGCTGGATAACAGTCGGATGTCCTGCCAGGATGAGGGGTGTGGATTGGAATCTGAGCAGAGCTGCAGTATGTGGATGGAGGATTCCCCCTCCAACTTCAGTAACATGAGCACCAGTTCCTACAATGATAACACTGAGGTACCTCGTAAATCACGAAAACGAAATCCAAAGCAGAGGCCGGGGGTCAAACGACGAGATTGTGAAGAATCTAATATGGATATATTTGATGCCGACAGTGCCAAAGCACCTCATTATGTGCTTTCTCAGCTAACCACGGACAACAAAGGCAACTCAAAAGCAGGAAATGGGTTGGTATTCACATTTTTTTTAAAGTTCTATCATCATTATGCAAAACAAACAAACAAACAAAAATAATTCCCCACTTTTATTAATTGCTCAACTCAAGTTTGCATATAAAGCAAAGATCTAATTTTATCATTGAAATACCCAAAAATTTTAACTTAAAATTACCAAGTTTCACTAGAGAAAAAATAAAATATCAAAAGATTTTAGCAATAGGTCTTATTATGGGTATGATTAAGTAGTATAAAATAAAATAATCGTTTCAAAATAACTTAAATTTCAAATAGATTTATATTTTAAAAGGACTTAAGTATATTTTTACTCATAAAAATAACTAGCATGTAATGACTTTAGCCAAAACAACTCAAAACATTTACAAAGGGCTAGTTTGTATCTCTTTCACATTGTCTCTCCAAGTGATTCAATCCATTTCCATTTTTGTGAGGATTTTAGACTTTATTTTTCCTTTACTTCATAAAAATAAGAAAAAACCAAATTGATGGCTTGATTTTTATCATTTAGATTTATGTATTTTAAGAATTTTTTGATACATTGTGCTGATTTGGGATTTTTAATTTTAATTTAATTTTTTCTGAAACCATTTATTCCCTCTATGCCCTCTTCCACCTTCACCCCCAACTCCCTGCAATCACCACACTGTTGTCCATGTCCATGAGTTCTCTCTCTCTGCTTTTTTCCTTTTTTGCTCAATCCCCTCAACCCCCTATCAGGGCTGTCTGGAATTTAATGAACAAACTGAACTACCAAGGAAAATAGAAATAGACTCATAGATAGAGCAGGCAGACAGCTCTGATTTGGGATTTAAAAAAAAAATACATCATTAATTTTTTTCTGTGTTTTTGGGTTATGTATTTGAAAGATGATAGAACAGGATCATGGTACGTGTTTGAGTTTACATTGATTTCTGCCAGTTCACAACACTCTAAATATATTTCTGTAACTATATTACAGAATATTCACTGCTATATAGTACAGAATACTATGACTTATTTTTAACTTTTTAATTCCTTTAGTACTTTTATTGTAATATTTCATTGCTAAAGTTTTTAATTAGAGTTTCTTATGGTGTAGTCAACATAGTTTGATCAAATTTGATGCACTGGATTTTGAGAGATATTTTTTGGAGAGGCAGGGTATGGCCCTTTAGTTGCCCCAGGATCTACAATTTCAAGGTGTCACAAAAGTTAGGGAGAAGCTTTTGATTGGTTTATTACTTGATGACATCATTGATATCTTTTAAGTTAAAAATCTAATTGAGTAGTGCAGAGAGTATTTTTAATGTATAAAGGTATATTAAACTTGTCCTTAAATATTCTCTCAGTACATTTGAAAGTAATACCTACCATTTAAGCAATAGTTATTCTTTGCTACTTGCTTCTCTGCTCTTATCTAAAACTCCTTTGGGGGTGATACAGTTAAGTGAAAGTGCACATTTAACTTTTTTATTTTTAGAAAGTCCAGAATAGGAAATTATCTAAAAGAAAACAGGTATACCCTTTTTTTAAATATTGCCATTAGCAGATTCAAGAATTCTAGAACATATTTGTAGAACTATTATCTATACAACAGTGCTCTGAAACAGTAGCTCAGAACTAAAAGTCTCATGTACATCTATCATTAAATTACAGGTATGTATTTATTTGGGCTTCAATGGAGAAAGGTTATATATATTTTTTTAAGTTTCAGAAGAGAGTTTTTTATTTTTATATTGAAATAAATGTTACGTTTCAAATAAAAACCAAATAAAAATTTGACTTAGAGTTAGTCAACACACATGGTTTGCAGTTTCTAGTAAAGAGATGTCTTAAAGCATCCTTTTAGTTGCTAGAAAGGATACTGCCCTATTCATGAATCATTTATTAAAACCAGTTAATCATGAAAAAAATAAATAAATAAAAATAAAGAGATATTTTGATCTATATATATGTCTTTTCTGCTTCTGCTTTTGTATTGATAGATGTATCTTAGAAATGATTTGAGGTTACTCAGGGACAGTATAATAACATCTGTCAAGACAAAATCTCTCATGAACTAATTCATGGAACAGAAACTCATCAAGCAGGAGAAGAAATGTCCAGCTTTTTAGGTAATGAGAAATATTTGATTTGAGCATATGGAAGAAATTTAAATTTTGAATTATTGAGAACTATATCAAGGAAAGGATAAAACCATATATAAATATATAGAAAAATAGGCCTTTGAAGACAGGTATTAAGAGGATCTCAAGCTAAAGTCCTAAATTCTTCAACAAGAAAAAATGTTAGAAACAAGAAACATATTTAGAAATGTTTTGAGAGAGGTATAAAACCTTAAATCTAATACGCCATAAACTTACAATTTTTATAATGCTAAATTACAGAAAATGTACTCTCAGATATGTTGTATACAGCAGTTTATTGATCTTTAAGATGGAAATAGCATTTTTGTATGATTAAAAAGTTACATAAAAGTTAGAGTTTATTAAGAAAACAAAACTATTTAAAAAAAAAAAGGCCCTGGCCAGTTTAGTTCAACGGTTAGAGCGTTGGATTGTGGACCAGAGAGTCCCGGGTTCGGTTCCCACTAAGGGCATGTACCTTGGTTGCAATTTGTCCCCAGCCCCAAGTTGGGGTTGTGTGGGTGGCATCCACTTCATGTGTCTCTCTCACATCGATGTTTCTCTGTCTTTGTCCCTCTCTCCCTCCCGTTCGATCTGAAGATAAATGCAAAAATGTCCTCGGGTGAGGATTCAAAACAAAACAAAACAAAAAAACTATGCAGCATTTAAACATTCCTAGCCATATCATTCTTAAATTCTTCAACTAAATATCCTGAGACTTGGTAGACCTATATTTCTTCTAGGTAATCCTAGAAATTAAGATATAATGTTACCTGGATATGCATTTTATAGTGAAAATTATTTTTGTGGCTTAGACAATCAGAAGGATATGCAGTACAAAGGAATTAGAATGTCAATTTAAGATTTCCGAATAGAATATGCCAAGAGAGTAGATTTTCTTTTTAAGTGCCATTTAGAAGTAAAATCCATACAATTAAACCACTTGCTACTTTGTTGTTTTTTCTTAAGCCATCATGTATTAAAAATTAGTAATTTGAGTCCTGGCCAGTGTGGCTCAGTGAATAGTGTCAGCCCACGCACCAAAGGGTTGCAGGTTCGATTCCCAGTCAAGGGCCCATACCTGGGTTGCAGGTTCAGGGTGTGTGCAGGAGGCACCAATCAATATGTCTCTCTCACATTGATGTTTCTCTCTCTCTCTCACCCTCCCTCCCTTCCACTCTCTCTCAAAATCAGTGGAAAAAAATACCTTTGGGTGAGGATTAACAAAACAAAACATATTTGTAATATGAATGACTAAGAATTAGTTGATGTTTTCAATAGTTATACATGTCTAGAAAATATATATATACACACACATATATATATTCTATTTTTATATTAAACCTGGAGAATAAAGATAGTTTTAAGGGCTTTTTAAAGTATCATTTCATAAATTGTTTGATTACATTTGATTACTCTTTAAGCCCTAATGTGCATAGTTTTTCAACTCACTCAACTGTCTTTGTTCAAAATGAAATATTTTGTTTTAATGAAATAGTAAAACTCGTTATCAAGTATTCTCATAAATATTAGCTTTGCTAGCATAAGTGAATATAAAAAACTGTATCTTGCCCGGCCAGTGTGGCTCAGTGGATCAAGCGTTGTCCCATGGACTGAGAGGTCCCCATTCAATTCCCAGTCAGGACACATGCCTAGGTTGCAGGCTTAATCCCCAGTAGGGTGAGTGCAGGAGACAGCCAATCAATCTATCTCTCTCACATTGATGTTTCTATTGCTCCTTCTTTCTACAAAAAGTCAATTAAAACAATATATTAAAATCTGTATCTTGCCTTGGCCGGTTTGGCTCAGCGGTTAGAGCGTCAGCCCGTGGACCAGAGTGGTCTGGGTTTGGTTCCCACTAGGGGCATGTACCTTGGTTGCAGTTTGTCCCTGGCCCGGTTGGGGTTGTGTGGGTGGCAGCCGGTTGATGTGTCTCTCTCATGTTGATGTTTCTCTCTCTTTTCCTCCCTCCATCCCTCCTGCTCTGTCTGAGGATAAATGCAAAAATGTCCTCGGGTGAGGATTTAAAAAAAAATTGTATCTTGCCAAATTAATTGATATGCTAAATATTTCTTATATATCAAACTAAAGTGTTCCCTTTTCTATTATAAAATTAATAGATATTAATTACAGACATTTGAAAAATGCAGAAATAGAAGAAAATAACCCATATTCTAGTCACTCAATACAAGTGCTGTTAGCATTTTGCTGTGTTTCCTTTTAGACCCTTTCAGTGCATATATGAGATGTTTTTACATTAGTTTCAATAAGTGAATATTTTTACTTTAATTTTAAAATGAGTAAAAAAAATATAATTATAGAATTTTATGAGTAGGGGGCTGCACATTGCATTCAGAGCAAATGTTTCTATTTTTACCTAGAATGATGAAAAGAAAAATAGGATTTATTACCTATTGTTCCAGCATCAACTTGATACTTTTGTTCATATAATTTATTCTTTTAGGGCTTTCTAAGTGACTTACTCAGGTAATCTTTGACTTATGTCATACTTACTGGCATGCTTAGCCACTTACTATAGAAGCTACTTTTTTCCTCTGCTTTCCTTTCTTTGTCCCTTTCTTCTTCCTGTTTACTTTTATCAACAAATTTTTTTCAGGTCCTACTCTTTAAGGAATTGTACAATGTTCAGGGAATATAAAGATAATTGAACACTACTTGCCCTCAAAACTCTTCTTCTTATCCAGTCAGTCTTACTACATTCCTTTGTAACCCTTCTTTCCTCCATTATTCTATCCCTTTCTTAGCCATAGTTTGTTCTTCTAATGGAACCAGGAGTGGTTTTGTTACTGATAATTTGAGGCAATGACTTAAGGTTAGAGTTGGAAGGGTAAACATTAGAGCCAGTTTTAAGGCTGCTTAGCCACCATTGCTCCTCTGTTTGAAGACATAGTATTCCTCCTGGGACCTATTTGTTTTTGGAGGAAGTTTTGTCCACAATCATCTCTTGGCTTTTGTGTCATCAATGTGAGTGTAAACTTAGGACGAGGAGGGTCATACAGAAAGCATTTAAGGCCTGACTCTATTTTTTTATTCCTGACTCTATTTTTAAATGTGTATGGATAATTTCAACCTACTTTAAAACTAACAATATTGTGTTATTTTTATCACATATTTGCAGTGCTTCAGATTAAATGCATTTACCTGAAATCCTAACCAGCATTTGAAATATTTTTCTTTGAATCTATATTCCACATAGAAAATGAATGATAAACAAAATAAATGTTAAAAACACAATTTAAAAAAATAACTTAGATTGCCTGTCTGTAAAACCCAGATTATAAAAATGTTTATGTGCTAAGAGTTTTAATTATTTAACTAATCACTAATAAAAATGCTCTGAAAAATTATACTTCTGGGAAAGATGTTTTTTTTAGAGTAAAGCTGATTGAAATCAAAGGTTTTTTGTTTTGTTTTGTTTTAAGGTCCTTTGTTTCTTTTTTTCTTTTTTGCTACCACTTTTTTTTTTTTTCAAGTCTGATTAGAAAATATTGGTAGTTAATCTTGTAGCTTTAAATAACACATATATATGTAATTTAAGAACTTTATTTTGACTGAAGTACAATGTGAAAGGTTATAAGTGGCATTAGCTATATTCTTTTCTGTTATTCCCAGTTTATTTCATTCAGTTTTCCTTCCTCCTACCATATATATGCATTCTTTGTCTTCCCTATCCAACATTCTTTTATTTTTGCATCATTAGTAAAATTTTTATTGCAGAATTTTAAAATATACTTTGTTATGGAATATATCTTCCCTTAGGCTGTATTTTATTTTGTCAGTAAGATAATTAGTTGTTTTTAATGTTACTGTCTATTCTGTTTCTTCCTTATCTTAGATGACTTTTGTAAAAAAAACAACAACAACACTTTTTGATGCTTTTTCCATGTTGTGCTTTGACTTCTCAGAACATTGGAAAACCAAAAAGGAACTACAGTAAAGAAAAGCCCTATGTTGTGTGGACAGTATCCTGTTAAAAGTGAGGGAAAGGAACTGAAGATACTTATACAACCTGAGACCCAGCATAGAGCTCGGTACCTGACTGAGGGTAGCCGTGGCTCAGTAAAGGATAGAACACAGCAAGGCTTTCCTACAGTAAAGGTACTTTTTTCAATTTAGCAATATATGAAGAATTTTCTCTAGTTTTACTTATTCGTTATTTTGTTTTTAACCAGCCAAAGCTGCCTGAAATAGCCTGGCTGATGTGGCTCAGTGGATTGAGCGTTGTCCCATGCACCAAGAGGTCACTGGTTTGATTCCTGGTCAGGGCACATGCCTGGGTTGCAGGCTCGATCCCCAGTGGGGGACGTGCATGAGACAGCCAATTGATCTAAAATAAAACAAAAAACATATATATTTTTAAATGCTGTCTGAAATACTGAAATAGAAGGATAGGTTTGCTAGCTATATAGAATATAAATTAAAGTAAAAGTCTGACTGAACCATAAGCCAAATATTGCTACTTTGATATCATGTGAATTTTAGTTTAAATGAAAGGAGAGGTGAGAGTGAGTTCTGAAAAGAAAAATATATGGAAATCATGAATTATCTTCCCCTTATATTTGACATTAGTAGCATCCATATTAGATTCTTCCCAAACTTTATATTTAAGAAGAAATTTTAAAGTGAATTCAAAAAATATTTCAGAAATTATTATGGACTTAGAGAATAAGGTTTTTGAAATGGGATTATTCAATTTGGGAAATAATTGGTTGATAAGTAACAAGTCTTCAGTTTCAGAACTAGGGTATCAACTGAGTCTTCATCTTTTCAGAACTTAGACTAAAGAAAAAAAGGGAGCTTAAATTTTGGCACCTGGGATACCTTGTTACAAAGAATCTCTCTCTTTGAAGACAAACTAAAAAAAGTGGGTGGGGGATGTGTAACAAGTGTTCTAACCACTTGCAAAATACCAAACAGGGAGGAATTTTGATGAGTCACATGGTAGATTCTTGATAAGTACAGTTTGTGTAAATGTGTTAGTTGAACAATACTTAGTTGGACTGCCTTTCGTTTTATAGTTGAATGAAATAATGGTAGAAACTTGGAATCAGAAAACTTACTCATGACCACTTATAAGGTTGGTTAATAGTCAAGTGTACAATAACATTTCTACCCCTCTACTAGTCACCACATCAACCCATCCTCAGTCCCCTAAACTCAGGTTTAGGCAAGTGAGAAATTTAAGTTACGCTTTTTGTAAATATTTATTTAACCAGACATTTTGATAGTTTGGTCAATATTTTTTAACAAATTGCTCTGATTTTAAATTTTGCTTTATCTAAGTACTTATCTGCTCAGAAGTATTGTTAGATAGTTGCCTAACTGTGATAAGGAGTGAATTGACTGACCTTCAAGTTGATTCATTCATTCGATAAATATTGCACCCATGTGCCAGACACTGTTTCAGGTTCTAACAGTTTGGGTAGATTGCTTATTTGCCTCATTATGATATCATTTCACAGAGATACAGCCATACTGGGTTAGAAAAGATGTGTGAGTTTTTTCCCCAAGCATTTTGGTATACATTATACAAATTATTTTGTGATTTTCTTCATTCTACATTAACATCTTCAATGTTTAACTGTAAATCTTATCAAGAATCAGCATTGGAAACATTTGTTCCTAAATACTTTTTAAATGTTTATTTATTCTTCCTCATACCAGTTATTTAATTTAAGAAGGTTTGCTAGAAGCCTGTAATGATCCATATAGACCCTGGTTCGATCTAGCAGTTTTTCAGACCATAATGTTTTGATCCAGGATTTCATGATGTTGTATGTATGCATCTAGTATATGAAAATGAGCTTCAGTTTTCTATTATTTACATAGCTATACTTCAAACACTTTTTTTTTTTTTTTTGGTGCATTCCCCTAGCGGGAACGAAACCAGTACTCTCTGGTCTGCAGGGCGACGCTCCAACCGCTGAGCCAAACCAGCCAGAGCCAAACACTTTTCTACTCAAATAGCTTTAAAAGAATAAAAATTTAGCCCAGCCAGTGTGGCTCAGTGGTTGAGCATCGACCCATGCACCAAGAGGTCACTGGTTTGATTCCTGGTCAGGGCACATGCCCAGGTTGTGGGCCAAATCCCAGTGGGAGGCATGCAGAAAGCGGCCAGTCCATGTTCTCTCTCATTGATGTTTCTATCTCTTTCCCTCTACCTCTCTCCCTAAAAAAAAATCAATAAAGGAAAAAAATTTAAAAAATAAAAATAAAAATTTAGCCCTTGCCGGTGTGGCTCAGTTGGTTGGGTGTCCTCCCATGCACTGAAAGTTTACGAGTTCAGTTCCCGATCAGGGCATGTACTTCAGTTTTGGGCTCGATCCCTGGTAGAGGGTGTGCAGGAGGTAGCCAATTGACGTTTTTCTCTCACATTGATGTTTCTCTCTTTTGCCTTCTCCCTTTCTCTCTCTCTAAAAATCAATTAAAAATTTTAGTGTGTGTACTCGCTATGATAATGATCACCACTAACACAGTTTAGTAAATTTTTCATTAGCGGTGATAAATCCTGAGTAAGCCACATGATTTTTTGGCAGCCCATAAATTTAGAAATACCTAAAACACTGTTTATTCATTTTCATCTACTTATACATATTAATTATAAATGGTAATTTTATCATTAAACATCTAAAATTGTAATGAAACTATACTTATTGGCCCTGCCAGTGTGGCTCAGTGGATTGAGTGTTGTCCCAATGGACTGAGAAGTCCCAGTTCAATTCCCGGTCAGGGCACATGCCTTGGTTGTGGGCTTGATAACCCAGTGGGCGGGGGGCGTGCAGGAGGCAGCCAATCGATGTTTCTCCGTCACATCGATACTTCTTTCTTTTTTTGATCCTCCCCAAGGACATTTTTCCTTTTTTTTTTTTTGTTCAGATAGAGTGGGAGGGAGGGAGAGAGAGAGAAACATCGACGTGAAAGGGACACATCGAGTGGTTGCCACCCGCACAACCCAACCAGGGCCGGGGACAAACTGCAACCGAGGTACATGCCCTTAGCGGGAACCAAACCTGGGTCTCTCTGGACCGCAGGTTGACGCTCTAACCGCTGAGCCAAACTGGCCAGGGCTCACATCAATATTTCTGTCTCTTTCTTCCTTTCTCTCTCTCTAAAAAAAAAAAATCAATAAAAACATATAATAAAAAATAAAATGTGATTATTGCAGCCCTGGCTGAGTGGCTCTGTTGGAGCGTTGTCCTGTACACCAAAAGGTTGCAGGTTGGATTCCTGGTCAGGGCACACACCTAGGTTGCCGGTTCATTCCCCCGTTTGGGTGTGTACGTGAAGCAACTGATCTCTCTCTCCCTTCCCCTCTCTTAAGTCAGTGAAAACATATCCTTGAATGAGGGTTAAAAACAAATGTGATTATTGCAGAATTTAAACTTACCATTCTCTGCAGAAACTTGACCAGATCTCCCTTATGAAAATATTTTACCACTCTTTTTCTTGAGGATTTAAATTATTTCTCTATTGTAATCCAGTTATAAATATAAGACTTGGTATTAAATGTTTGACTTAACAATTAGATTATTTGAAAAGCTAATTAATGTTTATGCTCCATGTTATCTAACTCCAGCTGGAAGGCCATAATGAGCCAGTAGTGTTGCAAGTGTTTGTGGGTAACGACTCTGGTCGAGTGAAGCCACATGGATTTTATCAGGCATGCAGGGTAACTGGGCGAAATACAACTCCCTGCAAAGAAGTGGACATTGAAGGCACAACTGTTATAGAAGTTGGCCTTGATCCAAACAACAACATGACACTAGCGTAAGTACTTAGTAAAAATTTTTTTATTTTCTATGTATATATTGTAGACAGGAAAATTTTTTAGTTTCTAATATATAAAAGATGATTTTCAATATTTTATTAAAATGTTTTAAATATTAGAAATTTATAAATAGGTTATTGAAGAATGGTAATGTGTTAAAATTAACTCTTACTCTTTGCTAGAGAATTCCTGTGGTGGAAGGCAGGGAAATAAAAGCCAGGTGGAAAGCTGGCTTTTTGGAAAATAATATAGACTTATTTGTTGGGATTAATAATATTAACATTAAAAATAAAAGCTACAAACAATTTGATTTGCTTTCCTAAATTCTGTTTTCTTAGTATTTTTATTGGGAACTGTTTAACAGACACCATTCATGGTACCTTGACTGATGTTGATGTGAAAGAGCATACTGCTAATCTAAATTCAACTTCTGTTCTTATTTTCCTATATTACAAAATAATTATGTCCTGGTACTATATATTTTTTTGTTTTAAGCATTTTTATTGCCTAGAAAATATTAGAAGTGTTAATGATTTAAATTAAATTTTTTCTTTAAACCTTTGTTAAGGAACTTTAATCCTGAAGTTGAACCATACCAGAGCAAATATATTGTTGTGGAGTAAATCTCTGTTGTAATTATTTGTATGAGATAGCTAAAGATTTTCTCTAGTTGGTTTTGTTTTGTTTTGAAAGCCATTTACATAGGTTAGAAGTTAGTTGGAAAAAAATATTTTGAAAAATGCTCAGTAAAATTTTATTTTTAAATTTTTGGAAAATTATAAAATTAAAAGTATATAGTAGAAGAAAGGAGGGGAATAATAGTATTATAAAAATAGTACCTGATCATTTTAAGTTGAAAATACAGAATAATTAAAAATAAATAAATAAATAAATAACAGTCATAAAAGGCTGAAACCATACCCTTCAAAATCCAACTTCCCAGCAGTAATCACTATTTTGATATGTATCTTTCCATCCTTCTTTCTGATAAAGTTGGGATAATATTATACTCACTGTTTTATAACTTGCTTTTTACTTACCATGAGCACTTTCCCATAACATTAAATATTATCCTATATACTACATTTTTATATGTACTGTCCTATTCTTTTGGGGACAGTTACTAATATTTTTTATAAAGTAAAACCCATTTCCTCTATTTTAATATCTGAATTAGCTGCCAAAAGAAAGAGAATAAATTTATTTATGAAAAAAAAAAAAAACAATAGCAAAAGTATCTTTTGTAAATCATTACTTATGTTCAGATTTTGAAATAGTGATTTTACTCTTTTGCTGGTTTTTTTTTTTTTTCATTATAAATGAAAAACTGAAAATATCAGAAATTAGGAATATTCAGAATTTTCCCTTTTATACCTTTTGAAATTGGAACCTTAGAATTATATTTCATATTCAAAAATTAATAAGGAAGCAACTTTTAAAAAAAAAACTTGTTTTATTAAAAATATTATATTCTATGTATGACAAAAAATATCAGTTAATGTACTTTCTTCTTTGTTTAGGGTGGACTGTGTAGGGATATTGAAATTGAGAAATGCTGATGTTGAAGCCAGAATAGGAATTGCTGGTTCCAAGAAAAAAAGCACTCGTGCCAGATTGGTTTTTCGAGTTAATATCACAAGGAAAGATGGCTCCACTTTGACACTGCAGACACCCTCTTCTCCGATTTTGTGTAGTAAGTAAAACAATAGGAGATATTAAATATATGGAAGGTTTTTCAAAAAAATTTTTATTAATCTTTCAGACTTCTCTAAAGTTCAGATGTTTCACATACTTCAGCTTTTGATCGTGCAAAATTTGAAACATTAAAAGCTATAGTCTCCCTGGCTGGTTTGGCTCAGCGGTTAGAGCATCGGCCTGCGGTCCAGAGAGACCTGGGTTCGGTTCCCGCTAAGGGCATGTACCTCGGTTGCAGTTTGTCCCTGGCCTTGGTTGGGTCGTGCGGGAGACAGCTGATCGATGTGTCCCTTTCATGTCAATGTTTCTCTCTCTCTCCCTCCCACTCTATCTGAACAAAAAATGGAAAAATGTCCTCGGGTGAGGATTTAAAAAAAAAAGCTATTGTCAGATTTTCTAGACTAAAGGTGGATAATTTTGAATAAAATTCGAAGGATGTGTAGCATTTAGTAGTTTTCTAGTATAGTCCTACACTGATTTAAGAAGTAGTTTGACCCAGTGATCCCACTTCTAGGAATATACCCTAAGAAGCCTGAAACACCAATCAGAAAGAATATATGTACCCCCATGTTTGTAGCAGCACTATTTACAATAGCTAAGATCTGGAAACAGCCCAAGTGTCCATCAGTAGACGAATGGATAAAAACGCTGTGGTACATATACACAATGGAGTACTACGCAGCTGTAAGAAAGAAAGATCTCTTATTTTTTGAGACTACATGGAGGGACCTGGAAAGTATTATCCTGCCCTGGCCGGTTTGGCTCAGCGAGCGTCGGCCTGTGGACCAGAGAGTCCCAGGTTCGGTTCCCGCTAGGGGCACGTACCAAAAATAAATAAATAAATAAGTAAAGTTATCCTTAAAAAAAAAAAAAAAAGGAAAGAAAGTATTATCCTAAGCCAAACAAGCCAAACAGAGAAAGACAAGTATCATATGCTCTCACTTATTTGTGGACTATAATGAACATAGCAGTCTGAGGAATGGGGTAGTCCCAGAGACGTGGAAGTGGGGTACAGACTGACAATCCCCAAAAGAGGGAGTGGTGGGGGAGAGATAAACCACAGAACTTATATGCATGTATGCATGAACAGTGGACATGGATAACAAAGCTGGGGACAGGGCAGGGAGTGAGGGGGAGGGGGAATCAGTGGGGGGGGGAGAAACATCTGTAACTAAAATAAATTAATTAATTAATAAAAAAATAAAAAAGAAAGACGTAGTTTGAATAGTTTACCAAAAGTAAGTTGGAGCCAAAGGATTTTTTAAGCATCTTCATCATGTGTTGGTAAACTGCTATGATCCTAACTGTGTTTTGTGTTATGAACATAATAAACAGTAGGTAAAAGATATATGCACCTCCTATGTTCATTGCAGCATTATTTTAAATAGCCAAGATATGGCAGCAACCTGGATGTCCATCAACAGATGAATGGATAAAGAAGATTAATATATACACTCAGTTGAATATTGTTACTCAGCCATAACAACAACAACAAAAAGAAATCTTGCCATTTGCAACATGAATGAGCCTAGAGGGTATTATGCTAAGTGAAATAAGTCAGACAGAGATAAATTCTGCATGATTTTACTTATATGTGGTATCTAAAACATACAGACAAAACAGAAACAGATACATAGATACAGAGAACAAATTGATGGTTGCCAGAGAGGCGGGGGTAGGTGAAAAGGTGAAGGAATAATAGATACAAACTTTCAATTATAAAATAAATAAGTCACAGGGATGTGATATATAGCACAGGGAATATAGACAATAATACCGTAACTTTGTTCAGTGACAGATGGTTACCAGACTTACTGTGGTGATCATATCATAAGGTATTTAAATGTCAAATCAGTATGTTATATATTTGAAAATAATGTAGTAGCCCTGGCCGGTTTGGCTCAGCGGTTAGAGCGTCGGCCTGCGGTCCCGAGAGACCCGGGTTCAGTTCCCACTAAGGGCATGTACCTTGGTTGCAGTTTGTCCCCGGCCCTGGTTGGTCATGTGGGTGGCAGCCACTCGATGTGTCCCTTTCACATCGATGTTTCTCTCTCTCTTCCTCTCTCCCCCTCCCACTCTACCTGAACAAAAAAAAAATAGAAAAATGTCCTCAGGTGAGGATAAAAATTAAAAAGAAAGAAAGAAAATAATGTAATAATTTATGTCAACTACACTTAAAGAAAGAAACGTTAAGGTAAGCAGAACTTTGTAAATATACAATGGTTGGAGTTCTGATTACAAATTAAGAGTATTATAGTGTTAGGAAATGGGAAATGAAATTCTTATTTTGCTAACCTTGGCATAGAAAGTAAATGGTGTGTGTGTTTAAATTCAATCATGTTTTTGAATGTACCTCACCATTTATTCAGGTTTCCCTCTAATGAGTATTATTAAAAGTAATAAATAGAAAATTTTTTTTCTTTATGCAATACTCAAGAAAATTTTTATCAACTATAATTTTCTTTGACATTTTTTCTATGTAATTTATATCTGAACTCAAAAGAACAGAAGAGACCCATTCCATTCAGTTAAATTTTCTGTTGGGTAGTTATGGGTATTTTGACCTTGCTACCCCTTAGGACAGTTGCAGAGACTTTGTTATTTTATTGTAACTTAGTTTTCTCAGATTATTTATCCTTTGTGAATCTTGTTTTTTCTTTCCTTTTAATTCAGTCTTAAATTATTATAACCATTCTTTAGCTTAGCAAACACCCTAATTTTAAAAAGAAAGTACTAAAATATCTTTCTGATCTTAAGAGAGCTCAAATGGATTTCTTTGTTTTTCGTTATTATGAAAAATTTGTTTTGATACTAGTATTATCTTGGGCTATTTTTGGGTAATGTTCAGTTATAAATAGGCTGCTTTTTTTTTTAATCCTTACCTGAGGATATTTTTCCATTGATTTTTTTAAAGAGAGTGGAAAGGAAGGAGGGAGAGAGAGAGAGAAACATCAATGTGAGAGAGACACATTCGTTGCCTCTGGCACAACCTGCAACCAAGGTACATGCCCTTGACCAGAATCGAACTCTCGACCCTTCGGTATGCAGGCTGAGGCTCTAGCTGCTGAGCCAAACCAGCCAGGGCAATAGGCTGCTTTTAAAGAGCATAGGCTCCATGTTCATTCTTTCACATTCAGATAGGGACAGAATTAATAATATGTAGATGGTTTATTGAGTTCTAAAGTTTTTCTAATTATGGTACTTCAATTCTGAATTTACTGTAATTCACAAGATGTCCCAACTTGAATATTATTAGGATGGAGTTCCAATTTTAGCAGGGCATATACAGTTCTTTTTTTACATAATCTAATACTTTAGTATGACCATAGCTATTCACTGAAGGCCAGAGCCAGGAGATGCTAGGTAATTCAGACCCTACTGCTTTAGCAGGGCCTAAGAGATGGTTGCCAACTTTAATTGTTTGTTCATTTATTTCTTCCTTTTCTATTAAGGTGTTATTAAAGTATAAATATATTCAGCTAAGTGTGGTAGAAAACATGAAAGAAACAGAAAGCATGATTTTCTAAGATTTTTCATCTATAATTATTATCATTTGTTAATTGTCATCATTAATGATAATATATGTCCACATTGTCAAAAAAATGTATGTTCCTGGGAGATTGTGTCTGGGGTAGAAATGAAAGCCCTAAGAAGCAACATCTTACAGAGGAAGGCATATGTAGCTAATAATAAAAGTTACTATGTTTTGAACTCTGGCTGTATGCCAGGAATTTTCTTAACCACTTTATAGGCATTATATCACTTAACCCTCATAATCACATAATATATGGATTTCAATCTACAGTTGATAAAACTGAGACTTAGACAGATTAAATTACTTCCTCAGGTCACATAGCTAGTAAATAAATAGTAAGAGCAGAATTCTAAACCTGTGCTTTTAGCCACTAGGTGATATTGCCACCATGATCACTTAAATTATAGTGCTGAAAAACCAATTTTGAACAATTCGTCTCATTATCGCCATATAGCCTCTGGATGGTTAGGACTATGGTTACAGTATGAAATTATGTTAGAGAACTGTTTCCTCTACTTAGGAGATTTGTTGTGTAATTTAGATTTTTTTTTAATGACTTTAGAAAGTAGATCTAAGTTTTTATTAGGGGATTTTACTTGAATACCTATATTATTTCTTCCATTTCATTTTGTAGATGTCATTTATTGTGGAGATATAGGATATATATTTTTATTCCTTTAGTTGACTGTTGGGCCCTTGCGATCTGCTTAGAGAAACTGGATTAGATAAATATGGGCGGTACTTTCTTTTAAAGAAAGGGATATCTTTTGCATTATACTCCCATATCTTTTAGAAAAGGATGTGTTAGAATAATAATTTACAAATAAGTTTACATGATAAAGAGCTTTCATGTTTTTTATTAATGTTACTATTTTCATAGAATGTTATGCAGACTGATTTTTTTCTTAAAGCATTGTAAAACTAGCTTAAATATTTCTAATGGTAATTTCTATGAACATCAATTGGATCTAATCATTTAGGCAAGAGTCTAAGCCTCTTGATCTGCACAATCCTCCTAATGGGCTAATGATTTGATTTTTTTTTTTTTCTCACCCAAGGATACCTTTCCATTTATCTTCAGACAGAGTGGGAGAGGGAGAGAGAGACAGACAGACATCGATGTGAGAGAGACACATCGACTGACTGCCTCCCGCACGACCCCGACCAGGGCTGGGGACGAACTACAATTGAGATACGTACCCTTGACCAGAATTGAATCCACAGACTCTTTGGTCTGTGGGCAGACACTCTAACCGCTGAGCCAAACTGGCCTGGGCAATGATTTGATTTTTTAAAGATCTATCATCCTATTTAATGAATGTCATCATTCTGTATTCAAAATATAATTTTATTTGATCATTAGAGGTTTCCCAAAGGTGTGTGGTTTGGTCAGACAATCTTGCTTTATTATTTAGCAACAAAATGAAATATTTTAAAATTTTTATTATTTTAAAATTATTATTGCTTAAATGTTAGACTAGATGTACAGGAAAAAGTATTAACTAATGTTTTCACAATAATACCTTACCTCTGTATTGTATCTGTGTTTTATAAAGTACTTTCATGTGTGTTGAAGTCTTAGGAAGTTAATAAATGTTCCCCATGTAATTGGCATTAGACACATAGGGAAATTGAGCTGAAAATGCCAACTTTACTGCCAGTAAAACTGACAGAAAAAAGACTGGCTTCTTCATAAATCTATCTCCCAGTCAGAGCAGCCCTCCACATTTGCAGGCTTCTTACCAGTTGGCAGCAAGTAGCCTAAAATGTATCCTTTGTGCAGGTGGGCAGATGCAGAGGAAGGAGGAAAGAAGAGTGGGCTAACTAATCATGCCTAAGCCCAGCTTCTAATTCCTTAGTAGTTACATTCTCCTCCTCTCTAGTGGGCATTGCTCTAATGGAGTTTCCCACTAATAATTATTCCACATTATCCTGTTTGATCCTAACAAAAGCATTGTGATGCTAATAGAAGAGAAATGATTAGTTTCACTTTTTATGAAACAATAAAAGGAAGAAATCTTGTTTGTTCAAGGTTGATGAAAAAGACATCTGATTTTATTTGTTCATTGTTTAGAGGTAGTATCTATTACAGAACGTAGGAAAGATTTTATTTTGATCCACTGTAACGTAGTAGTGGATATACTACTTAGATTACATAGCTTATTTATAATTTATTAGCAGGGTATTGGCATATAGGTATTTAATTGATTTTTTAAATTTATATACAATCAGATTCATGCTTTCTGTCCCATAGAAGTTTCTTTTTTCTTTTATAATAGTTTACTGAGTTATAATTTACATGCCATATAATTCAGCCTTTTAAAGTGTAAAATTTAAGTGGTTTTTATTATATTTACTAATTTGTGCAACTATCACCATTATCTAATTGTATAACTTTTTTATCACCATCTCTAAAAGAAACCCTGTACCTATTAGTAGTCACTCGCCATTCTCCTGTCACCCCAGTCCTTGGCAACCACTATTCTACTTTCTGTCTGTATAGATTTGCCTATTCTGGACATTTCATATTAATGAAATCATATAATATGTGGCCTTTTTGCCTGGCTTCTTTCGCTTAGTATAGTATTTTCAAGGTCCATCAGTATTTATCATATATCAGTACTTCATTTCTTTTACAGCTGATTGATATTACATAATTTGGATATACCACATTTTGTTTATTCATTAAGTGATTGATGGACATTTGGATATTTTCTACCTTTTGGCTGTTGTGATGCTGCTGTGAACATATGTGTACAAATTTTTGTGTGGACCTGTTTTCAATTCTCTTGGGTATATACCTTGGAATAAAATTGCTGGATCGTGTGGTAGTTAATTTCTTATTCAACATTTCTCTGAAATCCATTTTATGACTCATAGAAAACAGTTTTTTTAATCACCATTTTTCTGTAATTTTACTCCCTGTCTTAACATCATTTTTCTGCAAATATTGAAATGAACGAAGTTCTTTTGATCAGTTTCAGTTTGAACATTTTGTCTCTGTTCCTCAGCCATTTTATTTGACCTATTCTTAAAAACAATGTGATACAGCCCAGCTGGTGTGGCTCACTGGTTGAGCATCAACCCATGCACCAAGAGGTCGCTGGTTCGATTCCCAGTCAGGGCAAGTTGTGGGCGCGATTCCCAGTGTGGGGCATGCAGGAGGCGGCCAATCAATGTTCTCTCTCATCGATGTTTCTGTCTCTCTCTCTCCCTCTCCCTTTAAAAAGTAACACAGAAAAAAAAATAAAAAACAAAAAATGTGATACATTACTAAAATTTTTTATATTTGTGGGATCAGTCAGCAAATTTTGGCAGGCAGTAAAATTGTTCCAGTAAGGTTTTTTTGTTTGTTTTTAAATTAGTTGTGCTTATTAACTACATACAGTTCAGTTAATAGAAACAGTAGTGTTCAAACAAAATAGTACCTCACTGTCATTCAACCAGTCATTTATTCAGTATAAATGCAGTGCTTCTCAATCCTGGCTTTCTGTTAAAGTCCCTCTTACTGCGTTAAAAAAAGAGAGAGAGAGAGAGATACCACCTAATCTCCAAAAGTAGGTTTTAGGAACATTTTGGGAACATTTCATAGTTAATGGATAGTCACAGTGTGCCCAACTATGGAAGTAAAGACATGATAGCTTAAAGAGCTTACAAGTCTAACAGGTTAGGGTGAAAAGAGACAAGAAAACTCCCTATTATAAAATTATATAAAGGCATGAATAAGATACAGTAGAAACATAGAAAAGAAGAACATCTAATCCAGACTGCTTGGCAATGGTAAAAATCTATCCCATGTCTTCAAGGACAAATAGAGGTAAACCCAATATAATGGGATTTAGAATAGATAGAAGGAACAGTATATAAATATGCTTAATGAAAGAGTATACTTCTTTTATGGGAATTTAAAGAGTTTGATGTGATTGGAACAAAAAGATACCTATGAAGAAGTGGTAAGATTTGAGGCTAGTAGAGCTAGGCAGTAGAACTTCATAAAGAGATGTATGTTGAGCTAAAGAATTTTAATTTTATCCTGACTACTTTAGGGAGCCTGAGGCTTGAACTTAGGCTTTGGAGTGGAATGTATGAGGGGAGAGGAAAAGTAAACATATAAATAAAACATGTAAAACAAAGGACCCCCCCCCCAAAAAAATTATTCTTGTCTGTTCCATTAAAGGTTTCTGATTTGTGTTATTTCCATAAATATAATCATTTTGGCCAGTTTGAGTAATTGGAGTAGAATGAGAGGTGAAAAGGAAATAGGTTAGTAAGAAGGGTTACAGTTGGAATGGGAGGTAGAAGGAAACAGGAAAACGAGAGGGAGGTAGAAAAGGAAGAGGGGCCAAAAGGTGATAGAGGTGGAAGGGAGGAGAGGAAACAGATACTTGATATTCCATCTAGAAATATTCAATGGAAAGAAAGCCTAATGCCAGAATTCATTTTGTGTCTTGTGACCACCTGCTTCTACTTGTTGGTTTTACAGTGGTCACTGGATCTGTTGTCTGTTTTTTTGTTTGTTTTTAAGGGGATGGAAGAATCATCCCCTTTTACATTCTTGACATCTTTAGATTTCTCCAGAGAATAAAGATATATGTTTTTTGTTTTGATATGTTGTTGATATTACTTAGTTATACTTTATCAAATTAAGAATATGAATCTGCATACTTTTTTTGTTCTTCACCCTTCTGTAGTAATTTTTTTATTACACTTCACATTCAGTATTATTTTGTATTAGTTTCGGGTATACATCACAGTAGTCAGACAATCATACATTTCACAAAGGCTTCTTCCAACATTTCCAGCACCCACCTGGCACCATACATAGTTATTACAATATTATTGGCTATATTCTCTGTGTTGTACTTTACACCTTCATGACTATTTTGTAATTACCAATTTGTACTTCTTAATCCCTTCACCTTTTTCACTTAGTCCCCTAACCCCCCTACCTTTTGGCAACTATCAGTCTGTTCTCTGTATCTATGAGTCTGTTTCAGTTTTGTTTGTTCATTTATTTTATTCTTTAGATTTCACATATAAGTGAAATTATATGGTATTTGTTTTTCTCTGACTGACTTATTTCTCTTAGCATAATATCCTCTAGATCCATCCATGCCATTGCAAATGGTAAGATTTTCTTCTTTTGCCCAGGTGGTGTGGCTTAGTGGTTGAGCATCGATCAGTCTATGTACTGAGGTCACCGGTTCAATTCCCAGTCAAGGCAGAAAGCAGCCGATCATTGTTGATGCTTCTCTCACTCATTGATGTTTCTATCTCTCTCTCCCTCTCCCTTCTTTTCTCTCTAAAAAATCAATAAAAAACATTTTTTAAAAAAGATTTTCTTGCCCTGACCGGTTTGGCTCAGCGGTTAGAGCGTTGGCCTGTGGTCCGGAGAGACCCGGGTTTGGTTCCCGCTAAGGGCATGTACCTCGGTTGCAGTTTGTCTCCGGCCCCGGTTGGGTCATGTGGGTGGCAGCCACTTCGATGTGTCCCTTTCACGTCGATGTTTCTCTTTCTCTCTCCCTCCCTTTCCCTCTCTCTCCCTCCCACTCAAGAAATAAAAAAATTAAAAAAATTTTTTTAAAAAGATTTCCTTTTTATTCCTTTTATTGTGTATATATATATATACCACCACTTTTTTACCCACTTATCTATTGATGAGCACTTGGGTTGCTTCCATATCTTGGCTATTGTAAATAACTCTGCACTGAACATAACGGTGCATATATTTTTATAAATTAGTGTTTTGGGTTTTTTCAGATGTATACCCAGAAGTGGAATCACTGGGTCATAAGGCAGTTTCATTTTTAATTTTCTGAGGAATCTCCATACTGTTTTTCAGAGTGGCTACACCAATCTGCATTTACACCAGTAGTGCGCGAGGGTTCCCTGTTAATCCATATCATCGCCAATACTTGCTGTTTGTTGATTTATTAATGATAGCCATTCTGGCAGGTGTAAGGTGATAATCTCATTGTGGTTTTAATTTGCATTTCTCTGATCATTAGTGATTTTGAGCATCTTTCATATGTGTATTGACCATCAGTATGTCCTCTTTAGAGAAGTGTTTATTCAGGTCCTCTGCCCACTTTTTTGTTTTTTAATCTTCACCCAAGGATTTTTTTTTTTTTTTTACATTAATCTTCAGATAGAGCTGGAGGGAAAGAGGGAAGAAGAGAGCGAGAGAGAGAAACATCAGTGTGAGAGAGAGACATCGTTGCCAACTCTAACCAGGGCCAGGGACGAACTGCAACCAAGATACGTGCCCTTGGCCGGAATCGAACCTGGGACTCTTTGGTCTGTGGGCAACACTCTTACTGCTGAGCCATACCGGCCAGGGCGCTCTGCCCACTTTTTAATTGAATTTTTATGTTGAGTTGTAAGAATTCTTTATAAACTTTGGATATTAATCTCTTATCAAACTTGTCATTGGCAGATTTCTTCTATCCAGTAGGTTTTATCATTTTGTTGATGATTTTCATTGCTATGCAAAAACTTTTTTGTTTAATATAGTCCCATTTGTTTCTTTCTTTCTTTTGTTTTCCTTGCCCAATGACTAGTAATTTTTTTTCAACTATTTTTTATTTATTTATTGGTTTTAGAGAGAGAGATAGAAACATCTATGAGAGATAACATTGACTAGCCGCCTCCTGCATGCCCCCCAGTGGGGATTTGGCCCACAACCTGGGCATGTGCTCTGACTGGGAATCGAACCAGCAACCCCTTGGTGCATGGGTCAATGCTCAACCACTGAGCCACACCAGCCGGGCTGTAGTAAATTTTTTTTTTTAATTTTTATTTTATTATTTTTTTGGGGGGGGGGAGACAGCGCGAGCGATCGTAGTAATTTTTTAATACAACAAAATTAATCATAGCTTTCTTTAATTATGTATGTTAGATTTTATCTTATAATGCTTATTGTAGTAAATCTGACTGAATTTAATAAGTTTCTACTTCCATTATGTCTATCTTACAATTTTAAGGGAAAAAAAATACATTGAGTTAACTTCTCTTCACAGACATTATTAAGCCTTACTAATTCTTGTGACAAGTTGAAATATTTGCTTTATTATTTTTCAGTATTTAGATATTCATTAAATTTTTCAACTTTGTTTTTTAGACCACAGTTAGAAAACATCTAAAAACATACTGTTTTTATAATACTGGAAGGGTGGCTACTTTTTTGTGTGTTATAATTTTTTAAGTAGTGCAGTCACTTTCAAGAGTCAGCTTACTGATTACTTAAAGATAAAACTAAAATAGTTAATGCTTAAATAATCCTGATTTTAATTCTGTTTAGTATGAAGTCTGTCCTGTTAGGTAACCATTAAACTCTTTAATAGAAAAAACATTTTAAGGTCAAAAGTTTAAATTATCTTGAACAGTAGCAGACTAATTCTTGTGTAATGTAAATATAAACATATAGGAGACAAAAAATATATGTTGTACCTTCAGAGGGGCCTAATTTTGCCATCTTAGGCCTTTAATACATAAAAGGAAAAATGAGATAGGAAAAAAATTTTGATAATTATCAGTAAAGTGGAATTTCCACATAGTGTTTGAAAATGGGGAGAAAGGTTATAGACTTTCCATTCATTTTGTTAATACAATATATTTATATAATTTTGCACTTCTTATAGTTTGCTGATAAAAATATTTACCATATTTTGAATATTCCTTAAAAACAAATATTTAATTCGAGTTACTCCAAAAAGTTATAAATTAGTTCAGTTAATTTTTCATTTAAAAGGGTATGCAATTACCAGTATCTGACCAGTAACTGTTTTCGTTTTATTAATACATTAATCCTGTGAGTTCTAGACAGTGTGTGTGTATATATATTCACAATTTCTTTAAACTCTCAGACATTGCTGAAAATGTCATTTGCCATTTAAATATTTAATAAGGATTGGATACCTGCATGTTTGTATCAATAAGTGATACAACCTAAAAAGGTAAATGATGATGCAGTAACAAGCAACCAAAAAAAAATCTCAGTGGCTTAAAACAACTAAGTTTTACTTCTCCCTCACTTGATGATGTTTTTGGCTGCATTCTGGAAGCAGTTCCACTCTGGGATCCAGGCTGAAGAAGCTGCCCTTATCTGGAATATTGCCATTTTGCCATCCTTTTTTTTTTTTAATCCTCACCTGAGGATGTTTTTCTGTTTATCTTCAGATAGAGTGGGAGGGAGAGAGGGAGAGAAAAGGAGAGAGAGAGAGAATCATCAACATGAGAGGGACACATCGACTGGTTGACTCTTAGGACCCCGACCAGGGCCAGGATGAACTGCAACCGAAGTACGTGCCCTTCACCAGAATCAAATCCGCCACTCATTGATTCATGGCCGACCCTGTAAGTGCTGAGCCAGACCGGCCAGGGCTATTGCCATTTTTGTAGTGGAGGAAAAGATGGTCGAACCATGTTAGGCTGTTAAAACTTTTGCTTGGAACTGGCATGTTACTTCAGTTCACATTTTGTTATTCACACAAGTCACTTGGTTAATCCTGATGTGAGTGGAGTGAGAATTACAACCTTTCCACTAGGGAAAGAGGAGGAGTGAATGTTTTCACAATAATAGTTTCCCACATTACATTCTTGTAAAGTTAAACTGAACTATTAAATATGTAAGTATCTAAGGAGAAAAACTTTTCCTAAAGTTTAGTGGAATATCCCATTAATTTAGAAGTTGATGACTTATCCAAGCCATATGTAAGTTTACTTTTGCAGTATATGTTATAAGGGTTTACTAAAACAACCAACTATAATTTCATTAACCAATGTGACCCCAGTAAATTTAATTTAAAAAATAATAGTGCAGCCCTGGCTTGTTTGGCTCAGGTGTTAGAGCGTCAGCCCACGGACCAGTCTCAGGTTTGATTCCTATCAAGGGCACAGACCTCGGCTGCAGTTTGGTTCTTGGCCCTGGTCGGGGTCATGCAGTAGGCAACCAGTCAATGTGTCCCTCTCGCTTTGATGTTTCTCTCTCTCTCTCTCTCTCTCCTCTCTCTCCCCCTACCTCCTTCCCTCCTCTCCCTCCCACTCTATCTGAAGATAAATGGAAAAGTGTCCTCAGGTGAGGATTTAAAAACAAACAAACAAATAAAAAAGAATAATGTAACTGTCAAAGTGCTTACCCTTAAGGGGAACAGTTTTTTTGAGCACTTAAAAGGTGTTTACTTACCTACACCAGTATCCCAGAAAGTATTCTGGTAAAAAACTAGTCCTTAGGTGTCAATAAGAATGTTTCTGGAGTCATACTATACCCATTTCTTGGATATTTAATATACATCAGGATATGAATGTTTGGAGAAATCCTTTTGTTTATTTAGTTTTCTTTAACCCAGTATTTCTCTGATTTACTTGACTTCAGAACCTGATTTGCTAAGCAATACCTAATAAGTTTTCTTAAGGAAATTCTGACATGAGGAAGTTGGTAAGCTGATTATAATTTATTCTTTAGATCTGGCTCATCAGTGTTTGTTAACCTCTTTGTTCATTTTAGTAGTGGTTTTTCAGTCTTTGTAAAAGAAAATTCAAGTCCATTTTCTTCTTTAACCTCAGCGTATAACACCCAGTTCATAGGAAATTCCCTGGTAGAATTATTCTGAATTGGATGCAGTCTCTGTTCAAGTACTATTTTGGTGTGGATCCTCTGATTCCTGGGTCTGGATCCTTAAAGGAGCCCCAGGGCCATCCAGAGGCACTCATTGCCTTAGAAGTCTTATAATGGCATAGCATAGCTGACATTTTTAAGGTTAGGATTGTGGGACAAACGTTTTTAATTTGAAGTTTTAAACAATATTATTAAGTTCTGCCTGGTTAGGCCCAGTGGTAGAGAATCAGCCTGTGGAACAATGAGTCGCAGGTTCGATTCCTGTCAAGAGCATGTACTTTGGTTGCAGTTTGTCCCGGCCTTGGTCAGGGTCGTGTGGGAGGCAACCAGTGGATGTGTCCCTCTCATATCAATGTTTTTCTCTCTCTCTCTCCCTCTCTCTCCCTCCCACTCTATCTGAAGATAAATGGAAAAATATCCTCAGGTGAAGATTACAAAAAATGAAATAAATAAAAAATATTATAAAGACAAAAACTTGACCAAGTTTATATTTTAAAACATTTTTTTTATTCCTGTAATGAGAAAACAAAGATGACATACAATAAATTAACACCTCATCTTAGACATTAATCCATTCCTATACAATCTTACAAGAGTTATTAAAAATTAATATGAATTTTTTAATTTTTCTTTTCTCTGTTAGGGTAAAGGTTAAGTTTACAATAAAGAAGTCAACTTAGGGGTCAACAAAGACAACTTATAGAACTGGATAATTGAGGTCTGGTTTTAGATGAGCAATGTGTTGGTGGTTCTTTTTATGGAATGCTTATGTATACCCACAGCTCAGCCAGCAGGAGTGCCAGAAATCTTAAAGAAAAGCTTGCATAGCTGTTCAGTGAAAGGAGAAGAAGAAGTGTTTTTAATCGGCAAGAACTTTCTGAAAGGAACTAAAGTGATTTTCCAAGAAAATGTTTCTGGTAAGTGGGCATAATACTGGTTTAAAGATTGTTGCATGTTTCAATTTGTTGTAAAGATACAGTCATAGTCACAAAGTAAAAAAAATTTCAAAATTATAGTAAGTCACTGTTTTTATTTTAATCAGATGAAAACTCATGGAAGTCAGAAGCTGAAATCGACATGGAATTATTTCATCAGGTATAGTTGACTTTTTATAGTTTGGTTGTTTACTCTTTGAGAAATTCTGTTTTCTTCTGAAATTTTCTGAATCAGCAGATTAAAATTTTTCTTTATATTGGATTGATGTAAATCATTTAAAGTTTCTTTCTTGAGTTTCTTTAACGGAAATAAAACTATTCCACTGATGCCAAAATTATCTATTTTAAAAAGTTTTAAGAGCATTAGAAAACTGCCATTGCTAATAAATGAAACGTTTCTTTCTTAGTATTTATTTGCTCTGGGGATTTGGATCATCTTAACCTACTATTAGTTAAATCAAAGGAAAACTTATTTATTGAGTACCTACTGTGTGCCTGGTGTTTTATTTGTTAGTTACCTTTTTGCATTCAGAAGCACATTTGTTACACTTGTATTAAAGAGTGTATATTTGTAGGCACTCACTGTGTATTTTTTTTTAGATAACAAAGAAAAAAGAGTTTGAAAACAAGAATAAAGAACTGACTTACAACCCTGGCCAATTTGGCTCAGCAGTTAGAGCGTTGGTCTGTGGTCCAGAGACCCAGGTTCGGTTTCCACTAAGGGCATGTATCTTGGTTGCATTTTGTCCCCAGCCCTGGTTAGTCATGCGGGTGGCAGCCACTCAATGTGTCCCTTTCACATCGATGTTTCTCTCTCTCTTCTTCTTCTTCTTCTTCTTTCTTCTTTCTTCTTTCTTCTTTCTTCTTTCTTCTTTCTTCTTTCTTCTTTCTTCTTTCTTCTTCTTTATTCTTCTTCTTCTTCTCTCTCCCTCCCACTCTGTCTGAACAAAACATGGGGGGAAAAAGCCCTGGCCAGTTTGGCTCAGCAGTTGAGCATCGGCCTGTGGACCAGAGAGTCCCAGGTTCGGTTCCCACTAGGGGCACATACCACACAAAAAAAGGAAAAAAATGACCT
Source organism: Molossus molossus (assembly GCF_014108415.1). Classification (NCBI taxonomy): domain Eukaryota; kingdom Metazoa; phylum Chordata; class Mammalia; order Chiroptera; family Molossidae; genus Molossus; species Molossus molossus. The sequence goes on along the minus strand of NW_023425357.1, from coordinate 35,128,200 downwards.
CGGGTGAGGATTAAAAAAGAAATGATTTACAACTTAATATGTAGAGCAAATAGGAGCAACTCAGATGTTGAGACTAGCAGAATTAAAGGACAAATTTATATGCAGATTAGATAGACACAGAACAGTAGTATATTTAGGTGTAGACCATAGAAAACAGAGAAGCAGGAACATATTAATGTGTAAAATATTCAAACCCTAAAATTTAGCATAAAATGCTGATGGAAATAGAATAGAGCGCATGAAAGCAAACAGAGAGATAGAAGAAGCAAAAAATTGAGAATCTGTATTCAATTTATCAAAAAGTTTATAATTCCTTTGTGTGTGTTTTTGTTTTTTTGTTGTTTGTTTGTTTGTTTTATCCTTACCCGAGGACATTTTCCATTTTTTGTTCAGATAGAGTAGGAGGGAGAGAGAGAGAGAGAGAGAGAAACATTGATGTGAAAGGGACACATCTAGTGGCTGCCTCCCGCACAACCCAACCAGGGCCAGGGACAAACTGCAACCGAGGTACATTCCCTTAGCGGGAACCAAACCTGGGTTTCTATGGACCACAGGTCGACGCTCTAACCACTGAGCCAAACTGGCCAGGGCTTCTTTGTGTTTCATGTCTTTATTTTTATTCTTTTGTGTTTTACGAAAAATCGTAGATACAAATTAAATGATCAGAAATTGAAACCTTGACCTTGGCCTTATTTGTCACATGTTCTTTTCACCTGAGTCAACCAACGGTAGTCTAAGTAAAATATGTCATCAAATTCACTTTACCCTCAGCTGTCATCATTTGCCTCCTGTATATCATGTCCTCAGAAAAAAACATAATCACCATTCACTGATGTTCCTTCCCATTACTAGATTGTACCAGGGAGGAAGAGAAAAAGTTTAATATGGTTCACAGTATCTTCCAAGTAGTAGATGTAGTAGTACCCTTGAGTAAGTGCTGGTGAAGCACTTATGAACTTTTTCCCTTTCTTATAAGGATGCTTTTGCCACTGTTCTGACAAAAAATAATAACTTTGATTTCTGGAGTTTGAGTAAACTGGACTCTATTTGGCTAAGTGATTAGGAAACAGAGAATTGTCTTGTGAAGTACATCTCACTTAAGATTGTACAGAACATGTGGTAACTGATACTGTGCTTGGTGGGCATATTTGTTTCCTCAAAATTTATTCTTTTATTGAACAAATATATTTGTGTGTATTTTGTGTAAGGTGCTTAACAGGATAGATAGAATGAAGAACAAAATATCCTATGTTCTCATAAAACTTACATTCTTGAGGTCAGAGAAAGGCAAAGATTCAGCAGATAATCACCATAATGTCAGGTGGTTATACATGAGGTTTTAGAAATAAACGAAATTATGGGCTCAGGACGGAGAAAGTGCTACTTTTCAAAGGATGGTCAGAGAAGGCTTCTCTAAAAAAAAATTTTTTTTTTTATCCTCACCTGAGGACATTTTTTCATTCTTTGTTCAGATAGAGTGGGGAGGGAGAGAGAGAGAGAGAAACATCAACGTGAAAGGGACACATCGAGTGGTTGCCACCCGCACGACCCAACCACGGCCGGGGACAAACCGCAACCGAGGTACATGCCCTTAGCGGGAACTGAACCCGGGTCTCTCTGGACCGCAGGCCAACACTCTACCACTGAGCCAAACTGGCCAGGGCAGAGAAGGCTTCTTTAAGGAGGTAACATTTGAATAACACCTGAAAATGGGTAAGGAGCTAGCCATTTGAATATGTGAAGAAAGAATATTCCAGTGGGAGACAACAGCAAAGTTGTAAAGGCTCTGCGGTAAAAATGAATTTAGTGTGTTAAAAGAATGGACTGAGAAAGTCAGGATGGCTAGAATATAAACAATCTGGGGAGAATGGGATTGAGATAAAGTTGTCAGGGCAGGAACCTTGTAAGTCATTGTTAAAAATTTGGAGTTTGTCTTAAAGGCAGTCTAAAGATTAATATCCTGCTGCCTGTGAATCTGAGCTTTAAAATACATTTTTTTCCAGTTATACTTTTGAATTTTATAGCTAACAGGAAATGTACTTACTTGTAATTTTTTATTTCAAAATTTTTATTTAAATATTGCTTTTTTTCTGACTATTGTAATTTTCTTTTGATTAGAATCATCTTATTGTGAAGGTTCCCCCATATCATGACCAACATATAACTTTGCCAGTATCAGTGGGAATATATGTAGTGACCAATGCCGGAAGATCTCATGATGTTCAGCCATTCACTTACACTCCAGACCCAGGTATGTCAAAATAAAAAAATTCTGAACTAAAATGAATGATTAATTTCTAGTAATTTGTAAGGATATGAAGACCAGCCAACCAAAAAGAAAAGGTTGTATACTAAAATGAATTGATACTATTATTTTTTGGAGATACCATTATTTCCTAAGAAGATGGCCACCAAATACTGCTTTTACTCTTATGGTTAAGGGTATCATTTCTGCCTTCTGCTCTACTAAAAGAAAAGCTAGGAATGTTCTGAAGTCAGACTCTCTAGTGTTATCATACAGCTTACCTCTTTAGTAAGAGTTAGCATTTATTGAGTACCTCTAATGTGCAGAAAAGTGAGTGACAACTTTGGGAAACTGCTAATAGTTTAGTCTAACTGGCTTGTAGGATACATTTTGGAAGAGGTGAGAGATATGCTTGGAGTGTTACGTGATAAAAAAAAAGCACAAAAAGAGTTATATACCTGTGACATTTTCTAATCTGTGTAATAAAACATAATACTGCCAGTGAATAAATATTTTAAATATAATTTTAAGCCCTGGCCAGTTTGGTTCAGTGGTTAGAACATCAGCCCTTGGACCAATGAGTCACAGGTTCGATTCCAGTCAAGGGCACGTACCTCGATTGTGATTCGTCCTGGGCCCTGGTTGGGTTCATGCCAGAGGCAGCCACTCAATGTGTCTCTTTCACATCAATGTTTCTCTCTTCTCTCTCTCCCGCCCCCCCCCCCCCCCCCCCCACTCTATCTGAACAAAAAAATGGAAAAGTGTCCTCTGGTGAGGATAAATAATAATAATAAAGGTTAGAAATTATTTAAAAAATAAATAACTGTAATTTGAAGCAGTAAGAGCAATCAAAATGTTGAAAGTTTAGAAGATCTGCCCTGGCTGGGTAGCTCAGTTGGTTAGAGCATTGCCCCAATATGTCAAGGTTGCAGGTTCAATCCCCAGTCAGGGCACATACAACAGTCAGCCAAGGAATGCAAAAATAAGTGGAACAACAAATAGATGTTACTCTCTCCTCCTTCCCCTCTCTCTATAAAATCAATCAATCAATCAATAATTTTTAATTAAATAAAAAGTTTAAAGGATCTTTAGTATACTATGAGTTGTTTGCCTGCATTTGTTTAGTTCCATAAAGAAGAGAAGCCCCCCCCCCCTTTTTTTGGTACGTGCCCCTAGCAGAAATTGAACCCGGGACTCTCTGGTCCGCAGGCCAACGCTCCAACCGCTGAGCCAAACCGGCCAGGGCAAGAAGAGAAACCTTTTCCTGGCAGAAATAGGGAGAACATTTTAGAAATAGAAGCTCTTCACATGTTCCATTGTCCCAAGCATGATTTCTGCCATGCTTACCATTGGTTCAGTTCATTCCAGGCTCAGATATATTCAGAATCAGTGGTTCTTCTGTATCTGTAAGTTTTTTGATTCTGTGTCTCTAGGTTATTCCCAAACAGTTCAGGAATCAGTGAGGTACAAGTGAATAGGGTGACAGGGAAAGAAAGCTCTGGCAACAAAAAGTGATGGAAACAGTAGTTAGGATACTTATAACTAATCTTGATAAATTACTTTCACTTACTGTATCAGTTTTCTTTTTTAAAATCATGCCTGAATTACATAACAGTGTATTTTTTCCCACCAGTTTGCTACAAAAGTATGACACAGTATAGCACTAATGAAATCCTCTTAGTATTTGTCTTAAAATAAAAGATCACAGGGATCCCAGCCAGTGTGGCTCAGTGGTTGAGTGTCGACCCATTCACCAAGAGGTCGCTGGTTTGGTTCCTGGTCAGGGCACATGCCCAGGTTGTGGGCCAAATCGTCAGTGGGGCATGTATGGGAGGCAATGGATCAATGTTTCCCTCTCACATTGATGTTTCTCTCTCTCCCTCTCTTCCTCCCTCCCTCCCCCTTCCTCTCTCTAAACATGTCCTCGGGTGAGGATTAAGAGATAGATATATATATATATATATATAGCCTATACTAATTGGCTAGATTTGACCACATTTAGTCATTTATTAATATATATTCTTTTTAAATGTTCCTCCCTCATATTTTATATATCATAGATAGCAACTGCTTTCAGAAACTCTTTTTTTTTTTTTTTATCCTCACCCGAGGATATTTTTCCATTTTTTGTACAGATAGAGTGGGAGGGAGAGAGAGAGAGAGAAACATTGACGTGAAGGGACACATCGAGTGGCTGCCACCCGCAGGACCAACCAGGGCCGGGGACAAACTGCAACCAAAGTACGTGCCCTTAGTGGGAACCGAACCCGGGTCTCTCCGGACCGCAGGCCGACGCTCTAACCGCTGAGCCAAACTGGCCAGGGCACTTTCAGAAACTCTTAATTGAATAAATACATAGCATGCACCCTTTGCATGAGATCTGATGTTCAGTTTCTACCTTTATGATACAGCTAATTAAGGAATCTGCATAATTTCACTTTTTGTATTTTTTTTTCCTTATTGATTTTTAGAGAGACAGGAAGGGAGAGGGAGAGAGAAAGAGATAGAAACATCAATGAGGGAGAAGATAGATTGACCACCTCCTGCATGTCCCTTACCAACCTGGGCATGTGTCCTGACCAGGAATCAAACTGGCGACCTCTTGGTGCATGGGTCAATGTTCAACCACTGAACCACACCAGCCAAGCATACTTTTTGTATTTTATAAAATGTGATTTCTTGCCCTGGCTGGTTTGGCTCAGCAGTTAGAGTGTCAGCCCGCAGACTGAAATTTCGGGTTCGATTCTGGTCTAGAGCACATACCTGCGTTGAAGGATTGATCCCTGGCCCCATTCAGAGTCAGGTCAGGATCATTCAGGAGGCAGCCAATCAATCTCACAATGATGTCCCTCCCTCCCTCCCTCCCTCACTTCTATGCTCTCTAAAATTCAATAGAAATATATCCTTTGGTGAGGATTAGCCCCCTGCCCTGCAAAGTGATTTATTTATTTTCACTTGTACGTAAGAAAGAATATAATTTCAGAAAAACTTGATTGTAGAAAAGTTTCACTATCTCATTATGACAAACTAGTTGCTATTGTACTTCATCTGGGGACTAAGGTTAAGCATTTAAATATTCAATAGTGTACAATTATATCAGCTTAAACTAATATCAGCCACCCTAATATTCACAAGGCAAAGTAGAAATGGCAACCTCTATATCATTTGTCTAAATAATTTAGTTATATATAAAACTAACAAATCATTGGGTAAAATATATTTTGTTCTTTAATTTGACCAACCTACTTTCATAAAAATCTTGAAGACCAGATGTGAATTTAGACTTTCAGACTGCTTAGAATGCCAACCTGGAATATGGCAGCACGAGGAAAGAGGATCCTCATCCTGCCCCATTTCTTTTCCCACTCCTGGCTCTGTTCTATACTTGGAGGGCCTTGATGCACTAGCCAGTGCTTCCAAGCTCTGTCCATGCTATAAACTTTTTTAACTTATCTTCACCCGAGGACATTTTTCCATTTTTTGTTCAGATAGAGTGGGAGAGAGAGAGAGAAACATCGATGTACATGGGACACATCGAGTAGTTGCCACCCGCACGACCCAACCAAGGGCACATAACTTGGTTGCAGTTTGTCCCAGGGCCAGGGACAAACAGCAACCGAGGTATGTGCCCTTAGCAGGAACCGAACCTGGGTCTCTCAGGACTGCAGGCTAACACTCTAACCGCTGAGCCAAACCGGCCAGGGCTATTTTGTAAATTTAAGACTACACACATAGAGTAGTTGTGAAGAAAATTTTGGGATCATGGGTACATGACATGGTCTAGAAGTAGAAGTGGGCCTGCTGGGTGGCTCAGTTGGTTGGAGTGTTGTTCTCTCTCTCTCCCCTCCGCCTCTCTCTCTCCCCCCTGCCTCTCTCTCTCCCCCTCTCCCTCATTCTCTCCCCCTTCCTCCCTTTCTCTCTCTCCCTCTCTCCCTTCCCTCTTCCTCTCTCTCTCTCTCTCTCTCAAATCAACCAATACATGTTTTTTGAAATAAAGTAAAATAAGAGTAGAATCAGGGCAAGGGCTCAAGTGAACATAAACTGGATCTGTACACTTTGCCATTCACAAGCCCTTCTAAAGCCCTCTGGGTGTATAATGCCAAAAATAAGTTACATGTGCATGCTCTCAGGCATTTAGATACTTTGCAGAGTCATAAAACCTTTGTTTCATTGCCACTTAGTCACTGCAGCTTTGTTTAATCATTAAAGCACCTTTATTTAATTTTTTTTACTTCAGTCTGTTAAGACACAAATCACATTAGGTATTTTTTGCAGTTGCTCTGCAGTGGTGATTACTTTTAAGAAATGGGGGGTGCCTGGCTGGTATGGCTCAGTGGATTGAGCATTGTCCCATGGACTTGAGAGGTCCCAGTTCAATTCCCAGTCAGGGCACATGCCTGGGTTGTGGATTCAATCCCCAGAAGAGGACATGCAGGAGGCAGCCAATCCAATGTTTCTCTCTCACATTGATGTTTCTCTCTCTCTCTCTCTCTCTCTCTCTCTCTCCCCCCCCTTCCTCTTTCTCTAAAAAAATCAATAAAAACATATGTTTTTAAAAAAAGAAATGACCCTGGCCAGTTTTGCTCAGTGGTTAGAGCGTCGGCCCACGGACCAAAGTGTCATGGGTTTGATTCCAGTCAAGGGCACGTACCTCAGTTGCAGTTCATTCCCAGCCCTGGTCGGGGTTGTGTGGGAGGCAACCAGTTGATGTGTCTCTCTCACATTGATGTTTCTCTCCCCCCCCCTTCCCTCCCATTCTGTCTTAAGATAAATGGAAAAATGTCCTTGGGTGAGGATTAAAAACAAAAGAAATGGGGGATATAATACTCATATTTTTGTTGCTTTAAAATAAAATAACTAAAACTTGATATAAAAGTAGAAATTTAAATTTTTTCCAAAGATTAGTTTTTATTTTTAAATCTGTAATTATTAGAGTTAATGTCATGCTTAAAAATTGTCTATGGCCCTGGCCGGTTTGGCTTAGCAGTTGGAGCATTGACCTGTGGACCAGCGAGTCCTGGGTTTAGTTCCCGCTAGGGGCACGTACCAAAAAAAAATTGTCTATAGATTTCTTTTTTATTCAATTCCCTGTATATCACTTGTTGGACCTCTTGTGTAGCATGCTAAGATAGATTATTTAACTTCATTCTTAGTAGATGTATATATTTTTTCTCTTTATTCATCATTAACTTTATAGTCTCTTTATAACTATCATTTCACACTGTCATGTCAAGAATAAGAAATTGAGCCCTAGCCCATTTGGCTCACAGGTTAGAGCATCAGCCTGTGGACCAAAGGGTCTTGGGTTGAATTTCCAGTCAAGGGTACATATCTGGGTTGCAGATTCTATCCCAAGCCCTGGTCAGGGTCATTCGGGAGGCAACCAGTTGACCTCAATCTCTCTCTCTCTCTCTCTCTCTCTCTCTCTCTCTCTCTCTCTCTCTTCTCCCCCACCCCTTCCCCATTCCTCTTTCTCTCCCCCCACCCCCTTCCACTCTGTCTAAAAACCAATGGGAAAATATCCTGAAGTGAGGATTAAAAAAAAAAAAAGAATAAGAAATTGAAAATAAGCTGAATTTAATTCCCATTTTGAATAAGGACTGTGTAATAAAAACATTGAAAATTCAAAATTAAAATCTATTTAAATATTTTGCCCTGGCCAGTTTGGCTCAGCGGTTAGAGCATTGGCCTGCGGTCCAGAGAGACCCGGGTTTGGTTCCTGCTAGGGGTGCGTACCTTGGTTGTGGTTTGTCCCCAGCCCTGGTTGGTCATGCGGGTGGCAGCCACTCAATGTGTCCCTTTCACGTCGATGTTTCTCTCTCTTCCTCTCTCTCCCTCCCACTCTATCTGAACAAAAAATGGAAAAATGTCCTCGGGTGAGAATAAAAATAAAATAAAATAAAATCTATTTAAATATTTAAATGTATTATATAGTCATTTTAGGCAAGAACCCATTTATTTGGAATTTATTTAACTTTATCAGAACTGATCTCTATTCTTAGGCCCATTAAATTTAAAGTTGTCATAGTAGCCCTGGCTGCTTTGGCTCAGTGGTAGAGCTTCGGCCCTCAGTCCAATGAGTTGCGGGTTCAATTCCGGCCAAGGGCACATACTTCGGTTGGAGTTCATCCCCAGCTCTGGTCAGGGTCCGTCAGGGTCGTGTGGGAGGCAACCAATCGATGTGCCCCTCTCATGTCAGTGGTTTTTTTTCTCCCTCCTGTCTCTCCCTCTCTTTTCCTTCCACTCTTATCTAAAGATAAATAAAAAAATATCCTCAAGTGAGGATTAAAAAATATAAATAAATAAAGTTGTCATAGTAGATGTAGTTGGTATGACTAGATATAATAGCCCAGCAATTCTTCACTAATAATAGCAAACATTTTTTTAACACTTTACAAAAAGAATAATCATAATGCTATCGATGCTGTATGTTTATCAGGTTTTTAAAATTTAGCTACATTAATCGACTGTTTCTGAATTCATATATATACATATATATATATATATATATATTTTTTTTTTTTTTTTTTTCATTACTGTTTTTAAGGCAAGAGGAAGGGAGAGGGAGAAACATGGATGAGAAACATTGATTGGCTGGTTCCCCCATGTCGTCTACTGGGAATTGAACCTGCAACCTCTTGGTGCATGGGACGACACTCAGTCAACTGAGCCACACTGGCCAGGGCTGAATTCATTTTTTAATAAATCATTTATATTGCCTGGCCGCTGTGGCTCAGTGGTTGAGCATCGACCCATGTACCAAGAGCTCACCAGTTCGGTTCCTAGTCAGGGCACATGCCCAGGCTGTGGGCCAAATCCCTAGTGGTGAGTGTGCAGGAGGCGGCCAATCATTGTTCTCTCTCATGGATGTTTCTATCTCTCTCTCCCTCTTCCTTCTCTCTCTAAAATCAATAATGAAAAAAAATTAAAAATAAATAATTTATATAGGTGCATGGTGAATTCTTTTCATGCTAATGTTACACAGCATATTTGATAAATTTTTAAAATCTTATATTATTCTTCTACTCATCAGATATTATCAATGTGTGTACTGTTGCAAGAAGGATTTTTTTTTTTAATCCTCACCTGAGGATATTTTTTCCATTTTTTTGTTCAGATAGAGTGGGAGGGAGAGAGAGAGAAACATCTATGTTAAAGGGACACATTGAGTGGCTGCCACCCACACACCCAACCAGGGCCGGGGACAAACTGCAACCGAGATACGTGCCCTTAGCGGGAACCGAACCCAGGTCTCTCTGGACCACAGGCCGACGCTCTAACTGCTGAGCCAAACCAGCCAGGGCATGAAGGATTTTTTTTTTTAAGTTCCTGTTGTTTTGATATGCTTCTGCCCAGTTGGAGATTGGTGAATTTTAGAGCATAGACTGGTAGTTAGAAAAACTCATCTCAACTTAGAATTCCTGATAAACATGTAATTTAATGATTCATTATGAGAAAATAGTCCAATTAAAGAATTTTAAAATACACATTTTGTTAAGATGAATATGTTCAAATAAATATATTAATCTTTTTTATTCATTTTTTACTAGCAGCAGCTGGTGCTTTGAATGTAAATGTGAAGAAAGAAATATCTAGTCCAGCAAGACCTTGCTCTTTTGAAGAGGCCATGAAAGGTACTAAGTTGATTCTCAAAAATTGCAAATAGGTGACCTTATATATTTTCTCTAGCAAACTTTACTCTTTTATTTTCTCTTGTGTACTTGGAACACTTAGCAGGGTATCTTCCATACTGTGGAATAAATATTTGTTTTTGACTGAATGCAGAGACTTTTTTCCCAGTGTGGTGTTTCTCTTCATTCATCATATAAACAACTTTTTTTAAACATGTTGGAATGGAAGAGTCATTTGTTTTGTTTTGTTTTCCATTTCCCAATATTAAAAAACTTGAAAGTATATCTAAACTACAATAATACATATCAGAAATAGAGTTCATAGCCCTGGCCAGTTTGGCTCAGTGGTTAGAGCGTCGGCCTGCGGTCCGGAGAGACCCGGGTTGGGTTCCCGCTAAGGGCACGTACTTCGGTTGCACGGCCCTGGTTGGTCATGCAGGTGGCAGCCACTTGATGTGTCCCTTCACGTCGATGTTTCTCTCTCTCTCTCCCTTCCTCTCTCTCCCTCCCACTCTATCTTTACAAAAAATGGAAAAATATCCTCGGGTGAGGATAAAAAAAAAAAAAAATAGAGTTTATAAACCTTTTTGCTACTAATAAGATTAGTACTTGACATTAACACTGAAGAGACTGAAATATGAACTATTGGCATTTGAAAAAGTTGCTTTAAGTTCTTTCTTCGGTCATCTTTATTTACTCCCCTGCCAGTCCCAAGAGATAATGAAGATATCTTCAGGATATTATAATGGGGTAGAATCTTTTCTTAGCAGATTTCTAATACAACTATGATACTTTTGTGCCATTATAAATGATATCAATTACATAATAGCCACTGATTTATTCCTATAATTCTAGCTTTTACTTATATTTTTCTACTGTGAAATTCATGAATTAAATCAAATTAAATTATAAAATTAAAAATACTTACATTTTTAAAGGGAACAATATGCTTAATTAATTTTATCAATATGGTGGATTTTTTTCCTATTGTCAGTAGTAAAATTTAGCATCCTTGTATATGTGTTCAGTGTAGCTTGCTACTATAATTTCTAACCATGAACATTTTTCATAGTAGATTGGTGAGAAATTATGCACTGGTGAGTAAACTGCCAAGATTATCTGATTCAACTACAAGAAAATGTATAAATCTGTGCTATATATAATTATAGCTAACATATACATTTGACATATATTAAGTTCTAGGCAATATGCTACACTCTTTACTGGCATCTCATTTAATCTTCCAAACTCTATTGAGGTAGCTAATTTATTTTCGTTTCATAGATGAGAAAACCAAGGTTCCAGAGAGATTAAATAGACACTCTCCCACACTCCACGTCTCACACTCTCTTCCTCCCACACTCCACGTCTCACACTCACCTCCTCCCACACTCCATGTCTCACACTCTCCTGCCACACTCCACATCTCACACTCAACTGCTCCTGCACTCCACATCTCACACTCAACTCCTCCCGCACTCCACGTCTCACACTCACCTCCTCCCGTACTCCACGTCTCACACTCACCTCCTCCCGCACTCCACGTCTCACACTCTCCTCCTCCCGCACTCCACGTCTCACACTCTCCTCCTCCCGCACTCCACGTCTCACACTCTCCTCCTCCCGCACTCCACGTCTCACACTCTCCTCCTCCCGCACTCCACGTCTCACACTCTCCTCCTCCCGCACTCCACGTCTCACACTCACCTCCTCCCGCACTCCACGTCTCACACTCTCCTCCTCCCGCAAAAATAAATAAATAAGTAAATAAATAAATGCCGAGAGGTTAAATAATGTGCCCAAGGTCACTTAGCTAGGATTTAAAAAGATAGGTTAAGCTTTAGTATATATAGTAACACCTCTAAGAAAAAATAATTCAAACCATGTTCATTAGATAAATAATACCATAATTAATTCATCATTAAGGTAAGTCTGGAACATTAGTGGTCTATCCTTTCCCAACTTTGTGCTTTTCTACAAAAATTTCTTTATGCTTCTCTTCATAGAGTATCAGGCTGATAGAACACTTACCTAATCCATTGTGAAATTTTTCATACAAGATTATTGGATTAAAGGTTGAAAGGCTTTAAATGCTATGTTTAATTTTTTAAAATATATTTTTATTGATTTTGAAAGAGAAAGGAAGGGAGAGGGGGGCAAAAAGAGAGAAATATCTTGCTGCCCCCACCAAAGCTTGAGCCTGAAACCTAGGCATGTGCCCTGGCCGGGGAATCAAACTGACAACATTCAACTAACTGAGCCAGGCAGCTACGTTTAATTTTAGTAACAAAATTATTTAGTCATTTGATCAAAATCTTACAAGCCTAAAAAAATAAAACAAACACACATGCACATATTCTTTTTCAAAATTCAGACCTCCTTATTTTGACAATTTTATCAACTGAAATCATGATAAAAATATATTTTTTTTATCCTCACCTGAGGACAGTGTTACATTTATCTTCAGGTAGAGGTGGAGGGAGAGAGGAAGGACAAGAGAGAGAAAGAGAGAAACATCGATGTGAGAGAGACACATCGACTGGCTGCCACCCACACTGCCTTAACCGGGGCGGGGGACAAACTGCAACCGAGGTACATGCCCTTAGCGGGAACCGAACAGGGACTCTCTGGTGTGGGCTGACGCCCTAACCACTGAGCAAAACTGACCAGGGCAGATAAAAATAATTTTATGAAGATATAAAATTAAATTGTGAATACTCAGCTATCTTATCAGTTTAAAATTTTTGTTTTTATAAAGATATTATCATTAATTAGAGATTACTGATCAACTTAAAAAAAAACAGTAGTTTTCAGAACCAGGAATTTTCCTTGACAAATGGCTTATTTTTATGATTCCTTGAAATCACAGCTTTAGTATAATGTCACGGTACCATCTGGGAGGTATACTTTAATGATGAAGACTGAGCAATATAATCCTTCAGTTAACATTCTTATAAATAGTCACTAATTACAATAAAATTTAGAACTTGATACCCAAATATGATGTTATGGTCTTATAGTGAAAGCTTTCTCTCTGAAGTAAGTTTCTGGTTTCGTGGAGAAGGTTTGGAAGAGTGGGGAGTAAGGAGGATAACTGCACAATTACTCAGTGAGACATTAAGTCTAGTGCCAAAGCATTTTGATTCATTTTCAGTTTTACCTAACTGTGTTTATATTTTTAATACAAAAGTAATACAGATTAACCGATAAGATAAAATAAAATATACAGTACCCCATCCAGGGCCGGGGACAAACTGCAACCAAGGTACATGCCCTTAGCGGGAACCGAACTTGGGTCTCTCTGGACCACAGGCTGACCCTTTAACCGCTGAGCCAAACCGGCCAGGGCTCCCCTATAAATCTTAATTCATATTTTAACCATACATATTTGTACTTGACCTAAATGCTGCTTGCTGATTTAAAAAAAACTTTTACTAAAGATGTTTCTAAGTTTCAAAAGTTGTTATTGTTTAACATGGTTGGAAGAGAACACTGTTTAAAAGTTGTTTAGCATAGCCCTGGCCGATTTGGCTCAGCGGATAGAGCGTTGACCTGCGGTCCTGAGAGACCCGGGTTCGGTTCCCGCTAAGGGCGCGTACCTCGGTTGCAGTTTGTCCCCGGCCCTGGTCGGTTGTGCGGGTGGCAGCCACATCGATGTTTCTCTCTCTCTGTTCCTCTCTCTCCCTCCCACTCTACCTGAACAAAAAAATGGGAAAATGTCCTCGGGTGAGGATAAAAAAAATAATAATAAAAAAAAAGTTGTTTAGCATAATATATCAATATCAGTATTCCTTGTTTAAATATGTCTATCTTTTTTTATATATATTTTTTTCTTTATTGATTTTAGAGAGAGAGGAAGTGAGAGGGAGCGATAGAAACATCGATGAGCCCTGGCCGGTTTGGCTCAGCGGTTAGAGCGTCAGCCTGCAGTCCAGAGAGACCCGGGTTCATAGCCCTGGTTGGGTCATGTGGGTGGCAACCACTCGATGTGTCCCTTTCACGTCGATGTTTCTCTCTCTTTTCCTCTCTCTCCTTCTCACTCTATCTGAACAAATAGTGGGAAAATGTCCTTGAGTGAGGATTAAAAAAAAAAGAAACGTCGATGAGAGAGAATGTCGATTGGCCGCCTCCTGCATGCCTCCCACTGGGGATCAGGCCCACAACCTGGGCAGGCATGTGTCCCGACTGGGAATCAAACCATTGATCTCTTGGTGCATGGGTCGATGTTTAATCACTGAGCCACACTGGCCGGACTATGTCTATCTTCTTTACCTTTTGCATTTTCTGAATTGGCTTAAATTTTTTTCCCCAACCCCTAGGTTGTTTGTATTTTACATGTTTGTTTTTCTTTCTTCTTTCACTAAAAATGTGATGTTTACATAGTAGTGTTTTATCCATCTTCTTTATCATCACTGGATCCCCAGAACCTAGAACAGTACCTGGAACTTTGTAAAGGGCTCAATAAATACCTAGTGAAAATGTAGGAAGAAAAGATAGGGTGACATCTATTAAGCCATTTAGTATTATGTACAGGTCTATTAAGATACAGTTGTGGGTTCTGGGACAAGAAAGTGTAGACTCACTTTTCCTAGTTCCTCCCTTCTAAATTTACTAAATACCTTGGAAATAATTTAACAATCATAAAAGGACTTTGAAATACAAAGAGAAGAAAGTAGACTAACTAGGGACCTCACATCTTGAAGAATGACACCAAGTTTCCTGGGTTTTCTTTTTATGTCCCATTTATCTGAACTGGGCACCAGAGAGGTCTGCAACTCAGAACTGGCATAAGCAAAAAAAAAAAAAAAATTCAATAAATAAGCATGAAAAGCCTGCTCTTTGGCCAGAAGGTCAGGAAAGGGAAAGCCCAGCAGAGACTTGTTAGGTTGAGTCATACCTATTGACAGCAGCTGACCCACTCCCTCCACCCATACCTGCAGTAGCAATAACAGAACTTGGGAGGTTCAACCCACCCCATACCCCATACCTGTCAAGTAACAGTGGACCAGATCTGCCAACAGTGGAACCCAGGAGGGCCACACATATATCAGGCTAGGCTAACTGCAGTAATGGCAATGGTAGAACCCAGGAGAGCAACCCAACCCCACACCAGGCAGCTGCATACATGCCCTTCCACCTGCATTGGTGGTGCTAGCAGGCCCTGTGTCTCCCTGTCCTTCCCCTAAGAGCAGATAGAGACCCAGACTTGGTAGCCCCTGGCCCTCCACCCAAGAGCAGAGGAAGATCTAGGTCAAGTGTATCCCAACCCTCCACCCAGTGACAGAAGACAATTGAGTAGCAGAAGGTAAACCAGACCAAACCTCCACCTAGTCTGGGGCTACCCAGATTCTGCATTCTTGACCTTCTACCCAGTCAGAGAAGGCAGCCTATCCAGGTCCTTCCCCACCCCCAGCAGCACCAGCAGAGAGAACAGAAAGCCCATTAGTACCAAGAGACTAGAGAATATACCAGAAGAAATGCTTTTCCTCCTGCAGATCCAGCATTTCTCATCCCCATCTATTAACACCAGGCAGCACCAGCAGGATTCCAGCTGGAGTTCATATAGAGGTAGAACAGAAAGCAGACCAGAATAGAACTCAGAAAACTAAATTGTCAGTGGCCTTAGAAAGACTTGTATCTTTGTGTGGGCATTAGACAAAGTGCCCTTTTCTTATTTTTCTGCACAAGTAGACATAGCTGTTTGTCAGTGGTCTCCTTAGAATAAGTAAAAGACTCTTGCCCAACTTATTCCACCTATTCTCACTTTTCAGAAGGGAAACTATGATAATAAGGATTTTTCTCTAAGTAAATTTTGGGGGAAATTATGTATAGACCTGTTAAGCAGTAACTGTAGGTGATACATTTATTTGTCTTTCGATATTGGAAATTTTTAGACCAGAAATACTATTAATGAAACTATACAGCATTGCATTGTAAAGTTAACCAAACAATCCACAGCAAACTAAACTGACTACGGTAAAGATAAAGAAAGATTGATTTCTTCATTCATTCAACAAATGTTCATTAATTGCATACTACACAGCAGGCAGCAAGAACAAAATCTCTGCATTCGTGGAGCTCACGCTGTAATATAATTCAAAAGCAAGAATAGTAGTTGAATATTACCAGATCAACTTAAGACAATACTACTAATCATTCAAATTGTCCTGTGAGATGGGCCACAAATACTTTAAAATGCCTGATGTTTTTGCTCAGTAAAAATTAGATTTTGAGTTGAATTGTATTGGTATTGGTAGAATCTAGGTGAAAATAGGTCCAGAGAACTCATGAATAAATGATACGTTTCTCAGAATAATAAAACGTAGAATATCCAAAGTTAAATTTAGCACTTTTCCCTTCCTCAATATAATCAGTTTTCACAGGAATTCTTTTTAGCCAATTGGCTATAAGACAAGTTGAAGTAAGACCAGAAAGTTTCAGATATTTCTAAATCAGAATATTTACAAAAGTAGCAATCTTATTCATATACCATATACCATTTAAAATTCCTCTTTGTAGCCAAGATTTTTTTCTTAATATCAAATTAAGAAATTTAACAGCTGTATATTCTGTGGGGAATCTGTATTTCTCTCCACAGAGTCTTCAAGTAGTGGTAAATTTTTAGATCGGAATTTTGGGTATGTGTTCAATTCAGAAGACTGTCATTAGTGGTATCAGTCGGCTTCCCTAAGTCCACCAGCGGCGGACTCAAGTAGGAAAAAAAAAAAAAGAATCAAGGGGAAAAAGTAAATATAATGAGATAATAAAATGTACCTCATCTGCTATATATTGCTTCTCTTTGATCTAAATCTCTACTAAAAATGAGAGAAGGAAATGAAAAACACTTGTTGGTTTTGTTTTGGAAATTTAATTGTTAAGCTAAAATAGTCCGTAAATTTCTGAAAAGACAAAATTTTAAGTCTTATCTAAAAGAAATGTATTCATGTGTCAACTTGGCAAATTCAAGTTTTCTAAGACATTACGTAATTTAGAAAAGCAAAATTTATTTGGTTACTTAATGGCATTTTCTAATGAGAAGCTTGAGTTTGTTGTTGTTGTTGTTTTATAACTCATCTTTATTGTTGAATGTATTACAGATGTCCCCCTTTTTTTCCCCATTGACCCCCTACTCCCCAATCTCCCCTCCTCCAGCCTTCCCCACACTATTGTTAGTGTCCATTGTTGTTATGCATATATACATAACAGTTCTTTGATTTATCTCATCCCACCCTCCCTCCCCCCTTCCCTTTGAGGTTCATCAGTCTTAACAACCAATTTGTACTTCTTAATTCCTTCATCTATTTCACCCAGCCCCCGCCCATCTGGCAAGCAACAAAAATCTATGAGTCTGTTTCTGTTCTGCTTGCTCATTTTGTTTGTAGATTCAATTGTTGATAGATATGTATTAATTGCCATTTTATTGTTCATATTTTTGTTCTTCTCCTTCAAGAAGACCCTTCAAATTTAGCTTTTTCTTGTCTGGGAAATTCTTGATATGTCCATCAATTCTAAATGATAGCTTTGCAGGATAGAGTAGTTTTGGTTGTAGGTTGTTGATTTTCATCACCTTGAATATCTCTTGCCACTCCTTTCTGGCCTGCAAAGTTTCTTTTGAGAAATCAGCTGACAGTCTATGGGAGCTCCTTTGTAGGTAATGAACGCTTTTCTTTTGCTGCTTTTAAGATTCTCTCTTTGTATTTAACCTTTGGCTTTTTTTTTATTTTTTTTTATCCTCACCCGAGGACATTTTTCCATTTTTTGTTCAGACAGAGCGGGAGGGAGAGAGAGGGAGAGAGAGAGAGAAACATCGATGTGAAGGGACACATCGAGTGGCTGCCACCCTCACGACCAACCAGGGCCAGGGACAAACTGCAACCGAGGTACGTGCCCTTAGCGGGAACCGAACCCGGGTCTCTCTGGACCGCAGGCCGATGCTCCAACCGCTGAGCCAAACCGGCCAGGGCTGTTGGCACACTTGAAATTGTCCCAGAGCCTCCTTACACTATCCTAATTTTTTTGGATTCTTTTTTTTTTTTTCTTTTTTTTTTGCTGTTCTGATTGGGTGTTTTTGCTCTCTTATGTTCCAAATT
This sequence comes from Molossus molossus, assembly GCF_014108415.1. Lineage (NCBI taxonomy): Eukaryota > Metazoa > Chordata > Mammalia > Chiroptera > Molossidae > Molossus > Molossus molossus. The sequence goes on along the minus strand of NW_023425357.1, from coordinate 35,110,234 downwards.
GATGGCTTGCTTCTTGGCTTTACCTACTCTACTATTGATTCCCTGTAAATCATTCTTTATTTCAGTTAGTACATCCTTCATTTTTCTGACTGGTCCTTTTTTATGTTGTTGATGTTCTCACTAAGTTCCTTGAATGTCTCACCAAGTTCCTTGAGCAACCTTAATAACCGGTGTTTTTTTTATTTGTTTGTTTTCTATCCTCACCCGAGGACATATTTTTTGCATTTTTCTTCAGATAGAGCAGGAGGGAGAGAGGGAGGGAAAGAGAGAGGGAGAGAAATATCGATGTGAGAGAGACATATCGAGTGGTTGCCACTCACACGACTCCAACTTGGGCCAGGGACAAACTGCAACTGAGGTACCAAACCCTAGACTCTCTGGTCCACGGACCGACACTCTAACCACTGAGCCAAACCAGCCAGGGCATAACCTGTGTTTTGAACTCGCATCTGATTGATTGCTTATCTCCATTTGATTTAATTTTTTTCCTGGAGTTTTGTTCTTTTCTTTCATTTGGGACGTGTTTCTTTGTCTCCTCATTTTGGCTGCTTCCCTGTGATTGTTTCTATGTATTAGGTAGAGTTGCTATGTCTCCTAGGCTTTGTAGGGTGGCCTATTGTTGTAGGTGTCCTATAGGATTCAGTGGCACAGCCTCCCTGATCACCCCACCTGGGCCCTCAAGGTGCACCCCTAGTGTGGACTGTACACCCTTCTGTTGTAATTGAGTCTTGATTGTTGTTGGCACATCAATAGGAGGGATTAACTCAGGCTGATCAGCTGCAAGGACTGGCTGTGCCCACTGACCACTGCCCTCTCACTACCTTGCAGGATCAGCTGTGTAGAGGCCTGCCACACAGAGCAAGACTTACTTCAGCAGGGCTCTGGTACCCACTGAGTCCACTCATTGAGTGTGTCACTTGTAGAGGTGGTTGGGTGGGGGTGTTTTGATGTGGTCTGAAGTAGTCCACTACGTGTCCTGGCTCTGGAGCAAGGTCAGCCACTGCCTATGTTCTGTCCAGGGCCACCTGGCATAAGCTACAAAATGATCTGCCAATGGCTGCTTCTTGTGCTGGGCTTGGAGGTGCCCAGGAAAAGCCAAGTTGTGAACCAAGGCTGGCTGCTTCTAGTGCCAGGTCAGAGGCCACTAAATGAGAAGTATGGGGCTCACTGAGACCAGATGCTGTTTGAGAGATTTTAGGAAACTCTGAAGCAAGATCCAAGATAGGCCAATGCTATGGTGAAGCCTTTGGAAACAGCTTGGGTGGGCCCAAAAGTTGTGTAGGGTGGCACCTCAGGGAATCACCAGGGTGGAGCAAATGGTGTGAGCCAGGTTGCTGGAGTCCCAGATATGGTGGCCATCTGCTGCCCCAGGGAAGGGCTCACCAAAGGAACATCAGCTTCCCACAGCACATCTGTCCAGGAGAAAGCTGCCTCTCCAGCCTTCGTTCCGAGGCCAAACAGTTCAGTTCTTCCCTGTATGTCTCTGGCGCCCCTCAAGCTGCCTCCTCTCTGAGCTTAGAGGGAACAAGTCCGAGTAAGTTTGTGCACCGGCCCTTTAAGAGGAGTTGCCTGGGGCTCCAGCAGCCTCAGGCTCCCTCAACCTCAGCCTCTGTCAGCCTCAGTTCCTGCTGGTTTTTTCAGCCAGAAGTGATGGGGACTTCTCTTTCTGGCACTGGAACCCTGAGCTGGGTGCCTGGTGTGGGACGGGGTACTTCACTCCTCAGGGAGGACCTTCCCAACTGAGGTGTCCTCCTGATTTTTATCCGTCACAGGTGGGTGTGGGGCCAGTCTGTCCTCACCTCCGCCCCTCCTACCAGTCTCGATGTGGCTGCTTGTTTAATTTTGTAGATGTTAGACTTCCATTCAGCTCTATTTGAGGCTGTTATGAATGCTGGTTGTGCTGTAGTTTAGTTGTAATTTTGATGTGGGTGGTGGAGGAGGTGATACCACATTTACCTACGCTGCCATCTTGACCGGAAATCTCGAGAAGCTTGTTTTGTTGAGGAGAGAAATTTTCAGACAACCCTGTGGCCTTAAAACAGTTTTTACTTTAGCCTGGTCTGTGTGGCTCAGTGGTTGAGCATTGACCCATACACCAAGAGGTCGCTGGTTTGATTCCTGGTCAGGGCACATGCTCAGGTGTGGGTCCAATCCCCAATGTGGGGTTTACAGTTGATGTTGTTTCATTGATGTTTCTATCTCTCTCTCCCTCTCCCTCTCCCTTCCTCTCTGTCTAAAAAATCAATAAAGAAAAAAATTTGTGGTTTTTTTTTTTTTTAACTTTATACTGCCAGGCAGCTATGTGCTAAAAGGAGAGTGTAACAGTTGTAATTGAGTAGCTTTAACCTCATGGAGATTTCCAAGTTGTATCCTTAATATGTCCTGATTGTGTTGAGAAGTATAATTCAAGGCTGCTTAAGCTTGTTAATATATAAACTACAGCCTTAGGCTCATACCAGGAGTCCTCAAGCTAATGCTACTTCAAAAAAAGGGGTGGGGTGCACATTTTGATATACCAATTTTGTATATCATACTACATAGCATAAAAAAAATAGACATTTAAATCGTGGCTAATAGTTATCACACTATAGAATAAAATAGTTGATGACTTTAGTAATTTTAAACTTTTCTTTCTTTTGTGTGTGTGTGTGTGTGTGTGTGTGTGCAGCAATGAAAACTACTGGATGTAACTTAGATAAGGTAAATATTCTTCCTAATGCTCTGATCACTCCACTCATATCAAGCAGTATGATTAAGAGTGAAGATGTTACTCCGATGGAAGTAACAGCAGAAAAAAGATCTTCTCCTATTTTTAAGGTAAGCCAACTACATTTACTAGTGCCCCACATTTTAACCTCAAATATAAAAACTGCTTTTTATATTTTAAATGGTTTGATTTCTTTTCCCCATGTTTATGCTTTTTACTTTTATTGTTTGTTTCTTATGTTTGTCTTTGGATGCACTTAATGAATTTTGCTTTTCAGAGTAAATGCTTTTTTATATACACTACAATAAAATAGCCTGCATAGTGACTTCCAGTATCCATTTTTACAAGGGAGGAATTAATATGTTAGCTAGACCTGTGGGATGGCAGGTATTAATTAAAGTACTGGTTTAGCATTTTCAAAATTAAAGACATTTTAATTACCTTTTCTTTCTCACTCTTTTTCTGTAACTCCCTTTCTCTTTTTCACTGTTTTTCTATCATAATGTTACCAGTAAACTGAAAAATGGACATATTTTTAATTTGCTATTAATTCATGAACCATAGAATTAATGTTCTTACTGTCCTAAGCATATCAATAACTGATTATTCTTTTACTTCCTTGTTTAACTATATTTGCTTATAATACATGTTTTTAAAATATTCTTTAGATAATCAGATATATTACCACCAAGAATCATAGTCTTATACCTGTTTTTTAAATAATAATGTAGAGTGGAAAATTGGTCCTGCATATGCATATGTTTTGAGAATAATATTAATTTTTGAAGTATCATATTAGTTCATTTAATGTTAATACATACATATATATACATATTATTTGGGGATTTTTATTTTTTAGACTACAAAGACAGTTGGATCAACTCAACAAACATTAGAAAATATCTCTAACATAGCAGGAAATGGGTCTTTTTCATCATCATCATCTTCCCACTTATCCTCTGAAAATGAAAAGCAGCAACAGATTCAGCCCAAGGCATACAACCCAGAGACTCTGACAACTATCCAAACACAGGACATTTCACAGCCTGGTACCTTTCCAGCGGTTTCTGCTTCTAGTCAGCTGCCTAACAGTGATGCACTACTGCAGCAGGCTACACAGTTTCAGACAAGAGAAACTCAGTCTAGAGAGGTGTTACAGTCAGATGGTACAGTGGTTAATTTGTCACACCTGACTGAGGCATCACAGCAACAGCAGCAGTCACCACTACAAGAACAAGCGCAGACTCTACAGCAGCAAATTTCATCAAGTATTTTCCCGTCACCAAGTAGTGTGAGTCAGCTACAGAACACGATTCAGCAGTTGCAAGCAGGAAGTTTTACTGGCAGTACTGCTAGTGGCAGCAGTGGAAATGTTGACTTGGTCCAACAAGTTTTAGAGGCACAACAACAGTTATCTTCAGTTTTATTTTCTGCTCCAGATGGTAATGAGAATGTTCAAGAACAGCTTAGTGCAGACATTTTTCAACAAGTCAATCAAATTCAGAATAGTGTCAGCCCTGGAATGTTTTCCTCAACAGAGCCAGCAGTCCATACCAGACCAGATAGTTTAATAGCTGGAAGAGCTGAAAGTGTTCACCCACAGACTGAAAACACCTTATCTAATCAACAGCAACAGCAACAGCAACAGCAGGTGATGGAATCATCAGCTGCAATGGTGATGGAGATGCAACAAAGTATCTGCCAGGCAGCTGCCCAGATTCAGTCAGAGTTATTTCCTTCAACTGCTTCAACAAATGGAAACCTTCAACAATCTCCAGTTTACCAGCAGACTCCTCATATGATGAGTGCATTATCTACCAATGAGGACATACAAATGCAGTGTGAATTGTTTTCTTCTCCTCCTGCAGTTTCTGGAAATGAAACTACTACAACCACCACACAGCAAGTTGCAACACCTGGCACTACCATGTTTCAGACATCAAGTTCAGGAGATGGGGAAGAAGCAGGCACACAAGCAAAACAGATTCAGAACAGTGTCTTTCAGACCATGGTCCAAATGCAACATAGTGGGGACAATCAACCTCAAGTTAACCTTTTTTCATCTACAAAAAGTATGATGAGTGTTCAAAATAGTGGTACCCAGCAACAAGGTAATGGTTTATTCCAGCAAGGTAATGAAATGATGTCACTCCAATCTGGGAATTTTTTGCAACAGCCTTCTCATTCACAGGCTCAACTTTTTCATCCTCAGAATCCTATTGCTGATGCTCAGAACCTTTCCCAGGAAACTCAAGGTTCTATTTTTCACAGTCCAAGTCCTATTGTCCACAGTCAGACTTCTACAACCTCCACTGAACAGATGCAGCCTCCAATGTTTCACTCTCAAAGTACCATGGCTGTGCTACAGGGCTCTAATGTTCCTCAAGACCAGCAGTCAGCCAACATATTTCTTTCCCAGAGTCCAATGAATAATCTTCAAACTAACACAGTAGCCCAAGAAGAACAGATTTCATTTTTTGCAGCTCAGAACTCAATTTCTCCTCTTCAGTCAACGTCAAACACTGAGCAGCAAGCTGCTTTCCAACAGCAGTCTCCAATATCACACATTCAGACCCCTATGCTTTCTCAAGAACAGGCACAACCCTCCCAGCAAGGTCTTTTCCAGCCTCAAGTGTCCCTGGGCTCCCTTCCTCCTAATCCAATGCCTCAAAACCAACAAGGGACAATCTTCCAGTCACAGCACTCAATAGTTGCCATCCAGAGTAACTCTTCATCCCAGGAGCAGCAGCAACAGCAGCAACAGCAGCAGCAACAGCAACAGCAACAACAGAGCATTTTATTCAGTAATCAGAATACCATGGCTACAATGACATCTCAGAAACAACCACCACCAAACATGATATTCAACCCAAGTCAAAATCCAATGACTAATCAGGAACAACAGAACCAGTCAATTTTTCACCAACAAAGTAATTTGGCCCCAATGAATCAAGAACAGCAGCCCATGCAATTTCAGAACCAGCCCACAGTTTCCTCACTTCAGAATCCAGGTCCTACCCAGTCTGAATCATCACAGACTTCCTTGTTCCATAGCTCTCCTCAGATCCAGTTGGTCCAGGGGTCACCCAGTTCTCAAGAGCAGCAAGTAACTCTCTTCCTCTCTCCAGCATCCATGTCTGCATTGCAGACCAGTATAAACCAACAAGACATGCAACAGTCTCCTCTTTATTCTCCTCAGAACAACATGCCTGGAATCCAGGGAGCCACATCTTCACCTCAGCCACAGGCTACTTTATTTCATAACACTACGGGAGGCACAATGAACCAACTACAAAATTCTCCTGGCTCATCTCAGCAGACTTCAGGAATGTTCTTATTTGGCATTCAAAATAGTAAGAAACTCTTTCTAATTTCTCATTTCTTAAAATGTTATTGGTTTAAATGGTCAGAGCATTATTATTATTAGAAGGAAGCAAAGCACAGTGTGGTTTTAAGAACACTGTAGTTAGAACTGGGTTCAAGTCCCAGCAATACATATATAGACTGTGTGATCTTAGACAAGTTAATTGACTGGCATGAACTTGTTTGCACATCTAAAATGGTGGTAATATTACATACTTGACAAGGGTATTTGGAAGATTAAATGTGGTAATGTATATAATTGTATGTGTTTGCCACTTTAACCTATGAACTTGAAAGGAAAATGAAGAATGACAGAAAATCTCAGCCCATTAAATTGAGTAGTTGCCAAGGAGGTAGAATCCCATCTTTAATGTTTATGAACCAAGGAAATTATATAGAATTTAAGATGATAACTGGACAAAGTTGTATTTGTATACTGCTTAGAGGAAACCAAAGGTGAATATCAGTACTTTTCACTAGAAACCTTTTAGTTTTGTGTTGAGTGAACACAATAATGACTTACCCCTAGTAACTGATACATATCTTCTTACGAGTCTTAACAGAAGGTAACTAATTAGGTAGCTTCTCTATTTTAAATGTCTTTGCAGACTGTAATCAGCTTTTAACTTCTGGACCAGCTGCATTGCCAGATCAGTTGATGGCCATAAGTCAGCCAGGCCAACCACAAAATGAGGGCCAGCAACCTGTGACAACACTTCTTTCTCAGCAAATGTCAGATAATTCTCCACTGGCATCCTCTATAAACACCAACCAAAACATTGAAAAGATTGATTTGCTTGTTTCATTGCAAAACCAAGGGAACAACTTGACTGGCTCCTTTTAACTAGATATGTAAGTTGCATTTTGACTTCTTCCTTATTGAAAAGGATCAATGAATTTTATTATTTCTCAGCAGATTTGGGTTAAGTAAATAACATTGTTAGATTCTAATTTTTTTAATGTGTTGTTCTCAAAAGATGTTACTTTTTTACTTTGAATAAGTTACTCGATAAGTGATAGCTTAAGGTCATATTGTTAATACTGGGCATTCCTCTGGCTCTAATCTTGTTTGCCTTGGAATGACAGAAATCTGATATGTATTACATATTAGATATAATAATGTCTCGTTTCTCCTTTCCTCAAGAAATATAAATATTGAGTCAGAAAACTCTGTGGAGGTATAAATATGGTAAAGTCTCATTTCTAGTACTGTAATATACTTTGGGATCAGTCAGGGTAACAGGAACTTTATAAATGCTTTCCCTCCCTAGTGAATTATTTTAAATATCTTCTTTTTTTAGAAATTCCATGAAGAAAATCCTGATTCCAAGATGTCCTGAGATATTATGATTCCATGAGGATTATTGAACTGTTACTTTAAAAACAAAATGAAATATGAAAAACTGTGATTGAGTAAATGGATAGATTTTACTCTGGCTGCAAAAGAGCACACCTATGCTGCCTGTTGCAGTGATTATCCACCATTGTTAACCTGTTCATATTTTATATTCCTAATAACAATGATGACTGAGAATCAATATTTGAGTTTCCAGCTGACAGAATTAATTGTTGCTATTTTCCTAGGCATTATTTCTTTTAAAATACAGTTTAAATTTAAGAGTTGGACTGCTCAGTTATTGTTGCTATTAGAAAATAGTTTATATTGTCATGTTTACTTTTGTTCTTCATTATTTTCTTTCCTGCATTGTTTTAGTCAAATAATAGCTTTTGAAAAAGGAAAATTCAAATAGTAACTAAGGCTGTGATTTTTCAATATAAAAAGCACAGCTGTTGGCCAAAGTGAAGGAATCCTTTTTCAGTTTTTATGGAAAAACTGGAGAGGTAACATTCTGACAAGAAAGCTGTATTAAGAGCTCTACACAGATAAGAGGCTTCTTTATCACAAAGGCAGACAACACAACTGGGAACAGCTGGAATGCTATTGATTTTATTTTTCAGATTGTTGTTAAATCTCTATTTCTGGTAAGGGGTAAAGGGTTCAGCCATAACTGCATAGAAAAAATAATTATCTTGCTCTATAAAAAATGAAGGGGATGATGTTATGGTAAATTATGTTCTGATATCCTCCTGCAGTAGTTTAAACTGACATTGCAATTTAAGTCTGTTTTCTTCTTAACCCAGTCTTGGTTTGGTTGTTCCCATTTTATATTCATCTATATCATTCCCCCCTTTTTCACTTTATTTTAAACAATTGGTAATATATTTCTAGCTTTGTGACTCTGTAGCAACTTAAAGGAAAAGGCCACTTTGATCTGGGGTAACCCAGCAAGTCCTGTAGCACAGGTGGGGAGTACCTTTTCAGGAATGAGGAGAGCTGATTCCTGAGAAACAGGAAACAATGCATTTTCCCCCATGAACGGTGCTGTTCTGAAGTCTTCAAAAATTTCCCTCTGATAGGAAACAGTGTAACTTTTAATTTTAAAAAGGCAGAGTAAAATTTCTTGAAACGTCACTTGTCCCTGAGCTGCAGTGAGTATAATTCACTTGTCACTTCAGTGCTTTACAGTTTGAAGTGGTCACTTATCTGATGGTTCCCACAAGCCTTAGGCTTTACAGGGTCATGTAATTGACTTAAAATGAAGAATTAACTTGTGTTACATTTAAAGAGAGCAAAATAACACACTCCAGAACATGCAGTTATAGCATTAATTATACAGTTTTGGGTGTTCTCACCACCCATGAGATGCCTGCTTCTCACTACAACCTGTTGTCTGGACACATGCTTATGTCTAATTTTTCTTTTGGCATGTAGAAAGCTGTTAATACAGTTCAAGGCCAAATTGTGTGTGGCTTCTATATGTAGATAAGATGTTTTGGTATTCTTGTCAGTTTCGTTTTGTTTTTTTTTTAAGTACACAAAAAATAGCCTGTTAATTGTTTGTTGAAGGCTACTTTTTTCTGCTTGGTTTTTTTTTTTCCCCTATCCTATACATTTAGTTAAACTTAGTGGAATTGTGGTCTTGGTTTTGTTTATACAGCCAGATTTTTCTCCCCTTTTTGTAATGATCTTCCTTGGTTCTTTGTGCTCTTCTTCTGATTTGTTTTTTCTCTTGTTCTCATATATTCTTCCCTCTACCCCCAACCTTTCTTTCTCTCTCTGATTGAGAGGCATTGAATTACGTTTTCAGTAGTACAGGCTTCTTGCCGATATGAAGGGAACTTTTCAGAAAGAGACCCACTCCGGGTCATTTAATTTTGAATACAGTTTTCAATCGTTCAAGTTTTGGATGGTTTATATCTAATGTGTGTTTCATTTTTTTGGAAAGCTATATTTTGTATTTAGGAAATGGTATACTATTTTGCTATTTGTACTGAGTGAGTACATTGGCATAAATATAGAAATTTATATATATACATATATATAAACTATTCTTTTTTTGCCACACATTTTTGTGGTAAATTTGTGAGTTTGTCTGATGTTCTACCACAACGTGGCGTCTGATAACAGTGGGGGGCGGGGGGAATTTGTTATGTCTTTATTGAGTATTTAAGTATCTTATGAAACAAATGACCTGTTCATCTGTGGCCATTCCATCAGGCAATTCCTTGATGTTCTTAGTGGGCTAAAGGCAGCTTACTGTGTGTTTGCTGGAACTTTCACTCAGCAAAATGTTCGAGTATGGAAACCCATCTAGGCAGTTGTGTCAAATGGTGTTTCACGAGAATGAGCCATTCAGCCTTTGCTCACTATATATTTAATATTTTATTATTGTTATTGTTATTATTATTAATTGGCTTTCTGTGTTCTATGCTTTTTATTTATAAAGACACTAAAAAAATGTTTGTAATTTTAATAACATTTTCCCCATCTTGTAATATTCAGAGCTACTTTATATATTCTCTGAACTGAAAACATTTTCCACAATATATCTCTTCTCTCCCCACCCCTATTGAGAAAAAATACCCAATATAGTTCAGGTTATGAGAAAGAACAGCCACACAAATCCAGTGCTTCAGTTTTAAAATGTAAAGCTCCAACTGCAGAGGGTTGACAAATGTCAGAGAGCTTACCCAGCAGGTATAAAATTAAGAAGTAGAAATAAAATACTGTAAGTTTATTTCTGAGTTTTTTTAATTTTGTTCTAAGAGATTATACAGGAGACTTGGGACGTCTATTTGTTCACCAAGTTCTAATTAGAATGTTAACATTGCTCAACGGATGAAGTGGTGGCAAGAAGACTGGCTGTGTGCTGACTTCTGTTCTGTTAATTAGCAAGAGGTTTATCATTGTAAAATGCTGATTGCCAATGCTGTCACCAGGGACCAATTTTCTGTTTTTTAATGTCTAAGTTTAGAACAGAACATACACCTGAACTCTAATGGTTTGATTGAACAGAGGCAGAAAACCCAATTTTTATTTTCATAAATTTTGTGGTTATTTATACAAGGGTTGTGCTATGCTACCATATTCTTATTCAATGATGATGTTATTTTTTTTTTAACATTGTTAAATATTTCTTACCCCTAAAGGTCAATGTTAAGTACATCATTCTGAATATACAATTTGGTTACAAAAGTATTTATTTTCTTATTGAAGAGTTAGATTAGTGGTTGATACTTGTGCTAATAATGCAGTTTTCAGATTACTGTTACAAGTTATAGCTACATATAGGAGAGAACTCTGGGAGCCAGCAAAGGCCTCAGAAACAACAATTTATTAGATTTATTTATGGCAGAAGGTCCTAAATAAGTTACAAACCACATTTTATTCCTTTGTATTGTTACATTCAATTGTTCTTGCTTTTTAGCAACTCATATTAATTCTTGGAGCTTATCTCTGTGTCTGTGTGAGTGTTTGTGTGTGTTTTATTTCTTACTGTCATTCCATTATATATCCACATCAAAATGGGATAAGATAATTAGAAGTCATATTTTGCTTCTGAGCTTTATCATGTTACCTTTGTAATTAGAATCATGTTGTTATTTGGCCAATGCAGATCTGTTTTCACCAGTCTCCCTAGAATAGGAGTTTAGAGGGCTTTGTTTACTATAGAAGCAGTATTAATGAGAGACCCTCCTTCCTTTTTTTCCTCCTTTCTGTCTTTCTTTTTTCTTTATTGTAATACTGTATATTCTATAGTTGGGAATTTCACTATAGTGCATTTCTGGCCCGTCAGAACCTCATTGAATCTTTCTAGGGGAAATAGTAAATAGTGTCCAAGGAAATGAGAAAGTAGTTATATCTGAGTCCCTCTAGAGCAATGGTTCTCAACCTTCCTAATGCTGCGACCCTTTAATACAGTTCTTCATGTTGTGGTGACCCCCAACCATAAAATTATTTTTGTTGCCACTTCATAACTGTAATTTTGCTACTGTTAAGTCTTAGGCAACCCCTGTGAAAGGGTCGTTCAACCCCCAAAGGGGTCGCGACCCCACCCACAGGTTGAGAACTGCTGCTCTAGAACTAAGATGATAATTACTTTTGACTATTTAAGTCATTACAGATGCTTGTTTTGAAAAAGTGAACTCTGTTTAGTCGCATCAGTAATTAAAGAACAGAATTAATTGTTTTAATAATCAAAGTCTCAAATTTAACATGGTTTAAAAATATTCACCAGCAGTAACTTGAGAAATTGTCATCTTTCTGGTGAAATTTTCTGTTCCTAATATCTATTTCCTAGTTTATTTTTTTAATCAATTGAAAATTATATAAGACCTGTGAGCTTGACTCAGCTTCATGACACCAGGCTTTGTCCCTAACCAAGACAACCATGTTGTAGCTGCATGCCTTTGGTTAGATAGAGGGAGGGACTTAATGAAAGAGAGAGACTAACTAGTTCAGCAGCTTTATTAGAATAATAGTTCAGAGAATATTCCCTAGTAAGTTGTTTAGTAAAATCTAATAACATATAAAAAGAGGTTTTCTCCTCTGCTTATTTGTATCAGTAGAGCTAAATTGTGGAATAATGTTCATAATGTAGTAAATATCAAAATAATACCTACAGTGTCATTTGTGAATTGTCTTAGGGCTCTAATTTTTTAATTCTCCATTGATTTTCATGACAGTCTAGCCTCACTTAGTAATAAAATTGTATTTTTACTCTACTTTCTCTTTCAGGAAAAAATTTTAAATTACTATTTTGTATTTAGATTAAATGGGAAAGTGCCTTTACCATGATAGTGCCCCTTTTTTGTAATTTCCTTTTTCTCTATTGCCAAAAACACAAATTATTTTACTAGGTCCCAACATTCAACTTTTCCATTTAGTCATTTCTTTTCTCCATTTCTTTCTTTTCATTTTGAAGATCTAATTGGCTTTATTAAGCAATTCATGAATCAGGCAGCATCGCATCTAGCAACTAGAAGGCACTCCAAGGAGCTGTGCAAAATGGAAGGTTTTCTAGCTCTATTTCTTAATCATCATAGGAACAACTTCATAAGTATCTAACTCCCTTTGGCATAAAAGTAACAGAAAAGATACATGATCAGAATTGTTCCTTTGAGTGAGGGTAAGTAAAAGATTACAGAATAATACTGTTTAGGCGTTACATAAATTAAATTTGTCTTTATCTCAACCAACCTGAATACTAATGAAAATTTTACTACCTGTGAGACTCCATGCAACAAATCTATATAAGTGTGTTTAAAGCATCTTCTATAATCTTAATTAGATGAATTAAAATAAATCACAAACACATAATTTATTTGTTTTTTAAATATTTGTATTGATTTTTAGAGAGAGAAGAAGGGAAAGGGAGAGAGAAAGAGAAACATTGATGTGAAAGTTGATCAACTGCCTTCCTACACCCCCTACTGGGGATGGAGCCCAAAGCCAGGGCATGTACCCTAACTGGGAATTGAACCAGGAACCTTTTTGGTGCACAGTAACATGCCCAACCAACTGAGCCACACCAGCCAGGGCACAGACACATAGTTTAAATAAAACCTGGTAATGTCAGTTTTTCTAACTAGACAGGGCCAAGTAATTAATTATAGTGCACTTCTTGCTCACCAGAACCTCAGTAATCTACCTATGAAAAATAGTATTAAAAGAAAATGAAGTTATATTTGAGTCCCTCCAGAACTAAGATAATTCCTTTCAACCAGATACAGTTGAATTGAGTGTCCCTCTGGTTTTCATTAATTTTGCCTATGTTCCAGCTCCTTAACATGGTAGTGGTGCTTGAAGAAAGGACCCTCAACAACAGGTCAGGATAGAAGTAGCTTTGGGATGAGCAGTTTTCTTCTATGTGAGTATTTCCGTGGTTGTTAGTGACACTGAAACTGCAAACATTTATGCAATATTCGAAATACCCTATTGATATTATGCACTTTAATCATTCCAAAGAAGTCATGAATACTGTATAGTGATGATTCCTTCTTAATAAATACATCTTAACTGTTTAGAATATTTATGTCCCATTTTATTTTGGATAGCAACTTGGTATAAGTGTTGTGTGAATATTTTCTAAAATGACTGTAGTAGGACTTAGACAGTACTTGACTTTGAAAAGTAATTGACTATAAGGGGGTATGATTACACTTCAGGAAATCGTTTTAGAAACATTAACATGATCAGGTTGCTAATCTACAGCCCTCTTCCTATATATTTTGTGTCATGTACATAAGAACATTATAGTACATAGTAATATATACACACACACACACACACGTATATGTATATAGTGTGTGTGTATGTGTGTGTAAACCAGTGGTTCTCAAAATATGGTCCTTAGCCTACCAGCCAACATCACTATCACCTGGGAACTAGTTAGAAATGCAAATTCTTGAGACCTATCCTGGACACACTGAATCAGAAACTCTGGAGTGAGGCTCAGCAGTCTGTGTTTTAACACCCTCCAGGTTATTCTGATGCACACATAAAGTTTGAGAACCACTGGTGTGAAAACTACAGTAAGATCTAGAAGGTGTTTTCTCCCCTATATTATACATCGTTCTCTATGTAAATTCAGCTTAAGCTGCTTATTCATAACCTTTTATTGGCCATGATAATTTATTCTTCATACTGCCTATAGTATATTTTATATAAATATATACAATTAGTCTAGTTATTGATAATTCAGTTGACTTAGTTTGGCATATTTCTACCACTTACTAAAAAGTTTACATTAAGTGACTGATTTAAGGATATAGGTGCAATATTCTATATTTCTTTTCATTGTTATAACATTTAAGTAGCTAATATAATTGAGAGGTGCTAAATTCTTCTGTTATTCATTAAATGGGTACATTGTGGGCAGTGATAATACAAGCTTTTTTTTTTTTTTCATTGCCTCTTTACCACCAGACAACAAATTTGGTCTGGCTAGGCCAGCTCTCAGAACAAAATTGTCATTCCTATATTTATATTTGTATCTGAGATATTAAAAAAAGATGGCTGGTCATATCAACAAAGCACCTTATTTAATTTTTTTAATACATGAAACTTCTTTAAAAGTAGCTTGCTTTGTATAAGAACTGCTGCAGTAGAGATATAACTATCCTTGGAACTTATGCTTCAGACAAGAGTTACTAAAATAAATATTAAACAAGACAGTAATGCATTATATAATTTGGCATGATGGTCAATATAAACTAACCTCAAGTAAATTTATTCATTCATTTTAATCTTCCTGTGTAATTTAATACCTCTGTAGTTGTTCTAATTTTCTTCCCACTGTTTACAAATCACCAGTTAACTCATGAAAGTAAAATGCACATTTCAAAATAAAAATAATTATATACTCTATAAAAATCACCACTGCTTAATACTAGCAGTGGAACTGTAAGTGGCTTACTCTACAAACTATGGTGCTGGCAAATACATAGGCAAACTGTTGGGAGATGCTCTAGCTACATTCCTTCTTTCTTGTTCCCTCTCCTCTCTTCCCCACTTGATTGCTTAATATATTCCTGTACCCAAAGCATTCTACCACAATTCTGTTTGACTTTAACTTGTAATGTCTCCTTTGAAAGCCCCTTGTTTAAGCCTCATATCACTCCTGTTCTTTTTTTTTCCCCCAGAAGTAATTTGCCTGGTTTGAATAGTTCATAGGGATCACTTATTATTTTAGCTAATGAACTCAGGACAACACACACACACACACACACACACACACACACACCATCTGATGTTTGAGAGTGGGTTTGGAATCAGACTAATGTGTCCAATAAAGAGCTTTCCTACACTGAAGTGTGTATGACTTTAGGGACTACAAATTGATTCCAATGACAGTCAGCTGATTTTTTTTTCATCTAATGAATGTGTCTTTTCACTTTATTCCCCTTACTTATAATTGATAAGCTCCAAGTAGTTGCTAATTTTTTTGACAACTTTTACTTAGTCTTTTTAATAAAATATGACAAGTATTTTATTAATCTATTTTCAAGTGGTTTAGCTACTATTCTGCCATTTAAATTTTATTTTGTTTGCTTGAGCACACTGATCAACCACTGAACTGCCTTCTTCCATTGTCCTGCAATGACTAAGGGTTACATTTGTGTGTATATGGCTTTCATAGTTGGGGTTGCAGAGCACTGACACCAGATATTTTCAGTTTGTTCTCTGGGGGAATTTCATTTGCATCTATGTTTTTAGCTATCTGTGATAACTTGTTAAATATTAAAAAGATATTTTGCTTCTATTGGAACATTTGTATACTCGCAACTATATTTCTGTAAACAGCTGCAGTCAAAAATAAAAAATGGAAAGTTTTCATTTTGCAGTGGATAACTGTCTTTTTTTCCTCAAACCTTGTGGATGAAGTCATATCCATGATGGTCATTTTTGAGCAACATGAATATGTGGCTGAAATGGTAAAATCATCAGGAAAAGGTATGAAATATAAAAATATTTCCAAGTAGTTATTTTGTGCATACTGTTTTGCTAGACAGTGTACAAAGTGCTTAGTGGGACAGAATTTTGTATTTGATTTACTTAGTTTAAATGTTCCATGCTTAGTGAAAAAATAGTACATACACATAATAGCAAATCATGTACCATGAAGGTACATTTGATGAACACCATGTCTCCCTAGCCCTCAGTCCCACTTCCAGAGGCAATCTCTTTTTAATTCTTTTGGCAGTTATTTCCACATGCATAAATTAGTGTTTATCAGAATGTAATATATAATAACATATCACTAGTGGTACTCAAAATGATTTTAGGTTGTATATGGGAAACATTATTTTTAAACATAGTATATGTGTTTTAATGTGCATTAGAAAAAATACAATGTACATCTATTAGACTATGAAGAGATATTAGTCAAATTAAAGAAAATATTAAACCCTGGCCAGTGTGGTTCAGTTGGTTGAGTGCCATCCCATGTACCTAGAGGTCACTGGTTCTGTTCCAGTCAGGACACATGCCCAGGTTTCAGGTTCAATCCCCAATAGGGGGAGCATGCAGGAGGCAGCTGATCGATACCTGTTTGTCCCTCTCTCTCTTCCCCTTCCTCTTTGAAATCAATCAAAACATATTTTTTAAAAATTAAATACTAATACAAATGGATACATGGATATCATGACTATGTAAAAAATAATGTCTTAGAAGTACTACTTTAGACAGTATACATATACCTTCTTATCAAATATAGATGGTGTCTATTGATTCTGTGAATTTCCTTTATTGATTTTAGAGAGGAAGGAAGAGGAAACATCAAAGTGAGAGAGAAACATTGCTCAGTTTTCTCCTGTATGCGCCCCAACTGGAGGTCGAACCCACAACCTAGGTGTGTGCCCTGACGGAGAATCAAACCCACAACCTTTTTGGTGTACAGGATGACGCTCCAACCAACTGAGCCACCCAGCAAAGGAGAAAATGACTGAACTTTTAACATATCCAAATGTATCTAAATGAGTTGTCACTTTAGATTAAATTAATTATATATATTAAATACAAGGTTGCCAGTGTTCAACTATGTTTAAAAGTTGTCTTCTTTTGGCATTTATTGACTTAAACAGCACTAGAAAGGAGTAATAATCAAATGAAATTTAATAACTATAAATGTCAAAAATACATTGGTCCAGAAACACAGCACATGTGGGCAAAAGACTGCTCTGAAGATAAGACTACAGGTGGCTGCCAGAAAAACTAATGGAATCCTGGTTTATATAATTCAAGTTACAGTATCCAGAGCAAGGGAAGTAGTTGTCCTGCTTTACTCCAGGCTGGGAAGAGTACTGCTCTGTCATCTTGTAAGGAGCGGATTCCCAGAGCCATATAATCAGACCTATAAGAACTGAAACATCATTTATCCCTGGATCCAGACACAACAGGAACTCTGGAAGTATAAAAGCAGCTACAGTTTCTCAACAGCGACACTTAATGGTCTTGTTCTCAGAAAGAGGTATTGATTGCTACTCTTTTTTTTTTTTTTTTTTTTTTTTTTAATCCTCACCCGAGGACATTTTTCCATTTTTTGTTCAGGTAGAGTGGGAGGGAGAGAGAGGAACAGAGAGAGAGAGAGAAACATCGACGTGAAAGGAACACATCGAGTGGCTGCCACCCGCACAACCGACCAGGGCCGGGGACAAACTGCAACCGAGGTACATGCCCTTAGCAGGAACCGAATCCGGGTCTCTCAGGACCGCAGGTCGACGCTCTATCCGCTGAGCCAAACCGGCCAGGGCTTGATTGCTACTCTTATGCTGTATTTCATGGTGCCATACTTGCTTTGCGGGGTGGAGTTTTGGCTATACCTACTATTTAACCTCTCCATTCCTCAATTTCTTATCTATAAAGAGGAAACAAAAATAGGACCCTCCTCTTCAGAGTAAATTAATCCATGTAAAATTACTTAGTTCCTAGCACACATAAATGCCTAATAAGTGTTACTTTGCATTAGTATTACTAGTTCTGTTGTTACTCTGCTGTCTCTTGTGTACTTTTGCTTTTTCAGAGACATGTTCCTTTAATTATCCTTTCTCCAACATAAAACTTTTTCTATCAGTCATTCCTACTGGCACATAAATGTCCCTTATCTCTTAAAAAAATCAAATAAATAATTCCTTTGACCACACATCTGCCTACACAGTTTCCACTTTCCTTCCAGTCTTATCAAAACCAGTGGCCTCCAAATGACCATATCCAAAGGTCAATTCTCAAGCCTCTCTTACTTGGCTTAGCAGCAATATTTGACACACCTGATCACTCCCTCCTTGAAACACTTTCTTCACTTGGCTTTCAGGACACCATACTTTTTCTCCTTCACTGGCCACTCCTTTTCATTCTCATCTTCTTGACCTCCTAACATTTGAGAGCCCTAGGTGACCTCATCCAGTCTCACTGCTTTATATATTACCTATATGTTGAAGATGCCCAAATATGTATCCTTAGCCGTAATTTTCCCCTTAACTCTAGATTCCTGTTGTCCAACTGCTACTTGACAGCTTCACTTGGCTGTCTTTTGGTTTTTGTTTTGTTTTTTAAATCCTTACCAGAAGATACTTTTTCATTTATTTTCAGACAGAATGGGAGGGGAGCAAGAAAGAGAAACATCAATGCGAAAGAGATACATTAACTGGTGTTGCTTCCCGTGCAGTCCTGACCAG
Source organism: Molossus molossus (assembly GCF_014108415.1). Lineage (NCBI taxonomy): Eukaryota > Metazoa > Chordata > Mammalia > Chiroptera > Molossidae > Molossus > Molossus molossus. Next base: position 35,091,648 of record NW_023425357.1, on the reverse strand, counting down.
GGCCAGGGACCCAACCGCAACTGAGGTATGTGCCCTTAACCAGAATCAACACTCTTAACTGCTGAGCCAAACTGGCCAGGGCCTTTTTTTAAAATATATTTTTATTTATTTTTTTAGAGAGAGAGAAACATCAATGTGAGAGAAAAACATTAATTGGTTGCCTCCTGCACACCCCCTACTGGGGATGGAGCCTGTAACCTGGGCATGTGCCCTGACCAAGAATCAAACTGGGACCTCTCAATCCATGGGATAACGCTCAATCCACTGAGCCACACTGGCCGGGCTCACTTGGCTGTCTTAATAGATGTCAAACATAAACTGTCTGAAGTCAGATTTTGATTCCACTCTTCCCACCCCTGACTCCTGCCCCTGATACTCTTTCCAGATTCTTCCTCAACTTAGATGGAATATCCATTCTTCCAAATACTTAGGTCAAAATACCATTAAAGTGTTTTTTTTTTTAATCTAACCTAGATTCAATCCATCATTATATCCTGTTACTCCCATCTTTGAAATATATACAGAATCCAACCACTTCTCAATACATTTATTGCTGTTACCTTGGTCCCAAAACATATTTAGATTGTAACAACAGCTTCCCCATTTCCCTGCTTCCATCATTGCCCTTATACTTGATTCCTCACATACCAGCCAGAATTAAACATAAATCAGATTATGTTGCACCTCTGCCCAAAACCCTCCAGTGACTTCCTATCTTTCCATTCTTATAGTGCTCATAAGGCCCTATGTGATCTGATCGAGGCTATGTGTCTGACTCAGCCTTCTCTTCCTTTCTCTGCTTTAGTAACTTCCTTTCTCACCCTCAGACAAAGCATGTTCCTGCTTCAGGGTTTGCACCCACACATCACTCCTGCCTGGAGTGCTCTTCCTTGAGATATCCACATCTCACTCTCTCACTTTATTGGGTCTTTGCTCAAATGGAGCCTCATTGGAGAGGTCTTTCTTGATTACCTTGTATAAAACAAGACTTTTTTTTTATCCTCACCTGAAGATATTTTTGCATTTATCTTGAGATATAGCGGGAGGGAGAGAGGGAGGAAGGGAGAGAGAAATATTGACGTGAGAGAGACACATCGACTGGTCGCCACCCACATGACCCCAACTGGGGCTGGGGACAAATCACAACCAAGGTATGTGCCCTTAGTGTGAACCGAACCCCGGCCTCTCTGGTCCAATCCCTGAGCCAAACCAGCCAGGGCTAAAACAAGACTCTTGTATCCTATCACTAACCCTCCTCTGCTTTTTCTTTCTAGCATTTATCACCACTTGACATATTTGTTCATCTCATTCTTCACTAGAATGCAAACTCCATGAGGGTAGGCACTTTGCTGCATTTCCAATATCTAGAGGAGTGCCAAGTCCACTGATTGGATAAATCTAAATCAGGCAAATCAGAATAACTACTGCCCCTTGGCATCTATTTATTTACTGCATTTTTTGTCTTGATTTCTACACCGTTCTCTTTAAAAGTCCTTTAAATTCCCTGAAAGGATCTTAATCTATTCCGTTATCATTCGGTATGAAGCAGCCCTAATGGGCAGACTCCCAAGCCAAGTCACTGTATCGGCACTGGCCATGATTTATTACTAAATCTACTCACCCCACCTTCCCCAGTAGGTTCCACTTTTGCATGAATGCTCTGTCTCTGACTTCACTGAAACCAAAGAGTGTTGGTTTGTTTTGCAGAAATGGAGTTGATTTCATTTGGAACTTTTAAAACTTACACAAAATTGCAGTGAGGATAAAGGCAAAAGAAAACATTTTTAAACTGAAGCACCAAGCAAGCCATTTGTCATTGTGGGTATTGTAAAAGGAAAAAATACCCAGTGACTGTAGGCATCTGGCAACTGAGGTTCTCCAGCCTGATGCCATCATTTCCTTGGCAGGTATGAAGCTACTTACTCCCAGTTCAGGCAACCTTGCTTTGCATCATTTGTTGTTTTCTTCCAGTGCACCACAAGAGGGCAGTCTTTCGTCATATTCTACTTGAATTACTCCAATTATATGGAGTTGCACTTAATTTCAATGTGAAATTAGAATATTGTGCCAGAATTGTTCACCAAAGTAAATGAAACTGTAGGCTTACAATTTTATCCCAAAAGTCATGGGACCAAAATACATCCTTAAAAGGAAAGTCATCAGTTTAGCAATGACACAGGACAAACCTTTCCAGATGGTTACTGTATATAGATCAGAAATAAAGCAGTATTTGTGGAATTGGAGTACTTGCAGCCACTATAGAAAACAGTGAGGTGTTTCCTCAAAAAATTTAAAATGGAATTGCCATTTGACCCACTGATTCCACTTCTAGTAATATATCCTATGAAGCCTGAAACACCCATCAGAAAGAATATATGCACCCCTATGTTCATAGCAGCGCTAGTTACAGTAGCTAAGATCTGGAAACAACCCAGGTGTCCATCAGTAGATGAGTGGATAAAAAAGCTGTGGTACTTTTACACAATGGAATATTATGCAGCTGTAAGAAAGATCTCTCACCCTATGAGATGACATGGAGGGGGCTGGAGAGTATTATGCTGAGTGAAATAATCCAGTCAGAGAAAGACATGATCTCACTTATTCATGGAATATCATGAACAAAATAACCTGTTGATCAAAATAAATCCAGAGACATGGAAGTAGGGAACAGACTGACAAACCTCAGAGGGAAGGGGTAGAGGGGTTGGGAAGAGATAAACCCAACATATACGCATAACCAATGGACACAGACAATAGTATGGGGAAAGCAGGAGGGGGGTGGGAGTGGGGAGGAGGGGGGGTCAATGGGGAGGAAAGAAGGGAACATCTGTAATTCTTTCAACAATAAAGTTTGTTTTTTGTTTTTGTTTTTCTTAGCAGCCCTGGCTGGTTTGGCTCAGTGGTTAGAGCGTCAGCTTGTGGTCCAGAGAGACCCAGATTCGGTTCCCGCTAAGGGCATGTACCTCGGTTGCAGTTTGTCCCCGGCCCTGGTTGGGTTGTACGGGTGGCAACCACTCGATGTGTCTCTTTCATGTCGATGTTTTTCTCTCTCTCTCCCCCTCCCACTCTTTCTGAACAAAAAATGGAAAAATGTCCTTGGGTGAGGATAAAAAAAATTTTTTTTTAATAAAAAAGATTCCTTTGACTAAAAAAAAGAATTGGGGTATTATTTCCTGTCTTGAATTCTTTCATTGTAGCAAATTGTAGTATATAGATGTGTTGTTTTATTTCTGCAGACATTAAATTAGAAGATTAAAGTAAAGGAGACTTTTATTAGCTTTTCATTTCAAGGTATTTGTATGCAAACAAGAGAAGTTAAAGGAAGAGTAACACTCATATTAGGTGTATCAGTCACTATGCAGTAGTTAAACCCAATGTATATCACAAACAGGCATCGATTAACTACTCAACAACTCCCTTAGGTCTGACAGATTCAGTCATTGCTTTCTCTGAGCAATTCCATTTTGCTGTATACCACAGAGGTAATTAAAAGAAAAATAGATCATTGAAGAGTTGGATGCTTTCTAGTGAGATTTAGCCCTAAAAATTTATCCCTAAAATAGGGATTAAATTGTGTACAGAGCCTTAAAGAATATTGACTAGCCTCTTTCTATACCTTTCCTTGCTTTATATTTTAAGTGGCCTCTTGAGCCTAATCAGATTTTGCCATGATAGCAATTGTAAGAATTACTTATGTTTATTAAAACTATCTAAAATGTATGAATAGTCTATTCTCTTTCCCATTAATTCCTCATGGAAAAAGAAAAACTAATCTAAAGGAAGCCTGGAAAAGAAACCTGGATTTGGCTACATTTTAGAAGGAAATCAAATCTTGTGAATCTTATTCTCTGGCTTTGACCTGGTTGTCAGTTGGGATGGATTTGCCCAAGTGATGGCCCACAGAGAGGCCAAACTTCTTGTTTTTTTGCTCTTCCTGGATTTCCTTTTTCATTAAGAATCCTGCCTGGAAGTTTAGGTCAAAGAAACTACTTGGAGCAAAATATAGTGGAGTCTCATCCCAAATATCCTCCAGGCGTTTCTTCCATCCTTCCAGGATCTGAAGTCGGGCATCCGCAGGAATGTGCCCAATGCTATATGTCAGTTGAGGTTCTAAGACCTGGAAGCCACAGAAATGCAGAGTGCCACTCTGGGGATACACAAAGCACAAAGAAGAGTCATGTACAAACAGCTTGTACCATATACAAACCACAAAGGTTAATCTGGGCTTTCCAATAAGATACTCTGACATGGAGCCTTGAGGCACCCTTGAGAATCAGTTCAGAGCTGTATTCTCTCACCTTCTGCTCTCCATACCTAGCTATTACCTATTTTAGCCTACTCAGCTGTGCTTTTTATATGAATAAAACCTTGAAACTGTGCCAGCCTGGGATCCTCTGCCAGAAGTTCTGTTCCATAAGGGAGAGTTGCAGCTGCTTAGCAGCCAAGTCTTGCCTGCTTTTCCCTGCCTCTCCATAGAACTAGATGTGTCTTAACAAATGGTGCTTATCATTTATTCTCCAATAATAATATTAATTCTCCAATATTATAAGTGGCCACCTCATTTGCTCTTCTCTCCATCCCTCTTCCTTAGAAGAGATTATTGTCAGAGTCCAGTGACAACCAAAAAACATACGTCAGACCTAAGTTTTATTCGCTGAACTAAAGCATTTCTTAAATTTGGGGTGGGAGAGGCTCTAATAGTCTGTGAGATTGTAGCAGCAACTTGGAGAAGGACAGGAAGATTGGAGAGAGAGGTCATTCATCTGGAGAGAATTAGACCATGAGGCTGTACAAAACTAGGGCTTATCTGAACTAGTCCTCGGGGAGTGGTGTGTGGTCATGTGCACACACGGGTTATTTACGCACAGGGGCCTGGGAAGAGGTAAGTCTTGAAGCTCCCTGTAGTTCTGAATCACTATGCTTTCACCTCAGGTCTGTTTTCAGTTGTTATTTTGAGGATTTGGACTCCATAGAAAGCTCAATTAATTAATCCCCCTTAAGGTTCACTGAAAATGAGGTACCTGAATTGGCCAGAGAATGATATTCATGTCCCCGTGGACACCCTGCAGAGAGTACATAGAGCCGCTGCCACCAGTGGTGATGGACAACACTGTCTTCTTCTTCTGTAAAAAAATATTTTTTAAAAAGTCATCACCCTGAACATCTCCTTGGTGACAGGAAATGAATAAAACAGCCTCAGGGGAAAGAACACACATGAACACTCAGGTACTGTTGATGTTACTTCATCTGCTGGCTCCTCTGAGCCACACAGTGTGATTCTGCAGAAGTACCAGCCTGGAAGATGGTAGCACAGACAGGTGAGCAGGGGCAAGCTAAGTATTCTATACTCTTGCGTGTGGCAAATCCCTGGAAAGTTGTTATGGAAATGCAAAATCATTGTTTACTGCAGGTGCCTAAGAGGAGTTACTTGTTTGTTTTATTCTGTCTCCCCATAGTGCTAGGCATGTATCTAAGTATGCAATCTAGAAGGCTTCAAATGTTTCTTGTATAGTATTTGGGTCTCTGAAAAATGAAGACAGACTATTTATTTTTATTATGGAAAATTTAAAAAAAAAGAAAATACCACATTTGACCCTTGAACAATGCAGGGGTTAGGGGTGCCACCCCACACACAGTCAAAATGCCACATAACTAATTTTGACTGCCCAAAAACTTTACAAATAGCCTACTTTTGACCGAAGACTTACCAATAATGTAAACAGTTGATTAACACATATTTTGTATGTTATATGTATTATATACTATATTCCTACAATAAAATGAACTAGAGAAAAGAAAATGTTATTAAGAAAACAAGGAAGAGAAAATACATTTACAGTAGTTATTGGGGGGGAAGCACCCCACATATAAAGAGGACCCATGCAGTTCAAGGGTCAACTGTATAATGATGATCCACCCAGCTTCAACTCTCAGTAGTTTGCATTCTAGTTTTATCTAATCAATCCTCTTGCCTCTTTTTACCCTGGGGTATTTTAAATTTTTTTTTTTTTAAATCCTCATCCAAGGATACTTTTACATTTATCTTCAGATAGAGCAGGAGAGAGAGAAATATCTATGTGAGAGAGACACATCGAGTGGTTGCCACCCACATGACCCTGGCCGGGGACAAACTGCAACCAAGGTATGTGCCCTTTGCAGGAACCGAACCCGGGACTCTCTGGTCCCTGGGCTGACACTCTAACCACTGAGCAAAACCGGCTAGGGTTCCCAGGGGTATTTTAAAACAAATCCTAAACAGCATGTCAAAAAGATCTATTAAAACTTAATTATGTACCTCTTCCAAAGGGACTGGAAGCCTGATCTTAGTATCTAATTGTGCTCAAAACTCTGCCTGAGGAGCAAATCTCCCCAGCATCCAGCTGTTAGAAAAAGCAGAATCATCCACCTACCCGGAAAGGTCCCTTGTCATACATGGCAGCGTACGTATAAGCAAACTCCCCAATGAGCACTCGCTCAAACCAGCCTTTCAGGATGGCAGGGACTCCAAACCACTGCAGTGGGAACTGTGGAACAAACAACAAAGAGGTCAGATCAGGGACACTCCCAGCACAGAAGGACACTTTTACATTTATCTTCAGATAGAGCAGGAGAGAGAGAAATATCTATGTGAGAGAGACACATCGAGTGGTTGCCACCCACATGACCCTGGCCGGGGACAAACTGCAACCAAGGTTCCTCACTGAGGGCGGATCTTGCTTCAGGCCTGTGTCATTCCTTCTGGAGGAGATAGTACAATTTAAAGACAAGTATCATCGCCTGGTAGGTGTGGCTCAGTGGTTGAGCATCGATCCATGCACCAAGAGGTCACAGGTTCGTTCGATTCCCGGTCAGGTTGTGGGCCAAGTCCCTCGTTGGGGGCATACAGGAGGCAGCCAATTGATGTTCTCTCATCGATGTTTCTCTCTCTCCCTCTCTCTCTCTCTCTAAAATCAATCAAGAAAAAAGTTTAAAAAAAAATAAAAAAGTATTTTTCATCAGTCAACCCGACACTCCTGTTTCTACTTTTAAGTACAGATATTGGGTAGGTCTGAAGAAGACCACATGCATATAAGATTTGTTTCTGTGAAATCACATTTGACAGCGAAGTTTAGACAGCAAGTGGTGGGGGGTGGGAGATGAGGAAAAGGATGTCGGTGGGGGAAAAAGGAGGGACAACTGTAATTTTTTCAACAATAAAGAAAAAAAAGTTTAGACAGCAAGGACTACAGACAAATGTGTGATGCCTAAATCAGTATTTTCTCAAGAGCTTGCTTTAAAGTAGGTATGGTATCAGATATATGAAGTATGTACCTTGTGCTCACAGATGTAAAATCCTATTGGTTAGAATAAACACAACTACTCAAATTTGTAAATAAATGATCAGTGTGACTAAAATTTATCGGGGAATTCCCATCAGAAATTCTTTTTTTTTAAAAATGTGTCTTAATTGATTTTTTTTAGAGAGAGAGGAAGGGAGGGAAAGATAGAAACATCAATGTGAGAGAGAAACATCTATCAGCTGCCTGCCGCACGCCCCTCAATGGGGATCGAGCCCGCAACCCGGGCATGTGTGCTGACTGGGAATCAAACCAGGACCTCCAGTCCATGGACCAATGCTCAATCCACTGGGCCACACTTGCTGGGCCCATCATAAATTCTTGTTGGGCCTTTTGTCCTGCTTCCATGTTGAAAGGCTATTATACAAAGTATACTGACTTGCCCTGGCTGGTTTGGCTCAGCGGTTGGAGCGTCAGCCTGGGGACCAGAGAGTCCTGGGTTTGGTTCCCACTAGGGGCATGTACCAAAAAAATAGAACAAAGTACACTAACTTTTCTAGAATTAGATTTTCCCTGTCATCTGTCAGGAAACTATTATAATAAATACACAAATGTTGCTAGTTTGCTGTGACAACCTGCACAGTTGTACTGAGTAAAGAAAATATATGCACTGGATAGAAGTTAAATTAAAAGACCACCAAAATTCTTTCCAATTCTAAAATATGGTAATTCTGAGATGCAGAATTGAAAGCTGCTACTGCTGCTGCCTTGGATAAGATACAGTAGACAAACTAGACCAAGAAGGCATCCTTTGTGGTTAACGGTGTGTGGCTTTGATTCATAGCCACAAGACTGGGGTAGAATAAAACTTCAAAGGTTGGATTCTTTGTATATGACTGAATAATTGCAAAAACTACAGCAGTATCACCCTTCTTGTGACATTTCCAATGTCATATCCGTCCCATGTTCAAGATCAAGAAGTTAGTTGGAATTGGTAGAGGCAGAGTTATTGAGTATGGTCTGGCATTTTCAAAACAAGATGACTGACAAGAAGCATACGCATTTCCAGTACTGACTGCTAAATGGTGAGGCAGCTTCTGGAGCAGTGGTTCTCAACCTTCCTAATGCCGCGACCCTTGAATACAGTTCCTCATGTCGTATGTGGGTGTATCTGCATGTGGGCGGACCTGCCTGGAGACGATAGAGGAGCGATGTCTCGGTTCCTAAGACCATCAGAAATATGTGTTTTCCGATGGTCTTAGGTGACTCCTGTGAAAGGGTTGTTCGACCCCCAATGGGGTCACGACCCACAGGTTGAGAACAGCTGTTCTAGAGAAAAGGCCATGGTTTGCTGCTAAAACATAGTAAGCAGGACAATGCATAGCAGCTGGGAAGCTCCAACATCAGAGAGGTCTGAATCTCTCCACAAACTAGTCAGGACGCTTACAGAGAGGAGGGGAGAAGTGCAGACTTCGCTGTGACTTCCCTGAGGAATCACTGATTGGTTCATTGTAGCATTATTTACAATAGCCAGGATATGAAAGGAACCCAAGTGTCCATCAACAAACAATGGATAAAGAAGATATGGTGTATATATATACAATGAAATATTACTTGGCCATAAAAAGTAATAAAATCTTACCATTTGCAACAACATGGATTGACCTGGAGAGTATGATGCTAAGTGAAATAAGTCAGACAGAGAAAGACAAATACCATATGATTTCACTTATATGTGGAATTTAAAGAACAAAATAAGTGAAAAAAATAAAATAGAAACAGACTCATAGTTACAAAGAACAGACTGATGGTTGCCGGAGGAGAGGGAGGTTGGGAGCTGGGTGGAAAAGGTGAAGGGGTTAGGAAGTGCCAATTGGCAGTTACAAAACAGTCATGGGGATGTAAGTACAGCACAGTGAACATAGTCAATAATATTGTAATAACTATGTATGGTGCCTCGTGGGTATTAGACTTATGAGAGGAATCACTTCATAAGTTATATAAATATGTCTGACCACTACGCTATATACTTGAAACTAATATAATATTGAATCAACTGTAATTGAAAAATCTAAATTAAAAAAATCACTAATTGAAAAAAAGATTGGCATTTCATCTTTGAAGTTGCATTCGTATTTTCAGAGTAATATACTATCTATAAATCTGTGTAACGTTGCACATTTGAAGTAATCACCTTTCTTTTTTTTTTAAATCCTCACCAGAGGACATTTTTCCATTTTTTATTCAGGTAGAGTGGGACGGAGAGAGAGGCAAAGAGAGAGAGAAAAAAACATCGACATGAAAGGGACACATCAAGTGGCTGCCACCCGCACGACCAACCAGGGCCAAGGACAAACTGCAACTGAGGTACATGCCCTTAGCGGGAACCGAACCCGGGTCTCTCTAGACCGCAGGCCAATGCTCTAACCACTGAGCCAAACCAGCCAGGGCATAATCACCTTTCTTTACAGAGAATGCAGTAACAAGGGTAAGTGATTTTTCTAAGATCACATGGCTAATTAGGTGGCAGGTCTAGGACAATAAGAATTCAAGTGTCCCAGCCTGGCCCGTGTGGCTCAGTTGGTTGGAGAGTCGTCCTGCGCACCAAAGGGTTGCAGGTTCAAACTCGGTCAGGGCATGTACGGGAGGCAACCAGTTGATGTCCACATTGATGTTTCTCTCTCTCCCTTTCCCTTCCTCTCTCTCAAATTAATAAAGACATATCCACCCTGGCCAGTTTGGCTCAGCGGTTAGAGCCTCAGCCTGCGGTCCAGAGAGACCCAGGTTCGGTTCCCGCTAAGGGCACGTACCTCAGTTGCAGTTTGTCCCTGGCCCTGGTTAGGTCGTGTGGGTGGCAGCTACTCGATGTGTCCCTTTCACATCGATGTTTTTTTCTCTCTCTCTCCCTCCCGCTCTATCTGAACAAAAATTGGAAAAATGTCCTTGGATGAGGATAAAAAATAATAATAATAATAAATAAATGTATAAAAAAATAAAGACATATCCTCAGGTGGGAATTCTAAAAAGAAAAGAATTCAAGTGTCCTGACACCACTTCTGATGTCCTTCCATACCTGAAAAATCACAAGGTCAGCAGCTTCCAGCTTCTTTTGTTCAGCCACTATATCTGGACTCAGACGGCCTTCTTTATAAGCTAGAACAGACTCGACAGGATACTGAAAGTTCTCGGGGTCCTTCAGTTTACCTGCAGAGAAGAAAAAGAGAAGCTGAGGCCATGGGGCCAAGGCCAAACCAGGGAACCCACAGGCAAGAAGTTCCACAAAGACCTAATTCAAGGCGGGAGTTGCTCCTACCTGTTATGTCCTTTCTGGAGATGACAGGATTGAAGTTCATGGCATACAGGTCTGACACAGTGACTTCCCATCCTTTCCCCTTCAAAGCCTCTACAGCAGCCTCCTTCATGGCATAGTTGAAGGATGTCCTCTCAGCATGAGCCAGTACAATCAGTGCTTTTCTGGCTATGTAGACACACACGAAGCATATGGAAAAAATTCAGTTACCAACCAGCAAAGCTTGAGCTACAGGGGAGCTGAAGGGATCTATAAGGGAAGAGGCACCTTCTTTAGATATTAGGTTATGCAATCCATCCACTGCAACCAGAAATCTTTGATCTAGCTGTCCAACTTCAGAGAATCTGTTACACAGACTGAAAGCATCAAGACATAGGAACAAGGATTGTGTACTGTGCCGTTCTTTCCATTGGCGAAAATTAGAAATAACCCAATTGTCTATTTGGTGGAACATTTAAATATATTATGGTATGTACATACTAATGCTGTTAACAAGAATGAGTTATATATACAATGATCTCATATATATATTTTGGGGGGAGGGGGTACATGCCACTAGTGGGAACTGAACCTGGGACTCTGGTCCATAAGCCGACGCTCCAACTGCTGAGCCAAACTGGCCAGGGCTCCATTATATATTTTTAACTGATAAAATGAAGTGAATGTGAATCCATTTCTATAAAAATCAAAGAAGAAACTACATATATAGGTCGATTTGCAGTATATTGGTATGAGAGAGAAAAGATGTTTATTAATAGTTTTCTTAGATAAGTAAGAGCAAAGAAGGGGTAGAGGCAGAGGGGAAATATGAACTTTTTCTTGACTATCTCTGTATCAATGAAGTTGTTGAAATAAGCATGCTTTACCTTTTTTTTTTTTTTTTATCCTCACCCGAGGACATTTTTCCATTTTTTGTTCAGGTAGAGTGGGAGGGAGAGAGAGGATCAGAGAGAGAGAGAGAGAAACATCGATGTGAAAGGAACACATCGAGTGGCTGCCACCCGCACAACCAACCAGGGCCGGGGACAAACTGCAACCGAGGTACATGCCCTTAGCGGGAACCAAACCCGGGTCTCTCAGGACCGCAGGCCGACGCTCTAACCGCTGAACCAAACCGGCCAGGGCAAGCATGCTTTACTTTTGCAATGACAGCAACTAATGGCTGCTCATGGTGTGCTCAGCACTGCTCTAAGTGTTCTGCACTCTTCTTCAATTGTCATGGTAACACTATGAAGTAGATACAATTAGTATTCCCATATTATAGATGAGAAAACTGAGGCATAGAATAGTTATGCAAGTTACTACCCAAATTTACATAGTAAATAGGGAAGCTGGAGTAATTCTAAAGTGTACAGACATAAATAAACCCATGCTGCAATGTAGAGGAGTGGGAAGGAGTGCCGGGGGCAGGACGCTCATCACCACTGGTTGTCTCTCGAGAGCCACTGCTTCATACCTTGCTGATGCTGAACAGGGGCAACTGCGGATGGAGCTGGGAGAGGGAGCATCTGCAACTGTTTTTGTCTTGTTTGAAGAAAATTAACTAGAAAGGCATATTTAAGCCTTCCGTTCTCTGCCTGCTTCTACTGTGAACCACACCTCGTATAGGCAGCTCCTGTTAGGCTAAATTCAGCCAGGTGTATGATTCAGGACCCTAAATGCCAAAAAAAAGGGCCTCCGGCCCAGCCCATGTGGCTCAGTGGCTGAGTGTCGACCCATGCACCAAGAGATCACTGGTACAATTCCCAGTCAGGGCACATACCCAGGTTGTGGGCCAAATACCCAGTGAGAGGCATGTAGAAGGCGACCAATCAATGTTCTCTCTCATGTTTCTCTCAATCATGTCTTCTGTCTCTCTCTCCCTCTTCCTTCCTCTCTAAAAATCAACACAGAAAAAAAAAAAAAAAGAGGACCTCCAAGCTTGCTCCTGGCATTTCTGACTCTATAAACTCTGTTGGTGGAATATAAGTTTGATGAAGATTTAAATGCTATGAGAGTGATTTATCTGCTTCAGAGGGCCTAGGGAAAATGGAAAGGAATTTCTGAAGCTGCCTCAACAAATTTCCACCACCTTCCTTATCAACTCTGAACACTACTGGGAGAAAGGTGAGGACATTAAGCTCTGACACGCATTTTCTTTGTGATCTATCTTTGCATTAGTCATATCAATGTTTCCTGAACACTGCTTTGTTGATTTTTATTCTCTTGGCCTACTTGTTATCAACATATACCTTATTTACTTCATACACACACACACACACACACACACATCCTCACCCGAGGATATTTTTTCCATTGATTTTTATAGAGATTGGAAGGGAGGGAGGGAGGGAGGGAAAGGGAGAGGAGGGGAGGCATGGAGAGGAAGAGAAAGAGAAACATGGATGTGAAAGAGACACATCGATTGGTTCCCTCCCACATGTGTCCCGATCCAGGGACTGAACCTGCAACTCAGGTACATGCCCAGGATCGAGAATCAAACCTGTGACCTTCGGTTCATGAGCCGACGCTCTAACCATTGCGCCACACTGGCCAGGGCTTCTTATTAATATTAACAAGCATTTACTAAGTAGTAAAATATAAAGTTGCCTCCCAGAAAATGAGAAAGTCAGGATATCTATGCCTTGCTTTCAAAGAGCTCACCATCTAGCTATAGGCATGTCTATTACCTAAAAAGAAACAAAAATAAAAATACACAAGAAATATAACTTCCCTGGCCAGAAACATAGCCTCCCTGTCCAGGTTATTCAGTTAGAGCATCACCTCATATACCCAGGTTGTGGGTCTGATCCCCATCAGGGCACATACAAGAATCAACCATTGAAAACATAAATAAGTGGAACAATAAATCAGTGTCTCCACCCCCACCCCCGTCAATGTTAAAAAAAAAAGCAGCAGCCCTGACCAGTTTGGCTCAGCAGTTAGAGTGTCAGCCCGCGGACCAGAGAGACCCTCTAAGGGTACGTACCTCAGTTGCAGTTTGTCCCCGGCCCCGGATGTGGTTACATGGGCGGCAACCAGTTGATGTGTCTCTCTCACATCGATGTTTCTCTCTCTCTCTCTTCCTCCCTTTCTCCCTCCCGCTCTATCTGAAGATAAATGCCAAAAAAAAAAAAAAAGAAGAAGGAGGCCCGGCCAGTGTGGCTCAGTGGTTGAGCATCGACCCATGTACCAAGAGGTCACCAGTTTGATTCCCCAGCAGGGCACATGCCCAGATTGTGGGCCCAATCCCCATTGGGGGCCATGCAGGAGGCGGCCAATGGATGTTCTCTCTCATCGACGTTTCTCTCCCTCTCCCTTCCTCTCTCTAAAAATCAATTTAAAAAAAAAGGATTTAGCCCTGGCTGGTTTGGCTCAGCAGTTAGAGTGTCGGCCTGTGGTCCAGAGAGACCTGGGTTCAGTTCCCGCTAGGGGTACCTCAGTTGCAGTTTGTCCCTGGCCCTGGTTGGTCGTGCAGGTGGCAGCCACTCGATGTGTACCTTTCACATCTATGTTTCTCTCTCTCTCTTCCTCTCTCTCCCTCCCACTCTATCTGAACAATGTCCTCAGGTGAGGATGAAAAAAAAAAAAGCCCTGCCCTAGCCGGTTTGGCTCAGCGGTTAGAGCGTCGGCCTGTGGTCCTGAGAGACCCGGGTTCGGTTCCCGCTAAGGGCGCGTACCTCGGTTGCAGTTTGTCCCCGGCCCTGGTCAGTCGTGCGGGTGGCAGCCACTCAATGTGTTCCTTTCACATCGATGTTTCTCTCTCTCTCTCTGTTCCTCTCTCTCCCTCCCACTCTACCTGAACAAAAAAATGGGAAAATGTCCTCGGGTGAGGATAAAAAAAAAAAAGAAAAAAAAAAAAAGGAAAGAAAGAAAAAAAAGCCCTGCCCTGGCCGGTTTGGCTCAGTAGTTAGAGTATAGGCCTGTGGACCGGAGAGTCCCGGGTTCGGTTCCCGCTAAGGGCATGTACCTCAGTTGCAGTTTGCCCCAGCCCCAGTTGGGGTTGTATGGGTGGCAACCACTCGATGCGTCTCTCTCACGTTGATGTTTCTCTCTCTCTCTTCCTCCCTCTCTCTCTCCGGCTCTATCTGAAGATAAATGCAAAAAAAAAAAGCCCTAAGAAGGTAAAATTAAAAAAAAAAAACAAAAAAAAAGGATTTAACCCTGGCCAGTTTGGCTCAGCAGTTAGAGCGTCGGCCTGCAGTCCAGAGAGACCCAGGTTCGGTTCCACTAAGGGCACATACCTAGGTTGCAGTTTGTCCCTGGCCCAGGTTGGGTCGTGCAGGAGGCAGCCACTCGATGTGTCCCTTTCACGTTGATGTTTCTCTCTTTCTCTCTTCCTCTCTCCCTCCTTCCCACTCTATCTAAAAAAAAAGAAAAGAAAAGAAAGAATTTATCCAAACAGAGGTGATTACAGAACTTATATGCAAGTATGCCTAAACAAGGACAATAATGCTGGGGGGAGGGGGATTGGGAGGAGGGTGTCAATGGGGGAAAAAGGAGAAACATCTGTAATAAAAATAAACATTTAAATAAAAAATTAAAAAAAACAAAGAGAGGTGATTACACACATACACAAATAACAGATGGCATCAGCCTGATAGGAGAGGCAAGGGACAAACTTTCACAGGGAAACTGTTTACTTTAGGGTTGGCTGATTGAATAGGAAAGGTCTTCAGAAGGAGCTACTGTTGGAACAGTCTGTGGGACAAATGGGATTATTATCAGCACCTGTACTTGAAGGTTCATTTCTGCTTGTGCGCGCCATTTTCTTATCTGATAGAAGCGACTACATCTAACACAGCTGAGTACATCTTTGTTAATGCGTCTGTCTCCCTGCACTGGTTCACTTTCAGATCTCGGTAAGGAGGTAGGCCCTCCTAAATGCCCACCCTAATTTGTGATGTCTGGTCAGGGCTCAGCCCGGGACCCTAATGCCTTCACTAAAACAATTTTAAAAACTTTTTTTTTTTTTTCCTATATTGATTTTAAAGAGAGAGAGGAATGGAGAGGGAGAGATAGAAACATAGATGAGAGAGAACATGATTGGCCGCCTCCTGCATGCCCCCCACCACTGGGGATCTGGCCCACAACCCAGGCACGTGCCCTGACCGGGAATCAAACTGGCGATCTCCTGGTGCATGGGTGGACACGCGACCATTAAGCCACACTGGCCAGGCATTCACTTCAACAATTTTGAGTTAAGAGAGAAATCTTAGGGCTGAGGCCCCACAGTCTCCTGCAGAGGAACGGGGCGGGCGGTGGGCTTGGCGGGGCACTCACCAGCCATGGCTCCCGCGGTGCGCTGATTGTGCTGGTGGCTGCTGGGCTGGAGCGTAAGGGAGGTTTTAGGAGGCTTGCCGGTGCTATCCACCGATCTGAGGCTGCTTTATATCTGGCCTGGGCTGGGTACCCTGCAAAGGCGGGGCCTAGGACCATGCAAAGGTGGAGCCGGCCACCCTGGCCCTGGGACTCTGGGCGGAGCTCGCCGGGGCTGAAGTTCCAGGAAGGAAGAGGAATCTGGGGCGTGGAGTAGGGACCCCGAGACAAGGAAGAAGGGTGCCCTGGGGGTGGGAGTGAGAGGGCCCTCGAGGGTCAGGGTGGGAGTGGGAGTGGGAGGCGTGCCCATCTGACCACTGCCCTGCAACCACCTGTAAACAAAAGAAGGAAGTTTCTGACAGGAGTCCCGCTGGGTTGAGCCCTTTGTCCCTCGCTGAGCCCTGGGAACACCGCCTCTGCAAGCTTGGCTTGAGGAGACAGTGAGCAGTGTAAGACTGCTGCTCTTTAGTGTTAGATTCGCTGAGTCACTGTGACTGGGGATTTGGATATCGAGGGCTACAGGGAACAAGTCTGAGACGCCCTGGGATACTTGCTCTGGGGATAGTGCTTTTTCTTTCTTTGTGAGGTTGGATTCTGCACTTGGAACTGTGTGTTCACGTGCCAATCCCTGCCCCTCATAATTGAGGAACTAATTGATTACTCTCCTTCCCTCCACCAGCTAGTTCAAGGCGGCCGGTGGGGCTGATGGCAGTAACAGAGAAACATTTTTTTTTTTTTTAATCCTCACCCAAGAACATTTTTGCATTTATCTTGAGATAGAGTGGGAGGAACAGAGGAAGGAAGTGAGAGAGAAATATCGATGTGAGAGACACACGCGGCCTGGCTGCCACCTACATGACCCCAACCTGGGCTTGGGACAAACTGCAACTGAGGTACATGCCCTTAGCGGGAACTGAACCCGGGTCTCTCAGTCCGCAGGCTGACGCTCTAACCGCTGAGCCAAACTGGCCAGGCCAGAGAAGCATTTAAAGACTAGCCAATACATTAAAGTTTAGTGGCTTTACATAAAGTCCTACTTAGGGCAACTGAACAGAACAGAGTAAAAAGTTAAATCTCTGCAAAGTAAAAGTTATAGTAAAGTCTTCATCCTACAGAACAGAGAGGTGATACACTGTCAAAGGTGAAGGAAAAGGAAATAGAACTTCAAAGTGTAGCCATCAGAAAAGTTACCAATGATAACAAAGAAAATTAAGAGGGAAAGGGATGTGGGGAGTACACAGTGTCCCTAGGGTGAGATAACTTAGTGGGGCAAAATTTAAGGGAGTGTCTGAAAACTCAGTAATGAAGATAACTTGACTGCAATGTTTTTAAAAATCAGTTTGCTGGAAAAAGTCATGCTGGACAAAATGTACAAATGTTTAAAAGGCAGGATTATCCCAGCTGGTGTGGCTCAGTGGTTGAGCATTGACCCATGCACCAAGAGGTTGCCAGTTCAATTCCCAGTCAGGGCACATGCCCAGGTTGTGGGCCTGATCCCAGTGGGGGGCATGCAGGAGGTAGTCAATCAATGTTTCTCTCTCCCTACCCCCTTCCTCTCTCTCTAAAAATCAATAAAGAAAAAATATTTAAAAATAAATAAATAAAGCCTTAGCCAGTTTGGCTCAGCGTTTAGAGCTTCAGCCTGCGGATCAGAGAGTCCCGGGTTCAGTTCTGCTAAGGGCATGTACCTCAGTTGCAGTTTGTCCCTGGCCCTGGATGGGGTACTGTGGGTGGCAACCAGTTGATGTGTCTCTCTCACATCGATGTTTCTCTCTCTCTCTTCCCCCCTCTCTCCCTCCCACTCTATCTGAAGATGAATGCAAAATGTCCTCGGGTGAGGATAAAAAAAATGTTTTTAAATAAATAAATATTAAATAAAAATAAAAGGCAGGATTAGGTAATAGTGCCAAGTTATGTTGAATCTCAAGCAAAATAAGAAATCAGTTAATTCTGCCCTGGCCGGTTTGGTTCAGCGGTTAGAGCGTCGGCCTGCGGTCCTGAGCGACCCGGGTTCGGTTCCCGCTAAGGGCATGTACCTCGGTTGCAGTTTGTCCCCGGCCCTGGTTGGTTGTGCGGGTGGCAGCCACTCGATGTGTTCCTTTCATATCGATGTTTTTCTCTCTCTCTCTGTTCCTCTCTCTCCCTCCCACTCTACCTGAACAAAAAATGGAAAAATGTCCTCGGGTGAGGATAAAAAAAAAAAAAAAAGAAATCAGTTAATTCTGATTCTTTGTTAAAAAACAAAATTCAGGGGACTTCCGGTCAAGATGGCGGCGTAGGTAAACGCAGTATCGTGTCCTCTGACAACCACATCCAAGTTACAACAAAACTACAGAACAACCACCATTCAAAACCACCTGAAATCAAGCTGAATGGAAGTCCTACAACTACGGAATTAAAGAAGCTGCATTGAGACTGGTAGGAGGGGCGGCGGCGCGACGGGCTGGTCCCACACCCAAGTGCGGCGGATAAAAATCAAGAGGACACCTCGGCTGGGAAGGTCCTTCCTGAGGACTGAGGGGTCCCCGTCCCACACCAGGTGCCCCGCTCAGGGTTGCAGTGCCAGGAAGAGAATCCCCATAACTTCTGGCTGGAAAAACCAGCGGGAACTGAGGCTCAGGGAAGCTGAGGCGGCTGGAGCCCCAGGCAGCTCCTTAAAGGGCCCGCACACGGACTCATCAGACTCTGTCCCTCTGAGCTTGGAGGGGAGGCAGCTCGAGGGGCACCAGAGACATACAGGGAAGAACTGAGCTGTTTGGCACTGGAGTGAGGGCTGGAGAGGGGGCTTTCTCCGGGACAAACGTGCTGTCAGAGGCCTTTGTTCCTTTGGTGAGCCCTTCCCTGGGGCGGCAGACAGCCGCCATATCTGGGACTCCAGCAACCTGGCTCACACTGGTAGCCCCGCCCTGCTGACCCCCTGAGGGCCCTCCCCGCCCCCCCCAACTTTCAGGCCCACCCAAGCTGTTGGCACTTGTTTAACCATAGGATTGGCCTGACTTGGATCCTGCTTCAGGTTTTCCTAAATATTTTCAAATGAGCAGCATCTGGTTTCAGCTAGCCCCATACCGCTCGTTAAGTAATACACAGAAACAAACACAGGGAGGCAGCCAAAATGAGGAGACAAAGAAACAGGTCCCAAATGAAAGAAAAGAACAAAACCCCAAGAAAAGAACTAAGCGAAATGGAGATAAGCAACCTAAAAGATGCTGAGTTCAAAATACCGCTTATAAGGATGCTCAATGAACTCAGAGAGGGCCTCAAGAGCATAAAAAAGGACCAGTCAGAAATGATCGATGCACAGTTAGAAACGAAGGAGGCTTTAACTGAAATAAAGAATAATTTACACAGCTTCAATAATAGAGTACGTAAATCCAAGGAGCAAAACATCGATTTGGAATATAAGGAAGCAAAAAACGCCCAATCGGAACAGCAAAAAGAAAAAAGAATCCAAAAAAATGAGGATAGTGTAAAGAGCCTCTGGGACAATCTCAAGCGTGCCAACATTCGCATCTTGGGGGTGCCAGAAGGAGAAGAGCGAGAACAAGAAATCGAAAACCTGTTTGAAACAATAATGGCAAAAAACTTTCCTAACTTGGTGAAGGAAACAGACATACAAGTCCAGGAAGCACAGAGAATCCCAAACAAGATGAACCCCAAGAGGCCCACACCAAGACACATCATCATCAAAATGCAAAAGGTTCAAGACAAAGAGAGAATCTTAAAAGCAGCAAGAGAAAGGCAGCTAGTTACCTACAAGGGAGTTCCCATAAGGCTGTCAGCTGATTTCTCAAAAGAAACTTTGCAGGCCAGAAGGGAGTGGCAAGAAATATTCAGAGTGATGGAAAGCAAGAACCTACAACCAAGATTACTCTATCCTGCAAAGCTGTCATTTAGAATCGATGGCCATATAAAGAGTTTCCCAGACAAGAAAAAGTTAAAGGAGTTCATCACCACCAAACCGTTATTATATGAAATGATGAAAGGTCTTTTTGAAGAAAAAGATAAAATATATGAACAAACAAAATGGCAATGAATACATAT
The DNA here is from genome assembly GCF_014108415.1 of Molossus molossus. Classification (NCBI taxonomy): domain Eukaryota; kingdom Metazoa; phylum Chordata; class Mammalia; order Chiroptera; family Molossidae; genus Molossus; species Molossus molossus. The sequence continues at coordinate 35,071,722 of NW_023425357.1, read as the reverse complement.
CTATCGACAATGGAATCTACAAACAAAATGAACAGATAGAATAGAAACATTCTCATAGATACAGAGAACATTTTGTTGGTTGCCAGATGGGAGGGGGTTTGAGGGAATGGGTGAAAAAGGTGAAGGGACTAAGGAGTACAAATTGGTTGCTAAACTGACAAACCTCAAAGGGAAGGGGGCTGGAGGGGTGGGAAGAAATGAACCAAAGAACTTATATGCATAACCAATGGACACAGACAATAGTGTGGGAAAAGGCGGGAGGGAGGCGGGAGTGGGGAGGAGGGAGTCAGTGGGGGAAAAAATGTGGAACATCTGTAATACATTCTACATGCAACAATAAAGATTAAAAAAAAAAAATTCAATTCAACTGAGTAAACTTTAAAGATTTTATCGGCTTTTCACAGCAACTTATGAATTAGGCAGCATCCGGGCTAGCAGCTGTAAAGGAGTTCACAGGAGCTGTAAAAAAAATGAAGGACAACCATCAAAATGGAAAGGCAACCCACTGTATGGGAGAGCATCATTGCCAATGATACATCAGATATGGTTTTAATTTCCAAAATATATAGAGTGTTCATGCAACTCAACAAAAGGAAGACAAAGAACCCAATTAAAAAATGGGCAGAGGACCTAAATAGACACCTGTCCCAAAAGGACATGCAAATGGCCAATAGACATTTGAAGAAATGCTCAACATCACTAATAATCAGAGACATGCAAATTAAAACAACAATGAGGTATCACCTCACACCCGTCAGAATGGCTGCCATTAACAAATCATCAAATAAGTGCTGGCAAGGGTGTGGAGAAAAGGGGACTCTAGTACACTGCTGGTGGGAATGCAGACTGGTGCAGCCACTATGGAAAACAGTATGGTGTTTCCTCGAAAATTAAAAAGTTGAATTGCCATCTGACCCAGTGATCCCACATCTAGGAATATACCTTAAGAAACCTGAAACACCAATCAGAAAGAATACATGTACCCCCATGTTCATAGCAGCACTATTTACAATCGCTAATTGCTGGAAACAGCCCAAGTGTCATCAACAGATGATGGATAAAAAATTTGTGGTACATATATACAACGGAATACTATGCAGCTGTAAGAAAGAAAGACCTCTTATCCTTTGAGACAACATGGAGGGACCTCAAGAGTATTGTGCTAAGTGAAATAAGTCAATCAGAGAAAGAGAAATACCTCATGATCTCACTTATTTGTGGAATATAATGAACAAGGTGGGCTGATGAACAAAATAGACCCAGAGACTAGAAAGGAGTATGATTCAGAGTGACAAACCTTAGCATAGGGGGTGGGGGTGGGGGATAGAGGAGATGAACCAAAGAACTTATATGCATGTGTGCATAACCAATGGACATAGACAACAATGCAGGGGTTTGGGGGGGAGGATGGAGAGGACGGTGTCTGGGGGGGGAGGGGAAACATCTGTAACAAAAATAAATTAATAAAAATTGGAAGAAAAGGTGAAAAAAAAAAAAAAAAGGGAAAGACTTGCCCTGGCCGGTTTGGCTCAGCTGATAGAGCGTTGGTCTACAGTCCAGAGAGACCCGGGTTTAGTTCCTGCTAAGGGCATGTACCTTGGTTGTGGTTTGTTCCCGGCCCTGATTGGGTCGTGCGGGTGGCAACCACTCAATGTGTCCCTTTCACGTCGATGTTTCTCTCTCTCTCCCTCCCACTCTATCTGAACAAAAAATGGAAAAAAAATGTCCTCGGGTGAGGATAAAAAAAAAAAAACTTTTGAGAGAATATAGCACACCAAAGAAATACTATGATAATTAACAAGCAGGGTAATTTTCAATGTTTAGAGTGCACTTTGTTATTTTTTTGTTTGTTTTTTGTGTTTTCTTTTTGGTACGTGCCCCTAGCAGGAACCGAACCCGGAACTCTCTGGTCTGCAGGCCGATGCTCCAACCGCTGAGCCAAACCGGCCAGGGCTGGAGTGCACTTTGAAGCTATGGTTCTCAAGACCCAAAACAATCAGAATTAAATAAGTTAAAGACTCCATTGAAGGAGTCACTGTTTTAATGCCAAGGGGCTTATTCAGTGACCTTCTGTAGTTGGGTCTCCCCAGAAGTGTTAGTCCAAGTGCAGCCAGTGACGTTGGCCATAGCACAAGCACCTCTTTGCTCTGCTAACAGATAATCAGGTGCTCTCCTAGTATCAACTACAACTTTGGCCAGAGAGTCTAGGGATTTTGTGGGGTAGCCATTACTTTAGCAGCAGATTTCTGCAATATTTTCTTTATTAAAAAAATTTTTTGTTGTTATTTTTTATTTATTTATTTATTTAGTTTTTTTTTTAGTCCTCACCCAAGGGCATTTTTTGATATTTTGTTCAGATAGAGTGGGAGGGAGGGAGGGAAAGAGAGAGAGAGAGAGAGAGAAACATCGATGTGAAGGGACACATTGAGTGGCTGCCACCCACACGACCCAACCAGGGCCGGGGACAAACTGCAACCGAGGTACATGCCCTTAGCGGGAACTGAACCTGGGTCTCTCTGGACCGCAAGCCAACGCTCTAACCGCTGAGCCAAACTGGCTAGGGCTGTTGTTATTTTTTAAATCATTTTTTAATTTTTCAATTATAGTTGACTGCAACATTTTCAAGAGTTAAGGACAGGCTCCTGAACATAGCCTCATTTGCACTTACTCTTAGCCAGGGATCTGCCAGAGGAAATGACTTTCGAATCATGAATGTCTCCTGGTAATTCCCATTTGAATCTCTGACTCAGGACTGGAAAGGGGACAACCAGTGAAATTTAAGTCTGTAGACCACACACGGTTTTAGTCTGCTTACCCTTGCCTTGTGTGCTTTTCCTTGTACAGAGTCTGGACGCAAGGTTCCCTGGATTTGGGATTGTTAACCATAGTCAAGGAAATGGATTCGCAAGGTTAGGGAGTCTAACAAGATAGAGAAGGAGCTGAGACTGTTCCAGAGAAACTGAGAGGATCATCAGCATTAAGGCAAATCCAACAGTTGTTTGGAAGTTGGATTACCCCACTTTGCAATGGCCTGAGACCCATGAACAATAACATTATTTTTCCAGGCAAGAGCTAGGCGAAAGAGTGGACTGATCAAAAAAAAAAAAAATCATAAAGATATGATTTAAGAATTAGGAAAAGAGGGACGGAGGAATAGAAAGAAGCATTCTTGATCCGGCATCTTGGGAAAATCAGCCTACTTTGATATTGGCTACTTCTCTTCCTAGTCAATCAGATTTTGAGGTCTCCGGTGTTTGCACAGCACCAGATGCCAGGTGAGGCCACCTTCAGTTGTGAAACATGCAGCCATCGTTCGACACCTTGTAATTTGACAGTGGTGTCACTGGTCAAGAGAACCTGGGAGGGTCTTTTCCATGAATCTCACTTTTGCAAAAGCATCAGAGTAAAACAATAAATGTAAATAAAAAAAGACTTAAAATACCCATGGTTAAAGATCTGAGAGTTCATTATAATGGAACTGACAAGGAACTTTGGATTATTATTGTGACATATAAAAAAAAAAAAAAAACTTTATTGAGCCCAGCCATTGTGGCTCAGTGGTTGAGCACCGACCCGTGCACTAGGAGGTTACTGGTTCGATTCCCGATCAGGACACATGCCCAGGTTGTGGGCCTGATCCCCAGCGGCTGATCCATGTTCTCTGTCATTGATGTTTCTCTCTCTCTTTCCCTCCCTTTTCCTCTCTCTAAAATCAATAAAGAAAAAAAAAGATAGTTTATTGATTTTTAGAGAGAGAGAAAGGGCAAAATCAGTTGTTTTCTTTAAAGTGTACATCGGGCTGATTCTGAAGACTCTGTCACAGGGGTGTTCAGAATCAGACGCCGGATGGCTAATAAACAACTCTTATTTGTACTTCAAATAAATAAATAAATAAATAAATAAATAAATAAATAAATAAATAAATAAATAAATAAATAAATAAAATAAAACAACAACAACAAAAATAAAGTGTTTTACATCGCCCCGGCCAGTTTGGCTCAGCGGTTAGAGCGTTGGCCTGTGGTCCAGAGAGACCTGGGTTTGGTTCCCGCTAAGGGCACGTACTTCGGTTGCAGTTTGTCCCCGGCCCTGGTTGGGTCATGCAGGTGGCAGCCACTCGATGTGTTCCTTTCATGTCAATGTTTCTCTCTCTCTCTCTCTTCCTCCCACTCTGTCTGAACAAAAAATGGAAAAATGTCCTCGGGTCAGGATAAAAAAAAAAAGTGTTGTACATCATAGCACCAAGGTTGTGGTTTCGATCCCTGGTCAGGGCACATGCAAGAAGCAACCAATGAATGCATAAATGAGTGGAACAACAAATCGATGTTTCTCCTTCCTCTCCCTCCAGATCAAGCAATAAATATAAGTAAATAAATAAAATGAACAATACAGTGGCTTTTACCATATATTTAGCACAATGATCACAACAATCTAATTTTAGAACATTTTTACCCCCCCAAAAGAAACCTGGTATCTATTAGCAATCACTCTTCATTATCCCTGCCTGTCTCCACCCTGTAGTTTTAGGCAACCACTAACCTACTTTCTGTCTCTGTGGATTTGCCCATTTTGAACATCTCATATAAATTGTATTGTACTTTATGTCTTCTTTTGTGATTGTCTTCTTTCATTTAGCATTGCTTAAAAAATTTTTTTTCTTTTCTTTATTGATTTTTAGAGAGAGAAGAAGGGAGAGGGAAAGAGAGACAAAAACATTGATGAGAGAGGCCGCCTCCTGCATGCCCCTCACTGGGGATCAGGACCCCTACCTGGGCATGTGCCCTGACCAGAAATTGAACTGGCTACCTTTTGGTGCATGGATCAATGTTCAACCACTGAGCCACACCGGCCGGGCTAGCATTATGTTTTAAGGTCCATCCATGTTGTGGTATGTATCAGTACTTTGTACCTTTTTTTTTAATCCTTACCCGAGGACATTTTTTGATATTTTGTTCAGATAGAGTGGGAGGGGGAGAGAGAGAGAGAGAGAGAGAAATCGACATGAAAGGGACACTTCGAGTGGTTGCCACCCACATGACCCAATCAGCGCCGGGGACAAACTGCAACCGAGGTATGTGCCCTTAGCGGGCACCGAACCCGGGTCTCTTGGACTGCAGGCCGACACTCTAACCGCTGAGACAAACCGGCCAGGGCAGTATTTTGTACCTTTTTATGACTGAATAATATTCCACTGTATGGATAAACCACATTTGTTTATCAATTTATCAGTTGATGGCTATTTGGGTTGTTTCCACTTTTGGCTATTTTGAATAATGCTACTGTGGCCTGGCCAGTGTGGCTCAGTGGTTGAGCATTGACCCATGTACCAAGAAGTGGCTGGTTCGATTCCCAGTCAGGGCACATGCCCAGGTAGTGAACCAAATCCCCAGTGGGGGACATGCAGGAGGCGGCCAGTCGATGTTCTCTCTCATTGATGTTTCTGTCTATCTCTACCTCTCCCTTCCTCTCTCTTTTGCAAATCAATAAAGAAAAAAAAAATGCTACTGTGAACATTTGTATACAAGTTTTTGTGTGGACATAAGTATTTATTTCTCATGGGTAGGTATCTAGAAGTAGAATTGCTGGTAATTCAATGTTAACATTTGAGAAACCACCAAACTCTTTTCAAAGGAAGCTGCACCATTTTACATTCCTACCAGCAATGTAAGAAGGTTTTTAATTTCTCCTCACCAACACTTTTTATTGTCTGTCTTATTTATCGTGGCCATGCTATGTATGCAAAGTGGTATTTCATTGTGGTTTTGAGTTGCATTTACCTCATGACTAGTGATGCTGAACATCTTTTCAGGTGATTGTTGGCTATTTATATATTTCTTTGGAGAAATGTTTATTCAAATCCTTTGCACATTTTCAAACTGGGTTATTTGTCTTTTTGTCATTGAGGTGTAAGCGTTCTTTATAGAAGTTCCTTATCAGACACATGATTTGCAAACATCTTCTCCCATTCTTTGGGTTGTCTTTTTACTATCTCAGTGGTGATGTTGGACTCACATAAGTTTTAAAATTTTATGAAGTTTCCCTGGCTGGTATGGCTCAGTGGGTTGGGCATCATTCCATGCACTGAAGGGTTGCCAGTTCAGTTTCAGGTCAGGGCACATGCCTGGGTTGCAGGAGGCAGCTGATTAATGTTTCACTATCACATATATGTTTCTCTCTCTCCCTCTCCCTTCCCTTGTCTCTAAAAATATCAGTAAAAAAAAAAAATCTTTTTTTTTTTTTTGTGGTACGTGTCCCTAGCAGGAACCAGACCCGGAACTCTCTGGTCCCCAGGCTGATGCTCAACTGCTGAGCCAAACCGGCCAGGGCAAAAAAAAAAAAAAAAAAAAATCTTAAAAATTTTTTTTTCACCCTGGCTGGTTTGGCTTTGTGGTTAGAGCATCAGCCTGCAGACCAAAGAGTCCCAGGTTTGATTCCAGCCAAGGGCACGTACCTCGGTTGTGGTTCGTCCCTGGCCCCAGTTGGGGTTGTGCAGGTGGCAACCAATCAATGTATCTCTCTCCATTGATGTTTCTCTCTCTCTCTCTCTCTCTCTTGCTTTCTCACTCTCGCCCTCCTTCTCTGTCTGAAGATACATGTAAAAATATCCTCAAGTGAGGATTAAAAAATAAATAAAATAAAATAAAATAACTTTTTTGTCTATGAAGTCTAACTTACCCAACTTCTTTTTTATTGCTTGTGCTTCTGGTGTCATAGCTAAGAAATCATTGCTTAACCCAAGGTCATGAAGATTTATACTTATGGTTTCTTCTAAGAGTCTTATAGTTTTAGCTCTTATATTTAGGATTTTCATCTACTTTGAAATAGTTTTTGAGTATGATGTGAGGTAAGGAATAAAATTACCATTTTACAGATAAGGGGACTGATGCACCGAGTAGTTATGTGACTTGTCCATGGCTATATAGCTAGTCAGTGGCGTAGTCCAGAATTTGAACTCAGGCCCTTGAATTCCAGAGCCAGCTCCCAACTGTTACTTGCTGTCAGAATTCTTGAGTCTTAGGTCCAGGTCAGCTGCTAATACTCTTCTCTCTGAGCCTCGGTTGCCTCATCTTTAAAAACCTGGGTTTGGACCCTGGCCAGTTTGGCTCAGTGGTTAGAGCATCAGCCCACGGACCAACAGGTCACCTGTTTGATTCCTGGTCAAGGGCACATACCTGGGTTGCCGGTTTGAACCTTGGTCCTGGTTGGGGTTGTGAGGGAGGCAACTGATTCATGTGTCTCTTTCACATCAATGTTTCTCTTTCTCTCTCTCACTCTCCCTCCCTCCCTTCACTTTGTCTAAAAAAATCAATGGAAAAATATCCTCAGGTGAGGATTAACCAAAAAAAGAATCTGGGTTTAGGTTGCATTGTCTTAAAGGTCCCTCAAGCTTTAATTTGCTGTGAGTTTAAGACTGTCAAATTTCCATGGTCTTATCTGAGCAGGCCTCTGTCCCAGGAGTATGTATGTCCCAGGCACTGTGTGTCAACTGAAAACAGTGTCCTCAAGGCCTTCCCTTAGTCCCCAGAGAGCAGGCCAGCACCATGTTGCTGTAGGAAGCTATGCTGATAGCCTTCATTATCTAGAAACAAAAGCAGGGGTAGGAGAATCCTCAGGAGTCCCCCCACTCCTGATGAAAGAATACAAAGCCTCATTAGTCACCTGCTAAAGTACTACATCCACATGTCTGGTTGCTTTTTTGCACAAAAAGTCCCCAAGCCCTCTTTCTTTTCTCTGAGCTGTGGATGACAGAATTGCTACAATAGCTTAGAGCTGTATTCAGGCCTGTCTGGGGACCCGGGCATCTGTTGTCCTTGGTGGTTCCCGTGGCTACCAGCCAAGTGTCCCTGGAGGAAACAGGTCCTTGGGGTTAGGACAGAAAGGATTTTTCTACTAAAACCCATCCCGTCCTGCCCTCTGGTCTCACTACTGCGCAAAAGACATGCCATTACGTTGCACTTTCTGTGTCCCTGTGTGTTCTGCTGGGATTTTGTCATGTTATCTATTGTGTCAAGTAGGTCATCCTCTATTGGGCTTACACCACTGTGGTTAAACTGAAATTGCTCTTGAATGAGGTATCATCTCACACCTGTCAGAATGGCCGCCATCAGCAAATCATCAAACAACAAGTGTTGGCGAGGGTGTGGAGAAAAGGGGACTCTAGTACACTGCTGGTGGGAATGCAGACTGGTGCAGCCACTAAGGAAAACAACATGGTGTTTCCTCAAAAAATTAAAAATTGAACTGCCATTTGACCCAGTGATCCCACTTCTAGGAATATACCCTAAGAAGCCTGAAACACCAATCAGAAAGAATACATGTACCCCCATATTCATAGCAGCACTACTTACAATTGCTAAGATCTGGAAACAGCCCAAGTGTCCATCAGTAGATGAGTGGATAAAAAAACTGTGGTACATATACACAATGAAATTCTATACAGCTGTATGAAAGAAAGATCTTTTATCCTTTGAGACAACATGGAGGGACCTCGACAGTATTATGCTAAGTGAAATAAGCCAATCAGATAAAGACAAATACCACATGATCTCACTTATTTGTGGAATATAGTGAACAAGGTAGGCTGATGAACAAAACAGACCCAGAGACATAGAAAGGAGTATGGTTCAGACTGATGAACCTCAGAATAGGGGGGCAGGGAGGATGGATGAGAGGAACCTAAGAATATATATGCATGTATGCATAACCAGTGGACGTAGACTACAACACAGGGGGGTGGAGGGGGTGGGATGGGGAGGAAGGTGTCTAGGGAGGGAAAAGGAGAAACATCTGTAACAAAAATAAATTAATAAAAATTTGAAAAAATCTTTTAAAAATAAAAAGGAAAGCCCTGAACGGTTTGGCTCAGTGGTTGGAGCATCAGCCCGCAGACCAGAAAGTGCCGGGTTCAGTTCCCACTAGGCCCTAGCGGCTAGGGGCACGTACCAAAAAAAATAAATAAATAAAAAGGAAAAATAAGCAAAAAAAGAGGAAAGGCCCAGCCAGTGTGGCTCAGTGTTTGAGCATCAACCCATGCATCAAGAGGTCACCAGTTCGATTTCCGGTCAGGACACATGCCCAGGTTGTGGGCCCAATCACCAGTGTGAGGCATGCAGGAGATGGCCAATCGATGTTCTCTCTCATTGATGTTTCTATCTCTCTCTAATATCAATAAAGAAAAAAAATTTTAAAAAAGAAAAGTCACCCTGGCCAGTTTGGCTCAGCAGTTGAGCGTCAGCCTGCAGACCAGAGAGTCCCAGGTTCGATTCCCGCTAGGGGCACGTACCACCAAAAAAAGAAAGAAGAATCGTTGAGAGAGAACATAGATTGGCCGCCTCCTGCATGCCTCCCACTGGGGATCGGGCCCACAACCCGGGCATGTGCCCTGACCAGGAATCGAACTGGGACCTCTCAATCCATGGGACGACACTCAATCCACTGAGCCACACCAGTCAGGCTCACAAGCATTTCTTAAACATTAGTCCAGGTCCAGGCACCAAGCTTCATGAGGGATGTAGAAAGATGAACAACACCCAGTTTTCAATGTTTGAGGAGATCTAAGCAGCTGTTAGTAAATACGCACCATCCTTCCTCGTGATCATGGGTCACGGAATTTCAGTCTCATCATTGTATTATTCAAAGGTGTTTCATTTATGAGAATTTACCTCCAAATACATGAACACACAAACACAGTGACCTAGAAGTGCTCAACATTTCCACTCTAGATTTATTCCTGTCTGTATGTACTGGAGTAAAAGTAGCTAATAACTGACAGTTATTCTAGATGTCCCAGAGTTTTGCATATGCTACTTGGCTGTGAATTGTGGTGGTGTAGCTTCCATGGGGGGTGTTGTGGAAATGTCAGTAATATTGCACTATTGTCATATGGCGTATTAAGGAAGATAGCAGGACAGAATTATCACCTCAATAAAAGTGACAATCAAGGAAGGCTTGCCAGTAGGATATCCTGAACTGGCAATTGAAGCTTTCAAGTACAATTTACTTATATAAACAAGCGTTCCTTTTGTCTGTATTCTCAAAATCAAGTCAAATCTGTCTAAGTACAGTTTTTCTACTAAACCGCAAATGAATGATTTCATTTCAGATAAATAATATCCATCATTTGTCTTATTTAATTAAAATAATTGTGTGCTAGAATTTTGGATTTTTTTAGTTGAATAGTTATCCTTATTTTTCAATATGGCTGCAAAATATCAAACAGTCCGTTTATTTCTGTGTGGCATTCCAATCTAGATGATTAATTTAGAGTATGTGTGTGGAACAGGCAGATTATTAGCATCTTTCCACTACACCCTTATAACACAAATTTTACCTTATTATTTGTTCTTTTTTTATTCTCAACTGAGGACATTTTTGCATTTGTTTTCAGATACAGGGGGAGAGAGAGAGGAAGAGAGAAACATCGATGTGAGAGACACACATCGACTAGCTGTCTGCCACCCACGCGACCCCAACCAGGGCTGGGGACAAACTGCAACCGAGGTATGTGCGCTTAGCAGGGACCGAACCCGGTACTCTCTGGTCCGTGGGCTGACGCTCTAACCGCTGAGCAAAACTGGCCCAGGGCTTATTTATTCTTTTATGTGTGTCTCACATGGGCAGAGGACATGAATTTACCTATGTCCTTTGGTGTTAAGGCAACACCTGTTTAGCATATGCATAAACAAAACTCCATACAGTTTGCTTTTTAACAATATTTAATCATCTAATATGAGCTTGGCTTCTTTGCATGTAAGTGAAATATATGGGTTGTCTGGAGGAATACAGTGAAGTGAATGGGTTTGGGGATATGTGCATTGTTGGGCTCTATGTGACCATCAGGCTGATGTTGCCGTAATCAGGGAGTTTCTGTTTTCCTGGGATAGACTCCAGAGGCCACTTTGTCCTTCTCATCTTCTTGATGAAGTTCTCTTCTGATTCTCTTCACTTTGGGGGTTCTTTTTCTTTCTAGCATTACATCAGAAGTGTTTGCTTTGCCTTAGCTCATTCCTAACTTGTAGAAAGGAACCCTGCAGCCCAGCTCTGGGGACTAGGCGACAGCTCCCTCCCCTTCTGCATAGTGAAAGTGGTCAGCAGGCAAAAGAAAGCAGTCATTTGGATGTTCTTTTTTTTTTTTTTTTTAATTAATTTTTGTTACAGATGTTTCTCCTTTTCCCCCACTGATTCTCCCCTCCCCCTCCCTCCCCACCCTGTCCCCAGCTTTGTTGTCCATGTCCATTGTTCATGCACACATACATATAAGTTCTGTGGTTTATCTCTCTTCGATCACCCCCTTTTCTAGGGATTGTCAGTCTGTACCCCACTTCCATGTCTCTGGGACTACCTCATTCCTCAGACTGTTATGTTCATTATATTACACAAATAAGTGAGAACATGTGGTATTTGTCTTTCTCTGTTTGGCTTGTTTCACTTAGGATAATACTTTACAGGTCCCTCCATGCTGTTTCAAAGGATAAGAGATCTTTCTTTCTTACAGCTGCATAGTACTCCATTGTGTATACGTACCACAGCTTTTTTATCCATTTGTCTACTGATGGACATTTGGGCTGTTTCCAGATCTTAGCTATTGTAACTAGTGTTGCTACAAACATGCGGGTACATATATTCTTTCTGATGGGTATTTCAGGCTTCTTAGGATATATTCCTAGAAGTGGGATCTATCCTTAAGCTTTACAACTTATCGAGTTTGCTCCCAGGTCAGGGGCATGTGTGGGAGGCAACCAATTGATGTTCTCTCTCTCCTTTCCTCTCGCTCTAAAATCCTGAAAAACACCCTCAGGTGAGGATTAAAAATAAATAAATAAGTAAATAAGAGGACAAAGAAAAGTCTTAAATTAAACCAAAAAACAAAACAAAAAAACCCCACAACTATATACCAAACGGGTAAGCTTACTGTCCAGGAAAAAATTTAAGGAACTTTGAAGACAGCATTTTGTGTACATATTATCAATATAAAAAACTAAGAAATCTTGGGAGTCAGCAGGTTCGTTTATCAAGTAATCAAGACTTAACATCACTTATTACAATGCACTGAGGACCCAATTATCACTTAGGCAGCATTCCTGCCCAAAGTAAAACTGTCAATCCAATTGAGAAAACAATCTGTCAAACCCAAATGGGTTTTTTTTTAAACCCTCACCCGAGGACATTTTTCGAAGAGAGAAACATCAACGTGAAAGGGACACGGGTCGGGGACAAACCATAACCGAGGTATGTGCCCTTAGTGGGAACCAAACCTGGGTCTCCCTGGACCGCAGGCCGATGCTCTAACTGCTGAGCCAAACCAGCCAGGGCTGGAGGGACATTTTAAAATCCTGGCTTGTACTTTATAAAAACGTCAATTTCACAAAAGACAAAGGCTGAGAAACTTTAGAACTGAGGGGAAAAGCTGGACAGTATTGGGACAATTTAGTAAAATGTGAATTGCTAATTATTAGATAATAGTAATGTATCAAATCTCCTGAATTTGATCATTGTACTGTGGTTACAAAAAAGAACATCCTTTTCCTAGGAGATACTTTGTGTACTTGTGTGCATAGAAAGATAAAAAGCAAACAAGAAGAAATGTTAACAATGGCTGAATCTTGGTGAAAGGCTCTATGGGAGTTCACAATACTGAACATTCCTGAATGACTGAAATGTTTTAAAGTGAAAAACAAAAGAGAGAAAATGGTAACATTTAGTTTTATTATAACAAACTTAGTATTTTCCTTGCAAAAAAGATAAATCTAAATGTTTCACCTTGGTGGTATACCTTAAAGTGTTAGCCTTCAAATTACCTTAGAAGAAAAATTTGGCCTATTTAATGAAAATGCACAAAACCTTACAACCACATTTATTATAAAAATATCATCACTTGGAAGTTCCCCCCTTTCCAGATTGAAGGGAAGGTTTGCTCCGGGGCACTGTTCTGTTTTCATGGCAGGAATCCCAGCTCTCTCAATGCTGTCAGGCCAAGGCATGATGGAGTTCAACTACAAACCCAACCCAGCCCTCCACACGAGTCATGAAGCAGCACGCAGAAGCCAGGCCTATTTTTTCCATTCAGATGGTTCTGGAGCTGGCCCAGCGGGGAAAGGAGGCTCCAGAACTCCCCCAGCTGCAACACCGCCCAGTTTGCCTGTGAACTTGCACTTCACCTTTTCTTCACAAACTTCTTTCTGGAAGCATTGGGATTTAACCGTCTCCTCCCAGCTCCCAAAGCGTTGTCTCGGACCTGCAGTGTTGCTGACCGGCTGGAGATGTCGTTCTCTGCAAAGGGAGATATCCCAGCTACGTAGTCAGAGGCAAATACATCTGTTTTCTGCCGAGCCTTGCGGGAGAGTCGGAGCTGAGGGAAGCGCTGGTCCTCAGTCAGATGAGGGTTGACGGCATATTTACCCCCTTTGGGAGTGGGTAGTGAATACTGCAAATAAGATGAAGAAAGGCCATTAGAAGGACGGTGATCCATATTCATATAAGGCAGATCCTGTTAAAGTCAAGTTTACCCAACAGCTCTGGATGCAGGCAGAGGACATCAGTGGAATATATCGTTTACCGCCTGCTACGTGCTAAAAACGTGACATGCATCTTCCCATGTGATCCTCACCTCAACTCAGATGAAAAACCCAACATGGGCCTGGCCGGTGTGGCTCTCTGGTTGAGCATCTACCCATACACCAAGAGGTCGCCGGTTCAATTCCCGATCAGAGCACATGCCCAGGTGGTGGGTCCAATCCCCAGTGAGGGGCACACAAGAGGCAGCCACAATCAATGTTCTCGCTCATCGATGTTTCTATCTCTCTTTCTCTCCTCCTTCCCCTCTCTCTAAAAATTAATAAAGAAAAAAACAAGTACAAAAAGACCCCCCAAGCCCTGGCCAGTTTGGCTCAGTGGTTGGAGCAATAGCCTGAGGCCCAGAGAGTCCTGAGTTCGGTTCCCGCTAGGGGCATATACCAAAAAAAAAAAACAAAAAAACCCCAAAAGCAAACATGGCATTTTGACTACACACCCTCAAGCTAAACAAAGAAAAAGTTATATATATAAACACAGAACTCTAGTAAGCAAGTACCATTTTCACAATGGTATGTTAACAACTCTGAAGCAGTAACATAATGCAAATTAGTAAAAGTGGTGCTAATAAGGCTGTCATGAATATGATGAGAGGGGACTAGAACTCTGTGGCGTTGAGTTGAAAATGAGGTTATAAATTCTATTTTTTTTTTTTTTAATCCTCACCCGAGGATACCTCTCCATTTTTTGTTCAGATAAAGTGGGAGGAAGAGAGAGGAAGAGAGATGCATCGACATGAAAAGGACACATCAAGTGGCCACCTCCCGCACGACCCAACCAGGGCAAGGGACAAACTGCAACTGAGGCACATGCCCTTAGCAGGAACCGAACCTGGGTCTCTCCGGACCTCAGACTGACACTCTGATGAGCCAAACCGGCCAGGTCTATAAATTCTATTTTTAATACACACGTACATATTCACCATCTCTGTCCACCATGGGCTGAGAATCAATGGCATCCTATGACAATGAACACACTCAGTGCCCAGATCTTTGCTTCTAAAACCATTCTCCACAAAAACGACCCAGAGCTGTTTGAGGAAATGGCTGATTCCAGGACAGGGGCAGTATAAGAAGAGTTGGAACATCTTGCTGTGTCAGAAAGTAAGAAAGTGTTCAAATAATTGGGACAAGTCAAAAGGACACAGATGCCAGCTTGAAGGGCCTCCATGAACAGTTTGAGCATCTAAATAAATAACAATGGTGGTTATGAAGTTTAAAGAAGAGTCATGACATTTAAAGCCATTGCTCAGCTGTTTATCCTGGGCTGTTCTTGGGGCCCTGGTCTTTTTATGGTTGATGAAGTTGGGAAGACAATTGGATCAGTCATTGCCTACATGTTCACCATCATCAATGTCCTGCGGGGGGTTTTGCTCTTTGTGGTACACTGTCTCCTCAATCACCAGGTGAAAATAGAATAGAAGAAATGGTTTAATCACTTCAGTGGGATGCAGAAAGAGGATGGAACTGGAAGCACTGAGGTATCTCTCTCTACTACCCACACCAGAATGTAGGAAGAACCAGGGAAGTCATCAGAATTCATTCACAGAAGAGGCACTGTGCCGGTCCAATCATAGCCTGGGACTCAAGCTGTTTATTGTCAAAGAACAGAAAACTGAGCTGCTTATGGGTGGCACCCCTCTGTGGTCACATATGGATTGAACAAATGCCATCACCTGTATCTGCTGTGAAAATGAGTCCTGTCATCTTCCCGTTTTGGCTTCTACTGCTACAGACAGAATGTGGCATATGGGAGAATATTTAGACCGGAATCCAGAATTGCATGTCATGTGCTCAAGGAATCCTTTTTCTTTTTTAAAATCTTCACATTAAGCCAGAAGCAGCAGATACAACTCCTTTTTGAAAAACCGTTATTTTTAAAATTTATTTATTTTTATTATTTTTGCTTAACCCCTCACCCTTTCACCCAACCTTGCAACCCCAATATGACTCCTCTTTAGTGAGTTGTCACCGTGGAGAACTGCTGACAGGGAACGCTCAGCTTCTCAGCTTTTCTCCATATCCTTCTCCCTCCACTATCTCTCCAAACTGTCTCTATAATTAAACCTAGACCTCAAAGATCCTTTTTAATGATGAGAAAAATAAGTGGATTTTCTTCTTCCAGCTGTTGCCACGTTGCACAAGACTACTGGCTGGCACCAGGGTTCAGCTCACAATCCCTCTGTGGATTCTGTTACATTTCAAGCTTCCAAAGATCTTACATCACTCAACACGTACATAATCCAATAATTCCATATGAATAAATATTAAAAAGGGGGTTGCAATCTTGGAATGCAAAAATACACCCCACCCCTGATTTGTGCTGCAATGTCACTGGAAAGGTGCTTGTGGTCAGGTCACAGGACTTCCCCGTTTTCTTTCCCTGATGACTGTTTTGAACTCCTCCTGGTTATATTAGGAGAAAGATATCAGGGCAGGAAGAATAGGGAAATTGAGGCAGGAAATTAAACAAAGCCATGAAGCTTTGTAGACTGCTTGTAGCAGGGCATTACCTTTTTTAAGAATTTTTTTTCTTTCTTTATTGATTTTAGAGAGAGAGGAAGGGAGAGGGAGAGAGATGGAAACATCGATGAGAGAGAACATTGATTGGCAGCCTCCAGCATGCTTCCCAATGGGGATTTGGCCCACAACCTGGGCACATGACCTGACCAGGAATTGAACTGGTGACGTCTTGGTTCATGGGTCAATGCTTAAACATTGAGCCACATGGGCCAGGCTAGCAGGGCTTTATCTTGAGAACGTAAGGTTAAAACCTCTCCTTCTCACAGAACAATGCAGGGGAGGAGGGGGATTGGAAGAGGAGAGGAGGAGGAGGAATCAGAGACCGCTTAGTGCAAATCATCTCGAAGTTGTTAGGACTGCAGGGAGGAGGAGAAAAGAAGAATATAAACAGAAAAAAGACAGGAGTTGGGATTTGTCAGGTAACTCTCATAAATTGTGGGACTTTTAGAGTTAATCTGTGCCAGGATATCTAGCAAAGAAATTAAAAAAAAAACCTTATAGACGGAAGGGTATATAAGGCAGAAACTGCCCACCCCACTTGCTCTTCAGATGAGCTGAGAGCCCGTCTGCGCTTCATAAGCCAGATGTATAGGTTTGCTCGCTTTGTTTCGTTAATAAATGTGCATGCTTTAATGTTTTAGTAAATTCACTGAACAATTAAAATTAAAAACAAAACAAAAACAAAAAACAATGGTGATAGATAACAGCCTACAGACTAAATTAAAAGTCTACAGACTACACTCATATAAATACATGAAGAGAAGATATTCCTCTTTATAGCAGAATGCCAGGTAATGAATAGAGAAAGACTGATGGGCCCTGGCCAGTGTGGCTCAGTGGAGAAAATGTTGGCTTGTGCACTGAAGGGTTGAGGGTTCAATTCTTGGTCAAGGGCACATACCTGGGTTGCAGGTTCAATCCCTGGTCCCCAATGGGGCACGTGTGGGAGGCACCCAATCAAAGTGTTTCTCTCACATTAATGTTTCTCTCTCCCCCTACACCTCCCTCTATTCGACTCTTTCTACCAAAAAACAAACAAACAAACAAACACCTCCAACAAAACCAATGGAAAAAATTACCAAAAAGGAAAGAACGATGGAATTAGAAAATAACCACTGGGACAACAACCATCCCTGTAAAAACCAATTCAGGTAACTTTAGCCATGAAGTTACCTGAAGTTTGATGAGAAATAGTATGTAGCCCTGGCCAGTTTGGCTCAGCGGTTAGAGCGTCGGCCTGTGGTTCAGAGAGACCCGGGTTTGGTTCCCGCTAAGGGCATGTACCTCGGTTGCAGTCTGTCCCCGGCCCCGGTTGGGTTGTGCGGGTGGCAACCACTCGATGTGAAATCACATCGATGTTTCTCTCTCTCTCTCTGAACAAAAAAATGTCCTCGGGTGAGGATAAAAAAAAGAAAAACCAGTTCATTTTAAGAGACTAAACAGACACAACAACTAAATGCAAGGTATGCTCCTACACTGGATTCTGGACAAAAAACAAAACACCTTCTTTTGCTATAAGGGAAATTTATGGTAAAGTAATGTTAGCTTCTTGATTTTCATAGTTATACTGCATTTATGTAAGACAATGTCCTTGTTTCAGAAAATACTATAGTATCTAGGAGCAAAGAATCATCATGCACAATTTACTCTTAGATGGTTTAGGAAACACACACACACTAGGCCCCCCCTTGCCCATGGGGGATATGTTCTAAGATCCCTAGTAAATGCCTGAAACTGGATAATACCAAACCCCATATATACTATGCTTTCTCCTATATGTACGTATCTATGATAAAGTTTAATTTATAAATTAAATACTGAGTAACTAGTAACAGAAATAACAATTATAACAACATACTGTAATAAAGGTTATGTGAATGTGGCTTCTCTCCCACAATATCTTACTGTACTGTGTTGTGCTTACCTCTCTTGTAATGACGTGAGATGGCACAATGCCTACGTGCTGAGATGAAGTAGGTGGAATGACACAGGCACCGGGATACTGTAACCGCTGATCTGATAACTGAGCTGGCTAAGTAACTAATGGGTGGGGAGCCTATATAGCACACTACTCAGAATGGTGCACAATTTATGAATGCTGGAATTTCCATTTAATATTTTCAGACTGCAGTGGACTGTGGTCAACTGAATCTGCAGTAAGCAAAACTGCAGATAAGTGGGGACTACTGTATGAAATAATAGAACAACTGTGGTGGAAGATGAACATTAGGGAAATCTAAGTAAGGGTAGATGGGAATTTGTACTATTTTTGCAACTTTTCAATAAATCTAAAATTATTTCAAAATAGAAAGTTAAAATTCTTTTTGTGCATTAGAGGCAGTCACCACACTTGGAGAACTCAGTGCCAGGTTGGCTACACTCTGAATCATCTGCCTCTTAACCCTTCTCTCTGGATTCTTCAAAACAAATACACGGCTGTGTATTCAGCCCAGGCTTCTGAAAATTCTGCCCATCCTCAACCACTTGCACAAATCTACCTACCATACTGTAAATGACCTCCCTCTTTGTGACCTCACATGCATTTGGCCCTTATCACTTACTGCCTGGAATTACTGGTTCTTTCTCCTTAAACTGCAAACTCCTCAAAGCCTCACATGGGGCTCTGCCGTGCACTTGCCTTCACCTGTCTTGGTACCTGGATGACAGGCTTTCAGTAATTATTTTGTAGAAACCACGAGAATTTTTTGTCCTCCTTTGTCCTCTGAATGCTGGCGCTATGGATCTCGCCTTAGGCCCTGCTGTTAGAGGATTGAGAGACAAGCCACTCACCCGGAGGCCCCGAGGATTCAGCACCTTGGGGTTGCGGGAGAAGTGCATACACAGGGTTCCGTTGTCACTGACAGTCACAGACACTTTCTTCAGGGTCTTATTTCCACAATGTGAACAGAACACGCGGCTCATGTCAGAGGTTGTCCTGGAGACATAAAAGGAGATGCTCTGTACTGGAGCCACAGGCAGCAACCCTATCCCCCGAGCACAAGACTCACAGGACTCAGAGGAGGCGGGAACGGCAAGAACGGGGCAAGTCTAAACCACCACAAACCAAGGCCACCCAGCCTCATGCTGATGATACAAGCAAACTGCAGCTACATTTCTCAGAGGTAAAGGGAAACGACAAAGGAACAAGTACATTAATATGAAAACCAAGCATATTGTTTGTTACATTAATAACGAACCCTTATTGAACTGTCAGGCATTAGTCTACAAGTTTCACATCAAAACAATTCTATAAAGTTGCTACTATCTTCAATTTATAGATGGGGAAACCAAGGCAAGGTAAGGTAGCATGTTCAAGGTGACATAGCTTATAAGGGCAGATACACACTCAGGGAGTCTGGCTCCAGAAACAATGCTTTTTTAAAAAAATATTTTAATTTTATTATTATTTTTTATAATTTATTTTATTTATATTTTTATCCTCATCTGAGGACATTTTTCCATATTTTGTTCAGATAGAGTGGGAAGGAGAGAGAGAGAGAAACATCGACGTGAAAGGGACACATCGAGTGGTTGCCACCCGCACAACCCAACCAGGGCCGGGGACAAACTGCAACCGAGGTACATGCCCTTAGCGGGAACCAAACCCGGGTCTCTCTGGTCCACAGGCCGATGCTCTAACTGATGAGCCAAACCGGCCAGGGCTTTATTTTTTTATCCTCACCAGAGTACATTTTTCCATTTTTTTTGTTCAGATAGAGTGGAAGGGAAAGAGAAGAAGAGAGAGAGAAACATCGATGTGAAAGGGACATATCGAGTGGCTGCCACCCGCACGACCCAACCAGGGCTGGGGACAAACTGCAACTGAGGTACATGCCCTTAGCGGGAACCGAACCCAGGTCTCTTGGGACCGCAGGCTGATGCTCTAATCGCTGAGCCAAACCGGCCAGGGCCAGAATCAATGATCTTAACATCACTGTGCTTTCTCAAGGGGTTTATTATTATAGCTCTACATATTTACGGTGTCCCCACATGTGGGCCTGGGCATTAAGCCAGGAGGTGGTTCTGGAGACGTCAAGAATCTATTAACAAATGACAGAGGAAACACCATAAAAGCTGCTATGGTCAAACAAGTGTGGGTGTTGTGGACAGACCAAAAGGTCTTGCCTCTTTTCTATCCACTAAAACCCAATGGTGGACCTCCCATTTGTGTATTATTTCAAAGCAAATCTCTGACACCATTCCATCCTTAAACATTTCAGTACTTATCATCAAACGAGGAGGGCTCTTTGGTCCAGAACCCACACCTTAAATCCTATGCCACTAAGATAATGACTAAAAACGCCTCTCTCAATTTCTCAGGTGTGAGGCCACTGGCCTCTCTGCCCCAGGGGTTTCAGTGCCCTGGTGGGATGAGGTATACACACAAATGAGGTGCACAAGACAAGGCTCTCCTTAAGGAAATTTTGAGAAGGGAGAGGAAGAGAGGAGAGTTCAGCAGAGGGCACTGGTCCGATCAGCGACGTACCTGAAACAGCCGTGGCAGCGCAGTAGGTAGCTCCGGGCCTCTCGGATCAGCATGCCGTTCACCGCCAGCACGTGCAGCCCCATCTGAAGCAGGACATTCTGCAACCAGTTAAGTTAAAGCAGAGATAAACTCAGAGCACAACTCAATTTTCTTTTAACATCTGTATAATTACAGTTAAAGGAACATCCTAAAGGACTTCTAAAGGACTTCTACTAAGGAAAAGTAAGATTAAGATGCCTCTCAAGACGTACAAACTAGGACAAGGACCCAGATTTATCTCAAGAGCTGGGGTCTGTGCTCACCATTTTGCTACAGTCCCTCATTAGCAATCTCTCTTAACAGAGACATTTATTGGTCAGAGCAAATATACTCATTTCTGGGAATAGAAACTCTCTCTACTTTCTCCAAGTACTTAACTGAGCAAAGAGCATTAGACACACTGAAAGAAAAGTATCAACAGATCGATCATGAATAGTAAACATTAAAAAATTAATATCCCATATACATTTTGTCATATTATGATTCTCTAGCCTCCAAGCAAACTAAAAATCACTGAAGAACACAGGCAAAGTTCCTAGAACCATTACACAATAACTCTGAGCACACCCACAAACCTCTGAGGGATCACTGCCCATGACAAGTATGACACTTAGCCCAGGGCTAACATGCTGTCCACCCACCTGCATGGCAAAGTCTGTAGTCACACAGCCAACCCGCACATCCTTCGGGATGGTGCATTGTTCAAAATCCCGCTGGATTTGCTTGATGTTGCTGGGGGTTATCCACCCACCACCATCATCACTATCTTCATCTTTCCTTTCTTCAAATCCATTCTCTTCCTTCTCCTCCTCACTTGCAACATCCTCAGCTTTGTCAATCTGAAACATAACAGAATACACAAACTCCAAGCCCACAGGAACAGCAGGGAGCAGCTCTGTTGTCACCAGGAGGAGATAGTGAATATGGGCCTTACCAGCAGCTCCTGCAGGTCACGATCAATATCAGGCAAAGGGTTTCTCCAGAACATGAAGGAACTGAATTCTAGGTCCTCAGGCTCACTGGCTGGGTGTTCATGTTCCACTGTTTCTTGTGGGGGTTTGGGCTGAAGTTAAAATAATAATTTTAAAACCTGAACATTGAGAGGGTTACAGAAGGAATGATACATATGACCCATACAAGTCAGACTAGACAGGGTGGGACAAATGATACTATTAGTTTAGGTAAACTTGGTTCACTGCAAACAGTCCATTTGTGGAGACATGACTTGTGGCAGAAAGGGCATGACGAAAAAGACTTATCTAAAGGAATTACCTTTGAGGGGAGATGGAAACCAGAAATGTGTAGAGGAGTTTCAGGGTGCTGAATCGATGAGCTCACTTTAACCTTTAAAAAGAAAAGAAAAAAGTGACAGCCCTGCCCTGGCCAGTTTGGCTCAGCAGTTGGAACGTCGGCCTGTGGACCAGAGAGTCCCAGGTTTGGTTCCTGCTAGGGGCATGTACCAAAAAAAAAAAAAAAAAAAAGTGACAGCCCTAAGCAAAATAATAGTTTGAAAATTCAACATGAATGAGTAATTAAAAGACAAATTATTTTCCCCTTGGTTATTGAAGTAAAAGATTGTTACTCTTTAAAAAAACTGGAACCCTGGCTGGGTAGCTCAATTGGCTGTACCAATACACCAAGGTTGTGGGTTCGATCCCAGTCAGGGCACATACAAGAATCAACCAATGAATGCATAAATAAGTGGAACAACAAAATTGATGTTTTTCTCTCTAAAATCAATAAACTTTAAAATATAAATATATACAGTCATGTGCTATTTAAAGATAGAGATACATTCTGGAAAATGTATCATTAGGCAATTGAATCGTTGTGAGAACATCATGCGGTGCTCTTACATAAACCTGGATGGTCTAGCCTACTCCACACCTAGGCTATATAGCACATATTGTTGTATATGTGATCCATCATTGACTGAAATGTCATTATGCAGTGCATAACTACATACAGAATTATTCAGCCCTGCCCTGGCCAGCTTGGTTCAGCGGTTGGAGTGTCAACCTGCAGACCAGAGTCCTGGGCTCAGTTCCTGCTAGGGGCACGTAAAAAAAAAAAAAAAAAGAATTATTTAGCCCTGGCTGCTCTGGCTCAGCAGTTAGAACATTGGCCCGTGGACCAATGAGTCGCGAGTTTAATTTCGGTCAAGGGCACGTACCTTGGTTGCAGTTTGTCCCCGGCCCTGATTGGGGTCGTGCAGGACGCAACCAATTGATGTGTCCCTCTCATGTCGATGTTTCTCTCTCTCTCTCTCTCCCACTCTATCTGAACAAAAATGGAAAAATATCCTCGGGTGAGGATTAAAAAAAAAAAAAAGAATCATTCAGTGATTTCACTACTAAATAACCACTTGGGATATTTCCTTTTTTTGTCCTCATACATAAAGCTGTAACAAACACCCTCATCTATAAACTTGGAAGTATCTTTGGTTACATCCTTAGGATAAATGCCTAAGAGTGGAATTGTTCTTAGTAAAAAGACAGTCTATTAAAAAAAATTTATTTTTCCTTTATTGATTTTAGAGAGAGGAAGGGAGAGGAGGAGAGAGATAGAAACACTGATGAGAGAACATCAACTGGCCGCCTCCTGTATGCCCCCCTCTGGGGATTTAACCCACAACCTGAGCATGTGTCCTCACCGGGAATTGAACGGGTGACCTCTTGGTGCATAGGTTGATGCTCAACCACTGACCCATACCAGCCAGGCAAGACAGGTTGTTTTAAAGCTTCTGATACAAAATACCTAACTCCTGCCTAAAAGGCTGCAGAAAAAGGCAATTTCTAAGTTTTATGAATTGGAGGCCAAACGGAAACCCAGCTACCAGTCAGAGTCAGTGCAACTGTTTCATTGACTCCCTTTCCCCCAAAACATTCCAGTGACATGCAGAAGTCTGTATGTTAGGCATCACTTTTTTTAGACTTTCTGGGTTGAAGGACTCTAAACCTAGCTGAAAACATGCCGAGCACAGAAATGTGAGTCTACCGTGGTTTTGATGACTTAAGGCAGAAGAGATCAAACAATTCTTTGTCAATACTATTTAAAGCCCTGGCCAGTTTGGCTCAGCGGTTAGAGCGTCGGCCTGTGATTCAGAGAGACCCAGGTTCGGTTCCCGCTAAGGGCATGTATCTTGGTTGCAGTTTGTCCTCGGCCCTGGTTGGGTCGTGTGGGTGGCAACCACTCAATGTGTCCCTTTCATGTCAATGTTTCTCTCTCTCTCTTTCTCCTTCCTACTCTATCTGAACAAAATATGGAAAAATGTCCTCAGGTGAGGATTTAAAAAAAAAACAACAAAAACTAAAATTAGTGTAAGGTTAATTCTTTGACCTCCAAAATCCTCTGGCCTGGAAACAGCCAATAGGGCACAGGCATAAATCCATTAGTCTCTTCAATCTTGTCAAGGTGGGGAGTCCCTAAAAGCACAACAGGAACCCAAAATCCTGAAGGTATCAGGGGTTTAAAAAAAAAAAAAGCAAGCATTTAGTGTTCTTGCTTCTGGAAAGAATTTTCTAGTTAAAAAAAAGTGAGAATGCAGTTGATTTTTACTCTTTCTGCATTTTTCAAATTTTACTAACCTTCCCAAGAACCTACAGATCAAAAGACTTACACACATTTGCTAACTGCAATGTATGACCCTTACTTGGATCCTGATCCAGACAAGTATTTTTAAAATTTTATAAAATTGAGAAACATGAACACTAACTGGTTATTGGACAATATTAGGGAATTATTATTAGTATTTTATAAGTATAATAATGATTTTGTGGTTACTTTTGAAGAGACACATTAAGAACCATATATCGACTTCCGGTCAAGATGGCGGCATAGGTAAATGCAGTATTGCGTCCTCCCACAACCACATCAAAGTAACAACTAAACTACAGAACCGCCTGACATTGAGCTGAATAAGTCCTACAACTAAGAAATTAAAGAAGGAGCCAAATCGAGACTGGTAGGAGGGGCAGAGACGCGAAGGGCTGGTCCCACACCCACGTGTGGCGGATAAAAATCAGGAGGACACCTCGGCTGGGTAGGTCCTCCCTGAGGACTGAGGCATCCCTGTCCCACACCAGGGGCCCCACTCAGGGTTCCAGTGCCAGGAAGAGAATCCCCATAACTTCTGCCTGGAAAAACCAGCAGGAACTCAGGCTCAGGGAGGGTGAGGCAGCTGGAGCTCCAGGCAGCTCCTCTTAAAAGGCCCGAGCACAGACTTATCAGACTCACTCCTTCTAAGCTCAGAAGGGACGTAGCTCGAGGAGCGCCAGAGACATACAAGGAAGAACTGAGCTGTTTGGCACTGGAGCGAGGGCTGGAGAGGGGGCTTTCTCCTGGACAGACATGCCGTCAGAGGCCTTTGTTTCTTTGGTGTGCCTTCCCTGGGGCGCAGACAGCCACCATATCTGGGACTCCAGCAACCTGGTTCACACTGGCTGCCCTGCCCTGGTGATTCCCTGAGGGCCCCCCGCCCCACGCGGTTGCCTGTTGTTTTACCATAGGACTGGCCTGTCTTGGATCCTACTTAAGGTTTTCCTAAATTCTTTCAAACAAGCAGCATCTGGTCTCAGATAGCCCCATACCTTTTGTTAAGTAATACATAGAAACAAACACAGGGAGGCAGCCAGAATGAGGAGACAAAGAAACAGGTCCCAACTGAAAGATCGGACAAAAAACTCCAGGAAAAGAACTAAGCAAAATGAAGATAAGCAACCTAACAGATGCTGAGTTCAAAACACTGCTTATAAGGGTGCTCAATGAACTTAGTGAGAACCTCAGCAAACTTAGTGAGGGCCTCAAGAGCATAAAAAAGGACCAGTCAGAAATGAAGGAGGCACTAACTGAAATAAAGAATAATTTCTACAGATTCAATAGTAGAGTAGATAAAGCCAAGAAGTAAACCATCAATTTGGAATACAAGGAAGCAAAAAACAGCCCTGGCCGGTTGCTCAGTGGTTAGAGCGTCGGCCTGCAGTCCAGAGAGACCCGGGTTCGGTTCCCGCTAAGGGCACGTACCTCGGTTGCAGTTTGTTCCCAGCCCTGGTGGGGTCATGTGGGTGGCAACCACTTGATGTGTCCCTTTCACATCGATGTTTTTCTCTCTCTCTCTCTCACACACTCTCTCTCTCTCTCTCCCCCTCCCACTCTATCTGAACAAAAAATGGAAAAATGTCCTCGGGTGAGGATTAAAAAAAAAGAAGAAGCAAAAACACCCAATCAGAACAGCAAAAAGAAAAAAGAATAAAAAAAATAAGGATGGTGTAAGAAGCCTCTGGGACAACTTCAAGAATGCCAACACTCGCATCTTGGGTGTGCCAGAAGGAGATGAGAGAGAACAAGAAATCAAAAACCTATTTGAAACAATAATGGCAGAAAACTCCCCTAACTTGGTGAAGGAAACAGACACACAAGTCCAGGAAGCACAGAGATTCCCAAACAAGATGAATCCCAAGAGGCCCACACCAGGACACATCATCATCAAAATGCAAAAGGTTCAAGACAAGGAGAATCTTAAAAGCAGCAAGAGAAAAACAGTTAGTTACCTACAGGGGAGTTCCCATAAGACTGTCAGCAAAAGAAACTGTTCTCAAAAGAAACTTTATAGGCCAGAAGGGAGTGGCAAGAAATATTCAGAGTGATGAAAAGCAAAAACCTATAACAAGAGTACTCTATCCTGCAAAGCTGTCACTTAGAATCAATGGCCATATAAAGAGTTTCCCAGACAAAGAAAAGCTAAAGGTCCCAGAAATGGTGGCAGTCTGCCATCCCAGGGAAGGGCTCACCAAAGAAACAAAGGCCTCTGACAACACATCTGTCCAGGAGAAAGCCGCCTCTCCAGCCCTGGCTCCAATGCCAAACAACTCAGCTCTTCCCCATATGACTCTGGTGCCTTTAAGCTGCCTCCCCCACATTGGAGCCTGGAGGGTATGAGGGCCCTTTAAGAGTAGCTGCCTGGGGCTCCAGCCACCTCAGCCTCAGTTCTTGCTGGTTTTTCCAGCCAGAAGTTATGGGGACTACAAAAAAAAAAAAAAATAAAGAAAAAGCTAATGGAGTCCATCACCACCAAACCATTAATATATGAAACGTTGAAGGGTCTTCTTGAAGAAAAAGATAAAAAATATGAACAAACAAAATGGCAATAAATACATATCTATTGACAAGTGAATCTACAAACAAAATGAACAAGCAGAACAGAAACATTCTCATAGATACAGAGAATATTTTCTTGGTTGCCAGATGGGAGGGGACTTAGGGGAACGGGTGAAAAAGGTGAAGGGATTAAGAAGTACAAATTGGTTGCTAGACTGACAAACCTCAAAGGGAAGGGGGGTTGGAGGGTGGTAAGAAATAAACCAAAGAACTTAAATGTATATATTCATAACCAATGGACACAGACAACAGTGTGGGGAAAGGCAGGAGGGGGGCGGGAGTGAGGAGGAGGGGGGTCAATGGGGGGGAGGGGAAATGAGGAACATCTGTAATACATTCAACAATAAAGATAAAAAATAAAAAAAATAAAGAGAAAAGAATAAAAAGAAGTATATCAGTGAAATATGATGTCTAAGTTCAAAATGGCTGGGGGTTGTCAGTAGAGATGAAAACAGATCATAAGTTGATAACTGTAGAAGCAGAATGATGGGGACCCTGGGTCCATTATATCACTGCCTCTACTTTTGTATATCTGATACTCTCCATAATAAAAATGTTAAAACAAATAAAACCAACAATCCTCCCAATTTACCTTTTCTGGTTCTTGTTTTAAGTGTGACACCCCAACAAACTCTGCTTCCAACTGGTAGGTAAGTGCCAATACTTGGATATCTGTGGCAGAGAGGCTGGGATAGTCTCCAGTTTTCTTTGAAAACTCAGTCACTGTAAACAAAAGATTCTCAACTTCATTTAGAGGCAAAAAGTCATATGATCTTAGATAACTATAATGAAAGTATGAAAAGAACTTAGGATCAACGTGCCACGGAAAACCTCTTAACACTATCAACTTATGTCCTCATCTTTTTCTAATCATAGCTGACATTTGTATTCTCTACAAGATTCACACCAGTTATGTTTACTGTGATATCCTTACAGAGTAGAGATGAAGGAACTGGAGAACAAAGTTAACAGGAAGTCATTCAAAGTTAGCATATTTGCAAGTGATAAGTTATTTATTTAAGTTTGGAATTATGTCGGAAGAGAAGGTCTCTACTCTCCCAGCTCTAAATTTTTTTTATTTTTTTTCAAATATGTTTTTATTGATTTTTTTTTTTTTTAGAGAAACATTGATGTGAGAAACATTGATTGGCCGCCTCCTGCATGCCTCCTACTGGGAATTGAGGCCTCAACCCAGGCATGTGCTCTAACTAGGAATCAAACCAGGACCTCTCAAGTCCATTGAGCCATACCAGCTAGGCTAAAATTCTTTGATTTTTAACAATTCAGATTAATAGAACAGATTACTAGATTCCAAAATGGGATGGAAAGTTAATCCAACCAATAGCTGTTACAGTCTATGATGAAACAAAAATTACTGGTTGCTTTGTAAGAAATATTGGACAGTTTTTGTGCATTAAAAACAAACAACCCTCTCATGTTTAGCCTATAGGAAATGCCAGCTGTTACTATTGTTATTCTCCTGAGACATCAACAATAAACATGCAAAATACAATTTTGTAACACATGAACAGACACATGTCCTGGCTACAATGCCACATAGTACAGTAGTTATACTGCTCACATTCCCTAAACAGCAGATCTTAATTAACAGCAATTTCATTGGGCACTTATTATGTACCAAGCACTGTGCTAAAAGCTTTTCGTTTTATCCGTCAACCAAATTCTATTAAGTACTATTAGTATTTCCTCAGAAAAATTAAGTTGTCAAAGATCTTACAGTAAGTTGGTGGAGAAAGCTACAGAACTCACAAACTAATAGTGTAGGGAGCAAAATCTCCACTATCAGCCTCTAAACCCTACATACACTTTCAGTCACCTAGGAACATTCCTGGGCATCATCACCTTGACTCCTAAGAGAACCATGTTGATTCCTAAGCCAAGTGATAATTGTTTGGTTTTCTTTCAGGATTAACATAATGCCAAAAGCCATCCTTTTTTTCTAATTTGAGGCTGGCTTCCATATCCAAAACAAATATCACTCTGATCTACTGAAAAGAAATAGGCAGAAGTAAGAAATCTGGGTTCTTATTTTTAATTCAAACAAATTAACTGACTGCTTGCAAAGTGCTTGACAGTATGTTGAGTAACCAAGACCTCATTTAATGGTCCCAGCAACCTCTGAAATAGGCACTATTATTACTCCCTATTTACAGATGAGGTAATCAAGCCTAGAAAGTCTGAGTTATATACCGAGAGTATAGCCCGGCTGACTTCTGACTCAGGAAGCTTCTTCTGTGCTACGATCTCCTTAGAATGTTAAGTTTCTAAACCAACTACTGATAAATTTGGCAGACCCCAACTCGCACCAGAGCCGGTTCCATCTGCACCCTGGGAGCCAGCTTCGCCATCAACACCGGGGCAGAGCAACTCACCCAGCCGCACGTATTCCGGGAAGGGATCTTTGAAACGCAGCTCATAGGGCAAGACGGCGAGTCGCCTGCGCGTGGCCTTGTCTCGAATCTCGCTGACCACATCCCGAATGGTGTAGATGTTCTTCCCGATGTCCTGCACAGAAACCGGCCCAGCTCATCCCATCCACCCGATCTCGCGCGCTCCTGCACGGGACGCCAGCTCAGACCCTGCTCCTGTCCACCCGAACTCCCCGTACCTGCAGAGCCGCGTCCCGCAGGAAAGCCCCGGCATCCGCCACAACGTGCTCCACGGGCGCCATCTTGGCTCAACAAGCCCGGAATGCGCTTGCGCCCGCCGCTACGTCCCACTCCGCGCCTGTGGGAGCCGGGAGGAGCAGCCGCAATTTAGCGACGCTTCCTGGCAACCTTGGCCGCATCTCCTACTTCAGGCTACGTGTGCGCATGCGCGCTGTGCGGCAGCCACCCAGCGGTCAAACCTTGTGAAGGGTTACCTAAGGGAATATGTGTCAGTGTCCAAGCCTTGGCGCGTTTTCTTTTTAACCATTAAATGTAAAACCTGTATATATTATCATTGTTAAAAGTCAGTCAATACAGATAACCCAATTTAATGATCACAAACCTATAAGATAGGTACTATTTTACAGTCACAGGATAGCTACTCAAGACAAAGTACAGTCATCATGGCTAGTGATTGTAACAAGACTGACTCCCAGATAAAACCACTGGGAGCCACTTTCCTAACCATTATGCTGTAGCAGTGATTTTCAACCTGTTTCATCTCATGGCACACACAAATTAATAAAATTCTGCAGCACACCAAAAGATATATATTTTTTGCTCATCTGACAAAAAAATAAATAGGTATAATTTTTATTCATGCACACCGGATGGTTATTATTATGGCTATTGTCATTTTTTAAATTTGACAATCTAAGGGAAAAGAGACCAGTGCCCCTGACTAAATAGTCATGCATTACATGTTTTAAAAAGTCTTTTGGGCCCTGGCTGGTTTGGCTCAGCGGTTAGAGCGTTCGCCTGCGGTTTAGAGAAACCGGGTTCGGTTCCCTCTAAGGGCATGTGCCTTGGTTGCAGTTTGTCCCTGGCCCTGGTTGGGTCATGCACGTGGCAACCACTCGCTGTGTCCCTTTCACATCGATGTATCTCTCTCTCTCTTTCTCCCTCCCTCTCACTCTATCTGAACAAAAAATGAAAAGATGTCCTCAGGTGAGGATTTAAAAAAAAAAGTCTTTTGGCCCGCAGTGTGGCACAGTGTTTGAGTGTGGACCCCATGCACCAAGAAGTTACCAGTTCAATTCCTGGTCAGGGCACATGCTCTGGTTGTGGGCCAAATCCCCAGTGGGGGTGTGCAGGAGGCAGCCAATCAATGTTCTCACTCATTGATGTTTCTATCTCCCTTCCTCTCTCTCTCTCTCTCAAATCAATCAATCAATCAATAAAAAAAAAGTCTTTCAGGGCCCTGGCTGGTTTTCCAGTGGTTAGAGCACCAGCCAGAGAACCAAAGAGTCTCAGGTTTGATTCCAGTCAAGGGCACATACCTCGGCTGCAGTTTGTCCCCGGCCCTGGTTGGGGTCATGCGGAAGGCAACCAGTCCATATGTCCCTCTCACGTTGATATTTCTCTCTCTCTTCCTCTCTCTCCCTCCCTCCCACTCTACCTGAAGATAAATAGACAAATATCCTCGGGTGAGGATTTAAGAAGTGTGCTACAGCACACTGAAAATTGCTGTGCTATAGCAACTGCTGCTTATGTACCCCACTTCATTTTGAATAACTTGGGGCCAAAGATCTATGTCTTATTTACCTTTATATTCTTGCACCAATTCCCTAAGCAAGGCACATTATATGCTAGCAAATAATTAATTGCTGAATTGAAATGAAGGGGTATGGGAGGATTTCTGTATTCCCTTTCAAACCTGAGTTGAGATTTCATCATTTTGAGATCTGGCCTATTACAAATTTATGCTGGTGAATTTTGGCTGAATGTTAGTTGAGTTTTCAGTCATCGATCTTCAGCGATGTTGGGTTATTTCAAACCTTCTTTGTCAAGGTTCACTTCAATCTTACCCTTTGATTATAATGTATGTGTTCTACTTCCAAAAATCCTCCAGTACCCTTCAGCTCTTGCCCAAATCCTTTTTCCTTCCCCAGGTATCTATCTCAACCATTCCTACCCTCTTCAACCTCCAGAGCTACTGCCCTACCTGCCCTGTCTTATTGAAGACTTTTTCTAATTTTCCAGTTCATCACATCAAATTTTTTGGGTTTTATTTCTTGCCTTTTCAGTTTCTCTGTAGAATTTGCCATTGCTGACTATCTCCTTTTCCTGGACTGTCTCTCCTTCCTTGACTTTAGTGATACTTCATAATCCTGGTGCCCCTGCCTCCCTAATGACTGCTCACCCTCCCTACTGGACTCTCTTTTTCTGCCTTGCAAACAGGACACCATCCATAGAACCGCCTTGGCCCCTTGTCTAAGTTTTCTCCTTCAGCAACACTACTTATCCTCAAAGTTTCAGCTATCCCATTATAGGAATGCTTCCCAAATCTTTAAGTCCAATCCCTGTTTATTCCCCAGCCTATCCTTCTGGGCACATCTGTGGGGAAGCTTTTGGCATCTTTAGGAGGAAGGTTATGACTGAAGTAATTACTTCTCACACCCTAGCTTAAACTTCGCTTGTTAGAGTTTTAATTTCTACTAAAGGCATTACCAACAAAGGCATTCAAGGTAAGAATCTCTGAGTCATCTTCATTTCTACCCTCACTCTCAACCTGCATTCCTCTCATTTCTGAAATGTTTGTGGTGCCTGGGTCCCCTCTACACTCATTCCTATTACTCTAATCAAGTTCTTACCTAGTGCCTAAAAAATAAAATCCACTCATTCTTGTCTCTAATTTTTTTTTCTTCAATTGATTGCTCCTGTTGCCTAAAAAGGGAGGGCGAAACTTGACTCCATAATAAAAGAGGTTTATTGAAATTGGCAGTGATAATTCTGTAAACCTTATGTTGAAGAAGAATAATCTAGATCAGCAGTTCTCAAACTTTTTTTTTAAAAGGGCACTCCTATTTATTTATTTTTATCCTCACCTGAGGACATTTTTCCATATTTTGTTCCGATAGAATGGTAGGGAAAGAGAGAGAAACATTGACGTGAAAGGGACACATCGAGTGGCTGCCACCCACACGACCCAACCAGGGCCGGGGACAAACTGCAACCTGCAACTGAGGTACGTGCCCTTAGCGGGAACTGAACCCAGGTCTCTCTGGACTGCAGGCCAACGCTTTAACCGCTGAGCCAAACCAGCCAGGGCAGCTGTTCTCAAACTTAAGTGTGCACCAGAATCACCTGGAGAGCTTGCAAACATAGATTGATGGATCTCACCCTCAGTTTCTGATTCAGTAGGTCTGGGCAGAGCCTGAAATTTTGCATTTTTAAGTTCCAGGTGATGGTGATGCTACTGACCTGGGGGACACACTTGAGAACCACTGGTTAGGGAAACAGGAAAAGAATGATCAGGCTTTCAGCCTTTTTACCTTCTAGTAAACACTAAGAATATTTATTAATATACAGGCATACCTTGGAGATATTGTGGGTCAGTTGTTTCAGAATGCTGGACTAAAGAATATTATAATAAAGTGTCATAATTTTTTTGCTGGTGGAGGGTCTTGCCTTTACTTTGTAAAAAATGCAACACTGCAGTGCAACAAAGTGAAGTGCAATGAATTAGGTATGCCTGTAAAAGGAGACATTTTGTAGCTTTTATTATTTTTTTAGAGTATTCTAATCTCTTTTCTGTTTCCTTATAACATTACTCTCCAACTCCTTCTAAAGCCTTATAAGGACTTTCACTTATTTAACAAATATGTATTGACAGCTCATTTATACTACCATGGGTTGGGTGATATAACAGTTATAAACAAAGTGATATTTTGTGTAGTGACTAGTGGCACCTTCAGAGTTTATGACTTTGGAGTCAGATCTTGAAACAGAGTAGGGCAAAGGCATCAAAGTAGGAAAGTCCAAGGGGGTCCCTGGACAGATAGATCAATTGGGAAGAGCATTGCCCCAATTCACCAAGGCTGCCAGTTCAATCTTTGGTCAGGGCACATACAAGAAACAACCAATGAATGCAGAAATAAGTGGAACAACAAATTCACGTTTCTTTCTTTCTCTCTCCCCTTACCCACTCTCTAAAAAAAAAGAAATCAATAAATAAAATTAAAAACAGGAAAGAAAATCTATGGGGGTGTTCAGGGAATTGAGAACAAAGCCTGTTGTAGCACAGGGTGACTGGGGACAGGGTCTCTCAGAGGTGAAGTGAGCCCCAAAACACTTCACTTCACTGTCTTATTTATTTATTTATCCTCACCCGAGGACATTTTCCCATTTTTTGTTCAGGTAGAGTGGGAGGGAGAGAGAGGAAAAGCGAGAGAGAGAAACATCGATGTGACACATCGAGTGGTTGCCCCACACCCGACCCAAGCAGGGCCGGGGACAACTGCATCCGACGTACGTGTTCTTAGCAGGAACCCGGGTCTCTCTGGACCGCAGGCCAACGCGCTTTAACCGCTGAGCCAAATAGGTCAGGGCCACGTCACTTTCTTGAAGCTCCTGTTTTTTCACCAAGTGAAGAAATCTCAAACACTATTAGGAAAATTGTGGTCACTTTAAATAGTTTAAATGAACAACACTTTCAAACACAGTAGGAGGACAAAGTATTAGGAAATAATGTCAACTTTTACATGTGAGGCCCTTTAGGAAAGAGAAGGCATTGCTTGCCTGTCAGTGAAGATATGAGTTAATTTCCAGGACCCGAAAATGTAGGGGCTATGAGACCATAGCTTAAGAGCCCAAATGTCCTCACCGGGAATTGAACCCGCCACCCTTCGGTGTGGAGGAAGATGCTCCAACCAGTTGAACCACACCGGCCAGGGCAATATTTGTTAACTTGATTGGATGGCTTCCTCTCACCTGTACAGTGGGGCTAATAATAGACCCGCCTACGGGGTTGATGGGAGGAGTATATGAAGCAACTGGCACTTGACAGTCCTCAATTTATTTGATGGCTCGGGAGCCATCCAGCGAGTGGAAAACGCTTCCACTTGTAAACATAGAAAGGATAAGAAAGCCTTCTACTGGCCGAAGGATCCCAGGCCGGGCCTAGGTTGCCTACACCTGCGGGTCCGGCCAGCCTCTTCCGGGTCAGGTGACTGTGAGCGGCCACGTGACCCGGCCCGAGTACAAGCGGTGGAAGACGGAAGTGGGAGAGGAGTTGGGCGCCGCTTCTGTGGCCGCGGCAGGTAGCTAGCGCGGGCACGGGGGCTGCGGCGGCACGGGGGCTGCGGCGGGCGAGCGGGGGTGCGGGGAGGGCCTGGGGAGCCGGCGGCTCGCGGTGGAGTGAGGGCGGTGCGGCCCGGGCGCCGGGGGGCGGTGGCTTCCTGTGGGAGGGGCCTGGCTCGGCGGTTCCGGCCTCCAAGGAGGGGTGTCCCGGCTCCCGCCCTGGAGGGGTGGGCGCGCCGCGGGCTGTGCGCCTGGGCTGCTCCGAGGTGGGCGCGGAGGCAGGCCGAGCTGCGGCGGCGGGCAGCGACTCCTTCCGGAAGGGGGATGGAGCTTAGGTGCCAGGGATGGAGGGGTGACCTTTGTGGAAGGGTCGGTATAGGAGGAAGGGGGCACCTGAGAATGGGCATATGCCATGGAGGGGCAGACGAAGAAATCAAGAAGATGCTGCCAGAACCCCAGCTGAGAGTCTCTTCCTTTTTTTTCTAATTTGAAAATCATTGTTACCCGAGACTTTTATTTCGGTCCCATCTAGTTTTTAAACTTCAGGAAGGAGCACAGAATCTTCTCTTGCTTTCCTCACACCCACTTAATTCTGCTTGGGTAGGGTTTCCACTTTTTGGGAACCTACCCTTTCAAATCATCTTTCTGAGTTTTATTCCCCAGATCCCATCCACTTGTAAGCTGAAAAAAAGAGCGTGGGCACTTTGGCCATAAAATGGCTTTTAACCTAAACTGTTGAGGACGACGTAGCTCATCATTACCTCAGCAACACAGCGACTGCCAAAACCTTGGACAGTGTTTTATGACTTTTCCTTTCTTCAGTTTAAATTATTCAGCTTCCCTTACCATGTGACTGCTTATCTTGACACACTGTAACTAGGTAGGGTGACTGCAAGGTCTGTGTTGTGCTTCTTGGAACTGTGACCTGGATCATGATTTTTTTTTTTTAAGTTTCAATAGTCTTTTTCTTTAAAAATTTTTTAAAATTAATTAATTAATTAATTAATTTTTGTAACATGTTTCTCCTTTTCCCCCACTGGTTGCCCTCTTCCCCTGCCCTGTCCCCAGCTTTGTTGTCCGTGTCCATTGTTCATGCACACATACATATAAGTTCTGTGGTTTATCTCTCCCCCACCACCCCCTCTTCTGGGGATTGTCAGTCTGTACCCCACTTCCACATCTCTGGGACTACCCCATTCCTCAGACTGTTATGTTCATTATATTCCACAAATAAGTGAGATCATATGATACTTGTCTTTCTCTTTGGCTTCTTTCGCTTAGGATAATATTTTACAGGTCCCTCCATGTCATCTCAAAGGATAAGAGATCTTTCTTTCTTATAGCTGTATAGTACTCCATTGTGTATATGTACCACAGCTTTTTTATCCATTCGTCTACTGATGGACATTTGGGCTGTTTCCAGATCTTAGCTATTGTAAATAGTGCTGCTACGAACATGCGGGTACATATATTCTTTCTGATTGGTGTTTCAGGCTTCTTAGAGTATATTTCTAGAAGTGGGATCACTGGGTCAAATGGCAGTTCAATTTTTAATTTTTTGAGGTAACACCATATTGTTTTCCATAGTGGTTGCACCAGTCTGCATTCCCACCAGCAGTGTACTATAGTCTGCTTTTCTCCACACCCTCACCAACACTTGTTTGATGATTTGTTGATGGCGGCCATTCTGACAGGTGTGAGGTGATACCTCATTGTTGTTTTATGGATCATGATTTTGAGATTAGATACCTTTGTGAAAAGTTGTTTATCCTCTTTTTTTTTGGTGTTTATTAACATTTGCAGCATTTAAATGAATTTCATGGTTGCGGTATAACTGAAGTGAATGAATGTTCAAAGTGGACATTCACAGGAGTCAGCATCATTGAACTCAAAATGTTAAAGTAGGGAAATAAATGTGTCTTGCTAATGTATTATTAATTAAAGTGTTTGGAGTATTTAATAAACATTTAAAATTGAAATTTGTAGCAGTCCTGTGAGTTAGGTTGGGAAGGTGTTATTCTCATGTCACAGTGAACAAACAGAACTAAGAGAGGTGACTTGATTTTTTAAAACAATTTATTGCTGTTTCTTGTTTGCTGGTCTCTTTCTCCTTGCTATACTGCTAATCCCTCAAGGACAGGAGTCATATCTTATTTGGCTTATTTGGCTATTAGCCTATTGTCTGGCATGTTGTGGGCACTTGGTAAGTATTTGGTGAATAAACAAATTTCTGAAGGTCACAATGCTATAAATGGAGGACAAAGGATTTGACCCCGACTCCTAGATCTTCTCTTATCAGACTGACCAGTTTCTGTGTTATTGGTCCATATGAATACAATAGGCCTGGGAAAAAGGCTTAGATGGCCTTCTCAGTCTCTTTTACTTAATGACTGCTTTTCCATTTACAGAGGGCTTATATCAACATCTCTTAATTTTCACCGGTCCATCTCTTAATTTTCACCGGTCCTGTGAAGGTCCAATTGCCAGGCATTGTTCTAGAGTTAAGCTGTCCGGTATGGTGGTCATTAGCCACATGGGGCTGTCTAGCACCGTAGATAAGCTATGAGTATAAAATACATACCTGAGCCCTGACTGGTGTGGCTCAGTTGATTGAGAGTCATCCCATGCACCAAGAGGTCGCTGGTTCAATGCCTGGTCAGGCTTGATCCCCAATACGGGACATGCAGGAGGCAGTAGTGTTTCTCCCTCTCCCTTTCTCTCTCTCTAAAAATTGATAAAAACATATTTTAAAAAATACACACCAGATTTGAGTACTTAGAATAAAAATAAAATATCTGGCCCTGCCCGGTTTGGCTCAGCGGTTGGAGCGTCGGCCTGTGGACCAGAGAGTCCTGGGTTCGGTTCCCGTTAGGGGCACATACCAAAAGAAAAAAGAAAATATCTGATTAATATTTTTATATTATAATAAATATAATGTTAATATATAATAAATATTAATACAATGTGAATATATTCTCTAAATGATACTTTAAGTTTTCTGGGTTAAGCACAGTATAATTGAAATTAAATTCACTTGCTTTAAAAAAACTTTCTTTTTATTTTTAGAGAGAGAGGAAGGAAGAGGGAGAGAGAGAGAGAAACATTGATGTGAGAGTGATACATCTATTG
This sequence comes from Molossus molossus, assembly GCF_014108415.1. Taxonomy (NCBI): domain Eukaryota; kingdom Metazoa; phylum Chordata; class Mammalia; order Chiroptera; family Molossidae; genus Molossus; species Molossus molossus. The sequence goes on along the minus strand of NW_023425357.1, from coordinate 35,034,130 downwards.
GTTGCCTTGTGCATGCCCCCTACTGGAAATCAAGCCCACAACCTGGGCATGTGCCCTGACCAGGAATTGAACTGGCAACCTTTCGGCATACAGGACATTGTCCAACCAACTGAACTACACCGGCCAGGGCCACTTGCTTTTTTTCCCCAGTTTTTAAAATGTGTTTCCTAGAAAATTAAAAATTATATTAGTGTTGTTCTAAACACCAGGTATTCAGTACACAAGAAAGGTAAATTTCCCTGCCCTTTGGATATTAAATTTTAGTGGGGATGGGAACATTAGGCAAAACAACCAAGTAAAATGCATATGATATTATAATAAAGCAGGGAAGCGGGATGTGGAATGTTGGCTGGGGTTGCAGTTTTGAGTTTGGGTCAAGAGCTGTGTGGCTGAATGGGGACATAGTGGTCCAGGCAGAGGGAACAGCAAATTCAACAACCCTAAAGAAGAAGGAGCACCCTGGCGGGTTTGTGGACCAGTCAGGAGGCCCCTGGCTGGAAGGGTGTGAGCAAGGAGAGATGTGGAGGATGAAATCAGAGAGGTGTTGAGGGTGAGGGGAGAAATGGGCAGGTGGAGGGTCTAGCAGGCCATTGTAAAGATGTTGATTTTCATTCAGAGTTAGTTGGTGCCATTGGAGGGTTTTGAGCTGTGAATTGGACATGATCCAACCTGCCTTTTAACATGCTCGCTCTAGTTGCCATATGGGGAGAGAATAAAGAGGAGGAGCAAGGCTAGAAGCAGGGAGACATGCTCAGAAGCTATTGTCATGTTCCAGGTGAAGGCTGGACTAGTTGGTCGTGATGGAGGTGATGAGGAGAAGTTGGGCCTGGGGTATATTTTGAAGTCCAAGTCAGCAGGGTTTGTGGATGTGGGATGTGTGGAAGAAGGGAGTCAAGGGTGACGCCACAGACCTTGGCGTGAATAACTGGAAGAATGGAGTTGTCATTAACTGAAATGGGGAAGACTGTAGGAGGAACAGGGTTGGGGCTCAGTTTTGTTCACATTAGTTGTGAAATGCCCATAGAAATGCAAGTGGCAGTGTTGTGGACAATTAGGGAAGTCTGGAGATGGCTGGACTGGAGGTGCACACCTGGAAGCAGTTAGCATGAGGACAGTATTTAGAGTTAAGAGACCAACGAAGTCACTATGGAGTAGTATGGGTACATACCCAAGGAGTGCTTCTTATTGGAAGTTAAATTTTGAAATAAAATCTCAGTTTACACTATTATACGAGTAGGTATTTTAAATATAGCAAAGCATTGTATTATATCTCAGGGAACTTGGTTTTCCCTCCTTTTCACTTTTCATTTAAAGACCCTTTTGAAAACTGCAAGCTAATGGGTTTCTTTTTTCTTGAGGATGCTACTCTTCCAAGTGTGCTTCTTTGTAGTGCCGCTGAAATCAGTTTGAGTGCCAGTTTCTGGAATTAGTCTGGCTTTCTGGATTGGCAGCCAATTTAGAGACTTCCAAGAAGGATAGGAAAAAAACAGTGTGGAAGGATGGGTAATCGTTTTTTGGTGTTTAAAATATTGGTTTTACCTAACATGTATGGAATGCATGTGTTTGTCAGGCATCCCATTTTTTTAAATCCTCACCCAAGGACATTTTTGCATTTATCTTCAGATAGAACGGGAGGGAGAGAGGTGGGAAGAGAGAGAGCCACCCGCATGACCCCAACCGGGGCCAGGGACAAACTGCAACTGATGTACGTGCCCTTAGGAGGAACCGAACCCGGGACTCTCCGGTCCATGGGCCAATGTTCTAACTGCTGAGCCAAACCAGCAGGGCTGGCATCCCATAGTTTTATAGATTAGAAGCAAACAGAAACTGTAAGGTGAGGTGACCCACATGAGGTCATGTAGCTAAGACATGGATGAGCTGGGATTTGAATCTCTGTCTTCTGAGTCCAGCTTCCATCAGTAAGACATGCAGTAATGGGGCATGAATATACACTCCCAGGGAATCAAATCAGTGAGCTGCTTTTGAGTCACTTTGGAGTTTTATAGACTCTGGAATTTCTGTGAGGTAGGAAGGAATGGGAAGATCTTGTTTCCCTTAAAAAGAATCAACTGAGCCCGGCCGATGTGGCTCACTGGTGGAGTGTCAAACCAAGAGGTCACCGGTTCGATTCCAGGTCAGGGCACATGCCTAGGTTGTGGGCCCAATTTCCAGTGGGGGCCATGCAGGAGGTGGCTAATCGATGTTCTCTCTCATCGTTTCGATCTCTCTCTTCCTCTCACTTCCTCTCTCTCTAAAAATCAATAAAGGTAAAAAATTAAAAAAAAAAAAAGAGTCAACTGAATCTTTAGAAGGTTGCAGTCCCCTGCTCCTGCCCCTTCCCACCTCCAAACTTAAAAACAAACACTGCATGATTTAAGTCAAGTATTAATACCTACTTCTTGGAAAATACCAGATACCAAGACTTGGCGGTCCTGACCTGGGGTAGGTTCTCTTCCTCTGTATCATCCGTGTTTTTTGCTTCCTGTTTTGTTGTGAGACCTTCTTTCCAGTCTGTTTTATTATTAATCTGTAATTCCAGTGTGCTCCTCCCACCTCTCTTTTTATCCACTTGGTCTTTGTACGGATGTCAATTGGCAAAGTTCAATTCTGTTTGATTGTTTTTTCCTTTTTTTTATCCTCACCCGAGGACATTTTTTCCAGTTTTTGTTCAGATAGAGCGGGAGGGAGAGAGAGGGGAAGAGAGAGAGAGAGAGAAACATCGACATGAAAGGGACACATCGAGTGGTTGCCACCGCACAACCCAGCCAGAGTCGGGGACAAACTGCAACTGAGGCACGTGCCCTTAGCGGGAACCGAACCCAGGTCTCTCTGGGCCGCGGGCCGACGCTCTAACTGCTGAGCCAAACCGGCCAGGCTTTTTACATTCTTTTTTTTTTTTATTATTATTTTTCAATATGAGTTTTTGGAGAGTGGAAGGTAACCAGCTCAATGCTGGATGAAGGAAAGAGGCCAAGAAAGAAGCGTAAGTGTTGGAAAGAGCTGGGAAGGCATGAGAGTGTGAAGGAAAGGAGGAATCTTTTGAACAGACTCTTCTCTTCCACCTCTTTCAAGAAGTGGATGCTGGGTTGATCTGTAATTATAAACAAAAAGCTCTACCTGTTTCTACAGTTGGCTATTGAAAATAAAATCTTGATGCTGGCGAGTAGTTTTGGTCTTCCCAGGCTCATCTGCCTTCCCAGGCTTATCTGCTCATCCCTTTCATTTCCAGATCAGTGTTCAGTGGTTTCTTGACTCAAAGCTGGGTCAAGAATTACAAGAGTCCCAGAGCCTAGAATTACAGCATCAAGAACTAGTTTAGCTTGTCATTAATACCCAAAGAGCACTTACTATATGCCGGCTGCTTTACCTGAACTCATTTAATCACTACAGTAAGCATATAAGGTAAGAATTATTATTTAGGCTCATTTCAGAGATGAGGAATTGAGTTTTAGACAGGGTATATTGCTTGTCCAATATTACTCAAAGGCTAGTGAGTAAATATTTAAACCTATTTGCCTATAAAAGATTGACTGGTCTGAAAGGTTCTTGCTGAAGTTGGGTAGTAAGAATGATCAGGTCTTTAGATATTGCAAGAGGTATCTGATGTGTGGCTGCTTTCTCTTGCCAAAAGCTCATTGAGGATTTATTAATGGTGTGTATGTGTAGGAGAGCGGGGCATCCCTTAAAACAAGCTATCTGAGCTCCCAGAAGGCAGGGGCCCCATGTCATTTACCTTTGTATTCCTGAGCCTTACACAGACTGGTATCTACGAGCATTTGTTGAAAGATCAAACCCTGGCTCAGCACTGGACAGGGTGAATAAAAGGGGCCAGGAAAGGGCACAGTCAAAATGCTGGTTGCTTGCTTGCTGAAGGTGTCCATGGCTGTTATAGTTCCCTGGCTTCAAGAATCAACCCAGCCCAACAACCCAAATGTTGAGTTGTCCATTGATTGTTGAATGGATAAACAAAAGGTGGTATATCCATACAATGGAATATTATTCAGCCTTAAAAAGGAATGAAGCATTGATACATGCTATGACATGAGTGAACCTTGAATACATTGTGCTCACTGAAAGAAGCCAGATACAAAGACCATATATTGTGTGATTCCATTTACTTGAAATGTCTAGAATGGGCAGATTCATAGACACAGAAAGCAGATTAGTGGTTATTAGGGGTTAGGGGGCAGAGAGGAATGAAGAGTAACTGCTGATGGGAATGGGGTTTTCTTTTGGGATGATAAAAATGTTCTGGAGCTAGATAATACTAATGGTTGTACAACTCTGTAAATATACCAAAACCCGCTGAATTATATGCTTTAAAAGGGTGAATTTATGGTATGAGACTTATATTTTATTTTTTTCATTATTGATATTAGAGAGAGAGGAAGAGAGCATTAGAAACATCAATGAGAGAGAACATCCGATTGGCTGCCTCCTGCATGACCCCCACTGGGAATTGGGCCTACAACCGGGCATGTGCCCTGACCAGGAATTGAACCGGGAACCTCTTGATGCATGGGTTGATGCTCAACCACTGAGCCACATTGGCCGGGCAGAGAATTATATTTTAATAATAATAAAAATAAAGACAACCAGTCCTGTTTTGAATGCACCTTCTGTGTTCTGTGGAGGTCAAGTTAAGATTTTAGTGCAGGCAACAGCAGCCCTTACCCTCCATCTCTGGTGCCAGGGTGCCGCATTTACTCAGCCCTCTCTGATGTTCCCAGTTGAATATGATAAAAGATGTTTTTCCTGCTTTTTTGATCTCAGGTATTTCAAGTATTTTAGCCAAAAAGGACAATGATAGATCTTTATTGTCTTTTGGATGTATCTGGAAATTCTAAACCAGTAGGTGGAACCTTGACCCGCTTAATTTGGCTAATGAGAAGGACTCAGGAATTAACTGCACTAGCTAATAATTTCTTCTCGTTTTAACAGCCAGAGAAAAATAACCTTCTTTTTTCTTCTGAGTTTCTTATTTAAAATTAAAGGTGTAAGAGCACTCTTTGTTCCCTTTGGGGCAGAGCTGCTAACTCCCAGAGGCTGGTAGTTCAGACTGTACTACAGTCTAACTCTGAGGCGGAGGGCAGCTTCCCTGTTGGTTGTGAGTCTGGTGGTGCAGGGCCTGGGGCATGCCTACATCATAGTAGGGAAAAGGAAAAACTTGGAGGAGGAAGGGCCTAGCAAAGTGGAAAAGGAAGGAGAAGCAAAAGGAAAAGGAAGATGGTGAAGACCAGGGAAAGATTACCTGTTATTCTGTTGCCCTTGCTTCATTCTGTCACTTGTCATTGAAATAGATACATTATTTTCAAATTCTCAAAAGCTAATTAATTGTTGTGTTAGTAATGGCATCAACAAATTGTTTTGAAATAGAATGTGAAAAATACTTTTTTAAAATAATGAAAACATACTGATCTGTTTAGGATTCTGTTTTGTATTGGATCACAACTAAGAAACAGACAGTTTCCACAAGACCATGCCCTCTGTGACTTCAGAGTTACTTCTTCTTCTTTTTGATTGCTTCAAATGTATTTTTTTTTTAATTGCTTTAAATGTACAGAGTTATTTCTTAAGGAAGTTACTGAGGGGCCTGGATCCAGGTGGATATGGGAGATGTGCTGAAGACTTCTAGCTTCAGCCTGATGTCAGTTGAAATTCAAATCTTCTAAAGCCTTCGTTATTAATTGTATTATTTTTTCTATTCCTAATCTGTGGAACAAATTGACACAAACTTGAAATTTATTCTTTCATAGTTCTGGAGGACAGAAATCAAAGTGTCAACAGGGCCATTATCCCTCCAGGCTCTAGGAGAGAATCGGGGGTCCGGGCATTGCTTGGCTTGGGGCTGCGTGACTCAGTCTCTGCTTTAGTCTTCACATGGCCTCCTCCCCTGTGTCTCTGTAAAGACACTGGGCCCACCCTGACTCCAGGGCGATCTATTACATCTGCAAAGACCTTATTGCCAAATAAGGTCACATTCACAGGTTCCAGGGAGGTTAGCACTTAGACATATTTTTGGGGGTGGGGGTGGGGCACAATTCAACCCAGCACACTAATTGAATGTATGTGGGATGTTCTTACTAAAATAAAGACATCATCCTATGACCTGATTTGAAGAGAAGCCTTTTCCTTTCCTGAATTTCAGTTTTATTTATGCACAAAATAATACATGCACATAGTGAAAAGAGTCAAATAACAGTGTAAGACATATAATGCGCCAGCAGTTCCTTGCCTCACCTCATTTTATTCTTGATTCTTATTCCATGGAATCAATGACCGTTAACTCTTAGATCTCTTCTGGTACTGATTTCTACATTTCTTATGTTATACGTATACTGTTCTACTGTTATTCTTAGCTTCTCAGTTTTATCTGTTGTTTTTTAACCACTGAAGATGAAGATTTAGCTCTCTTTGCAGCCACTCTCCGCAAATACACACTTCTACCCCCATCTTCTGATCATAACCATAGCACAAGTTTTTGTTTTTTTTTAAAGATATTTTTATTTTATTTTATCCTCACCTGAGGACATTTTTGCATTTATCTTCAGTTAGAGTGGGAGGGAGAGAGGGAGGAAGAGAGAGAGAAATATCGATATGAGAGAGACACATCGAGTGGTTGCCACCCACACGACCCCAACCAGGGCCGGGGACAAACTGCAACCGAGGTACGTGCCCTTAGCGGGAACGAAACCCAGGACTCTCTGGTCCACGGGCCGATGCTCTAACTGCTGAGCAGAACCATCCAGGGTGGCATTCTGTTTCATATATCAATTTATTATTACTTTGGTTAGAATGAGCTTGTTCTTGTGAAATCAGTCTCCACTGAAAAAATCAGTCTCCACTGAGAAAATAGTGTTAAGATCTGAAAAGCTAAAGACTAAACCTGGAAAAGGGTGAGATTGTGTGATTGCAATACTTGTGGGAATCCTCAGAGCTTAGGTTAGGGGAAAGAAACTTCTCTCAAAAAGGCGATTCAAGCCATGGCTGGTTTGGCTCAGCGGTTAGAGCATCAGCCTGTGGTCCAGAGAGACCCGGGTTCGGTTTCCGCTAAGGGCACATACCTCGGTTGTAGTTTGTCCCTGGCCCTGGTTGGGTCGCGCAGGTGGCAACCACTCAATGTGTCCCTTTCACATCGATGTTTCTCTCTCTCTCTCTCTCTCTCTCTCTCTCAATGTGTCCCTTTCACATCGATGTTTTTCTCTCTCTCTCTCTCTCCCCCTCCCTCCCTCCCTCCCTCCCTCCCTCCCTCCCTCCCTTCCTCCCTCCCTCCCTCCCTCCTTCCACTCTATCTGAACAAAAAATGGAAAAATGTCCTCAATTGAGGATTTAAAAAAAAAAAGAAATTCAAGTGGGTGTGCCTCAAAGAGGGCAGGCCTTGTTTTTCAAGATTGTATTGGTTATTCTGGGTCCTTTGTACTTCCTTATGAATTTTAAGATCAGCTTGTCAATTGAGTTCTTTTCTCTTTGTTTGTTTTGATATCTTTTATATCTGAGGCTTTCCTCAAATAGTTGTTTACATTTAAGTGAAGTACCAACAGGCTGATTTGTGTGCTAGGACCCAAGTGAGGGAAGGTGAGTGGGATTGGGGGATAGTGACTTGTCACCATTCCTGATGTAGCAGTTTCAGCTATCTCCCTAGATTAGTACAGTGCTTTATCCCTATCCTCAACTGGGTCGAAAGTCCTCAAGTCTCCGGTGGTCTATTCAGAGGCTAAAAATTAACTTTCTTGCTTGGGATTAGGGAGGGGTGACTATGGGAAGGGTGACAGCCTAGAAAGATGAATTGGTGGGGGAGAGCTGGGCTCTGTTTCCCATCTAGGCTTTTGCCAGTCTTCCTGTGTTTTGCTTCACTTATGCTCTCACTTTCAGAAGCACTCGGTGCCTCCAATTATTGACCCTTTCTGGGATTTCTTGCTGCCAGTCAGCTTGCTTCTTTTTGACTTCCCCCACTGCAGGTAGTGGGTTTCAGTTTCAGCCCACTTGCCATTTTCCAAAATGTTGCTGCCATCTCTGCTGTTTCCTTTTCCATTCCATTCCCCCCCCCCCCCCAATCCTCACCCAAGGATATTTTTCTATTTATCTTCAGGTAGAGTGGGAGAGGAAGGGGGAGAGAGAGAGGGAGGTGAGGAGAAAGAGAAAGAGAAAAAGAAAGAGAAAGAGAAAGAAACATCCATGTAAGAGAGAGACATCGGTTGGTTGCTTCCCGCATGACCCCAGGGCTGGGACAAACTGCAACCAAGGTACATGCCCTTGACCAGAATCAAACCTGCGACTGGTCTGTGGGCCAACGCTCTAACCTCTGAGCCAAACTGGCCAGGGCTTTTCCATTCCTTTTTAGTGGGTTTATATTTTTGTGTTGTCTTTCTGTCAGTTTGATAGGCTTTGAGAAGGGAGCAGAGATAAATGTATGTGTTTAATCTGTCATGTTTATTGAGAGCCCCTGGAAGACTAAGGGAAAAGTTGGTATCAGGAGGGGGGTGCAATACTTAGTCCCCTTGGAACCACTCCAACATAGAGCTCCTTTACTGTATTTTATCCCTATTATTAATAATATTGCTTATTATTCTATGTAAATTTTTTGCATAATTTAAGTTTAGCCTTAAACATTCTGATACAGCTAAAGTTCTATTTCAGTGCAGCCAAATTAGTTGAAACCACAACTTATTCAGTAACACTAAACCAGTGATTGTCACCCCAATTTTATATTAGAATCATTAGGAAACTTTTAAATAATGTAACTGTTCTCACCTCACTCCAGACCAATCAAAGGGAAATCTCTGAGGTTGGCATTTGTTTGTCAGAGTTTTCTTTTTTTGTTTTTATTTGTTTCTTAAGTGCTCTGTAGATAATTCAAATGTGCAGAAAGAATTGAGAACCACTTCTCCAAGGCATTTCATATTTCATTAAGAATAATTTTACCGCCCTGGCCTGTTTGGCTCAGCAGTCAGAGCATCGGCCCATGGACCAATGAGTTGTGGGTTTGATTCTGGTCAAGGGCATGTACCTTGGTTGCTATTCGTCCCTGGCCCTGGTTGGGGTCATGTGGGAGGCAGCCACTGGATGTGTCCCTTTCACATCGATGTTTCTTTCTCTCTCTCCCTCCCACTCTATCTGAATAAAAAATGGAAAAATGTCCTCTGGTGAGGATAAAAAAAAACAACAAAAAAAAAACCCCAGACATGATATATTAGATAATAGGAACAGAAGTAAATAGGCCTTTAGTTTGGAGTTTTATGTTAATCTGGCTAGGAGTTAGTGTTTAACAGTTGCTGTAACTATAGGTATTGGAGGCCTCAGATTCGTCTAGTGTTTTGTTTTTGTCTCCCTTGTTATCTTTGGTCTTCCCTAAGAACTCCTCCTTAAATAGAGTGTACACCTTTCAGCTCTTTCAGCTATAAACCACTGTTATTACTTTGGACCCTTGATATGGTGGTAAAGTGTGGGAGAGAAGCATTTTGTAATCTTATGATTAAATCTCAGTCTTTTAGTGGGTCTGTGGTCCTGGGCTATGATCTTTACAAGTGCTTATTACCCATTTTTATCCTTAGGTAAGAGAAGAATGCTAGAGAGGACCTCACTCAGGGAAATCCCTTTCCCCAGATGGGAGAAGGCTCTGGTAGAGTCTTTTCCCCAGGAGAGAAGAGCTTTGGTACTGAGAACACCCTGGTCATATTTCACAATGGTTACTTTTCCCTTTTCCTACCAGAGCTAGAAGGGGTTCATTCTTGGCTCTTTATTAGAAAAACCATGGAGGATTTCATTTGTTTGTTTGATTTTTTTAAAAGTATTTATTTATTTATTTAATCCTCACTCGAGAACATTTTTCCATTTTTTGTTCACATAGAGTGGGAGGAAGAGAGAGGGAGAGAGAGAGAGAAACGTCGACATGAAAGGGACACATCAAGTGGCTGCCACCCACATGACCCAACCAGGGCTGGGGACAAACTGCAACCGAGGTATATGCCCTTAGCGGGAACCAAACCCGGGTCTCTCCGGACCACAGGCCAACACTCTAACCGCTGAGCCAAACAGGCCAGGGCAGTTTGTTTGATTTTTATTTTCTGATGTATTACTAGTACACACACACACACACACACACACACACACACGCACACACAGTGTGTGGTATAGAATGAATGCTCAATAAATATTGTCTGATTGAATGAATACCCTTCATTCAAGCCCATGATTGTTTTACCTGATGTGAGAAAACTTCTCAGACCTAAAATGATAATAAATCAGTGACTCCTTGAGTGAACAGTCTCCAGTCTAGCATTTGCTTATTGGGTTTTATGGTATTTGTATCTCTAATCTAAAACCCTACCTAAAGTGGGATTGTTGTAGAGTGGTTGTTCTCAAACATTTTAAACTGCAGCCTTTAGTAAGACATACATGTTATATTATGACCCAGTTTACATGCACATAAAATGCACATTTATTTGAACAAACTGTTTTGAAATAATATTTTGCTTTATGTATCTTAAATTTTCTACTCTATTATTCTCTATTTTATTTAAAAATATGTTGCCCTGGCTGGTTTTTCTCAGTGGTTAGAGCGTTGGCTTGTGGACTGAGGGGTTGCAGGTTCGATTCCCGGTCAAGGGCATGTACCTGGGTTGCAGGTTTGATCCCCAGTCCCAGTGGGGGTTATGCAGGAGGCAGCCAATCAGTGTGTCTCTTACATCAATGTTTCTCTCTCTCTCTCTTTCCCTTCCTTCCTTCCATTCTATCTAAAGAACAATGAAAAAATGTCCTTGGGTGAGGATTAAAAAAAAATTAAAAATATGTTGTCAAGGTTTACATACAAGTTAAGTTCAGAGGACAATATGTTTTTTTTTATTTTATATTTTAATTCTCATCCGAGGAGATTTTTCCATTTATCTTCAGATAGAGTGAGAGAGAGGGAGAGAGAGAGAGAGAGAGAAACATTGACATGAGAGGGACACATCAGCTGGTTGCTTCCTGCACAATCTCGACCAGGGCCGGGGACGAACTGCAACTGAGGTACATGCCCTTACCAGAATCAAACCTAGGACTCATTGATCCATGGACCGACACTCTAACCACTGAGCCAAACTGGCCAGGGCTCTTTGGTGATTTTTTTAAACATTGTTATTCTCCCTCGCCCCCTCTTCCTGCCATCCTCCCTCATCACCCCAGGCTTGTGTTAACTCAATTTTTTTTTGGATTTCCATTGCTATTACCAGGGAGAAAGTTACTTAAGTCTGTGTATAGATTTGCTGAGATAAATGCAGAGTAGATTCTGGGTCTCAGGTTTCATGAGCTTCCTGTAGTATGTAGTGAGGTTTGGACCTCATGCCCATTAGGAACCATGTCCGATATGGGACCCTGAGGTAGAAGCTAATAGGTGAGAGTATTTTCACCAGGATAGGCTCTGACTTCCCTTCTAATGCTTATTTCTCTTTATACATGGTTTGGAAAGGATTTACAATTCAAGATACCTACCTTGTAATGTCAGGTTGGTATCTTGCTAATGGGATCTGGAAATACAGCCAAAGCCCCACAGAATAACATAGATTTTGATTAGTAAACTGTGGACTCCATGACACTAGAGAAGGAAAATGAGGTGGTGGTATCTATTCTGATTCTCCTGCTTTCCCAGTTGGTTTGTTCTGAGCCTTCTTTAGAATTTATCTGATTTATTTTGTTTTGGGGCCATGAAGTATAGATCATGAGGTTTGGTCTTTTTTTCCATTTAGTGGGCCATGTTGGGTCTTCGAGTTTTATTCTCCTGAATTCTCTCAAGTTTGAACCTAAGACAAAACAGCTAAAGCTCAGGAAGAACAAGCTAGTTTAAAAACTACCCTCAGTCAAGTTGCCTCAGGAAAAAAAGAGTACCAGTAGATGTGAAGATTGTAAAGATTCTTTTATTTTTAAAGTCTATAAATAATGGATTTCCAGCTTTTAGTGCATTAACCTCTGTTACTAAAATCCCCTAGGCTTAATGTATACTCATTAATCTTGTCTTCATTACTCAAGATAAGATCTTTTTCTCCTTAAAATTATTGTTAAATTATGTAAAAGATCAAACATGAAATGGTTCAGAGAATAGATAACAAACAGTCATAAAAACTACCATCTGGATTTAATGAGTTTAACATTTTGCCATATTTGCTTCAGAACTTTTTTCTTTAAAAGATAAAATGTTGCAGAGACAGTTGAACTTCCCTTGGTCTCTTTCCTCATTCCAATTCCCCTACTCCATCCTCTCCTACCACAGAGATAACTTATGTCTGAATGGTGTGGTTCCTTCCCATCCATGCTTCTATACTTTTATTCTATTTATGTGTGTCCACAAGAATATATACAGTTGTTTTGTCCAAGTTCAAAGGTATGCCAATGGCATCATACTATATACTTAGGCTGCCACTTGCTTATTTATTTTTTTCTTGTAGCATATTAGTTTGGGATTTGTATGTGCAGATTGAATTCATATCTTTCAAGTACTTATATAGCATTCCATTTTATAAATATATCATGATTTGTCCTTTTCCTCATTCATGGGCATTTGGGTTATTTACAAAATTTTGCTATTATAAACATTATGTGATGAATATCTTTGAATATGGCTTCGTCTGCATGTGTTGGGAGATTTTCCCCTGGCAAAATCTGGAGTGGAATCCTGGGAGGTACAGTATTTTATTTTATTTTTTTTTATCCTCACCCGAGGACATTTTTCCATTTTTTGTTCAGGTAGAGTGGGAGGGAGAGAGAGGAACAGAGAGAGAGAGAAACATCGATATGAAAGGAACACATCGAGAGGCTGCCACCCGCACAACCGACCAGGGCCGGGGACAAACTGCAACCGAGGCACATGCCCTCAGCGGGAACCGAACCCGGGTCTCTCAGGACCGCAGGCCGACGCTCTAACCGCTGAGCCAAACCGGCCAGGGCGAGGTACAGTATTTTTAACTCTACTAGAAGTTGCCAGGTACCATCTAACTGGCTTCTCACCAACACTTATTGTTAGATTTCAAATCTCTTGCTAATCTTTTGAGTAGAGAGCTGACCTTTTTATTGCTTTACCAAAACAAATTTAGTCTAAGGGAGTTAAAACATCACCCTTTTAAATTTCAGAAAATAGATGCTCAAATTCATTCAATGGAGAAATACTTACGGAGTTCTTGCTAAGGGACGATAAATACTACAACAAATCAATATGGTAGGAATCATGTCAGTGATAAATACTAAGGAGAAAAGTAACATAGGGAAGGATGGGTACTAATGTGTATGGAGAGGTGGGGTTGTTAGGGTGGTCAGGAAAGGCCCCTTAAGAAGGCAACATTGGCCCTGGCTGGTTTGGCTCAGCGGTTAGAGCGTCGGCCTGCGGTCCTGAGAGACCCGGGTTCGGTTCCCGCTAAGGGCGCGTACCTCGGCTGCAGTTTGTCCCTGGCCCTGGTCGGTTGTGCGGGTGGCAGCCACTCGATGTGTTCCTTTCACGTTGATGTTTCTCTCTCTCTCTCTGTTCCTCTCTCTCCCACTCTACCTGAACAAAAAATGGAAAAATGTCCTCGGGTGAGGATAAAAAAAACAAAAAAAAGAAGGCAACATTGGAGTAAATGTCTGAAGGAATAAGTGATGGAATAAGGCATATATGTGGACAATGGGGAAGATAAAATTCTAGACAGAGAGGTAGAAGTCTGATGAGGGAGCATGTCTAGCATGTTCAGGGAACTGGGAGGAGGCCTATGTAGCTTCAGGGGAGAGAGTCATTGGTGAGAGAAGTGGGAGATGCGATTAGAGAAGCATGTGGTGGTTGGAGGAGCATATCATGCAGGACCTTCAAGGTCATTTAAAAATCTTTGACTTTTTTTTTTCTTTTATTGATTTTAGAGAGAGAGGAAGGAAGAGGGAGAGAGAGATAGAAACATTGAGAGAGAACATCAAGTGGTTGCCTCCTGCGTGACCCCCACTGGGGATCGGGCCCACAACCAAGGCATGTGCTCTGATCAGGAATTGAACTGGTGACCTCTTGGTGCATGGGTCGATGCTCAATCACTGAACCACACTGGCTAGGCAAAATCTTTGACTTTTACTCTGAGGGAGACAGGAAGCCAGTAGATGGTTTTGAAGAGCAGAGTGATATGATGACTTACATATTTAAAAATATCACTCTGCCGAATTTAGAGATTTGATTGAAGAGGGCAAAGGGCAGAAGCAGCAGAAAATGCAGTAGTTCAGGTGATAGATCATGGTGCTTTTGATCAAGGCAGTGATAGTAGAGGTGGAGAGAAATGTTTGAACTTGGACATATTTTAAATGTAGAATAAATAGGATTTATTGACATAGAATGTGGGGTGTGAGAGGGAAAGGGGGAGCAAGAATGAGCCTTAGTTTTGACCTGAGCCACTGGTTAGAAGGAGTTGTCATTAGCTGAGCAACAGGTTCTTAGGGAAGGGATGGAGGGTTGGGGAATATCAGAAGCTCAGTTCAGGTTCCTACTGGACACGCCTGTTGGGATTGTCAACAAATAGGTGGTATTTAAAGCCAGGAGACATGGTGAGATACCAAGAGAAGAGGTGTAAGGCCTGAGCTGTGGGACACACTGATGGTTAGAGTTTGAGGAGGGGACAAAGAGCAGCCTGAGAGGCAGAAGGAAAAGCAGACAGATGTGTCCTGGAAGCCAAGGGAAGAAAGCATTTAAAGGAAGAAAGGTGGTCAGTTGTGTCAGATGCTGTTTTATAAGCTGAGGACAGAATTCACAATTGCATTTAATACCAAAGAGGTCTGGTCTCCAGAGATCTTGATCAGAATAGTTTCTGCATTGTATTCCTTTTGTTCTAGATAACATTTCAGACCTCTGTTATTCCACTGCTATTCTATAGGGAAGACTGAAGTGCAATGCCTGTATGGAACAGTCCAGAAACAACTAATCACTTTCAGTTTTATTGGACTGGATATATGGCAAATTGTTTTTTTTTTGGGGGGGGGGGCAACAATCTTGAAGCAAAAAATTGTTTCACTCTAGCTATGGAAAATGTCTGAATCAATATCACTTACCTTTAGCTACCTTTGGTACTCATATTCTTATGCAATATGGTGAGTTAATATTTTTTAAAATTCTCACCGGGGGATATTTTTCTATTTATCTCCAGTCAGAGTGGGGTGGAGGGAGAGACAGAAAGGGAGAGAGGGAGAGAGAGAAACATCAATGTGAGAGAGACACATCAACTGGTTGCTTCCCGCACAACCCGACCAGGGCTGGGTACAAACCGCAACCGAGGTATGTGCCTTTTTTAAAAAAATTTTTTAAAAATTTAATTAATTAATTTATTTTTGTTACAGATGTTTCTCCTTTTTCCCACACTGATACGCCCCTCCCCCTCCCTGTCCTGTCCCCAGCTTTGTTGTCCATGTCCACATATATGCATATACATGCATATAAGTTCTGTGGTTTATCTCTCTCTCCCACTCCCTCTTCTGAGGATTGTCAGTCTGTACCCCATTTCCACGTCTCTGGGACTACCCCATTCCTCAGACTGTTATGTTCATTATATTCCACAAATAAGTGAGATCACATGATGCTTGTCTTTCTCTGTTTGCTTGTTTTGCTTAGGATAATACTTTCCAGGTCCCTCTATGTCATCTCAAAGGATAAGAGATCTTTTTTTCTTATAGCTGCATAGTACTCCATTGTGTATATGTACCACAGCTTTTTATTTATTTATTTAATTTTTTTATTTATCCTCACCCGAGGACATTTTTTTCCATTTTTTGCACAGATAGAGTGGGAGGGAGAGAGAGGAAGTGAGAGAGAGAGAGAGAAACATCGATGTGAAAGGGACACATCAAGTGGCTGCCACCCGCACGACCAACCAGGGTCAGGGACAAACTGCAACCGAGGTACATGCCCTTAGAGGGAACCGAACCCAGGTCTCTCCGGACCGCAGGCCGATGCTCTAACCACTGAGCCAAATCGGCCGGGGCTGTACCACAGCTTTTTTATCCATTTGTCTACTGATGGACATTTGGGCTGTTTTCCAGATCTTAGCTATTGTAAATAGTGCTGCTGCAAACATGAGGGTACATATATCCTTTCTGATTGGTGTTTCAGGCTTCTTAGGGTATATTCCTAGAAGCAGGATCACTGGGTCAAATGGCAGTTCAATTTTTAATTTTTTGAGGTAACACCATATTGTTTTCCATAGTGGCTGCACCTGTCTGCATTCCCACCAGCAGTGTACTAGAGTCCCCTTTTATCCATACCCTCACCAACACTTGTTGTTTGATGGTTTGTTGATGGCGGCCATTCTGACAGGTGTGAGGTGATACCTCATTGTTGTTTTAATTTGCATCTCTCTGATGATTAGTGATGTTGAGCGTTTCTTCATATGTCTCTGGGCCATTCGTATGTCCTGTTTGGGGAGGTGTCTATTTAGTTCCTCTGCCCATTTTTTAATGGGATTCTTTGTCTTCCTTTTGTTGAGCTGTATGAGCACTCACTCTATATATAGGAAATTAACCCCTTATCTGATGTGTAATTGGCAATTATGCTCTCCCATAGAGTGGGTTGCCTTTCCATTTTGGTGGTTATTTCTTTTGCTGTGCAGAAGGTTTTGAGTTCGATGTAGTCCCATGTGTTCATTTTCTCCTTTGTTTCTGTTGCCTTAGGTGATGTATCAGTGAAAATTTTGCTCCGTATGAAATTTATGTCTGAAATTTTGTTTCCTACATTTTCTTCTAGGATTTTTATGGATTCATGAGCCACATTTAAGTCTTTTATCCATTTTGAGTTTATTCTTGTGTATGGTGTAAATTGATGGTCTAGTTTCAGTTTTTTGCATGTAGCTGTCCAATTTTCCCAACACCATTTATTAAAGAGGTTGTCTTTACTACACTGTATGCTCTTGCCCCCTTTGTCAGATATTTATTGAGCATATTGACTTGGGTCCATTTCTGGGTTCTCTATTCTGTTCCATTGATCTATGTGCCTGTTCTTGTGCCAATACTAGGCTGTTTTGATTACAGTGGCTTTGTAGTATAACCTGAAATCTGGTAATGTGATCCCTCCAACTTTGTTGTTCTTTTTCAAGATTGCTGTGGCTATTTGGGGTCTTTTTTGGTTCCATATGAACTTTTGAAGTATTTGTTCTAGTTCTGTGAAGTATGTTGTTGGTATTTTGATGGGGATTGCATTGAATCTATAGATTGCTTTGGGTAGTATGGACATTTTAATGATGTTGATTCTTCCAATCCATGAACAAGGTATGTGCTTCCACTTTTTTATATCTTCCTCTATTTCTTTTTTCAATGACCTGTAGTTTTCTGTGAATAGGTCCTTTATTTCTTTGGTTAAGTTTATTCCTAGGTATCTTAATTTTTTTGCTGCGATGGTAAATGGGATTGTTTTTTTAGTTTCTCCTTCTGTGAGTTCATCATTGGTGTATAAGAATGCTGTCGATTTCTTGACATTAATTTTGTATGCTGCTACTTTGCCAAATTCATTTATTAAGTCTAGTAAATTTTTTATGGAGTCTTTGGGGTTTTCTACGTATAGTATCATGTCATCTGCGAATAATGACAATTTCACTTCCTCCTTTCCAATTTGGATCCCTTTTATTTTTTCTTCCTGTCTGATTGCTGTGGCTAAGACTTCCAGTACTATGTCAAATAAGAGTGGTGAAAGCGGGCATCCTTGTCTTGTTTCTGTTCTGAAGGGAAATGCTTTAATTTTTGCCCATTGAGTATGATGTTGACTGTAGGTCTTTCATATGTGGCCTTTATTATGTTGAGATATGATCCCTCTATTCCCAGATTGTTGAGTGTTTTTATCAGAAATGGATGCTGGATTTTGTCGAATGCTTTTTCTTTTTTTTAATCCTAACCCGAGGACATTTTTTCGTTTTTTGTTCATACATAGTAGGAGGGAGAGACAGGAAGAGAGAGAGAGAGAGAGAGAGAGAGAGAGAGAGAGAGAGAGAGAGAAACATCGACGTGAAAGGGACACATTGAGTGGTTGCCACCCGCACGACCCATCCAGGGCCGAGGACAAACCGCAACCGAGGTACATGCCCTTTGCGGGAACCAAACCTGGGTCTCTTTGGACCACAGGCCGATGCTCTAACTGCTGAGCCAAACTGGCCAGGGCTCGAATGCCTTTTTAGCATCTATTGATATGATTATATGATTTTTATCTTTCATTTTGTTTATGTGGTGTATCACATTTATTGATTTGCGAATATTGTACCAGCTTTGCATCCCTGGGATAAATCCCACTTGGTCATGGTGAATAATTTTTTGATGTATTGCTGGATTCGATTTGCTAGTATGTTGTTCAGGATTTTGGCGTCTATGTTCATCAGGGATATTGGCCTGTAGTTTTCTTTCTTTGTAGTGTCTTTTTCTGGTTTTGGAATTAGAATTATGCTGGCCTCATAAAATGTGTTTGGAAGTCTTCCTTCTTCTTGAATTTTTTGAAATAGTTTGAGGACAATGGGTATTAGTTCTTCTTTGAATGTATGGTTAAACTCCCCCGTGAAGCCATCCAGGCCTGGGCTTTTGTTTGCTGGGAGAGTCTTGATTACCTCTTTAATTTCCTTAGTTGTTTTCGGTCTGTTGAAGTTTTCTATCTCTTCCCAGTCCAGTTTTGGGAGACTATGTGTTTCTAGAAATTTGTCCATTTCACTTAGATTGTAGAATTTGTTGCCATATAATTGTTCATAGTAGTTGTTAACGATCTTTTGTACTTCTGTGGTGTCCGTTGTTACTTCTCTTTCATTTCTGATTTTGTGTATTTGGGTTTCCTCTCTTTGTTTCTTGGTGAGTCTTGCTAAGGGTCCATCAATCTTGTTTCTCTTTTCGAAAAACCAGCTCTTTGTTTCATTGATCCTTTGTATTGTTTTTTTTTGGTCTCTATGTCATTTATTTCTGCTCTGATCTTTACTATTTCCTTCCTTCTATTTGCTCTGGGGTTTTCTTTTTGTTTGCTTTCTAGTTCTTTCAGTTGTGAGGTTAGATAGTCTATTAGAAATTTTTCGTGTTTCTTGAGGTAGGCCTGCAGTGTTATGAACTTCCTTCTCAGAACTGCTTTCTCTGCATCCCATAGATTTTGTGTTGTTGTGTGTTCATTTTCATTGGTTTCCAGGAAGTTTTTAATTTCTTCCTTGATCTCCATGGTTACCCATTCATTGTTTAATAACATGCTATTTAGTCTCCATGTGTTCAAATGTCTTTGCATGTTCTTGTTGCAATTGATTTCTAGTTTCATGCTATTGTGATCTGAGATGATGCTTGATATGATTTCAGTCTTCTTGAATTTGTAGAGACTTTGTTTGTTCTCTAACATGTGGGCTATCTTTGAGAATGTTCCATGTACACTTGAGAAGAATGTGAATTCTCTAGTTTTGGGGTATAATTCTCTGTAGATATCTATTAAATCCATTTTATCTAACGCTTCATTTAGAGTCTATGTTTTCTTGCTAATTTTTTGTCAGGATGATCTATCCAGTGATGTCAGCGGGGTGTTGAAGTCCCCTGTTATGATTGTATTGCTGTCAATTTCTCCTTTGAAGTCCTCCAGAAGATTTTTAATATATGTTGGTGCTTCTATATTGGGTGCATATATGTTTACCAAAGGTTATATCTTCCTGTTGGATAGATTCTTTCAATATTATGTAGTGGCCTTCTTGTCTCTAGTTATGGCCTTCATTTTGAAATCTACTTTATCAGATACGAGTATTGCTACCCCAGCTTTTTTTTCCTTTCTGTTTGCTTGAAAGATTTTTTCCATCCCTTCACTTTCAACCAATTGAGTCTTTTGTCATGAGGTGGATCTCTTGTAAGCAACATATATGTGAGTCATGCTTTCTTATCCAGTCAGCTACTCTGTGTCTTTTTATTGGAGCATTCAAACCATTCGCATTTAATGTGATAATTGATATGTACTTATTTATTGCCATTTTTGTTTAGTGTGGTTCTATTTTTCTTCCCATTTCTACTGCTAATTACAGCAGTCCTTTTAACATTTCTTGCAGTGCTGGTTTGGTGCTAATGTATTCCCTTAGCCTTTTTTGTATGGGAAGCCTTTTTTGACCTTCTATTTTGAATGATAGCCTTGCTGGGTAGAGTAGTCTTGGATTCAGATCCTTGTTTTTCATGACCTTGATTATTTCATGCCATTCCCTTCTGGCCTGTAGTGTTTCTTGTGAGAAATCAGCTGAGAGCCTTATGGGGTTTCCTTTGTAGGTAACCTGTGGCTTATCTCTTGCTGCCTTTCGGATTCTCTCTTTGTCTTTAATTTTTGGCATTTTGATTACTATGTGTTTTGGTTTGGGCCTGTTTGGGTTCTTCTTACTTGGGGCTCTCTGTGCTTCTTGAACTTGAATGCCTTCTTCCTTCACCAAGTTAGGAAAGTTTTCTGTCACTATTTCTTCAAATGTATTTTCTAACTCTTGCCCTTTTTCTTTCTCTTCAGGGACTCCTATGATGCGAATGTTAATACGTTTCCAGTTGTCTCACAGTTCTCTTAAGCTATCTTCCTGTTTTTTAATTGTTTTTTTCCTTTTGTTTTTCTGATTGGTTCATTTTTTTCTATCCTGTCTTCTAATTCACTGATCCAGTCCTCAGCTTCCTCTACTCCGCTGGTTAGTCCTTCCAATGTGTTCTTTATTTCTGCTATATCATTCTTCATTTCCACTTGGTTGGTTTCCAATGTTTCTATATCTTTACTTATGGTTCTGATGTCCTTACTCATGCTGTTGAGCTTCCTCAAGATCATGGCTCTGAACTCTACCTCTGATAATTTGCTTAACTGCATTTTATTGATCTCATCTTTGATAGAGTTCTCTTGTTCTTTCATTTGGGATTTGTTTCTTTGTTTCACCATTTTGGCTATCTCAGTGGGTTTTGGAGCCTGCCAAATATTCCCTGTGGGTGTTGGTGTTCTGCTGTTTGTGGCTCCCTCTACTGGGTTTGGATTGGCCTTGGCGGGCCCACGTTAAAAATCACTGTCAAGTTTTACTTTCCTGGGTAGATTTGCAAGCCCAGGAAATGTTCAGTTATCCTCTAGCTTTTTCCTGGATGCTAGTAGTCCCAGTTATTCAGTGCCTTAGAATATAGCCCTGGTGTTCTGCATAAGAGGATTTCCAGAGGGTGGGATAGATGGTGGTTGTTAATGAGCCTCAATTTGCATTTCTTTTTTCTTTTCTTTTTTTTATCCTAACCCAAGGACATTTTTTTGTTCAGATAGTGTGGAAGGGAGAGAGAGGAAGAGAGTGAGAGCGAGAGCGAGAGATCGAGAGCGAGAGCGAGCGAGAGAGAGAGAGAGAGAGAGAGAGAGAGAGAAACATCGACGTGAAAGGGACACATCGAGTGGTTGCTACCCACACGACCAACCAGGGCCGGGGATAAACTGCAATCGAGATACGTGACCTTAGTGGGACCGAACCTGGGTCTCTCTGGACCACAGGCTGACGCTCTAGTCGCTGAGCCAAACTAGCCAGGGCTCAATTTGCATTTCTTTGCCTCACCTGGGAAAGAAATGAATCTCTGAGGGGTGGCTGCTGCTTTTTCCCACAGCTCTGGGAAGTAGCACACTGGCCACCGTCCTTTGTGGCCACAACTGAGCAAAAACTCTGAGTGCCCTCCAAATCCCAGTTGTCCCCACAGAGTTCCAGCCCAGTCTGTGCTCCCTCTGGCGTAGCCCCCAGGTGAGTGGCTGTGGCTATTTTAGTGCTCTGTCTCCACTCTGCGCTGTGGAGCGGGCTTGGTCTTTATTCTCTAACAGAGCTGCTCACAGCTAAGACTGCTGCTGTCCGTGGGCTCCCAGCCCACCACACTCTTGCGCCTCCACAGATCCTACCAGTGTCCCTGGTTATATGGTCCTGTCCTGCTGCTTTTCTGTTGCTTTTTTCCAAGGATTTGTCTTTATTTTAGTTGTAATTGCCCTTTGATCCTGGGAGATCGTCTGTATAGCTTGTATTCACTCCGCCTCCATTTTCACATCCTCTACATCTATCTTGTAAGCAGCTGGGTCTCACAGGCTTCTCTGGTGTCCCCGCCCCATGTAGGTCCCGCGGGTAACTGGATTGCACAGTCCCTTTGGGGACCCGGTTCTATGCCTTTGTTATGGGCTACTGGGTCGCACAGGCCTCTCTGGTGCTTCAGCACCCCACAGGTCCCGTGGGTAACTAGATTGCACAATCCCTGCTGGGTTGTACAGGCCTCTCTGGTGTTTCAGCACCCCGCAGATCCTGTGGGTAACTAGATCGCACAGTCCCTGCTGGGTCGCACAGGCCTCTCTGGTGCTTCAGCACCCCACAGGTCCCGTGGGTAACTAGATTGCACAATCCCTGCTGGGTTGTACAGGCCTCTCTGGTGTTTCAGCACCCCGCAGATCCTGTGGGTAACTAGATCGCACAGTCCCTGCTGGGTTGCACAGGCCTCTCTGGTGTTTCAGCACCCCACAGGTCCCGTGGGTAACTAGATTGCACAATCCCTGCTGGGTTGTACAGGCCTCTCTGGTGTTTCAGCACCCCGCAGATCCTGTGGGTAACTAGATCGCACAGTCCCTGCTGGGTCGCACAGGCCTCTCTGGTGCACCCGCACCCTGCAGTTCCCGTGGGTGGGCAGCTGGATCACACCAATCTCTCTTGGGCTCCAGCTTCCCACTGCTCTTGTGAGCTGCTGGACAGCACAGGCCTCTGTGGAGCCCCAGGTCCCGCCGCTGGTGGCTGGGGAGTGCTGCTGCCCTGTGGGGCTCAACTCCTGCTCAGCTTTTGCTGTAGTTTTTGGGGATGGGTCTCAGCTGCTGGTCTGTGCTTCTGTTGCCTGGGGATGGATGTCTGCTCCCCAGCCTCTGTTGCTGGGGGTATATCTGGACTGTGATGGGGCTTGTACTATGGGGGGCATGGTGCTGGGCTCCCAGCTGTCTGCGGCTTCCGCAACCATCACCACTACTGTGCACCGGTCTGTGTTGACACAGAGTGTGCACTGGTCTGATGATGCCAGGTGTGCTGGTGGGATCAGGTTGCCAGACCCTAGCCGCTCCCACTGCCTCCTCCCAGGGAGACCCAGGATCTTCCAAAATGGTGGGACCTCCCCGAGGCATAGGGAGAAGCGCCCTGAAGAGCTGTTTACCGCGGTAGCCGGCTGCTCTGTCCACAGCTCAGGAACCTTCTGCTCCATGTCTCTGCACTGCATGAGTTTGGTCATCCACCTTCACATCCACTCACACTCTCCTACACACTCGCTCACTCTCTCACATACTCACCCCCCATCTGGTCCTGCCCACTGCCATCTTCCACTCTCGTACCTTGACTGGAATCGAACCTGTGACTCATTGGTTCGCAAGCCGACGCTCTAACCACTGAGCAAAACTGGCCAGGGCAATAACCATGTTTTAAAACAGAACAGCTCTTTAAGGTAGGAAGTTAGGAGGAGAGAACAGATATAAATAGGATGAAAGTAGATATTAATTATGTTAAATAGAGTAGGAATTTTAGTGTGTTTTTTTTTTTTTTTTAATCCTCACCCGAGGATATTTTTCCATTTTTTGTACAGATAGAGTGGGAGGGAGAGAGAGGAAGGGAGAGAGAGAGAGAAACATCGACGTGAAGGGACATATCGAGTGGCTGCCACCCACACGACCAACCAGGGCCGGGGACAAACTGCAACCGAAGTACGTGCCCTTAGCGGGAACCGAACCCGGGTCTCTCCGGACCGCAGGCCGACGCTCTAACCGCTGAGCCAAACTGGCCAGGGCTTTACAGTGTTTTTATAGCAGCAGTTCTCAAGTGTGGTCCTCAGACTCTGGTGGCCCCTGAGACTTTTAGGGTTTTGCAAGATCAAAATTATTTTCATAATAACTTTATTTGCCTTCTTCACTATGATTATATTTGCACCAATGATGTAAAAGCAAAAGTGAGTAAAATGTTGGTGCCATAGCATGGATCAGGGCAATGCCACCAGTCTGTGCTGTTGTCATGGTATTCCTCAACACAGCACACTCAATAAAAAGAATAGAAATAGCCAGCTTCACTTAAAAAAATGTGCTTGATGAAGTAGTGTAAATTAATTTAAGTCTTGACTCTTGAGTACATGTCTTTTCAATATTCTGTGTGGTGAACTGAGAAATATGCCTGGAGCACTTCTGCATCCCGAGGTATACAGGTTGTGTTGAGAAAAAACCCTGGTATGAGTGTTTGAATCGAGAGCTGAATTAGTGGCTTTTTTCATGAAATACCTTTTTTTACTTAAAAAAACTAACAGATCAACTAAAGGTACTAGATTTGAATATTTGGCAGTATTTTATTGAAAATGAATGAAGTGAGCCAGTCAGTTCAGGGAAAACAACTGACGGTATCTATTGCTGATTATAAAATATGAATTTTTAAGTGAAAATTAGAATTTTAGAACATTTACATCTACCACCAAGAGCTGACAGCTTCCCAGTATTTAAAGGCTTGTTTGATGAGATCACTGGTGACATTCACAAATGTCATTTTTTTTGATATTGTATAGTGAAATGAACAAAATTTGATATGGTATAATGACATTTGGAATATCTGCATAACTCAATGAACCAATATTTTCCAAGTGACAGTTTACAATGTTACAAAATCACATATGAGTAAAAAGATCCATTCAGAGTGCATGATAGACTTCTTGCGAAGATGGAGTGACAGGGACACTTTATGACTAATAATGTCAAGTATCTTTTTTTTTTTTTTTTAATCCTCACTTGAGGACATTTTTGCATTTATCTTCAGATAGAGTGGCAGGGAGAAGATAGTGGGGGAAGAGAGAGAGAGAAACATCGATGCCAGAGAGACACATCGAATGGTTGCCACCCACATGACCCCAACCGGGGCTGGGGACAAACTGCAACCAAGGTATGTGCCCTTAGCGGGAACTGAACCCAGGACTCTCTGGTACACAGGCCGACGCTCTAACCGCTGAGTCAAACTGGCGAGGGCCTGAGTATCTTTTTATGTGCTTTTTGGCCATTTGTGTGAATATCTTCTTTGGACAACTGTTTATTTAGATCTTTTGCCCATGATAAAAAGTGGATGATGATGATTTTTTTTTATTGTTGAAATGCAGCTTTCTTTTTGGAGATGTTATATTAGGCCCTTTCTCTTCCAGACTTTGATATAACAGTGTTCTTGGGCTGGTCAGACCTGTCCAGGTTCAGTAGCCATCATAAAACAGACCCCACCACTCTGCTCGAAGTAGCATGGCCACAGTTGCTTCGAGGTTTATATTTTTTTGCTTCTGTCTCTTTAAACTCAGATATTAAAATTGGGTCCAGTTCCTCAGTCTCTTATCAGATATTCTCTAAACCTACTGTTGTGTTTGTCTTGCAGTTTCCTGGTGATGACATGGCATCTGCCAGCTCCAGCCGGGCAGGAGTGGCCCTGCCTTTTGAGAAGTCTCAGCTTACTTTGAAAGGTGAGTGGCACTATGTGAAGTGTTAGTCATTTGAGGTCCAGTCCAGTCTGTGGGGAAGAGGTGGACTTATACCACACCTCGGTCTGGAGAGCCAAATTCTGTGAAATGACTTAAGTTACACTGTTCATTCTCATAGGGTTGTCATACTGTAGCTGGAATTCTTGAAGAAGGAAAATAGGAACCTTTGGCAAAAATGATCTAAAATGGTGATTCCTTCACGCCTGGGGGCTCTTTTCTATTTATACTCCTTCCCTAGGTGATCTCATCCAACCTCTTGGCTTTAAATGCCACTGTTATAAAATCACTGCCAAATTTGTACTTCTAGTCTGACTTTTCCTTTGAACTCCAACAGCCCACTTGTTCATCTCCACTTGAATGTTTAGCAAACATCTAAAATGTGAAACGTCTGGAACTGAGCTTCTGATTTTTTCCACATATCATATATTCAGCTCGTCAGCAAATCTGCTTGTGTCTCTATCTTCAAAGTACATCCAGCATTCAGCCACTTCTCACCATCCCCACCGCCCCGCAGGCTGCTATCATCTGAACCCTGGGTTAAGGCGATAGCCTTCCTGCTTCTGCCCTTTGCCCTCTTTCATTCTGTTGGTCACACAGCAGCCAGTGCTCTCGTTAAAATGCAAGTTAGCTATTTAGTCCTCTTCTCAAACACATCAAGGGCTTTCCATCTCAGTCAGAGTAAAAGCTGAAGATCCCACATGATACCCCCCCAACCATTTATCATCTTCTGTTACTCTTCTACATTTACTCAGCTCTAGTCACATGGCCTCTTTGCTATTCATTAACTATACCAGGCACATTCCTACCTCTGGGCCTTTTTATTTGCTGTTCCCTCTGAATGAAATGCTTTTGGCCCAGATATCTACCTGGTTTGCTTCCTTACTTTCTTTAGATCTTTACTCAAAAGTCATCCTCTTCAACCAGCTCTTCCTGATCTGCTCACCTAAAGCCTCCCCTACCTTCACTCCCAACTTCCTCACTTCTGTCCCCTTCCCTACTTTGTATTTTTCTTCTCAGCCCTTGCGACTATTTGACACAATACATATTTTTATGTATTTCATTTATTGACTGTCTCCTTCAATAGAATATAAGCACCATGATAACAGGACTTTTTGTCTGTTTTGTTTACTTTTGATACCTCAATGACTAGAACAGTACCTGCTACATAGTAGGCCCTCAATAAAAATTGCCCGAATGAAAGAATGTTGCTTCAGAAACTTTAGATCTGCAGAAGAGTCATGGACTGAGAGATGCCGGGGCAGGGGGTGGTGGCACACAGCACTCCGTGTCTGAGCTCAGACTTTTCAACGTGGTCATCCTGAGGCAAACTTGTGTCTCTTGTCAATATGTTTCATTATTATTTTTGAAATGTAAATGTTATTCATTTATTTAATGTATTCATATACTTTAATGTTCTTTCTTTCCTTCAGCCCCTCAGTGCCCCTGTTTGGAAGAAACTAGTATTATCAATTCTTATATGTCCCTTCCAGGATCTGTCAGAAGGGATGCATTTTTATAATTTTGAGAGCCAGGTTACCTTCCTTGGAAGGAATACTCTTCTAGCAGTGTATGGGTGTGCCTGCTTCCCCACATCTTCATCAACACGATGCGTTGTCAGACTTTTTTGCCAGTCTGATTTTCTCAGCATCGTTTTATTTTCCATTTCTTTAATTGTGTCCATGTTTAGCATCTTACCTTACATTTAAGGGAAATTTGTATTTTCTTTTCTGTGGATTGCCTGTTCATATTCTTTACCTCATTCTTACGCAGTTATTGATTTTTAAATAGTCTTGATACATTTAAATAATTTTTCTTGGCATCTCATTGCTGTGCTGCTCCAACCCTTGGGAGGAAGAAGAGGATTAGAGTGAAGTGATAGGGTTTTGAATTTGGGACTACAGCTTTTACTACCTTACCTAATAATTAGCAAGCCTAGGTTAAACAGAAGCCTGCCTATGAACCTGGTGACATTCTGAGGTCCCTATTTTGAGTCCATATTATTCAGGAATATCCTCTGACTTCTAACATATTTCTCCATTGCCTTTGTTTAGTGTGAAGTTTCTTACTAGTATGGAAAGAACTAACTTGATAATATGGGTGCTTCTCATTATATATGCGTTCAATCTTTAAGGGATCTAATACTCCCATCCAGGAGAATGGTAGGGGAGAAAGAGAAAGAAAGATATAACAACTTAAATCGTATGGATGGTTCTTCCTCTGGTGCACATAGTATGGGTGGTTCTTCCTCCGGTGCACATAGATAGTATGGGTGGTTCTTCCTCCGGTGCACATAGTATGGGTGGTTCTTCCTCCGGTGCATTTTGTTCATAGAGCCTACAGTGTAGTTTGGGAGATGTTGCTAAGCTCTTCCCTCTCTTTGTCTTTGTCCCCTTGTGCCTCTTCGTAGTACAATCCTCAAGTTTTGAGATACACTTCTTAAATACATCAAGGCCCTTAAACATAGCCAACTATTCTATCTGATATTTAACTTAAGAAACACTGAAAAAGCACCAGCAAAGCAAAAAAACTGAAACCTGTTGAAAGATAAAATGCCAGGTTCCATTCTGGTGCCTTCAAAAGAGCTTTTCAAGGGTATAATTTTGGCCATATGTGATTTTTGCCCTCTTTGTTGACTTTAAAAATTAAATCCTATGTGAAGATGTGACTCAATATAGAAAAGACTGGCATTTATATTTCATCAAACAGTAAATAAACTCTCTAGATAAACTTGCTTGTATCTTGATGCTTTTATTTTGGCTTGTCTTTTACAAACAAACAAACAAACAAACAAACAAACAAAAAACAACACATTCAACATAGCACCCAGCTGCTTAATTATAAATTAGATGGGAAAATATTTCTTTACGGTGGAGAAACCTGGCAGACCCCACATTAACCAAGAGATCAAACTTAGCATCCCCAATAAGACAGCCTGGTGTGTGTATGAGTATACAGTGTCACCTATGTAGTATTCTTACTTGAACCCTGGACCCTCACCTATGTAATATTCTTGACAAAAATATTTAATGTGAATCTAAGCATGAGGAAACAATCAGAAAAATGCAGAATTTGGCCTATTCTGGATGACAGCTGGTAGAAGTCTTTAAAAATTATTATCATGGGAAAAGAAGGGAGAGCATTCTAGATTTTAAAAGGTTAAGGAGACAACGACCAAATGCAATGTGCTCATCTTGATTGGATCCTGGATTAGGGGGAAAATAGCTATAAAAATATATTTCGAGCAATTGAGGAAATTTGGATATGGAATCAAGAGTGGAATTGATGAGGGAGTGACTGAATTTTTTAAGGTATAATAATGGTGGTGTGGTTAGGTGGGAGAATGTCTTTATTCTTTTTTTTTTGTAATAGTATTTATTATTTTATTATAAAAATACATAAAATTTACCTTGTTAGTTATGTTTAAGTGTAAATTCAATGGCATTAATACACCCACAATTCTGTAATCATTAACAGTATTACTAGAACTTTTTAATTATTTATAAATTGAAACTGTATCCATTAAACTATAGCTGCCCATTTCTTTCTTCCCCAAACCGCTTTTAGTTTCTATTCTGTGTTCTGTCTATATAAATTTGTCTATTACAGATATATATTAGTGCAATCATATGAAACTTTTTTTTCATGTTTGACATTGCACATAGTATAATGTTTCTGATATTCATCCATATTGTAACAGGTATCAATTTGGTTTATATATTCACCTGTGTGATGCAAGAACTTGCATTATTTTTACCTTTTGGTTATTGCAAATAATGCTGCTATGAACATTAGTATACATCTATTTATATATCTGCTCAATTATTTTGGGTTATAACAAGTAGTATAATTGCTGGACCATATGGTAATTCTTTCAAACCTTATTATCAAATATTACTGTACAAACCAGGCTCGATTCAATGTCCCTGGTTACATGATCTTCGCAAGCTGCTTTTCTGTTGCTTTTTCCTGACGATTTGTCTTTATTTTAGTTGTAATTCCAGTTTGGTCCTGGGAGATTGTCTATGTAGCTTCCACTCTGCTGCCATTTTGGAATCCTCAGTTTCAGTTCATCCCTGGCCCTGGATGGGGTCATGTAAGAGGCAGCCAGTCAATGTGTCTCTTTCACATTGATGTTTCTCTCTCTCTCTCTCCCTCCCTCCCCCACACTCCATCTGATTTATTCTTAGGAGTTGCATTCTGATAGTATTTAGGGCTGACCTCTCATGATGTCTGCAACTTCCTTTCAAATGGTTTACCAGAAAAAAGTGTAAGGGTATAGACACACACTCACACACAAATGTAGACAAAAATATCATATATTTATATCCTGTGTGCTCCAATAGGGTAGCCACTATAGCCCCATAGAACTTTATATTAAAGTAAATTAATTAAATTAAATTTACAATTCAAATCTCCAGTCACACTAGCCACATTTCAAGTGCTCAATAGCCAGATGTATCATATGGCAATGCATTGGACAGCGCTGGTGTAGAACATTTTCGTTATCACAGAAGTTCTCTAGAATAGCACTGATATAAACACACACATTGGGGGGGGGGGGAAGCAAGTGTGGCAACATAATTGGTGAAGAGCATACAATTATTGTATTCTTTCAACTTTTCTATAGATTGGGAACTTCAAAATAAGACTACTAACTATAACATGTGATCCAAAATTGGATCAGAAAAAAAATTCCTTTATAACTTTTGCTATAATGGACTTTGATAGGACAATTGCCAAATTTGAATAAGGTCTGTACTTAAGATAATATTAAAAATACTAAATTTACCAATGTCGATATTTATACTATGGTTATGTTAGAAAATGTCTTTGTTCTGCCCGGCTGGTATAGCTCAGTGGTTGAGTGTTGACCCATGCACCAAGAGATCACTGGTTCGATTCCCGGTCAGGGCACATGCCAGGTTGTGGGCCCGATCCCCAGTTGGGAGCATGCAGGAGGCAGCCAATCGATGTTCTCTGTCATCGATGTTTCTATCTCTCTATCCCTCTCCCTTCCTGTCTCTCTAAAAAAGTCAATAAAGGAAAAAAAAAGAAAATGTCTTTGTTCTTAGAAATACACACTGAAGTATTTAGGACTAAAGAGGCATAGCATCTATAACTCACTCCCAAAGTTTCAGGGAAAAATATGTATGTGTGAGAGAGAAAGGGAAGAGAAAGAGAATAATAAAGCAAATAGAGTCAAAAGTTAATTGATGACTAGGTGAAAAATTTATAGGAATTCTTTGTATTGTTCTTGCAACTTTTCTAAAAACTTTGCTGAAATTATGTAAAAGTAAAATAGAAGAAAAGGTAGAAAAAACCTAGGGGGAAATGCTAGAGGACAAACAAAGGAAACAGCATGGCAGAGTTCAAAGAATTGGCCTGCGAGCTGGGAGACTTGAATTTAGGCTTAGCTCTGGCTCTGACTAGCTCAAGGGCTTTGGATATGTTATTTCACCACCCTAGGTCTTAGTTGGCAAAATTATTAATAAAGAGTTTGAACTTGTTGATTTCAAAGAAACTGTTTAGTTCAAAATTATAGGACTCTAATTATAATTAGTTCTTTTTTTTTTTTTTTTAAAGTAAAGGGCCTGCATGCAGAGCTACTATTGCACCACCAGGTGGCCTCAGTTAACCTTGGTCTATGTGTAAAGTATTTCATTTTTCTTCCTTGGGCCACATTTCCCAGCACCCCGACCTTTTTTCCCCTTGATACCATCCCTTGTTGCTCCTGCATCTTAGCCACGTGCTCTTCTTTGACTTTCTCTCTACTCGTCTTTTGGGCCTGAAGAAGAGAGCTATTACTAAAAACAATACAGAGGTGGGTTTATCCTTTGCTAAATGTGGCCCCTTACAGGATTCACCTCTCAGAAGGGTCTGGGAGGGAGAGGTTTGCTAACTCTTGACAGAGGGGAGCTCAGATGAGGACAGTCTTGCTATCATGAGTAAGGAATGTCAGTAATATGCTCTGATTTGGGGCATAGGATTGAAGACATCTAGATGTGTTTCATCCTAATGACCTGGAATTTCCACCATGGCTAATATATGCTCTGAGAGGAGCTTGTCTAGCCTTGGGCAGATACTTGCTTAGCTTGTACTCTTCTAGTTCCTGGCTTGATAGTGCCAAGTGAATATCAGAAATGCTGCCACATGAAGAGGAAATGCAAGTGGTTAACAAGTACATAGGAAAAATATTCAGTCTCACTAGTAATTTAAGAAAAGCATTAGAACAAATAAGCAAAGTCTGGTAATGGCATACAGCTTGGTGTAGTCAGGCTGCCCAGTTGCACATCCTGGCTCGAAGCTCCCAGGCTCTGTAGCCTGGTGCAATGGCCTTCATTCCTCAAGCCTGTTTCCTCCTGGGTGAAATGGGGGTGATGATATATTCCCTGCCTTCTGGGTTTGTTGAAAGGGTTCAGTTAGATAATGTGCGCATAGCACAGTAAAAAGTACTCATTAAATCTTGGTTATTTATACCTTTTTTTAATATCTACATATTTGCAAAGAATGAAAAAACTTTGTATTCAGTGCTATGCAGTGATTGGTGAAATGGAGATATTCCTCTAGTGCTCTTGGGCATCTACACAGGTTTACCCTTTTTGGAAAGGAATTAAGCAATTTTAAGAACTTAAAAAAATATTCATAGCCTTTGAAGGAATACTTAGAAATGCAAACAAATATTGCACATACATTTCTGGTAATTTTTCCAGAGGGGGGGGAAAAAAAGGCAATCTTTTCATCAGTGGAAGAATAGTTAACTAAATTATGGCATGTTCTCATAGTGGGTTTATATTACAGCCTTTTAAAATGGGATTTGGGAGGAGAATAATTTTTGAAGAATTGGGGATATAAAAGATGAAAGTCTAGAAAGTCTGAATTTACCAACATCTTGTTTTTAGGTTAGGAGTGATTTTTGTTTCTTATACTTCATATTTTTTTTGTCCTCACTTTTTAAAAATAAGTTTTCTTAGAATTAGGAAATAACAAAATTTAGTTTTTGGAAGAAACGGTAAAAAAAAGAGATAGACCATCTGCCACAGGGGGGCAGCTGGGAGCCCTCTGCCTCTTCCTTGACTTTTTCTTTCCTGTCCAGTGGTGTCAGCTAAGCCCAAGGTGCACAATCGCCAACATCGAATTAACTCATTTGTGGAAGTGGCAGTGGATGGACTCCCCAGTGAGACCAAGAAGACTGGGAAGCGAATCGGGAGCTCCGAGCTTCTCTGGAATGAGATCATCATTTTGTAAGAGCAAGTCCCTTCTCTTTGAATGCAATAACATGGGGGAAAGTGAGAAGGCGCTCTAAGGGGGTTGTGGTGGGAGATCGAGGTGTCCTTTGCAGCCTCTAACTCTTCTGCCTTTGGTACCTAAGGTACCTCTCTTTAAGGGTTTCAACATCATTGAGCTCACAGTGTTCATTATTAGCTAGATGGTTACAGGGTTAGCTTTGGGCGGGGGGTGGGGTGGGTGGAGGTGGGGAAGGTGTTATGTGAGCATATTCCTGTTTGGGGCTCCTCCCCCCCTTCCAAGTTGTCAGCAATGCCTGTTTTCTTCTGAGGCAATAAGAGTGACTGATCTGCTTGGATGTGATGAATCAAGTATTTGTTTTCCAGGAATGTCACGGCCCAGAGTCATTTAGATTTGAAGGTCTGGAGCTGCCATACCTTAAGAAATGAACTGCTAGGCACTGCCTCTGTCAACCTCTCCAATATCCTGAAGAACAATGGAGGCAAAAGTACGTATGATGAAGGGGTCGCTGATGTGATTCATTTATGTGTGTGGGGAGAAACATTTGGAGGCATGCATTTCTCTCAACATGGCCGATAAACCTGGTGATGTGGTCCTCCAGATCCAGGGGCTGCAGTGACTCTGCTCTGCACAGAAGCTGTCCGTGGAGTTTAAGGAAGGCTGACAGCTTCTTTCTGCAGAATTCAGCCCCCTTTTCTAGGGGCTGTAGTGGTGGGAGGCAGTGATGTGTCCCCTTGATCCTTTGCAAGGATCAGTGCTTTTCCTCTGCTTCTGCCCCTCGTTTTTCAATACAGGAGATGTGGGACATGTAGCATCAAACTGTCAAATGCCTCCAGCCTACATCATTACTTCCTGGTCTGAGTCCTGGAACAGAACAGAGAAACTGCGTGTGTCAACGTGGGATGCTGTTACAAATAGTGCCCTGTGCTTAGTAGGCACTCAATAAACATTTATTGGATGTTGTAATGTGATGGAAACTCTATCATAATTATTCAGGGTGCCTCTGCTGCATGGAAATCTAAACCCTAACATCTATTTATTGTTGTTTGTGGTCAGTGGCATAACCGTGGCTGTGGTATCTGAACCCTCTCTCATAAAAGCCTCTATTCAGAGCAGTACCATATGTGGTGAGGGAATGCCACAGAAGAAAGGCTCCTTTTTCTCTTGAAGGCTGCTGTCTAGAAATTATTTTCTGAAACTGGATTTAGCTTCAGAGTAGTGTCG
Organism: Molossus molossus; assembly: GCF_014108415.1. Classification (NCBI taxonomy): domain Eukaryota; kingdom Metazoa; phylum Chordata; class Mammalia; order Chiroptera; family Molossidae; genus Molossus; species Molossus molossus. The sequence continues at coordinate 35,000,230 of NW_023425357.1, read as the reverse complement.
GGGTGGGGAGTTGTTGAGTCCCAGGGAGAGCACTGCATTGATTCCAGTCCTTTCTTTCTGAGCCTGTTCTTTCTGATGGGCCACTTGGGTGGTGTTTGAGGCTCCCCTGGTCTTTTCCTTTCTGCTGGACACACAGAGATGTGGTGAACCCACTTTGGCTGTTGGAATTGCTTAAAACCAGGTATATGTCTCTATGTTAATTCTTCAGGGAACTCCCTGATACTCTGTCTTCTGAGTTGGTCTCTGTTTTCCCAAACTTTTATGATTTGATTCTCAAAGTGCATTATATTTATTATGTCATTTGGAAATATAACTGTGGGCATTCTTGCCTTTGGATCAGCAGCCAATATGAGTGTCTTTTTCTTTTTTTTTTTTTTATCCTCACCCGAGGACATTTTTCCACTTTTTGTTCAGATAGAGTGGGAGGGAGAGAGAGAGAAAGAGAAACATCTATGTGAGAGAGACACATCAAATGGTTGCCACCCACACGACCCCAACCAGGGCCAGGGACAAACTGCAACCGAAATATGTGCCCTTAGCGGAACCGAACCTGGGTCTCTTGGACTGCAGGTCAATGCTCTAACTGCTGAGCCAAACCGGCCAGGGCATGAGAGTCCTTTTCTTTCCTTCTTCATTTGTCTAGTCAACATACACTTTCATTTTTGGTTATAAAAGTAATTGTAGAAAACCTGGGAATTACAGAAAACAGATACACAAAGAAAATAAAATTCTCCTATAAGCACAACACCTAGTGATAATTATTAACATTTTGATATATACCCTTCTGAGCTTTTTTCCTGTGTGCAAATATATATTAATTTTTAAGACGTCAGTGAAACAAAGTTGAGATCATAGACGAACATAGTATTTTGCAGCATGCCTTTTTCTGTTGAAAATGTATCAAGTATTTTTACTCATTTCTAATTATTATAAAATATACATAACATCAAATTTACCATCTTAACCTTTTTTTTGGGTCAATTCTTACTGGAGGATATTTTTCCATTGATCTTGAGAGAGAGTAGAAGGAAGGGGGGGAAGGAGAGAGGGGGAGAGAGAGAGAGAAACATTGATGTGAGAGAGACACATTGATTGCCTCCTGCACAACCCTGGCTGGGCTGGGGATTGAATCTGCAACCTAGGTATGTGCCCTTGACTGGGAATTGAACCTGCGACCCTTTGGTCCATGGGCTGACGATCTAACTGCTGAGCCAAACCGGCCAGGGCCCATCTTAACCATTTATAAGTGTGTAGTTCAATAGCATTAAGTACATTCACATTGTCAAGCAGCCATCACCACCATCCATCTCCAGAACTTTTTCTTCTTCCCAAACTCAAACTCTGTACTTATTAAACAACATCTCCCCTTTTCCTCCCTTTTCTCACCCCCTCCATTATTCTACTTTCTGTTTCTATGACTCTGACTACTCTAGGTACCTCACATAAGTGGAATCATACAGCATTTGCCTTTTTGTGACAGGCTTATTTCACTTAGTATAATATCCTCAAGCCTCAGTTGTGTTGTAGCATGTATCAGAATCTCTCTCTTTTTTTTTTTTTTTTTAATCCTCACCCGAGGACACTTTTTCATTCTTTGTTCAGATAGAGCAGGAGGGAGGGAGGGAGGGAGGGAGAGAGAGAGAGAGAGAGAGAGAGAGAGAGAGAGAGAGAGAGAGAAACATTGATGTGAAAGGGACACACCGAGCGGCTGCCACCCGCACGACCAACCAGGACCGGGGACAAACTGCAACCGAAGTACGTGCCCTTAGCGGGAACCGAACCCGGGTCTCTCCGGACCGCAGGCCGATGCTCCAACCGCTGAGCCAAACCGGCCAGGGCCAGAATCTCTTTTTTAAAGACTAATAATATTCCATTGCACAAATATACCACATTTTGTTTATTCATCCATCCAAAGACACTTTGGATCGCTTCCACCTTTAACTTATTGTACATAGTGCTATTGTGGACATGTGTGTACAAATATATCTTTAAGTTCCTGCTTTCAATTCTTTTGGATATATACTCAGAAGTAGAATTACTGGATCATGATCTGTTTCTATTTCTAATTTTTTGAGGAACCACTATACTGTTTTCCATAACTGCTGAACCATAAAATATGTCAAAATAGCTTTAATTTTTCTTATAAAATTCAGTTATTGATGACTGCCTTGTAGTAATTCATCAGATGGCTGTGTGGAAAATTGAACATTTGGACAGATATCAGTATTTCATAATTGCAAATATTGCTATGATAGAACTTGAAAGTTTAAAAATCTTTGTGCTCATTGTTTAAAATTTACTTGAGCCCTGGCTGGTTTTGCTCAGTGGTTAGAGCGCCGGCCTGTGGACCAGAGAGTCTCGGGTTCAATTCCTGCTAAGGGCATGTACCTCAGTTGCAGTTTGTCCCTGGCCCCGGTTGAGGTCATATGGGTGGCGACCACTCGATGTATCTCTCTCACGCTGATGTTTCTCTTTCTCTCTTCTTCCCTTTCTACCTCCCACTCTATCTGAAGATAAACGCAAATATGTCCTTGGGTGAGGATTAAAAAAGAAAAAAAATTACTTGAGATAAATGACTGAAAATGGACTTGGTGGCTTTAAACATTTTTCAAGGTTTTTGACACATATTGCCAGATTACCCCACAGAAAAGTTCTACCAGTTTAATCCTCCCAACAGCAGTGGCTGAGATGCCTGTTTCTATTGCACCCTCGCATTTGTTGGATTTATTTGTAAGAAAAAAAAATTTTTTTCGGCCTATTTGATAATTAAAATCATGCCAGATTTGCTTTATCTCTTTATTTTTTGGCTGTAGTATTTTAAAGTAAATTCCAGATGTTTCAACATTTTATCCCAGATTCTTCAGCAAGCATCCCTTAAAAATAGGACATTTTCTTATATAATTACCATACCATTATGGTATTTTTCCATTATAACACCTCTCATATTAACATGAATTCCTTATTATCACCTATTCCCAGTTTATATTCAATTTCACGATTTATCTCAATGTGTTTTTTCAATATGTTTTTATTGATTTTTCTTTTTGAAAGGGAGGGAAAGAGAGAGAGAAACATCAATCGGCTGCCTACTGCATGCTCCCTACTGGGGATTGAGTATGCAACCCTGGCATGTGCCCTGATCAGGAATCGAACCCAGGCCTCTCAGTCCATGAGATAATACTCAATCCGCTGAGCCACACCCTCTGGGCTCAAAGTGTTGTTTTAAAGTTACTTTGCTTGAATCTGGATTTGGGCTGAGTCCTCTCGTTGCATTTGATTGTTACTTCTGTGAAGTACCCCCACCTTCAACTCACCTTTTCTGTAATTTATTGAAGGCATTCAATGTTTTAAGTGTGTTTATTGCCTTATCCTTCTCTCATTTTTATATTGAAGTGTGCAGTCTTTGCTTTTATTTTTAAAAGAGCTCTTTATATGTTTAAAATTTTTTTAAAAATTGATTCTTAAAGGAAGGGGGAGAGAAACATAAATTTGTTGTTCCACTTACTTATGCTTTCATTGGTTGATTCTTTGTTTTTGTTTTTTTAATTCCTCACCTGAGGATATTTTTCCATTTATCATAAGACAGAGTCGGAGGGAGGGGGAAAGAGAGAGACAGAGAGAAACATCGATGTGATAGAGCCACATTGACTGATTGCCTCACACACAACCCGACCAGGGCTGAGGACAAACTGCAACTGAGGTATGTGCCCTTGACTGCAACTCATTGGTCCATGGCCAATGCTCTAACCACTGAGAAAACTGGCCAGGGCCATTGGTTGATTCTTGCATGTGCCCTGACTGGGAATTGAACCCACAACCTTAGTATATCGGGATGATGCTCTGAACAACTGAGCTACTTACTGGGCCAAGGGCTGAGCTCTTTGTATGTTAAGGCTATTATTCCTTTTTAAAAAATTTTTTCTTTATTAATATTTAGAGAGAGAGGAAGGGAGAGGGAGAGAGAGCTAGAAACATGGATGACAGAGAACATTGATTGGCTGCCTCCTGCACACCCCCCACTTGGGATCAGGCCCACAACCTGGGCATGTGTCCTGACTGGGAAACGAACTGGCGACTTGTTGGTGCATGGATCAATGCCTAACCACTGAGCTAGGCTATTATTCTTTTTCATATAACTTGTAAACATTTTTTTCAGTTTTTCATTTGCATTTTAATTTTGTAGGTCTTTTTCTTTTTCCAAATAGATGTTTTAAAGTTTTTGTAGTCGCATCTGTCACCCTTTGTATTTTCAGCCTTTTATGCTTTGAAAAGCTTTCCCCATCCTGAGATCAGTCACCTCTCTTTTTTCCCCAGTTCATTATTATTTTGTTTTTTCACATTTTATTCATCCAAACAAATTTATGATTATGCACAGTGTAAGTAGGGATCTATTTAAGTTTTCTCAAATAGTTAACCGATTGCTTTAACACTCCTCTTACTGAATAATTTATCTATTTCCCCAATGGTTTGATTTGCTACCTTCAGCATTTATTAAAAACATATGTAGGGCCGATGGGGAGGAGGATAGCAATGGGGGTAAAAAGGAGAAACATCTGTAACAAAAATAAATAAAAAAAAAAACACACATGTATACTTGAACTTGTTTAGTGACTTTCCATTTCATTTGTTTTAAAATCACTCTGTCTTAGCTGTTGTAACATAATATGCTTTAATAAATGATAGCTCAAGTTTCTCTTTAAAAAAAATGCTTTAAGTGATTTGAGAGAGAGAGAAAGAGAAACAGAAAGAGAAACATCAAATAGGTGCCTCCTATACACACCCCAACCAGGGTACGAATCCACAATTGGGGTATGTATGTGTTCTGACTGGGAGTTGAATCAGTGACCTTTTGGTGCAGGGGACCATGCTCAAACAACTGAGCGACACTGGCCAGGGCTAAGTTTCTCTTTTCAAAATCTTCCTCCCTCTTTTTTTTGCATATATATCATCACATGAACTAAATTATTTTGTCAAGTTCTCCCCTCCTTCTACTTTCCTCCCCTCACATCCCTTGAGATTTTATTAGAATCCTATTATTTGTAAAGTTCTTTTATGGAGAATTTCCATACTTACCTATTCCATTCCTACCCAGGAATATGGATGTCCCTAAATTCATTCAAATCATTTTGAAGTTATCTTTAGACTCTCTCTTTTTTTTTTTTAATCCTCACCTGAGGACATTTTTTTTATTCAGATAGAGTGGGAGGGAGAGAGAGAAAGAAACATCGATGTGAAAGGGACACATCGAGTGGCTGCCTCCCGCACGACCAAACCAGGGCCGGGGACAAACTGCAACCGAGGTATACGCCCTTAGCGGGAACCGAACCTGGGTCCCTCGGGACCGCGGGCCGATGCTCTAACCGCTGAGCCAAACCAGCCAGGGCTAGATAGACTCTTTTAATTTAATTTAATTTTCCCTTTTTTATTAATTTATTTTTGTTACAGATGTTTCTCCTTTATCCCCCATTGACACCCCCCCCCCCCCCCCGGTCCCGTCCCCAGCTTTGTGTCTATGTACATTGGCCATGCATACATACATATAAATTCTGTGGTTTATCTCCTCCCTCTCCCCTCCCCCCTCCTCTGAGGTCCATCAGTCTGTACCCCATTTCTGTGTCTCTGGGTCTACCGCATTCGTTTTGTTCATTATATTCCACAAATAAGCGAGATCATGTGATATTTGTCTTTCTCTGCTTGGCTTGTTTCGCTTAGGATAATGCTCACCAGGTCCCTCCATGTTGTCTCAAAGGATAACAGATCTATCTTTCTTACAACTCCATTGTGTATATGTACCACAGCTTTTTTATCCACTCATCTACTGATGGACACTTGGGCCATTTCCAGATCTTAGCTATTGTAAATAGTGCTGCTATGAACATAGGGGCACATACATTCCTTCTGATTGGTGTTTCAGGCTTCTTAGGGTATATTCCTAGAAGTGGGATCACTGGGTCAAATGGCAGTTTAATTTTTAATTTTTTGAGGTAACACCATATTGTTATCCATAGTGGCTGCACCACTCTGCATTCCCACCAGCAGTGTACTAGAGTCCCCTTTTCTCCACACCCTCGCCAGCCCTTGTTGTTTGATGAGTTGTTGATGGCGGCCATTCTGACAGGTGTGAAGTGATACCTCATAGTTGTTTTAATTTGCATCTCTCTGATGATTAGTGATGTTGAGCATTTCTTCATATGTCTCTTGGCCATTTGTATATCCTTTTTGGAGAGGTGTCTATTTAGGTCCTCTGCCCATTTAAAAAAATTTTTTTTCTTTATTTATTTTTAGAGAGAGGGAGAGAGAGATAGAAACATCGATTGGCCACCTCCTGCATACTCCCCATTGGGGATTGGGCCCACAACCTGGGCATGTGCCCTGACCAGGAATCAAACTGTTGACCGCTTGGTACATGGGTCGATGCTCAACCACTGAGCCACACCAGCTGGGCCCTCTGCCCATTTTTAATTGTCTTTTTGTCTTCCTTTTGTTGAGTTGTTTGAGTACTCTATATATTTTGGAGATTCTTTTAATTTAAAAAATAATTTTGCTATTATTTTTAGTGGTATCTTTTCCTATTATGTCTTCTCACCTAGTGTTTCTAGTGTATGACTATTAGTTTCTGCATTTTCCTTTATATTTTGTCAGTTGCTGAATTCTTAGTATAGGTTTAAATAGTTTCTTTTGACTCTTCTTGAGAGACATGTGGTTTTTAAGACTAATCATTTTGCTCATCTTATTAGATAATTATACTTCTTTTTCTTGTGAGTTGCTTTGCATACACTTTCCTGTTTTAGTGGTGATGGAGCGGTGTCCTGCCCTGTCTGATAATCATGCTTCTAGTGACTCTCTTCTGGGTGTGAGGTGGAGTGTTAGTAACCTGTCTTCTTGGTTTATTAATCATTGTTATTTTTTTTTAAGAATCAGGAAAGGGATTGAATTTTTAGCAGATATCTTCTAAGCAAACATTGGGATAATTATATGATTTTCTTCCTTCAATTTATTATATTAATTTCCTAATAGTAACAATCTTAGAATTTCTGGAATATACTTAATTGCTCACGCTGATTATTTTTTGAAAGTTTTGTTAGAATTGCTTGTTAATATTTTTGGGGGATTTCCATCTGTATTCATAAGTGACATTTGTCTGTAGTTTTGTACTATTTTTGTCAGCTTTGGAATTGAGGTTAAGCTAATTTTATACAGTAAGTTGAAGTGCTTTCCAACTTTGGGAACAGACTGTATAACATGGGAATTATCTGTTCCATGAGTACAGGAAAGAGCTCACCCATAAAACCAACTGGGTCTGGCAACTTTTTTTGAAATAATTCTTTGATGACTTTTTCAGTATTTTCCCCCATAATGATTGGTTTGTTCAACTTTTCTGATTCATCTTGCATCAGTTTTGTTAATTCATATATCCTGAGAAAATTATTTCATAAGATTTTCAAATTTATTAGTATAAAGATTTTAAATAGCATTCTTTTTTAAAAACATGTTTCTAACTTTTCTCACTTAAAATTTTTGGTATTTGTGTTTTTCCCCAATTTTTTTCTTGACTAGCATAAATATTTTTGTTTTAACTTTTGGTTTTTAATTGATTTTTCTACAGACAACTTCTTGGATTTATTTATCAATTATACCATATTTTCTAGTATTAATTTCCACTTTTAGCTTTATTAATTTTTTTCAACTGTTTGCCCTTAGATCTGTTATGTATCTTATTTATTGAATTAGTCAGTTGTTAAGTAATTTATAGCTTTTGAATTGAAAGCTTAGTGCTTTATTCTTGTTTAATAATGAAAACGTTGTAGTAGTTGTGTTTAGAGTTTAAAGTGAAAGTGAGTTTATTAGTGAAGCAGCGAGACAGAGAGTGGCTACTCCACAAACAGAGCAGCTCCCATTTAGCAGAATGTGCTTCCTTTATTGAAGTTCATTTAATGGGGGTGGGGGTGGGGGTGGCATAGTCAATAAGGAGGAGGAATATTCAGGTACTTCCGGGGGAAGGAGTAGGAGATTTCTCAGAGGAGCTCCCTTGACCATGTTGTGTCCTTATATGGGCTTTATTAATCGTTATTTTTTTTCTTTATTGATTTTAGAGAGAGGAAGGGAGAGGAAGAGAGATAGAAACATTGATGAGAGAGAACATCGATGAGAGAGAACATTGATTGGCCCCCTCCAGCATGCCCCCTCACTGGGGATTGGGCCCACAACCTGGGCATGTGCCCTGATTGGAAATCGAACCAGTGACCTCCTGGTGCATGGGTTGATGCTCAACCACTGAGCCACACTGGCCAGGCGTGCACACAAATCTTAAGTGATGCCCAGCTCAATGAAAATTTATATATGTTCACATTTGTATAATCACCACTCAGATCAAGATAAAGTTTCTAGGGCCCCAGAAGTTTCCCCATGTGCCTTCAAGTTAATATCCCTTTCTCCTACCCTGAGATAACCACGATTCTGACTTCTATCACTAGTGATTAATTTTGCCTGTTCTTGAATTTCATATCAATTAAATCATATAGTATGTTTTCTTGTACTTTGCTCATCATCATATCTGTGAGATCCAGCCATGTTTTTACATGTAACAATAGTTTTATTTAATCCTCACCTGAGGACATTTTTCTGTTTATCTTCAAGTAGAGTGGGAGGGTGAGAGAGGGAGAGAAAAAGGAAAGAGAGAGAAACATCAACGTGAGAGAGACACATTGACTGGTTGCTGCCCACAGGACCCTGACCAGGGCCGGGGACAAACCGCAGCCGAGATATGTTGCCCTTGATTGGAATCGAACCTACGACTCTTTGGTCTGTGGGCCGACGCTGTACCGCTAAGCCAAACGGCGGTTTTTTTTGTTTTGTTTTTTTTTTGGATATAATATTCTACTATATAAATATACCATGATTTATTTATTTATTTGGTTGGTGGACATTTGGGCTGTTTCCAGTTTTGGGCCATCAGAGCAAAGCTGCTATGAACATTCCTTTTTTAATTAAAAATTTTTTTTCTCCTTTATTGATTTTAGAGAGAGAAAGAGAGAGGGAGAAAGAGATAGAAACATCGATGAGAGAGAACATCTATTGGCTGCCTCCTGCATGCCCCACCCTGGGGATTGGGCCCACAACCTGGGCATGTGCTCTGACTGGGAATCAAACTGGTGACCTCTTGGTGCGTGGGTCGATGCTCAACCACTGAGTCACACCGGCCAGGTTGAACATTCTTATTTTATTTTAATTCCTCACCTGAGGATATCCTTCTATTTTATCATCAGATAGAGTGGGAGGGAGGGAGCAACAGAGAGGCAGAGAGAAACATCAATGTGATAGAGCCATATCGACTGGCTGCCTCTTGCACAACCCGACCAGGGGACAAACCAGGGCCGGGGACAAACTGCAACCAAGGTACGTGCCCTTGACTGGAATCAAACTCATGACTCATTGGTCTATGGCTGATGCTCTAACCACTGTGCAAAACCGGCCAGGGCTGAACATTCTTATACATGTATGTTAGAGGATACATGCATGGATTTCTGTTGAGTATATTCATATCTAGGGGCCTTGGTTCCTAGGATGGATGTGTGTTTAGCTTTGGTAGAGACTATCAAACAGTTTTCTGATGGTGAACCAGTTTACCATCTCAAACATTTTTCTGTGTTCTTCGGCTCATTGTTTGTAGTTACTGTTGTGATTTTCTCTTTGAGAACAGAGTGATTTGGGAGGGTGTTTTCTAAGTTTCCCAGAACTTCTCTTGTTTGTGACAGCGGCTGCAGCTCCTGCTACTCTTACCAGCGCTAGCCTTAGCACTTTGCATGCGTGGCTGGGTTGGGTGGTGAGGTACATCGGATTCAGATCGAATGGAAATGTGAATTGAAATTGGGTAGTGGGCTGCCTTTTCTTAGAAAAGTGAATCTTCAAGCATGACAGTGGAATAGCTAATATGCATAATATTCCAGCAATGTTTCATAAAGTCTTCTGTTAGAACAAGGCTGTTTCTGGTTATTACAAATTTGTCATGTAGAGAAGTGGTTACAAACATTCAGACTCTGGAGTCAGATACCTGCGTTTGAATCCTGATTCCACTAGCTTTGTAACATCTGCCAGTCACTTAACCTTCTATTTCCTCGTCTATAAAATATTTTGAGATTAAGTGAGCTAACAACAATATCTGACACATGTAAGTATATATATCCAGTAGCAGTAGCTGGTTATTGTCTTCTCTGGTACTTTTTCCCCCCAAATATGAGGAGTTTTGAGTCCCAGAGACGGGCAACAGGAGCCCTGTTTCCTAATGTGGGACCTCCTTGCCTGAATAGGAGGCACTCGTGAAGTTGTTCCAGGAGAGAATTCTAAGACTGAACAAATGCAAAAGCTTTGGGGGCTGTGGAGTGCGAAGGCTGACAGTAATGTGGGACATTTCAGCACCATGGTCTTGTCGCTGGGGCCCCTTGGGGAGCTCTAGGCTGGATATTTCCAGAATGGTATCTAAGTATGAATATAGTTACGTAGGATAGTGGGTCACAGTACTTTAGGTGACTTCTCTCACTGTGGCCTGGTCTTCCTAAAACCATTTTTCCTGGGAAAGGGCCTGATTGGTAGTGGTTGCCCTACCTGGCGTTTTTCTGCTCCACGAGATACAATTCCTTCTTTCATTTACTCCCTTGTTTTCCTCTGGGTAGACTTGGAAGTTGACTGGGAAACTCATCTGGTGTTTTGTGCCTTCTCCTGGCAGAGGGCTGCTGTGGTGGAGCATTTTACTTAAGTTCTGCAGTTGCATAATGGTCAGCCTTGGCTGACTCTGTGGGGACATCGACCTGGCTGTGGCTGCAAAGAGGACTTGACCAAAAGTGCTGGTTTGGCTCTTTAAAAAAAATTTTTTTTTATCCTCACCCGAGGACATTTTTTTGCATATATCTTCAGATAGAGCAGGAGGCAGAGAGCGGGGAAGAGAGAGAGAGAAACATCGATGTGAGAGAGACACATCGACTGGTTGCCACCCACACAACCCCAACCGAGGCCACGGACAAACTGCAACCAAGGTACATGCCCTTAGCGGGAACTGAACTTGGGTCTCTCTGGTCCGTGGGCTGATGCTCTAACCACTGAGCAAACTGGCCAGGGCACTGGTTTGGCTCTTAAGAACAGCTCTAGTCATCTCTGTGTGGAAGCCAGATTTTGAAGTTGAATATTGATTTTTAAAAACTAGTTTATTAGGGGAATTTTTTAACAATTCCTATCACCCAGCTTTTGTGTTAATCATCATGTTTTGTCTGTAGCTGCCCACCGGATGATCTTTCTAAATTGATAGCAAGTAGGGCCCAAGACCCCGTCTTCTCTTGTATTTCTCCTCTTCTGTGGCTGGCCTCAGTAACACTGCAGACCTCAGCACAACTAGATTGTCCTACTTTCAAGGAGGGAAATGTAGCTTGAAGTAGATTTTTCAAAAAAACTTCTTTATTTTAAAATAATTTCAAAATCAGAGAAAAGTTATAATAGGACAAAGAACATTCCCATAACCCTCATCCAATTATTTATATATATACATATGTGTGTGTGTGTGTGTATGTGTGTGTGTGTATATATATATTTTATTCTCTCCCGAGGATACTTTTCTATTTATCATCAGATAGAGTGGGAGGGAGGGAGGGAAAGGGAGAGAGAGAGAGAGAGAGACAGAGAGAGAGAGAGACAGAGAGACAGAGACAAAAAGAAACATCGATGTGATAGAGCCACATCAACTGGTTGCTTCCTGCATGACCCAACCAGGGCAGGGGATGAACTGAAACTGAGGTACGTGCCCTTGACTGGAATCGAACCACACTCATTGGTTCACAAGCCGACGCTCTAACTGCTGAGCCAAACCGGCCAGGGCCAACTATTAATATTTTGATTCATTTGCTTTAACATTGTCTCTATACATAGATATAGAGTAATTTTCTGAATTATTTCAGAGTAAATTACAAACCTTGTACTTCTTTATCCCTAAATTACTTAAGTGTCTATTTCCTAAGAAGACTATTTTTTTACATAACCACTGAACAATTAGCCAAATCAAGAAATTTGACATTTTTATAATATTGTTATCTAATTCAGATTTTCCAGTTGTTGCAGTCATGGATTTAGAGTGAATTTTTCCCCTTGGTCCAGGATCTCATGTAAGATTATGCACTGCATTTAGATGTTAAGTCTCTTGAAAGCCAAGATCCGTTCCTCAGCCTTTTTGCCTTTTATGACACTTGCTGTTGAAGAGTACAGACCAGTCTTTCTGTAGAGTCCCCTCACTTTGGCTTTGTCTGATGTTTCCTCATACATAGAGTCAGGGTGTGCATGCATTTTTTTTTCAGGAACACTCAGAAGTAATGTGTGTCCTCAATTCACCACATCAGGCACATGCCTTTACCTGTTTCATTATCGGTGCTGTTAATTTTGATCATTTGGTTAAGGTAGTATCTGCCAGGTTTCTGCACTGTAAAATTACTTTTTATAACTAAAACTACTCTTTATAACTATTTTCTCTATAACTAAAATGTATTTTATGGGGAGATACTTTGTGACTGTGTAAATACCTACTCCTCATCACAGCTTCACCTACTGGTTCTTGCATTCATTAATGTTCGTTAATGGTTTTTATCTGGATCATTTATTACTATGATGGTTGCAAACCCTCCCCACCCTCAATTTTATCATTCCTTCCACATTTATTAGTTGGCATACTACTGCAAGGAAGTGCTTTTTCTTTTCCTTTAGGTATGCATGTGTTATTCATCTTAACTCACAGATTCTTACTTTGTTCAGTGGATTATCATTTGTTACTGCCATCCTTTGATGCTCAAGTTATCTTTGTTTTGACCAGTTTCCTCTTTGCCTCTTCAAGTTTCCTCCTATATCCTTTTGACATGTCCCCATCATATATTATTTTCCAGACATAATCCAACAAGGATATAATTTACTACATGACAGAGGTGGCATTTAAAGTCAGAAAAGATAAACAATGGCATTAGGACCATCAGCTAACCCAGTGGATTTCAAAATGTGGTCTCTGGATCAGCAGCATGGTCCCTAGGCCTGGAATGTATCAGAAAGGTAAAAGTTGAGCCTTTATCCCAGACCTGCAGAATCAGAAACTCTGGGTCTGGGTCTGTGTTTTAACAAACTCTCCAGGGGATTCTGGTGCACATTCCAGTCTGAGAACCACTGTGTTACCATTTGGGAAAAAATAAAGTTAGATACCTTCCTTATACCAACACTTGTGATGGTTTTCTTTATTTAGTTTGTTAAGCATTTAACCCTTGTATCAATCTGGAGTTTATTTTGGTATATGCTGTGGGATAAGGATCTAGTTGTATTATTATTTTTTTTATCCTCACCTGAGGACATTTTTCCATTTTTTGTTCAGATAGAGTGGGAGGGAGAGAGAGAAACATCAATGTGAAAGGGACACATTGAGTGGTTGCTACCCACACAACCCAACCAGGGCCGGCACAAACTGCAACTGAGGTAAATGCCCTTAGCAGGAACCGAACCCAGGTCTCTCTGGACCGCAGGCTGATGCTCTAACCACTGAGCAAAATTGGCCAGGGCTCTAGTTGTATTTTTTTCTAATAGATTTTACAGTCTCATGTTTTCATTGGAGGGTGTGTCACCATCAGGTTGTACATATCTGTTCCCACTGCTCTTCTTCTTCCAAATTTGGCTCTTGAACCTTAGTTTTTCCCGACAGATGTTATATATACATATGTACATGTGCACATACACACAGAAACATGTAAATATCTATTTCTGTGTCTCTGTATTAAACACCATGAGTTCACACTGAAACCTCTAATTCATTTCCACAGGGTTCTTCCTAACCTTTCTTCATTCCGTATGAGAACCCTGGCTCTTAATGTTATCCATATAATTACTCATTTCCTCAATTCTGCAACGCACAGGAGACAGTTGAGAATTGCTGTGCCCATACTGCTATGATCAATGAAGTAGACGTCAAAGCTCTCCTTGTTTGTGTTGCTCTCCATTTTCTCTGTAGGTCTCTCTTTTTTCTCCATGTGTGTTTCCCAGATTTAAAAAAAAGAAGAAAGCAAACAGCTTCCTATTTATTTAAAAATCTTACAAGCAGAGGGTTGTTCTGGCACTTTACGTTCCAAGAACAGATAGGCCAGTCAGGAGGGGCGCACTTCCTCCCTCAGTCTTCTGTAAGGATGGCGTGTTCTGGTGGGTTGGCTGTGCACCTCGAGGCATGGCTGACAGACAGTATGTGCATTTATTCTAAAGTAAACACACTGCTGTTTTTCCAGTTTTTCAACTGAAAGATAAATAAGACTACTGATTCTTGGAACTTGAGTCAGAGGGAGAAGAGAGAAAATGAAAAAAAAATTACCCTACAGTTAAAAACAATTTAAATTTGAAAAATTGTTTACTGTTTCTTCAGCTGAGGAGGAGGTGGGCAAGGGACAAACGTGAAAGGCAGTATGTGACAATCCTATGAGCTGGCAAGGAGATAGCACTTAGGACAGGGGTGGGGAACATCCAGCCTGTGGGCTGTATAAGTCCTGTGAAATCATTTGGTCTGGCCCTGCCAAGGAAACCACAGGCGAGACCAGAAAGTAAATAAATCTAGGAGCTTTTTTCATAGCAACATAAATTTATATTAAGTGAATAATAACAATAACATAAATTTTGAGGACAAAGCAAGGAACGTCCATTGTGGCATAGACAGGACACATACGAGTACATGACGGGACAGACATATGCTTCTTGTCAGCTGCCTGTATTGTGGTGTCATAGAGGACAAGCAGGCTGGGAGTGTACACATTGCCAAAGTGTTAACACGGTGATCTGGTGATGATGAGACGAGATGCAGTGAGATGTTTCCTTGAGAGGATGATGATCTTGCCTCCAATGATTGATGACAATGTTGTTGACTTCTTGGTCGACACAGACGATAACTCCAATCCAACCTTTATCCACACGTCCACCATCAACAATCTTCGCAAAAACTGAATCTCAGATGAAGATTAAGGAAATTACAGTACACAGAAAAGTCCTCAACAGTCAATGATATGAATGTTGGATATGTTCCAAATCCAAGATGCAGGATTAGAACAGCAGTCAAAGCAAAATGACAGTGTTGCTTGGGACACACACATTGGATAGTTATTAAAACTTAAGTGGTGTGACATGCTACAAATGGTGACTACAAAGAAAAGTTGATACTGAGTGTCGAGCTTTCCAAGAGAAATGGACAAATTTTTTTTTTAATTGATTTTTAGAGAGAGAGAGGAAGGGAGAGGGAGAGAGAGATAGAAACATCGATGAGAGAGAACATCAACTGGCCGCCTCCTGCATGCCCCGCACTGGGGATTGGGTCCACAACCTGGGCAGGTGCCCTGACCAGGAATTGAACTGGCGACCTCTGGGTGCATGGGTCAACGCTCAACCGCTGAACCATACTGGCCGGGCATTTTTGTTGAAGTCAAAGGCAGACCTTTGTGCCTAGTTTGTGGCGATGTATTAGCAGTAATGAAAAAAACCAATCTAGACCATCATTACAGCTCAAAACATGCTAAACTCAATGAATTAGGAGGCCAAATGTGTCTGGATAAAATCAATGCTCTTGAGCAGAGTTTGGAATCACAACAAGCTGCTATCACTAGGCCTCGTTGTTACGGAAAAGACTCAGACCGAACACTGGAGGAAGCAAAGAAGTTCTTTTATTCACCATGTGGACCCAGAGGAGGCAGTCTCTGAATTCTGGGCCCCGAGTAGTAGGGTGCGCCTAGCTTTATAACGGGCTGGGCAGACAATCTTTTTTTTTTTTTTAATCCTCACCTGAGGACATTGTTGCATTTATCTTCAGATAGAGCAGGAAGGAGAGAGGGAGGAAGAGAGAGAAACATCGATGTGAGAAAAACACACCGAGTGGCTGCCACCCACACGACCCCAACCAGGGCTGGGGACAAACTGCAACTGAGGTACGTGCCCTTAGCGGGAACTGAATCCGGGATTCTCTGGTCTGCTGGCCAAAGCTCTAACCGCTGAGCAAAACCGGCCAGGGCTGGGCAGACATTGTTTAGATGCGACAGTGGTAAGCAGCTTACAAAAGCAGGAAGCAAAAGGGTCTGGTTATCTCCTGGGTGCTTGTTTTTTCTAAAATAACAACTTCCTCTATCATTTCCCTCCTTTTGATGCTATTAGCTGCTATTGCTGCCAATTGCATCGTTATATAATTGGCTACAATCTGGATCCTCAGACCTCCGCAGATGTTGATATCTGTATTGATATTGCTGGAGGGACAATATTTTGGCTGTGGCTCACCTGGTCACGGTGGACTCTAAAGTCTGGACTAGAGTCTGCATTATACCTGGTCCGAGGGTTACCCCTAGGAGAATGATGGCTAATGGTCCAATTAGTGGGAGCAGCCATCAGAACCAGGCCTGTGTGTCTATTCCCCAATTCCAATTTTTTAATTCTTTGGCTCTGCGCTTTATGTTTTCTCTGAGTTCTCTGACTTTTTGTGTTACCATTCCAGACTGGTTTACAAAGTAGCAGCATTCTTCCCCTAAGAACATGCATGTCCCCCCTCTGTCTGCTGTCAGCAGGTCTAGGGCCTGGCAGTTCTGTAGGGTCACTTCTGCTAGTGAATTAATCTGTTGTTGGATGGTGGTCAAGGAGTCTGCTACTATAGTCATGTCTGCATTAAGTTGGGCAGACAACTTATAGTAGGTAGAGGCAGAGAACCCTAGGCCCCCTACTCCTGTCCCTATCCCAGCTGCAGTGCCAATTCCAGCTGCAACTGCTATGCCTACCCCCATTGTGGTTCGGGTAGACCCCTTCCGGCTCAGTCGGAGTAGGAGTAGGGTCGATATTTCCTGGGAGGTTTGGATGCTGAGGCTAGAGGTAAGGAAGAACTCTAGACATCTCTCAGTCTAGTTGGCGGGGAGGCACCTATAGGCCTCCCGTCCACACAGGAGGAGTAATCCTGGCTCAGTACAGAAACTGCTGTTATTGGGGTTACTGAGGCTACTGGTACAAAGCTCTGGGTTAAGAGACTCTACTGGGTTTCCTTCCTAGAGACCTTTTCGGGCTCTAGGCAGGTTACATTTGATCCTCTAGTGTCTAGGAATACATTGGTTGTTATGGGCCTCTGGGTTAGGGTCTGATTGGGACGAGGAGGCATCCCAGTGTGATTCCAGGTACGTGGGATGGAAATTCCAAGGAACCCTTTCTCCTGGAACGGTAGGCAAACCCAACATTCCCGAGTGGAGTTGCTAGTACTCTGGTATGTTGAGTTTATGGTCCGTACTAGTTCCTGAAGCTTCTTCCTGGTTTAGATTACCCAACTGGCGGCAGGTAGTCCAACAAACCTGTCTGCCTGCGGGTCCATAACCATAGCAATTTCGGTATCCAATAGTCCCTGTCATGTATAATTTGTTGTCCCAGACACAGGAGGATGTCTGCGGCTATACACATTCTGGGGGCATATCTGTGCTATATGTGAAGGGCCATGCAGGGAATTTATAGCTTGCTACTCCTTTCTGCAGGCCTGCTACATTTACATACAGGGGCTTGAACTGGGGCAGGGTCTGTAAGCAAAGCATACTAAGTATCCCAAAGCACAGACAAACCCAAGATATGTTCCCTCTAGGGCCAGTCACTCTCAGGTGTTCCATTCTGTTGGGGCTACAGTCATCAGTCCCATTCCTAAGATTATAGCAAAACTTCCCACTGCAGTCAGGTACCACCGTGGGCAATTGTTCATTCCTCTGAGCCTCCGTCAATGCCTGGTTTCCTTTTCAGCTTCCGGGTCGGCAACTGTGGCGGCTGGTCCTCTGGGTCCCCATCCGTCCTCCTGTAATGCGCTGGGTCCATTGCTCTCTTGGCTCAGCTGTGATGGATCCAGGGCGTGATTCCTGCAACCTTAAGTGTGATAGGGGTTGTTAGTATGAAAAGGTAGGGCCCGGTCGATGTGGGTTGGAGGGGTTCTTTTTTCTAGTCTTTAATCTATACATAGCCCCCTGGTTTATGTGAGTGGGCTGACCCCCCTCGTGGTAAGGGTCCTTGGCCTAATCCAGCCTGATATATCTGGCTAGGTGTTTCTCCTAACTTCTAGAGATACTTAGTCTGCCCCGCCTCCCCTATAATCTGAAGCTCTCCTCTAGGTAGGGGTAGTGGCCTCCCATAAACTAACTCAAATGGTGTATACCCTGTAGCATTAGGGGCATTTTGTACCCTGAATAATGCTAAAGGTAACAGGTCTGGCCAGGGCAGGTTGGTCTCCTGATGGAACTTTGCAAGGGTTTCTTTTAGAGTCTGGTTCATGCACTACCTTTCCTGAGCTCTGAGGGCGATAGGTAATGTGTAGCTTCCAAGTAATTTTTAATTGTGCTGCTAGTTCCTGGAGCACTTTTACAACAAATGCTGGCCCGTTGTCGCTGCCAATGGTCATAGGCAACCCAAAGCAGGGGATAATTTCCCTGAGGAGGGTCTTGACTACCTCTCTGCTCTTTTCTGTCCTGGTGGGGAATGCTTCTACCCATCCAGAGAAAATACAGACTAATACGAGTAAGTATCTATATCCCCGGCTTGGCCTGATCTCAGTAAAATCAATCTGTAAGTCCTCAAAAGGCTGTTGCCCCCTGTGTTGTATTCCGGAAAACCTTTTTGGGTGACCTGCTGCATTGTTCCTGGCACAGGCCAGGCATTGAGCTGCTGCCACTGCACATAGTACAGACATGTTACGGAAGTAGTAATACCTCCCGAGCAAGGCCTCTAGAGGTGTTTTTCCTAGGTGTGTGAGGGCCTGGCATTGCCTGACGAGATTGCTGGCCTGGCCTTGGGTATGTAGAGCTGTTCGTCCGGCAGTTTCCATATGCTGGTGGGCATTGGGAGGCAGTTTTCTTGTACGGCCCAGTTCTGTTCCTCCGGGGTGCAGTCCGGCTGATTGAGGTTCAGTTCTAACAGGGTACCTTCTATGGCTGGGGTATTTGTTGGGGCCTCCCTTTCTGTAGCTGCTGCCTTTGCTGCCTGATCTGCCCTTCTATTCCCTTGGGCTACTTCTGTCTCTTCCTTCTGGTGGCCCCTGCAATGCATTACTGCTCCTCCCCCAGGGGCCCACACTGCTTCTAGCAGTCGAAATATTTCCGCCTTGTTTTTTTGTTATCCTCACCGGAGGACATTTTTCGATATTTTGTTCAGATAGAGTGGGAAGGAGAGAGAGAGAGAGAGAGAAACATTGACATGAAAGGGACACATCGAGTGGCTGCCACCCATACGACCCAACCAGGGCCGGGAACAAACTGCAACCGAGATACGTGCCCTTAGCGGGAACCGAACCTGCGTCTCTCTGGACCGCAGGCCAACGCTCTAACTGCTGAGCCAAACCGGCCAGGGCTCCACCTTGTTTTTCATTTCCTTCCCCTTGGCTGTTACGAGACCTCTCTCTCAGTAGATTGCCCCATGGATGTGTATGGTGGCGAAGGCATACCGAGAGTCTGTGTAAACATTGACCATTTTTCCTTCTGCTATTTTGAGCGCCCTGATTAATGTGCAGAGTTCTGTCCTCTGGGAGGACCAGCCAGCAGCAGGGGCTTTGCTTCAGTTATTTTCTCCTTGTCCACGACAGTGTACCCGCCATTCGTTTCCCCTCAGTCATGTAACTGCCCCCATCGATGTAGAGTGTTGTCTGGCTTGTCTAGAGGCTGGTCCCGCAGGTCTGGTCAGCTGGCAGGCACCTCTTCAGTTGTCTCGAGGCAGTCGTGGTCTGGTTCTCCAGCTCAGCAGGGAGGAACATAGCCGGGTTTATGCGGCAAACAGTGCTGACTTTCACTCGGGGGTTCTCATGGAAAAGTCCCTAGTACTGTGTCAGTCTCGGGTTGGAGAGCCATTTGTGTCCCTGTCCAGCCAGAAGGCTGGATACCACATGGGGAACAAATACATTGATCTCTTGCCCAAGTGTTAGTTTGTCTGCCTCCTGTAAGAGAGGGACAGCTGCAGCTATGGCCCTCAGGCAGGGCGGCCAGCCTGCCACTACACTGTCCAGTTGCTTAAACAGGTGTGCAACCCGCCTTTGCCATGGTCCCCTTGGTTGTGTAAGAACCCCTAATGCTATTTTCTTCTTTTCGTGTGTGTAGAGGTTGAAAGGCCAACTGGGGTCTGGCAGCCCTAGGGCCAGCGCACACCCAGGATGATCTTTTATGGCCTGGAAGGCTTTCTCCTATTCAGCTTCCCATAAGAGGGGTGCTGTGTCTGGGCCTTTTAGCACTTGGTAAAGTGGTTTGGCTAATGCTGCATACCCCAGTATCCAGATTTGGCGGAACCGGGCTGCCCCTACGAATTCTTGAAATTCCCTCTGTGTGGCTGGAGTTGGTAGGGCCATCGTGACCTGCTTCGTTTCCTGGCCTAGGAACCATTTCCCTTGGGAAGTGAGGAACCCCAGATATTTTACCTGGGCCTGGCATACCTGTGCTTTCTTCCATGAGGCCCGGTACCCTGCCTTTGTCAGCAGTTCAAGGAGCTGGCAGGTACCCTCCCAGCACCAGTCCAATGTGGGGGCGGCTAGTAGGAGATCATCTACATATTGTAGCAGCATCAGGTTCGTTTCTGTATCAGTGAACGGTTTTAAGTCTCTGGCCAGGGCCTCTCCGAAGAGAGTGGGCAAATTCTTAAATCCTGTGGCAATCTGGTCCAGGTCAGTTGGGTCTTTGCCGCAGTGTGGGGGTCTTCCCATTCGAAAGCAAAGAGTGATTGGCTCGCCTTCGCAAGTTGGAGGCAGAAAAAGGCGTCCTTCAAGTCCAACAGGAGAACCAGGCTGTCTTTGGTGGGAGCTGGCTGAGGTAGGGGTTCGGTACCACGGGGTGCAGTGCGATCGTTGCCTCGTTCACTGCTCGCAGGTCCTGCACCGGCCTGTCTCCGCTCCCATCTGGCTTCTTCACTGGTGGCAGGGGAGTGTTCCAGGGGGACTGGCCTGGGACAAGTATACCTTCCCTCAGATGCTCTGGATGACCTCTGTGATGCCCAGCCGGCCTTCCTGCAGATGGGGTACTGGCGGATCTGCTTTGGTCTGGCTCCCGGCTTCAGTTCTATAATTATAGGCGGATGGTTCCCTGCTAATCCTGGTGGGTTGTCTTCTGCCCAGACTTTTAGGTATCTCTTTCGAAGGTCAATCCCCCTTCCCTCTGTGGGCTCCCGTTGGCCTTCCTCTGCTTCCTTATAGAGTTGATATTCTTCCTGGGGAACTAAGACTGCTATGAGGTGTGGGGCGCCAACTTGTAAGTGAGCCTCTCCCGATGGGCGAAAGGAGATCTGGGCTCCTAGCATAGAAAGCAGGTTGCGTCCCAGGAGTGGAACCAGGCACTCCGGCATGTACAGGAATTCGTGCTTTACCTGGTAGCCCCCGAGTTCTACAGTTCGGGCTTGACAAAACTGTTTGGGGCCACTAGGGTGTCCGGTGGCGCCAATTATAGAGATCATGCGCCCTGCTGGAGGTGCAACTGCGGTTGTTACTACTGAATGTTCTGCCCCAGTATCTCCATAAAGGGGAGGGTTTGGCTCCCTACTGTCATTTGGACCATGGGCTCATGGGGGGCCTAGGTGAGCCTGGTCTCCCCTAGTCCGAGTCTAGGCCTGCCAGACTGAGGATGGTAGGCGCCTGGGTCTCAGGTCCCGATTGCCTATCAGCCTGCCTTTCCTTCTTTCGGTTGGGTCCCTCCCTTTTCCAGTGCCCCCTTTCTCTGCAGACATTGGTCTGGTTCCCCACTCCAGTGTGTAGGCTTGTTTTTTCCTTCTGGCCGCTGGCCTTTCCTGGGTGGCAGGGCTTTCCTAGCGCGGCTGCTGGGAGGGCTGCCTTTCTCTCCGTTCTTTTTCGAGCCCCCCACTCGGCCGCCTCCTCTCTGTTATTGGACACCTTGTTGGCAATCTCTATTAGTTGGCTTATGTTCATTCTGGCAAAGCCCTCGAGTTTCTGAAGCTTCTTCCTGATGTTTGAAGCGGATTGGGAGAAAAACACCATGTTGACCATTCTCTGGTTGTCTGGCCCTTCAGGATCGAATGGGGTGTATATCCAATAGGCCTCACACATGTTCGTAAAAATTCCCAGGGCACTCATCAGGCTGCTGAGTCACATTAGCTGCCTTTGACATGTGAGTAGGCTGTCGGGCCCCCACTCGGATTCCTCAGAGAAGGGCGTCCCTGTATCTCTGGAGAGTGGCCCTTCCTTCTTCTGAGTGGTGGTCCCAGTCAGGTTGGGCCTCAGGTGCTGCTGCTCTTGCTCATTGGACTGGGTCTAAAGTGCCCAAGGGCACCGTGGTCTCCAGATACCGGTGGGCTTCCTGGAGAATGCGCCTTTGCTCCTCGGTGTTGAACAGCGTGAAGAGTAGCTGTCGGCAGTCGTACCAGGTGGGACAGTGCGTCTGCGTGATGGACTCCATAGGGTCAACCAGGGCCTGGGCTTTCTCCAGGTAGGACGGAGTGTGGTGCTTCCAGTTTAAGAGGTCAGTGGTGGTGAATGGTTGGTAATAAATGATGGTCTGTCCCGGCTGCTCAGTACCATCTGGCCCAATTTGTGGTGGGGCCTGGGTCTCCCTGAGAGGCATCTGGAGTGGCTGCCATTGCTGGCACCTTGTTGAGACTGGGGAGACCGGGGGCACTTCTGGGTCTGGTGCTGGCGGGATAGATGGTGGTGGAGTTTTAATTTTGGAGGCCTGGGGGACCATTTGGACACATATGGGGGGGGGGGTAAGTGGACAGGCGGTTCTTCCCCTGGGTTGCCTTTGAGAATGGGGGGGGGGGGTGTCAGTGTGCTTCCTTAGATTGAGCCATAAGGACATGGTCAGGGACTGCCTGCGTTTGGTGAGGTGAGTTCTTTCTTTGTTCCAGTTACCCCTGCCAACTTCGATTTCTGCCCTGCACAATGTTGAAGCCAACTTGGCAGGTCATGAGCTAGTTCCTGCCATTTATCTATGTAAGTGTACTGGTCTGGGTGTCCTGGCCTCCCTGTCACTATCAGGTGTACTGTCTGTATAATTTCTAAATTGAGGGTTCCCTCAAGGGGCCAGCCTACTCCAAAAGTAGGCCATTCGGTTGAACAGAAGGTTTCCAATTAGCTCGGGGTCATGCTTGGATCCTGGCCCTGGAACCAGTCAGTGTTCTGCAACATGCAGTCAAATATTGTTGATGGGCCCTCTTCCATGGTTTCTCCTCCTATAATAACGCAGATAGACAAAGGGTGGGGATTTTCGGTTCACCCACCTGGCCGCTCCCCTCACGGGGATTTAGGTGCCGCTTAGCTTTGGCAGGTCAGTATAAGCCCCTGACTCAGATCAGGTTTGCAGGGAGGGACTCTGTTCCCCAGAACCTCATACTGCCTGTATGAGGTCACCATGGATCTGCAGGTTGGGACCCACTCAGACTCCATAGGTTTGCACCGGAGGAGTCACACAGATATTCACACTCATTCTCGCATCAACAATCAAATGAGTTTAAACATTCCCTCCTGTTAGGGCTTGCCCTACTTGGCGGCCGAAGGGCCTGAGAGGTGATCAGTCTCTCTTTCCACCTCAAGGGTGGGCCTGTGCT
Source organism: Molossus molossus (assembly GCF_014108415.1). Taxonomy (NCBI): domain Eukaryota; kingdom Metazoa; phylum Chordata; class Mammalia; order Chiroptera; family Molossidae; genus Molossus; species Molossus molossus. The sequence continues at coordinate 34,976,668 of NW_023425357.1, read as the reverse complement.
CGGGCTCCTGGTCCCCGGGGCACTCACCAGTCCTGCAGCTGCACAGTTCCCGAAACTGGACCTGTTTTTTTCCCCCAGCAGCCCTGGTGGGGCGTGAACCTTGCCGGCAGCTGGCCACAAAGCCAGGAATGGGCAGGGAGCTGAAATAACGGGCGCGTGCTTCCCTCCATCACAGGGCTCCACGGAGCGCCCTCACCAGTGGCAGTCGCCTGCTTTTGTGAGTCGATTTCAGGTCAGGGAACCAAGATGTTACGAAAAAGACTCAGACCAAACACCGGAGGAAACGAAGAGGTTCCTTTATTCACACATATAGGCCCAGAGGAGGCAGCCTCCAAATTCTGGGCCCCGAGTTGTAGGGCGCGCCTAGCTAGCGGGCTGGGCAGACATTCTTTAGATGCAAGAGTGGTAAGCAGCTTACAGAAGCAGGAAGCGAAAAGATCTGGTTATCTCTAGGAAGAAAAAGGGTCTGGTTATCTTCCATGGGTGCTTGCTTTTTCTAAAATAGCGACCTACTTCCTCTATTATCACGACAGAGACAACATTATTCAGATGAGTTATGTAGTGAGAGAGCTAGTTGCAAAGAAACTGAGGCCTCATGTAGAGGGAAAGTTTGTGAAAGAGTGTATGGTGGCTGCTGCAGAGTTGTTAGCACCAAAGTAAAATTGTTTCTGCGTGTTCGTTTGTCTCAGGAACTGTCTCAGGTTGGATTACTGATTTAGCACAAGATATTGAAAAAAGGCTGAAGGATTCTGCAGGAGATTTCTAATTTCTCTCTCTGGCTGTGACGAGACAACAGATATAACAAATACTGCCCAACTGGCTTTTTTTTGTTCGTGGGATAACTGTAGAGTTTGACGTGCGAGAGGAATGGCTGTCACTGGAAGCCATGCATGGCACTACAAGAGGTGATGACTTGTTTGAGACTTGTTGTATCGATGAAAAAACTTGAGCTAACATTTGAAAAGTTAAGTGGCATTACTACAGAAGGAGCTGCAGCCATGATTGGCTTGCAAAAAGGGTTAATTGCACTTGTTAAGAAAGAATGGAATCATCTCAGTCTTGATCCAAGTGGTTTAATTATATACCACTGCTTCATACACCAAGAAAGTTTCTGTGCACAGTCATTGTGGCTTAACAATGTGATGTCAAAGAGTAGTGTCATGCATAAATTTTGTCAAAAGCAGAGGGTTTAACAGCTGCCAGTTGAAGGAGTTACTGAATGATCTTGACTCTGAATATGGTGATCTTGTTTATCACTATGAAGTGTGGTGGCTGAGTTGTGGGAACATGCTCGTGAGATTTTACAAACTGTGGGATAAAGTCAAGCAGTTTATGGAGATAAGGGAAAACCTGTCAGGAAACTCAATGAAAGCAAGTGGCTGTGTGATTTAGTGTTCATGGTGGATATTACCAAGTACCTCTCAGAGCTGAACGTCAACCTGCAGAGCCCCAACCAGCTTCTCAGCTCCCTGCTTTCAAATGTGAAATCATTTAAAGCTAAATTAAGGCTGTGGAAAGGACCTCTCGAAAGGAATAACACAGTGCATTTGCCTACTCTGGAAGGACACAAGCCTTCTGGGACACTTGAATCTGCTGGTGAATGTGCAAAACTAATCGAGGCATTTAATGAAAGAGTCAAGGATGTGAAAAGTAAACACATGGAGCCCTGGCCATTTTGGTTTAGTGGTTGGAGTGTCAGCTGGAGCGTCGGCCCGCAGACCAGGGAGTCCCGGGTTCGGTGTCTGCTAAGGGCACATACCTCGGTTGTGGTTTGTCCCCGGCCCCAGTTGGAGTCGTGTGGATGGCAACCACTCGATGTGTCTTCCTCACATCGATATTTCTCTCTCTCTCTTCCTCCCTTTATCCCTCCTGCTCTATCTGAAGATAAATGCCAAAATGTCCTCGGGTGAGGATAAAAACAACAACAAAAAAGAAAAGTAAACAAATGGAATTGAACATCTTTGCTACACCATTCAATGTGGAACCAGCTGATGTGCCTGATAACCTATGATAGGAAATCATTCAGCTGCAAAGTGATGATGAGCTAAAAGCTAGGTACAACAACCTCATACTGGTTGAGTTCTATAAAAGTTACATAAGCAATGATGAATTTCCCACTTTGAGGAGACTTGCATTGAAATATGCATCTGTGTTTGGAACAACTTACTGCTACAAGCAGTTCTTTTCAAAACTTACCATCAACTGACTGCACTCTAGACCAACTGACGTAAACCTGGAAAAGCAGTTGCGAGTAGCAACATCATCAGTACCAACTAACATCACACGCCTCACCAGAGAAGCAGTTCTAGCCATCATATTAGGGGTGAGTTAATTAAGTGTTTGACCAAATATAATAGGCTAATTTTTAAGCTGATAATTTTGTATACCCACGAATGATGTTATAAATATCCAAATGGCCCTTGGCAGAAAAAAAAGTTCCCCACCCCTGACTTAGAACGTAGCTGCAAACTTGAGAAGGCCTGATGGTAGAAATGGCTAAACCAGTCCTGCACAGACAATTACTTATTTGTATGAACCTGTTAAACCACAAGACCTAGTTATTTCAGCCTTGTGGAATGCTCACAGGAAATTTCTGAGAAATTTTCTCATGCTCCCTAAACTGGACATATTAATATTTTCTTCTGATTAAAAGTAATGTATGTTTCTGAAACTGAAAATATTATTGCAATTTTTCTGATTATTATTATTTCATGATTATGGAAAACAAAGACAAAATATTCTGAGTGCTTCATATGTACCAGGTATTATTTTGTTGAATCCTTGATATATATTAAAATTTATTCAATGCTCCTTCATACCTATGAGATAGATTGTATCACCATCCCCTTTGCTGAAGAAATGCTGGCAGATGTTATGTAATTTGCTCAAAACCACACAGTAGGTGGTGGCAGAGTTGGGATTTAACCTAGGCCTTTTGGTCCCAGAGGTTTTGCCTGTAACCTCTACATGTACTGTCTTCCAATAAAGGATAAGGTTAAAATCACTTGAAATTCTGTTTTTCAGAGCTAATCCTGTTAATGTTTTGTTACCTATCTGCTACGCTTTTTCTTTGGTGTGTGAATCATACGTGTGTGTGTGTGTGTGTATAACTTTTATTTTCCAAAGTAGAAGCTCACTATACATAACTTGCTTTTTGCCCCCCAATTTTTTCCTCCTCAAGAAAAGTAGATAATTTTTAATGGCTGCAATAGTTTTTTTTTTTTGTTTTTGGTTTTTGGTATGAAAGCACCATAGTTTAACCAATCTTTTATCATTGGCTATTTCTGTGTTTTTTTTTCTTAATTCTCACCCAAGGATATTTTTCCACTGATTTTTTAAACAGAGTGAAGGGATGGAGGGAGGGAGGGAGAGAGAGAGAGAGAAACATTAATGTGAGAGAAACACATTGATAGGTTACCTCCTGCACAACCCTGACTGGGACCAGGCATCGAACCTGAAACCCAGGTACGTGCCCTTGACCAGAATAGAACCCACGACCCTTCCGTCTGTGAGCCGATGCTCTAATCACTGAGAAAAAACAGCCAGGGCTATTTCTATTTCTTTAGTATTATAAGCAAGACTCTTTTTAAAGATAAGTTATATTTATTGGGGCAACATTGGTTAATAACATTATATAAGTTTCAGGTATACAGTTTTAAAATACATTATCTGTATATTGCATTATGTGCTCACCACTCAAAGCCTAGTCTCCTTCTGTCACCATATATTTGACCCCCTTTATCCTATTTATTCCCCCCTCACCCCCACCGTTCCCTTCTGGTAACCACCATACTGTTGTCTGTGTCTATAAGTTTATTGTTTCTTCATTTGTTGCTTTCTGTTTTATATCCCACATATGAGTGAAATAATATGCTTCTTATCCTTTACTGTCTGACTTATTTCACTTAGCATGATACTCTCAAGATCTATCCATGTTGTCACAAATGACAGTAATTCATCATTTTTTTATGACTTAGTAGTATTCCATTGTATATAGGTACCACATCTTCTTTATCCAATTATTTATTGATGGACACTTAGGTTGTTTCCATGTCTTGGCTATTGTGAGTAATGCTGCAGGGAACATAGGGGTACATATATCTTTATGAATAAGCGTTTTAACATTTTTTAGGTAGATATCTAGAAGAGGATTGCTGGGTCATATGGTAGCTCTAGTCTTAATGTTTTTGAGGAACCTCCATACTGTTTTCTGTAGTAACTGCACGAATTTACATTCCCTGCAGCAGTGTTCGAGGTTCCAGTTTCTCCACATCCTCTCCAACACTTGTTATTTCTTGTCTTATTAATAATAGACATTCTAATAAGTGTGAGATGGTATCTCATTGTGGTTTTGATTTGTATTTCCCTTATAGCTAGTGTAGTTGAGCACCTTTTCATTTATTTGTTGGCCATCTGTATGTCTTCTTAGGAAGTGCCAGATCCTCTGCTCATTTTTAATTGGATTATTTTGTTGTTGAATTATATGAGTTCTTTATATATTTTGGTTATTATCCCCTTATCAGAGGTATCGTTTACAAATGTCTTCTCCCATTTGGCTGGTTGCCTTTTTGTATTGTTGATGGTTTCCTTTGCTGTGCAGAAACTTTTTAGTTTGATGTTGTCCGTTCATTTATTTTTGCTTTACTTTACCTTGGTTTTTGGGGTCAAGTTCACAAAAACCCCTCTGAGATCAAGGTCCTTAAGTTTATAAGCAAGACTTTTTGGTAAATTTTTGTAAAGATATTTATGCTCTTTTTTTTTTCGTTTTCTTTTTATGGTAGTAAATTTGTAGGCATGCAAATGCTGGGTCAAAAGGCAGGCATGTTTCAAGTTTTTTAATGCTGATGGCTTGGGTCTGCTGCAAAGACTGGTGTGCCTGGTTCCCTTACCCTCATTGGCAATGGGCATTGTCTACCTTTTAACCTCTGCTGGTCTATTCAGCGGTGAAAAGTGATTTCTCTTTGTTATTTTTATTTGCATCTTTTTTCTTTTCTTCTCCTCCTTTTCTTCTTGAGGAACTTCAAAGTAGACTTTGCTGTCACTGCTCTGATGCAATTGCTTGTATCAAGATCACCAGTCACCTCCATGTCACTAAATCTCATCCTCATCTCACTTGCCTTAGGGATTGGTTTTCAGGACATGACACCCTAGTCGTTTTCTGTCTATCTTCCTGGTCACACATTTTCCGTCTTCTTTGCTGGTTTACTTCTTGCCAGTCTGAAAACTGTAGCGTACCCAAGTTGGCTTAGTTCTGTGTCTACTTGCTAATTTATATCGCTTTCTTTCAAGATCTGATTTGGTATTGAGGCAGGTTAGTAAGAAGCTAGGAAAATTCCTTGGCAAATGGAATGGGGAAACTGAGACAGACAACTAAACAGAGGATAGAGCAATGTATAGCCAGCTTACAAAGATCTTATCTTATCACAAGATCTTATCTTCCCTAACCAAGAACAGTTAGGAATAAATGGTTTACATGTTCCAGACCATGCCAGGGCAGACATGCCTTGGTCCTGGTCTCTTTATGGTGACATTCTTTGAAGGTGAAACTGACCAGAGAATGACCCTGATCCCCCTATACACTCATTTTGATACATCAGAATATCAAAGGACACACCTGGAAAGCTTATGAATATTCTATTGAGATCTTCCCCTGAGAATGCCCCTAAAATTCCTGCCTTTAGGAAACACATAAAACCCCTTAAGACAAGGACCAGGTGGGTGCTCTACCTTGAGCATGCTCATACCTTTCCCCCACTTCTTTTCTCATGTATCTTTGCTTTCTTTTTCCTAAGCTCTAAAGTTTCCCAGGAGACTCGCAACCAAGAGAGCAGAGGGCAGTGGCAGCTCGTCCTAGGCTAACTCCCTGAACCTGTCACCAATGGCCCTCCTTTTGCCTCTGTAACTTGTTTCCTGAGTCCATGCAGCCCAGCTGACTCACTTCTGCCTCTGTGACTCTCTTTCTAAAGGACCAAGGCAGTCTTTAGGATTGACTCTTTTTCTTACATTTCCAAAGGGCCAAGGCTGCTCTGCCTAGGCTCACTCCTGTTATGATCTTGCCTCTTCTATCTTAAGCCCTTTGTTTTACTGTCCCCAGCTTTAATAAACATACTCTCAAAATCACCTGGGCTTGTGTTATGGAATCTTTTCTACATGAAGTTAAGAACCCACACATTCCAGACTGTGCTGGGACAGACCCACCTTGTTCCTGGTCCCTTTCTGGTGACAGTGTCATGACCTTAAAATTGGTTTGTACACTTATCACTCACAACCTGGGCCTCCCCCAGCTTTCTCTGCCTCTGGCAATGGTGATCCTCTATTGCTCAGACTAAAAACCGTAGTGTCCTCCTTGATGTCATTCTTTCTGTTACAACCCACATCCAGTCTGTCAGCAAGTGCTGCCTGTATTACCTTCAAGATATGTTTGAGGATCTGACCATTTCTTACCATGACTGTTCCTATTACCCATGTCCAAGTCACTGTTACTTTTCTTTTCTTTTTCTTTTTTTGTTCAGATAGAGTGGGAGGGAGAGAGAGAGAGAGAAGCATTGACGTGAAAGGGACACATCGAGTGGTTGCCACCCACATGACCCAACCAGGGCTGGGAACAAACTGCAGCCGAGGTACGTGCCCTTAGCGGGAACCAAACCCCGGTCTCTCTGGACCACAGGCCGACACTCTAACCGCCGAGCGAAACCGGCCAGGGTGTCACTGTTACTTTTCAACGGCTAGGAGGCAGTGGCCCCCAAAATGGTCTCCCTGCACCTGCCTTCATCTCGCTACAGTATATTTTTGACCAGGAGCTAGAATAATCCAAATTGTAATTCAGATAATATTACTGATTTATTATGGAAATCATTACCTCCAATGATTTCCCATCATATTAGGGGTAAAAAGTAATCTTCTTTCCTAACAGGCCTATAAGACCCTCCGTTATCTCTGTCACCTCTCTGTTGCCTTATCTCAACCATTTTCCTTCCCTCTCCAAACCCCTCCTGGCCCTCCTTAACGTTCCTCCACCCACTACTGCTCTTTTTTTTTTTTTTTTTTTAAATATGTTTTTATTGATTTGAGAGAGAGAGAGAAACATCAATGTGAGAGAGAAACATTGATCTGCTTCCTCCTGCATGCACCTGTAACAAGGATCAAACTTGCAACCAAGGCCGGTGCCCTGACTGGGAATCAAACCAGCGACCTTTTGGTGCATGTGATGCTTAACCAACTTAGCCACACCGGCTGGTACCACTGCTGCTCTGGCTTCAGGGCCCTTGCACTGGCCTTACTTCTTTCTAAAATACTCTTCTCCATGTGTCCTCATGGCTTGCTCCTTCACCCTCTTCTAGTCTACCCAGATGTCACCTCAGTAAGGCCTTCCCTGACCAGATTGTTTTTAAAAAGAATGTACAATTCAGTGCTTTTTGAAAAAATTACCAAGTCATACAACATCACCATGAACTTTCCTATCACCCCAGTAGGATCCCTCATACCCATTTATAGTTCATTCCCATTCCCATTCCTACCCCCAGCCTCTTGCAACCACAAATCTGCTTTCTGTGTGTGTAGATTTATATTTTCTGGTCATTTCATACAAATGCAATCATAGCAATATATGGCCTTGACCAGACTATCTTAATTGCAACTCCTCCCTATTCAACATTTCCTGTTTCCTCCCCCTGACTTATATTCTTTTATAGCAGTATTCCCATATAATACTACATTTTTGTTTATTCATCTCACTTATTGCCCTCTACAATGAGAATGTAAGCTTCATGGGAACAGGCACTGTTTAACTTTTGTTCTCTCACGGGCATCCCTCCACTCTGAGCCTAGAACACATAGAAGACACATATATAATATATGATATGATATAATAGAATACAATATAATGTAATATGATATAAAAGTGGTATATTATATTGAATTAGATTAGTGAGGTGAATGTCTTTTCTTGAGTTAGGTGTTTTGTCAGTCCCGTGGCTCACCTCTGAGGCAGAGCTGGGACCAGGGCAGTGCGGGGAGGCCACTCTGGGGAGCCATTGGGCTGAGTCTGTCCCAGCCTCCAAATGTAGTAAGCCTTTGTTTCATTTACCCCCATCCATTTGTAGTTACATCAGTGACTACTGTTTTCTTGATTGGCACCAGATGCCAGGCGTTGGGATTTAAACAGTCTTTAATAGTCTCTGAAAAGCTCTCTCTGTGTTGCTTTCCATCGCCCTGCACCTCAGGCAGATACAGCCAAGCCAGAACCTCAAGGAATTCCCAAAGAAGCCAAAAGCCACCCCTCCCCGACCCCAGTGCCCAGCTTCTCAGAGTTACAGCTGGACCCAGTTCTCAGCTTTAGTGTCAGTGGAGAGCTGTTTGAAAGAAAAGGTCCTTTTAGCCAGGAGTCTCAAAAGTAAACACACAGGCCCTGCAACGAATGTGAAAACAGACCTGCTTTCTGTGTTGCCGGCTGAGAGGCTGCCTTGTGAAAGCTTGCTTGAAGAAAGAAGAAAAGCTTTCTGTCAGGAATCCCTTTCCCTGCACATGGCTGCCTCTGTGTAGCCTGGGGTTTACTGCTACCTCTGGAGTATTCCTTAAATGTATCAGCTTTGAAAGTTGGTCAGCCCCATGGGAACACATATTTGAGCACGGTGATTCCACCCCTCCAGACATGAATGCGGGCCAAGGCTGTTCCCCCTTTCTAGAAGTATATCATGACATTTTGCATTTTAGTCTATTGTAAGTGGTCAAGACATCTTTTTCCTCTTTTCTTGTTTTCCTTTTTTAGGTGTAAGAATTTCTGAATGTTGGACCAGAGTTTTGTGTGAGAGGAACTTTTCATCTTCTCTATAGGCCTTAGGATTGTGAGATCTGACGGAGCAGGGGAAGGTTATGAAGTTTGTTTACCAGCATCACACAGTGAACCCCTGTGAGCCCCGAGCTGGATCCTGAGATGCAGTGGTGAACAGGCTGACAGTCCAGGGATTTAGGATCTAGAGAGGAAGGCGGAGGGATGTTAAACAGATAATTGGTGCAAACGGTTCCAGTTGTTGTGACAGATGGGGCGGGGAAAGTGCGGGATGCTCTGGGAATATGTCACTGGGGACTTAACCTAGCCTAGGGTAGGGGATGTCAAGGAAGGCTTGCTGGAGGAAGTGACACCAGGACTCCAGGAGGATGAGAAGGGGTTGGCCAGGCCAACAGGGGAAAAGCACTCCAGGCAGAACAGCAAGCATGTGGGAAGCTTTGAGGCAGGAATGAGCTTGGTGCAGTAGAGGTTACGCAGAGAGGCCCCTGGGGGCAGCCAGGTCTGGTGAGTGACAGCTGCTCAAGATGATAACCAAAAGTGGCAGGGAGGAGGTACCTGGGTACCTGGGCAGTGTTGGCTAATAGAAATAACGTGGACCACATATATAATTGCAGATTTTTTAGTAGCCACATGTAAAAAAGTAAAAACCAAACAGGTGGAATTAGTTTTGATAATAGATTTATTTAGCCCAATATATCTAAAATACTATCATTTTAATATAGAATCAATATAAAGAAAATAGTTAATGAGCTACTTTACATCCTTTTTTTTTTTTGGTATCATGTCTTTAAAGACTTGGTGTGTCACTTACACTTATAGCACGTCTCTGTGCGGACCGGCCACATTCTTAGTGCTCAGTGGCCACGTGTGGCTTGTGGCCCCCACACTGGGCACTCACTGCAGGTCCAGAAGGTTAAGTTACTCAAGGAAGACTTGGGAAACTTTTTATCCAAATTGGATTGTTGTTAATTTAGGACTGTACTGTTTGTACATTTCTAGAAATTTCTTCCATTCCTTGTAAGCCTGTCCATAGGGTGCTGTGCCGTCTCCTTGAGGACCTGAACTATTTTCGATCAGTTTCATAGCATTCAGTTTCTAAACTGACAGCTGCTGTGGGCATGACATGGTGGCCTTGCACACAGCCTAGAATTGGTGACAGGAAAATGAGACTTGCTAGGATATGAGCTGTTTCCTTGCCGTTGCAAAACAACAACAGCAACAACAAAACAAAACACAACCCCGAACCCTGAAACATTTCATCTGATGTTTGCGCCTCTGCTTTGTGCCATCCATTTGAGAGTGGCTCCCGCTTGATTGCCCATTCCAGCCTCCCAGGTTCTCCCAGGGGGGACGCTGCAGCTGCTGGAATCGTGTTAAGATCAAACCTCACTTATCTCATTCGAGTGTTTTATTTTCCCTTTTCCTTTGGTCTCTCAGGATTCTAGGAGTATTTTTCTTAGAGTAGGAGATTTATTCTTGTAGGACAGTGGTATGTCGAGAGGGAAAACCCTCCTGGCCCAGAGTAGGAACGCCACATCCACTAGCGGTATAGTTAGTGGCACCTTTAGGTACAAAGTGGGAATTTTCACCTTAGTGTCAGGTCTGGCTTGGGTTGGGGGATGCTGTTTATTACGTGCAGGATAGCAAGCCACACATTTCTCAGAATGTGATGTCTGTGTCTTCCATCCCTCTCTTAATTAATGTTTATTTGCATGTGTATTAATGAATTCATTCTCTTGGAGGGCCATATTAAAGTAAAGGCTGAACATGCCCATCCCTCATTCCTAAAACCTTCCTCAATGGAACATTGTTTCTGTATATATTTTAAAATATTTGTGGAATACATTAAGGAAAAAATTCAAGGTCCCAATTTCTGGGTTTAGGATGAAGCCAGTTTTGCAAACGTAGTTTATACGTGTGTATCTGTGCTAGTGTTTGCAGGTATGTGACTCCCTCTAAAGTTGTCCGTGGTGAACTATGTCATGGGAAAGAGATTTGGCATGTGTGTGTTTATAGGGAAGGTGTCATATTTTACCTTTCTGTATTGTTTTAATTCTTATAATGAGCATGTTATTATTTTTTAAAAATTAAGTTAATATTTATTGTGATGGTAACATATAGCATAAATGGGACAAAATTTTTAAACTTTTTGTTATGGAAAATTTCAAACAAATAAAAGTAGAGAGAATAGTGTAATGAACTATCCTGTACCATTACCCACTTTTTTTTTTAAAGTTGTTTTTTTTTTATCCTCACCCGAGGACATTTTTCGTACAGATAGAGTGGGAGGGAGAGAGAGGAAGAGAGAGAGAGAGAGAAACATCAATGTGAAAGGGACATGTCGAGTGGCTGCCACCCACACGACCAATCAGGGCTGGGGACAAACTGCAACCGAGGTACATGCCCTTAGCGGGAACCGAACCCGGGTCTCTCCGGACTGCAGGCGGATGCTCTAACCACTGAGCCAAACCGACCAGGGCCCATTACCCACTTTTAACAGTGATCAGCACACGTCCAGTTGTCTTTCATCTTTAGCCCCCACTTTTTGGGGGTGTATTTGAAAGCCCATCTTAGATATCGTGTCATTTCAGTTGTAAACATTAACTTATATATGTCTAACTGATATGGAAATTAAGAAAAAAATGCATCCACTATGCAGATAATGGAAATTAAAAAATAAAATCTATGTTTCATAATCTAACTTCACAAACACAATATATTATTTTTCTCTGGTTCATTTATTTCTTTGCCCCTTTACCTGTTTTTAGAGGGTTTTAACAATAGGGTGCATTTGTCCCGGCCGATTTGGCTCAGCGGTTAGGGCGTCCACTGAGACCCGGGTTCGGTTCCCGTTAAGGGTGTGTACCTCGGTTGCAGTTTCTCCCCGGCCCTGGTTGGTTGTGGCCCTGGCTGGTCATGCAGGTGGCGACCATTTTTTGTTCAGGTAGAGTGGGAGGGAGAGCGAGGAAGAGAGAGAGAGAGAAACATCAATGTGAAAGGGACACATAGAGTGGCTGCCACCTGCACAACCATCCAGGGACAAATTGCAACCGAGGTACGCGCCCTTAGTGGAACCAAACCCGAGTCTCTCTGGACTGCAGGCCGACGCCCTAACCACTGAGCCAAACCGGCCAGGGCTATGTTCTCTTTTTTTTTTTTGTTAACATTGTAACATGAATAATTTTCCATGTTCTCGTATACTGTCATGGTCATTAGTCCCAATCTTAATGTGGCATGTTTCACTGACCTGAAATTGTAATTTTTTTAAAGCCAGTTTTTAAAAAAGAGAACTTTTTAAAAAGCAGAACCTTAATCATAAAAATTTTCTCTTAGCAGAGCTCCTACATTTTGCTATTCAAAGACCTTTTAAAAGAAGGTTTGTTCATTGAAAGCCTGCCTCTGTTGGGTTTATAAACATGGCTTTGATCCTGTACAGCCGGGAGAGGTGGCTTGATCCTGAGGTTCCCTGAGGGCACATAGAATGGATGAGCTATTATAGTGGGCCCTGTAGGAATAGCTGTTAATGGGTGATGAAGACTTTCTCTCCCCTTGGGGAAGAGGACCTCTATTAACAAGGCAGCAGCAAGTGATATGAATTGACAGTTTATTTTAAAGATTTAACTTTACCAGATCTGTATTTATTTCCCCTAAATTACTTTAAAAGTTTTGAAAAATATGCTACAGCTTGACAAACAGATTTACCAAGACACATTAAGGCCTTTTGTATCCTGTGTTAAAGGGACCCCTTCGTTCATTCAGGAGAGACTCTTTGTCTGCAATGCACCTTATTAGGTGGATGACTGTGATGAATAGCCAATTCTGAAGTGTGCAGGCATGTGCACTTTTTTTTGTAAGTGAAAACGTGCGTAGCTGTATAGGCCTGTATAGATCACTGGGACCCTGAGTCAAGAGAAATAAGGACAATCATGATTGACTAGTCTGTCATGTACGGAAATGAGGATGCACATGCCTAATCTCTCCTGCCTCTTTCCTGTGGAAGGAGGGAGCTGTGTCTTCTTCCCATGAGGAAGGGTAGACTCTCCGTCCATGCTTTGGAACCCATTCTTTCCTGACTTCTCAGAAATCCTTTCTTATTTTCCTGCGGCCTCTCTGACTGTTCTTTCTCCTTTGCAAGGTCATCTTCATCTGTTTACTAATAACTGTGAGAGTTTCCTACCATTCTGTCCTCTTCTGTGATCGCATTCCCATCTGTTCTTCCTCTTTATGCATAACCACCACATGCAGGTAACCTACAGATTTGAAACTCCAGCCTATGCCCTGGCTGGTTTGGCTCAGGGTTAGAGCATTGGCCCGAGGACCAATGAGTTGCAGGTTCGATTCCGCGACAAGGGCACGTACCTCAGTTTCGGTTCGTCCCTGGCCCTGGTAGGGTTATGCAGGAGGCAGCCAGTTGATGTGGCTCTATCACATCGATGTTTCTCTCTGTCTCCCTTCCCCCCTCTCACTCTATCTGTTAAGTAGAAGAATATCCTTGAGTAAGGTATAAAAAAAAGAAAGAAACTTCAGCCTAGACCTTTCTTTCCTCTGAGCTCCAGACCCACATACCTGACTACTGGTTTGCTGTTTCCTCATGGATGTCAGGAGCACCTCAAAATCAATGTGTCCTGCCCTGGCTGGTTTGGCTCAGCAGTTAGAGTGTCAGCCTGCGGTCCGGAGAGACCCGGGTTCGGTTCCCGCTAAGGGCACGTACCTCGGTTGCAGTTTGTCCCTGGCCCGGTTCGGTCGTGTGGGTGGCAGCCACTCGATGTGTTCCTTTCATGTCGATGTTTCTCTCTCTCTCTCTCTGTTCCTCTCTCTCCCTCCCACTCTACCTGAACAGAAAATGGAAAAATGTCCTCGGGTGAGGATTTAAAAAAAAAAAAAAATCAATGTGTCCTAATCTGAACTCCTCACCTCTTCCCCAGTCTTGGTCCTCTGCCAGTGTTCCATATTTCAATGCAGAGATCCTCCATTTGTCCAGTTAAGTAAGTTAGAAACCCAGGATTCATCTATGGGACCTCCACCCCTTTGCTAATCTATTTTCAGGTTCTCTTGGTTTTTACTTTTGCAAGTCTGCTCACTTCTTTCATCTCCATCTCTACTGCCCTGTCCTTTCCTGCGGCCTCCTGTCTGCTCTGCCTCTATCTACCCTTACTTTTGTCTGTTCTGCAGACACAGAGTAGATCTTGTCACACCTTGATTAAAAACCCATAAGTACTATGCTGCTGCTCTTAGAGTAGAGAAAAACTCGTCAACATGGCAGGACCACTGCCATTATACTGTCTCACCACTGTGTAGATCTCCTATCCCATTTGGATTACATTCCTTCTGAGCCCCACTCATCGCTGTTCAGTTTCCTGAAAGCATCCAGCTCATTGTGCCACAGTGCCTTTTCACATGGTATTTCCTCTCCCTGTAATGGCCCTCCTCCCCCAACCTGCTAGCTGTCTGCCTGAAACTTCAGATCCCCAGTTGAATAGTCAGTTCCTCAGGAAACGTTCCCTGATGCCATGAACAGGTCAGTTATCCAGCTGTTCATGGGACCTAGATCTCTTACATGCACTCTGTTTCATAGTTGTAAGTTTACATTTCCTTGTGAGATGATTTACTTACTTCTCTTTCTCCAACTGACTTGTGAGGTTCCTGGAAGCAGAGACTATGTCTATATTCATTTCTCATTATAACTCAGCATCTAGCACAGTGTCAGGCAGATAGTAGGCAACCAGAAAACGCTTCTTGAATAAATGAATAAGAAAGACATAGAAAAGGAAAAGTTTACAAACCAGCTTTGTAAAAGGAAGCTATCTGCTCTGGAGGAGTTAATGCAACCTCCAGTAGACCAAGCTCTAATTTGGAGATGATTAAGGGTAGACCCTCCCAGCAGCAGCACACAGAAGAGGCTTCAAGACCAAGGTAGACTCTTCCTTACATTCTGTGTTCTGGGAGGACCCTGCCAGGGTGGGGGATCCTGTGAGTGATGGGGGCTGAGGGGAGGTGGGGTGAAGCAGAATCAACATTGGTCCCCCAACAAGCATTCCAGTGTTTACCACCTGATGTTAGCTTGGTAGAAAAGACTTTCTCTTGTTAGGCTCTGGGCAAGGTGGGAAGCCAAGGAGACATTATAACAGTAAATCCTGGAAGCTTCTGGCTTTCTTTACTGTAGAGGGAACGTGAAAGAACGTTCTCTTTAAACCTGGAGTAGACTCCAGCCTGTGTGTGTCTGAGTTATGGGGGACCGGGGAATGGAAAAGAGACTGTTGACTCTCTGCCCTTTTGGAATTTCCTCCGTTCAGTTCCTCTATGGCCCAGTGTTTCATAGCGATGTGTAGAATGAACACTGACCTGTTAATGAATGCCCTGCTTATGTTCACTTTCTTTTGATGGGCCTATGGGATTGAGGGCAGAGGGAGGCAGGAAGAAGGAGGTTTGTTTGTTCCACTGAACAGCTCTGTTAAAGCCAAATCAATCCCATCTTCATCAGGCTTCTGACACTCTCAACCTAGGAGTACTTGGTCTTCCTTAAAAGTATCCTACTTAAAAAAAAAATAGTATCCTACTTTTGTGTCTTGTTTTATTTTCCTGAAATTTCCAGGTAAATCCTTAAATTTGTATTTTGAGTTAGGAAGAAAAAAATTATTTTTTTTCTATTAAAGGTGTGTGTACATGCATGTATCTTTTGGTGATGTGGGAGCAGGGAGGGACAGTGGTGACAAAAGATTCTAAAGTAGAAGGTTCTTTCATTCACTGCCGTGAAGCTGTCCAGGCAGGAGTTCTGGACTTCATAAAGGGATTGCACTGTTACAGTGGCACAGTTTGGCATTTATGGTTTATGTAGTTTTTTTTCTTTTGTTGGAACAAGGAAGGCAACCTCCATGCCCCATTTATCTATACTTATTAGTACCAGACGCAGAAAGCATGAAAAAGTCCAAGTCAAGAAAGGGAAAAAGTAACTCTTAGAAAAATATTAGTCATTCTTGTTGCACGTAACAGCTCTTCCCAATAGGAAATTATTAACCTGAAGCAACTTGCAAATCTGAGGCTTTGAAGTAAGGAAAAATAAGGGTAGGAGTTATTCCCTAAGCATCTTGATGGGTATACTTTCTGCCCTTTTGTGTTTCAAATTGTATATGTAAAGCTGAATTCTTGTAAGATTTTTAGTTAGTTTACAGTCATGTTTGTGCCTAGAGTGTGCTGGATTTTGAAAATTAAACTATTATAGAATATATCAAGGATACAAAAAAGTAGAAAGAATAGTCCATGAAGCTCTACATGCCTGCTACCCAGCTCCACAGCCATGTGAGGAATGGCTGTTCCTGCTTCATCTAACTGGATTATTTCACATGAATCCCAGACATGTTTCACCTACAAATATTTTAGCATGTATCGCTAAAAGACAAGGATTCGTAAAAACCATAACTGTAGCCCTGGCCAGTTTAGCTCAGTGGTTAGAACATTGGCCCACGGGCCAATGAGTCTCGGGTTCAATTCTGGTCAAGGGCATGTACCTTGGTGCGATTCATCCCTGTCCTGGTTGGGGTTGTGCTGGAGGCAGCCACTCGATGTGTCCCTCTCCTGTTGATGTTTCTCTCCCTCTCTCCCTCTCTCCCTCTCTCCCTCTCTCCCACTCTCCCTCTCTCCCTCTCTCCCTCTCTCCCACTCTCCCTCTCTCCCACTCTCCCTCTCTCCCTCTCTCCCTCTCTCCCTCTCTCCCACTCTCCCACTCTCCCTCTCTCCCTCTCTCCCACTCTCCCACTCTCCCTCTCTCCCTCTCTCCCTCTTTCCCTCTCTCCCACTCTCCCACTCTCCCTCTCTCCCTCTCTCCCTCTCTCCCACTCTATCTGAACAAAAATGGAAAAATGTCCTTGGGTGAGGATTAAAAAAACAAACAAACAAAAAAACCATACCTGTAATACCAATTTCATTCCTAAAAAACTTAATGGTAATTATTTTAATATCATTCCATCAGATTTTTTTTTAAACAAAGATGCCTTTATTTTATATTTCTTGATGATTAATGAGGTTAAACAATTTTTTTTATATTGATTGACCATTTTACCATTTTTTTTATCCTCATCCGAGGACATTTTTTCATTTTTTGTTCAGATAGAGTGGGAGGGAGAGAGAGGAAAAGAGAGAGAGAGAAACATCGATGTGAAAGGGACACATTGAGTGGTTGCCACCCCCACAACCCAACCAGGGCCGGGGACAAACTGCAAACGAGGTACGTGCTCTTAGCGGGTACTGAACCCAGGTCTCTACGGACGCAGGCCAACGCTCTAACTGCTGAGCCAAACCGGCCAGGGCATTCCGTCAGATTTTATATTTCCCCAGTTGTCTTATAATTTTTTCCCCACCATTGGTGTATTTGAATCAGGATCCAAACAAGAGTGATTTGTCTCCTAAGTCTCTTTTAACTGATGGGTTCTCCTTTTTCTTGTCCCTTGAAATTTTTGTTGTGGGAGAAACTGGACAGTTTGTCCTATAGTTTCCCACATTTTGAATTTTGCTGAATTGTGGTTTAACATATTCCTCTGTCCCTTTGTGTTTCCTGTAAACTCATAGGTAGATCAGAGGCTTGATCTGATGTGGGTTCTCTTTTTTATTCCTTTTTGATGAGGTGGTATGTGATTCCATCCAGGAGACACCTAATGTCTGCTTGTCTCTTAGTATGCCAGCTTTTGAAGGAGTCTTCTGGCATGGTCCTTGAGATTTTCTAAATTTGTTTCCCCTAGATCCTAATATCCAGCCCTACCTCTGTCTATTGACCTCCATAAAGCAGCATTACAAAGTATTGGTTACCCGTGGGTACTTAGAACAGAACAGAAGGGCACAGTCCCATAACTGAAGAAGTGTGTTTGCTGATTGTTGAAGTTAGCATGAGCTCAGGACTTTGGCTTTCTTGGTGGAACTAAAGCTTCTCGCCAGCGGAATATTTTCATTATATATGTTCCATTTGGTTGTAATTGAATCTGACTTCCTCTATCCATGCTCTAAGTTGGCTCTTTTTCAGCCCCTGCCTATGATCGCCCAAAGCTTTGATTCTACGAGACTGGTGGGCCTGTGGGGCCTGGCTGATGTGCTTGGTGGGGGTCATGGCTCTTTACTAATATGTGTTAGGAAGGAAGCCAAGGTAGAGTCTCCCTTAGGCACCCTATTCCCAGAAGACACTGCCATCGCCTTGGCCCAAGTCACCATCTGCTTCTACTTGGACTATTGCAGTGACCTACTTGGTCTTTTCTTCAGCCCTTGCTCCTCCTGCAGCTGGAATGATTGTGTTACAATGGGAGTCATGTCCTTTCCTTGATCAGAACCCTGTAGTGGGCTCCGATCTCATTCAGAGTAAACCTCACAGACCTTGCTAGAGCTCCAAGACCTTCCTTGTGGGCTCTGGTTAGTGGGTGTCCTCATCTCTTGCTCTTCTCTTCCCTCATCCCCTCCAGCCACACCAATCTCCTTGTCATTCCTCACACCTGCTAGGCATGCTCTCACCTGGAGCCTCTGTGCTTCCTTCTCTCTGCCTAGAATATTCTTCTTCCAGATACCTACATGGCTCCCCTGCCTCATCCTTCTCCAAGTAGTCTTTGCTCAGTAGTCTTCTTTCCAGTGAGACTTTCTCACTACTCCACACCCTCCTCCCACCTCTGGCACTCTCCATCCTCTTGCCTCATTTCATTTTTCCTACTGCATTTGTAACCTCCTAACAGATTATGCAATTTACTTTTAAAAAAACCATTGCTTATTGACCATTTCTCCCAACCAGAAATAAACAGCCTGGAGCACAGATTCTTTGTTTTGTTCTTGTTGAGTCTCCGCGACTAGAATAGTAGGTGTGAGCTGCTGGACCACAGAGCAGGGCCAAGGAGGCTGAGAGTAGCTGGTGAGCTTCCTGTACTAAATCTGATTCTAGTTAAGGAAATCGACCTACTACACCTGTTTTTTCATCGGTTTCTTGATTTTTGAGCAGTGCCTCAAAAGGCCGTATAGTAGGAAGACATGCTTGAAGAGAAAGGCCCTTTGTAGAGTTGTCAGCGTGGCTGTGGTGAAACCCGAGGGCCCCGAGGCAAGGTGGCTTGCACTGCTATTTATAGCTAAGATTCCAGTATATGTTTTCCAGCCACACTTGCTCCTTTCAGCCTCCCCTCTACGCTCCAGTCTGTCACTCAATTAGCTAATGGCTCCCTTAGTCCCATTATGCATTGTAGGGCTCCCCTGGCTCAGCTATTTTTTTTTAAAGAGAATAATGGGGTGTTCTGTTCTCAGAGGTTTAATTTTTTAATAGCCTTTCCAATTAAATGAAAACCTTTTTCCAAGTTTTTATTATGAAATTTTCTAACATACAAAAGATTGGAAAGAGTAACACAATGAACACCCAGATGCCCTCCACTTAGATCCAACCCTTTTTAACGTTTTGCCACATTTCTTTAACCAATGTGTGTGCGCCTGTGGCTGTGTGCATTTTTCCTGAACCATTTGAAGGTACATTGCAGGTATCAGGCACTGTAGTCCTGAAACTTCAGCCCACTCTCCTGTGACACCACTGCAGACTAGCGCGGACGCCATCCTAATCTCGCGAATCTCACAAGAGTAAGAATGTTATATATAAATCGTAGTACCATTCTTGAACCTAAGAAAATTAACTGTAATTTCAAACATTATTTAATATCCAGTCTGGTTGCAGATTCCCCCAAGAATATTTTTTTCAAGCCAGGGGTTAGTCAGAATTCACGCATTGCATTCAGGTTATATTTCTTTAAATCTAGAAGAATCTCGCCCTGGCCAGTTTGGCTCAGTGGTTAGAGCGTCGGCCTGTGGTCCAGAGAGACCCGGGTTCGGTTCCCGCTGGGGGCGCGTATCTCGGTTGCAGTTTGTCCCCGGCCCTGGTTGGTCGTGTGGGTGGCAGCCACTTGATGTGTCCCTTTCGCGTCGATGTTTCTCTCTTTCTCTCCCTCCCACTCTACCTGAACAAAGAATGGAAAAATGTCCTTAGGTGAGGAAAAAAAAAAATCTAGAAGAATCTCTTTCTCACCCCCTACCCCAACCTATTTCTTAAAAAAACAAAAAGAAACATTTTATAAATTGAATTTTTGAAGACATCGGGATAATTACTGTCCAGATGTCCCATATTCTGGATCTGTCTGTTGGCTTCCAAATGGTATAATTGAATTTGTTTCTCTGTCCCCTAATTTGATGTACTAAGGAGGAGGTTGGAGCCTTGGTTGGGTTCAGGCCAAATGCTTTAGGCAAGAAGACTTTAAAGGTGGTGTGTACTTCCAGGGCAGCACACCAGGAAGTATGGGGGTCGGGTCGTCTCGCTCCCAGTGACACTCAGTTTGATCTGGAAGTCAGAGGTCTCTCTGATTCCCTTTTTAGTAAATAGAACAGTGGAGAGTTATGGTCTCAAACGTTTTATGTAAAGAAGAAAGACCTCCCCACCACTACTGGCTCTTTTTGAACGTCAAACTTGTCTCCAAGTGATGCAAGCTAACCTCTGACCTAAAATATATAATGGTTCATCCCCATGGTGCTTATGTGGCTTTCCTTGGAAGAATTTGTGGAGTTTGTTGCCTGAACCTGAAAAAGGCTCGGAAAGGTCAAAAGAAGAGTGACTGATTATACAATGAATAAGTTAGACCATGAGAAATCAGAACTGTTCAGCCTAAAAACAAGAAAGTCAACAGGGAGATAATAAAAAATGACAGCTTATTAGCAACTTACTGGGCACTGTTTTATTCTTTGCAAATGTCCTCTGAAAAATGTGCTCTTGCTGCTCTGTTACATAAGGCGACCGATGGTCACATTAAGTAATTTGTGTGATGCTGCACAGCTACTAGGTAGTAGAACTGAGATTGAACCCAGTCTACCTGGCTGGCACCTGCCCTCCACCTCTGTGCTGTACTCCCTGCTGGGGGCTTAGGCTCAGGATCTCAGAATAGTTGAGTAGGGAGACATTCCTTGACTTTTTTTTTTTTTTGTAAACAGTGATAAACACTTATTATCTCATGGTTTTGGTGGATCAGGATTTGGGAGTGGCTTTAGCTGGGAGTCTGGCCTGGGGTCTCTCATGAAGTTGCAATTGATTTGTTGGCTGGGCTGCAGACATCTGAAGGCTAGACCGGGGCTGGGGGCATTACTCCCAGGATGGCTCATTTGCCTGGTTGGAGAGTGGTGGTGGTGGTTATAAGGCCTCAGCCCCCCCCCCCCCCCCCAACACACACACTCCTAGACTTCTGAAGGAACTTGTTTTCACATTACAATTGTTATTTTATGGAAATCTTTGTAACTCACCAAACGCCTTAGTGAAACTGACTGAAAATAGCAATGGACTCAGAAAGATTTGGAGAGATCCATCACAGGGAAGAGAGGTTAAGGAAAGGAAGAGATGCTAGGAGAACTTGAAAACCTGAAGGATAACTTGTTTCTACTTTGTTATCATAGATCCTTGAATTGATCCAGACTTGTTTTGCTAAGTTCTTAAAGGGCTGTGTCTGTTTCTTAGAGAGATTTGGAGTAGGCCTTTTAGTCGGGGGAGGTGTTTCTAGGAAGTGCTCATGGAGATACTTATTTTTACATACCCTGCCTTGTTCTGGAAAACCAATGAGATGGCTTATAATAATACAGTAGCAACTAAGAGATAAAATTAAGTGGTGGGTGGGGAGGGAGGTTGTAGTATGTGGCGTTTTCATAGTCTGGCTTTGTAAGATGTGGGAAAGGCATGGAAGGACTGTACACCCCGTGGAAATCCTCAGAATCATTGCTCTCTTGGTAATTGTTGAACGGCCCTGAGCAGTAACTGGATGGAAGCTATTCAGTGTGGCCAAGTTTGGTAGTGGGGGTTGGGGTGTGTGTAGCAGTTTCCAGCCCACCTGGGGTCAGGGGCTTCTGCCTTATGCCAGTTTGTTTTGTTTTCCTGCTGTGGTTTCCCAGCTCTTCTTGTTCTCCCCAGTGTCCTGAGGACAGTGTGGACCTGAGCTGCCTTCCCACTCAGTCACAGAGCCAGGTGTCTGCTGGGCCTCCTTCCGGGACTAGCTCAGGGTCCTGTGACCGTGGGGCTGACTGACTTGCTTGTAATGAACTTATATTGTTTAAAAACTTTTTGTTATTTCAAAGTGAAACATTTTCAGTGTTGAAAATAAAAAACAACAATACCTTTAACACAAATAAGAAAAGAATAAGCCCCTGAAATTGTTCATGTAGAGATGACTCCTGATGACATTTCCTCAGGGTCACCTGACCTGTTTCTTTTCTTTTTGCCACTGTTCTTTATATGGGTGTGTGTGTGTGTGGGGGGGGGGGGGGGTGCTGCTTGAAAGAACGACTTTCTTCCTCTATATGCCTTAAGTATCTCTCTCTTTTTCTTATAGACCTGCAAGTATAAACAAACAAATAAGTAGTGTAGAAATTATGTAGTGAACCAATAATCTAAAATGTCTAGAAAAGAAAGAGTACAGACTTCCCCACCAGCCTCATACAACTAATGACTATTAGACCTGTTCCTTCCCATTCTTTTTTCTATGCCACAAAACAGATTTGAAGATGCAGAAAAATGTTGCCACAAGAGCCAGAGTAGGCGAAGTGGGAGCTTCTAACTTACAGAATCTTAACTTCGGGTGCATTTTCTTTCTTCCATCCATGTTGCCTTTTGTGTCCAACAGTGGAGAACACACAGCTGACCCTGAACCTGCAGACGGAGAACAAAGGCGGTGTTGTCTCAGGCGGTGAGCTGACAATTTTCCTGGACGGGCCGACTGTTGATCTGGGAAGCGTGCCTAATGGCAGTGCTGTGACAGACGGTGAGTGCTGCCCTGCTCCCCGGAGGGGGGAAGGGAGGTGCCCAGAGTTTGGTTCTCTACCAGGTCCCTGGGTTTGGGTATGACTCAACTAGCCCTGGCCCATAGCTAGCCCTGATTCTTTTTAGCATCCTGATCATATACTGATAAAAATCATGACATGATTTTATAAAGGACAAAAATATATTTCAAGTGTTTGTAAGTGTATTGTTTGGTTTGAGAGGAAAGAAAAACATCTTTTCATCCCACATGGGCTTTGGAAAATAAAATGTCTTTTTTTTTTTTCTTTTCTTTGGTATTTTGTTCAGATAGAGTGGGAGGGAGAGAGAGAGAGAAACATTGACGTGAAAGGGACACATCGAGTGGTTGCCACCCACACAACCAAACCAGGGTTGGGGACAAACCACAACCGAGGTACGTGCCCTTAGCGGGAACCGAACCTGGGTCTCTCTGGACCGCAGGTCGATGCTCTAACCGGTGAGCAAAGCTGGCCAGGGCTAAAATGTCTTTATTAAATGTTACTTGGGCCCATTTTTCTTCATCCCAATACACTTAACCTTCCTGGGGAGCTTGAGGGTGTCTTTCATGAGGTGGTATTGGTTGGGAAAGGGCATGCTGTGTCTTATACATTCATACTAGCAAGACACAGGCAGAAGCAGGGAATCTGAACAGTGTTTCCCGCTCTGCCCTGAATGGAGGCCGTTGTTTTTTTGTTTTGTTATCTAAGTCTGAATTAGTCACCTTTGGATCTAGCAGAAATTATTTATGAAGTCAGAGATGGGTTGGTTTTCGCTATAGTTTTTCTCGTTAAATGTGATGTAATTAAGGTACTTTCCAGGCTTGAAACAGGCTTTCTATAGTTTCAATGGGTGAAATATGACCTGTTATTCAAGGGTACTTGGTGAATGGTTGGACCTTGACTTGAGAATCCTCCCTCAACTGGCCTGACTGGTGCTTGGAGAAAAACAGCACATATATAGATAATTGAACAACTAGTATGTGCTCCATCTTGGGCCAGGTGCTAGCCAGATGCCTGGGGCAAAACTCGCTTGGTGTCTCCTCCCAGGAGCTTATAATTTACTTGGTGGGAGCAAGGGATACTAGACGTCAAACGAGTAAACACAAATAATTGTGTAGCTGTAATTGTGACAAAAGCTGTGAAGGGAAGGTAGTGGGTTGTGTGAGATTATCATACTTTAGGGAATCTCATGTAAATTGGGATGAGGGGCAGGGAAAGTTCCTCTGAGGAAGTTGAGACCTACTGGAGTATGAAGAGTTTAGACAGGCCGCAGAGGGGGTGTGAGTAAAGGGGTGGCTGAGTCAGAGGTAGAGGGGTCCCATATGCAAAGGCTCTGAAGTGGGAGTGAGCTTGGCCTGTGGTGGGAACAGAGGTGGCCACAGTGGCTGGATCGTGGGGAGCAAGGAGAGGGGTGGGAGGTGAGGCCGCAGAGGCAGATCGGCTCAGATCACACAGCCTCGAAAGCCTTGGTGAGGATTTGAACCCATCTTTTTTTTTGGCAGAATTTTATGGTTTTATTAACACAAATACAATGTGTACACAGTCTGTCTATTCATTTTCTTCGCTGCGCAGCCTGGCATTGGGATTGGTGACTCTGATGGCCAGCTGGGCTGCTCTTTCCACAATGGCTTTGCGGTTCTTTGAGGAGACGTTGTGAGCAATCTCAGCACAGTAAGATTTGTTGCACATCAGCAGCACTTCAAGCTCCTTGACATTGTGGACTAGAAACTTACAAAAGCCACTGGGCAGCATGTGTTTTGTTTTCTTGTTGCTCCCATAACCAATGTTGGGCATCAAGATCTGGCCCTTGAATCTTCTGTGAACCCTATTGTCAGTACCTCTAGGTTTTCGCCAGTTCCGCTTAATTTTGACATATCGGTCTGACTGGTGCCGGATGAATTTCTTGGTCCTCTTTTTGACAATCTTGGGTTTCACAAGGGGTCTGAGGGCAGCCATGGTGCCAAGTAGAAGATTGCTGCCAACTTGAATCTCATCTTAAGAAGGAGGAAGCTGTTGAAAGGCTTTTAGCAGAAGAGTATCATGATTTGATTTTTTTTTTTTTATCCTCACCCGAGGACATTTTTCCATTTTTTTAAAAACATTTTTTTTCCTTTATTGATTTTAGAAAGAGAGGAAGTGAGATAGAAATATCGATGAGAGAGAACATCGATTGGCCACCTCCTGCATGCTCCCCAGTGGGGATCTGGCCCACAGCCCGGGCATGTGTCGCAACTGGGAATCAAACTGGCAACCTCTTGGTACATGGGTCAATGCCCAACCAGTGACCCACACTGGCTGGACCATTTTTCCATTTTTTGTTCAGATAGAGTGGGAGGGAGGGAGGGAGAAGAAGAGAGAGAGAAAGAGAGAGAAACATCAACATGAAAGGGACACATCGAGTGGCTGCCTCCCTCACGACCCAACCAGGGCCGGGACAAACTGCAACTGAGGTACATGCCCTTAGTGGGAACTGAACCTGGGTCTCTGTGGACCGCAGGCTGATGCTCTAACTGCTGAGCCAAACTGGCCAGGGCATGATTTGATTTTTTTTTTTATCCTCACCTGAGGATATTTTTCCATTTTTTTTGTACAGATAGAGTGGGAGGGAGAGAGAGGAAGGGAGAGAGAGAGAGAAACATCGACATGAAGGGACACATCGAGTGGCTGCCACCCGCACGACCAACCAGGGCCGGGGACAAACTGCAACCGAAGTACGTGCCCTTAGCGGGAACCGAACCCGGGTCTCTCTGGACCGCAGGCCGACGCTCTAACCGCTGAGCCAAACTGGCCAGGGCCATGATTTGATTTTTAATTGAATCAGATTTGGCTTTAAAAAATATATTTTTTATTTATTTTTATTTTTTATTTTTATCCTCAACCGAGGACACCTTTCCATTTTTTGTTCAGATAGAGTGGGAGGGAGAGAGAGAGGAAGAGAGAGAGAGAAACATTGACATGAAAGAGACACATTGACTGGTTGCCACCCGCACGACCCCAACCAGGGCTGGGGTCAAACGGCAACCGAGGTACATGCTTTTAGCGGGAACCGAACCCGGATCTCTCTGGACTGCAGTCTGACGCTCTAATCGCTGAGCCAAACCGGGCAGGGCTGATTTGGCTTTTTATAAGCTCTCTGGTTGTGACATGGAGAAATGTCCTAATACCTTGCCCCACTCTGCACTGTCAGCCTCTGTTCTCTGTCTCACGTGGATGGCAGAAGTGTGTAAGGCCACATGCTTGTAAGTGCCTTAGACATCCTTGAAGGTCTTGGAGAAGAAGAGGTGTTTCCCAGGTTTGAGCCCCTCTGTCATGGCCCTGATCAGATCTCACCTGGCTGCCCCTGTTCCTTCTCACACTGGTGGCTGTGGCTTGGCTGACTACCTGTGGCCCCCTGTGGTGGTTAGCTCTCATACACAGGTGAGCTCTGTTCCTGTAGCCACATCTCAAGCAAGGGTTGAGCTTCTCAACGTTTTTCTCTTTTCTTATGATGAATCCCCTTTCTAGGATCACAGCCACCTTCAAGAGACTCCAGTGGGACAGCTGTCACCCCAGAGAATCGGCCCCAGTCCCCCAGCACAAACTGCTTTGGAGGGAGATCCCGGTAAGACCCCTGTGGATGATGAGGAGCCTGGAAGATGCTTAGAGCCTTTGAAAACACACTAGCAAGTGGCAAGGAATGATTTATGTTAGAAAGTGGTAGACATTTCTGGAGAGCTTATAACTGACTCCATGTCTTAAAGAGGCCCAGAGGGGAGTAGAAACTCAGGATTCTTGGAAGGGTCAGGGGTTGCTTGTCAAAGAGTGGAACTGGCTAAGTTGGTTATTTGGACAAGAGGAACCGGCAAACAGAACTTGACTGCTTTTCATACTTCAGGTGTGGTGGCTGTAGTTCCCCACCCAGGATTAACAGAAGTGCTTAGAGGAGAGCTGCTTTGTGTGTGATGCTGCTCTGCCTGTTTCTGCTTGGGGCTTGGTTAAGACCTCTGTGCCTTGAGTCTGAGTTATATTATACTTGTTATGTGTATTGTGGATGACTTAATTTTATTTACTGACATTCCCATCTTACACCTGTGTGGATGATGCAACCTTATTTTTACGACAACTGAATTCCTAGGTAGGAGACTAGTTTTAAGTATATTAGGGAGATTGGGAAGGGGTCGGGAACCTGTTTTTATTGTTTATTACAAGTAAAATTTCCCCAGACTTTTTTTTTTTTTTTAATCCTCACCCGAGGACATTTCCCTCCCCTTTTTTTTGTTCAGATACAGTGGGAGGGAGAGAGAGAGAGAGAAAAAGATTGACGTGAAAGGGACACATTGAGTGGTTGCCACCCACATGACCCAACCAGGGCCAGGGACAAACTGCAACCAAGGCATATGCCCTTAGCGGGAACCGAACCCGGGTCTCCCCGGACCGCAGGCCGACACTCTAACCGCTGAGCCAAACTGGCCAGGGCTTCCCAGACATTTTAAGGAGAAGAATCATATGATTCTTCTTTGCAAAGATTTGTAAATCTTTGTTACTCTGTAGAAAGTAGGGGAATAACTGGTAAAACTTTCCCAAACAAGTCCCAGGGCGTGGGGAAAAATGCTTGGAGAAACCATATGATTTCAGCCAATGTCCACAGCATCTGGAAAAATTCCTCTGAGGATAACCATCATCCTCTCTGGACTCGGTTGTTTTGAGGATTTGTGAGGTGTCAGTGCTTGGCAGGTTTTGGGAGCAAGAGAGGGTCAGGTGTTTGGGTCTTTAGTCTATAATGTTGTTAGAAGCCGAGGTGCCGTTTCCCTGTCTTCTTTTCTCCAAGTGTCTGCAGAGGTGTTACCCCACACTCTAAAGATCAGTTCCCATTTCTGTAACTTGCTAGGTGGCTTACAGGTTGGGATAAATAGTCAAATCTCACAGTGTTAAGGACTGACAACATAACTGGCAAATTTATGTCCACCAAGGAATGATGGGCACCCAGAACTAGAGAAAACAGAATCTCTTCAGTGACAAGTAGCTGGCAGAGAGCACAGCTCAGCATTTCACTTTCTGAGATGATGCCTTCTTAGCTCTGGCACTGGTGACCACCTCTTTGGCCTTTTAGCTGACTTGGAAAATTTGTGTCAAACAACTGATACACTTATTTGGAGCTGGAAGGCAGAGTCCAGCTCTTAACAAGTGTAGACTTAGGTTCTTGACCTATTTATTGCTCTCTGAAGTTCTGTTGTTGTTAGACCCTGAAATTCATATTCTGTATCCCGATAGCCCTTCTTTGTTGTTGTTTGTGTTGAGGATTGTTGGCTGTGAAAACAGCAGCCAGACTTCAACAAAACTTGGATGCATTTTGCCATGACATGTGGTAGAGACATTCACTGCTTGTTAATTATTGGTGGGCAAGGTGCTTTCCAGCTCTTTTAAAGCGCATGGGAGTCCTCCTTCGTCTGCCAAGCTATGACAGCCTTTTCCACGCATGGCCTCTGAGTTTTCACAGGCCTCAGCCATCTAAGTATTTATTCTGTGCTCACATGGAACCTGCTACTATTCAGCAGCAAACGCTTTTGGAAGTATCACCTGAAGGCAGTATCTTCTGTGTCCCTAAGAACCCTTTCCCCATCACTGGTGGGCAGTGTGCACACGCAGGTGGATGAGAGTGCTCCCAGTACAACTTTCTACGTGGTATTGGACAAGTCACTAAACCTCTTGGTGTATCAGTTTTTTTCAGGTGTGAAGTGGGGATATTACCGGCCTCATAGGGTCATTGTAGGAGTTAACTGAGATGAGGTGTGTCAGTCTGAGGGCCTTGCACACTGGGAGAGCTCAGTGAAAGTGGTGGGGGTTTCTTTGCTCTGGAGACTGTTGCACCCCTTCCCACAACCTGGAAAGTGTGGCATTGCTGACGCATTCCCATCAGTTATAAGGGTGATGAATCAAACCTTCAGGGCTCAAGGATAATCCTTTGCTGTCCTTGGTTCGCCGCAGCAGAGAGAGTGATGGGCTTCTGTCTGCTGCCTCCCAAACTAAATATTTAGCTTTCACTCTCTGAAGGGTAGGTTTTTCTTGGACTTGGGTGCTATTCACCATGATCAAAGGTGCTCTGACGTGCTGTGTAGGTGAAGATTGCATTGTCAAAGCAGCCTTTTCTTTCCTTTCCCCCTGCCTTTTCAAGCCATGGAGCTGGAACTGTGTAAGGGTTTTATCTTAGGGGTTCCTCTACCCAAGTTCATCTAGCAAAGGCACCTTTGCTTGCCGATAAAGGCCTCAGAGCTCCATCTCTCAGTGAGATCTTGCCCACTCTTTAAGAGTAATTGAGTGAAACAGCTCTAGTTATTTTATCATCTGGTCTGCCACATGGAGACCAGCATGGGTTTGTCACCAAGAATTCACGTGGCGTAAATTTATTTGCAGACAGACCATATTAGTACATGGGTTTGGTTGATTAAAGATAGAGTGAACATCATAAATTATTGTATAGATCTATAATGCAGTACTGTCCCATAGTAAAAATGGGTGCTAAATAGTTACATTAATATAGTTGAATCTTGGGAACATAACTTTGAACGAGAGAAGTGGTCACAGAAAAAATATATAGTATGATGTAATGTATGTAAAGTTAAAAATATATAAAATTAAGTCATACATGTTTTTTATGAATACCTTCACAGGTAGTAAAATTATAAAAAATGGAGGGAATAATTAGCCCTGAGTTCAGGAGGATGGTTGTCATTGGGGATGTGGACATGGGTACAATGAGGGAAAAGCACACAGAAACATCTAGGTACTGGGAATGTTACCTCTTAGCCTGGGTGGTGAGTCCTTGCGTATTTATCTTATTGTTCTTCTTTCAACTGAATATATATTTAATATATTCTTTTGTTTGCATGGTATATTTCCCAGTAAAAAAAATTAAAAAGTGTCACAGACCCATCTCAGAAAACTGAACTGCGATGGAGAAACTGTTACTGAGATAGGCAGATTTTAAAAGCCAGGATTTCTCCAGGCTTGATAATGACCACTGATTTCTATTTTGCCCAGTGTGTATATGTAGCAATGTAGCTGATGATTCTGTCAGTTCTCCACACCGGTCTTGCGTTCTTGTCGCTTAGAAATCCCAGGACTGAGAATTTAGTTTGGGAGGTGAGGGAATGGATTCCAGATGAAAACTGGTCACTGCCAGATAATGTGTCAGAACAGCACTAATCTTGGTGGCCTGAGAGGGCTGGTCTAAGCCCATTTGGTGTTTGATTGGAGTGGGGCGATGACGTGGCATACCCAGGATTCTGTCTCTTGGTGTGCCATCGTGCCCTGTGTCCTCAGCCAGTTCCTATTCCAGCAGTGGAGAGTGCCCAGGGTATCACGGAGTCCCCTGGGACAGTGTGTGCTGGTTGGCACAGGGAGTACCTACCACACCCTTTAATAATCCCCCAGTGCTTATTTTATTTTGCTGGAATGAGGGCTGGCTTTGGGAACCATGCCTAAATCAATCCAGGTTCTGAAGATCTAATAATGTGTGCCTGGTATGGTGCGCACATTGCACAGGGCTTGCCTGAAGCACTTTCCACAGCGAGGTCAGAGTCGTCACGATACACAAGATGTATATGAAACAGGCAAATGAAACTGTGAGTGCTGGGGGAAGCTCAGAGAGAGAAGACATCAGCAGAGAGGGAAAGACTGAGGAGACAGTGGGGCGGAAGTTTGCAGAGAGACTGTTGTCCATTGTTCAGTGTAGTACCATAGGGACTAGTTGAGGCAGCTAATTTGTGAACTAGAGAACCCAGCAGAGGGGACCCATGCTGGTGTTGGCAGCTCTGTTCAGAGTTACTGTTAGGTCAGAAACAGCTGTGACATTCCAGGCTGAAGAGTGGGAAGCCAGGATGTCTGAGTTGTTCTGTCGTTTGCTGATCTTTGTTGCCTATCATTTTCCCTCCTCCCCAGCTATTATGTGAAATCAGGGAGTGAAGGTGAAATCACCTAATGGATGGAACCTGCAGAACTGTCTCCTAGCGATGCTGCTCCTCCAAGCTCAGCCTTAAGATTTCTTCCAACTTGAATAACCAGCTCCTCAGTCAAGAATCTCTGTAGATTTTCCAAAGTCATATGGGGAAATGGTACCAAAAAAATGGAATAATGCTTTGAATTTGCTTTTAGGTTCATAAAGTTGTTCATTAATAGGTCTGAAAACTGTGAAAGGGATCTTGGTGAAGAAGTTGTATGTAGGGGCTTAAACGACTAATTTTCCTATGTATGTATCTAAATTATTTTGTATAGGAGTGTATGTGGGTGTTCATGTGTGTGTACGTGTGTTTGGTGAAGGACTGGAGGCCTTAAATTTGTCTACACCCATCATCAGCTGTGAGTGTTAGCCAGTGTTGGTCAGAATCTGTGTTTTAACAAGTGCCCCCCGATGATTTTGTTACATGTAAAAGTTTCAAATTTCTTATGAGTTTTCACCCACCTTCCTTCCCTCTTTTCCTTTTTGTCTTGCTTTGATGAGAACATATCAAATGTATTGACTCTCTTGCCTTGGCATTAATGACCTCTGAAGATTTAAAAGAGGTATCATCTTGGAGACTTATAGAGCCCCAAGGTCTCTGGTGAGCTCTAAATAGCTCATCAGCTGTGTCTGCAGACAGCCTAGCCCAGAAAGGAAAGAAAAATAAACTCTACCGGGCATGATTCTGCTGGGAACACTGCTGGGAGTCCTGGGAGGCCCAAGGGCTATTGGGAAGCAAAGCTAACCGGGAAGGAAGGACGGGAACTGAGCCGTTGGGCACTGGGCCACCCGCTCAGTGATTATTGGCCACTAGTGATCCTTCAGTTAAGATGACTCAAGGCTACTTGATTTGGAACTGCAGTTATTTGGGGATGTCACCCTGTCAGTATGAAACTCGTTTGAGCACCTTTACCGTTTCCATTTGGCCTTTCACCCAACAGCTTTTACTTAAAGTCTGGCTATTACAGCTTCATTATAATTGCTGGGGAAGAGGAAGAAATAAGGAAAGGAAAAGTGTAAGTCATTTATTCATTCAGTGATAACTAAGACCCAGTCCCTGCTCACAAGGAGCTTACAGCACTATCTTCTGAGAATTTGGCTTATATGTAATAGGATCGAGACTATGGACAGGAGCCCTACTGCATTCTCTAAGCCAGATATTGAAAAGTAATCATGGGGCTTAATTACACATTCCTTTATATGCTAATTTATTAATTTTTTGCTAATTGACATTACACATTATGTATTATTATATACTTGTTTATTCAGGTCTGTTTATTTTATAGGTATTTACTGGTCATTTCTTTTCTGTGAACCAAGAGAGTATGTGGTGAGAAAGCTGGCGAGGGCCTTTTTTTTTATCCTCACCCAAGGACATTTTTCCATTTTTTGTTAAGATAGAGTGGGAGGGAGGGAAAGAGAGAGAGAGAGAAACATCGACGTGAAAGGGACACATCGAGTGGTTGCCACCCGCACGACCCAACCAGGGCCGGGGACAAACTGCAACCGAGGTACATGCCCTTAGCGGGAACCGAACCTGGGACCGCAGACCGAAGCTCTAACTGCTAAGCCAAACCGGCCAGGGCGGCGAGGGAGTTTTTATGAGCTCCGAGAAAGTAAGACAGAAATCTGCTGTTGAGGCAGTATTCATTCCACAAACATGAATGCCAGGTTCTGAGCTATGTTGTGGTGAGAAAAAGATAAAAATGGTCCCTGACATCAAAGACTGGCGTCTTATAGGAGAAGGATACATAGGTGACAGTCTCCTCTGGCAGGAGGCAGACAATTGATGTTTTGCTCTCAAACATCTATGTTTCTCTCTCTCCCTTCCTTTCTCCCTAAAAATCAATACAAAAAATCTTTAAAACACACACACACACACACACACACACACACACACACACACACACAAAACAGTACTAAGACATGTCTGGGGGCAATGGAAGTGTTCAATGTCTTGATTGTGGTGGTGGAAACATGATTGTGTACATTTGTTAAAACTCATTAAACTGCACCCTTCAAAAGAGTGATTTTAGCCCTGGCTGGTTTGGCTCAGCGGTTAGAGCGTCGGCCTGAGGTCCAGAGAGACCCAGGTTTGGTTCCCGCTAAGGGCATGTACCTCAGTTGCAGTTTGTCCCCGGCCCTGGTTGGGTCGTGAGGATAAAAACAAAACAAACAAACAAAAGTGATTTTACTATATGTAAATTATGCCTGAATTTTAGAAATCATTCTTAAAAATCTGTTTTGACATTAGCATAGCTACCCCTACTCACTTTTGTTTTGTATTTGTTTGGTATATTTTTTTCCTCATCCATTTAGTATCATCTTTTTGATCCTTATGTTTTAGATGGTATTGCTTGCAACAGCACTTTACTGGATTTTTAAAAAATATGTTTTTATTGATTTTTTTTTTTTTAAAGAGAGGAAGGGGGAGAGAGAGAGAGAGAGAAACATCGATGTGAGAGAGAAACATTGATTGGCTGCCTCCTATACACCCCCTACTCAGGATCAAGCCCTAAACCCAGGCACGTGCCCTGACTGGGAATTGAACCTGAACCTCTCAGTCCATGGGAGGACACTCAATCCACTGAGCCACATCAGCCGAGCTTTAACTGGATTTTTAAGAAACCAATATAACTTCTATATGTACATTGTCATGGTTAGTCCATTTATGTTTCTTGTGATTTTTGATATGTCTAGAGTTGTTGTCATTCTCTTTCCTTTTAAAAAAAATTATTATTATTTAAATCCTCACCCAAGGATATTTTTCCATTTAGCTTTAGCTTCAGATAGAGTGGGAGGGAGGGAGAGAGAGATAGAGAGAGAGAGAGCGAGAGAGAGAGAGAGAGAGAGAGAGAGAGAGAGAGAGAGAAACATTGATGCGAGAGGGACACATCTGCTGGTTGGCTCCCCCACTGCCCCGACCAGGGCGGGGGATGAACTGCAGCCGAGGTACATGCCCTTGACCCAAATCGAACCTGAGACTCTTTGGTCTGCAGGCTGACGCTCCAACTGCTTAGCCAAACAGGCCAGGGCTCCTCTTGCCTTTTTTTTTTTTAATCCTCGCCCAAGGACATCTTTCCATATTTTGTTCAGATAGAGTGGGAGGGAGAGAGAGAGAAACATCAACATGAAAGGGACACATCAAGCGGCCACCACCCGCACGACCCAACCAGGGCCGAACCAACCAGGGCCGGGGACAAACTGCAACCGAGGTACGCGCCCTTAGCGGGAACCGAACCAGGGTCTCTCTGGACCGCAGGCCGACACTCTAACCGCTGAGCCAAACCAGCCAGGGCTCCTCTTGTCTTTTAATTCCTGTCTTGTGTTCTTTGTTTAACACCTCTAGACTAACTTTCTACATTAAGCCCGTGTTTGGCCTTCTTTTTCTCTGTCTTGGTGACTTCAAGTGTCTTTGGCTCGCTGATTATTTGATAATGGAGTATAAAATTCTGTATCTAGTGGTGTAAAGAGAAGAGGATTTGTCCACTGGCTCCCTGTTTGAAGGTTTTCTGTTTGGCTTTACTCTGAGTTTTATAGCATGTCTGTGTGCTGGGTCGACTTTGTGTGCTTACAACATGGTATTTGTGTAGGTACTATTTTTAAAAATATGTTTTATTGTTTTTGTTTTTAGAGAGAGAAGAAAAGAGAGGGAGAGGGAGATAGAAACAACAATGAGAGGGAACATCGATTAGCTGCCTCCTGCATGCCTCCCACTGGGGCTTTGGCCCACAACGTGGGCATGTGCCCTGACTGGGAATTGAATCAATGACCTCTTGGTGCGTGGGTCAATGCTCAACCACTGAGCTACACTGGCTGGACAATAGTTACAATTTTTTAAAGACAAAATAACAAAAATTTTTAAATGGTATTAGTGAAAATCTAGAGTAGGATATGTTGTGAATAATTGTTATTTTGTGAAGGAGAAGGAGAGATTAGGATCTGGTTGATTTTTTTGTTTGTTTTTGTTCTGTGTTTTTAATTTTACCTTAAAATTTTTGCCTTTAAAAAAGGTTTAAAAAAAGCTTTATTTTAAATCAAATTATACTCTTTTGTTTACACTTAGAAAAGAATAATGAATTGAGGAGTTACTTCTTCCTTCTTGGATTTACCTTTTTTTCGGGGGTGGGAGGACAGGGGCAGCGGTGCTTAATTCTCAAACAGCAAGTCAGAGATGCCTGTGCATTATTCAATCTCTGTGTCCCTGGTAGGGTCTAGATTAGTTCCTTGTTGCACATAGCAGCAGCTCAGTAAATATTTTTTCAGATGAAAGAGTCTTGTGTTACTGCTCCTCATTTGCCAGAACTTCAGGGTGGATCTTGCTACTGGTTTACATTCCTTGACGCTCCTACTCTTGAGAAGCAATGGTTTCAGGGGCACAGGGGGTAGGACTTTTTATCAGAACTGTCGTGTGCTTTCCAAGACTTAGCATAACTGCCAAGAATGTGAAGGGTTCCCACTGCCTGCTCAATTTCTCTGTTTTTTTTTCCTTCATGATTGATATTTCCACATGGAGCCCTTTTCATGGATTATTCTTTTCAAGTCTGTGCAAGTTTTAAGGTAAACATTGGAATTAGACATAGGTTGCCACATATATACATCTTGTTTAGAAAATGAATGTGTAAAGTCTGTGTGCCTGAACTCTACCAGAAAAGAATATTACCCTCTAAGAACAGTAATATCTCACTCCTAGATAATTGTTCCAATTCCTAAGTGGTGTTGAATCTTAGAAATGTTTCTCATAAAGGACATTCAGGTCACAGAAATGATGTCCCTGTGAGATGAGCACTGATTAGCAAGGTCATTGCCATAACTGTATAAAGCTTTCTAACTAGAGTGAGGTAGAGTGATCAGCAAGAATTTAGGCTGAGGCTATTACCTATCCATATATTTGAGAGTTAATATCTTCATTGGAAATTGAGATTTATTTGTATTGAAAGGATATACTAGTTTTCTATTGATGTATAACAAATCACCACAAACTTAAGGCTTAAAACACCATTTAGGTAACATAGTTCTGTAGGTCAGATGTCCGGCACAGTGTGGCCAGCTGAATTGTCTACCTGGGGTCTCACAAGGCCAAAATCAAGGTGATGGCAGGGCTACATGCTTATCTGGAAATAAGGAAGAATTTGCTTTAAAGCTCATTCAGGTCATTGGCTGAATTCAGTTACGTATGACAGTAGGACTGAAGTCCCCATGTCCTTGCTCGCTGTCAGGCAGGGTGTCTCTCAGCTCCTTAAGGCCACCCACATTTTTCTCATGTATCCCCCGAATCTCCAAGCCAGCAGTGGTGTGTGAAATCTCTCTCATGCTTCACATTTTTCTGATTTTCTCTTCTGTTGTCTACATCTGCCATCTGCCAGAGAAAGCACTCTGCTTTTAAGAGATCACGTAATTAGATCAGGCTTGCCTGGATGATCTCCCTTTCTTGAGGTCAACTCTGCCATATAACTTAACATAATCAAGCATGTGACATTTAGTCACATTCACTGGTTTCAGGCACCAGGGTGGGGTATCCTTGGAAGGACGGTCATCAGAAATTCTGCCCACCATAGAAGATATCTCTCTTAATTCTTATGTTTAATCACTTGCCTAGTCTTTATTGTTGGAGGGTACTTAAAAATTACAGCTAGAACCACAACAACAAATCCATGCCAAATAAAATTTGGTTGGATTTGGAAATTATCTTGCAATTTTAGTACTGAGCATGTGGGCACAAAAGAAGTATAATAAAATTTGTATTTATTTTTATTTCTAGGCCCTGATATGAAAGAATGTTTTTGTGTGGTGCGTAGGGCTAGCCTTTCTGGAAGACAGTTGCTCTGACACTTGCCAATACCTGTAGATCATGGATGCCATTCTGTGGCGTGGATTTCATTCCTTTTTTTTTATCCTCACCCGAGGACATTTTTCCGTTTTTTGTTCAGACAGAGTGGGAGAGAGAGAGAGGAAGAGAGAGAGAGAAACATCAATGTGAAAGGGACACATCGAGTGGCTGCCACCCTCACGACCAACCAGGGCCAGGGACAAGCTGCAACCGAGGAATGCGCCCTTAGCGGGAACCAAACCTGGGTCTCTCTGGACCGCAGGCTGATGCTCTACCGCTGAGCCAAACTGGCCAGGGCAGGATTTCATTCTTTAAAGGGTTGGAGGGAGATGGGGTGGAGTGACTGGATTGCAAAGAACATAGAGATTACAGGCCTGAGTGCTGTTGAACTTGGTAGCTTGCTTCTTTTATTTATTCAGGACATATTTTTATATGTCGACTTGGGGGCCAAGCACATGCTGAGTGCTGGTTCTATGAAGCTGCACGAAACAGACATGGTCCTTGCCCTCATGGACCTTACTGGAGGCAGACATTACACGAATACACAGACAAATACATAATTACAAATAGAATTGCCATAGAGGGGAAGATTGAAATACAGTGTGAGAGGACGCGAGGGAATTTACTGGGGCCTGGGAGATGAGGAACATTTGGACCAAGCTTTGGATGAGGAGCAGCCGGTTTAAGAGCCCAGAGGAGGGTGTGCCAGGAGAGATCAGCAAAGGCTTTGATTTTCCTCAGAAGGAGGAGTTTGAAGGGATGTTTTCAGGAATGTCCATTGAACACTTTCTTTTTGGAGCATACCTTTCTCCTGCCTTTGTGATTTGTTGTGTCAGAAAACTTAGAAGTAACGCCTCAGTATACTGTCATCCCCCGTACCTGCCCTACTATCTGTCATTCTCAGTACTTCAGGGGCCTGTATTGTCCTTTCCGGTCTGGGTCTGTAGCATAGATTCAAACACGATGTGTTGCCAGCAGGAAGAAATTTGGAGATCCATTCCTGGTGCATCTGTATAAGCTGAAGCCCCATGCAGACTCCAACTGGAAGTCAGAGGAGGCTGATGGCCCATGACACTTGTCTCGTTAAGCTGTGATAGCAGCCTATGTCCTTGTACCGTCTCAGGCTATGGACAAATAAATCATGGGCTGCCGTCTGTGTTCAAGGAGCCTCTAGTCATCAACTGCTGTACCCAGGAAGGTGGGGTAGAGTGAGGCAGTTAGCACTTCCCCTGAACTTGGCCTCTTCCATGTTCAGCTCTCTTTCAAGTTCCTTTGGGAAGGTGTTTGAGTATTCTTTTCTTGTCTTTCTTTTTTGGGGGGTTGAGGGAAAGGGGAGGACAATTGGCATCTTTACTTAACCTATCTTTTCTTTTATCCTCACCTGAGGACATTTTCCCCCCTTTTTGTTCAGATAGAGTGTGAGGGAGAGAAGGAGGAAGAGAGAGAAAGAGAAACATTGATGTGAGAGAGACACATCAAGTGGTTTCCACCCACACAACCCCAACCGGGACCAGGGACAAACTGCAACCGAGGTACGTGCCCTTAGTGGGAACTGAACCCGGGCCTCTCTGGTCTGAGGGCTGACGCTCTAACCACTGAGTCAGACTGGCCAGGGCAATATATCTCTTCTTTTATTACGGAGACTTTTAATTCATCTTTTTTTGTGTGTGCTCAAGTTTAAATTTTCATAGACTGAACACTTATAAAACACCAGAATGAATGTAAGTAGTAAAAATAACTTTAATTCTAGATTCCGAAACAAAATTTGAGCATTCTTTACAATTAAGCCCAACATGCAACCTGGAGTTAGATTAGACGAGTCAAATTGTATTGTATATTCTCTGTCAAGATGAAATTTTTCGTCTCAGAAAGCTGCCACCATTGAGAGGATTGCTCTGTTCTCAAGGCTGGGCAGAAGTAAATCATTTGTCTTTCTGTAATGGAGAACAGACTTGGCAGCAGTTTTATTTTTACCTTTCCTGTCATTTCTGAGGCTGGCAGCTAGAGGTAGGGTGTGGAATAGAGCCGTAAATTATCCTTGGAATAACTAGAATGGTCCCATTTTAACTCAAAATTGCGCCTTTCCCTTTTCACTTCTTTTTATTCCCCTCCCTATTTTTTTTTCCTAATCCACGTTTGAATGAGGAGGAAGAATTGAAGAGAGTGTAGGTGGGAGTAGGTTTGCTTATTGATGCCTCTCTGGATGGTGGAAACCGTTTCTTTTCCCATTTCTTCGCCATGCTTCTATTTTAAGTGCCTGTTTTTTGCTGGTTCTGTCTTGCTGGAAACCCGCCCAGCCTCACTCAGTTTTGTTTCCATGCCGCTATTAAAAGACAATGCCCAGTTAAGAGGCCCCAGAGGAGGGGTGGGAGCCGCTCTCTTGGGTCTAGTCGTCCAGGCAAAATCCCTGCATTGGAGTGTGAGTTGAGTTTTAAGTTTATTAGGCAGTTTTAACTTATGTATCTTTTTTTTTTTTTTTTAGATGGAGGAAAATCCATTATTACTTGTTATACCCTGAAGTTTCTCTTTTGCTGAGCTCGAAGACTAACAGCAAAAGAGAATTGAGGTCAAAGAACCTCTCTCTCCTATACTGGGCCTCTTTTCCCAAGATAGAAAATATGCTTGTCACTGGTACCTGATCAGCCACACATTCTTGACATTTGGGAGAGATGTGTTCCTAGCCTTTGAAGAATCCTTACACTTATTAATACAGAGTGTTTCTAGAGTCATGGATGTTGCCTAAATCTCATTTTCATCAAGGTTCTCATTTTCTGATTTTTTTAAAAGCATATTCTCATATCATAACTTACCTGCCTTTTAAAACCTTTGCTCATATGATTAACTGTTTTGTGGTGGCTGAAATACAGAAATTGCTTTTTAAAATTAGGTTTATTGAGGTATAATTTACATACAGTAAAATTCACTCTTTGCAGCGAACAGCTTTGTGGGTTTTGACAAAAGCATAGTCTGGTAACCGTTGCCATAATCAAGATACAGAAAGTCTTATTTCCCCAAAAAGTTCTGTTGTGCCCCTTTGTAGTCAACTCCTCCTTCTACCCCCAGCCGCTGGCAAACACTAATCTGTTTTCTTTCCCCACAGTTTTGCCTCTTCTTACGTGTCATAAAAATGGAATGATGTATATAATACTAGTAGCTTTCCACTTAGCATATTCATTTGCGATTCCTCTGTGTTGCATGTATTAGTAGTTTGTTCCTTTTGTTTGCTAAGTAGTATTCATTCTACTAAAGGGATAATGCCACATTCTCTCTGTTCATTCACCATTTGAAATACTTTAGGTTGTTTACAGTTTAGTAAATTATCAATAGACTCAGTATAAACATTAGCCTACAGGTTTTATGTAAACATATGTTTTCATTTCTCTTGGGTAAATACCAAAGAGTAGGATTGCTGGTTTATATGCTAAGGGCCTGTTTAACTTTATAAAAAACTGCCCAGTTGTTTTCCAAAGTGGCTGTACCCTGTTGTATTCCCTCCAGCAATGTTTGAGAGTTCCAGTTACTTTACATCCTTGTCAGCACTTGTTACTGACAGTCCCCCCGACCCCCACTTTTTCCATTCTAGTAGGTGTGTAATGGTATATCATTGTGATTTTAATTTGCATTTTTCTAAGAACTAATGATGTTGAACATCCATCGTGTGCTTATTGACATTTGTAGGTCTTCTGTGGTGAAGTGTCTGTTAAAAGATCTTTTGAATATTTTTTTATTGGTTTGTTGTTTTCTTATTACTGAGTTTTGAGGTCTTTTAAAATATATTCTGGATATAAGTTCTTTATCAGGTATGCATTTTACAAATATTTTCCCCCCAGATTATAGATTATTTTGACAGTGTCTTTGGAAGATCAGGAGCTCTGAATTTTGATGAAGCTACCGAGTACTTTTTAAAATCAATTTCCACATAAAGGATGTGATAGACTTATTGATCTCAAATTCTAAATCACCACCAAATTTTAAAATTTGTGTCCGTCTTGTGAACCATCATTTTTTTGGGCTCTTCTTTTTCACTTATGCTACCAATGCTGGCTTACTTTTTAAAAAATAAAGAAAATTTGTTGAATTACTTTGCATAAAGTATTGCATATGTGATGATGGTCAACAAAGCTGCGCTGGGGTGACAGTGTCAGTTTGTCATTCAGGCTCACTGGCTAGCCAGGTGGCTCCCTCCCACACACCAGTATTGTAGGGTGTGATGCAAATTTATGTCTGAGCAAAATTACAAATTACTGCATTTCCACTTGGATGTAAGCTCCCTGAGGTCCAAGACTGTTTCTGTTTTGTTGCTAGACCTAGATCCTAGGGCCTAGTGCTCAGAACATGATGACAGAATGGAATTCAGTGGCCTTCATGAAGGGCGACGCAGATGTCCCAAGGTACCTAAGGCTCTGGCAGTCAGGGTCAGCTGAGCACTGAGGCCAATGCTGTGAATGTCAAAACTTGCATATCAAGGGACAGCCCAGAGCCCATTGTTTGGGGACCTTACCTGCATCTGATCCCCTTTCAGGAGCTTGGAGAGAGACTCCTAAGGCCCTGGCCTTGATTGGCATTCCTCATGGGGGGCCTCAGTTTCTGAGGGAGGAACTTAGGTACGAACACACCAGCATTGCGAAGGGCATGCTGTAAAGAGAGCTGAAGGTCTGTAACTAGGTGACTTGAACCATTTGTGGAGTTGCGAGGTTCCACCTTCTTTTGACTACCCTGGGGACGCCTAACTCCCCCACTAGCCCCCGATCCCCCGAGATGGTGGAGATCAGGCCAAGGTTGAAGTCACTGGCAGAACTGAAGCCAGGCTGTCTGTGGTGGAGCCCAGCTCATCCCCACCCCATCACCCCGCTTTTGTCCTGAAACTATTTTGGCTTATGGTGTGCGGTTTCAGCATTTGGGCCAGCTTTTAATCACGACCCAATCCTGTCTTTTAAGGGTTGAGCGAGTCCTCCAAGAGAGGAAACTGCTGAAGAGATTTTCCTCAAACGTTGAGGCCTTCTCTTCCTTCTGAGAGTCTTATTGGAAAGGCAATTCAAGAGGAAAAAGTGGAAGCTCCAGATTTAGGGGGAAGGAAGGGTCTTGGGGGAGGACGTGTGTATGGTGAGGGGAGCAGGGTGGCAGTGGGCCACAGCAGGAGGCGGCTGTTCATGCAAAGTGGTCCCAGCTGCCCCTGGTTTATGGACTAATCCCGGCTCCGCTCCAGCCTGCCATTCAGGGTAAGCGGCTATCATTTGTGGTTAAACATTTCTGAAAGTATTCTCTCTCAACTCTGACCGCACGCCCTTTCGGGAATGGAGGGAGGAGCTAGGAGAGGAACGGAACCCACCCTGTTGTCATGCCCAGCTGCTCTGCCCAGGGACAAGGAGCTTGGCAACTGGACAACTGGACGTAATCATGGGCTTGTCAGAGCCCGTGTGTGTGACAGGACTGATGTTGCATTTTCCATGCTGCCCACGCGGCCTGCTGCTCCTAAGGGACGCAGCCCTCCGCCAGGGGCTGAGAGCACCAAATTAGAGAGGCCTTTTGTCCTTGTAAGGGATTCTTGGCTGGAATAAACCTTCCCTTAACCCACTTTATCTCTCTCTAGCTCTCTGCCCTCAACATATATCCACACATTCAC
Organism: Molossus molossus; assembly: GCF_014108415.1. NCBI lineage: Eukaryota > Metazoa > Chordata > Mammalia > Chiroptera > Molossidae > Molossus > Molossus molossus. The sequence continues at coordinate 34,934,646 of NW_023425357.1, read as the reverse complement.
CAGTGGCTGAAGTCTGAGTTTCCCTTTGGAACTCATCTGTATCTGTTCTGCTTTCGATGAGGAGTTGTGGTAAAATGCTGAATACTAACATTTCTTCCCATGAAGTGGGGACTTTGAAATATTTTTCTTGACTGAGGTGTGGTTGACAACTTTTGATTTATGAAATTAGCTCAGGGGAAAATAAGATGGAAAAAGAGAGTCCAAATTAAATCTTTATTTCCATAGCTCAGTTGTGCCCTCTCTATCCATTTGTAACTGCCACGCAGTCTTTAGGTAAGAAGGACTCCAGGGTTTGCTGGGTTTCCTGTTTTTTTGTTGTTGTATGGGCCCAAGAAAAACTTTTTTTTCTTTTTAAAAAATTGTTTTCTTTCTTGCTCAAAAGTATACATATAAACTCAATGAAGAAAGCTAGGAAAATTTAAATTTAAAAAAAAATTTTTTTTTATCCTCATCCGAGGATATTTTTCCATTTTTTGTACAGATAGAGCGGGAGGGAGAGAGAGGAAGGGAGAGAGAGAAAGAAACATCGACGTGAAGGGACACATCGAGCGGCTGCCACCCGCACGACCAACCAGGGCCGGGGACAAACTGCAACCGAAGTACATGCCCTTAGTGGGAACTGAACCCGGGTCTCTCTGGACCGCAGGCCGACGCTCTAACCGCTGAGCCAAACCGGCCAGGGCGGAAGCTAGAAAAATTTAGAAAAACACAAAAGGAAAAGCTAAAGGCATTGTATTTTCAACACCCAAAGATAATCATTGTTAACATTTTGGCTTGTGCTCATCTTGTTGGAAAAATGTGTTTCTTGTGCTAGAGAAGGTAGGCAGTGGAGAGGTACTTAGTCCCCTCGGAACCTCCAAGTCTGTGGTGTTGCAGGCTTGTCCTAAGTGGCTGGACTAGATTCGGACCAGCAGAGGTGTTCTAGTGGGTACAGCATCTCCCAGTGTGAGGGACTCGCTGTTCGAGCTCTTCATCTTGCCATTGGCTAAGTGACTAGTCAAAGAACCACTGAGGAGGGATTCAGCTGCAGTCCAAGCCTCCCACCCCAGGCTGCAACCAAAGAGCATGTGCTATTGACCTTCAGGTACCTGAATTTGAGTCTTTTCTCGATTGCTTACTTTCTACTGGACTTTTCTTCGTCTGTTTTCTTATTTCAAAATGCCCTGGCCGGTTTTGCTCAGCGGTTAGAACATTGGCCTGTGGTCCAGAGAGACCCGGGTTCGGTTCCTGCTAGGGGCATGTACCTCGGTTGCAGTTTGTCCCTGGACCTGGTGGGTCGTGCGGGTGGCAGCCACTCGATGTGTCCCTTTCACATCGATGTTTCTCTCGCTCTTCCTCTCTCTCCCTCCCACTCTATCTGAACAAAAATGAAAAAATGTCCTCGGGTGAGGGTAAAAAAAAAAAAAGTGGGCATCATAATAGTAAGCTACTTCTAGGGTTGCCATGTTAAATGAGGTAATGTTTGTAAAGTGCACAGCACACCACAGGTACCTGGAATATAATGTTGCAGCTCAGTGCATAGTATATACGTCCACAGTCATCATTATTATTTTACTGTTGATAGTGTTCCCTCTGCCCCATGTCCTTGGTCTAGATTGTTCTCTGGACCTTTGTTTCTCTGCCTGGAGAGGGGTAGTCTCTTCTTCACTGGATACTATTTATTTTATTTATTTATTTATTTTTCTTTATCGATGTTAGAGAGAGAGAAAGAAGGGAAAGGGGGAGAAAGAGAAAGAAACATCGATTGGCTGCCTCCTGCATGCCCCCCACTGGGGATCAGGCCCACAACCTGGGCATGTGCCCTGACCAGGAATTGAACCAGTGACCTCTTGGTGCATGGGTTGATGCTCAACCACTGAGCCACGTTGGCCAGGTACTGGATACTATTAAAATCATCTCACTATTGCCCTGGCCGGTTTGGCTCAGCGGTTAGAGTGTTGGCCTGCGGTCCTGAGAGACCCGGGTTCGGTTCCCGCTAAGGGCATGTACCTCGGTTGCAGTTTGTCCCCGGCCCTGGTCGGTTGTGCGGGTGGCAGCCACTCGATGTGTTCCTTTCACGTTGATGTTTCTCTCTCTCTCTCTGTTCTTCTCTCTCCCTCCCACTCTACCTGAACAAAAAGATGAAAAAATGTCCTCGGGTAAGGATTAAAAAAAAAAGAATAATAAAAAAAAAATCATCTCACTATTGTAAAATATTATATAGTGACTGAGTAGTAGAATAATCTGCTTTGACAAAACTGCTGAACTGAAGGGCAAGGAGGCTTAGACATTTTCACTGAGTGAATGAAGTCAAATTACAATAGGCATGTGAGAACACATACTGCCTGCTGCCTGTGTTCTCTAAAGATGTCATATAGGTTCTCTGTTTTTAGATTCTGCCATTTTCCTTGTGCTACAGGCCACGTTTCGCACTGGTTCTCCTTTACTTGGATGGGTTGTGGAGTCATCTTTTCTAGATAAAACACGTCAACATATGCACTGGCTAAAGTTGTCTAATGTCCCTTGACTTCTGTTTCGAAGAGAAACATCTTTCTTTCTTTTTTTTTTATTTTATTTTTTTTAATTTTCATCCGAGGACATTTTTCCATTTTTTGTACAGACAGAGTAGGAGGGAGAGAGAGGAAGAGAGAGAGAGAGAGGGAAACATCGATGTGAAAGGGACACATCGAGTGGCTGCCACCCGCACGACCAACCAGGGCCGGGGACAAACTGCAACCGAGGTACGTGCCCTTAGCGGGAACCGAACCCGGGTCTCTCCGGACCGCAGGCGGACGCTCTAACCGCTGAGCCAAACCAGCCAGGGCACATCTTTCTAACTATAGAGAAAATGGATTTGAATAAGTTTTGGGCTCTGCCTAACAGGAGAAATGTGTCATCTGTACCCTGTCCAGTGGTCTAGTGATTCTTGTTTATTTCTTACATTCAAGCCCAATGAAAATAATGTGATGGTCACAGGATATTTTGCCAGTCATTTCAGATGTGGGAGTAATTCACTCCGGATTTGTTTACTTCAAGTGGAAAAGTTTACCCAAAGTTGCCTTCTGGGCTTTTACCAAGAAGGAAGCTTACCTGGGCCTCTCTGGAGCCAGCGTCTGTTGAGTTAAAGAGTACAGGGGCGATTGAAGGTTTTGCTTCCAATAAATAGAGAGAGAGAGAGGGAATGCGGTTACTTAGGTGGGATATCCTTCTTTTTTTTTTCCACGGTAACTTATGTCTGTCTGCTTTATACTTTGAACCCCCAGGACGCATAGACATTCAGGTGGTTCAGCCAGAACAACCACAGCAACCGGTGAGCGAAGCCCTGGTACTAGCAACCGGCACCGCCAGCCCATCAAGAACCCAAGCCACAGTGGCTTGGCCAATGGCACAGGTGAGTGACAGCCCAGAATGCCAGCCGGACTGAATCAATGGCGTCTAACCTGTTCTCACAGGAAGTCGGGATTCTGCCTATGTTAAGTGTAGGGTGGGTGAGGGAAGACTCCAACATGAAGACAAATTTGAATCCATCAGTCTTTCCATTGACCCATCTGTCTTTATCTTTGGCATATTCTGTATAGCTAAGGTTAATCCCCATGTGACTCTTCTAAAATTTCTTTGCACAGAAATAAAAATATTGATTTTTGTATTTATTTCATATCAACATTGGATTTCATTGGGAGAGAATATCTTACTTATACATGACACATTTTTTCTTTCCTTAATTTAAGGAAATGATCAGACTCAGGGAGAAAGAAAACTGAATAGTGTTGCTAGGAGCTAAGTTAGAGAAAATGGCAGCACTATTGACGCTTGGGATGCTGATGGGGGCAAAGCCACACTGCCGCCGGGTGGCATTCAGTGGCTGTTCCGGGATAGTGTTTGTGCCATTTGAGAATAGACAGTTAGACCTTCCACATCCACATAGAGCATCTCTGCACTTGGCTGTATCCTTGTAAGTGGGAAGGGAAAGACCTATTTCAAAACAATTCATTTCTTTGTCATGCTTTCCATCGGTCTCATCAGGTCAGTGTTGGATTGAAATGGAAAAAGGAATACAAAATACTTCATTTTTCTAAGCATCTTGAAAATCGTCAGATCTTTAGTGACTGCTGGTCATTTGGTAATTTGTCTTAATTTGGGGCAGTTGGGGAGGGACATAGATATTGCTTTATTAAACTAGGTATTTAGATTGGTAAGTGACACCTGAAATAATTTTGTAGATGCTTGTGACAGCAGGGCTGTGACACTAAAGATGAGATCTGGAGCAGCGTGGCTTCTCCACACGAGTGGGTCATAGTTTTGTTGGTGCCCTTTGTGTGACAGCTCTGAGTAGGAGAAATCGACCTGGGTTAATTTTTAATGACTCAGTTCTCAGGCAGCACCGATTACGGGCTGCAGTGCCCCCTGAAGGCTCACGGTGCCTAGTTATACCGTTACCTGCCAGGGACTGTGGGGTGGATGGCCTGTGTCCTGCAGGGCTCGCTGCATGAGTTGGGGACCTGCCTGAAGGAATTGAGTTAACTAGCTGCCCTGAGGATGAAGATGAGCTGGAGGTGCTGTCTCAGCCTGCCTAGCGCTCCCGTGCCAACCTGTCAGTATGGATGTTGCCCTCTGTGTGAAGGGGACAGCAAGGTGGTGGCCATGGGCCATGTTATAGAAAATTGTGTGTAGCTCTGTGAGCTCCAGTATACATTCTAGAAAAATAAGTCACTTGTGAGGGAGGGCCAGGGAAACTGGCTCTTTGGAACTAGTTGTTTCCTGGAGGCCTTGGCCATGATACCAACCACTTGGTTCTTCCGGGGACGCTGCTTTCCCTCACCTAACTCTGCTTTTCCTGGGAAAACTGTTGGTAAATTGACTTTATATGGTGATGGTCTTGAGTCACTCTTGACGTTTAAACAGATCTGTATTTGTCTGACATTTATTTTTAGTTACCTTAGCGTATTGTCCTTATCTCCAGGAACACTATGTTTCAAGCAGACCAGGCAGGTGCCAACCATGTCTTCAGAAAGCCAAGTAATCCGTAACCCCAAGCTGCCTTGGAAATGTTTTATGGCAGTGTATTTGAATGCTGTTCCCAGAACCTATCTGTGGAGGACAGTCACTGCGTTTAAGGGCTTTCTGCCTGTTAAAATACTGAGGACTGGCTGCTGTCTCATCTGTCTCTTCCCTCCTTTCTGCTATGATGACAGCTCACCTTTGCCTCACAGCCAGCCTGGACATCTTGGGTTCTTTAATGTCTATCCAAGGGGTACAGAAAGACCTTACCTTTCCTTTGGGGAGCAGGAAGAGTCCCCCTCTTTGGCAGCATAGGAGCAGAAGGGTTTCTGAGGATAATGCTCCATCCTTCAACATGTTCCCCTTAGCACTGTGAGGACCAGCCCCAACATGGTGGTGGTCGGGAGCCGCGCCTCCAGGAAACGTTTCCACAGACATCCGAGATTTATTTAGCAAGCCCTTTTGGCTGTGCCCCACAGTTATGCATGAAAAAGACATTTGGGGCAAAAACGGAGCTGAGTTCCAGGTGGTTGCTTTGTGTTGTCATAACTGTAAGGTAATCATTTTTATAAAATGAAAGTGAATGGCAGCCTGTCTATATAAATATAATATTTCTAAGTTTTAGAAGTGGTGGAATCAAGAAATATAATGGTATAGCACTTCATTGAGACTCATGTGAAATGATTTACTTTCTAATTTTTTATTGAAAACTTTATCCAAAAAAATTACATTTCTGACTCCTCCCTTAAATGTGATTTCCATGCACATAGGTGGGGAGTCACACTGGCTACAGTTAGATTCCTATCCCTAGTGTGCAGTCTGTACATAAGGCCCAAGAACTTTCTGGGTCTTAGTTTTCTCATTAATAAAATTAGGACAAGATATATATATCTGATAGTGTTATTATAGGCATAAATTATGTAAAACATGTAGAGTGCCTGGCATGGTGCCTGGGACACAGTAAGTTCTCAATTGTCATTAGTTTTTTTATCTTTATAAATAATTTCATATGGTTATAGTTATGCAGCATGGATAGATTTTATTTTATTTACTTTGGTGTTTTTTTTTTTTTATACATGCTTCCATGTATCTGTCTGTGGTCTTTTTGTTCACCCCTTTTTAGTGGCCTCATACTATTTCACAGTTAATACACCCTAATTCCTTTAACCATTCCTCAACTCTAGTGTATTTCCACATTGTAAAACTAAAACCTGACATAGACATCTTTGCACACAGCTTTGTTTCTTCTTGAATGAAGTTCTTGAGTCAAAGGATATGAATTTTTAACATGAGATTAATGTATATTATCAGATTGCCTTCCAAGAGGTTTGAAGCAAGCATTATGCCACAAGGCACTGTGAAATTGTCCTCAAGTAGTATGTGAGGTTTATTTTTTCCTGCAACCTTATAAATACTGGTTTATCTATTTGTTAACAGGTATTAAGCGCCACCTCATTGTTTAACCTCCTTACATTTCTTCAATTATTATTGCTTGACTGTTTCTTTTCTCATGTGACTTTTTTCATAGTGTTTGATTACCCTTTGGAGATTTGGAAGTTTATTTATAATCCTAGATTCAAGTTTTGTTTTTTTTTTGCAAATTGTGGTAAAATATATGTAACGTAAAATTTACCATTCTCACCCAAGGATATTTTTCTATTTATCATCGGCTAGAGTGGGAGGGAGGGAGGGAGAGAAAGAGATAGAGAGAAGCATCGATGGACATTTGGATTGTGTCCACCTCTTAGCTACTGTGAGCAATGCTGCTATGATGTGGGTGTACAAGTAAGTATCTGTTTGAATCCAGGCTTTTGATTCTTTCGGCTGTATACCCACCAGGAGAGCTGCTGGGTCATATGGTGATTCTATGTTTAACTTTTCGATGAGCCCTTGAACTGCTCTCCAGAGCAGCTGCACCATTTTACCTTCCCACCAGCAATGAATGAGGGTTCCAGTTTCCCATCTTGCCAATACTTTAAAAAAAAAATTTTTGTTTTTAATCCTCACCTGAGGATATTTTTTTTCTATTTATCTTTAGATAAAAAGGGAGGGAAGGACGGAGGGAGGGAGAGAGAGAGACAAAGAAACATTGATGTTAGAGAGACACATCAACTTGTCACCTCTCTCAAGGCCCAACCAGAGCCAGGGATGAACCACAACCGAGGTATGTGGCCTTGACCGGAATTGAACCCTCAACCCTTTGGTCTGTGGTCCGATGCCCTAATGGAGAGGCCAGGGCTCTTTTTTTTTTTTTTTGGTAATTTTTTTTCTTTATTGATTTTAGAGAGAGAGGAAGGGAGAGAGAGATAGAAACATTGATGAGAGAGAACATCAATTGGCCGCCTCCTGCATACACTGCACTGGGGATCCGGCCCACAACCTGGGCATGTGCGCTGGCCAGGAATCGAACCAGCAACCTCTTGGTGCATGGGTTGATGCTCAACCACTGAGCCAGACCGGCTGGGCTCCATTTTTTTTAATAATAGCCATCCTAATGGGTGTGCAGTATCTAACTATATGTTTTACCTGTTATATTTATGATTATAAGTTTCCCCCATGTCATTGTTTTGCCTTTTATCTCATTTTTGTGGCTTTTTAGAAGAAGTTAAAATTTTTAAAAATCATTATGTCTCAGCGTTTTTAATTTTACTTTTTGCTTCAGAAGTGAAAAAAATCTCTCATCTATAAATGGAATTAACACTTTATTCTGTATCACTTTTTTCATGATGTTATGTTAAAACATAACTCTCCCACTGGAATTTATAGTGGTATATCTGCATCTGTACATATAATGAGGGCTGGGCTAAATTCCTGTTTCTCTGTTATCAGGGTCCTATTGTCCTATAAACATTAATTAAATAGTTTTCTTTCCTCACTGTGATTTTGCTTAGTGTTTATCATTTACCACATTCTGTTTTTGTTTTTTTTTAATCCTCACCCGAGGACATTTTTCCATCTTTTGTTCAGATAGAGTGGGAGGGAGGGAGGGAGGGAGGGAGGGAGAGAGAGAGAGAGAGAGAGAGAGAGAGAGAGAGAAACATCAATGTGAAGGGGACACATTGAGTGGCTGCCTGCCTCCTGCACAACCCAGCCAGGGCCGGCCGGGGACAAACTGCAACCGAGGTACATGTCCCCAGCGGGAACCGAACCCGGTATCTCTCGACTACAGGCCAACGCTCTAACCGCTGAGCCAAACCGGCCAGGGCTCATTTATCACATTCTTATTTGCAATGAGAATTCATTTCTGGACTCTATACATCCAATTAATTTTGTTGCCAGTGTGGTGCCAGTGTCATGTGATTTTGATTGTTGATGTGTTGCAGTATGTTTTTCTAATGTCTGGAAGGGCTAGTGTTGCCTTGTTTTTTCTCCATGATATTCTTTGATAACTATACATTTTCAAAACAAATTCAGACTGAATCCTTAGAAGTGTGGTGGAATACAAATGGAAGAGGCATTAATCTATACATTGACCAGGGAAGGATTGGACTTGCCCAACAGGTAACATGGAATGGCATTGTCCATTCTTAAGTTTTTCTTCTTTATTGCATTTAGTTGTTTTGGTTTGTTCTAGTTTGGGTTGCTCTTGTGAAGAGCTGAGTGATCAGTTGCACTGGAGGCGTATTGCTTGTTTTCAAGGATAACAGATGTTGACTGCTTTACCTTGGAGCATGTGTTACAAGCTGATCTCCAATTTGAAAACGCTTTTATTGTTGGCGACTACCTTCTCCTTGCCCGACTCGGGGGCTGAAAAGACTGTGCTACATCACACGCACCTAAAGATCTTGGAACACACAGCAACTTGGCAGCATGTCTAGGATTAAGAAAAAGAATTTCCAATTCCCAATCTTTTTTTGGCTTACTGTGACTAGCATATTAGAGTCTTAGTCCTGAATGAATATTTGATTCATGAAGTTAGAATGTTTAACCAACACCACAGAGGGAACCTTGTGAAATACCCATCATTGCAGAAACCAGAGGCTATTCCACTGTCATTTTATCTACTTACCCCATTTACCCTGTCATCTTGGTACCCAGCTTTTCCTCCCATGCAGGAAAGCCATCTAAATAATTTCCTTTTTCCCCCCTGCCCCCACTCCCTTCCATTGCTTTTACTTGATGGTGTTCTGGGTTTAAGTTCTGGTTCTGCTACTTACTGACTGCATAGTACCTCTGAATGGTACCTCTGTGAGCCTCAGTTTTGTCTTCAGTAAAACGGGAATAATAACATCTTCTTCATGAGGCTTTTGGGAGGATAAATGAGCTAATGAAAGTGAACTTACTAAAAGCAACACAGGATCCTGGATTGGATCTTGGAATAGTAAAAGGACATTAGTGGAAAAGCTGACAAAATCCAAATAAAGTCTGGAATTTAGTTAATAGTAATGTACTGATGTTAATTTTTTAGCTTTGACATAGTGTTCTGGTTAAGTAAGGCAGTAATTAGGGGAAACTGGGTGAAGGGTATACTATCTTTGTAAGTTTTCTTTAAATCTAAAATTATTTGAAAATTAAAAACTTTATAAAAGAACCTGCTTTATAAATGGTAGTTACCCAAATGTGAGGTGGTCTTATTTCAGATATCTTTTGCTAGATTGTTAGGTTTATTGAATGATTATTTATTTATTTATTTATTTATTTATTTTTTTATTTTATTTTTTTTCCACATCTTTATTGTTGGATGTAAAATGCATTACAGATGTTCCACATTTTTCCCCCATTGACCCCCTCCTCCCCACTCCCGCCCCCCTCCCACCTTTTCCCAAACTATTGTCCGTGTCCATTGGTTATGCATATAAGTTCTTTGGTTTATTTCTTCCCACCCCCCCAACCCCTTTCCCTTTGAGGTTTGTCAGTCTAGGAATGAATTTGTGCTTCTTACTCCCTTCACCTTTTTCATCCATTCCCCCAACCCCTTTCCCAACTGGCAACCAACAAAATGTTCTCTGTATCTATGAGAATGTTCCTGTTCTTCCTGTTCATTTTATTTGTAGATTCCATTGTTGATAGATATGTATTCATTGCCATTTTGTTTGTTCATACATTTTATCTTTTTCTTTAAAAAGACCCTTCATCATTTCATATAATAACGGTTTGGTAGTGATGAACTCCTTTAACTTTTTCTTGTCTGGGAAAGTTTTTATATGTCCATCGATTCTAAATGACAGCTTTGCAGGATAGAGTAATTTTGGTTGTAGGTTCTTGGTTTTCATCACTCTGAATATTTCTTGCCACTCCCTTCTGGCCTGCAAAGTTTCTTTTGAGAAATCAGCTGACAGCCTAATGGGAACTCCCTTGTAGGTAACTAGCTGCCTTTCTCTTGCTGCTTTTAGGATTCTCTCTTTGTCTTGAACCTTTTGCATTTTGATGATGATGTGTCTTGGTGTAGGTCTCTTGGGGTTCATCTTGTTTGGGACTCTCTGTGCTTCCTGGACTTGTATGTCTGTTTCCTTCACCAAGTTAGGAAAGTTTTCTGCCATTATTGTTTCAAACAGGTTTTCGATTTCTTGTTCTCTCTCTTCTCCTTCCGGCACCCCCAAGATGCGAATGTTGGCACGCTTGAAGTTGTCCCAGAGGCTCCTTACACTATCCTCATTTTTTTGGATTCTTTTTTCTTTTTGCTGTTCTGGTTGGGCGTTTTTTGCTTCCTTATATTCCAAATCGATGGTTTGCTCCTTGGATTTACGTACTCTATTATTGAAGCTATGTAAATTATTCTTTATTTCAGTTAAAGCCTCCTTCGTTTCTAACTGTGCAGCGATCGTTTCTGACTGGTACTTTTTTATGCTCTTGAGGCCCTCACTGAGTTCATTGAGCATCCTTATAAGCAGTATTTTGAACTCAGCATCTGTTAGGGTGCTTATCTCCATTTCACTTAGTTCTTTTCTTGGGGTTTTGTTCTGTTCTTTCATTTGGGACCTGTTTCTTTGTATCCTCATTTTGGCTGCCTCTCTGTGTTTGTTTCTGTGTATTACTTAATGAGAGGTATGGGGCTCGCTGAGACCCGATGCTGCTTGTTTGAAAGAATTTAGGAAAAACCTGAAGCGGGATCCAAGACAGGCCAATCCTATGGTTAAGCAAGTAGCAACAGCTTAGGTGGGCTTGAAAGTTGTGTGGGGCGGGGCGGGGCGGGGCCTCAGGGAGTCAGCAGGGTGGGGCTACTAGTGTGAGCCAGGTTGCTGGAGTCCCAGATATGGCTTCTGTCTGCTGCTCCAGGGAAGGGCTCACCAAAGGAACAAAGGCCTCTTACAGCACGTTTGTCCCCGAGAAAGCTCCCTCTCCAGCCCTCGCTCCAGTGCCAAACAGCTCAGTTCTTTTCTGTATGTCTCTGGTGCCCCTCGAGCTGCCTCCCCTCCGAGCTTAGAGGGAGAGAGTCCGATAAGTCCGTGCGTGGGCCCTTTAGGGAGCTGCCTGTGGCTCCAGCCAGGTCAGCTTCCCTGAGCCTCAGTTTCTGCTGGTTTTTCCAGCCAGAAGTTATGGGGATTCTCTTCCTGGCACTGGAAACCTGAGCGGGGCACCTGGTGTGGGATGGGGACCCCTCAGTCCTCAGGAAGGACCTTCCCAGCCACGGGAGCCTCCTGATTTTTATCCGCCACACTTGGGTGTGGGACCAGCCCGTCCGCCGCCGCTGCCGCCACCCCTCGCGCCGCCGCCCCTCCTACCGGTCTGGATGTAGCTGCTTTTTTTTTTTTTTTAATTACGTAGTTGTAGGACTTTCATTCAGCTTGATTTCAGGTGATTTTGGATGATGGTTGTTCTGTAGTTTTGTTGTAACTTGGATGTGGTTGTGGCAGAACGCGATACTGCGTTTCCCTACGCTGCCATCTTGACCGGAAGTCTGAATGATTATTTATTGAACAAATACTTATTGAATGCCATTTTGCTAAGCACTATGGACAATGTAAAGAAGTATAAAAGTAGGCATCTGCTATATAATCTGTTTTAGGAAAAGAAGCAGAAAAGACACCATCAGCCAAGTACCAACCAATATAGCAGATATCACAGGGGCTGTGTGGCTTAGCTGAGACCAGAGGTGCTGTGGGCTCTGCAGAGGGGATCTGTCTGAACTAAAGTGGTGGAGAGGGCCTTCAGGGAGGAGGGCTGAACAGAGCGAAGATGTGTAGACAAGAACATAGGAGGTACAGAGGGGAAATAATGAAAAACGAAGGAGCCCTGGCCAGTTTGGCTCAGCGGTGAGAGTTTCAGCCTGCAGTCCCAAGAGACCCGGGTTTGGTTCCCACTAAGGGCATGTACCTCGATTGCAGTTTGTCCCCGGCCCTGGTTGGGTCATGCGGGTGGCAGCCACTCGATGTGTCCCTTTCACATTGATGTTTCTCTCTCTCTTCCTCTTTCCCTTCCACTCTATCTGAACAACAACGAAAAATGAAAAACGAAGGAAATGAATTTGCCCCCATTCTCAAGAAGGGTACCATTTTTTTGGGAACATAAGTTGTATACATCAAATAATAAGGGAATATTGACTATATTGAATAGAGCTAAAATGTAAAATACAGCAATTCTCTAAGGCCTGATGAAATTGTAAGTCCTTGCTTTTGATAATCCAGTTTTCCTGTCTACTTGAAGTCATATCATGGCTTGAGTATGGTGCTCAGTCATTGGTTTACCAGGTGACTCTGGGCCAGTAACTTAATTGTCTGAACTTTAGTTTCTTCTGACTGTAGCTGCATCTAGGTAGATTTACCTCTGAGGTTCTTTCAGGCTCTCATGTTCTAAGAATGTGTGTGTACACACACATGCACACACACACAAACACACTCTTTGAGAGCAGAGAGTATAAACATGGACACAGAAAGTTTTTCAGTGCTAGACTATCTGGCTTTCATATTCTATTTCCAAATCTAAACATGAGGTATAGCACAAAACTCTTAAACAGATGAGCTACTCCAGTGAGTGAAAGGCTCTCGGGTAGGTCTGTGGACAGATACAGCCCTGGTGGGATGTCTTCTAACTACATTTGCAGCTGCAGGAACAGCAGGATCCAAATACTGTTGGTTGGAGGGTCTTTCCCTTGGCGTGTCTTGGGGCTCTGCTTTTGTTCTTTCCTGGTCAATAATTTTATAATTATTATATTTAATAAGCAGTACATATAGGTCATAAACACCTTAAAAGTATAAAAGCTCAAACCGTGTAAAGAAAGTCTCCTTCCTATTCTAGTCCTCCAGCCTCTAGTTCTCTCCCCAGAGGCAGTCACCATTGTGATTCTTTCCAAGCATATGCATATATATATATTCTTTAAACACACACATATAATATATATGCTATCTGCATTTTCCCACTAAATAATTATCTGAGAAGTTTTCCCATAGAACGTGAAGCTAACTTGAAGAGCTTTGCCCCTTCCCTCTTCTGCTTACCAAAGCCAAAGATGGGGACAATTTTAGCATCGATATGAACAGTAATCACAATGGATTGAAATATTTTAAATATGTTTAAATCCAAGAGTGCATAGTGATTTTTAAACAAAAGAAAATTTATTTTGGCCCAGCCTGTGTGGCTCAGTGATCCCATGCACCAAGAGGTCACGGGTTTGATTCCCAGTCGGCACATGCCCAGGTTGTGGGCTGATCCCCAGTTGGGGGCATGCAGGAGGTGGCCATTCGATGTTGTCTCTCAATGATGTTTCTATCTCTCTTTTCTCTCCCTTTCTCTCTCTCTAAAATCAATAAAGAAAAAAATATTTTAAAATGTTTTTTTGTTTTTTTTTGGAGACAGGAAGACATCGATTTATTGTTCCACTTATTTATGCATTCATTGGTTGATTCTTTTTTTTTTTTAAATCTTTATTGTTGGATGTAAAATGTATTACAGATGTTCCACATTTTTACCCCATTGACCCCCTCCTCCCCACTCCCGCCCCCCTCCCACCTTTTCCCACATTATTGTCTGTGTCCATTGGTTATGCATATAAGTTCTTTGGTTTATTTCTTCCCAGCCCCCAGCCCCTTTCCCTTTGAGGTTTGTCAGTCTAGCAATGAATTTGTACTTCTTAATCCCTTCACCTTTTTCACCCATTCCCCCAACCCCCCTCCCATCTGACAACCAACAAAATGTTCTCTATATCTATCAGAATGTTTCTGTTCTACCTGTTCATTTTGTTTGTAGATTCCATTGTTGATAGATATGTATTCATTGCCATTTTGTTTGTTCATATATTTTATCTTTTTCTTCAAAAAGACCCTTCATCATTTCATATAATAATGGTTTGGTGGTGATGAACTCCTTTAACTTTTTCTTGTCTGGGAAAGTCTTTATATGGCCATCGATTCTAAATGACAGCTTTGCAGGATAGAGTAATCTTGGTTGTAGGTTCTTGCTTTTCATCACTCTGAATATTTCTTGCCACTCCCTTCTGGCCTGCAAAGTTTCTTTTGAGAAATCAGCTGACAGCCTAATGGGAACTCCCTTGTAGGTAACTAGCTGCCTTTCTCTTGCTGCTTTTAAGATTCTCTCTTTGTCTTGAACCTTTTGCATTTTGATGATGATGTGTCTTGGTGTGGGCCTCTTGGGGTTCATCTTGTTTGGGACTCTCTGTGCTTCCTGGACTTGTATGTCTGTTTCCTTCACCAAGTTAGGAAAGTTTTCTGCCATTATTGTTTCAAACAGGTTTTCGATTTCTTGTTCTCTCTCTTCTCCTTCCGGCACCCCCAAGATGCGAATGTTGGCACGCTTGAAGTTGTCCCAGAGGCTCCTTACACTATCCTCATTTTTTTGGATTCTTTTTTTTGCTGTTCTGATTGGGCATTTTTTGCTTCCTTATATTCCAAATCGATGGTTTGCTCCTTGGATTTACGTACTCTATTATTGAAGCTGTGTAAATTATTTTTTATTTCAGTTAATGCCTCCTTCAATTCTAACTGTGTATCCATGATTTCTGACTGGTCTTTTTTTATGCTCTTGAGGCCCTCCCCAAATTCACTGAGGTTCTCACTAAGTTCATTGAGCATCCTTATAAGCAGTATTTTGAACTCAGTATCTGTTAGGTTACTTATCTCCATTTCACTTAGTTCTTTTATTGGGGTTTTGTTCTGTTCTTTCATTTGGGACCTGTTTCTTTCTCTCCTCATTTTGGCTCCCTCCCTGTGTTTGTTTCTGTGTATTACTTAATGAGAGGTATGGGGCTCGCTGAGACCAGATGCTGCTCGTTTGAAAGAATTTAGGAAAAACCTGAAGCAGGATCCAAGACAGGTCAATCCTATGGTTAAGCAAGTGGCAACAGCTTGGGTGGGCTTGAAAGTTGGGTGGGGCGGGACCTCAGGGAGTCAGCAGGGCGGGGCTACCAGTGTGAGCCAGGTTGCTGGAGTCCCAGATATGGTGACTGTCTGCTGTCCCCGGGAAGGGCCACCAAAGGAACAAAGGCCTCTGACAGCACGTTTGTCCCGGAGAAAGCCCCCTCTCCAGCCCTCGCTCCAGTGCCAAACAGCTCAGTTCTTCCCTGTATGTCTCTGGTGCCCCTCGAGCTGCCTCCCCTCCAAGCTTAGAGGGAGAGAGTCCGATAAGTGTGCGGGGACCCTTTAGGGAGCTGCCTGGGGCTCCGGCCGCCTCAGCCTCCCTGCTCAGTTCCCGCTGGTTTTTCCAGCCAGAAGTTATGGGGACTTCTCTTCCTGGCACTGGAGCCCTGAGCGGGGCATCTGGTGTGGGACGGGGACCCCTCAGTCCTCAGGAAGGACCTTCCCAGCTGAGGTGTCCTCCTGATTTTTATCCGCCACACGTGGGTGTGGGACAAGCCCGTAGAGGCGCCACGGCCCCTCCTACCAGTCTCGATGTGGCTGCTGCTTTAATTCCGAAGTTGTAGGACTTCCATTCAGCTTGATTTCAGGCGGTTTTGAATGATGGTTGTTCTGTAGTTTAGTTGTAACTTGGATGTGGTTGTGGGAGGAGGCGATACCGCGTTTACCTACGCCGTCATCTTGACTGGAAGTCCAATGTTTTTCTTTTTTAAAAAATTTATGTATTTAATTATTTTTCTAATATGTTTTTTATTAATTTTATTAGGGAGAGAGAAACATCAATGTGAGAGAGAAACATTAATCAGCTGCCTCCTGCATGCCCCACACCATGGATTGAACCCGCAACCCTAGCATGTGTCCTGACCGAGAATCGAATTTGGGACGTCTCAGTCCATGGGATGATGCTTAATTCACAGAGCCACACCGGCTGGCCATAAATTTATTTTTAAAATTTTATTTTTCAATTACAGTTTACAGTCAGTATTATTTTTTATTAGCTTCAGGTGTGTACCATACTGGTTAGACAATCACATACTTTCAGAGTGTTCCCCTCAATATTTTCAGTCAAAATGTCGTTCATTTTTGAAGGGTTTAAGAAAATCAACTCATTATTCTGAAAATTGGTCAATAAAAGGAAAGATTCAAGCATTTTTCCTGCCTTTTTTTTACAAATTGAACCTCAAGAATCGCCGAATAGTTGATAAGGCAAAGTTTTGTTTTATAGGCACGATAAAATTAGAGTATTACTGCTTTGCAATCTAACCAATTAATGCTTTAGGCCGTAATCATCATGGCTATTAACATTGCAACAGAGACAACCAGATATCATGTGCCTCCTGCGCACAAATATATATATTTTTTGACCCCATGGATTATTTGTTTTTATTTATTTTTTAATTTTATTTTTGTTACAGATGTTTCTCCTCTTTTACCCCATTGACACCCTCCTCCCCATCTCCCCGCCCTGTCCCCAGCTTTGTTGTCCATGTCCATTGGTTATGTGTACATGCATATAAGTTCTGTGGTTTATCTCATCCCTCCCCCCACCACCTCCTCTTCTGAGGATTATCAGTCTGTACCCTACTTCCACGTCTCTGGGTCTACCCTATTCCTCAGACTGTTATGTTCATTATATTCCACAAATATGTGACATCATGTGGTATTTGTCTTTTTCTGCTTGGCTTGTTTCGCTTAGGATAATACTTTCCAGGTGCCTCCATGTCGCCTCAAAGGATAAGAGATCTTTCTTTCTTACAGCTGCATAGTACTCCATTGTGTATATGTACCACAGCTTTGTTATCCATTCGTGTACTGAGGGACACTTGGGCTGTTTCCAGATCTTAGCTATTGTAAATAGTGCTGCTATGAACATGGGGGTACATATATTCTTTCTGATTGGTGTTTCAGGCCTCTTAGGGTATATCCCTAGAATTGGGATCACTGGGTCAAATGGAAGTTCAATTTTTAATTTTTTGAGGCAACACCATATTCTTTTCCATAGTGGCTGTACCAGTCTGCATTCCCACCAGCAGTGTCCTAGAGTCCCCTTTTCTCCACACCCTCGCCAACACTTGTTTGATGATTTGTTGATGGCAGCCATTCTGACAGGTGTGAGGTGATACCTCATTGTTTTAATTTGCATCTCTCTGATGATTAGTGATATTGAGCATTTCTTCATATGTCTCTTGGCCATTTGTATGTCCTGTTTGGAGAGGTGTCTGTTCAGCTCCTCTGCCCATTTTTTAATTGGAATATTTGTCTTCCTTTTGCTGAGTTGTATGAGTATTCTATATATTTTGGAAATTAACCCCTTATCTGATGTATCATTGGCAATGATGCTCTCCCATACAGTGGGTTGCCTTTCCATTTTGATGGTTGTTTCTTTGGCTGTACAGAAGCTTTCGAGTTTGATGTAGTCCCATGTGTTCATTTTCTCCTTTGTTTCTGTTGCCTTAGGTGATGTATCAGTAAAAATTCTGCTGCGAATGATGTCCGAAATTTTGTTGCCTACATTTTCTTCTAGAATTTTTATGGATTCACGGGTCACATTTAAGTCTTTTACCCATTTTGAGTTTATTCTTGTGTATGGTGTAAGTTGATGGTCTAGTTTCATTTTTTCTTTGGCATGTAGCTGTCCAATTTTCCCAACACTGTTTATTAAAGAGGCTGTATTTACTCCATTGTATGCTCTTGCCTCCTTTGTCAAATTTTAATTGAGCATCATGTCTTGGGTCCATTTCTGGGTTCTCTATTCTGTTCCACTGGTCTATATGCCTGTTCTTGTGCCAGTACCAGGCTGTTTTGAGTACAGCAGCTTTGTAGTATAACCTGATATCTGGTATTGTGATCCCACCTACTTTGTCCTTCTTTTTCAAGATTGCTGTGGCTATTTGGGGTTTTTTTTTTGTTCCATATGAACTTCTGAAGTATTTGTTCTAGGTCTGTGAAATATGTTGTTGGTATTTTGATGGGGATTGCATTGAATCTATAGATTGCTTTGGGTAATATAAACATTTTAGTGATGTTAATTCTTCCAATCCATGAACAACGTATGTGCTTCCACTTTTTTATGTCTTCCTCTATTTCTTTTTTCAACATCCTGTCGTTTTCTGCAAATAGGTCCTTTACTTCTTTGGTTAAGTTTATACCTAGGTATCTTAATTTTTTTGCCGCGATGGTAAATGGGATTGTTTTTTTAGTTTCTCTTTCGTGAGTTCATCGTTGGTGTATAAGAATGCCATCGATTTCTTGATGTTAATTTTGCATCCTTCTACTTTGCCAAATTCATTTATTAAGTCTAGTAGATTTTTGATGGAGTCTTTCGGGTTTTCTATGTATAATATCATGTCATCTGTAAATAATGACAGTTTCACTTCCTCCTTTCCAATTTGGATCTCTTTTATTTTTTCTTCATGTCTCATTCCTGTGGCTAAGACTTCCAGTACTATGTTAAATAAGAGTGGTGAAAGTGGGCATCCCTGTCTTGTTCCTGTTCTCAAAGGAAATGCTTTTAGTTTCTGCCCATTGAGTATGAGGTTGGCTGTAGGTTGTTCATATATGGCCTTTATTATGTCAAGATATGATCCCTCTATTCCCACATTGCTGAGCGTGTTTATCAGAAATGGATGCTGGATTTTGTCAAATGCTTTATCAGCATCTGTGGATATGATCATGTAGTTTTTATTCTTCATTTTATTTATGTGGTGTATCACATTTATTGATTTGCGAATATTGTACCAGCCTTGCATCCCTGGATGAATCCCACTTGGTCATGGTGAATAATTTTTTTGATGTATTGCTGGATTTGATTTGTGAGTATTTTGTTCAGAATTTTGGTGTCTATGTTCATCAGGGATATTAGCCTGTAGTTTTATTTCTTTGTAGTGTCTTTTTCTGGTTTTGGAATTAGATTTATGCTGGCCTCATAAAACGAGTTTAGAAGTCTTCCTTCTTCTTGAATTTTTTGAAATAGTTTGAGGAGAATGGGTGTTAGTTCTTTTTTGAATGTTTGGTAAAACAAAAGCCTGGGCTTTTGTTTGCTGGGAGAGTCTTGATTACCTCTTCAATTTCCTTAATTGTGACTTGTCTGTTCAAGTTTTCTGTCTCTTCCCAGTCCAGTTTTGGGAGACTATGTGTTTCTAGAAATTTGTCCATTTCACTTAGATTGTCGAATTTGTTGCCATGTCAGTGTTCCTAGTAGTTGTTAACGATTTTTTGTATTTCTGTGGTATCATTTGTTACTTCTCCCCTTTTATTTCTGATTTTGTGCATTTGGGTTCCCTCTCTTTGTTTCTTGGTGAGTCTAGCTAAGAGTCCATCAATCTTGTTTTTCTTTTTGAAAAACCAGCTCTTTGTTTCATTTATTCTTTGGATTGTTTTTTTGGTCTCTATGTCATTTATTTCTACTGTGATCTTTACTATTTATTTCCTTCTACTTGCTCTGTGGTTTTCTTTTTGTTTGCTTTCTAGTTCTTTCAGTTGTGAGGTCAGTCTATTAGAAATTTTTCTTGTTTCTTTAGGTAGGCCTGTAGTGCTATGAACTTCCCTCTCAGAACTGCCTTCACTGCATCCCATAGATTTTGTGTTGTTGTGTGTTCATTTTCATTGGTTTCCAGGATGTTATTAATTCCTTCCTTGATCTCCTTGGTAACCCTTTCATTGTTTAATAACATGCTATTTAGCCTCCATGTGTTCAAGTGTCTTTGCATGTTCTTGTTGCAGTTGATTTCTAGTTTCATGCCATTGTGATCTGAGATGATGCTTGATATGATTTCCATTGTCTTGAACTTGTAGAGATTTAGTTTGTGTCCTAACATGTTGGCTATCTTTGAGAATGTCCCATGTGCACTTGAGAAGAATGTGAATTCTGTAGTTTTGGGGTGTAATTCTCTGTAAATATCAATTTAATCCATTTGGTCTCGTGCATCATTTAGAGTCTCTATTTCCTTGCTAATTTTTGTCTAGAGGATCTAGCCAGTGATGTTAGCAGGGTGTTGAAGTCCTCTGCTATGATATTATTGCTGTCGATTTCTCCTTGGACGTTCTTCAGAAGATTTTTAATATATGTTGGTGCTCCTATATTGGGTGTATATATGTTTTTCAAGGTTATATCTTCCTGTTGGATAGATCCTTTCAATATTATGTAGTGGCCGTCTTTGTCTCTAGTTTTGGCCTTCATTTTGAAATCTATTTTATCAGATATGAGTATTGCTACCCCAGCTTTTTTTTCCTTTTTGTTTTCTTGGAAGATTTTTTTCCATCCCTTCACTTTCAACCTATGTGAGTCTTTTGTGTGAGATGGGTCTCTTGTAAACAACATATAGATGAGTCATCCTTTCTTATCCAATCAGCTACTCTGTGTCTTTTTATCGGAGCATTCAAACCATTCACATTTCAGGTGCTTATTGATATGTACTTATTTATTGCCATTTTTGTTTAGTTTGGTTATATTTTTCTTCCTATTTCTTCTAGTAATTACAGCAGTCCTTTTAACATTTCTTGCAGTGCTGGTTTGGTGCTAATGTATTCCCTTAGCCTTTTTTGGTCTGGAAAGCTCTTTATTTGACCTTCTATTTTGAATGATAGCCTTGCTGGTTAAAGTTGTCTTGGATGCAGATCCTTGTTTTTCATGACCTTGATTACTTCATGCCATTCCCTTCTGGCCTTTTGTTGAGAAGTAAGCTGATAGCCTGATGGGGGTTCCTTTGTAGGTAACCTGTTGTTTATCTCTTGCTGCTTTTTGGATTCTCTCTTTGTCTTTAATTTTTGGCATTTTAATTACTATGTGTCTTGGTGTGGGCCTGTTTGGGTTCTTCTCACTTGGGGCTGTCTGTGCTTCTTGAACTTGAATGCCTTCTTCCTTCACCAAATTTGGGAAGTTTTCTGTCACTATTTCTTTGAATATATTCTCTAACCCTTGCCCATTTTCTTCCTCTTTGGGGACTGCTATGATGCAAATGTTATTACATTTCCAGTTGTCCCACAGTTCTCTTAAGCTGTCTTCCTGTTTTTTAATTGTTTTTTCCTTTTGGTTTTCTGATTGGTTGATTTTTTTTTCTACCCTATCTTCTCATTCACTGATCTGGTTCTCATCTTCCTCTGCTCTGCTGTTTAGACCTTCCAATGTGTTCTTTATTTCTGATATATCTTTGGTCTTTTCTTCTTTGTGGTTTTTAATTTCCAGTTGGTTGATTTTCAACATTTCTATGTCTTTACTCATGGTGTTGATCTTCCTCAAGATCATGGCTCTGAATTCTAGCTCTGTGAACTTGCTTAACTCTTCCACATTTATCTCATCTTCAGTGAAGGTCTCTTGTTCTTTCATTTGGCTTTTGTTTCTTTGTTTCACTATTTTGGCTATCACAGTGGGCTTTGGAGCCTGCCAAATTTTCCCTGTGGGTGTTGGTGTTCTGCTGTTTGTGGCTCCTCTCCTGGGTTTGGATGAGTGAGGAAGGACTCACGTTAAACACCACTGTCAAGTTTTACTTTCCTGGTTAGAGTTGCTAGCCCAGGAATGGTTCATTTATCCTCTAGCTTTTTGCCTGGAGGCTATCAGTAGTGGTTACTTGAAGAGTTTTGGGTTTTTAGTTGATTGAAAAACTCCCTCAGGTGCTCAGCGTAAGGGGATTTCCTGAGAGGGGGCAAATGCTGGTTGTTAATGAACCTCAATTTGCATTTCAATGGCCCACCTGGGTGGGGTCGAATCTTCGAGGGAGGGGCCGCCACCTCTTCCCAGAGCCCTGGGAAGCAATAAGATGGCCACCGTCTGTGGCTGCAACTCAGCAAAAGCTCTGAGCGCCCTGCCAGTCTCAAGTTTCCCCACACAGTTCCATTCTGTCCACCCTCCCTCTGCTGGAGCCCAAGGTGGCTGTTTTAGCGTCTGTGCCCCCAGCTGTGGGCTGTGGAGATGCCTGGGAGTTTAACCCGAGAGTGCTGCTCACAGCTAAGGCCGCTGCTGTCTGTGGGCTCCCAGCCCCCTCTTGCGCCTCCACAATCATACCAGGATCAAGTCAGTGTCTGTCCCTGGTTATATGATCCTCGCAAGCTGTTTTTCTGTTGCTTTTTCCTAACGATTTGTCTTTATTTTAGTTTTAATTCTAGTTTGGTCTTGGGAGACTGTCTGTGTAGCTTTCATTCACTCCACCGCCATTTTGGAATTTTCGGATTATTTGTTTTCAAAAAATGAAAAATAATTTCTTTCATTTGGTTCTTGAAACAAACTGAAATCTTAAAGACTAGTACTATGCTTAGTTTACACGTGAGAATGCTAAGGCTCAGAAAGATTAAGTGCCTTGCTTTAGGTCACACAGCTAATTTGTACACAAATATTTAACCTATACAGAAGTAAAGAATATTAGAAGGAACTCTCACCCAGCTTCAGCTATTATTAATTTGTGGCAATTTTAAATTTATCTACCACCCCTCCCCCACCTCTCTATCGCACCCACCCTCACTGCCCCCTACCTTTTTTTTTTAATCCTCATCCGAGGATATTTTTACATTGATTTTTACTTTTTTATTTTTTATTGTTAAAAGTATTACAGATATCCCACTCCCCTTTTTCCCCACTGCTCCCTTCCTCCCCAGTCCCACCCACCTCCCACTTTCCCCCCAGAATGTCTGTGTCCACTGTTGTTTTCCATTGATTTTTAGATAGTGTGGGAAGGAGGGAAGGAGGGGAGAGACAGAGAGAGAAACATTGATATGAGACAGAGACATCAGTTGGTTGCCTCCTGCATGACCCCGACCAGGGCCTGGGGATCGAACTTGCAGCTGAGGTACATGCCCTTGACCAGGAATCGAACCCATGACTCTTCAATCTGAGGGCCAATGCTCTAACTGCTGAGTCAGACCAGCCAGGACTACCCCCTACCTTTTAATTATTTCATTAAAATTTTTGCTATTACCCAACTGTGCCTCATAGAAACTCTGGCAGTTTGTACCAGCAGCATGTGAAAATGCGTTTTCTTGTACTCGAATCAGTGTGTGGTTAAATATTTTATTCTTGTGAATCAGGTTGAAAATGGTATTTCATTTCGGTCTTGAATGGCATTTCTTGTTTCATAATTGAGGTTCACCATCTTTTCAGATGTTTAAGGGTAATCTGTATTTCCTTAACTGTGAAGTGTCACTGCATATTTTTGGTCTTTTTCTTCCTGATTTGTAGAGATTCTTTTCATATCAAATAAATTAGCCATTGGTCTGTAATATGAGTTGATAATAATTTTTCCCAGTTATTTTTCTTTTGATTTTAAATTTGCTTATGGTGGTATTTTGTTTGTTTTTCCCATTTAGATTTTTAAAACATTTTAATCATCAGTCTTTTATGACTTCTAGATTTTGTGTAATACTTCAAAAATCCTTTTCACTTTGAGATTATAAAAATATTCTTCTGGTTCTGGCCGGTTTGGCTCAGTGGTTGGAGCATTGGCCTGTGGTCCAGAGAGACCCGGGTTCTGTTCCCGCTAGGGGCATGTACCTCAGTTGCAGTTTATCCCCGGCCCTGGTTGGGTCGTGTGGGTGGCAGCCACTCAATGTGTCCCTTTCACGTCGATGTTCTCTATCTCTCTCTCTATCCCTCCCACTCTATCTGAACAAAAAATGGAAAAAATGTCCGTGGGTGAGGAGATATATATATACACATATATACATATATATATACATATATATATACATATATATATGTATATATATATTCTTCTGTGTTTTTTTTTTTTTTAGTTCCTCTATAGTTTCTTCTTCTTCTTTTTTTTTTTTTAATGTCAAAATCTCTGATCCATCTGGACTTTATTTTGATGTAAGTAGTGAGATTCAGTACCAGCTGTCGCAGCACTGTTTATTGAACAACCTGTCTTTTCTGCAGTAATTTAATGTGCCACTTTTGTCATATACTAAATTCCAGTGTGTATTTAATTCTGTTTCTGAACTTATTTATTTAATTGGCATCTGCCTATTCATATATCAGTGCCATTGTTTTAGGTATTGTAGCTTTATAATATGTGTTAATACTTTAGAGAACTAAGCCCCTACCCCCCGTTACACATGTAGGCAAGACTTCATCTTTAGAATTTTTATGGCTGTTCTATAGTTTTTCTTATGACTTTTAGAATGAATTTATTTAGTTTTCAAAAACGTCACAATGGTTTTTTGATTGGAATTGAGTAAAATTTTTGGATTTGCATGAAGAGAATTGCCATCTGTTGTGTTTTACTGACTCAGCTGAGATAGAATAGAAATATAAATTCTTGCATTTATGTTGGGGAAACATCAATTGCACAAGATGTAGTTATTTATTAAATATCTAATTCAGTCTGTGTGCCAGACCGTGTATCATTTCCTAGGAGGAAAGCAAATAAATTAATCGTAGGTAGTCCCTAGGCTGTTATCCATTGAGCTCAAGCCTGGCATCACATCACGTAAAGAAACTTTAGCTTCCGCTGGCCTCAGTCTCCTGTTAGCCAGCAGGGCCAAGTGCTTGTTTCAGTATTATTACCATCTGGAGTGGCATTAGAGGATGTACAGAGAGGGTGACTAGAATGTAATGAGTGAGTGGTTCAGGCTCTAGAAGCAGACAGCAGGGGTGCCCATTGACCTTGGCAGGTTATTTAATCTCTTAGGACCTCAGTTTCTTAACTATGAAGTGAGGGGGTGCTAATTGTACATAACTCATGGGGTTGTGTGTGAAGCTTAAGTGAGAGGATTTAAAATGCTTTTGTACTTTGCCTAGTACATACTGGTGTCCTATAAATGTTAACTAATATCACTTATACTGGAAATCTGAATCCGCTGGTCTGTCTGATGGTATCAGATTTATTATGTGCAGTTCCTGATATCATTACAGTCGGCCCTCGTTTATTGCAGTTAATCAGTTCCAGACTCTACCGGGGTAAATGAATTTCCGCAAAGTAGGATTTTTTGTTTGTTTGTTTGTTTTCCTCACCCGAGGACATTTTTCCATTTTTTGCACAGACAGAGTGGGAGGGAGAGAGAGGAAGAGAGAGAGAGGGAAACATCGATGTGAAAGGGACACATCGAGTGGCTGCGACCCACACGACCAACCAGGGCCGGGGACAAACTGCAACCAAGGTACATGCCCCTAGCGGGAACCGAACCCGGGTCTCTCCGGACCGCAGGCGGACGCTCTAACCGCTGAGCCAAATCGGCCAGGGCGGATTTTTTTTTTAATTCTCACCCAAAGACATTTTTCCATTTTTGTTCAGATAGAGTGGGAGGGGGAGCGAGGAAGAGAGAGAGAGAAACACTGATGTGAAAGGGACACATTGACTGGTTGCCACCCATACGACCCAACCAGGGCCAGAGACAAACTGCAACCAAGGTACATGCCCTTAGCAGGAATCGAACCTGGGTCTCTGGACTGCAGGCCAATGCTCTAACCGCTGAGCCAAACCGGCCAGGGCTAGGATTTTTTTATACAGTTGTCCCTGGCTACTTCGCACTTTGAGGGTCGCGGCGGCTTCACTCTATCGAGGTTTTAGTGAAGCCGTGACCGACCGTCAAAGCGCTAAGTGGTGAGGGACGACTGTATTCAGGAGCCGGCAGTAGAAAAAGATCTCTACAGGAGGGCAGCCAGGTGGTAAGAGGGTAGCCTAGAAACATTAAAGAAATAGTAGGCCTTTTTACTGGAAAAGGCAAGGTGAATGAGAAACAGCATGTCCAGATACTTATTTTGTATTGCCTGGGGGTGGGGTGGGGTGGGGTGGGGTGAGGGACAGGATCAGCTTGTGAAATTTAGCTTAATAACAACAAAAAAAAGTTCTGGCCCTGGTCAGTTTTGCTCAGTGGTTGGAGCATCGGCCTGCGGTCCAGAGAGTCCCGGGTTCGGTTCCCGCTAAGGGCACGTATCTCGGTTGCCGTTTGTCCCCGGCCCTGGTTGGGGTAGTGCGGGAGGCAGCCACTCAATGTATCCCTTTAACATCGATGTTTCTTTCTCTCTCTTCCTCTCTCCCCCTCCCACTCTACCTAAACAAAAATGGAAAAATGTCCTCGGGTGAGGATTAAAAAAAAAAAAAATTCTGGAAGGTATGTCTGTTCAGCAGTGGAAATACTCTGCAGTGAGCTGTCTGTCAGAAGAAGTGTTCAGGGAGAATTTGGGTAGGCATTTGTTAAACTGCAGAAAGAATTTCTGAATTATGAAAATGAGGCTAAATGGCAAACAACTAAGGTGTTTTCCTACAAAATTCTAGTATAAATGTACATAGATACAATCTCATATGTAAAAAATTCTCTGCATATGGCATATTCATTTTGTCTTTTTTTTTAATGAGAGTACTGTGGGATCCTTGTGAACATGCGTGACCATCAAAGAAATGAAGGTATGGAGAAATAAGGAGACTCGAGGACAGCTTATTTCATGCTGTCTGTCTCTTGTTACCTTGGAGACAAGTCTCCTATCTTCGGAGCCCCATCCTTTTCATTCTAGAGTATTAATTTTTGCTCCCTACTTTGAGCGTGAGTGTTTAAAAGAATAAGCACATTATTAGAAGTTTTCTGCCTCTTGGTGTGTGTGGAACTGTTTGAAGGAAGGTGCTATTTGGCTCCTAGCAGACAAATGCGAAATTTAAACAAAAGTATATGACCCTATAAAGTCGGCCTTGCTCCATTTAGCACCAATACACTTCCCTGTTATCCTTATTTTTCCTGCTGCTTTTTCATTTCAGTAAGTGTAACCACGGTATGTTAGAAAAATTTAATAAAAGGGGGACATCTGTAATACTTTCAACAATATAAATAAATAAATAAATAAATAAATAAATAAATAAATAAATAAAATGAAAAATTTAATAAACTTATATAAGGGGAAATATTTAATAACCTATTTATTTCAGATCCATCTCCTGATTTTCTTCTGGCAGGCATTATTGACGTGACTTAATTTCCAGAATTATGTTCTGTAAAACTTTTTTTGCTGTCATGGATAAGTGCCTGGTCACACAGGGTTTTGTGTTATCACATTGGGGGGAAACCTAGTAAATGTGAACATGAGTCTTAGTTGATCTCTAAAATACGATTTCTTTGTTTTTTAGTGAATGAAGAACCTGCTGGAGCCACTGATCCTGAAGAACCTTCTGTTGGTGTAACATCCCCACCTGCCGCAGCATCAAGTGTTACCCTGAACCCTACTGCATTGTCTCTCCCCGTCCCAACCACGTCAGCAGAGGGAGAGGAGCCCAGCACCTCGGGCACACAGCAGCTCCCGGCCGCTGCTCAGGTCCCCGATGCTCTGCCTGCTGGGTGAGTAGCCTTCTGTCCCACCTCAGCGCTCTCCACCCCTCCAAAGACTGAGGCCCCTTCACCAGGGCAGAAACATCATGGTTATTTATTACCTGATGGCTAGGAGTTTCTGGGAGGCTGCTGTGCTTAGGACCGAGAGAGTTGTGGGAGAACTGCTCATTCTACATTACTCTTAAAGAGAATCTAAATCATCTGGGGCAGAATCAATGCTACCTTATACTATGACTAGAAATGAACAACTTGACCCCAAGAGTGTGGCTTTTTAGAACAAGAAGCTTATTTTGCCTTCCCAAATCACTGGAGGGTGTTTGCCTAGATCCTGCCTACAAAACAGCTTTTCTCTCTTGAATTCTATTTTAACAGCCTTTGGAGGACTTTAGCCTCTGAATATTACTGTATGCTATTCCTGTAACTGGTGCTGATATTAACATGGGCTACTAGTTTCCTTGCCATCCTTTAGTTCAGAAATAAATCTGATGGTGAAGACTTTGGATGCTAAGAAGGTGGCCCTAATTAGCCAAAAGGAAGTTCAATTTTGGCTACATAGTGTGTGGAGATTAAAAGCATGGATCCAGGAATCAAATAGATCTGCCTTTGAATCCCTACTTGACCCTATTTGACCTTGCCCAAGTGTCCTGGTAAGGTGGAGAAAATAATCATGCCTCTCTCCCCCGGAAGTTAAGAGACTCCAATAAGACAGCATATGTGAAGCAGTCACCTGGTGAGTGATATTTTTGAAGTGGTTGTGAAAGAATTATCAAGGTAGGGAATGGTTCTGAACTAGAAAATGAAGCCTTCTCTCAGGGCTACCAGACATAGCAGGGTAAGCCTCACTGTGGTCCCGCTCTCCATCCCAGTTATCAGCTTGGTACTGAGGAAACCAATGTCCATGTTGCCACAGTCACCTCGGTCTTCTAGTCGTGGTAGTGGTGTGTGGGCGGGTCCTCTGAGCCCTGTAACTCACAGGGAAGGTGGTCTCTTCCTTTGTGTATAATATGCCGTGTTGTTTTTAAGCTACTTTAGAAAACCCAATTGTTAAAACAAAAATTCTAAAATCTGCAGGCACGTGTGACTTTTTACCACATACATACTGCATGCTTACCATTTGGCACCCTGCCTAACTCATATTTCTTAATAAAGTGTGATGAACAAATGAAAAGTATTGCAAATAGTTCTTAATTCCTCAAGCCTGTAGTAAATTGGGGGTATTGAGAGGTGACTCTGAGAAGTTTTTGGTGAAGTTTTTGATTTTGTGAAAAGATTAATAACCAATTGCTGTGTCCAATTCCTGCCTTCTAAAATTTCTTTCTCTTTGTATGTGGTAAGGACTACTCGAAAGACCTTTGTTTGGTTTATAATTTCAAATCTGTATATAATTTGGGGGGAACAGAGCAGAATCATTTTGGCAGAAAGGAGAGAAAATGGTGCTGCCTGTGTCCCCTGTGAGCTGTTTGTTTTTTTTCTGCTGAGCAAATGCCTGGAAGGCCGGCTTCACTCCTGTGTCAGTCACAGGCAATTAGGGCTAATGGCTCAACGTGTCTTTATTTAGGGCGTGTGTGAGGGTTACTGTTCTCTGGGATTGGGCTTTTCCTGTTTCCAGGCAGCTGGAAAACTCCAGGCTCTGAAAACGCTCTTTATTCTAAGTTTGGCGGATGGAGTGGCCCAGGGAAGCGGTTCCCCTCCCTCACCCCGCCAGAGGCTGCAGCACTTTACTGAGGTAGAGTTTGGACAGCATCTTTTCCTTAGAGTGTTTAGAACATGACAAGGCCTGTGTGTCACTCTGGGGAGCGTGCTGCCTACCTTCACACATGTGCAGGCCCAGAAAAGGGTATTGGGACCCCGTCTTCCATCCTGAGGTGTCCTTCCCTACGACATCAGGGAGGCCTGGAGACCCTGAGCTGCCTCACTGGAGACCAGCACTGAGCATGGCAGGCTTTCAGTTCTTTGCTCTGTGGAAGCCAGAGAGGGCACATGTCCCTTATGATTCGGAGACCTCCCGTCCCCACCAGCTCATTTACAAGTTTAGGAGATCCAGATGAGATGAGTTATTCCTTTATTCCTGGTAGCATGGCTTCAGGAGTCAGGGGCCAGTTTTAACCTTTATAGATAAAACTTGGTGCCTGACATGCCACCACTTAGAATGCTGCATTGGCTTCCTATTGTCTTAAGGCGGCAATTTTCAACTGTGTGCCACAAGAAAGTTTTTGTTGTTGTTGTTCATAGTTTTATTATTTATTCATTTTTAATTGATTTTAGAGAGCGAGGAAGGAGAAACATTGATATGTTGTTCCCCTTATTTATGCATTCATTAAAAAATGACAGCAGCCAACACAATAATAACCATCCTGTGTGAGTGAATCAAAATTACACCATTTGTTTTTGTCAGATTGGCAAAAATATTTTTTCGTGTGCTGCAGAATTTAATTAGTTTATGTGTGCCATGAGATGAAAAGGTTGAAAATTGCTGTCTTAAGAGATACATTTTCAAATCCTTAACCTGTTAACCGAGCGGGACGTATAAATACGTCAAACGTTGCATACATTGAGATACAAGACTTGCTAATTACGTCCCGCTCGGTTAACAGGTTAATATGCCTAAAAAGCCCTGCATGATAGGACCCCACCAACCACTAAAGCCTTCCACGGAAGACACTCTGCTTTGCTCTCCAAGCTCCAGCCATAACTTATTTCGGTTTGACGAATGTACCACTCTTTCTCTGTATTTGGGACCATCAGCCATGTTGATTGCTGTTTCTGTTTTTGTTTTTTTTTTATCCTCACCGGAGGACATTTTTCGATATTTTGTTCAGATAGAGTGAGAGGGAGAGAGAGAGAGAGAAACATCGACGTGAAAGTGACACATTGAGTGGTTGCCACCCACACGACCCAACCAGGGCTGGGGACAAACTGCAACCAAGGTACGTGCCCTTAGCGGGAACCGAACCCGGGTCTCTCCGGACCGCAGGCCGACGCTCTAACCGCTGAGCCAAACCGGCCAGGGCTGATTGCTGTTTCTGAAATCTTTTTCACTACTTTGTCCATTAATTTCTATCTATTTTCAGGTCTCAGCACCATTTTCAGAGCCAGCACTTCCTCTGAGAATTCTTCCTTGCTCCCTTGTAGACAAGCTCAAACTTCTCTGACTACTGTAACTCTGCTCACATGTGTAATTGCTTGTTTCACGTCTCTCTGCCCTGCTGGCTGTAAATGCCAAGATGGCTGGGAGCCTGGCACAAAGTAGGCCCCCAAGATACATTTGTAATAAATTTATTTATTTATTTATTATTTTTTATCCTCACCCAAGGACATTTTTCCATATTTTGTTCAGATAAAGTGGGAGGGAGAGAGAGAGAAACATCGACCTGAAAGGGACACATCAAGTGGTTGCCACCTGCACGACCCAACCAGGGCCGGGGACAAACTGCGACCAAGGTACGTGCCCTTAGCGGAAACCGAACCCGGGTCTCTCTGGACCGTAGGCCGACGCTCTAACCGCTGAGCCAAACCGGGCAGGGCTGTAATAAATAAATTTAAATGCCATCCTTTTTTCCTTCAGTTGAAAGAGTGTTTTCTTCTTTCATACCTCAAATAAAGAGCAACTTTGATACCTCAAATAAAGAGCAATTTTCCTCCCAAGAGCAAGAGCTTAAGGCATCATTCACTGTGTTGACTAGCTTTGGGTTTAAGTATGAGTCTTTCACAGGGTCAGAATGTCCTTCCCTGCTCACTAGAGGTCCTCATGCACTGGGAGATACTGTGGAGCATGTCTCCTCTTTGCTAAAGCATCACTGAAGCACGCTGAGTGCTTTTTCAAGGCATCCAGCTGGCTTGGTCTCTTTCCTACTTTATCTTCTAAACTTCTTCAGTCTCCTTCACTGAGAGATTGAGGTTCACTTGGGGATCCCAAGGGCTTATTTTTCCAGTTGCTGTGTTGCCTTTCTGAAACTTGCAGCAGATGATACTGCCCATAAAGAGGTTACACATGTCTGTATGTTGTTGTTGTTTTTTTAAATCCTCACCCAAGGACATTTTTCCATTTTTTGTTCAGATAGAGTGGGAGGGAGAGAGAGAAAGAGAGAGAGAGAGAAACATCGACGTGAAAGGGACACATCGAGTGGCTGCCACCCGCATGACCAACCAGGGCCAGGGACAAACTGCAACCAAGGTACATGCCCTTAGTGGGAACCGGATCTGGGTCTCTGGACCGCAGGCCGATGCTCTAACCGCTGAGCCAAACTGGCCAGGGCTGTATGTTATTTTTTAATCCTCACCCGAGGACATGTTTTTATTGATTTTAGAGAGAGGAAGGGGAATAGAAAGAGAGAGCAAGAGAAACATCAAATGTTTGCCTCCTGTGCGCACCTTGACTAGGTTTCAAAACTGCAACCTAGGTATATGCCCTGATCCAGAATCGAATCTGCAGTCTTTTGGTGCACAGAATGACACTCTAACCAATTGAGGCACTTGGCCAGTGCCATGTCTTCATGTTTTAAGGACTGAAGACTACCGAAAGCTGGGTGATGTAAGTCTAAATAGAACACCCCTAATCCCTTTTCTCCCTGTCTCCAAACCCTCCTGCTTTCTCTACTTATAAATTCAATTAGTGTGAATCAAGCCAACTGGAAGGGTGTCTTCGTTTTCGGCTTGCAAATGTCCGTTAATGGAGCAGTGCCAGGGAGGCTCAGGAGACATGGTGAGATAGTGGTCCAGGCGGCGGGCAGTGGGGAGTGAGACCACTTTGATCAGCTGGCCCTGCATCTGTTTTTTATCAGCACTGAGCCCACTTTGGGGATTGGATACTCATTAACAGACCCTGTGTACATGGCTTAGATAAACTCCAAACGTGTCCCAGGCTTTGCAGCTCACTCATTGCCTCGCACACAGAGGCACATTATTTCACCCTGGCAGCCTGCGCTCTGCTGTGGTTTCTTATATAAGGGAGACCGTTGTGTTTGGACTGCCGACTTACCTCAGCACTGCCATTTCACACCATCCCTTTCTCCCACAGTCATTGGCTGCCCTGTCCGTTTCCTGCCTCAGAGGAGGGGTGTTTTCTAGATTTGTTTGATGAACCCTCTCCCCAGCTGCCATGCCCAGTGATGGAGATCCAGAGGCCCTTTCTCCTGGTGGTCCTTGAGACACTATCAAGGATGACAACCTTGTAAGAGTTCTCTGATGTTTTGTTTGTAGAGACCCTTAAGAGACGTTGGTATTAGGAGCTTTTCTGCTAAGTTAGAAACCAGCCACTGCCATTGATTTTCATTCCAAACTCAATTTTGGCACCAGTCAAAGATTTTTACCCAAGGAGTTTTAAACAGTTCTTCTCAAACTATCTATGAAGAACCAGTCCTTTTTCTTTTTTCCTGTTTTTTGTTTGTGTTATTTTTTTCAATATGTTACAATTCTTACATTTATTTTCTATTCAGTGTGACAAATCTACTGATCATATATTTCAATGTGGCAATATCGGATTGGTACAAAAGTCTCTAAATGCTTAGAAACTTCTATAGTTTTCTGGTGACTGAACAGTAACAATTTGGACCACGGACCATACTTTGAATTAGCACTGTTTAAAAGGATTATACTGAGCCCAGCTGGTGTGGCTCAGTGGTTGCATGTCAACCCATGGACCAAGAGGTCGCTGGTTTGATTCCTGATCAGGGCACATGCCCAGGTTGCAGGCTCAATCCCCAGTGGCGGGTGTGCAGGAGGCAGCCGATCGATGTTTCTATCTCTTCTCTCTCCCCTTTCCTATCTCTCTAAAAAATCAATTAAAAACAAATAGAAAAAGAATTATACTGGAAGAATTTGTGCCTTTTTACTGAATATGGTTTAGTTTTTTGCTTATATGCTTATATAATACCCATTAGTACCTGTTTTTGACTTCCTCGTCATCATCTCAGAGCAAAAGCCTTATTTCCAAAGATTCTACTATTGTTGGGGCTGGCCCATGAGATATTCTCATCCTACTACATGTATGTATTCATGTGTACTAATGATCATGTGTCCATCTTTGTTTGTATCCCTAGCACCTAGCATAGTGCCTGGCTTCTAGGGAGATGGAATGAGAGTGTTCGTTGAATGACATGATTTCATTCTCAGTAGCCCTTAAAATATTTTTTTGCGGGGGCAGGGTGACTACAAGAAGAAAGAATAAGGAGACCAGCCTGCTCAGTGTGTCTCAGTGGTTGAGTATTGACCCCTTTACCAAGAGGTCGCTGGTTCGATTCCTGGTCAGCGCACATGTTCAGGTTGTGGGCCAAATCCCCAGTGAGGGGACATGTGGGAGGCGGCCAATCGCTGTTCTCTCTCATCGATGTTTCTCTCTCTCTCTCCCTATCCCTTCCTCTCTCTCTAAAATCAATAAAAAAAACAAATTTTTTTTTAAAGAATAAGGAGAACAACAATAAGCAAACACCCAGATTTAACCTTTGGTGCTTTTCATGCACCTCATGTATATTTTTTCCTGGTCATTAATAATAGCGAACATGTTAAGCGTTGCCGATGTGTTGGGGAATGCTAAATTTCGTATGTGGGTTATTTCATGCAGTCATCACAATGCTCTGAGTGGTAGCCACTTTTATCCTCATTTTGAAAATAAAGAAACCTTAAGCCATTTGCCCAAGATCATACACACACACACGTTTATACACATCTACCATAATTTGATAATCTTACAATATGGACTCTTAAATTTTATTTATTCATTGTAAAATATCTTAAGCATGCAGGTAAGAATGGATGCCCCTTTAAATTGAATGAAAAATAGTTCGTTTATGTAATTTTAAAATAATTTTGATTATCTTATGCATGCTATTTTTTTATTTGCCTTTTCACCCAATATATCATAAACATCTGAACATGTCAATATTGTTTATACTGTTATTTTAAATGACTGAATGCCCATTATAGAAATAACTTAATTTATTTTACTAGTCCTCCATTTTGGGGCGTTTAGGTTGTTTCAGCTTTTCTGTAACATTCTGCAACATACTGTGACAGATAACTAAATCTTTGACATACAGCTAAATCTTTGACACATAGTTATTTCCTTAGGGTGTGTCCCAGAAGCAGAGTTGCTGAGTTAAAGGGTATTCAAGTAGGAAAAGGTTTTTGACCATACTTGTCAAATTGTCCTTTGGAAACAGTATATCTGTTTTTGCTTCCACCAACTATTTTATTTTAAAAGAGTGACTATTTTCTTACATTATAAGAATCTATCTGCAAAATCTTGTATGTGCAAAATGTTAAAGAAATTTTTTTTACTTTTTTATTGAATTAATTGGGGTGACATTGGTTAATAAAATGATATGGGTACAATTCTATAATGCATCATCTGTATATTGTATCATGTGTTCACCACCCCAAGTCAAGTCTCTTCCCATCACCATTTATCTCCTCTATGCCCTCCTCTACTTCCCCCACCCCTGTAATCATACTGTTGTCTGTGTCTATGAGTTTTTTATTTTCTTCTTAATCCCTTCACCTTTTTCACTGAGTCCCTATAGCCCCCTCTCCTCTGACAGTCGGTCTGTTCTCTATCTATGAGTCAATTTCTATTTTATTTGTTAATTTTGTTCATTAGATTCCACATATAAATGAAATCATATGGTACTTGCCTTTCTCTGACTGACTGATTTCACTTAGCATCATTCTCTCCAGGTCCATCCATGCTGTCGTAAAGGGTAAGATTTTCTTCTTTTTATTTTTTACGGTCAAGTAGCATTCCATCATGTAAATGTACCACAGCTTTTTTTATCCACTCATTTACTCACGGGCACTTGGGCTGCTTCCAAATCTTGGCTATTGTAAATAACGCTGCCATGAACATAGGGGCGCATATATTCTTTTGAATTAGTGTTTCGGGTTTCTTAGGGTATATTCCCAGAAGTAGAATCTCTGAATCATAAAAAAAATTTTTTATACATACTATCTCTAGGAATTGTCGTGCCTCTATGTGAAAGCATATCTTTTAATGTTGCCAGCTTCCATTGAAGAACTTTGGAGATTTTCCAAGGTAAAGAAAAGAGGAAGATTGAAAAAGGAGGAGAAGGAAAACAGAATTAATCAGAAGCCTCAGAAGCCTGTGCCATCTGTGCTTAAAGGGCATAAAGTGCTGATTGTTGATGGTTTAAAAAAGGGGTTAATGTGCTAAAATTTAAAGGAAAGCTCAGTATTTCAAGAAAGGTTCTTGGTGGAAGGACCGAGCTTAACACATTTCCTACCCAGCTTTCAAAGGACCTGCTGAAGCAATGAAAACAGTGAGCAGGAAATGTGTTCCATTGCACACAGATTTCTAACTCATAAAACAGTATGAAATGTCCCTACAGAGGAAATAAATCTTATGGTTCACCCAGGAAGTGGCCAGGGCTTGAGGAATAGGATTTGGTTCAGACATTTATTATAGGGCCATAAAGTAAGAAAATAGGAATTCCATTTAGTTTTTGCCTGTGGGGAATTGAACTTCACATAGACGGCTTTAAGAATACTTGGAACCCTGGCCAGTTTGGCTCAGCGGTTAGAGTGTCGGCCTGTGGTCCAGAGAGACCTGGGTTCGGTTCCCACTAAGGGCATGTACCTTGGTTGCAGTTTGTCCCTGGCCCTGGTTGGTTGTGCAGGTGGTTCATCGTGCGGGTGGCAGCTACTTGATATGTCCCTTTTATGTCGATGTTCCTCTTTCATGTCGATGTTTCTCTCTCTCTCTCTCTCTCTCTCTCTCTCTCTCTCTCATCCTCTCTCTCCCTCCCACTCTATCTGAACAAAAAATGGAAAAATGTCCTCGGGTGAGGATAAAAAAAAAAATACTTGAATATTTTCAGTGCGTTTTTCTGAAGTTTAGTTTTGTGCAAGACATTTGGTGGTGGGAGGGGCGGGTGTTACATAGGGGTTTTGGGGCATGACTTTGTTTTCCAATGGAGAGAATATTTTTTGAAAGAGGGTCGGGTTTACTAATGCCCAGTGAGCAACTTAATAAATAATGTAAATTAATAATCCTCTTATGAAGATAGAATTTTTGATATGTAAATTTGTAAGGGCCTTTTAAAGAAAACATCTCTAATACTGACCTGTACCCCTCACCCAGCTTTAATCTGTTCTTAACTTGGTGAAACTAATTCTGTCCAAATGGGAATCTGATCAAGAAGTATGTTGATCAGGGTCATTGAATGCAAACTGTAATGACAAGTCATTGAGAATTAATTTCTTGAATGCCTTTTAGGAAACCTTCCACAGGAAAATGTGGTTCAGGTCACCAGATAGTTTCCTTTCAGGAAAACGGCAGAGAAATGATTGCATGTCATCCCAATGAGGCGATTGAAATGTTTAGCCTTTATCCTTTTAGTGATGATGATGGCAAGGGGATTGGGGCATGTACATGGAAGGTACACAATCGAATAAAGGGAAGTTAAAACCCATAGGAGCAAAGATAATGTAGGTTTAAAAATATATCTAAGATTAATTGAATTTGGAGGCTACCTCTTTTTTAAACCTCACCTGAGGACAATTTTCCATTTTTTTTTTCAGATATAGTGGGAGGGAAAGAGAGAGAGAGAGAGAAACATCAACATGAAAGGAACACATCAAGTGGCTGCCACCCACACGACCCAACCAGGGCTGGGGACAAACTGCAACCAAGGTACGTGCCCTTAGCGAGAATCGAACCCAGGTCTCTCGGGACTGCAGGCCGATGCTCTAACCGCTGAGTCAAACCGGCCAGGGCTGGAGACTACTTTTAAGTACTTTCAGACACAAAGACCCTGTGTAGTCTGTGGTCCAACTGAATGTTACTCATTGAAGGCCAAGGAGCAATGTTTTGGGAAGGGACCTGAATCAAGCTTGATGCTTTGAACTCTGTTTCTGAAAGCATCAAAGAAAGCTATTCAGTAGGAGAGGATATGACCCACGTGACTAGGATGCAGTATTGAGACCCATGGGTAGTTTGATTGAAAAACCTTTTAATCTCAGTGGGAAGAAGATGCTTATAAGGGACAGAAACCTAACCCCTGATGGGGATGTGCCGATGAAAGGTTGCTGCTAGTATCACTTTCTTGGCATTGGGAGACCAAACCAAGACAGTCGGAAGGCTGAATCTATGTGGGTCAGCAGTTACTAAGGATAAATGAGCATCAGGAGTCTCGTTTGATTGACAATAGAATTAACTGACTGTGCCACATGAATGAAGGGAAGAGATTCCTATGGATTCTGAGGAGCCATGCAGGTAAGGGAGGAGTTGAGAGTTCTCTAAGAAAAGCAGCTAGGCCAGATCATGGATCAGGGGGGACCCACATGGACATTTAATTCGAGCAGGAGTCCAATTTTAAAAGGAAAAATGTAGATATCAAAAAGGTAATGGAAGAAAGGTCTTATTTCTCCGGTAACTCTTTTTCTAGCTAAGCCAATTGAGAATGTTCATAGAAGGACACTTAGCTTTGCTGGACAATAACAGTCCCTGAAAGAGAGACTTTGATTTCTAGGATCAGCTGGGATCAAAGGTGGATGGACAGATCTTATCTAAGCATGGAAAGAGCTGCTGTAACTCTTGAATATAAGCAAAGAGAACTTCACACTGATTTCCTTTCTGGCAGTATGTGGGAACACCACTGTGTCAATTAAAGGCATTTATTACTTAACAGGATTTCAAGTATTATACTTAAATACCTTCTTCAAATTAAAATATTAGCCAAAGTATGCCCGGCCGCTGTGGCTCAGTGGTTGAGCATTGACCCATGCACCAAGAGGTCACTGGTTCGATTCCTGGTCAGGACACATGCCCAGGTTGTGGGCCAGATCCCCAGTGGGGGGCATGTAGGAGGCGGCCAATTGATGTTCTCTCTCATCAATGTTTCTATCTCTCTAAAATTCAATAAAAAAAATTAGTCAAGGTACAACAAAACCAAAGTTTTCTCCTTGTCTCAAATGAAATATAAAACAAGTCAAGCCCTGGCTGTTTGGCCCAGCAGTTAGAGCATTGGCCTGAGGACCAGAGAGTCCCAGGTTCAGTTCCCGCTAAGGGCACGAATCTTGGTTGCATTTCGTCCCCTGCCCAGGTTGGGGTCATGTGGGTGGCATTTACTTGATGTGTCTCTCTCACATTGATGTTTCTCTCTCTCTTTTCCTCCCTCTCTCCTCCTGCTCTATCCTTGGGTGAAGATAAAAAATAATAATAATAAAATAAATTAAGTCAAAAGTAGAGCTTATTTTGCCCTGACCAGTGTGGCTTAGTGGTTAGTGTCGACCCACACAACAACCTGTTGTGGGTTCAATTCCTGGTCAATACCTGGGTTGTAGGTTTGATCCCTAGCCCTGGCCAGGGTGCATGTGGGAGGCAACCAATAGGTGTGTGTGTGTCTCTCCCCCTCCCTCCCTTCCACTCTCTCTAAAAATCAGTGGAAAAAATATCCTTGAGTATTTTTTTAAAAAGTAGAGCCTACTTATCAAGTGAAAGTTATAACAAAAGAATTGTTGGAATAAAGAAAGCGGTCTTTACTATCTCCAATTATTACAGTAAATATTTTGTCTTTATAATAGGGGTAGCCCCATCCACATATTATGGACAGTTTTCCAAATAGTGACTGCAAAATGAGCACGCTAAGTTTGTTGGTGCTTTTGTGCCACAGAATTGCCAAGGGAGGGATGGAGATAGCCAGCGTCTTAGGTAATTCTGAGGTGGTCTCAGCTCCTTAAATTTATCAGAAGCAAAAGTTATGAAAGAGTGTTTCCTGCCATTGCCTCAAGGAGCTTCCCTATTTCAGTATTTACGCTAAACCAAGTATCTTTCTCAAGACTTTCCTCATTGCCACATTCAAATGAATAAAGAGGGTAGCAGGTTTGCCCCTCTATTGCTAAGCAGGCAGGGGGAGCTTGGAGAGCTAATGTGAAGCCACAATGTGTCATTAGCCTGCCTTTTCTACGCAGAGGTCCCTTCCAGGTCTTCACAGATGGACACTGGCTTCCAAGCTGGCAATGTTTGTTCCTTTTTTAAAAATTTTTTTTATCCTCACCTGACGACATTTTTCCACATTTTGTGCAGATAGAGTGGGAGGGAGAGAGAGGAAGAGAGAGAGAGAGAGAAACATCGACGTGAAAGGGACACATCGAGTGGCTGCCACCCGCACGACCAACCAGGGCCGGGGACAAACTGCAACTGAGGTACATGCCCTTAGTGGGAACTGAACCCGGGTCTCTCTGGTCCACAGGCCGATGCTCTAACCGCTGAGCCAAACCGGCCAGGGTTCTTCCTTTTTTGTCTTTAATTTAGAGGGACATCCATAGGGAGAAGATCTTTAACTTGACCCAGTGCGTCTTTTCATTAGGTCACTTCTACCAAGGGATTCTGTTCATTTAATAAAACACTGAATGAAGCACAAGGGTCTTCTTTTTGCAGTGGGAGGAACCAAGGCACCTGGATCAAGTCACCAGGATCTAATTCAACCAGAACCTTGAGCAAGAGTACCCAGGAGAGAAGATGCTCTCATGCATAATTCTGAGGATCCTCAACACAGCAGTTGACCTCTCTGAGGGGTGGGAGTGTGGGTGCCTGGCCCTCACTGCTCCCAGGGCTAGTGCTGCCATGGTGGGAAATGTGCCACCTGTCCAGTGGATCATATCTGAGCAGAGGGTTGTGATTAAAATACAGCCTGGAAGCGCTCACAGTCGACCCATTGTAATTCCTCCCCAACCATCTTGATTCTACAGGGCTCCCTACCTGGACCCCGGTGCCAGGGGAAGCTGTTCACTCTGAAATGGGGGTCGGGAGAGCACCTGGCACCTACCTACTGGTTAGTAGGTTCCTTATAAATTCCAGTCGGCCTTCCTTTTCCTTCTTTCTTCCTCTCAGCATGATGTGGTGGTAAAACTCAAGGGGTAGAGAGTCAGAGCTGAGTGTGAATGCTGCATGAGTTACTTAGCTTTTCTGAGCCTCAGTTTCCTCAGTGGTGATGGTATTTCCCACTTTAAAGGATGGAGGCAAAGACTGCATGAGGTAAAATATGAGCCCTTGGCTCATTGTAGATGCCCAGTGGGTGATGGTGCCCCCCTGCCCTTCCTTGCCTTAAAAACCTCATGTATATCTGTAGCTGAACTAGTCTCAGAGGGGCTGTTATCTGGTTTAAATGATAAATGGCGGGCCGGTTTGGCTCAGCGGTTAGAACATTAGCCTGCGGTCTGGAGAGACCCGGGTTCGGTTCCGACTAAGGGCACGTACCTCGGTTGCAGTTTGTCCCCGTCCCTGATTGGGTCGTGTGGGTGGCGACCACTCGATGTGTCCCTTTCACATCGATGTTTCTCTCTCTCTCTCTCTCTCTCTCTCCCTCCCTCCCACTCTATCTGAACAAAATATCGAAAAATGTCCTCGGGTGAGGATAAAAAAAAAAAAAAAAAAAAAGATAAATGATATTGAGTAAAGCTAACATCTACCAGAGTATACACCAGGCTTCATAATAGAAGTCAGGACACTTATTTCAGTGTACAGTCAGTTCTGCGGTAAAGTAAGTTTCTAAAAAATACCATGCCAGGTAAAATCTCACAAAAACCACAGGGCTTATGGGAAAAACAGGTTAGGGGCATAACACTCAAAATTTTGTCAGTGACACACACAAAAAATAGGAACCTAATGATGGCAGCACAGTTTTACATGTTAAATTATTGAGATAAATAACACTACAGTAAACAGGGCACAGTTCATGGGAAGACCTGAAGTTTTCTTGTGGAAGCGGGTGTCAGAAGGGTTGGGGTTTGTGAGTGTTGTCCTGAAGTTGTGCAAGGAGCGTTATCTGAAATCAGGTGGGAGTTGTAACGACAGATGGGTGTGGTGTATAAGGTGGTAAACTGAGGTAACTGGTAGCTGTGTGGGTTTTGTATTCCCATGTGACTGGGTTCAGCTGGGGGAAGTCTTCTGTGTTCATCTAGTGTTTCTCTAAGGCAAAATCATATGTAAACAAACAGAATTTGCATCATGCTCAAATTGTTCCATCAAATAGCAATCACATTGGAATGGATCTGCATTTTTAAAACTAGTGTTTCAGCAGAACTGACTCTACCAGCTTTCTGAAAAAGGTCACCTTCCCCCAGGCAGTACCCTAAAGAGAAATGAGTAAAATCAGTGTAAAACATAAAAACTAACAGGACCAGCTCTGCCAGTTTGGCTTAGTGGCTGAAGCGTGGGCCTGCGGTCCAGAGAGACCTAGGTTCGGTTCCCGCTAAGGGTACGTGCCTCGGTTGCAGTTTGTCCCTGGCCCTGGTTGGGTCCTGCGGGAGGCAACCACATGATGTGACCCTTTCATGTCGATGTTTTTCTCTCTCTCCCTCCCACTCTATCTAAACAAAAAATGAAAGAATGTCCTTGGGTGAGAATAATAAAAAATAAAAAAAACTAATGGGACTGTTCAATCTTTTATCAAGTGGCAGTCAGCCCTAGCCAGGTAGTTCGGTTGGTTGAAGCATTGTCCTGATAGGTCAGGGTTGTCGGTTTGATCCCTGGTCAGGGCACATGCAGCTAATGAATGCCTTTCCTCTATCACTCTAAAAAAAATGTGGTAATCATTTTATAAACATATATTTTTACATATATCAGTTACTGTATTCTGAGTAAGTAGAATTACCATCAGACTGTTGAGTGTGGGAATAATTGGGAGTGTGGGGATGGGTGGTCTTTGGCTGTATTTTGTAGTGATTTTGCTTGTGGATAATCTCTTTAGATCATCTGCTACCTGTTGTTCCTCTATCATCACAGAGCAGCCACCCCCCAGTACCCATATCTCATGTTAACTATACACAGACTTATGGGTAGAACAGTACATAACAGTATGCTGTGTTCCTCTGCGTCACTCAGATCTCTTTTAAAAATCATCTGTAAATGAATCTCATATTCTAAAAAGAAATGTGATTGTGAATATATATGATGCTAGGAGAATAGTGGTAATTATATAAATTGTGACTTTAAGAGGTAATGTGGGCCAAGCAATGCCTGGCCAGTGTGGCTCAGTGGTTGAGCATTGGCCCATGGACCAGGAAGTCGCTGGTTTGATTCCCGGTCAGGGCACATGCCTGAGTTGTGGGCCAAATCCCCAGTGGGGGGCATGCAGGAGGCAGCCAGTCGATGTTCTCTCTCATTGATATTTCTGTCTCTCTCTCCCTCTCCCTTCCTCTCTCTAAAATCAATAAAGAAAAATAGATATAAAAAAGTAGTGTGGGCTAAAAGGGCTATGGATTTATCCATAGATAGACTTTAGGAGAGGTCTGTGAATCCCAGAAATTGTATACAGATATTTGTTGGTGAGTGCATTTTGGAAGGAAAGAGTCCTCAACTTTCATCATGTTCCTATATGGATCTTTGATCTCAAAATGGACAAGAAATACTGATTTAGAAAAATCCATGGGATGTAGATTCATGTGGGTCCATAAAGGGGAGCTGTTACAGTTTTCTCAGAAAGCACTCCAGGGGTTCACTGTCAGTGACAGCAGGGAGCTGATTTGACCACTGGGTCAATCTTGCCTGTCATTCTTGACGTTTCCTCTCAAATTAGACACATCAGTTGTGAAGGATGCCCTTTCATACAAGGGCATATGCCTTTCAGCTGTTGTGTATCTCATGCTTCCCTTGACTTTATTTTTCAGATGGGAACAGCGAGAGTTGCCCAACGGCCGTGTCTATTATGTTGACCACAATACCAAGACCACCACCTGGGAACGGCCTCTTCCTCCAGGGTAAGGCATGGACCGACAAGCTCCGAGACTCCAGATCTGGCTCCGAGAGCCACCCAGAGTCTTCTCCACCACCAGTTGCTATAGCCCTCTTCATTTGCCCACTCTCTTCTCCTTTCTCTCTCTTTTCCCTCCTCCCACAGTCTTCCCCTTCTATATTCTTTCCCTCTCCTATTTTTTCTCTATTCATGCATTGTATTGGCCATGACTGATGGCCCTGGGCTTTAATAAGTGGTATTCAGAGCTACTGTGGCTGTTGGATCCTGGAGGGAGGAGGGCTG
Organism: Molossus molossus; assembly: GCF_014108415.1. Lineage (NCBI taxonomy): Eukaryota > Metazoa > Chordata > Mammalia > Chiroptera > Molossidae > Molossus > Molossus molossus. The sequence continues at coordinate 34,891,190 of NW_023425357.1, read as the reverse complement.
AGGAGGCCTCCTGGGCCATTGCTGTTGCCATGCTCTCTGTCATTTCACCTGCAGAGATATCCTGTTGGACCAGGATTTTCGTCTCTCTTTCAGGGACAATTTATCCTGGTCCATTGATTACTTTTCCTATTTGTTGACCTTAATTCTGATCTTATTCCTTAAGACATACTAAGATTTTTGGAACATCTCTGCAAGAAAATTGGGCATGGGGGGGCCAAGCTAGAATGAACGGTGGTTCGTTTCACAGCACCCTGTGCCCAGCCAGCACTGAAGGCAGTGTGCTAACTGTTCAGCTGGGCTTTGCGAGAACGCAGCTTAGGTTCTCCAAAACCAGAGGACGAGTGAGGCTTCCAAGTGAGAGAAGACTATCCAAGTTCAAGGAAAAGAGGTTTGGTTTCCTCTCTGCCAGGGACAGAAAGTTCTTTCCACGTGTCTCCCGGTCCTGAGAGCTTTCAAAAGGGAACGTATTCTGCTCTCAGGAAAGAATAGCCTCCCAGTAAAGCAGCCGCAAAGGGCTCCCGCATCAAACATGAGCACTTCTCCCCCTCAGCTCGCAGAGGGAGAGGATGTTGGGGGAGGCCCTGTGCTTTGTTTGGTTCAGCTGTCAGGCATGTGCCAGGTAAATGCCACCTCTCCTTCTGGTCCACCAAGTTTCCATGGACGGGCTGCTCTCAGTGTGTTTCCAGTAGGGTGCTTATGTTTTCCTTTTTTCCCTGACCCTTCTGGAAATGAAATTCATAATCTGTCATCCTTAGTCTTCACTCTGTTTTCTACTTTGATTTTAAATCCAGTTAAGTTACCGAAGTTAAACATTGACTTCTTAGGGAAAAAAATTCAACATTTTATTATGGAAATTATCATATCATTATGGAAAATTTCAAATATGCACAAAGCTGCCCTGGCCCGTTGGGCTCAGCGGTTAGAGCATCGACCTGCGGTCCTGAGAGACCCGGGTTTGGTTCCCGCTAAGGGCGTGTACCTCGGTTGCAGTTTGTCCCCGGCCCTGGTCAGTCATGCGGGTGGCAGCCACTCGATGTGTTCCTTTCACATCGATGTTTCTCTCTCTCTCTCTGTTCCTCTCTCTCCCTCCCACTCTACCTGAACAAAAAAATGGGAAAATGTCCTTGGGTGAGGATTAAAAAAAACACAAAAAAGTCAAAATAAAACAAAAAAATATGCACAAAGCAGAGAGAACACCTACATATTCAGTGCTTAGCTTCAATAATTGTCAACTCATAGCCAATCTTGCTTCATCTATACCAGGGGTTGGCAAGCCATGGGCCTATGGACAAAACCCAGCCCTCCACTTGTTTTTGCAAATAAAGTTTTATTGGATCACAGCCACAGTCATTTGTTTTCTTATTGCCTATGGCTGCTTTGGTGCTCAATGGCAGAACTGAGTAATTGTGACAGATACTGTATGGCTCACAAAGCCTAAAATACAGGGGTGGGCAAAAGTAGCTTTACAGTTTTAATACAAATAAATTATACAATAACTAATAAATAATAATACAAGAATAAACTCTGTGTTTTGCATACTCACAACCATAAACCTACTTTTGCTTACCCCTGTATTCACTTTGTGGCCCTTTATAGAAAATAGTTGCCTCTCCTGAGCTGTACTCCTTACCTACCCTTCCCCCACTCTGTCCGGGATTATTTTGAAGCAAATCCCAGACAACATATCATTTTTTTTTTTTTTTACATTTTTTTTTTAATCCTCACCTGAGGACATTTTTTGATAATTTGTTCAGATAGAGTGGGAGGGAGAGAGAGAGAGAAACATCGATGTGAAAGGGACACATCGAGTGGTTGCTACCCACATGACCCAACCAGGGCCGGGGACAAACTGCAACCAAGGTACGTGCCCTTAGCAGGAACCGAACCCGGGTCTCTCCAGACCACAGGTCAATGCTCTAACCACTGAGTCAAACTGGCCAGGGCAACATATCATTTTATCCATATTTTGTATGTATTTCTAAAAAAATAAGTTACCTCCTTTAAAATAAACCACTATATTATAAACAGTATTTCCTTGCTGTTACCAGATACCCAGTCATTAGTCAAATTTCTCCAATTATGTTGCAAATTAATCATTGACTTTAACAGGATGCATTGCACACTTGAATTCTGTGTATGTATGTATGTATTTATTTATTTATTTAATCCTCACCCGAGGATATTTTTCCATTTTTTGTACAGATAGAGTGGGAGGGAGAGAGAGGAAGGGAGAGAGAGAGAGAAACATCAACGTGAAAGGGACACATCGAGTGGCTGCCACCCGCACAACCAACCAGGGCCGGGGACAAACTGCAACCAAAGTACGTGCCCTTAGCGGGAACCGAACCCGGGTCTCTCTGGACCGCAGGCCGATGCTCTAACCGTTGAGCCATACTGGCCAGGGCGAATTCTGTGTATTTAAAAGCACATCTGTTTAAAAGCAGCGATAATTCTGGAAGTGTGCTGGTTGCTGCTCTTAACCTCTCTGGTCTGTAAGTTTATAGGCTTTCACCTAGTGAACTTTCGTGTGGAATCTGAATGAAGATAAATAATGGTATCTCTTAAGGATGGCTGAGGTTTTACTCTTCTTTAAGAACTGAGGTGTGATGCTAGACCCAGCTTTCTTATTTTCAGGATAGTTTTCATGTTTTATTGGGAGATGGCTCAGCTCTACACCCCGCACAGCCTATTAGTTCTTCCTGAGTTTTAGGCCCAGACTTTTGAGTCCTTGGTACTTACTTCCGCTATGTAACAGGAAACCCAGAGAGAACAGAATGCTTAAGCTTTCATTGCTAGTTCGTGGGAGAAGTTCCACCCCAGGGAAGTATTACTGTGGTGAGAGCAAACTCAAAATTACAGATGATCTCAGCAGACCTGGTCACCAAGGAACGAGATTGACCCAAAGGATTCACTTTATCACGGTCATCCCATTCTCTTAGACCCATGGGACACTTGTGTGATGACAAGTTATTCTATCCAGGACCTGGTAACTTAAGGATGAATGTGATCATTTCATTTTAGGCAGTGCTCAGACCAGAGGTGAGAAGGGAGAGTGATTGGTCATCACAGGGCATGGGGTTGGGATGCCTTAAAGTAGGAGGTGGATCAAACTAGTCTTGCAGGAAAGGCTGGAGGACTTAAATAAGAAGAGGAAGGTGATCCAGATTGGGGGAACAGTGTGAATGTAAAAGGTGTGGTTAAGGAATGGTGTGGAACAGTTTTGCTGAGTGGAAGGTTTATGTAAAACAAAGATGCTCAAAGTGTGTGGGTTTGGTGGAGATGCCCCCTGGAACCAAAGAGTGTGAAAGAGATTCCTGGGCCTCTTGCCACTGCTCTGTGATAATGATTCTGCATAAGGTTTCATTGGAAATCAAGGGCGAGATTATGCTGCTTAGGAGTTTAAAATTCACCAGTGCAGGGGACTTCTACTTAAACATGGGGATTGAACATGTGTTTATTTCTATTCCTTCCTGAAAACTCACTAAAATGGCAATAAAGGTATAAAAACGGTATAAACCATACGATAAAGGAATGGAAGAGGAGAAACAGCATATGGAAGATGTTAACCAAAGTTTAGTTGCTGATTGATAAATGGCAGAGCTGAGAAAGCTGAAACCCATGCCTATGGTGTGGGGTGTCCACCAGGAAGCCAGCTGATTTGCACCATAGAGCCCTGGAAAGCCTTAGCCATGGGAGACACATGGGAGGGGTGTGTGTGTGTGTGTGTGTGTGTGTGTGTGTGTGTGTGTGTGATGAAACTAGAGATCTGAAGCTCAGGTTTTTTTTTTTGTTTTTTTTTTTATCTTCACCCAAGGACGTTTTTGCATTTATCTTGAGATAGAGCAGGAGGGAAAGAGGGAGGAAGAGAGAGAGAGAAACATCGATGTGAGACAGACACATCGAGTGGTTGCCACCCACACAACCCCAACCAGGTCTGGGGACAAACTGCAACCAAGGTATGTGCCCTTAGCGGGAACCGAATTCAGGCCTCTCTGGTCTGCGGGCCGACGCTCCAACTGCTGAGCCAAACTGGCCAGGGCTGAAGTTCAGTTTTTAAATTTGTGCAGGAAAGAGTTCGATTCCTAAGTTGTCAACTATTACTCCCATCCTTCTGCCACATGTGTGTACACATATATACTCACATGCACATGTGCACACACACATACCTAAATGCAGCCTTGTGACTGCTGCTGGCATGAGAAGCAGAGCAGACTTGCCTGGGGAACACAGCCACTGCTGAAGGCAGGGATGGACCCAGAAAAAGGGGTTAAGCAGGGATGCTGTTCCCAGGCTAAAAATGGGAGAGGTTTTTTTTTTTTTGCTGGGGAAAGCGACCAGTCTAAGGGAAGAGAACTATAGATGGTAATATTTGGGGATCTTCTAGTGAAACAGTGAAGCCACTGGTCAGCCAGCCCTCAACCTGGGTACACAGAGATTCCAGCCAGTGTTCAATGGCTCACTTTTATCTGTCTGTCTGTCTGTCTGTCTATCTATCTATCTATCTATCTATCTATCTATCTATCCATCCATCCATCCACCTACCTAATCTTTTCTTTAATCCTTACCTAAGGATATGTTTTTACTGATTTTTAGAGAGAGAAGAAGGGAGGGAGAAAGAGAGGGAAACATTGATATGAGAGAAGAATATCGATCAGTTTCCTCCCATACATGCCCTGACCTGGGATTGAACATACAACCTAAGTATATGCCTTGACTGGGAATCAAACCTGCAACCTTAAAAACTTTTTTTTAAATTGATTTTTAGAGGGAGAGAGAGAGAAATATCAATGTGAGAGCAGAACATGCCACCCACAATGTAGGGAGCTGGAAAAAAAAAAAACTTAGATATCCTCAAAGATTTTGGAGAAAACATGGCATCTGTGAAACAAAAAATAGAAGACCATAAAACAAACCATGTAGAAAACAAAAAAAGAGGAGCTTTTATAAAGTAATATATATGATAGCAGAAATTATAAGGCTCAGTAGGATTGAAAGATAAAGTTGGAGCTAAGAAAATTAGAAGTTGAGCCTAGGAGTTCCAACATCAGAACAGTAGTTCTAGTAAGAAAGAACAGAGAAATAGAGGATAGGATATTGTCAAAGAAAGAATAAAAGGAAATTGACAGAACTGAAAGATATAGTGTCCAAATTCAAAGGGCCTATCAAATTCTGAGCTCAGAGAATGAAAAAAGACCCATCTCAAGGCACATCCTATTGGAATTTCAGAATGCCTAGAGAACATCTCAAAAGCTTCGAGAGCGAACAAACGGTACCTATCAAGGATCGGGAATCAAGAATGCCATCCTTCTTCTCAGCAGAAACCATGGAGTGTGATCCTCAAAATTCTGGTGAAAAATTATTTCCTGTCTAGAAATCAGGTTTCAACCATTTTTACACTGAAGTGTGTGAGAGTTGGAATAAAGGCATCTTCAGACAGGCAGAATTTCAACAAATTAACTTTGGTGCAACCTCTCTCAGAAGTTACTACATGATTCATTCCACCAGATAAGAGGAAACCAAGAAAGAAGCTATAAGATGCAGAGAACAGGGACTCAATTCAAAGGTCAGAGAAGTTCTTAAGAGGAAGGCGAAGGAAGATGACTTAGGGCCATAATGTAGAGCAGGCCTGGCGGGCATCCGTCCACATTGGATGGAGGGTTTCGGGAGAGATGTAGCTAAGAGTTAAATGGCCCTGAGAGGACACCTTCCCTTGTCAGAATCTGGGCGTGAATTTGTGATGGGTCCTTGAAAACCAAGCAGCATGAAACAAGGCAGTTCTTAATTCCAGAGGGAAAAAGAGTTGTATAAGTAAGGAAATGTATTTATATTATTCTACGAAGTCGTAGCACAAACTCTGAGTGTTGATTTAATGATTTTCTATTTGGGAGGATAAGGCAAGAGAGGATTTTGTGTGTTTTGGGGGTGGAATACATAGCTAATTCCCATCTTTTTGTTGTTGTTAATCGTCACCTGAGGATATTTTTTCCATTGGTTTTTAGATAGAGCCAAGGGAAGGGAAGGAGGGGGAGAGAGAGAGAGAGAGAACACTAATTGATTGCCTCCTGTACGACTCTAACCAGGGCCTGGGATTGAACCTGTAACCCAGGTATGTGCTTTTGATCAGAATTGAACCTGAGACCTTTCTGTCCATTAGCCGACATTCTAGCTGCTGAACCAGACCAACCAGGGCTAATCCTCATCTTTACAGTGGAAAGTCTGTAAGTAATATCTGAATGGCAAAAGTGCAGATATGATGGAATAAGCTTGTTATTTAGAAATTTGGATATAAATAGCAGAAGCGTCGTCAAGAGTTGAAAGTAGTTGCTTCTGGGGAACAGGAATCAGCAATGGGGAGAGGTAGGGCAGGAGATACTATTTTTCTTTGTATTCCTTGTGTTTTAAACTTTAAATATATATATGATTTCTTTTATTAAAAGATAAAATTAAATAAAAATCACAAATTGAAAGGATTTACAATAAAGATGGGAAGGTTCCAGATTATTGTGAGCCTTGGCTACTAACTAAAGTGTTTAACGTGAAGGCAGTGGGGAGTCAGCTGAAGTTGTGAGTGGGAGCATGACATATGGGGTCAGTCTGATATGGTTACCTGATGGCAGTTTATAGGCTGGATTGGAGTGGGGAGGCAGTTCAGGGCTAGTTGGATATAGAAGTGCAAGTCAAGGGCAGAGAGACAGCATAAGAAGCTCTCAGGCTGAGTGGTTTATGGACAGTCAGCAGAAAAGGAGGAGTCAGGGAAGATGGTGTGGTTTAACCCTGGGAGGAGGACTGACCTAAATAAGAATGGGAAAGACTTATTTTCACCAAGTTCCTTTTTCTCAGGGAGAGAGCTGTGGTGTTTAGTTTAATCCAAAGTGACAGCAGGTGTTGAAGGCAGGGCAGTCTAGTGGGTGCAGTCCAGACAGAATTGGGAACTAGCCATGAGGCTGGGAACTGCTTGAGGAGAAGCCATTTCTGGGGAGTCTTTGAGTTTAAAAGAATCAGTAAAGAGGTGGCAACAAAAGTTATCTAGTAATCTAACCCTGAAAATTGAGAAGGATACCAACCTGAAGCATGGTAGTCATTTGAGTAAGGTAAGAATTCAGAGAAGAGGAAGTGAGAAGAAGGTAGTCAGGGAACAAAGACACTCTAACAGTTTGGAATCACACAATACAATCTACATTGGGTTCTCTTTGCAGTGGGATAATCCTATTTTCTTCAGTGATATCTCTACATTTTATTTTATTTTATTTTACTATTACTTTTATATCTCTTACCTTTTAAAACCACTTTCCTTTCTACCTCTCCATACTTAGAATGGAAAATTTCAAGCATACACCAAATTTGAGAGAATAATACAATGAATCCCTTGTAACACTCACCTGGTTCCAATAATTAATAGCATTTTGTTTCATCCAACCTCCCAGGAGAGGGGGCCAATGAATTTTAAAGCAAATCCCAGACATCATATCCTTTGATCCATGAATACATCACATATGTCTCTAACAGATGGGGTGTTTTTGTTTGTTTTGTTTTTTAAATAAGAAAACTACCATTATCTCACCCCCCCCAAATTAACACTATTTCCTTATTTCATTTCATACCCAGTCTGTGTGTCATTTTTCCTAGTTGTCTTAAAAGTGTTTTTATACTTGATTTGTCTGAATCAGATCCAAATTAAAGATGAAAACATTGCTTTTGGTTGATATGTCTCATAAGTCTCTCTTAATCTATAAGTTTCCCCACCCTTTATTTTTTCAGGCTATTTATTTGATGAAGATCCTGGGTATTTGTCTTATAGTTTCTCATATTCTGGTTGTGGCCTTGTGGTGTTGTATGACATGTTTTCTGTCCTTTGTCTTTTCTATAAACTGGTAGTTATATGGAGGCTGGATTAGATTCAAATTCACCTTTATATTTAGCCCAGGCCAGTTTGGCTCAGCAGTTAGAGCATTGGCCTGTGGACCAGAGAGTCCTAGGTTCGGTTTCTGCACGTACCTTGGTTGCAGTTTGTCCCTGGCCCAGTTGGGGTTGTGTGGGTGGTGACCAGTCGATGTATCTCTCTCACATAGATGTTTCTCTCTCTTCCCTCCCCTCACCCTCCCTCTCTATCTGAATACAAAAAAAAAAAGTCCTCAGGTGAGGATAAAAAAATAAAATTGCAGTATAATTTGCTTACAGTAAGATATACAGATCTCAGATGTACAATTTGCTGAGTTTCAACAAATGCATATGCTCATGTAACCCACACCCCATCAAGGCATAAAACATTTCCATCACTTTGTGAGGGTCTCTCTCTTCCTTTCTTTTGATCACCTTGTGTGTGTGCAAATGAAATTAAATCTGTCAAGCATGGCTGAGGTTTTTACCATCTATTCTAGTCCTGCCTTGCCCATGGGCATTTTAGGACCAACTTTGGACAAGTTGTTCCTCTCCAAAGGGAATGTGGAGAGTCCTGCTGCTATTTGCACCAAACTTCCAATCATGCAACGTGTTTTCAGTTGCCAGTAAAAAATGTGGGATCCAATAGGCTTAAGTAATGAAGAGAATTTATTGGCTTATGTAACAAAATTCCAGATGTAGGTGCTGGTTTCAAGTGAAATCTGAACTTGGCTCAGCAATATCACCAAGGGGCCAGACTTTTTCCCATTCTTCTGCTCTGCCATCCACTGGGTCAACTTTATATTGTATTTGGGTCCAAGATGGCAGCCAGTAGCTCCCAGACTGCATGCTTTCTCAGTCATAGCCTGTAAGAAAGAGAAACTATTTTTCCCAGAATTCATAGCAAAATTCTCAGTATTCACTGATTGACCTGCATTTGTCCACTTCTGGTCTAATCAATAGTTCAACTCCCGGGTTGGAAGTAGAGTCCTCCCCAGAACCATATAGACTGCCTGAATGGGAATCAGGAGCTAGTGGCAAGGAGAAATTGGTTGCTAAGGATACAACCACAGATGTCTGCTATAATCGTCTAAGCCCCAGAAGCCTCTGGGAGTGTGGGGCCTGCCTGTGCTTCCCCGGAGCAGCCAAGCTGCTGTGCCAGACCCCGCCCTTCACCTCCCTTGGTCCGTCCTTGTCAGCTATCCTGAGAGTTGGCTAGAATTGGAAGGTCGGGGTGGGGTGGGCACTGTATTCATGCTGAGCTTCATGTTTCCAGCTGGGAGAAACGCACAGACCCCCGAGGCAGGTTTTACTATGTGGATCACAACACGCGGACCACCACCTGGCAGCGCCCCACCGCCGAGTACGTGCGCAACTACGAGCAGTGGCAGTCACAGCGGAATCAGCTCCAGGGCGCCATGCAGCACTTCAACCAAAGATTCCTCTACCAGGTGAGAGGGCAGGATGTACAGCTTGGTGTAGTCTCCATCGACCTGTTTGGTGAGCAGGGAAAAATGTCAGTGCCCTGACCCTGGAGATTTTACTCCTCACCGTGAAATTCCTCAAACTCCAGTGTTTCTTAGTAGCTCACTGCCCAGCCCCTGTGTCTAAGGACTCAGTGTATCTGAAACGGAATTCACCATCTTTCTTCCAACACTGGATTTCTTTTCTGGCCCTCCCGTCCAAGTCCATTTACCCTGACTTGAAACCTGAAGGTCAGCTGTGACTTCTCCTGTACCTCACCGTTTTAAATCAAAGCAACCACCCAAATCCTCTTTCGATTGCTGCTGTGTTTCTTCAGATCTTTGTTATCTGAAAGATACTCAAGGATGGAGGGACCTTTAAGATTCATCTAGACCAGGGGCTGGCAAACTCTGGCTGGTGGGCCAAACTGGTCATGCCTGATTTTGTAAAGTTTTATTGGCATATAAGCACACCCTGTAATTTAGGTATTGACTGTGGCTGCTTTCATGCTATAATAGCAGAGTTAAGTAGTCACAACAGGGACTAGATACCCCATAAAGCCTAACATATTTACTGTCTGACCCTTTACCGAAAAGGTTTATTGACCCCTGGTCTAGATCAACCTCCTGCTGTCTAATTCCTGATTTTCCTCTGCCTCTCCCAAATGAATGGTCAGGGAAGTTCTGAATTGTCCTCTCTGCTGGCATTTTCTCTCTTCCAGTCCATGCTGCCTGTTCCCAACAGGGCAGTCCTCAGATATCACTGTCGTTGCATCACGTTTTTTTAAAAAAAACACCATGGAGGGTTTAACGAGGGAAAGTTGCTCTACATTTGTTACTGTCATTTTTTTTTTTTTTTATCACTGGCTCAAAAACTTGTGTGGTCATTATCTACAGGATAGCATTTAAATATCCTACTCCAGAATTCAGAGTGCTGTAGTCCCAAATTAACTGTCTAGTAGTCTCCCGTCCTGTGAGCCCTCTGAGCCCCCCTTGCTGAGTCTCCATTCCACGAGAGCCTCTAGCTGGTGGCTAGGAGAAGCCCAGCCCCACAGCCTCTTTGGGAAGAAGAAGTGGGATTCCCCAGAGGGAACTCTGCATTTTCTCCAAGCACTTTGAACCTGAAGCTTGAGATCTGTATGGAACCCGCATAGGATCTGGTGGATTGGAGGTTGGAAACTTTCTGAGCCGGTCCACACCACTTAATCACCGTGTTTAATCCATGTTGTTTCTATTTGAAATGAATTTTAACCCCACAATTCACTTCTAAATCAGATACTACCCTAGTTTGGTTCAGAAAATCTTTAATTCCATTTAATTGAGTTCATTATCAGCATTGCCTTTATTTGCAGCTCTTTCTCTGCTCCCCCAAAGCAGGAGCCACACCATCAACCACAAGGCATGGTGGCATCTCCCTGGGCTGGCTTGCCCCCTCTTCTTTCTATGGGAGCTGGTGCTCATCATACCATGAGGACACTGATGAGGACCTCAGTTGGTTTAGTATGGATGAACAGAACGCATGGTGTTTGCACATTAAATTACATACAAGAAGGAGCAATTGAAATGCCCTGGTGGACCCCCAGGTGCAGCACTGCTTATGTCCTTATGCCCGTCCTCCCACTCCACAACCCCTTTCACACGTGCCTGGCATCTGGTTCTGGCACGTTTCAAAATTGGATACAGTTAGGTCATTCTCTCTATTTCAGAAATTGTTCTTGAGCTGGACCCCACAGACCTTACCTGCCATTTTCTTGTGTGGCATGGCTATTAAGCTGGGAAGGTGCGAGCATCTTTGTCCTTTGACTTCGAGACAGGAACACATATTAGGAGTCTCACCTGGTCTGTCTTCCTGCTTACTCAACTTCTCAAAAAAGAATCCATTAAAAGAATCTTTTTTTTTTTTTTTCTCTCTTCTCTACCATGTACCAGGTAAGCTCTATAGGTTGTCCAAGATGTGTAGTGTGAGAGGGAAGATTCTGGAGTTCACGTCTGCTTGGTCTTTGGCACATTCATTGTGCTTCCCTGCCTCTCATTTTAGCAGAGGAAAAACTCTGACTTGGAGGGTCTCCTAGAAATAAAAATTAAGCACTAAAAATACTTTTCTTCCTAAGTACTCTAATATGGTTTTCTCAGCTTGGTTGGGGATTCAGGACTGTTCTGGATGGAGGCGAAGGTTCCCTTTACTCCCTGAAACAAGACTCATATTTTTTGGGTCAGCTTTCAATGTCTCTCTGTTGGTGTCTCTCTCCCCGGATTTGGTTTGCCCCTCTTGTTTGCTATGGTGCCATGTCCTGGTTACAAGTAAGAAGAGTTGCTTTCATGGAGTTATTTTGGGGTTTGGCCTTGGCCCAGGATTTTACTTGGTAGACTTAAGAGCTGATACTATACCAGTGGCTTCCCTGCCTCCTCCTGTGGGGCTGAAAGCAAGACCTGTTCTTTGTTGCCCTGCAGAGAACATATAATACAGTTCAAAATGGAAATCAAGGGAATCCCAGAATGCAGACTCCTGCAGTTCCTTCCTGCTGTCTGCCTCAACGCACACCGTTTTCAGTCTGTGTTATTGTTCCCTTATTTCTGACCTGTTTTCCTCTCCTGACTTCTGGGGCCTTTGTTGCTCATCAGCATTGTGCACATACTTGGGTTCCCCGTGCGCTTTCACATTGGTCTGCTCCTAATAACTGAAGGACGGATCTAGATTCAACAGGGCTGAAGCAGATCATCCAGTGGCTCCTAATGTGAGGACACCAAACTGCATTATCTAGAAAGGGACAGCTTGGCTCTTACTGTGCACAGGGCCCTTGGCTTGAATTCTCAAGCACCTGGGTTTTGTTCTGCACCCACTGGAGGTATCCTTTTCTAAGAAAAGGAGCCTGCCTTCTACACTGTAACCTTTATGCCCTTCCCAGAGCCTTTCTTGCCCTCGGTTGTATTTGTTAGACATTCTTTATTTCTGAGTTTGTATCTTAAAATATTACAGGAACTTAGTGCTTATTCCCTGAAGGACTTGAACTCATGTGAGCTATCTGGCTCATGTCCTGTACCCCAGATCTCCCAACCCAAGGACACTTACCAGGAAAATCATTCAACAGCATTCCTCTCTGTTCCTAGTAATAAAGGAAACTGTCTCGTCTCTTAGAAAGTCACCTGCAGGTTCTAGGATCTTGCTTCTGACTATGATCCCTCCATGCCCCTTTCTCTGTGCTTTTCTGGCTGTATGCCAGGTACCACATGGGCTCTTGGGGAAGTGTGGTAGACTAGAAGGGGCATTTGGTTGGCTCATTAGAAATGTGGGGTTTTGTTTGTTTTTCTGACCATGATGTGCAGCTTTTATTTTTGTTTCTCCTTGGTTTCTGTAAACTTCCTTTTCTTATTTTTCAAGTTGTGCTATGTACATTAGGGAAGAAATATCCAAAATAGTCAAGTGCTTTGCTTTAACTGGCAGAGGTGAAATCGTTATGAGTGTTGGCTTTCAGTGACTCCATTTCATGTGTTCGTGTTTATCAATCTCTGGTCTTTCTCCCATCCTTCTCTGCTTCCTCTTCTTGCTTCTTATAGGTGTTGGGGGTGTGGATCTGATGGGGTGAGAATAGGAGGATGCTGAAGAAATGTAAAAAACACCGCTTTAACAAAAGAGAGCCAACATTGTATGAAGTTAGTGACATTAAAAAGTCAAGGACTGTCCTGGCTTGTTTGGCTTAGCGGTTAGAGCATCGGCCTGTGGACCAGAGAGTCCTGGGTTTGGTTCCCACTGAGGGCACTACCTCGGTTGCAGTTTGTCCCTGTCCCAGTTGGGGTCGTGTGGGTGGCAACCACTTGATGTGTTTTTCTCGCAACGATGTTTCTCTCTCTTCCCCCTCTCTCCCTCCTGCTCTATCTGAAGATAAATGCAAAAATGTTCTCAGGTGAGGATAAAAAAAAAAAAAAAAAAGTTGAGGACTAAGACAAGGACTGATAATTTCTTTTTATTCTCCTCCGGGTGTTGTATACTAGTCAAAGTTCATTTTGATGAATAATAGAAACCCACTTGGTTAAACTTAAGCAGAAAAAGAATTTATCAAATGGGAATTAACAGAACGATGAAGAACCAAGCTCTGGCAGAAAACCAGGGGTAAACAAGGCAAAGGAGTTGTTTGCATAGGACATTGCCCCATCCCTCTTCCATGAAACATCTGATGCTCCAGTGAGCCATGGACTGGACTGCAGCCCTGAGGAGTCTCCAACAGCCTTCATGCCTTCAAGCCAGTCCCTGCAAGTTCAGTATGGGGGCATCTGATTGGCTGTTCTTAACTCATGTGCCTACCCTCTAGATGCCATTGTGTTGGGAAAGGGAATATTTGCTAGCTGAATATTTGTAGTTCAATGCAGGGCACAGAGACTGTCTGTCAGTAAAGCCATTTGGTCTGTTGATTTATCCAGTTAAGCAAAAGATGCCTGTAAGTCCACTGAAACCCAGTTGATATGAGTTGGGAGCTAATTTCCCATCGGAGCCCCTGAATGCTTTGCGGACTATCCACTCTTTCCAAAAAAAAAAAAAAGAAGAAAGAAAGACCAACAAACAATTTTGCACCAAGTGCTTCTTTTAAATTCTTAAAATGACCTTTTCTGTGCAGCTCAGTACTTAACCATGGCCTTGCATTTGGCTTTGTTATCTGAAATGCATGTGTGTTTCACATTAGGTCCTTTCCTTTCATTGACAATTGCTTCTGCACCTACTGTCCCTGTGTCTGCACTACAAGACAAACCTGGAGGGACTTGGGCTTATGAGCCACTGCGCCCTACCCCCAACAAAATGAGCTCCTCTTCAGGAACCGCCAGACAAGCCTGAGTTGTGGAGATGTCGAGCACGTCCTCCACGCTACAGCGATGCTAACGTGCCCTAAGTTGAGGACAGCCTGCTTCCCACACCTTGGTGCAGTTTCATTCTGCTGGGTTGGAGGCCCCTTGCTGAAAGGGGGCTCTGTCCCATCAAGGAACCTATGGTTTCAAGACTTAAACGTCTTTGTTGGAACTCGCTTTGGAAGAGTTGCTCGCGCTGCCACCTTGGAAAGAACGTTTCTCTGTCCTTTCAGCTGGGGATGGAGGGCAGCTGTGAAAGGGGGTTCGTGGGCCGTTGAGTTCCACCAATGTTTTCTCAAGCTGAGACTGAGCTCCATTCATCCTCATGCCTGTGTGTGGCTCTGAAGGGGCCAGCCAGGCAGCTCGAAGTCAGCATTGAGAACTTGATCCCCTAATGTAACGATTAAATTTTAGTAAGTGAAATAAAAATGTTTCAGAAAGAGAAAGAGAGAGAGAGAGAAAGCACAGAACAATACTTGTTTTATGGAACTATGAAGAGTTTCTGACAGCACCCCCTTCCCTGCAGGATATGAGAACTCTCCGTCCACTGCACCCCTGCCCCAGGGACCTTGCAGCAGTTTGGTGGGGGGTGGGGAGCTCTAATATAAACAGCGACCATGAAGTCCTGGAGTCAGCTCCCCCTTCTTTCTCCTGTCTCCCCTTCTCTCTTGCCACCTCGCCCCCAGCCCCACCTCCCCAGACAGGCACACACAAAACAGTGAGCAACTTCAGGTTCAGGCCGGAGGAGAATAAAGGTGCTTTGTGAAGGGAAGCAAAACATTCCTGGGGGAGGTGAGGGGCCTGGGGCATGAATGTGCCCTCAGTCTGGGCCGGTGCTGCACACCCTGCTCCCTCTCCCAGCGCACCCAGGAGGGAGGTGGAGAGTGGAGGGCCCAGCCCCCAGCCAGGAAGCTCTGGGCGTGGGCAGGGCTTGTGGGAATGATTTCATTGGAAAGGCCTGCGATATTTTTTCCCCTCCCGTGTGTGGTTCTTGGAGAAAGTTGGAGGTGGTGGTGATTTCAGTTGCTTTGGCCGCCGGGAGCAGGAGCTGAGCAGAGGCACTGGGCCCGCCAAGCTTGCCAGCAGTCCGGCTCGGGGCCCTTCGGCCATGCCTGGGGCCGGCCCGCTGCCTCCGGGGCCCCGGCTCCCCTACATCTGCAAACCTCTTCCTTCCCCTCGCTCCATCCTGTCCAAAACCTGTCTGGTTCCTCAGTGCGTGGGGTTCTTTTTCAGTTTTTCTTTTTTGAAAAATACTTTTGAGGGGAGCAGAAGCCACCTAAGGCCCTACTATGTTCTCTACAAAGAGCCCAAATGTGGAAATGAGTTGTTGGCATTTTTAATTTTATCTATCAATTTATTTTTAACCAGCGGCTTTTTTTTTTTTTTAACCTGTGTTCTGCTGTGTTTCTTGTGTTTAGTCTTCAAGTGCTTCAACCGACCATGACCCACTGGGCCCCCTCCCTCCTGGCTGGGGTAAGTACTGCGCCTGCTTCTGTGCCCGCGGCCTCCCTCAGCCGGTGCTCCACTGGCTCTGTCCTCGCCCTCAGCCTCCCTTCACTGCTCTGCAGGCAGTGGCGTTCCCCTGCCCTCAGCGTTCCCCTGCCACAGCTGAAGGAGGGTGACCCTTAAAAGAAGTCCCCAAGTGGCTGTGGCACTGTTGAGTTTTGGTCCTGACTTTTAAGGTGCCTACCCAATGGTCCATCCTGCCACTGAGCCGTTCTGACGCTCGCTGATTCCCAGATGCGTGTGTTTCAGTCTGTGGCTGTGTGACTGAATGGAGCCACCTTACCAAACCTTTCTTTGCAGCCGAGATGTTGGAGGACTTCAGCCTAATTTTGGCTAATGGAAGCCACCTCTTTTGGGGATACAGCTGTAAAAAGGGCCAGAGAGAAGCCAGCTGAATGCCAGGTGGCAATTCTGTGAAAGTACATCATTGCTAGTTAATAGCATCACACTGGCTTCTTGTGATTGGCAGCTGCCTCTTACCTAGTCTCAGTCCTTGATGTGATTTGCAATAATAGTTAGATGGACTTCCACGACCTGAGAGAAATTACAGGCTTTATGGCCATTCTGAGGAGGAGTGGTTATACAGAAAGGGTCATGGTGAGACTCAGCGTTTGCCCTCGCTCTTTGAGCTGGGCCAGGGTTTTGTTCAATAGGCAAGAGCTCCTGGGAGCTAAAGAGGACCATTTTGGCAGGACTTGGCGTGTGTCAGGTTTAATGGATTGGTTAGGGCAGCAGGAGACAGTAAATACTGGTTTGGTGGTGTTCACAGATGGTATTAAGTTGGGCAGTACGTGCTCCTCTGGGAGGATGAAGAGCTGACAATGAGAGGATGAGCATCGACCCTCTTGGTACAGACATAACTACTCTCTGGTAGTAATTTTTGAGGTTGCATCAACCCCTTGGACCTGCAGGGCTTCAATTAGTAAATTACCACTGCATTCCAGAGCACTGGTGGGACCTCCTAGTCCTCCCCGTGGGATATATCCGCTCGGGAGGCCTCCACACAATTCTTGTTCTGCTAGGGAATCCCTTATGCCGCCATATGATCCACCTTGCACCCTGAGCTGCTGAAAGGTTATTGCTGTCTCAGAAACTGGCGGCAAGTCAAATGTGAAGGAGTCCAACGTAGGATCCCTGGCTAGATAGGGGAAAACTCAACAGGTTAAACAAGAATCTGTAATGCTGTGTGGCAGCCAGTAGACACTGTGACCTAGAGCTGAGGACTCGGAGTTATACCTTTCTCTGTAGAGTTAAGTAGTTGATTTCTGTACCAGTTTTGCTAAATGATGATCACCAAGGAAGAGCAGCTATGAGGACTTGTAAACAGCTCCCAGAAGCCAAGTGTGAAATATTGAGGTGGGAATAGAGGCCATGGTTCGGGTCAGTGCTGTTTACATATGATGAAGAAACACACAAAACTTTAATGGTATGTAACTGAGAAAAAAGAACACCAGCAAACCTTCCTAATCAAATCCTTTGGGCTCTGTGTTGGCTTCTCCAGGGCTGGTGCAGGCCTCCCCCCCAGGGAGAGTTAAGATGGGACGGAAAGAGCAGCAAAACTAAACAAGAATCCACTTAGCATGTGCCTGCTGTCAAGTCTACTGTGTTCCCCTGCTCTCAGTTCTGTGTCCCTTTCTGCTTGTCCACGAGACCTCATGGTCCTTCCTGGGCATCAGCTCACAGGTCAGGACATCTCAGCTTGAGATCCATGTCTCTTCAGCTGCCCTTACCTTGGGCTCATGACCGAATGTTCCTGAGTCCATGTCTCCCTGAATTAGGGTGAACTAGATGCCCGTAGGACTCTCCCAGCCCCAAACTATCTGTGTGCAGCGAAGCAGTCCTGGTGGACTGCCAGAGGCCCCCGCAGGGAGCAGTGCCAGCAGCAAGGTCAGGCCTCAGACCAACTGGACAGATCCCTCAACCAGGCTGTTGGCGTTGGCCGCGGCCGGGGCAGAGCAGATATGGAGTATCTAGTTCAAAGCAGAAGCCCTGGCTGGGACCAGCCCCTCCCTCCCTGAAATCCCTCTTGGGAAGCCTGTCTTCTGGGAGCATCCCGCAGCTATGCTGAGGTGGTGGTAGCTCTGTAGCAGTTCTGGGCACCTTCTTTTCTTTCTTTCCTTTTGTTTGTGTTTTTAAAATGTTCATCAAGCAATGAATACCAGGTAAGGTAGATAAAGAGCAACATCCTGGGTTGATATTGGTCCGCTGCACCCTGATACTTGAGGGAAGGGGGCTGGACCCCCAATTCTGCTCTTTTTCAGCTTCTGGAACTGATAATTTTTATTTCTTTAATTTTGCCCTGTCATTGTAAGCGAGAGAGGGCCATTAACATCATTTGTTTTCAGGACAGAAACAGATTGGAAGGCTCAGAAACTTCCTGGGAAAGGTGACCTATCTTGGGTTCAGAACCTTGCCCTTAGTTTTGCCTGCCATCCACCTAGACCTGATGGGGTGTCCCTTTTAACTTTTTTCAAGGTCCAGAATCCCCTGCTAGAATTGGGTCTGCCCCTGAAGCCCAGACTCCCTCCCTAGCGGACCCCAGAGCCATCATCAGTCAAGGGCAAGAGAATAAAGATTGTCCAGAGGCGAGAGAGAGAATGTCTGAACTCCCTAAACGCTGCCCTGTCTGGAAGCGTCACTCAGGTGTAAGGACTAGATGGGCATCACAAGTGCCACAGCCCCTCGCATTATGTGCATATGTACATTATAGAGGCTGGGCTGGGATGTGAGCATTTTAGAATAAAACTTTGCCTTTAAGCAGGAGAAAGAAGATAAAGTAGAGGGTATGTAGGTGCTGAGTGCTGATCAGAGAGGTATGAGGGAAAATGCAGCCCCCACAGGCGCCTGGGTCCCTATCATGTGGGCAGAGTGGTTGCAGGACCAGAGACCAGCTGTCATAGACTTGGTGGGGGTGGGACCATGCTTGGGGGGAGACCGAGGGGAGACTGGCCATGCCTCCACTTTGCACACACAGCTGGATACAATTACACCTCTGGTTTCAGCTGGGCTGCTCCCCCTCCATGTTGCCACACTGCCCCCTCCCTCCAAAAAACCAACCAACCAAAGACAGTGCTTGCTCCTGAGTTGGAAATGTGTCTGTCTTTCCCCCACCCCCCAATAGGGAAAGATTCTCTTTGTCCTTTTCTGCCAGTGACAGATGTGTGTGAGCCAGGCTTTCACTGGTTAAACTTCTCTAACAGAATGGGAACTGCGGCAGAAAGTCAGACCCAGCACCTGGAAAGGGGCACCCAGAGGGGAGAGAACATACTCAAGATGTCTCAATCTGATTGTCCTCTCTTCTTTCTTCTCCCTGGCAGAGAAAAGACAGGACAATGGACGGGTGTATTACGTGAACCATAACACACGCACTACCCAGTGGGAGGACCCTCGAACCCAGGGGTAAGGACTCCGGCTGGGAGGGGCTGAGCCCTGTGCAGCTCTAGCATTGGCTGAGTGGCTGTGGACGGCGTTTGTCCTCTACAGCCAATGTCCTGGGACCTTCAGCCACCCACAGTACCCACCTAATGAGAGCTTAAAAGTAACTCCTTAAATTGACCTTCCTGGTAGGCAGACAGTGGCCTGAAGGGTCTCTGTGCTGATTGAGCAAGTTGCCGATAATGTGATTTCACCCGTTACTCCCCCACTCCCAGAAGCTAGCCTGGGGCTGGGCCAGTTGGTGCCTCAGGATTGCTGGTGGCGACTCAGGCCACAGCCACCTAGGGCTGGTTCTCTGGCCTTGGGAAAATAATGACCTCTCTCTTCTGCAGAACTGTCCTCACGACTTGGGTAGTACCAGGTACATTTCTTCAGGGCCCACGCTCAAAGGCTTTGCAGACCTTGGGTGAAAGCAGAGAGAAAGGAGCACTTTGGGGACCCCGGCCTCCTAAGCATTGAGGCCTAGAAGGTGAAGCCTGCCCTTAACCCACCTCTTCTCCTGTTTCCAGAATGATCCAGGAACCAGCTCTGCCCCCAGGGTGGGAGATGAAGTACACCAATGAGGGGGTGCGCTACTTCGTCGACCACAATACTCGCACCACCACCTTTAAGGATCCTCGCCCAGGGTTTGAGTCAGGGTAAGGACTTTCCACAGGCGACAGCCGTGTGTGTTAAGCACAGGCCTTTTATCCTTGTTCATCTGCTCTTACTGCCCTCTAGCGGCCAATTTCCATGTCACATTAGCAGGGTTGGAGGGCAAAAGTGTCGCCCTATTTATTCAAAGTAACACCAGTGGTGTCTGTCTCTCTGTCTTGTTCTCTCTCTCTCTGGCTATCTTTCGTTATTTTTCCCCCTCAAATCTGCCACAGATTTTAATGGCAGTCACTTCTTTTCTTTTATGCCTTACCTTGCTCGTCTTTAACAGCACCCGCTTTTCTTAGGGCTAACAAGATACCTTGCTAATTTTTGAGAAATCACACAGATTCCTGAATTTCTTTGCTCTTCTTAGAACAAAGCAAGGTTCTCCTGGTGCCTACGACCGAAGTTTTCGGTGGAAGTATCACCAGTTCCGTTTCCTCTGCCATGTGAGTTCTGATACTGGGCCCTCCCCTTGAGGTTGGAGTTATGGAGTTATTTCAGCACAGTTCCCAGCCCAGCAGCAGTCTGGCCAGGTTGGGGTAGGTCACTTGTCTCACCCCAAGCAGTTGTTCAACATTGTCTCCAGGAAGCCAGCTCCCATTTCTAGGGACCAGGCTCTCCTCTCCTGGCCCAGGGAGATAGAGAAACCTGTTCTTGCTGACAGTAGACCAGACTGAATAATTGCCTCCTGAGGCCTGATTCAAGTTTGTTTTTTTTTTCTTTTCAGTCAAATGCCCTCCCCAGCCACGTGAAGATCAGCGTTTCCAGGCAGACACTTTTTGAGGATTCTTTCCAACAGGTTAGAATATAATTGTGGTGTCTAAGACAAGAGGCAGGCTGAAGGTCCCCTCCCGCCTCCCCATCTCCCATCGCATGGCCTGTTCAACCCACATGGTAATTTCCAAGGCCTGGGCCTTGGTGAACAGTGTCTGTCCCCTGCCCCCTGCCCCCAGCCTGCCGTGGAAGGGAGAGTGGCAGGCTGGCCACGGTGCTCTATCTCCCCAGATCATGAACATGAAACCCTACGACCTGCGCCGCCGGCTCTACATCATCATGCGTGGCGAGGAGGGCCTAGACTATGGGGGAATTGCCAGGTGAGCTCGGTGCTCCGGGAAGGCTGCTCTGCACCCCACTCCCCAGGCTACTGGGCCCGTAGCCAGAAAGTTGCCTTTTTGCTCAGGTTGATTGCCAGCGCTCTTAGGCTTCTTCAGGAGTGGGCACGGGTTTGGCCAGTTCGAATGGTGCTGGAGCTGGGTCCCAGGGTCCCCTGCTGGCTGGGCACTACCCTTTAGCTACTGGGTCATGGGGAGGCTGGGGGCTTCAGGGAAGGGCTCAGGACAGTGGCTCTTTCACTAACCAATATGTCATTATTTCTGTACTGGAACAACCAGCCCGCTGCACACATGGGTGGCAGCTAAATATCAGTGCCTGTGGTTGTCCATTAAAATCACCCCTGGGTTTCTCCTGCTCTTAAGGCAGATGGGGCAGGTTAAGTGGGGCAGCTTGGTGTGTACCTGACATGTATAAGCTGTGTCACAATCCAAAGGGCCTTGATCAGTATCCAGCTGCATGTCATGTGTACAGGGTCAATAAAATTCAAATAGCTGATACAATCCTAAAATGAGCCCAAAGCATCGTCTTGCCTGCACCATAGTCCACCTGCAAAAGCTAACAGACTCTCTGGCAAAACGCTGCCTTGGACAATGGGCTGAAGGGCCCTGGGCAGAAAGAAGGAGTACCTTAGCCTGTGATCCACTCAGTTCACTCACCTCTCACGGAGTGGGGACATCTTGCTTGGTGTTGGGTTAACTTGCTGCTGGTCCTCTGTTCATTGGTGGCTTTGCCCTCTGTGTTGGCCCCGGTGGATCGATTGCTCTTTTTCCCATGGTGATCGTGGTGACCTCCTCTCCAGGCTCTGCTTGGTGGGCTTCTGGTGTGGCTCCCGCCCTGTGTCTGTCTGTCTCTCTGTGTCCTGCCAGTGGTTTTACCCTATGGTAGGTTACGTCATGCTGTTCTACCACAGGGTAGAACCACGGACAGGATACCGGGGCACCCTCTGCATCGAAGGACTCCTCGTCTGCCTGGCCACAAACAGCCCAGCAGCCAGGGACTGGCCCCCTTGGGGTGTTCCCCTGCTGGTTTAGCTGAAGCCCAAAAGGATTGAATTCTGGTTTGAGGCTTGTACCTAGGGATGCTAAGGTGTGGGCGTTGGTTCAGATGAATATATGGAAGTACGAGAAAGGTCTGCTAATGTGGGGTCTGGGATGAAGGGAGGGCAGAGTGCAAGGGAAGTCAGATAGCTACAGTGGGAGTGAGGTTTCTAATCTAAGACAACACGGATTACAGAGTTCATGCGGCAGGAGTTAGGAATGCATTGTCATGTATTCATAGTACGCTGCCTGCTCAGGTAGGGTGGAAACAGGGAGGCTGCTATTCACACAGCACCTTTGCAGAATTTAGAAAAAGATGCCCTTTCTCAAGACACTTCCATGTTGGGAAATGGTCGCACTGTTCTGGCTTTATCAGGAAAAAAACAGCTTGGTTGCTAGTTGCAGGAAAATTATTGCAATAAATGTGCAAATCTATGATATTTTACCATAGTACCCTTGTGTAGTACACAGCCTACACAACTGTGCATGATGGCCCAGGGTACAAGGAACCCCACTGCCATTAAGATGCTCCGGAGATCAGATGTAAAGTCCTGGAACGCACCACCTGGGAGCCGACACGCACGCATGCATGCACGCATGCATGTTTTCCTTCCTGGGCATCATCCTTGCTCGCCCTGGGTCTCACCCCCACCCCTGTTCACTACAGGAGTTACCCACTGTTACTACAGGGCAGCCCAGGTGATGACCCCAGTGGGCTCGACTCCCCAGGACACGTGTCTCCAGAGTAGCTGAAACGACCGCAGAGGAGAGTCGCACCTCCGGTGCGGGTGTGCAGGGAAGGGTCGGCTAGTTCTGTTTTTCTCTCTTCTCTCACAGAGAGTGGTTTTTCCTCCTGTCCCACGAGGTGCTCAACCCCATGTATTGTTTATTTGAATATGCTGGGAAGAACAATTACTGCCTACAGATCAATCCTGCCTCCTCCATCAACCCCGACCACCTGACCTACTTCCGCTTCATTGGCAGATTCATTGCCATGGTAAGAGTCATTGCGTGAGACCTCCAGGGAGGGTGGCATCCGAGGTGCCAGACCCAACACACCAACGGCAGCCTCGCCCTCATCCTCATCCTCACAGAACTCCTCACTAAACATGCAGAGAGCTAGAGCGAGTTCTGGAGCTGGTTCAGAGTTCTCTTAGTGCCCACCCTGGGGTGTCAAAGGTTTTCTATATGTTGATCTTGGAGGACTCGTCAAGCAAAAGCCCAGAGTCCCTGGGTCACGGGCTTCACTGAACACAAGTGCTCTGTTGAGGGTGTTGGGGTGACAGGCTAAGCACTACCATAACTGCCCACCTGCTGCCCATCCTGGGGATGCCACTGTCTCTCACGAGCCCAGGGTGGGGGTCATTTGGGAGTGTCCTTCGGGGACAATTTGACCTCTCTCTGCCAGGGGATGTGAAGCCTGCACTAGCTTAGACCAGAACCCTTGTAGGGAAGGGGGTTTCATGCATTATCTGTATTTATCTAGAAATAGGAACAATGTGAACGGTGGGGAGGGCGGGGGGGGGTGGGGAGTCATGTCACATGCATCCTGTCGAGTGTCTCTTGAGTTTAGAGGACCAGGATGAGGACGGGGAGTCATGGAGCCACAGTCCCACTGCCATATTTGGTAGTTTGAGATGTTTCACTGCCAATTTTCCTTTGCTTTGCCCTGTTCCCCTCTCAGGAGGACCCGAGAGCCATGACTAACTATGTCCCTTCCCCTGGTCTGGAAGTTTTTGGCCAAGGTATTGGGCTCAGGAAGTGGGCACATTTTTCCCAGGTCTAGAGACTTGCGTGGTCCAGCAGCCACCAGGCCAGGCCAGTAGAACCCCAGACTATTACTCACCACTGGCCCGCCAGCTCCCCGTCAGCGGCGTCTGCGTTATTTTTGGCTGCTTGTGCTGCTGCTCCGAGCGTCAGTGAGTCAGGGCTGCACCTGGCGCCGTGCGGACCAGACTTCTCTGTGCCTGTGCGCACATCCTTGCGAGAGCAGGGAGCCAGCAGGCAGGTGTGCCGGGCAGGCAGTGGGCCCGGAGGTGAGTCCTGACCAGGCCGGCTCTGCTCGGCCCCTGTGGTCTATAGGCAAGATAAGAGTCTCGAGGTCCTAGTCAGGACAAAGAGTGCTGCTTATTTCCCAGACCCTCCCCTTGGGCCCCTGGAGTAGCTGGATACTGAGGTGCTCTGAGGGACGGAGGGCTGCTGACAGTAACCAGGCTTTGGTTCAGAGCATCCTGGAGCCTGCCTCCAAAACACCAGACCTCTTAGCTGTGTCCATTCCTTCCACAGGCTCTATACCATGGGAAGTTCATTGACACAGGCTTCACCCTCCCTTTCTACAAGCGGATGCTCAATAAGAGACCAACCCTCAAAGACCTGGAATCCATCGACCCTGAATTCTACAACTCTATCATCTGGATCAAGTGAGTTGCCTTGCTTGCCCCACATTGGGAGGAGAGGGATCTCTGGTTGGAGATTAGGTGCCCACGGCCTTTATTTTCTCTGCTGTAGTGGCCCCTGAGCTGTATAAGTGCTTGTGGAGATGCACAGCTTCTAGGTCCCTCACAGGCGGCTCTGGAATTCTCTCCTGGCAGCAGGGAGGGGGCCTGTGCCGCGGTTCTGGGTTCTAGGCCACCTGTGAGTCCTCGTGTCCCATGGACACTGACAGTGAATGACAGAGCAGGATGGAGGGACGATCCTTCTAAGACAGACACCTTCCCTCTGTGCTCTCGTGCCCCCAGAGAGAACAACCTAGAAGAGTGTGGCCTTGAGCTGTACTTCATCCAGGACATGGAGATTTTGGGCAAGGTGACAACCCACGAGCTGAAGGAAGGTGGTGAGAGCATCCGCGTGACAGAGGAGAACAAGGAGGAGTACATCATGTGAGTCTCAAGTGCTGGGAGGCGGGTGGGGGCGCAGGAGGAGCAGACACACACCCGGCTGCAGAGGAAGGGTTTCCCGCTCTTGTTTCTGGGTGCCCTCTTCAGCCAGGCCCCACTAGGTCACCGGGGATCGCAAAAACCTCCCATTATGCATGGGCTTTATTTTTATTTTTTGTTAATCCTCACCCCAGGATGTTTTTCCATTGATTTTTAGATAGAGTGGAAGGGAAGGAGAGAGAGAGAGAGAGGTGTCCTCCCACATGACCCCGACCAGGGCCGGGGATCAAACCTGCAACCCAGGTATGTGCCCTTGATGGGGAATTGAACCCTAGACCCTTCCATCCTCGGGCCGATGCTTTAACTGCTGAGCCACACTGGCCGGGCTTGCATGGCCTTTAGAGGGCTGCCCGTGGCTGGCTGCGCTGACCAGAGCAGGGGGAGCCAGAGCCCAAAGCCTGTTACAGCTCCTCTTTGCTCTCTTTTTTCCCACGTGGTGGACTTCAAGATTGCAGGGCTGACTTTCTGTGAAGAGTCTCGAAACTTAGACATCTTTCTCCTAACCAAAAGGATTCTGTGTCCTTTGTGCTTAAATCCACTAACTCACATGCGTGCATGCATTCACCTGTGCACATTCTTCAGGTCTCTGGTTTTAGCTGTTAATATCCATGTGTCTGAGGCTCAGTCAGCAACAGTAGGAGAGGTGGCGGTGATTTCAGACTCATGAATCTCCGAGTTGCTTTGAGGTTTAAGAGGTTCTGCTCTGGCTGCTGCCAGAAGTCGAGTCTCAGCAGATTCCTCTCGGGCTCCACTGACAACTGGTCCTTGGTTTTAGGCTGCTGACTGACTGGCGTTTCACCCGGGGTGTGGAAGAGCAGACCAAAGCCTTCCTGGACGGCTTCAACGAGGTGGCCCCCCTGGAGTGGTTGCGCTACTTTGATGAGAAAGAGCTGGAGGTGAGAGCTGAGGTGGTTGGGTCCCTGAGCCCCTGCCTCTGGGGCGATCCTGCCCTTTGATAGCCTCACTGTACCCACAGAAACTCCCAGTAAAACCCCACACTCCCCAGGGCTGTGGCAGCAGCTGAATAACTTTGATTTGGGTCCTCACACCCACCCCTCCCTGGGTCCATGTTCAAGATCTGTGTTATCCATGTGATTAAAACTGCCCGCAGAAATGGCTGGCAGTGTCTGGGGTGGGCCCATCTGCTGGTGAGGGGGCGAGGCGCTGGTGGGGGCAGCAGCGCGCAGCTGACACCCTTCCCCTGCAGCTGATGCTGTGCGGCATGCAGGAGATAGACATGAACGACTGGCAGAAGAACACCATCTACCGGCACTACACCAAGAACAGCAAGCAGATCCAGTGGTTCTGGCAGGTGGGTCCTGCCAGGGCAGGGCAGGGTCTCGCTGGGGCTGTTACTGCAGCACCAAAGGAAATGAGACCTGCTCAGGCCTCAAGCCCAAGGGCCCTTATTGTGTTATCACCTACTCATCTCTGACACTCCCCTTTCCTCCCCCCACCACTTACAAAGGAGAGGAGAAGCCCAGTCTTGGGACACGTGGAGTGTGGCAGCTGGGCCGTGGCCAGTGCATTTGACTGGAGTGTTGGTAGTCAGCTGAGGTTCTCTGTAAACACTGGTGTGCGGTAGGGGAGCCCGCACAGGGAGGAAGGAGCCTATAGGTCACGTGGTTTCCTCCCAGCCAGGTAGGGCAGGGAGGCGAACACTGGATGCAGAGAAACAGAGTGAGCTTGTCTTCCTGTATAGACTGTGTAGGTCTTGTCACTGTGAAGTGTAGCAAACACACAAAAAGAGAATATATATAAATATTTTGGTTGGGGTGAAATTTACATATAAAATTCACCATGCTAAGCATTTTAAGGTGAACAACTCAGTGGCTTTTCACAGTATTGTGCAACCATCACGACTGGCTAATTCCAGAACAGTTCATCTCCCCACCCCCCAAGAATCCCTGTACCCATTAAGCAGTCACTCCTATGTTTTTGTATATTTTAAAAAGTAGAACTTGGGGGGCAAGAGAATTCCTGGCCCAAGGTGTTCCGGAGACAGAGATGTCCCATGGACTGGTGGGAATGTTCTATAAACACACAACCTCCTTGACGGAGCAGCTTTGGGGTTTCCCAGCTTGGTGGCTGTGAGCCCCGGCCAACCAAGCTTTATGCTCTCAGCTCCAAAGAGGAGAGAGTGGTGGGGGAGCTGGGCTGGGGTCACTGGGCTGCTTGCCTTTGGGGTTGCAGGTGGTGAAGGAGATGGACAACGAGAAGTGCATCCGGCTGTTGCAGTTTGTTACAGGGACCTGCCGCCTGCCTGTTGGGGGATTTGCTGAACTCATTGGTGCGTCTTCCCTTGCCACCCGGCCAAGTCAGGCAGATCTAGAGCTACTACCCTTGGGTGGGGGTGAGGATAGCTCAAAGGGAAGTGGGACCTAGTGTCTTCCTGGAAGCAAGTCAGTGGGAGGGACAAGAGCTGTGGCCCACGCCTCCGTAGAGCCAGAGGGTCCTGCCTTAGGAAGGGACAGTCCTGTTATATAAGATGTATATTTTTGGATAACAGGTAGCAATGGACCACAGAAGTTTTGCATCGACAAGGTTGGCAAGGAAACCTGGCTGCCCAGAAGTCACACCTGGTGAGCCTGCTGGTTTTACTGGGATGTGGCTGGAATGAGCCCCTAAGGGCAGCCCGGTGGACAGGGCAACTTTGGGGCCTTGACTCTGGCAAATTTTGCATGGCTCTGGGGTGTTGGGTTGGAGGGGAGGGGCTGTGATGTGCCCAGTCACCTTTGTCTGGGCCTCTGATCTTTTGGGAGTTGTGGCAGCAGGTATGCACCCTGATGGTCATACCAGGTATTAAATATTTAAACACTTATATTCCAGTAGGCAAAGAGCTGCTGCCCAGGTGCCCTCTTACCCAATTCCCCATTTCCCAGCTGCCTGTCCTCTCCTACCCCTGTGGTCCAGGAACCTGAAGCACTAAGGCCCGACAGAGCAGGGTCCTTGATGTCCCTGTGTCAGCATCTCGGCAGCTGCTTGGTGTGGTCGAGCCACAGCCGTGTGAACGCTTTTAACCCACCTCGGCCAGCAGCCCTGACCTTCCCGTGCTGACTGTACTCTACCCCTCTCCCAACAGTTTCAACCGTCTGGATCTCCCACCATACAAGAGCTACGAACAACTGAAAGAGAAGCTGCTGTACGCTATAGAGGAGACCGAGGGCTTTGGACAGGAGTAACTGGGGCTGCCCCTCCCATGCCCCCCACACACCTGTAGTCACAAATCCTTCCTGCCTGAGAGGCTGCTGGCCGCAGCCCCTGGGAGGCCCCCACAGATGGTGGCTCGGCGTGGGACCACACTGTCATCAGGCTGCTGGCAGCAAAGCCTGACCTCAAGGGGCCCTGCCCACCCCTCCCTCCTTCCCACTGGTGGCAGCCTGGAATAAAGCCCCCTGGTCACCTTAGCCTTGTCTCCCATTGCAGCCTGGAGGGCTGACCCTCTGCAAAGCTCACTGAGCCTCCTCCTTCCCTAAAGCCAGCCCTCAGTATTTGGGAGTGTGCAAGGGAGTGTGCCCGTGCTGAAGGGCTGCAGCGCAAGCCCCAGGCCTCCTGGGCTAATTAGACAAGAAGGAGACTGGCCACTCGGGGTAGCTGTCTGGGATGAGAAGGCTCAGCATCTTAGCCAGTAAAAGAGGTTCTGTTTTAAATAGAACCTGTCCGGTGATCCGTGTGAAATGAAGGTCTGAGAGGCGCTCTTCCCACACCCAGAGTTCTGAATGAGGCTGCTGGCTTCCTTCCCCTGCAGGCTCTGGCCATGGAGGCGGAGCAGCAGGCGCCTCTCTCCCTGCAGGCTGGCCGGTTCGCGCTTCCCAGCCAGTCAAGGGCTGTGCAGCCGCTGATGGCAGTGGGATGGAAATAGCAGACTCAGACTTCCTCTTCCCTTTACATAAACTTGAAGCATTTTGTGTGTCGGGTTGCTTTGTGTTTTGTTGCTGGTTTGCCGCTGTCACTTTCTGTTGAGCTGGTGCACCAAATGTTGCTAGGACCTTGAGGGACCCAGCACCATTGGTCCAAGAATTTCCCAAATAGCTGCTTCGCTTAGGAACCAACTTGGCAGTTCTGTGAGCCCAGGCAAGCTGACTTCACAGTGGCCTCATCCCTGAACCTTGACAGAGAGGCAAGGGGGCGGTGCCCTGAGTGCCACCCCACCTTGCCACCTTTGATAGGAAAGACTCCCTTTGCTAGATGTAGTCACCAGGCTGTCGGCCTCCAGGTGGGTGGGTCAGTCCCCCGTTGAGAATGAAGTGCACCCCGCCACTCTAGTGAGCGTTCCTTCTGCCCAGAAGTGAGGCTTTGTCTGCACATGGGAAACCATGCTCGTGGAAGCCGCTGAGGGGCCCTGAGCTGCTGCACACATCTGACTTGATTTCTGGAGCCCCTGCTGGGCTCCGTCGTGGGCATTCTGCTGTATGACATCTTCAAGGTGAACATGTTCCTCGGAGATGCTGGAGCCATGGTTGTCATGAGCTGCCCAATCCAGCCCCCCGGTTCTAGCACCGAACACCAGCTGCAGACTAACTCCAGCTTTCTGGGACCCCAGGCAGGCCCTCAGACGGGTCCTGGCCTTCAGAGGGTAGTTTCATGTTCCCAGATCTGTGTCCTTTCCCCGAGCCCGTGGAGGGACAGCCGTGTCTGCTGTCTCATTGCAGCTCAGCCCTTCTCTTCCCTCGAGTCTGCTGTGCTTCCCTGCAGAGACTCACCACGTTGGGTCAGATGCGAGCTGCCGTGCGGAGTTTGGAGACCGCGGGCTCACGTGTGTTCAGAGTGTGTTCATGTGTGCGTGTGTGTACATACATGTATATAACAGGTGTCTACGGAATGTCCTTCAGTAGCTCTGGGTTGGCCATCAGATTGTTTTGTAATGTTCAGCCCCTTGCCTTGATATTGCCAGTTTCTTGTGCAATAAACAGTCAGCAGCTATGGGTGGTGTTGGTGTGTTGTCTCCAAAATCACTGTCCCAGGTAAGAGGCCTCTGGGCCCCATGGGCCCTCGAGGTCCGGAAGCTCCATGGGGCAGAAGTTCCATGACCTTGCTGGTTTTGAGAAGCATGTGCATCACTAACCAAGACAGCACACTTCTGATGGGTCGCTAAGTCAGGGTCCAGGGGTCACCGGCTTCAGCTCTTGAGTTGCTTCACTGCCCCCTTTTGGCTGGGGCCAGAACACCCAGCAGGTGAGGCCGCAGGTTGGACAGGCTGTGGAAACCAGCTCCTGGGGACAGCATTCTGGGCAGTTAGTTATTCCAGAAACATTTCGTGGTGGTTCTCAAGTTTGATGATAGCAGGGCTCTTCGATCTGGAGTTCCTGGTCATACAGGGTTGTCCACCTACCTTTTAGAGTACTTCGGAGTTCAGATGGGGCAAGTTACCATGCTGACGGGTCTCAATGCGTTTGACACAGAAACGACTTGGTCAGGGATGGAGCCGTGCCCGGATTGTGCTCCTCAGGGAGGTGATGTCCAGAGGGGCTCCTTCCTGGATGTGTCAGCTGAATTCATGCCCTGCCACCCAGCTTCAAAGCCTCTTTCTACTTGACAGGGCAGTGCTGCACTTTGAGAAAAATACTGACCCAAGTCCGCATGTTATACAGACATCTCATAATAAATTCAGATATGCGTACGTGGAAATTGTTCTCCTCACTGTTATCCCCAGAGGTAACTGCTATTCAGTTTGTTGTGGTCCTTCCAGACTTTTATGTGCATATACAAATCATATACACATATAATTTCTAAATAGGCTAAAAATGAGCTTTTGTATGTTAAACAACTCACTTGCCTCATGAAACGAGCCACCAGGGACACCGTTCCACGTTGGTCCACATATCTCTGATTGATTCTTCCCTGTGTGATGTTCCATAGTGTTTGTGCAATACACCCTCTTTGTCCTAACAGGCATGGTGGTTGTGTCCATCAGTTTACTGGTGGCTGCAAAGCATCTTCACCGGCCTTAGCAGTGGGCAGGGACCCTTGTCACCAGTGGGTGAACTGAATCTGTGAGCTCCCCTGTCTGTCCTCCCAGCTCTTTGTTCCCTTTTCCATCTTTTAACTCTGGGCATCTGTGCTTTTACACAATCGGTGTTTTTGTTTTGGTTTTTGAACACTTATTTTCTTCTGTATGTGTAACCATAATTTTTTTGAAGGCTTAATTGAAAAGCAACAAGAACATTTAGATTACTGTGATCATATAAATACTGTCTACTCCAGAAATAATTAGTATCAAGTCAGACCACTAGTTCTTCCTCACAAGCTCTTTCACCCTGGAGCTTCTATTTCCCCTCTTTGCTTTTATTATATCCTCACTTTTTTTTCTTACTCTGAAGTGTTTCAAGTGAAACTAGTTGGCAGGGAGTGTCCCTACCCCTATACACTGTAATAAGTTCCTGATACAATTAGCCAAAATGAAGAGAAGATATGTCTCCCTTTGTCACCCCAGGTCCCCAGTGGGTCTCCCATGTGCCAGTAAAACTTTACATAAGGTGGGATCTCACTGGGTCTGGAAAAGCCCAGTTCTAGCTTCCCCACTGCCCTTCGATATCAGGGCTCACTTCACCCTTCTAGCAAACCCTGGCAATCTGTGTGCTTCCATTGAGAGGAATGCTTACCAGTAGGAGACTCCCCTGGTTCTTGAGCCAAACTCAGCATCGACAAGGCCCCAGCCTCATTGTGGGGAAACAAATCGAATCAGTGCCCAGAATTATTACCTTAGCTCATTCACCTACAGTCTACCTCTTTTTAAAATTTTTATAGTCTACCTCTTGAATCCAATTTTAAACACTATTTATCTAGGTCTCTCTGATTCTGAAGTTGGTTCAAGTCCCATAGTTGAGCTCACTTTCCTGTAGTCCACTCTGCATGCGTCAGGCACCACTCGGCTGACTCAGATCCGAGCGTGTCACTTTTCTTTTTTTTTATCCTCACCCGAGGACATTTTTGTATTTATCTTCAGATAGAGTGGTAGGGAGAGAGAGAGAAATATCGATGCGAGAGACACATCGACCGGTTGCCACCCACACGACCTCAACCAGGGCTGTGGACAAACTGCAACCGAGGTACGTGCCCTTAGCGGGAACCCAACCCAGGACCCTGGTCCACAGGCCGACGCTCTAACTGCTGAGCCAAACCGGCCAGGGCCGAGCGTGTGACTTTTCATTGGCTGTTTTCCATTATTTGTAGCCTTTGAACATCAACATGGACTCAGGGCCTAACTCCAAATCAGCTGGTCCCAGTGGCAATGATCTTTGTTTTCTTTTTGATGCTCGTTATAGTTTTGGCCCCTTCCATTTGATTCTGTGTATCACCCCGCTGGTATCTTTGATGGTCTTCATGATACTCTATTCCCAATTTTAGTTCCATTGCCCCAAACACAGTCAACTGCTCAACTGCTATTTTGGTATAAAATAGCATTAGAGACCAAGATCGGTTCTATCAAGATGGCACAGTGAATTCATGATTTGATCAACCTCTGCTCCAAACACATAATAAAGACAAAAAAAAAAAGCAAAAGGACTGGTTCAAAACCAGCATAAATAATTCAGTGGGTCAGAAACAGAACAAAATGCAAAACATTGAGCAAAACTGAAGCTGTGGGTCTGCTGCACCCAGAGCCCCCCAGTGGTGGCTAGAAGTGCAGCTGCTGGGGGATAGGTGGTCTAAATATGCTTCTTATGGGGGCTAGGCCCCAACCCTCTGCTCCCTCCCGTTTCCTGGAAGCAGGCCAACCAGCAAACCAAACCAAACTTGCTGCTGTGCACCTGGCTGTGGCTTTGAGAAGCATGGAGGCCTGAGGAGGCAGAGACTCATCAAGCCAACCCACCCCAGGGGTTCTGGCCTGGATCTGGGATAGTCCTAGGTCACCCGAGGCCAGGGTCCCACACTGCCATTCAAAGGTCAGGCTCTGGAATGAATGCCCATCAGGACAGGAGGAAGCAACTGTAAAACCATTAGGCAGATGGAGAAGAAGCGAAAGAACAATTCTTTTTTTATCCTTACCCGAGGACATTTTTTCCATTTTTTGTTCAGATAGAGTGGGAGGGAGAGCGAGGAAGAGAGAGAGAGAAAGAGAAACATCGATGTGAAGAAAACACATCGAGTGGCTGCCACCCGCACGACCCAACCAGGGCCGGGGACAAACTGCAACCGAGGTACATGCCCTTAGCGGGAACCAAACCCAGGTCACTCTCGACTGCAGGCCGACGCTCTAACCGCTGAGCCAAACCGGCCAGGGCGAAAGAACAATTCTTGACTCAAGATTTTTGTCCCTCCACATTTCAGAGAAAGAGATACGTGGATGTCTTGCTTGCTGGTGTTTGCTGTAAAGGATGGCAAATGGGCCTTTTTACTGGGGCCCTGAATGTCACTACTCAGGGCTCTTTTCTCTGGGGTGACTAGTTTTTCCAAAGATGAATCCTCTGCTCCTGCCTGAGGGGAAGACTATACCTGAGGCAGGTACACCTACCTACCTGTAGGCTTTCTGAAAATAAGCAGCAGGAGGGAGCTGAGGTGCTCAGACTCTCAGCCACTGACCTGACATTTTCTTTCTTTCAGCCCTTACCTGCTGCCAGCCTTCTGCTCTGATGGGTCCCGAAGTCTTGAGCTCCACTTGACCTCTGTCTCCTGCAGCTGGGAGAGGAGAGGCAGTCAGGCTGTGACGGGCTTGGGGGGAGGACCTGGGTGTCCATCCCCTCTGCGTAGAAATTTCACCGCCCCGGTTCTTAGCTCTCCTCCTACCCTCCTGCTGCCCCCAAGAGTCTCTCCTGGGACTTGTTCATCTAGTAGGTTAAGACTTCTGCTTGGTCAGTTACACTCCTCCACCTTCCCACCTTTGAAAACTTTATTGTGTCCTTGTCCATCACTGAACCCTGGAGGTGGTTAATCCATCTCCCTTTCCTTTGATAGGTCTGCATGGGGGGTGAAGGAGGGGCAGCTTGTCTCTGGCAGTCTGCATAGAGGTTCCAAAGGGGCCTTGACTGTTGTTATATTGATTTTCAGTTAATCTGCCCATGTTTACCCCATGCCAGTAACTTCACCTGTCTCAAGCCTGAGCCTTTCCCAAGTTCTGCAGGGTTCACTAGAATCCTCCTTGGCTAAGCTCCTTCCTGTGTGAGTTGGCTGTGGCTCCTGCTACTGGCCACTCCTCCCACTTTACTCTTTTCAGAGACATGTTGAAGTCCCTTGTCCACCCCTCAGATGCTACCTCTTAAATGGGCCAAATGGCCCAGGCTGAATGGGACATCTTTTACATTCATTGACTGTCATTTTAATGGGGTCTTGGGAGTTTTTGCCAATCAGCCACAATGAAGCCCATTGCTCCTCCCTTCTCTGAGACTGACTGGGTTCCTCATTCAAGGTTGCTTTGTTTTGTTATTTCCAAAGCCAATGGTGGCAATAGATGGTCCTATTTATAAATAAGAGGGATATTTTACCTCTGCATTTTCCACTAACATTGTCTTTATTCTAAGACATTAATTAGGCACTGAGATTAAAAAAGAGAACACACTGTAGCTTCTTATGGATTTATGGATAACCCTGGTGAATTCTTGTTCCTGTCTGTGAGAGGCAGGGTTCTCATGTGACACCCCTTATAACCCCCTCATGGTATTCACACCCTCCTGGTGTTACCTCTCCCTTTAAGTGGGGCTGGGCTAGTGATTTGCTTCCAACCAATAGAGTTTGGCAAATGTGATGGGCTGTCACTTCTGTGATTAAATTACAAAAGATTATGACTTACTATTTGTGAGCTAACTCTCCATTATCGGCTGGGCTCATGTGCTTTGATGAAGCAAGCTGCCCTGTTAGAGAGGCCCATGTGGCAAGGGCCTGCAGGGAGCTTCCTATCAGCAGCGAGCGAGGAACTGAGGCCCATGAGGAATTGAATCCTGCCGCCAACCACGTGTGCTTGGAACCTGAGATGACTGCAACCCAGCCGACACTTTGATTGCTACCCGTGAACATGCCTGAGTGGAGGATGCAGCTAGGCTGTGCCGGGCTCCTGACCCACTGAAACTGTGAGGTAACAATGTGTGTTAAGTTGCTGAAGTTTATGGTGATTTGTTACACAGCGATAGATAACTAATTAATACACTATCCTAGGTCAGATGAAATGTTCTTGGATTAGCATCTCTCCCATGCTCTGGGTTCTGAATGTGGCCATGGTTTTTAATAAACGAAAGGGCCATGGCATGAAGATTATCTGTAGATCAAACATCACACTAACCAGGAATATAGGCAGAAAGGTACTAGTACCACTCTTGTTCCTTTTCTTGGGGAAGGAAAATACTGGGAAGTGGGAGGAATTTCCGTCCTTGCCCCCCAGACCACAGCCTGACATCATTTGCCCGGCAGCACTAATGGTCTCGGCGGCCTTGGGTCTGGCCCAGCCTGTGACTGTGGCACTCTGCCTTGAGATGTCATTAGTGCTTATCTGGGCCTCCAGCCAAACCCAGTTGGCAAGAGTCATGTCCAGTCTCTCAAGGACAATTTTGGGTCTGTTTCCTGTGTAATTACAGGGTGAACAGCAGAATAGGTGGTGCCATTACAGCAGGAAATTAGCCTGAAGGATGGGTTTTGCAGCTCCAGGACTCCAGTTGAGGCTGGCTCCAGGGGCACAATTCCCGTCTCTGTAGCAGCCTCCCCCATGAGCATCTGGGCTCTGGTGGGCCCTGGCTTGGAAGCATTATTTCTTCTGGGAGAGAATTCATTTCACCCTTCAACTTTTGGATTTTTCAGTCATGCTTGTTTGGCAACTCCTTGTAACTGGCTCACACTGGTAGGGAGAAGTAGCTTATGCATTATACCTTGGCTCTTACCCCATCACTGCTCCCCAACAGGGGACCCACCCCAGGGGAATCAGTTGCTGCCATTGGGTAATAGAACCCCTTGGATAAATAAGTTTTTCCAGCTTTGTTTAGATATAATTGACATATTATGTTGTATAAGTTTAAGGTATACAACATGACAATTTGATACATGTATATATTGAGAAATGATTGCCACAATAAGGTTAGTTAACACATCATCAACTCTCAAAATTGCCATTTTGTTGTGGTGAGAACATTAAGGTTGTGTTGTGGTGAGAATATTTAAGATCTACTCCCTTAGTAACTTTCAAGTATACAGTTCAGCATTGTTAACTAGTCACCATATGTACCCTGGATAAATATGACAGAAAAATGTGGAAAAGTAGAATAGTGTGAAGGGTTCTACTTTATTTTGTTTTATTTTTAGTTCAGGGTGTGGTTGAATGAATAGGACCACTGTTCTATATTTTGCTTAGAGTTACATGAGAATGTAGATATCAGTACTTACATTTATAGAACATTTTTTGTCTTTTCAAATTCATTTTTATTTATTTTATTTAATTTTTTTTATCCTCACCCGAGGACATTTTTCGATATTTTGTTCAGATAGAGTGGGAGGGAAAGAGAGGAAGAGAGAGAGAAACTTCAACGTGAAAAGGACACATTGAGTGGTTGCCACCCACACGACCCAACCAGGGCCGGGGACAAACTGCAACCGAGGTACATGCCCTTAGCGGGAACCGAACCCATGTCTCTCCGGACCGCAGGCCGATGCCACTCTAACCATGGAGCCAAACCGGCCAGGGCTCAAATTCATTTTTATTCAGTCTTTTTTATTTAAGCATGCTTCAATATATTTGTGATAAATGAGAGTACATATAAACTTTCCAGAATATCTCTGGGACTATGGAATTATATTAATAGTACTTTATTAAAAAACCTTTTTTCTTTATTGATTTTAGAGAGAGAGGAAAGGAGAGGGAGAGAGAGATAGAAACATCAATGAGAGAGAACA
Source organism: Molossus molossus (assembly GCF_014108415.1). NCBI lineage: Eukaryota > Metazoa > Chordata > Mammalia > Chiroptera > Molossidae > Molossus > Molossus molossus. Next base: position 34,854,536 of record NW_023425357.1, on the reverse strand, counting down.
TCAATTGGCCACCTCCTGCATTCCCCCACTGGGGATTGGACTCACAACCTGGGCATGTGTCCTGACCAGGAATCAAACCGGTGGCCTCTTGGTGCATGGGTCAACGCTCAGCCACTGAGCCACACCAGCTGGACTTAATAACACTTTTTTTTTTAAATCCTCACCTGAGGATATTTTTCCATTTATCTTCAGATAGAGTGGGAGGGAGAAAGAGGGAGAGAGAGAGAGAGAGAGAGAGAGAGAGAGAGAGAGAGAGAGAGAGACATCGACATGAAAGGGACACATCGAGTGGTTGCCACCGACACGACCCAACCAGGGCTGGGGACAAACCACAACCGAGGTACATGCCCTTAGCGGGAACCAAACCCGGGTCTCTCTGGACCGCAGGCTGACGCTCTAACGCTGAGCCAAACTGGCCAGGGCCAGAAGCCTTTTTCAGAGGTCAAGTCAGCAAGGTCAGGGCTGAGAAGGGTCAACTGGATTGGCAAAATGGAAGCCACTGGTGACTTTGGTGAGTGCTGATACTGGAGTGGTGAGGGAAAATGCCAGATTGCATAAGATTAAAGAAATGTCTGAAGGATAAACACAGGTGGCTATTTGCTAAAGTCAACTGGGAAAGGACAGAGGAAGGGCTGTAGTGGAGGATGCAGAATGTAGTGCTGTGAGATGGGAGAGAACTGAGTCTTTATATGCTGAAAGGTCAGAGGCAGGGATGAAGTCAGGGCTGAAAATGAGAAAAGATATAATAGATGAACTAAGGATCTTGGTTATTTTGGTTAAAAGATTAACTAATTATGTTATTATTGATCAGACTTTAGCTGTAGCATATAGATAGAGGTTGGACATGCATGTTAAGCTGCAGAGAAGGAAGACATTTTGTGGCGTATAACAGACATGTATGTATGAAAAGAGATCTTTAGCTAGGAAAGGACTTCTTAAATATGATCTATAAAGTGGTAACCATAAGGCAAAAAGATTGATGGTTTTGTCTACATCAAAATAAAGGTTTTCTCTAACTTCCATGTGTGCAGGAGGGCATCTTCAAAACAGATTCCGAGATTCTAATGCAGTAGGCAAATTGTATAAATTTACAGTGACATAAACTATATCTAAAAAGGTTAATACTGAAAATGCATCATATCCTAATTATTTTACTATCCGGTGTGTTCTTGTGGTATTTGTATCTATGGTATCCATATTTAGGTAATACTGTACAGTGCTGTGTTACTGTGCATCTTTCCCAGGTCATGTTGCTGTATCGAAATTAGCCCTGGTCATTTACACCAGGGAAATTGGCAAAGGCTACAAATCAGTCCCTTCCCCCTCTTTTTTGGAGAACTAGTTGTTACATATTTACTAGCATATCACTGAAAATTGTCTTTAAAGAAATCAATAGTGGTATCAGCAGTGGGAAAATCAAAGCACGAGCCATCAAAGGGCATAGAAAACCTTGTATATTCATTGCCCAAGCAGTAGTGTGGGCGGAACACAGGAAAACCTACATATAAGGGACTCATTCAGGCAAGGGGGTGTCCATTAAAGCTGAAAGTCCGTTACGTAATAAAGTAGGTTTTCCAAATGCATATGTTAAAAAATTGACAAATTAGATTAGAAAAAATGGTGGTGGAGTGAATGGAAGCTACACAGACCATCTCCCAGGACCCAACTGGATTTACAACGAAAATAAAGACAAATCATCAGGACATAACCAGGGACACTGACTCAATCCTGGTAGGCTTGCGAGGACGCGAGAGGGGGCCTGGAGCCCACGGTCCGCAGCGGCCTGGGCTGGGACCAGCGGACTCGGCTGGGACCAGGGGACTCGGCGGGAAACTGCTGCCACCTCGGCTGCGTCCAGCAACAGCGGCTGAGTCCTGCAAACTCGGCTGGGTGCTATGCCCTCGGCTGGTGCCGCAGACTCGGCCGCCCTTAGCTGGAAGCAGTGCCCTCGGGTTAAAAGTCCCAGGTGGCTCCACGATGCAGAGTTGGGACAGAGGCGAGATTGGCAGCAGCCACTCACCTTGGGCTCCAGCAGAGGGAGGGCAGACTGGACTGGAACTGTGTGGGGACACTCTGGATTTGGAGGGTGCTCAGAGCTTTTGCTGAGTGCAGCCACGCAGGACTGTGGCCATCTTACTCCTTCCCAGGGCCCTGGGGAGAGGCGGCGGCCCCTCCCTCAGAGATTCAACCCCACCTGGTGGCCATTGAAATGCTAATTGAGGCCCATTAACAACCAGCATCTGCCCCACCCTCGGGAAATCCTCTTACACTGAGCACCTGAGGGAGTTTTTCAGGCAACTCAGAAACCAAGGTTCTTCAGGTGACCTACAAATAGCCTCCAGGCAAAAAAAATGCTAGAGGATAACTATCATTTTCTGGGCTAGCAACTCTAGCCAGGAGAGTTAAGACTTGACAGTGGTGTTTAAGTGGGTCATCCCTGCCTCATGCAAACCCAGGAGAGGGAGCCACAAACAGCAGAACACCAACACACACACAGGAAAAATTTGGCAGACTCCAAAGCCCACTGTGATAGCCAAAATGGTGGAAAACAGAAACAAAAGCCAAATGAAAGAACAAGAGACCTCTACCGAAGATGAGATAAATGAGGTGCAGTTAAACAAGTTAACAGAACCAGAATTCAGAGCCATGATCTTGAGGAAGCTCAACAGCATGAGTAAGGACATAGAGATGCTGAAAATAAGCCAATTGAAAATTAAAAACCACCAAGAAGAGATAAAAAATGACATATCAGAAATGAAAAACACATTGGAAGGTCTAAAAAGCAGAGTAGAGGAAGCTGAGGACCGGATCAGTGAATTAGAAGACAGGGTAGAAAAAATCAACCAATCAGAAAACCAAAAGGAAAAAACGATTAAAAAACAGAAAGACAGCTTAAGAGAACTATGGGACAACTGGAAACGTAATAATATTCGCATCATAAGAGTCCCCGAACAAGAAGAAAATGAGCAAGGGTTAGAGAATATATTCAAAGAAATAGTCACAGAAAACTTTCCTAATTTGGTGAAGGAAGAAGGCATTCAAGTTCAAGAAGCACAGAGAACTCCAAGTAAGAAGAACCCAAACAGGCCCACACCAAGACACACAGTAATCAAACTGCCAAAAATTAAAGACAAAGAGAGAATCCTAAAAGCAGCAAGAGATAAGGAACAGGTTACCTACAAAGGAAACCCCATAAGGCTCTCAGCTGACTTCTCACAAGAAACACTACAGGCCAGAAGGGAATGGCATGAAGTAATCAAGGTCATGACAAACAAGGATCTGAATCCAAGACTACTCTACCCAGCAAGGCTATCATTCAAAATAGAAGGTCAAAAAAGGCTTCCCATACAAAAAAGTCTAAGGGAATACATTAGCACCAAACCAGCACTGCAAGAAATGTTAAAAGGACTGCTGTAATTAGCAGTAGAAATGGGAAGAAAAATAGAACCACACTAAACAAAAATGGCAATAAATAAGTACATATCAATAATCACCTTAAACGTAAATGGACTGAATGCTCCCATAAAAAGACACAGAGTAGCTGATTGGATAAGAAAGGATGACTCATCTATATGTTGTTTACAAGAGACCCATCTCACACAAAAGACTCACATAGGTTGAAAGTGAAGGGATGGAAAAAAATCTTCCAAGCAAACAAAAAGGAAAAAAAAGCTGGGGTAGCAATACTCATATCTGATAAAATAGATTTCAAAATGAAGGCCATAACTAGAGACAAAGAAGGCTACTACATAATATTGAAAGGATCTATCCAACAGAAAGATATAACCTTGAAAAACATATATGAACCCAATATAGGAGCACGAAAATGTATTAAAAATCTTCTGGAGGATTTCAAAGGAGATATCAATAGCAATACAATCATAGCAGGGGACTTCAACACCCCGCTGACATCACTGGATAGATCCTCTAGACAAAAAAGTAGCAAGGAAACAGAGACTCTAAATGAAGCACTAGACCAAATGGACTTAATAGATATCTACAGAGAATTATACCCCAAAACTACAGAATTCACATTCTTCTCAAGTGCACATGGGACATTTTCAAAAATAGACAACATGTTAGGGCACAAATTAAGTCTCTACAAGTTCAAGAAGACTGAAATCATATCAAGCATCTTCTCAGATCACAATGGCATGAAACTAGAAATTAATTGCAACTTGAATATGCAAAGACATTTGAAAACGAGGCGGCTAAATAGCATGTTATTGAACAATGAGTGGGTTACCATGGAGATCAAGGAAGAAATTAAAAACTTCCTGAAAACCAATGAAAATGAACACACAACACCACAAAATCTATGGGATGCAGTGAAGGCAGTTCTGAGAGGGAAGTTCATAGCACTACAGGCCTACCTCAAAAAACAAGAAAAATCTCTAATAGACTATTTAACCTCACAACTTAAAGAACTAGAGAACAAACAAAAAGAAAACCACAGAGCAAGTAGAAGGAAGAAAATAGTAAAAATCAGAGCAGAAATAAATGACATAGTGACCAAAAAAGCAATTCAAAGGATCAGTGAAACAAAGAGCTGGTATTTCGAAAAGATAAACAAGATTGATGGACCCTTAACTAGACTTACCAAGGAACAAAGAGAGAGAACCCAAATACACAAAATCAGAAATGAAAGAGAAGTAACAATCGACACCACAGAAATACAAAAGATTGTTAACAACTACTATGAACAGTTATATGGCAACAAATTCAACAATCTAAGCGAAATGGACAAATTTCTAGAAACACATAGTCTCCCAAAAGTGGACCAGGAAGAGATAGAAAACTTGAACAGACCAATAACAACAGAAGAAATTGAAGATGTAATCAAGACTCCCCCAGCAAACAAAAGCCCAGGCCCGGATGGCTTCACGGGGGAGTTTTACCGAACATTCAAAGAAGAACTAATAACCATTCTCCTCAAACTATTTCAAAAAATTCAAGAAGAAGGAAGACTTCCAAACTCATTTTATGAAGCCAGCATAATTCTAATTCCAAAACCAGAAAAAGACACTACAAAGAAAGAAAACTACAGGCCAATTTCTCTGATGAACATAGATGCCAAAATCCTGAACAAAATACTAGCAAATCAGCTCCAGCAATACACCAAAAAAATTATCCACCATGACCAAGTAGGATTCATCCCAGGGATGCAAGGCTGGTACAATATTCACAAATCAATAAATGTGATACACAACATAAATAAAATGAAGAATAAAAACCACATGATCATATCAATAGATGCTGAAAAAGCCTTCGACAAAATCCAGCATCCATTTCTGATAAAAACGCTCAGCAATGTGGGAATAGAGGGATCATATCTAGACATAATAAAGGCCATATATGAAAGACCTCCAGCCAACATCATACTCAATGGGCCAAAACTAAAAGCATTTCCCTTAAGAACAGGAACAAGGCAAGGATGCCCACTTTCGCCACTCTTATTTAACATAGTACTAGAAGTCTTAGCCACAGCAATCAGACAGGAAGAAAAAATAAAAGAGATCCAAATTGGAAGGAAGGAAGTGAAACTGTCATTATTTGCAGATGACATGTTACTATACGTAGAAAACCCCAAAGACTCAATCAAACATTTACTAGACTTAATAAATGGATTTGGCAGAGTAGCAGGATACAAAATTAACGTCAAGAAATCGATGGCATTCTTATATACCAATGATGAACTCACAGAAAGAGAAACTAAGAAAACAATCCCATTTACCATTGCGGCCCAAAATTAAGATACCTAGGAATAAACTTAACCAAAGAAATAAAGGACCTAGTCGCAGAAAACTACAGGTCATTGAAAAAAGAAATAGAGGAAGATATAAAAAAGTGGAAGCACATACCCTGTTCATGGATTGGGAGAATTAACATCATTAAAATGTCCATATTACCCAAAGCAATCTCTAGATTCAATTCAATCCCCATCAAAATACCAACGGCATACTTCACAGAATTAGAACAAGTACTCAAAAGTTCATATGGAACCAAAAAAGACCTCGAATAGCCACAGCAATCTTGAAAAGGAAGAACAAAGTTGGAGAGATCACATTACCAGATTTCAGGTTATACTACAAAGCCACCGTAATCAAAACAGCCTGGTACTGGCACAAGAACAAGCATATAGACTAGTGGAACAGAACAGAGAACCCAGAAATGGACCCAAGGCAATATGCTCAATTAATATTTGACAAAGGTGGCAAGAGCATACAGTGGAGTAAGGACAGCCTCTTTAATAAATGGTGCTGGGTAAATTGGACAGCTACATGCAGAAAAATGAAACTAGACCATCAACTTACACCATACACAAGAATAAACTCAAAATGGATAAAAGACTTAAATGTGACTCATGAATCCATAAAAATCCTAGAAGAAACTGTAGGCAACAAAATTTCAGACATCATACACAGCAGAATTTTCACTGATACATCACCTAAGGCAATAGAAACGAAGGAGAAAATGAACACATGGGACTACATCAAACTCAAAAGCTTCTGCACAGCGAAAGATACAGTCATCAAAATGAAAAGGCTACCCACTGTATGGGAGAGCATAATTGCCAATGATATATCAGATAAGGGGTTAATTTCCAAAATATATAGAGTGCTCATACAACTCCACAAAAGGAAGACAAAGAACCCAATTAAAAAATGGGCAGAGGAACTAAATAGACACCTCTCCAAATAGGATATACAAATGGCTAAGAGACATATGAAAAAAATGCTCATCATCACTAATGATCAGAGAGATGCAAATTAAAACAACAATGCAAATTAAAACAACGATGAGGTATCACCTCACACCTGTCAGAATGGCTGCCATCAACAAATCATCAAACAACAAGTGTTGGCGAGGTTGTGGAGAAAAGGGGACTCTAGTACACTGCTGGTGGGAATGCAGACTGGTGCAGCCACTATGGAAAACAATATGGTGTTACCTCAAAAAATTAAAAATTGAACTGCCATTTGACCCAGTGATCCCACTTCTAGGAATATACCCTAAGAAGCCTGAAACACCAATCAGAAAGAATATATGGACCCCCATGTTTGTAGCAGCACTATTTACAATAGCCAAGATCTGGAAACAGCCCAAGTGTCCACCAGTAGACAAATGGATAAAAATGCCGTGGTACATATACACAGTGGAGTACTATGCAGCTGTAAGAAAGATCTCTTATCCTTTGAGGTGACATCGAGGGACCTGGAAAATATCATCCTAAGTGAAACAAGCCAAACAGAGAAAGACAAGTATCATATGATCTCACTTATTTGTGGAATATAATGAACATAACAGTCTGAGGAATGGGGTAGTCCCAGAGACGTGGAAGTGGGGTACAGACTGACAATCCCCAGAAGAGGGGGTGGTGGGGGAGAGATAAACCACAGAACTTATATGCATGTATGCATGAACAGTGGACATGGACAACAAACTGGGGACAGGGCAGGGAGGGAGGGGGAGGGGGGAATCAGTGGGGGAAAAAGAAACATCTGTAACAAAAATTAATTAATAAAAAAATAAATTAATTAAAAAGTAAAAAAAAAATTGACAAATTAGTTTACCTGTTTTTATTTATGTAGACATATTTGTGTAATTAAAACTAAGCATGTTAAAAAATTTAATTTCATCGAAAAGTTTTTTGTATTTCTGTAATTTAAAATTTATACTGAATAGATCTAGTTAAATGCATGCATTCACCAGTCACCCCTAGTAAACAAATGCACATGGCTGAGGTGTCGTTTAGTGCACGTGGAAACATCAGTCCCCACATATTAAAACTGCTGCAGAGCCCAGCCGGGGTGGCTCAGAGGTTGAGCGTCAATCCATGTACCAAGAGGTCGCCGGTTCGATTACCGGTCAGGGCACATGCCCCGGTTGTGGGCCCGATCCCCAGTGGGGCACATACAGGAGGCGGCTAGTTGATGGTCTGTCTCATCGATGTTTCTCTCTCTTTCCTCCCTCTCTAAAGTCAATAAAGAAAAAAAGTAAACAAACAAAAACTGCTGCAGAAAGTCATGCTATGTGACAACAGAACCAATACCGAGTGTAATGTGTTGTGATCACAAGCTAATCATTCCCTAAACATTGTTTAGTAGCGGTGACTCTTGGATTTAAATATGTAGACTATAGTTGTAGATATGTAATATTTATGTAGGTGAAATTACTACAGTGTTTTTTCCAAACTACTACAGTGTTTGTGGCCTATTCGCTATAATTTGTTAAAAATAACAGTGAATTAATAACAAAAAAATACCCTGTTAATTTAATTACAAGAAAATCTTGATTAAAAACATTTTTAAATGAACAAGGTGTTAATTTTCACATTTGACATACCGACCAGAAATTTTGTCCATCAAATCTGAAGTACGTTAAATCTGAAGTCCTTTAAATCAAGGTCCGAAAAATCAAGGGTTTACTGTATAACGAGGGTGGGGGTGTGGCAACTGCACCCGTGCAACTCACCAGCTTCCTTCAAAATCTTGCCTGGATGGCTGCAGCCCAAAGCAGAAGTGATGGGAAGTAACTTCGAGGGAAGATTTCCCAATTCTCTGTTGAACTGGCAATCAGGTTCTCTTGCTTAGATGAGATTGGTCAATGGTGCCATCTAGTGTTGAAGAATAGATTGGCTCAAAAGAGGAAAGCTTAAAGAGTTCTCTTGATTTAGGCCCTGGAAACAGAACAACTTTCACAGTTTTTCTCCCTTTCGTTTATTTATTTTTTCTTTATTGATTTTAGAGAGAGAGGAAGAGAGAGAGAGAGAAACAGTGATGAGAGAGAACAACAATCAGGTTGCCTCCTGTACGCCCCCCACTGGGGATTTGGCTCACAACCTGGGCATGTGTCCTGAGCAGGAATCGAACCAGTGACCTCTTTGTGCGTGGGTTGATGCTTAACCACTGAGCCACACCAGCTGGGCTCTTTTCTTCTATTTTCTTTCCTCACTTCTATTACCTTTTCAGAGTCGTTTTCTCTTTCTACCTACTCCCCAACAAGAATAGCCATTAAGCCCTGGCCGCTTTGGCTCTGTGGTTAGAGCGCAGGCCCACAGACCAGAGAGGCCCAGGTTTGGTTCCCGATAAGGGCATGTACCTTGGTTGCAGTTTGTCCCCAGCCCCACCTGGGGCCGGGTGGGTAGCGACCACTCAATGTGTCTCTCTCACATCGATGTTTCTCTCTCTCTCTCTTCCTCCTTCTCTCCCTCCCACTCTATATCTCAAGATAAAGTGCAAAAATGTCCTCTGGTGAGGATTAAAAAAAAAGAATAGCCATTAAACTTTTTGAAAGATCTCAAGTCTGGGCAAATATAGATGCCAATGGCATGGGGATATGCAAATCAGTGCTCGTCTATATTATATACAATTTGGAGTGAATTTGTTTAGGGAAGTTGTAGCAATCTTTTCTTGTGGGTCACATAAATCCAATGTTCTCTGCCTTCCCAACATGTCCCATCTCCTGGGATGGGGCAGGTGAAGTAATGTTAGGGTGTTGTAGTGTCGCACACAACCCTAATTCATTCTCAAGTCTTATTTCAGACTTGTAGATATTTTTGTAGGAAAAGGACAGAATAAAAGGCTTGTTCATAACTTCCCCAGTGAATGGGATATTTCATTATTGTATGAGGGCCTGTGTTAAGTCATTTATTTGAAGTGAAAGTAATTGTATATGGTTGAGTTTTCACAGCTGAAGGGTCCTCTAGAAATTGGAGTGAGATTCTAGGTTGCTAATTCCTGCTGGAAAGATTTACTTTGCGTCTAGTACATTGGTGAAGTAATATGGTAGCCTCTTAGTAAGATTACTTCCCTTTTATCCCTTTAGTGATTAATGGTCCAAGCAAAATTAAATATCATTTAACTAACTAGTTGGCCCAAAGCTGTCATTTCATTCTGATAGTTTCCATCTTTACATTAAGAACTAACTTATAAGTTCAGGAAGATTTCAGATGTCATCGGACAAAACCAGTAATGAATAAATACCATTGTCTCTGTAACATGTAGCAGAAGCCTAACCTCTGGAGCAAGTTATTCTGAAGTCTTTGGCAGTGCAAGTAAATGTAATATTACAGCTACAGATATGATCCAGACTTGGGATCAGACTTCTTCCTTTTTCAGTGTTTACAAAGCAACAAAAACAGCGGAGAAATGGCCAGGCTGTACCAATGCAAGGTTTCATTTTAGGTGAGGGCCATGGGTTTTACAGTCCAGTCAGCTGCTCTTTGTATAAGGAAGATCTCCATCATGGCCTTATGATGCTAACCTTTACATAGGATGGCAATTTTGCCTTAGGAAATGAGCCTAAGTGACTCTAGAGGCTATAAGCTATTTTCGTTAGATGTAGGAGCTGAAGATCCTGTTAGGAAGGTAGAAGTCAATTTTGCCCACATGTGGGTCAAACTATTAAATAACAAGGCCTGGGTATTCAAATGTTCTTAGATGCTCAATGAACATTCCAATTTATCAAGTGGTGGCAAACTGAAAATCCTGTGGCATTAGACCCTGGAAAACTTTTAAAGTCCAAACTGTACTGCTGAAGGCAGATCTGAATCCTGTGTGGTCTGATTGCCACCTGACCCTGACATAAAGGACCCACTTCGTGGAATGACATTCTCATTCCTCCACCTGCCTAAAGCCTTAGAACCATTGCATGCTGGCTCTTTCCTGCCCACTTCCCTAGAGAGAGTTAATGTTCCAGATTTTCTTTCTTAGATCAGTCTGTTGTGAACATGGAAACCAAATTGTAAAAGCTTCAACACTCCTGTGATGTATTTCAGATTTCTGTTAGAGATGCACAACCATCCTGATTTCTGACTGTTGTAACAAACTTGGTTGTCTGTAGTTCTTCCTTTACCATCCCTCTTTATCTCAGAATCTTAATGAACCTTTAAGTAAATGCTCATGTGGGCAGGCTTCTATTTATATAAAATAAAAGCTCAGTTATACATATTTTTGACTTGTGAATTTCCACTAACTAGCTCTTTAGCAGGTCTATGTATTAAAAACTGATAACTTTGAAGCATGACACTGGTTTGAGACCGAATTGACTCAGTTGTAGTGCTATTTTATTGGGTTCTTAAATTTTTAAACATTGACAACCCAGATGGTACATGACAGAACTTTAAGGAGGTTGTAACTGCTCAAGAAAGGAAATTTATATCCAAGTGACTACTGTATGTCAAATGACCAAGTAACTTATTTAATTTGTTCCAAGAGGAGCCCCGAGCACTTCTTTTGGGGTAACTTCATTCCATCCTCAGTAACATCACCATTAACCTTGTGATCTGATGTACCCAGACCCACTGCAGTAAGTAACTGAGTGTCCCTTAGGAAAGACTGCTCTGGGGACTTCATATGAGGAATGTGAGGCACAAACTGGCACCTAGGTCTTCTAGGCTCAGCTGAGAACTCTCCTTGCTATAGCAGGTGCCTTTTAAAGGAGTGAGATTCTTTCTTGAAAGATTCCAAGTCTAAAATAATTGTTTAAGGCAGCTTCAATTAAAGATTGTTTGGGCTGCTTCTGAATACAACAGACTGCCACTCACAGAGACAAAAATGACTAGAACACAAAACTTAAAAACCAAGCCATTTAATCATCTTTGAAGGTAAACAATACATGGAGCTGGATCTCAAGCCCCAAGAATGCCAGAGCTACAGGTCCAAAAGTCCCGTGGTGCAGAATTCTCAGCAGAGTTCAGAAGGGTCAGAACTTGAGGAGTTCGAGGCAGAGCACTTTTGGAATTTATGCATTCCATTGAGCAAGTTTGCAAACTGCCAGAAACAGACCCCAAGAGTCCATTTTGAGATGGGGAAAATTCAGCTCCTGGTTTTACAGATAAAAGAATAAACAGTACCAAAAATGTTTACTTCTCTTCACTTTTGTCACACAATCTGAAGCCTGAGTTGTCACATCTCCAATTCATAGCAGCTTATGCCGCAGTTTAGGTATGAGATCAGTCTCTCTATCCATTCACTTCCATGTAATGCCACGGCAAGAGTGACCTGAGGCAGAGAGCTCTCATCAGTACAGCTTTTTAACAAGCACTTAAAATGAAAAGAACTCTCTGGAGGGCACACAAGTTAGTTTATAAGATTTTAATTTACAAATTAAAAAGCTACATATTTTATTTTTTCTCCTTTTTCTCTTCTTTCTTTATATCACTCTTTTCCTTATCCTTCTCTTTGTCATCTTTTCTATCCTTTTTGCTCTCTTCTTTTTCCTGCCCTTCTTTCTTCTCTGCATCCCGGTTGGCAATCTTGTTGTTGATGAGGTTGTGCAGGGCGACCACGGAACGTATCAGGGAGGCCAAATACACCACGACCATCTGGTCGTTGGTCTTCAGGTAAAAGGCCTTGACAAACTCCTGCAGGCTGACATCTGGCAGCAGGTTGAAGACGTCCTGCAGCTGGTAGATAATTTGGTGGTTGATAGGAAGCTTGCCTGTGGCCACTTTCTCTAGGTAGCTCTTGATATCGAGAAGCTTGGAGTTCAGTCCCTTCAAACCATGCACCTGGTTTGTGATCCGCTGGGAAAGAGTGCCCACAGTAGTGTCTTTGATGTCTCTGTAATAACCCACAAGAAAGAGCAGGAAAAAGCATCAGTGTACTTACTGTATTAGCTCACTGGTTCTCACATTCAAAGGAAACACCTAGCTTTGTGGGGAGGGGCAAGTTTTCAAAAGAAAAATGTTACTTTTCCATTTTACAAAGATCTGAGTATAAATTGCCTTAATTTTGTTTTCATTGGGAGGCATATGTTTTCTTTTTCTCATCACAGGGCATTAAAAAAAAGAGAGCTTAAATGAAACTTTTTTCACTTTAAAACCCATCCCAAGTAGATTCTCTGCAAAAACTGGCTGGCTACATTCACTGAAAAGGACGTAGCTCGAAAAGAGCACATGCCTATACTTACTTCACATGTCTGTTCCAGTCCCAGTCAGCATTACACTTTCCATACAAGGTGTATGTCCACAAAGACATAAATCATAACTCAGGACACTTAAGATGATCCAGAACTAGAACCCAGGTCTGTGTACTCCTGATAAACTTCCTTACACTGAGCAGCCTCTTGGGCTGCTTATGATTCTGAAGCCAGCCTAAGTCTCACCGTAACAAGTGCTCAACTCCCACTTCTTCAGCTTCCTCCGCTCCAATTTCACTGGTCACGTGCTCAAATGTTTTTGAGGTTGGAGTTCCATCCTGGGAGAAGAGGCTTAATTATAGTTATTTGCTTACAAACAAATGGGCTCATGTTTCTTTCTACACCTTGATTCCTCTGTTTTAAGTCAAATAACTTCATAGATACATTACTGGGTTTCCCATGGCAAGGGTGGATAAGGTTTGCTTTGAAAGCTTAGTCTTTTTCTTTCTTCTTTTTAAAAAAAAATGTTTTTATTTTTTTTTTAGAGACAGAAACATTGACGTGAGAGAGATACAATAATTGGCTGCCTCCCACATGTCCTCTACTGGGGATTGAGCCCACAACCTGGGCATGTGCCCTGACCAGAAATCGAACTGGGACCTCTCAGTCCATGGGATGATGCTCAATCCAGTGAGCCACACCAGCGGGACTGAAAGCTTAGTGTTCTAAGCTAACATCACAGTGGCCCAGCTCAGTGACAAAGTACCCTGGGGCATCATTAGCTCGTTTCTGAGGAAATTCTTGATAATCCTCTCAAACCCACAGTGGGGGTGGGGATGGACATTCAGGGAAGTCTGGATTAGACTGATTTTTAAAGTACATAGTTCTTTCTAGAAAAGGCAATATACAAAATATCTGTATTTGAGGCAAGCTTATTTCAGAAATGTAACTTTTAACCATCTATTGTCCCTTGGACTAAATAATACCAGAGCACCAAAATGATACAGTCAGAACAACTGGGTTTCTGGTGGCCTGAATTTATCAAAGGATCTGCTGGGGGGGTGTGGTTCACATCACCTAGTGACTTCCAGATGGGACTCAGGAGAGAATTTCCTCAGATCTAGTGCCAGAAGAGGCTGTAAATGTCTTGTAAAGGCTATGAACAGCCAGGCTGCCTGAGTTCAAAATCTGGCTCTGCTATGTATGTGACAAGGGAGCTGTAGGACCTTGAATAAATCACTTAACTTCTACCAAGCAGTATTAACCTTAGCTGTTGTTATTTTATCCAGGACAGTGCGAATCCTGCCAATGCAATTTTCTTCCTGGCTTTGTTTGATAGGATGGTGAGCCTTTAATGATCTTGAGGACGTCATGGTATGCTTTTTCAGGTACTAGTTTTCCCCTGGCTTCATCTTATGTGACCCATATGTCCCCTCTATCCACTATTTAAAAATCTTGCTTCAATGGTGTGTATGCACGCGTGCATGCATGAGCGTAAGCTGCCTCAGATTCCTTTTTGAAAGAGGCAAGGTAAAGATTAACTTAAAAACAACTGTATCAAGACAAGAATGAAAGCCTTATGGCAACCAGACAATAAATTGAGATCTAAGCTCCCTGGTAGCAAGGCAAAAAGAGTAACAGGAAGATAGAGCTCAGTGCAAGGACCATTTACAGAAAGCTAACCTTAAATATCTCTTTCCAGATTTAAAAACTGAATATAAGAATAAATACTACATATCTAAATCTAAAGACAGACTTCAATCTATCCCTCAGGCTTTTGACTTTGGCAATTCAAGATTAAGCTATCTGCACACTTCTAAGTGCAAATATTTTATGCTCCTAACAAAACACATTTTTACCTCAAATCCTATCCTAGAGTCAGAGTTCAATTTTCCTGGAAATAGAGTGAAGATATATTCTGGTAGCTCTTTATGTCTATACCTAAAGCACAAGCTAATGAACCTAAGAGTAGGTACTGGATGTAGTGGCTGAGTATTCAGGGGTCAAATCACACAGATGGGTCTGGCTCCAGGCAGCTCTGTCCTACTCTATTTGGAAACCTATTCTCTAATCTATAGGGATTGAAAATCTTCAAGGAGATAGGAAAATCTTCAAGTGGAAAGGCCCTTAGAGTAAGGCTAAGCTTACCAGGCCCTGCATTTACTTTGCTGTGAACACCTCTGGGCAATCATCTGAGTACTTTGGGCCTCAATTTCATTTGTAAAAGGGGACTTTAGATTTCTATGGTGCTCTCATTTCTAAAATGTGGCCATTCAAACACTCAAAGGGAAAAACCATAATATCAAACTGTTAACAGAAACCAACAACCTTTTCTTGTTATAAACAGGTAAAGAATTTGTTGACTTAAAAATAGAAAACAACAAAAAACCCACCCCAAAACAATTGCCTAATAAGTAGCAAATCTATTCTAGGCTAATAGCAAAATGACTTACATCATGAACTTCTTCCACTGAAATATATGCTTCTGTGGGCAGTCCCAGGTCCTTTGGCTTCACATCAATGATGACTAATACCTTGTAGAAAAACACATCTTAGCAAACCACTTCACACTGAGTATATAGAAATAACTGCCATTCTTCTGATCATGAGTACTGAACAAATTTCATTCAACCAGACAAGAGCCAGATTTTTACATTCAAATTACCTCATCACTTACTCTATTCTCCAGAGGTGGTATAATATGGTTATCAAGCACAAGGAAAACAGAGTCAAAACAGTCAACCTAGCCCCACCACCTACGAGACCTTACTAATCTTTTTAAACCTCACTTTTCTCATTGTAAACAGGATAACAGCTTCATATAATTACTGAGAGGATTAAGGAAGATAACTTATATACCTGGCACTTAGTGGCTTATTCAATATATTGGCTTATTGTATACTACACAAAACACTACAAATTAGCACAAGCTTACAGAGAAAAAGTAGTGAAATGATTTTCTATCCAAATCTTTCCTAGGATGCTCTTACTTAAGTAAACAGGCAAAGACTATCATTCAAGAGTTTTAAAGATAGAGTCCACTCACTGAGTTAGGGCAGTATCTTTTCATGAGTTCATTGATGGCGATGTCATTCTTGTGTAGTTTAGGGCCTGTGTGGTACCACCCAACTATTCTTTCTCTGGCTGGGAAGGGAAAAAAAATTAAGTGGGTTTGAACTGTGATATAAAGATCTATGTAATTCCCTCCGAAAGGGTAAAAACTCCAGTTGTTATATTCTCTACCTGTTCTAGAATTTAAGACATCTATTTAAATTTTTTTTTTTCTTTATTGCTTTTAGAGAGAGGAAGGGAGAGGGAGAGAGAGATAAAAACATTGATTGACCACCTCCTGCATGCCCAGCATTGGGGACCGTGCCCACAACCTGGGCACGTGCCCTGACTGGGAATTGAAGCTGCGGCCTCTTGGTGCATGGGTTGATGCTCAACTACTGATCCACACTGGCTGGGCTAAGACATCTATTTTAAATCTTGATTTATAAAATGTAAAACTCAAAGAATTCTCAGAATAAGCAGCAAGGGAAATCCAGAGACATCCACATCTCAGACTAGTTTAGGAGACCAGTAAAACATGAGAGCAACCAGAAAATAATTCTAAGGCAATATATAAATGCAGGTTCGTGTCACATAGCCTACGACTGAGTGTTGCAGGAATAAACATTCCCACAGCAATGTGGTTGCTGTAATGAAATAAAATGAAAATGATACACATGACGGAGAGACATATTTATCCTGGTGGTACCAGGCAGGTGGAGTTTATATGATAGTTCTTCGCTTTTCTGCTGCAGAGAGGGCTAGCTCTCTCCCCCCAAAATTAGGTAGTCTTAAATTGCTATTCTACTTTCTCATTTATTCTACCTCATTCTTTTACCACCATCAGTCTTACTGAAGTCTAGATAAAGAAAGGGCCCTTGACATTAAACAAAGGGAATACTTAAAAAAGAAAAAATGCTGCACACACAGACATGTAAATTAATGCCACAACACCTTCTTAAAAAAAAACACACTACAAAAAACCCAAAACAAACAAAACAAGACATACCATTGACCTTTTTAAACATTCCATACATGTTTTCCAAATAATCATGGTCTAAAAACCAGACAGAATCATCTTTGTCATCTTCATCAAAAGGGACTAAAGAGGAAAAAAAAAGGTAAGATTTAGTTTAGGGTGCTGGGTAGAACTCTAGAGCACAGGTTAGTCAGATACTCCTAGGTTAGATCTGATCCACATTGGTGGTTTGTCCAACATAGTAATAAAATTATTTTTTAATTGCTCTCATTAAAAAATGGGAGGTTTCACATAAAAATCCAGGCTTCCAGCTTCTCCTGAAAAATCAGAAGACATGCCAACAACTGGTTAGAGCCAGACAGAAGCTAAACCCTTTAAAAAGGACATGCTATAAAAGCCTCATCACTCCCTAATGTTTCCCATTTGGCAAAGTACATTACTATCTGGTCCTTTTAGACATTGGAGTTAGTTACCTCTAGTCCAGGGGTCATTCCAACGATTATTTTGTTCTTTGTTTTGTCGCTCTAACCATAAAATACATTGACATGTTCTGGTAAAGATTCATGAAACAATAGAAGGGTAATGGTCTCCAACTCCCTCATGCTAACCCATAACCATGGTTAATAGTGCATGGATTAACAAACTACATCAACTATTTTTATAGTTTTACTAGACCACAGCCACTCATTTGTCTTCATACTGTCATAGTTGCTTTCCTGCTGCAATAGCAGAGCCGGGCAGTTGCAATGGACTGTATGGCCTGCATGTTAAAATATTTACTATCCACTTCTGTGTGTAGCCTTTAGCCTCCTTTTTTACACCACAGCAATTCTTAACTAGAATCCTGGGTTGCAATAAAAAATGGCAAACACAGAAAGTTTCTTTCTTTTTATTTTAAAGTTAATTTACATTTTAACCATGCTCAGAAAATGTAAAATTTGTCTTTTACCTGCAAAACTGTTGGATACATCGAGTACTTTCTTTTGCCATGACCCCAAAAGCACACCAACAACACGCTTCTGGTTTCCAACCTTGCCTATTCTGAATGAGAAAGCAGAGGTCAGTCTATAGGCACACAGAGGATATGCCAACAATTAGATACTCAATAGGAAATATTAATGGCACAGATATAATTGAGTGAGTTTACCTGGAAACTAATCCCACTAAACAAATGTAATAGAGTTAAGTTACTTTTTAATCTTAAATTCTAATAAATATAGTGAGTAACTCATGAACTTTACACACGGGCAGTTTTTACTCACTGTTAACTGCAAAGCAATATAAACTTGGAAAAAACCTCAAACTTCATACAAATTTAAAATGGAGAAAACAAAAACTCCCCCAACTTAAGAGTTTCAAAATGTTATTTGGTTGATGTTTGAAAAACATATTTATGTTACCACATTTAACTTTATTTTTCTTTGCAGCTTACCTCTCTCCTTTAAACTTTCCTCATCTTCTCTATCCTTGAATCTTTTCAAGAATAAAGATGCTAAAGTAAAACCAGTTTTATGGTCCAGCTTGATGATAACTATTCCATGTTGACAAGCCCCACCAGATGTTATAATTCTTTGAACCAGCTTGAGGCTCAGAAAGTGCTTCTGACCCAGAGGCATGTGTATGTCATTTGTGGTCTTTTTGGATGGCTTAATTAGGAAGTCAGAAGTGAGCAGGCGACTAATCACACTGAGAGCATGAAAAAGATTAATGCAAAAGATTTTACTTCAGAATTTCTAGCTCCATATCAAACCTTAGGGATTCTGTCATAAGGAGCTACAAGTGTAGCAAGTGAGACAGGCACAATACAACTCTATGTTCAAAGGAAAGACAAAAGCCACTGTGAAATGAACTATGATTCCTCAACAGTCGCTGGTTTCACATTGATTTAACGGAATCAGATGGTTTGGCAAATTTATAAATGCTTACTAAATTTGGAGTTTGTATCAAACAAAGTTAAGGATTCTGTGTTCTGGTGGTTCTGATTGTTTGGAAATCTTAAGCACTGACTTTGCACACTTCAAAATTATTATCTATGCTTACTGGCTTTTCTTTTGGTTTACAAAAATCATTTGTCTTTTATAAAAACCCTACATTTATTATCTGACACAGCAGCTAGCAGTGTTTGTTGAGTTTACTGAATAGAATAAAAATGGTGACTACCCCACTAGCACCCCTAGTATCCTATGGGAGAAAAATGGTAATTACTGTACAGTGGGAAAGCAAACATATCTTGTTAGGCTGAGGGGCCTATAAAGCAATGGAACTGAACTGGGGGCCCTAAACCTCAAAGTCTCGAGTTTGTTTTTGGCTATGGTCGAATCAGTTGTACAAAGAAGATGCTAGAGAGTAAATGGGTACTTAAAAACTCTGACTAGATGCCCTGGCTGGTTTGGCTCAGCGGTTAGAGAGTTGGCCTGTGGACCACAAAGTGCAGGTTCAATTCAGGTCAAGGGGACGTGCCTCAGTTATGGTTGGGTTCCCGCCCTGGTTGGGGTCCAGCAGGAAGCAACCAGCTGGTGTATCTCTCTCACATATGTTTCTCTCTCTCTCTCCCCTTCCCACTGTCTGGGGAAAAAAAAAAATCTATGGGTAAGGACTTAAAAACAAACAAACAGACAAAAAAACCTCTGACTGGACAGCAGATGCTCCCAACTGGGTCTTTACATTAGCCAATTCAAGTAATTATCTTGTAAAACTTATGAACACGTGTAACAGGTCCAGCGGGATGAACAACCTGAAAACAAGCAAGGGAAGGCGGGAGAAACATCTGGGGATGTTTCCTTATTTTATTCACTAATGCCCAAGTCTCCAACTGATCTCACTTTTCAAAGAAAATCTTGACACCTCATCTCCGTCTTCCGGTATGATTAAACCAGACTCCTGCTTAGAAACTTTCACAAGTTAAAACCACAGCTCTTCCAGGGAGCCCTCAGAATAATGAGACCAGAATTTCGGTGACAGTCTTCAAAGGCACCCAAGCTAGGGTCTGACGGGCTTTCCTATGAGACACCGAGTCTTCTCGGTGAAGAGGGGCGGGTGGTGTGACAGATAGGCACGAGGCTTGGGGGATCCGGGCCAAATGGAAGGCTGCCCCATACTCCAGCAGCCGACTGGGGCAAAGTAATGGGCGGCTCAGGCCCCAGAGTGCCGGCCGGGGCGGGAGGGGCGATGCTGGGTGACGTGGGCTTCCCGAACCGAGGCTGGGCTAGGTCCCTCGGCGAGGCAGGGCCGCCCTCCGCCCATCAGCGCTCAGGCGGCCGCTGCGCCTTTCCCAGAGCGCCCGTGACTCAGCAGTGAAGGTGCCGCCGGCCCCACTGACCGCCCCGCGCCGCTCGCTCACCGGTTAAAATGATCCACCACACTGAGCAGCACCAGGGGGTGGACCACCACCTTCTGCACCGCCAGCTCCGGCATCGTGACACACCTCGCCCGCCAGGTTCCGCTCCCTGCGACGCGCAAACACAGGCAGCCACAGCGGCAGGGACTCTCGCGGATCCTCTCTCTAGGCCCAGCTCCTCCCCTTCCGGCTCGGCGGGCGCCGCGCGGCCTCTTTTTCCGTTCCCAGAGTGCCGCGCGCGTCGTGCCGGGGCGGACGCTCCTGCCGCCTGAGGAGGGGAAGTGCCGGAGGAAGGCGGGACCTGCCTTGAGTCACTGGCTACGCGTTCCCCTGGTTTTGAGAGCTAAAGGGACGCCGAAGACTGACTGGTCGAGGCTGACTCCCTGGTATTTGGCCCGCATCGTTCTCTGCAGTGGCTTTTCGCCTCAGTGTCCTCTCAGCTCCCTCTCACCCCCCCCACCCCTATTTGAAGATTAGAAAAAAATACTAAGAAAAAGTGTAAATAGTAGTTACTGGTATTTCCACCATTCAGAAAGTGTTCACTTTTGTTTCAATTCAACATCCAGAATTTCTTAGAAGAATTAACTTTAAATCTCTAGCATTAAGGAGCGCCCTTATAGTATATTTGGTCATTTATCTAATCCTCATTTTATTGTCGGGGAATAATTCCCTTAATTTTTGCTATTGACACTTTGCAGATAACCAGCCTGTGTTTATATTTTCCACCTGTCTTTATGTTACCATTTAACTAGGGCTCGAAGAACGCAATTTGAGCCTAGCGGCACACCATTCAGGCTGGTTTTCAAATAAAAACTTAGGAAAGTGTTGAAGAAAAGATGGAAATAAGGAAACATGTTTTGATATTTAGCTAGGAAAGAGAGAAAAGAAGACTAAATGTGGAAATCTAGGCGACGTAGAAAGAGGCCAATTAATTAAAATCCATACACGTTTATATTTCTAATTTAACTTGCTGTTTCTCCAAACAAAAACAATGCTTCAGTAACTTGAATTGTTCAGTAGTTGTTTATCCTATCTTTAAACACCTTTGCCTTCCTGATAATCAAGATCTGACCTCACTGAAGAAAGACCAGGAGACTTTCTCTCTTAGCCTGCTTCCAGGGTAATCAGGGAACTTTTGATACTATTTCTGGGTCCTACCCATCACTTTTATTACAGATACTCTTCTTTCTACTTTTGGGAGCACTGCTTTGGCTTTTCCTCATTCCTTTTAATATTTTTTGATTTGGCTATCAGATGATTGCTACTACTTCTGAAGATAACGGAACTTTGAGATTAAGAAAATTTAAGCCAGCCTCATTGTATGTGTGTTAAAGCATGCTCGCTGGGGTTTAGTGCCTGGTTTAAAGTAGACATTCCTGTTTCATCTCTTATATGATGTTATTCCTCATATGGCAGACATGCTATATTAAAGAAAGAGCTTGGAAAGATATTTTTTCTTAATTTTGTAGTTAAAGATTTAATAGCTGTCAAAAGATCAAAGATTGATTTTGATTTTTCTTGTGTGTCAAGTAAGGCTTAAGAACTGGAGTTTAAAAGAAGCATTTTTTTAGATTAAAATATATAGTTTAATAAAGAAGATGACTTGGAATCATAAGGAATGCATTTTCCATGTTGCCCTAGTTTTTTTTTTTTCTTTAATAGAACCTGGTACTGTAGCCACTACTGGGGGCTCAGTTCATTCAGAGGAATGCAGTAGGAGATATAAGAAATCCCTTTCTTTTGTTCATTGAATTCTGGACTTAACTTTAAAGGACCCGATGAGAGCGTAAGGGCAATGCATTTTCCTTTTCTTTGATCATCTTTTTTTTTTTTTTAATGTTAAATTCTTTTCCCAGATTTATTGAGATGTAATTGACATATAATATTGTGTAAGTTTAAGGTGTACAACATGATGATTTGATGCACATAAAAATGGTTATCACAATAAGATTAGTTAACAGTTCCATCACCTAACATAATTGCCCTTTTTTTTTGGTGGTGATGAGAACATTAAGATCTATCTAATCAACTTTCAAGTATATATAATACAATATTGTTAACTTTAGTCACCATATTGTTCATTAGATCCCCATCTTATAACTGGAATTTTGTACCCTTTGACCAACATCTCCCTGTTTCCCCCAACCCTAGCCTCTGGGCAACGAATGTTCTCTATTTTTATGAATTTGGTTCTATTTAGATTTTATATAAAGCAGTTGGCAAAAATAGGTTAACAGTTATGAGTATGCAAAACAGTTTACTTTTTATTATTTATTAACATATTTTCCATATGAACAACTGTAAACCTACTTTTGCCCACCTGTGTATAAGTGAGATAGATCATAAAGTATTTATCTTTCTATCACTTATTTCACTTAGCATAATGCCCTCACAGTTCATCTCTGTTGTCACAAATGGCAGGATTTCTTTCCCTTTACATTTTTTAGGATTTCCTTTTTATGGCTGAATAATATTTTACATTTTCTTACCTATTCATTGTTGATGGACACTTAGGTTATATACAAGTCTTGGCCATTATGCATAACGCTACAATGAATATGAGGTGAAGACTTCTCTTTGAGAGAATTATTTCATTTTCTTTGAATATATACCCAGAAGAGGGTTTGCAGGATCACATGGTAGTTCTGTTTTTAGTTTTTGAGGAATCTTCACAATCTTCTCTGTAGTGGCTGTCCCAATTTACATTCCCATCAACAGTGCACAGGATTCCTTTTTTCCACATCCTTGCCAATACTTATCTCCTGTCTTTTGTTTTTTAATATGTTTTTGGGTTTTTTTTATCCTTACTCGAGGACATTTTTCCATTTTTTTGCTCAGATAGAAGGGAGAGAGAGGAAGAGAGAACGAGAGAAACATCGATGGGAAAGGGACACATCGAATGGCTGCTACCCGCACGACCAACCAGGGCCGGGGACAAACTGCAACTGAGGTACATGCCCTTAGCAGGAACCGAACCCGGGTCTCTCTAGACCGCAGGCCAACGGTCTAACCGCTGAGCCAAACTGGCCAGGGCTTAATATGTTTTTTAGAGAGAGTGGAAGGGAGAAGGAGAGATAGAAACATCGATGAGAGAGAAACATTGATCAGCTGCCTCCTGCATGCCCCCTACTGGGGATGGAGCCCTCAACCCAGGCATGTGCCATGACCGGGAATTGAAACGGTGACCTCTTGGTGCATGAGATGACGCTCAATCCACTGAGCCACACCGGCAAGGCTCTTGTCTTTGTTTTAAATAGTCATTCTAACAGATGTGAGGTGATATCTCATTGTGGTTTTGATTTGCATTTCCCTGATGATTAGTGATGCTGAGCATTTTTTCATATACCTGTAGGTCATTTGTAAGTCTTTGGAAAAATGTCTATTCAGGTCCTCTGCCCATTTTTTTTTTTTTAAATCCTCACCCGAGGATATTTTTCTATTTATCTTCAGATAGATTGGGAGGAAGGAAGAGAGGGGGAGAAGGGGAGAGGGGGAGGGGGAGGGAGAGGGAGAGGGAGAGGGAGAGGGAGAGGGAAACATTGATGTGAAAGAGACACATCAACCAGGACTGGGGACGAACCACAACCGAGGTACATGCCCTTGACTGGAATCGAACCTGCAACTCATTGGTTTGCTAGCTGAGACTCGTTAACTGCTGAGCCAAACCGGCCAGGGCTCCTCTGCCCATTTTTTAATCATTTAAAAACATTTTATTTAAATTTATTTTTTTTATCCTCACCCAAAGACATTTTTCCATTTTTTGTTCAGATAGAGTGGGAAGGAGAGAGAGAGAGAGAGAGAGAGAGAGAGAGAGAGACATTGATATGAAAGGGACACATCAAGTGACTGCCTACTGCACAACCGAACCAGGGCAAGGGACAAATTGCAACCAAGGTATGTGCCCTTAGTGGGAACCGAACCCGGTTGTCTCCGGACCTCAGGCCGACGCTCTAACCGCTGAGCCAAACTGGCCAAGGCCAGTTTTTTTTATATTAACCTCTCATTAGGTATATACAGTTTATAGATTCTCACATTCTTTATGTTATGTTTTCATTTTGTTGATCACTTATTTTACTGTGCAGAAGCTTATTAGTTTGGTATAGTCACACTTGTTTATTTTTGCTTTTGTTGCTTACATTTTTGGTGTCATATCCAAAAAATTATTGCCAAGACCAATGTCAGGGAGCTATTTCCCCTATGTTTTCTTCTAGGAATTTTATAATTTCAGGTTTTACTCTGAAGTCTTTAATCCATTTCAAGTTAACTTTTGTGTGATGTAAGATAAGGATCCAATTTCATTTTACATGTGAGCATCCAGTTTTCCCAGCACCATTTACTGAAGATACTATCCTTGGTTCCCTTGTGAAATATTAGTTGACCATATATGTGTAGGTTTATTTCTGGTCTCTTTTCTGTTCCATTGGTCTTTGTGTCTGTTTTCATTCCAGTATCATACTGTTTTTTAAAAAATATTTTTATTGATTTTTAGAGAGGAAGGGAGAGGGAGAGAGGGAAACATTGATGTGGGAGCGAAACATGCATGCCCCCCACCAGGGATTGAGCTCAAAACCCCGGCATGTATCCTGAATGGAAATTGAACTGGCAACCTTTTGGTACTTGGGATGACACCCAACCAACTGAGCCACACCAGCCATGGCAGTATCATACTGTTTTGATTACTATAGGTTTGTAATGAAGTTGGAAATCAGGAAGTACGATGCCTTCAGCTTTGATGATATTGCTTAAGATTGCTTTGGCTAATTGGGGTCTTTGTGGTTCACACAAATTTTAGGATTGTTTTCTCTATTTCTGTGAAAATTGTCATTGAAATTTTGGTAGAGGTTACATTGAAGTTATAGATGACTTTGGTTGGTATGGGCATTTTAACAATAATAGTTCTTCCAATTTATGAACCTGGAGTATCTTTTCATATATTTGTGTCTTCTTCAATTTCTTTCATTAGTGCCTTATAATTTTCAGTGTAAGGTCTTTTGCCTACTTGGCTAAATTTATTTCTAAGTATTTTATTATTTTTGATGCTATTGTAAATGGGATTTTTTTTCTTGTTAATGTGTATTCATGTGACTGCAGGGGCTACCTGTAGGTGTGTGCAGCCTGACCATTCTTTATTGCTAGTAGGGGAACCCTACCCTACCCAGCTGAAACACAAAGGGAAATTTATTGTCTTATGTAACAGGCAAGTTCAAGGGCCCTGCTGGTTCCAGGGTCTCAAATGGTGTTTCTCTGTCTACATTTAAGCATCCTTCCATGTTCTGGCTCCATCTTAAGGTTAGTTTTCTACTACTGACAGGGAAACATATTGATGGCCACAGATAATCACAGTTTTAAATCCCGAAAAGAAGGGAGACCTTGAACTCCAAATCTTTATTTATGAAATTGTATTGGCCTTTATAGGACTGGATGCCATCCCAGAACTAACCACTGTGCCCAGGGGAAGGGAGTTCTCTAAATGTCCAGTTTGGGATTAGTTTTGGGAAGGAGCGATTGTGATAGATCAGCTCACTAGGCATACATGGAGTGTGGAAGGAAAAAGAGGATGTTGTAACCAGAAGGGAGACTTGAATGCTGGGCAGGCAAAAACAAGTCTATTTTGTGATATAAAGAGTTTAGCACAGTTCTTGGAACATGGTAAGAACTCAGTAGTCTTAGACATGATTATTATTAAAGTGTAGGGTCATCATCATTATATTTTATAACATATTATAAGAATTTTGTATTCTTACTGCCTGGTGTTTCTATTTTAAGCAATCCAGCAGTACAAGAGTTGAAATTTATCTTTTGTGTTTACTGAGTATTTTTTTCTTTATCTTTTGCCTCAGTTTTATTAGTTTATGAAAATGTGTTTTTTAAAATTCCTTTTTCTAAATGTATTTATGATCATTTTGATTTTTCAAATGGCTAACTGGTGCAGACTTGATTAGTTTAAGAGAGGTTTTCCTTGTCTTATGCTTTCCACAAGTGATGGCTCTATGTGTCAGTCCTGGATACCTACATGGTTGTTATTCCTCTTGTCATTGTCATATTTCATTTAACTGCAAATTAAAAAGAACTAAACAAAATTACAGCAATTTCTAGTTTATATTCAGGAAATAGAACTCTCCACAGGAACCTTTGCATGGTACAAATATGTTAGAAAACCATTTTCCATTGTGCTTTGAAAGCCTGTAAGGAGGCCACAGTGAAGCACAGTTTACTTCTGTTGGATGAAGCCCAGAGAGACTGTGGTGTGCAGCCTGTAGGAAATCTCCCATCTGAAGAGTTAATTTTCTTTCAGATCCGTGTTAGGGGGTGCTGCGATTAAAACAAGACACTTTTAAGATTGGTAGGGGAACACTTACAACAGTTGACTATGAAAGAAAACCCAGGAGCCCAGATTCAGCCCTGGGAGCTACTTTTGTTTGAGCCTCAGACCTCTTTTTTTTTTAAATAAAGAAAAAAGAATCTCTTCATTTAGCCTCTACCTTTCCCTCCCCCCACCACGGTACATGTCCTTTCACATCTTTATTCTAAACAAATTTATGAAAATATATACAACTGATTAATTTTTACAAATATAAGTTTATGCTACACATTGCTTTCTAACTTGCTTTTTAGAATAAATTCAATAGTATATATGGATGCCTTTCCATGATAATCCATTTAGATCTGCATAATACTCTTTTAAATTGCTGCATAATATTGTTACATAATATGCAAGTACTTTAATTCTTCCTCTATCGACTGCCATTCAGGTTGTTTCTAGTTTCTCTGCTGTTACAAAGTGCTGTATTAAACATTTTTTTTTTTTGTTATTTTTAAAATTTAATTAATTAATTTATTTTTGTTACAGATGTTTCTCCTTTTTTCCCCACTGATACCCCCCTCCCCGCGCTGTCCCCAGCTTTGTTGTCCATATCCATTGTTTATGCATACATGCATATAAATTGTGTGGTTTATCTCTCTCCCCCAACCCCCTCTTCTGGGGATTGTCAGTCTGTACCCCACTTCCACGTCTCTGGAACTACCCTGTTCCTCAGACTGTTATGTTCATTATATTCCACAAATAAGTGAGATCATGTGGTATTTGTTTCGCTTAGGATAATACTCTCTAGGTCCCTCCATGTCGTCTCAAAGGATAAGAGATCTTTCTTTCTTACAGCTGCATAGTACTCCATTGTGTATATGTACCACAGCTTTTTTTTTATCCATTTGGCTACTGATGGACACTTGGGCTGTTTCCAGATCTTAGCTATTGTAAATAGTGCTGCTATGAACATGGGGGTACATATATTCTTTCTGATTGGTGTTTCAGGCTTCTTAGGGTATATTCCTAGAAGTGGGATCACTGGGTCAAATGGCAGTTTAATTTTTAATTTTTTGAGATAACACCATATTGTTTTCCATAGTGGCTGCACCAGTCTGCATTCCCACCAGCAGTGTACTAGAGTCCCCTTTTCTCCACAACCATGCCAACACTTGTTTGAAGATTTGTTGATAGCAGCCATTCTGACAGGTGTGAGGTGATACCTCATTGTTGTTTTAATTTGCATCTCTCTGATGATTAGTGATTTTGAGCATTTCTTCATATGTCTCTTAGCCATTTGTATGTCCTATTTGAAGAGGTGTCTATTTAGTTCCTCTGCCCATTTTTTAATTGGGTTCTTTGTCTTCCTCCTCATTTTGGCTGCCTCCAGGTTTGTACTCGAAGCTTTTTGAATCCTCACCTGAGGATATTTTTCTATTTATCTTCAGATAGAGTGGGAGAGAGAGAGAGAAACATTGATGTGAAAGAGACACATCAACTGGCTGCCTCTCACACAACCCCGACCGGGGCCTGGGATGAGCTGCAACTGAGGTACATGCCCTTGATCGGAATCAAACCCAAGACTCATTGGTCTGCCGGCTGACACTAACCGCTGAGCAAAACCGGCCTGGGCTGTAGTTGAAGTTTTAAGGCAACTAGAAAAATTATGGAGGAGGAATTTAAAGCATGTTGGATCAATCTGAAGTTGGTATAATTTTTTAAGACTAGAACAAGGCTTGTCAACAGTAAACTGGAATGTTTTACTTTCTCAAGAACAGCAAAGGGCAAAAGTCTTTAAAAAATCAGTACACTGCTCACATAATATAAGAAATTTTCTTCTTTTTGACATGGAAGTTAGAAGAGAAGTAAGAGTTAACCTGGGTTTATGGTAGTGCTTATCACTGACATCCTCTCAAGTGGCTGCCACCTGCATGTCCAAACAGGGCTGGGGACAAACTGCAATCGAGGTACGTGCCCTTAGCGGGAACCGAACCTGGGTCTCTCTGGACCGCAGGCTGATGCTCTAACCGCTGAGCCAAACTGGCCAGGGCAACACTGCAGTGTTTTTCATAGTGGCTGTACCAGTCTGCATTCCCACCAGCAGTGTACTAGAGTCCCCTTTTCTCCACAACCACTCCAACACTTGTTTGATGATTTGTTGATGGCAGCCATTCTGACAGGTGTGAGGTGATACCTCATTGTTGTTTTAATTTGCATCTCTCTGATGATTAGTGATGTTGAGCATTTCTTCATATGTCTCTTAGCCATTTGTATATCCTGTTTGGAGAGGTGTCTGTTTAGTTCCTCTGCCAATTTTTTAATGGGATTCTTTGTCTTCCTTTTGTTGAGTTGTATGAGCACTCTATATATAATGGAAATTAACCCCTTATCTGATGTGTCATTGGCAGTTATGCTCTCCCATAGAGTGGGTTGCCTTTCCATTTTGGTGGTTGTTTCTTTTGCTATGCAGAAGCTTTTGAGTTTGATGTATTCCCATATGTTCATTTTCTCCTTTGTTTCTGTTGCCTTAGGTGATGTATCAGTGAAAATTCTGCGTATGATGTCTGAAATTTTGTTGCCTACAGTTTCTTCTAGGATTTTTATGGATTCATGAGTCACTTTTAAGTCTTTTATCCATTTTGAGTTTATTCTTGTGTATGGTGTAAGTTGATGGTCTAGTTTCGTTTGCATGTAGCTGTCCAATTTTCTCAACACCATTTATTAAAGAGGCTGTCTTTACTCCACTGTATGCTCTTGCCTCCTTTGTCAAATATTAATTGAGCATATTGCCTTGGGTCCATTTCTGGGTTCTCTATTCTGTTCCATTGATCTATGTGCCTGTTCTTGTGCCAGTACCAGGCTGTTTTGATTACAGTGGCTTTGTAGTGTAACCTGAAATCTGGTAATGTGATTCCTCCAAATTTGTTCTTCTTTTTCAAGGTTGGTGTGGCTATTCAGGGTCTCTTTTGGTTCCATATGAACTTTTGAAGTACTTGTACTAATTCTGTGAAGTATGTTGTTGGTATTTTGATGGGGATTGCATTGAATCTAAAAAATATGGACTGCTTCACGAATTTGCACAGGGACCATGCTAATCTTCTCTGTATTGTTCCAATTTTAGTATATGTGCTGCCGAAGAAAGCACTGAGCCTCAGATCTTTATTTTGAATTTACCTCTTCCTTCAATTACTCAGGCTTTCAACTTTAATAAAAAAGAATTCAGTAAATTAATGTAATAAACAACTATTTTCATCTCTTTAATGTTTTAAAATGTCTTGAAGGCCACTTTTCACTTTTGTGTTTTGTTTCCATT
This sequence comes from Molossus molossus, assembly GCF_014108415.1. Taxonomy (NCBI): domain Eukaryota; kingdom Metazoa; phylum Chordata; class Mammalia; order Chiroptera; family Molossidae; genus Molossus; species Molossus molossus. The sequence goes on along the minus strand of NW_023425357.1, from coordinate 34,824,688 downwards.
CTGATTCTTTTCAGAGCCACTCTTCCCCCCCCCCCTTTTATTGATTTTAGAGAGAGGAAGGGGGAAGGAGAGAGAGATAAAAACACTGATGAGAGAGAACATTGATTGGTCGCCTCCTGCATGGCCCCCCACTGGGGATTGGGCCCTCAACCTGGGAATCTTTGACATTTGCCCTGACCAGGAATCAAACCAGCAACCTCTTGGTGCATGGGTTGATGCTTAACCACTGAGCCACACCAGCTGGGCTCAAGGCCATTCTTAATGGTTGGGTAAAACAAGACATTTTTTCTTCTTAATTTTACCTGACTTTTAGATGCAGATTGATAAATGTACCATCAAAACTCACACAAGGTTTGGAGACAGATGAAACTTTTCATCTTTTTAAGGAGAGATATTTTTTCTTTCTTTTTTTTTTTTTTATCCTTACCCGAGGACATTTTTCCATTTTTTGCTTAGGTAGAGTAGGAGGGGGAGAGAGGAACAGAGAGAGAGAGAAACATCGACGTGAAGGGACACATCGAGTGGCTGCCACCCGCACGACTGACCAGAGCCGGGGACAAACTGCAACCGAGGTACATGCCCTCAGCGGGAACCGAACCCGGGTCTCTCCGGACCGCAGGCCGATGCTCTAACCGCTGAGCCAAACCGGCCAGGGCTATTTTTTCTTTCTTATTTATTTTCTTCAAGATAGTAAATCAAAGAAACATGTACAATTAATTTGAAAAACTGGAGTAATATTAAATAACTGCTGTTAGAAGGAAAAATAATTAACCACAATCCTAATCTCAAGCAAAGCACTTAGTTTAGTTTTTACATACCTTCAAGTTTTGGGCACATGCACACATCTTTAGTTGAAGTTATTTTTATTTATTAATTTATTTTTGTTACAGATGTTTTTCTTTTTTCCCCCACTGACATCCTCCTCCCGATTCCTCCCCCCAACAGCATTGTTGTCTATGTCCATTGGTATTGCTTAATGAGAGGTATGGTGCTAGCTGAGACCAGATGCTGCTTGTTTGAAAGAATTTAGGAAAACCTGATGCAGGATCCAAGACAGGCCAATCCTATGGTTAAGCAACTGGGAACAGCTTGGGTGGGTCTGAAAGTTGGGTGGGGCAGGGCCTCAGGGAATCATCAGGGTGGGACAACCAGTGTGAGCCAGGTTGCTGGAGTCCCAGATATGGCGGCTGTCTGTTGCCCCAGGGAAGGGCTCACCAAAGGAACAAAGGCCTCTGACAGCACATTTGTCCCGGAGAAAGCTCCTTCTTCAGCCCTCGCCCCAATGCCAAACAACTCAGTTCTTCCCTGTATGTCTCTGGCGCCCCTCGAACTGCCTCCCCTCCAAGCTTAGAGGGAGTGAGTCCAATAAGTTCGTGCGCGGACTCTTTAAGAAGAGCTGCTGGAGGCTCCAGCCGCCTCAGCCTCCCTGAGCCTCAGTTCTCGCTGGTTTTTCCAGCTAGAATTTATGGGGACTTCTCTTCCTGGCACTGGAACCCTGAGCGGGGTGCCTGGTGTGGGACGGGGACCCCTCAGTCCAGGGAGGACCTTCTCAACCAAGGTACCCTCATGATTTTTATCCGCCACACGTGGGTGTGGGACCAGCCCGTCAGCCTCCGCCCCTCCTACCAGTCTTGGTGTGGCTGCTTTAATTCCGTAGTTGTAGGACTTCCATTCAGCTTGATTTCAGGTGGTTTTGAATAATGGTTGTTCTGTAGTTTAGTTGTAACTTTGATGTGGTTGTGGGAGGACGTGATACTGCGTTTACCTACGCCACTATCTTGACCGTGTTGTAACCCAGGAGATCGACCAAACTCAGACGCCGAGATGGGGTTTAACAAAAGGAGTTTATTGAGCTAAGTCCGCAGGCACCTGCAGTATGTCCCACACAGGAGTAACTGCGGCGGCGGAGAGCTAAAATGGCTCCTTTTATAGGATTTTGTCAGGGGGGGTTGCTACGTGTAAGCAAGCATGTTACAGAAGCGGAATTTAGCAGTTAGTTAATTACCTGTTACTCAGTTTCCCAGACATCTCAAAGGTCAAGATGTTTTCAATAGATTATCCCTGGCGCCGACCCCAGGATTACTCAAGGGTTAGTTATTACCCCAGGGTTAGCGATTACTTAGGGATTAGTTAGTGAAGAATGTTCTTCAGTAAATGAGTAAACTGACAACCCCTTTGGTTGTCGTGAAGGCCTCTGGGAGTTTGGGTCAATGGCACTGAGTTATAACAACCGGAAGTCTCGTGTGCCTAATTTTGGCTTTGACCAAAGTTATTGCAGGTACCTCTTACCTGCCTCTACCCAGGACCTTCAAGCCATCTTCTACATTGCTGACATTCCTCCCTGCCCCCTACAGTGTGACTTCCTTAAAATCATTCAAAACCTTTCCAGTGCCTCTGGGATGAAATCTGGACTTTAGGAAGCTTTTTAAGACTCTTCCCAACCTGGCCTTAACCAACCCATCAGAGCCTCATCTCCTACTGTTCTCGCTTCCTGCCAAACAAACCTGAGACACTAACATTTCAGCTTTTTCCAACAATTTGCTTTTCTCTGTGCTCATCTAGTTCCTGCTCTGTGAAGTGCCTTTGACTGCCTTATACACAAGGAGAAATTCTAGGTTTTTCTCAGAGACCCCACTCAGAAGGTCATCTCTTCTGTTCGAGTTTCCTTGCCTTTCCTAGGCAGTGCTAGTCCATCCTCTTGGTCCCTACAGCACTTTGTGTATATTTCTCATATAGTGCTCATTATTTGGGGTAGTAATGGTTTATTTGATATGTGTGTCTTCTTATCGTAGAGTATACATGAAGACCAGGACTGTAGGTTACTTATTTATTTAGAGCCTGCATCTAGCAAGTGAGACAGCTGTTAACTGTATTGTATCTTGAGTAGTATGTTATGCAGTACATCCATAATGTGTTTGGTCAGTGATCTTTCAGCATGCAAAATTTAACAATATTCTCTGTAATTTTCTATTTTGTTTATTTCCACCATAAAACAAAAACTCATACAGAAGAGTTTCATTAAAAACTCATATTGACTTTCTTTGATTAAAAATCTCTCTTGTCAGTGCATATGATTTTGTGTATACCCATTATTTCAAATATAATGAAATGTGAGTGAAAAAATATATGGGCTATTAATGAATACATTCAAAACCAAAATGCTATGTACTGAGGTAGCTATAATTTTTCAAAAGGTACTATGTACAGTTTCAGGTTAGTGTCAGATAACCTCTTCATTTTTCTCCTAATACCTTTTATCATAATTTCTGAAGCTCCCCTTTGTAGTTCCAGTTAAAAGTCCTGAGGCAAGCTCTTCAGAAATCTAACACCTGCTTAGGGGCTGAACTGGCAGGGGGAGAAATTGAAAAGCAGTGAAGAGTCTTTTCAATAAAGTACTTAGCATTTTAAATAGTAGGTGTTTGAAAAAAAAAAAAAATCGTATAATAGTATTGGAAACTCTTACATCACCTCACACACGGAGTGGAATGTGAAGCTGGTTAGTGGATTCATACTTTGAGTTTTCAAAAACCTTTATTTGCAAAGACAGTTTAAACTTTATTTTGATCAAATTAAGCTACATTCTCTTTTAAAATATAAAACCCTTTTCCTTCTGACATCAAAGAGAAGGATTCAAGGCTTTTGGAATCTTATTTTAAGACACCAAAAAACCCTAGGATAATGGTTAGAAAATTAGGAAGAGAGTTCTGAAATAATTAAATTTTGGTTCTCGTCTATTTGATATTGACTATAAAGTACCATGTTCTACGTTAATGGCAAAGTTTTTGAAAGGTGCATGTGTTTTAACCCTTAATGATTTTCCCATATTATTCCCATAAATTTCTGGAGCCTTTTAAGTTGTGGTGGGCTTTTTGAGGTTGCATCTTTTAATTTTTTATTTTTCTGTTCTGTAATTGGGAGTAAATTGTTTGATTTGTTTTTCCAGCAGAGGGAGACATCTGACCATGAACGTGGTATTGCTACTTGCCAAGAGGGTTCTGTAGCCTTTTATCAATATACATAAAAAACTCAATGTTCAAATTAACTAGTTCAATAAGTAATTTAGCTCATTGATTTTTGGGCATATCCTAAGTGCCATTACAAGCTACGGATATTTTAAATGCCATTACCTAATAGAAGGAATGTTTTAAGCACCTTTTATTGATTTTATTACTGCTTTATTTTGCTGTCTTGGTTTAAAATCATTTTAACCACTCCGTAATCAAGAAGAAATATATCGTTGGTGAAATACAGTCAATTTCCTAAAAACCTTTGACATCGTTAAATAAGGAATTACAGTTGTTAAATCATGTCAGGCAATAACTGAAGGACAGAAGAGATATAAAATTTGGAGCAGTGGGCCAGCATACCAGTAAGCCATACTGACCTCTAACATTCAGATTCTGCATGTGACAGTCACACTTCAGGTTTGCTATGATTTTTACATTAGCAACAAAGATTTAAAATCTTAGCTAGCAAGGAAGGTGGAAGAATGATAGCAAAGTGTGATCTAGGGGCAATTACAGTGCTTTTTAATGACTTCTTGTGAGTTTGGTTAAAATGATTCTTTAAGTAATTTAAAAATTTCATTTGCTCTTTTTTTTTTTTTTTTATCCTCACCTGAGGACACTTTTTCGATATTTTGTTCAGATAGAGTGGGAGGGGCAGAGAGAGAGAGAGAAACATCGATGTGAAAGGGACACATGGAGTGGTTGCCACCCACATGACCCAACCAGGGCCGGGGACAAACTGCAACCGAGGTATGTGCCCTTAGCCGAAACTGAACCCGGCTCTCTTCAGACCGCAGGAGGACTCTCTAACTGCTGAGCCAAACTGGTCATTTGGTTTTTTTGCTAGATTATAGTATATTGCTATTCTATTCTGCATAAGAAGGAACCAGTGTTTACAAGTTTTTTTTTTTTTTACCATTTCTTTCCTCTGCTCATTTGATTTTATATTAGCCATACTACTGAGCTGATCAGCTGGTAGACAGACAAGGAATATGGTCCATACACTGCTTAATCAAAGAGGTGCAGAAGTGGGTAGTGAGCACTGAAGCTTGATACAAGCCTGCTAATGAGTTGATTGCATTGACATTTGATATAATTCAACTGTAGAGTGGCAAATATCAATACCTGTATATGATTTGGCAGATGGTTGTTGAACTGTGATTAGAAGTTTAAAATGATTCCCGGTAAAAGACCACCTGGCAGTAACCCAAGAACACAGAACTGAGTTTTCCCCGTTAAATAGAATAGGTCCAGAAAGTCAAGTGTTTTGATTATTAATAGAATTTTTCCTTTTCTTTTAACAAATGTTAGCTTCAGAGGAAATTGATAATTATGCATAGGTCTATTAAATGATCTTAGATAAAGCTCATTTGAAGGAATAAAATGAACCAGTTCTTTGGCTGCATCTGAATGAAATCTCAGATATATCCCTTTAGCTTTTCCAGACACTCTTAGGTTAAAGAAATATACTCTGGTTACTTCTCATAACTTCAAATGAGCTTATATCTACAGTTGTGACAATTATTCACCAGCAAGGAAAGAAGACTAGTTAAATGCTGAGAGGTGTTATTTCAAATAAATCGGGAATGCTGGAAGCATTTTTGTACAATTAATATATTAATTTGAGACTGAAATCCAGATTCAGTTTTAACATAACTATTTTATAAATTATGTAAATAAGTTATAATATGAAATAATTTAAGCTATATTGAGTATCTATTATATACAATACACTCTGTAGGTCTTTAAAATATAAAGAATGCTAATATGATGTCTTCTTTTCCCTTAGTGAGGGAAGGGTGGTGAATGGACAGGTGCAATGCACATCCCATTGAAGGGCTGGCATAAAGGTCAGGAGCTGTGGCAGCATTGAGAGGAGTAATGGGTTTCTTTGTGGGAAGAGAAAGGGCCATGGAAGGCCTTATGGAGGTGTCACTTAAAATAGATTTTGAACAGTTGGAGATGAACATTCAGAAGTAGACTAACAATATAATACAAAAGCTTTATATAATATATAATATATAATATATATAGGCTTTACTTTTTACAGAAGTTTTAGGTTCACAGCAAAATTAAGCAGGAAGTACAGACAGTTCCCATATGCCCCCTGACCCCACACATGCACAGCCTCCCCCACTGTCAACATCTTGCATCAGAGTGGTACATTTGTTACAATTGATGAACTTAACGTTGACATGTCATTATCACCCAGAGTTCATAGTTTACATTAGTACTCACTCTTAGTGTTGTATATTCTATGGGTTTTGACATATGTATAATAACATATATCCCTCCTTATAGTATCAAATAGAATAATTTCACTGCCTTAAAATTCTCTGTGCTCTACTGATTCAGCTCTCCATTCTTCCCAACCCCTGGCAATCACTGATCTTTTTACTATCTATATAATATAAAAGCTTTTGAAAAATTTGAAATGTTTAATATACATTATGTGTGCGTGATGTATAAAGAACAATGAAATAAATATGTTCACTTTCCATCTGAGATACAGAATATTACTAATATTGTTGAAGTCCTGGTGTGCTCCCTTCTGCCCTGCCAGTCCTTCCGGTTATTTAATATTCTTATACCTAGTTGGAGAGCACACAAAAACCTGGATCTCTTAAGATCTACAAACCTCTTATTATTATCTTTGGTTAGATCCATGCTAGATGAAGTGAAGGATTGGGTTGATGTTTGTCTAGTGAATTCAAATTATGTGGAAAGCTATTTCTTTTGGTGGAGAGGAAGTTATATTTCTAGGTAAATGATTATCAATATAATTTGAAATAGGAAATAGTCTGATTTATTAAAATTATAGCTTCTGCTTCATTTTGTGTTTTATAGGCCTTTCTTTTCTTGCCCAATATATCCAGATCGAATGACTAAGCGAATTCCAGTACATTATAGGAGTTACATATTTGGCTATGGAGACTCATATAGAATTTTCATGTGTGTAGACTTCCAAGTCATCATGGAATACTTATCTTTAAATTTAACAAGTATTTTCAGAATTACTTTTTAATTTGGCTGATGGCCATTCCCTCCGCCCCCCGTCCATTTTCATTTTCTAGTTTCATTGGACTTATAGGTGAATTAATTTTATATTAGAGGCAATGGTATGTTGAAAAGTGGAACTCTGTAGGATACAAACAATGTTCTTCCACTCCCTGTCAAACTCACTCTTTGGGCCAGTTCTTTGCATGCATCTGAATGAAATCTCAGATATATCCCTTTAGCTTTTCCAGACACTCTTAGATTAAAGAAATATACTCTGGTTACTTCTAGTCATAAGGACAGTCTAATTTAGTAATTAAAATAACTATTCCAAACTTTATTAAAGTTCAAACCATTCTTGCTCAGCTTGGTATTGTTTCAGGCTGAGAAGCCCATATTAGGAGGTGGGGAAGAGTTGATTTCTTTATTTCCCCTCCTGCTGTTTCTCTTCCCTACCCATCCCACACCAGGGTGGAGAAGGGGCAAGGGACAGGAAAGTCTTCCTTGGCAGTCCTGATCTACTTGGTGTTGGTATTTTCCCTGGGGTTGATAAATGCTCAGCTCTGACTCTTGAGACACACTGTCCTGGGTTCTCAGTCTGGGACTGGCAGACTGCAGGTCACATGCCTCTCTGGCTGCATTCCAACCTATTTTTACTGAGGTACCCTGACCCTTTTGGATTGGGATCTCTTAAAATGACCCCCTGACTGCTTCTCATTTACATAAAGGCCAATCATACAATTGCCTTGGGGATTAAATTAACTAACATATGTAAAGCACTCTTCTTCCTGGCACATATTTGTGGAATAAATTAATGAGTGCTTTCTTTACTGGGTTCCTTCTCTGTGGGGCACTCTGCAAGTGGTTTATAAATCTTATCATATACCAATCCTATGGATGGATTTAAAGGACTCCCATATGTTAGGTTAATTTCAAGGTCACAAAGCACCAGCTCGGTTCAACACTTGGAGTTTCTGGTCCTTTGGACTATGGTCCACTGCCTTCTGAAGCAGCCTGGCTTGGGTCTTAATGTCCTAAATCAAGTTAATACCCATGGATCAAAGTGCCTATTCTACCTCATCAGCCTCTTAAATGTCAAGTGTACAGAGATACTCTCTTGGATACTTTTTCTTGACCACACCTATGTGAATACATTTGGACAGATCTGACTTCCTCGGCATGAGTTCTTTATCTGACTTGGGCCAGATTTCTACTTGTGAACTTGGTCACAGATCCTGATAATCCAGACAGAACCTGGGTTTTTCTTCCACAGAAATTTCATAGAAATTGATAGCACAGATGGAGTTCTAGACCTCATGGAATAATTTCTGAGAGTATAGAGATGGTAATGGAGAGGTAACCACACATATGTCTTATACATCCAGGGATGCAAAAACTGATAACCAAGTCTGAGCTACTAAAGCTATGTTGTGTCAACTTCTCCAGATGACTTCCAGGGTGACCTGAGCAGATTGGAAATCTTTACAGAAAGACCTGGAAGAATATGGATCCTTGTTCATTCTTGGGACGATGGATTAAAAAAACCTACTATGGAAAGAATTGACAAGAGTTAGCCTAGGATAAAGCAAACCATAGAAAAGAAACAAAACCACTGGAACATTAGTTCTAATCTGTGTCAGTGAAATGTCATTTAATGAAATCCTAATGATAAAGTCGGGTCCTGGATATACACTGCTATGAAATGTATACTTAATCAGAATGCTCTAAAAACCTACATTAGAATTAGCTATTGTCTAGTCCCTCTCATTTTGTGCCTACTGCTGCAAGAAGATAATTTAAAAGTCCAATTTTTATTTGCTCTTATTGCTTGGGGGCAAAGTGGAGTTAACCCCAGATTGTAAACTGGCCAGTTTCTGGTGTATAGATAGTTATTCAGCCAATTTATATGGATTACTAACCCTTCTTTCTGTTGTGGAGACATTGTCAGAGGAAAATGCATTCAAAGTTCTAATTTTGTGGACTGTAAAATGTGAGGTCTTATGAGAAGAATACCAACTCTAGCCAGTCTTGTTTTTGGCTCTCTGGAGAACTTAGCAATAATCAGGAAAAGACATTTCTTGCTTTTTATGCCTCAGCTTCCTCTGCTAGAAAGTACAAATAATAAAACCTGCCCTTTAAGATTTTGTGAGTCTGTTGTGGCAAAGTATTTTAAGCTTCTTGGAGAAAAAGACTGTTCAGTGAGGTAGCTTTGTTATTCCTTTTAACGTCAATTATATTCTGAAATCTGATTTCAGAATTCAGGATCCCAGGACCTAATGATTGATCTGGCAACTGATCGATTCAGTGGAATTTAGAGTTCTCTTTCTTGACACTGAACCAAAATTTGCGTTGGCTAAAAGAGGTAAAGCATACAATTATGGTCAGAGATGTAATAATAAATCTTCTGTAACAACCTGCTTCCCAACACATATCTTTTCTGGTATTTATCTGAATATCCATCTTATAAAAACTAGAAATTGTAATTTCAGTAGCACCAGGAACTCTGTGAGTATACGAAGCCATTTAAACTATGATCTGTTTTTATTTTTCCAATGTGCATGTCTGAAAGGTTTTCTTTCTTTTTGTTTCCAAAATTAAAAAAAGGAAACAAACAGTTAAAAGTACGGAAGTTCTACGTGTGCTTCTTTTTCTACACCTTGAGGACTAGCAAAATCTTTAATATGAGACTTTATTTGTACAAAGCAAAACTTCAAAACCACTCAAAAGCTTTTCTTATTAACTGCTGTCAGTCCTGTGATTTACAGAGGCAATAAAGAACTAGAGGGGGCACATTTATCATGGAGTTCAGCACACCAGGAGCCATTTTCTCCAGTGGTAAAGGCAAGTGATAAAACGAATTCTTTTGTTCTATAACCAAGACACATTCTCTGTTCCCTGTTCTCTAAACTGGGGCATGCCAGGTTTCTCTGGTGGCAACTTGGCACCACCTCATACACACTTAATGATAAATTGTTAACATGAAAACATTGATGGTACACCTGGAACACCTGGCTGTGAACAGTGCTGTGTGTTTATCTTCAACACACAGTAGTTAGCTGTGAACCTATCTATAGTATTAGTTCAGAGTTTACTTTGAACAATACTATCTGTGTGTGTGCTTTCTTTTGTTTCAGAATGAGTAGGAGGGAATGTTAAATAATGTAGATTTTGTTTGTCTAATAAAGAGCATACAATTTGGATTTTGAATCACACTTTTCTTGTATCAAAGCCTGCCTCATCTGAATTTTAATGCTGAAAAGCAAAACCAGTTCCAGTACATATTTTTTCAAATCACTTTGAATTTGATTTTGTGTTTTAGGCAGGCAGGTATGATATGTAGAGACACTTTTAAGCTGTCTCTGAGCATTGATTATACATTTGGGGGTTTTTGAAATGAATTTGTCAGACTTAGAGCTAAGCAGGACATAAAAGCTACAACAGTTTTTCTGTTTGGGAGACTTAAAAAGGAACATTTAAACTATTCTAGAATCAAATATACTATCATCCAATAATATTTATTAAGCACTCACTTCTGTATGACTGTGTTGGGCATAAAGATTACTGGGAGCCCTGGCCGGTTTGGCTCAGCGATTAGAGCATCGGCCTGCCATCCAGAGAGACCTGGGTTCAGTTCCTGCTAAGGGCACATACCTCGGTTGCAGTTTGTCCCTGGCCCTGGTTGGGTCGTGTGGGTGGCAACCACTTGATGTGTCCCTTTCATGTTGATGTTTCTCTCTCTCTCTTTCCCTCCCACTCTATCTGAACAAAATATGGAAAAATGTGCTTGGGTGAGGATAAAAAAAAAAAAATAGAAAGATTACTGGGAAAAAGGTCAATGACTCAGAACCAGAGATAGTGACAGTGTTTATACTTATGGAAAAATGAACACAAGTGCTAAATTGTGAATGTTATTCCTAATGGATCAAGTTATGTAGTTAATTTAGTTTATGAACAAGACAAAGACACTCAAGTAAAATCTCTTGGCATTTTCTAATTATACAATCATTACCTGTGCTCTTTATTGGTATGTTAATGAAAAACAATATGTTCAAAAGACAGTAAGGCAGAAGATATGAAAAACCCAGGAAAAATAATTCAGGTCAGATAATTTTGTGACTTGTTGACCATTCTTACAAACTCTTAGCTGCGAAGTTATTTGGAATGTCATTATGTGGGAGTTTCATTTATCCATCCATTCTTCGTAAAGTATAATTTAGTGGTTAAAGTTATTCTCTTGCTTCTGTCCCTATCAGTTTCTTTTCTCAGGAAAGGGGGGAATAAGTCCTTCTGTCAGTAATTTGGCAAAAGTGCTAAAAAGCACATTATCCCTGTTGGAGAGAAAGCAAACTACCTCTGGTATGTGAGGAACTGACAGGCTTCATAGAAAGAGATGAGTCCAACAAGAAGCTTCCCGTGAGAGGTTTTTTTTTTTTATCTTTACCCAAGGACATTTTTCCATTTTTTGATCAGCTAGAGCAGGAGGGAGAGAGAGGAAGAGAGAGAGAAACATCGATGTGAAGGGACACATCGAGTGGCTGCCACCCTCACGACCAACCAGGGCCGGGGACAAACTGCAACAGAGGTACGTGCCCTTAGCGGGAACCGAACCTGGGTCTCTCGGGACCGCAGGCCGACGCTCCAAACCGCTGAGCCAAACCGGCCAGGGCGCGTGAGAGGTTTTTTATTATCTGAGAGATACTGACCATTAGTCATTCTTAATTCTTTTTTTTTTTTTTTTTGTTAATCTTCACCAGAGGATATTTTTCCATTGATTTTTAGAGAAAGTGGAAGGGAGGGAGGGAGAGAGAGAGAAACATCGATATGAGGGAGGGACATCAATTGGTTGCCTCCCACACAACCCCGACAGGGGCCAGAGATCAAACCTGCAACCCAGGTACGTGCCCTTGAATGGAATCGAACCTGCGATCCTTTGGTTCACGGGCCAATGCTCTAACCACTGTGCAAAACCAGCGAGGGCTAGATGTTCTTGAATCCACCTAATATTTTCAAGCAAAGTTATACACACACACCTGCCCCCCTGCCCCCGAGGACATTTATTGGTCTGAACGATTTTCAACCTTTTTCATCTCATGGCACCCATAAGCTAATTACTAAAGTTCTATGGCATACCAAAAAATATGATTTTTGCTGATCTGACAAAAAGAAATGCTTACAATGTTGATTTATTCACACCAGACAGTTATTGTTATGTTGACTATAGTCATTTTTTAAATTTGACAATCTAAAGAAAAAGAGGTCAATGCTCTTGACTGATTGAAAAATCCCTGGTCTAGAAGATATAGGGTAGAGAAGGAAAAAAAGCAATTATTTGAATAAAGAAATCACATCTTTTCTGTACTTTATGTAGTTTGTGGACTTGGGAAGGGACCACATCTGTCTGGAGGATGGTGGGAAGTTGAACACTGATTCATGGTGCACTTCTTGTGGTATTTCCTTAACCAAGAAGGAGCAGCTGTTGGGTAGCATAGAAAGCATTGTTACCAACCTGAGCATATGGAAGCCTGAAGCTTTGGCTAATTGGGATGTCTGGGCACCATTGCAGAAAGACCGCCATAACTGTTTGCTATGATTTTAGGCCCATACTTCACTGTTGGAAGGAAAAACTTTTTACAGAGGCTTACTTTTTTATATGGCTTTGAAGGGAATTGCAGTTTATTTCTGACACTTATTGTATTGTAAAATCTCTAGTCTCTGATACTTAAAGGTGGAAACTTTTAACTTTCTCTCTTTAAAAAAAAAAACACAACTCTAGGGACTTTTTAGTACTATAGCTTCTCAAATAATCCTAAGGCTTTGAAAAATGAAATACTTCATTTTATGAACCAGTTTTGGGGTCAATTTTTCCCCCTAAAATGTATGCTTTTATGTTGGGTAGTTTAAAGACCAGCTGTTAACTGAAACCAACTGTCAACGAAGTTGCATAAAGTTGTGTTTCCTATTAGTCTTGTATCTTTCCTATTAGTCATTTATGAAAGGATACAGGAACATCTAAGAGAACTCTGAACAAAAATTGAAAAAACAGATGTTGAAACTATACTGGCTTGATAGTTTGCTATTTTTTTAAAATAAAAAAGGAGCTTAATAATTATTGGTGGATGATGAAATAAGGCTTGCGTTGCTAACTTATCACAAGATTCTTCATTGTAGCTTGCATTTGAACATTGGTGTTTTACTAGAATTTCAGAGAATTAAAAAAAAAAAAAGAATTAAAGTTTATGCCTGGGAGCACCATGAAGGAGGAACCATGACATTTTCAATAGTTGGGCATGTATGAGCCTCTATAGGTGTGTTTATTATGTTGTTATGGTGAGCAGTGAATTAAAAAAAAATAACAAGACTGCTCCTTGGGTAGTTGTGACTTATTGGTGGTTATCTTTACAAGAGTTCCATGCTGACTTAAGTAAAGATCTTCAGGGAAAAAAAAACAAATTTTATTTTTCAAATAAATTCAGCTAAGAGCCTACAGGCTTCCATGAAACCACACTGAATTATTATTAATGTGCACTGCTGTGAGAATAATGCTTGCTGCTGTTTAACAATAACCCCGTCCTCTGGAATTTCAGGAAAGTGATAGGAAAATGAGAGGCAGATTTAAGTGCTGCTCCTGAATTAAACGTGCTGGTTGACGGGCACAACATTTTTATCGTTACTTGTGCAAGGGAGTGTAGAAAGAGACCGTTATTTGGGGTCAGGTCACATGTGGGACTAGTGAAGTTATTCAAGAGGCATTTTTGTCAAGGAAGGGCATTTCTCCTGGTCAGGAAAAAGGTTTCTTCAACCTATTGCCTTCACTTTGGATGCCCCATTTCTATCCTTTTTCTGAGGGTTATGTGTGGTATTTTTTGAAGACAGAGATATGATCTTTTGAGACTTTCCTCGCTGACTTTAGGAGTCTATTATCAAATCAAATATCGAGAACATCATTGCTCATTAGTGTTTTTAAATTGGATGTTTAGTAGACTTGGTGTAAGTTTATTATGGTTATAGGTACATTTCCAAACATAGATGTTGCTATTTCCAGTAGTCTTTCCTCCTCCATCTTTTTTTCTCCTCACACCCCTATCTTCTAGCTATGCCAAACTGTTTCCTAGTCTCCAGATATGCCTTCTAATATTTTTCCCCTTGAGTGCCTAATTTCTCCGATAATGAATGCTGGTATGAGACTGCCAGGGTTTGGGTCCTATTTCTGTTACTTAATGCTGTGTGACTTTGGATAGTTACTCTTTCTGTGGGCCTTAGTTTCTTCATATGTAGAATGGGCACAATACTAAGACCTATATTATAGGATGGTTGAGGGATGAAACTAATGTGTGTAAAGCATTTCACTTGAAAGAGTGCTTGGTCCCCCCAAATGTTAGTCATTACTATTATTAAAAATAATAATAGTTGTACTTGTTTTAGTGTCTGAAAAAGTATTCTGGCTGTGTTTCTGAGAGAAAGTGAAATATAGTGATTAAAATGGTAGACCCTAGAGTCTGCCTACCTGCCTGGTTTCACATTAGACCATTTTTAGCTGTATAACACAAGTTGTATAAGCTTCTGTTCCTTGGTTTCTTTATTTATCAAATAGGGATAATAGTAGTACCTATTGCATAGAGTTTCTATGAAGATTAAATGAATGAATTAATGTGTTAAATGTTTAGAAAAGAACTTGTATAGAAAGGATCTCAATAAATATTATTACCTCTTGTAACTATTATTTTTAATTTTTTTCTTTATTGATTTTAGAGAGAGAGGAAGGGAGAGGGAGAGAAAGAGAAACATCAATGAGAGAGAATATTGATTGGCCACCTCCTGCATGCCTCCCACTGGGGATTTGGCCCACAACCTGGGCATGTGCTCTGACTGGGAACAGAACCAGTGACCTCTTGATGCATGGGTTGATACTCAACCACTGAGCCACACTGGCTGGGCTACGTCTTGTAACTTTAGCATGTCTTTGGGTTCTCATTAAGACATATTATTTTGCCCTGGCCAGTGTGGCTCAGTGTGTAGAGCATCAGCCTATGCACCAAAGGATTGCAGATTCAATTTCCAGTCAAGGACACATATCTGGTTTGCAGGTTCAATCCTCAGTCCCAGGGTGCACACGGATCGATATGTCTCTCTCACATCAATGTTTCTCTTTCCATCCCTCCCTCCCTTTCATTCTCTCTTAAAAACAAAAATCAATGGAAAAAATGTCCTTGGGTGAAGATTAACAAATAAAAGACACATTATCTTTATGAAGCTATAGGAAACCTGAATATATTTACTTGGATGAAATTCCATCTCATTTTTCTCTAGGGGTATCACAATCTCTCTGATGGTCATCTCCAACCAATGTAGGGCTTCACTAGGAATCTCCGAGGTAAAACTTGGAGATATCTAGTTGGCAGTAGAAAGTGTGGCTTTCGAGTTTAGAAAGAGGTATTGAATAAAGGTATAGTTTTGAGTAGATATAGCAGAGGTCATGGGAACGGACAAGATTGTCTTGGGAGAATGTTCAGAATGAAGAGAGACAAAAAGGCTTGGGACAGACGAACTTGAGCCAGCAGATCCTACTCAGTTTAGTTGGACAGTCGATGCTGATGTAAACATAATTGCAAACGTATTATGTGTCAGACATTGCTCTGTTCTTTTATTTATTCATTTAATCTTTTCAACAACTTTTAGGTAGATATTATTGTATTCTCACTTCACAAATGGGAAAATTGAGATACAGAGAAGTTAAATAATTTTCCCAAGGCCACAAAAATGATAAAGCCAGAAGAATTTGAACTAGAAAATCTAAAAATTTATTTTAGAGAGAGGTGAAGGGAGAAGGAGAGGCAGAGAAACATTGATGTGAGAGAAAAACATGATCAGTTGCTTCCCATATGTCCCCCAACTGGAGATCAAACCGGCAACCTGGATATGTGCCCTGATCAGGAATCGAACCCATGACATTTTGGTATACAGGATGATGCTCCAACCAACTGAGACACCAACCAGGGCTAAATCCTATAATCTTATTGATTATAACAAATGGCCTACAAGGGGAAATAGAAAAAAAAATCAGAATAAGTAAAGACTAGGAAGTTGTCTCTGTTGGTATTTAGATTGTGATGTTTTCTATTTTGGTTCATTTCTTTTATTAATAACTGTTTCAGATCAACAACACGATGTTCTTTAGCAATAGCAATTTCAGAAGCTAAACCACTGTGAGTTGAGAAATGAAAGTGTGTTGGTCAGTTTTTGCTGCAATAATAATGCATAACAAGCAACCCCAAGATGTCAGTGGTTTACAGTTATAAACTCTATTTCTTGTTCATGGATCTGTGGTTTGTTCTGCTTCATGTTACAGCATGGGTTAGGTCTGACCCATGTGTGTATTAACTTTCTATGGCTGCCATAAATAAAGACTGCAGACAGGGTGGCCTAAACACCAGGAATTAATTTTCTCACGGTTTTGGAGTCAGTAGTCCAATATCAAGGTGTCAGAAAGTTTGGTTTCTTTTGCAGTCTCTTTCCTTGGCTTGCAGATGGCTGCATCTTGCTGTATTCTCACCGTGTCCTTTCCTCTGTGTGGGAACATCCCTGGTTTCTTTCTGTGTGTCCAAATTTCCTCTTCTTATTAAGAGACCAGTCAGACTGGAGTAGGGTCCACTCTAAGGACCTCATTTAACTTAATCATCTCTTTAAAGATCTGTCTTCAAATGCAGACATGTTTTGAGGTCCTGGGGGTTAACTTGAACATATGAATTTGGGGGAACAAAATTCAGCCTATATAAATGTGCCCCTTATTCTGTGGCTAAGTGGGGCAGAAACACAGGATATCTTTTAAAAGTCCTCAGCTCGGAAAGGACACATTGTCCCTCCTGTCTACATTCCATTGTTTAAAACTGGTCACACAACCAAGCCCAAAGTCAGTGGGATGGGGAACTATATTCCATCCACAATAGAGCCGGGGGATGAATGGGAGGGAAGGGAGCATTGAGGACAAACAACACAATTCACTACAGAGTGACAGCAAGTATTTTTGATGAAGTTTTGTTAAAGGAAGTAGATGGGGTCCTGGCTGGGTAATTCAGTTTGTTGGAGCTTTGATTCCTGGTAGAGCACATTCCTAGGTTGCAGGTTCGATCTCCATTCGGGACATGTACGGGAGGCAACTGGTTGATGTTTCTCTCTTGCATCCATGTTCCTCTCTCTCTCTCCATTCTTGTCTCTCTAAAATCAATAAAAACACACGAGGATTAAAAATAATAGTAAAAGGAAGTAGATAGGTAGTTAGGGACACCTATTCTCACAAACATGTAAATGGTGTGTAACAGACAGGCTTCATTAATCATCTCAGAACAAACCTGCCGATGGCATGAAATGGAACAGGAATGTCCTTTTCCTCCAGCCATACTTGGCTCCTGGGTGATCTCCAAATGCCCTGTCTTTGTCCACATTGTTGTTTCTGCTGAATGCCTTTTTTCATTTTTTGGATAGCTGCTATTCATCCTTCAAGACTCAGTTCAAAAGTCACTTTCTCTATGATGCTTCTGTTTCCCTGAGGCAAAGCAGATACTTCCTTTTCTGTTTTAGCTTTTATTACTTTTTAAATTATAACTTTGTGTAACTCACATTTCAACTTTTCTCCTGTCCTTTGGGTCCAGCATCATCACAATCAGTGTATACCCTGGGTCCACGAGGATGCCAGGTTCAGCAGTAGTATGGGCTCGCAAATCACCACGACAAAACCCCAAATCATAACCACCACCATTTACCTATTACACAGAAACAAAAACCAATAGTAGAAATTCCAAGTTCACTTAAATAAAAGTCTTAAAAGTTGATTTTGGAGGGGAGATGGAAGAAGGGTTTACATCATACTCTGAGGCAAATAGCTACAGAAATCCCTTCTAGACATTTCTGCTCTCACCTCAAATTTCTTCTTGGCCATTAGGGATTCTTTTACTGCCCAACACTGCCTAGTCCCTCTGGCTCTTGCATGTGTACAATGCCACTCGCATAGAGTATGATATATGTGCTGCTCCCTGGAGTTGTGTGTTGTGGCCCTGGGCCAGTTGGGTTTTCTCTCTTGCACATCTGTCCTCACCCTTGGGACCCTTGCTTGCTGTTCTGTTACGTAGAACCATTCAGCTTGCTTCATTTAGTCCCCTAGCTGCGTAGTGGTGCTCAACCCAGAAGAGGGAAAACAAGATACCTTGAATTTAGAAGGAGTTTTAGTGACAATTTGTGGTTATTTTAGGGTGCCCTTTGGTGGACCTATCCCTTAAAGGCTCATAAAGGCATTTTTCAAACCAAGGTGATGTCCTCTTATGAGAAATTTCTATTGTGGCTCTTAGGATGCAGCGGTTTTCTCCATGTCACCATACCTGTTCGGTTGACTGTTTTCTTGTTAGATTATGATATTCTTTAAGGCAGGAATTTTGCTCTATTTACTTTTGTATTCCAAAATCCTTGACAGTCCCTGATGCATAGTGAAGGCTTCAAAAGTGTTGCCTGAATACCTGTTTTTTAATTTAAATTATAATCAGGAAGCCAATGGAATGTGAATCAGAAACTAGTAAATACATGTCCACATTCCCAGAACTGAACTACAATTGTTATTGTATTGAGCCGGAATCTGAACTAAATTTAAACAAAGCTTCTTGATATTTTCATTGTAAATCAGAATTGCTCACTGGCTTGAACCAGAGATAAACAGCAGCACTGCTGAACCCAAAGTGGAACTAATCTGAAAAACATACTGGTTTATTCTCTAGTTATGTAGAAAGATACTTGGACATTCTATGACTATGAAATTGCCATTTTTTTTTGACAGTGGATCTAAATATATTAAATCATTAGTTGAGATCACAGGACCTCTTATAAGATGCTCTTACCTAAAGGAAATTACTATAGGGCTTGCCAAAATATTGTGGATAGTCTTCTCTCTCTCTCTCTTCCCTCCTTCCTGCCCTTCACTCCATTCATTCATTCATCCATTCATTCACTCACTCATTCATTCATTCATACATTCACTCATTCATTAATTCATTCCATGACTCTTTGCCTTATTGCCAAAGCTCATTCTAGAATAAGATGAAAATCAATTATGAAATCAGGAGATGGGAGTAGGAGATTTTGTGGGGGACAGGAGATGTAGGAAAGCAAATAAATATAGGAATAAAAACTAGGAAAACCTTTGTATCTAGACATGTGCCCAAAAGCTTTACTCATTTTGTTAAATGATATTATAAACTTTAATAAAGTTAAAATAGAGTATTTGGAAGCAATGACAGTTAAACTAGATCTGATAGAATAAACTCGGGTGAATTGTGAGAGAAAACTATTTGCATTTAAATTTTACCAACTTTATCTTTCCTTCCTGATTTGTGAATAATTCACATTGGTTTACCACTCAAAACATATTCTCCTTCAGTTATTTGAATTCCGTTGCTAGGGATACTAAAATCCAGTGTATAATTTCAAAGTTGTGTGCTTTAATTTGGCTATAGGGATCAGTTTATAAGAAGACATTTCTTAAAAGTGTTTTCTGTCTGCTCGGCTGGTGTAGCTCAGTGGTTGAGTGTCAACCCATGCACCAAGAGGTTGCCAGTTCAATTCTCAGTCACAGCACATGCCCAGGTTCTTGGCCAAATCCCCAGTGGAAGGCATGTAGGAGGTGGCCAATCAATATTCTCTCTCATTGATGTCTTTCTCTCTCTTTCTCTCTCTCTCTCTCTCTCCCTTCTTCTCTCTCTCAAATCAATAAAGAAAAAAAGTGTTTTCTTTCTCTTAAAAATAATATAAATGGCTTCAGATAGTCTTACATTATGATGAAATGCCACACTGTCTTATCTGTTCTTACAATCTGGTAATAGCTCCTTTAATTTTCTCATGATTTTATTATAATTTAGAAAAGGTTAATTAATTATCCACTGATCTTAGTGGAAGATTAAAAAAAATATAATATTACAAAACATCCTAGTAGGGTATGAGGGTAACACCACAAGGGGGTACTATAATTTTATCAAATTTGTCCTGGTGAGTTGACTCAGAAGGTGAAATGATTAGAGTGTGCAGAGTTAATTTTAATATGCTAATACATCACAGCAAGTTGGGAAGTTAAATGAAATGATGCAATTAATATACTTTTATGGGATGTAGAAAGACTTAGTAAGGTCACTTGTAGATTATATTAAAGCTACATTTAGACTTATTGGGTTTAAAATTTAGCATTCTTAAAAGAAAGTAGCAGATGTCTGATGTATGTATTTTAGTGACCTTTGAATAAAGAAGTGAATGTCTAATTGTGTGGATTTTGATCTGGGTTCTTAAAATAAATTAACTCTCTGGTCTGCTCTCTAAATACAGCTAGGACCAAGCCTTTAGATATTAATTTCCTTAGTGTGGCAATACAGAAAATGTTGCAGTATGTTAATCCTGGAAGGGATTTTTTTCAAAAGGACACTTAATCATAGAAGACTTTAGTTTCTTAATGTACCTCTGAAAGTGATTCTGCAATTTTGCTTGGTAATAAGCTTGAGTGGCTTGTAGTGCCTCTTGGTTGGACAGTTCTCTTTTATTGAAACTGAATTATTTGAAGGTACTTATATAGCCAAAGGAATTTTTTTTAAGGTAACATCCTGGTACTCTATGTGTTTATGTGCTAATTTTAGCAGATGTTGCTCATTTGTTGGGTATTTGAAATAAACTAAATTCAACTATGTGGAAGAGCAATTACATGTTTACAGACTACAAATGGAATTGATAGACATTCTATCTTTTGTCACATACTTTACCCAGTGGTATGTTGGGCCAATATTTAATATTGTGCTAGGATTAAATGAAATATTGTGTAAACTGCTTATTCATAGTAGCTGGGGCAATGTTGAGGCAACGCAGAGCCTTAGGGCTGCTGGAGGCCTCCTTGGCTTTGCCATGTAGCTCTCAGATCTCACTGCAAAATACAAGATTAGAGCCTGACCAGAGTGGCTCACTGATTGAGCATTGACCCATGTACCAAAAGGTTGCCGGCTTGATTCCCGGTCAGAGCACATGCCCAGGTTGTGGGCCAAATCCCCACAGGGGGGCATGCAGGAGGCAGCCCGTCAGTGTTCTCTCTCATCGATGTTTTGATTTCTCTCTCTCTCTCAATTCCTCTCTCTCTAAAATCAATAAAGAAAAATAAAAACTTGGACTTCCGCTCAAGATGGTGGCATAGATAAACGCAGTACCGCGTCCTCCCACAACCACATCAAAGTTACAACTAAACTACAGAACAACCGTCATTCAGAACCACCTGAAATCAAGCTGAATGGAAGTCCTACAACTACGGAATTAAAGAAGCAGCCACATCGAGACTGGTAGGAGGGGTGGAGGTGGACAGGCTGGTCCCACACCATGTGTGGCGGATAAAAATCAGAAGGCTACCTCAGCTGGGAAGGTCCTCCCTGAGGATTGAGGGGTCCCTGTCCCACACCAGGCGCCCAGCTCAGGGTTCCAGTGCCAGGAAGAGAAGTCCCCATAACCTCTCACTGGAAAACCAGCAGGAGCTGAGGCTAAAGGAGGCTAAGGTGGCTGGAGCCCCCTGGCAGCTCCTCTTAAAGGGCCGGTGCATGCACGGACTTATCGGACTCACTCCCTCTAAGCTTGGAGGGGAGGCAGCTCAAGGGGCACCAGAGACATACAGGGAAGAACTGAGCTGTTTGGTACTGGAGCAAGTGCTGGAGAGGGGACTTTCTCCGGGGCAGACATGCAGTCAGAGGCCTTTATTCCTTTGGTGAGCCCTTCCCTGGGGCAACAGACAGCCGCCATATCTGGGACTCCAGCAACCTGGCTCACACTGGTTGTCCCGCCCTGGTGATTCCCTGAGGACCTGCCCCACCCAACTTTCAGGCCCACCCAAGCTGTTGCCAATTGGTGAACTATAGGATTGGCCTGTCTTGGATCCTGCTTTAGGCTTTCCTAAATTCTTTCAAACAAGCAGCATCTGGTCTCAGCTAGCTCCATACCTCTCGCTAAGTAATACACAGAAACAAACACAGAGAGGCAGCCAAAATGAGGAGACAAAAAAACAGGTCCCAAATGAAAGAACAGAACAAAACTCCAGGAAAAGAACTAAGCAAAATGGAGATAAGCAATCTAACAGATGCTGAGTTCAAAATACTGCTTATAAGGATGCTCAATGGACTTAGTGAGAACCTCAGTGAACTTAGGGCCTCAAGAGCATAAAATCAGACCAGTCAGAAATGAATGAGGCACTAACTGAAGTAAAGAATAATTTACACAGATTCAATAGTAGAGTAGGTAAAGCCAAGAAGCAAACCATCAATTTTAATATAAGAAAGCCAAAAACACCCAATCAGAACAGGAAAAAGAAAAAAGAATAAAAAAAAAATGAGGATAGTTTAAGGAGCCTCTGGGACAACTTCAAGCATAGCAACATTTGCATCATGGGGGTGCCAGATGGAGAAGAGAGAGAACAAGAAATTGAAAACTTATTTGAAACAATAATAGCAGAAAACTTCCCTAACTTGGTAAAGGAAACAGACATACAAGTCCAGGAAGCACAGAGAGTCCCAAACAAGATGAACCCCAAGAGACCCACAACAAGACACAGCATCATCAAAATGCAAAAGGTTCAAGACAAAGAGGAAATCTTAAAAGCAGCAAGAGAAAAGCAGTTAGTTACCTACAAAGGAGTTCCCATAAGACTGTCAGCTGATTTCTCAAAAGAAACTTTGCAGGCCAGAAGGGAGTGGCAAGAAATATTCAGAGTGATGAAAAGCAAGAACCTACAACCAAGATTACTCTATGCTGTAAAGCTCTCATTTAGAATCAATGGCCATATAAAGAGTTTTTCAGACAAGAAAAAGCTAAAGGAGTTCCTCACCACCAAACCAGTATTATATAAAATGCTGAAGGTTCTTCTTAAAGAAAAAGATAAGAAATATGAACAAACAAAATGGCAATGAATACATATCTATCGACAATGGAATCTACAAACAAAATGAACAGGCAGAACAGAAGCATTCTCATAGAAACAAAGAACATTTTGTTGGTTGCCAGATGGGAGGGGGGTTAGGGGAATGGTGAAAAAGGTAAACGGATTAAGAAGTACAAATTGGTTGCTAGACTGACAAACCTCAAAGGGAAAGGGGCTTGGGGGGTGGGAAGAAATAAACCAAAGAACCTAATATGCATATATGCATAACCAATGGACACAGACAACAGTGTGGGGAAAGGCAGGAGGGGGATAGGAGTGGGGGGGAGGGGGTCAATGGGGGAAAAATGAGGAACATCTGTAATACATTCAACAATAAAGATTTTAAAAAAAACTTAAAAAAATGGAAGATTAGAAAATGTTAGAATTTAGTGGCTAAAAAGTACAGCCATTTTTCTTGACATTCCTCTATTCAATAAAGTAAGCAATCTGAATTTTAAGAATTTGTGCTTTACTCCTTCATAAGGCTAAATACAGCTATTTTTTATTTTTTTTTTTAAAAAGCAACCTATGAACCTTTTGAGGTCTCTTAAATTATCCTAATCTATAACAAGTTGTTCATGACTGTCCAAGGACATGATTTAGTAAAGGATTGTTTTCTTTCTTTTTCCCTTCTTTCTTTTAGAAAGATTGTTTAATTGATTTTTTTTTTTTAGAGAGAGAGGAAGGGAGAGGTAGAGAGAGAGAGAAAAATCCATCAGCTGCCTTCTGCATGCCTCCTACCCGGGACCTGGTCATGTGCCCTTACCAGGAATCGAACCAGCAACTTTTCAGTGCACGGGGCTACACCCAACCAACGGAGACACACTGGCCAGGGTGGGCTCTTTTTCCTTTCTTGCTGCCATCAAGGGGCCCTTATTACCCTGAAATCCCTGATTGCCTCCACCTTTAGAATGATTTTGATTGAGCAATGGCAGCTGTTTCATAAGATTTTTTTGTTGGGGGTGGTGGTATCACACACTTTTTGGCTGTTCAGTCCTCATGCTTATTTCTCAAATCCTTTGTGTAAATTCAGTCTCTTGTAGTTCATACTGTCTCATGTTTATTTTCCTGTTCTCTGCACCTAATTTCCTAATGCCAGTGTGTGACATTTCAGAATCTGACCTGTATTTGTCCATCTTCCCTTCTGTTCTGCCTGGTGCTGGTAATAGTTGACTTGACTGAAACACTCTTAGTTCCCAGTGTTACTAAACTTTGAGCCATGAGAATCAGTCTCTTCTTTCTGAACTATGATGTGTTAGGCTTAATATAAATGTATCTTTATAGCTAATAAAGATATAGATTACAAAACAGCATGTACAAAAGCAACCCTTTATTTATTTATTTATTTATTTATTTATTTATTTATTTATTAATTATCCTCACCCGAGGACATTTTTCCATTTTTTGTTCAGGTAGAGTGGGAGGGAGAGTGAGGAACAGAGAGAGAGAGAGAAACATCGATGTGAAAGGAACACATCGAGTGGCTGCCACTAGCACAACTGACCAGGGCCGGGGACAAACTGCAACCAAGGTATGCGCCCTTAGCGGGAACCGAACCCGGGTCTCTCAGGACCGCAGGTGGACGCTTTAACCGCTGAGCCAAACCGGCCAGGGCCATTTTTACAAAAATAATACCTGTTACTATCATGAGGTCCCTTTTTAACTGAGTGATTCTTAGGAGGAAATGAACTGTTGAGAATTAAATTCCTTCTTTTTTTTTCCCCAACTTATCTTTATTGTTGAATGTATTACAGATGTTCCTCTTTTTTCCCCTATTGACCCTCTCCTCCCGTCTCCTGCCCCCCTCCTGCCTTTCCCCACACTGTTGTCTGTGTGTCTATTGGTTATGCATATATAACAGGCAAAACAGGCTTTTGCTTCTATATGCATAGAAGTTCTTTGGTTTTTTTTTTTTTTTTTAATCCTCACCCGAGGATATTTTTCCATTTTTTGCAGAGATAGAGTGGGAGGGAGAGAGAGGATGGGAGAGAGAGAGAGAGAAACATCGATGTGAAGGGACACATCGAGTGGCCGCCACCTGCACGACCGACCAGGGCCGGGGACAAACTGCAACCGAAGTACATGCCCTTAGTGGGAACCGAACCCGGGTCTCTCCGGACCGCAGGCCGATGCTCTAACCGCTGAGCCAAACTGGCCAGGGCCTTTGGTTTATTTTTTTCCACCCCCTTTCTCCCCTTCCCTTTGAGGTTTGTCAGTCTAACAACCAATTTGTACTTCTTAATCCCTTCACCTTTTTCACCCATTCCTTCAACCCCCCACCTATTTGGCAACCAACAAAATGTTCTCTGTATCTATGAGAATGTCTCTGTTCAGTTTGTTCATATTGTTTGTAGATTCAATTGTTGATAGATATGCATTTATTGCCATTTTGTTTGTTCATATTTTTTATTTTTTTCTTCAAGAAGAACCTTCAACATTTTATATAATACTGGTTTGGTGGTGAGGAACTCCTTTAGATTTTTCTTGTCTGGGAAACTATATGTCCATGAATTCTAAATGATGGCTTTGCAGGATAAAGTAATCTTGGTTGTAGGTTCTTGCTTTTCATCACTCTGAATATTTCTTGCCACTCCCTTCTGACCTGCAAAGTTTCTTTTGAGAAATTAGCTGACAGTCTTGTAGGAGCTCCCTTGTAGGTAACTAACTGCTTTTCTCTTGCTGCTTTTATGATTCTCTCTTTGTCTTGAACCTTTTGCATTTTGGTTATGATGTGTCTTCGTGTGGGCCTCTTGGAGTTCATCTTGTTTGGGATTCGCTCTGGACTTTTATGTCTGTTTCTTTCACCAAATTAGGGGAGTTTTCTTTTATTATTGTTTCAAATAGGTTTTTGATTTCTTGTTCTCTCTCTTCTCCTTCTGATGCAAATGTTGATAGGCTTGAAGTTGCCCCATGATGCAAATGTTGGTATGCTTGAAGTTGTCCCAGAGGCTCCTTACACTAATCCTCATATTTTTGGATTTTTTTTTTCTTTTTGCTGTTCTGATTGGATGTTTTTTGCTTCCTTATATTTCAAATCAATGGTTTGCTTCTTGGCTTTACCTACTCTACTATTGAATCTGTGTAAATTATTCTTTATTTCAGTTAGTGCCTCATTCATTTCTGACTGGTCCTTTCTTATGCTCTGGAGGCCCTCACTAAGTTCACTGAAGTTCTCACTAAGTTCATTGAGCATCCTTATAAGCTGTGTTTTGAACTCTGCATCTGTTAGATTGCTTATCTCCATTTTGCTTAGTTCTTTTCCTGGGGTTTTGTTCTGTTCTTTCATTTGGGACCTGTTTGTTTGTCTCTTAATTTTGGCTGCCTTCCTGTGTTTGTTTCTATGTATTAGGTAGAGCTGCTATGTCTCCTGAGCTTTGTAGGGTGGCCTATTGTAATAGGTGTCCTGTAGGGTCCAGTGACACAGCCTCCCTTGTCTCCCAGCTGGGCCCTAGAGATGTACCCCTCATGTGGACTTTATACCCTTCTGTTGTAATTGAGTCTTGATTGCTGTTGGCATATCAATGAGAGGATTTTACTCAGGCTGATCAGCTGCAAGGACTGGCTGTGCCCACTATTCACTGACCTCTGACTACCTTGGATGATCAGCTGTTCAGGGGCCCACCACACAGAGCAAGACTTACTCCAGCAAGGCTCTGGTACCCACTGAGTCCATTCCTTGAGTGTGTCACTTGTGGAGGTAGTTGGGTGGTGGTGCTTTGACGTGGTCTGAAGCTGTTCACTGGGTGTGCTGGCTCTGGGGCAAGGTCAGCCTCTGCCCATGTTTTACCCAGGGCCACCAGGCATAAGCTACAAAGTGATCTGCAGACGGCTGCTGCTTGTGCTGGTCTTGGTGGTGCCCAGGCAAAGCCAAGTTGAGAATCAAGGCTGGCTACTTCTAGTGCCAGGCCTGGGGCCACTTAACAAGAGGTATGGGGCTTACTGAGACCAGATGCTGCTTGTTTGAGAGAATTTAGGAAAATTTGTAGCAGGATCCAAGACAGGTCAATTTTATGGAAACAGTTTGGGTGGGCCTGAAAGCTGGGTGGAGTAGGGCCTCAGGGAATCACCAGGGTGGGGCAAACAGTGTAAGCCAGGTTGCTGGAGTTTCAGATATGGCTGCCATTTGCCGGCCTCATGGGGGAAGGGCTCACCAAAGGAACAAAGCCCTCCAACAACACCTCTGTCCAGGAAAAAGCTGCCTCTCCAGTCCTCGCCCCAATGCCAAACAACTCAGTTTTCCCCCGTATGTCTCTGGTACCTTTCGAGCTGCCTCCCCAATGCTGAAGCTTAGAGGGAGCAGGTAGGAGCAGGTAGTGAGTCCGTGTGAGGGCCCTTTAAAGGGAGCTGCCTGGGGCTCTAGCAGCCTCAGCCTTCCTCAGTCTCAGTTTCCACTGGTTTTTACAGTCAGAAGTTATGGGGACTTCTCTGTCTGGCACTGGAACCCTGAGCTGGGTGCCTGGTGTAGGAGGGGGACCCCTCAATCCTAAGGGAGAACCTTCACAGCTGAGGTATCCCCCTGACTTTTATCCACCACAGGTGGGTGTGGGCCCAGCCTGTCTGCACCTCCGCCCCTCCTACCTGTCTTGGTGAGGCTGTTTATTTAATTTTGTTTTTGTAGGACTTCCATTCAGCTCCATGTCAGGTGGTTCTGTAGTTTAGATGTAATTTTGATGTGGTTGTGGGAGGAGGCAAGTACCCCCATTTATCTACTCTGCCATCTTGACTGGAGGGCCCTAAATTCCTTTCTGATGGAAGATGGAGTCAAAGATAAGAGGCCCCTGTGGAAAACAGGCTTTTGCTTATAAACGGCAGAATTTTAAGTGCTGATGTGGAAATTAAACTGCAAGTACCATGGTGGCAGGAATTTGTTCTTTTTTGCTCACTACTGTTTCCCCAGAGCCTAGCATGACACCTTCACATGATATGCTCATAAGAAATATTTGGTGAATGAATGAAATGAAGAGCTGGGTCCTGAGCACTAGTGGTACTGTTGCATGACCCATCCAGCCTGTTCAGATGACCTGGTTCCTTGGCTTTTTCAGAACAAGAACCTTTGACAATAACCTGCAGCATTATGTTTGGACCCCAGAGGATCACTAGCATATCATCTGAAACTAAACATATTTTTTGACAAATATTCATACAGGTCTCTGGCATCACTTTTTCTAACCAAAAAGACTTCTTTTCTGAAAGGGCCTGACATTACTTGATCAGCCCTGAAGATGGGTTGGGGAGATTGGGATAAACTGTTTCACCTTGCTCTCCAGCTACTTTGGGGACCAACTGGCACAGAGTAAGTGTACAAAACATCTTTGCTTCCTGGGATGAAAGAGTCTTTGGAGTAAAAGGGTAATTGGTACTGGCTAGTGTGGCTAAGTGCTTAGAGTGTTGGCATGCACACTGAAAGGTCTTGTCTTTGATTCCTGGCCAAGAGCACGTACCTGGGTTGCTGGTTTGATCCCCAGCCCAGGTCAGGGCATGTGCGGGAGGCACCCAATCTGTGTGTCTCTCTCACATCGATGTTTCTCTCTCTCCTCACCTCCCCCTTCCCTTCCACTCTATCTAAAAATCAGTGGAAAAAATATCCTCAGGTGAGGATAAACAAAACAAAACAAAATGGTAATCAATGGGCTAGGTAGGGCCTCGGCAGGCAGAGGGTGATGGGGTCAGCATCACAAGGCCAGAGGTGGGACGCCTCTTTTGGAATCTAAGTAAGAAACTAGGTTCTTCCCTACCCTCGTCTGCCACATTCAAATGGACTTCATGAACAAAGTATTTACTTTCTAAATAGCTCAAGGTCTAGTACCTTCTCTTTTTCAACTACTGCTATCTTGATTCAGGCTCTCTCTTCACAGTGTACATTACTGTAACACGGTAAAGAGCTGTGCTAGAATAATATAATACAGCAAAATGCTGTTCTGGACTATTGTAATGTGGTGAAGTGCCATTCTTGTCTACTCTAACAATTGTCCTTCCTTTCCTCCTTCTAGCCTGCCTCAATCGCATGTGGACCCTGCTGCCAAGGTGAACTAAAATGCAAATTTGATCATGCCTATTCCCCTTTTAAAAAACCCCCACAGTGACTCCCCATTGCTTCCAGGATAAAATTCCAATGTCTTAGCCTGGAATCCAAGGTTCTTTGTCATCTGGAATATGCCTACTTGCCCAACTTCACCTATTACAACTCCTCCTATCATGCCCTCAACACCAGCGATGTATCCTGGAACTTACCACCTTTTTTATCCCTCGTCCCATTACTGTGCAGTTTCCTGTCTTGAGATGTCCTTGCCCTCAAGTCTGTGCCTCTATACTCAGTTGTGGTAATGAGGTCTTGATGGTGGATGCCATCTTTCCTTGGTGCCAGAGTTACATTATATCTAATTCTTCTATGGTCAGAGATAGCTTGCCTGCTGCTTCTAATTTCAAATCCTGTGCCTTGTTTTGGGACATTTACAGTGTTTCTTGTTTTCCTTAAAAATTTGGTGATTTAAAAATTTTTTTTTATCCTCACCCGAGGACATTCTTCCATTTTTTGTTCAGATAGAGTGGGAGAGAGAGAGAGGAAGAGAGAGAGAGAGAAACATTGACGTGAAAGGGACACATCGAGTGGCCGCCACCCGCATTACCAACCAGGGCCGGGAACAAACTGCAACTGAGCTATGCACCCTTAGCGGGAACCGAGCCTACGTCTCTCTGGACTGCAGGCTGACACTCTAACCACTGAGCCAAACCGGCCAGGGCAAAATTTGGTGATTTTTATGATTTATTTAAGAAGTAATATTTCTAAATACCATTGTAATTTTATATAAAAAACCATGATCATATAGTAAAAATCACAGATAATTTCTACCAAGTTAGAGGCTGTTCTCTCACATTCATTGTCAAGAGACAGCCTATTTTATTTTAGAATGTTCTTAAGGGTAAGAAGATGAGGCTTTTATGGGGTGAAGAAAATGGAAAGAAGGGAGGATGGGTGGAAAGAGAAAGTGATTATTTAAAAACACTTAAATGTCAAATATACTCACTGGATAACTTTTTATTTATATTCAGACTTTTTATTTGATGCCAATTTCTGGGAATAGAAATACAAATAAAATATCTGTTTTTGAATTTCTATGGAGTTTTGATAAATATCACAATGTTATTCTTAATTATCTGTGTGAAACTTTAATTAGAAGAACATACACATATATTTGAAGCAGAAAATTCATAGGAATAAAAATACTTCAGATAATTCTCAATTTCTATTTAGCAAGATCTTATACTAGCAGAAATAATTAGAGAGATAAAGTCTAACCGGCACTAGTAAATTTGACTAAAAGCCAAGAACAGCACAGTCAGGACACTTATGTTCATGTTTGAATTACTCAAGTGCTTAATTATATAATTTCAGTTTCAATTACCAAATGCCCTTACTTTTAAAATTAGTCCTTTGAGTATTAGCTGCATGATGTTGTTATTAAAGTTGAAAATCTACTATGACAGTTTAGAGGATTATTGCAAAGTTGTTGGCATATGCCTTATTTAATAAATAAGTTTAATTGTGCATGTAATCTGGTAATTTAATAATGATGAATTATTATTATTATTTTTTTTACGGAAATGTAGAAGATTATTTTTTTCTTAGGGTAAAACAAAATTACTTTTTAAGATTTATTTTCTAGAGGAAATATTATACTATAAAAATTTCTAAGATACCTCTGATACCATATATACGCCTGTAAATATTGAGACTTAATGGAGATTTTTTAACATTAAACTTCCCTCCCATATAAATGAGGTCGAGAGTAGGGGAATGAAGTTCAATTAACAAGGAAGTGAAGTTTATATTTAATGCTTTCTCAGTTTGTCTTACTCCTAGAATACTGAAAGTATGAATAAATAGTTCATAGAGTAGATTAGTATATTTTACTCCATGAGGCACTTTCTCCATTTGGATATGAACTCATAGTTGCTATTAATGTTAATGAGCTTCACTAGTCAAGAAAGTTCCTTGAGCTCATTCAGAATCACCTTGGGCAAAACCATCTGATTGGCATTATATTGTGCATGCTTCCACCAGCTGTAGTTGTCGCTATTGAATTATAGACGGGGGAAAAAAAAAACAATTGTTTTACACCTATGCCTCAGAATAAGAAATTTCAGAATTACAGAATTCAAGTATATTTTATTTTCTAAATTATATTGGCTTCTCAGTTGATTCTTAGATGAAGTCTGCATCAGGAAGGGTTGCTTTATTGATCCTTGCCTTCATTTGATGGGTGAAGAAATGGAGGGACAAAATGTTTCTTCACCATTTGTAAAAGATTACACAACTAATGATAGAGAGGGCTAAATCCAACTCCAATGAAAAAAAAATTCATAGATTACCTGATTTGTTTTGATATATTAAGAGGAGATTAAGTGTGTTTTCAGAAAAATTGTGTATAAGTTTGTGATGGGCTCATAGAATATTAAGCAGCTAAAAAAAATAAGTATTACCTCTAGGGAAAATAATAAGTTGTAATAGAAAAGAAATGAAATAAGTTACACCATGAGGCTCAGTTGTAAATAATAGTTACATGATTATGTTAATTTAAACACTGATTATTGATTTAACCAAAAATCTGATACAACTGTGGTGGGAAGCTGAGGTAAGAGGAATTGTATGTGTGCATTGTGGTAAGTGGGTGGGTGGATAGTGGTATAAAAGTGATAAATCCTCATTTTCTACAATAGTTAAAATACAGATGTAGAAATCAGAAGAAAAAGCTGAAAGAATTGAAAGTGTTGGTCTCTAGGGAATTGGAGTTTGGGGTGTGTGGGGGTTCAAAAATATGCCTACAAATTCTTTAATACTCCTCTTTTTAGGAGTTAAGCTAGTATCTCCTTTCCTCAAGTGTGGGCTGAACTTAATGACTCATTTAATGAACAGAATAAAGCAGTGTAATAGTATGTGACTTCTCAGCTTAGATCATAAAAGTTATTGGGGCTCTCTTATATCACTAGCTTTGGGTAAAATCAGCTACCATGTTGTAAGGACACTGAAGCAATCAGAGAGAGGTCTACACAGTGAGGAACATGTAGATGAGGTAGCAAGGAGCTCAAGGTCAAGTGTCAGGGTAGTGGCTGTGCATGGGTCTATGTCATTTAGTAGTAAACTGAGTGATCATTTTCTAAGATGGAAAATGGAGACTCTCATATCCAGAAGCACACATTCTGGAAATTGCACTCTAAAATATTTTAACTTCTTTAAAAAAAATTTTTTTTTCTTTATTGATTTTTAGAGAGAGGAAAGGAGAGGGAGAGAGAGAGAGAGAGAGAGAAACATCGACGAGTGAGAACATCAACTAGCCCTCTCCTGCATGCCCCCCACTGGGGATCAGGCCCACAACCTGGGCATGTGCCCTGACCAGGAATTGAGCAGGCAACCTCTTGGTGCATGGGTTGATGCTCAATCACTGAGCCACGCTGGCTGGGCTAAAATATTTTAACTTTTTGTTTGTCCCTGTAAATCTTGATGGTGAGCAACTCGAAATAGACCTCGTTATGATTTCTAAAATTAAAACAGATTATTTAAATGTTCTCAGAAAATGTTCTATGGCCTCCTAGGATTTAATTAGTTAAGTAATTGGTTCTGTTTATTTAAAAATATTGGATAGCTACTCCCAGCATCAAGATCAATACAGTTTATTTTTCTCCTACAAAGTGAATTTATTACTATGCATTCTTTCTTGAAGGGAGTTGTCATTTGGTGTTTTAATTTTATGGATGGAGGTGAGTATCTTCTATTAGGCTCTTCCCTTTGGGAAGGCCCTAGGCCTGGTCTCCTGACCCTCACACACCACTGCATTACAGTCTAAGCAGATGGTCAAAGTCAAAAGGGTTTCGCTGGACAAAAACTGACTTTGGCTCTGCTATATTTCTGGATTCCAGTTTCTATTTTGCTTTTGGTCTTTGGGGTGCCCTTATTTTCCTATCAGTTCAATTATGCATTAGAGTTTATTTGAAATTATTATACCTAGCATTTTTAGTTGTTTGCAGTAGGAGAGTTACTCAGAATCTCTTGTCTGTTCTATTGGCAAAGGAGTCTGATTTAGGTAGGACAATCAATATCTGTTTACAGGTGGTCTGTGATGAACAGTGGAAAAACAGATTTCATACTTGTGATGAGGAAGCTCAGAAAAAACTACTCATAACCAGCTGAGGCAGGTACTGTTGACATCCCCACCCATATTCTATCAGCCCACCTGTGTTTGCCTGGACATGGAGAACTCAACTTCACATCCCCCTACTGAGGACTTTCTCTGTAGGATCTGGGTTGGGCACAGGTGCAGCCTATAAGGGTGAAGTTGTGCTGTGCTTAACCCTCAACTAATGATGGGTGGGAGTTGGTAGATAAATGCCCAGTCTCCCAGCCCTCAGGTGTGTAGGTTCTGAGGTTTGTGCCATGGAGCGTCTCAGAGGGAGGATCCTAGTAGGACTGTGCTCCGGGTGTTTCTCAGGTAACCTTGTTGATGCACCTTGATATGGCTTTTTTCTTTTCCCCACTTCTTCACTGGTACCTCTGGCACCATATCTCAAATCCTATAAAATGGAATCAAACTCCATGGATTTTAAGCCTCCATGTGAATTTTCCTTGTTTTTTTTTTGGATACTATCTCAATGAATTTTCCTTGTTAAAATACAGAAACAACTTCTTTTTGAATTTAACTTTAAAGAAATTTAGATTAACTTCTTGATATTTTGGATTAATTTATGAAATGTGGTTTTGTAGATTATTCTCATTTAAAAATGCTAGAGGAGCCCTGGCCAGTTTGGCTAAGCAGTTAGAGCATCGGCCTGCGGACCAGAGAGCTCCAGGTTCAGTTCCCACTAAGGGCACGTACCTCAGTTGCAGTTTGTCCCCGGCCCCAGTTGGGGTTGTGTGGGTGGCAACCAGTCGATGTGTGTCTCTCACACTAATGTTTTTTTCTCTCTCTCTCCCTCCCTCTCTCCTTCCCACTCTATCTGAAGATAAATGCAAAAATGTCTTCAGGTGAGGATAAAAAAAAAAAATGTTAGAGGAAAAGGGCTGGTAAAAGTATCCTTTCTTTTGTCAGTTTTCTGATATTTTAATTTAATTTTTGTCTTTTAAAAAGTTTTAGAAATATTCCAAACTGTTCTATTAATTGATCTGGAAAATAAGTTACAAATCTGTCTGGAAATTTTAATAAATACAGAAGTGATAGCATAAAGTGATAACATAGGAATTATTACTATTTAAAAAGGTAAGAAAATGAGTAAGAGTGTTGATTCATACCTCTATAAATTAGGAAAGAAACTATATTAATGTTAGAAAGGATTCCACATGCTACATATATTTGTTTATCTTTAACATCATGTATAAATACACACACACACACACACACACACACACATGAACACAGAAGTGTTGTTTTTTTTTTTTATGAATTTTTATTTATTTTTTTGTTAGAGATATTTTACCTTTTTACCCCATTGGCACCCCCCACCCCACCCCACCTCCGCCCGTCCCCGGCTTAGTTGTCCATGTCCATTGGTCATGCATACATGCATATAAGTTCTGTGGTTTATCTCTTCCCACCCTCCTACCCCCCATCCCCTCTTCTGAGGGATGTCAGTCTGTGCCCTACTTCCATGTGTCTGGGTCTACTGTATTCCTCAGACTGTTATGTTCATTATATTCCACAAATAAGTGAGATCATGTGGTATTTGTCTTTTTCTGCTTGGCTTCTTTCACTTAGGATAATACTTTCCAGGTCCCTCCATGTCGTCTCAAAGGATAAGAGATCTTTCTTTCTTACCGCTGCATAGTACTCCATTGTGTATATGTACCACAGCTTTTTTATCCATTCGTCTACTGGTGGACACTTGGGCTGTTTCCAGATCTTAGCTATTGTAAATAGTGCTGCTATGAACATGGGGGTACATATATTCTTCCTGATTGGTGTTTCAGGCTTCTTAGGGTATATTCCCAGCAGTGGGATCACTGGGTCAAATGGAAGGTCAATTTTTAATTTTTTGAGGTAACACCATATTGTTTTCCATAGTGGCTGCACCAGTCTGCATTTCCACCAGCAGTGTATTAGAGTCCCCTTTTCTCCACACCCTCGCCAACACTTGTTGTTTGATGATTTGTTGATGGCGGCCATTCTGACAGTGTGAGGTGATACCTCATTGTTGTTTTAATTTGCATCTCTCTGATGATTAGTGATGTTGAGCATTTCTTCATATGTCTTTTGGCCATTTGTATGTCCTGTTTGGAGAGGTGTCTATTCAGCTCCTCTGCCCATTTTTTAATTGGGTTCTTTGTCTTCCTTTTGTGGAGTTGTATGAGCACTCTCTATATATTGGAAATTAACCCCTTATTTGATACATCATTGGCAATGATGTTCTCCCATACAGTGGGTTGCCTTTCCATTTTGATGATTGTTTCTTTTGCTGTGCTGAAGCTTTTTAGTTTGATGTAGTCCCATGTGTTCATTTTCTCCTTTATTTCTGTTGCCTTAGGTGATGGATCAGTGAAAATTCTGCTGCGTATGATGTCTGAAATTTTGTTGCCTACATTTTCTTCTAGAATTTTTATGGATTCACAGGTCACATTTAAGTCTTTTATCCATTTCGAGTTTATTTTTGTGTATGGTGTAAGTTGATGGTCTAGTTTCATTTTTCTGCATGTAGCTGTCCAATTTTCCCAACACCATTTATTAAAGAGGCTGTCTTTACTCCAGTGTATGCTCTTGCCACCTTTGTCAAATATTAATTGAGCGTATTCCCTTGGGTCCATTTCTGGGTTCTCAGTTCTGTTCCACTGGTCTATATGCCTGTTCTTGTGCCAGTACCAGGCTGTTTTGGTTACAGTCGCTTTGTAGTATAACCTGTTATCTGGTATTGTGATCCCACCTACTTTGTTCTTCTTTTTCAAGATTGCTGTGGCTATTCGGGGTCTTTTTTGGTTCCATATGAACTTTTGAAGTATTTGTTCTAGTTCTATGAAATATGTTGTTGGTATTTTGATGGGGATTGTATTGAATCTATAGATTGCTTTGGGTAGTATGGACATTTTAATGATGTTAATTCTTCCAATCCATGAACAGGGTATGTGCTTCCACTTTTTTATATCTTCCTCTATTTCTTTTTTAAATGACCTGTAGTTTTCTGCAAATAGGTCCTTTACTTCTTTGGTTAAGTTTATTCCTAGGTATCGTAATTTTTTTGGCGCGATGGTAAATGGGATTGTTTTTTCAGTTTCTCTTTCTGTGAGTTCATCATTGATGTACAAGAATGCCATCGATTTCTTGACGTTAATTTTGTATCCTGCCACTTTGCCAAATTCATTTATTAAGTCTAATAGATTTTTGATGGAGTCTTTAGGATTTTCTATGTACAATATCATGTCATCTGCAAATAATGACAGTTTCACTTCCTCCTTTCCAATTTGGATCCCTTTTATTTTTTCTTCATGTCTGATTGCTGTGGCTAAGACTTTCAGTACAATGTTAAATAAGAGTGGCGAAAGTGGACATCCCTGTCTTGTTCCTGTTCTTAATGGAAATGTTTTTAGTTTCTGTTCATTGAGTATGATGTTGGCTGTAGGTCTTTCATATATGGCCTTTATTATGTTGAGATATGATCCCTCTATTCCTACATTGCTGAGCATTTTTATCAGAAATGGATGCTGGATTTCGTCGAATGCTTTTTCAGCATCTATTGATATAATCATGTGGTTTTTATTCTTCATTTTGTTTATGTGGTGTATCACGTTTATTGATTTGCGAATATTGTACCAGCCTTGCATCCCTGGAATGAATCCCACCTGGTCATGGTGAATAATTTTTTTGATGTATTTCTGGATCCGATTTGCTAATATTTTGTTCAGGATTTTGGCGTCTATGTTCATCAGGGATATTGGCCTGTAGTTTTCTTTCTTCGTAGTGTCTTTTTCTGGTTTTGGAATTAGAATTATGCTGGCCTCATAGAATGTGTTTGGAAGTCTTCCTTCTTCTTGAATCTTTTGAAATAGTTTGAGGAGAATGGGTGTTAGTTCTTTTTTGAATGTTCGGTAAAACTCCCCCGTGAAGCCATCTGGGCCTGGGCTTTTGTTTGCTGGGAGAGTCTTGATTACCTCTTCAATTTCCTTCGTTGTTATTGGTCTGTTCAAATTTTCTGTCTCTTCCGGGAATAGTTTTGGGAGACTGTGTGTTTCTAGAAATTTGTCCATTTCGCTTAGATTGTCGAATTTGTTGCCATATAGTTGTTCATAGTAGTTGTTAACGATCTTTTGTATTTCCGTGGTGTTGGTTGTTACTTCTCCTCTTTCATTTCTGATTTTGTGTATTTGGGTTCTCTCTCTTTGTTTCTTGGTGAGTCTAGCTAAGGGTCCATCAATCTTGTTTATCTTTTCGAAAAACCAGCTCTTTGTTTCATTGATCCTTTGAATTGTTTTTTTGGTCTCTATGTCATTTATTTCTGCTCTGATCTTTACTATTTCCTTCCTTCTACTTGCTCTGGGGTTTTCTTTTTGTTTGCTTTCTAATTCTTTAAGTTGTGAGGTTAGACAGTCAATTAGAAATTTTTCTTGTTTTTTGAGGTAGGCCTGTAGTGCTATGAACTTCCCTCTCAGAACTGCTTTCGCTGCATTCCATAGATTTTGTGTTGTTGTGTGTTCATTTTCATTGGTTTCCAGGAAGTTTTTAATTTCTTTCTTGATCTCCTCGGTGACCCATTCCTTGTTTAATAACATGCTATTTAGCCTCCATGTGTTGAAATATCTTTGCATGTTCTTGTTGCAATTGATTTCTAGTTTCATGCCATTGTGATCTGAGAAGATGCTTGATATGATTTCAATCTTCTTGAACTTGTAGAGATTTAGTTTGTGTCCTATCATGTGGTCTATCTTTGAGAATGTCCCATGTGCACTTGAGAAGAATGTGTATTCTGTAGTTTTGGGGTGTAATTCTCTGTAGATATCTATTAAATCCATTTGGTCTAGTGCTTCATTTAGAGTCTCTGTTTCCTTGCTAATTTTTTGCCTAGAGGATCTATCCAGTACTGTCAATGGGGTGTTGAAGTCCCCTGCTATGATTGTATTGTCGATTTCTCCTTGGAAGTCCTCCAGAAGATTTTTAATATATTTTGGTGCTCCTATATTGGGTGCATATATGTTTATCAAGGTTATATCTTCCTGTTGGATAGATCCTTTCAATATTATGTAGTGGCCTTCTTTGTCTCTAGTTATGGTCTTCATTTTGAAATCTATTTTATCAGATATGAGAATTGCTACCGCAGCTTTTTTTTTGCTTTCCATTTGCTTGGAAAATTTTTTTCCATCCCTTCACTTTCAACCTATGTGAGTCTTTTGTTGAGAGGTGGGTCTCTTGTAAACAACATATAGATGAGTCATGCTTTCTTATCCAATCAGCTACTCTGTGTCTTTTTATGGGAGCATTCAATCCATTTACATTTAAGGTGATTATTGATATGTACTTATTTATTGCCATTTTTGTTTAGTGTGGTTCTATTTTTCGTCCCATTTCTACTGCTAATTACAGCAGTCCTTTTAACATTTCTTGCAGTGCTGGTTTGGTGCTAATGTACAGTATTCCCTTAGCCTTTTTTTTGTCTGGGAAGCTCTTTATTTGATCTTCTATTTTGAATGATAGCCTTGCTGGGTAGAGTAGTGTTGGATTCAGATTCTTGTTTTTTATGACTGTAATTACTTCATGCTATTCTCTTCTGGCCTGTAGTGTTTCTTGTGAGAAGTCAGCTGAGAGCCTTATGGGGTTCCCTTTGTAGGTAACCTGTTGCTTATCTCTTGCTGCTTTTAGGATTCTCTCTTTGTCTTTAATATGTGGCATTTTAATTACTATGTGTCTTGGTGTGGGCCTGTTTGGGTTCTTCTTACTTGGGGCTCTCTGTGCTTCTTGAACTTGAATGCCTTCTTCCTTCACCAAATTAGGGAAGTTTTCTGTCACTATTTTTTTGAATATATTCTCTATCCCTTGCTCATTTTCTTCTTCTTCGGGGACTCCTATGATGCGAATATTATTACGTTTCCAGTTGTCCCATAGTTCTCTTAAGCTGTCTTCCTGTTTTTTAATGGTTTTTTCCTTTTGTTTTTCTGATTGGTTGATTTTTTTCTACCCTGTCTTCTAATTCACTGATCCGGTCCTCAGCTTCCTCTACTCTGCTTTTTAAACCTTCCTATGTGTTTTTCATTTCTGATATGTCATTTTTTATCTCTTCTTGTTGATTTTTAATTTCCAATTGGCTTATTTTCAGTGTCTCTATGTCCTTACTCATGCTGTTCAGCTTCCTCAAGATCATGGCTCTGAATTCTAGCTCTGTTAACATGCCTAATTGCTCCACATTGATCTCATCTTCGGTGGAGGTCTCTTGCTCTTTCATTTGGCTTCTGTTTCTGTGTTTCACCATTTTGGCTGTCACTGTGGGCTTTGGAGCCTGTCAAGTTCTCCCTTTGGGTGTTGGTGTTCTGCTGTTTGTGGCTCCCTCTCCTGTGTTTAGATGAGCGAGGGAGGACCCACGTTGAACACCACTGTCAAGTCTTACTTTCCTGGTTAAAGTTGCCAGCCCAGGAAAGGTACTGTTATCCTATAGCTTTTTGCCTGGAGGCTAGCAGTCGAGGTTACTTGATGAGTTTTGGGTTGTCAGTTGATTGAAAAACTCCCTCTGGTGCTCAGCCAAGGGGCTTTCACGAGGGTGGGGCAGATGCTGGTTGTTAGTGAGCCTCAATTAGCACTTCAATGGCCCACAGGGTGGGGTTGGATCTCCAAGGGAGGGGCTGCTGCCTCTCTCAGAACCCTGGGAAGGAGCAATATGCCCACCGTCCTGAGTGGCTGCACTCAGCCAAAGCTCTGAGCGCCCTCCAGATCCCGAATGTCCCCACACAGCTCCAGTCCAGTCTGCCCTCCCTCTGCCAGAGCCCAAGGTGAGTGGCTGTGGCTGTTTCAGCCTCTGACCCGGCTCTGCGCTGTGGAGCCGCCTGGGAGTGTAACCCAAGGGCGCTGCTCCCAGCTGAGGCTGCTGCCGAGCTGCCGACCGTGGGCTCCCAGCCCCGTCTCGCACCTTCGCAAGCCTACCGGGATGGAGTCAGTGTCCCTCGTTGTATGGTCCTCGCAGGCTGCTTTTCTGTTGGTTTTTCCCGTCGATTTGTCTGTGTTATAGTTGTAATTCCAGTTTGGTTCTGGGAGACGGTCTGTGTAGCTCCGTTCACTCCGCCGCCATTTTTCGGTTCTCTCCCACAGAAGTGTTTTTATTTGCCTGTTAGTTTTGGGTACTCATCATTGTGAACCCAAAGTAAGTTACCTTTCATTGAGGAATTTTCAGAAGTTTCTATAGTTGAAACAATTGAAATTGATATATGTATAAATTGCTTTGATTTTTGTCAGTGGTGATTTGAGATTTCCTTGGTGATGCTGGAAGTGTGTTTTGAGCAGGTTGGGATGTCATGGAAAGGCAGGATGGCAGAGTGGAAGATCACATGACCTTTGAACTCAAGTCCCCACTCCAGCCTGTTGCTAACTGTATATACTTGGACAAATGCTCTTTCCTCATATGGAAAACCTACTTTTCAAGGTAGTTATGAGGATTAAATGAGATCATCCATATGAAGTACCAAATAGAGTGCGTGACATATAATAGAGGTCTGAAATGCTAACTTATTGTAATGCAGAAAGCTTGAAGTAAACCAAACAGGATAGATATCTCCCATATCTATTCATGCATAAACAACTCTAATTTCTGAAGAAAGTTGTCTTGAGTTATAACTACATGGGAGCTTTTTAGACTTCCTCAGTTTAGTATACTAACATCATTGTATACTAAACTGCTCTTGAAACATCTGGTCCTGAAGCATGGATTGTCCCTCAAAATGTAATTTCAACTGTAGCACTTTTTCCAAAATTGCTTTGGCTATGGCGTTGTATTCTAAGCACTATAGTAGCTCCTGTTTGTTTGACTCCATTCCTTTTAAAAACTCATCTTCACCTCAGCTCTGGAATAAGTATTTTATTTCAGAGTTCTCCTGGATATTGTACCGTAGGTCCCAAATTCTTAAAAGTGACTTCCAAATGTCATTTTGCAGTTTCATATGGCTATTTCAGGGTAGTATCATATTTGTGGAAACGTAATTTAGTTACCAAGAGTAATCAAAGTATTAAAAGTTGATTTCAATGTAATCATTCCCTCTATAAAGTATGTTGATAAAGCTCACCACATGATGAGTGCTTGCGGCCAGTAAGCTTTATTCATTCTTAGGCACTTTTGCTCTCATTATTTGAGCTAAATACTTACCATGAGTCAAGTCTGTTCTCAAGCCAGTTTTACATGATATTAAAACTATGTAATGGAGTTAAATATTAGGTAAACTGATGACCTGTAAGTATAAGTAAAGAGTTGTTTCTATGGCCCTGGCTGGTTTGGCTCAGCAGTTAGAGCATCAGCCTGCAGACCAAAGAGTCATGGATTTGATTCTGATCAAGGGCGGCATGTACCTCGGTTGTGGTTCAGTCCCAGGCCCTGGTTGGGGTCATTTGGGAGGCAACCAATTCATGTGTCTCTCTCACATCAATGTTTCTCTCTCTCTCTCTCTTTCCCCCCAACCCCACCCCCCCACCCTATCTGAAGATAAATGGAAAAATATTCTCGGGTGAGGATTAAAACAAAAAGATTTCTTTCTATGAAAATTACATTGAATACTTTAGAAAAACTTAAAGGTACATTGCTGAAAGTGCTGTCAAATTAAATGTTTAATATTGGAAAATACCACAAATTTTAAAGGGCTCTGTTCTTAGATTGCTGTGCTAGTGTCTTTACATTCTTGTTGTAGTTGAAGTGAATGAACTGGAAATCATAGACAGTGTATCTTAAGTGCAGCTCATCTAAGAAAAATAATGTGATACTCTAGTTGGTGTATTTCTACTGGAAGAGAGAGTCTTGGTTTTATATTAAAATTTTGGTGGTAGCAAATATTTTATAGCAAATAATAGATGGCTTGGATGATGGGGGGAAAAAACCAAGATGTGTACATTTTGGGCATTAGAAAAGAGAAATTATCCACTGGACTTGATGAGTAATCTATAGGTGAGTGAATCATTTACCAATATTACTTATATTTTTTTACAATATTGATAAATAGGTACAAAATGTAAGATGTTGATTATAAAAACAATGACACAGAAAGTAGAGCTTGCATCATTGAGATCTAGAA
Organism: Molossus molossus; assembly: GCF_014108415.1. NCBI lineage: Eukaryota > Metazoa > Chordata > Mammalia > Chiroptera > Molossidae > Molossus > Molossus molossus. The sequence continues at coordinate 34,782,489 of NW_023425357.1, read as the reverse complement.
AAACCTCATGGTAGTTACTTGAGGCTTTCATCTGGAGCTTAAATATTGCCACTTCAGGTTATTGACCAACCACAAATCCTAGAGCATTTAAAAGTATAAATTGTTTATCTTTACCAGTTTACTGCAGCTCACAAAATATGGCATGGATGAACTCTGAACAAAGAGTTTGTTTCTTATGAAGTTACGTATTTTCTAAAGAAAACTGTGCCTGAAAAAAATACTACAAGAGTACCCTGGCTGATGTTACCCAATGGTTAGAACATTGTCCTGTGCACCAAGGAGTTGCACATTTGATCCTCAGCTCTGTCTGGGGTGTGTGTAGGAGGCAACCGGTCGGTCAGTGTATCTCTCTCACATTGATGTTTCTCTCTCTCTCTTTCTCTCTCTTCCTCCTTCCCTTCCACTCACTCTCTAAAAAAAAAAAAAAGTCAATGGAAAAAATATACTCAGGTGAGGATTAATAACAAGAACAAAACACTGAAAAAGCTATGTTCTTCTAGCTATCACTCCTTTCCATTCCTTCTGAAGACTGGGTAGGAGATATAAGTGCTGTGTTTTTCCCAGCAGATGTAACATCGTTAATGGGTTAGGGAATTCTGAAATGGTTATAGAATAATACAAGTGAGAGTTTTTGATTTTTATTTTGGAAACAATTGAAGATAAAAATGTAGGTAGCACAGAATTGAGTCACCAATATATATACAGTATTTGTAATACAGTTTTGGAATGGAATAGTTTCCAGTTCAGCATATACTGCAACTTAGAGAAAACTGTCCTGAACTTGACCACTACTGCAGAAAATCCAAATGTACAAGAAGAAAATTAAGGACATGGTTTATTAATTAGCCAATGTCATACAAATCGGGGTTTTAGTGATTTTTAGGAAGATGGTGTACAACAAAGGATTGAAGGTGACAATTTGTTGGAAAGTGAAATTGTGAATGGTATAGAAATCCTACATGCTAAAACAAGAAAAGATGGAGCTGAATATGAAGAAAAGGATAAAAACAAATCCAGAGGCAAAAATTACTCCTGTTGTAGCCAAAAAATTGCCTCTCTACAGTATACTGGACCAGAGCCTGAATTGACAGCAATCAACAAGAAGGTACAAAAACTGAAGAACTACACGTGAAATACAGTATTTGATCCTCTAACAAATTACTATTAAATTTTATTAAGTGAATATATTTATACTTTAAGTTAAAAAAAATTTAAAGTATGGATTTTAAAAAGTTAACCTGCCAACCACCAACTCTGAATCAAATAGTAGGATTTTTTACTGTGTGTGTGTGTGTGTGTGTGTGTGTGTGTGTGTATCCTCACCCGAGGACATTTTTCCATTTTTTTGTTCAGATAGAGTGGGAGGGAGCAAGCGAGAGAGAAACATCGACATGAGAGAGATGTATCGAGTGGTTGCCACCCACACAACCCAACCAGGGCCAGGGATGAACTGCAACCGAGGTACGTGCCTTTAGCGGAAACCGAACCTGGGTCTCTCTGGACTGCAGGCCGACGCTCTAACCGCTGAGCAAAACTGGCCAGGCCTACTGTATTTTTAAAAAAATATTTTTTCTTTATTGATTTTAGAGAGAGAGAAGGGAGAGGGAGAGATAGAAAGAAACATCCATGAGAGAGAACATCAATTGGCCACCTCCTGCATGCCCCCCACTGGGGATTTTGCCCACAACCTGGGCATGTGCCCTGACAGGGAATCAAACCAGCGACCTCTTGGATGGGTCGATGCTCAATCAGTGAGCCATACCAGCTGGGCTTGACTGTATTTTAAAATATTTCCTCTAAGTTTCTGCTGCCACTCTTAGCTTGATTCTCCTCAAATTGGATTCAGTAGTATGAACTGAAGCTGGAATAGATAACAGACAGTATTATCTATTCAGTGTTGAGGGAGAGTTGAGAGGCATCCTGAATCAGGAACCTTAGCACCAGCATCTTCCAGTGACACAGTAGGCCAATTCCTTGCTCATTCCTTCATAGGCCAAGAGCAAGGTGACTATCTAAATGTTATAGGTGACTTGAAGCTGTGATCTAGACCCATGTCCCTTAGACTGCATCAGGACATTTCCTACACCAATCAGTCAATCAAATAAGTACATACTTGTAGCCTTGGGAACTGAGAGCTTTTTGGATAGCCCCAAAGTTGCACACATTTGAAAATCTGATCAATGTATTGGCACCATGCACCCTGTAACTGAAATCGCACTTTCTTCGACTGGAACTTTGCTGTGATGCTAACAGCAAAGATCAGGTCAAGGAATGGTGGCAATTTTGTGGGCTAATAAAAATTATAATAGGCTTATGAAATTCAATATATATGCAAGACATTTATGTGCTCCTGTTTTCATGACATTTTACCCCCTGCCCTAATCACCCTTTGGCTATTACAGAGTTAAGGGGGAATCCTTTGTGGATTGTGTGAGCTTCAGAGAAAAAGCAAACACAAAAGACAAAAAAGACTTACAGTGTACATGAACACCCACCCACTGTTTCCTTTTCACAGTGAACAGGGTCTAATATGCATCACATTACAAAATACAGAGCTTCAATTAAGTGATTCAATCATTCTGTTTCGGTCATTATGCAAAATTGACAGAAAATTTTCCCCTTGCTCCCAGAAATTGCTGATATTCCATTGGGAGAACTACATAAAGACACTGAATTAAGAGGAATGTTGAGAAACCTGACAAATGAGAACAACAGACAGCAAAAGTCAGCACATGTTCAAAGGGAAGTGACTACAACCTCTGTCACTGCATTTTCAAGAATCCCCTCTTGGATGATTAATAAGATGCTCACGTACTTTCTAATGTGTTTTTCTCATAATGTGATATATTTAGGCACATTTGTGGGTGTAGTGGGTTTTTCTTTCTACAAAAGATCTGAATCATAAGATGGAATATCTATTTAAGTGGGATTTTTTTGGTTGTTTTAAAATGTAATATTGAAATATAACAGTAGTAAAACTGTATACTAATAGCTAACCCTCATCCTCCCTAGATTTGGATCAGAATAGCATTCTACTGCATCATCAACTGTTACAAATATGAAATTAATACAGTTGACAATATGGCTGTATCTCTTTGAGATTAAAGGAATGAAGAAAACAAACAACAACAAAAAAAATGGAGCCAAGATTGATCATTATTTTTCCACATCCTTGTGTGTCCTCTAACATCAAAATCCCTTGTTAGTGGCATGTTATGCTTCCTCTTCCCCCTTTGTTTTCAGGGCCTCAGTTTTACCCTGCTGGAGCCCCAGACCATCATGATAACACCTGGCCCTTGTTGTTCTAAGGAACTTCTCCACCAAACTGTGTGGTTGGTAGGCACTTGAAAAATGTTGAACGAATAAGTTGGATCTCATTCTTCTTTTTTTTAAATAAATACATTTTTTTTCTTTATTGATTTGAGAGAGAGAGATAGAAACATCAATGAGAGAGAACATCGATTGGTCGCCTCCTGCATGCCCCTCACTAGGGATTTGGCCCACAACCTGGGCATGTGCCCTGACTGGGAATTGAACCAGTGACCTCTTGGTGCATGGGTCAATGCTCAACCACTGAGCCACACCAGACGGGCTCATTCTTCTTTCTTATCATTCCTCCCATAGCCCATCCTACCTACCAGTCTTTCTTTTTTCTGCCCTTTACTGGCATCTCCAATCATCCTAATCTCCAAGTTTCATTCAGTCTATTTGATAGTATTCTATGACTGCCCAACTCAAGTACCTTGAGTGCCTTCTGCAGTATCTTTGGTCTGTTATAGATACTTTACCTTTTGTAGTTTATAGGCTTTCTTCTCGCCCTTTACCCAGCCCACCACTATTTACTGACACATGCACACACTCATGTACTTTGCCTTTTTTAAAAAAATCTTTACCCAAGGATATTTTTCTATTTATCTTCTGATAGAGTGGGAGGGAGGGAGGGAGGGAGAGAGAGAGAAACATTGACTCCGACCAGGGCTGGGGACCAACCGCAACCAAGCTTTGTGCCCTTGACCGGAATCAAACCCGTGACTCACTGATGCGTGGGCTGATGCTCTAACAACTGAGAAAAACTGGCCAGGGCTACTTTGTTTGCCCCCTTACTCCATAGCAGTATACACCAAGCCTTTGCCTCTTCTGTGTTTTTTTTTTTTTCCCAATTTATATTCACTGTAAATAACTATGGTCTCTATTAGAGAGTGATTTGACCTCCTAATTTGAGCCATTAGACAACCCAGTAGGATTACATATCCTATATTTGACACATTATTTAATAGCCCTTATGACTTTCCTATCATATTTTCTAGCAGTCTCAGGAGATGTTTCTTTTTTTTCTCTTCAAATCTTTATTGTTAGATGTAAAATGTATTACAGATGTTCCACATTTTTCCCCCATTGACCCCCTCCTCCCCACTCTCGCCCCCCCTCCCACCTTTTCCCACACTATTGTCTGTGTCCATTGGTTATGCATATAAGTTCTTTGGATTATTTCTTCCCACCCCTCCAACCCCTTTCCCTTTGAGGTTTGTCAGTCTAGCAATGAATTTGTGCTTCTTAATCCCTTCACCTTTTTCACCCATTCCCCCGACCCCCCTCCCAACTGGCAACCAACAAAATGTTCTCTGTATCTATGAGAATGTTTCTATTCTACCTGTTCATTTTGTTTGTAGATTCCATTGTCGATAGATATGTATTCATTGCCATTTTGTTCATACATTTTATCTTTTTCTTCAAAAAGACCCTTCATCATTTCATATAATAACGGTTTGGTGGTGATGAACTCCTTTAACTTTTTCTTGTCTGGGAAAGTTTTTATATGTCCATCGATTCTAAATGACGGCTTTGCAGGATAGAGTAATTTTGGTTGTAGGTTCTTGGTTTTCATCACTCTGAATATTTCTTGCCACTCCCTTCTGGCCTGTAAAGTTTCTTTTGAGAAATCAGCTAACAGCCTAATGGGAACTCCCTTGTAGGTAACTAGCTGCCTTTCTCTTGCTGCTTTTAAGGTTCTCTCTTTGTCTTGAACCTTTTGCATTTTGATGATGATGTGTCTTGGTGTGGGCCTCTTGGGGTTCATCTTGTTTGGGACTCTCTGTGCTTCCTGGACTTGTATGTCTGTTTCCTTCACCAAGTTAGGAAAGTTTTCTGCCATTATTGTTTCAAACAGGTTTTCGATTTCTTGTTCTCTCTCTTCTCTTGTTGTCCCAGAGGCTCCTTACACTATCCTCATTTTTTTGGGTTCTTTTTTCTTTTTGCTGTTCTGATTGGGCATTTTTTGCTTCCTTATATTCCAAATCGATGGTTTGCTCCTTGGATTTACGTACTCTATTATTGAATCTGTGTAAATTATTCTTTATTTCAGTTAATGCCTCCTTCAATTCTAACTATGTATCCATGATTTCTGACTGGTCCTTTTTTATGCTCTTGAGGCCCTCCCTAAGTTCACTGAGGTTCTCACTAAATTCATTGAGCATCCTTATAAGCAGTATTTTGAACTCAGTATCTGTTAGGTTGCTTATCTCCATTTCGCTTAGTTCTTTTATTGGGGTTTTGTTCTGTTCTTTCATTTGGGACCTGTTTCTTTGTCTCCTCATTTTGGCTGCCTCCCTGTGTTTGTTTCAGTGTATTACTTAATGAGAGGTATGGGGCTCACTGAGACCAGATGCTGCTCGTTCGAAAGAATTTAGGAAAAACCTGAAGCAGGATCCAAGACCGGCCAATCCTATGGTTAAGCAAGTGGCAACAGCTTGGGTGGGCTTGAAAGTTGGGTGGGGCGGGGCCTCAGGGAGTCAGCAGGGTGGGGCTACCAGTGTGAGCCAGGTTGCTGGAGTCCCAGGTATGGAGACTGTCTGCCGCCCCATGGAAGGGCTCACCAAAGGAACAAAGGCCTCTTACTGCACGTTTGTCCCTGAGAAAGCCCCCTCTCCAGCCCTCACTCCAGTGCCAAACAGCTCAGTTCTTCCCTGTATGTCTCTTGTGCCCCTCGAGCTGCCTCCCCTCCAAGCTTAGAGGGAGAGAGTCTGATAAGTCTGTGCGCGGGCCCTTTAGGGAGCTGCCTGGGGCTCCAGCCGCTTCAGTTTCCCTGAGCCTCAGTTCCCGCTGGTTTTTCCAGCCAGAAGTTATGGGGACTTCTCTTCCTGGCACTGGAACCCTGAGCGGGGCACCTGGTGTGGGACGGGGACCCCTTAGTCCTCAGGAAGGACCTTCCTAGCCTCGGGAGCCTCCTGATTTTTATCCGCCGCACTTGGGTATGGGACCAGCCCGTTGCGCCGCCGCTGCTGCCCTTTGTGCCGCCGCCCCTCCTATTAGTCTGGATGTGGCTGCTGATTTAATTCCGTAGTTGTAGGACTTCAATTCAACTTGATTTCAGGCAGTTTTGAATGATGGTTGTTCTGTAGTTTAGTTGTAACTTTGATGTGGTTGTGGGAGGACTCGATACCACGTTTACCTATGCCGCCATCTTGACCGGAAGTCAGGAGATGTTTCTTTTCTCTTCAAAGCTGATCACTATATCTTGGAGCCCCAGCCCCACACTTAGTCATATTTACTGCTTCCTTGAAATCTTCATCTGTTGTTCTATTCCTGTTTTAACTTATTTGGCCCTTGGCTTAGCATTTAATATTTCTATTTCAACTTTGTTTTCTCTCCAAAACTAGGTAATTAATTAATTCATTAATTTATTGGATGTACATTTTTAAAGAAATGCTGCTCATCTGTTTGGTTCAAATAAGAAAACATAGGCTAAATGCTTGATTTATTCCTGTTGTTTGTTTTGTAGATAATGAATTAATATCTTATGCTTTGAAGGTGACCAATTTCTTAAATATTTTGTCATGAAGGCATGAATTGAAACATTTGATAGGTTTCCATTCTTACTGATGCTCAAGTTATTCCAGGTTTCACCAGTGGAAGTTAAATTGGCTCCCGAGTCTTTTGGATATGACGTTAGTAGTGTTTGATAGTGTTCCTGCTATCTGAGATAACAAAACATTTAGGTTCATATTTTTCCTTTCCCACTGAAGACTTAGAGTCAGTCATTTCTCCAAGAAGCTCTATTATCTTTTGGTAGAAAATGGTATTTCATCATTTCATGATATCATTTCTACAAAATGCCTGCTGGGATTTTGATTGAGATTGCATTGAATCTATAGATCAATATGGGGAGAATTGACATCTTAACAGTATTGAATCTTCTGGCATATCATGTCATTTATTTAGGCCTTTAAAATTTTTTTCTGTCAAAACACTATATATTTTTGTCAAATATATACCTGTGTTTCTTACTTTTTGATGTTATTGTAATTAGCATTGTTTAATTTTATTTTCCAACTTTTTCCCTCACTAGTATGTAGAAATGTAACTGATTTTTATATATTGACCTTGCATTCTGTAAGTATGTTAAATACAGAAGGAAATGTGGAAAACCCCCAAATATTTGAAAACAAAACAATATACTTCTAAGTAAATTACGTGTCAAAACAAAATGAACAAAACTTAGGAAGTATTTTTAACTGAAAATGAAAATACAAAATAACACAATTGGTGGCTACAAATAAAGCAGTGGGAGAGGAAATTTATGGTACTAAATGCCTATATTAGGAAAAAAGAAAAGTCTCAATTCAGTGACCTCACCTTAAGAAATTTCTCCCATTCAGCTTAGAAGGAAAGGAGAGAAAATTAAACAAAAACTAAGCAGAAGAAAGGACGTAAAGGTAAGAAGGTAAAAGCAGAAATCATTGAATAGAAAACAGGAAAAAAAAAAGAAAAAAAGAGAAAGCCAACTGGTTTATTGAGAACCTCCCTTCTTCCCCACAAAAGATAATCCTAGGAGTCAAAAGTGTTCTTAGTGCTGAGGATAGAAGACAATAAAGGTCCCTGTTCATGTGAAGCTTATGTTCTAGTGGGATAAGATTTTAGAAATCAATCAAGAGATTAAAAAAATAATAAAATGGAGATAATGGTGTTTTTTAGAAATAGTGGTATTAAAGACCTACCTGGGTGGGGATGGTGTCACATGTTATCCAAGGCCTAACTGACAAGGAAGTACAGATTTGACCAGTATATGGGGGAAGGGGACATACAAGGCAGAACTAAAGGCTGATGCAAAGATCCCTTGGTGGGCAGAATATGAGGAAGAAATAAACATACCTTTTTTTTTTTTAAACTTACATTTTTTTATTGATGTAATTGACATGTAGTATATAAGTTTAACATGTAAAATGTGTTGATTTGATATACTTATATCTCACAATATGATTAGCACCATAGCATTAGCTAGTACCTCTGTCATATCACATTAATGTCATTTGTTTTTTAATCCTCACCCAAGGATATTTTCCCATTTATCTTCAGATAGAGTGGGAGAGATGGAAGGAGGGAGGGAGGGAGGAAGAGAGAGACAGAGAGAAAGAGAGAGAGGGAGAGACAGAGAGAGAAAAAAAGAGAAACATCTATGCGGGAGAGGCATGATGATTGGTTGCCTCCTTCACGACCCTGACCAGGGCTGGGGACCGAATCGCAACCGACTGCAACTGCCCTTGACTGGAATTAAACTGAGACTCTTTGGTCTATGGGCCAACCTCTAACTGCTGAGCCTAATGGGCCAGGGCTCATTTATTTTTTGTAGTGAGAACAATTAAGATTTAGTCTCTTAGCAACTTTGAAGTTTATAATGCAGTATTGTTGACTATACTCACTATGCTGTGCATTAGAGCTCTAGGACTTACTATAAACTTCTATATTATTTAAGCCAATATAACTTGGAATATCTTTTTTCATTCTTTCGTTCCCAACTTCTTTATTTTAGGTATGTTTCATTTAGATAGAAACCAGCTGGATTTAAACCTGGCTTGGGAGTTTCTGTCTTTTAAAATAGACATTTAACTTATTTATCGATACTATAATTATAGACATTTAATCTTATGCTTGCTATCTTTTATTTTTCCCAACTTACTATGCTTTCTTGTTTCATTTTTTTCCTTTTCTTCCACTGTTTTCTGTACTATTGTCTATAATGTTTTGGGAATTATATAAACACTCTTTCTAGAGTGTTTCTTCTTCTTCTTTTTTTTTTTTTTTTGGTTAATCCTCACCTAAGAATATATTTCCCTTTGATCTTTAGAGAGAGTAGAAGGGAGGAATGGAAGGAGGGAGGGAGGGAGGGAGAGAGAGAGAGAGAGAAAAGAAAGTAAGAAAGAAAAAGAAACATTGATGCAAGAGAGACACCATTAGTTGGTTGCTACCTGCATGTGCCATGACCTGGCCTGGGGATTGAACCTGCAACCCAGGTATATGCCCTTGATTGGGAGTCGAACCTGTGACTCTTCAGTACATGGGTTGATGCTCTAACCACTGAGAAACACCGGTCAGGGCTAGTGTGTTTCTTCTTCTTCTTTTTTTTTAATTGTTTTTTCTTTATTGATTTTAGAGAAAGAGGAAGGGAGAAGGAGGGAGAGACAGAAACATCAATGAGAGAGAACATCAATTGGCCGCCTCCTGCATGACAGCACTGGGGATTGGACCCACAATCTGGGCATGTGCCCTGACCGGGAATTGAACCAGCGACCTTTTAGTGCATGGTTGACGCTCGCCCACTGAGCCACACCAGCCGGGCATAGAGTGTTTCTTTTATTTTATTTTATTTTTCTTTTCTTTTCTTTTTAATTAGGGAGAAAGGGAGGAGAGGAGAGAAGGGGGGAGAGGGGAGAAGAGGAAAAAGAGTGTTTCTTTTATTGATCACATTTAAATTTATATTTTTCTTCAGTGCTTAAAATTAATTATTGCCTATTTATTAATTATGTACAAAACAAGAATCTTAGCATATTTTTATTTCACATTTCCCATCCCACCATTTTCTGTATTAAGACTATCTTGGACTGTAATTCTAAATTGTTATTTTAATTTAAATATCTATATCTATATCTATATCTATATCTATATCTATATATCTATATATCTATATAGCTATATATCTATATATCTATATATCTATATATCAGTGTGATTAGTTTCTTAGCACTTTTTTGTCTGCTCTACCTTTTTCCTGGTCCTTTGTGTTCTTACCTGTATTCTAGTGTAATCACATTATTTGTTCACTTACTTGTTCTCTTGATGGGTGAAAACTCACTTTTGCATCTCTGGAGTTTGGCCTATAGTAGATACATTGTAAATATTCATTGAATGATTGTAAGCCCTGCTACTACATCTCTGCCGTACTTGGATCTGCTTCCCTGTGTTTCTACTTGACCTCATTCTTCTTGGTCTAGGTTCTTCTATTGTACCAGAACCACAAAGCCGTCTGTGTGCAGTTTACCACTGGGATATCAGAACTGGCAGGAACAGACAGAACTTGGGGTTCAAAGAGCTCCCCTGAGAGGAGTCATGTTTTTTCTGCCATCTGACCCTCAGTCAGTTGCTGAAATTTATTTCCCTAGACATATATGTATGGTGACAGAGTACTTTACAAAGTTGAGATGGTAGAGGGATAAAAACACTAATGGAGGAGCAGCTATACATTGAGTATTTACTTGCCAGATGTGAGAACAGATCAAACACACATCTCAGGTCTTAGATGATGGAGGGATCTGCAGATGGTATATCTATTTATTTGGTCATACAATCTGAATATAACACTCAAGGCAGGATCATTCCATATAGAATATATTTTTTAAAACTCATCTTTATTATTGAATATATTACAGATGTTTTCCCCTCTTTATTTCCTCATTGACCCCCTCCTCCTCAATCCCGCCCCCCTCCTTCCTTCCCCACACTATTGTCTGTGTCCATTGGTTATGCATAGAAGTTCTTTGGTTTATCTCATCCTGTCCTTCCTCTCTACTTCCCTTTGAGGTTCATCAGTCTAACAACATATTTGTACTTCTTAATTCCTTCATCTTTTTCATCCATCCCCCCACCCCCTTTCCATCTGGCAAGCAACAAAATGGTGTCTGTATCTATGAGGATGTTTCTGTTCTGCTTGCTCATTTTGTTTGCAGATTCAGTTGTTGATAGATATGTATTAATTGCCATTTTATTGTTCATATTTTTGTTCTCCTTCAAGAAGACCCTTCAACATTTCATATAATACTGGTTTGGTGGTGATGAACTCCTTTAGCTTTCTCTTGTCTGGGAAATTCTTGATATGTCCATCGATTCTAAATGATAGCTTTGCAAGATAGAGTAATCTTGGTTGTCAGTCGTTGCTTTTCATCACCTTGAGTATCTCTTGCCCCTCTTTTCTGACCTGCAAAGTTTCTTTTGAGAAATCAGCTGACAGTCTTATGGGAGCTCCTTTGTAGGTAACAGACTGCTTTTGTCTTACTGCTTTTAAGATTCTCTCTTTGTATTCAACCTTTGGATTTTGATGATGATGTATCTTGGTGTAGACCTCTTTGGGTTCAGTTTGTTTGGGACTCTCTCTGCTTTCTGGACTTGTATGTCTGTTTCCTTCACCAAGTTTGGGAAGTTTTTTGTCATTGTTTCAAATAGGTTTTCAATTTCTTGCTCTCTCTCTTCTTCTGGCACTTCTATGATGTGAATGTTGGCACGCTTGAAGTTGTCCCAGAGGCTCCTTACACTATCCTCGTTTTTTTGGATTCTTTTTTCTTTTTGCTGTTCTGATTGGGTGGTTTTTGCTTCCTTATATTTCAAATCAATGGTTTGCTTCTTGGCTTTACCTACTCTACTATTGAATCTGTGTAAATTATTCTCTATTTCAGTTAGTGCCTCCTTCATTTCTGACTGGTCCTTTTTTATGTTGTCGATGTTCTCACTAAGTTCCTTGGAGGTCTCCTTAAGTTCCTTGAAGGTCTCCTAAGTCCCTTGAATGTCTCACCAAGTTCCTTGAGCAACTTGTTTTCTGAACTCTTCATCTGATTGATCACTTATCTCCATTTTGTTTAATTCTTTTTCTGGAGTTTTGTTCTTTTCTTTCATTTGGGACATGTTTCTTTTCTTTTCTTTTTTTTTTTAGAGAGGGAGGAAGAGAGAGAGAAACATCGATGTGAGAGAGACACATGGTTGCCACCACCCCAACTGGGGCCAGGGACAAACCTCAACTGAGACATGTGCCCTCCGCAGGAACTGAACCTAGGACTCTCTGGTCCACGGGCTGACGCTCTAACCGCTGAGCCAAACCAGGCAGGGCGGGACATGTTTCTTTGTCTTCTCATTTTGGCTGCTTCCCTGTGATTGTTTCTATGTATTAGGTAGAGTTGCTCTATCTTCTAGGTTTCAAAGGGTGGCCTATTGTTGTAGGTGTCCTGTAAGATCCAGTGGCACAGTTTCCCTGATCATCCCAGCTGGGTCCTCGAGGTGCACTCCTAGTGTGGACTGTACACCCTTCTGTTGTAATAGAGTCTTGATTGCTATTGGCACATCAATGGGAAGGATTAACTCAGGTTGCCCAGCTGCAAGGACTGACTGTGTCCACTAGCCACTGGCCTCTGACTACATTGGATGATCAGTGGTGTAGGGACCCATCAACAGAGCAAGACTTACTTCATCAGGGCTCTGGCACCCTCTGAATTTGCTCATTGAGTGTGTCACTTGTGGAGGTGGTTGGGTGGTAGTCTTTTGATGTGTTCTGAAGCTGTTCACTGGATGTGCTGGCTCTGGGGCAACGTCAGCCTCTACCTGTGTTCTATCCAGGGCCATCTGGCATAAGCTACAAAGTGGCTGCTTCTTGTGCTGGGCTTGAAGGTGCCCAGGAAAAGCCAAGTTGTGAACCAAAAGCCAAGTTGTGGTTGTTTCTAGTGCCAGGCCTGGGGCCACTTAATGAGAGGTATGGGGCCATGCTGAGACCAGATGCTACTTGTTTGAGAGATTTTAGGAAACTCTAAAGCAGGATCCGAGACAGGCCAATCCTATGGTAAAACTTTTGGAAACAGCTTGGGTGGGCCTGAAAGTTGGGTGGGGCAGGGCCTCAGGGAATCACCAGGGTGGGGCAAACAGTGTGAGCCAGGTTGCTGGAGTCCTAGATATGAGACTGCTGGCTGGGGAAGGGCTCACCAAAGGAACATGAGCCTCCGCCAGCATGTCTGTCCAGGAGAAAGCTACTCTTCCAGCCCTCATCCTGAGACCAAACAGCTTAGTTCTTTTTTGTATGTCTGTGGCGCCCCTAAAGCTGCCTCCCCTCCAAGCTCAGAGGAAGCAAGTCCAAGTAAGTCTGTGTACAGGCCCTTTAAGAGGAACTGCCTGTAGCTCCCACAGCTGCAGTCACAGTCCCCCTCTGCTTCAGTTCCCACTGGTTTTTCCAGCCAGAAGTTATGGGGACTTTTCTTCCTAGCACTGGAACCCTGAGCTGGGCACTTGGTGTGGGACCGGGACCCCTCACTCCTCAGGGAGGACCTTTCCAGCCGAGGTGTCCCTCCTGACTTTTATCCTCCACAGGTGGGTGTGGGACCAGCCTGTCTGTGTCTCCGCCCCTCCTACCTGTCTTGGTGTGGCTGTTTCTTTAATTTTGTAGTTGTAGGACTTCCATTCAGCTCGATGTCAGACGGTTCTGAATAATGGTTGTGTTGTAGTTTAGTTGTAATTTTGATGTGGTTGTGGGAAGAGGAGATACCATGTTTACCTATGCCACCATCTTGACCAGAAGTCTCTCCGTATTGAATATTAAAGACTGATTTGTTCTGCCATGTTTTAATTGTCACTTAGAGTGAAAAAGACCTTATCACATGGGAAGAATATTCTACAGAATCCTAGGTGTGTTGGGAAGTTTACCCTAGGGCCTACATTAAGATTTTTTTTTTCTTTATCGATTTGAGAGAGAGAGAGGAAGGGAGTGGGAAAGAGAGAGAAACATCGATGAGAGAGAATATTAACTGGCCGCCTCTTGCATGCTCCCCACTGGGATTTGGCCCACAACCTGGGCATGTTCCCTGACTGGGAATTGAACCAGCGACCTCTCGGTGCATGGGCCGACACTCAACCACTGAGCCACACGGGCCAGGCTACATTTTTACATTGATTAAATTTCACTCTATTATTTCATATATCCAGATACCACACCAAACTTATTTTTGTCTTTATTTACACTTTTAAAGACATTTAGTAGCTATTTTCATGGGTCCCTAGTTAGCTTTGTTGTTGTTTGGTCAGGCAGTTCATTATTAATTTTTATTTTTATATTCTATTTCTTTAATTCTGCCCTTATTACTTCTACTTTCTTTCCTCCCTCTCTTTGACTTATATCTACATAACTTCAGGCTTTGTTCATAAGGCTTTAGAGAGTTCTCTGAGCAATTCGTTTTTTTTTTTCCTTCTTAGGTGGAAAGTACCCTTAGGGACCAAGAGCAGTGCTGTCATAGGGGAGGATTCGTTAGAACACTCATCTCGAGCCCTGTACCATAGGGGGGATCCTACCATCAGGGGGTGAGAGAACCTTCTTAAAGTGAATCCAACCAGTATCAAGATGGTCCTGCCTAAATTTCCTTTTCCACCTTTCCTTCCCCTCACCCTTCTAACTCCCTTTGGAATTTAGCAGAGGATATAGATATAGTCAGGCATCTGGAGCCTCAGGGAGTAACTCTGACTTTCTGTACCTGGTGTTCATCAACACTTACCTTCATCACCAATAAGAAGAGACCCAAGGCCTGGCTGGTGTGGCTCAGTGGTTGAGCTTTGACCCATTGCTGGTTCGATTCCCAGTCAGGGCACATGCCCAGGTTGTGGGCCCAATCCCCAGTGAGGGGCATTCAGGAGGTGGCCAAACAATGTTCTCTCTCATCGATGTTTCTTTCTCTCTCTCTCTCTCTCTCTCACTCACTCAAATCAATAAAGAAAAAGAAACCCAAGGAAAAGACAGGCAAGTTTGGAGGAGGAGGCTGTGTAGGATAACATGTGTGAGAGAAATACATTTTGCCATAGTCAAGTCTTCAGAACTGCAATTAATAGCCTGATAGTTAGATGAATTCTTTCCTTTCTCTCTGGAATGCCCAATCTTTGAACTATGTAAAATATTCTAGCATTTTAAATTTACACTCACATGAGATTTCATTCAGAATAGGCCTTTATGAATATTCATGTTGAAGTATTTAGCCTTAGGGTCTAAAATAGTAATCTCCTACCTGAGTTTTACATCTATTTCTTTTTCAATGACAGAGAGAAAAATTAAATGTTACTTGCCACCAGGGGCATCATTAGGACTTGCTCTTTAGGTTAAAACCCTGAAAGAAGAACTCACAGATCCGATTTTTTTGCAATTTCCCATCACGCAACAGTCAAAGTTTATAAAAGCATTACCATTGTTTTTGTTCAGTGTTGACCTCCTATCTCTCCAGATTTGACAATCAAACATTAAAGGTCAATTTCTATTATAGTGAATATGAGCAATCTAAGTTATTTTTGGTATTAGGATTTGTTATGAACAGTGCATGTCTAGAGATTACAGTGCTTATCAACAGAAACTGTATAGACTCACTGTGATGAATACTCTGAAATTAGTAATCTAAATTTAACAGGAAAAATTAATAGCATTGGATTACATTTCTATTCTGGTGCATGTTTGTTTTTGTTCCTTGGTGCTTTTGACAGTTCAGGTGGATTTTTCTGAAGGGGAAGGACATTTGAGGTACGAAGGGGAAAAGGCAGCTGAAGGGTAGTTATTGTGTATTTCTTTTTCTTTTTTTCTTATTGTAAGAAAAATCATGCATTGAAGAAAAATTAGAAATAATTATAAATAAAAATAAAATAAATCTCTAAACTACAAATAGGAAAATCACCACTGTAATTTCAGTTTCTTTAGTTCACTTTTATACTATGTTACAAAATCAAACATGTATATTTTACAAAACCAGAGTTACACTGTACTATTTTGTGATCTGCTGTTTTTCGGTAATATGCTATTTTTCTTGGCATTATTTCATTTTATTTTTTTTGTTCCTCATCTGAGGATACTTTTCATTTTTTATCATCAGATAGAGTGGGAGGGATGGAGGGAGGGAGAGAGAGACAGACAGAAACATCGATGTGATAGAGCAACATCAACCAGCTACCTACCACACGACCCGGACCAGGGCCGGGGACGAACCGCAACTGAAGTATATGCCCATGACCAGAATTGAACCTGCGACTCATCGATCCGTGGGCCAATGCTCTAACTGCCGAGCCAAACTGGCCAGGGCTTGGCATTATTTTATTTAATTAATTAATTAATTTATTTATCCTCACCCGAGGACATTTTTTGTTCAGATAGAGCGGGAGGGAGAGAGAAGAAGAGAGAGAGAGAAACATCGATGTGAAGGGACACATCGAGTGGCTGCCACCTGCACAACCAACCAGGGCCGGGGACAAACTGCAACCGACGTACGTACCCTTAGCGGGAACCAAACCCGGGTCTCTCTGTACCGCAGGCCGACGCTCCAACCGCTGAGCCAAACCGGCCAGGGCGCTTGGCATTATTTTAAATAGCTGCATAATATTCTATTATATGGATTAAAAGTAATTTAAATAATTAGATATTTTTGATACTTAGATAGTTGCCATTCATAATAACATAAAATAGGTATTTCAGTGAACCTCCTGAAAGTTATTTTTTGCATAAATTATCATTTTATTTTTAGGATGTATTCTTAAAAATGGAATTGCTTAATCAAATAGTATGCACATTATAAATATAGATTGTTAATTTTCTCTCTGGAAAGTATGTATCAGTTTTTGCTTCCATACTTTCCTGGAAGCCAGTCATTATCATTCAAATATGTATATTTGCTAATTTTATAGGGAAAAATCAGTAACTTACTGTTTGAAATTTAAACTGATTTGAAATTTCACTTTTATCTCATATGAAGCACATATTTTTAAGGGTATTTATTTTTTAAACATTGATTTGTTGTTCCACTTATTTATGCAGTCATTGGTTGACTACTGCACATGCCTCTGACTGGGGACAAAACCTGCAAACCCTACACATTGGGACTATGCTCCAACCATTGGAGCTACCCGGACAGGGCTAAGGGTAATTTATTTTTTTTCATTCTCACCAAAGGACATTTTTCCATTTTTGTTCAGATACAGTGAGAGGGAGAGAGAGGAAGAGAGAAAGAGAAACATTGATGTGAAAGGGACACATCGAATAGCTGCCACCCACATGACCAACCAGGGCCGGGGACAAACTGCAACAGAGGTATGTGCCCTTAGCGGAAACCGAACCTGGGTCTCTCTGGGCTGCAGGCCAACACTCTAACCGCTGAGCCAAACCGGCTAGGGCTAAGAGTAATTTTCTTGATGAAGAATAAAAGAACAAAGAAAAATCTTCCCCTCCTTTTCTGTTGCAAGAATCCCTTCAAAAGAAACAATTATTTTATGTCAAGTACTAGTAATAATTCCATAGCTGTGGAAATGACTGCATTGGTAGAATCAGGAATATGGTAGAATCATCCTCTTGAGACAGGGATCTTTTACCATACATCTTTATTGTAATTATATTGGTTGTGATGAGATTTTACCTGTACATAATTAAGCAAATTTATATTTAAAAAACTAATCATGATTTTGTAGATTGATACTATCCCATGAGTCTAATTACTTCAATAGTCTGATTTTGGGTTAAAGACTTGAATGGGTGTCTTTGTCAGAGGATAACCAAGAATAAATAGATTATTTTGATCTTTTGGGTTTAATACTAGGTATAGAGAGGAATGTCAGAAAGTATGAAAAGATAGTATTCCAATAAATATAAATTAATATTTATATTCTTCTAGAATAATTGCTATTATAATAATAAAAATGTTTTTTTGGGCTGGGATATTCACTAATAAAAGTTCACCAACATGTACATGGATTGACCTCACTGGCTCAATTTTAAATTCTGTTAAAAGGTTTTATCCATTTATTTTGGCAGTGTAGTTGGAAGATCAGCCTGAGTATTAGAAATTCCAATGAGAAACTGTAGCCTGGAGGCATCCTGCTTGTGTCTACTTACTTAAAATGATACTGGAGTCGGTCTGTTGTCACTCGTACTTACTACTGAGATCATGGGAAGTATTTGGCAAAAACATATTTGATTATTCAATTTGTTTCTCACTGTTGATCTAAGACTCTGGTAATGATTTCTTAAGAGAATCATTGTTTCTGTTACCCCCTACTTACATATTGCAATCTTTTTTTTGTGTTTCCCTGTCCCAAGCAGATTATTGCCAGATTAACTGTACTAAAGAACATGAATTTGCCTAATTATAGACAGGTTATATACCCTGTCTTACCAAAATCTTTTTCGAAATCTTGAGTGTCTGCCCTGGCCTGTGGAATTACATAGCCATCATTTATCTGCCAATCGAAGTTCATTGTAGTAGTGGCCTTTCCTGTTTCATCATTCATGATTCATCTAGTGTTTTGAATAGAACCCTTGCTGTCCTACCTTCTTATGTCTTAAAAAAGCTTCTCTCTCTCAACTTGCAATGTGCTTTCCCTTTATTTGCACAGATAACCTTGGGATATAAGGATTGGGAGAGACTTTCAACATTTCATGCTCTCTGATTTTCAGGACCCAGAACATATACTCCTGTTCCTGACTTGTAGTTGAAATGATTTATTTTCTCTGATTTTCTGTGTACTTTATTTATATTCCTTTTAAGACAGCATTGATCATATTCTGCCTTATTTTATAGTTGTTTAGGTACTGCCTTATTCCTACAGATGAAAAATTGTGTGGGATCAGGGACTGCATTTTATTTTAAAATTCCTTGTAGTACTTAGTACAGTTTTGGGCATACATTTGGTTATTAATAAATACTTAAATGAAAATGTATCGAGAAATTATTAGCATTATTATTATTAATGTGATCTTGTGAGTATTTAATTATGATAGATGGTAAATTTTGATGCCATCTAGAACTTGCAATTTTTTTTTTTTTTATCCTCACCCGAGGACATTTTTCCATTTTTTTGTACAGACAGAGTGGAAGGGAGAGAGAGGAAGAGAGAGAGAGGGAAACATCGACGTGAAAGGGACACATCAAGTGGCTGCCACCCGCACGACCAACCAGGGCCGGGGACAAACTGCAACCGAGGTACATGCCCTTAGCGGGAACCGAACCCGGGTCTCTCCGGACCACAGGTGGACGCTCTAACCGCTGAGCCAAACTGGCCAGGGCTAGAACTTGCAATTTTTGCTCATGGACACAAAGAAGTAACTCTGCTGAGTTTCTTCTAGGGTAGTTTGAAAAACTTAAAAAAACAAAAACAAACAGGTTGGGCCCTGGCTGGTGTTCTCAGTGGTTAGAGCATCACCTGCAGACTGGAAGGTTCTGGGTTTGATTCCCCATCAAGGACACATACCTGGGTTGCAGGTTCAGTCCTGGCCCTGGCTGGGGCACATGTGGGAGACAACCAATAGATGTATCTCTCACTTTGATGTTTCTTTCTCTCTCTCTCTCTCCACTCCCCTCTCCCCTCTCCCCACCTCCCTTCCACTCTGTTTCAAATAAAGAAATCAATGGAAAAAATATCCTCAGGTGAGGATTAACAGCAACAACAAAAACAAGTTGGAAGGAAAATTACCACTCTTATAAAGTTGCTTTTAAGGTTGATCTGAAAGAAGCCAGTGAACATAGAGTATGTGAATTTTCTATTTGTCCAATTTCTTGATTTTGTCGATGCCATGCCCCATTCTTCCTATGGGATTTAAACCTCAGGCATTTTTTTGATTCTCTCTCCTGTAGTTAACCAATCACTGTACTTAATTTATCTTTTTAGACAACAGCTTGTGGATTCATTGTCTTCCCTCTAGCTCAGCCTGAATCACTTTAACAACCCACCTAATTGCCTCCCTTTCTTGTGCGAGCATCCCCATTTTCAGGGCATTGGAAACACACTCTTCAGAATTATCTGTAGAAATAATATCAATAAACCCAGATGCCATTCATGGATTTCCATTGATGAAATCCAGACTTGAGATTTTCAGTCCATGCAAATCTGGTCCATTCTACCTGTGCAACCTAACTTGCCTTCTTTTGCTACAGGCAGTTTTTACTTAGAGAACTGTGTCTTAGAGCTCTTTCAAATCTAACATACATAATATTTTTATAAACCATTCCCAGTTAGTGCTGCATGGAGCAAGTTTCTCTCTTCCTCCTTTGTCTTTAAACTTTTTCTCTGGCGAGGTCTTATTTCCTGCCCAGGAATTCCTTGGTGCTCCAGCTTCCCATCTCTGGCCCACTTATTATTGTTTTGCCCATTTGGGCCATATGGCCCAGCTATTGCATATACCTTGTTTCCCAAATAGACTGAGTCCTTGCACACTGTTGGTGCTTTGGTAAATATCTAGTGAATCAAGATTTGTGTTTCTTCTGGGTTGCCCTGGTGTTTAGCACCACACTAGGGAATGATCAGGGAACTTCTGAATGTCTGTAACTTTGGAAAGAGCTCTATCTACAATAGATCATGCTGCCTGTCAGAAGTTTTAAGACATTGCCAAGATAATTTGATCTATTATAAAGAAACCCCTTCCCTTATAAAACCCGTTAAAAAAAACCTCTGGATTTTACTAAAGCACCTTTCATTTGATAATTTTAGAATACTAGATAAAATAAAATGAAATTTAGCATCTTTTTGTACATGGTCAGGGTAGATTTGTGTCTAAACCACAGCATAAGTTGGCCATTGGTTGGAGTTGGGCATTGAATGTAGGGCTCAGGACCGCCTGCCCCTGTCTCCTTGTGTCTATTTAAAACAAAGTCTACAAAATTAAAACACACACACACACACACACACACACACACACACACACACCCAACAACCTAAGGCAAGTTGGGAATTCTCTGACTTTACTGGAGCTGCAGTTGGGATGTGTGTATTCTTTGTCCCAGGTTGGTACTGCCCAGATGAAAATGTGTAGTGGCTGCCCCCATGGAGAGATGTTGGCCCATTCTCTGAGTAGAAAGATGGAAATAGAACTTGAGCTTTTGATGGCCACTTAGAAAACTCTTCTCTCTCTTCCTACTTGTTTAAGATATTTATTTACACATCTAAGTATTATTAAAAACTGATCATTGCAATTTGCCCTTGCCCCAGATTAGATGGTTTCTTGCAGCCTAATACCTAATGTAGCTCTACTTTGATATTCATATTTTATGTTTTATTTTGGTACATCATTTAATCACTAGTAAGTAAAGTTCTGTGAACATCAGGGGATTCAACCATGACAATAAATCACATAGACCAAGGGCAAATTCAACTGCAAGTTTTAAAAAACTATCATCATATTTATATTGATAGAGAACTCTGTATTTCTCCACAAGAGGGCAGGAAAGTCTGGGCTGTAAATAAAATTTTTCCAAAAAAAGTCTTTATGGGAAGAGGCCCTTTACCTTCCACACATACTTTTTAAAATACTTAAAAAAAAAAATTTCCCCTTTAAAAAAGTTCCACGAGTGGATGATTTTTAATGTTTCTCTAATGTTCTGGGCAGGTACTCTTCAGCTTTTCTCTTCACTTTTCCCTCCTCTGGATTCTAATCAGAGGTTCTAATTGCCAGACTTATGTTGTTAGGTTAGTGGTATCAGCCAAGGCTGCCCATTTTCATCAACTTCTGATTTTAGATCCTTAATACATACATGGTGAAAGGGAAAGACCAGCATTTCACTAGCTGTTTCTGCTAAGGGGAAAATAACACCCATGTCAAAGGAAAACAAAACTCAATAGGTTTGAGGTCAGTCCCGATCATACACATTCAAACATTCTCCTGCTCATATTAGGTTTTATTCTTCACTGCTTCACACTGGCTTCCACTCCCACACTGCTTTTTTCCTTTGTTTTCTTCAAGATTCAAATTCCAGGCCATGCTATAAAACCCATCTAAATCTGTGATATCAAAAACTGGCTGCTTCTCTCTCTGGAAATCACAACAGGGTTGGCTTAACATGTTAGTTCTCACTGTGCTGGGATAACAACAGGATAGGCTGTGAAGAAGGAGACATTTGACAAATTCAATTTATTTTCATAAAAATAAGTTGGGAAAATATTTGTAGGGTTTGAACATTCTTTTTTTTCTTTTTTATAGAGCTAATAGATGTTTGAAAGATAAATTGTGTAAAACAATAATGCATTAAAGCCTCAATTTTTGTTTAAGGCCTGTAGTGATTCTCCCCTTCCCCCCTATAGGGCATGAAATTAAAATCTGTACACAGAACCAAATGACTGCTTCAGTACCATGTTTTTAGTGCCAGTTGTCCTCTTGAAGCAGTTAGTACTGCTAAAAGGAAGTAAAGTATAACAGTGCAGGTGGCAAAAGATTGATTCAAAGAGGATGTTTATACAGAAAAATTGTTGACAGCTAGACATAATTGGTTGGCATCACTTGGTGATAGGCATGGCAAAAGATGTGAGAAAGATATCATAGAAGTAACATGGGGGCTTTCTTTGCTTGTGAGATGCAAGTGTAACTAATATCACTAACTTTCATACCACAAGCATAAGCAACATGGCCACCCACATGCACAATTTGTTGTGATAAGGTTGCCCAGAAACACACAAGTCATTTGGCACTCCTTCCTTTAAGTACTATGGCAGTTTGCAGCCTTAGGAAAGGTTTACTTGAAAAAAATCTCTTATTTCACTCCTAATTACAGATACAGATGGCCACATGGGTTTGCAGAAAAAGGTTAAAGTATAGAACGTTTAGCAGTTGTAGAAGTTTATTTTAATCCTGAACGCCTTATGTCTTTTTTCCTAGCTTGTCTTCTTTTCAAAACACAGACAGTGGGGGTGTCTATTTTTTTAGAAGTAGTGTAAATGGGCAGGGAGTGTGTGTGTGTGTATAATTTATATATATGTATATATATTTATCATTTTCCATTTACATTATAACTCATTTTTGCCTGAACTTAACATGGTTAGTCTTGGTTAAGTGATATCACAGCAATTCTGGCTTCCTTCCAGCAGGCAGCCCTTTGCGGAGGGAAAAATGACAAAGTTGACTAAGAATTTCATAGCACAATGTACAGGGGAATGTACTAAACAGATTTTACCCAAAGGAAACATGAGGAAAACATTGTATTATAAGATATATATTTAATATGTTTTTCATATTTGGGAAGAGAAGTTAGTCTGGGAATGTCCTTTGATTCACCGGCCAGAAGGATTTTTGTTACCCACCCCTGAAGTCTTTAGATTAGAAATGATTTATTTACAGAGAAAAGAACAGTGCTTTGATATGCTATACTAATGTTAAACATTTATGGGGTTTAAAAATATTTATGAATGTGTAAAAGTTATTAAAGTGAACGTGCTTTATGTTACCTTGTGATCAGGTATATTCTGAATACAAAAACAGGAATTTTTGTTAGAGAAAAAGAAAGAAAAAAATACATGTGAGCAGATTTGTAAAGTTTAATAATCTTAGGGTATGTGCATGTGTCTATTTTGTGTATAATTTAAAATATATAATCTTGTATAATGTAGATTTAATATATATGTACATTTTAGAGTCATGATAAATTATAATGTTAAAGCTCCAAGAAAATTTCCTTATAACTTTTTATTCCTAGTCACTCAAAAATATAATCAAAATTTTTCTTTTTCAATAAACTTCCACAATTTGCTCTTTATGAAAAAACAATTTTTTGGAGAAATACTGGACAGCTTTTTTTGGCATGAGTTATAGAGAATAGAATTTTTACTTGCTCTGTAGATTATTCAGGCCTGATGTTGTTCATAAGAATATTCAATAGCTCTGGCTGGTTTGGCTCAGTGGTTAGAGCGTCAGCCTGTGGTCTAGAGAGACCCGGGTTCGGTTCCTGCTAGGGGCACGTTCCTCGGTTGCAGTTTGTCCCCGGCCCTGGTTGGTCGTGTGGGTGGCAGCCACTCCATGTGTCCCTTTCACATCGATGTTTCTCTCTCTCTCTCTCTCTCTCTCTCTCTCTCTCTCTCTCTCTCTCTCTCTCCCCTCCCTCCCTGCCTCCCTCCCTCCCTCCCTGCCTCCCTCCCTCCCACTCTATCTGAACAAAAAATAGGAAAAACATGTCCTTGGGTAAGGATAAAAAAAAAAAAAAAGAATATTCAATAAATTTACACAAAATTGCCCATAAAAATAGAATACAAAGAGAGGCCATAGAATATTTCACATTAACCTAAAAGTAGAAGTTTCTTCTATATCTTTTTAAAAAATGTTTTTATTGATTTTTTTTTTTTTAGAGAGAGAGGAAGGGAGAGATAGAAACATTGATGTGAGACACATCGATTGGCTGCCTCCTGTACACCCCTTACTGGGGAATGAGCCCCAAACCCGGGCATGTGCTCTGACCTGGAATCAAACTGGGACCCCTCAGTCCATGGGACGACACTCAATCCACTGAGCCACACTGCTTGGGCTCTTATATATCTTTATTAACTCCATTTTTCTAGAAGCATCTACAGTCCTTAAAAGGACAAATGCCTTTCTAAGCAACATTCATGGTGTACTTAACATAAATCAAGCAAGGTCCTCTTTTTTTTTTCTTTTAAGTTTTTCAAGGAAATCAAGAACCCAAAATGTATTACTCCAAAATAACAAGTTTTAAATTCTTCCTAGTTTTCTCTTTGCATCTGAGATTTGTAAGCATAAAATGACACATAAAAACAACAACATCCTCATCTTTATACAGTCATCTGAATAGGGACTAGAGAGGTGATGAGGCCAATCTAAGCATATTGAAAAGACATCATCTTCCTCCTTTCCTTTCTCTCACTGTCCAGGCCCCTTCTGTGGCTTTATAGCTAACCAGGGCCCAAACAAATTAAAGCCTACAGCTCTCCTTTCACCATGGCAGAGTTGGAGACATTCCCAGTGCACCAGAACTCTGCATCCTTATATTACCACCCTAAATTCTTTCTATGGATAATTGGAACCCTATAGAGAATTTTCACACACACACACTTACAACTGTTATTTAGTTTATGCAGAAAATGAATATTTTGATCTTGTTCCTATTATTGGGGGTGGGAGATGAGTCAGGGAAGGCCGTAAAACTCAAGAATTCTATGCTTTGGTGCAATAGCTGTGGCTTACACAATTTTATTATAGAGAAAATGAGTAGGACATTCAAAGTAGATTTTTTTAAAAATTGAAATTCTAACTATATAAAGAATAACCACATTTAGTTTGTCAAATAGAATTGTGAAAAATCTAAGTATATAATCTACTCATTTTTTTTTTAACCCTTGCATTTTATATTTAGTGTAGTCATTTTTTTTAATTTTGGCTGATGACTATCATGATCTTGAGAGTTTTGTTGTTGTTGTTGTTGTTTTGCAACCATTTATTAATTTAGTAACCAAGAGTTTTTTTTTAATAGTTTCTTTTTTATTTTATAATTATTATTTTTCTTTAGTGATTTTTACAGAGAGAGGAAGGGAGAGGGAGAGAGAGATAGAAACATTGATGAGAGAGAACATCAATTGGCCGCCTCCTGCATGCCCCCCCACTGGGAATTGGGCCCACAACCTGGGCTTGTGCCCTGACTAGGAATCGAACCTTCTTGGTGCATGGGTCGACGCTCAACCACTGAACCACACCGGCTGGACCCAAAAGAGTTTTTATTATTAGTTTAACTACAGTTTTGCCAACTAGGGTGGTAGAAAATAAAGGTTGGGACTAGTTAAATTGTTTAAATGGAAAATACGTTTCCATATGTTTAAATGGCTATCTTTATGAAAATATTGAGTAGATGTGTTTTTTATTCCTACCAACCAAGATGCTATGACTTGTGCTTTTCATTGAAGCACACTTTTCAGTGTAAGAGGAAAGGCAGAAGAGAAACACCAAGTCTCAACCCTCAGCTTTAAAAATTGTTTTTATTAAATGTATTGGGGTGACATTGATTAATAAAGTTATATAGGTTTTAAGTGTACAATCCTATAATACATCATCTGTATATTGCATTGTATGTCCACCACCTAAAGTTAAGTCTCCTTTCATCATCATATATTTGACCTTCTTTACTGTTTTTACCTCTCCTCATCTCCCCTTCACTCCATTTCCCTCTGGTAACCACCATACTCTTGTCTGAGTATTTTTGTTTATCTTGTTTGTTCATTTGTTGCTTTCAGTTCTATATCCCACATATAAGTGAAACCATATGGTTATAGACATTTTTCTGTCTTACTTAGCTTAGCATCATATTCTCAAGATGCATCCATGTTGTCACAAATGGCAAGATTTCATTCATTTTTATGGCTGAGTAATATTCCATTGTATAAAATATACCATGTTTTCTTTCTTTAGATAAAGCAGCTTTATGTATGTATGTATGTATTTTTATTCTTACCCGAGGACACCCTTTTTGCATTTATCTTCAGACAGAACAGGAGGGAGAGGGGGGGGAAGAGAGAGAGAGAAACATTGATGTGAGAGAGACATCAACTGGTCGCCACCCACATGACCCTGGCTGGGGACAAACTGCAACCAAGGCACATGCCCCCAGCAGGAACCAAAGCCGGGACTCTCTGGTCTGCAGGCAGATGCTCTAACCGCTGAGCCAAACTGGCCAGGGCATACCATGTTTTCTTTATCCATTTGTGTGTTGATGGAAACTAGTCTTTTAATTGGAGCATTTAAACTATTTATGTTAAAGAGATTATTGATAGGCATGCAAGCTGGATGGAGGGAGGGTCAATGAAAAAACACTGGCTTCTGCCCTCATTTCCACCTGGGAGAAAGCTGCTCCTCCAGCCGTTGCTCTGAAGCCAGACAAGGCAGTTCCTCCTTGTATGACCCTGGTGCTTTTCAAGCTCCTGCTCCAACATTGGAGCTCAGAGCAAGTGAGTCTGTCCTTTAGTTTTGTTTTGAAATTTGCTGATTGCATCCCATGGTGTCATGTCACATGTTCCTCTGTCCCTTGTATTTCCTATAAACTGGTAGCTATGGGAAACTTTTAAAAGTGCACATGTCCAGACCCCACCCTAAAAATGTATTCAGTAGACGCGTGTAGGTGCTGGGAATCTCTGACTTTCCTCAGATCCCTAGGTGAGTCTGAATCTGTTTGCCTCATGTCTGGTAATTGCCAACCCTTCCGACTCTGCCAGAAGTCAGCCTCGGTCTCAGCAAGTATCAGAGACAGAGGCTAAGGTTCTAATCTCTGGGGTGGTCACTGCAGGAAGAGGCATTAGCTGTCTTCTGTGGGTTAACTGAGACTCACAGTGGGAACTTTCTGGGAGTCTCAGTGGTGTGCTTCCTTCCTCTAACCCAGTTAGGGAAATGTCTTAAGTGATCAGGACCTGCTTGGGCCTCCAGGGTGTGTGTCGGGGGAGGAGCAGCAGTCTTGGACTGTGGCCCCTGGGGACAAGTGTGCTGTCTGTCCACAGGGTGGGTGATTTCACCCTGGCCCACAGGCCACAAGCTGCTGACAGTGCCCCCTGGTGTTCTGTGCTGCTGAGGCAGGTGGGCCTGGGACTCAGGCCCAAAGCCTGTGCTCTGGCTTGTCTGCTGATATTCCCCTCCCCCACTCCCCAGGACCAACTGTCCCCTTAACTGCTGAGGCATTCCACTGCTAACAGCTGGCACCTCACTGCCATGACACACAGCAGTCAGAGTGATCTTTCTATCATCCTCATCAGATCACCTCACTACCCTGTTCTAAGCCCACTCATGACTCCCATCACACTTAAGATCCACACTCCTCACTATGGTTGACAAGGCCAACTATAGTCTGGCCCATACCCACTTCTCCCATCACATCTTCATTCTTTTCTCTTTCCTCCCCAGCCACACTGGCCTTTCTCTGGTCCTAGAACAGGCAGCCTCATTCCTTCCTCAGGGTATTTGCATTTGCCATGTCATCCTTCAGGAATAATTTTCCTCCAGCTCCTCCAGGACCTATCACTCACATCTCCACTGAAAACTCACCTCCTCCAAGAAGCCTTCCCTGATCACCTTGTGTGACCTAGCTACCCCTCATCACTCTTTATCCTATTTTACTTTTCTTTATAGCAGTTATCATTTGTTTTGAAATTATATTGTTGACTTGTCTCTTTTGTTTGTGGATACTTTGAGGGGAGGGGCTTCAGTCATCCCAGTCACCAAAATATCCCAAGCAACAAGCATAGGTAGGTGCTCAATAAATATTTGTTGAATAAATTGATAGATGAAGGCATGGGTTCATAGATGAAAACAGCATTTTCTCAGTCCTGTCTCTACACACACACACACCCACACACCCACAGAGAGTACTCATTGGTTTCAGCCTGAGTCCTGCCCAAATTTGCACGGGTGTCATTGCAGGAACCACACAGAAGCTGTACCCAAGGGTCCTTTTGAGAGGCAGAAGGTCTTACAGGACCAAGTACCACTCATGGAAACGGAGGTTTGGGGCCTCACATTGAACAACTGGATTTCAAGTCAAACACTGGCTTTTACAGAAACTTATTTTATTGATCAGTAAGGGGCCCCACTGAGGACAGATAGGCTGGGAATAAAAAAGCAAATGAGCCCTGGGGGACAGGGATTGATGCTCAACACTTTCCGGGGAGCACGACTTCCTATGTCTCCCTATTCTGCTCCTGAGACCCCAGACTGAAGGCTCTCTAGGGTACCACTGATGGCTTCTTTCAGTTTCAGAAGCCTCCCAGTTTGTGTTGGTGGCCACTGGCAATGACTCAAGGAGCCCATCTGGTCGACAGGTGGCCCCTGCCAAGGCCACTCCAGGTCCTCTCTTTACTCCTGGATCCCACCGGGCTCACAGAGGGCAGACGTTTCTTTGTTCTGCCTAAGAAGGGACTCTAGAGGATTGAGCAGAGGAACATCAGGTATTCTTCCAGGCCAGCTTCAGCCCTGGGATGTTCAGAACAGCCTCCCATTGAAACCTTAGTTTCTGAGGCTGCTCGCCCTTGGCTGTTTAGTATGGATGGAGGCTCCTGGCTGAGGAAGGCTCAGGCAGAATGGCCCAGGTTGTAATAGCCAGTGGTGGGTGGTGGGGGTCACTGAAGGAAGAGGCATTTGCTGCCTTAGGCCTTTAAACATTTGTCCTCTCTGCAGAGTGCCTCAGCCAGCAAGCTTCTGTGGGGTCAGCCTCTTGCCACCATGCTCCAGTTGTGGAATTTGGGGCTGGAACAACCGATGTCTTCATTTGACTTTTCCACAGAATGATGTCTCTCAAGTGCCTGTCTAGGGACTGGCTTCTCTGCCTCCACCTTTGCTAGGGTGGCCAAAGGAGTATCCCCATAGGATCGGTAGCCACCAACAAGGCAGTATGTCTCCCCATGCCAGCCCACCTGGGTTTTGCCACAACTTTGGTAGGGAACATGGTAGTGACCAGGTGTAGGAGGAAAGGTGGGAGCTAGTGCTGCTGGAAAGAAAGTCAGAACTGGTCAGTCACCTGTGCTGTACATCGTCCTGCCAGAACATCCCCTCTCTCATGTCTCTCCCAGGTTCTTGCTGAAGCCTTCTAATCTGCTTGGCTTCTAAAACACAGCCTTAATCCATCACTTCTATGAGTCCCCTAGAGAAGGGGTATTGCTGAAATAGCAATTCTGTGGGGCTTAGGGCAGCAGCAGGAGACCAGAAAATCTTCCCCATTCCCAGAGAAAACAGAACTGGAAAATAAATGCAGTTAGGATTCCCTCCATCTCTCCCACAACAGAGAAAAGATTTCTTACAGCCTGTCACTTCTAAGGCTTTAAGAAAATGCCTTCCAAGTTTTGGAAAACAACTTAATATAAATTGTTTCAGAATCTCTCCCACATTGGCAACCCCTCTCAGGCCTGATTCATACTGTTTTTTCTTTTTTTTAAGTCCTCACCCAAGGATATTTTTCCATTTATTTTCACATAGGGAGGGAGAGAGAGAGGAGAGAGAGAGAGAGAGACATTGATGTGAGAGACACACATTGACTGGCTGCCTCCCACACAATCCTGACCAGGGCCCGGAACCAAACCACAACCAAGGAACATGCCCTTGACCAGAATCAAACCCATGATTTTTGGGTCCATGGGCCGATGCTCTCACTGCTGAGCTAAACTGGCCAGAGCCATACTGCTTTTTTCAACCACATTGAACTCTAGTCCCCTGGTACTTTCATCTAGATCAGAAAAGGGCCAGGCACAGAGGCAGGGTAACCAGGGGTTTGAGAGCCAGATTCTGGGTACTAAGTCTAGGCTTCCATCAACCCAATCTTCTGGGATACCATATCCTCAGCCCTCCAGTCTCAGAATCACTTCATCGCTTCCCTTGGCTATCTTGCTCTTCCCATGGATTGAGCCCACTCTTCCCCCAGGACTCAGCAGCTCAGCCTGGGATGTGTCTGGGGAGAGCCATGTAGATGTCTACATGATAGCATAGTGAGAGTGACTGGGTTTGAAAGAGAGGTTCATGAACAGTGTTTAACACTTCCTCCTCAAACTTCTCCATTGATCATTTGCCAACAAAAAATGCACTTGACTTTTCTTAAGAGGCCAACCAGTAAAGGATTTGAATGGATGTATCTTGTAGCCCAAAGGGGAAGGTTCCATCAATAAGATGAGAACCTTTCTGAACACTTGCCTAGGAGTAACATTGCACTTGTCCTCAGCAGTAAGCAGGAACATTATGGGGGCCCCAGGCCAGTGGTATTACATATAGCTAGGGTAGTTTTCAGGTGTGGTGGACAAGCCCAGAAGGATCATGTGGCAGCCAGGTGACGTTGTGTGTTCACCAGTCCTCCTGTACAGATGCCCAGCCTAGACTTACCTGCTGGTGCTGCACTCCCAGGGGACAGAGGATAAGTTACACTGAATGCACATGATCTGGTCCATTATCACTTTCTCTCAGGCAACCAAACAGATTGGTGTCTGGTAGAGAAATGGTAGGGAAGGTTCCACTGGAACAGCACGTTTCTGTAGTTACCCTGCCATGGAAACTGGGTAGTGATGACACATATGGAATCTGTGACTTGAGGCTCTCAAGGTTCTGTGGAGAGCAGTCTGGAGGCAGAAAAGTTCCCTGTCTGTGCCCTCACACCTGGCCCTCCCCACCGACACCCTAGTCAAGTAGCCACTCGTGAAGCATACCTGTGGACTGGTCCATGTTCTTTTCCATCTCACTTATACATTCTTTGTTTGAACCTGGAACATTCTTATTTTTTGAAGAAGCTTAGCTGTGAAGGGCAGATGAGAGTTAAAAATGTGTTTGTGTGGTTCTCCTTGCTGATTGTGTGTGTGTGTGTGTGTTTATTAATTTATTTTTTGTAATGGCTATTTCTTCATTTTCACCCATTGACACCCTTCTCCTCACTCCTCCTCCCCTCTTCACAGTATTGTCTGTGTCCATTGGTTATGCATATATGCATATAAGTTCTTCGGTTTCTCTCTTCCCATTCTCCCCTCCTCCCCCTTCCTCTGGGGTTTGTCAGTCTGATCCCTACTTCTATGTCTCTGGGTCTATTTTGTTCATCACCTTATTTTGTTCTTCTGTGTACGTTTTAATGACAGCCATGTATTTATTATGTAAGCTGAGAGAAAGAGTCAAAGAGACAGGAGGAAGTTACAGAGGAGGAAGGCAACTGATGGAGATTCCTGAAGAGAAAGGTGGGGATGAGATAAGGCATACAAGTGAAGAGATTAATTGTACATAGAGCTGGGAAGATTCAACAGTATGTATGTACCAGAAGTTGAGGGAGTTTGGTTTTTGTTAGTCTCTTACTTCTCACTGTGAAATATGAGGCTCAGTAATTTGTTTGGATGCTCAGAGTGAGGAGGCTGGAGTTGAAGGGAGAGTGGAGGGTGAAGGTGGATGGAAAATAGGACCAAATCATAAGTGGAAGGAATCTGGGGACAGAGAATACCTTTGTCCTTGTTCTTATATAGGAACTCTGGAAAGTAATATGATTCTAGAAGTCTCTTGCATGTAGCCTAGTGTGGGAGCAAAAGAAATGTCTGTGTAGGGTCCTGAGAGAGCCCCACAAAGAACTGGCCCACGGGGGAGCAACAGTTTTTCTAGGTGGCTAGAGTGGCACAGACATAATACACGGGGCTTATGGGAATGAGGAGGAAGTGGCAGTGACTGTGAGAGCTGACCAGATGGAAAAAATCATTTTAGAGGATGTCAGCCTGATGGATAAAACTGATGACTCAATTGTTCTTTTCCATGCCTCAGTCCTGTCTAAGGTCCCTAGGGGAAGATGATAAAAATCTGGGGAACACTAATGGATTTTCTTTTGAACCCACACCCCCCAAAAATGTAATTGGCTTAGAAGTAACACAGAAAATATCTTACAAGGCAAACCCTAGTTCAGCTGTCTTTTAAATGGGAAACACTTCTGTTAGTGTTACAAGGACTGAATTTGTTGAGGGATTTCCACTGAGAATTAGAACTGAAAGAGATGTGCAATGATAGAAATGGAACTCTCTTATGAGCCTTTCAAATATGGTCATTTTACTTTCCAATAATTTTCTGCCTGAAGCAATGACATGTCTAATTAATAATAATATTCTATTAAACACTATGATTAATCTGAGAGATCATTATGCACAAGTCGATTAAAAAAGCAACCTAAATCCCTTTGGTCTGATTTAAGATAAAACACGCCTGAATTTCTTATTCAGAGAGTTTTTTTTTCCTTGTGATGTCACTTGATGGTACATTCCATTTCTGTAATTCTTCCAATGTGTGATTTATTATCTGATTAACTTAAAGGAGACTTTTGAATAAATAGCACCTATTTAGCTGCAAAAATTTTAAGTTACACTTAAAACAAAATCCAAATTCCTTACCTGGCCTATAAATCCTATGTGATCTGGCTCTGCTTGTCTACCTCTGTGATTTCAATTTTGCTCACCATGCTGAAGCTGTCTTCTCTATGTTCCTTGAACCTGCCCTATTTTATTTTGTTCAGATCACTTATCTATTCTAATAGTGTGTACTCATTTGTTGAGTTTTCCATTTGTCCTCTCTAAGTTCAGTGAGTTGAGTTTTTTATTTTAATTTTATTCTTCTTATTATTTTTGTTCAGGTAGAGTGGGAGGGAGAGAGAGGGAGAGAGAGAGAGAGAGAGAAACATCGACGTGAAAGGGACACATTGAGTGGTTGCCACCCGCATCACCCAACCAGGGCTGGGGACAAACTGCAACTGAGGTACGTGCCCTTAGCGGGAACTGAAGCCGGGTCTCTCTGGACTGCAGGCTGATGCTCTAACCGCTGAGCCAAACCAGCCAGGGTGAGTTGGGTTTTTTAATGATTTGTTCCTTGATGGGTCTCTGGTATGTAGAATAGTGTCTGGCACCTATTAGGTAGATAACAGAACAATGAATAAGTTGGGTGAATGGTGCCAATATTAGAAACCTAGGAGTCATCCCACACTCCTCTCATGTTCTTGCTTTCTACTCGAGATCAGTAGAGAAGTCCTGTAGATTTTATACTTTTTATTTTTCCAGAATCTGTCTCCTGTTAACTCAACTCTACTATGACTGTCTTGGTTTATATCATCAGCACCTAGATAGTTTCCAAGCCTCTGGTCAAGAACTGACTGACACCTGGATATAACTTTTTCTCTTCTCTAGGAGGAACCAATCAACTACTCTTTGTGCTATTATGGTATCTCCAACTTTTGCCATAGAACCTTAAGGCTTTATCACATGTTTACTGTATTCATCTGCTTATACTGTATTGTAATCCCTCTGGAAGCAGGACCACATCTTTCTGGGTTTTCATTCTCAATACATGATGCAGTATCTGGCATGTAGTAGATGTTCAATAAATGTTTGAAGGAAGAGAATGAGTGAATACAAATGAATGAGTCTCATATAAAAAACAGCTACAATAGCCCTGGCCAGTTTTGCTCAGTGGTTAGAGTGTTGAACTGTGGACCAGAGAGACCTAGGTTCAGTTCCTGCTAAGGCCATGTACCTCGGTTGCAGTTCATCTCCAGCTCCAGTTGGGGTCATGTGGCAACCACTCGATGTGTCTCTCCCACATCGATGTCTCTCTCTCTTCCTCCCTCTCTCCCTCCTGTTCTATCTGAAGATAAATGCAAAAATGTCCTCGGGTAAGGATAAAAAAAAAATAACTGCAATAAAATACAAACTTAAAATTTAGATGTATAGTTAACAATGTTTTTAAAATTATCATGTTCTCTATTCCAATATCCTCAGAGAGCTCTTAATTTTAAAAAAAATTA
The DNA here is from genome assembly GCF_014108415.1 of Molossus molossus. Classification (NCBI taxonomy): domain Eukaryota; kingdom Metazoa; phylum Chordata; class Mammalia; order Chiroptera; family Molossidae; genus Molossus; species Molossus molossus. Next base: position 34,748,425 of record NW_023425357.1, on the reverse strand, counting down.
TGACCTTTGAAAGTATTACAGATGTTCCTCCTTTTTCCCCTTTGACACTCTCCTCTCCATTCCTGTCCCCCTCCTGCCTTCACTGCACTGTGTCTGTATACATTGGTTGTGCATACATGCGTATGACTTCTTTGGTTTATCTCTCCTTCCCTCTGAGGTTTGTCAGTCTGTTCCCCACTTTCATGTCTCTGGATCTATTTTGTTCATCAGCTTATTTTGTTCATCATCTTTCACATATAAGTGAGATCATGTGATATTCGTATTTCTCTGACTGGCTTATTTCACTTAGCATAATACTCTAGATCCTCCATGTCGTCTTACAGCTGCATAGTATTCCATTGTGTACATGTACCACAGCCTTTTAATCCACTTATCTACTGATGGACATTTGGGTTGTTTCCAGATCTTAGCTATTGTAAATAGTGCTGCTATGAACATAGGGGTACATATATTCTTTCTGATTGGTGTTTCAAGTTTCTTAGGGTATATTCCTAGAAGTGGAATCACTGGGTCAAATGGCAGTTCAATTTCTAACTTTTTGAGGTAACACCATAGTGTTTTGCATAGTGGCTGCACCAGTCTGCATTCCCACCAGTAGTGTACTAGAGTCCCCTTTTCTCTACATTCTTGCCAGCATCTATGTGATGATTTGTTGGTATTAAGGAGCTCTTAATTTTTTTGATATAATTCTATACATAAAAATAAAAAATTAGTTGTCCTATTTTTCTTATAGAGATATAAAAATAGATAACGTACACCTTTGCCAGTGTACTCAATGATTAGAGCGTCGGCCCATGCATGGAAGGGTCGAGTGTTTGAAGGGCACCCTGGGTTGCAGGCTTGGTCAGGGCCCTGGTCAGGGTGCATGGGGGAGGCAACAAATCTATGTGTCTGTCTCCCATCCTTGTTTCTCTCTCTCTCTCCCATTCCCCACTCTAAAAAAAAAAAATCAATGGAAAAAATATTTTTGGGTGAGAATTAACAACAACAAATAGGTAACGTAGGGCAAAGAACCCCATGATACACACAAGTTTTAGGGAGAAAAAAAATTTTTTTTCTTAGATTGAGGGGAAGGGAGGGAAGGAGAGAGAGAAATATCTATGTGAGAGAGACACATCAATTGGTTGCCTCCTGCATGACCCAGATAGGGGCTGGGGATAGAACTTGCAACCCAGGTTCCCTTGATCAGGAATCGGACCTTGACCGTTGGATCCATGGGTCAGTGCTTTAACCACTGAGCCAAACACACCAGAGCCCTTTGGTGTCTTTTAAATATGCTTCACATCTTTAAAACAATTTAGAGAAACTATGGATAAAACCATTTACACATTCTAGGACCCTAATCTAACTTTAGGTGGTTTGAGTTTTGCTACAATACTCACTCCATGTGTATCTTTTGTGTTTCTAAATAGTAAAATCAGTCCATATTGGTTAGTGAAATATGGGAAGCTATAACTCTATAGTATTTTCAGACAATGACTATACAGTATATTTTGCATGTAATTTTTATCTGCTTCCATCAAGTGTAACAATATGTTGAATTTGCTATGGACCTTTAAAGCTTCAATGTTGTGAAGAGCTCTGCATGAAATTTTAAAGAGACTGGATATTTCATCTGCACAGCAGCAGGGCACCTCACTATAGGGACAAGAAAGGAAAAGAGAGAGAGAACATTTCTGAAGCAATAGCAAAAAAATAACAGCAGAAGCAATTATTTCATCAAAGGTTGATATTTTTTCCTAGTCTTTTTTTTTTTTTTTAAATTTCGTAGCTGGAGATTTTCTGCCTGTTGCCTTCGTCTCCAGGTGTATGTTTAATTTGTAGGTTTCACATGGTCAAAATGGGGAAAAATTCATAATGTTTATTTTAGAAGGTGATGTTATTGATAATAGCATTTAAATGTATTTGCAAGGGATCTGCAAGTTGGAAACAATGCAAAGAACTGAATGTGGCATTCCCTTAGAATTCTTAGTCTGTTTATCTGCTTGGGGATGTGAACAGTGTACATGTGCCATCTTCATGTCTTTATTTCCTCCCTTCCCTCCCATAAACATTAGCATGGACTTTGACTGTCTCAGGAGGGTAAGAAAATTTCATCTCTCCATCTGTATTGCAAATATCAACACACTTTCTTTTTATAATTTTTTTAAATTTATTTTTTTATTCTCACCTGAGGACACTTTCCATTTTTTGTTCAGTTAGAGTGGGAGGGAGAGAGAGGAAGAGAGAGAGAGAAAGAGAAACATAGACATGAAAGGGACACATTGAGTGGCTGCCACCCGCATGACCAACAGGGCCGGGGACAAACTGCAACCAAGGTCCGCGCCCTTAGTGGGAACCGAACCTGGTACTCTCTGGTCCACAGGCCAACACTCTAACCGCTGAGCCAAACCGGCTAGGGCACACTTTCTTTTTTTATTTTATATATATATATATATTTTTTTTTAATCTTCACCTAATGACATTTTTGCATTTATCTTCAGATAGAGTGGGAGGGAGAGAGGAAGGAAGAGAGAGAAACATCGATGTGAGAGAGACACATTGACTAGTTGCCACCCACATGACCCTAACCGAGGCCGGGGACAAACTGCAACCGAAGTACATGCCTTTAGCAGGAACCAAACTCGGGTCTCCCTGGTCTACGGGCTGATGCTCTAACCGCTGAGCCAAACCGGCCAGAGCTCAACACACTTTCTTTTTATTTGGGGTGGTGCTGGCTATTCCTGGCTGTTAGTTAATTGGTATCACTTCTTATGGTATGGACATCATTCTACTGACAATAAGAATAACCAAATGTGGGCTACCATCTTCCTTCACTGAGATCCACAGAAATCATCAAGATGAAATGCATGGGCTTTCCCATTGTGAGGATCTGAACCTTTCACTCAAATGAAGCTTAGGAATCCTCCAGAAAGCTATATTTTTGGAGTTGGGAGGATTATGTCTTCCTCTGGGTGTTTAACTTAGTATTTTTTCCCAGTTCTGCTATTTATTTGCTTTAGTCGGGTGACTTGCTCTAACTTCTCTTCCATTTTTTCCCTTCTTCTCTGGGGTACTGAGAGGATTGATAAAATATTTGTTTGGGCTTTGAGGTTTTTGGTGGAAAACAATTCTCCTCATATGAGTTTCCTATTAATGCTGTAACAAGTTACTACAAACTTAGTGCTTAAAGACATACATATTTATTCTCTTACTGTTCATGAGGTCAGAAGTCCAAAATGAGTCTTATATGGTTGTGTTGCAGGGCTGTGTTCCTTCTAGAGCAGTTGTTCTCAACCTTCCTAATACTGCCACCTTTTAATACAGTTCCTCATGTTGTAAGTGGGCGTATCTGCATGTGGGCGGACCTGCCTGGAGACAGACAGAGGAGCGATGTCTCAATTCCTAAGACCATCAGAAAACACCTATTTCTGATGGTCTTAGGCGACCCCTGTGAAAGGGTGTTCGACCCCTAAAGGGGTTGCGACCCACAGGTTGAGAACTGCTGTTCTAGAGGCTCTGGGGGGGGGGAGGGGTTCCTTGTCTTTTCTAGCTCATAGAGACTCTCTGCTCTCCTTGGTTCATGGTCCCTTCCTCCATCTTCAAAGTGCATTACTCCAACCTCTGCTTCCATTGTCCCATCTCCTCCTCAAGATCCTTAACTTCATCACATCTGCAAAGTCCCCATTACCAAGTAAGGTAACATATCCACATGTTCTGGGGATTAGGACATGCCTATCTTTTAGGGGCCGTCATTCAACCTACCACCCCTTCAACATTATACTACTAACATTTTTGTAATTGTCATCCTGTTTCTTTCCATTTGTGGATGCATATTTTATTCTATCTCCAACTGGCAATGACTGCAAACTTGTTAAAAGAACAAGAGAGAAGTTACAGTCTCATCTCCAAAGTTCCTCCTAAGAGTCAAATAGTGATCAGTTTCAGGGGAGTGAACTTCTTTCAGGTGTGGTTCCCTAATATTTGGGACTATTTTATCTGTGTCTTAAAGATTCTGAGGAAGCAGAGTTTTAGGGTTCATCACTTTAGGTTCAACCTGGTATCTGGAGGTACACATATGTTAGACTCCGAGCTATTCTAAATTTCCTTGGTGGGAGGAGCTATTTCTTCTTTTTCTATTACATCTATTAAAGATCTCTCTTCATTTTGGGGGCAATCCCATCTCTGACCAATTGTTCATATAGTTTTAGGAAGATCTTTCCCTTCTTTGTCAAACGTAATCACTCCATCCTTTGTGTTTTCATAGCACATTGTGGATACTTTTATTGTAACTCCCATCTCTTAGGATTATAATTATTTGTGTTTTCTAATAAATGGAATTGCTTGAGGAAATGAAGCATGCCTTATTTACCTTTATTCCCCCCCCCCAAAGTGGTGCTTGGCATAGAGTACACATATTTTTTTGAACCAGTGAATTATTAAATGACCCTATAGACTGAAGCCCAAACTATGAGATCACAAAATCTCCTTTAGTCCCCCATCTCTCCTCTTCACACTCCCTATTTTCTTTTTTGTTTTTTAAATTCTCACCCAAAGATATTTTTCCATTTATCTTCAGATAGAGTGGGAGGAGGAAGAGGAGGGGAGAGAGAGAGAGAGAGAGAGAGAGAGAGAGAGAGAGAGAGAGAGAGAAACGTCGTTATGAGAGAGATACATCTATTGGTTGCCTCCCTCACCACCCTGACCAGGGCCAGGGACTGAACCGCAACCGAGGAACATGCCCTTGACCAGAATCGAACCTGTGACTCTTTGGTCTGCGGGCTGATGCTCTAACCGCTGAGCCAAACTGGCCAGGGCCACACTCCCCATTTTCTTCACTTCATGCCCTCTCCGTGTTGTACCGCTTTTTGTCCTCCAAACCACATTCCATTTTATCATTAAATCTGTGTTCTCATTGTGCTAATTTACAAACTAACATTTGCAGAGGCTTACTCTGTGCTAGCCTCAGTATAAAGCGCTTTATGGGCATTTAATTCTCATAATACTCCTATGTGGTATACATTTTTTTGTATAAAACTTCTGAGGCGTGAAGAGGTTACAGAACCTCATTGAGGCCACAGCTAGTAGCTCTGGGGTTTGAACTCTGGCTGAGGTCTGGAGCATATGGATAATTACCACTGCCTTCTGATAATAGGCTTCTATTGCAAAGGACTGGCTTAGCATTCCTCGAAAACTCTGCATTCCCTGTGCCCATCATATTGCTTAAATAAACTCCACATCTATTTGGGATTGAAGTATGGGTGAGGGTTTTAATTGTGAGGGTTCTTTTATAATTGCAAGTCAGACTCTTAAGAAAATACTGTATAGAGCCATTCTGGAGAACTTAGAATCCATTCCCAGCCACGTGTCTCAATCAGCAATAGCCGTGAATGTCTGCAAGTTGATTTCCAAAGAAACAATGGTCAAATCACGTTACTACACAGAGCATGAGTCTTCCTTTCCTTTTACTTCATTGGTGTCCAAACTTTTTGTTTAAAGCAATGGAACCCATTCTTCAAAAAATATCATGTAGACCCCAATATATAAAATAGACATATATGAAGTGGATGTGAATTTCCTATCAGTGTGTCCTGCCAGAATTGTTCCATAAACCTCTTTCTCAAGCTTAAGAACACAGCACCCTCTCCTGCAACTTCTCTCTCCCACTCTAGTTGCTCCAAATATTTCTGTATTAAATCTGGGTCTGTGGGGGAGAACCCAACTGACTTAGGTTTGTGATTGATTTGTATGTATTTATTCTTCATTAATGTCTTTTTAAAAAATGTATCTTTATTGAATGTATTATAGATGTTCCTCATTTTTTCCCTATTGACTCCCTCCTCTCCACTCCTGTCTCCCTCCTGCCTTTTCCCACACTGTTGTCTGTGTCTATTGATTATGCATATATACATATAAGTTCTTTGGTTTATCTCATCCCACCTCCCACCCTCCCTTCCCTTTGAGATTTGTCAGTCTAACAACCAATTTGTACTTTTTTTTAATCCTCACCCGAGGACGTTTTTGCATCTATCTTCAGATATAGCAGGAATGAAGAGAGGTGGGAAGAGAGAGAGAGAGAAACATCAACATGAGAGAGACACATTGAGTGGTCGCCACCCACACGACCCCAACCAGGGCTGGGGACAAACTGCAACTGAGGTACGTGCCCTTAGCAGGAACCGAACCCAGTACTCACAGGCCAACACTCTGACTGCTGAGCCAAACTGGCCAGGGCCAATTTGTACTTCTTAATCCGTTTACCTTTTGCACCATTCCCCTAACCCCCCTCCCATCTGGCAACCAACAAAATGTTCTCTGTTTCTATGAGAATGCTTCTGTTCTGCCTGTTCATTTTGTTTGTAGATTCCATTGTCGATAGATATGTATTCATTGCCATTTTGTTTGTTCATATTTCTTATCTATTTCTTTAAGAAGAACCTTCAGCATTTTATATAATACTGGTTTGGTGGTGAGGAACTCCTTTAGCTTTTTCTTGTCTGAAAAACTCTTTATATGGCCATTGATTCTAAATGAGAGCTTTACAGCATAGAGTAATCTTGGTTGTAGGTTCTTGCTTTTCATCACTCTGAATATTTCTTGCCACTCCCTTCTGGCCTGCAAAGTTTCTTTTGAGAAATCAGCTGACAGTCTTATGGGAACTCCTTTGTAGGTAACTAACTGCTTTTCTCTTGCTGCTTTTAAGATTTCCTCTTTGTCTTGAACCTTTTGCATTTTGATGATGCTGTGTCTTGTTGTGGGTCTCTTGGGGTTCATCTTGTTTGGGACTCTCTGTGCTTCCTGGACTTGTATGTCTGTTTCCTTTACCAAGTTAGGGAAGTTTTCTGCTATTATTGTTTCAAATAAGTTTTCAATTTCTTGTTCTCTCTCTTCTCCATCTGGCACCCCCATGATGCAAATGTTGCTATGCTTGAAGTTGTCCCAGAGGCTCCTTACACTATCCTCATTTTTTTGGATTCTTTTTTCTTTTTCCTGTTCTGATTGGGTGTTTTTGGCTTTCTTATATTAAAATTGATGGTTTGCTTCTTGGCTTTACCTACTCTACTATTGAATCTGTGTAAATTATTCTTTATTTCAATTAGTGCCTCATTCATTTCTGACTGGTCCTTTCTTATGCTCTGGAGGCCCTCACTAAGTTCACTGAAGTTCTCACTAAGTTCATTGAGCATCCTTATAAACAGTGTTTTGAACTCTGCATCTGTTAGGTTGTTTATCTCCATTTCACTTAGTTCTTTTCCTGGAGTTTTGTTCTGTTGTTTCATTTGGGACCTGTTTGTCTCCTCATTTTGGCTGCCTCCCTGTGTTTGTTTCTATGTATTATTTAATGAGAAATATGTGGCTAGCTGAGACCAGATGCTGCTTGTTTGAAAGAAGTTAGGAAAACCTGAAGCAGGGTCCAAGACAGGCTAATCCTATGGTAAAGCAACTAGCAACAGCTTGGGTGGGCCTGAAAGTTGGGTGGGGTGGGGCCCCAGGAAATCACCAGGGTGGGGCAACCAGTGTGAGCCAGGTTGCTGGAGTCCCATATATGGTGGCTGTCTGCTGCCCTAGGGAAGGGTTCACCAAAGGAACAAAGGCCTCTGATAGCACCTCTGTCTAGGAGAAAGCCGCCTCTCCAGCCCCCGTTCCAATGCCAAACAACTCAGTTCTTCCCCATATGTCTCTGGTGCCTTTCAAGCTGCCTCTACCACGTTGGAGCTTGGAGGGTGGGAGTCTGAGTAAGTCTGTGCATGGGCCCTTTAAGAGGAGCTGTCTGGGGCTCTAGAAGCCTCAGCCTCCCTCAGCCTCAGTTCCCGCTGGTTTTTCCAGTCAGAAGTTATGGAGACTTCTCTTCCTGGCACTGGAACCCTGAGCAGGGCACCTGGTGTGGGATGGGGACCCCTCAGTCCTCAGGGAGGACCTTCCCAGTCTAGGTATCTTTCTAATTTTTTTCTGCCATACATGGGTGTGAGACCAGCCCGTCGTGCCTTCGCCCCTTCTACCAGTCTCGATGTAGCCTCTTCTTTAATTTCGTAGTTGTAGGACTTCCATTCAGCTTGATTTCAGGCAGTTTTGAATGATGCTTGTTCTGTAGTTGTAACTTTGATGTGGTTGTGGGAGGACATGATACCACATCTACCTATGCCGCCATCTTTACTGGAAGTCCTATTCTTCACTAATGTCTTGTGTCAATCACTTAGGTTGTATAAATTCAAAACAGTCCTAAGATAGCAAAAGGTGGTGGAAATATATCTAAAGGAACATAAAAGTTCCAAATAGGAAGAAAGCTCATGTAGAACCTGTGGAAGAGCTGTTTTTTTTTTTTTTTTTTATCCTCACCCAAGGACACTTTTTGATATTTTGTTCAGATAGAGTAGGAGGGAGAGAGAGAGACACACACATTGATGTGAAAGGGACACATCGAGTGGTTGCCACCCACACAACCCAACCAGGGCCGGGGACAAACTGCAACTGAGGTACACACCCCTAGTGGGAACCGAACCCTGGTCTCTCTGGACCACAGGCTGGTGCTCTAACCATTGAGCAAAACCAGCCAGGGTGAGCTGTTTGTTTTTTTAAGAGGCCTCTTAGGGTGACATTGCCTTTGGTGAATCCACAATACAAGCCCTGACCTTTATCCTATGAGGCAGAGAAATTTGATTTTATCCACACATTGTGTGGCCCAGTTGACTAGCTAGTTGAAGCAAATGGATCTTTGGGTCAGGATCCCTGTTGCTCAGGACACATTTGAATAGGCACTCTTCCCATGTGGTTGTCTAGAACCTTTGGTCTTTGTTTCCATGGCTCAGCAATGGTTGTTTTAATAGACCCATTATATCCTTAGCTAAATTAATATAGGCAGCCAGGATATAGTCAAGTATTGCCAACCCAGAGCCTTCTTGCCTCTGTTAAAGCAGTGAGTATACCATGTTAGTTAACAACATAGGTGTTGCCCTGGTCAGTTTGGCTCAGTGGTTAGAGTGTAGGCCTGTGGACCAAAGGGTTGCGGGTTTGATACCCAGTTCAAGAGCACATACCTGGGATGCTGATTCCCTGAACACGGTCGGGGTCGTGGGAGAGGCAACCTGTTGATGTGTCTCTCTCATGTTGTTGTTTTCTGTCCCTCTCTCTTCCTCCATTCCACTTCATCTAAAAAGCAATGGGAATATATCCTTGGGTGATGATTAATAACAACAACAAAAATAGGTGTGGAGTTAAATAGGACTTGGTTCAAATTTCTGGCACTGCCACATATAAAATGTGTGACCCTTGCTAATTTTCTTAGCCTCTTGAGGCTAATTTTCTCTTGAATGAAATAAAAACAACTGAGGGTTGCTGTGAAGATTAAGTGAGATGTAGTGTATAAAATTCCTCAGTGCTTGGCACAGATTACTTGGTGACTATCAACTGCTAGCTTTGTTATTGTTTAGGTGGCACCCCATCTCTCTTCTCTGATCCAGTTTGTATTGATGTTCAGGTTTAACTTTCAGAGGCTCATCTTGTTTCTCTTAATTTCAGATTCCAGGAGGATATCCCACTGTGCTTCTGAGAGGCCAAACATGGGGTCTTTAGTACAGCTTACTGCTCAGTATCTTCTCTTCTCTGCCACTGAGGAAGTCATATTACAAGGGTACCCAGTGGTAGTTCCTGCTTACATCTGTGTGCAATGCCAACCACTCCCTTACCTAGAGCCAGGATAAAAGTGGAGACCTTCTGCATGAATGCACAGCTTTTTTGGGGGCTCCTCAGTTGAATCCATCTTTGGCTCTGCCTCCTTCTGCTGCCCAGGTATGTGAAATATAAACAAATCATACATATATCACATACATTCATGCTTGTGGGAAATTCAAATAATACATAACTGTGTAAAATTTTATTGTCTTTCTTCACACTGCCATCTATATTCTTCCCTATTATTGTGCACCAGTCTAGCCTTTTTCTATGCATTTAAATACTCATTATTTTTAAAAATGTCATTGCATTATTCTTTGGTGACTCAACTTTTTAACTTAACATTTCTTGATCTTTTTATGTCAGTATGTAAAAACCCTTCACATTCTTTTAAATTTTTGCTTAGTTTTCATATATGAGTGAATCATTATTTACCTTGAAAACACTGATGAATATTTAGCTTTTCAGTTTTTAATGCTAAAAACAAGGTTACAGCGAATATTTGGGGTTACAAAGGTTAACATTAAGATACTTCCTACTGTCCTGAAAGCTATGCCACATTATAGTCCCTTCAGCAGTGTGCAAGAAGGCCTATTTCTATTTACAGTTATATCACCAACAATGACTCTTCTTTAGACTATTTATTTTTTAATAATCTGAGGGATAAGCATCTCCTTATTTTAATTTACATTTTCCTGATTATCTGTGAGGTCAAGCATCTCTTCACAGGTTTTTTTTTCCCTTTGTAATTTTGAATACTAGCAATTTATATCTTTTTATATTGCTTTATAGGCACTCTGTGTATTATAGATTTTAGCTTTTTGTTAAATATATTAATTATTTTCTCTAGCCACTGTCTTTTAATTGCGTTTTTGTATCTTTGGTTGTATATAGAAGTTTTAAATTTATCTAGCTTTTGCTTTCTTATTATAAAGTTCATTATATTAATTTTTAAAGGAATGTGAAAGTTTATAAATTACTCAATATCTTTTATGGTGAAACAGGCTATTTTCAAATCAAACCAACGAGCATGTATTTAATATCTACTATGTGTTAAGTGTGATGGGTAATAAAAAAAGAAATATAAAACATGGTCTCTGCCTTCAGGGCCTTTGTATGTGAATCACAAATACTCAGATATACCTTAGAAGTTATATCGGGCATTATTTAGCTAAGAGCTGAATTTCGTTATAGAAAAAAATGTGTTATCAAAAGGAACTGGGTCAACAGAGTAGGCTATGATCATCATAGTGAAAACTTAAATTGAAGTTTAAAGATTGGAAAAGATTTAGTTATGAAGTTATAGGATCTATATCAGTTATCTATTCCTCTATAACAAACCACCCCAAAGCTTAGTGGCCTAAAAAAGTACCTATTTAATTTAGCTCATAATATTGCAGGTTGATAGTGTTGATTGGGCTCAGCTGAGCAGTTCTTCTGGTGTAGGCTATACTTGGCTAATCTTGGCTGGGATCACTTATGAATCTGTAGTCAGCTTATCAGTTGCCTATGATGACTGGTTTATGATGGCCGCCTCTGAAATAGCTGTGATGATGGGAGCCTTTTCTCATATGAACTCTCAACCTGTGACAGTCTAGCCTGGGGTTTGTTCCCACGGTGGGCACAGAATTTTGAGAGTTTGAGAATGGAAGCTGCGAGGTTTCTTGAGACCTTGGCTCAGGATACTGCAATTTTTGTGCATTCTATTGATTAAAGCTACAAGAACAGCTGAGATCCAAGGGGCAAGAAAACACCCTCTACTTCTTGATGGGAGATGTTAAAGCATGGTGGCTATTTTTGCCATCTACTGCAGACCTCCAAATAAGACTTATGTTTACTGAGTGAGTTAATCCTTATAGTTATATGTGATGATCATGCTCAAAATCTGTCTTTGACAAGGCCAAGTAGAAATACAAATAGTAGTAGAGTAAAAATCTACAAATGCCTTTTTATCTTGACCAAATGTGTATTGGCTTTTAGGGAACCTTTCTTTCATCTTATTTTTAAAAAGATGATTAGGAATATGATTTCTAGACTAGCCAGAATGATCTATGATAATCTTGCTCCCTGCCCACTTTCTTAAAACACATACTGAAAGGGTGAAGGAGATGTGGTGTTTAGTTCCAGCAATAATGTTATGATCATGAATGCAAAGCATTAAATAAAGAAAGCTACACATCACAATTCTCCAGTTTAAAAAAGCCAGCTTCTGGGCTTGATTTCTTATATTCATCTTTATTTTCAAGTTAGTTGACTTTACTTGCAATTTATGGTTTAAATAATTGGTATAATTTCTCTTATCTTTTTTTGGTCTTATAAAAACAGTTCTAGAAATTCCATCAATTCTTGTTTTTACTGTTTAGAGGTGGCCAACAAGTCCTTTCTCTGAGCTTGTCTCCATTTAGTGATCATGACAGTTTCTTGTTTCAGACAGGGGATGTGAGGTTTCAGCAGAGTCAAACAGATCTGCTGGTTCATGTCTTCAAAAAACGTTGTGCTCCTTTGGCCAAACCTTTAACTCAGAATGATGCATAAATAATGTCAGGGTGTAACCTAAAATACTATATAGAGATGATGCTTTTTAAGGTGGGAAGAGATAAACCAAAGCACTTATTTGCATATATGCACAACTAATGAACACTGACATTAGGTTGGGGAAAGCAGGAGGCGGGTGGGAGCGGGGAGGAGGAGGTCAGTGGGGGAAAAAAGGGGGACATCTGTAATACTTTCAACAGTAAAAAATGAATAAAAATAAACAAAAGCTCAAGGTTATTCTCCATTGTTCTTAGTTCATTCTTAAGGAGCAGAGATATCTTAAGACTTCTATATATTTATACATAAAAAGCCTAATTTCCCTCAGATTCTTATACATGTATAAAATGATGCTAATTAAAATAAATATGCTGTTCAATAAAGGAACTGTATCAAGGTGGAGCTGTCTATGAATGCTGCAGCCAGAATCTTGTTTGAATTAGGAGGATGTCTGCTAAGTTAAGGCGCCCTATGGAGATGTATAAGGCTAGAGCTTCTAGCAGTACATAGTGTCTTTATAGAGAGACATATTTATATCTTCCAGACTAGTAATTAATCACTCAGTGGGGTTTTTTAGGGGGAAGTAGGGCACTCACAGAGAATCTTTTTGTGTTGCCAGGAACCACAAAGCATGGGCACAATTAAAATGCTGATTTAATTTATTATATAGAGGCATGGAACAGGAATGTTTAAATAAAATTGACAGGGCCAGAATTTCAGAACTACCTTTTTAAAAATAGAAAACAAATGCCTACCCATTTAAATTGAATGATATTAATAATATGTTTCTGTAAGTTGCTTGGAAGCAAAATAAAGCACTTGACAATAATTAAAATTTAAAGATGTTGTATTATTTGTTGTTAATGTGCAGTCTTTGTTAGGGGAAATAATTTCAAAGTAATCTATTTATGAAAATTAAATAGGGGAAAATTGCTTGTTGAGCAAATATCACTTAATAAGACTGCTTTTCTTAGAACTGTGGATTCTTAAGTAACTAAAATGTTTTTATATACCAATAGTGATTTCTATTTTTGATCCTCTCAAAAATTGTCTTTGTTACTTGACCTTTGATATTTCCACATAGAATTCCATTGTGAAGGGGCTTATAAACTCTAAAAACCAGGAAGGCTTCATATATCTTGGGGTATTGGGTAACATGTATTTGCAAAGAGAATTTCATCTAAAATCAATGTGGTTAGTCACATGGACCTCCTCCAAATACCTCTGCAGGACCAGAAGCCAAATACCTCTGCAGGAACATAGCAACCTCTAACTAACTCTCTTCTAATGAATGCTGTGTTCTGTGTCTCAAAATGGCACTTTCCTGGTTTCACACAAACTAGAAAATACCGTGAGATAACGGGATAGTTGTTTACCCTGCTGTACCACAGCTAAAGGGAGCTAATAGAGACACTTCTGTGAGGACCGCACATGCAGATAACATTTTGAAAAGCTACATATCTCCACTGTCTTGGGTGAAAGGCAATTTCTAACCCTGGTTTACAATTTTTTCTTTTGGCATTGGCACAGATGCATTTGATTTGAGCTTTCAAAGTTGATATCAAATCAAATTCTTAGGTGATGTTAAAATGATGTTTTTTTTTTTTTTTTTTTTATATCCTCACCCGAGGACATTGTTTTCCATTTTTTGTTCAGAAAGAGTGGGAGGTAGAGAGAGGAAGAAAGAGAGTGAAACCTTGACGTGAAAGGGACACATTGGGTGGCTGCCACCCGCACGACCAACCAGGGCCAGGGACAAACTGCAACCAAGGTACGCGCCCTTAGCAGGAACCGAACCCGGGTCTCTCTGGACCTCAGGCCGATGCTCTAACCGCTGAGCCAAACCGGCCAGGGCTAAAATGATGTGTTTTTCCACAAATGAAATAAACCATAACTGATGTGGGTTTTTTTGTTGTTGTCTCTTTTAGACCACATTACTGCCATATTTGTGGACCTTGATACTGCAATTACAGTGTGGGAATTAACTGTCCCCTGTTGGTCTTGATAATTCTGGTGACAGGAGTGCAGATTGGATGGAAGAAATGGAGTAGTTTGTCTATGTGTGTGTTTCTTCACTGGTTAAAATTAAAGCAGTAAGTACTATTGAAGATGGTGGGGTAGGTAAACGCAGCATCGCGTCCTCCCACAACCACATCAAAGTTACAACTAAACTACAGAACAACCATTATTCAAAACCGCCTGAAATCAAGCTGAATGGAAGTCCTACAACTACGAAATTAAAGCAGCAGCCACATCCAGACCGGTAGGAGGGGCAGAGGCACGAGGGGCGGCGGCGGCGGTGCACGGGCTGGTCTCACACCCAAGTGTGGTGGATAAAAATCAGGAGGATCCCTCAGCAGGGAAAGTCCTTCCCGAGGACTGAGGGGTCCCCGTCCCACACCAGGTGCCCCGCTCAGGGTTCCAGTGCCAGGAAGAGAAGTCCCCATAACTTCTGGCTGGAAAAACCAGTGGGAACTGAGGCTCAGGGAAGCTGGCGGCTAGAGCCCCAGGCAGCTCGAACCCCAGGCAGCTCCCTAAAGGGCCCGTGTGCAATATTATCTAACTCTCTCCCTCTAAGCTTGGAGGGGAGGCAGCTCTAGGGGCACCAGAGTCATACAGGGAAGAACTGAGCTGTTTGGCACTGGAGTGAGGGCTGGAGAGGGGGCTTTCTCGGGGACAAACGTGCAGTAAGAGGCCTTTGTTCCTTTGGTGAGCCCTTCCATGGGGCGGCAGACAGTCTCCATACCTGGGACTCCAGCAACCTGGCTCACACTGGTAGCCCCACCCTGCTGACTCCCTGAGGCCCCGCCCCACCCAACTTTCAAGCCCACCCAAGCTGTTGCCACTTGCTTAACCATAGGATTGGCCGGTCTTGGATCCTGCTTCAGGTTTTTCCTAAATTCTTTCAAACGAGCAGCATCTGGTCTCAGTGAGCCCCATACCTCTCATTAAGTAATACACTGAAACAAACACAGGGAGGCAGCCAAAATGAGGAGACAAAGAAACAGGTCCCAAATGAAAGAACAGAACAAAACCCCAATAAAAGAACTAAGCGAAATGGAGATAAGCAACCTAACAGATACTGAGTTCAAAATACTGCTTATAAGGATGCTCAATGAACTTAGTGAGAACCTCAGTGAACTTAGGAAGGGCCTCAAGAGCATAAAAAAGGACCAGTCAGAAATCATGGATACACAGTTAGAATTGAAGGAGGCATTAACTGAAATAAAGAATAATTTACACAGATTCAAAAATAGAGTACGTAAATCCAAGGAGCAAACCATTGATTTGGAAAATAAGGAAGCAAAAAATGCCCAATCAGAACAACAAAAAGAAAAAAGAATCCAAAAAATGAGGATAGTGTAAGGAGCCTCTGGGACAACTTCAAGCATAGCAACATTTGCATCTTGGGGGTGCCAGAAGGAGAAGAGAGAGAACAAGAAATCGAAAGCCTGTTTGAAACAATAATGGCAGAAAACTTTCCTAACTTGGTGAAGGAAACAGACATACAAGTCCAGGAAGCACAGAGAGTCCCAAATAAGATGAACCCCAAGAGGCCCACACCAAGACACATCGTCATCAAAATGCAAAAGGTTCAAGACAAAGAGAGAATCTTAAAAGCAGCAAGAGAAAGGCAGCTAGTTACCTACAAGGGAGTTCCCATTAGGCTGTTAGCTGATTTCTCAAAAGAAACTTTGCAGGCCAGAAGGGAGTGGCAAGAAATATTCAGAGTGATGAAAAGCAAGGACCTACAACCAAAATTACTCTATCCTGCAAAGCTGTCATTTAGAATCGATGGACATATAAAAACTTTCCCAGACAAGAAAAAGTTAAAGGAGTTTATCACCACCAAACCATTATTATATGAAATGATGATGGGTCTTTTTGAAGAAAAAGATAAAATGTATGAACAAACAAAATGGCAATGAATACATATCTATCAACAATGGAATCTACAAACAAAATGAACAGGTAGAACAGAAACATTTTCATAGATACAGAGAACATTTTGTTGGTTGCCAGTTGGGAAGGGGTTGGGGGAATGGGTGAAAAAAGTGAAGGGATTAAGAATTACAAATTAATTGCTAGACTGACAAACCTCAAAGGGAAAGGGGTTGGAGGGGGGTGGGAAGAAATAAACCAAAGAACTTATGTGCACAACCAATGGACACAGACAGTAGTGTGGGAAAAGGTGGGAGGAGGGCAGGACTGGGGAGGAGGGGGTCAATGGGGGAAAAATGTGGAACATCTGTAATACATTTTACATCCAACAATAAAGATTTAAAAAAAAATAAAATTAAATTAAAGCAGTAACAGCGGAGTCAGTATTTATTTTATGAATGTTTATGTAATGAAAGTTTTCTTTGGGAAATGTTTCTGGTTTTGTGGAAAAACTCTTTTGATTTAGGTACTAAATAATAATTAACTACTGTTGACATATTGTTTTTCTCACCTCTCGTTACTCATCCCCCATGTCCATTTAGTCACCAATTCCTGTGGATTCTGCTCTTTGAATGTTATGATGATCTCCCCACCCTTCCCCTCTTCGCCACACTGGCTTTCAAGGATTTGTTTATCACTCTCCCCTACTAGGCTTTAAATTATTTGAGAATGTGAATCACATCTTATTTGACTTGGCCACAGTATCTAACATGTAGTAGGTGATCAGTATATATTTCATGTATAAATAATGACTTTATATAAACCGTTTAATTTAGTCATTCTCAACTGGGGGTGGAGGGAGATTTTGGTCCCCCATACCCCAAAAAGTACATTTGCAATGCCTGTAGACATCTTGGTTGTTACAACTATGGTGTGTGTGTGTGTGTGTATGCTACTGGCATCTGGTGGATGGAGGTCAGACATTTTGCTGAACATCCTTCAATGCACAGAATTGCAGCAAATAATTATTGGGCCCCCAATTGTCAGTAGTGTCAAGGTTGAGAAATCATACTCTAATTTTCAAAATATCTCTCTCGAATGATGGTGTCTGTAAAGATGGCATTGGGCAGGACCGGAGGGAGGGTGAGTGTGTGAGAAAGTGAGTGAGTGTGTGAGAGAGTGTGAGTGTACGTGAAGGTGGACGACCAAACTTGTGCAGTGCAGAGATGCGGAGCAAAAGGTACCTGTGCTCTGGACAGGAGCAGCCAGCTACTGCAGTAAGCGACTCTTTAGGGCACTTCTCCCTGGGCCGTGGGGAGGTCCCACAGTTTTGGAAGATCCTGGGTCTTCCCTGGGAGGAGGCAGTGGGAACAGCTAAGGCCCAGCAACCTGAGCCCAAGAGCACACCTGGCACCATTGGACCAGTGGACACTCTGTGTCAACACAGACTGGTGCACAGTAGTGGAGCTCTCAAGGTGCCAGTCATGGAAGCTGCAGACAGCTGGGAGCCCAGCACCATCCCCCATAGTAGCAGCCTGATCAGAGTTGAGATATACCCCCAGCAACAGAGGCTGGGGAGCAGACATCCATCCCCAGGCAACAGAAGCAAAGACCAGCAGCTGAGACCCATCCCCCCAAACTACAGCAAAAGCTGAGCAGGAGTTCAGCCCCACTAGCAGGAGTTCAGCCCCACTGGGCAGCAGCACTCCCCAGCCACAAGTGGAGGGACCTGGAGCTCCACAGAGGCCTGTGCTGTCCAGCAGCTCAAAAGAGCAGTGGGAAGCCAGAGCCTGAGAGAGACTGGTGCAATTCAGCTGCCTGCCCACGGAAGCTGCAGAGTGTGGGGGCACCAGAGAGGCCTGTGTGACCCAGCAGGGATTGTGAGATCCAGTTACCCGCGGGACCTGTGGGGTGCTGAAGCACCAGAGAGGCCTGTGCAACCCAGCGGCACATAAGATAGGCATAGAGGATGTGAAAATGGAGGTGGAGTGAATGGAAGCTACACAGATGATCTCCCAGAACCAAACAGGAATTACAACTAAAATAAAGACAAATCCTCAGGACAAGACCATATAACCAGGGACACTGGTAGGATCTGCGGAGGCACGAGAGGGTGGTGGGCTGGGAGCCCACGGACAGCAGCAGTCTTAGCTGTGAGCTGCGCCCTTGGGGAATAAAGACCAATCCCGGTCCACAGCACAGAGAGCCAGGACAGAGTGCTAAAATAGCCACAGCCACTCACCTGGGGGCTACACCAGAGGGAGGGCAGACCGGGCTGGAACTCTGTGAGGACAACTGGGATTTGGAGGGCACTCAGAGTTTTTGCTGAGTTGTGGCCACAAAGGAGGTGGCCAGTGTGCTCCTTCCCAGAGCTGTGGGAAAAAGCAGCAGCCAGATTAAGCCTTTCCCAGGTGAGGCAAATAAATGCAAATTGAGGTTCATTAACAACTAGCATCCATCCCACCCTCTGGAAAATGCTCTTATGCAGAACACCAGGGCTACATTCCAAGGCACTGAGTAACTGAGACTACTAGCCACCAGGAAAAAGCTAGAGGATAACTGAACCTTTCCTGGGCTTGCAAATCTACTCAGGAAAGTAAGACTTGACAGTGGTGTTTAATGTGGGCACACCCAGGCTCATCCAAATTCAGTAGAGGGAGCCACAAACAGCAGAGCACCAACACCCACAGGGAAAATTTGGCAGGCTCCAAAGCCTACTGTGATAGCCAAAATGGTGAAACAGAAACAAAAGATAAATTAAAGAAGAAGAGATCTCTACCAAAGATGAGATAAAGGTGGAGCAGTTAAGCAAGTTAACAGAACTAGAATTCAGAGCCATGATCTTGAGGAAGCTCAACAGCATGAGTAAGGACATCAACACCATGAGTAAAGATATAGAAACACTGAAAACCAACCAAGTGGACATGAAGAATGACATATCAGAAATGAAAAACACATTGGAAGCTCTAAAAAGCAGAGTAGAGGAAGCTGAGGACCTGATCAGTGAATTAGAAGACAGGGTAGAAAAAATCAACCCATCAGAAAACCAAAAGGAAAAAGCAATTAAAAAACAGGAAGACAGCTTAAGAGAACTGTGGGACAACTGGAAACATAATAACATTCGCATCATAGGAGTCCCCGAAGAGGAAGAAAATGAGCAAGGGTTAGAGAATATATTCAAAGAAATAGTGACAGAAAACTTTCCTAATTTGCTGAAGGAAGAAGGCATTCAAGTTCAAGAAGCACAGAGAGCCCCAAGTAAGAAGAACACAAACAGGCCCACACCAAGACATATAGTAATCAAAATGCCAAAAATTAAAGACAAACAGAATCCTAAAGGTAGCAAGAGATAAGCAACAGGTTACCTACAAAGGGAACCCCATAAGGCTCTCAGCTGACTTCTCACAAGAAACACTACAGGCCAGAAGGGAGTGGCATGAGGTAATCAAGGTCATGAAAAACAAGGATCTGAATCCAGGACTACTCTACCCAGCAAGGCTATCATTCAAAATAGAAGGTCAAATAAAGAGCTTTCCAGACAAAAAAAGGCTAAGAAAATATATTAAAACCAAACCAAGAAATGTTAAAAGGACTGCTGTAATTAGTAAAAGAAACAGGAAGAAAAATAGAACCACACTAAACAAAATGGCAATAAATAAGTGCATATCAATTATCACCTTAAATGTGAATGGTTTGAATGCTCCAATAAAAAGACACAGAGTAGCTGACTGGATGAGAAAGCATGACTCACATATATGTTGTTTACAAGGGACCCACCTCACAACAAAAGACTCACATAGGTTGAAAGTGAAGGGATGGAAAAAAATCTTCCAAGTAAACAAAAAGGAAAAAAAAAACTGGGGTAACAATACTCATATTTGACAAAGTAGGTTTCAAAATGAAGACCATAACTAGAGACAAAGAAGGCCTCTACATAATATTGAAAGGATCTATCCAACAGGAAGATATAACCTTGAAAAACATATATGCACCCAATATAGAAGCACCAAAATATATTAAAAATCTTCTGGAGGACTTCAAAGGAGAAATCGACAGCAATACAATCATAGGAGGGGACTTCAACACCCTGCTGACATCACTGGATAAATCATCTAGACAAAAAATTAGCAAGGAAACAGAGACTAAATGAAGTGCTAGATCAAATGGATTTAATAGATATCTACAGAGATTTATCCCCAAACCTGCAGAATTCACATTCTTCTCAAGTGCACATGGGACATTCTCAAAGATAGACCACATGTTAGGGCACAAACTAAGTCTCTACAAGTTCAAGAAGATTGAAATCATATCGACCATCTTCTCAGATCACAATGGCATGAAACTAGAAATCAATAGCAACTAGAACATGCAAAGACATTTGAAAATGGGGACGCTAAATAGCATGTTATTGAACAATAAATGGATTAACATGGAGATCAAGAAAGAAATTAAAAAATTCCTGGAAACCAATGAAAATGAACACACAACAACAGAAAAATCTATGGGATGCATTGAAAGCAGTTCTGAGAGGGAAGTTCATAGCACTACAGGCCTACCTCAAAAAGCAAGAAAAATTACTAGTAGACTCTCTACCTCACAGCTTAAAGAACTAGAAAGCAAACAAAAAGAAAACCCCAGAGCAAGTAGAAGGTAGGAAATAGTAAAGATCAGAGCAGAAATCAATGACATGGAGACAAAAAAAAAAAAAAAAAAAAAAAATTCAAAGGATCAATGAAACTAAGAGCTGGTTTTTTGAAAAGAGAAACAAGATTGATGGACCCTTAGGTAGACTCACCAAGAAACAAAGAGAGAGAACCCAAATATACAAAATCAGAAATGAAAGAAAACAAATAATAACTGAGACCACAGAAATACAAAGGATCGTTAACAGATATTATGAACAATTATACGGCAACAAATTTGACAATCAGCAAAATTGACAAATTTCTAGAAACATACAGTCTCCCAAAACTGGACCGGGAAGAGATAGAAAACATGAACGGACCAATAACAACAGAAGAAATTGGAGATATAATCAAGACTCTCCCAGCAAATAAAAGCCTAGGCCCGAATGGCTTCTCGGGGGAGTTTTACCAAACATTCTCAAAAAAGAACCAACACCCATTCTCCTCAAACTATTTCAGAAAATTCAAGAAGAAGGAAGACTTCCAAACTCGTTTTATGAGGCCAGCATAATTCTAATTCCAAAACCAGAAAAGGGCGCTACAAAGAAAGAAAACTACAGGCCAATATCCCTGATGAACATAGATGTCAAGTTCCTGAACAAAATACTAGGAAATCGAATCCAGCAATACATCAAAAAAAAAAAATTATTCACCATGACCAAGTGGGATTCATCCCAGGGATGCAAGGCTGTTACAATATTTGCAAATTAATAAATGTGATACACCACATAAACAAAATGAAGAATAAAAACCACATGATCTTATCCATAGATGCTGAAAAAGCATTTGACATAACCCAGCACCCATTTCTTTTAACAACGCTCAGCAATGTGGGAATAGAGGAATCATATCTCGACATAATAAAGGCCATATATGAAAGACCTGCAGCCAACATCATACTCAATGGGCAGAAACTAAAAGCATTTCCCTTAAGAACAGGAACAAGACAAGGATGCCCACTTTCACCACTCTTATTTAACATAGTACTGGAAGTGTTAGCCACAGCAATCAGACAGGAAAAAAAAAAAAGGATCCAAATTGGAAAGGAGGAAGTGAAACTGTCATTATTCACAGACGACATGATACTATACGTAAAAAACCCCAACGATTGCATGAAATATCTACTAGACTTTATAAATTAATTTGGCAAAGTAGCAGGATACAAAATTAACGTCAAGAAATTGACGGCATTCTTATGTGCCAATGATGAAGTCACAGAAAGAGAAACCCCCCAAAAAATTCCATTTACCATCGAGGCAAAAAATTAAGATACCTAGGATTAAACTTAACCAAAGAAGTAAAGGACCTATTTGCAGAAAACTACAGGACATTTAAAAAAAGAAATAGAGGAAGACATAAAAAAGTGGAAGCACATACCTTGTTCATGGATTGGAAGAATTAACATCATTAAAATGTCCATATTACTTAAAGTCAATACAATCCCCATCAAAATACCAACGACATATTTCATAGAACTAGAACAAATACTTCAAAAGTTCATATGGAACCAAAGAAGACCCCGAAGCAATCTTGAAAAAGAAGGACAAAGTAGGTGGGATCACAATACCAGATATCAGGTTATACTACAAAGCTACTGTAATCAAAACAGCCTGGTACTGGCACAAGAACAGGCATATAGACCAGTAGAACAGAACAGAGAAATCAGAAATGGACCCAAGACATTATGCTCAATTAATATTTGACAAAGGAGGAAAGAGCATACAATGGAGTAAAGACAGCCTCTTTAATAAATGTTGTTGGGAAAACTGGACAGTTACATGCAAAAAAATGAAACTAGACCATCAACTTACACCACACACAAAAATAAACTCAAAATGGATAAAAAGATTTAAATGTGTCCCGTGTATTGATAAAAATTCTAGAAGAAAATGTAGGCAGCAAAATCTCGGATATCATACGCAACAGAATTTTCACTGATACATGACCTAAGGCAACAGAAACAAAGGAAAAAATGAACACATGGGACTACATCAAACTAAAAAGCTGCACAGCAAAAGATACAACCATCAAAATGGAAAGGCAACCCACTGTATGGGAGAGTATCATTGCCAATGATACATCAGATAAGGGGTTAACTTCCAAAATATATAGAGTACTCATACAACTCAACAAAAGGAAGACAAAGAACCCAATTAAAAAATGGGCAGAAGAGCTGAATAGACACCTCTCCAAACAGGACATACAAATGGCCCAGAGACATATGAAGAAATGCTCAACACCACTAAACATCAGAGAGATGCAAATTAAAACAACAATGAAGTATCACCTCACACCTGTCAGAATGGCCGCCATCAACAAATCATCAAACAACAAGTGTTGGCGTGGTTGTGGAGAAAAGGGGCCTCTAGTACACTGCTGGTGGGAATGCAGACTGGTGCAGCCACTATGGAAAACAATATGGTGTTACCTCAAAAAATTAAAAATTGAGCCCTGGGCAACTTGGCTCAGTGGTTAGAGTGTCTGCCTGTGGTCCAGAGAGACCCGGGTTTGGTTCCCTCTAGGGGCACGTACCTTGGTTGCAGTTTTTCCCTGGCCGTGGTTGGTCGTGCGGGTGGCAGCCATGCCATGTGTTCCTTTCACGTTGATGTTTCTCTCTGTCTGTTTCTTCCTCTCTTTCCCTCCCACTCTACCTGAACAAAAATGGAAAATGTCCTCGAGTGAGGATAAAAAAAAAAATTATTAAAAAAAAATTTAAAAATTGAACTGCCATTTGACCCAGTGATCCCACTTCTAGGAATATACCCTAAGATGCCTGAAACACCAATCAGGAAGAATATATGTACCCCCATGTTCATAGCAGCACTATTTAAATAGTTAAGATCTGGAAACAGCCCAAATGCCCATCAGTAGATAAATGGATAAAAAACCTGTGGTGCATATATACAATGGAATACTATGCAGCTATAAGAAAGAAAATCTCTTATCCTTTGAGACGACATGGAGAGACCTGGAAAGTATTATCCTAAGCGAAACAAGCCAAGCAAAGAAAGACAAATATCACATGATCTCACTTATTTGTGGAATATAATTCCTCAGAAAAGTCTGAGGTATAGGGTAGGCCTAGAGACGTGGAAGTAGGGTACAGACTGACAACCCTCAGAAGAGGAGGTGGTGCGGGGAGGGAAGAGATAAACCACAGAACTTATATGCATGTACGCATAACCAATGGACATGGACATCTAAGCTAGGGACGGGGTGGGGGAGATGGGGAGGAGGGTGTCAATGG
Organism: Molossus molossus; assembly: GCF_014108415.1. Taxonomy (NCBI): domain Eukaryota; kingdom Metazoa; phylum Chordata; class Mammalia; order Chiroptera; family Molossidae; genus Molossus; species Molossus molossus. The sequence continues at coordinate 34,724,431 of NW_023425357.1, read as the reverse complement.
GGTAAAAAATGAGAAACTTCTGTAACAAAAGTAATATAAAATAAAAAGAAATATAAAGTAAAGAAAGAAAATGTGTAAATGACCTAAGTGATTTAGAACCAAATGGTCCAGATAATCATACTTATTTCAGAGACTCACCCTTTAAGCATTTTCAATGAGAGGTTATAGATTCTGAAAATATAGTAGCTTGAAGAATAAAGCAATAGTGGGCTGTGAATTTAGGTTTTGTATGGATGCTGTTGATTTGTTGGAAACTGTGAGCTGTCCACGAGCTGAAGTACTTTTCATGCCTAGGCCTATCTAAAGTGTGAGGCAGGATGTGCCTTCCTAGTCTCATCCATGTGAATGCACTGCTGGAACAAGGACCTTGGAACCAAGCGATAGTTAGGAAGAATGAAGATATGAAACCAAGGGGTGAGATTGATGAATAATTAATTAACAAGAAAATTGAGAGGTGAGATAAGGTTCAAGGTCTATATTAAATTTAGGCCACTGAGGAGGACATTTGAAATGGAGATACAGTTGATCCTCATTAGTCACATATTCCATACTTGTGAATTTTCCCACTTGCCAGAATTTATTTGCAACTCCAAAATCAATACTCACTGTGCTTTTGTAGTCACTTGAGGACATGCACAGAGTGATAAAAAATTTGAGTCACCCTACACACCTTCCCAGCTGAGGCTGACAAGCTGAAGCTTTACATTCTTTCAGTGCTCATGCAGATAACAAGTGTTTTTTTCGGTAGTATATTTAGTGTCACTTTTCCCACATGTTTGTGCTTGTTGTTGGTGATTTTGCTGTTTAAAATGCCCTGGCCAATTTGGCTTAGCAGTTGGAGCGTTGGCCTGCGGACCAGAGAGTACCGGGTTCGGTTACTGCTAGAGGCACATACCAAAATAAATAAATAAATAAAATAAAATGCCCCCCAAATGTAATGCTGATGTGCTGTCCAGTGTTCCTAAGCATAAGAAGGCTATACTATATCTTACAGAGAGAACTTGTGTGTTAGATAAGCTTCATTCAGGCATGAGCTATAGTGCTGTTGGCCATGAGATCATTGTTAATGACTTGACAATATGTATTAAATAAGGTGTCTTTAAAAAAAGAAACACACAAAACAAGATTATGTATTGATTGATTGACAAAAATGTGACCAAACACTCACAAGAACCCAATTCTGTATTTCGCCTAGGGACTGTGGTTCAGTATTTGCTAATTCAAATTTGCAGCAACTTTATAGAATATAAAGTACCATGAATAATGTGAACTGATGTAATACTGGGGGCAGGTCAAAGAAACACATTGGATACTGTAAAGTTTCTCGCTGAGGAAAAAAGAGAAATGGAGCCGCAAAAGTGGGCAAGAAAGTTATATTGGAACATGCCCGGTTGAGGTTCCCTGGTCCAAGGGTTGGGGCCAGGGAAGTCGCCCTGTTATATCCGCCCAGGAAAGTTTTGTAGGGGAGGTTGAGGAACAAAGAGAGGAGGTACTTGATTGGTCTAAGGGTAAGGTGGGGGTAATTCTGCATAACAAAGAGGGGAGGTATTTGATTAGTGGTTTTGATTTCTCCTTGGCCATCTCTTTCCCGGAAGTCATGTGATTCCTTGGAGCCCGCCAACCTTACAGACACTACTGTTTCTCATCTTGTAAGCTCAAATCCTTAGTTTTCTTAAGAGCACACTGGCAAATTCTAGTCTGTAGAGTGCTATCCTAGTTTTTGTGAAGTAATTATTCTACTTGTATGAGAAATTGGCAGGCATTCCATTTATTTAAACATTCTGCTTAACTACTAATTTTGGAATTATGCTCCTTGATTTTATAGATATATGTTGTATAAAAATTTCCTGCATTTTTCTTAAATATAATTCTAGTAAAGAATGATTTACATACCTGGAAATATCACCTTCCTACTTTGGCTTAATGTAGTGATTTGTTTGCTTTCACACCTTTTAAGATCATTTCTTGCCCAGAGCCTGACTCCTGGGGCTGGAATTAGAACCAGGTTTGTGGCTTATAAGGAAAATTCTAGAAAGTCTGTCTGAACAAATATAGTTCTTGAAAGAGAACAGGCCATAGACTGGGGAATTAAGTGGTGGTGGAGGAACCAGAGAGATAAAGAAATAGATCAGGGAAACTGAAATCTAACCATGGGCTAGGACAGATGTGGTGCCAGAAAGGTGAAACTGAGGACAGCAGGGAAGAAGTAGCTAAGAGGGTGAATGAAGGTTAGGGTACAGATCAACAGTAGACTACACATCTGCTTACTCTAGGATCACTCCTCTTGGGCCTGGGACCCAAAAGTAGCAGGGAAGAGCTGGACCTCTCTAGATATTTTAATCATATTAGCATTAGTAACCAAGCATTTTATTATGCATCTGTTGTGTATGGAATATAAAACACAGACTTTACAGACCTTATTTTGGAGAATCAATCATCTCTTTGTGGAGGAAAAGACAAAGTGCACATAGGAAATTGTAGATAATAAGATAATACATTAATGAATATAGTGTCATCTAAAATTCAATATGTAAGTGCTGGGAAAGGAAATATCAAAATGCCTGCTCTTTTATTTTTGGTTGTTAAGAGTGGGAGCAATGTTCTTTTATTCAATATCATAAGTGGAAATGAAACTGAGTTTTTATTTTTATTTTATTTTATTTTTTTCCTTTTAAATGCATAGAATGTATTACACCAGTAGAAATTCTGAGTTTTTAAAATTTAATCTGTGTGCATATGTATTATCATGCTAATTCATACAACATTTGGGGATCCATTAGAAAACATTAAAGAATTTGGAAGAGAAACATAACCATCTTTTCTTCCTTCTTATCCATAGATAGTTGAAATAGTTGAAATAATATTAATAGTGTTTACCTTGAACCTCTCTGAAACTGTTTCTGAAAAACAAGTCCTAATATCTTTGTGTTGTAATAAGCCCCCAACCCTCCTACCTCCTTCAGAGGAATCAAATGGGAGGATTGAGGCTGAATGTCTCCTGTTGCAAATCGGGCAAAGGCTCTAGAAACTGGGTGAGCAATGTAGGGGTTAAGGGAAGCTGTAGCAGTAACTAAAACAGCTGGGAATGGGCCACATGGAGTAAGGAACAAAACAAGAGAAAAAGAGTAGAGTTTTTATACACAACAGATGCATAATAAAATGCAAGTACTACTGCATTGTTGCATATCAAAATCAGTCCAGATCTTTATCAGGATCTTTTTTTTATTTTTTTTTTATTTTCAGTTTCTTAAGTTTTCCTTTTTAAATTATAAATACTTTTTATTTTCATTACTCAGCACTGAAGTTAAAATAAGTAGGTAGTAAGGTCACAATGGGAAAAATGTATAGGAAATTTCAAACAGATTTCTGAACCTGTATGGACAAGCTAATTTTCTATGTTATCTGTGAGATGTCTTTTTTTTAATACATTTATACATCTGATATTCCTAAGAAGCAAGTATTTGATTGTGTTCGAGAACTATGATTTTGTTTCTATATGAATATATGGGAAGGATGCTATTGTAGTTGTTCAAATCTAAGATGTACATTTTTTTTCACATTTTAATATCTCTGAAATTAGGATGTATTTTACAATTCATGGACTATTGTAACTTAATTGGCATGATTTTTTTCTTAGTAAGTAAAACAACAGTATGTTTTATGTTTTACAATTGATGACATCTTATATTTGAGGAACTAGGCTATTACATAGGCGATTTCACAGATTAAGAGACATAACGATCTGACTTTTTTGTTTGTTTGTAAAAATGTGAGTAACTTTCTTGACATTGTCTAGATCAATCCACAAGGTGGTACATGCCTCTGTTTGAGGTGTTTAAAAATCTTATGTTTGAAATTTAAACTTTCAATTATGGTAGAAAATATAATGCCTTTCTTATTACAGATTTAGAGTATTTTTATTTTCCCTCTGCTTTTTATTTTAATTATAATTGCCTTAGAAAGTTGACCACTCTGTTCTTATGTCCACTATTATTTTTGCAGCAACCTGTTGCCTGTATTCTATATTCATAAAAGGAACTCTAGTATTATATAGTCATAGAGACATAGTGCTCAAGTGAACATCAGTACTGCACTCCTCCCCTTTCTTTAAAGGGGACACATGTCCAGAAAACAAGATTTTATTGTCATTACTATGTAAATGGTGACAGAAGTCTGTACCAGGAAAAACTCCTTAGTTTCTTTATGAATTCAAGTTTTGTTTATTCTTGTGATGGGGTAGATTATAATTTGCTGTCTTTGCCTCATAGGAATGCAGTTGTCTTGATTACAGTGTCTGGATATCAAAGGATGACTAAGTCTTCTTCCTTGTTCTAAAATGAAAAACTTGTGAAACAATAAAAAAACCCTTAACTTATTCATAGCTACTAATAGCTTTAATTAATTAAAAGCAGAAAATATTAGTTACACTAAATATGTACAACTTTGACATCAAAAAGTACCCTCAGATCTTTTTTTTTTTTATTAATTTTTGTTACAGATGATTCTCCTTTTTTCCCCCACTGATTCCCCCCTCCCCCTCCCCTCCCTGCCCCTTCCCCAGATTGTTGTCCATGTCCACTATTCATGCATACATGCGTATAAGTTCTGTGGTTCATCCCTCCCCCACCTCCCCTCTCCTTAGGGGATTGTCAGTCTGTACCCCGCTTCCGTGTCTCTGGGACTACCCCATTCCTCAAAATGTTATGTTCATTATATTCCACAAATAAGTGAGATCATATGAAATTTGTCTTTCTCTGTTTGGCTTGTTTCACTTAGGATGATACTTTCAAGGTCCCTCCATGTAGTCTCAAAGGATAAGAGATCTTTCTTTCTTACCGCTGCGTAGTACTCCATTGTGTATATGTACCACAGCTTTTTGATCCATTCGTCTACTGATGGGCACTTGGGCTGTTTCCAGATCTTAGCGATTGTAAATAGTGCTGCTACAAAGATGGGGGTACATATATTCTTTCTTATTGGTGTTTTATGCTTCTTAGGGTATATTCCTAGAAGTGGGATCACTGGGTCAAATGGAAGATCAATTTTTAATTTTTTGAGGTGACACCATATTGTTTTCCATAGTGGCTGCACCAGTCTGCATTCCCACTAGAGTCCCCTTTTCTCCACACCCTCGCCAACACTTGTTTGATGATTTGTTGATGGCGGCCATTCTGACAGGTGTGAGGTGATACCTCATTGTTGTTTTGATTTGCATCTCTCTGATGATTAGTGATGATGAGCATTTCTTCATATGTTTCTTAGCCATTTGTATGTCCTGTTTGGAGAGGTGTCTATTAAGTTCCTCTGCCCATTTTTTAATTGGGTTCTTTGTCTTCCTTTTGTGGAGTTGTATGAGCACTCTATATGTATTGGAAATTAACCCCTTATCTGATATATCATTGGCAATTATGCTCTCCCATACAGTGGGTAGCCTTTCCGTTTTGATGATTGTATCTTTCGCTGTGCAGAAGCTTTTGAGTTTGATGTAGTCCCATGTGTTCATTTTCTCCTTTGTTTCTCCCTCAGATCTTTAAAGGATTGTTCATTATCTTTATTTTGGGTTAAATGCATATAGCTGATAGGCCAGATAGTTTGGGGAAGTAAATATTTTTTCTTACTATCAACACAGAATTCAGAACTGTTCTCTGAAAAGCTGTCACTTTTACATAGGAAAATACAGTGATGTAAAGAAAACTGTTTTCTTCTTTACTTTGACTTAAAATATTTTATTTTATTTAGTGACTTCTCTTAGTCTCTGTTATTCTCCTTCATATATTCACTCTTATCTCCAGTATCGCACAATTTCTTTGACCCAGTTATTCTGAATAGACATGTGAAGAAGAGCAATAGGTTAGAGTTCTGATAGTGTAAAATAAGCATGATCAAACCAGAGTTAATTGATGTGTATTGAAATGATTGCAAGAAGCCATAACCAGCCCTCTCTTCAAGCCAGTTTAAGTCATCTTTATTTAAGCAGATTTAAAAACAATGTGTACAGAGGCTTCCTCTAGTGTTTTTAAGGGAATATACCAGGAACCACATGTACTGAATAAAAAACAAAATACTCAAGTTAATATGCATTGTATTTTAACACATTGGAATGAAGAGGAAGGTCAAAATGAACTCAGTGATGTAAATATAAATGAAATACTTTTGAAGGAGCCATGTGATTGGCTGGACTCAGGAAGTGGTAAATGTTTGGTAAATTTGGACTTAGGGAGTGTGGTTTGATTCTTGGTGTTAGCAAAGTGAAAAAAACAATTACAAAGAACCTCAGAAAATTTCAGGATATCAGTGAAAAGCTTTGGGTTGGTTGGAGGGGTGAGATTATAAAGAAATGGTATTGCCCGGCCAGTGTGGCTCAGTGGATTTAGTGTCCTCCCATGGACTGAGAGATCCCAGTTCAATTCCTGATTAGGGCACGTTGCCCTGGTTGTAGGCTCGCTCCCCAGTAGGGGGTTGATGTTTTTGTCTCTCTCTCCCTTCCTCTCTCTCTAAAAAATCAATAGAGACATATTTTAAAAAAAGAAATGGTATGTTAAGCACTCGTATCACAGTTTTTAGAGATAAATAGAGAATCTACCACAAATTCATAGAAATACTGTTTCCACCAAAAAAGCTGCCTTCCCCCCAACATATAATAACTGTGAAGTGTAAATGTGTAAATGTATTTGATAGTGAATGTTAATATATCATCAATTGGTTTTGAATTAAGAAATCAAAAATGGAAGGGAATAATGAAGAACTGACCCATGGAGGTATTTGATGTGTATGAAGTAGTCTTTGGGGTTAGCGGGTGTTTTTAAAGAAATTCAGAAAGATAACTAACATATCAAAACATGGCACCAAAAGGGTGGAAAGTATTTAAAAGTCTAATCACTAAATATCATGCAACAATTTTAATATTTCTCAAATGTTTAAGACTGTATTAAAAATAAATTACAAAGTTCTATGGCTTTAAGGCAGAGTCATTCAGAGAAGGGAAAAAAAAGCCCTTTGTAAAATATGGAAACCATCTTGAGTTAAACAAATGCCAGAAAAAATTATAATTGTAAAAATGAGATGTCGAGTATCGTTATTACAGTGGCTGTGTTGTTTCCAATAACAATTTGGCGTTTTATTTAGTCTGTAACAATCTACAATTGAAATATAAAATAAAGATTTTTCTTTTATTTCCCTCTGAAGTTCTGTGCCAAGCTAAGCAGAACTGAATGAAACATCTGTGGATGATTAAAACAAGCTTTCCTATGGGGTTTTGAATAGAAAGTAAACATGGATTTTATCCATAGTCAACAGCATTTACAAATGTAAAGGGAGGAAGCTACTGAGTTTTTGAAGAATGAGCTGTTAGAGAGGAAATAGAAGTACGGAACGGCAGATGGCGATAATTAGTTCCATACGGTGAAAGGCTTCTATTTTAAAAAAAAAAAAAAAAAAAAAAAAATGACAGTGAGCTGCTCTGGTTGGGTGATATTTTATTGAAACAATTTTTGTGTATTATTTCCTATCTTTGTCTTTCTGGAGTAGTCCTATCTCACAAAACCAGTCAAATATGACTAACACGTGATGTATTTTGTTGGGAGTCTATGTTTATGCTCATGAATGAGAACACCCTGAGTTAGGAGGTTATGCAGACTGGATACCCACTCATCTCTTCTACTTGGGATTTTCAATATTACCTGCTTAACTTTATTTTGGGTCAGTCATAGTTTCCTAACTTCTTAAGACTATGTTATTTAGTGCTTAAGAACCCTGGCTTTGGTGCCAGACTGTCTGGATTTGAATTCTGTTCCCCCCTCACCAGCTATGTGATCTTGGGGGAACTCCCTAACCTTTCTATGATTGTATTCTTATCTGCACAATGGAGATAGTTGTAATACCTGCCTTAGTATATTATATTATGCAACCTAATGGTGTAATTGTTGTAAGGATTAAAATGAATTAATATATGTAAAAACATTCACCAGAGTCACCTGGGCCCTACCATAGAGCTATTTAATCAAAATATCTATACTTTCTTGATCATATACCACTTATCAGTAAATAATTTTTGATCATTTATCTTTATTATAAACTTGCTCATATAGTTAATAATTTAGTCAAAGGAAAAATGGGGGCGGAGTGAACGGAAGCTACACAGACTGTCTCCCATAACCAAACTGGAATTACAACTATAACACAGACAAATTGACGGGAAAAAGCAACAGAAAAGCAGCTTGCGAAGACCATATAATGAGGGACACTGACTCCACCCTGGTAGGCATAGGAAGGTGCCAGACTGGGGCTGGGAGCCCACGGTCCGCAGCTCGGCAGCGGCCTTAGCTGGGAGCGGTGCCCTCGGGTTACACTCCTAGGCGGCTCCACAGTGCAGAGCCGGGACAGAGGCTAAAAAAGCCACAGCCACTCACCTTGGGCTCCGGCAGAGGGAGGGCAGACTGGGCTGGAACTGTGTCGGGACACTCGAGATTTGGAGGGCGCTCAGAGCTTTTGCTGAGTGGCAGCCCTGAAGAACGGTGGCCATATTGCTCCTCCCCAGGGCTCTGAGGAGAGGCAGCAGCCCCTCCCTCGGAGATCCAACCCCACCCTGTGGGCCATTGAAGTGCTAATTGAAGCTCATTAACAACCAGCATCTGCCCAACCCTCCGGAAATCCCCTTATGCTGAGCATCTGAGGGAGTTTTTCAATCAACTGACAACCCAAAACTCATCAAGTAACCTCGACTGCTAGCCTCCAGGCAAAAAGCTATAGGATAACAGTACCTTTCCTGGGCTAGCAACTTTAAGCAGGAAAGTAAGACTTGACAGTGATGTTTAACGTGGGTCCTCCCTTGCTCATCTAAACACAGGAGAGGGAGCCACAAACAGCAGAACACCAACACCCACAGGGAGAACCTGACAGGCTCCAAAGCCCACAGTGATAGCCAAAATGGTGAAACACAGAAACAGAAGCCAAATGAAAGAGCAAGAGACCTCCACCGAAGATGAGATCAATGTGGAGCAATTAGGCATGTTAACAGAGCTAGAATTCAGAGCCATGATCTTGAGGAAGCTGAACAGCATGAGTAAGGACATAGAGACACTGAAAATAAGCCAATTGGAAATTAAAAACCATCAAGAAAAGATAAAAAAAAATGACATATCAGAAATGAAAAACACATCGGAAGGTTTAAAAAGCAAAGTAGAGGAAGCTGAGGACCGGATCAGTGAATTAAAGACAGGGTAGAAAAAATTCAACCAATCAGAAAAACAAAAGGAAAAAACTATTAAAAAACAGGAAGACAGCTTAAGAGAACTGTGGGACAACTGGAAACGTAATAATATTCGCATCATAGGAGTCCCCGAAGAAGAAGAAAATGAGCAAGGGATAGAGAATATATTCAAAAAAATAGTGACAGAAAACTTCCCTAATTTGGTGAAGGAAGAAGGCATTCAAGTTCAAGAAGCACAGAGAGTCCCAAGTAAGAAGAACCCAAACAGGCCCACACCAAGACACATAGTAATTAAAATGCCACAAATTAAAGACAAAGAGAGAATCCTAAAAGCAGCAAGAGATAAGCAACAGGTTACTTACAAAGGAAACCCCATAAGGCTCTCAGCTGACTTCTCACAAGAAACACCACAGGCCAGAAGGGAATGGCATGAAGTAATCAAGGTCATGACAAACAAGGATCTGAATCCAGGACTACCCTACCCAGCAAGGCTATCATTCAAAATAGAAGGTCAAATAAAGAGCTTCCCAGATAAAAAAAGGCTAAGGGAATACATTAGCACCAAACCAACATTGCAAGAAATGTTAAAAGGACTGCTGTAATTAGCAGTAGAAATGGGAAGAAAAATAGAACCACACTAAACAAAAATGGCAATAAATAAGTACATATCAATAATCACCTTAAATGTAAATGGATTGAATGCGCCCACAAAAAGACACAGAGTAGCTGACTGGATAAGAAAGCATGACTCATCTATATGTTGTTTACAAGAGACCCACCTGTCAACAAAAGACTCACATAGGTTGAAAGTGAAGGGATGGAAAAAAATTTTCCAAGCAAATGGAAAGCAAAAAAAAGCTGGGGTAGCAGTTCTCATATCTGATAAAATAGATTTTAAAATGAAGACCATAACTAGAGACAAAGACGGCCTCTACATAATATTGAAAGGATCTATCCAACAGGAAGATATAACCTTGATAAACATATATGCACCCAATATAGGAGCACCAAAATATATTAAAAATCTTCTGGAGGACTTCCAAGGAGAAATCGACAACAATACAATCATAGCAGGGGACTTCAACACCCCATTGACAGCACTGGATAGATCCTCTAGGCAAAAAATTAGCAAGGAAACAGAGACTCTAAATGAAGCACTAGACCAAATGGATTTAATAGATATCTACAGAGAATTACACCCCAAAACTACAGAATACACATTCTTCTCAAGTGCACATGGGACATTCTCAAAGATAGACCACATGATAGGGCACAAACTAAATCTCTACAAGTTCAAGAAGATTGAAATCATATCAAGCATCTTCTCAGATCACAATGGCATGAAACTAGAAATCAATTGCAACAAGAACATGCAAAGACATTTCAACACATGGAGGCTAAATAGCATGTTATTAAACAATGAATGGGTCACCGAGGAGATCAAGGAAGAAATTAAAAACTTCCTGGAAACCAATGAAAATGAACACAACAACACAAAATCTATGGGATGCAGCGAAAGCAGTTCTGAGAGGGAAGTTCATAGCACTACAGGCCTACCTCAAAAAACAAGAAAAATTTCTAATTGACTGTCTAACCTCACAACTTAAAGAATTAGAAAGCAAACAAAAAGAAAACCACAGAGCAAGTAGAAGGAAGAAAATAGTAAAGATCAGAGCAGAAATAAATGACATAGAGACCAAAAAAACAATTCAAAGGATCAATGAAACAAAGAGCTGGTTTTTCGAAAAGATAAACAAGATTGATGGACCCTTAGCTAGACTCACCAAGAAACAAAGAGAGAGAACCCAAATACACAAAATCAGAAATGAAAGAGGAGAAGTAACAACCAACACCACGGAAATACAAAAGATCATTAACAACTACTATGAACAACTATATGGCAACAAATTCGACAATCTAAGCGAAATGGACAAATTTCTAGAAACACACAGTCTCCCAAAACTATTCCCGGAAGAGATAGCAAATTTGAACAGACCAATAACAACGAAGGAAATTGAAGAGGTAATCAAGACTCTCCCAGCAAACAAAAGCCCAGGCCCAGATGGCTTCACAGGGGAGTTTTACCGAACATTCAAAAAAGAACTAACACCCATTCTCCTCAAACTATTTCAAAAGATTCAAGAAGAAGGAAGACTTCCAAACACATTCTACGAGGCCAGCATAATTCTAATTCCAAAACCAGGAAAAGACACTACGAAGAAAGAAAACTACAGGCCAATATCCCTGATGAACATAGATGCCAAAATCCTGAACAAAATATTATCAAATCGGATCCAGAAATACATAAAAAAAAATTATTCACCATGACCAAGTGGGATTCATCCAGGGAGGCAAGGCTGGTACAATATTTGCAAATCAATAAATGTGATACACCACATAAATAAGATGAAGAATAAAAACCACATGATTATATCAATAGATGCTGAAAAAGCATTCGACGAAATCCAGCATCCATTTCTGATAAAAACGCTCAGCAATGTGGGAATAGAGGGATCATATCTTGACATCATAAAGGCCATATATGAAAGACCTACAGCCAACATCATACTCAATGGACAGAAACTAAAAACATTTCCATTAAGAACAGGAACAAGACAGGGATGTCCACTTTCGTCACTCTTATTTAACATTGTACTGGAAGTCTTAGCCACAGCAATCAGACATGAAGAAAAAATAAAAGGGATCCAAATTGGAAAGGAGGAAGTGAAACTGTCATTATTTGCAGATGACATGATATTATACATAGAAAACCCTAAAGACTCCATCAAAAATCTACTCGAGTTAATAAATGAATTTGGCAAAGTAGCAGGATACAAAATTAACGTCAAGAAATCGATGGCATTCTTGTACACCAATGATGAACTCACAGAAAGAGAAACTGAAAAAACAATCCCATTTACCATCGCGCCAAAAAAATTAAGATACCTAGGAATAAACTTAACCAAAGAAATAAAGGACCTATTTGCAGAAAACTACAGGTCATTGAAAAAAGAAATGGAGGAAGATATAAAAAAGTGGAAGCACATACCCGGTTCATGGATTGGAAGAATTAACATCATTAAAATGTCCATATTACCCAAAGCAATCTATAGATTCAATACAATCCCCATCAAAATACCAACGACATATTTCATAGAACTAGAACAAATACTTCAAAAGTTCATATGGAACCAAAAAAGACCCCGAATAGCCACAGCAATCTTGAAAAAGAAGGACAAAGTAGGTGGGATCACAATACCAGATATCAGGTTATATTACAAAGCGACTCTAACCAAAAGAGCTTGGTACTGGCACAAGAACAGGCATATAGACCAGTGGAACAGATCTGAAAACCCAGAAATGGACCCAAGGCAGTACGCTCAATTAATATTTGACAAAGGTGGCAAGAGCATACACTGGAGTAAAGACAGCCTCTTTAATAAATGGTGTTGGGAAAATTGGACAGCTACAAGCAAAAAAATGAAACTAGACCATCAACTTACACCATACACAAAAATAAACTCAAAATGGATAAAAGACTTAAATGTGACCCGTGAATCCATAAAAATTCTAGAAGAAAATGTAGGCAACAAAATTTCGGACATCATACGGAGCAGAATTTTTACTGATACATCACCTAAGGCAACAGAAACAAAGGAAAAAATGAACACATGGGACTACATCAAACTAAAAAGCTCTGCACAACAAAAGAAACAATCATCAAAATGGAAAGGCAACCCACTGTATGGGAGAACATCATTGCCAATGATGTATCAGATAAGGGGTTAATTTCCAATATATATAGAGTGCTCATACAACTCAACAAAAGGAAGACAAATAACCCAATTAAATAATGGGCAGAGGAGCTGATAAGATACCTCTCCAAACAGGACATACAAATGGCCAAGAGACATATGAAGGAATGGCGAGGGTGTGGAGAAAAGGGGACTCTAATACACTGCTGGTGGGAATGTAGACTGGTGCAGCCACTATGGAAAACAATATGGTGTTACCTCAAAAAATTAAAAATTGAACTTCCATTTGACCCAGTGATCCCACTTCTAGGAATTATACCCTAAGAAGCCTGAAACACCAATCAGGAAGAATATATGTACCCCCATGTTCATAGCAGCACTATTTACAATAGCTAAGATCTGGAAACAGCCCAAGTATCCATCAGTAGACGAATGGATAACAAAGCTGTGGTACATATACACAATGGAGTACTATGCAGCAGTAAGAAAGAAAGATCTCTTATCCTTTGAGACGACATGAAGGGACCTGGAAAGTATTATCCTAAGTGAAATAAGCTAAGCAGAAAAAGACAAATACCACATGATCTCACTTATATACGGAATATAATGAACATAACAGTCTGAGGAATACGGTAGACCCAGAAACATGGAAGTAGGGCACAGACTGACATCCCTCAGAAGAGGGGGTGTGGGGGAGAGATAAACCACAGAACTTATATGCATGTATGCATGACCAATGGACATGGACAACTAAGTCGGGGTTGGGGCAGGGGTGGGATGGAGAGGGGTGTGCCAATGGGGTAAAAAAGGTGAAATATCTGTAATAAAAAAATAAATAAATTTTAAAAAAAATAATAATTTATACATGCTGTTATATTACAGTATATTCTTTTTATAATATATTTAGATATTTTAAAAAATGAGAAATAAATAAATATAAAACATTGGAACATCTTTTTCTCATGTCTTAGTGAGTTAGGATTCAGAGGTCTCTGGTTTAAAATGCATTTGCTAAGTTAAACTAACCTGAAAAGAGTAGCCAAAATCTTCAGGAAACAACATAGTCCCAAGCTCTTTGGTCATCAGTTTCTCCATTTCCCGGGCATATGCCAAGGCCAAATGCCCAGTTCCCTGTATTTTTCATTTCAACAATATTTTTGTTTACTTCTATTTCTTTTTTCTTTGTACTTTTTTTTTTTTATCCTCACCCGAGGACATTTTTTGATATTTTTGTTCAGATAGAGTGGGAGGGAGAGAGAGAGAGAGAAACATCGATGTGAAAGGGACACATCGAGTGGTTGCCACCCACACAACCGAACCAGGGCCGGGGACAAACTGCAACCGAGGTACATGCCCTTAGCGGGGACCGAACCTGGGTCTCTTGAGACCGCAGGCCGATGCTCTAACCGCTGAGCCAAACTGGCCAGGGCTTCTTTGTACTTTTTTATATTGCCAACCAACTCACTGTTTGCAGTTGCAACCTTGACAGTATTCAAAATCCTCTGTTCTAAGCCACAAATGTCTGTAGCTTTCAAAACGAGAAAGGAAGCTCTTTATTTTTAATTGTTGGTAAAGGTTTACTCACTTCCACCTTATTTCAGTTTTCTTCCCCAACTGGCAGCAGTTGCAGCAGCTTTCTTAGTTCTGGGTCACTGGTGACTCTGCCTCAGTTACATTACATGAACATGCAGAGGTGTTAATCTTTTGTTCCCTCTTTCAGCCTTTCTCCAGCTTTATGATTATCCAAGGAGGTAACAGCTCTTAAGAACATACTCTGTCACCTTGAAATCAAGTGGGTTTAAGCTGAAAACTCAGGCAAGCTCTTTTTTTTTATCCTCACCCGAGGATATTTTTCCATTTTTTGTACAGATAGAGTGGGAGGGAGAGAGAGAGAAACATCGACGTGAAAGGACACATCGAGTGGCTGCCACCCACACGACCAACCAGGGCCGGGGACAAACTGCAACCGAAGTATGTGCCCTTAGCGGGAACCGAACCCGGGTCTCTCCGGACCGCAGGCCGATGTTCTAACCGCTGAGCCAAACTGGGCAGGGCTCAGGCAAGCTCTTAAAGATGTTTCTCTCAGCTATGAATAGTGAGGGAGAATTAGAACATGACAGTCCTTAGTTAAAATGATATTTAGATGATGAATTTCCCCCTGCAAAATGTGGGATGTTAATATTTTATTCAAACATGTAATTCATTGAGTGTGGAAAGTAGAGAGATTGCTACCTGGAGTAGGGGTAACATAGGATGACACTACAGAGAGATGACAGAAAGCCCAGAATAATAGCGATAATCATTTTCTACTTTCTGTCATGTTGTTTTTAGTATTCAGATTATGTCCTATAGTATGTTGTCATGATTCTAAGCAGCTGCTGTGATTCTGAGCAATGTTTAGAGCACACCTTAATATATAAGTGCCTTCAAACACATTAACATTGATTATACATAGTTATTGAAGCAAAGTATTTGATTTTTGTCCTTAGAATCATATCTTGTAATCAGGAGAACTTCATTTTTGAATTAAGGCAAGGATGTATTCTTTTTTTTTAATCCTCACTTGAGGACATTTTTGCATTTATCTTCAGATAGAGCAGGAGGGAGAGAGGGAGGAAGAGAGAGAGAGAGAAGCACTGATGCGAGAGACACATCGACATGTTGCCACCCACACGACCCCAACAGGGTCCGGGGACCAACTGCAACCAAGATACGTGCCCTTAGCAGAACTGAACCCAGGTCTCTCTGGTCCACAGGCTGATGCTCTAATTGGTAAGCCAAACCAGCCAGGGCTGCTTTTGGATTTTAATGCATATTCTTTTACACTGTTAATATGTTGAAGATAAAAAAATTTATTACCACCTTAATGACACCAACTTTGTGGTAAACATTCAGGAACAACAATATGGTCGTACACTTTGCTGTTTATCTAGAAAAATTTAGGAAGAGGGTTTTTACGTAATTTGAATACCCCATATGTACCGTACATTGATTAACAATTTATAAATAATTGAATACAATAAAATATACACAAATATATAAAGAATTCAATCTTTCACGGTTCTTGTAGGAACATGGTAACAGCATAGAATTAAATATCCTTACCACCCCTCCTAAAATTCATACAAGGAGAAAGCAACATAACATAGAGTCAAGAAGAAGGAAGGAGCCCTGGCCGGTTTGGTTCAGTGGTTAGAGCATTGGCCTGAGGTCCAGGGAGACCCGGGTTTGGTTCCTGCTAAGGGCATGTACCTTGGTTGCAGTTTGTCCCCGGTCCTGGTTGGTCGTGCAGGAGGCAGCCACTTGATGTGTCCCTTTCACGTCGATGTTTCTCTCTCTCTCCCTCCCCCTCTATCTGAACAAGAAATGGAAAAATATCCTCGAGTGAGGATGGAAAAAAAAAAAAAAAAAAAGAAGGGGACACTTGGCCTAGGTGATGAGGAGTTAGCCATTGAGGATCTATGGGAAGACCATTCCAGTCAGAGTCTATGGTAGTTGCAAAGGCCCTGGGTTAGAAATGAGATTGTGTACTGAAAGAACAGAAAGAAGACCTGTAGGGCTTGATCAAAATGAGAAATGAGGAGAATGTTAGGAGGTGAGGGTGGAAAAGGAGCCTGAAAACACAGGGCTTTGTGGGCCAAAGTAAGGAGTTTGGATATTAATACAATATAATAGACGGTCGTTGGAGCATTTTAAGCAGGAAAGTGACAGAGTTTGATTTACTGTTTAAAAGTCATGTTATTGGGACAATTGATGAAATTTGAATAAATTGTGAATGAAATTATATCAGTGTTAATTTCCTGATTTTGATAATTGTGCTCTGTTTATGTAAAAGAAAGTTTTTGTTTTTAGGAAATACATCTAGAAGTATTTTTTTAAAATATGTTTTAATTGATTTTTTAGAGAGAGAGGAAGGAAGAGAGAGATAGAAACATTGAAGTGAGAGAGAAATATTGATAGGCTGCCTTCTGCATGCCCTCTACTGGGGACTGAGCCCACAAGCCAGCTTGTGCCCTGACAGGGAATTGAACCAGGACCTTTCAGTCCATGGGAGGTTACTTGATCCACACTGGGCACCTAGAAGTATTTAAGGGTAAAAGGGTGAGTTGTCTCAAATGCTACAGGAAAAAAAATGTGTGTGGAGAGAGAGGAAAAGAATGATAAGCAAATGTGATAAATGTTAGTTCTTCTTGGGAATTTGGGGGAAAGGTACACAGAGATTCTTTGTTATATTCTTGTACCAGTCTTACACTTTTCTGTAAGTCTGAAATGATTTCAAAATAAAAACTAAGAAAGAACCCTGGCCGGTTTGGCTCAGTGGTTAGAATGTCAGCCTGTGGACCAAAGGGTTGTGGGTTTGTTTCCCAGTCGTGGGTTTGATCTCTGATCGGGGCCGTGCAGGAGACAACCAATTGAGGTGTCTCTTTCACAATGATGTTTCTCTCTCTCTTTCCCTTCTTCCTTTCCACCTTATCTAAAAATCAATGGAGTCCGGCTGGTGTGGTTCAGTGGTTGAGCACTGACCCATTCACCAAGAGGTTGTCAGTTCAATTCCTGGTCAGGACACATGCCCAGGTTGTGGGCCCAACCTCTCGTGGGGGGCATATAGGAGGCAGCCAATCGATGTTCTCTCTCATCGATGTTTTTATCTTTCTCTCCCTCTCATTTCCTCTTTCTCTCTAAATTCAATAAAGGAAAAAAAAAATTTTTAAAAAATCAATGGAAAAATTTCCTCAGGTAAGGATTAATAATAACAACAAAAGTAAAAAAGAAAAAAAAATTATACTGGCCTGTGTGAGGAATGGTTTATAGGCGAGCAAATGTGGGAGCAGGGAAACCAGTGAGGGAATGATTGCAATGGTCTAAGAGAACAATGACAGTGGCTTGGATTGAGGCAGTGGCAAAAAAAAAAAAACACCAAAAAAAACAAAACAAAAAAGTAAAGGAAAATGGCCAGATTCAAGATATATACTGTTGATTGGACTTGGTCATGAGTATATGTGGTTGGTGAAGGAAGGAAGGAATAATATATGAATTTAGGGTTTCTTGGCTTTGGTGATACCATTTTCTGAGCTGGCAAGACTGAAGTTGTTCAGACTACAGAAAAAGTCACCCTGATCATTTCAGGTTTTGGGTTACTAGAGTTGATGGTAATGGACCTTACAACCTGCTTTTTACAAAAATTTATTCCTTAATCTGACTAAACCAAAGGTTAAGTTTCTATAAAGATCATTAGTTTTTCTGTTTCTTTGGTGGCTTCTCTGTCTTTGAAATTATATAATATTTATTGCAATGAAATAAACATGTGAGTAGATTGGTGAAAATCTATCACCACATCTAGCTAAACAACTGAAATCAGTACCTCACTATTACTGAGAAATTAAGAAGATGATACAAGAGTACACAGAAAAACTTAAAAAAAATACATATTTGGACTATGAAAGTAATATGGGCTTGTAATAAATTCAAGCATTATGGAATTAAACAGTATAATTTTTTCTCTCTCCTAATTTTGTGTTTCAGGAAAAGCCTCCATTAGTAGTTGGATGTTCTCCTTCCAACTTCTATCCCTGTATACCAGCTCCCAACCCTCTTTACACATGTACATACATAACATAGTTGAGCTCTTTTTTTTTTTTTTTTTTTATAAGAATGAGAGTATATTACATATCTATTGCTATGGAACAAATTCCCCAAAATGTAGCAGCTTAAACAGCAAATATTTATAATCTCATAATTTCTGTGGGTCAGGAATCTGGATATGACTTACTAGCTGGATCCTCTGCTTTGAGGTTTCTTATGAGGCTGCACTAAAGGTACTGGCTGAGGCTGTGGTCTTATCTGAAGGCTCATTTGGGAAAGGATATGCTTCCAAGCTCATTCAATTGTGTTTTGGCAGGAGTCAGTAATTTGTGAGAATATTGGACTACAGTTAGACCTACCTTAGTTCTTTGCCACATGGGCCTTTCCATAGGGCAGCTCAACATAGCAGTTGGCTTTCATTACAGTAAGCAATAGGAGGCCACTCTCTCTTTATAATCTAATCTCAGATTGATATCCCATCACTTTCACCATATTCTATTCATTAGAAGTGAATCATTAAGTCCAATTCATGCTCAAGAGGAGAGGATGACACACAGGTGTGGCTACTATAGTATATATATATAGTTATGCAACTTAAGTTTTTCATTTAGTAATGCACTGTGAATATTGTTCTATGTTAATATAAATAGATATGCCTTAAGTTCTTATTGAGTTGTATTTCTTTGTATGGATGTGGCACAATTTATTTAACAATTACCCATTGGTTAAAATTATTTTTATTATTTTTATAGTGAACAACATATGTTTCTTTGACATTAGTGTAAACATTTTTGAAGACTATTTTTTTTTTTTTTTTTTAGTTTTTATGCTTATAACAAAATTGAGAAGAAAGTGCAGAGATTTCCCTTGTATCCTCCATCTCCACACATGCATAGCCTCCCCCCATTATCAAGATCCCTCACCAGAATGATACTTTTTTTTTTTTTTTACCAAGGATGAAACTACATATCAACACATAACCATAAGCATGCAAAGTCCATAGTTTATCTTAGTTTATTTTGTTGTACATTCAATGGTTTTGGACAAAAGTATAATGGCATATATCTACCATTATAATATCATACAGCATATTTTCACTGCATTAAAAATCTTTCCTGTTTTACCTATTCATCTCCTCACTCCTAGCAACCACTGATTTTTTTATTCTCTCCAGACTTTTGCCTTTCCAGAATGTTATATATTGGGAATCATGCAGTATGTAGCCTTTTCAGATGGGCTTCTTTCACTTAGCAGTATGCATTTACATTTCCTCTATGTCTTTTCATGGCTTGATAACTTTATTTTTAAAAAGTGCTAAATAGTATTTCATTGTTTAGATGTTCCACAGTTTATTTATCCATTCACCTACTGAAGGGCATCTTGATTGCTCCAAGTTTGGCAATTATGAATAAAGCTGCTACACACATTCATGTGCAGGTTTCTATATGGATGTATGTTTTTAACTCCTTTGGGTAAATATCAAGGAGTGTAATTGCTGGAATTTATGATAGGAGTAAATTTAATTTTGTAAGAAATTGCTACTGTCTTCCTAAGTGGCTGCACCATTTTGCATTCCCACCAGCAATGTCTGAGAGTTCTTATTGCTTCATATCCTCAGCAGCATTTGGTGGTGTCAGTGTTCTGGATTTTGGCCACACTAATAGGTGTATAGTGGTATTTGCATTGTTTTAATTTGCATTTCTCTAAGGACATATGATGTGGTGCATCTTTTCGTATGTTTATTTGCCATCTGTATATCTTTTTTTTTTTTTTTAATTCTCACCTGAAGATATGTTCTATTGCCTTTTAGAGAAAGGGAGAGAAAAACATCTATGTGAGAGAGAAGCATTGATTGGTTGGTTGCCTCCCATATGCCCCCTGACTAGGAATCAAACCCAAAACATAGGTATGTGTCCTGTATGGGAATAGAACCCATAACCTTTTGATATATAGGATGACACTCCGACCAACTGAGCCATCCGACCAGAGTGCCATCTGTATGTCTTTTTTGGTTAGGCATATATTAAGTTAGGTCTTTGGCCCATTTTTAAATCAAATTCTGTTTTCTTATTGTTGACTTTTGAGTTCTTTCTGTATTTTGCGCAACAGTCCTTTATCAGATATGTCTTTTGCAAATATTTTCTCTTAGTATATGGCTTGACTTCTCATTTTCTTGATATTATTTTTTGCAGAGCAGAAGTTTTAAATTTTAATGAAGTCCAGTTTATCAATTATTTCTTTCATGGATCATATCTTTGACTAAAAAGTCATTGCCATACCCAAAATGATACATTTGGAGTTAAATTTATGTGAAGAGTGTAAGGCCTGCATCTAGATTTGTTTTTGCATGTGGATATCCAGTTGTTCCAGCACTGTTCATGTAAAAGACCATCTTTACTCCATTGTACTTCCTTTCCAATTTTGTCACAGAGCCATTAACTATATTTATGGAGATATAATTCTGGGCTCTCTATTTTGTTACATTGATCTATTTGCCTATTCTTTTTTTGTTTTTGTTTTTTTAAAGACCCAAAGATAGAATTTATTAGGGGCCCAGTCATCCTCTGGAAGTCAGAGGGTGTTGAAGTATAAGGGGAATATGGCAGGAACAGGGCTCATCAAAGTGCAGAAGTCAGAAACTGACTCTGTAACCTGGCGCACCCAATGCAGGTACGGGGAGTTTCCCTGCTCCACAGGCAATGAAATCACCTCAGCCGTTTCTTAAGGGTGCACAGAGCAAACAAAACCTGTCAGAACTGAAACCAAGGAGCTTTGGGTTTTATTCATCATCAGCACCTCACTGTCCTCCTTAATCTTTCCTTTCCACTCATAGATGCATGTAATCTGAGGGATGAGATTGATGCAGGCTGACAGGCGCTTCTCCACCACAGTCCTGGCGATCTCCTTGGCAACCATCTCATTGGGGCAGGTGACAAAGGCTGCAGAGACTGAGCCAGGAGTCTGAGGCCAGCAAGGGCTGGGTTGGGGGGCTTCCTGAAGCCATGGACAGCAGGGCTCGGGATAGCAACAGAAGGTGGGAGGCCACATACAGCAGCGCCAGCATCCAAAGAAATGACAGGAGTAGAGCGGCCTGAGAGCAGGTGGTGAATTCGGTATCTCCCCACAAATACCCCAGGCAACTGCACCCCAGAAACCCTTCTCTTGGACAGACACTAGGCTTCTGCCCTCTTGCTTCTGCACCCTGAAGGAAAAGGTCCTTGAAATTGGGAGAGAAACGTCAAAAACTATGGCAAAGGCTCGGTTTGTAATCTCTCCACAGGGGCCAACCTCTGGGGTTTTGGGTGCGGGTGGTGGCCGAGGCTGGTCACTCACCCCTCCCAGCAGGATTGCAGGAGCTGCACCCCTCTCATGCAAACTATTCTGGCGGAGGAGAGTTGACTATCAAAGGCCACTGGTAGTACCTAGAAAAGACCCCAAACCCAGGAAGAATGGCCTCTTCTTACCTGGGTGGCTGTCACGTAGTAAGAAAACAACCTATTTGCCTATTCTTGAAATATTTTTTTCTTTATTGATTTTTTTTTAGAGAGAGAGGAAGGGGGAAGAGAGAGAGCGAGAGCGAGAAAGACATCAATGAGAGAGAACATTGATTGGCTGCCTCCTGCATGCCCCCACGGGGATTGGGCCCACAACCGGGGCATGTGCACTCTTTATGATAGGAATCCAACAGGAGACCTCTTGGTGCATGGGTCCATGCTCAACCACTGAGCCACACCAGCGTGCTATTTGCCTATTCTTTTTTTTTATCCTCACTTGAGGACATTTTTTTTTTGCATTTATTTTCAGATAGAGCAGGAGGAAAAGAGGGAGAGAGAGAGAGAGAGAGAGAGGGAGGGAGGGGAGGAGGGGAGAGAGAGAGAGAGAGAGAGAGAGAGAGAGAGAGAGAAACATCAACATGAGAGAGACACGTTGACTGGCTGCCACCCACATGACCCCAATTGGGGCCAGGGACAAACTGCAACCGAGGTATGTGCCCTTAGTGAGAACCGAACCTGGGACTCTCTGGTTCATGAGCCGACGCTCTAACTGCTGAGCCAAACTGGCCAGGGCTATTTGCCTATTCTTTTTGCCAATTCTACACTGTCTTGATTCCTTTAGCTTTATAATAAGACCCAAATCCAACAACTCAGTCTTCCAACTTTGTTGTTCTCCTTCAGTATTGTGTTGGCTATTATGGTCTTTCCATGTAAACTCTAGAATCAGTTTGTTGATATTCACAAAATAACTCACTGGGATTTTGACTGAGATTGAAATGAATATATAGATCAAGTTGGGAAGGAATGATATCATATCAATAGTGAATCTTTCCACAAACATGAAATATTTTTTCATTTATTTAGTTTTTCTTTGATTTCTTTGATCAGTGTAAATATTTTTGTAAAAAGATTCTTAGAAATGTATTACTGGGTAAAAGGTATGACTACTTTAAATATGATAGAAATCATCAAAATCTCCTCCAAAAAGATTGCATAAGTTTTTAAATCTTTCAAGCACTTAAGAGAGTTGCCATTTCTCTACACAGTCACCTGCACTGGGTGTAAATAATTAAAAATTGTTCCAAGCTAGTAAACAAAATGATATTTCATTGACTTAATTTTCATTTCTTTTACTATTGTTGAAATTGCATAAAATTTCATATGCTTATTTGCCTTTTCCATATTGCTTTTCCTAATTTCCTATCTGTATTCTTTGAAATTTGTTCATGAATTAGTTCATCATATGGGAAATTTTGGGATAGGAGAGAAGATTTCAGTATTCAGCCTATATATAATCTACCGTTATGATATATTTTACTCATTTATTATATTATTATTATCTGCATTCCACCCCACACTCCCCCATCACCACTAAAATGTTAACTCTATGCTGTTTTTAAGACTTTCTCTTTGTCTTTGATTTTTGAAAATTTTATTTAATGTAACTGGAGATGATCTCTTTAAATTGGTTTTGTTTGGTGACTGATGAAATTCATGAACTTGGCTGTCTAAATTTCTCCCCAGACTTGAGAAGTTCTTAGCCATTATTATTTTAAGTTGGTACCCCCTCCTCCCTCTCTTTTCCTTCTTGAACTCCAATAATTCGCACACTGATTGTTTAGATGGTGTCCCATGGATCATGTAGGCTTTCTTCACTCTTTTTTTATTCTTTTTCTCTTTGTTTTCCTCTGACTGGTAAATTTCAAAGTTCCTGTGTTGTATCTCATAGATTCTTTCTTCCGATTGATACATTCTGTTACTGATGCTCTCTATTGCATTTTTTTTTCATTTAATTCATTATATTATTCAGCTTCAGACTTTGTTTTTCTTTGATCTCTCTTTGTTAAACTTTTTATTTTGTTCATGTATTGTTTTCCTAATTTCATTGAATTGTCTTTCTGTGTTTTCTTATGGCTCATTGAGTTTCCTTTAAACAGCTGTTTTGAATTCTTTATCAGGTAAATCACAGATTTTCATGACTTTGGAATTGGTTACTGGAAGATTATTGTGACCCTCTGGTAGTGTTATAGTTCCTGGATTTTTCATATTTCTTGAAGTGCTGCATTGTTGTCTTCACATTTGAAGTAGCAGTCATCTCCAGGTTCATTAATTGCCTTCAGGAGAGAAATACCTTCTGTCAGTTCTGCTCATGAATATGAGGATTTCTTAGACTTTCTGTGTGTATATTGGCTCCACACATTTTGCTCCCTCTTGGCAGGACTCTAAAACTTGTATGTCTTCTCTTGATCCTACAAAGCACTAAGCCAGGTACTGACAGTCTCTCTTTTGTTTTTCAAAAGATAGCTCTAAAGCTCAAGTTTGTCTCTCCCCTGCCCACATATTTGGGCCAGCTTTCTGTGTGTGTTCACTATCCAGCTGCCAAAGCTTGCTCCTGCAACCACATTTGGGACTGTGCATAGGGAGCTGGCCACAGAGTTGGGGGTGTGTGGGTGAGGGGTGCTGAGCACTGGCAATATCAGCAGGCCAGCTGGGGTGGGGATCTGAGAGTGAGGCAGTCCCAGTGGATCATGGGTGGACTTCTTGATGGAGTCTGCAATGCAGTTGGTAGGATACAAGTTTTTCTCTCTCTCTTTTTCATCCATGTCTCTTAAATGCCCTCCAAGAGTCCTAACTGCTGTTCATTCCCAGCCTCTTCCTACCCTCTAGTCATGCAGCTCATAATTTAGTACTCTGGATGGGGAAGGAGAGAAATGAGCCTCTTTGGCAGTGTCCCACACAGCTGGGGAAGCTGTGTGCTCACTTACATGCTTTCACTTTCCCCAGCAAGAGAAATCAAAAGCTGAAAAGATCTCTCTTGGCCCTAAGCTGTGCTGCTTGGGGAAAGGGTGGTACAGGTAAAGTCAAGCTGTTTTTCTTACCCTTTTTAGTGCATCCAAACTCATTATTTTTCTTTCAGTTATGTACTAGAACTTCTCCTCTGGAACCGAGACTTCCACAAAGGCTGTCTTGTCCATGGGTGATTGTCAAAAATAGTGTTTTCCAGGGGCTCCCAGATCATGAACAAGAGGAACTAGAGACAGTTCATGGGTCACTGCAGTGCCCACATCTGGGACTGAGATCTGTATGCCTATTACCTGATCTATGGGTGAATGAGACTTCTCCTGGACCTATGGTGCTAAATTCCATACACTGAATTATTGTTAGGGGAGGGGGACAAAATAAGGAATGTCTTATTATGTCATGATGTTAACATCATTCTTCATCTCATACATTTTTTTTCTTTTATTTCACCTGAGGACATTTTTTTGTTTTTTGTTCAGACAGAGTGGGAGGGAAAGAGAGGAAGAGAGATAGAGATAGAGATAGAGATAGAGATAGAGATAGAGATAGAGAGAGAGAGAGAGAGAGAGAGAGAGAGAGAGAGAGAGAAACATTGACGTGAAAGGGACTCATCGAGTGGTTGCCACCTGCACGACCCAACCAGGGTCGGGGACAAACTGCAACCAAAATACATGCCCTTAGCGGGAACCGAACCTGGGTCTCTCTGGACTGGAGGCTGACACTCTAACTGCTGAGCCAAGCTGGCCAGGGCCTCATCTCATACATTTTGATGTGTGATGTCATTTTCTTTTAAAGAACTTCTTAATATAAAAGTTTTAAATCATTATAAAAGTAGAGACACTAGAATAATGAAGCCCTAGTTTTATACCACCAGTTTTCACAAACATGGCCAATGTTGTTTCTCTAACACATATTCCCTCAACCTTCTGGATTACTTATAAGCAAAGCTAGACATCATATTTTATCTGTAAGTACTTTTATTTGCATCTCTAACAGATTTGGATTTTTAAACAAACATTATTATATCCAAATGAAAAATTAAAAAGAATTCTTTATATAATTTAATTGTCAATGTTTAAATTTTCCCCACCTATCTCATGAACATCTTTTTACACTTGGTTTGTTTGAATGAGCAGTCAAATAAGGTCTACATATGGCATTTGGTTGAAATGTCTCTTTCAGTTTATATCAGATCTTCCTCCTCCTTTTTTTCCTTTATTTTAATTTTTTTATAATGAAGTGGGGTGTTTGTTTTGTAAAATTTAGCTGAGTATATCCTCATGCTATTGTTTAAAATGTTCACCTATCCCTGTATTTTATGTAAATTTTGGTTATAATAAAGGCTAGATTGGTTAGATTCAGATTTAAGTTTAATACTTTTGGCAAAAATCTTTCAGAGGTGGTGCTATGCTCTTCCTATTACATCATGTCAAGAGGCCCATAATCTCTGATTCTTTTTCCTCATGATATTAAGATTGATTAGCGGTTCAAGTGTTTGCAGCTTGATCCATTTACTATAAGGTTCCTCATCAGTCTTATCTAATGGTTTTAGCAGCTATCCATGATCCTTGCCCAGATACCTTATTTCATTAGGGGTTTCAAAATGGTGAGTTTCAATTCTATTATTTTTTATATTAACTAAATGTTTACTCTGAAATTGATTTCATAGAGACGAGCAAGATAAATTCTTGAATCTTATTTACCATTTTTTAGAATGGGCCGGTGCTCTAGAAACCTTCAGATGTGACTGCTTTTATTATTTTTTTCTTTTTTAAAAAAATTTAATTAGCCCTGGCTGGTTTGGCTCAGCGGTTAGAGCATCGGCCTGCGGTCCTGAGAGACCCGGGTTCGGTTCCCGCTAAGGGCATGTACCTCGGTTGCAGTTTGTCCCCGGCCCTGGTTGGGTCGTGTGGGTGGCAACCACTCGACGTGTCCCTTTCACGTCGATGTTTCTCTCTCTCTCTCTCCCTCCCACACTCTATCTGAACAAAAAATAGAAAAAATGTCCTCAGGTGAGGATAAAAAAAAAAAAAAAAAAATTTAATTAATTAATTTACTTTTGTCACAGATACTTCTCCTCCCCCGCCCACTGATTCCCCCTTACCCCTCTCTCCCCACCCAGTCCTCACCTTTGTTGTCCATGTCCATTGTTCATGCACACATGCATATAAGTTCTGTGGTTTATCCCCCCACGCCCTTTTCTGAGGATTGTCAGTCTGTACCCCATTTCCACGTGTCTGGGACTACCCCATTCTTCAGACTGTTATGTTCATTATATTCCACAAATAAGTGAGATCATATGATACTTGTCTTTGTTTGGCTTGTTTCGCTTAGGATGATACTTTCCAGGTCCCTCCATGTCATCTCAAAGGATAAGAGATCTTTCTTTCTTACAGCTGCGTAGTACTCCATTGTGTATATGTACCACTGCTTTTTTTTTAATCTATTTGTCTACTGATGGACATTTGGGATGTTTCCAGATCTTAGCTATTGTAAATAGTGCTGCTACAAACATGGGGGTCCATATATTCTTTCTGATTGGTGTTTCAGGCTTCTTAGGGTATATTCCTAGAAGTGGGATCACTGGGTCAAATGGCAGATCAATTTTTAATTTTTTGAGCTAACACCATATTGTTTTCCATAGTGGTTGCACCAGTCTGCATTCCCACCAGCAGTGTACTAGAGTCCCCTTTTCTCCACACCCTCGCCAACACTTGTTTGATGATTTGTTGATGGTGGCCATTCTGACAGGTGTGAGGTGATACCTCATTGTTGTTTTACTTTGCCTCTCTCTGATGATTAGTGATGTTGAGCATTTCTTCATATGTCTCTTGGCCATTTGTATGTGCTGTTTGGAGAGGTGTCTATTTAGTTCCTCTGCCCATTTTTTAATTGGGTTCTTTCAGAAGTGACTGCTTTTAAGGTATTATTACAAGTGCATAGATTTTAATGTTTGATGTGTTTGATCCATTTTAGTCATTATTTTTCCAGTGTTCACATTGTCCTATCTTAGGGCAGTGGGAGGACATTTGCATTAATTTCTAGGTCCATTTCATGTGATCCTTGTATTCTTTCACAGATCTTTTTGTTTTGTGGTGCAATAAGATGTCCCAGGTTTATATGTACAAGTCCTTCTCCAGATCTGGAATCTGTCATTTCCCCAAGAAGTTCTGGTTCTTATTAGTGAGAACCATCATTAATTTCTAAATAGTCTATAATTTTCTTCTTAGAAGTTGAGTTATTCAGAAAAGTGTTTTAAAATTTCTAAGTGGTTAGTTTTTGCCTTTGCTTTTGTTGTTAATTTCTTTATTTTCTCTATAGTCAGAGAGTGTAGCTGTGTGATTTTCTTTATGGCGTACCATTGCCATTACCACTAAAAAATGTTTTCTGAGCATTTGAAAAGAATTCTATGGAGTTATTAAATCACTTCTTAAATTGATATTCATAAACATCATTTATTTTTGTTTACTTCTCTGTAGGTTTTTAAGAGAGTTGTGTTAAAACAAATGCTATTATAGTGGTTTGTCAATTCTTTCATTTATAAAAATGTATTTTAGTTTACTCATTTTGAAGGGTTATGATTTAGTATATAACATTAGGGTCTGGTTCGAGACTCATGTGGGAGGCAACCAATCAATCTCTCTCTTTCTCTCTCTCTCTCCCTTCCTACCCCTCTCTACCCTCCCTAAAAATCAATGGAAAATATATCCTCGGGTGAAGATTAACAAAACAAAAACAAACAAAAAAAAAGAAGAGTACTTAGATTTTGTTGGTAGCTCCAGGAGAAGTAGAACATGTCATATTTTGGAAGTTGTGGTGCTAGTCAGTATATGCAATAATTTAATAGTGTTGTGAAATACAAATAGTTGAGTGAATAAATAAAGGAGAAATTATTGGGCAGTGGTCAATATAATTATTATTAGTTGCACATTTTCTTTAATACTGCTTCTTGGTAATCTGGTAGTCTCTAGAAAACAAAGACATTTGCAGAATGTGAGTGCAATAAGGATTCCTTCTCGGCTGTGCCTTTTCCTTCCATGGAATGTGCTGAAATTAAGAGAGTACATTAAGAAGGCCCGTATAACACCCCATGGTATGGCCAGCCTCACTCATGCTAAGAGGGGATGTGTGACAGACAATGTTCACGTGACATTTCAACACACCGGGTTGTGGCTGAGCCAAGAAAGCCTGCCACCTATGAGTCTCCTTTCATTTCAGCTGTTTAAAAATACAATTTCACACATTCTTTCATTTTATTAATGAAATGCTATGCTTCAAACCTAGGGGCCTGCCTGCCAGGTGGAGCTATAATTATGCCTGGGCAGTCTGCAGCTGCACTTAGTTATAAAGCTTTAACTAAAGAAAATAGAATTTGAGTTGCTTTTACGTATCTCATAATATTTCCTCAAATCAGTATATTTATATGACAGTTAAATAATTTCTAAAGAGCTTACTGGCATTTAAACTTTTTTTTTTGGTCAGGACGTTAAAAATCTGATACTTAAAATGACCTATATTTTGATTATCTTTCAGCAAAACTAACCCTAAAATTATTCTTTTGTTTTTTTGGCAACAGTATAATCCATCTCTCTCTTGACTCCTTTTCCCCCCCACTCACTAACCCCAATCTATTTGCAAATACCCTGGTGCTGGTTCTAAATAGATCCAGGATGCAGCCTCTTCTCACTCTACTACTGCAATGTGAGTTGAAGCTGCATCATCTCTTGTCAGGACTGCTGCAAAGGCTTTCTACTGGGCTCCTGCTTCCCTTCCACAATGAATTCTACACCCAGCTGGAATGATTTCTTTAAAAGGTAGATCAGGTTATGTTTCTCCTTTATTCTAAACCTCTTTTGGTCTCTCGTTTCACTTGGAATAAATCTAGAGTTGTTGCCGTGGTCCACCAGACCTTACCTGATCTGGCCCCTCTGCTCTCTGCTTCATTTCCTACCACTCTTCTCCTTGCTGCTTCCATCTCAGTTGTACCAGCCTCCCTGCTGGTTGTGGACACAGTGAGCATGATACCATCCCAGGGATTTTGCACTGGCTGTTCCCACAACCTGGAATATCTTTCTTCACATATGTTTGCTCCCTTACTTCATTCAGGTCTCCAAATAAATTTCTACTTATCAGAGAAATTCCTAAAACTGTTCCTTCCCCTCCTGGTTACTGTCTGTCTCCTTACCTACATTTATTCTTTATTAGTACTTATTATCATTACATGTCTCTAGTCATGCACATGAAAGTTCCAAGAGAGCCTAGATATTGTTTTGTGCATGCTGCATTTCTGTGCCTAGAACAGTGCCTGCTGTATATCTGTGCCCAACCAGTATATGTTGAGTGAATATACAAACGCCAGTGACTGCTGAGTCTCCTGTGCTTGAACTTGGTGTCCTAGTTCTGGAAAAGTCATAACCCAAATTCACACTTCCAGAAAGCTGGATATAACAACCCAGAGCCACTTCTGTGGCCTATTGAATAATATTTGCACAATACCATACCATTTACAAGCCCTTTTCTATGTATTATTTTATTGAATTTTCACAATTCTTATCAGTTTTTATTTTAAAGGTGAGAAAATAGAGTGTCAAATAATGTGGCATAATTGGGATTCAAATCCAGGTTTTTAAGCCCAGAGGATTTCCCCCAACCAAACAGATAAAAAAGATGTTTGGGCCTTTTTTATGTGGATAGCCTTTTCAGGATTTTAAGGAAGTTGATATACTTTTTATTTTAGAAGAATTACTTTAGGAATTAAAGCTTATTGCTATTGGGATTTGAAGTGGCCCTAGTTATTTAAAACCATCTCTAACAATAAATAAGGTAGGAAGAACATATTCTGAGGATGGGTTGAACTGCGCCCTCTTGCTCACAGCATGGTAGCTGGTTTTATAAGGGACATTTTGGAGGTCAGACAAGAGTTGTGAATCTCTTAGGGACCAGTTTATGATGTCATACAATGTCACCTTTACCACATCTGGATTGGTTCTGTGATCAAAGTAGGTCACAGGACCAGTCCAGATTTCAAGAGAATGGAATAAACTCTATCTTTTGACAGGGAAGTGGTAAGGGTCCCGCTGCAAAAGGTGAGTTGTGGTCATCTTTGGAAACATAATCTACCCCAAAAGTCATCCTGAAAAACTGTCATAATTTTATCACCAGTAGAGAATAGAGAGCTTTTTAAGACAATGATGATAATCAAATTGTGGGTTTTCTTTGGGGTACTAAAAAGTTCACCTCTGAATAATATCCTCCTCTCTGGGCATGCCATTAGATCTAAGAGGTTTATTGTTTCTCTTGATTGGGGGCTTCATTAAAAACACTGTTAAAGCCCTGGCCAGTTTGGCTCAGCGGTTAGAGCGTTGGCCTGCGGTCCGGAGAGACCTGGGTTCGGTTCCCGCTAAGGGCACGTACTTCGGTTGCAGTTTGTCCCCGGCCCTGGTTGGTCGTGCGGGTGGCAGCCACTCGATGTGTCCCTTTCACATCGATGTTTCTCTCTCTCTCTCTCTTCCTCTCTCTCCCTCCCACTCTATCTGTACAAAAGATGGAAAAATGTCCTCGGGTGAGGATTAAAAAAAACACTGTTAAAAGAAAGATAAAACCTATATTATGGAATCATGCTGAGTTCTCCATATTTCATACATGTAGCTAGCATTTGTACTTTACAACAGGATTTAATGAAGCTGATTTTATGCTATTTGTCACAAGGAAGCCTGGACAAGAGTATGTAGACCAATCATCACCATTCACTTTGAATAGTAAATGTAATTCAAGGTAATAATATAATCTGTGCTACGAATACATGATTTTGTCATGTTCAATAAATCTGGAAATGGAGAACTGACCTTTTATTACAATATAGTAGTCTTTCGAATTAAAAAACCAACAACCAGCCCTGGCCAGTTTGGTTCAGTGGTTAGAGCGTCGGCCTGCGGTCCCAAGAGACCCGGGTTTAGTGTCCACTAAGGGCATGTACCTTGGTTGCAGTTTGTCCCGGTCCTGGTTGGGTCCTGTGGGTGGCAGCCACTCAATGTATCTCTTTCACGCCAATGTTTCTCTCTCTCTCCCTCCCACTCTATCTGAACAAAAAAATGGAAAAATGTCCTTGGGTGAGGATAAAAACAACAACAACAACAACAACAACAAAAACCAACCACCATATACAGGTGGTTTTAAATGTATTCTTTTTCTTTAACACTTATTTAGCTATACTTCTATCACAGTACTAGGCACTTGGTGGGGCACTGCATAAATATCTGCAAATGTTGGATAGTATAATATCTACAAAATCAGTTTGCTTTATCTTAGAAATTTCTTTGTATGGGGAAGAAATGAAATACTGTGATTAACTTTCACAGTAGAATCTTACCAGGCACTATCCTTTTTATAGACATATGCAAACTATATGTGTTTAATATATCTAATCATTGTTTTAACATTCACATTAGCAATATAATTTTTAATTTGTGATATTCTGGTCTCTTGTTTTAATTTCCTACCCTATTTCATCTCCCCCAATTCACCCTCCACTGCTTGGCAGGACACTCTGTCTGGAATTGCTGACTTAACATCTTCCTCTGCTGTGATCATGTAATTCTAATCTTGACCCTCATGAGAGAACTTTTTATGAATTCTAAGCCCATATGCTGCATATCCCATTTTGCCTCTGAAGTTAGTTCCAGACACGTGACAAATGTGGTCAAACTATTTACAACAAATGTCCACAGGAGCATTCATACTAAGCGACTGGGAAACTGGGATTGATTCAGAGAAAAGTTTCTGTTTGACTTGACTGTCATAAACAATGAGATCACAAAAGTAAATACTCCACATCTGGCTGTCTGGATCCTTACTTGCATGGATATTTCTGGAAAGAAATAAAGAAGCCATGTGGATCGCTCAGCATCATATTGTCCACATAATTACAATATTTTCTAATAAGTTAAAAAAATTCTTGGTTGATTCTTTGCATAAGTTTCACTCTCATGGTAAGTAAGTAGTCACTATATTTCGATCAGCATTGCTTAAACAAATTCAAGCATTTGGATAATTCAGTATGACATGGGAATACTTGTGTTAGAAGTAATTATTAAGTTTACAGGTTATAATCTTGGCTAACTGCAAAAAAACAAAAAACAAAAGACTACAAAACCTAGGATTCCAAAATGGTAGTAGAGTGAATGGAAGCTACACAGCCCTTCTCCCAGGACCAAACTGGAATTACAACTAAAATAAAGACAAATCATCAAGAAAAAGCAACAGAAAAGCAGGACCATATAACCAGGGACACTGATTCAATCCTGTTAGGATTGCGGAGGCGCGAGAAGGGGTGAGAGCCCACGGACAGCAGCGGTCTTAGCTGTGAGCAGAACCCTCGGGGTTATACTCTCAAGTGGCTCCACAGCCCAGAGCCCAGAAAGATGCTAAAATAGCCACAGCCACTCACCTTGGCCTCTGGCAGAGGGAGGGTGAATTGACTGGAACTGTGTGGGGACACTCGGGATTTAGAGGGCGCTCAGAGCTTTTGCTGAGTCGCAGCTGCACAAGATGGTGGCCATCTTACTCCTTCCCTGGGCTCCAGGGAGAGGCAGCAGCCACTCCCTTGGCAATTCAACGCCACCCAGGGGGGCCATTGAAATGCAAATTGAGGCTCATTAACAACCAGCATCTGCCCCACCTTCGGGATCCCCTTACACTGAGCACCTGAAGGAGTTTTTCATTCAACTGAGAACCCAAGGCTCTTCAAGTAACTGTGACTACTAGCCTCCAGGCAACAAGTTAGAGTATAACTGAACCTTTCCTGGAATTGCAACTCTGCCCAGGAAAGTAAGACTTGACAGTGGTGTTTAATGTGGGTCCTCCCACACTCATCCAAACCCAAGTGAGGGAGCCACAAAAAGCAGAATTCTAACACCCACAGGGAAAATTTGGCAGGCTCCAAAGCCCACTGTGATAGCCAAAATGGTGAAACAAAGACACAAATGCCAAATGAAAGAACAAGAGACCTCTACCAAAGATGAGATAAATGTGGAGCAGTTAAGCAAGTTAACAGAGCTAAAATTCAGAGCCATGATCTTGAGGAAGCTCAACAAAATGAGTAAGGACATGGACACCATGAGTAAAGACATAGAAATGTTGAAAATCAACCAATTGGAAATTAAAAATCACCAAGAAATAAAGAATGACATACAGAAATAAAGAACACATTGGAAGGTCTAAACAGCAGAGTAGAGGAAGCTGAGTACCAGGTCAGTGAATTAGAAGACAGTGTAGAAAAAAATCAACCAATCAGAAAACAACAAAAAAAAAACAATTAAAAAATAGGAACACAGCTTAAGAGAATTGTGGGAAAATTGGACATGTACTAATATTAGCATCATAGGAGTACTTGAAGAAGAAGAAAATGAACAAGTGTTAGAGAATATATTTGAGGAAATGGTGACAAAAAACTTTCCTAATTTGGTGAAGGAAGAAGGCATTCAAGTTCAAGAAACACAGAGAGCCCCAAGTAAGTAGAACCCAAACAGGCCCACACCAAGACACATAATCAAAATGCCAAAAATTAAAGACAAAGAGAGAATCCTAAAAGCAGCAAAAGATAAGCACAGGTTACTTACAAAGGAACCCCCATAAGGCTATTAGCTCACTTCTCAACAGAAACACTACAGCCAGAAGGGAATGGCATGAGGTAATCAAGGTCATGAAAAACAAGGATCTGAATCCAGGACTACTCTACCCAGCAAGGATATCATTCAAAATAGAAGGTCAAATAAAGAGCTTCCCAGACAAAAAAAGGCTAAGGGAATACGTTAGCACCAAACCAGCTCTGCAAGAAATGTTAAAAGGACCGCTGTAATTAGTAGAAGAAACAAGAAGAAAAATAGAACCACACTAAACAAAAATGGCAATAAATAAATACATATCAATAATCACCTTAAATGTAAATCAATTGAATGCTCTGATGAAAACACACAGAGTAGCTGATTGGATAAGAAAGCATGACTCATCTATATGTTGTTTACAAGAGACCCACCTCACAACTAAAGACTCACATAGGTTGAAAGTGAAGGGATGGAAAAAAATCTTCCAAGCAAACGGAAAGGAAAAAAAAGCGGGGGTAGCAATACTCATATCTGATAAAATAGATTTCAAAATGAAGGCCATAACTAGAGACAAAGAAGGCCACTACATAATATTGAAAGGATCTATCTAACAGGAAGCTATAACCTTGATAAACATATATACACCCAATATAGGAGCACCAAAATATATTAAAAATCTTCTGGAGGACTTCAAAGGAGAAATTGACAGCAATACAATCATAGCAGGGGACTTTAACACCCCGTTGACATCACTGGATAGATCCTCTAGACAAAAATTAGCAAGGAAACAGAGACTCTAAATGAAGCGCTAGATCAAAAGGATTTAATAGATATCTACAGAGAATTACACCCCAAAACTACAGAATTCACATTCTTCTTGAGTGCACATGGGACATTATCAAGGATAGACCACATGTTAGGACACAAACTAAATCTCTACAAGTTTAAAAAGACTGAAATCATATCAAGCATCTTCTCAGATCACAATGGTATGAAACTAGAAACCAATTGCAACAAAAACATGCAAAGACATTTGAACACATGGAGGCTAAATAGCATGTTATTAAACAATGAATGGGTTACTGAGGAGATCAAGGAAGAAATTAAAAACTTCCTGGAAACCAATGAAAATAAACACACAACAACACAAAATCTATGGGATGCAGTGAAAGCAGTTCTGAGAGGGAAGTTCATAGTACTACAGGCCTACCTCAAGAAGCAAGAAAAATCTCTAATAGACTATCTAACCTCACAACTTAAAGAACTAGAAAGCAAACATAGTACTGGAAGTCTTAGCCACAGCAGTCAAACATGACAAAAAAATAAATGGGATCCAAGTTGGAAAGGAGGAAGTGAAACTGTCATTATTCGCAGATGACGTGATATTATACACAGAAAACCCTAAAGACTTCATTGAAAATCTACTAGACTTAATAAATGAATTTGGCAAAGTAGCAGGATATAAAATTAAAGTCAAGAAATTGACGGCATTCTTATACACCAAGATGAAGTCACAGAAAGAGAAACTAAAAACACAATCCCATTTGCCATAGTGGCAAAAATTAAGATACCTAGGAATAAACTTAACCAAAGAAGTAAAGTACCTATTTGCAGAAAACTACAGGACATTGAAAAAAGAAATAGAAGGAGATTCCAAAATGGTGGCAGAGTGAATGGAAGCTACACAGATCATCTCCCAGGACCAAACTGGAATTACAACTAAAAGAAAAAAGAATTAGAGAAAGATATAAAAAAGTGGAAGCACATACCCGGTTCATGGATTGGAAGAATTAACATCATTAAAATGTCCATACTACCCAAAGCAATCTATAGATTCAATGCAATCCCCATTAAAATACCAACGACAGCCCTGGCCAGTTTGGCTCAGCGGTTAGAGCGTCGGCCTGCGGTCCGCAGAGACCCGGGTTCGGTTCCCGCTAAGGGCACGTACTTCGGTTGCAGTTTGTCCCCGGCCCTGGTTGGTCGTGCGGGTGGCAGCCACTCGATGTGTCCCTTCACATCGATGTTTCTCTCTCTCTCTCCCTTCCTCTCTCTCCCTCCCCCTCTATCTGTACAAAAAAAAAATGGAAAAATGTCCTCGGGTGAGGATAAAAAAAAAAAAAAAAATAAAATAAAATAAAATAAAATACCAACGACATGTTTTACAGAACTAGAACAAATACTTCAAAAGTTCATATGGAACCAGAGAAGACCCTGATAGCCACAACAATCTTTAAAAAGGAGGACAATGTAGGTGGAATCACAACACCGGATATCAGGTTATACTACAAAGCTACTGTAATCAAAATAGCCTGGTACTGGCACAGGAACAGGCATATAGACCAGTAGAACAGAACAGAGAACCCAGAAATGGACTCAAGACATTATGCTCAATTAATATTTGACAAAGGAGGCAAGAGGATACAATGGAGTAAAGACAGCCTCTTTAATAAATGTTGTTGGGAAAATTGGACAGCTACATGCAAAAAATGAATATAGACCATCAACTTACACCATGCACAAGAATAAACTCAAAATGGATAAAAGACTTCCATGTGACCCATGAATCTATAAAATTCCTAGAAGAAAATGTAGGCAGCAAAATTTCAGACATCATACGCAACAGAATTTTCACTGATACATCACCTAAGGCAACAGAAACAAAGGAAAAATGAACACATGGGACTACATCAAACTAAAAAGCTTCTGCACAGCAAAAGAAACAACCATCAAAATGGAAAGGCAACCCTCTGTATGGGAGAGCATCATTGCCAATGATACATCAGATAAAGGGTTAATTTCCAAAATATATAGAGTACTCATATAAGTCAACAAAAGGAAGACAAAGAACCCAATTAAAAAATGGTCCGAGGAGCTATGTAGACACCTCTCCAAACAGGACATACAAATGGCCAAGAGACATATGAAGAAATGCTCAACATCACTAATCATCAGAGAGAGGCAAATTAAAACAACAATGAGGTATCACCTCACACCTGTCAGAATGGCCACCATCAACAAATCATCAAACAACAAGTGTTGGCGTCGGTGTGGAGAAAACGGGACTCTAGTACACTGCTGGTGGGAATGCAGACCGGTGCAGCCACTATGGAAAACTATATGGTGTTACTTCAAAAAATTAAAAATTAAACTGCCATTTGACCCAGTGATCCCTCTTCTAGGAATATACCCTAAGAAGCCTGAAACACCAATCAGAAAGAATATATGTACCCCCATGTTTATAGGAGCCCTATTTACACTTGCTAAGATCAGGAAACAGCCCAAGTGTCCATCAGTAGACGAATGGATAACAAAGCTGTGGTACATATACACAATGGAGTACTATGCAGCTGTAAGAAAAAAAGATCTCTTTTTCTTTGAAATGACATGACGGACCTGGAAAGTATTATCCTAAGTGAAACAAGCCAAGCAGAAAAAGGCAAATACCACATGATCCCACTTATTTGTGGAATATAATGAAGAATAGGGTAGATCCAGAGACTGGAAGTAAGGTACAGACTGACAACCCTTGGAAGAGGGGGTTGTGGGGGGAGGGAGGAAATAAACCACAGAACTTATATGTATGTATGCATAACCAATGGACATGGACAACAAAACCGGGAACGGGGTGGGGGGTCATGGAGAGGACGGTGTCAATGGGATAAAAAAGGAGAAACATCTGTAACAAAAATAAAATAAAGGAAAAAAAAGAGAACCCTGGCCGGTTTGGCTCAGCGGTTAGAGCATCGGCCTGCGGTCCGGAGAGACCCGGGTTCGGTTCCCGCTAAGGGCACGTACCTCGGTTGCAGTTTGTCCCCGGCCCTGGTTGGTCGTGCGGGTGGCAGCCACCCGATGTGTCCCTTTCACATCGATGTTTCTCTCTCTCTCTCTCTCTCTCTCCCTCCTGCTCTATCTGAACAAAGAATGAAAAAGTGTCCTCGGGTGAGGATAAAAAAAAAGAGAAACAAAACCCAAAACTCCAGTTGCTTAGCTCCTTCAGAATGTATAGCTATCTGTTTTTAGCTGTCTTGATTTTTCCTTTTCATGCAGGATATTTTCTTAAGATGGCATTTAATTAAAAGAGGACAGAACTTGTCTGCATTAAAAAATATTCCTCAGTCTTTAATTTCATAATAAATTAGGTAAAATGCCAAATTAGGTAAAATGGATTACTTTCTTACCATACAAATAATTAAAAGTTAACTGGTAACCATTAAGTCATGGAAATGTAATTCAGTTAAAGGTGAAAAGAAATAAAAATTCTCCTAATAATGGGCCTGAATGTGTGTTAAAATATATACATTTTTTCTTTAAATGTTTTTGCATTATGAATAATCTATATTTGTTGATTCTTTAGCATATTATTTGCACTTCAAATACTTTTTCTCTTCTTATGATTCACAGTAGTAAAAGGTAATATTATATTTGGAAATGTGTTGGCAAGGGAAACTGGTGTACTTAATCCAATAACTTGGAGCACCTTGGAGATAAGGCGCTATAGAAACACAACATATTATTATCACCATTATTATTGTGTGGAGCTGGAAATTCCCCCTCCCTGTCCTTTGTAAAAGTTGGCCATTTAAGAAGAAATGAAGAATTGCCATAGCAGGAGTTGAAAGAGTTTCACATTTTGAAAAATTTACACAGCTAAGTAGTAGAAAAAATACTTTAAAAAGAAATGGCTTACTCAGACTTCTTGCTACTGTTCTTCATTTTTGAAGTTGATGCTGTCATTGATTATTTTCCAGGTATAACATGTAAGTGACAACTCCAATTTATGGAGGTATTACAGGTCAAACAGGAGATACGTGCTTTTTTGTTTTTTATTTAGATTAATCCTCACCTGGGGATATTTTTCCACTGATTTTTCAGATAGAGTGAAAGGGCGGGAGAGAGAAAGAAACATCAATGTGAGACAAACACATCAATTGGTTGCCTCCCGCACAACCATGACTAGGGTCCAGGATCAAACCTGCAACCCCGGTATGTAAGTACCCTTAATTGGGAATTGGACCCACAACCCTTCAGTCCGTGGGCCGACATGCTAACCACTGAGCCAAACTTGCCAGAGCTGGAAATACGTTTTTTTAAAACAGAATTTGACCGTTGGGATTTATATGAAACAGACTCCAGGATGCACTGAAGGATATAAAATTTTCCATTAATATCAAAATACTTGTGCATAGCAATCATATACTTCTGTACCTTGGCTTAGGATGTGTCAGTATTAGAGAGGAAGTAAGTATGGTGGGTAAGAGGATCATCTCTGTAGTTAGACTGATCTGCATTCAAATTGTGGCTACTGGTTCTGTGACCTTAAAAAATAAAAAGTAACCTCTCTAAGCCTCAGTTTCTTCACTTATGTATTGCAGATAATAAAATCACACCAAGATCAGTGCCTTGCATACAGATGAATTCTCAGAAGTGGAGGCTATCATCTCAACTAAATATTACCATCATCTTAATTGAAGTTATAGCTCTTCACACAGTTATTGCCAAGATATTTATATAGGTTCTGCATAATTAAGATCTAAAACTTTTACTTTCTGCTGCTCCTCACTTTAGAGAATAAGAGAAAAGAAAGTTATAGAAATTCTCTAATTTTGATAGCTATTAATGATTATATTTGGAGGTGAGGGGCAAGTTATTTATAAAATAAATATGTTGATTTAATGTAAGTTTTTACTATATAAATAAAATGTAAGGAAATGAGATATATAAGTTAAATTCATATTGGTGAATTAGCCAGATAGATGTAGCTTTATTTTATCATTATAAGTGTTATAGTTACAAGTTTGCTTGGATATTGTGTTTTTAAATTATCTCATTAGGGCTATATTTTCAAAATTGTTTGAGCAATATTTCAGCTTATTTATCAGGTATATCTGCTTATTCCAGTCATTTTAGTTATCCTATAATTAAAAACGCAGAAGAAAACCTGTTTTAACTTTTTCTTTCTATAGATGTCTTAAAAGAGGGTATTTTAATGTTTCCAGTATCCTATGACTGAAAATAATTATGAGTTCAAACATTCTGCATTTCTAAGTATGATGAACATATTTAGGGTTAGGACAATGATTTAGAACTATGTTGGCTCAGCTACATATCTGACTACAGCTTTGATGAAAATACTGAGCTAACATTGGAAGCAGCTAATTTTATTGCTATGGATTGCTCAGTAGACATGTCCTTATTCAGCTAAGAGAATTGCTGAAATAAGTTTTTATTTCAAGATAGTATTTAAATTGGATCTAGGTAAAAACCTTAAGGTGGTTACATTTCACTGAAGACCATTTACCATTTCTTTCTTTTCTTAAAAATATTTTTGTAATTGATTTTCAGAGAGGGAGAGGGAAAGAGAAACATTGATGTGAGAGAGAAACATTGACACTCCCTACCAAGGATCGAGCCTGAAACCTGGACATGTGCCCTGACTGGGAATCTAACTGACGACCTTTTGTTGGACAGGATGATGATGCCCAACCAACTGAGCCACACTGGCCAGAGCGCATTATTTTTTATTTCTAAAGTAATATATGTTGGTTTCTCTTCCTGCACAGTTTTACTCATGTCCTTCTCTGTATACATACATGCACACCGACTTACAGTCATTTACTTTGTTCTTGCTGTTCTCTTTTGTTTAAATTATTTTATTCACTCAACCTTAATTTTTCCCTTGTCTTCTCCTTGCTGGCGTCAAATGAATTTCTTTTTCTGCAGAAGCTCAGCAGGAAATGGATTAATGCAGTTGGAACACAGCTAGTATAGTGTCAGGATGCTGGGGTGACCTCTGTATTTGAAAAATAAAAGAATTGAAAAGTATCCAGCAGCTAAAAATCAGGAGGAAAAAATCTTGCTGCATCTTGTTCATTTCCACCAAGGAAGTGTTTACAGCTTCTCTAAGGTATCCTGTGAGAGAAAAATCACCATCATCATCATCATCATCATCATCAATAAAAATTCTTAAATGTAGATGAAACAGTTAGGCATAAATGCTTAGTCTGGGATATATTTTAATACGTTTCATGTTAGCAGCTCACAAGGAACCTGGAATATTAAGATGCATGATTGATATGAACAGAAATGTGACATTGTACCGACCCCATTCACCTAAATTGTATTATTTCCAGCAGTGAGAACCACCTCAAAAATCCATCTGCCAAAGATAAAAAGAGTTCATGTTTCCAGCCACCCTTCCTCAGTGTCAGGCTATGATGATTGGCCATTGCATGGGTACCCTTGCTGCCCAGGCCAACAGCAACTTAGAACTGAAAGGATGTCCACTTCCCCTTCTACTGGGTCACTGGCTTGCCAACAGTATTTTTTATCCCCATGACTAGTATTCACTGAAAAAGCTGATGTTTAAAAACAAGACTGCTTACCTTTGCAATTATTATTAAATTCTTTTCCTGGGCTATAATGCATAGGCTTTGATCTAAAATCCTTTCGTTGCTAGAAGGACTTGTGTGATTACGATAATGTGCACTCCTCTTTTTGCTATTCCTATAGGGAAAATAAACCCCACATTAGTTCCATATTAGTACCTGACTTGGAGAAGTTAAAAAGCACCAGAAAAAGGTTAAACAGAGTCAAGTACACATAAGAGAGCAGTGGTTATTAGTCTTCAGGGAGCCATTAAAAAATTCTGCTTATACAGAAGAATTTATTGGTGCTCCTGCTTCTGGCTGCTTTATGCATTTTAATAAAGAAAT
Source organism: Molossus molossus (assembly GCF_014108415.1). NCBI lineage: Eukaryota > Metazoa > Chordata > Mammalia > Chiroptera > Molossidae > Molossus > Molossus molossus. The sequence continues at coordinate 34,682,272 of NW_023425357.1, read as the reverse complement.
AGGGTGTGTGTGTGTGTGTGTGTGTGTGTGTGTATGCATGTGCTTGCACACATTTATGGCTATGATTAAACAAGGACTTTAGTTATTTGGTCTGTCACTAATTCCATCCTTTTTCCCTCAAGTGTCTTTCTTTTAACTTTCACCTTCTAAAAATTCTGAAAATCTTTCAGTTTTATTTTTATTAAGGCGATGCATAAAAATATGCCTATTATGTCAATATATTTTTTTCTGGTATGAATTTTTGGGAGAGGTACCTCTCCCAGAAATGAAAAAATAATGCAAAATGATTTCTATAGTATGAGTGCAACTATGTAAAAGCTTTTGTGAAAATATTTACAAAAATGAATAAAAAATAAGACCATCACAAATATACAAAAGATGTAGGTACCCACACACATGAAAATCAACATGAAAGTTAACAGCAGTTGAATGCCTTTGGATGGTGTAGTTATCTCCCTCCCTCCCTCCCTCCCTCCTTCCCTCCCTCCTTCCCTCCTTCCCTCCCTCCTTCCCTCTCTCCTTCCCTCCCTCTCTCTGGTTTTAGAGATTTGGTTCCATAAACCCTTGAAAGCAAAGGGTCTCCAGGTGGTTCTCAATGTCTGGTGTCATTTTGGTACTCAGTACCTGTTTGCTGAGTGAACAAGGGAGATGCTTTTAGCCTTATATGTTGGAACTGTGATCTCTATTCCACTGGTGAAGAAAAAAATAGAATGAGCCTGTGAGGGGTGTAATGGGGAGTGATTGCTTAATGGGTATGGGGTTTGGGTTTGGGTTTGGGGTGCTGCAAATGTTCTGGAATTAGATAGTGGTGATAGTTGCCTAACACTGTGAATATACTTAATGACACTGAATTGTTCTTTGTTTTTACCCACTTTAAATGGCTATTATAGTAAATTTTATGTTATGTGTAGTTCACCACAATAAAAAGAAATTTTAAAAAATTGGGGTGGGGAGGGCTTTTTACTTTAAATGTTTGAAGGTAATTATATAAAGAAAAAAACAAACAAAAACCCTGCAGTTTCATGAACCAAGGTTTGTGAAATTCTATATTTCATGAAGCTTTGGGGGGGAAAAAAAAAAACAAAAAACCACAAAGTATTAGAAAAAACATGTAGGTTATGATTTAAGGAACTGATTTGAATATATGCGTTTAACTATACTTTCTTAATTTGCATTGAAATGACCAAAGGAATATAAATTAGAGAAAAAGGTATGCCAATGTTGGAAACTAGAATACTCTGTTACTAGTACTCAGAAACTTTGAGAGACATTTGCCAAATATTCTGTGGACAAGACTGAACTATGAGAAGTATCAATCAGAATGTAAAAGTATCTTCTATTCATTCTAAGAGGAATAGATCCTGAGATGAACCCACTTGTAAGCTCCAAATGTCAGGGTAATAAGGGCAGGAGTGGTCTTTATGAATGGAAGTGGAGGACAGATATTGGTCTGGTATAGGTGCTTATAGAGCATTGCATATCACTTACTCCTAACTTATACTTGGTGTGTGTGTCAGGGTAAGTTATGTAGAGCTTCCTGTTACAGTTAATCCCTACCATCTTTTTGGTGTGTGTTTCTTTTAATGCCTTTTCATTGTAGTCAGAGAGCATACTTTCTTTGATTTAAGTTATTTTAAATTTGTTGAGATTTGTTTTATACCTCCAAATATGTTCTATCTTGGTAAATGTTTCATGTGCACTTGAAAAGAATGTGTATTCTGTTGTTGTTGGACAGAATTAATTAGGACATGTTGATTGTTAATGTTGATCAAGTCCTTATTGATTTTATGTTTACTTGTTCTATCAATTATTAAGAGATTGGCATTGAAATCTCTAACTGTAATTTTGGATTTAACTATTTCTTCTTGCAGTTATATCAGCTGTTTCTTTATGGACTTAGAAGCTATGTTATTAGATGCATAAAAGTTTAAGATTATTATGTTGCCTTGATAAATTGATACATATGTAGCAATGGTATTCTTTACTTTGAAATCTAGTAATAATAGTCTGAAAAATATCAAAGCTTTAGCTTTCTTCCTTCCTTTCTTTCTTTCTTTTTTTTTTTTTAGTATTTTTTAATTGATTTTTAGAGAGAGAGGAAGGGGGGAGGGAAGGGGAGAGAGAGAGAGAGAGAGAGAGAGAGAGAGAGAGAGAGAGAGAGAAACATTGATGAGAGACATACATCAATTGGCTGCCTCCTGCACACCTTCTACTGGGGATTAAGCCCGCAACCCAGGCATGTGCCCTGACTAGGAATCAAGTCAGTGACTTCTCAGTGCATGGGACAACCCTCAACCAAATGAACCACACCAGCCAGGGCACTTCAGCTTTCTTTTGATTAGAACTAACAGGGTGTATCTTTTTCTCTTCTTTTTTTTAACCTATATGTGACTATGTATTTAACATGTGCTTTTAGTAGGCAGAATATAGTTAAGTTTTGCTTTTATATCCAACCTGACAATCTTTGCCTTTTAGTTAGAGAATTTAGACCATTTGCATTTAATATGATTGCTGATATGGTTGGACTTAAATATATCATCTTGCTATTTGTTTTTTATTTGTCCTATTTTCCCCTTTTTTCCTTATTTCTTTTGGACTAATTGAACCTTTTAAAAAATTTATTCCACCCTGGCCAATTTGGCTCCATGGTTAGAGTGTGGGCCGGTGGACCAAAGAGTCCTGGGTTCGGTTCCCACTAAGGGCATGTACCTTGGTTGCAGTTTGGCCCCAGCCCCAGTTGGTCGTTTGAGTGGCAGCCACTTGATGTGTCTCTCTCATGTTGATGTTTCTCTCTCTCTCTCTTCCTCCCTCTCTCCCTCCCGCTCTATCTGAAGGTAAATGCAAAAATGTCCTTGGGTGAGGATAAAACAAATAAAAAATACAAAATAAAAAATTTATTCCATTTTATCTCCTTTTTTGGTTTGTCAGCTATAGCTATTTGTTTTGCTTTTTTAGTGACTGTGTTAGGGTATATAATATAGTATACATTTCTAACTTATTACAGTTTACTTTCAAGTGACATTATTACCATTTTACAATAGTAAAAAAACCCTTATACTAGCATACTTCTATTTCTTCCTTCCTGACTTTTATACTATTATTGTTATATATATATTGCTTTTACATATGTGACATCCCATACTACATTGTAATTATTTTTGCTCAAAGTCAAATATCTTATTATTATATAAATAATAAGAAAAAAACTATGTGTTTACTCATGGCCTAGAAGCTTTCTTAAGGCATAAAGATGAAGCAATCTTAGGGTTCATCTACTTTGTTTTGCATTCTCAGGGATCACTGTTTCCCACTGCCTAATGTCTAGTGTTTTTAGGTTTTGTTTTGTTTAATTTTTTTTCTTTTGTTCTTTGTTTTTATTTTTATTTTTTTATCCTCACTCAAGGACATTTTTTGATATTTTGTTCAGATAGAGAGGGAGAGAGAGAGAAAGAGAAACATTGATGTGAAAGGGACACATCGAGTGGTTGCCACCCGCACGACCCAACCAGGGCCAGGGACAAACTACAACTGAGGTACGTGCCCTTAGCGGGAACCAAACCTGGGTCTCTCTAGACCACAGGCCAATGCTCTAACCACTGACCCAAACCGACCAGGGCATGTCTAGTGTTTTTAAAACTGTTTTCCTATATTTTGATAATACATAGGAAAGCAGGGTAGCCCTGGCCAGTTTGGCTCAGTGGTTGAGCATCGGCCTGCAAACCAGAGAGTCCCGGGTTCGGTTCCCACTAGGGGCATGTACCACCAAAAAAAACCAAAAAAAAAAAAAAACCAACCCAACAACATAGGAAAGCAGTGTAAGTTTGATTCCTGTTACTCCATCTTGGTTGTTAGTAGAAGTCCCTTTAATTGGATTGTAATCAAACTTGAATTTATTATTTATTCATTTATTTTTGGGAGGGTTTTTTTTTTTTTTTTTTTTAATGTATACTCAAACATCACAACCAATTCCAAATTCCATTAGTTGGAAATGACATGCCTAATCCAGGAACATAAGAAACCCCTTGATTTAAAAGTTCTTTTTTAAAAATCTTTATTGTTGAATGTATTACAGATGTTCCTCATTTTCCCCCCATTGGTCCCCTCCTCTCCACTCCCACGTCCCTCCCGCCTTTTCCCACACTGTTGTCTGTGTCCATTGGTTATGCATATAAGTTCTTTGGTTTATTTCTTCCCACCCCCCAACCCCCTTCTCTTTGAGGTTTGTCAGTCTAGCAAACAATTTGTTCTTCTTAAATCCCTTCACCTTTTTCACCCATTCCCCCAACCCCCCTCCCATCTGGCAACCAACAAAATGTTCTCTTTATCTATGAGAATGTTTCTGTTCTGCCTGTTCATTTTGTTTGTAGATTCCATTGTTGATAGATATGTATTCATTGCCATTTTCTTTGTTCATATATTTTATCCTTTTTTTTTTCAAAAAGACCCTTCAACATTTTATATAATAATGGTTTGGTGGTGATGAACTCCTTTAGCTTTTCTTTGTCTGGGAAACTCTTTATATGGCCATCAATTCTAGATGACAGCTTTGCAGGATAGAGTAATCTTGGTTGTAGGTTCTTGCTTTTCATCACTGAATATTGCCACTCTCTTCTGGCCTGCAAAGTTTTTTTTGAGAAATCAACTGACAGTTTTATGGGAACTCCCTTGTAAGTGACTAACTGCTTTTCTCTTGTTGTTTTTAAGATTCTCTCTTTGTCTTGAACCTTTTGCATTTTGATGATGATGTGTCTTGGTGTGGGCCTCTTGGGGTTCATCTTGTTTGGGACTCTCTGTGCTTCCTGGACTTGTATGTCTGTTTCCTTCACCAAGTTAGGGACGTTTTCTGCCATTATTGTTTCAAATAGGTTTTTGACTTCTTGTTCTCTCTCTTCTCCTTCTGGCACCCCCAAGATGCAAATGTTGGCACGCTTGAAGTTGTCCCAGAGGCTCCTTACACTATCCTCATTTTTTAAAATTCTTTTTTCTTTTTGCTGTTCTAATTGGGTGTTTTTTGTTTCCTTGTATTCCAAATCAATGGTTTGGTTCTTGGCTTTACCTACTCTACTATTGAATCTGTGTAAATTATTCTTTATTTCAGTTAGTGCCTCCTTCATTTCTGACTGTGCTTCCTTCATTTCTAACTGGTCTTTTTTAATGCTCTTGAGGCCCTCACTGAGTTCATTGAGCATCCTTATAAGCAGTATTTTGAACTCAGCATCTGTTAGGTTGCTTATCTTCATTTTGCTTAGTTCTTTTCCTGGGGTTTTGTTCTGTTCTTTCATTTGGGACCTGTTTCTTTGTCTCCTCATGTTGGCTGCCTCTCTGTGTTTGTTTCTGTGTGTTACTTAACTAGAGGTATGGGGCTAGCTGAGACCAGATGCTGCTTGTTTGAAAGAATCTAGGAAAACCTGAAGCAGGATCCAAGACAGGCCAATCCTATGGTTAAGCAACTGGTAACAGCTTGGTTGAGTCTGAAAGTTGGGTGGGGCGGGGCCCTAGGGAATCACCAGGGTGGGGCAACCAGTGTGAGCCAGATGGCTGGAGTCCCAGATATGGCAGCTGTCTGTTGCCCCAGGGAAGGGCTCACCAAAGGAACAAAGGCTTCCGACAGCATGTCTGTCCCGGAGAAGGCCACCTCTTTAGCCCTTGCTCCAATGCCAAACAGCTCAATTCTTCCCTGTATGTTTCCGGCACCCCTGGAGCTGCCTCCCCTCCAAGCCTAGAGGGAGCAAGTCCGAGTAAGTCTGTGCGCGGGCCCTTTAAGAGGAGCTGCCTGGGGCTCCAGCCACCTCAGCCTCCCTGAGCCTCAGTTCCCGCTGGTTTTTCCAGCCAGAATTTATGGGGACTTCTCTTCCTGGCACTGGAACCCTGAGCGAGATGCCTGGTGTGGGACAAGGACCCCTCAATCCTCAGGGAGGACCTTCCCAGCCAAATTGTCCTCCTGATTTTTATCCGCCACACGTGGGTGTGGGACCAGTCCCTCTCGCCACCGGCCCTCGGGCCTCTGCCCCTCCGCCTCTCGCACCTCCGCCCCTCCTACCAGTCTTGATGTGGCTGCTGCTTGAATTCTGTAGTCGTAGGACTTCCATTCATTTGATTTCAGGCGGTTTTGAATGATGGTTGTTCTGTACTTTAGTTGTAACTTTGATGTGGTTGTGGGAGGATGCGATACCGCTTTTACCTACGCCGCCATCTTGACTGGAAGTCTCAAACTTGAATTTAAACAAATATTTTCTTCATATGTATTTATTTTTTATAGATATTCCAAATTCATTGTTTAACAATTATATAATGTATACTACATCCCAGACCATATTCTAAGTGCTTTTTACTTTTATTATTATTTTTTATCTTTATTGTTGAAAGTATTACAGATGACCTCCCCTTTTTCCCCCATTCACCCCCTCCTCCCTGCTCCCACCCCCTTCCTGCTTTCCCCTTACTGTTGTCTGTGTCCACTGGTTGGTTGTGCATATACGCATATAAGTTCTTTGGTTATCTCTTCCCACCCCTCCCACCCCCTTTCCATTTTCTTATATTTTAAGCTCTTGTATGTTATGTGCAAGTTAGTCATGAATGTTAAATCAACTTTAAAAATTTTATCTCTTATCACATGATTTTGCTGTTTATTTTATTTAGTACTTAAATTTATATTTGCTCTTTTTTTGTTATTAATGTTGCTCCTCCTCCTTTGTTTTCTGTCTTCCTGGAATCCCCTTGACGATGCTTTCATTTGGTTTTACTGTCTGAAATTTGCATTTATTTTAGCCAAAGTATGTAATATTACATAATATTGTACTGCCTATCATATGTAATATTACAGGTCTTGTATGGCTTTCTGTGAAGAAGGTTGAGGCAATTAATACTAATGAAGGTCAGGTAGAAGCCTGTGAGCAGTGCCTTTTAAATACAACACATTAAAAATACAGGGTAAACTAGAGTGGTAAAAGGCATTATCTTTGTATCTCTATAGGTCATAGGACCAAATCTTTACATTGCTATATCTTCTAACACTTCTGTTTCAGACTTTTCATGTCTGTCTTTCACATACCATTTCAAACAAACTTAAACTAAACATGCTCCAGCATCTTCTGTCTTTCTCAAAGAGTAAATAAAAAAAATATTCATGAACAAAGATATCCCTTCATGTTAAATCTCAGCAATACAGTATTATATCATCTAGTTATTACCTGTCCAACAAATACCAGGAGGAAAAGCCAAATGTGTATATTCATATATGGGAGTTTTTTGCTTATGGAAGGACAACATTATTAACAACCCCATATGAGGAGGATTTTAAATGAGTAATTTCAAGTGAATAGAAAATAGAAGCTATTAAAAGAATAAAAAGACAGAAAGCCATTTCTTAAAAGGACATAGAACATTTATATTATTCTTTGTATTTTTTTTCCTTGGCATTCAGTCCTGCTTATTTTTTAGAATTGTTCCTACTGGGTTCAAGTATTTCTTTATACTTTATGTGTGATTTTTGTGACTTTAGTGATTTTTTTCTGTTCTCTCATTGTCTAGAAATGATCTGAAATGACAGTTTCCCTCATTACTCTATGTAATTATTTTATGATTAGTTTTAATTTTTAGGTTAATTCTCTAGATAACCAATTTGTGAAATTTTGTAAGGGCATGAGGGATGAGGTCTAGGTAGTTGTTTTTTCTTTTCTCTCTTTCTCTGTTTGTGTGTGTTTTACGTAGGTGGTTGCATAGCCTTTTATTTAATTTTGTGGTGTGTAAACTTGTCCTTAACTGCAAGAAAAGCAATTGTCTAGCTTTCCCTTTATATTAAAAGAAAGATTATGTGTTATTTTTCTGTTTCTATTATGTCCTTGATCTGCTGCTCCAAATGTTATCATTGAGTTAAGTCGACTTGAATAGTTATAGTGCACAGAAATATAATTAATGCCAGTGGTGTTTCCAACATATTCTAGTTCATTTTAAAGAAAACATTACTGTCACATTTTTAAAAGGACTGTAAGTATATGAAGGATGATGATTACTCTGTATCTTAGTAGAATATAGAACCAGAGAATGTGGAATTCATCTGGAGCAGTAAAAGTTAGCTGACAAATTGTTGGAGTCCCTGTCTCAGGTTGCTGGGGTAAGATCACTCGTGTTGGGATGGGCAGGCAAAGGACAGAATAAATGTTTTTGAGAAGGCTGAGCTGGCTGATGAGAGAGCCATAGTAATAAGGCTGGCAGATGGATTCTCTATTACTCCCAAAGCAGTGAGTGATGCTGAAATCAAGGGTGTGCATAGTACAAGTTGATCAGAAATCCAAGGTCCATTGGCCAAAGCTGGGAGGCCAAGTAGGTTATTTAATCAATGAAGAAGTCAGAGTCAGGTATCAAATTCCAAAACATGGAACCAGGATGTGAAAACAGGTAGCAGAAAGACTAAGTCTAGGTAACTGGTCTGGGTCATGTGGATGGTCCCAATACAGAAGGCAGTTTGTCTTGCTTAAATTGTCTTTTATTGGCTTGTTCAATGCCAGGTAGTACTTGGGAAGTTGAAAGGGTCAGAGACAAAGCTGAGGAATAATATCAACTTCTCAAATGGTAGGAACTGTTTAAACACTGGACCAGCAACTCATTCCCTGATGCCTGCTGAACAACGGACTTTAAATGAGATCCTACTCATAGGTGGGACCTTGAATTAATAACATTGAGATTTCTTTTAGCTTTAAGACTTCTATAATTTTTTTTCCCCCCTATTATTAGGGTATAGAAGGTCACTTTCTTTTTAAGGAAGTATATGTCAAATACCATTTTCTGTACCGCAGGCCGACGCTCCAACTGCTGAGCCAAACCGGCCAGGGCATCAAATACCATTTTCAATAGAAAGTGTGTTTAAGCAGCTGTAGAGGTAACAAATGCTCTTGCTCTAGAATGGACAATCCTAGTCATAGGCAGCTTAGACTACAATGTGTCAAGCAACACAGCAAGGAGAATATTCCTTAAATTGACAAGTAGGGCTTTCCCTCACTTCCAGAAACAAGATAATGCTGGTCTGGCTACATTTCAACAGTGTGGTATACACCTGGAAGTGCGGAAAGATTTGCTAGTCTATTGGTTTGTCATTATTTCATTTCAGAAGTGACAAGTGGCAGTGCCTCTGCTCTCAGTTTTGACCAGCTTCTGATAATTCACAGGGGATGTGGCACATGTGCTCATCTGCCACAAAATCATGTTTGTAGAATCACAACTCTCCTCTCTCTTGAGATACATGACAAGGCTGACATTTGGTGTCTGCATTGGTCTGTGGTCAGGACAGTTTTTATAATTATGTAGTATCCTGCTGACTAAACATAAAGGCTTAACTGGGAGTTTCAGAATGGCCAGATCTTGCAGAGTTTTGTAAGAAAGCAATGGAAAACCAGTGAAAGATTTCAAGCAAGGGGACTCTTACTTGTTCAACAAATAGCTATGTGAAGTGATCAGTAGTGCCAGGCATAGTGCTAAGAACTAGGAATTGATTCAAAAGTGAAACAGCTAACATAGTTCCTCTTGTCTGTGGGAAATATAGAGGAGAAAAAAAGGCAATTACAAAATAGTATGATAGGTGCTATAGTGGTAAAAATTACAAGATGGGAATATCTAAGTAATTAACCTGGGATTGGAGAGGGTGGTCAAGAAAGGCATTTTGGAAGAGATGAAATTTAAGAAAAGGGAACCAGGCCTGGCTGGTTTGACTCAGTGGTTGGAACATCAACCTGTGGACCAAAGAAACATAGGTTTGATTCTAGTCAAGGGCACCTACCTCAGTTGTGGTTCAGTCCTCGGCCCTGGTTGGGGTCTTGTGGGAGGCAACCAATCAATGTGTCTCTATCACATTGATGTCTCTGTCTCTCTCTCTTTCTCTTTCTCTCCTTCCATCCCTTCCAATCTATCTGAAGATAAATGGAAAAATATACTTATGTGAAGATTTAAAAAAAAAGAAAAAGAAAAGGGAACCAGATGACAAATAAGGAAATGTGTCCCAGACAGGCAAAGGATGAATGACGGCAAAAGATCAGGGGAGGTGGAACATGGAGCACTGTGAGAAATGAAAGTGGTGGATATTGTTTGGAAGGTCAAGTGCTTGGATCAGAGTGGTCCAATTGGACTCACAAGTCAATACTCATAGGGTTTTGTAGCCTGAATTCATACTATATCGGTCTGAAGAAACTTCATTCTAACTATAGATCATCCTCGATTTATGGTGGGGTTATGGCCTAATAAACCATTGTAAATTGAAAATATTGTAAGTTAAAAACGCACTTAGTCCAGCTGGTATGACTCAGTGGTTGAACATCGACCCATGTACCAAGTGGTCACGGGTTCGATTCCCTGTCAGGGCACGTGCCCAGGTTGTGGGCCAAATCCCCAGTGGGGGGAGTACAGGAGGTGGCCAATTGATGTTCCCTCTCATCGATGTTTCTCTTTCTCACTCCCTCTCTCTCTCTCTCCTCTCCCTTCTTCTCTCTCTAAAATCAATAAGAAAAAAATTATTAAAAAAACACACAAATGCACTTAGTACACCTAACCTACCTAAAAAGTGCTCAAAAACAATATACAAAAAACACTGGCAACATAGTACACTAGAGAGAATTGGTTGTTTATCCTTGTGATTACATGCCTGATGAGGCACTGTGGCTTGCTGCTGTTTCCCAGCATCATGAAAGAGTATTGTACTGCATGCATATTACTAGCTTGGAGAAAGGTCAAAATTCAAAATTTGAGGTATGATTTCTACTGAATGCATACTGCTTTTACACCATTGTTAAGCTAAAAAAACCCTAAGTTGAACCATCCTAAGTTGGAGACTGTATAAGTCAGGAGTGGGTGACTGAAAGCAAAGTGTTCTAATGTTTTTGTGTTGTTTTCAGGAGGTAAGGATATTGAACTTTTGATTTTGATAAGTTTATATGTATATTGTAATTTGTACAGTAACCTCTAAAAGAATAAAAACAGATGTATACTTTCTAAACTAGTACAGGAGAAAAATCAAAAGAGAAGAAACAATTTAAAATAAAGCAGGAAAAAAAGTTGACAAATAGAAAACCTAAAATAAGATGATAGATATAAATACAAACATGGCAGTAATTATAGTAAATGTGAATAAACGATATTAAAGGACAAAAGTTACCACGTTGAACTAAAAAAGAACACACAAAACCTAACCATGTGCAATTACTAAGAAGCACATCTAAAACATAAGGGTACAGAAAGGTTGAAAATAAAAACATAGAAGACATTACACCAGGAAGGTTCCAAACAAAATAAAGCTTGCATAGTCATATTAATATCAGATAAAGTTTAAACAAGTCACATTACTAAAGATAAATAGTGTAAGGTTTCTTGCTGAGGAAGAAAGAGAAACGGAGTCACAAAAGCGGCAAGAAAGTTTTATTGGAGCATGACCGGGCAAGGTTGCTTGTCCAGGGATTGGGCCAGGGAAGTCGTGCTGTTATGTCTGCCCAGGCAAGTTTTATAGGGGAGGTTGAGGAACAAAGAGGGGAAGAACTTGATTGGTAGAGGGGAAAGGAGGGTGATTCTGCATAACAAAGGGGAGGTATTTGATTGGCAGTTTCAATTTCTCCTTGGGCTGTCTCTTTCCCCAAAGTCAGCTGACTCCTCGGAGCCTTCTGCCCTTACAAATAGGATCTTAACTATAAAGTGTCTTCACCATGAAAATATAATAATTGAAATGTTATGCCCCTAATAACAAGGCCTTGAAATATATAAAGAAAAAAATGCGAGAACTACAGGGAGAAATAGAAAAAAAAATCACAATAAAAATCTCTCAATAATTGGTAAAGTGAATAAAAATTCTATATGTGTATAAAAAAATTGATCAGCGCAACAAACTTGACCTAACAGACCCATATAAAATACTCTACTTGACAAGTGCAGAATATGGAATATTTATGTAAGTCGATTGTATTTTAAAGTAAGTTGCAATGTGTTACAAGGCATTCAAAGCACATAGTCTACTTTCTGTATCTCAATGCAATCAATGAAAACAAATGACTAGAAGGATCCCCTATGAATTTGTCAGTGTTTTATAATGAATCAGAAACCATATTGGGTATTTAAAACTGAGAGAATTTAGAGAATTCATTGCAAAGGTATTGGAAAGGCTGGAAGAACAAAATGAAAAATGTGGTTACATAGAACTGATGATTGTTGTGCTTCTGGGATGCCACACTGTTGTGCCTTTGCAGCTGCTGCTGCCATCAAAAAGGCACAACCTGCCTGCCCTGGCTGGTATGACTCAGTGGTAAGAGTGTTGCCCATGGACCAAAGAGTCCTGGGTTTGATTCTGTCCAAGGGCATGTACCTCAATTGCGGTTTGTCCCCAGCCCCAGCTGGGGTTGTGCTGGTGGCAATCAATCGATGTGTCTCTCTCAAATTAATGTTTCTCTCTATTCCTCTCTCTCCCTCCCTCCCTCTGTCCCTCCCTCCCTTCCTTCCTCCAGCTCTATCTGAAGATTAATGTAAAAATATCGTCGGGTGAGCCCTGGCCGGTTTGGCTCAGCGGTTAGAGCGTCGGCCTGCAGTCCTGAGAGACCCGGGTTCGGTTCCCGCTAAGGGCATGTATCTCGGTTGCAGTTTGTCCCCGGCCCTGGTTAGTTGTGCGGGTGGCAGCCACTCGATGTGTTCCTTTCACGTCGATGTTTCTCTCTCTCTCTCTCTCTTCCTCCCTCTCCCTCCCACTCTACCTGAACAAAAAAATGGAAAAATGTCCTCGGGTGAGGATTAAAAAAAAAAAACAGGCAATAGCTCTGCTACAGGTCAGGGAAGAGTGGCATCTTCCTTCCTTCTGCCTCTCAATTTCTTATTAGTGCCTCCCACTGAGAAAAAATGTAACAGGAATAGTATTATGCTAAGTGAAATAAGCAAGTTGGGGAAAGAGAAATACCATATGATTTCATTTATATGTGGAGTCTAATAAACAAAATAAACAAACAAAATAGGAACAGACTCATAGATACAGAGAACAGGCTGATAGCTATTAGAGGGAAAGGCGGTTGGGAGTCTGGCAACAAACAAACAAACAAATAAAATTCATAGACATAGATAACAGTAAGGTGATTACCAGAGGAAAAAGGGGATAGGGGAGGTAGAAGAGGAAAAAGGGGAGGATAATGGTGACAGAAGGAGACTTGACTTAGAGTGGTGAACGTACAATACAATATACAGATGATATATTATAGTATTTTACTCCTGAAACCTATATAATTATATTAAACAATGTCATCCCAATAAATTCAATAAAAATTTGAGAAAAGAAAGTCCTATGGGATACTACTAAATTTAAATGATAATTAAGAAATAAAGCTGAAAAGAATTATATCTATACTGGACTTAATGAGAATTGACCCTTCCCTCTAAATCTTCTAAAGTTAAAGTAAATTTAAGAACTCTTTTGGAATTCCATATATTGTCTGCTTATTTATGGGGAAAACATGCTCGTGTATACATTTCCAAAAAAAAAAAAAAAAGCTAGGAAGGGAGTCTGGGAAATGTAATTGCAGGCTCCCAGCTCTGTCATAGAGATAATTGAAGAGCAAATGGAGGACAACAGATACTATTCAGCACTGTACATCCCTTTAGCTACTCAACACCCATACACTTATCTTTAAGCACCCACACAACTACAATAAAAGTAACATTGTGCTTCTGCCTAACAGGTAGAAACGATCTCTTGTACCAAACAAAGATAACCTTCCCTTCTTCCCCAAATGGAAGCTATAGAATCTTGTTATTGAATTCATATCTGGATGATGTTAATTTCTCTTCTAATTTAGTAGCAATCCTGCTTGGATATCTTGTAACCTAAAGACTAAATCATAAATTTAAGCACTACTAACGTTAAATAAAATGAGAAGAAAAAGAATAGGGGGAAATGATCAAAATATACAAATATTGAGACAGTAAACAAAGAAAAATATACTTGGCTGCTATAATGCAATTAACTTAGAAATCAGTAACAAAAATAAAACTGGAAAAGTATATGTTGGAAATTGAGAAAGAGCGTCTAAACAATTAAAGAGTCAATAAAGAAATCAATGAGAATTAGAAAATACTTAGAATAGATTTATAATAAAAATATTAAATATCAAAACTGGTGGAAAGCTAAAGCAGAACTTAGAGGGAATTTTATGGCATAAAATGATGTACTAGAAAGAAAAGAAAGGTAAAAACTAATACAATAAATTTCTGCCTTAATTAAATGCAAAACAAGTAGAAGGAAGAAAGTAATAAACAGAAATCAATACAGTGGGAATTAAGCTTTTAATGAAGAGGATCTGCAAAGCTAAATAACTTATTTAAAAAGATTAATATAATTGACAAACTCCTAGTAAGATTTATTATACAATAATAATCATTATCAAGATTGAAAAAGGAAACAAAAAATATTCTGGCTATAATCATAAACTTTAGGCTATAATTTTGAATATTGGTAAGAAATGGACAATATGTTGTAAAAAATATAATCTATCAAAACTGACTCAAGCATAAATAGAAAACCCAAGCATTAACAAAACCGTTCAAGAAATTGAGTCCACAGTAAAAAGAAAGTTTTTCCACAAAGAAAACTCCAGTCCCAGCAAAATCTACATTCAAGAAAAATAATTCCAAACTTACTCTGTAGAGCAAAGAAAACAATTTAGCATATTCTTGATACTAACACCTGACATAGATAATATAAGAAACAAGTATAGGCCAAAAAAGTATAAAGAAAATACATGCAAAAATTCTGTACAAAATATTAGCAAATCAGGCCCTGGTGGGTAGCTCAATTGGTGACAGTGTTGTCCTGATATGCCAAGGTTGTGGGTTTGATCCCAGGTCAGGGCACATACAAGAATCAACCAATGAATGCATAATAAGTGGAACAACAAATCTGATCTCTCTCCCTCCTTCCCTCCCTCTCTATCTCTCTCCCTCTCCCTCTCCTTCCCCTTCCTCTCCCCATTCCTCTCTCAAAAAAAAAAAAAAAAAAAAAAAGGCAAATCAAAACCTCTAATTATAATTTATATATAAATATAAAAAGGCTAAAGAATCATGAACAAGTGGTTTTTTTTGTCCCAGAAGTATTAGGTTGGTTTAACTTTAGAAAGTTAATGTTATTTACCACATTAATACATTAAAAGAGAAAAGTCATATCACCTTAAGTGATGCAGGCATAGCATTTGATGAAAGTCACCATAAAATGAGAAAATACTCTTAGCAAACTGAGACCAGAAGGGAAATTCCTTAAACTGGCCCAGGGTTTCTAAAAATAATAACTGTCATACTTAATGGTGAAACTTTTAACCTTTATATTTGAGATTAACAAGAGACAAGCATGTCCCTACAGCTACTTTTATTCAGCAGTTTATGGAAGGTTCTAATGAGCACCATGAAGAAGAACAATAAATAAAAAGTATCAGGACTGGACGGAAGGAAAGAAAACTGTCACTCTTTACAGATCATATGATTGTGTAAAGACAAATAAATCTACAGATAATTTATTAGAATTAATAGGTCAGTTTTAAAAGGTAGTTCAATATAAAATCAATACACAAAAATCAATCTCATTTCTACATGCCAGTAACAAACATTCAGAAAATGAATAAAAAAGATGCTTGTCATAGCACAAAGATATGAAAAATAAACCTAACAAAAGAGATGCAAGAACTTTATGGGAAAAGTTGTAAAATTTTATTGAAGGATATTATAGAGGACCTAACCAAATGGAGAAATAAGCCATGCTTATGGATCAGAAGACTCAACATTGTGAAGGTGTCAGTTCTCTAATTGATTTAGATTCAATGCAATTCTGTTTAGGATCCACATAGGATTTATTTTTCTTTTGTGAAATTTGATAAGCTATTTATATAGTAATGCAAGGGACTGAAAGTAGCCACAATATTTTTAAAGACAGAGAACAAAGTTCAGGAAATTGGTCTAATAAGATCAAGATTTATAAAACCATAGAAATTGAGACACTTTGGTGTTGTTACAGGGATAGAGCTACAGGAGAGCATGAGGGACCCCAGACAGGCAAAAGAAGCCCAAGGAGTGTGACTGTTTGGAGCCTCTTCCTCTCCCTATCCCTGAATGGGTAATGGAGAACCTTGACATTCTCTGTGCAAAGCACTCTAGGTCCTTCCTTTCAAGGGTGGGCCATTCCTCCAGTGTGCACATCTTGTCGTAAGGGGTGGCTGTGTATAATTTCTTGTGTATGGAGCTGGGTGAGAAGGGGCTGGGTCATGAGCCAGGGCTTTGAGGAGAGAATATGGCTTTCCTTACATTCTGGTGGGTGCTGCTATGTTCTGGCCAGAAATTTTGAGAAATTAAAAAGTTTAAATCAGTGCTGCTCAAACTATGATGTAAATAGTTTTTTAAATTTCAAATTGATCACAGACCAGTACTTTTGTTAAATACATTAAAAATAAATTGTAAGAAAGATGAAATTTAAAATGTATGCAACCAATGTAACATTACTCTGTCAAATTACTAGAAAAATTATTACTCTTAATTTCTATACTTAGTCATAGACCAATAACAAATAATTTGCAGACCCACATTGTGGGCCATACTTGGAGTACCATTCACCTAAATTCAAACTCGCCTTTCAGGACATTATGAAGATGTATTTGTTAAAGTGTGATAATAGCACATAATTTGTTTAACAGTTTAAATGTAGACATGTAGTATGTGGGCTTTACTTTGTACCAGTCCTGTTAGTGGTAGGGATGAGCCTGCTTTCAGCATCAGTGTTCCTCTGCACCCTAGGAAGTACCAATGGGTATGCAGCCACCCCTCTCTTTGAAGCTGGAATGCCACATTCTTTCACTCAACTGTGGGTTGTTTGAACACCCACTGAATCCAAGTACAGTCTGATCCCCTCAGAGGTCCAGAGTCTTATCTGTCTTTTCCTTCTCCATAGGGACGTAAGCTACTTCCTGTTGTCATTAATATCTGGGTTACCCCAGGACACTCCCCTCCCCCTTTATTTTTGTTTCTTCAGCAATCAACACCCGTGTAACCATTCCCCGAATTCAATCCCCTCTGTTTAAAATACCTTGTGTGGTTTCGGTTTTCCTGACCAAACCTTGACTTATAGAACTTAGGAATTAACAAAGAAAAGAAACCTGAGCAAAAGTCTTAAACAGGCACTTCACAAAGAAAGAAAGGCCAATAAATGTAGGGGAAAATGCCTTACCTCATTAATAATCAAAGAAATACAAAGTGAGAGCACAATGGGCATATACACTCATTGGGTTGGCAAATATGATCAACTAAACAAGTGTTGGGAATGGTGTGTATCAAAGTGAGTCTGGGTCCAGACTGGCACAACTGCTTTGGCAGACAGTTGGGTACTACTACTAGGGAAGTTGAGATGTACACATTTTCAATAGTCCTATAAGTCCTTTCTCAAATGTCCCTCCTTGAGCATCTCCTGTGATTGTGTGTACCAGGGTTCACATATATAAAGGTGCATAGTAACATGACTTATAAGAGCCAAACAAAAACAAAAGAACAAAACTGGAATAACTCAAATCTCCATTAATAACAGATTGGATAATTGAGTTGTGATATTTGTATAAGGGAAATTTGAGACAAACTATAGCTCTGTGCTTTCAACATGAATGACCTCAGAAGCATAATGTTCATTAATTCAGAAAATATTTTTTTAGTGCCTACTATATCCCAGGTACTATTCTACATGGTGGGATATCTAATATTCTTATGAGAGAGAAGACGGAAAACAAGCAATACACGTATTAAACAAATGGATTGTCAAAGTGATAAGTGCTGTGGGAAAATAAAAGGAATGCATGAAAGGGAATCTGGCATTTCTGAGAGTGGGGTAGAGTGTGTTTGTATTTGCCATTTTCAATAGGGAGATCAAATAGGCTTCACTGAGAATGCAATGTTAGAGAAAAGGCTTGAAGGTGGTAATATTTGTATCACAGGGGTTGTGATGAGGGAAACTGCACAGGCAGAGGAACAGCCAATGCAATGGCACAAGGTGGGGTATTTCTGGAAAGGAGATAGTGTGGCTAGTGGGGAGTGAGATTAGATTAGAGAGGTAGCTGTGTGCTCAGATCATGGAGATCTCCATTGACATTCTTGCTTTTACTGCGTTGAGCAGCCACAGCAGGATTTTGAGCAGAGGTAGTGCTCCAACTTGACTCATAGATTAATAAGACTGCTTTGGCTACCATGTTGCCAATAGATTTGGAGAATGGAGAGTGCGCCATATTGATCAGAAGAAGCAGGTGACTGAAAGAATGCATATAATATGTATTTATTTATAGAAAGACCCAAAGTAGTTAAACCAAACAATATCTTATCTGGGGATACACAGGTGGTAAAACTGTAAAGCAAGCAAAGAGTGAAACAAAGTTAGGGTAGAGGTTAGCTCTGTGGGGAGAGCAGATGATTCAGTGGGGATGGGGCACACAGGGGTGCGAGTGGCCATGTTCTGTTTCTTCATCTGGGTAGAACTTTTACTGGTAGTCACTTTACTAATACCTTAACTTCTAAGTCTGTGTTTTAGACAGATATTTTATGCACAAAAGTAAAAATAAAAAGAGAAATAAAAGGGGAAAAAAATGAGCCCTCCTATTAGTAATCCCGTAAACTGTTTTGCTATTTATCTACACAAATTGGTGTTTTTCTAGATTAAGAAAAACATTTAAGTTTTGCTCACATATCTGGGAAATATAAATAAAAGAATGTGGATGCATTATTTGGGTGTGAGTTTTCCCTGACATGTAGATATCAACTTTTGCCTATTGAAAAAACACAATAAAACAGAATTGGATGTCAGCCAATGTATTTGTAGGCTAGAAACCTCCAATTTAGATGAACATGCTTATCACTTAGGAAGCATTTTTTGAGTACCTGCTACATGTGTAAGGAAATTGGAATGTTTAATCTTGTTAGCAAAATGAGATCAATATACCTAAGACATTGTATTGTTAATTGCTAAATTGTGTGGCACTAGATAAAAAGTGCTGACAATAACATCTGTGAATCCCAGATGTAATGCACAGATACAGTCCATGTCTTTATTTTAGAATCAATGGTAACCTGAGTACAGAATTTTATAGTCAATTTTTATTATCACATTAACAGAATAGATTATGAAAAACAATTTTCTGTTGTGCATTTATGTGAATACTGGGTACCTTTGATGTTAATAATTTCATAAACACTTTAGCCAACATCCTCAGCTTTCTCTTCATGATTCTTCATCTGCCCAGAATAGTCCCATGTTTCTCTTTCCATAGTAAACAGGTCCAAATAGGCTTAGAAAAGTGGGCCGTTCTTTCTGCTTTTGCCTTTCATATATTCTTCAATGTGAATAAAATTATTAAGTATTTTAGCTTAAAACACTCCCTGCTGGGCTGTATGAGGCATAAGTAATCAAGAGATAATGAATACTACAACTTCAGGAATTTAAAATTTCATCTAGTTAATTATTTCATTAAGAACTTGGAAACAAAATAAACAGGTAATTGGGAATTTACTTTCATTAAGTGAATTAAAGGAAGTATTTAAAGTCACTTTTGGGGAAAATTTTGTTTAGTAGTGCTTTGTTATGTTTAAGATATTGATGAAACACATTAACATAGCTTAGTATCTTTATTAGTAGTTACTATATTATATATTATAAAGTTAATATGGTTGCTGATTCACACACATACGTCATCAAATGACAATTTTCCTTTGGAGCTCTGGAAAATCTTGTATTCAAGTGCATTCTCCCTTTGGTTGTCCATGGCTGTCAAGATCCAAGAATAAAATTAGTTATGTTGACTGCTTGACATGGCTCTGCTTTTCGCAAATACATATTGAGAAGCAAAAAACAATTGTGCTTTGATGTATGTCTAGAGCCCAAAATAAATGGTATATTTCAGTAAACTATTGAAAAGTCTGACTTTACTATAATGGTGACTTAGTTCTTTGTTATGTATTAATTTGCCTTAAAATAGTTTATCCTTAGAGACATTTGCATATACTTGGAACAGGTTAGTAGTCCTATTTTTTTCTCTCTAAATTCTGTTTATTACCTTTTCTCAATTCTGGTCACCCCATCCTTCCAAGCTGTGTTAATATTGAGAATTTTCCAGGAGGAAAGGTGGAAATAAGGAAAGTATGGTCTTTGAGGTATGTGTTTATCTTTTGCTTTATTTTATTTGACATTGTTTTGGCCTTAAGCAAAAAAAGGAAATTTGCTTTTATTCAATATAAGCAATTCACTTGCTTATATAAAGGAAAAAGAACCTCCTGTCTTTAAAAAAAAAAAAGACATCTTTAATAATTCTGTTTTAGGATTTTTTCAAGGTATGATACATACCCTAGATTAAAGGCCTTCCTATGCTCAGCAGGAATCTATCTGCTGTTCATATTAATGCCTCTAAGAGTCAGTTCTCCTCCAACATCATTTCTAGGGATGAAATTAACAGCAAGGTTCAACAGCTCACAGATGTCAGAATAGTAACTGACGATCTCAGTGTCAGTAGTTGCTTTGAGCCACATCTGCTTGGGAATTTTAAATGTCCTAAAGGGTTTATAGAAACCTGGACCAGTCTCAGTTTGACTCTGTCCTGTACCCCTCACCCCTACAACCACGCTGCCCCAATCCCTGCCCCTAGTTGTTCTCATTGGGAAATTTAAGTTGTAAGTTCTGTTCTGTGTTTTAGTGGATATTCCTTGCAGTATACCAAAGTGAACAGCAATTATGTTGAAAATAGGTGTGTGGGGATATAGTTTAAGAAGATTGCAGTGTGCCTGAGGTAATGATGTTTAGATAGACTGAAATTCAGTGAGGATGGAGGTTTCTTTGGCAACCTTCCAAAAACTGACCTTCTAATTTTAAGCTCTTTGAGATACTTTATAGGGAGGTGCTATTAAAATTTACATACTAAACACTTCCCATTCTGTTACTATTCCTGAATTACCAGGCCTGGTTAATATTTTTTTCTTTCCATAGACTGAGAGTTCCTTAATGATCTCCTTGAGGGCCAGGATAGTGTCAGTTGAACTATGTATCCCTAGGATGTTCAGTAATATATGTGGAATGTAAGGCCAGATGAGAGTGCCTGTTTGTTGTAAGGTAACACTTGCTTTCCCATTTTAATGTACCTACTACTGAAATAATTCTCCCTTTTCTCCTTCATTTCCCCCAAAAAAGCATTCAGTGAAGGCTTGTGTTAGGTTTTCACAAATAATACTACTCATCCTGTTGGCTAGTAGTGAACATCCTGTGTTCATAATCTCAGTAGGGAAGAGTTTCATGTTTAAAGCAATGGGGTCCTATGCAAGGCATTTGCCTGTTTGTTCTTAGACACATTCTCTGCCCTTTCCTGCTCTTTGTATTATAGGGCCGATACCTGCAGTCTGTGTTTCTCAGGTTCCCTTGCTCACTAGTTTCCAGACACGTTGGGCCTATAAGAGAATGATGGGCAGTAGGAAGGGAGAAACTGGGGCTGCTGTCTTCCTGTCTCCCCTGCTTCAGGATGAATGTCTGGGTCTGTTCCCTCGTTCCAGCTTCCATTCCATGGTCCCTTCTGCACTGGCCTCAGTTTCTGCTGGGGCCCTGGCTTTATCTCTTTGCCCCTCTTGTCCAAGCTGTCCTCAGCTTTGTTGTCCATGTCCATTGTTCATGCATACATGCATATAAGTTCTGTGGTTTATCTTTCCCTTACCACCTCCTCTTCTCGGGATTGTCAGTCTGTACCCCACTTCCATGTCTCTGGAACTACCCCATTCCTCAGACTGTTATGTTCATTATATTCCACAAATAAGTGAGATCATATACTTGTCTTTCGCTGTTTGGCTTGTTTCGCTTGGGATGATACTTTCCAGGTCCCTCCATGTCGTCTCAAAGGATAAGAGATCTTTCTTTCTTATAGCTGCATAGTACTCCATCATGTATATGTACCACAGCTTTGTTATCCATTCGTCTACTGATGGACACTTGGGCTGTTTCCAGATCTTAGCTATTGTAAATAGTGCTGCTACAAACATGGGGGTACATATATTCTTTCTGATTGGTGTTTCAGGCTTCTTAGGGTATATTCCTAGAAGTGGGATCACTGGGTCAAATGGCAGTTTAGTTTTTAATTTTTTGAAGTAACACCATAGTGTTTTCCATAGTGGCTGCACCAGTCTGCATTCCCACCAGCAGTGTACTAGAGTTGTTGTTTGATGATTTGTTGATGGCGGCCATTCTGACAGGTGTGAGGTGATACCTCATTGTTGTTTTAATTTGCATCTCTCTGATGATTAGTGATGTTGAGTATTTCTTCATATGTCTCTTAGCCATTTGTATGTCCTGTTTGGAGAGGTGTCTATTTAGTTCCTCTGCCCATTTTTTAATTGGGTTCTTTGTCTTCCTTTTGTGGAGTTGTATGAGCACTCTATATATTTTGGAAATTAACCCCTTATCTGATATCTCATTGGCAATTATGCTCTCCCATACAGTGGGTAGCCTTTTCATTTTGATGATTGTATCTTTCGCTGTGCAGAAGCTTTTGAGTTTGATGTAGTCCCATGTGTTCATTTTCTCCTTTGTTTCTATTGCCTTAGGTGATGTATCAGTGAAAATTCTGCTGCGTATGATGTCTGAAATTTTGTTGCCTACCGTTTCTTCTAGGATTTTTATGGATTCATGAGTCACATTTAAGTCTTTTATCTATTTTGAGTTTATTCCTGTGTATGGTGTAAGTTGATGGTCTAGTTTCATTTTTCTGCATGTAGCTGTCCAATTTTCCCAGCACCATTTATTAAAAAGACTGTCCTTACTCCACTGTATGCTCTTGCCACCTTTGTCAAATATTAATTGAGCATATTGCCTTGGGTCCATTTCTGGGTTCTCTGTTCTGTTCCACTGGTCTATATGCCTGTTCTTGTGCCAGTACCAGGCTGTTTTGATTACAGTGGCTTTGTAGTATAACCTGAAATCTGGTAATGTGATCCCTCCAACTTTGTTCTTCTTTTTTAAGATTGCTGTGGCTATTCAAGGTCTTTTTTGGTTCCATATGAACTTTTGAAGTACTTGTTCTAATTCTGTGAAGTATGCCGTTGGTATTTTGGTGGGGATTGCATTGAATCTATAGATTGCTTTGGGTAGTATGGACATTTTAATAATGTTAATTCCTCCAATCCATGAACAGGGTATGTGCTTCCACTTTTTTATATCTTCCTTTATTTCTTTTTTCAATGACCTGTAGTTTTCTGCGAATAGGTCCAGACTAGGGATTTTTAAACTTAGGGCTGGGGGGGGGGGGGGTGTCGGTCAGCCTAGGAGACGTGGTCATCTTTGATTGGTCGGGCCTGGGGTCTCCTGAGTTCTTGATTGGTCAGGGGCTGGGGTCTCCTGAAACTTGTTTTTCTTGATGAGCGGCCATTTGCAGTTTGGGGTGGGTTAGGGTGGTTCCATCATTCCATTCTGCCTGACTGGAGTGATGGGTTTTGGTTTTCTGGAGTTAGAGCCTTAGGGGAAAAGTTAAACGATAAGAGTGAGGGGTTTGGGTTTCTTGGAATGAGAGGCTTAGGGCAGTTATATGGAAGTTAAGAGCTAACAATAATGTCTTCAAGGTTCATCCATGTTGTAGGTTGTATCAGCATTTCCATTTTATGGCTGAAAAATAGTCTGTTGTATGAATATACCACATTTTGTTTTTCCATCCATTCATCAACTGATGAACATTTGGTTGCTTCTATTTTTTGTTTTTGTTTTGGCTATTATTAATACTGTCTGGCATGTTTGTAACCCCATAATTGATGATTGGGAAAGTCACTGTGTGCCCTCTAGCTGAACCTGTTTAATCAAAATAACCTCAGTAAATTGGAATACTCCCTGAACCAAGAAATTGTTGGGAGCTGGCTATGTGTCTGACAGAGTCCATGGAGCCTGGAGGTCTTGAGTCAGAGACTTGACCTCATCCAACAATCTCAAGGAATTAGGCTTGCATTGTGTTTGTGCAGCTCAGGGCTAAGTGTGACCCAATGTACCTTTAAATACCTGAAATACCTGGGTGTTCCTGGGTGTTCCTGTTATCCTTAAGGCAAACTAATTCTATACAGCATTGTTGTAGCCCTGGGCATTATATCAAGAAGATCCTATTTTCTTATATCATTAAATGTTTGCTGTAAGGTATAAAAGGCATGTAATAAAGCATATCGAGGCTGATCTCCAAAGACTGTCACAGGGTTGTTCGGAAATCAGATGCCAGCTGGCCAAAAGACAGCTCTTATTTGGACTTTAATTCTCTAGTGGTCTTTCTTTGACTCTGTCGCATCCCAACATTTGGAGGCCCCAGGGCTAGTCTCTGAGAACTTGGGATCAGTCGCTGGCTGGCTTTGCTCTCTATTTGGCTTTAATTTGGCTCTGGTGGGCTCTTGGTTCTCTCATGCCACAATACTACCATGAACATTCATGTACACATTTTTGTGTGAACCTATGTTTTCAATTCTCAGATTGAAATTCTCAATTCTCTTAATCAAAAAGAGATATACTTAGGAGTAGAATGACTGGATCATATATTAGTAATGCCACATTGAACTTCTTGAAGAACTGGATAGTGGCTTTTTTCTATTGCAAATCTCTGCATTGTTTCATTGTCCTTTTGGTCATTTGGCCAGTTTATAACTAGTCCTTGTTTAAAATATCCTCTATTAAAGTACCTGGCATGGACTTACTTTCCTTGATTGAACCCTGACTGTGATGGTTTGCTTTATGTTATACATTAAAATCAAGACTATTTTTCCTTTTAAGTTTCTTTTTTCTTTTTGCATAACTGAGAAACCACAGTTATGCAAAAGAGGAAAAGAAACCACAAAGTTATTAGCATTGTCAGGAACAGAGTTTCTGGTAGATTAGATTTTGTAACTTCATTTGGTTATTTGCTGGCATCTCTAACCTGGTATCTTGTTTCCCCAACAGTCCTTCACTTGGAGTGTAAGTAGTTTATGTAGAAAGTGATTCCAGGAAGCTCCAGGAGGGAAGTGGGGAAATGGCACAGAAGAGGAAAGAAGCCAACACAAGGTGCATTGGTGATCAAAGGACTTGAGGGGCTCAATTCTGCTGAGGACCTTGGAGAAACTGTATGGTGTATGTCACAGAGTTAGTTGACCCACCTGAAGGGCACACACACTGGGGTATCTCTCTACTGTATTTCATTTGTCACATTGGAGCAAGTGAACTGAGGGCTGCTCCCCAGAGAATTAATTCTCTGAGAATGTCAGCTATGGTCCTGTGGCCAGAGAAAGCCTACAGGCAGGGTCCCAAGTGTTTGCAGTAAAACAATGCAGTGTGTGTGTGCTTGCACGTGTGTATATGGTGATGAGGCATGGAGGAAGAGGGTGGGGAGCAGAATCCGTAAACTCCTTGAGGGTAGAGACATTATATTTGTATATTTAAGTTTTACTGATGAATGCTAAGAATTAGTTGATTTTACATACTCATGAAGGAAACTGCCCAGTGAAAGAAGTTTCCTAAATCATATACAGGAAGTATCACCTTCTGTTTACAATGGAACTCTTCTTCCAGGTATTAGTTGATCTAGAAATTGTGTTTTTAGAAATAATCACAAATTCTCAGTTTGTAACTAGATCATCAGCTGTAACTAGACTATCAACAACCCTTGAAAGAAGCTAAAAATGTAAATTAGTAGTTGCCTCCTGATCTCTTAACCTGTAGAATAAATTTAGGTGCAATCAATTTTCCTCCCTCAGATTAAAGCTGTGTTTTCATTAGGTTGAAAGCAAAGTGATAGGAAAGTGGTAAATTTTAATGTTATTGAGAAATAACATGTAAATGGGTTAAAGACACTGGCATTAGGGAAACTTCTCTTTCATTCTTGAATCTAGCCCAAGGCTTCCTTGGGGCAGGGCTGTGCCACATCAAAACCACTTAAAAGACTTTCCAGTTTCCCCTGGTCATCCCAATAGGTCATGGAGATCACTGTTATGCAAGTTAATTAGGGAAATTTTGCTATCTGTACCTTGACCCCTGCAGTCTGGAGCAGGAAGTGGTATTTAATCATATCTGGGTCCTGGCCAGTTTGGCTCAGCTGTTAGAGCGTTGGCTCGAGGACCAAAGAGTTGAGGGTTCGATTCTGGACAAGGGCACCTGCCTTGGTTGCAGTTTGGTTCATGGCCCTGGTTGGGGTTGTACCGGAGGCAACCAATTGATGTATCTCTCTCACATCTCTCTCTCTCTCTTCCCCTTGAGCCTCCCACTCTGAAGATAAATGGAAAATTATCCTTAGGTGAGGATTAAAAAATTAAAAAATCATATCTGGCATGGTTTGTCTCCCCATTTGGAAAGCAACGGCAATTTGTACTTTGCATGGAGCATCCACCTTCTGTTTCATGCCTTCAACTCTTCTCTCCATAATTCCACCTCATATGGACAGTGCAAACTTCAGCAAATCTCATCACCTCAGTTCCCCAGCTGTAGACAGCAGATAATAGTAGCTACTTGGGCCCTCGCCAGTTTGGCTGAGCAGTTAGAGCATCGGCCTGCGGTCCAGAGAGACCCAGGTTCGGTTCCCACTAAGGGCATGTACCTCGGTTGCCGTTTGTCCCCGGCCCTGGTTGGGTCATGCAGGTGGCAACCACTCGATGTGTCCCTTTCACGTCAATGTTTCTCTCTCTCTCTCTCCCCCTCGCACTCTATCTGAACAAAATATTGAAAAATGTCCTCGGGTGAGGATAAAACAAATGAACAAAAAAACCCAGTAGCTAGTTGGTAGTTGTTTCAGAGTTAGAGAAAATACATATTGAGAACTTCATGCAGTGACTGGACACAGTAGTGCTGAATAAATTTTGGCAGTTATAATTATACCCAGGGCCCTTTAGCCCACTCATCTGCCTATTTATTCTTAAGTACCTTGCTACCTGCTGCTTCAAGCTTCCAGTCATCCTCTTTTACATTCTTGAGATCTTTTTCCAGAAGTTGGTCTTTTTCTCCCTTGCTTTTAGTCTCTCCCCCATTTTTGTAGCTCTTTCCCTCCTGCTCTGACCTGAAATTAAAAATATAACTAACAATGCCCATTCCCACCAAGTCAGCTCCAGCTGAAGGTACTGTTCTGTCTCTCCCCCTCCCTCCTCCACCCCTTTACTGCTAAATTTCTTGGAACAGTTGTCTATACCCACCACATTCATTTCTCTTCCTAGTTACTCCCCATTCCTGTGCTCTAGCTTTGACATTGTATTCTCCGAATGTGACCTTTCTCAGAGGTCATGACAAACCCCTGCTGGCTGCATCTCAGGGCTTCTTTTCATTCTTTATCCTCCTTCACTTCTTGGCTGTATTTCATGCTGGTGCTTACCCCTTCCTTAGAGGTGTTTGTGATTTTGGCCTCTGTGACCTTGTTCTTTAGATCCCCTTCCTTTCTGACCACCAGCGTTCACTTGTTCTGTTCCTCTCATATTTCTTTAAAGCTGCTAATTCCAAGTTTTCTGCCTCAAGGGAGTCTTCTTACTCTTCCTGAGATTGCTGTCTGAGTGTGTCCATATCCAAGGCTTTGGCTATCATTGTCTCAGGGTCAGGGCTTTTCCTGGTCATTTCTACCAGGCTGGGCACTGCTTCCAAACTAAAGCAATTTTCTTCTCACACAGTCTCTTCCTTTATTCCTTTTTACCTTTAATGGTGTCAGTATCCACCCAATTGCTCCACCTGAAAACCTACTTCACTTTGACTCTTCAGCCCCACACAAACACCCATCCCACCATTTTAATCCTTGGCTTTCAGATCTGCTCCTTCCGCTGTTCTCCCTGCCACTTCTCTACACTAAGCCTTTGTGGTCTCCCAAACAGATGGTCACGGTAGCAACTTCGGTGATCTCTAGATGTAAAGGTCCCAAGGATTGTGGCAACCCCTGAAAGCTAGGAGAGAGGTAGAAAGCAGATCTTCCCTTACTAGAGCTTCCAGGAGGAACCATCCTCATTGACCACTTGACTTCCAACTTCTTACCTCCAGAACTGTGAGGGAATACTTTCTGTTACTTTAAGACACCTAGTTGGTGGTAAGTTGTTATGGCAGTTTGCAGGAATATGACCTCTGTTCCCAAACTTGCTCATTATACTTGTTCTTAATTTTTTCTTGATGCATGGTGCTTCCAGGTGTCTGTTTCTGGCCTTTTCCTCTGTCTGGAATGTACCTTATTTTACTGCTTCTTTCCCACCATCTAGTAAACTGAGGCCCTGCTCAAATTTTACTGCCTTAGAATCCTTCCTCTTTACCCTGCCACTTTATTTCCCTTGATTTATATCACATTGTTCTATTTTCTCTTCTCAAGATGTAGTATTTTGTTTGTCATTCAGTGTCGGTGTCACTAATAACCCATGAACTTCTCATGAGTTGGGGCTGTTTATATATATAATCCTCATCTGAGGATATGTTTATTGATTTTAGAGAATGAGCAAGGGGGAGAGAGAGAAACAAAAACATCAATGTGAAAGAGAAACATTGATCCATATGCGCCCCAACAGGGAATCAAACCCGCAACCTAGGTTTGTGCCGTTTTCGGTTTATGGGATGATGCTCCAACCAACTGAGCCACACCAGCCAGGGCAAGAGTTGGGGCTGTTTTGTCTTTATATTTATTCCCACAGCTCTGGGACATGATGGACACATGATTGACTTCCATTAAATCGTTATTTAATTAATGGAAGATTCCCTTACTTTTTGTTTCTGTTTTTTCTTAATCCAAGCCTATCCCTTTCATTCTCTTTAGAAGACGTATGTAAAAGTTAATGTGACTTTGGATGTCAAAACAGGCCATAGTCACATCAAAAGTTAAGTTTTTCTGGCCTTCATATTAGAAACTGGTATTTAAAAATAGTTTAATTTAAAACTTATTATATTTTATGACTATAAATGGTGGAATAAAAGAAATAAACTGGTAAATAACTGTCTTGAAATTCTGGAGAGTGAAAGCTGTGATGACTTTATTGAAGGCTATTAAGAGTAAGGTCACTGTCTGCAAGTTGAGAAATCTTTCACTTAATTAATTGAGGTGAGTTCATGGTATTAAAGACCTGAAAAGCTTTTATGCCCAGAATTATTCTTCATGCCATCTCCTGCCACAGTGTGTGGGAAATGGGTAAGGGGGAAAATCTGTGGGAAGAGGTGGGAACTTTTTAAAAATTCCATAATCAATTGAAGGTGATAATTTAAAGAAGCCATCATTTAAAAAACAAGAAAGGATTTTACTCTTAGGCAAGAAATTACAAAGGGGCAGACCAAACATTTAAAAGACTCTTTGTTTATTGAATTATCTAGAATTATTTTTTAGCATCACAATGTTGATCACTAGTTAAGATAGTCAATTTATTATTTCCAAAGGGGTGAAAAACCCTGACTCTAAAAGGTTCTGAAACCATAAATCAAATCCCAATGAGGTTATGAATGTGAAAAAGTCAATTGTGGTTGTGTTTTTAAATATCAGTTCTGTTTAGGGAAAGAAAAAAAATATTAGCAGAATTCCAGTTGTTTTTCTATAGGCTCTGTCAGAAAAACTTTTAAAAAAAACCCTTTAATCTATAATAATTATCACCTCTTTACCAGAGGCATTCTGGCTGCTTTCATTGGCTGGGCCCCTTTTCATAGTTCCAGTTCCGTACCCAGTGACTCTGGGTTGCCCTGCAAAGAGAATGTTTCTGGAATTGCAGCTCTCTCTATCTTGTACTTCTATGTGTGAGGCTTATTTTCTGCATTCTCTGAAGCTCCTAGTACACACACCTCAATAAAATTTTGGTAAGAGAGGACATTTGATTGTGCAGCTTCTGACAGTCTCAGGCTTCTGACAGTATCAAACTATAGATAAATACAGTCAGTGATTGGGAGTTTTAGACTGTTTCAGTTATCTATAGCCCAAAACTTAAAAAAAGAGAAAATAATTTTTTCCCCCTCGTGATTCTGCTGGAAGGTTTTTCTGCCTTATATAATGTCAACTGGGGTTACTCATGTTGTAGACCAACGAGACAGACCAGACTCAGACTCCGAACTGGGTTCAAATTACGAGAGCTTTATTAGCCGCGTGGCGACTGTCCCATCCTACAGAGAGGAGAGAGCAGCCCTGAGCTCAGGGGGTGGGTTGCTTATATAGTTGTTTTAGCCCCTGTTAAGGAATTTGGATTAAGGGTATGCGAGCAAGCAAGCAGGTATGTACAGAAGCAGATATTTGCAGTTAGCTGTTATGCCTGAGGGAGCAATCAGTTTCTGTGTACACAAAGCAATGGTTATCTATTAGCAGATAGTTCTTGCCATTCCCTTAAAAACCAGGGGGCAAGGTCATGTGTTTGTCCTTTGCATTCCCCACTGGTCTTAGGGTTAAATCAAATCTTTGATTCTAAAGTGTCTTCAATTTCTTCCGTTGTGGGTAGCTTCTGATAGAAAGTGCTAAGAACCATGAGCTTAACAGCCTGTACTTTTTCTCTAAAAAAATCGCATTAAGTGATTAATTAGGATTGGGCCACAAGTTAATGTTAATAGGAGGAAGAGTAAGGGGCTCGCAAGGCTAGTGATAAGAGTAGTGAACCATGTGGACCAATTAAAGTGGTTCTCATACCAATTCTTAGAGGTGGATAGAGCCTGTTCTCGTTCCTCTAGTCACTGTCTAACTAATTTTATGCTTTCTCTAATAATACCAGGTTAGCATAAAAGCAACAGGTTTCTCCTAAGGCCAAACAGAGAAGAAATAAACCTGTGGAATAGTGTTAGCAAGAATACATAAGTCTTTGGTTCCAATGGGAAAGACGCAGGGAGTCAGTCCTGAGGTGCAAGCAAACCAAGTCCTGGGGGTTGCAGTTAGGACCCAAGTCTCTTGTGATGAGGAGCTTAATGGGGTTAGCGTAGCATCCCCGCATGAGTCCGCATAAGGGGAAGAGCTTAGGTCGTAGTTGCCGATGATGAAACATGTCTCTGTCCTTGTAGGACTCCGAGGATCAGGCGGGGGCCTGTACCTTCATAGCAGTGGCTGCCCTTGAGTGCATCTAAATTGGGTAGGTGCTTTACTGGCAGTCAGAGTCAGGAAAGAGACTAGGAGGAAACCCTGGAGAGCTTTATCTTCAGGTGATCCTTGGTCCGCTGGAAGGCCCATTGTTCAGGTATTTGCTCAGGATGTGCTTTCTTTACCTGAGTGTGGTGAATCCAAAATTTCCATCCTGCTGCCTTCAGAAAGGTGGGCGTAGTCAGGATAACAGGAAAAAGGGCCAGTCCAGTGAGGCTCGAGGGAAGCAGGCTGATGTTTGTTGACCCAGACCCAGTCACCGGGGGTGAAGTCATGCGGTGGTATCTGGGGTGTCCCCAGTTGGGGTCTGGTGTCCTTGATTAACTGTTGGGTCTGTTCTCCCAGCCTCTGGATTGCCTGCAAAGAGCTGAGGAGGTTATGGTTACCTAGGTTGGCTAAGACCTCGTCCACGATTTTGAGTAGAATAGGGGGAGGTCGGCCAAACATGATTTTAAATGGGGTGAAACCCTTAAGGGGTACAGTGCACACGAAGGAGGGCAAAAGGAAGGAGCCTTACCCAGTTATCGCCTGTCTCAAGGTGGAGCTTAAAGTTTCCTTTAATGTCCTATTCATTCTTTCTACCTGTCCTGAACTGTGAGGCCTGTAGACACAATGCAATTTCCAAGTAATCCCTAAAGCTTTAGCTAACAATTCTGTGGTTTGAGCAATGAATGCCGGGCCATTGTTGGACCCCAGAGCTAGAAGGATACCAAATCGGGGGACTATCTCAGAGAGCAGTAACTGGGCTACCGTGGTTGCAGTTTCAGTCTTGGTAGGAAAAGCCTCAGTCCAGCTGGAGTGAAACAAGCAGATATTTATAGCCGTATTGGCCAGGGGCGACCTCAGTAAGGTCAATTTCCCAGTGGTCACCAGGAGCTGTGCCTCGTTCTCGGGTCCCAAGGTCTGTTGTTTCCCGAGGGCGAGAGTTGACTTGGGCACAGGCAGGGCATCTCCTTATTTCAGGTTCTATCCATCTGTTGAGGTTTGGGACATAAAAGTCCCAGGCTATGAGACTGGAGAGTTTAGTCTTGCCCAGGTGGGTGTCCTGATGCAGCTGAGAGATCAGCTCTCGGTCTAGGGCCACAGGCAAGAGGATCCCCCCGTTGGAGAGAAGCCTCCAGCCTCGAGGCCCCTGGTTACAGTTGAGCCTCCGTCCAAGTTCTTCCTCCTCTTGGGTATAGGAGGGCTCTTTGGGGAGGCTTTCCCCTGGAAGGACTGGAAGGATCTCTAGTGGCCCCACAGGTCTTAGGGCAGCCTCCTTGGCTGTCTGATCGGCGAAGGTGTTCCCCTTAGCTTCAGGGGTGTCGGAGTTCTGGTGGCCCCGGAAGTGGATAATGGCCACTTTTGTTAGTAGCCAAATGGCCTCGAAGAGGGCAAGAATTTCTTATTTATTTTTGATTTGTTTCCCTCCTGAGGTTAGGAGTTCCCTTTCTTGGTAGAGGGCCCCGTGGACACGGGCGGTGGTAAAGGCATACCGGCTGTCAGTGTAGATGTTTACTGACTTGCCTTTCGCCCATCTTAAAGCCTGAGTGACAGCAATTAGTTCAGCCCTCTGAGCTGAAGTCCCGTGCCCTAGTGCCTGGGCTCAGATGACCTTATCTTGCCTGACTACCGCTGCTCCCGCTTATTGGACTCCTTCCCGGATGAAGCTGCTCCCATCTGTATAGAGAGCAGTTGGGAGAGGGTTGCTCTGGAGTTGGGAGAGGGTTGTCAGTTAGGTCAGACCTCAGGTTAGTTAGAGTCTCAAGGATGTCTGAGCAATCATGAAGGGGAGCCTGAGGGTTATGTCAGGCAGCAGGGTAGCTGGGTTGAGGGCAGGTCTTCAGGAACTGGATTCAGGAGGAGTCTAAGAGGAGTATCTGGTATTGGGTGATCTGGGCATTAGACATCCACCAGTCCAGAGGGCTCCTGAGGAGAGCCTCAACAGAGTGTGCCCCAATAATCTGGAGGTCTTGCCCTAGGGTTAGCTTGGAATCTTCTTTAACTAAAATAGCAGTAGCTGCTATGTCTCACAGGCAGCTGGGCCTGGAGGCTACCCAGTCTAATCTCTTAGATAAGTAGGCAACTGGTCTCTTCCAGGGCCCTAATGACTGGGTTAGGACCCCTTTGGCAATGCCTCGAGTCTCAGAGACGAAGAGCTGAAACAGCTTAGTGATATCAGGCAGAGCTAGGGCCGGCACAGACATTAAGGCCATTTTTAGTTTCTCAAAGGCCTGTTGTTCTATCTCAGTCCAGATTAAAGCATTGTCTTTTCCCCCTGTGCTGGTATAGAGTGGTATAGAGGGGCTTAGCGATCTCGGCAAAGCTAGGGATCCAGAGGCGGCAGTCCCCTACAGCCCCAAGAAATTCCTGTACCTGTCTCTTGGTCGTGGGGGTAGGGATTTTCATGACCGCCTCTATCCTGCTATTGGAGAGTGACCGTTTTCCTTCTTTGAGTTTATAACCTAGGTGGGTCGTGATGGTGGTGCATAATTGAGCTTTCTTGGCTGGGACCCGATATCCTAAGTGTTCTAGCTCTAGTAGGAGTGCCTTCGAGGCCTCCTCACATTCAGGAAGAGAAGCGGCTGCTAGAAGCAAATCATCTACATACTGTAGTAGGGTGACATGTTGGTACCTTTCTCGGAACAGTTGGGGGTCCTTGCTTAAGGCTTCATGGAAGATGGTGGGAGAGTTCTTGAATCCTTGAGGCAGTCGGGGCCAGGTCAGTTGTCCTGAGAACCCCCCTTCTGGATCAACCCATTAGAAGTGAAGATGGGTTGGCTGAGAGGTGGTAAGGGAATTGAAAAGAAGGCATCCTTGAGGTCCAAGACAGTATAGTAAACACGGTTAGGAGGGATCAGGCTCAGAAGCATGTAAGGGTTCGGAACTGTGGGGTGGATGTTTCCACCCGAGTATTTACTTCCCTTAAATCTTGGACCGGCCTAAAATCCTCAGTCCCAGGCTTTTTAACTGGCAAGAGGGGAGTGTTCCAGGCTGACTGGCAAGGTTTTAAAATGCCAGCTTCTCTGAGTCTATTAATATGCATAGTTATTCCTTAATATGTGTAGATCGGGGGATTCTCAGAACAACTGACCTTTATGGAGATCGGGTATTGGCGGACACGAATGGGGGAGGCATTGCTGCTTAGTTGTATTATAACGGGAGCCTGATGCTTAGCTAGGCCAGGGGGGTTAGTTTCTGCCCAAACCCCTGGTATTTCTTTTTTCCATTTTTCGAGAACAGCATTAGAGGTTTCTTTAAAAGGCTCTTCTAGTAGGAGGTATTCCTTGGATAGGGGCACAGAGAGCAGGAGAGAGACTGCCAATTCCACAGGGGTTAGGGTGGAGCCCTCCTGTTTGAAGGAGATCGTGGCCTGCAATTTCTGGAGGAGATCTCGGTCAAGGAGGGGGTAGGGACAGTCCGGCATGACTAGGAAGGAATGAGTGATAGTTCCTTTGCCTAGGTCAGTTATTCTCGCTATAGTCCAAGGGTAGGATTTGGACTTCCCTGTTGCCCCTACAATTGGCATTTTCTCAGATGAGAGTGGCCCTGTGGTCTCTTTTAAAACAGAAAAGGTGGCTCCAGTATCAACTAGAAATTCAACAGGTTGGCCCCCAACTTTAATGTTACCTTGGGCTCCTGGGGGCCTAATCTGTAGGAGCCCCAACCCCCTCATTCAGTGCCTTCTAAGAGAATGAGGTCCTTAGGTTTCTGTTGCCCTCCCCCCCACCCCCCCCTTTAGGGCAGTTCTTTTTCCAATGACCCATATTCTTTGCAGTAGGCACATTGGTTAGGGTCAAGAGGTGGCCGAGATCATTGTCTAGGTCTCCGTGGGGTTGGCCCAATGTTTTTAGGCCCATTTCCCCATTGCCCTTTTTGATTCTCTTGAAGAGCGACTATGATTACTCTTGTGACTTTTTTAGTACTGGCCGTTTCTGGGTCGTCCCGGTTGTTAAATACTCTCTGAGCTATTTCAACTAACTCACTAAGATTCTTTCCTTCAAAACCCTCTGATTTCTGGAGTTTCTTCCTAATGTCTGGGGCCGACTGGGTGACAAAAGCAGTATTAATTGCCCGTCTATTCTCAGGGGCCTCCGGGTCTATGGGAGTAAAGAGGTAATAAGCCTCCATGAGACGGTTGAGAAAGGCCGCTGGGGATTCCCCTGCCGTTTGAACAGTCTCGCTTACCTTAGACAGATTAGGTGGCTTTTTGGCTGCTCTGCGGAGGCCCTGAAGTAGAGATCGGCGATACTGGGTTAAAGCCTCCTTACCGATCAGTGTTCGGGTCCCAATTGGGTCAGGTAGTTGGGAGGTAGGCTCCTATTTGGGCCGGATCTGTGAGGGGTTGGC
Source organism: Molossus molossus (assembly GCF_014108415.1). Lineage (NCBI taxonomy): Eukaryota > Metazoa > Chordata > Mammalia > Chiroptera > Molossidae > Molossus > Molossus molossus. The sequence goes on along the minus strand of NW_023425357.1, from coordinate 34,646,915 downwards.
CGGATCTGTGAGGGGTTGGCCATCTGGCCTGAAGATGAATTTTGCTGCCTCTCTGTGGATCCTGTCCCTCTCCTCAGAGGTGAACAGGACCTGCAACAATTGCTGACAGTCATCCCAAGTGGGCTGATGGGTGTGGAAGACTGTCTCTAGGAGAGAGATTAAACCTGGGGGTTTATCAGAGAAGGAAGGGTTCTGTTGTTTCCAATTATACAGATTGCTAGTTGAAAAGGGGACATAGACCATGAAGGGCCGAGTCTGGTCTCCACCTGGTGGTGGAGAAACCTGACGGAGGGGCAGGATGGCAGCCGAGGAGTCTGGTGCCTGTGGAGGGGGGTTATAAGGGGCGCCGCCACGTGTATGGGGAAGACTGAGCGGCTGAAGGGCTTCAGCCTCTCCGGCCACAGCCGTGGCAGGTAGCGGAGACTGGTAAGGGGGTGGCCCCATAGGGTCAGTGAGGGGTTCTTCTGGGGGACCTGAAAGAACAGGTTAAAGCCTTTGGGAGGGAGCAGGAGCCGAGGGCTTCTGAGGCTTCCACGGAAGCTGGGCAATAAAAATCTTCTCCCTATTAGGGCACGAACATTTCTTAATATAATTAGGCTTGTCAGTAGCCATGTCAATCCAAACATCAGTGTAAGGAGTTTGGTCTGGGTGTCCGGGAGTCCCGTAGATGACATCTCAAACTGCGAAGGAAGAGCTTAAGTGAAAAGTGCCCTGGGAGGGCCAATTGACCCGGAAAGTGGGCCACTCCCTTTCGCACAAAGTGCGCAAGAATCCAGGGTCTGCTGCGATGCTGTAACCTGAAGCGCGCTTGGAAAAGTCAGAAGTTATTAAGGAGACATTGAAGAGGGGTCCTAGGTCCTGAAGGTCCCTGACCCATTTTGAAGAACACAGGCTGGCACAGCACAGAAACATAAAACACAAAATACAAAAGGACAAATAAATAAGGACAAACAAATAAGACAAAAAACGAGACAAACCGAACCGGGGCCAAAAGCAACGTCTCGCTATGGCCCTGGGGCTGGATCTATGTGCTGCGTCCAGCAGATCCACTTCCCCTTACTCTGCAGAGTTTTCAGAAACAGACTTACCGAGGGATGTCCCGTCTGCTGAACCAAACCTGGGCCCAGGGTTTCCAGATGCTCTCTAGATGGGATTTTGGAGTGGAGACAATTCCAGGTCAGAACGGCATCCGGGGTGGAGGAACATCTTCTCCGAGGCCTTCCCCTAGACCACTGGTCCGCTCCTGGGATGGACCTGTCTCCTGGAGTCTAAGGAGGTCAACCTGCCGATGTGGGGGACCTCATTTGTCCATCTCGCTGGGGCCTCCAAATGTTGTAGACCAATGAGACAGACCAGACTCAGACTCCGAACTGGGTTCAAATTACGAGAGCTTTATTAGCTGCGTGGGAATTTGGATTAAGGGTATGCGAGCAAGCAAGCAGGTATGTACAGAAGCAGATATTTGCAGTTAGCTGTTATGCCTGAGGGAACAATCAGTTTCGGTCTACACAAAGCAATGGTTATCTATACAATGCAATGGTTATCTATTAGCAGATAGTTCTTGCCATTCCCTTAAAAACCAGGGGGCAAGGTCATGTGTTTGTTCTTTACACTCAGTTGGTTTCATTTAGTTGACATCTTGGCTGGGCTGGAAACTCAAATGTTTCATGCTTTGCATCTCCCATATTCTTTTCCTTTGGCTAGCTTTTAGGTCTCCTTACTTCATGATGGTCTCAGGTTAGTCAGACTTCTTACACTGCAACTGACTTCAAGAGAGAAAGAGGCCGTTGCCAAGCTTCTTACAGGCTAGGACTGGATCTGGCAAGTGTTACTTTCACCCAAGTTACAAGACCAACCCAAATTCAAGGAAGGGACTCCACTTCTTGATGGGCGAGCGGCTTAAGAATTGACAGTGGCCACCTTTTTAAAAAAAATATGTTTTTATTGATTTTTTAGAGAGAGAGGAAGGGAGAGAGAGATAGAAACATCAATGTGAGAGAGAAACAACAATCAGCTACCTCTGTACACCCCCCACTGGGAATCAAGCCCACAACCCAGGCATGTGCTCTGACTGGGAATCAAACCCGGACTTCCCAGTCTGTGGGAGGACACACAATCCACTGGGCCACACCGGCCTGGCAACAGTAGCCACCTTTGGAGAATACTTAACCATAGTCTCATTACTCATTTTAAGTTAGCACTACTTCATTTTATAGATTAGATTTTTTTCATGTATCTTCAATTCCCTTTGTTAGAACAATCTTATATTCACTTGCCAGTTCCTGCCAGCATTTTCTGGAAAAGATAATCCTAATTGTTCTTAGTATAATTTGTTAGTTAGGCCTTACTTTGAGCTCAGGACTGAGTATAGTTCTTTACATATGTAGTCAAGTCCTTATAACAACCCCGTGAGGAGGATATTGTTATCACTGTTTTCTTGATTTAAAAAAACAATAATAACACAGACTTTGAGTAAACAACATTGTCCAAACCCTCACAGCTTATAATGTGGTAGAGTGAGCTTTGGAAACTAGATTTCCGATTTCAAAGTTGGCACTTTTGCACTGAAACATGATAGTTTTTTAGGTCCATTATGAAGATTATGTTTGAAACTGCTGTCAGATCCATCTGCACTGGACTTATTGACTTCCCTGAATTCTCTGCTCATGGAATTTCCCTGAAATAGATGTTCTAGTTCTTGGCATGCAGACCAGGACAAAGGTCTGTGAGATGCTTCCATTAACAGAAACTCCTCTAAGATTTTTGATTTATGGATTCTCTAAAAGCATAAACATTTTTTAGGACTTCTGCTATTCCTCCATAACACCCCTTGAAGCCTCCTTTTGTCATTCAGTTACTACCCATCTGAGTGAGAGGAAAGACATTTTAACATCTCCAGGTCTTTCTCTTTTCTTGTCCACATCTTAATACATTTTCATTGCTGAAGTCTTAGTCTGTGGCTGCCCAGACTACAGAGAATTTTACAGTAGGTTAAATAAATATAAAATTGGCTTTTACTATTTTGAACATTGGATTCTTGTCATGTTCTCTTGTGAATTTTATAGTCTGTTAAACTCTCTACTACATTCCTTTAGGCCATTAACACTTTCTGAGCCATTCTATATTTCACTTTGATGTTAATATTTTATGTTTCTGGTCATGTATTTACTGTTCACCATCATAAAAAATAGTTAAATTGGTCAATCACAGGCTTTGGATGTTTTTGTTGGTTTTTAAGACATTTTATTGCATATTCTTACATCGTTATCTTGACTTTTCACCAATATATTGTGTTTTAGTAATGACTTGAAATGATTTCACAGGATTTTATCTTATGAGAAAATAGAGTTATCTAACAATTTTGTCTTAACATAAATTTGTGCAAGATAGTTATAATTTTTTTAGCTAACTATCTACCTTAAACACAAAAGAAATTTCTTCTAGTATATTATATCAAGGGCTAAAATAACACTTTATGAAACAGATAAAAATTCAATAGATAAAGTCTTTACATTACTTCTGAGAGAGCTATACTATCTAATAAGCTATAGAAAACTGTCTTGAAAACTAAAAACATTCACAGTATCTAGCTATTTGAACATTTAGGAAGTTGACATATTCTTTGAATACATATTGATGTATCTGCATATGTTCTAGATGTAAATATTTCCAATGTTTTAATTCAATATCCTAGATCTCCAGTCCTGTATGCTTTATATTAACAAAATAATCCAATGCATCAGCTGTTTCTATTGAATTGACCAATATAGACTTCCCATACAAGGAAGATTTATTATCCATTGCTAAAATAATGCTTCATAACAAAACATTCAATCAGAATGGCTTAAAACAAAAGGCTGGGACACTGGGCTCTTTTCATGTTTTCTTCCCATACCTACCACATTTTATTATTTATTTTTTTATCCTCACCTGAGGGCATTTTTGCATTTATCTTCAGATAGAGCTGGAGGGAGAGAGGGAGAAAGAGACAGAGAGAAACATCGATGTGAGAGAGACACATCAAGTGGTTGCCACCCACATAACCTCAACTGGGACTGGGGACAAACTACAACCAAGGTACGTGTCCTTAGCGGGAACCAAACTCGGGACTCTCTGGTCTGTGGGCTGATGCTCTAACCACTGAGCCAAACTGGCCAGGGCACCTACCACATTTTAGCCATAGTCCCATAGTTGTAGCAGGGATTCGAGAGGAAGCCAGCCTAGTCATGCAACACGGAGAGAGAGGACAGATGCACACACTTTTCAAGTTTCTGCTTGTTTTGTGCTTGCTAATAAAATCCAGTTGGCCAAAGCAAGTCACATGGATGAGCCCAGAGGCAGAATGGGACAGCATTAAAAGTTATAGTATTAGGATAAAGGAAGACCTTTAATTGGCACAATTAATGCCATACCAAAAAAAAAAAAAAATTCCTGAAGGTAAGTAGATTATAAGAATTTTCAAAGATTCCTAGGTTCCAGCAAACTCAATTGTTAAACTCATGTTAGCTTCTTTATCAATGGAAAAGGACAAATTAAAGTTGTCATTTTATATTTTTTATTATCAAATTATTAACCATAAGAAATTAAAACAAAAAATGTCTTACAAATCCACACACAAAGTGTTGAAAATATTATAAATATATGAATAATTTTTCTATAACTTTACATATATATGATTACATGTTAAAAACAAAACTGAGGCCCTGGCTGGTTTTGCTTAGTGGTTAGAGCATCAGTCCAAGGAGTCACAGGTTCGATTCTGGTTAAGGGCATGTATCTGAGTTTTGGTTCAGTCCCCGGCCCTGATTAGGGTCAAGCGGGAGGCAACCAGTTGATGTCTCTCTCTCACATTGATGTTTCTCTCTCTCTCCCTCACACTCTATCTGAAGATAAATGGAAAAATATCTTCCAATGAGGATTTAAAAAAAAACAAAACAGAACAAAACTGAGAATGTACTGTATATGCATATCTATGGTATTTATACTGTGTTTTTATGGATATAATTTGTATGCATATACTTATATATATAATGTCATATATCATATAAATATATGTGTGAACATAGATACATGTGTGTGTACAACAGACATACCCCCACATACATATATATTCTCCTTTTGACAAACATTTCTTCACATAACTTAATATAATTAAAACTATCCTTTAATTAAATTTTTTTCTTTATTGATTTTAGAGAGAGAAAGAGAGAGGGAGAGAGAGACAGAAACACTGATAAGAGAGAACATCAATTGGCTGCCTCCTGCATATGCCTCCCACTGGGGATCGGGCCCACAACCTGGGCATGTGCCCTGACTAGAAATCTAACTGGTGACCTCTTGGTACATGGGTTGATGCTCAACCACTGAGCCACACCAGCTGGGCTAAACTATTATTTACTTTAATACCACACTTATTAAAATGTATACATGTTGAGATCTTAAGTATTTCTAATTTTAAACTATTATTAATAAAACTATATTATACATTCTAATACAAAGATATATTATATTTCTACTTTTTCAAGATGATATCCTAGCAGTTGGATTATTGGACTAAAAATATAAATGTTGAGCCCTGGCCGGTTTGGCTCAGTGGTTAGTGTCGGCCTGTGGTCCAGAGAGACCCGGGTTTGGTTCCCACTAAGGGCACGTACCTTGGTTGCAGTTTGTCCCCGGCCCTGATTGGGTCGTTCGGCGGCTGCTCAGTGTGTCCTTTTCGCATCGATGTTTCTCTCTCTCTCTCTCTCTCTCTCTCTCTCTCTCTCTCTCTCCCTCCCTCCCTCCCTCCCTCCCTCCCGCTCTATCTGAATAAAAAATGGGAAAATGTCCTCAGGTGAGGATAAAAATAAAAATAATTAAAAAAATAAATGTTGATAAAGTTTTTAACATATGATACTACATTGCCTGTGAGAACGCTCTCACAATTTACTCTTCTAGCAACAGTATCAGAAACTACAGACTTCCCTTCTATCTCAACAAAGCTTGGTAATTTAATTTGCTAGTGCAAAAGTCAAACAGGTTTTTTTTTATTGTTATGGCGGACAATCTTTACCAGTTGCGTAATTTTTGTCAAATTATTTAATTTTTGTCTGCTTCAGTTTCCTCATATGAAAAACTGGTATTGCCTGGCCGGTGTGGCTTAGTGGTTGAACTTGACCTATGCATCAACAGGTTACAGGTTCAATTCCCAGTCAGGTCATGTGCCCGGGTTGCAGGCTCGGTCCCCAGTGGGTGGCGTGCAGGGGGCAGCCGATCCATGTTAATGCTTCTCTCTCATTGATGTTTCTCTCCCTTCTTCTCTCTCAAAAAAATTAATGAAAAGATTAAAGAAAAGAAAAAACTGGTATGACTACTTACTTCATAAAGAGGTTTGGTGAGGATTGAAAGCATTGAGAATTATAAATTGCTGAGAATATTTTCAGGTGCAAAGTAAGTGCTCAAAGGTGTTTGGTATTTTTTATCATTGACAGTATCTTTCTTGATTTTATGTGTCATGCACTAGGCCTTTAAGTATTTAAAATATTTTCTATTAGGATGTTCCTCATTTTCTTATCAAAATATTAGAGCTCTTTATGCTAAGCATATTAATTCTTTGCCATATGTATAACAAAAAAATGTAGTATTAAGTACAGAATTTTACATTTCTTTTTCTTTATTGATTTTAGAGAGAGATAGAAATATTGATGAGAGAGATCATTGATTGGCTGCCTCCTGCATGCTCCCCACTGGGGATTGGGCCCACAACCTGGGCATGTGCCCTGATCAGTAATCGAACCGACGACTTCTTGGTGCATGGATTGATGCTCAACCACTGAGCCACTCCGGTCAGGTGATTTTTACATTTTGAGTCCAAAATTTTTTATTCTTTTCATATATATATATATTTTCTTTTTCTCTTATGCTTAAAAAGATCTTTGCCAATCAAAGATGAGAAACATTTATTACTTTTAACATTGGTTAACTTGTATATTGAACTTTTAAATTAATATATCTGGATTTTTGTGGACCATATAGGTATCATTTATTCCTTAATTTTCATAGAGCTGTTAGGTAACTTATCAAATTTTACTGGTAATGAGCTTAATACAACAAATGGCAAAAAATAGTTCTCAGTGGATGTTAGCTATAAATCAATGTATGTTAGCTCTAGATTTATAAATATTACCTGGAGATCTAGCCCTTAATCATTCTAAATTTTTTTTTTTATAACATCCTAAATTATTTCCCACAAAGATTTTTAGCAGATTGCTACTCTAGACAACTCAAAAAACCAATAGGGAAGATTGGCAGTGAATGAAAGGATAGCGTCCAAGGAACAAACTATTCAAATGTGTGTTACTCACTGTGGGCTGTTTCCTGGGGGGAGGGGCAGAGAGGTGGGGGAGCAGCTGATTTATTCAGTGAAATACCAGGAGAAACAATGAATGGGGGTGGGGGAACCATGGGTTTTACTTCTTTGTTGCCTTGGCCTGAGCAGATGGAAGGATAGTTTGCATAACTTCAGTGGAAAAGATGTGTATTTCATATTGTTCAGTTCAAGAACAGCTGTATAGACATGAATTTGAAAACTGACTTTTTTCCTGGTGGTTCTACTTCTTGACTCCTGGATCCCTGTGAGTCACACTCTCTAAGTGGCTTCTTGCAGTGTTTGCTGTTATTTTTTTATTTCTTCTTTGGGTACTTGTCGTGTACTGGGAAATAATTGTATGCATTCATAGGTCCATGAAAAATTGGAAAACAAGTGACATACCACAGGGTTAATGTAACATGAAGAGCTGGGGAGACTGTATTTATTTACCAGGAGTAATCCCTTCAGCAGCTGACCTGAAAGACTTTAAAGTAATTAAAAAGGAATCTGCTCTGCTTTAAGTTTCATCTAGCTATGTGATGCTATCTCTTTTCTGGAATATGCTAGATGTAACTACATCACTCAAGGATATATTCTACTCCCCCATTTCCCTGGGCTCCAGAAGGAGGGTGGAGTGGACTGGAGTTCAATGAGAGACTGGGATTTGTGGCTCCGGGGAGAGAGCTCAAGAGACTGGATTTTTATTATAACTCTTTAATTTCCTAAAACACATTTGTGTGATAAAAATGACAAATATATTTAGAAATTGGTCAAATTAAAATGTTTAAATATTGCAATTCTATTATATATATATATGTTTTTCTTCAGAAAGAACAAAGAGGTAGAACTGGAAAGGACTATAAAAAGATTGACTTCTGCCCTGGCCGGTTTGACTCAGCGGTTAGAGCGTTGGTCTTTGGTCCAGAGAGACCAGGGTTTGGCACGTACCTCAGTTGCAGTTTGTCCTCAGCCCCAGGGAGGCAGCTACTCAATGTGTCCCTTTCACGTTGATGTTTTTTTCTCTCTCTCTCTTTCTCTCTCTCCCTCCCACTCTATCTGCACAAAAAATGGAAAAATGTCCTCAGGTGAGGATTAAAAAAACAAAAAAGACAAAATAAATTTCTGACAGTCTTCTTTGTTCTGAAATCTACTTTGCCTGATATTACTATAGCTGCTTCTACTCTCTTTAAATTTGTTAGTAGAGAATATCTTTTTCTATCCTTTTAACTTTTAATTTTTTTTTAAAATTTGCAGCAGCATAGTTTGGTGTTGCCTTTTCCCCTTCTTAATGTGATAATTTCTGCCTTTTAATTGTTTTTTTTTAGATCACCTGAATTAAATATTATTGATATAATTGTATTTGAATTCACCATTTTGCCATTTGTTTTCTATATGTACCTTCTGTTCTGTGTTCCCTTTATCTTCTTTTTCTGCTTTCTTTTAGATTAATATTTTTGTGATTCTCCTTGTCTCCTTTGTTGTCTTATTAGTTATAACTGCTGTGATTTTATTGGTTTCTTTGGCATTCATATTATACATTTTTAACATATCATGGTCTGCCTTCTTGTGATATTGTACACTTACAGCATAAGAACTTTATAATAGTATTCTTTCATTTCTTCTTCCTCTCCTGGCCTTTAAGCTATTGTTATACATTTCATTTTTACATTTTAGTTTCTATTGCTGTTTTGTGGTTTACTAATCTGCTTTGTCTAATCCCCTATTAATCCCATATAGTATTTTTTTTATCTCACACTTTTTAATTTTTATCCCTAGAAGTTCAATTGTATCTTCTTTTAAAAACTGTCTTCCATGTCTCCATTTAACATGTTTAATCTTTCCTCTAACTTTTTCCTCTTATAGTGCTATGCAGTTTTGATTTTTATTTTTTATTTTTTTTTATCCTCACCCGAGGACATTTTTTCCATTTTTTGTTCAGATAGAGCGGGAGGGAGAGAGAGGAAGAGAGAGAGAGAGAGAAACATCGATGTGAAGGGACACATCGAGTGGCTGCCACCCACACGACCAACCAGGGCCGGGGACAAACTTGCAACCAAGGTACGTGCCCTTAGCGGGAACCGAACCCGGGTCTCTCTGTACCACAGGCTGACACTCCAACCGCTGAGCCAAACCGGCCAGGGCGCAGTTTTGATTTTTATATTTGAAGCTATATTGTGTTAGGAGTACACAAGTTAATGCTTTGTATGCATGTGTTCACACGTGTGCATATGTGTGTGTATATATATATGCATATATAATCTTGTATATTTTTATTCCTTTTAAAGTGTTTTACTTAAATTTTTACTTTTGACACTAAAATTACTAAAATTATTACACAAACAGTTTTCTTCTGGTTAATGTTTGCCTGGCAAATCTTTCCTCATATTTTCATCTTAAAATTTTCATGGTCCATATTTTTTAGGTGTATCTCTTATAAGCACCAGATAGTTAAATTTTATTTTGTTTAATCTTATCATCAGTCTTTGAAAGTTAAATCTGTTTACAGAATTTTGATCTTAGTCATCACAAAGAATCAGACAGGGAGTCATAAAAGTAGCTAACATAGGGAGAAGAACAGATGTTTAAGAACTCTTACAAAGGCCTTGGTCATGGGTCCCAATTTAATGGTTTCTGACTTCCATTCTTGAATAGAGGCTGGAACTCCAGTGGTTCCCATCAAATCATCTTTTTGGCATATAGGCCTAAAGATGCTGCTAGAACAAAAAAATGACCTTATTTTCCTAGTGTGGAAGATTTTATTCAAGGTGTTCTGTCCCACATGAGAATTGGTCTTTTAAAGCATTCATGAATAGTATTATTTTGTATTTTGCTTGAAAGTTAATTTTAAGCAATGCCAATCTTTTAAAAAAGTTAATTGTCTACATATTCTTTAGTAGTTTATGAAGTTATTCCTTTGGCCATTCTTTTATAGATGGTCATACACTAAGTTTATTTGATCACTGTTGGGGTGAATTTTTTTATTCTAATAGACTAGATACTGTTCAGGGTCATTTATAATGAATACAAAGTAACATGCCTATTACATAAAAATAAAATAATTGTTTTGTGAAATGAATTGGAAGATGTGGCATAATTAGACAGTGGGCATTTGTATTCTCCTATTATCGCTTTAGAGCTGCAAAAAAATGGAAGTAATTTATTTCATCTTGGTAATGCCTCTTCTTTCTGGTCCAACAATTTATCAGAAATGTTAATCCAGCAAGCAGTAAGTGTGTAGGGCGGGGAGGTGGAGAGAAGAGAGGGGGATTTAAAATTAGCCTGGAAATATTGCACATCTCATTAAAAATGTAATCATGCGTAAAATGAGATCAATGAAAATTTATCTATAAGTGCAAGAAAAAGGCATTTTCTAGTATGATACTGGATTTAATAGACTGGATTTTAATGTAGTCAGTTTGGTACCAAAAAAAAAAAATCTCTCAGGCTAAATAAAACAGTTTTCCCTCCCAGTTATTGTACAGACAGCTAATTTCAGACCCTTTCCTTCTGATATTCAGTCTTATCTCTTGCTAGATATGGGTCCAGTATATTGCAGAATTTGTTTTCTTTACATTTTCCATTACTGCCTTCATTTGCATGATAAATGATTAGAAGTCGAAACAGGAAAAAAACCACACAGAACATTTCTTTATTAATTTTGTTTAAATTAAAGAACTTACTTATTCATCCACTCCCTCCCCATTTAATAACCAGTGTATCTGAGAGTTATTTTAATATTTTGTTGTACAGTTAGAGAAATGGGTTACGCATTTTTTTTTTATCTTGTACTTTCTTCAAGTAACATATTATTTCATCCTTATATTTGTAGTTTATATTTTGGTTCCTGTCTTGCACTGTTAATGATATTGGTGAGTTTTTTCCTTAAAAAGAGACCCTTGTTTTGCCCTGGCCGGTTTGGCTCAGCGGTTAAGAGCGTCGGCCTGCGGTTCAGAGAGACCTGGGTTTGGTTCCCGCTAAGGGCATGTACGTTGGTTGTGGTTTGTCCCTGGCCCTGATTGGATCGTGTGGGTGGCAACCACTTGATGTGTCCCTTTTGCATCGATGTTTCTCTCCCCCTCCCACTCTATCTGAACAAAAAATGGAAAAATGTCCTCGGGTGAGGATAAAAAAAAAAGATGCTTGTGTTCAAGGAGTTTAAGGTACTAGAGTGTAAAATATGTTGACACTGATGAACTTAAGGACTTTGAAAATTTATTTTGTAGATGATATTATCACAATTTTTTTGTTGTTAATCCTCATTTGAGGATATTTTTTCCATTGATTTGTGGAGAGAGAAGAAGGAATGTAGTGGGGAGATAAAGAGAAACATCAGTGTGAAAGAGACACATCGATCTGTTGCCTCCCACATGTGCCCTGACCTGGGCCCTGGGATTGAACTTGCAACCCAAGTACGTGCCCTTGACAGGAAATAGAACCCGAGACTCTTCAGTCCGAGGGCTCACACTCTCAGTACTGAGCCACACTGGCCAGTGACACAGTTCTTAAATAATATATAGGGTTTATAAAATTTGACTTCATATATGTCTTCTGCCCTTTGGCTCTTAGCTGTTTTTCTAGTCTGATAATTTAATGTGAAATGATGTAACTGAACATATTAATGAAAATCATATAATGCCATTTTTTTTTAATCCTCACTCGAGGACATTTTTTGATACTTTGTTCAGATAGAGTTGGGGGAGAGAGAGAGAAACATCGATGTGAAAGGGACACATCGAGTGGTTGCCACCCACACGATCCAACCAGGGCCAGGGACAAACTGTAACCAAGGTACGCACCCTTAGCAGGAACGGAAACTCCGACTCTCCAGACCGCAGACCAATGATCTAACCACTGAGCCAAACTGGCCAGGGCTCTAATGCCTTTCTTTCCCCCAAAGTTTTAAAGGAAAAGAAACCAGCTTTACTAATAAAAACTTGCCTGGGCAAAATTTGCCTGAGTAAAAATTATTTTTTATTTTATTTTATTTTTTCCACATCTTTATTGTTGGATATAAAATGTATTACAGATGTTCCACATTTTTCCCCCATTGACCCCCTCCTCCCCACTCCCGCCCCCCTCCCACCTTTTCCCAAACTATTGTCTGTGTCCATTGGTTATGCATATAAGTTCTTTGGTTTATTTCTTCCCACCCCCCCAACTCCTTTCCCTTTGAGGTTTGTCAGTCTAGCAATGAATTTGTGCTTCTTAATCCCTTCACCTTTTTCAACCATTCCCCCAACCCCCTTCCCAACTAGCAACCAACAAAATGTTCTCTGTATCTATGAGAATGTTCCTGTTCTTCCTGTTCATTTTGTTTGTAGATTCCATTGTTGATAGATATGTATTCATTGCCATTTTGTTTGTTCATACATTTTATCTTTTTCTTTAAAAAGACCCATCATCATTTCATATAATAACGGTTTGGTAGTGATGAACTCCTTTAACTTTTTCTTGTCTGGGAAAGTTTTTATATGTCCATCAATTCTAAATGACAGCTTTGCAGGATAGAGTAATTTTGGTTGTAGGTTCTTGGTTTTCATCACTCTGAATATTTCTTGCCACTCTCTTCTGGCCTGCAAAGTTTCTTTTGAGAAATCAGCTGACAGCCTTATGGGAACTCCCTTGTAGGTAACTAGCTGCCTTTCTCTTGCTGCTTTTAAGATTCTCTCTTTGTCTTGAACCTTTTGCATTTTGATGATGATGTGTCTTGGTGTGGGCCTCTTGGGGTTCATCTTGTTTGGGACTCTCTGTGCTTCCTGGACTGGTATGTCTGTTTCCTTCACCAAGTTAGGAAAGTTTTCTGCCATTATTGTTTCAAACAGGTTTTTGATTTCTTGTTCTCTCTCTTCTCCTTCCGGCACCCCCAAGATGCGAATGTTGGCACGCTTGAAGTTGTCCCAGAGGCTCCTTACACTCTCCTCATTTTTTTGGATTCTTTTTTCTTTTTGCTGTTCTGATTGGGCGTTTTTTGCTTCCTTATATTCCAAATCGATGGTTTGCTCCTTGGATTTACGTACTCTATTATTGAAGCTATGTAAATTATTCTTTATTTCAGTTAAAGCCTCCTTCGTTTCTAACTGTGCAGCGATCATTTCTGACTGGTCCTTTTTTATGCTCTTGAGGCCCTCACTGAGTTCATTGAGCATCCTTATAAGCAGTATTTTGAACTCAGCATCTGTTAGGTTACTTATCTCCATTTCGCTTAGTTCTTTTCTTGGGGTTTTGTTCTGTTCTTTCATTTGGGACCTGTTTCTTTGTCTCCTCATTTTGGCTGCCTCCCTGTGTTTGTTTCTGTGTATTACTTAATGAGAGGTATGGGGCTCGCTGAGACCAGATGCTGCTCGTTTGAAAGAATTTAGGAAAAACCTGAAGCAGGATCCAAGACAGGCCAATCCTATGGTTAAGCAAGTAGCAACAGCTTGGGTGGGCCTGAAAGTTGGGTGGGGCGGGGCCTCAGGGAGTCAGCAGGGCGGGGCTACCAGTGTGAGCCAGGTTGCTGGAGTCCCAGATATGGCGACTGTCTGTTGCCCCAGGGAAGGGCTCACCAAAGGAACAAAGGCCTCTTACAGCACAATTTTCCCCGAGGAAGCCCCCTCTCCAGCCCTCGCTCCAGTGCCAAAACAGCTCAGTTCTTCCCTGTATTTCTCTGGTGCCCCTCGAGCTGCCTCCCCTCCGAGCTTAGAGGGAGAGAGTCCGATAAGTCCGTGCGCGGGCCCTTTAAGGAGCTGCCTGTGACTCCAGCCAGGTCAGCTTCCCTGAGCCTCAGTTTCCGCTGGTTTTTCCAGCCAGAAGTTATGGGGACTTCTCTTCCTGGCACTGGAACCCTGAGCGGGGCACCTGGTGTGGGATGGGGACCCCTCAGTCCTCAGGAAGGACCTTCCCAGCTGTGGGAGCCTCCTGATTTTTATCCGCCACACTTGGGTGTGGGACCAGCTGGTCGTGCGCCGCGCCGCCGCCGCCGCCACCCCTCGCGCAGCCGCCCCTCCTACCGGTCTGGATGTAGCTGCTTTTTTTTTTTAATTCCGTAGTTGTAGGCCTTCCATTCAGCTTGATTTCAGGCGGTTTTGGATGATGGTTGTTCTGTAGTTTTGCTGTAACTTGGATGTGGTTGTGGGAGGACGCGATACTGCGTTTCCGTACGCCGCCATCTTGACCGGAAGTCTGCCTGAGTAAAAATTATTATACAAGCTGAATGAATGGTCCTTGAAAATTTTGTCTACAAGAGAAGAATCCTATGTGATCATTTTAGAATCATTCACATAAATAATGTCTCTTATTCTCTTACACAAATTTTAGGTAAATACTTTCCTGTTGTGAAAAATATTTAAACAGTACAGTTAATTGAATATTCTCTTGATTATTTGTCCTATGCTTCTCCCTTCCCTAAAAGTAACACACTGATCAGCAGCTATCTTTCCTGACATTTTCTCTGTAAAATAGATATGTACCTATAGAAATATGTTAGTTTTAATTTTTGTTAAAATTTTCTACCATAAAAGGTATAATACCATTTTAATTTTTCTTAGTTTACTTAACATTATGTCTTTGAAAATTTTCTATTTCAATACATATGTCTACTTTTTTCTGTTGAATTGTTGCATAATATTCCATAACATGGACCTAGAAAGATCTGGAAAGAACCTAAAGATCCATCAATAGGGGAATGTTAACCATGACAAACAATGGTGCTATAATAACCTTGGTTTATACCTCTGTACACAGTGGAAATATTTCTTTGGGAAAGATACCATGAAGTACGAGAGCATGGTCAATGAGTGCACTTAAGTTTTCCTCTGAGTACCGTTTACCTAAATCCCACAGGTTTTGCAATGCTCGTATTGTCATTCATTTCTAAATAGTTTGTAAGTTCTGTATTGATTTTTCTCTTAAACATAAGAGTTATTATCATGGGGTTTTAAAGTTTCTAAGTCTATAGATTTTTCTGGCTATCTTTTTGATGATGAATCTAGTTTTATTTTATTGTGATCAATCAATATGGCTTATATGGTTTCTGCGTTACAGGAGTCGATAGGATTTTTCTTCATGACCTAATATGTGATCAATTTTCTTTTATGAGTATCCCTGACTCTTTGAGAAAAATTATCTTTATTATGTTCAGTGTTCTATTTTATATCCATTAAATCAAACTTGTTAATTAGCTTATTCAAATATTCTATATTCTTACTTTTTGTCCATCTATTTTATCTGCTGGTTCCTAAAAGCTATGTTGTTAGGTATGCCCAAAAGTTCATGAGTTACATCTTCTTGGCAAATATTCCTTTTTGTTTGTTAGTGTATTTGCCTAAAATTCTTTCTTTTTTTCTGATACTAAGAATTGTTTAGTGTATTTTATTTTTTTCTTAGACTGTTATCTCTCTTCTTTCTGTGATATCTTATTTTAAATATATTTTTATTAATTTTTTTTTTTTTTTAGAGTGAGGAAGGGAGAGACAGAAACATTGATGTGAGAGAGAAACTCCTAGCACGCCCCCTACTGGGGATCGACCCTGCAACTCGGGCATGTGCCCTGACCAGGAATCGAACCAGGACCTCTCAGTCCAATGGACAACGTTCAATCCACTGAGCCACACCAGTCAGGCTATAATATCTTAATTTAGATTTGCCTTTTAAATATACCCTGTGAGTTTTCTGTAGCAATATGAAAGTTTCTATTTTTAACAGATAATTGATCCTTCACCCAAATTATCATTGCCATTGTGTTTGGATTTATTCTTATTTATATTATCTGTTTAATTTTTCTATTATACTTTGCCTTCTTTTTTCCCCCTTTCTGCCTATTTTTGGTTGATTAGATGATTTTATTCCATTTTTTTCTCCAGTGGTGGTTTGTAAGTTATTCCTCTTGTTTTTATTCTTCTAATAATTACAGTTATAATTTTAATATACATATTGATTGTATAGCTCTCCAACATTATGTAGACTACTACTACCTTGTTCCCGAATAAGGTGAAAACCTTGACATATTTTTTATTTCTGTCACTTTCTACCTTCTCTGGCACTTCTTAAGTCTTTAGTTCCAAATGTTAAAACATTTATTTAAATGTAATTAGTTTTATTGTTTTTTCTTTCTTTTTAAATTCTGTTCACCCTTGCCTTTTAAATCTTCTCCTCTTCTTCTTTCTTCCTCTCTTTGTCGTTTTTCTGTAGTACATTTGTAAGAAATTTTTGTTAGAGAGTTTGTATATTAATGCCTGCATATCTTAATATGTCCTTATTTTGAAAAATAATTAGAATTTCTATAGAATTTTATGTTTAAATCTTTTCCACTTAGAATATTAGTGATATTGTCCCATTAGAAATATGAAGCCAATTTTATTCTTATTTCCTTTTAGGTTATATGTTCATATGATATTTTTTCTCTCTGGAACATTTTAAATATTTTAAAATTGTAGGTAATACTTTTACTTAATTTACAGATAAAAATAATAAAATTCTTGTTTCCACTCCTGTTCACTCCTTCCTGCTCTCCCCTCCACAGGTATCAATTTCCTACTAGATTTCTTTTCAATTATCTATCTATGTATTTATTTTTAAAAATTTATTTATTTATTTGAGAGACAGACATTGATTTGTTATTACACTTATTTATGCATTCTTTGATTGATTCTTGTATGTGTCTTGACTGGAGACTGAACCTGCATCCTTGGAGTGTTGGGATGATATTCTAACCAACTTAGCTACCCGGCCAGGACCCCTTTAGAATTATGTTTTTCTTTTCTGTGTATATTTATTCAAAGGAAAGCAAATGCATATTTATATTTCCCCCTCTTTATTATGAAAAGATAGCATGCTATATAACTTGCTTTGGCCCTGGCTGGTTTGACTCAGCAGTTACAGCATCAGCCCATGGTCTGAAGGGTCTCGGATTCGATTCCTAGGGAAGAGCACGCACCTGGGTTGCAGGTTCAATCTCTGGCCCCTGTCAGGGTTGTGCAGAAGGCAACCAATTGATGTGTCTCTCTCACAGTGATGTTTCTCTCTCTCACTATCCCCACCCCGCTTCCATTCTATCTAAAAAAAATCAATGGAAAAGTATCCTTGGATGAGGATTAACAACAACAACAACAACAACAACAACAACAAAAATAACTTGCTTTGCATCTTACTTTTCTAAAAAACAATGTATATCTTGGAGATCTTTCTACATCAGTAAATAGATATTTCTGAGCCTTTTATTCAGTTGCATAGCATTTAATTGCATGGATATATCCATAGTTTCTTCAACCCATACCTTAAAATGGACTGCTGGATCATTGTCAACTTTTTGCTCTTACAAATAATACTGTAATGAATAATTGCCCACGTGCTGTTTTATATGTGTGCAGATATATCTGTGGGACAGAGTCCCAGATGTAGGATTGTTAGGTCAAAGGGTAAATGTATCTGTACTTTTTTTTAGAAGGGAGCCAGATTCCTCCCCGTGGGGGTTATACCATTTCACACTCTCACTAGCAATGTACCCTCCATGACTGTTTCTCTCCAGCCTTATGAGTACTGTCAAAATTTTAATTTTTGCCAAACTAATACATGATAAACGGTATCTCAGTGTAGTTTTGATTTACCTTTATCTTACTATAAACAAGGTTGAAACTTTTTATGAGCTTAATGGCCATTTGTGTGTGTGGGTATTTGTTTGTTTGTTTATTTATTTATGCTGAGGACTGTTTGTGCCTTTTGTTCATTTTCATTTTGGGTTGTTGGTCTTTTTCTTTGAGAATTCTAGGTAATCTTTATAAATAAGGGAAATCAGCCTTTATAATATAAATTATAGTTTTCTCCCTCCCAAATTAGTCATTTGACTTTTAATTTTGCTTATGTTGTTTTTTGGCGAGCTGAAGGTTTTAATTTTTATTCAGTCAAATTTACCAACCTTATATTTCTTCTGGATTTTTAAGTCTAACTTATAAAGGACTTTTCCACTTCATTTTAAAAGTATATCTAGTATTTTGCCCTGGCCTGTTTGGCTCAGCGGTTAGAGCGTCAGCCTGTGGTCCGGAGAGACCCGGGTTTGGTTCCCGCTAAGGGCACGTACCTTGGTTGCAGTTTGTCCCCAGCCCTGGTTGGGTCGTGTGGGTAGCAACCACTCGATGTGTCGCTTTCATGTCGATGTTTCTCTCTCTCTCTCTCCCACTCACTCTATCTGAACAAAATATCGAAAAATGTCCTCGGGTGAGGATAAAAAAAAAAAAAATAAAATAAAAGTATATCTAGTATTTTAATATTTTACCTTTAATCCTTTTGGAGTTTATACTTGTATACAATGTGAGGTAGGGAACTACCTTTACCTTTTTCTCAGACTGTTACCCAGCTGTCCTGATACTTATTAATGAGATGTCATTTGTATAATATAATAAATTCCTATATACACTTTGATCTATTTCTGGACTTTTTATTCTGTTCTACTGGCTTGTCTGTCTATTCAGTCACTATTGTTCACTTTTAATTGATTTGATAGCTAGCTGATCTATTCTTCTAACATTTCTTTTTCAGAGTTTTCCTGGTTATTTTAATTTTAATTTTTACATATGAATTGTAGGATCAGTTTTTCTGGTTCTACAAAAAAAACACCCATTGGTATTTTTTTGTATTGCATGCAATTAACTTAGGATAATTGACTTTGAGTCTTCCTTTCCAAGAATATAGTGTCTCTTTTTTCATACTGCTTTTATCCTTTGGTAATAGTTCAGTTTTTCTCCTATCATTTGGTTTTGTACTTTTCTAGTTAAGCTTGTTGCTAGCTGTAAATAGGGTCTTTTCTTCCATTGTATCTTGTATTATTTTATTATATAAAAGGTATTGATTTCTTTTAAATTAACTCTACACATCTCTATCGTACTGAATTATTTTATATTTTGTAGTGTTTTTTCCCCACTTGATTTATTAGGTTTATGGCTACAAAATATCATCTAAAAATAGAGATAGCTCTGCCTCTTTCAAATCTTATACTTCTAATTTCTTTTTCTGTTCTAATTGTGTTGTCCAATACAGTGTTAAGTATAGAGATGACTTTGAGTATATTTGTGCCTAATTTTAGCATGAATACTTCCAGTGTTTCGCCATTATATCAGACGCTGATCTTTGGGCTGACTCTGTGTGTGTGTGTGTGTGTGTGTGTGTGTGTGTGTGTATTCCTGCTCATCCAGATCCCCACAGCTGCCTGAGAGGTCACTTTGCATGTCTGCAGATAGTTCCCATCCGTACTGTAAGCACCCTGCCTTTCTTTGCTTGAGCACATTTTCTAGCTGTAGGAGAGTGTTCTTGGCCCATGTGAAGGACAGACTGGGTATCCTATAGAGCTACTGTCCCCAGGAGTGAGCTCTCCAACCAAGGAGGTTTGGAAGTCAATGAATAAATATTCCAGCTTCTTCACCACTCTAGAAAATAACTCAGAAGTGTGCTCCATATAGTCTCTCAGAATACTGTACTCTAGAAGATTTGGAAAACAAGAGGATAGGAGTGGGGAGGAGGGCCATCCTTGTTGCCCACCATCTGGGATATAGCAGGCACTCTGCATATTCTTTATGTGGAGAGGCTGCAAAGGGCTAAATTAGGGGAAGACAGGGCTCTAATCTTATCCTGAATAGCCCTCAGTGCCCAGCTGTGTTGAGACTTGAATAGTCATCTCTGGAATAATTTATCTAAAGACAGAAGGAGTAGACCCTTAGAGCTGCTCTCTTTTGTGGCACATGTTTAAATGGCAGCAGAGAGACTTCCAGTCAAGATGGCAGTGTAAGTAAACATGGTATTCGCCTCCTCCCACAACCACATCAAAATTACAACTAAACTACAGAACAAACATCCTTCAGAACTGCCTGAAATTGAGCTGAATGGAAGTCCTACAACTATGAAATTAAGGAAAAAGTCACATGGAGACTGGTAGGAGGGGCAGAGGCATGGATGGGCTGGTCCCACACCCAAGTGTGGTGAAAAAATCAGGAGGATACCTTGGCTGTGAAGGTCCTCCCTAAGGAGTGAGGGGTCCCTGTCTTACACTAGGCTCCCAGCTCAGTGTCCTAGTGGCAGGAAGAGAAGTCCCCATGACTTCTGGCTGTAAAAACCAGCAGGAACCAAGGCTGAGGGAGGCTGAGGCTTCTGGAGCCCCAGGTAGTTCCTTTTAAAGGGCGTGAGCACAAACTTACACAGACTTGTTCCCTCTGGGCTCCATCATGGAGGGGAGGCAGCTTGAAAGGCACCAGAGATATATGTAAAAGAACTGAATTGTTTGGCTTTGGGGTAAGAGCTGGAGAGGCAGCTTTCTCCCAAACAGATGTGCTGGTGGAGGCCTTAGTTCTTTTGGTGAGCCCTTCCTCCATGAGGCTGACAGACAGGTGCCATATTTGGGACTCCAGTAACCTGCCTCATACTGTTTGCCCCGCCCTGGTGATTCCTTAAGGCCCTGCTCCACCCAACTTTTGTACCCACCCAAGCTGTTTTCAGTGGCTTTACCATAGGATTGGCCTGTTTTGGCTCCTGCTTCAGATTTACCTAAATTCTCTCAAACAAGAAGCATCTGGTCACAGTGAGCCCCGTACCTCTTGCTAAGTGGCCCCAGGACTGGCACTAGAAGCAGCCAGCCTTGGTTCAAGGTTTGGCTTTGCCTGGTCACCTCCAAGGCCAACACAAGAAGCAGCCATCAGCAGATCACTTATGTCTGGTGGCCCCAGGTAGAACACAGGCAGTGGCTGACCTTGCCCCAGAGCCAGCATACCCAGTGGACAGCTTCAGACCATGTCAAAGCACCACCACACAATGTACTCAAGGAATAGACTCAGTGGGTACCAGAGCCTCGCTGAAGTAAGTCTTGCTCTGGTGGTGGGCCCCTGCATAGTTGATCCTCGAAGGTAGTCAGAGGTCAGTGGGCAAAGCCAGTCCTTGCAGCTGATCAGCCTGAATAAAACACTCCCACTGAGATGCCAACAGCAATCAAGACTCACTTACAACAGAAGGGTATAAAGTCCGCATGAGGAATACATCTCGAGGGCCCAGCTGAGTGATCAGGGAGGCTGTGCCACTGGACCCTACAGGACACCTACCACAACAGGCCACTGTTGGAAGCCTAAAAGACATAGCAACCCTACCTAGTACATAGAAATAAACACAAGGACACAGCCAAAATGAGGAGACAAAGAAACATAACATGTCCCAGCCCTTGCTGGTTTGGCTTAGTGGTTAGAGTGTTGACCCTCAGACCAGAGATAGAAACATGTCCTGAATGAAAGAACAGAACAAAACTCCAGGAAAAGAACTAAACAAAGTGGAGATGAGCAATCTAACAGGTGCAGAGTTCAAAACACTGCTTAAAAGGATACTCAGTGAACTCAGTGAAGGCCTTAAGAGCATAATAAAGGACCAGTCAGAAATGAATGATGCACTAACTGAAATAAAGAATAATTTACAGGGAATAGTAGAGTAGGTGAAGCCAAGAGGCAAACATCGACTTGGAATATAAGGAAGCAAAAAACACCCAATCAGAACAGCAAAAAGAAAAAAGAATTAAAAAAAATGAGGATAGTGTAAAGAGCCTCTGGGACAATTTCAAGCATGCCAACATTTGCATCATGGGGGTTCCAGAAAGAGAAAAGAGAGCAAGGAATTGAAAACCTATTTGAAAATATAATGACCGAAAACTTCTCTAACTTGGTGAAGGAAACAGACATACAAGTCCAGGAAACACAGAGAGTCCCAAACAAGATGAACCCAAAGAGGTCCATACCAAGACATATCATCATCAAAATGCCAAAGGTTAGATACAAAGAGAGAATCTTAAAAGTAGCAAGACAAAGCAGTAAGTTACCTACAATGGAGCTCCCATAAGGCTGTCAGTCAATTTCTCAAATGAAACTTTGCAGGCCAGAAGGGAGTGGCAAGAAATATTTAAAGTGATAAAAAGCAAGGACCTATAATCAAGATTACTCTGTCCTGCAAAACTATCATTTAGAATTGATGGCCAATTAAAGAGTTTCCCAGACAAGAAAAAGCTAAAGGAGTTCATCACCACCAAACCAGTATTATATGAAATGTTCACAGGTCTTCTTGAAGAAGAAAAAGATAAAAAAATATGAGCAATGAAATGGCAATAAATATCTATCAACTGAATCTACAAACAAAATGAGCAAGCAGAATAGAAAAAGACTCATAGACACAGAGAACTTTTTGTTGGTTGCCAGATGGGAGGTGGGTTGGGTGAAAAAGATGAAGGGATTAATAAGTACAAATTGGTTGTTAGACTGATGAACCCCAAAGGGAGGAGGGGACGTGGGGTGGGAAGAGAGAAACCAAAGAACTTATATGCATATATGCATAACCAATAGACACAGACAATAGTGTGGGGAAGGCAGGAGGGGGGTAGGAGTGAGAAAGAGGCGGTCAAGGGGGGGAAAAGGAGGGACATCTGTAATACATTCAACATTAAAGATAAATTTAAAAAGGAAAAAATAAAATAAATAGAAGCAGAACTTGCTGTAGAATCTTTTATGATCTCTTTCTATCATTGAGATTCTAAAAATTTGCCACAATTGTATGTGTGTGATTATCTCCCCGACACGTCCCTCTCTGTTTTTTTCTTCTTTCATTCCTCTATAAAAATTTAGAATTCATGGATCTCTACTTTTATTTCTTAATTTCTATAGCTTTTATGCTGTATTTTGAGAGAATTCTTTAGCTATATTTTCTAGTTGACTAGTTTAATTTTCAGCTTTGTCCATTTTGCTTTTTAGATCATGTACTCAGACTTTAATTTTAGAAATTTTGAAAAAGACTTTTTTTAAAAAGCAGTTTTAGGTTCACAGTAAAATGGAAAGAAAGGTACAAAGATTTCCCATATATCCCCACATGCATAACCTCCTCATTATCAACATCACTCAATGGATGGTACATTTGTTACAATTGATGGACCTACACTGACACATCATAATCACTCAAAATCCACAGTTTACATTAGAGCTCACTTTGATGTTGTATATTCTGTGAGTTTGGACAAATGAATAATGACATGTGTCCATCATTATAGTATCATATGGAGTATTTTACTGCCCTAAAAATCCCCCATGTTCAGCCTATTCATACTCCTTTGTTCCAATTTCTGGCAAACATGAATCTTTTTATTGTCCCTGTAGTTCTGCCTTTTCTGAAATGCCATATATTGGAATCATGCAGTGAGTAGCTTCTTCAGGTTGGTGCCTTTTACTTTGTAATATGTATTTTTGCTTCCCCCATGTCTTTTCATGGCTTAATAGCTCATTTCATTTTAGTGCTGAATAATATTCTGTTGTCTGGATACAACACAGCTTATTTATCCATTCACCTACTGAAGGACATCTTGGTTGTTTCCAAGTTTTGGAAATTATGAATAAAACTTTTATAAACATCATGTACAGGTTTTTCTGTGGACATGTTTTCAAATTCTTTGGGTATATACCAAAGAATCCAATTGTTGGATTGTATGTTTAGTTTTGTAAGAAACTTCCAAACTGTTTTCCAAAGTGGTTGCACCATTTTACATTCTGACAATGACTGACAGTTCCTGTTGTTTCACACCCTTGTCAGCATTTGGTGTTGTCAGTGTCCTGGGTTTTGGCCATTTTTATAGGTGCATAGTGGTATCTCGTGGTTGTTTTATTTTGCATTTCCCTGGTGACATATGATCTGGAGCATCTTTTCATAGGCTTATTTACCATTTATATATGTTCTTTGTTGAGGTGTTTGTTAAGGTCTTTTGCTTATTATAAAAGTCAAGTTGTTTTCTTATTGTTGACTTTTAAGAGTTCATTGTGTATTTTGGATAACAGTCCTTTATCAAATGTGATTTGCAAACATTTTCTCTCTGTGGCTTGTCTTATTTTTTTGATATTGTCACTGGCAGAGCAGAAGTTTTAAATTAAAGTTAATTGATTGGATTGATTTTTTAGAGAGAGAGAGAGAGAGAAACGTTGATTTTTGTTGTTCTCCTTATTTATGCATTCATTGGTTGATTCTTATATATGCCCTGACTGAGGGTTGAACCCACAACCTTGACATATTAAGAGGATACTTGAAAAAAAAAAAGTTGATACTTGAACAATCTGAGCTACCTGACCAGGGTCAGAAGTTTTTAATTTTAATGAAGTCTAGCTTATCAGTTCTTTCTTTCATGGATCATGTGTTTGGTTTTGTATCTAAAAGGCCATTGCCATACCCAAGGTTATGTAGGCTTTCTCCTATGTTGTCTTTCAGAAGTTTTATAACTTCTCAGTTTACATTTAGGTCTGTGATCCATTTCAAATTGATTTTGTGAGGAGATAAGGTCTGTGACTTTTTTTTTTTGCATGTAGATGTCCAGTTGTTTTAGCACCATTTGTTGAAAGAGACTATCTTTGCTCTGTTATATTACCTTTCTTCCTTTGTCAAAATCAGTTGACTATATATATATGTGGGTCTATTTCAGGGTTCTTGCTTCTGTTTCATTAATCTGTTTGTCTCAAAGACAATTTTTTTTTTTATCCTCACCCGAGGACATTTTTTGACATTTTGTTCAGATAGAGTAGGAGGGAGAGAGAGAGAGAGAAACATCGACGTGAAAGGGACACATCGAGTGGTTGCCACCCGCACGACCCAACCAGGGCCGGGGACAAACTGCAGCCGAGGTATGCGCCCCTAGCGGGAACCGAACCTGGGTCTCAGAGACAATTTTTTTGTTTGCTTACTTTATCTGTAATGTGTTTTCCTCACAAGTGCCTACTCTTGTTTTATGGATGCAGTGTTCTATTATATATGTATATTTATAAATATATGTGTATATATGTATGTATATAAGTTTATCATAGCTTTATTGACATAGAAGTCACATAAAAAATGCACCCTTTAAAAGTGTACAGTTCAATGGATTTTAGTTTATTTACTGAGCTATACAATTATCATCACTGAGAGGACCAAGCTGACTTTGTCTTAAAAAGCTAACTCAATTTAAAATGAATCCGTCTGGCCCGGCCACTGTGGCTCAGCAGTTGAGCATTGACCCATGCACCAAGAGGTTCTGCCAGTTCGATTCCTAGTCAGGGAACATGTCCAGTTTGTGGGCCAAATCCCCAGTGAGGGGTATGCAGGAGGCAGCCAATTGATGTTCTCTCTCATCGATGTTTCTATCTCTCTCTCTCTCCCCCTTCCTCTCTCTCTCCCTCTCCCTTCCTCTCTCTCTAAAACCAATAAAGAAAAAGAAAATTAATCCGCCTGAACCATTGGCACCCCCACCCCTAACTCTGAAATGTACACATAGGTTCCAGGTTAATCACAAACTACCATTAATCCTTCCTCCCATTTAGCTACCATGTAGCCCTTCCTCTGGGGCAAGGCAACCTCAATGTTTAATTTGCCCTGGCTCCAGAGCCTCTGGTATCTGCCCTCATTGTTCCCCACGAACACCCCTGTATTCCTTTCGGAACACGTAGGTCCATTCCTTAGACAGGTATAAAACAAATGGTCTGGGGAACAGTTAAAGGTGCAGAGTCCATTTTTGACCTGCTGCTGCCCAGAATTGTATTTCTGTCAGTAAGCTCCCTATTAAAACTGTTTACCATGACAAACTGGAATCGTCTATGTTATTCTTTGGTCTCTTGGCTCCTTTAGCATTTTGGGGGCCCATTTTGCATACACACCATTTCATGAAACAACCATTATCTAATTTCAGAACGTTTTCACTACTTCAGAAAAGAAACCCTGTACTCATTCGCAGTCACTCGCCATTGTGCTCTTCCCATAGCTCTTGGCAACCACAAATCTACTTTCTATCTTTATAGATTTGCCTGTTGTGGATATTTCCATGTAAATGGGATCATACTATATGTGGCCTTTTGTGACTGACTTCTTTCACTTAGCATAATGTTTTCAAGGCTCATCCATATTGTAGCATGTATCAGAATTTTATTCCTTTTTATTGATAAATAGTATTCCATTGTTTGGATATAACACATTTTATTGATCCATTCATCACTTGGATCATGATGGACATTCGGCTACTATGAATAATGTTACTATGAACATTGATATATACGTTTATGTGTGGACTTATGTTTTCAATTCTCTTGGCTATATACCTCAGAATGTCATTGCTGGGTCATATGGTACCTCTATGTTTAACATTTTGAGGAACTGTCAAAATATTTTACAGAGTACCCACACAATATCCAACAGCAATGTAAGAGGGTTTCATTTTCTTCATGAATCAATTCTTCCTCTTTTTGTACTTTTCTTTTGTGGTGTTGGTTTTCCTAAGTGTTTACTTACTCTTGGTTGTATGTTCTTCTTTATATTGGAGATGTCCTGGTTGTTGTACACAATTAAGTTTTGGATGGTTTATTATTCAGCACCACATAACTGTAATGCATACATATTTTTAAACACAATTAACCAGAATGCTCAAAAAATGGAAATTCATCTTAAAAACCCGCTTTACTTACATTCTTGCAGTTAAAGTTTTTTAAAAAGTAAAAAATACGTGAACTTATGTTCTTGCTTTAGAAAGTGTATTTATAATGTAACATAATACTGGATTCTTGTGGATTTCAGACATCAAATCTCATTGTCAGATCTGTGAGTATATGTGATGCAGGTTGGAGATTAGTTTTTTTTAGAGGTTGCCTTGGTGAATGGACTATGCGATCTCTCAGCATGTTTCTTGAGCATGTTGAGCCCCTCCCATGTCCAAGCATCTTCCATGCTGATCTCTCTGTTTAGAATGCTCCTGGCCACATTACATGTCTTGATTCCAGGGATCTACCTTTGATGATGAACCAGAGTCAGTGTGCTAGGAATGTAGAAAGCAGGTCTAGGCTTTCTGGAGAGGGACTGTTGAGAACTAGTCATGGCATCTGGGCTTCCAATAGGCATTCTGAAGGGACAAAGTAGTACTTAGTGTGGAACACAGCTGTGCAAAGGCAGAATTCTAATCCAACCACCTGGAACATGGCAGAACTTAGGGGAAAAGATTATGGACATACTTGAGCCTGAGAATGACACCTGCCTCCAAGAGGGCTGAAGATTAGGAAAGCAAAGTGAATCACAAACATGAGTGACTGTGGAGCTGGATGTAAGCTGTGAATCCTGAGTGGGGTACAACTGACTCATTGGATTTGTTTTCCATATGCATGAGATGAAGGTGATGCCTTTCTGGGCATGCAGGGATGATATGCCCTTTATCAAGGCCATTAGAACATAGAGAGGTATTGTAAGTTTGTTCTTTCTCCAACTGTATTCACAGACTATTTTTTAGCAATGATATAAAAATATTTTGATAATTTGAGAGTTCACTTTCCAGAGGCAATGATACCTTCTTTGAATTTTCATTGCCCTTGGAAATGTGTTCTTTAGCCAATTTACAGATAGTAGATTTTAATATACTTTCAATAATAGAATTTAAGTATGTGCCTAGGCTATGAGAATGTAATGCATGTTTTCTAGGTGTTTAAAAGTTTAATCAAATAGTCACCAAATAATTGTAAAAGAGTAATGTGTCTTCTAAATTATATGGGACCCACTGGTTTTAATTTCAGAGTACTAATTTAAAAATTTTACTAAGTAATGCACAAGGTAGTCTTATAAAAATACTTCACAGCCCTGGCTGGTTTGGCTCAGTGTTTAGAGCGTCGGCCTGTGGTCCAGTGAGGCCCAGGTTCAGTTCCCACTAAGGGCATGTACCGCGGTGATGCAGTTTGTCCCCGGCCCTGGTTGGGTCATGCGGGAGGCAGCCACTCGATGTGTCCCTTTTACGTCTATGTTTCTCTTTCTCTCTCCCCCTCCCACTCTATCTGAACCAAAAATGGAAAAATGTTCTTGGGTAAGGATTAAAAAAACAAAACAAAACTTCATAAAACTAAGATGATGGACAAACTATTAAAATCTAGGTTTAGGTGAACCATCTGAGCCCACTGAATTTAATGCTCATGCTATTTCAAACTTGGGCTATTCCCACAAATCACTTTTAATGCTCCTTCTTGGTAATGGCCCTCCTTTTACTATCCTCTTGCACATCTTATAACCTCATTTATACCCATTATGAACAATCTTTCTCCAATGAGCATTACTTCCCATCGTCCCTTATAGCAGAAATATCAGGATTTCATCATTTCAGTCTTGTCACACAGCTTTTCCATTTCACTTTCTGTAAGGTGGTTCCAAGATGGGTTCCAGAAAATTGGTGTGCATGTGAACAGTTCCTGCTCAGGAGCCCTAAATTTTTCTCTTCCACTCTGAACCACAGGATGGATGAAGTAGCTCACATCTCATTCATGGAAGCTTGATCATATATCTTTATGCTAACTGCATTTCCCACTATGAGGTTTTCTACATAAATCCATGTAATTCCCCCATCTTCCCCCTGGGTAATCATTTCCTTTTTGGTCAGGTAATCCCAATCATAAGGCATATTAATGTCACAGGACCTCTAATATTACTCTATAAAAATAGTATTTCTGAAATGGTGGCAGTTCCTTGTGGTCACTATAGGAATATGTGATTATAGTACTTTTTGGTTTTAACTTGAGATTATTTATACACCATAATTGTTGAACAAAATGGGTTCCTATGTTTTGTGGGGTAATACTTTTTTTTTCTCCCCCATTACATTTTATTTCAGTGGTTGTCTTCTGTCTCATCAGAGGTATTCCACAACACATACCTCTATAGGCTGACTTCTCAGAATCTGAGTGGTTAGGGTCTGAGATACAGGAAATATAGGAATTGTGCTTTTCAATATCACTTCTGACCATCGGCATTTGACCTGAGAGTTGGGAAAGTGCTTTAAGACTTTTGGAGAATAGGAACTTTATAATAAATGCATGGAGTCATTATGTCATCTCTTGATCTATTTAATATTACCATGAACATCAGTGCAGATTATGTACACTGCTTCCCATCTGTTCTCTACATTATCTCCTTGAAAATTCTCCTGGTTGGGCTATATGGGATTTGCCTGTATGACATTGTCTATTCGCTTTTATTTCTCTTTCAGCCCATTTTTCTCCAGCTGGACTGTGATCTCACTGCTTGTTAAGATTCACATTATTTTTATGGTTAGATTTACTAATGATTACTGATCTGTAACTTTCTCATACCCTAGAAATGAAAAACATTTTTTTCCATATTGTGTAATTATTTAAAGACAAAACAGGAATGGTCTAGTGGGAAGGCTTTTTTGTTCTTACTGGGGACAATGCATTATATGTATACATGATTTGGATACTTTTTAGAAAACATGCTGGTGACCTATTAAAAATGAAGGGTGAGGTCAGAAATAGAGGAATTTATTTATTTTATTTTATTTTAAAATATGTCTTTATTGATTTTATTTTATTTTTTATAGAGAGAGATAGAAACATTAATGTGAGAGAGAAACATCAATCAGCTGTCTCCTGCACCCCCCCCACTGGGGAACGAGGCCACAATCCGGGCATGTGTCCTGACTAGGAATCAAATGGGGACTTCTCAGTCCATGAGACAATGCTCATTCCACTGAGCCACACCAGCCGAGTGGAACTTATTTTTTAAAAAAACAAATTGCTGCCCTGGCCAGTTTGGCTCGGTGGTTAGAGCGTCGGCCTGCAGTCCTGAGAGACCCAGGTTCGGTTCCCGCTAAGGGCATGTACCTTGGTTGCAGTTTGTCCCCGGCCCTGGTTGGGTCGTGCGGGTGGCAGCCACTCTATGTGTTCCTTTCACATCAATGTTTCTCTCTCTCTTCCTCTCTTTCCCTCCCACTCTATATGAACAAAAAAATGAAAAAATGTCCTCGGGTGAGGATAAAAAAATTAAAAAATGAAATAAAAAAACGAATTGCTGAAAATTTTTTCTGCTGCTAGAGGTAGAAATGTAGATACTCCTATGCAGTTCCTTCTAGAGTAAATCTATAAACACATTCTTTTTTTAGGTGGAAAAAGACTTTGTGTTTCTGGTCTATGGACAAACTTAGTAGACTTTCATGGAATTTTTGTAATCAAAGGGTGTTATATTAACATTACAGTATAAAATGGATTATTAGACTTTTTGATTGCAAGTAACAGAAAACACAGCTTCAGCAATTCTCAACCTGTGGGTTGCGATCCCTTTGGGGTCGAATGACCCTTTCACAGGGGTCACCTAAGACATAACAGTAGCAAAATTACAGTTATGAAGTAGCAATGAAAATAATTTTATGGTTGGGGGTCACCACAACATGAGGAACTGGTCACGACATTAGGAAGGTTGAGAACCACTGGCTTAGACTAACTAAAGCAAAATAATAATAATAATAATTATATGGCTCAACTATCTGAAAACTCCAAGTAGACTTCAGGTACAGTTGGATCCAGGAGTTCAAATTGGGTCACTAAGATTTAGCAGACTTTCTCTGCCTCTTTACTCTGTTTTTCTGTGTTGGTCTATTCTCAGGCAAGCTCCCACCAGTGTTGGCAAGATGGCTCCAGCAGCTCCAGGCTGACATGCCTTTCTCAGGGGAAGGAGAGCTTCTTTATCTTAGACTTACCAGCAACAAATGGGGGATTAAGTCCAGTTAGACTTGGGTTATGTGTACATCACTGTTCTTAGGAAGATGGAATAGGTTGATTGGCAAAGCATGGATCATGTGCTTATACCTGGACCTGGAGGTAGAGTCAGCTACTCCTAAACCACAGGCACGTGGGATTGGACTGGAGTGATTTCTGAAGGAAAACCTAGATGCAGGATGCTGGGCAGGCAAAAAACAGCTCCTGCCTACTATGAATAGTTACTCAGAACAGTCTGTGCTTTTCCAGAGCACAGAAAAGCTGCTCTACATTTAAAGTAAAGTAATGTATAGGAGCGATGCTAGTTCTTTTTAGTCATAGCATTTGCCTTATGGCATAGTCAGAACTGACTCTTTAATTATTATGTATTTTATTCTTGATAATTTAATATATTACAAATAATGACATTTTATATTTAAATATTTAAGTTTTAAAAATTTAAATTTTTTTTTTTTTTTTTTAGTGATAGAAGGAGAGAGATAGAAACATTGATGAAAAAGAGAAGCATCAACATCCATTGGCTGCTTCCTGCACACCCCTATCAGGGATGGAGCCCGCAACCCGAGCATGTGCCCTGATTGGGAATCGAACCAGTAACCTCTTGATGCATAGGTCAATGCTCAACCACTGAGCCACACCAGCTGGGCTAAATATTTAAGTTTTGAATATTCAATATAAATAAGTCTAATTTATTTAGTAGTCGAGGAGAAATGACTAGCTAAATGCCAGATCTTGAGATTTGACTTACTGGCTTAATTGTGATATGCCACTGAATCTTTTATTTTTCAGTAGAGAAGTTTCTAAGGTGGAGAACTTTACTCCCCAGAAATAGTTTGTGCTTCTTAGAAGCAGATTTTGTGTTTGCTGCTATTTGATTTTGAACTGAAGGTGAGCCCAATACAGAGAGGGAAAGTTTGCCAATTGAGATGCTGAGAGCTTTGAATGTAATTTTCTCATAATGGTGTCTCTACACAAACATTGCTGAGATGGACTCTTCCATTGATTTGGAGGTTGATATTCAGTTGGTGAAAAGGAAATAAAAAGGAGTGCTATGTCTAGTACTGACCCCCTATTGTCCTCCCCCTACCAGCAGGGGGAGGTAGGTTTAGTTTCTCTGGTGCATCTATGGTTGGTTTCTCAGTGTAGGCAAGATCTGAGTTATTGATGAAAGGCACTATTTCTGATTGATAGGTGGCAACTACTGTGCTCCTTGTGGAGGAGGAAATTCCCAGGTGCAGAGGGCTTTGAGAATGGAGGAGGACCGTTCTGCCAATATTGTAGAAGCATGGAATCACAGAATGTTAGAGGAGAGAGGGATTTTTTGAGATCATCTGACCCTACTTTCATACAAAAGAATGAGTTGTTTCAGGTTTCTTAGGGTATATTCCTAGAAGTGGGATCACTGGGTCAAATGGCAGTTTAATTTTTAACTTTTTGAGGCAACACCATAGTGTTTTCCACAGTGGCTGTACCAGTCTGCATTCCCACCAGCAGTGTACTAGAGTCCCCTTTTCTCCACACCCTTGCCAACACTTGTTTGATGATTTGTTGATGGCGGCCATTCTGACAGGTGTGAGGTGATACCTCATAGTTGTTTTAATGTGCATCTCTCTGATGATCAGTGATGTTGAGCATTTCTTCATATGTCTCTTGGCCATTTGTATGTCCTTTTTGGAGAGGTGTCTATTTAGTTCCTCTGCCCATTTTTTAATTGGGTTCTTTATCTTCCTTTTGTTGAGTTGTGTTAGCACTCTATATATTTTAAAAATTAACCCCTTATCTGATGCATCATTGGTGATTATATACCCTGAGAAACCTGAAACACCAATCAGAAAGAATATATGTACCCCTATGTTCATAGCAGCAATAACTAAGATCTGGAAACAACCCAAGTGTCCATCAGTAGATGAGTGGATTAAAAAGCTGTGGTGCATGTACACAATTGAATACTATGCAGCTGTAAGAAAGAAAGATCTCTTATCCTTTGAGATGGCATGGAAGGACCTGGAGAGTATTATGCTAAGCGAAATAAGCCAAGCAGAGAAAGACAAATATTACATGATCTCACTTATTTGTGGAATATAATGAACTAAACAAACTGCTGAACAAAATTAACCCAGAGAAATACAGGTGGGGTACAGACTGACAAGGCTCAGAGGAGGGGGCTGGCAGGGGTGGGGGGAGATAAACCACAGAACTTACATGCATTTATGCATGCCCAGTGAACATAGACAACAAAGCTAGGGATGGCCCTTAGTCCTCTATCATATCATTCTGTTACATTTTCATCATAGCACTTTTTAGTTATGTGGTTCATTTGTTTCTTTATTGCATATTGTCTGTTTCCTCCCATTGCACTAACTACATAGTGACTGTGTCATTAACATGGTTAACTCTGTTATGTAGAGAGCTGCATAGTTACTATGTAGTTATTTGTCTTGTTCCCCACCCCATAACCAGTTCCTAAGGCAGTGCCCAACACACAGATGGGCCCTCAATATTTGTTGGATGAATGAAGGAGTGAAGTTGAGCATCCCATATTAGGCAGCATTGTGTAGTAAGGAAAGAGGTCTAGGACAGTATTCTAAGGTACTTTTTATTCAGACTGTGTGATTGATCATGGGGGAAAGTGTCACCTTTTAAAAAAATTTTTTTTAATTAATTAATTAATTAATTAATTAATTAATTTTTGTTACAGATGTTTCTCCTTTTTCTCCCACTGATTCCTCCCTTCCCCTCCCTCCCCGCCCTGTCCCCAGCCTTGTTGTCCATGTCCATTGTTCATGTACACATGCATATAAGTTCTGTGGTTTATCTCTCCCACACCACCCCCTCTTCTGGGGTATTTCAGTCTGTACCCCACCTCCATGTCTCTGAGACTACCCCATTCCTCAGACTGTTATGTTCATTATATTCCACAAATAAGTGAGATCATATGATACTTGTCTTTCTCTGTTTGGCTTGTTTCGCTTAGGATGATACTTTCCAGGTCCCTCCATGTCATCTCAAAGGATAAGAGATCTTTCTTAAGTGTCACCCTTTGGATCTTAATTGCTTTTCTGATAAAATAAGGTTAAACTGGATCACATAAGTTTCTTTCAGCTCTTCCATTCTGTGATTCTATATCTGTTTTCTTCCATGCTAGACAATTGATGGGGTTCAGAACATGCTACCCCAAAATATGGCACTTTGGTGTATTAGATATCATAAGCTGAAGGAATTCGAGAGACAGCAGGTACAGGATGGACTTTCTGACCTTCCCCTTCTTCTCTGAAGTAGTTCACAGACTCTCATGTGAGAGGTGTCCTTTCTATACCAGGAGGAAATAAGCATCGTTATCTCTGAAGATTCAGGTGCTCTGAGTAGTCCAAACAAACAGGCCTTGCTAAATTTCCCCAGTTACTACCTTTATCTCATACTCTTGTATCCTACCATGTTTTCCCATGATTTTCCACTGTTCATCAAATCTAGTATAAAAACTCTCAGGTTTAACCACTTCTTCAGTTCTTCATTTCCTTACGAAGGCTCCAGTATAATGCAAAACTTACATGAAATAAAGTGTGCTTTTATCCTGTTAATCTTTCTTTGTCAGTTGAATTTGCAGGCCCATCCCAATCCTAACAGTGTTGAGGAAAACTTTTTCCTCCCCTGTACAATCTAACAAAAATTTATAAGTGGTCTTTTAGATGGCTTTTGTGTATCAAAGCACAGACCACATGCCAGGCAGTAGGTGATGGTTTTCGAGAATCAGACAATAGATGAGAAATAGGCATTATCTAAAAAAGAAAGAATAGCTTTAAATGTATGGGGTAAAGCATTCCACTACTGGTGGAAGATATATTCATAAATATTAAAGAATCTTTCTGATAAATGGAAGAAAGGTAATAGCAATTAAAACATAAGTACTAGGGAGGGAGGGGGGGGATTAATGTGTGTGTGTGTGAGAAACATCTGTCACAAAAATAAATTAATTAATAAAAAATAAAAATAGAAAAAAAAACCCATAAGTACTCATTCAAATTATTCCTTCCTATGTAATTTTAAGGAGAGTTATATAAAATTAATCTTTAGGCCTTTCGTTTTGTGATTTTTCTTTAAGAAACATTAATAACTGACAGAATGCTTTTCCTTTGTTCATACCATTTGCCTTTTAGAATGGACAGTGTTACTTAAACACTCTGTATTAGTTTCCTATTGCTGTTTTAATAAATCACCACAAACTTGAGAGTTTAAAATAATGCAAATTTATTATCTTACAGCTCTGAAAGCCAGAAATCTGAAATGGGTCTCACTGGACTGAGATCAAAGTGTCAGTGGGGCTGTGTTTCTCCTGGAGACTCTAAGGGACAACTTGTTTCCTTGTGTTTCCTGCCTGCTGCCCACATTCCTTGGCTTTTGGCTCCTTCCTCTATCTGCAAAGCCAGCAATGGCTGGTTCAGTCTTTCTCACATCATTTCACTTTGATGAACTAGGCAGCATCCAATCTAGAAGACAGAAGAGCTGTACAAAATGACAGTTTTATAGACAGAAGGAAACAGGAACAAGGAAGTTACAGTTGACAAAAACAGTAGGTTGATTATTGCAAAGTTACTTTCCTTTAGGGGATGACAGAAGTCTATCAGATTACCTAACTAGTGATTTCTGATTGACTGGTTTATGATTCCACTTCTGGAAGACTTGAAACTAAGTTGTTTCAGTTTGGTGACATGGGGCTTAGTTTTAAGTAACTCTATTTTGGGCCTGTTGGGGAGGAACAAACTTTCTTCTACCTTCAAGTTTCTTCTGGCTGGTTTCATAATCAAATTGACATGTGACAGATTAACAATAGATAATAACTAAATTAAATACATTCATATGTATGGAACCCCTGCATACATGAGGGAATTAGAGACCCCACATGCAGGAAAGGTTCAGAGATAGAAAGGGAACCAGAGCATAGAAGACATCCTGGGCTAGGGATGAGGTAATGCACCTTGGGGGCTTCATAAGATTATTGTAGGATGATAAGAAGAGCAGATGTTTAGTAAATAAAAGTTTACCTTGCCATATAGGTGGGTCAAAAAGAGATTATCTGTTATGGGCTGATAGTCTATTATGGGCAAGGCCCCTAATTCAAGTTTTAGGTAGTTAAAGAGGAGGAACAGCAGTTTATCTTGAGCTGGAAGCTAAAATTGCCTTTGGCTCAAAGTAATCTACATACCACTGAGGCACATCTTGGGTGGATCATTCTGAAGCCCCCACATGCCTGTGGTCTTGTTTTTAACAGGCTCACCTATTTTAAGGTCCAACAATTAGCAGCCTTAATTCCAACTGCAATCCTAATTCCCCTTTGCCAGGTATTACAACATATTCACAGGTTCTGAGAAATAAGACAGGGATGTTTTGGGAGAGGGGGACTTATTCTGGCTACCACACACTAGTTATGAGAAAAAGAGTAATCCCTAAAGAAAAACAAATTCTAAGGCATCTGCTTAAATGGAAACTATGTATGAATTAAAATGTGAGGACAGCCACTTTTTTTTTTGGTGGTATGTGCCTCTAGCAGGAACCGAGCCCAGGACTCTTTGGTCTGCAGGCCGACCGATGCTCAACTACTGAGCCAAACTGGCTAGGGCTTTAAAACTTTTTTTTTTTTTTGGTACATGCCCCTAGCGGGAACCGAACCTGGGACTCTCAGGTCCACAGGCTGATGCTCCAACCGCCGAGCCAAACCATCCAGGGCTCAAAACATGTCTTTTTTTTTTTGTGGTACGTGCCCCTAATGGGAACCAAACCCATGACTCTCTGGTCCACAAGTTGACGCTCAACTGCTGAGCCAAACTGGCCAAGGCCAGCCACATTTTTGTTTTAAGAAAAAAGGTGACAACATCTATTCTTTTGGTTTATTGAAGAGCAGCTACCATGTAGGGCAAGCACGGTTCCCAATAGCTGGCTAAAAATACCAACAGTTGAGGTATTTCAGGAAACCATCATGAACCTAGAATTCTTTCCTTTGTCCACTAGCACCATCTTTCATGCATTTCATGTTGGTGGAAAGGTGACAGTCTTATTTACTTTAGATATGTTGTTGCCCATAGAACATGTTCACAAATGTAGTTTGGTTGAAACCCCTTTGCCCTGCATGCAAACTCTCGCCTCAAGTGGTTTATGCACGAATCTACAAATATAACCAACCACACAATAGAAACCTATAATATTCCCCTGTGGAACAGCAAATGTAAATTTCTGCTTTGCTTACCTGGTAGCAAGATATACTAAGGAAGGAAAAGTTAACTTCTGGACCTGATTCATCACTTTTATTGAAGTTAAATTCTTTTGTTTTAATGCACACTTGATGGAGCAAGCATTTATTGAGGCAGTTATGATTTGTAGGAGAAAGACAGTTGAAGAAAGAACAAATGAATTTAATGTAAATCAAATACTTAGCCCTTTTATGGAGACTACAAAGACTTAAATGTGTGTTCCTAATGGTAATTTTTACAAAACTCCAATAGGAGGTTTTGACAGTGATTGGTTTGGTGGGGAGATGGGTTTTTTCTTTCACATGCTAATCCCCTGCTCCTGGTGATACTTCTCTCCCGACTACAGTCATGGAATTGAATAATTTATGGAATAAATTTTGTTGTAAATTTATTGTGTCACAAGCAAGTTGTAATTTCACTAACAGTTCACTTAAGTTATTAAGCTAAAAAAAAAATGTGGTTGATAGGATAGTGCATTTGGAAGTTTCTTTTTTTTCCCTCCCAGCAAATTCACATCTTACATATTTTCAAAACAGAGCACTTGCCTAATTTTTATTCAGAATCTGATATGAGAGAAGGAAACGCACATTAACATAAGTGGAATTGCATTTGCACGCTGTTGTTGGATTTTGGAAGTCATAAACAAATTATTGACGATTTTCTAGAGACAGAAATAGCATTAAACCCACAGTGCTATGGTGCTCCTCCTATTGTTTCCTGATTTCTGTCCCCAGCTTGCTGATGAGGAATAGAATTGGTAGCATAAAGGTGAAGATACTCCTGGGGGCGGGGTAGGGGCACACATAATCCCTTTACATTTTGCGGCTACTCTGAGTTTAAGACAATGGCAAATTGTTGTTCTTCCAAATCTTATCCAATCCAAATGGACTATAAGGAAAATAAGGAAAAAAAATCTTTAAAAATCTCTCACAGGGGTATCTGATTGGCCTCCATCTACATTCACAACATTCTCAGGCTTCTTTTTTTTAAATGGCTGTTCTGCTGTGATAAGAGGCAACATTTGGCCACTGCAGAAACCTTTCCTTAGTTTCTACCCCCAATGTTTCAGCATTCAGCAAACACACATTTAAGGTCTCCTGTTATTTACATTGAAATTTTTCTATTGACTCTGCCAGTGTGAATGAATTTCAAACAAGTCGTTTCTTTCTCTGTATAGATGATTTCCCTAGGTTCCTGGCAGGGGTTACTTTTAATTCCTCTAGGAGTTGCCTCTATTCTTGTTAACACCCTGAGGATTTGCTTTCTGTTTTCCCCCTTGTTGCCTGGTGTGTGGCCCCCTCTCCCCACAATCTACCCTGGGTATTCCAATCCTTGCACAGGGACACTGCATAATAGCCACTATTCTTGAACAGAAATACTTTTTAGACCTTCAGAATAGACATTTCCACCATCTGTTACATAGAATCTAAAAATGTGATGTGGAAACAGGTTGTAATTAACTAAAAGTGGGTAAGATTCCGTGTGTCTTAATGCATTTAAATTGAGGAAATAGCCTCTCAAATTTCCATAAAAAGAAATGCAGCTTGTACATTTAAAAAAAATTAATAGCCTTTTTTTTTGGGAGCAGTTTTTGGTTTACAAAAAAATTGAGGATAAAATGTGCTCCCTCTCCCCCCTGCCAGTTTCCCTTGCTAACATCTTGCCTTAGTGTGGTACATTTATTATAATTGATGAGCTGATGTTGATACGTCATTATTCACTAAAGTCCACAATTTACATTAGGGCTCACTTGTGGTGTTGTATATTGAAGGGAAGAAGAAACTTTCTTTTACGGATTCTTTCAGATGGTCTAATAATTGAATATACATGAGACAGATTAACAAGGAAATAACCAAATTTAATTACATGTGTATATATGGGAACTACACGTACATGAGAGAGTCAGTGACTTCACACACATGAGAGGTTCAGAGATAGAAATGAGGTATATCTGACATTCTGAGCTAAAGTTGAGGTAAGACACTTTGGGGCTTCAGAGGGAAAGGTAATTTGCCGGGTGATAAGAAGAGTAGATGTTCAATAATGAGAAGTTTGCCTTTCCCTATAGATAAGTCATGCAAAGTTATTTCTGGTGTTAACACAGTGGTCAAGGCCTCTAATTTAAATTCTTTAAGGGAGAGGTAAAAGTTTCTCATAAGCCTGCAGGGTCTTGATTGCCTTCAGCTCAAAATAATTCACATGCCAAAGTGGCACATTTTGGGGAGGCCTGTTCAGAACCCTGCGTATATTCTATGGATTTTGACAAATATATAATGATATGTATCCACCATTACAGTATCAAACTGAACAATTTGACAGTCCCATGCTCCAACTATTCATCCCTACTCCATTCCCCACAGACTTCTGGCAACCACTGTTATTTTCACAGTCTCCATAGTTCTGCCTTTTCCTGAATGTCATATAGTTAAGTCATTTGCGAAGGGGTTCTTGGCCCTGCCTCCGCCCAAGATAGAAATCAGGAGAGGAAGCAAAACCAATGCAAAAGAAGGGTTTAATGAAAACAAAGTGGAGGGAAAGGAGACAGAGAGCTGGATCAAGGGAGCATACACTAATGAAGAATATGGTTCCCCAAACTGCTGCTGGAGTCTGGCTTATGTAGGGTTGGGTTCTTCACACAGGCGCAGAGTATAGATTTCTTTGCTCTCCAGGTTCCCACAGTGGGCTGGTATGGACCAGCACAAATGCAGAGCAGAGCTCTTCTGGGAATATCTGAAGAGAAACTTTTAATCTAAGAGAGGCTTAAAAAAGTAATTGGAGAGCATTCCCATTCATCTAAGAGAAGATCAGCCTGTCTCAGTTGCAATCATATGGTGGGTAGCCTTTTTAGATTGGCTTCTTTCACTTAGCAATATGCAATTAGAATCCATTCATGTCTTTTGTGGCTTGATAATGTTGTAGGGTAGAAAAAAGTTTCCCAAACTCTCCTAGGTTCTTTTGGTCTAATAATTACATTGACAGATTAACAGGAGAAAAAAAGTTTAATTTTGTTCGTACAGGAATCTCACATAGATATGAGAGGCTCAAAGACAGTCAGGCATTTGAGACTTACGTGCCATCCTGAGCTAAGGAGAAAGGAGAAGGGAGTAGGGGTGTGAGGTTCCAAAAGGGAGGAAGATATTTCACAGGAAGATGGGAAGAACAAATGTTTGGTAAACAAATGTTTGCCATAGGACACAGAGGAACTTGAGCACACACACAGGCCCTGCTGAGTTCCCCCAGCTCACCACACCTAGTCCATACTCTTTGTAAATATCTCTGGTGATAGTTCTCTTCCTGAATCAAGCCCTCTCTCTAAATTCTTTTAAGCAGTGAAGGAAGAAGTAAAAAATTCTTCCTGAGTCTTTTGAGCCTTGAATTGTCTTTAGCTCAAAATAATCTATATACCAGTGTTTGGGGGCTGCCTATTCTGTTCCCCTTCAATAGCTCTTTTTTTTTTTTCCATTGCTGAATAATTAGCTTTTCACTGGGTAACACTGAGTAGGACCTCAAATTTTCTGATATGGTAGAAAAGCTAAGGAGATTCACCTCTCCCCTCCTGAGTCCAACCTGGCATCCTGTGTTTTCTTTACCACTGATAGCCTGATCGAGTTAAGTCACCAGCATAATGTTTGTCCACAAAATAATGAGATTGACTTAACAATCCACATGGGAAAATTGGACTCACATTTCTTATATTACTGTTAGTGGTTTCCCTTGGTTAATTATAAATGACATATTATGTCTAGTCTTTTTCTCTCTGAGAAAAAGAATCTTGTTTTTAATGCTGTAAGTATATACTTGATCTGAAACCAGCTCAGGCAGGTAATAACTCTTTGTGTCTATACCTGTCTAATATTAGGCACGTAGTCAATCCACAAATACTTTTGAACACATATTGGATATTAGATGCCAATTCATATACTGGGAAGAGATTGGTGAATAAGATGGAGCTTGTAATATTATGTTGTAAACAATAGAGGGGTAATAAATAAATAATCAATATAATTTAGGTTCTGAAAAGTGCTATAAAGGAAACAGAAATGTGGTAGAGTGGGCATGTGTATGTATATATATTCTGTATGTGGATGCATATGTGTGTAATGTTTGCATGCATGTAGTGTGCAAGTGTGTGTATTGTATATGGCATGTTCGTGTGTGTGTGTGTGTGTAGGCAGTTTGCAACTGCTTTTGCTAAGGTGTGTAAGAAAGGCCTCTCTGTGGAGTTGGCATTTAATATGATGAACAGCTGACAACCGTGTAAAGATCTGGGGAAGGGCATCTGGGTCTGGCATGTAAAAGGTACTAGATAAGTATTGGCAGCATGAAGGAATGAATGAATGAATGACATTTGAACCTTCTCCATCATCCTAACAACAAGCAAACAGAGAACTCACAGGTCTTCAATTATTTAGGTTTGAGGACAACCAGGTGTCTTTACTACTAAAGTCTATCCTCTGGGTAAGAGTCTAAAGTTTGGCTCAGTTGAAAAAAGATATTATGTGAATTAAAACCAACTCTATTATTTGTCTAAATCCCTTCTCTTTATTGGCTGAAAACATTAGCTCTCTGTAC
This sequence comes from Molossus molossus, assembly GCF_014108415.1. Taxonomy (NCBI): domain Eukaryota; kingdom Metazoa; phylum Chordata; class Mammalia; order Chiroptera; family Molossidae; genus Molossus; species Molossus molossus. The sequence goes on along the minus strand of NW_023425357.1, from coordinate 34,605,228 downwards.
CTTCATTGAATTCCTGCTAGGTACCAAGCACTAGGCTTGCCCTGGGGATTATAAGAGCAAAAAAAGACATCATCCTTATATTCAATGAGTTTATGTTTGCAGTGAGCAATACTTCCTTAGGAGGTAGGGTGATGGAGAGAATGGGAATCATTTTCTGCAGGACAAACATTTCTTTGGGTATTAAGGTGCTGGTGGCATGCTATGGTGACAAAATGCAAAGCAGGAGGCAAATGTGTTGGAGTTAGCTTTAATTCCTTATGTGACTCTCTTCTACATTGGGTAGACAAGCAGGATCTAGCATTCAAGGGGACAGACGGTCAGTTCTTTCCTACTAAAAGGCATATATTTCACACCACTTCGTCTAAGCAGGTAAAAACTCTTCCTGAACATTCTCTATGAATCTTTGCTTTTCTGCTCCCTCTCGCTCTGTGCCCTGGGAAGTTGATGCTTCAGAACTCCATCATTGTGGCCTCCTTGCTCAAATTCTGCAGGGGTTTTTAAAAATGAATCAAACAGTGAATCTGGCCTCAAATAGTGTTTACCTCACACCCCTATAGGAGAGATGCATATGTTCTTAAAGAAATACATGATGAGGAGAATAATGCAGGTTAAATACAAAGTGCTCTAAGGAGAGAGGTTTGGGAACACAAATCATATCTGGTGGGTGGATGGGGAAGCTGAGATGTGGGATTAGGAAAGCTGGTTGCTTTGTTGGCTCTGCAACCTCTCATTACATTTTCAGGAATTTTGCCTGCTGGTTAATATTGCCTCAATAGCTTGAAATCTACCAGAGTGGGAGTATTTGCACCACAGAGATCCACACACTCTGCAACTCAGGGTTCCCTCCACACAGAGATATTTGTTTATTTTTATTTATTGGTTTGAGAGAGAAAGAGAAACATTGATTTGTTTTTCCACTTATTTATGCGTTCACTGGTTGATTCCTGTATGTGTCCTGACTGGGGATCAAACCCACAGCCTTGGTGTATTAGGACAATGCTCCAACCAACTTAGTTACCTCGGTAAGGCCAGAGCTATTTGTTAAATACTTACCAGCACCCCACTGGAAAACTGGTGGAGAAACATAACTCTTAGATGAACCTGGGATGGGAAAGGGAAATTCTCTAGGTAGAGAACCTAGCTCAAGTGTAGGCAGGGAGGTAAGAAAGGACGTGTGTGTGTGTGTGTGTGTGTGTGTGTGTATGTGTATGTGTAGAACCATGCAAAGGTCAGCATGATTAAGTGGTAGGAGAAACATGGGGGAGCATTAAGAATGAGGCTGCAGCCCTGGCTGGTTTTGCTCAGTGGTTAGAGCATTAGCCTGCAGTCTGGAGAGACCTGGGTTCAGTTCCTGCTAAGGGCATGTACCTCAGTTGCAGTCTGTCCCCGGCCCTGGTTGGGTCATGTGGGAGGCAGCCACTCGATGTGTGTGTCTCTTTCACGTTGATGTTTCTGTCTCTCTCTCTCTACCTTTCTCTCCCTCCCACTCTATCTGAACAAAAAATGGAAAAATGTCCTTGGGTGAGGATGAAAAAAAAAAAAAAAAAAAAAAAGAATGAGGCTGCAAGAAAGGTTAGGGTTTTTAATATTACAATATTCGGCTAAAAGATTTTTTTTTTTTTAAACTTCATTAGATAGACAGTGGAGAATCATGGAAGGTTCTGAAGCATGAGAGTGAGGCAGTTAGAGAAAAGGGTGTATAGGTTGTTTAACCTGTCATCCAAGATCAAGGCCACAGAGTCTTCTGAAACTCTTCATCTCAGGTTCTCCATGTACAGTTTCCAAATCTTGTGGCTTCAACTTGCACAGTTTTTGTTCATTCCATCCCTTCCTTTCCATTGTAGGTGGGAAGCCTGGGAGTTGACCTTGGGATGTAGAAAAGAGGTTTCTGTCTTTAGGAGACCTTTTCCATATCAAAATGACATATTTGGCATCTGTAGCAGTGTGAGGTAAAATATCTAATTTAATTGCTCTCCAGATGTCCAGCTCATTGTGCCAAATTATTGACTAGTTATCCTTTCATTGCCATTTTTTTTTTTTCCATTTTTTGTACAGATAGAGTGGGAGGGAGAGAGAGGAAGGGAGAGAGAGAGAAACACCGATGCGAAGGGACACATCGAGTGGCTGCCACCCACACGACCAACCAGGGCCGGGGACAAACTGCAACCGAAGTACGTGCCCTTAGCGGGAACCGAACCCGGGCCTCTCCGGACCGCAGGCCGACGCTCCAACCGCTGAGCCAAACCGGCCAGGGCCATTTTTAAAGGCCAGTACACAAGGATGGTAAAGGTTCAGATCCAGACATATCATCAGATTATTTGGTGCTTTCCCCAGTGAGTTCTAATTATACTAGCCTCCCTAAGATGTTCTAAAACCCGTTCCTTCACTGCACAGTTTGCTAAGATGTCATATCAATTGACTTGTTTTACTTTGGGTTTCTCTAGAAGCAGACTCTAAGGCAGAGCAAGGCAGTGGGAAATGAAACAAGGAAAGGAAGGCAGTCATTCTTTTATGGTGCAGGTTGCCATTGTGGGTAATTCGCTTTGGTCTTAAATCTGTGAAATAAAAATTGTGAAAACTAACACTTATGTAGTACTTATTGTGTACTAGGCACTGTTCTAAATCCTTTAAAAACCTTAACTAATTTATTCTTTTGTAACAACTTAATAATTTTTCTATTTTACAGATGAGGGAACTGAGGCAGGGAGAGATGAAATCTGTGTCCAGAATCATTTAGCTTGTAAGTGGCAGATCCAGGAATCTGTAGGACTTTCATAGACTACAGGACTGATTATCCAGGGGGTAATATTCTTTATAGTGAAGTGGTTGAAAAGTCAGGCCTTCTGAAATTATATCACTGGTGCACACTGGTGCAAAGTACTGCCTTTACCCTTTAGTTGCTAAATGTTTATGAAAACCTAGGGATGGCCCCTGGACATGTCATTCTAATATGAAATAGAGTAGGCAATAATATTGCAAGGAAAGCCATTTAAAAAAAAATAGTGATTAAAGGAGTCTATCCACTAGATCTTAAAATGAATTTATTATAATGCTGTATTTAGAATAAGGAATGGGGAAAAACACAAAAATGAAAACCTTTTGATTTTGCTGGCATTGGTTTTCATTTTTTATTAAATGAAATTTATTTATTTGCCTTTCATTTTTTATTAAAAATACTGTTATGACTCTAATGTTGTCGGGGTGTGTTTAATTTTTAATTTGCATTTTATTTATCTGTCCATTGATGTAATTGGTGCTCACCCACCCCAGGATACAGGTTAATAACCTCCTAACCTGAGGGGAAAAAAAAGAATGATGAAAAGAATACCCCATGGTTAAGGTGACCATTAAATCACTGTCTCTCTTTTTAAAAGAGCCTATTCTATTTCTTGCCCTTTCTGCCCATGCCACTTTGTGCTTTCCAAAGCTCTGTTAGCCATTAAAAATAATTAATTACTTCAAGGTATTATTTTCAAAGAAATTATAAATAAATTAAAAACTAGACCTTGGTTTGTACCATAATGGCAAGAAGATAAAGTATTTCTATTTCATGTACCTATATTCAAATTAGAGCATTGTTGCTTGTGATTTGAAATATACACTAAGCTATTTTTCTTATATCTGAAGAGCATTGTTAGTTCATGTGCTGCTTTTTTTTTTTGGTACGTGACCCTAGCGGGAACTGAACCCGGGACTCTCTGGTCCGCAGGCCGAGGCTCCAACCGCTGAGCCAAACTGGCCAGGGCACTTCATGTGCTTCTTAAGCACATTAGTTAATTAATCTTGTGGAAAGTTATGTAGACAATAACCGATTTTTAAGAAATGTATGAAAGTCGACCAAAAACTGTTGTTCTCATCATTATGTATTGTAAATAAAAACATTAGTGTAACAGCTAACATTTCTGTTCCAGCAGCACTTAAAACAGCGTTTTGCACATTGTAGCACTGAATAAAAGCTTGTTGAATGAACAGATGGATGAATGGATATGATGGTTAATTTTATGTGTCAACTTAGCTTGGTCACAGTACCCAAATAGTTGGTCAAACATTACTCTAGGTGTTTCTGTGAATGTACTTTTTAGATGAGATTAACATTTAAATCAGTAGACTATGAGTAAAAGCAGATCATCTTCCATAGTGTGGGTGGGCCTCATTTAAGGCTTTAATAGAAAACAAGACTTACTTACTTGCCCTAAGAAGAGGGAATTCTTCCTCTACACTTGAGATGAAATATCAACTTCCTTGGGTCTTCAGCCTGCTAACGTACCCTGCAGATTTGGAATTTGCCAGCTTACACAACTATATGAGCCACTTCCTTAAAATCTGTTCTTCTCTCCCTCCTTTGATCCCTCCCTTTCTTCCTTCCTACACACACACACACACACACACACACACACACACACACACACACAGTTACTGTTTCTATTTCTTTGGAGAACCCTGAGTAATGGATGATTATAGCCATTAAGTAAATATATTTTATTATGGATGGCCTCTGCAATTAATTATATTAAAGATGTGAAACAAAAATTGTAGTCTCCCAAAATCTTATATTGAGATGAACATCATTGATTATTACCATTGCTATTATATAGAAATTAATTTTCCTTGTGGTGAATTTTTATTTCTTTCTTTTTTCCATTTGTTCACAAAGACCTTCTTATATCCTGTTTCCTTTCTTCTTTTCGTCTCCATATACCCTTTGGATTTACACTATCTTGGCTCTGAAATTTTGATTTAGAGCAATCAAAATCTAAGGATATAGGAATTTTTCTCAGCATTGGGAAAAATTCTTTTCCTGGGGTTTCCATTGAGTAACATTGGTCATCTTGAGCAAGTCACTAACCCTCTTCATCTTGACTGATAAATGATGATCTCTAAAATGTGTTCTAGCTTTAAAAGTTGACAATGCCACTAATTTATTGTTATTTTTAAAGAGTTATCATTGGTCTTTTGGGGATGTAGCTTAATACCTAATTTTATTTGAAAACAATGATGGCAACAGTACTTCTTTTGGTATTTATTACCTTGTGTTCTGCTGTCTAGGTGGGATTACAAATTAGATAAAATAAGAGAAGATAAACCTGGTGTCCATCTTAGAGACATCAGTGGTTATAGAAAAGGGGATGCTGATGGCACCCTGACAGAACTGTGAACACCAGAGGAAAGCAACCCAGAGAGCAGCCATAGAAGAATTGTAGGAAAACATTCAGGAGAGACCATTTCACTGTTGTTTCTGCCACATGTCATTGGCTCAAGCCCATTGTGAAGCCATGGCAAGGGTTTGGGTAAAAGTAAGAATAAAGATTTAAGGCCAGTCATTCCATCTATGCTTTATATGGTATATATTGTTCTGTATCTTTAAAAAATTATTTAAAAAAATCTTTATGATATATTTGGCAAAGCAAAAGGAATCTTTGTTTAGGAAATTTCCTTTTAGTTCAGCAAAACTTGATCTGTATAGATTAGCATCCCATTGGGTAGATAACTAATAAGAATATTAATTAAAGGTTGGGATGAAGAGCTCCTTTTCCATATTAAGCTATTGTGATTTCTGATGCCTGATTTGATTAAGTGTTTCATGAAGGTAAAACCTTCCCATTAGGGGTTATACCCATTACCTTAATTCTTTGAGCTAGTTGTTTCTTCTGATACAGACATCTTTACAATGTTCTTGAATTTGAGGTGGTATTGATCAGTTTGTCAGCATAATAGATTTTCATTCAGCAACAGGGCTCCTGCAACCAATGCCTTTGAGAGAAACTCCTGTCCCATAAAAATTTTAAGAACTGGAGCAATGACTATCTGTTTTGATTATTTTAAGTGCAGCCCTTTTGGCAGCCTGGTACAGAAGATGACCTCGTTTAGCCCTTTTAGGAGTGTGATTTTTAAAATTCTTTGCTGGAAAAAATGACTGAATCTCTTGCAGAAAATGGTCAAACAGGGACTCATAAGTGTTCATTGTTTTACATTTGAGAGTCTTTTGCTGCTCTGAGGATAAAGACTGGCTCACTGCTGGGGATTAAAGGGTTTCAAGGCAGACCAAATAATAACCAGCTGGCCTCAAGTAAAGTTTATATTCTAAGACTTTCTTTTATATCCCCCAAAGATTTTATGTTTACAAGAGAATTCAATATGAATTTGCCATCAGTGCGTGTTGGTATCCTCTAGTCTTATCACCTAGGAACCTGGAGAGGAAGTTTATGAAGACAAAAGGAGGAGGTTATAACATAGCAAATATGAGTGAGAACCAAGAAGATTTTATAGGCCTGAAAAATGACTGTGGACCTAATAATGTTTTTGGAAACATTGAAGGCTGCTAAACTTGTGAAAATTCCATATTTCCACCAACCTAAAAAAAAATCCAGAATTAGGAAAAAGGTACTTGATAGGTTAACTCTCTTATATTCTTTATATCACTGGATAGATCCTCTAGACAAACATTAGCAAGTAAACAGAGACTCTAAATGAAGCACTAGACCAAATGGATTAAATAGATATTACAGAGAACTACACCCCAAAACTACAGAATTCATATTATTCTCAAGTGCACAAGGGATATTCTCAAAAATATACCACATGTTAGGACACAAACTAAGTCTCTACAAGTTCAAGAAGATTGAAATAATATCAAGCATCTTCTCAGATCACAATGGCATGAAACTAGAAATCAATTGCAACAAGAACATGCAAAGACATTTGAACACATGGAGGCTAAATAGCATGTTATTAAACAATGAATGGGTCACTAGGGAGGTCAAGGAAGAAATTAAAAACTTCCTGGAAACCAATGAAAATGAACACACAACAACACAAAATCTATGGGATGCAGCGAAAGCAGTTCTGAGAGGGAAGTTCATAGCACTACAGGCCTACCTAAAGAAGCAAGAAAAATCTCTAATAGACTATCTAACCTCACAATTTAAAGAACTGGAGAGCAAACAAAAAGAAAACCCCAGAGCAAGTAGAAGGAAGGAAATAGTAAAGATCAGAGCAGAAATAAATGACATGGAGACCAAAACAAACAAACAAAACAAAACAAAACAATTCAAAGGATCAATGAAAGAAAGAGCTGGTTTTTCGAAAAGAGAAACAAGATTGATGGACCCTTAGCTAGACTCACCAAGAAACAGAGAGAGAACCCAAATACACAAAATCAGAAATGAAAGAGGAGAAGTAACAACTGACACCACAGAAATACAAAAGAGCATTAACAACTACTATGAACAATTATATGGCAACAAATTCGACAATCTAAGCGAAATAGAAAAATTTCTAGAAACATACAGTCTCCCAAAACTAGACCAGGAAGAGATAGAAAACTTGAAGAGACCAATAACAACTAAGGAAATTGAAGATGTAATCAAGACTCTCCCAGTAAACAAAAGCCCAGGTCCAGATGGCTTCATGGGGGAGTTTTACCAAACATTTAAAAAGAAATAACACTCATTCTCCTCAAACTATTTCAAAAAATTCAAGAAGAAGGAAGACTTCTAAACTGTTTTTATGAGGCCAGCATAATTCTAATTCCAAAACCAGAAAAAGAAACTACAAAGAAAGAAAACTACAGGCCAATATTCCTGATGAACATAGACGCCAAAATCCTGAACAAAATACTAGCAAATCGAATCCAGCAATACATCAAAAAAATTATTCACCATGACCAAGTGGGATTCATTCCAGGGATGCAAGGCTGGTACAATATTCTCAAATCAATAAATGTGATACACCACATAAATAAAATGAAGAATAAAAACCACATGATCATATCAATAGATGCCAAAAAAGCCTTCGACAAAATCCAACATCCATTTCTGATAAAAACACACAGCAATGTGGGAATAGAGGGATCATATCTTGACACAATAAAGGCCATCTATGAAAGACTTACAGCCAACATCATACTCAATGTGCAAAAACTAAAAGCATTTTCCTTAAGAACAGGAACAAGACAAGGATGCCCACTTTCCCCACTGTTATTTAACATAGTACTGGACGTCTTAGCCACAGCAATCAGACAGGAAGAAAAAATAAAAGGGATCCAAATTGGAAAGGAGGAAGTGAAACTCTCATTATTTACAGATGACATGATACTATACGTAGAAAACCCCAAAGACTCCATCAAAAATTTACTAGACTTAATAAATGAATTTGGCAAAGTAGCAGGATACAAAATTAACGTCAAGAAATTGATGGCATTCTTATACACCAATGTTGAACTCACAGAAAGAGAAACCAAGAAAACAATCCCATTTACCATCATGGCAAAAAAAATTAAGATACCTAGGAATAAATTTAACCAAAGAAATAAAGGACCTATTTGCAGAAAAATACAGGACATTGAAAAAAGAAATAGAGGAAGACATAAAAAAGTGGAAGCACTTCTTTTGTTCATAGATTGGAAGAATTAACATCATTAAAATGTCCATACTACCCAAAGCAATCTATAGATTCAATGCAATCTCCATCAAAACACCAGTGACATACTTCACAGAACTAGAACAAATACTTCAAAAGTTTATATGGAACCAAAAAAGACCTCGAATAGCCACAGCAATCTTGAAAAAGAAGAATAAAGTAGGAGGGATCACATTACCAGATTTCAGGTTATACTACAAAGCCACTGAAATCAAAACAGCCTGGTACTGACACAAGAACAGACATATAGACCAGTGGAACAGAATAGAGAACCCAGAAATGGACCCAAGGCAATATACTCAATATTTGACAAAGGTGGCAAGAACATACAGTGGAGTAAAGACAGCCTCTTTAATAAATGGTGTTGGGAAAATGGACAGCTACATGCAAAAAAATGAAACTAGACCATCAACTTAAACTATACACAAGAATAAACTCAAAATGGATAAAAGACTTAAATGTGAATCAAATCCATATAAATCCTAGAAGAAACTGTAGGCAACAAAATTTTGGACATCATACGCAGCAGAATTTTTACCTATATATCACCTAAGGCAACGGAAACAAAGGAGAAAATGAACACATGAGACTACATCAAACTCAAAGCTTCTGCACAGCAAAAGATACAATCATCAAAATGGAAAGCCAACCTGCTGTATGGGAGAGCATAATTGCCAATGAGATATCAGATAAGGGGTTAATATCCAATATAGAGAGTGCTCATACAACTCAACAAAAGGAAGACAAAGAACCCCATTAAAAAATGGGCAGAGGAACTAAATAGACACCTCTCCAAACAGGACATACAAATGGCTAAAAGACATGTGAAGAAATGCTCAACATCCTTAATCATCAGAGAGATGCAAATTAAAACAACAATGAGGTATCACCTCACACCTGTCAGAATGGCCGCCATCAACAAATCATCAAACAACAACTCTAGTACACTGCTGGTGGGAATGCAGACTGGTGCAACCACTATGGAAAACAATATGGTGTTACCTCAAAAAATTAAAAATTGAACTTCCATTTGACCCAGTGATCCCGCTGCTGGGAATATACACTAAGAAGCCTGAAACACCAATCAGAAAGAATATATGTACCCCCATGTTCATAGCAGCAGTATTTACAATAGCTAAGATCTAGAAACAGCCCAAATGTCCATCAGTAGACGAATGGAGCACTATTTACAATAGCTAAGATCTGGAAACAGCCCAAATGCCCATCAGTAGACAAATGGATAAAAAAGCAGTGGTACATATACACAATGGAGTACTATGCAGCTGTAAGAAAGAAAGATCTCTTATCCTTTGAGATGACATGGAGGGACCTGGAAAGTATCATCCCAAGCAAAACAAGCTAAACAGAAAAAGACAAGTATCATATGATCTCACTTCTTTGTGGAATATAATGAACATAACAGTCTGAGGAATGGGGTAGTCCCAGAGACGTGGAGGTGGGGTACAGACTGACAATCCCCAGAAGAGGGGGTTCTGGGGGAGAGATAAACCACAGCACTTATATGTATGTGTGCATGAACAATGGACATGGACAACAAAGCTGGGGACAGGGTGGGGAGAGTTGGGGAAGGGGGAATCAGTGGGGGGAAAAGGAGAAACATCTGTAACAAAAAAATCAATAAATTAAATTAAAAAAGAAATAAAACAAATGGAAATTAAAAAAAAAGAAAAGAAAAGAAAACACAAACTGGCCCTGGCTGGTTTGGCTCAACGGTTAGAGCATCGGCCTGTGGTCCAGAGAGACCCGGGTTCAGTTCTTGCTAAGGGCACATACCTAGGTTGCGGTTTGTCCCTGGCCCTGGTTGGTTGTGCGGGTGGCAGCCACTTGATGTGTTACCTTCATGTCAATGTTTCTCTTTCTCTCTCTCTCTCTCTCTCTCCCCCTCCCACTCTACCTGAACAAAAAATAGAAAAATGTCCTCGAGTGAGGATTAAAAAAAAAAAAGAAATCACAAACTAATGGGTACAAATTATGTATGAAGGCAAATCTTTAGATTGAAGAAAAGTGCAAAGCTTAAAAAGTAGATAAATAGCCCTGGCCGGTTTGGCTCAGCAGTTAGAGCGTCGGCCTGCGGTCCGGAGAGACCCGGGTTGGGTTCCCGCTAAGGGCACATACTTTGGTTGCAGTTTGTCCCCGGCCCTGGTCGGTTTTGCGGGTGGCGGCCACTCGATGTGTTCCTTTCACGTCGATGTTTCTCTCTCTCTCTCTGTTCCTCTCTCTCCCTCCCACTCTACCTGAACAAAAAAATGGAAAAAAATGTTCTCGGGTGAGGATAAAAAAAAAAAAAAAAAAGTAGATAAATATAACAAAAGCCATATGAGTGGAAAATAATATAACATTTTAATTAATTAATTGCCCAGTACACCTCAATGATACTTTTTTCCTTATAGTTTTTGGTTACATAGTCTTGATAATGATTTTTAAATTAAATTTTAAAAATTTCCAGCTTTATTGAGACATAATTGACATTTAACACTGTATAAGTTTAAGGTGTACATGATGATTTGATACATGTATTTGACAATGATTTTCAAATGTTGCTTTCTAGTCAGCAGACAGATAATTCAGTCTTTTTTCTCTAGCATGGGTTTTTTTTTTATTTTTTTTTATTTTTTATTGTTGATGTTTAGAAAAATTTATTTTAGTGTCTTAAGTTTTTATTGGTAAATGCCATATAAATTTTTAAGATTGTTTAGGATTAAAATTTAGAAAACTTGTCTTCAAGTTTCTTTTCTGTTTGGACTGTGAGTTTGCAAGTATTTCAAGTTTTCTGAGAATAGTGTTTGTTGATCTTTGAATTGACAACACTCACTGTTGTTAATTTCCTATACATTATAAGTTTTATATTATTTTCATCAATATGAGAACTACCTGTCAAATCGGGAAGGAATGTAATCTTTTTCCCAGTATGTGTATTTGGATTATTCCTCCTAATCCAAGAGTGTTTTCATTATGACTAGTCAACATTTGTCTCTTCCATTAATGAATTACTGCTTTTGGTATGATTTAAATATTTTTGATGCAATTCTTTCCTTGATATCAGGGTAATTTCTATTGATTTCAGCTCATTTTTATCTCTTTTGTTACATACTCTATTATTTTTATCTGAATTTTTAGTTATTTAATGAATAAATTTAAAGAAACCAAAAGGACATACCTTTTATATATATATCCAAATCAGAAATCTAAAATTTCTTTCTTATTTTATTAAAAACTTATAAGACATCTTTCTAAATTATAGTTAAAGTGGTATGTTTAAACTTTCCTATTAAAAAAGAAAAAAGAGAATGTGTGGTGCATTTCAATTGTACACACTATCATTTCTGACAGGAGAGAGCTTCTATTTTGACTTTGCATTGAGGAAAACTGAATTTTCTCCTTGCAATTTTATACATCTGATAATTGGAAGAACTTTTTACAGCCTAGTTTGTGGCTTGATACCTTTCAAACCTTATAATATCATGATACAAGTCCAGAGTTTGCTCCTTCATGTCATGTAGCTGGATGAGTGGGCACAGTGGGAAGTATGGATATTTCTGGAAGCCATGCCTTTGGGAAGATGAGCAATATTTTAACCACATGGAAGGGACAACAAAACACATTAGTTTATCCCATAAACCCCAAAAATATTTTAACCACATGGAAGGGACAGCAAAACACATTAGTTTATCCCATAAACCCCAAATCAGTGTATTCCCAACTCAATGTATTCTTTACCAAATTTCAAGAATGCCTGCAGTCTCTGTAATGACACTTGACACAAGGGAAGTGTGACAGAGACAGCAGAGTGGATGTATCCTAACTAGTTATGGTTAAACAAGATACTGTTCTAATTATGGTTAAAAATATATTGGCTTTGAAAATCTATAAAAACGTATTGCTAAGGTTTCTTTAGAGCTTTGAAAGGAGCTGTGCAAATGAGAGGCCCTAAAGCTGAAACTTTATTAGTTTTTCGGTAAAGATACCATAGTTGTAAAGATAAAACACAATTTTATATGTTCTACTGAGTGATGTCTTTTCTTGGTCATCAATGTGTCTTTCTAATACACATTTTTCATATGGTACCTAAGGTAATTTTTGCATCTAAATATTTTTAGAATGCTTATCTTATTTTTCTGTTTTTTTGTTGTTGTTGTTGTTTGTTTTTTCTCCTCTTTCAGTTCCCTCTATGCATATGTTTATCTTGAAGGAACCATGCCTCTGAGCATATGTAGCTTCAAGTACTTAGGCAATTTTAACTTGAGAGTGAAGCCAGGTGTTTCCCGTCTTTCATAGTTGCACTTGAAAGTAGTACACTGATACATTGGTTTTGATTGTTTCAGAGGCTCACTTAAAGCTAGTGTAAGCATAAATACATATACTGTGTTTTGTTTTGTTTTTTGCTGATTTTTATGTGTTTTTAAAGACACTACTTCAAGTTTAATTTTCCGTTGATTTTTTTTTATTGTAGTTATTTGCAACTTGCATATACAAATGGCTTGCCTCTATCTGTATATGGGGATGTGACAACTGGGATGATGGTCCCTCATCAAAGATTTGCCACATTATCATAAACAAATGGTCTCCCTGCCTCTCCCCACCCCCATGTGCTTATATAGATGTGTGTAAGGAATTTTCTAAGGGGGATATGAGGGCAACAGGAGACAATGACTCATTCATAGTTATAAAAGCACCAGTGAACCTGGCCAGTGTGGCTCCATTTTTGGAACATCCTCCCATGCACTGAAAGGTCACTGGTTTGATTCCCAGTCAGGGCATGTGCATGAGGCAACCAATTGGTGTTTCTCTCTCTGTTTTCCTCTCCCTTCCAATCTCTCTCGAGTCAATAAAAAGACATATCCTTGAGTGAGGATTTTTAAAAAGTATCAGTGATGGAGACATGGTACTACCAAATGAGTGTAAGCCATAAACTCCAGAGGGCCTTTGGCCACCTATTGGTTTTTTTGATCTATAATTTTGTGAGATGGACCTCTCAGCTTTAACACTAAGTTAGATAGTAGCTGGTATTATTTCCTAGTGAAGAAAGTATTCTTTTTTTCAATGTAGTGAAGTTACTTTTTAAAAAATTGATTTAAGCCCTGGCCGGTTTGGCTCAGCGGTAGAGCGTCAGCCTGCGGTCCAGAGAGACCCGGGTTCAGTTCCCGCTAAGGGCATGTACCTCGGTTGCCGTTTGTCCCCGGCCCTGGTTGGGTTGTGAGGGTGGCAGCCACTCGATGTGTCCCTTTCGCGTCGATGTTTCTCTTTCTCTCTCTCTCCCTCCCCACTCTATCTGAACAAAAATAAAATAAAATAAATAAAAAATTGATTTAAGAGAGGGAGGAAGGGAGAGAGAGAAACACTGATATGAGAAACATCAATCGGTTGCCTCCTGTAGGTGCCCTGACCAAGGATTGAACCCAAAACCTGGGTATGTGCCCTGACCTGGAATTGAACCTGCCACCTTTTGGTGTACAGAATGACACTCCAACTAACTGAGCCACACTAGCCAGGGCAATGAAGTTATTTTTTATAGAGATAATTTTCTCATGTCTATTTGTACAGGGAAATAGTAGGTAAAGATTTTTTAACAGATAAGAAAAGCACCATCTGATTATTGTGATTTATTTTGAGGTTATCTTCTTAATTAAAAAAACTAAAATTCTCTTATTTTCTAGGAAATTCAGTGGACTTCAGATGTGAGAAGCCAAGTGAACAGTATATTTTCTCACTGTATTACTCTAATCTCTTTTCTTAGGTCAAGGTTAAGTGAGTCTAGAAAAACAGATATCTGTGTTTGTAATGCAATAAAGTGTAATGAGTGTGGCAACTTTTTCTAATTTACCTCAGCTGGATATGCAAATGAAACGATTAAACTTATAACCTATAACTCTGTGGGGGAACTGATGGGTAACGAAAGTGCACAGTATTTACTGTAGCTAATGGGAGAGTTGTTAGATGATAGGAATGTAATATATTCTATTTGCAAATGTACTAAAGAGCTAGTTAGCAGCGTAAATGAGGATTTGGTAATTTAGGAATAACCTTCAAATTGGCAAAATTAGTCCCAACAGCACGATTTAAATTTTAAAAAAATCAATCATTTATTTAATGGTGTTTGAATTTACTAATTACAGCTTGTTATGTATATTTAGAGATCTAGGAATTCAGTAGTCTCAGATGGACATACTACATTCATGCAATACTAGTTTCTTTTTATTTTTATGTGATATTTTTCTTTAAGAAACTCAAATTCTTCAACTAGTTAATCCCATAAAACTTGTCAGGAAGGCAAGGGTCAGGGTTATAATAATAACTTTGTAGATGTAAAAATTATAGATTTAGTCTTTTGCTCAAATTCTTTTTTTTTTTTCTTTTTTTTTTTTAATCCTCACCCGAGGACACTTTTCCATTTTTTGTACAGATAGAGTGGGAGGGAGAGAGAGGAAGGGAGAGAGAGAGAGAGAAACATCGACGTGAAGGGACACATCGAGTGGCTGCCACCCGCACGACCAACCAGGGCCGGGGACAAACTGCAACCGAAGTACGTGCCCTTAGCGGGAATCGAACCCGGGTCTCTCCGGACCGCAGGCCGACGCTCTAACCGCTGAGCCAAACTGGCCAGGGCTCAAATTCTATCTTTAAGGACACAGAGTAAAATTTATGTATTTGGTCTCAGCCAATATTTAAACAAAACAATGATTTTGTTTCTACAGCCAGTTATAAAACTTTCCATTTTGTAACCTATGTGTAAATTTTTTAGCCTTTAGGGGTCACCTTCCCACTTTACAACAAAATGAACTACTCTGAAGTATTCTATAGTCTGAATGAGTAAACAGTTGCAAAACAGTGAAAGAGATAAATCCATCATGTTGAGGAAGCAGAGAGAAGTCCCTCTTTAGACTAGACAGGCAGAGGACTGTGCATAAACTGTTCACAAAAACACGGACTCTTATGATTAGAAAGGGTGTAAAGGTTGATTCAGTCCACCTTCCTCATAATGCTGCATAGATTGTTTTACTCTGTAATATCCTCCTTGACCAGGGATCATCTGGCTTGAGCCCTTGCAATTGCAGGAAGCTAGTGGGTATAGAGGATTGCTGTTATGCCACCATTTTTACTATTGTTTGTAGCATTTTTTCTTTCTTGGTGCTACTTAAAATGGTGAGTCAATGAATGTCAGATTTAATAAAATATGGTATTGTTGGTCCTGTAGGTCCTGAGTTGAATGAAAAGAAGATAGTAAGTGGGAAGATTTTATTTTGTTCATGAAATCCTTAAGAGATCCTAGCCCCTGTGTAGCACCTCATATGCTTCTTGTATGTTGGACCAAGACTGATATATATGACCAAGAAACCCCTTATCCAAGCACAACATCTCAGTCTTCTGCTAATTTCAACTCCTCCAACACAGCATCCTAAATCCTCTAAATATGATGTGAATGGTGGGTGGAGGTGGGGAGAGAACATTATCAGAAGAGATGAGGACAGTCAGCTTCCCACTGCAACTTTCATTTTGAAATAGGAAAGTTTGTACATTTTCCTAGTGAGCTCCTGGCCTGGTGTGACTTACTGAATATAACCACCAAAGATTATAGCTTGACTAAATATTTTGATGCTTAGGTCCCTCTCCTGCAAGTCCAGATTCAATAGATCAGAGATATTACGTACCTCCACCCACTACCTACATCATATTTAGAGGATTTAGGATGATGTTTTGGAGGGGTTGAAATTAGAGATATTACATATTATTTAGAGTAGTCCTTCTCAAAGTGTGGTCCCCAGACTGCCAGCAGTCAACATCATTGGGGACTTGTTAGATAGGCAAGTGCTTGGGACCCCCATACCCTCCACAGACCCACAAATTCAGAAACTCTGAGGTTGGGACCCAGTCATCTGTGTGTTCTCAGTCCTCCTAGGAATTGTGATGCACAGTAGACAAAATCTGAGAACCAGTGATCTGGGGGAAATGTGAATCAAAAAGGGAAACTGGTTGTCACGGGTAATCCTGTTTAATAGAGAAAGACTATAGGATTGCTTATTTCTAAGCAGCTATGACTCGAGATCTCCTAAGCTTAATTGGTTACCTAGGATGCATACTTTTATTTAGGAGAAACAGTCTTCACCCATTCGCTTGTGTTGCTGGCACATCACAGGAGCTTCATTCAGGTGAGAAGAGAGGCATTTGCCATTGTGAGTGCTTCCAGCGTGTGCTGGTCAGCAGTATTTTGAAGAAGCTTTTCAAGTTTTGCCATTTTGATCTTAACTGTCAGTTTTTTTTTTTGTTTTTTTTTGGTGTGGTTTGTTTCTTCTTTTGTTTAGAGAGGAAGGGAGAGGAAGAGAGGGATAGAAACATCGATGAGAGAGAACGTTGATTGGCCACCTCCTGCATGCCCCCCCCCCAACCGGGGGGGATTTGCCCTACCACCTTGGCATGTACCCTGACTGGGAATAGAACTGGCGACCTCTTGGTGCATGGGTTGACGCTCAACCACTGAGCCACACCAGCCGGACTAAAAAAATTTTTTTGAGGTAGACACTGTGAATTTTGCTATTGTGGGTGCTGTATATATATATATATATATATATATTTTTCTATCTTCACCCGAGGACATTTTTCCATTTTTTGTTCTGATAGAGTGGGAGGGAGAAAGAGGAAGAGAGAGAGAGAAACATTGATGTAAAAGGGACACATCGAGTGGCTGCCTCCCCCACGCATGACCCAACCAGGGCTAGGGACAAACTGCAACTGAGGTATGTGTCCTTAACAGGAACTGAACCCAGGTCTCTCTGGACCGCAGGCCGATGCTCTAACTGCTGAGCCAAACCGGCCAGGGTGGTACTGGATATTTTTGTTTTCTATATATATTCTTGAGGTTTATTTTGGAACACAGTTAGTTACTTTGAAGTTGTGCAATTCTTTGCGTCCTGCTCTTAAGTTTTCTGAGGCATGCTCAGAGTCATGTTTTGTCTAGGCCTTGCCCTTCTCCACTACTGAGGCAAGACCCTCCGAGTACTCTGCCCAAAGCCCATCGAGTTATGAAGTTTCCTAGTTTGGCTGATGGGAACAGGCATTGTTCTTGGCCCTGTGTGAGCTCCAAGTTGTGTTCTATCTAATCCTTCAGGTGTTTCTTTCCCCAGCCATGGCGTGAGGGTAGTTTCCTCACACTATGTGCTGTCTGCTTGAGAGGGAGCCTCAAGAGATCTCTGGAATTCTCTCTCTGGGCAGCAATCTTCTCTGCAGTACTCTTCCCTGAGAACTCTAGCTGCTTGGCCTCCCCAGATTCTCAGCCCACTTTCTTCAATTAAGGGCATAGCTAGGCTGTGCCTGGCTTCTCCTCTTCATGCACAGTGGCCTAGAAACTCTCTCCAGCCATCCTGGCTGGAGCAATGGTAGGGCTCACCTTGCTTGTTTCTTGTTTTTAATGGATCACTGTTCTTTGTTGTCTGATGTCCAATGTCTTGAACACTGTTGTATCACACCTTGTGTCCCAATTTATAATTGTTTTAGGTTGGGGAGTAAATCTAGTCACTCCATCTTGGCTGGAAATAGAAATTCTTAGTGATTTTTTATATAGTCATAGGAATTCAAACAATTTGTAATTTTAAAAGATGGTGTTTTTATTTAAAAAATATCCAAAATGCTGGCTCAAGCTTAGGAATATAAGGCAGTTGAAACCCTGTAAATGTATGGGTAGTCAAATAAGTGTGTGTGTGTGTGTGTGTATACACACATAAAATTCATTGCTCTGGTTAAGTATTATAAATGCTAGTACTCTGAACTGTATATTTATTGCAACAAAATCATCTGTGGAAACAAATCCCCTCTCTGGGTTTCCTCTTTACTTTTCATTTAGTGATGCATTCTCCAGGAGATATTTGGACATTTAGGTGTTTTAGGCTTCTAAAAGCAAAATCAAAGCAGAATGAGAACCACAAACCTTTCATAGCTGTCTTTTCTTTGGTTGTATCATCATTCTTTATCATCAATCTGCAAATAGCAAAATTTCCTAAGTTTTTTTTTTTTTATCCTCATCTGAGGACATTTTTCCATTTTTTACTCAGAGTGGGAAGGAGAGAGAGGAACAGAGAGAAACATCGATGTGAAAGGGACACATCGAGTGGCTGCCACCCACACGACCCAACCAGGGCCGGGGACAAACTGCAGCCAAGGTACGTGCCCTTAGTGGGAACCAAACCCGGGTCTCTGTGGACTGCAGGCTGATGCTCTAACCGCTGAGCCAGGGCAGTTTTTTTTTTTTTTAATATATATTTTTATTGATTGATTTTAGAGAGAAAAGGAGAGAAGAAAGAGATAGAAACATCGATGAGAGAGAACATTGACTGGCCGCTTCCTACATGCTCCACACTGGGGATTTGGCCCACAACCTGGGCATGTGCCCTGACTAGGAATTGAACTGGCAACCTCTTGGTGCATGGGTCAACACTCAACCAGTGAGCTACACTGGCTGTGCTCCTAAGTTTGTTTGTATAAAGAGACCACACTCTAAACTATTAGTGAGACCATCTTTGAATCTAAATGGAAGTCATGACATGGGCTGGAAAAGATCAGATTAGGGCTTTGGAAAATGTCTGAGACAGGTAAAAAAGAGAAAGAGAAGAAGAGGATACAAACAAATTTTTAGTTTAGATGGATTGAACTCATACCATAAGAAGAATGTGTAGTTTTTCTCTAGAAGTGGATTTTGCTCTTCATTTTTTTTTAATTTAATTTAATTTAATTTTTTATCCTCACCCGAGGACATTTTTCCATTTTTTGTTCAGGTAGAGTGGGAGGGAGAGAGAGGAACAGAGAGAGAGAGAGAAACATCGATGTGAAAGGAACACATCGAGTGGTTGCAACCCGCACAACCGACCAGGGCCGGGGACAAACTGCAACCAAGGTATGCGCCCCTAGCGGGAACCGAACCCGGGTCTCTCAGGACCACAGGCCGACGCTCCAACCGCTGAGCCAAACCGGCCATTTTTGTTTTAATTGGGAATTATGTTACTTGCAAGTGAAAATAGACATGATTCAAAACACACAGTTAATAAAATGGTTTGTTTTTACTGAAACTGCCTGGTGAGTTGATGGGGTGTTACATGTATTTCTGTTATGTTCAGTTATTCATATCTGAAGTACAACTAACCACTGAACTTACATTGTAGTGAACAGTCACTAAAATTTGCCTGGAGACAGTTTTTTAAATACAGACATGATGGTTCGAGAGCATTAATTTACTTCTTGAAAGACTTGATTTGAATACTAATTCAGGATGTAAATGTCACCGTTTGCAAGCTTCAAGAGTTACAGTGATTATTTCATGAGTACACTATATGAATAATCATAACTTTTTTTTCATTATGGAAGAGAACAACTAATAATTCAGCCAGCCATAAGTACCAACAGCTATACTGATATTAGCAGTGATGTGGGCTATCAGTTCTTGAGTTTGGCAAAGAAATAATTCAGAGCCAAGGACTCTAGCATAAGAAGTTTATTTAGCATGCAAAGCAAAAGTACACTCTAAGAGAAGATTTGAGGGGGCTGCTCAGAGGGCTGCCTTGGCCTTTTAGAAAGAAAGACACAGAGGCAGAAGAGGTGAGCCAGCTGGGCTGTGTGGACTCAGGAAACAAATTACAGAGGCAAAGGAAGGGCCCTCGGAGTTTAGGAGAAAGAAAGCAAAGATATGTGTCTGAGGTCCTTTGTATTAAGGCTTCTTATTTTTTTCTAAAGGCAGGAATGTTAGGGGAGCTCTCAGGGGAGGATCTCAATAGAATATTCATAAGCTTTCCAGGTGTGTCCTTTAATATGTTGATTCTTCAAAATGAGATTAAAGGGTCAGGGTCATGATCTCTACTGATTGGTCAGTGCTAGGGTAGTGGGTCATCGGTCATTGCATCTGGTCCTGATGTCAGCCATGGTGTCACTTTACCTGGTTTTGCTGCTTTTCTGGGCCTGGAGCTGAAACACAGTTGAGGCCTAGATGTCATCTCTAGTTTGACCAAAACTCTGTATCTGTGGTCAACAGACCCAATGTTTTGTTTCTAAGATTATTTGATGCTGATCAGAATCTCATTGTCCTGAGGACTTAATGCTTAAGGGAGTGGCTGTACAAGGGAGAAGGAGGCAGGAAGCCCTTCCGTCCACTGAGCCAAACCTGCCAGGGCAGTGACTCACTTTATTAAAATAATTCATAAAAATGGCATTTGAAATTAAGGTTTTTGAATTATATCCAACTTAAGATAAATATTGACTATTTTTTCAGTGTTTCTTATGTTAATGAAAATTTGATTGTCTGAATTGTCTTAGATATTAAAGTAAATACGTAATTTACTTCTAAAGCTCCTTTTACTAGATTAAAATGACCTAAAGTAGATATCTAAAATGATTTTTCTCAGTGTTCTCCAGATCAGCTATATCACTTGTGATACCTGTTAGAAATGCAAATTCCGAAGGCCCTCCTTGGACTTACCGAATCAGAAACTTTGGTGAAGGGGGTTTTAGTCACATGGCTTTTAACAAGCTCAAGGTAATTCTGATATTTGCTAATGTTGGACCACTTGTGATCTGAAAGAATGCTTCTCTGATTGCAAACAGATGCCAGAAAAGCTGCTTTTCACAAGAATTTCCCCCAGTGTTTATTTGCATCTCTGAAACTCCTGTCATAAATCTGGTTTTGAACTGTTAGTTGAGGCTCATTAGGATTTGAACCTATTTAAAGCAAAGAAATACAGCCTCCTCAAACCATTTTTTTTTTCAATTTAATGCCCAAATGATCATTTCACTGCTTTAGATGAATAACTGATTTGTCTTATGATTTCCAAACTGTAACTAACTCAAGCTAACCAGGAGAGTTTTATCTAATTGGATGAATTTTTTTTTTCTTTTTGTTAATCCTTACCAGAGGATATTTTTCATTGATTTTGAGAGAGAATAGGAGGGAGGGGGAGAGAGAGAAAGAGAAAGAGAAATGTTAATGTGAGAGAGAGAGGATAATTGGGTCAATTCTTTTTTTTTTTTTTTTAATGTTTATTTATTCTTTTTGTTATAGGCATTTCTCCTTTTCCCCCACTGACACCCTCGTCCCAATCCCGCCCCCCACCCCCAGCATTATTGTCTGTGTCCTTGTTTACATGTACATGCATATAAGTTCTGTGGTTTATCTCTTCCCTCCCTCCATGTCCACCTCTTCTGAGTTGTTTGGGTAAATTCTTTTTTTTTTTTTTAATCCTCACCCGAGGACATTTTTTGCATTTATCTTCAGATAGAGCAGGTGGGAGAGAGAAAAGAAGAGAGAGAGAGAGAGAGAGAGAAACATCGCTGTGAGAGAGACACATCAACTGGTTGCCACCCACACGACCACAACCAAGGCCGGGGACAAACTGCAACCAAGGTACGTGCCCTTAGTGGGAACCCAACCAGACCTCTCTGGTCCACAGGCTGACGCTTTAACTGCTGACCCAAACTGGCCAGGGTGGTTGGGTCAATTCTTAATGGATAAACTCACCAGAAATAATCTGAAAGCGGAAATTTACTTTTTCATTTGTCTTTCCCCACTATCAAAAGGGAGACGAGAACTAATTGCTGATAGTTCCTGCTTTCATCTGTACCATTTTAGCTTGCATTTACTGTCATGAAACACACTTAGATTTGCTTCCATGTAAATTTGCTTCAATGTAGATTGGCTTCAATGTCCTTAAGTAATTGTTGTAAGCTAGATGACTGGGAGTTGGCTCTTAGCTCTAGGAGAAGCTAAACTGATAGCTGGCTACAAGTATACCTCACTTTATTGCGCTTCACAGATGTTACTGTTTTTTTTTTTTTTTTACAAATTGAAGGCAAGACCCTCTACCTGTAGAGATTATGACTTGTTTTAATGCAAGACTAATTTTATTGTGGTGATCTAGAACTGAACCCACAATGTCCAAGGTGTATGCCTGTATTTCAAAGTCAGGAAGAGGAAAGATGTTACCCTCTCGTCTGCCAGAGGAAAGGGAAGACCCCTGAGAGGTGAATTTGAGAATTTTTTACTCCTGTAGGACAGAAGTTTCTTAAATTAAACACCATATCAACTTAAAGGGTTGATAGTATTATGAAAATTTATGGCTTTGCACAGTGATAGAAAATCATTGCTTGTGATGAGAAATTTCTCCTGTGAGTTGCAATGAAGGATATTTGCTCTCTTTG
This sequence comes from Molossus molossus, assembly GCF_014108415.1. Lineage (NCBI taxonomy): Eukaryota > Metazoa > Chordata > Mammalia > Chiroptera > Molossidae > Molossus > Molossus molossus. The sequence continues at coordinate 34,582,623 of NW_023425357.1, read as the reverse complement.
AAACTTGCAATGAGTATTGGATATTAATATTATGAAATTTAATCTGACATTTAGGCAGTTGTCAAGTTCTTTATTCTTATTTGGATGGCCTTATGAGATTCATGCCCTGATAAGCAATGAAACTTAGTGGTGACTAAATCTTACCATGAGTTTCAGACATGTCCACGATTCTTGTACTCACAGGTAGCTGGTGTGTGCAGATAGCTTCTGAAAAATGGGTTAAATTTGGTGGTCCTGTGCCTTCTGGATTAAACATCCCAAAGTAGCCCTGGCTGGTTTTGCTCAGTGGTTAGAGCATCAGCCTGCAGTCCAGAGACACCCAGGTTTGGTTCCCGCTAAGGGCATATACCACAGTTTATCCCCAGCCCTGGTTGGGTCATGCGGGTGGCAGCCACTCGATGTGTCCCTTTCGCATCGATGTTTCTCTCTCTCTCTCTCCCTTCCACTCTATCTGAACAAAAAAATGAAAAAATGACCTCGGGTGAGGATAAAAAAAAAAAAAAATCCCAAAGTAACTATTATAAAGCCACAAGGCTGGAAAAGCAGCTCTCTGGGAGATACATAGAGAAAAAAGGTCAGGTAATTTTTTTCCTAGTGATTTCATGTGTAATCATCACTGAATACCTTGCTATTATGTTTTTATTTATGCAATTAAATGTGAATAAAGTCATTAATTATGACTTTTAGTAGGATTACCAATGTATAAAGAATACAGTTTTAAGGGTAAGATAGCTGTATAGATTTAGGATTTGTATAGCTGTATGTAGCTCTCCATTCTCTAGTTACACATCTCAAAAGCAGCTGCTTCCAACTTTTTTAGTTATTTTGTTCAGGATTTTTCTTTTAAATAATCTAAATACATCACTACTACTTATTCTTATAGTACTCACCTCCCTAGCCCATACCCATACACTTCCCTTTTCTTTATTTTTCAAATATAGTTATGCTATAATTTTTGGTTAAATTAAATGTTAATGTTTACATTTTTTTGACTATATAAATATTGTTCTTAACTGAGCCATATAGTGTTCTACACTTTGATTTCCTTTCTGGAGCCACATTTTTATTTTCCTAGAGATAATTTCCTTTTTTGTTTGTTTGCTTAGTTTTCTGGGTACCTGTCACTGAGTTTACTCAAAGTTTGTTTCGGCAACCTTGTTTTTTTCTTTCTTTCTTTTTTTTTTTATCCTCACCAGAGGACATTTTTCCATTTTTCTGTTCAGATAGAGCGGGAGGGAGAGAGAGGAAGAGAGAGAGAGAGAGAAACACCGATGTGGCTGCCACCCGCACGACCAACCAGAGCCGGGGACAAACTGCAACCGAAGTACGTGCCCTTAGCGGGAACTGAACCCGGGTCTCTCTGTACCGCAGGTCGATGCTCCAACCGCTGAGCCAAACTGGCCAGGGCTCTTTTTTAACAACTTTATTGAGACATAGTTCACACATCATGCAAGTCACCACTTAAAATCTACAATTCAGTGATTTTTAGTATATTCACAGATACGTGATTCACAGCTATATGACCACAGTCAATTTGAGAACATTTTGATCATCTAAAACTTGTCTCTTGATATAGCCATGGAACTTCTTTCCTGAAGTTCCCTACTCTGAGCAGATGCTAAAAGATATCGTCTCCCCATGAGTCTCTTCATCACCCCTGCCTCCAATTACTTTGTCTCTCTAGGATGCTGAGGGTGACAAGATCCTCTCAATTCTCCTCCTGTCTGCTTCTGTAGATTTGTTTCGGCTTCCCCAGTGCTGCTCAGTGCTCCTTTTCCCTTTCAGCTTCCAAAACTCCAAATACACCTTTTATTTGTTGTATTTTCCTCACCCATTTTCTTTGCCCTCATCAGTATATACATTAGTATAAAATATTGCTTAGTGTCACTTGAATGGGTCTTTAGGAACAGAGACGAAAAGGTGTCTGAATCAGAGACCACTCCATACTGACTTCCATCTGGCCTGCCTGCCTCTGTGACCTTGGTTCTCTACCCTGAGTACATCAGAATCACCCAGAGGACCTGTTACACAGCGGTGTTGGTCTCACCCAGGTCAAGGGTGGAGACTGAGAACTGCCTTTCTAACAAGTACCTAGGTGATGCTGATGTGGTGGTATGGGGATCCGCTGGAAAACCTCTGCTATAGAGTCTCTCCTAAACTATTGTTGCAAGTATTAGTTTTCTAAAACAAATATGCTTGTGTCAATGACCAAATAAGCATTTCAGTGATCTCTGGTGATGTATGGGTTGATATCCAAACTTCTTGGCCTGTCCTGGGCAGTTATAAATTTAGAGAAATCAATTTGCCTTTGGTTGGCCTAGACCTCTTCCCTGCATCCTGTGGAGGTGGTAGCCAGACTTCCATTTTCCTTTGCCTCAGGGGCTGTGACAACAAAGCAAAAGTTATATATAGTAAGGCAAAGTGGGTTTACAGTTGTGAGTATGGGAAACAGTTTATTCTTGTATTATAATTTATTAAGTATTGTATCATTTTCCTTACAAATGACTGTAAACCTACTTTTGCTCAAGCCTGTGTATATACTTTATACACACACACACACACACACACACACACACTAATAATTTCTTTTCTGGCTTTTGTTTTCCTAAAATGGATATACTAGGGAGTATGCCAAGGTGAAAGAAAGGAGGCGGAACAGGCAAAGAGATTCCTTATAGCCTGGGGAGATGCTGGATGGAGGCAGAATCCTGCTCAGGGACCTTGCCAGAGTTCCAGATATTCACCATGGCTGAGAAACAGCCTGGGAAAATATTAGATGGATGTTTGCCCTTCGCTCTGATGACCATCAAGTTTCTTTTGACACTGATTGAAGGATAAATTTAATTTTTATTTTTTAATTTTTAAAATTTTATTTATTTATTTTAGTTCTCACCTAAGGATATTTTTCAATTTATCTTCAGATAGAGTGGGAGGGAGCGAGAGACACACGCACACATCAATGTGAGAGAGACATATAGATTGGTTGCCTCCCTTGTGACCCCAACTGGGCCACAGATTGAACCACAACCAAGGTATGTGCCCTTGACTAGACTCAAACCCGGACTCTTTGGATCATGGCTGATGCCCTAACTGCTGAGCCAAACTGGCCAGGGTGAAGGATGCATTTTAATTAGAGGAACATTAAATGTGAAACAAGAGGCAGATCAGAGTCAAATATAGTGGTTAGTATTTGTTGGCTACCATACTTTTTCCAGGGACAGGTTAAGTGCATTCAATATATTATCTCCTATTACTGATTATCTCTACTTCTCAGATGAGAAAAAAGAGGCACAGAGAGACATCACTGGCCAAAGTCACACACTGATGTGACTCATTTCACCTGTGACATGAAACCTTCCCAAGAGTCCTATCCCCCTTCTCCCAGCACATCAAGCAGCTTTTCTATCCTGCTCTTAAACCAGCCTGTGCATACATCCCTCTCCATTCTCCTTTGGAAAATTCTAGTATATGAGTTACATTTCTGTATCACTCTTGGCAACTGTGAGGATTTCATCTCCAGTATATGTGAACTGTGAGTTAATTTTGTTACTGACATTTGCAAAAGATGAAGCTGGGAGTTGGGAATAAAAATTGGTGTAATAGACTTCCGGTCAAGATGGCGGAGTAGATAAACGCAGTACCGCATCCTCCCACAACCACATCAAAGTTACAACTAAACTACAGAACAACCATCATTCAAAACCACCTGAAATCAAGCTGAATGGAAGTCCTACAATTACAAAATTAAAGAAGCAGCCACATCGAGACTGGTAGGAGGGGTGGAGGTGTGGATGGGCTGGCCCCACACCCACATGTGGCGGATAAAAATCAGGAGGATACCTTGTCTGGGAAGGTCTTCCTTGAGGACTGAGGGGTCCCCATCCCACACTAGGCGCCCTGCTCAGGATTCCAGTGCCAGGAAGAGAAGTCCCCATAACTTCTGGCTTGAAAAACCAGCGGGAATGAGGCTCAGGGAGGCTGAGGCGGCTGGAGCCCCAGGCAGCTCCTTAAAGGGCCCACACACGGGTTTATTGGACTCACTCCCTCTAATCTTGGAGGGGAGAAAGCTTGAGGGGCTCCAGAGACATACAGGGAAGAACTGAGCTGTTTGGCACTGGAGTGAAGGCTGGTGAGGGGGCTTTTTCTGGGATGAACGTATTGTCAGGGGCCTTTGTTCCTTTGGTGAGCCCTTCTCTGGGGTGGCAGACAGCAGCCATATGTGGGACTCCAGCAACCTGGCTCACACTGGTTGTCCTGCCCTGGTGATTCCCTGACGCCCTGCCACACCCAACTTTCAGGCCCACCCAAGCTGTTGCCAGTTGCTTAACCATAGGATTGGCCTGTCTTGGATCCTGCTTCAGGTTTTCCTAAATTCTTTCAAACAAGCGGTATCTGGTCTCAGCTAGCCCCATACTTCTAGTTAAGCAATACATAGAAACAAACACAGGGAGGCAGCCAAAATGAGGAGACAAAGAAACAGGTCCCAAATGAAAGAACAGAACAAAACCCCAGGAACAGAACTAAGCGAAATGGAGATAAGCAACCTAATAAATGTAGAGTTCAAAATACTGCTTATGCCCTGGCCGGTTTGGCTCAGTGGTTGGAGCGTCGGCCTGCGGTACAGAAAATACTGCTTATAAGGATGCTCAATGGACTTAGTGAGAACCTCAGTGAACTAAGTTAGGGTCTCAAGAGCATAAAATCAGACCAGTCAGAAATGAAGGAGGCACTAACTGAAATAAAGAATAATTTACAGGGAATCAATAGTAGAGTAGGTAAAGCCAAGAAGCAAACTATCAATTTGGAATATACGGAAGCAAAAAACACCCAATCAGAACAACAAAAAGAAAAAATCCAAAAAAAAACCCACAAAAACAAATGAGGACAGTGTAAGGAGCCTCTGGGACAACTTCAAGCGTGCCAATATTCACATCTTGGGGATGCCAGAAGGAGAAGACAGAGAACAAGAAGTCGAAAACCTATTTGAAACAATAATGGCAGAAAACTTCCCTAACTCGGTGAAGGAAACAGACATACAAGTCCAGGAAGCACAGAGAGTCCCAAACAAGATGAACCCCAAGAGGCCCACAAGAAGACACAGCATCATCAATATGCAAAAGGTTCAAGACAAAGAGAGACTCTTAAAAGCAGCAAGAGAAAAGCGTTAGTTACCTACAAGGGAGTTCCCATAAGGCTGTCAGCTGATTTTTCAAAAGAAACTTTGCAGGCCAGAATGGAGTGGCAAGAAATATTAAGAGTGATGAAAAGCAAGAACCTACAACCAAGATTACTCTATCCTGCAAAGCTGTCATTTAGAATTGATGGCCATATAAAGAGTTTCCCAGACAAGGAAAAGCTAAAGGAGTTCATCACCACCAAACCATTATTATATGAAATGTTGAAGGGTCTTTTTGAAGAAAAAGATAAAAAATATGAACAAAGAAAATGGCAATGAATACATATCTATCAACAATTGAATCTACAAACAGAATGAACAAGCAGAACAGAAACATTCTGATAGATACAGAGAACATTTTGTTGGTTGTCAGATGGGAGGGGGGTTGGGGGAATGGGTGAAAAAGGTGAAGGGATTAAGAAGTACAAATTCATTGCTAGACTGACAAACCTCAAAGGGAAGGGGGGTTGGGCGGTGGGAAGAAATAAACCAAAGAACTTATATGCATAACCAATGGACACAGACAACAGTGTGGGAAAAGGCAGGAGTGGGGCAGGAGTGGGGAGGAGGGGTCAATGGGGGAAAAATGAGGAACATCTATAATTCATTCAGCAATAAAGATTAAAAAAAAGTTTGTGTATTAAAATGTAGAAGACATAAGAGAGTTTGAGGAGAGAGCAGCCTGGGTCTTGGACCAGTGCCCCTGATGCTGTGGGAGGAGAGACAGGTAGTTAGCATGGACATTATTTTCTGAGGGCCAGAGGAGGGAGATTCAGAAATACGTCCTTAGCCCTGCTGGGTAGGTTAAATAAGCGTTATCCAAAGTAGTAGTGCTTGCTGCTGCTGCTGTTCTTCTTCCTCTCCTCCTAGTCCTATTTCTCATCATATTATTAATCCAGTTACTCTGCAACTCAGTTACTTTGTGGAGCCTGGGTCGAAAAAAATTTCTTCTGGGTTGTAAAACAGAAAAGGATTGAACATTTTGTTGAGTAGCTGACACAGAATATAGTTACTTAATTTATACATCTGTAGCAAAGCAAAACGAATTTATGAGTGTAAAACTACCAAGGAAATTGTGGCAAGACTGCCCTCAATTTGTTCTTACCTCACTGAGTATAATCCTTCATGAGCTCTAGTTTTGGCCATGATATTTACTTTGCAAATATAATGCAGAGGCTGGAAAAGTACATGCTGTAGTTGGTGGGAACCCTTCCACGACTCTCTGAACAAGCCCAGCTAGCCTCTTAGAGCAGTGGTTCTCAACCTTCCTAATGCCGCGACCCTTTAATACAGTTCCTCATGTTGTGGTGACCCCTAACCATAAAATTATTTTCGTTGCTACTTCATAACTATAATTTTGCTACTGTTTTGTCTTCGGCGACCCCTTTGAAATGATCGTTTGACCCCCAAAGGGGTGAGACCCACAGGTTGAGAACTGCTGTCTTAGAGGATGGTTGGGTATGTATGACACCCAACCATCCATGTCGTCCAGCAGAGACCACAGACATGAATGAGGCCATTCTACATCTTTCAGCCCTAGCAGACCCACCCCAGATCACAGAGTCATAAGAAATAACTAATGTTTATTTTAAGCACTAAGGTTTGAGGTAGTTTGTTTTGTATCAGAAATTGATAGTACAGTAACCTCTATTGTATATTTTTGATGTATGAAATATTGTTTATATTCTGTTTCATGTGCTACCTTTGTTGTATTTTCATCAAGTTCTACAGGTTAGTCATTAAGAATGTGGGCTCTGTAGTTGGACTACCTCAATTTAAATTTTGACCCATCTGCTAGCTGCATGACTTTGCAGAAGTCACCAACCCTCTCCAGGCTCAGTTTCTTTATTAATAAAATGGGTTGTTGGGAGGATTAAATGAGGTTGCGTGAAAAGCACTTCATATTGTTCCTGACATATAGTAAGTGCTCATTAAACATAGCAATTAGAAGTAGTATGCAGTATTCATAAAGGTTAACTCAGTATTCTGTCCTGCTTTTCCATAAACTTCTATAGATTTTCTTAAATGTCAATTCGACCATTGGATTTTCAGGATAGACTTCAGGGTTGGTCAAGGACTCTACCTTCATTAGCATTCAACACATTTTTTGTTTGTACATCTCTTTCCCTCCACAGGCCATGGTTCCCCCAAGGGCTGAGACCAGAAACAGCTGTGTTCTTTGTGCCGTAGAGTAGACGGTGTGTCCACTGACTGATTGGAGGCAGCAGGCATTAAGTAGAAGCTCCCGAATTTTGCTTCCTTTTGGCAAGACTCTTCCATTGCCAACACTCGCTGCATTGGCAGCTGGGGCCTCTACCCTGGTGCCATCAGGATCACTCTCATTGAGTGTTTATCCCTGTTTATGATGGTAATAAAGCTAAATCTGTAGGAGGGCTTTGAGTTCATGACCCCTGACCTGAACCCATCAAACATGAAAGCTCAGTGACATCTCTAAACCTCCCTGTACCTTATGCTAAAAGCCACCATCATATCCCATTTGGAGGAAAGCCTCTAATAAAGGGGGATGTAAAGTGACATGAATTTGAAATCAAACAGGGGGTACAGATAGGACCATGAGTAGAAACTAGGTTTCTGGAGCTGTTGGCTTCCCTATAATAATGAACATAGATGAACCCGTGTTCATCTAGCTTACAACTGAGTTCATCTGGGGCTGTTTTGGCTAGTTCTTGTGCATTGTGACAGCTTCCATTTCCAGTCCTGTGTCTCTGCTTCTCTTCCTGGAAGCTTTCTCTAGCTCTGTGAAAGGTTGTCCAGAAGCTGGGGGTTTAACTTTCCTAGCAGCAACCCTCAGCTCCTGAGAGATAGGAGTCAGAATACATTCTCCTGCTTTCCCATCCTTTGGAGCAATGCTTCTGATCTATGTGGCAGCTCAGAGAGCCCCCAGTGGGACTGAGGCCCAGTTGCCTATGGCAATAGACCCTCCTTAATATACCTTTTTTGTTTTTTCCTCTCTCCCTGTGCCCGATTTTTCTCATTCCCTCAATGGTGCTTCTTGAGATCACCTCCCAAATAAACTATCTGTGTTCAACTCCTTGTCTACTCAGGACCTGCCTCCCACACCAGGACAGTGCCTGCTTAGCCTTTTTCAAAAGAGCATTTAATGCAGAAGTAAGAGTGCTGTATTCTTTTACATTAGAGCATGCAAAAGACTGGTTTTGTTCATAATAGAGAAGTAAGGAGAATAGCTGGCAGTATATAATAGGTCATATTTTCACAACGTTTCATGGATTTTATAACAATCTAGAGAAATCTCAGGATGGCAGATATATTCATTTGTTTTCTGGATCCCCTCCAAGGCTGTTCATACATTATACCAGGTATCCTGCCCACATGAGAAAAACAAACAAACTAAAAAATACCGCTATGAAGCAGAGTTGAGAAATCTTTCATATTGAAAGTGACTGCTATTGACTGTTGAGTAATATGCCAACCACCTAGGAAAAAATATCTGTTCTTATATTATGGCTTGAACCTAGTGGGTACTTAATATATTTTTGCAGAATTATGCTTAAGGATCTTACATTCTAATTAAGGAGGCAAGATATGCACTTAGTGGTTAAGCACTTCTTAGAGGTGTTATTTAATTAAGGACAATAATTAACGGAATAGGTAATAAATGTTTAGAGTCATTCCTCTGGGGTCGGGAGACTGTAGTGAGTAGAAGGAAATTATAAGACTGGTTAAAAATGATCTAGTCTCTTGATTTTTTTTTTTTTTTATCCTCACCCGAGGATATTTTTCCATTTTTTGTACAGATAGAGTGGGAGGGAGAGAGAGGAAGGGAGAGAGAGTGAGAAACATCGATGTGAAGGGACACATCGAGTGACTGCCACCCGCACGACCAACCAGGGCCGGGGACAAACTGCAACCGAAGTATGTGCCCTTAGCGGGAACCGAACCCGGGTTTCTCCGGACCGCAGGCCGACGCTCTAACCGCTGAGCCAAACTGGCCAGGGCTCTAGTCTCTTGATTTTACAAACGTTGAAACAAAGAACATTCTTTGTCAAGTCCTTTCTCTTAGTTAAAAACATACTTATATGTTTAAATCTAGTTAGAATCGGTATTTAGTGCTATCTTAGAGCACAAACCTAGTCAAAAGAGTGGGATGTTACAAGGATTAGTAGCCTACCTTCTATATTTTCAGCTGGTTTATTTATTTTTTTAAAGCTATTGCTTATTCTTGTATTTGATGTGGGGTTCTCTAATGAGTCCGAGAAATGTCACAAGTGGCTATTGGCTATTAGTGTCTTAACTTTTTTCTCCTACTATTGACTCATCAGAAAAAAATAAATAAATAAGAAATAAAAAGCATCCTTTTTTTCTATGCTCTCATTCCAACAAGATAGTAAGTCTGAATGTCCTGAAATGCTCAAACATTTGAGGCAAAGAGGGAAAGGAATTAAGGAAAAAACCTTGGAATTTGGAGATGTTTGTCTAGAAGGCAGTATAATAGGATGACTTGTTCCATGTCCATATCAAATCAAATCAGGCTCTCTGATGTCCACGGTTGGTGAGAGTTTCAGTATCAACTTTCATATAATTTCTCTTGAGCTGAGCCCAGGGCTTCTGCCATCCAGGACAAAGAGGGATGAGATCTCTGGCCAGACCCATCCTATGTACCACTGAGACCTTCCCCTGTGGCCATTCATAGATCAGCTCTCCTGATGGTGTCTGCCAAATTTTTCTGGGGCTCCCAAGGCTATGGCACTGACCACTTTTTACATGACTACTGCCATCCGAGGTCTGTTACCTATAAGGTACTGTCACCCATGGAACGCACTATCTCTTTGGACGTTAGACACTTGAGCTGGCTCTCTTCCTAGAATGAGGGCTGGAGAAGTGAAGAATGCATTTTAATTTTTTGCTGATGAGTTCATGGTAGGATAAAAAATGTTAAGACATCTATTAATGTCGTCAGATCTCCAGAGTAGGAGCATTTTTTTTGCAGAGTAATTGAGGGAAATTGTGATGGAGCCAGATTAGAGAAAAACCTTGATTACCAGATTACAGAAAATTTTGATTGCCTCAATATCTGGACTTTTTCCTAAAAAGAATATGTGCATTTTGAACAGGGGATTGATATAATGAAATCAGTGTTTCAGGTGGTTTAACCTAGTGTTGTTTAAGACAAATTAGAGGAGAGAAATCATGGAATTTATTAGATAGGAGGTTTTATAATAAGTTTTGAAATGAGTTGCCCAATTGCTGGCAATATGATTAGAAATAAATCAAGGGATGGTTGGATGGATTGGATAGTATTGACTAATTACTTTGTCAAAGGTGCATGGTGAATAAGACCTACAAGGACCTTACTATCACGGAAGGAAGACCAATGATAAACAAAAAATAAAACACAAATAAAGGAATAAGAATTTTGAATGGTGATACATGCTCCAAAGAAATGAAAAGAAAAAGAAGATGTAATAGAAGGTAACTGGGGAGTGAGTGAGGATTTCTGCTTTATATTGGTTGGTTAGCAGAGGTCTGTCTCAGGAGATAACCTTTGAGCTATAAGCCATCTTTCTCCCCTCTTCCCCCCTCCCTGAATCATGCACGGACTCCTATGTATGAATGCATGCCCATTAGCATCCTCCACAAGAGTACTTATCACACTAAGTTATGAATATGAATTGGCTTGTATGTATAACCCACCATACTATTATGAGGACAAGGAATTATCTTATTTATCTTCATCACTATAGCACCTAGCATTGTACTTGGTAAATCATAGGCATTCAGTAAATGTTTGTCAAATGAGCAAATGAATAAGTGATTCAAGTCACCAAGAGAAAGAGTCTAAAGAGAATGGGACAATGGGTAAAGGATAAAGCTTTAGGAAACTCCCATAGTTGATGGGGACAGAAATCAGGTGGCAAAGGAGGGGAGTTTGGCACTAACCTTCTGCCATCCCTGTCTTGTTAGCACACCAGTCTGTGTCTGCCTACTTCCTTTTCCTTGCAGGTTCACTTTCTGTCTGGAGCCAAGCTTTTCATTGTGGTAGCCACCAGTCACAGGTTGGCTATTGAGCACTTGAAATGTGACTAGTCCTAGTTGAGATATGCCCCAAATATATATATTGGATCTCAAAGACTTAGTTAAAAAAAAAAAAAAAAGAATGTAAAATATCTATTTAATACTTTTTAGTTGATAATGTTTAAAAGATGTGTTAGAGCCCTGGCCAGTTTGGCTCAGCAATTAGAGCGTCGGCCTGCGGTCCAGAGAGACCTGGGTTCGGTTCCCGCTAAGGGCACGTACCTCGGTTGCAGTTTGTCCCCGGCCCTGGTTGGTCGTCCGTGTGGCAACCACTCGATGTGTCCCTTTCACATCGATGTTTCTCTCTCTCTCTCTCCCTCCCACTCTACCTGAACAAAAAATGGAAAAATGTCCTTGGGTAAGGATTAAAAAAAAAAAAAAGATGTGTTAGATATATTTATTGGGTTAAATATTTACTATTAAAGTTAATGTAAAAAAAGTTAATGTCACTGTTCATTTTTACCTTCTTAATGTGGCTACTAGAAAATTTGAAATTAATACTTGACTCATATTATATTACTATTGCACATTACTAGTCAATAGTCTAGACTAGATTGTTTGATATTAGCCTAGCATTTCTGAAATGAGTGAGCAAAGAAGAGTGATAATTGTCACTTTATTTTCTTCTCAACAGTATAAATATCTCAATACATTAGTATTGGGGCCAGATATGGGAGGTGTAACATAAATTTTATAGTAAAGAAGACATATCCCTGTGCAAAACATGTTTGGGAAGTACTGGATTAATTTTTTTTTTTTTTTATCCTCACCCGAAGACATTTTTCCATTTTTTTTTTTTTGTTCAGGTAGAGTGGAGGGAGAGAGAGGAACAGAGAGAGAGAGAGAGAAACATCGATGTGAAAGGAACACATCGAGTGGCTGCCACCCGCACGACCGACCAGGGTCGGGGACAAACTGCAACCGAGGTACGTGCCCTTAGCGGGAACCGAACCCGGGTCTCTCTGTACCGCAGGCGGATGCTTTAACCGCTGAGCCAAACCGGCCAGGGCTGGATTAATTTTTTAATAATTGAGTAGATTCTATCATCTTTATTAGAAGATAGTTTTCAAATTGTGGGGGAAAACCCCTCATAATTTTATACTAAAAAGTTCCTTTTCTAATTTTACTTCTACCTTTTAATATTTCTACTACAGGATAACTGGATGACTTCTTTTATGTTTTGTTGGTGGTGGTTTTTTCAATGGTGGAGTACAATCCCCATCCCCAAAGACTCAGTGAATGGTGCGCCAGCAGTCCATCTTATCCTGGCTTCACATAAGTAACAGCAATATGAAGATTCTTAAAGAAGAAAAGCAGGTGTTAGTTAAACAGTCTATCTGTATCCTACCAATAACATTTTTTTAGATTGAACTCACAGTGCCTGGATGTTAAAATTCTTTCACTGATCCCAAATTATGAATGCTCCATGTTGCTTTAATCCATTCCCTTGCAATGGCTTTATTAGATGAAACACCCTGTTGAGCATCTGAAGAACAGTGGGATTATCACATTTCTCTTTGAAAATCCAGTAAAGACAAAATAAATGGTTAACAAAACAGAGCAAATTCAGTTTGCAGATGTTCATAGGCAATGCAACACTGATAGAATCTGTGTCTATTCTTCTTTCCTTGCGAAATGCCTTTTAAGCAGGCTGAAGATATTCCTGAGGAAAAAGAAATCATGGGGCAAAAGTTACTTTCCTCTCCTTTTGATGTGTTGCTAATTGCATTATGTAGACTGCAGAGATAGTGGGTAAGAAATCTGAAAACTTTGTTTTGTTGAGCTTCACTTTTGACTGCACCCTGGGTGTGCCAATAACAGCTCTTCATCATCTGTATCTCCTAGAGTGTTGACTCGTAACAATTGATTTTTTTCTCTTGGCAAATCTAATGAACTATTTGAAGTATTTCATGAAGTAGTACCCAGTTACTGCACACATTTGGTGGGTGGCTCTTAGAGATTCTCTTAAAAAAACTCGGTTATGTCCCAGCACTCTAAAAATTCTTGTCTGCCAGAGCAATTTGAATTTTGTGATTAGTGTCTGCTGGAAATCATAATTCAATAAAGACTACTCATTTAAAAATGTTTCACACTGGGCGTGCATTACGTAACTTGGGTAACAGGAGATACAGAAAAACATACAAATGTTCAGGTCTACACAAGAAATTGGAGTAGTAGTGAACAATTTGAAGGAGGCTTTATATATATATATATATATATGTATTTTTTAACCTTTTCTCATCTTTAGTAATTAGATAAATAAACCTCAAAAAAAGTTTTTTTAGAAGATTCACTGAGAATGTGTGATGAGGAAAAAAAATGAATCTGTGGCCAGATTAAGATGTGTGTGTGTGTGTGTGTGTGTGTGCACAGTAGTCTTTTCTTTTGCTCCCCTAATATATTGGCATTTTCCACCAATCCCCAAATGCAAGTTGGTGGGTATAAAAAGAGCCTCTGTCAACATTTAAAACAATAATAAACAAGAGGCCCTGCATATTTCTTTGTGTAACGCGTGTATGACCCTGGCTTCTCTCCTTGAATGAGACTGTATCCGTCTCCTGGCCTCCTCTCTCTCTTTCTTTCTCTCGTTCCTTTTATGGACATAGGATTATTGCTATAGAAAATATGGTCATGCCATAGGGGAATGTACCTCCTGCTCAGGTTTTTTTTTATTCCAACTACATCTGCAGACTGCAGCTGCTACAGCCTTTGGGGGAAAAAAAATCTGGGTCCTTATGAAATTGTAATTCTTGAACAATGAATTCTTCCTTACAGGACACTACTTTTTCACTGCTGTTTAGCACAGGCTGCCATTAGTCTTCCCTGCAGTTTATTTGTTGCTCAAGTTTATCATTTGATATATGTAGGAATATTTAAACATTTTTTCCCCCAGAGAAGTTTGTTTCATCTTTGGAACCACCGGGCTTCCTGCTCTCTTCACAGGACCCTTCCTACTCTTCCCTCCTTTTTACTATGTGCTGGTTATCTGTGCCCATCTCCATGCCCCTCCCCCCCTTTTTTATGATGAGGTGTCTCACACTCTTTTCCATTTGCCTCCTAAACTGCATTGAGAAAATACCATTCCTTGCCCATTTCCCCCTTTCCCGTCTCTATTCCAAACCTCTTCATCTTTTGCAACGTATCAGCAGAGTTGAACTTCCATTTTTTCCTTCCTTTTTTACTGTTTCAGTACGTTTTGTGCTTTCATGACTTGTAATTTCCCTTGCTCTTAAAATTAAGCCCAATAGCTAGAGAGGTTAAGAAGTTTTTCCTGAAATTTGGGGGAAAAAATGTATTTTATTTTGGTACATTTTCCTCTTTTGTCATTTACACATTATTAGATATTTCAAAAATAAGAGGGACCCATCCTGATGTGATGAATGAAAGGCTGCAGCCTGCATGTAAATAAAAAGACAGGTAGATTATGGTTGATTAATAATCATATAGAGAAATGCATTTTTGTTTTTTAAACTTCTTTGTACATATCAGACTAAATCAACCTTTATGTGTGATTTTGTAGCTCAACTTAGCAAAGGTTTAAAAACAACGGAACAGACCAGTTAGTTCTTATTTTTCCTTTTAAGCTTCTAGAGCAAGTAAAATCAGACTATTGATTGCCCTGTAATGATTGTTTGGTATTTTTTGTAAATCCTTTCAAAAGAGGAATTAAACTGAGAAAGAAATATAAAGTTGTTACTTTCTGATTAGTATAGAGGTCCTTGCTAACATATTAGCTTCTTGTCACTTAATATTTTTATGGGGAACTTTTGGTGCTTTTTCTTTTAAAGAATAATATAGAGAAAGCAGTTGGCATGTTGACATTAAGCTGTATTGAGGAAAGTGGGTCCCTGCTCCCCACATCTGTTCAGTGTTTCTGTTGCCTTTCATTTTCTGAAGTGTTACATATGGAATACATATGTCTTTCTGTTCCAGTACCACAGGAAAAAAAAAAAGTAAAGAAATAAAAAGAGAAAAATCACAAAGAAATCAATAAACACCTGTTATTCCCAGATCTGCAGTTATTTGGGCTCAGAAGTGCCTGCAGGCAAAGTTAGAACAAAAATCCTAGCATGTCTATATGCCTTCATAGATTTCTCAGCCTGTATGAGTTTTTAAAATTTTGTTTTATATTTATTTCATTTTGTTTCATCTTATTTTATCCCAGAGTGGACCCTTCACCTTCTGTTATTTTGCTGGTCTGGATTTGTTCTCTCCAATGTATATCTCCTCTTTCCTTATGTGCTATAGTTTGTATTCAGCTAAGTGGAGATTTTTTTCAGGCAGCTCTAGAATGCAGCCTTGCTTTAGCTCTCACCAACTTCACAGCAGGTTTCCTACGTTACATTGCCCCCTGCTGCTTCTGGAACATTAAAAATAAAGCTAGAAATAAAATATGTTTGGGGACCTATCATCATAAAAGTATATGTTCAGTGAAATATATTGCGACTAATTATTTGAAAATAGGTTCAAATATAAGTAATAATTGGTAAATACTTTGGCACATCATATGGAGATTTTAAACTTTGAGTATGAGTATGTGTATGTGCACACACTTCATACATTGTCCCTTTCCACTGAAAGTTGCCTATGATTTAGAGGGCATCCTTTTAAATAAGTATCAATCATATGGTATGAATGACAGGTGATGTACTTCCCATAAGCACATTCTTACCCAACTGTACAGCATACTTTTTCTAAAAAAAAAAGTATGTTTTTCCATAAGGGCAGGGACCATATCTTGTTTGTTTTTGTGTCTTTAGTCCAATGCCTGACTCATGAAAGATACTCTTTGTTAATTTCACTGGGTTCAGTCATTCAACAAAGAGAGAATAAGATCACTCAAATTTAATTTGCCTAATTAAGTTTGTTGGGCTTAGGATCCAGAAGAGTAAAGGATGTTGCTAACATTTTGACAGAAATAACTGCCAACAAATGTATAGGAAATGTTTAGTAATCCCTAATGTCAGAAGGAGATTCCATATTAGTGGCTTGCATTTTCGGCTGTCAGAATTTTCATTCTTTTTATTGCTTTTCCACTCTTTCCCAGCTCACATTTATATGTAGATTTAACCTTCTCTCCTAGGTGTTCCTCTCCTATCCCACAGGTATTTCTAGGATACCCCATTCAATACTTTAGTTACTAGAACTTGTCTGCATTCTCTGTTAAACTTATAAGTGACTTGAGGGTAGGAACCATGTCTGATTTATTTCTACATTCCCAGCATCTATCCAAGCAATGTTCATTTGTTAATAAATAGTTGACATTGAAATGGGATTCAGATATCCCCCAAAGAAAACAAGTATTGAAAATGGGGAAAAATAATAAAAATTGAAGTAAAAAAAACATGATATCTAGTTTTATGGATAATCCAACTATGCTGCCAAAGGCAAGGATGGGATGAGAGTGGACTGAAAACATGAAATTATTCATAGTTGACTATCCTAATCTCTATTCTTTTTTCCACCCATAATCATTAGAGCATTTCTTCTTCCCTTTCCCATCAACGATTGAGCTCCACTGGATCTGGCATTCTGATTAACCAGCACTATGACTGACAGCTTAATTTCAATAGAATTATGAGACTCTAGGTTGGGAGTGAGGGGTTTTGGCCTCCTTACTTATCTGCATACTATTTATTAGATAGTGTAACCATACTCTAGACCTTTTGCTTCTCTTTCATCCCTGGCCTGCAAAGGGTGAATTTCTAGGGTGTATTTATTGGGATAATATGAAGAGAGGCCGGACCCCTCATGCTGGTGTCTGCTCAGCCAAGAAAGTTTCACCCTGTGTGACCCCAGGGATGTCCTCTACCACCTCTGGTTTCAAGTATGTGCAAATGAAGTTTATAAAAACCATATTTGATTTTAACCTTTTGCTATGTAAATAATGAAGAGCTGATTAAGTAAAATTCCTTTAGGACTCATTATTTTTTCTTATCAGGCAGAAGTAACTAATTTCCTGAAAATTATTTTTCTTATGTTGCCCCTTAAAAAAAAACCAATAGTTTTGCTACTATGTGATGTGCATGATTCATATGTATGCATCCCTGAAAATATTCTCTAATTTTTCAACTTTATAAAATGGTATCCTATTTTAGGCACTCTCTTGCAACTTGCTTTTTTTCCCACTGAAATTTATACTTCTTTTTTTCCTTTTTATTGAATTTATTGGAGTAACACTAGTTAACAAAATTATACAGGTTTCAGGTGCACAGTTCTACAACACATCATCTGTATCCTGTTTTGTATGTTCACCACCCCAAGTCAAGTCTCCTATCACTATTTATCATGCTATTGCATGTAACTTTAATTAATTCCTTTCACTGTTACATCGAATGAATGTAGCCCAGTTTGTTTATGCAGTCTCCTGCTGATGGATAGTTGGATTGCTTCCACTCTTTAGTCTTTCCAACATTGCTACAAGGAACATTCTTGCACATACGTAAGCATTTCTTTAGAGTATTTATAAGACATGAGAATTTCTGGGTATGTGCATTTTCAACTTGGTAATGTCAAATTATATTCTAAGATAGTAGCACCAATTTAAATTCCCATTAGCAGTATATAATAATTATCATTGTTCCATATTCTTGCCAGCCCCTGGAACCATCAGATTCCTAAAATTTTGTGCATCTAGTGATCTAAAATTATTATCTCACTGTGGTTTTAATTTTCATTTCCTTGATTTACTAGTGTGACTTAGAGTCTTATATGAATATTGGTCAATTGTGTTTCCTCTTTTGAAAAACGCCTTTTTGTGTCTTTTGCACATTTTTTCTAATTATCTATCTTTTTCTTTCTTTTTTTTTTTTTTTTTATCCTCATCCGAGGACATTTTTCCATTTCTTGTACAGACAGAGGGGAGAGAGAGGAAGAGAGAGAGAGAGAGAGAAACATCGACGTGAAAGGGACACATCGAGTGGCTGCCACCCGCACGACCAACCAGGGCCAGGGACAAACTGCAACCGAGGTACGTGCCCTCAGCGGGAACCGAACCCGGGTCTCTCGGGACCGCAGGTGGACGCTCTAACCGCTGAGCCAAACCGGCCAGGGCTCTATCTTTTTCTTTTAAATGTGTAGAATTTTCTTATATATTCTGGATACTAACTCTTTGTTAGTTAATGAGTGTTCAGCTGTCTTTTTCTATTCTGTGGCTTGCCTTTTCATTCCCTTATTGTTTTAAAATTAAATTAAATTATTTTCATTTTGTGGTATTTTTGGTGAAGCGTAGTTCCCCATTTTAATATATTCTTTTTGTTGTTGCTATTATTAATCCTTACTTGAGGATATTCTTCCATTGACTTTTTACAAAAAGTGGAAGGGAAGAAAGGGGGGAGAGAGAGAAAGAGGAAGAGAGAGAGAGAAACATTGATGCAAGAGAGACACTTCGATTGGTTTCCTCCCACATGACCCCAACGGAACAATGGGAGCTGGGGATCTAATCCTCGACCCTTTGGTCCGAGGGCTAATGCTCTAACCACTGAGCAAAACTGGCCAGGGCTTAATATATTACTATAAATCAATCTTTTGCTTTGTGGTTTGAGTTTTCAGTATCTTGTAAAAAAAATTCTTCTCTATACAGAAGACATGAAAATAACTGCCATGTTTTATGGAATTTTAAGAATTAAAATATTTTTGAAGTTGTGCTTTTCATAGTAAAATTCTTAATCTACCTGGGACTGGTTTTGTGTACGGTGTTAAGGTAGGGATCCAAGCTCATTTTATTCCCCACGTTGACAATCAGTTAATCCAACACCATTCTTTAAATAATCCATCTTTTCTGCTTTGATCTGCAGGGACAGCTTTGTTATTGGTCATCTCTTCATAAACATAGGGTCTGTTCTGGGCAGTCTGTTTGGCTCACTGGTCTAGTTATCCATCCTCCGCCTTTATGGACTTTCTTCCTCTTTTGTTTTCCAAGACTAAAAAATAATAATCCTTGAAGGACAAGATCATTGTTTGCATCATCTTTTGTAAATCTGCCTTACTGTGTATTATGGAAAGAGACAGTTGGAAAGTTATTTGTTTATATTACTGTGTGTTTTAACAGTTGTTTTTAGGCATATTTTCCTGTGCTTTAGTAATAGCATAAGTTGTTTTTGTTATCCAAATCCTTACATCAATTATCCAGTCTTTTGATATCTCAGGCTCTTATTTGTAAGTCTTGAGTGGATTTTTGTCATTGTCATTCAGTTTCCTAAGTGGGACTGTTAGAACTGTTGGATTTTGCTCTTTTATATCCCTGTGCAGAAAAGCACATAGAAATAATGTTGCTTCAGATAATGAAAATTCAGTAGAATCTCATTATAGTGCTGACATTAGAGAATAAATGAAACACCTGCTCTGTTGTAGACTTACTGGGTTATGATGTGAGATACTGTGTATAGATGGGAAATTTTGTGGCACATGATTTGATTCACTTGAATCCTTGAAGTAGTGAGACTCCTTATGATTGTTTTTGTTTATAATTTTTATGAAACATTCTAGAAATAAACTTCTGATTAACTTTTTTAGAAAGGATTTCTCTTTTTTATTGAATGCTTTTTTAAAATTTATTTTTGTTACAGATGTTTCTCCTTTTTCCCCCCATTGACTCCTTCCTCCCTATCCTCTCCCACTCCGTCCCAGCTTTGTTGTCTATGTCCATCGGTTATGCATACATGCATATAAGTTCTGTGGTTTATCTTCACGCTTCACTTCTGAGGAATGTCAGTCTGTACCCTACTTCTATGACTCTGGGTCTATTTTGTTCATCAGCTTGTTTACTTCATTATATTCCAGAAATAAGTGAGATCATGTGATATTTGTCTTTCTCTACTTGGCATGTTTCACTTAGGATAATACTTTCCAGGTCCCTCAATGTCATCTCAAAGGATAAGAGATCTTTCTTTCTTACAGCTGCATAGTACTCCATTGTGTATATGTACCACTGCTTTTTTGTCCACTCGTCTACTGATGGACACTTGGGCTCTTTCCAGATCTTAGCTATTGTGAATAGTGCTGCTATGAACATGGGGGTACATATATTCCTTCTGATTGGTGTTTCAGGCTTCTTAAGGTATATTCCTAGAAGTGGGATCACTGGGTCAAATGGCAGTTCAATTTTTAATTTTTAAACACTAAACCATAGTGTTTTCCATAGTGGCTGCACCAGTCTGCATTCCCTCCGACAGTGTACTAGAGTCCCCTTTTCTCCACACCCTCGCCAGCACTTGTTGTTTGATGATTTGTTGATGGCGGCCATTCTGACAGGTGTGAAGTGATACCTCGTTGTTGTTCTAATTCGCATCTCTCTGATGATTAGTGTCGTTGAGCACTTTTTCATATGTCTCTTGGCTATTTGTATGTCCTTTTTGGAGACGTGTCTCTTTAGATTCTCTACCCATTTTTTTTTAATCCTCACCTGAGGGCATTTTTTCCCATTTTTTTGTTCAGATAGAGTGGGAGGAAGAGAGAGAGAGGGAGACATTGATGTGAAAGGGACACATAGAGTGGCTGCCACCCGCAGGGCCAACCAGGGCCAGGGACAAACTGCAACCGAGGTACGCGCCCTTAGCGGGAACTGAACCTGGGTCTCTCTGGACCACAGGTCGATGCTCTAACCACTGAGCAAAACCGGTCAGGGCAACAATTTTTATTCTCAAAAAGCTTTACAATCTAAGGGTAAATACAGACATATGCATAAAAAAGTTTGGTACAATATTGTGAAGGCTGCTGTAGTAGATATGAAGTAGGGATTATAGAATTTAAAAGCTACAGGGCTTGACTCTGATGACACGTAACATGTAACCTTGAAAGAAACACTTATTGAAACTTCCATGGGCCAGCTTCTGTACTGGGCATCGATAATACATAGCACTAGGAATCTCTTTCCAGCAAACCTACAATCCAATCGGGTATCTTCAACCAGGGGGAAACCCAATCATGCTTATATGTCTTCATGTTGTCTGGACTTGCTTTCTCTGAGTTCCGGAGTGCAGGAGAGGCAGCTTGAAAGGCACCAGAGACATACAGGGAAGAACTGAGTTGTTTGGCATTAGAGTAAGAGCTGGAGGGGCAGCTTTCTCCTGGATAGATATGCTGGCGGAGGCCGTTGTTCCTTTGGTGAGCTTTTCCCCCCACAAGGCTGGCAGATGGACCCCATATCTGGGACTCCAACAACCTGGCTCACACTGTTTGCCCTGCCCTGGTCGAGAGCAGTTTTTTTTTTTTTCACAAGTCAGTTTTGTTCCTAATTTTTAAATAAAATATTTGTTATTCTGTTCTATTGCTGTTACAACCAGCTTTATGTTAGGCATAACGGTCATTTAAAGAAAGGTACCATTAAATACCTGATCTCTGATTTAGAAGCCATCAATGTAGAAAACTAACCAATTGCTGGATATCAAGGAACCTGGATTTATGTCCTTGGTAGAGGTGCTGTTGTTCCAGTCTACAATTCTTTCTCTCTTGGATATATCCCATCACAGTAAGGAATTCTAACTAAACTGTTTTGAGTTCCTTTGGAAAGTGAAGGACAGCACCAGACACTGCTCAAACTATGTCTGCATTACTTGAAACTTAAACTGTTAGATGTATTATATTTCTTCTTAAATTTCTAGCTTTGCTGAAAGAAAGAATGTAGGTGGAGGGAAGAAATGAGTAGAAGGCAAAAGGTCTTTGGCTTTGTGTAAAGGTCAGGAAGCAGGAACACTCTGGACTTATATTTTCAGTTTCATATTTTGATGTCCTTAGTGTATCAAGAAAATAAAGATCCAAGCAAGTGTTCTTAAGATGTTGTCCCTGTAGCAGGGGGACCAGTATCATTAGGGAACTTATTAGAAATTCACATTCACAGGTCTCAACCAGTCCAGCTGAATCAGAATGTCTGGGGATCAGGCCCAGCAATCTGTGCTTTAACAATCCTCCTGGTGATTCTATTGGACATAAAATTTGAGACCCACCATATTATTACTTAACCAATTTTTCCTTTGGAAACACAAATTAAGCATATCCATATACATGACAGTTTGTCAGGAACTTTTTGTTCCTTTATCATTGATAAACAATGGAAGAAAAGGTGTTACCTCCCCCCCCCCCACACACACCACACACACACACACACACACACATTCTTACATTAGCATTCCTTTAGTACTTTTTCTTTTCTTGCTAATTTTGTTGTTGTTTAGACTTCTGTTACTTTTAGGTATTATAAGATTTTATTCCAATTTGACTCAATCATTTTTGCAACAACTCAATTTTCTATGTGGAGAATACTATACTGAATGCTTTGAAAATGACAAAGGAGAAAACATGATCTTTTTCCTTAGGGAGAAAGAAGAAAACTTAGGAGGACATCAATTCCTTGACTTGAAATTTCTTCACAAATACAATAACAGCATATACAGGCAAGAGCTGTGTGCATTGGGGTGGACAAGCTTTTTCCATGAGATGTTATATTTTTTACATTAACCTTTTTTAAGTTTTGGCAAAATACACTTAAACATTATGTATTTTAGTGATGGGTTTAGAAGATTAGAATGATGATTGTCAGAGGGGAGGGGATGGGTTGATGGGACTAAAAAAGATATACTTAAACATAAAATGTACCACCTTAACCATTTTTACATGTACAATTCAATAGTGTTAAGTACATTCATATTGTTGTACATTCAATCTTCAGAACTTTTTAATCTTGTAAAACAGAAACTATATACTCATTAAGCAGCAACTCCCCATCCTCCCCTGTCCTCAGCAACCACCATTGTACTTTCTGGGTCTACAAATGTGACTTTTTAAGGTATTTCATATAAGTAGAATTATATAATAGTTGTCTTTTTGTGACTGTCTTACTTCACAAAGCATAACATCCTCAGGTTCATTCATACTGTACCATGTCTCAGAATTTTCTTCCTTTTTAAGACTGAGTCATATTTCTTTTTGTGTGTATACCACATTTGTTTATCCATTTATCTGTTCATGAACACTTGGGTTGCTTCTACCTTTTGGCTATTGTGAATACATGGGTGTATCTCTTTGAGACCCTATTTTTAATTCTTCTGCACATATAGCCAGAAGTAGAATTGCTGGATCATATGCTAGTTCTACTTTTAATTTTTTGAGGAACTTTCATACTGTTTTCCATAGCAATTGCACCATATTACATTCCCACCAACAGTGTACAAGTGTCCCAATTTCTTCATAACTTCACCAACACTTATTTTCTTTCTCTCCTTCTTTTCTTTCCTCCCTCTCCTCCCTTCCTTTCCTTTCGCTTCCCTTTCCTCCCCTTCCCCTCCCCCTCCCTCCCTCCCTCCCATCCTTTTTCTTCCTCCCTCCCATCCTTCCTCCCTTGCTTCCTTCTTCCTCCCTCCCATCCTTCCTCCCTTCCTTCCTTCTTCCTCCCTCCCATCCTTCCTCCCTTCCTCCCTTCTATACTGATGAATGTGAAGTGGTGTCTCATGGTTGTGACTTGCATTTCCCTAATAATCAGTAGTGTTGAGCATCTTTTGATACATTTGTTGCATGAAGTAAATTTTAATCTAAACTCATAGAAGATTATAAACTTGGACTGATGGAGGTGGAATAAGTTTCCCAAGCAAGCAAAGAGCCACAGAGAGAAGATTAAGTTTATATTATTTTTGGAAAAAAGAGACCATATTGAAGGACGAGGGATAGTGAGGTAGCTGGTGTGGAGTGTTGGTGGTACCAGATGATAGAGGATACTGTTTACCACACAAAGGCACGTACTACACTATTATCATAGGAAGCCCCTGGAGAGTTTTGACACAGATTATCTGATAATGGTAGAAGCTATCTAATTGTGTTATTCTGGCAGTTGTTGATTGAATCTCAGTGGCCAGGTATGGGCCAAGAGGATGTTTTCCTAAGAGCTGTCACTCTCATCGGTGTTTGAGGTTTTGAATGACAAATCAGGGGATCTAAAGAAGAGCAGTAAATTATAGTAAGAAGTCTTTACAATGTTGATACAATTTTTAAAACTATTTAAATGATCTCCAATTTTATGTTTGCTTTTTTAGCTGCTATATTGGAGCCCTTCAATTAATTTATTTGCAATAACTATGTGCATTTTTTAAATAAAAAGAGCTGACCCAAACCATTGAAAACTATTACAGCAAATAGAGTAGATGTAGTAGACTAAAAAATGTCCTCCTCTCAGATATAGATACGGTCCTAACATCTGGAACTTGTAAATACTGCCTTATTTGGAAAAATAGTTTTTGCAAATGTTAAGGATTTTAAGATGGGGATGTTACCCTAGAGTATCTGAGTGGTCCCTAAATGCAGCCACAAGTGTCCTTAGAGAGACAGAGGGAGGTTTCACATATACACACAGAAGAGAAGGCCATGTGAAGATGGAGTAGAGAGAGATGATGACTTTGAAGATTGCAATGATGCATCTTCAAGCCAAAGAATGCTGGCAGCTACTAGAAGCTAGAATAGGCAAGGACTGGATTCTCCCCTAGAGTGTGCAGAAACAGTGCAGCACCATCGACACTTTGACTTGGCCCATTGTTTCTGGCCTTTAGAACTGTGAGAGAATAAATTTCTGTTGTTTTAGGCTATTACGTTTGTAGTAATTTGTTGCAGTGACTACAGGAAAGTAATATTGTGAATGAGAATATTGCAACCAGAATTCCTGGATAAACAGGTTGGCATTGCCACTTGCTGGCTATGTGAAGTGTTGCATTTAACTTACTTTTCTGTTCCTCCTCTGTAAAATGGGAATAATAAAAATGAAATGTTATCTATTTCAAAGGGTAGTTGTGAGGACCAAATGAGCTTGCCTGGCCATGGTAAGCTCTATCATCACCATCACTATCATTATCTCCTTTTGCCAGTCAATTCTCTGCTCCTCAATACTGGATTATTTACTTACCTTCTAATGAGCAAAGTTCACACTATTTACTTTGAAGCCTTTACCCTTTCCTTATTCTGTGTCTAAGTTCATGGTTTGGCTTCTCATTGAAAGATTATAATTTTGACACAGTAAGGCCATCTTCAACAAGAAATTTGAGGATGCTGCAAAAAATCTAACTATGGCCAAGGTCACCCTAACTAGCTATGAGGCTTTTCTTTATCCTATTTCTTATCTTTTCTCTTCCTTCTCCTGCTTCCTTCTACTATTTCTTCTTCCACTATGTTATTCTTTCCCCTCCTGCTCCTATCTAAAATGGTTCTAAACCCTTCCTAGCCAAGTATAGAGTCAGTTCTTGATTATAAATTTTAAAGGAGGGAGACATTATCATGATAACCTTAAATATTAGATGAAGGCCTGCCCTGTTACATGGCAGCCCAACAGGTTATGTGGCTTTATAGAATTATAAAATGAATCAGCCAACACATTTAGCCTTTAAATTATTTGAGAATTTGGATTTTGAGTAAACTAACTCTTCCTTTCTTGCTTCTCTCTACTTCGAGGCCTTGGGTTAGCTATAGACTAACTCCTTTGACCTGCTGAGAGAACCATGACTGCCAATAGAGCTAAGCTTGCCAAGAGTCACCACCAGACCCTCAGCCCTCAAGTGCCAACCCCCACCAACTTACTGATGCCTGAAAAAGATTTGGCCCCATGAGAAAATAGATACCCAAGGTCCAGAGAGCTTAGATCCTATAATTCCTTTTAAACTTACCAGGTTTCAATTTTCTTCATCACCCAGTTGAGAGGTATTCATTTATAGAATCAATGTTATTATGAGCACCTACTACATGCTGGTTGTGTTGTTCCCAGTAGTGACCAAAACACAGTCAATGTTCTCCTGTCTAGAAGGAGATACAGGCAATTGAAGGAACAATTAAAATACAGACTGACAATTTTGTTTATTTTTTGTTAATCCTCACCTGAGGATATTTTTCCATTGAGTTTTAGATAGAGTGGAAGGGAGGGAGGAAGAGAGAGAGAGAAACATCAATGTGAGAGATACACATTGATTGGTTGCCTCCTGCATGACCCTGATCAGGGCTGGGGGTCGAACCTGCAACCGAGGTATGTGCCCCTGACCAGGAATTGAACCTGAGACCATTTGGTCCATAGGCTGACACTCTAACTGGTGAGCCAAACCAGTCAGGGCCAGACTGATGATTATTACCACAGCAAATGTGTAAGGGCTCTTTTCAATGTCCATGCTTCCACTGAAATTGAAAATAGGACTTCACTATTTTCTAAAAAAAGCTATCCACATTGCTCAATGCTGGATGTTTATAGGATGTCTTTGAAAGGCCATAATGATGTGCTTTCTTAGCTACAGAATGAATTTCAGAGTATTTACTTAGCTAAAAGTAGCCTGGGAACAGATTTTTCTTCTGTCACTTTGGCACATACGGGGGAGTACTCAGAAATTCTGAAGAGGCATGGAAATGGAAAATAATGAGGTCTGGATGGAATCTTTCATTGTGGTTGAATTTTAAAAGCATTTTTGTTTATTAACAAAGCATGAGTTTTTTTCAGATCAACAAACATTTGTAAGTAGGAGGAAAACTTTTTTTGTGAAATAGAGCATTTTTCTGGAACTTATTTTTGAGAGAAAAGGGCTGAATCTCACAAAAGCTAGTTAGTGCTCAATGTACAACTTTAATCTAGTTTTGTGTAGGAAAAATAAAATTCTGGACATGTTAGTAATTCTGTTATGGTGGTAGGTTAGGTTGGTTGTAAGGAGTCATGGAAATCAGTAAAGATAGTCTAAGGGCCTTTCTTTTTATGGCCAACACATCTCAGGCTTGTTACATGGCTGACACTTTTTACCCATCTCATGATTTCATGGAGCGCAAGTGACCTGAAGATTTAATATCATTGTCAATATGGCAAGATTTCAAAGAGTCACTTGTTCATTTCTCAACAGAAGGAAGAGAGCCTGTGCTCTAAACAGAGTAAGCTTTCCATTTACATTGTTAAATAAATTCTCTTATTGGTTTTAAAATCTTTGGGATTAAAAATGCTCATGCTATATTGAAATGGAGTTATGGGATGTTTGAAAGATAGAATATTAGGACCAAGAAAAGTCAGCTGCATATTTGGATAATTTTCAAATAAGCTCATAACATCATTGTGGGATTGTTTTTGTTTCTGGTGATTATAGTCTGTCTGCCCTTTCTGGATTTTCTGTCCTGTTATTTATTAGGGATTTCACTCTTTATCCTCACCCTTTGTTGAATATTCTGGGCTACAGCTTCTTCATAAAGGTGATGCCCTTCCAGGTTGGTGTATGCACAGCCAGAGACAGAATTTCTTAAGGAGAGTCTTGTAGGACCCAGGAAACTCCTCTCCCCCAAATTTCCATATAACATCAGCTGCTCTTGCCTGGATTTTTCAATCAGTGAGTCATTCTTCTGGGTTAGCAAACACCATTAGAAAAAATGCAAGCAGCTATCAGTCACACATGCCCTAATGCAAATCATCTCTTTGACTCTTCCCAGCTAAGAACTGAGCTTCCTGGGAATGAAATTTAAATCTGGGATAAGGGAGAAGGATAATTTGAAGTAGAAGCTCCTTAAAGATCAGGCTTAAGTGTGGGTGATTGGAAGCTCTACCTGGGGCAGCATTTGGGAGTGCAGAAAGGGAAAGTAGGAAGATGCATTTTAGTGACTTCATAGTTCAACCTCATGTTGGTGACTCACCATGTTGAGATTCTCACTGTGTGATAGTATAAACTCCCATTGTATTATAGCTCTGCAGAGGCAAGGTTTATTCATTCAGTGGTGTTTGTCAAGCAACTAGTACGGTGCCAGCACATAGTATGTTCTCAATAAATGTAAGTGAATGAATAACTTGGTATGCAAAAGCTACTTTATAAAAGTTTTTTCTCTGCAGTGCTAAAGCTATTTTTTCAGTTAATTTTTAAAATGCCCTTATTTTTTTAACCCCAACCTTCAAATGATTTTTAATAAGGTTCACTATATGAGATTTAAGTAATTTCTACCTTCCCCCCATATTTAAAATACTAAGGATCAGATGTTCTAGCAACTAAACAAGCTTATTATAAGAATTAATCAATCAGGTATTTATTGACCACATATTCTGTGCCCAGGATTTTTTTTTTTTTTTTGGTTTTAAAGAGGGAAAAGGCCAATCTGTTGATCCATATTTTACTTTTATACTTATAAGAACCCACAGCAGGCAATTAGGAGTTTTATTCTTTGGGGATGCAAATATTCATGATAAATAATAGCCATCATTTTAATCTTTCAGATTTCATTTTATGGTTGCATTATGACCATTTGTCTGATGTATTTAATTTTCTAAATTTCTGTTACATGAAAAATGGAAACTGTATTGATTTAACATCAGAAAAATGTACAGCAGTTAATATAAAAAAGGCTGCATCTAATTTTGTTAATAAACTATAAATGGTAAAATGACGTACAGTTTAGATTTCAAAGCACTGGGAACCCACATTTTCCTGTAACATTAATTATGTAGTTTTAGTTTTGGCAGCATCATAATTCTACAGTGTGATATTTCTACTTTATTGTTTCTCAAAGTAGGCTTAAAATGTTAATATAATATGGTAAATTTTCCACTGGTGAAGTGTGCACTGAGCTAGGGCATGTAATGTTTGCATTACAAAGGTAACTCTTGCAGAGATTTGTAGACTAGACACACTGATCATCAACCCTGACATTGAAAGATTTTATTAATGTCAACTGATACACATTTGCCATTATCTGTTATAAATTCAAATGTAGTTTCTTTGCTCTTCTGACTGTCTCTGGAGTAACAGACACATTTTGTAGTTAACTCTGGAAACTTACAACCTTGATTTGAATCCTGGCTCCTCTACTTATTAGCTCAGTTTCCTCATCTATGAAATGGATAATAACTAGATCAACTCAGAGTTGTTCTGAAAACTATAAGCTAATACAAATAAATGTTTAGAACAGTGACAAGAACATAGTAGATTCTTGATAAATATTAGAATTGCTATGATATATTATGAATATTTTGGTCTATAGAAATGTTAACTTCAATGATATAGTAATATAAGAGTGCTACAAATAAGGTTAGTTCATGAACAAAATATAGTGAGCTGTATCTGTCTGGTGTGTCATATCTTGGAAGAGACTTAGTTTAGTCTCACAAGGGGAGGTTAGACTAAGCACAGAAGCCTTTAAAGTGAGAAAGAACATGGGTGTTCGTTTTGGGAATAGAGAAATTGTTGAGTTTATAAGAGATGAGGCTGGATAGGAAAGACAGGGCTCAATCCTGAACATGTGATTGAGAGTTTGAGTGTTACCTTGAGGGCAGTGGGAAGCCTGAAGATTTTCAGTTGGAGAGTAACATGCTAGATGAGTTCTGAGCAGCACCACTATGCCTGTGGTATAGAGAATGGCGTGGAGAGGCCTTGACTAGTGCAGGAAGTCAGTTAAGAGGCTGTTGTGAGGCAAGAGTGATGGTAGCCTGAATGAAGTAGCTGGTACACCAATGGGAATAAAGAAATGGACAGATTTGAAATCCATTAAGAAGATAGAATGAGTAGCATCTAGTGATTGTTTCAGCATGGTGAGTGAGAAAGTATAAGAGTTGAGGATGATGGCAGGGTTCCAGGCAGTGGAAGACTAGGGCCTTACCCACCTCCCCGAACCAGTACCTAGTGTTGTGGTTTACCATAGGGCTTACAGGAGTAATGTGGTCAGATGAAGCTGCTGTCTTGGAGAAGACAGCATCACAGGTAAAACTCAAGTATTTGGTCACAGGCTGGAGGTCAGGAGGGTGTATAGAAGTAAGAGGTGTATGATGTTTAAAATAGAAAAGAAGGGCAAATCTGGGGCAAGTGTTCAGGACAGCCTAGGACATAACCTTCATGCTCTCAGGATTCCATGTGGCAGTAGGCAGTCTTCTAATTTTTAAAAATACAATGTGACTCTTTTCCTAGTGAATACTGTCCGCAGAGCAGCCCCTACAGGGCATTTAAACCCCTGTAGGCTTTAAATGCCCTGGGCAATTCCATACCCCTGTTGAGTCTCCCCTTAATTGCCCTAGAGCCTTGCTAGTAGCATTTAAGGGCTGTGTCTCTATCCCTGAGGCAAATTGGAGGTCACCATGGATCTGATGGTCTCATATCTCCAGGTTCTAAAGATGCTCTTTTCCCCTCTGGGACAAAGGACCCTGAAGAGTTAAAGCAGAGAGTTCTTAAATCTTCTTCATCCATGTTTGTGATGTATCCATTCTATACCTCAGTTCTTTTTTTTTTTTTGGAACGTGCCCCTACCGGGAACCAAACCCGGGACTCTCTGGTCTGCAGGCCCAGATGCTCCAACCACTGAGCAAAACCAGCCAGGGCGATACCTCAGTTCTTAAGGTGTCTTTTAAATCAATCTGCTGAAACATGAAACCTGATGCATTTTGACTAGGTATTTCTGCCAGCTTGGCTCTAGAGATGAGTTAGGTTGAATTCAGCTAATTGATAAATTAACTTTCTAATTTCACAAAATTTGAGTTTTATGAATCATTGCAACACTTTTATGATAAAATATAGACTTGAACACGATGTGAATTGTAGCACTGGTGGGTGGGAATTAAAAAATTAATGTTCAGAAATTAGCAATCTAATCTTTCATGAACTCGCTAAGAATAGAATTGTTCATTTGTGTGAATCAAACGTGAATTTTTTTTCATTTGTTTAATGTTAGAAATTCAAGAACAGGAAACAATAAAGCATTTTAAATATTGCAAACCTTCTTAAGGTGATCATTATAACAAGCCTCACTGAAAGTAAACAGACCTCTCTTCCTTCTTCAACAGACAAACTGTGATGGTGAGAATAAAATTAGCACAGAAAGTATTAAAATATTGATAGCAATCATTCCACGTCCACGCTTTTCCAATTAATAATTAATTTTACCTTGAAGGTAACTCTAAGAGTCAGACTCCCCCCCCCTCCCCCGCCCCACACACACTTTTACTTGGCAAGAATGTTTGACTTTTTTACTTCAATGTTATCAAGTCTCCAGAAAATAATTCACATTTTAATGTGGTTAGTGGCTGAAGTTTCTTTTGTGCGGCTTCATAAAATGAACCCCAAAAAAGTTTGCTGTGAATGATTTAGAGAAGGCCTGAGTTAGTCATCTCACTGATTTATAAGTGGTATCAGTGCATTCTTTTTTTAAAATTCTCATACGAGGACTTTTTACCATTGGGTTTTAGATATAGTGGAAGAAAGGGAAAGAGAGAAAGAGAGAGAGAGACATTGATGTGAGAGAGACACATTGATTGGTTGCTGCCTGCATGGCCCCAACCAGTGCCGGAGATCAATCAAACCTGCAACCCAGGTATGTGCCCTTGACCAGAAATCGAACCCGAGACTCTTCCATCTGTGGACTGATGCTCTAACTGCTGAGCCAAACTGGCCAGGGCTCAATGCATTCTTATTATGTCATTGCCTGTTATGTACTTCTCAGTGTACATGTTTTAAAATTTTTTCAAGGGCTATATCCAAAAGTAGAGGGAATGATTATTATCTTCACATGCTGATAATTACAAAAGTGTTATAGATTGTTACAAAATGGATGTTTTCTCACCAAAATAGCATACTTCTTTTATTTGAGCAAGATAAGTTTGTTTTGAACTTCTCCCAATATCATGTGTTTACAACCTTCTTGCTACCATGGTATTTTGGAGTTAAAAGAGGTTATGCTTTCCAAGTGTTGATCTTACCATTGTAGTTGATAGCAAAACTATGTCCTAATTGGTTTCACACATCCAATAGTTATCTATTTAGAAGTCCATTGGAATGAATTTTATGTTGTATTTTTAAAATTTATTGATTAGAGAGAGAGATCAATTTTGTTGTTCCACTTATTTATGCAGTCATCGATTGATTCTTGAATGTGCCCTGACCAGGGATCGAACCTGCAACCTTGGCATTTGGGGACAATGCTCTAACCAACTGAGCTCAGGGCTTGATGTTGTATTTTGATAAATAAAAAGTGGCTTAAATATTCACTCATTCTCTCAACAACTATTTGCTGAATGCCTGGTATGAGCTGTTCTAGATAAAAGCAGACTTATAGCCAGTTCAAGCCATACTAAAACAGTTATTAAGGAATAATACATACTCTACTTCTCACTTTTAAAAATGGGACAAGAGCCCTGGCCGGTTTGGCTCAGCAGTTAGAGCGTTGGCCTGTGGTCCATAGAGACCTGGGTTCGGTTCCCGCTAAGGGCACGTACCTCGGTTGCAGTTTGTCCCCGGCACTGGTCGGTCGTGCGGGTGGCAGCCACTCGATGTGTTCCTTTCACATCGATGTTTCTGTCTCTCTCTCTCTCTCTCTCTCTCTCTTGCTCTATCTGAACATAAAATGGAAAAATGTCCTCGAGTGAGGAAATAAATAAATAAATAAATAAATAAATAAATAAATAAATAAATCTAAATTAAAAAAAGGGAAAAGATAATTTATAGTCTTTGGACCTTATATGAAAATGTTCCATCTTTTAAAATATCCTTCCCTTTCAATTAAAAACATAGGCTTAATTTTATTTTGAGTATGTACCTTTAGTTGTAGTCATCCTTCACTCCAGGTTTTGAAAATGTTGAACTTAAAAATTTTGTTTATGTGCAACTACAGGAAAATGTGTAACTTTCCTGAATGACCCTGTTCAAGTGTTTGAAAACAGCACCTAGCACTGTGCCTGGCACATGTTTGTTGATACTGAGTGTGCCTTAATCCCAGTGTCCAGAATCCATTCATTCAGCCCTTACTCTGTTTAGTCACCTGTCTTCTCAGTGGTGCTTCCTTGTCTTTGGTTCAGTCTTGGTGCCTCAGCTCCAATTTAACTCAGATTAATCTGCTTATAATAAGCAGTTTTCAGACTAATTGCACTATTAACAAAGGACTTGCAAATATTGATTATTTGGAATAAAAAGTCAGGAACAGAAGATAGTATTTTTATTTGGGTGACCACATTTATGAATGAAAGTGAGACTACTGGCAAGTTTTCATAAGTTACCACATTTATTAGTAGGATTTGTGTGGCTTATAGTGTTCTTACCATCTCATATAACGATCGAATGGTGTAAGTGGTGAGACACTTGTGAATGACTTAAGCACTTTGAGTTTTCTGTAGTTACACATGAGATTTATATGGTCATGCCAATAATTTAATTTTTTGCAATTTTAAGGTCAGTAGGCATCGTCACTTGTGAAATGAAAGTGAGCCAGAATTTATAATAGCCTTCAGATGGACTTTATTTTGCTCTTTATAGTTGTTCATATATATAGAGAGTACCTGTGAAAACAAAGATGTACTAACACAGTACAGTATTAATCATTTTTCCAGATTGGGTAGAAAGTACACTTCTAGTTTATCTGTATTGGTCACAGAAAAATTCCCAATGTAAGTTGACAAGAAATGCTATATTTTATACTCAACTTTCGATGCCTTGTTAATTATGCATAAGATAATACTCTTAAATATATCAAGAGTAGACAAATGATATCACTAGTTTTGTATTCCAGAGCCTCATGCACATCTCTTATAACTATGCATTAAAATGCCTCTACCCTGACTTCTCATAGTCACTTTTTTCATATGTTATGATGTGATATCATAAATGAATATGATTAACATTATTACATAGTGGATGAAATTGTACAAAAAACAACTTAGCTTTTGAAAATTATAAACCTGTCTCATTACTTGGAAGAGATTACTTTCTGACAGTCTATGACAATGGAAGGACAGGTATTGATCAACCATTTACCATTCTCTTTATTTCATTAATTGGGGCCTCTGACAAATATGTCATCCACTCCAACATGCTTAACAGGCTGCCATGGCAGTGTCAGTGTAGACAGAAGTAGTAGATCTTCTAGGAATATGAAGTCTAGCTGGAGAAAGGTACTTTGGCTTCCTGCAATGCCTGGTTATGACGGAATATCCTGGGTATATCTGTATATTCTTTAAGTTCAGAGCATTCTAGAGAATTATTCTGAGAGGTAGGAGAAGAAATGCACAGTGTACATTTAGAATGACTTTGTAAAATGATATGATTTGCCCAAATGCACATTATTGTAATTTAGCCAAGATAGGTGGCCAATTGAATGTTCCCGGAACTGTAATTGTCTACATGCTATTTGCAAGGCCCTTTCTGATAGAGCTAGCAAAATGCACCTTTTTCTTTCAATATCCATTTGGTTAGGAATGCATCTATTACTTATAAGTGATGACTTTTTTTTTTGGTCCTGTAAATACAGGTGAAGGTAATTTCTAATAATGTAGTCTTTTTCTATTTTTGTAGTTGTGGAAATTATTTTTAAATATACTGTGTGTTATCTTAAAATTCATTCTAAACTGCACATTTGCTTAAAAAGAAAAGAGAGAAAGACAACCATATCCAAATAGAAGATAATTCTAGTCATGCATGTTATAGCCAGAATTTCAAAAACATGGATGGAAATATTCTCTAAGTTTTCATTATTAAAAATGGGTTAAATTTGTACAAACGTCACTTTGCTGACACCAACCAGAAGCTAATTAAAATACAAAAATAGAATATCTGTTACAGAAATGGTACATTTTAACTGGAAAAAGCCATGATTTATTCACTGGTAGCCACACTGGTGCTTTTGTTTTATGGTTCTGAAGTATAAACACAAGAGCCAAATTATAGAAAGGGATTTTATCTATGAATTCCACTATTAGTGGTAAATGTTAAATATATCTTCTCATTGAGATATTTTTATTGGAAAAAATAAAATAAAAAGATGAAAAAGTAATTTTGTAAATTCTGAATTATGTCTTTTGTATTAGACCTGATATCTCCAGTACACATAGCTAGTTATGTTTCTAACCTAGTTCTGTCCCTACTAGCTGTATGACCAAAGGCAAGTTACTTAAGTCTCTTCATGCCTTAGTTTCCTTATGTGAAAAATAAAGCAAAAATATTTTCCTCCAAGTTGTTATAAAGATTAAATGATTTATACATTTATTTTGTTCAGATATTCAAATAACATGCAGTGTTGGGTATTTTAAGTTATGCTATATTAATAAAGTTATTAATTAAAATACATGTATTATTTCAAATTCCAAAAATAATATATATTCATTTAAAAATTTTGGGAAGTACAGAGATCTAAAGAACATAAGAAAAATCACTTATCACTTCTCACAGAGATAATCACTATGACAGTTAGTTATAAATCATCCCATTCTTAGTAAGTCCACTTTCTTTTGGTTGGTGTTTACCTAGCATACCTTTCTTTATCAGTTTATTTTCAACCGTTCAGTGCCACTCTATAGTGTCTCTCTAATGTACAACATAGAGCTAGAATTTAATTTTGATTCAGTTTGAGACTCTGTTTTTTAAAAAGATGATCTAAATAATTTGCATTTATTATAGTAATTGATACTTAAAATTTTGTTGGTGTCTTTATGTTTCCTATTTTCCATATTTTTTTTCCTTCTTTTCTGCCTTTAGTTGAAATAATTATGTTTTAAATTTTTCCCCTGAATATTTTCTCCCCTCTACTAAATTTGAAGATTGCATTTTAGTTCTTTTGATATTTACCTAAAATATTTGACATGCATACTTTACTTTAGATTTTCTTAACACTGTATAATGTTGATGAAAATCCTATCCTGCTCTTAAATGCAACACTGATCCTAGAACATTGGTAACATGTTATTGTTATCAAGGATTCCATTATGATTTGAAACCCTCCAAAATTAACTATTATTGACTTAGATTTACCAACTCATGTTACCAATTTCTTTGCTTGCTATTATTTCTTGTATCCCATTCCTTCCTGTGGGATTCATTTTCCTTCTGGTTGAATACATCCTTTAATAGTTCTTTCAGAGGGTTCTCTGCTTAGCAAGCTTTTAGTTTTTTATATCTTTGATAGCCTCCTTTTGTTTGAACTCAGGTGATTGTTAGCTGGGTATGGAATTTATGTTATTTTTACTTAGTATTTTGAAGTTACTATTGTCTTTGTGCATTATTGCTAGTGATAGAACTTCTATTGATCTGATTGTTGTTCCTCTGAAGATCGTTTATTTTTTCTCTCTTGTAGCTTTCACAATTCTCTCTCTCTCTCCCAGTGTTCTGTAGCTTCATTAGAGTGTTTTAGTTGTGAATTTGTCTTTATTTAGTCTGAGAATTGAACTTTTTCAGTCTGAGGATTGGATTTATATATTTCTTCAGTTATGGAGACATTTTAAAAAATAATTCCTTTCTTTTTTTTCTATAGTCTTGTTTTCTCAGGTGACAGTCATATGCTGGAGCTTTTCATTCTCTTCTCTTTAAATTCTCTTTCATATTTTTCATATTTTAATTTTCTGTGATATATTCTAGGTGATCTTCTTAGATTTACTTCCAGTTTACAAAATTTCTCTTCCTTTTTGTTTTATGTCCTCTTTAACGTACCATTCTTTTGTTTTCCAGTGATAGTGTTTTAATTCTAGAATTATTTTTCAAATTTCCTACTTTCCATAATACCCTTTTCCTGCCATGTGCAATTTATTATATTTTTCATTTAGTTGAGGATTATAAACATTTATTTTAAAGTTCTTTTTGCATTGCTTTGGTATCTAAAATCATTTTATTATGCAGTTTTGTTGCATTTGCAAACTTTCATAATGTCAGAACTCTTTGCATTCTTTGCAATCTTTTTATTTTGGTTCATCAGTAATCATTATATATTTATAGACTACATGATAGCTTGTGGAGCATCCTTATGGAGAAGTTTTTTGCTTCACTCTGTCATGGATGTATGGACACCCCAGGTTTGAACCACTTTTTATATTAACTTTTGAGTTTGGAGTTTCCTTATGGTTCAAAGAATTTTACACTGTGCTTGCATGCCTTGCAGGGTATGGAGTCCCAAACTGTCATTGTTGACTCTGTTTCCTGCCCATACACGAAACAAACCTTGTCTTTAGGCAATTGGGAGTTACTCTAGTTCAGGTTTGCCCTGGTCTTGTTTCATGGAAAAAGCTCAGGATTTACAGGCATGACTTCTGTGCATTGCTCAAGTCTACATTCCACATCTTCCTGAGGGACACAATGGCTTATTTTTCTGGACCCTAGAAATGTTTCTTTTTTTTCCTTCTTATTTTTAAGTCTAGTTGTGTCCTTTGAAATTCTTCTGAAAATTAAATCTAGAATTTCTAGATGTGTTTAAAGTAGAAGAAACTTCACACCTAAGATTGATCTGCTATCTTTGCTGGAATGGCCTCCCATTTTTAAAGTTTTTTTAAAATTTATTTTTCAATTACACTTTACATTTAGTATTATTTTGAATTAGTTTCAGGTGTACAGTATAGTGGTTAGGCAGTCATATACTTTACAAAGTGGTCCCCCTGATATTTAAAGTACCCACCTGGTAACTTAACATAGTTATTGCAATATCATTGACTATATTCCCTATGCTTTACTTTATATCCCCCCATGACTGTTTTGTGACTACCAATTTGTAGTTCTTAATCTCTTCATCTTTTTCACCTAGTCCCTCAACCCATTCCCCTTTGGCAGTCATCAATCTGTTTCTATTTTTTTTGTTCATTTATTTTGCTCTTTAGATTCCACATATTAGTGAAATCATATGATATTTTGTCTTCCCCATCTGACTTATTTCACTTAGCATAATACCCTATAGGTCTATCCATGCTGTCATAAATGGTAAGATTTCATTCTTTTTTCTGTCTGAGTAATATTCCATTGTATATATGTACCACCGCTTTTTTATCCAAGGTTGCTTCCATATTTTTACTATTGTAAATAATGCTGCAGTGAACAAAGGGTACATATATTCTTTCAAATTAATGTTTTGGGTTTCTTTGGATATATACCCAGAAGTGGAATCACTGGGTCATAAGGTAGTTCTATTTTTAATTTGTTGAGGACCATCTGTACTGTTTGACGCAATGGCTTCACCAATTTGTTTTCCTACCAACAGTGCATGAGGGTTCCCTTTCCTCCATATCCTCGCCAACACTAGTTTCTCGATTCATTGGTGATAACTATTCTGATAGGTGTAAGGTGATATCTCATTATGGTTTTAAATTGCATTTCTCTGATGATTAGTGACATCAAGCATCTTTTCATGTATCTATTAATGGCCTCCCATTTTTATTTTATTTTTTTATAAACTTGGAATTCTACTATGTATATTGTTTTATTAACTGTTTTTTTACCTCTAAAATTTATCATAAACCCTAAACTTTATTGAGCTTCTAAAGCATGATTATTTAGTAGTTATTTTCCATAGAATAGATATATTATTTATCTAGGCAATCCCTATTTTTG
Source organism: Molossus molossus (assembly GCF_014108415.1). Lineage (NCBI taxonomy): Eukaryota > Metazoa > Chordata > Mammalia > Chiroptera > Molossidae > Molossus > Molossus molossus. The sequence continues at coordinate 34,544,148 of NW_023425357.1, read as the reverse complement.
CATATTAAGTTGTTTCTGATTTTTTTCCAATGATAAATAATTCTTTTGTGAACATCTTTATGTATATATCTTTGTGATGATCTCTGCCAGGCCTGGCTTCTTAGAAATGGAAGAACTAATGTATAACAGGATAGGTTCTTAATTTGAATGTCCAATTAAATAGTAGTAATGGGAAGTATAATGGATGTATTACAAAAACCCTAAACATTAATAGAAAACAGGATAAAATGGTAAGAGAAGGATAAAAGTAAAATGGATTAGAACTTTATATGGAGTATTGTAATTAATGGGGAGAGTTAAGAGATGAATAAGACATGGTTTCTGTTCTTTCGGAAATCTAGGTGGACTCTCAATGAAGATAAATACAAGTATAAGAAACTCTAGTAAAAAAAAGGCAGTCATAAATAATATGCTAAAGGTAACAGGAGATTCCTATGAGATCTCAGAAGAAGAATCTACTCAATCCATTTGGAGGAGGGGCCATATCTAGCTAATAATTTATGAAATTTCCACTTTCCAAATTTTATGAGATGGCTTGTACTCACTCATTGCATCCTTTGTGCCTTCACTGTGTCTTGATCACAGCTTGTTACATACTTTTAAACCTTTTTTTCAAGCATTGAAACTTTTGATATCCACCTCCCCTGCTGAAAGAAAGAAAGAAAGAAAGAAAGAAAGAAAGAAAGAAAGAAAGAAAGAAAGAAAGAAACTGTAATGTATTAGATTAAACTGACTTCATACATTTAAATTTATAATTGGAATTCATGGGTGACAATTGCAATTTGTGGTCACCTTGAGAAAGTGACTCATTTGTTTTAGATTCCTATATTGAGAGAATTCTGAATCACACGGAAAGGTAGTTGCAAATTTAAGGATTTTGTTTGCTCAAGCAGCTTGCTTTTCAATCTCTAGGTCTAAACAAGGATATTAAGAAATACTTTATTCACATTTCTCAGAAGAACAAGTTAACCTGGTTGTACAACTTAATGTATTTAAAGTTTCAGATATGTTAAGATTGGTATGTAATATTCTTTTTGTTTTTAATCCTCACCTGAGGATATATTTTTATTGATTTTTAGAGAGAGAGGATAGGAGAGAGATAGAAACATCGATGTGAGAGAGAAACATCAATTGCTTGCTGTCCATAAGTGCCTGGACCAGGGATCAAGCCCGGAACCTAGGTATACTCTGAACAGAAATCGAACCCACCACCCTTTTGGAGTACAGATGATGCTTCAACCAACAGAGCCACCCAGCCAGGGTGCTCTGCAGTATTCTTATATATATGCTTTTAACTACCCATTTTAGAAATAGACAATATTTAAATGAAGAATTAAAAATGACAAGTTTTTGTAACCCCATAAGTACCCCATCACAGCTTGAATTTGCAGATCGCTACTTTTTAAAATTATTTTTTAAATACTTCTCACATCATGTAACATATTTGACGAACTTTCAGTCTCCCAGAGCTTCCTGAAGCCAGAGTTTGTGTCTCATTTATGTCTGTATTCCTGATTTTAGACACCCAGTTTTACTTTTACATGTCACCCTTCCTTAGACCAACTGTGAGCTTCCCAAGGCAATATTGTATCCCTCATCCACATAGCACACAGTGCTCACTGCATGGCAGATCTGCGGAATGAATGGAATACTCTAACAAACATTTCTCTGCTTATTCTGATCTATTCAGTTTATAAAAGACCAAATCAAGGGTTGATAGTGACATGTCTCTTATAGTATATGTGTGCATATCTATGTATGGCAACTTTTATTGTTCTCTTCATATTGCAGAAATTTAGAAAGTATAGAAAATTACAAAGAAAAAAAAATCGTGAAGCATTTGCATTTCCTTCCAGTCTTTCTTCCCTTTATACATTAATTATATAATTGATATCTAAATCCTGTTTTTTGTTGTTTTTTTTCCACTAACATATTTTGGGCTTTTCTTTACACCATTAATAAGTTCTCATAAATCTAATTTTAATTACTTTGTGAGCTATTTCATCTTAATTCAACCCATTATTTATTGTTAGACGTATAGTTTCTAATCTGTTTTTATAAGTTATGCATTACAAAATTCTATGGTATTCTTGCATATGAAGTGTCAACTGTGCAAAGATTTATTTTTTGGGATAAATTCCTCAAAAAAAAATACTGGGTCAAACATACAAACATTTTCAAGGCTCTTGTTATAATTTTGCTTTAGATGAGTTTGTAAATGTATGTATGATATTGGAGAACTCGTATCTATTTGGTTGCAGTTTGATAATTGTTAATGCTTCAGTAAATGAACTCTTCTATTAAGGATTTTAGCATTTAGGTGACAGTAAAAGCAATATCTAAGTTAGATTTATCAAATCGAGCAGAACGAGGCCACCTTGTTATTTAAGTGAATTGGCTTTCAGAGGCTTTATCTTGAGTCTCAGTTCCTTGGGGATTCCACCCTCCAGGGCCTTCTTCAGTCCTGGTTCTTCTTGGGTTTGCATTTCCTGAGTTTCATTTGCATCTGACCTTTCCCTACAGAGAACCCTATAAGGCTTGCACTCCACTTAAGAACCAGCCCCAATTTGCTTTCTCACAGGCAGACCTTGGTTTCTGGAGTGAAACATAGGAAGAAATCAGGAATACAGTCCTGATTTCTTCTCTTGATTTTGCATTAACAAAGCCTTTTGTCTTGTTTTGTTTTTTTTTGTTATTAATCCTCACCCAAGGATATTTTTTCCATTGATTATTTGAGAGTGGAAGGGAGGGGGAATGGGGTGGGAGGAGAGACAGATAGAGAGAGAGAGAGAGAAACATTGATGTGAGAGAGATACATTGATTGGTTGCCTCCTGAACTCACCCAGACTGGGACCAGGGGCTGAATCTATAACCCAGACATGTGCCCTTGACTGGGAATCAAACCTGAGATCCTTTGGTGGGTGGGCTGACGCTCTAACCACTGAGTTGCACCGTCTAGGGCAACAAAGCTTTTTAAATCTCACATATGTGAAAAGACTTAACACAGTGGGAACATCATTTTGTTTCAGGGAAAGGATGATATGTGTAAGGGGTAATGTTGAAACTAAATTCTTACATATTTAAAAAATGTAAACTATTTACCCAGAGGCAGAAATGATTTGGGGCTTAGAAAAAAATTACAGATAATTCAAAATTCATACATTATTATTTGATTTAAAGTAATATCTTTCTTCATTTAGATCATATCAATCTAATTCTGAGAATCATATCCAAGGGCTTTGAATGGAATTTATTTTTAATGTAAAGAAATGGCACTTAAAAAAAACAACAAATCAGCTTTTCACAGTGGCAGACTTGGCAGCTGTTAACTAATCCCATAACGAGTGGTATTTACTCACACATTTTCCAAATTAAATATGGGTATATGCAGGCCTGGCTTAAGATCCTGTAATACAGATACTTTACCTGCTAAGGGAAAAAAATTAAAACAAAAATCGCCCCAAGGATTATAAGCACTGAAGGAGAGGTAAGAATAAAAAAGCTAGAGAGAAGGGGATGTATGTAACTTTGCAGAATGCCCACTTGGGGCAGAGAAGGGAGGAGATTGCAGGGATGGTTAAAGAACAATGCAAGTGCCTCAGAGAGCAATGCTTAGAAGATCTGGAAGAAGTCACGCGTGCATTGTTGGAACTTGGGTATTAGGACCTGCCATTTCGGGGAGCACTGATCGTTTTCTTGCTAGGAGGTGTTAGGACACCGCCCTCCCACACACACACAAGAATTGCATACTTCTAGTTGCCCTTCTCTTTAAAATTCTTTTTCAGATAGTGAAATGACATCTTAAAATCTTTAGTTTAATTTGGATTCAGTTCAATACTGTTTTTGGAAACAAGAAATTAATGCTGCACTGGGCTAAAACTTGGTTTGCCAGAGTAGCTGATTATAGCATCTCCCCCTAGCCTGCACATTTTTTGAGAATCCCATTAAATTTTATTCAGGAGCCCCTTACCAGCCAAATGTATTGTTTCCATGGATACAATTAATGGGGAAAGCAATTTTATAAGACTGATGTAAAAAATGAGCACTTCATCAGCCCCCCTGCTGGTCGCATTTAGAGACCCGAGGTAGGAAGTCGCTCTTATGGGGTTGGCAGAAGCTCTGTGGTATAAAGGGGGCAAAACAATGAAAGTACAAGTCAGAAGTTTCTTTTTAAGTGTAAGGAATTGCCCCTGAAGACTTTACTAGGAATTGGAAAATACCACTAAATTGTGATACCTTTTCACACTCTTCCCATTTACAGAATCCACTCTATGACAACCTTAAAAAACAAAAAGCAACCCATTCCTTAAAAATACAGACTTCCCTTCTCCTTTTATTGCTGGAACAGGTTTTAGGGAATTTGGTACAAGACAGACCCAAGAAAAAATGAAAGAAAGCCTTAATGAAGAATGATTATCATCACAATATTTAAGTTTTATGTAGTTATGGCTTGATCATCAAAATTTCTTTTGATTAACATTTTAATTTTTTTATTTTCTGAAATACATTCAACGAGGTAGAATCAATAGCACCTCATCTCATTTTCAAAATATTAGAGTGAAAATAAAAGAATCAGCAATGCAATTTCCTAAACACTGAAGAAAGCTTTTACTGTACCGCATCCAGCCCAAGTTCAGAGCAGAGATCCAGAGAGATTTCTTAAAGAATTCAGGGTCCTACTGTACAATGGTCACATGACATTTGAATGAATAGTAAACATTTTTTGTGTGCTTACTCTAATTTGGGGGAGAAATTAGACTTTAACAGTCTGTATTCAGTTTAATATCACTATGAAGTTTGTGACAATAATAATGCCCTTTTCCTATTTTTGTGTGATTGGGAATATGGGATTAGCTAATTTAAAAAAAGTGTAAACAGTATATGTCAGGGATAATAAATGTAGTTTAATTGCTTACAAGCAAATCCATTTGAGAAACTATTTGTTTATATTTTCAGTACACAGCTATACTGTTTTTGTGTGTGTGTTTTTCGCCTTTTTTTTTTGAGATTGCCTGAGAGGGGTCTGTTAGAAAGATGTTTCCCCCTGCAGAGGGCACTCTGCCTCTACAAAATACACCGACGCCAGCAGCATTTGTGCACAGAGAACAAGTATGTATAATTATTTTTAAAGCTTTGAATGTAAATAATTCTTTTTTCTTTTGAATAATACGAAGGGAAAATTTTTCTATATCAGAAAATTATAGATTATGTACAATCTATGAGTGTGTTTTCCTCTTGCCCTTTTACATATTGTCTTGCTGACCAGTTTTTTTTTTTTTTTTAAGATTGAAGACATTTTTGAATAAGCACTGAGCAAGAGAGATAACAAATAAGGTCCCAAATGTGGGAGGGATGGTAATCAGGAGACTAAGAGAAACATCAGGCTGGGTTGTAGATTAAAAATGTATTTATATTTAGAATTTGAGGGTCTACAAATTGTACCACAGATGCAGAGAAGGTAAAACATACCACCTGATTTTTTTTTAATACAGAAATTAATTTCAGTTTAAAGAGGTTTCTATCTGTAGCTGGAGATATTTAATCTGAAAAGTGTGAGGAAATAGGTATTTCTTTTTGTAATATTTCTTTCCTGTTTGCTGTGCGTCCCTGTCTGAGAGAGGAATGGATTAAATAGAGGCAGCTATTCCAGAGGAGAATGGGAACCTTTCAAGAGGAGACACTGAAATGCACGTAACTGATGCACAGATAAATACAAGACAACAGAATTCCCAAACAGTTTAATCGCAGGTTTCCTCGACTTCAAAGGGGAGGTTCCACTTTCTGCTGACCAGGAGAAAAGTGCTTAGAGATGTTGTGAAGGCTGAGTTTAAGGGTGTGTGAAAAATGATCAAGCGACAACTGATCATTTCAATAGATCAATTTCAATGGACAAAACAAGCCACCTTCCTAGAGTAGAAATTCAGAAGCACTGAAAAGAAATTACATGGCTTTTGTTTATTGAAAAACAGGGGGAAAAAAGTATGTGTAAAACTCCTTAAAAAACACAATACCTACTATAAGGGAAAATGCTCAGAAATTTACGTCTTGGGAATATTACAGGGATCTGCAGTTCACACTGATTTTCACGTCGTGAATGCAAGTTTGGAAATACCTTTGAGAATTTCTCTTTTGCTGCTTGCCTGCCTATTTACTTGCCAGCATTTTCTCAGTTCCTTTTCTAAAGCAGTTTGAAAAATGTGATTTTGTGTCGAGATGCTTTTGTGAAGTGCAATTTATTTATTTGCTTCTCACCACATATGTTTTTATTAACGTGCAATTACTATATAGTGAGATAACGCCAGCACAAAATTTACTGTCTCTAAATGAAGAGGAGGGACTGTAAGTGGTTTAATTTTTGAAACTTATGTTTTTGGAGCTGGCTCTCAAATCATGCTGCTTTGTAGTCTGCGATTTATGACAGCTGCGGTTGAGCCAGGTGGAGCAAAAGCCGCAAAATGGCAGGACAATTACTGTAAGGGAAGATCATGGAGGAGTCTTGTCAGTCTCCAACGTGAAATTCAGTCAGGTTTCATAGAGTGATGTGATCTATCTTCTTAGTCCATTCTGAACTATTTTGAAAATGTAACTAATAAACCTCTCAAAATTTAAAACAGAGAGATTCAGCGCTGCATAGGTTATTGTCCAGATGTTTATTTTGCTGCCATGGATTTTTATATTAGCAAGTTTATTTGAATCAAGTGGCCCATTCTATATCAAATTAATATTGTACATACAATCATGGTTGTTAATTCTACCATTTAGAAATAATTTTATTTTAGCAAGCTTATTATGATCAAATACTCTAGTCTCTATTATATTGGCACTTTTCTATCCTATCATAGTTGCCAAGGCCAAAAACATATAATTATTCTTTTCCAGAACTACAGAACAAGTATAAAATGTTTACATATAACAAAGTAGCTCATCTTCGAGGGGTATTTTGCCCTGTGCTATCATAAACAGTTGAGCATTGCTTATGCCCTTAATCAAAACAAATCTTAAAAGTTATTTGTGTTGTATTCTTTTGTTTTAAATTAATACTATTTAAAATTCCTTGACTATTAAAAATTAAATATGATAACAAAATGTACAAACTACTCCTAAGCCTTCCAGATATTGAAAGGGTTATAATGTTGGATAGATTGGCTATTTTTCACTAAAAATTTAAGACTTTCAACCTGTGAAATTTGTGTGCATTTTGTGTCGCCAGTACTGATACAACTTAAGAGAACGATGTTCTCTTTCTTTACACACACACACACACACACACCCATACATAACACCCTTTTCTACTAAAAATATGCGTACTTTCTTCCATGGCTAATGAGGTATACCTAATCAACTATTTGTAAATTAGTGCCCTTTCCAAACTATGTTAACTTTTATGGTCTGTCAAGTGCATCATGAACACAACAGAATCACACAGTTGGATTTGCCTTGTTTCTCCTAACACCTCGGGAACAGTGCTTACAGAGAAAAGGGTGGGTGGTTTATACATGGCTTAAAAATTTGAAATAATATGCCAACTTGCCTATGTATATACAATTAAGTGATCTTAATGTTGTAATTTTTTTAAAGGATTGTCTTAGAATTTTTAAGTATACACTGAGTTGTGAAAACGGGTACTGTTTTTTCTCCGTCATCTCAAGAAAACTCAATTTAACCTACTTTCACATTTGATTTGAAAAGCAGAAGCGTTCTGCGCTGTGGTTGCTCCTCTGTCTTGAGTCTGCATTGTACTGTTTTCCTGCCACCATCCACAGCCGAGTGCAAAAAATCCACAGTGTGAACCCAGATTTTTCAGCCATTCTGTACCTTTGTTGCTGTTAGACTCTTAATTCTGCTTGAGTTTATAATATTTGCGTTTGCTCTTGTTACACCAAAAGAAATTCCTTGGAATGCATATTCACTTTCTCCCCATTCCTTTCATTTGCAGATGAAAGGCAAATGCAGATTTAAAAAAAATAAATAACTACGACGTGGTTAGGACCATTCATCACACTCCCTGTCTGCTGGGTCTTTGTTTCTGTTTCATGCTGCGTGCATTACATTACATTTCTGAACCTGTTGTGAGTTTTTTTTTTCCCCAGCATTTTTCTTTTGTAGTTTATTAAAATAAAAATATTTTCAGTCAGCAGAAATCCCATTGGTTCTTCTGGAAATCTTGCCCCACAGGCCTTTGCAGGACAAGAACAGATTGTCTGGGGCCTAATTCTGAGCATTGTTTTTTATGAGGAAATCAAAAGTATAATTGTTAAAACCCAGTGTGTCCTTTTATGTCTGAAAAGGAGAATTAAATTGCTGGTGGCAAAGCAACAGGGGATAGAGAGAGAATGGATGTGAGGCAGGCCCTCTGGAATTGGGGGTTTGTTGTTGAAAGTAAAGGGAGAATACACTTCAGAGTGTACCCAAGCTAGTGTGCATTTGGCAAGTAGATCATGGGACCCACCGAGTATGATGCAACGGGAATTGAAAAGGAATAAATGTAATAAAATGGTCTCTTTGGCTATTCAGTTTGCTGCTGTCAAATTCTTTCTTAAAAGTCCCAATTTGCAGATGGTGGAGAAAACATTTTGATTCAAACTTAGATTGTAGACTATCAAATTCCTACCAACGTTGGTCCTTTCTGGGACAAAAACCTTTATATTCTTGAGGGCTTTTTACTTAGCCATGTGCTTTTTCAGCATTATTCATAACAGCTCTACTGTAGCTCTTTGACCTGTACTTTCATTTTTAATTCTGAGAAATAGGTTGAAATTTCAATTTCATTTAAGCTAATTTCACTTTCTGGTTCCAATCACTAAACGATAAGTCTTAATTTGGGACTTGTGGCCTAACTGTTCTAGATTACTGCATTTTGTGAAGTTCTAAGACCATCCCCAGAGGTCTGTCTTTATCAGAATATTCACAAAATTTTTATTTTCTTCAAATGACATATAGCATGTCTGCATATTTTAGGATACACCTGTAAGACAAAAGATTTCTTGAAAACGCTTTGTGTTCCAAGTTTAATTGAGATGTAACAAAACAGATTAAAAACAAACAAACAAACAAACAAACACCACAAAAAGAGTGCTGTGAATCCTGGCAAAACCTGAATGGTGTGCTGTGGTGGACAAATGGTTAAAATATACACTCATTGGAGTATGAAGGCAGTTCTTCTTGGCTGTCAGATAGTTTGACCAGTGTCAGGCTATCCTGACGCGTGCAGCATACCTTCATCGCATCATAAATAAAACAGACAAATTACTTTTTTTTTCTTCCTAGGATGGAATAAGCACCCTGAGAGGGGAGGGAAAAGGATTAAGGAAGGAGGTTGTTTGGAGGGGCTGTGGTTGGGGGGGGGGTGAAGAATTAGAAGGGAAAGGAAAAAAGAGAGATCCTTTCAGCCCCTCTATGAATCTCAGAATGGCAGCCGAGAACAATGAGAAAACCAGGCAATTACCTAGAATCCTGTTCCCTTATCCAGACATAGAAAATATATTCTTGCACCAGCCTTCCTTCCATCCCCCACTCCCCACCGCCTCCTCCCCTTCTGCGTCTTTCTAATTCAGTTCTTTAGTGGAAGGCCCAGCAGATGTAACAAAGGGAGAAGGGTTTCTGATGATGGACCACTCAGGACTCGAGGGCCCAGCCTTCCAGGTCTGCAGTGGGAAATATTTTTTATATTCTGTACCCTTACAGACTTTGGTAACCTCTGAAGCTGCAGCAGTGAAAAATGAGCAGAAAGGTATTTTACAGCTTGAACTCTTTTCCTGATTCCCTGAAAATCAAGTGGTCAGGATGCTAAATCACCTGACCCAAATGCGTCAAGCCGACCATATCCCTTTGGCCTGTGGAAATTTGGCCCTAAAGTGTGTTAGGAATTCTGGGCTCTGACACAGTTCTATCCAGAAACCCTCCTGAATTCCACTGAGGAGTTCTGCTTTATTTCTTATTTAATCATTGCAGTCCTGCAAGCAACCCCCCTACCCACCCCGTTTTTCACTTCAGTTATGCACCAGCCAATGTAGATGCTCGGAATATTGATGATTTGACAGGTCCTGCCAGAGAAACAGGAAAGTCTGCCCTTTCTTCACTCCTGTGTTCCTGGCCACCTGGCCAAAGCACTGAGAACATGTATGGAAGGATGGGCTATAAATGATTGCTCTCTCTGAGGCCTTGACTATTGGAATATGTGGATCTTATTATATGCTGGACAGGAACTTTAGGTTAACCAATATATCGAAGAGTGACATTTAAGTGAGAATGTGTGTCTGAACCTGTCATTTATATTCAAAAACGGCAAGAGTAGACCTGAATATGATTTCCTGTGTCCTCCATTCACCTTCTCCCACAATCGGCAAGACTTGCTTTGCACTGTTTTTGAATGGTGATGGTTTCTAACACACCATCCACACATCTTGTCATGACCAGTAGTTCATAAAGCGAGTGAGACAGCTGCCTGGGGTCAGGGTGTGGTTGGCAGCTGCTTACAGAAATTCCTCTCTGCGATCTTTACAGTAGCTGTGCAACCACTATACAAAGTGGAATACCCAGGCTTTCCCATGACAACACTTACTTTCTAGTGCCTGAAAGAGACTTAAGTATCTTCTTGGAAAAACAATTAGTAAAATCTTAGCGGCCAGGAGATTGCCAAGACCACCTCCCTACACTAGCCAAAGAACACTTGTTGGCATTCACTAGCTTATTTAACCTTTCTTTTAAGTAAAATAGAGTTACTGGGAATGCCATTGTTTCCAGTGGAGTGGTGGTATTTGATTTTAGAGTGGATGCAAAGTACCTTGGCACCTCTTGTGCCTTCGAGTGTGACTTACATCTTATATTATGTAGTTTTCACTGTATTTATTTTTACAACTTGGTTGTGAGTTTGGAAGGGCTGGACCCCTGGTTTAGACTTCTCTGCATCATCCTGTAGGATCTGAATGCTTGCAGTTGGAGTCTGGGGGTTCAGAATCAAGTTTTGCCTCTTGCCTAGTGTGATGTCAGGGAAATTGATGACTCCTACTTGGGTGGAGACTCAACTTCCTTAGGGGACCAAAATTCACTAGCAGTCTGGTGAGGTTTAATAAGATAAAAGCATATCATATCACTTGGTAAACCACCAGATGGCTGGAAATGTTTGTTATGATCACTCCAGTATGTACTCATAAATATGTGTTGATTGAGGCTCCAGTTAAGATAAGCTTCGACTAAGCAGCTACTTTTTCAAGAGTGTTATATTGTTCAGGACAAACCCCTAAAAATAAAGGGGCTTCTGGGGAAATGCTAGAAAATCTATCACCGGAAACAGCTTTATATTGCCAGATGCAGCCTTTTCTTTTTCTTCTTAGAAGTCACATCTGAATTGAATGTAAGTTCCAAAACTCAGCACTGAGACAAACCTTAAAATAATCCAATTAATGAGACCATAGTGCAGTTTGTAAGCTTATAGCAAATTCATCATTTAAAAAAAAAATACCTCTTGAAATTCTTTACTAGTGGTTTTTCTGATATTTAGACCAACTTAATTGGACCCAATTGAATGCTTCTTTAGTGTCATCTTTCCAAGATTTGTCTACTCCTGTCTATTACAGATACTCCTTCATTAGGTGAGATAACCTAATATCTCCAAATTTAATTTTTATAAACTTAGTATTTTAATAAAACTTTACTACAGTTGAAGTTTTTAATTGTTACGATAACTGTTTTTAACTTTACCGATTTTTTAATTCAATACGATCCAATTCATTTGTTATAATCACCTTCACTCGTCATATTGTTGACAGTGGGGGCCACTGTGCACGTTGTGTAACAGCACTATGTCAGACTGAACCTGCAGAGCTGATCAGAATGGCTTTTACCTACAAATCTCATGTATGAATAAAAATGTATAAAATCCTGAGAAATTCCACACATTCAACAGAATGAGGCAGAACAACTTTTTCTGGGTGATGATTGTACTCAAATGGCTCACTCCAACTTGTTTTGCTAGAGATTGAGGATGTCCTAGAAGGGTTCCAGACCACCTACGACAGTTCAAATCCTTAATTATGTAAACTTGAATGACTACAAAACACTTATTTGAGTGAATAATTAAAAACATTGTCTAAAACTATTACCCATTTTTTAAATGGGGTTATAACATTATTGTTTTTTAAGAGGTATTTGACAAATCAAAGTTTTATTTGAAAGCAGGGTTTTAACTTTGAGGGAAGTGCAGAAGTAGAAGGAAAGCGTTAAAGATCACGTGTTATGTAAATATACATTATTTTTTTTAAGATGCTCCTTGGATGTTGAGATTTGTTTTTTAAATGTTGGAGGATGAGAAGTAATTCTAGAGGAACAATCAAAGGACAGAGGATGTTCTGTCATATTAAGATCACAGTTTGGTGAATGTGTGCAGGGCTTTCCTTAATGTAATGTAAAGGTTTGTAAGAACCTGTCATCTCACTGCTGCTCCTTGGCTGCATTTTACATAATGCCCTTCAGCATCATTGATACCAACCTCGATGGCATTATTATTGCTATTTACAGTTCTGTGCTAGTAATGTTAAACTCGAATGGGATTAATAAAGTAAATTAAATGATAAAGATTTGAATGCTATTAACAATCAGTAATACTTCTTGACAGTACAGAAAGGGAACAGCATGCCATTAGCCAGCCTAGATAGACTCTACAGTCTGTAAATACAAAGATTCCTGGTAATTTTTGTTGATAACCCTTACTTTCTTCAAGTGGCTTTCCCTTCACTTTCATATTCTTTCCCTCCCTTTGCTTCCTTCTTCCCTTCTTTCCCTCCCTCCATCCCCCCCTCTGTCATTTCTCCGTGCATTCCTCATGATCTCTCATCTTTACTGCTTTGTGGTTATTATTGTCTGAAAATTGACCATTGCCTAGCAATCGTGTGTGCACGTCTGCCAGTAAACCTGCTGGCTCAGCCTGCTTTCCTCCCAGCGCTCTTTGCCTTCCTTAGCGAGTGCTTTCCTCACTCCCACTGTCTTCCAGCTTCCACCTCAACACTCTTCATCCTCCCGCAGATGCTTCCTGGGGTTCTTTTTGAAATGGATGCTCGCCTTTTGTTCCAGTCCCACTTTGAGCCTCTAGGGTCAGGCAGCTAGCAGCCTCCCTGGGGCAGTGCTATGATGAATTTTGGCATGGCCAGGCTGTTTAACAACTCCATCGCAGAGTGCCAGCTTCCTCAAAGATTGAAAGGAGCTGTGATGAGCTTTTTCCAAAGGCTCCACTCAAGTTTTGAAATGCCAAAGATTCCCGTGGATCTCTAAATTATGTGGTAATTTTTTGAACCACGCCTTCCCAATAAAAATGAATTTTCTTTTCCAAGAAACATAGCTACTCTGTGATCTTATTAGTTAAGTTCTCAATTTTCCCTGGAATTCGTATTGTTTGGATTTAGTGACTTTTCTACTTAAAAATGTTCAAGTCCTGTCAACCTTTTTATTGCTGATTGCCAATTATGTCTCATCTTTGCCGTCACTAACATGCTTTCTTCTTTTTAAGTCATAATTGTTTTAAATGACTCCCTCAAATAATTTTTAAAGACACTAGTCATTTTAGAAACATTTAGAAAGTTGTCCTGAGTTCAATTTTTAAGCAGGTATAAAACAGTTATTTCAGCCCAAATTATTTATCTAGCTCTGCATGTATGTGAAAAATTATTTAAATTATAATACATTTTACTTTCTTTTATAGTATTAAAAATTTACCTTTGAAAAATTATTTTATCTTTTGGTATCTAAATATTTGGGTTGTCACGTGGCCACTAAAGGGGCAAATAGTGGTCTTTAATGGGACTTCTTAAGTAGTCAGACTAGGAAATACTGCTGGGGGCCTTCTGATGCCAGCCATGAAGGAGAAAACATTGAAACATAGTTTATTTGAATGTGTACACAAGATACAAGAACATTACATGGCCTCTTTGTGAATCAGGTATGCCTTTCAGAGGTACTCCATTGTGATGACTCCCCAGCTTTTCTAGAACCAAGAATGGGGAAAAAGTGCTTGAGGGGAGGGGTAGTGTGTGTGTGTGTGTGTGTGTGTGTATTTCCACTGAATGTGATGAGTGTTCTCAGGAAGGATAACATGGGCTGAGTTAACAGCTCTGTACCTTCCTTCTTATCCTTTCTGGTATTCATTAAGTTAATATACTGTTGCCTGCATGGGGCACCTTCTTTGATGGTGAGTACAGTTAAATGCCTATTTAGACATGTCATGGACTAACCAATGCAAGAAGGTGCATGAAGTGTGTGTGGGAGAGAGAGAGAGAGAGAGAGAGAGAGAGAGAGAGAGAGAGGGAGAGAAAGAGAGAGAGAAAGTGTTGCTATATACTTTTTAACTTAAAAATGCTTCTTAACAATCCTTTGCAGCTGGCAGAAGGCTAAGGTTTCTCACACTATGAAAGGAAGTCAGACCATAAATAAGCCAGTCAAGCACACCTGGAACGAATAAAATGCCTTTCTAGACTTTACACTGTGCTTAGAAATGATGCCAGCCTAGTGAGTGCATTCAAACGGTATGGAAGAATGTGTAAATGCCACATTAGTATAAAGCTAGGGAAATGTTTCCATTTTTAATCTCCGACTTTTAAAGTAATGGCTTATGGGAGAAAATATGGAAAGGCATTTTTCAAAGTTTAATATCTTGCTGTCATGTTTGGGGCAATAGACCTCTTTCAAAAAGTAATGACAGAGTAAGACTGAAAGGTATGGTCCTTTCAGAGGCAGATAGATACTAACAAGCATCCCAGAAGTTGTCACAGTTTTCACACTTATGGATCTAATTCAAAGAGCAAAGATAAGCAGTACATTCTTCATCTGATGTGCATAAAAGACCTAATGTGATCCAGTTACTATTCACTCTTTTTACCTTATCCCCTTTTAGGCCATTACACAAGATTTTTTATGGCTGCATTGGTCAGACATCCACTGGGGTAGTTCTTGGGTTGGAAATTGTGGATGCTTCTGTTTAGTCAACCTCCCCAGAAGCTGGGCACAGTGGAAACAAGTCAGCAAACTTATGGTTGTATTATTTTTGTCAGAAAAGTGTATATTCACAGCCTCCCTGATCTGTACAATAAACAAGGTTCATGTCTAGACCACGGGATAGGAAGAAAGAAGCACATCAGTTGCAGGGTGTGAGACAGATACTTCCTAGGTTAAAAAAAATAAAATGGGCTGTACAACCCATTTCTTATTTTTTTTAACTTTGTCCTCAGATTCTAAAGTCCAAATGGAGAAGGAAGCGTTCTTTTTGTATCAACTTTTACAGATTGATGCCAATGGCAAGTTGATTGTTTAATACATTTTAAAAAATTTATGGGTGTAGCAGCAAAGTAAAAACAAGCATGTCTGGGTCTAGCTTTTGCCTAAGTTTAACTGCTATTGCTGCCTTATTTTATTTTTTTGTTAATTGTCACCCAAGGATACTTTTCCATTGGTTTTTGGATAGAGTGGAAGGAAGGGAATGAGAGAGAGAGAGAGAGAGAGAGAGAGAGAGAGAGAGAGAGAGAGAAACATCAATGTGAGAGAGACACATCAATTGGTTACCTTCTATATGACCATGACTGGGGCCAGGGATTGCCTGCAACCCAGGTATGTGCTCTTGACCAGGAATCAAACCTGGGCTGAAGCTCTAACCACTGAGCAAAAGTTATCTGGGCTTGATGCCACTTTTTAATGTCAGACACATTGTTCATGTGTCCCTGTTGGGTCCACTTCATTAGCACCCCCTGGTACAGAAGGAAGCAGAGAGCCAGCAGAGGGATTCCCTTGTAGAAAGTATTAATCTTCTTTACCCAAGTAGCCTCTTTCCAAAACATGGACTCTGCCTCCCACAGTGAAGCCAGAAGGGGATGGGGAGAAATGAATAATTATTAAGTGCCTGTTATTGGCCAGGCATTGGCAGAACCAGATGGCACTCAGTTTTTCTTGAGTCAGTGTGATTGTGTGAAGGGTTTTCCTTGCAGCCTTTCAGACTTTCTCAGGGAATCCATATCTCTTTCCGAACTTTCATGGCTAACACTTCTGATGATTATTTTGTGCCAGACACTTTGTTAGAATATCACATTATATTATATAATTTAATATGTTTGAGTAGAGGAAAGTCTTAACATATGACTTTTTAAAAAGCTTTATTGTTGAAAGTATTACAGATGTCCTCCCTTTTTTTTCCCCATTGACCCACTCCTCCCCCTCCCAACCCCCTGCTGCCTTCCCCACATTATTGTCTGTGTCTATTCGTTATGTATATTTGCATATAAGTTCTTTGGTTTATCTCTTCCTGTCCCCCCATCCCCCTTCCCTCTGAATTTTGTCAGATCCAGAGACATAGAATTAGGGAACCTATGACTTTTTAAATACTAACTTAGTAAGTTTTCAAAATAGAAGAGTAGGGAGGAAATAAATGACAAAAAGAGCTTATTGTCATTTTTTTTATTCTGTGAAAAAATTAGTTGTATGTTTTGATTTTTTTTTTTTTTTTTTATCCTCACCCGAGGACATTTTTCCATTTTTTGTTCAGGTAGAGTGGGAGGGAGAGAGAGGAACAGAGAGAGAGAAACATCGATGTGAAAGGAACACATCGAGTGGCTGCCACCCGCATGACCAACCAGGGCCGGGGACAAACTGCAACCGAGGTACATGCCCTTAGCGGGAACCGAACCCGGGTTTCTCCAGACCGCAGGCCGACGCTCTAACCGCTGAGCCAAACCGGCCAGGGCTGATTTTTTATTCATTTCCCCCCCATTCAATAACTACATACTGGGTAACTACTTCATGCAAGATATTATTCATGGTGCTATGGGGGAAAAAAAGAACTACAAGTTATGGTCCTTATCCTCAGAAAATATATACCTTAATTTACATAATTTACAGGGATGTGTTTTTGTTTTTATTTTATTTTATTTTATTTATTTATTTTTTTATCCTCACCCGAGGACATTTTTCCATTTTTTGTTCAGGCAGAATAGGAGGGGGAGAGAGGAACAGAGAGAGAGAGAAACATCGACGTGAAGGGACACATCGAGTGGCTGCCATCCGCACGACCGACCAGAGCCGGGGACAAACTGCAACCGAGGTACATGCCCTTAGCGGGAACCGAACCCGGGTCTCTCGGGACCGCAGGCCGACGCTCTAACCGCTGAGCCAAACCGGCCAGGGCTGTTTTTAAATATATAATACATTTTTTATTGATTTTAGAAAGAGGAAAAGAGACAGAGACAGATAGAAACATTGATGAGAGAGAACATTGATTGGCTGCCTCCTGCATGCCCCAGTGGGGATCAGGTCCACAGCCTGGGCATGTGCCCTGACCGGGAATCAAACTGGCGACCTCTTGGTGCATGGGTTGACGCTCAACCACTGAGCCACACCATCCAGGCTACAGGGATGTGTTTTAGTTTTCATATATGTCAACAACAGGAGTTTCTGAGTCAAGATTGTTTTGTTTTTGACAGGAGTTGAGAAAAATTAAAATATTTGCTTCTTCCCCCCTCCCCAAAGTAATGATAATTCCTGCTGATCTTAAGTAAAAAAACAAAAACTCTTTACCTTAAATTTTTAAGAATTTTTTTTGTTCCATTAATTTAAAAATGAAGTTTATATGTTGAATATGTTTAGAGAGATTCTAGAGGAATAGGTATCTTAGCTGTAAAACTAGAAACTTACCTTGATAATTTACATCAATAGTAATTGAAGCCCAGGGTCTATTTTAATACAAGTTTTTTTGTAGATCAAATGCTAAGACTTGCCTTCTGAAAACGATGGAATTCACTGTTCATAAAATTACTGTGTCTCCAAAAGGAGAAGAGCAGTATTTTTACAGTAATGTGCTGCTAATGTTTAAAGTGTTGCTTTTCTGATATTATTGCTTAAAATTTCCAATAGTGTAAATTAGACCCTCTAATCCTTGTCTCAGCAGTAAGCAATAATTGAGGGTATTTGATGGGTTTTATCCACATGGGAGAATGTGCTACATAATTTAAAAGCAGCAAATCTCTGCATTCAGTTTATTTACATTGCATTTTTTAGTTTCAAAATTTTGAGGTAAGAAGGAATGGTTAAATAATATTTTAGGTGACCAATAACAGAGATAGAAATTGAATAAACAAATGGGGATACTCTACATTGATATACATTTCTTGTATGTGAGTTCAGTTTATGTTCTCTTTCAGCAACAATTTCTACTCTTCTTCATATGATTTTGGTTGATTTTGGATGCATGCATCATCTTTCTGATATTATAATCTATTTCTTTGTTTATTTAAAAAAATTTTTTTCATTTCTAATTTATTTATTTATTAATTTATTTTTTAAATTAATTAATTCATTTTTGTTACAGATGTTTCCCCTTTTTTCATCCACTGATTCTCCCCTCCCCCACCCTCCTCATATTTTTTAAATATTAAAGCATTTTTGGTTTATCATTTTTTATTTCCTTTTTTGGTTCAGAATCATATGGAGAAGCCAAACATGAGAGTAAAGTGGGCAATATTATTAGTTGGTTAGGAGTGTCACATAACACATGTGGGTATTATATGTCATGGTGTTATGTATAAATCTTTTTGCTGGGTTTATAACTTTACTGTCAAAATTCACCTGAGGCTGACACTCTGTAGGTAAATCTTAATTGAAGAGAGATTACAAAATCCAACCTTAAAACCTTAAAGAAAACACCAGAGAGTGTTTTTTTTTTGGAGAGTGTTTTTAATTTTCCTTAGCACAGTTTTTATATTTGTTTTCCCTCTCATATGGCATTATGATTTTAACACTAAGTTTGACAGGCAGTAAAGCTAATTATTACTGAGCATGTGAAAAAATATATAAGAGAGCTGGCATCTAAATATTTTGCTTTCACATTCATGGAATATTTGTTAACAAAGTTTCATAAGGATTTAAAAATCATTACATATCACAGTTATACCTCTAATAAACTAATTATATATGTTGTTTCTACTGTGTAATTAGGTATAATTACACTAATTGTGTAAACAGATGATAATCAACCTGAAATTACTTTATAAAATAAGAACATTTACACAACAATAATGTCATTAAAAAACATAAGCCCCAAGAATGAGACAAAGCAAGTACCACCAGGAAATTCAGTTAGGGATTAAGTGTCTAGCACTGTAGGTATAATAGGGACGCTGTCACCTTCCTATTACCCTAATGCACTCCATTCCCTTTAGATATAGTATGTTTAAATCCCGAGCTGTGAATTTCTAGGCCTTTGTGCCTTTGTCTCACCACCTTACCATTTTTAATGTAGTTTTTGTTGTGTAAATCTATATAAGTGCCATCACCTGTCAGCAGTGACATTTGATGGCATGAGGCCGACCCAGTCTGCATGTATTAGGGCTTTTTTGTGTTTGTGCAGTGGAACCTACTTAAACAAATTCCAGTTGAAGGAGTAAACCTGTAAAAGGAATACATTTTCCCTGTCCTGAAACAATGGCTCAGTGTTGAATGGATGCCCATGAAAAGAATAAATCACATGGAAGGATAAAGTTCTTTTCCTCCAAAGGTGAGAGGAAGATAATGATGATTTTGACCTATTGGAAATAAATTTCGTGATTTATCAGTTTAAGGTAGAGACCAATCTAGAACACCTGCCAGGAAGCCTCCTTGAAATTATTGCTAAATTTTGGATTGTCCAAAAAGAATTTCAGATAACAAAAGCAACATCAAGAACTCAACATTTTCATTAAAAACGTTTAAGACCCAGACGGGGCAGAGATACTCTTGACACTCCTTGAATAACTCTTTGATATTTAGTAATTCTATCAGTGCTAGACACTAAACCAAATACCTGGAGTACTGTGTTTAGAGGTAAAATCAGCCTCTTAAAATATAGTGTTTATGTAGCAACTGACCTTTTGTGTTGTCTGTGAACAATAGTTTAGGGACTCTAGGTCCATTATTACATATATCTTGGGTAGAATTTTCTGTGAATTTGCAATAAATATGGGCTTTCAAAATGTGTAGGTACTTGAGTTTTCAGTTCCTAATACTTGAGGTATCCATGACATATAACAGCTCAGTGCCCATTATCACCTTAATTTGTAGCAGGACAATTGGAGTACAGTTAAGAGCATTGAGGAATTGAGATGCCGGCTCAAGTTCAACTTGAGACCTCAAAGGTGCCAATTTGTATTCTGGTTTATCTGTCAATTAAAAAAAGTAGTTTACAAAATAATATAATTTTCACAACTGCCAGCAGCTGATATAAAGTAGACACACAAATGCTCAATAAATACTTGCTGAACAAATACATGAATATAGGAAAAAAAATAAAATATAATATTTGGTAGGTTTCTCAAAAAAAAAAAAAGGTAGAATGTGAGCTGTGTTTTGCCTGAAAACTTGGAAATATTACTACGTTTTTTAAATAATAAGACTTTATTTTTCTCTGATTATAAAATAATAATTACTATAAAAACTTTGGACACTACAGATAGGCACAAAAGACAATATGGAAAGGCTTTGAGGTGTGTTCTACTCCTACTAGAACGGGGTACAAGAATGCCATTTCCCCACATCTTACCAGTATTGGGTGTTTTAATTTTTTAAATCTATCAATTTTATGCACAAAGTACTATTTTTATGTATTGTCTTCAATTCTAGAACTCTTGTTTTCTGTTTCCATTTGATTCTCTTGGCTATGGTTGGTGCTTTGATCAATATCATCTGAATCCCTTTTCTATGTTAGGAGAATTCTTCAACGTTTTGAGTCTTAGTGGCAGCCTGCTGTCTACTATAAAACGGAGAAGTTCCAGGTCTTCCTTGGCATGAGAATACAGGCATGTGTAACAGGTTCTGCCCATAGTATGCCCCCAATTCAGAGGTAACCATGAGGAATGCTTCTTTGTGACAGTTTTAGAAAGAGTGAGTTCCTGGAGAGTGGTGGCATCTGTGCTGGTGTGTCCAGCGTCTATGAATGGGAGTGTCTGCAGTAGGGCTGCATTATCCAGTGCTCAGCAGGGGCACCAGTGATGTCCTCACTGGGCCTTGCTGCTGGGTTTCTAGGCATTACTTCTACATTTGTAGCTCTGAACCCATATCTTTAGCTTTCACTACAATTCTGTGAACTAGACCATATTCTTTTAAAAAAAATTTTATTGAATTTATTGGGGTGACATTGGTTAATAAAATTATGTAGGTTTTGGGTGTACAATTCTGTAATACATCATCTGTATATTGTATTATGTGTTCACCACCCCAAGTCAAGTCTCCTTCAATCACCATTTATTCCCCCCTTTACCCTCTTCTTAGACAGTGTTATTTTAATAAGCATCACTTTTGCTTAAATTAGCCAACATAGCTTTCCATTACTTGTGACACAGGATATTAATTGATGAATAAAAAATGCTAGGACTTATTGCTTTTATCTCTCTCTCTCTCTCTCTCTCCATCCATCCATCCATCCTTACCCGAGGACATTTTTCCATTTTTTTGTTCAGATAGAGTGGGAGGAAGAGAGAGGGAGGGGGAGAGAGAGAGAGAAAGAGAGAGAGAGAGAAACATTGATGTGAAAGGAACACATCGAGTGGTTTCCACCCGCACAACCAACCAGGGCTGGGGACAGACTGCAACCAAGGTATGCGCCCTTAGCGGGAACCGAACCTGGGTCTCTCTGGACCACAGGCCAATGCTCTAACCGCTGAGCCAAACTGGTCAGGGCAGACTTGTTGCTTTTAATCTGTTGTTAGATAGTTTAAAGAAAAGAACATTAAACTTGAAGTTCTAAATTCTTGTTTCTGGAGAGGAATTTTCTATTACAAACCAAAAGAATATGTTTTCTCTTGTAGCTACAGAACTGAGGAAATTCAAAGTAAAGGATGTTCAATTCCCAAAGTTGTTGAATTTTCAAGTCAGTTGAACTCATTGCCTGGGTGGAAGTATATTGATGGAAAAGGAGTGAAACCTCAGAATTGGGGTGGGGATATAGGGAATGATTTGAGTGATTCAGAATATGATGAGCTCCCAGCCCCATGATTTTCTATTGTGGGCTGAAGTAGCCTTCTTGCTCTGTCATGCTTGAAAATCCTGGAATGACCCTCTTGCAAAAGGAATCAAATCCTCTTCATGGACCATTCTCAACATCATACACCATTCTCAAACCTGTATCTAGAGACAGATCCCAGCACGTCCTGGAATACCAGTTACACAAATCAAAACTGCAAAAATTTGCTAATTTTAATTGCAAAGATTCATTTGTGTGACTGGATTCTGAAGGTACAAGATCAAGGAAGAAATATAATTTTAAATTTGGCTGAATTAATTGATATGACTATACTTCATATAAATTCTGGATTAGTTATAGTAGCTTAAATGAGATTGATCAATGTCACACTGGGTATTCCATTGCTCAGGAAGTGAGAAATGTTGGCGTTATCATGTTTGCCTAACTCTAACTATGTCCTCTGCGAGGAGTCAGAAGATTACTCCCTTCAGGCATTTAGACACATTCATGAGAAGGTCTTGGAAGAGTGCTAAAGTGACCATTCTCTATAAGGCAAGGATGCTGGTAGGAGACACAGCAGGGTTCCATGAATTTAGGGAGGTTACATGATGCCAGGGTGATAGAGGCTAAGTAGCAGCTCAAAACCATTAGAGACAAGGTAGGTATGGTTATCATAATATGCATCATAGCTAGTATGATAATGGTTTGACCAGCTATAGTGTTTGGTGGCCACTAGGATTAGAAGAGATGGGTAGCCCAATTACGTTCTACTTAATATACATAACAGAAATACTGTATAGTTGAAACCGAGGCCTGACTTGAACCACCGTAGTAGTCATGATTTCTTAAACAAGTCCAACATCTGTGTAAGTTTACAATTTCAGAATTCTTTAAATGAGGGGGAGGCCAGATACCCTTGAGAGGGAGAAATCTACAATAACATCTCAGTTAATGTATGTAAATATTCTTATCCTTTCCAAAGGGACCCGAGCCACTCACCAGGGTAACTGGGCACTTGCAGGAAAGGGAAATACTTAGATCTTCCAGAAAGTATTAGATGTTAGCTTTGAGCTAACACTAAGTCTGGAGAACAGAACACAATGTGGTTCTTCTGTCAGAATAAATTCAGATGATAGAAATTTGATTCAACTCTGTCTCATAGTAGGCCCAGTGGGATCCTGAATGCGTCCCTCATTTATTTACTTAATTCATGAATTTGTTGTTGGAATGTATATCATCAGCAATAGAAGATTCCCATAATGGCTTCTGATATGTTAGGAAAGGATCAAGTGGAAATCACTGGAATTTGTATCATTATCAACAGAGTACATCTGTGAGGAACTTCAGAGATAAGTGTCATCATAAACCACTCAAAAGGCAGGGATGTTGAGTCTTACTTCTTGGCCTAGTCTCCAATATAGATAGATCTTGAAGAATGCTGACGAATTATTATCATAGCTTAATTGGTGGTAACTTCAGTTAAATCAAGTGTTCCAGATGTGGTGTCTTTACTGAAGTAACTGAATATAGCCTTAATTACTAATCTTGTAAATATGTATTTTTTCTATTTCAATTTATGTAGAACATTAATAGCATTTTTTCTTACACTTGGCATGATTAGCAATATACTTTTGCCACTTTGCCCTCCAGGGAATTTGATTACTTCATTATCCCAAAGGACATCAAGCTAGGCATGACGTTAATGATTTTATTCTGATATGATCTGGAGAACATGACGTAGCAGACACTCTAGATACATGCATACCAGAAAATGGGTGTGATATTCATGAAAATATTAGGCCTGAGTTGTTCAGTGAACAACTGAACAATGTGTAGAGGGTCCATTGGTTTGGAAAATTTCAGAATATCTGCTGAAGTTTGAATTCTTTACCATCAAGAAAGAGGCACTGAACTTAATGTGTTCATTTTCATTTTGAAGGCAATATACACCACATTTGGTTGTGCTGTCTGAAGCCACTTACTGGGTATAGCAGATGCTGTCAGGACCTCACCTACATTCCCTCACCTTTACCCCCGTCACCACTTTAAGAAAATGTACAACTGCCAGCACCTGCATTCTTTTTCCTGAGGGATTTCTCTGACTGCCAGAGCATACTTTCTTGCCCATTACTATAAGTGTCTGCCAACTGGGATGCTGTAAGAAGATTGTATTAAGTCTCATTAGGAGAAGCATAGCAAAGGGCCCTGGCATTTGGAATTAAAGCCATACTCTCTTAGTCAAGTAACTAGTCTTGAGAAATAGCTCTCACCTTGCTTTCAGGCACTTGTGGAGACTCAGTGTTTAACCATGGCATACCAGGTAACTGTTCAACCTGAGCTATTCATGATGTGTGTTATAATTCACCAGTTGAGTACACCCATGTGTTTGGGTATACTAAACTGCAATACATTTTTGTGTGGCGGTGGTATATAGGGGATATAACCCAAGTAGGTTTTTTTTTCAGACTTATGGTCTCAGGGGGAGGTTTCTATGACCAACTGATTAAGGAGGAAAGAAAAATTGAGGCTTAATTACCACTGGCTCTGCATGATAAGTTAGTACCAACCTGGAGTAGGCTGCTTTAGCTTTACAAACATACTCAGGGATAGCCCAGCTCAGTTCTTAAACTTCATCTCATCAAGGGTGACTTGACTACTGCCGTTGCTAAATGCCAAACCTGCTAGCTGTAGGCCCCAAATGGTACTGTACTCAAGGGAGATTAGCCAGGCACCTAACTGTATTAGACTGAATTATCATGGAGCAAACATAATTTAAAATTTGAATTTTCTTTCATAGGCTGCCATGTGTTAACTAGCCCCACCATCCTTAGATTAACTGAAGGCTTTATTTTCCATCATGGTGTCCTATACCACGTGGTTTTGGAACATGAATTCACTTAACATCAAAAGAAGTCAGGCCATAGGTGTAGCACATGAGATGCATGCAATCTCACAGAAAACTGCAGTGGAGTTTGTGAAATATAATTGTTTGCTTTCCAGCCTCTGGAGTTCAGGGAAGCATACAGAAAATAGAAATTAATGCTAAGGGTCAATCAACCATTTTATGAAATTTATACAATCTCCTGGAAAGCTGGAATGGTGTACTGAAGACTGTTATAGCTTCAGCTCAGGGACTACTTTGTGAGACTGAGGTGTTGTCCTATGAGATACTATCTTGTGCTTTGAACTAGTGATCAGAATGGGATTCTGTGTCTGTCAAATCGAGAATATAGAAGTTTGGGAACCAAGGGAGATGAAAAGGGAATGGCACATCTCATAGGTACAGCTAATGCCCACTCAAATGTTTTACTTCCCCTGTCACTCAGGGTTCAGTGCAGCAAACAAAAATCTTTGGGTATTTTAGGCAGAAAGGACTTTAATATAGGGAATTAGGTACCTATGAAATCAATGGAAGGCTGGAGAATGGAGAATTAGGAGTTATTTCAGGAACAATCAAGTCCTAGAAAACCCCGTGTAGACACAGTGCAGGAATTCTTGAAATGAAGAAATGACTGGAATGGTGACTGCCTATCAACAACATCAGGTTCTCAAATAAGGTGATTTCAGTCAATGTTTTGTTAAAACATTGATGAGATGTCGTAGGAACCTAACTCTTTTTGTTGTTGTTGTTGTTAATCCTCACCGAGGATAATTTTTCGATTTATAGATGGAGTGGGAGGGAGGGAGGGAGAGAAGGAGAGAGAGAAACATCAATGTGAGAAAGACACATTGTCTGGTTGCCTCTTGTACGACTCTGACTGAAGCTGGGGATTGAACCCACAACTGAGATATGTGTCCTTGACTGGGAATCAAACCTGTGACTTTGGTCCATAGGCCAACTGCTGAGACAAACTGGCCAGGGCTAACTCTTATTTATATCAATTAGCCTGTGGTAAAATTGGTTTTGTTGTATGTTGTTTCACTGCACTTCCAAGAACCTATCAACAACATTAAGTGAGGACTTAATGTTTATCTGGAACGTTTCTCTTCTCAGAAACTCAGGTATCTGCTGCTCTAGAAGCTTAGTACCCAAAGAAAGGGCTTCCATCAGGCACACAGCAGCTATTCCACTGAATTCAAGCTGAGCCAATCCACCATCATTTCAGATTTTTCGTGCCGCTTGACAAATACGTGAAAGATGGTGTTTAGTGTCAGCATGGGAGATTACTCTGTCAAGAAGGTTACTACTTCTATATAGCAGCATGAAGGAGTTTGGAAACCAGGGGCTGCTTTGGGGTACCTTCTTGTACTGCTCTAGTGGTAAAACTTAATGAAAAACTAATATATTATTATCTTGAATCCCCATGAATGAAAGTTTAGGTCATCACACTGAGTAAAGAAACATGGTCAGCTGAGGCATAGGATGAAATTGAACCTGGAAGGGTGGTGTGGAGGAGGGAAGCCAAAAGAACCAACAAGAGCATCATGTCCATTTGTAGATGACTATAGCATCTGCTCATATTTTTGTACCTGCTGAGATGTCTCATGTATGTTTATATCTATTAAATTTTCTTCTCCTTTTCTCTCTCTTTGCCCTGCTATCATTCGTATTTATATCCATTTCTGTATCTTCTATATGTTAGTGATTATTAACTTTATAGTTTAGTCTATAGATTTGAGAGTATTGAAAAGTGACAATACTGGCCTTGCTGGATTGGCTCAGCGGTTAGAGCATTGGCCCATGAACCAAAGGGTAATGGGTTCGATTCCCAGTGTAGGGCACATACATACCTGGGTTGCAGGTTTGATCCCCAACCTGGGTTGGGGTCATGGGGAGGCAACCAATTGATGTCTCTCTCTCACATCCATGTTTCTCTCCCTCTCTTTCTCCTTTTCTTCCTGCCTTCCACTCTAGCTAAAAACATCAATGAAAAAATATCCTTGGGTGAGGATTTTAAAAAAAAGTGAGCCCTGGCCAGTTTGGTTCAGTGGTTAGAGCGTCGGCCTGTGCACTGGAGAGTCCCAGGTTTGGTTCCCAATAAGGGCATGTACCTTGGTTGCAGTTTGTCCCTGGCCCTGGTTGGGGTCGTGTGGGTGGCAACCACTTGGTGTGTCTCTCTCACATTGATGTTTCTCTCCCCTCCCACCCAAGTCCTCCACCTCCCACTCTATCTGAAGATAAATACAAAAATGTCCTCGGGTGAGGATAAAAAAAGGTGACTTCTTCTAATAAAGAAGATCTTGGACTTGTTGCTGCAGGCATTAACTAGAAGTTCTTTGGGTTGTCCACTGTTGGAGGAGAGAAGGCATGCTTCTAGATTAGATAAGGATGGTTGCATTATGTTAGGCAAGAGCTCTTTGGAGAAGAAGAACATGTATGAGGAAGAAAAATGAATGTTGATATAGAGCAGTCAGAGAGAGGAAGAGAGAGAAAGAGAGAGGGACACATCGACTGGCTGCCTCCCACATGAGCCCAATCAGGGCTGGGGACTGAACTGCAACTGAGGTATGTGCCCTTGACCGGAATTGAACCCAAGACTCTGGTCTGAGGGCCGACATTCTAACCAAACCAAGCCAAGCTGGCCAGGGTAGGTTCTGCCTTATTTTATGAGCTTTGTTGTGAGCACTACCTACCTCTTGCTGGAAAGGCTGAAAATGCCAGTTATTTGCCTCTCTTCCTGCACACCCCCTTGCAAGCACATAATCTAGACTCCAGGGACAACTGTCTTAGAGTGACAGGGAAGGCACACCCTCAAGGTTGTGTTCCGGTTGGGGGCAATGGCTGCAGAGAGATTGCACTCCTGGGACTGTGGTGAGGCCGAATCAGTGACAGCATCCCTTGTTCCTTCCTGCTGTAGTCAGCAATAATGGTAGTAGTGTACTCTCTCTATTTGTTCTGACAGTGATTTTGGGAGTCCTTATGTCTGTGTGCCCAAATTCAGCTCTCCAGCCCTTCTGGGAGTTCAGTGCATTGCCCACTATATCCCTTCTCTTTTTGTCATGGTTGATTTCTGTTTCTTGCACTAGGAAAACCAGCATATTCAATGACATGCTAGAAAGCTCACTGGACTTGTGGGCAAGAGCCTGGGTTGGAAACAGGGCTTGCCACCTTGTAGCCATGTAACTTGGGACCTATTATTAATTCCTCAGAGCCAGTTTCCTGATCTATGAAATGGGAATAAAAATGCCCACCTCAACCATTTGGTACAAAGACCGCATGAGCTAATATGTGTGAAGGTTTTTAGACCTGTGCTTCTCATATCTTGATTTTATTATTGTTGGTATTTTTATTTTATTTATTTATGAAATGTTTTTATTGATTTTTAGAGAGAGGAAGGGAGAAGGAAAAAGAGATAGAAACATCAATGAGAGAGACACATCTATTGGCTGCCTCTTGCACACCCCTACTGGGGATCGAGCCCACAACCTGAGCAAGTGCCCTGACTGGGAATTGAACTGGTGACCTCTTTGTCTATGGGTGGATGCTCAACCACTGAGCCACATTGGCTAAACTATTGTAGGTGTTTTTAATTCTTGTTTTTAGAGAGAGGAAGGAAGAGGGAGAGAGAAATAGAAACATCGATGAGAGAGAACAGTGATTGGCTGTCTCCTGCATGTTCCCCATTGGGCATTAGGCCCACAACCTGGGCATGTGCCCTGACTGGGAATTGAACCAGTGACCTCTTGGTGCATGGGTCGATGCTCAACCACTGAGCCACGCCGGCTGGACAGTAGGTGGTTTTAAATAAACAGTGCAGTGAGACGATCCAGTGTTTGAGCACTGTGCTCTTATTGCAATAATGACTATATAAAATAATTTCATTAAAATGTCTGGAAAATAAAATGTTTTTTTTAGCTTGCTCCTGAGAGTGAATAAGCAATGGAGTTCTAGTTGCCAATTCTGAATGCCAGTGTTCTTTACTTTTTATTCAAGTACTACCATATCACATAGTTCAAATATCTGAGGGTCATTTTGGGAACTGCAGAGAAGCAAGGTGTACTTTTATATCTGACTGTTGTAAGAAAGTTCAATAATGTTGGTGAATATATTAACAAGTATGCCATTTGTGATGAAAGAAGCATTCTTATTGTTAAATTATTTTATTCATACGAAGGAATATTATATAAAGTATAAATAATAATTAAATAAATAGCTATGTACCTACCACTTAACTGAGACCTCTTGTGTAATTCTTCTTTTTCTCTATCTTCCTTCTAGCAGTATGTATAAACGATACCTGGAATTATGTAAAATAAACTGTTAGCAGAAGCAAGAATCATGGGGTACTTTCACTTTTTAGTTCTTTGTCATTTATATATTTTTAGGACAGGGTATTTCTTCATTTAGGAAAATAATACATTAAAAAAAGAAAATGAACAACCATGTTGGAGCAATATAAATGAGCTAATAAATTGGAAAACATAAATACAGTGGACTTGCTGAAATAAGTACATGAAATTTTAGAAGCACATTAGCAACAATTATTTAGACAATGATTCATTTTTCTGCTTTAATTGCTTTTACAATTTGTAGTAATTAGAAGGGTGGCCCTGGAGTCAGTGGTGTAGTTTCAAATTTAGTTCCAAAACTTACTAGTTGTGTGGCCTTGAGCAAGCCATTTATTTATAAATCCCTTTGAACTTCAGTTTCCTCACCTATAAGCTGTGTACAGTTACCATCAATTTCATAAGATGGTTGTGAGGATTAGATGGATAATTACTTAGAACAGTTGTGCATAACTAGTACATATATGTATATATTTTACACACACACACACACACACACACACACACACACACACACACTGGAATTCTGGGAAATGTAGTTCAGCCCAGCCAAAATGACACATTGCAAAGCCATCACACTCCTTTATTCTCTCCATATGCTCTTTTTAAAACTCTTCGGACATGGAGAATTTTTTCTGCCCTCTTGATTTGCTCATTCAGTTTTCAGTGGTTTCTATTCTGCTCTTCACTCACTTTACTAAACATCCCCATCCTCTTTCCCCTCTCCCTCCCTCTGTCTCTTTCTTCCCCCACCCCCAGATTTTGAAGAATTCCTTCTTGTTCTCAAGTAGTTTCCCCCACTACTGCTCCATCTTTCTCCTCTTTTATTTCTATTCTGTTCTTGTTTCATTGATGAATTAGCTTCTTTTATCTCACTGAGTCTGCAAGTAAAACATTCTTTACTATTTTCCTGCATTAACATTAGATCTACTCCCTCTGACTTCTCAGTTGTTTCATATCTTTCAATTTGCTGATGATCTTCATGTGTTTCGTAACTTTTCCTTATTGGCTGGTACTTAAAAATACAGACTCCTATGTCTTACCAATGGGGATTCTGATTTGGAAGTTCTGGGGCAAAACCCAAAAATTCTAGTTTAAAAAATAAATTTCAAATACTTTGACACTTCTAGTTTGTATAGACCAGTGTTTGGGAACTCCTAATCTGGGTTGCTTATTATTTATAGCTAGTACAAACATTTGTTGGCTGCAGTTGTATATTTCTTCTGTTTAGTTTTTCTTGTTAGAGTTGTCTCTAGACATATAAGTTGGTGTATTAATGATAGGCCAGGTCTTCCTTTCCCAGTCCACAAATAGTAAAAAGAAGCCAGCCTCTGTGAGCATTTTCTTGTGAGTGTAGATGTTGATTATAATGGGCTTCTTTAATAGTATACCATATAGAGAGAGTGAAAAATGGCAGCGGAGTGAATGGAAGCTACACAGACCATCCCCCAGGACCAAACTGGATTTACAACGAAAATAAAGACAAATCATCAGGAAGGGGCAAACGAAAGGCAGCTCGGAGGATCACATAACCAGGAACACTGACTCAATCCTGGTAGGCTTGCAAGGACGCGAGAGGGGGCCAGGAGCCCACAGTCCGCAGCGGCCTGGGCTGGGACTAGCAGACTCGGCTGGGACCAGGGGACTCGGCTCGGCTCGAAGCTGTGCCCTCAGCTGGGTGCTGTGACCTTGGCTGGGAGCTACGCCCTTGGCTGGGTCCAGCTGCCTCAGCTGTGTCCGCGACCGCGGCTGTGTCCTGTGGCCTTGGCTGGGCCCTGTGGCCTTGGCTGGGTCTTGCGAACTGGGCTGGGTGCTACAGCCTTGGCCGCCCTTGGCTGGGAGCAACGCCCTTGGGTTAAAAGTCCCGGGCGGCTCCACGACGCAGAGTCCGGACAGAGGCTAAATTGGCAGCAGCCACTCAGGAAAGGCAGACTGAACTGGAACTGTGTGGGGACACTCGGGATTTGGAGGGTGCTCAGAGCTTTTGCTGAGTTGCAGCCACACAAAACTGTGGTCATCTTACTCCTTCCCAGGGCCCTGGGGAGAGGCAGTGGCCTCTCCCTTGGAGATTCAACCCCACCTAGTGGCCATTGACATGCTAATTGAGGCCCATGAACAACCAGCATCTGCCCCACCCTCGGGAAATCCTCTTACACTGAGCACCTGAGGGAGTTTTTCAGGCAACTCAGAAACCAAGGTTCTTCAGGTGACCTCTACTAATAGCCTCCAGGCAAAAAAAAGCTAAAGGATAACTATCATTCCCTGGGTTAGCAACTCTAACCAGGAAAGTTCAGACTTGATAGTGGTATTTAAAGTGGGTTTTCCCTGCCTCATCCAAACCCAGGAGAGGGAGTCACAAATAGCAGAACACCAATACCCACAGGGAAAATTTGGCAGACTCCAAAGCCCACTGTGATAGCCCAAATGGTGAAACACAGAAACAAAAGCCAAATGAAAGAACAAGAGACCTCTACCGAAGATGAGATAAATGAGGTGCAGTTAAGCAAGTTAACAGAACTACAATTCAGAGCCATGATCTTGAGGAAGCTCAACAGCATGTGTAAGGACATAGAGATGCTGAAAATTAGCCAATAGGAAATTAAAAACCACCAAGAAGAGATTAAAAATGACCTATCAGAAATGAAAAACACATTGGAAGGTCTAAAAAGCAGAGTAGAGGAAGCTGAGGACCGAATCAGTGAATTAGAAGACAGGGTAGAAAAAAATCAACCAATCAGAAAACCAAAAGGAAAAAATGATTAAAAAACAGGAAGACAGCTTAAGAGAACTGTAGGACAACTGGAAACATAATAATATTCGCATCATAGGAGTCCCCGAAGAAGAAGAAAATGAGCAAGGGTTAGAGAATATATTCAAAGAAATAGTGACAGAAAACTTTCCTAATTTGCTGAAGGAAGAAGGCATTCAAGTTCAAGAAGCACAGAGAGCCCCAAATAAGAAGAACCCAAACAGGCCCACACCAAGACACATAGTAATCAAACTGCCAAAAATTAAAGACAAAGAAAGAATCCCAAAAGCAGCAAGAGATAAGCAACAGGTTACCTACAAAGGAAACCCCATAAGGCTCTCAGCTGACTTCTCCCAAGAAGCACTACAGGCCAGAAGGGAATGCCATGAAGTAATCAAGGTCATGAAAAACAAGGATCTGAATCCAAGACTACTCTACCCAGCAAGGCTATCATTCAAAATAGAAGGTCAAATAAAGAGCTTCCCAGACAAAAAAAGGCTAAGGGAATACATTAGCACCAAAACAGCCCTGCAAGAAATGTTAAAAGAACTGCTGTAATTAGTAGAAGAAACAGGAAGAAAAATAGAACCACACTAAATAAAAATGGCAATAAATGAGTACATATCAATAATCACCTTAAATGTAAATGGATTGAATGTTCCCATAAAAAGACACAGAGTAGCTGATGGGATAAGAAAGCATGACTCATCAATATGCTGTTTACAAGAGACCCACCTCACAACAAAAGACTCACATAGATTGAAAGTGAAGGGATGGAAAAAAATCTTCCAAGCAAAGGGAAAGCAAAAAACAGCTGGGGTAGCAATACTCATATCTGATAAAATAGATTTCAAAATGAAGGCCATAACTAGAGACAAAGAAGGCCACTACATAATAATGAAAGGATCTATCCAACAGGAAGATATAACCTTGATAGACATATATGCACCCAATATAGGAGCGCCAAAATATATTAAAAATCTTCTGGAGGACTTCAAAGGAGAAATTGATAGCAATATAATCATAGCAGGGGCCTTCAACACCCCATTGACGCCACTGGATAGATTCTCTAGACACAAAATTAGCAAGGAAACAGAGAGTCTAAATGAAGCACTAGACCAAATGGATTTAATAGATATCTACAGAGAATTACACCCCAAAACTACAGAATTCACATTCTTCTCAAGTGGACATGGGACATTCTCAAAGATAGACCACATGTTAGGGCACAAACTAAGTCTACAAGTTCAAGAAGACTGAAATCATATCAAGCATCTTCCCAGATCACAATGGCATGAAACTAGAAATCAATTGCAAGAAGTACATACAAAGACATTTGAACACAAGGAAGCTAAATAGCATGTTATTGAACAATGAATGGGTCACTGAGGAGATCAAGGAAGAAATCAAAAACTTCCTGGAAACCAATGAAAATGAAGACACAACAACACAAAATCTATGGGATGCAGTGAAAGCAGCTCCGAGAGGGAAGTTCATAGCACTACAGGCCTATCTCAAAAAACAAGAAAAATCTCTAATAGACTATCTAACCTCACAACTTAAAGAAGTAAGAGCAAAGAAAAAGAAAATCCCAGAGCAAGTAGAAGGAAGGAAATAGTAAAGATCAGAGCAGAAATAAATGACATGGAGACCAAAAAACCAATTCAAAGGATCAATGAAACAAAGAGCTGGTTTTTTGAAAAGATAAACAAGATTGATGGACCCTTAGGTAGACTCACCAAGAAACAGAGAGAGAACCCAAATACACAAAATCAGAAATGAAAGAGGAGAAGTAACAACTGACACCACAAAAATACAAAAGAGCGTTAACAGCTACTATGAACAACTATATGGCAACAAATTCAACAATCTAAGCAAAATGGACAAATTTCTAGAAACACACAGTCTCCCAAAACTGGACCAGGAAGAGACAGAAAACTTGAACAGACCATTAACAACAGAAGAAATTGAAGATGTAATCAAGACTCTCCCAGCAAACAAAAGCCCAGGCCCAGATTGCTTCACGGGGGAGTTTAACCAAACATTCAAAGAAGAACTAACACCCATTCTCCTCAAACTATTTCTTTTTTTTTTTTTTTTTTTATCCTCACCCGAGGACATTTTTTCCATTTTTTGTTCAGGTAGAGTGGGAGGGAGAGAGAGGAACAGAGAGAGAAAGAGAGAGAGAGAGAGAAACATCGACGTGAAAGGGACACATCGAGTGGCTGCCACTCGCACAACCGACCAGGGCTGGGGACAAACAGCAACCAAGGTACGTGCCCCTAGCGGGAACCGAACCCGGGTCTCTCAGGACCGCAGGCCGACACTCTAACCGTTGAGCCAAACCAGCCAGGGCCTCCTCAAACTATTTCAAAAAATTCAAGAAGAAAGAAGACTTCCAAACTCATTTTATGAAGCCAGCATAATTCTAATTCCAAAACCAGAAAAAGACACTACAAAGACAGAAAACTACAGGCCAATATCCCTGATGAACATAGATGCCAAAATCCTGAACAATATACTAGCAAATCGGATCCAGCAATACACCAAAAAATTATCCACCATGACCAAGTGGGATTTATCCCAGGGATGCAAGGCTGGTACAATATTCACAAATCAATAAACGTGATACACCACATAAATAAAATGAATAAAAACCACATGATCATATCAATAGATGCCACAAAAGCCTTCGACAAAATCCAGCATCCTTTTCTGATAAAAACACTCAGCAGTGTGGGAATAGAGGGATCATGTCTCGACATAATAAAGACCATATATGAAAGACCTACAGCCAACATCATACTCAATGGGCAAAAACTAAAAGCATTTCCCTTAAGAACAGGAACAAGGCAAGGATGCCCACTTTCACCACTCTTATTTAACTTAGTACTGGAAGTCTTAGCCACAGCAATCAGACAGGAAGAAAAAATAAAAGGGATCCAAATTGGAAAGGAGGAAGTGAAACTGTCATTATTTGCAGATGACATGATACTATACGAAGAAAACCCCAAAGACTCCATCAAAAATTTACTAGACTTAATCAATGAATTTTGCAAAGTAGTAGGATACAAAATTAACGTCAAGAAATCTATGCCATTCTTATACACCAATGATGAACTCACAGAAAGAGAAACTAAGAAAACAATCCCATTTACCATTGCGGCAAAAATTTAAGATACCTAGGAATAACCTTAACCAAAGAAATAAAGAACCTATTCGGAGAAAACTACAGGTCCTTGAAACAAGAAATAGAGGAGAATATAAAAAAGTGGAAGCACATATCCTGTTCATGGATTGGAAGAATTAACATCATTAAAATGTCCATATTACCCAAAGCAATCTATAGATTCAATGGAATCCCCATCAAAATACCAACGGCATACTTCACAGAATTAGAACAAGTACTTCAAAAGTTCATATGGAACCAAAAAAGACCTCGAATAGCCACAGCAATCTTGAAAAGGAAGAACAAATTTGGAGGGATAACATTACCAGATTTCAGCTTATACTACAAAGCCACCGTAAT
Organism: Molossus molossus; assembly: GCF_014108415.1. Lineage (NCBI taxonomy): Eukaryota > Metazoa > Chordata > Mammalia > Chiroptera > Molossidae > Molossus > Molossus molossus. Next base: position 34,508,682 of record NW_023425357.1, on the reverse strand, counting down.
CAATACAGCCTGGTACTGGCACAAGAACAGGCATATAGACCAGTGGAACAGAACAGAGAACTCAGAAATGGACCCAAGGCAATATGCTCAATTAATATTTGACAAAGGTGGCAAGAGCATACAGTGGAGTAAGAACAGCCTCTTTAATAAATGGTGCTGGGAAAATCGGACAGCTACATGCAAAAAAATGAAACTAGACCATCAACTTACACCCTGCACAAAAATAAACTCAAAATGGATAAAAGACTTAAATGTGACTCATGAATCCATAAAAATCCTAGAAGAAACTGTAGGCAACAAAATTTCAGATATCATACGCAGCAGAATTTTCACTGATACATCACCTAAGGCAATAGAAACAAAGGAGAAAATGAACACATGGGATTACATCAAACTCAAAAGCTTCTGCACAGCAAAAGATACAATCATCAAAACGGAAAGGCTACCCACGATATGGGAGAGCATAATTGCCAATGATATATCAGATAAGGGGTTCATTTCCAATATATATAGAGTGCTCGTACAACTCCACAAAAGGAAGACAAAGGACCCAATTAAAAAATGGGCAGAGGAACTTAATAGACACCTCTCCAAACAGGACATACAAATGGCTAAGAGACATATGAAGAAATACTCAACATCACTAATCATCAGAGAGATGCAAATTAAAACAACAATGAGGTATCACCTCACACCTGTCAGAATGGCCGCCATCAACAAATCATCAAACAACAAGTGGTGGTGAGGGTGTGGAGAAAAGGGGACTCTAGTATACTGCTGGTGGGAACGTAGACTGGTGCAGCCACTATGGAAAACAATATGGTGTTACCTCAAAAAATTAAAAATTGAACTTCCATTTGACCCAGTGATCCCACTTCTAGGAATATACCCTAAGAAGCCTGAAACACCAATCAGAAAGAATATATGTACCCCCATGTTTGTAGCAGCACTATTTACAATAGCTAAGATCTGGAAACAAGTGTCCATCAGTAGACGAATGGATAAAAAAGCCGTGGTACATATACACAATGGAGTACTACGCAGCTGTAAGAAGGAAAGATTTCTTATCCTTTGAGATGACATGGAGGGACCTGGAAAGTATCATCCTAAGTGAAACAAGCCCAACAGAGAAAGACAAGTATCATATGATCTCACCTATTTGTGGAATATAATGAACATAACAGTCTGACGAATGGGGTAGTCCCTGTGACGTGGAAGTGGGGTACAGACTGACAACCCCCAGAAGTGGGGGTGGTGAGGGAGAGATAAACCACAGAACTTATATGCATGCATGCATGAACAGTGGACATGGACAACAAACTGGAGACTGGGCAGGGAGGGAAGGGGAGGGGGGAATCAGTGGGGGAAAAAGGAGAAACACCTGTAACAAAAATTAATTAATAAAAATAAATAAATTAAAATAATAGTATACCATATATATTAAATAATATGTATTAAAACTTTGGATTCAATATTTTACTTAAGTTATTTTGATTCTTTACTGTTTAATAAGCTAACTATTAAGGCTATTAATTTGCCTCTGGGCTTAGTTTTAGGTACACCTTGTAAGTGTTGCTATAGTAGTATTATCATTGTAGTTATTTTCTAAATAATGTATGAGTGCTTTTATTTTTTGAAATTTTTTTTATTTTTTTGGTATGTGCCCCTAGTGGGAACCAAACCCAGGACTCTCTGGTCTGCAGACCTACGCTCCAACCACTGAGCAAAAATGTCCAGGGCCTATGAGTGCTTTTAATTAGAATGTCCCCAAAGACTCAAATTATTGAAGGTTTAATTTTGTTTATGATTTAACATTTATTACACTGTGACCAGATAATAAAATATAATGCCTGCATAATTTTTACTATTTGGAGTTTAGTTCTTTGTAGGTGATATATGGTAAAATAATATTAATATTCTTTAGATAGTCAAGTATTTGCTTTGTGGGGAGGTAATGATATGTACTTTTATTTATATTTTGAATATCAAATTTATACTGTGGTATTTCTCATATTTTTGTTACTTTTTCTTTGCTTCTTTTAGATTTATTTTTCTGTTTCAAGGCAATGTTATTCTATGTATAAAAGTTTCTGATTGTTATAGCTTCATTGTATATTGTACCTTTTATCAATTTAATCCCCTTTATTAATTTAATGATTTGCATTGACTTTTGCTTTTACTAATACTAGCATAGGAACTATCACATTTTTGGTTTATACTAGTTAGTCTGTTACATCTTTATCCACCCTTTTACTTTTCAACTTTCTGTGTCACATTGTAAGTGCATGAGCAAATTGTGTTGCTTTTAAAATCCAATCTAAGAATTTTTGTCCCTTAATAGATATGTTTATCTAATTTATATTTATTTTTATAATTAGTAGGTTAATCTGTATTACTCTTATTGCTTTTAGAACTTCCTTCTTGTAATTTATTTTTTCTGTCTCCTATCTTGTAAACCATGAACTGTGTGTTCTTTGCTTCTATTTTTGTCAGTGTCTTGAAAGTTATATATCCAGACTTTAATTCTAGAAATGGTAATCATACTCTTCTAAAAGCATTTATTTCTAAATTTGTTTTTAAAATATAATTTTGAAAGCCGAATGAAATAATGGCTTAAACAAAACACTAATTGGCAACATTCTCTGGCTCCTATTGCTGAGAGTGAAAGAAAGGAAACTTTTCCCACCTTGACTCTTGCCATTTACTACAGGAGCCAGCAGGGAAAACAACACCCATTGCTGCTGCTGAGAATAGTGGCAGGAAATAACTTGAGTTTTTGTGCTGGCTTGTATATAGGACTTGTCATACTTTTTAGCATATAAGATTATATCTTTTTTAAGATCATAATGTATCTGCTCCAAAAAATAGCCATCCCACATTGCTTTGCTGTAATTAAATAAAAATGTAATGCAGCTAGAAAAGATTCAAGGAAGGAAAATAAAAACAATTAAAAGCATTTGAGAAACTTACATATAAAGAGAAATTTTAAAATAGTTCCATTGACAGGACAGAATTCTGAACAAAAGGAAGCTGCCTCAATGTGATATTTTAGTTGTTTTTAACAAAATAAATTTCTTTTCAAAATGTTGTTAATTTATCAAAAAGTCATTACATACATATCTCTTTGACCCCTATAAAAATGCAATGTGGAGATTATTATTGCTCCTTTGGCCAGAGAGACAAAGATGAACTGGGATAATTTTTTATTGTGTTTCACTTTGAACTGGGCCTGGCTAAATAGACTTAGAGATAGTCTTTTGGGTTAGAAGTGATCAAAATGGTGCAGTCTTCACCAAATCTATCACCATTTGAGTTGAATGAACTTTTAAGTTTTGAGATTATTTATGTGTTTCTTAGATGTCCAAAGACCACATAGCCTTGGAGGTGCTATGAAATAACCCAAATAAAGACATAAAACAAAAGAGAGAAACAATTTTTAAAGAACATCACTGAAAAAGCAAGAGAAATGGAGAACTGATTATCTAGCAGTAGGACTATTGGCTATTTTGGTATGGCTTATTGTGAGAATTCTACAGGGGACATTCATTTTTCTGGAACTTTACAATAAGCCAGATAAGTGAAACAGCTGACCTCCTGGTTTTGGTAAGCAAAAATATGTAATATCAGAATGCATGTCCATTTCAGGGCCATAATTTACCATGATATTTTGAGTCTAGATCAGCAATTTTTTAACTGGTATGCTGCCACCGCACACTGGTGTGTTGCAAGAATTTTTAAAATGTGCAATACTGGACTATTTAGTCAGGAGCATGGACCTCTTTTCCCTTAGATTGTCAAATAAAAAAATAACAACAGCCAACACAATAGCCATTCAGTGTGAATGCTTTGTTTTGAACCATAAATATATAGGTCATATAATAGAGTTGCATCTTACTAGTCACATCGTATAATAAGGTTGTGTCTGATTGGTTAATTCTTTATACCAGAAATCCTTCTGTACAAGTATAGGCACCTGAATTTTAATTTTATTTATTTATTTATTTATTTATTTATTTATTTATTTATTTTTTAATCCTCACCTGAGGACATTTTCCCATTTTTTGTTCAGATAGAGTGGGAGGGAGAGAGAGGGAGAGAAAGAGAGAGAGAGAAACATTGACGTGAAAGGGACACATCGAGTGGCTGCCACTTGCATGACCAACCAGGGCAGGGGACAAACTGCAACCGAGGTACATACCCTTAGCAGGAACTGAACCAGGTCTCTCTGGACTCGCAGGCTGACGCTCCAACCACTGAGCCAAACCGGCCAGGGCATCACCTGATTTTTTAAAAAGTCACTTTGGAGCAAAAAGGGTAGGTCATTACTACTATTATTATTTTCTTGTAAATCAATCAAAATTATACCTGGATGTTTTTTTCATTCCTCATCTGAGGATATTTTTCTACTTATTATCAGACAGAGTGGAAAGGAGGGAGAGAGAGAGATAGAGAGAAACATCGATGCGATAGCGCCACATCGACTGGCTGCCTCCTGCATGACCCAACCAGGGCTCAGGACAAACTGCAACCTAGGTAGGTGCCCTTGACTGGAACTGAACCCACAACTCATTGGTCCACAGCTGACGCTCTAAAATGTTATACCTGTTTTTTGGGTTAGATCAGCAAAAAATATATTTTTGGGTGTGCTACAGAATTTTAGTAATTGGTTTATGTGTGCCATGAGAGGAAAAAAGTTGAAAATCACTGGTTTAACCCTGGCCAGTTTGGCTCAGCGGTTAGAGTGTTGGCCTGTAGTCCAGAGAGACCCAGGTTCAGTTCCAGCTAAGGGCATGTACCTGGGTTGCAGTTTGTCCCCAGCCCTGGTTGGTCGTGTGGGTGGCAGCCACTCGATGTGTCCCCTTTCACGTCGATGTTTCTCTCTCTCTCTCTCTCTCTCTTCCTCCCCCCCCCACAACTCTATCTGAACAAAAAATGGAAAAATGTCCTTGGGTGAGGATAAAAAAAAAAAGAAAGAAAATCGCTGGTTTAGCTGATGACCCAGTGAAAGGCTTAGGTTCTACAATTTACTGGCATTTTTAACCCTCAAGGGAATATTTTATAAGAGTTTGTTAAAAAGGAAGTTTATGCCAAGCATTTAGTCAATAGTACAATATTTGTAGTGATGGGGCAATGTTACTAAGTAGATTGTTTTTATTGTTAAGTGGTGTAGTCTTTAAAAAGTGCTTGTTTTCCAACACCAGTAGGTGAGAATGATCTGATGGGAGTGACTCTTCAAAGTACATCTTAAATCAGAAATTACCTGGCTGAGGAATTCTGAATATTGGTAAATTCGTTTGAAAGCAATTATTTGGAGCATTTGCACATTAGTCACTGTGAAGAAAACCATTTACAAAACCTATTTAGTAATAGTTCTTCATATTTTAGAGAAAAACGTGGAACTACTACAATCTCTTTGGAATGTAGCCCAGTGGAAGGAAAGCAGACAGAAGGAAGACAGTTTCAGGACACTTATTTCCCATTCACATTTTTTCCAAGTTAAAAAGGTCTGACTATGTCTTTGTATTTTTTGGCATCATCAACATTTTTCTAGTAGCTGATGAGTTATATAATTTCCTGCTGCTCCAGTTCTGTAACAGGAAGGGTGTAGCCTGAAGATGGAATGGATGTTCTCTGATACGGGTATCAGTTCATGAGGGGAACAACCACATGCCAGACAGCTTTGAAGGTCAAGTAGTTTGTATTGTGTCCATTCTTTCTTTTTTCTTGCCCAGTTGGCCACCTATTTATAAGGGCAAATAGATTTTGTGGCGGCTTGCCATGGTTATCATTGATGTCATGTGTTTTGTTCAGTCTTAAGTTAAGCAAGAAAGCCATTCCAGCAGAATTTGACAGTTCGGACAGAACTGTTGTATTACAGATGAGATTAAAAAAATCGAATCTTGATTTTTTTTTGGGGGGGGGGGGCAATAGTAGCAAGGGATACCTGTTTTTGAAAAAGGTTGAGACAAAGAGGGTTTTCAAGCAACCAAATGAACGTGAATTTGAAGTAAATGAAAAGAGGGTAAACCAAAATGACTGCTAGTGTTTTGCTTGTCTCAGAGCATCCACACTTATTTACGTTCCATTGTTTGTGACATGACATGTGATGTCACCTAGTACTGGTCCCTGGAGGGGAACCTAAGTGTGTCCAATGTTAACCATAGTGCAGTGGACTTTGCCAAAAGTTTAAAGAGAAACACATGATTCTTGGATTGCTGCAATATCTAATTAGATACTGAATAGTGGGAGAATGTTGAATAATAAGAGCAGGAAAAAAACCGGGCATGTCTTTTGCTGAAATTCAATCCCCTTGTTTTCCCCCAACATTCTCTGCAACAGTCTGAAAACTTTTCAATCACTTTTTTTAAGGATGCAGTGAATTTTATCACAATTTTGACAATCAAAACCACATGTGCTTGCTCCATTGATGACAGAGAATAACAAAATCATATTTGTTAAGACCAAAACTCAGGTTAATAAATAACTGGAATGCAATGCAACATCTATTGTTCTTTAAAGAAACAATGAACATTGCCGAAAATTTTAATTTGCAGAGTAAAATGAAGTTTTTTGAAGAGAAAACCATATGAAAGTTGTGCATGTGACTCAATAACCTTTTTTCCTCTATTGGACCAATTCTATTTTTCTATCCTGAGGCTATAATAAGGACTTTCCTGCAAAATGCCTTGTTTGTGTGATGTAGCCTAAGTTCCACAAGTGTAGGTTATAAGTATGACCATATTTTATTTTTTTAATTTTTATTTATTTATTTTTATTTTTTTATCCTCACCTGAGGACATTTTTTCCATTTTCTGTTCAGATAGAGTGGGAAGGAGAGAGAGGAAGAGAGAGAGAGAGAGAAACATCAACATGAAAGGGACACATTGACTGGCTGCCACCTGCAGGACCAACCAGGGCCCGGGACAAACTGCAACCAAGGTACATGCCCTTAGTGGGAACCAAACCTGGGTCTCTCTGGACCGCAGGCCAACACTCTAACTGCTGAGCCAAACCGGCCAGGGAAATTATGATCATATTTTAGAGCAGGGAAGGGAAGACTACCATCTGCAGGGAAATCTGGTCCAATGCCTGATTTTTTGTGTGAATAAAGATTTATTGGAACACAATCACACCCATTCATTGACATGTCATTTATGGCTGCTTTCATGTTACAATGGTGGTGTCCAGTAGTTGCAAGAGACTGAGTGGCCCACAGAACCTAAAAAATAGTTACTATCTCACTTTTTACAGATATTGTTTATTAGCCCCCCTTTTGGGCAATCTAGAATATTCAGACAAAGTACAATTAAAATAGTTGACTCCTGGGGAACAAGAATTAAGAAGGGTTGTGGTAATTTAAGAAAAATCTCCTGCTAATTCTTGGGCTGTGACATCATTTTATTTTGTTTTATTAGTGGTACTAAAAAGAAGAATAATCCTATGTACGTGATAAAGGCCATCAGCAGCCACTCAAAGACCTCTATTCTATGTTACTGAAATTATTTGCTGTTGGGTTTGGCTTTGGCAAGTAGCCAGAACTTCTCTGTCTACCCCTTTGCGGAGGAGGGCCTGGTTGTAACCTAAATGCGTAGTAGCTGCTCTAGGAGCGTGGAAACTTCAAGTTCCTCCTTTAGTATCATCACTGTGGAATGATTTGTCCTAGCCTGTGTATCCCAGGACAGTGAAGGGTCAGTCATAGCCTTGCCTTTAGAAAGTGATGAATGTTAGGGTGTCATTTTGTCTGTTTTTATTTTTAGCTTTGGAACCCATTTGATTTTAGGAATGCTATCAATTTTAATATGATTGTGCAAAGAGAACAAAAGAAATGTAATCGTATCTTGAACAAGATCTTTGATCACTTAATTGATGAATTAAAGCCTCTCAAAGGCCATGCACCAGGCGGAATGCTTCAGATTTACCGGTAATTTTAGAAGCGCTTTGTTATTAGTTCCGTATTTCCAGCCGTCCAGCAAAAGGTACTTCAAAATGTATATTAAAGTCAAAGCCAAGCTGCCTCTCTTCTCCAGCGGCTGCAGAGCTCCAGGGAACTTTTCTAGGAAGGCAATGTCAGGATATTTGGAAAGGTTAATTCATCTCTAGGTGATAGGAACCAGGTTCTGTCCATTTAAAAGGAAAGAATATAAGGGGGAGAGGGAAAAATGAGACACAAGGAAAAAAATAAAGGCTACATAACTAGAGAAAGTAACCATGAAATGGGTAAGACCTGTGGGCATTTGCTTAAAAGAAATCAGGCTGGGGGCAGTTAAGACTTTGTTAATATAAAAAGGTATCATTCTGATTAGGTATTTTCAGGTGATCAATGCTCTCATCCTTGTTGGTAAGTATGAAGATGGTAATACTTTTAGCAGATTAGTTTGATTGTATGCTTTGCTTATCTAACACAGCGGAGATGGCAAGTGATTTCTCAGCTGCCTCCTCTCACTCTAACTTCTTTGTATACCTGAATGGTAGAACATCTTTTGAACTTACCCCACCACTCAGAAAACAAGCTGAATCTGTTTTATCCTGGGAAATCCCTGGGCCTTGGGGACTCCTGGTACTTTTGTGCTTTGAGGCATTAAGAGTGAAGAGGAAACACACTTGTGAGCCATCCTGCATCTTGGAGGCAGGGTAATAAACAAAAATACTTTTACATCGTGCATACAGTAGTCCCCTCTATCTGTGGTTTTGCTTTCAGTGGTTTAAGTTACCTGTGGTCAACTGCAGTTTGACAATATTAAATGAAAAATTCCAGAAATAAACAATTCATAAGTTTTAAATTGTTCATCATTCTGAGTGGCATGATGAAATCTTGTGCTGTCCTGCTCTGTCCCACACAGGATGTGAATCATCCATCTGTCCATGTACCCACGTTGTATATGCTGTCTGCCTGTTGGTCACTCAGTAGCTGTCTCAGTTATCACATCTACTGTGCTATGTTCAAGCAATTCTAATTTTATTTAATAATGGCTTCAAAGTGCAAGGTAGTGGTATTGTCAATTTGTATATGCCAGAGTGCTTCCTTTAAGTGAAATGTATGTAAGTATAGGAGAAAAAGAGTATATGAAGTGTTTCATACTACTTGTAGTTTCAGGCATCCACTGGGGCTCTTGGAATGTACTCCCTGTGAGTGAGGGGGCAATACTGTATTCCCTATGGCTGACATGTTGAAATATTTTCTACTTGGGGACCACTTGATTTTAGGGAGGCAGTATAAAGAGCATTGAATTGTGTACTGATATATTATGAGTACATATTCAGAATCTCTCTTTGATTTTTGACGTACTGAGTACACAAATGGTCACATTTACCAATCAATGGCAGAGCTTATTAGACCACTTTCTTAGGGAGTTTTGTGAAGTAGGCTATTTTGATATTGGCAAGGAGAGAAGAATTAGATAAATGTGGCATGCCTAGACTTCTCTGAAAGGGTCAGGCCTCACCTGGAAATTTGAATTTAGTTTTGGGAACTACGTCTTTAAGAGGCATATTATACATTAGAATATGTCTAGGATGATGAGAGGACTTGAAACCAGGTATTCATTCATTTGGCGGAATTTTTTTCTTGGTACATGAGTGCTTATCATGTACCAAGCACTGTTACCAGCCACTGGAAATACAACAGTAACAGACAAATATGGAACCCACCTTTATGGAGCTCATAGTCTAAAGGGTAAAATGAAATAGTTAAAGAAACACACACACACACACACCAGCTAGCTCACAAGTCATGAGTGAGCTGTGATAAGTGGGGGTGGGGTGGGGGTGGTGGTGAGTGGGACCTACTTTAGAAAAACTGTCAGAGACAGTTTCTCTAGGGAAATAATATTTAAACTGATGACTAAAGGATGGGAAGGAACAGGGTGAAGAACATTCTGGAAGAGTGCAATGGTCCTGAGGTGAGAAAAAATTTAACATGTGCTAGGGACTGAAAGCAGGTGGTTGTCACTTTAATGCAGTGAATGAGGGGAAGGAGGAGAGTGAGGTGGCTGCAGAGAGGAAGGCTTGGGTCAGATCACCCAAGATGGAAGTCACAGAGTTTTAAGGAAGAGGGAAACATGATGTATAATTTTAGAAAAACTGCTCTTGGCTCCCACATGAAGAATGGCTGAAAGAGGGGTGAGAATGGAAGGGGAAGGAGGTAATATTGCATTAGCTCAGGCTGGAAATGACCATAGAAGCTGAAATGAAGAAACATGCATAGATTTATGTACATTAGAAAGAAAAATTAGCAACTCTTGGGTGGGAGGTGAGCATGAAGGATGGTGAGGAATCAAACATGACTCTCAGGTGACTGCCATTTGATAAGACAGGGAAGAGCAGGGAGAGACATATGTGAGGAGTAGAATAGAGTATGGGAATCAAAAGGCATGGCTGGAGAGACTACAGATGCTTAGTTTGGGGAGGTAAAACCTCTTGGGAAAGAAAGTGCTTCACAGCCACTTTTAAGTCAGTGGTTCTTTAATATTTGGGAAGTCATAAATTATCTTGGAATCTGATGACAGCTAAGGACCCTCTTTACAAAAGAAATAATTATATATCTAATATTAAATGCACTTTTAAGAATTCCATGGACCACCAATAGCTAATCCATGGATTGTTTATGGACCCCAACTTAAGAATTTTTCTTTTAAATATATGAAGGGCTGCCTATAGAAAAAAAAATTGGCATAGTATTACCTTTGTTCATTAGACAATCTGGATTAAAGTTTCCTAAATTTGCTGAGTCTCAGATTCCCAATTGGTTAGATGAGATTTAAAAAGTCTATTTTACAAATTTAGATACCTGTTCTAAGATTTAAATGAGATAGTGCTTTCTTAATTAATATGACCTGTGACTACTAATACTTAAACAAAATAAGCTCACAGGGAGGTAGATAGCACTTGGGTGAAGAGGAACTTTTGATAATTGGTAGCATTCTACAGCCAAAATAGACTACCTGGTGAGATAGTGGTTCATGAAATTGTTTAAGCATGATCTAAATGGTATCTTACCCATAATGAAATGGGGAGTGTTGGGCTAGATGATCCCTAAAACCCTGCCCCATGGACAGGCTTCACCAAAGGCTACCACAGAAAACCTTGTAAGGTTTAACAGGGAGGTAATCTGTGCTAGGCAGTGCTAAATAAAGTGCTTAATAAATAATTGCTATGGTGGCAGACAATGCTGGGTGGTTGTCCCAATCCAGATCCACCGACCTGTTTCCTTTAGTCACCTTCAACCATACGGCAGACATTCTACCTAATGAGCAAGTAGACGTTTCTGGGAGAGCTTTTATTTTTCTGACAAAAAGTGGCAGACCTAAAGGTTTAGCATGTTTTGAAATCTGTTCATTTATTTGTTTTGGAATATGGAACTGATGCCAAGAAATGAAGCAGCCATCTTGTGACCCTGAAATAACAGGCATAAGGCAAAGGTTAAGAGAATTGTAGAGATGTTTTCATTTCTCTTGGGTATTTATCTAGGAGTGGAATTGCTGAGTCATTTGGTCACTCTGTTATAACTTTTGAGGAACTACAAATGGTTTCCACAGTGGCCATGCCATTTTACATCCCACCACCACCAGCAATGTGTGGAAGCCTGTTTTTTTCATGTGCTCTTCAAAACTTATCATTGCCTCCTTTGTGATTACAGCTATTCTAGTGGGTATGAAATAGTTTCTAATTGTGCTTTTAATTTGCATTTCCCTGATAAATAATGATGGCAAGGATCATTCTATGTGGTCATTGGCCATTTTTTTTTTTTTTTTAATCCTCACCTGAGGATATTTTTTCCCCATTTATCTTTAGGTAAAGTGGGAAGGAGGGAGAGAGGGAGAGAGAGAGAGAAAAACATCGATGTGAGAGAGACACATCGACTGGCTACCTTCCGAAAGACCCTGACCAGGGCTGGGGACCCAGCTGCAACTGTGGTACGTACCCTTGACCAGAATCGAACCTGCAACTCTGTGGTCCAAAGGCTGACACTCTAACTGCTGAGCCAAACCGTCCAGGGCATCATTGGCCATTTTGTATATCTTCATTAGAGATGCCTATTCAGATCCTTTGCCCATTTTTATTTGATTGATTTGAGAGAGAGAGAGAGAACAAACATTGATTTGTTCTTCTGCTTATTTATGTATACATTGTTTGCTTCTTGTATGTGCCCTGACCAGAGATCAAACCTAGAACCTTGGCATATCGGGATGATGCTCTAACCAACTGAGCGATGTGGCCAGGGCCTTGCCCATTTTTAGTTTTTTTTTTTTTTTAATTGAGTTATAAGCATTCTTTATGTATTCCAAATACAAGCCCTTATTAGGTATTTAATTTGCAAATATTTTCTCCAATTATGTGAGTTGTCTTTCACTTTCTCGATGGTATTATTTATAGCACAAGAATTTCAAATTTTTATGTAGCATAGTTTGTCTAATTTTTTATTTTGTTACTTGTCTTTTTGATATTTTATCCAAGAAATCTTTGCATACTCCAACATCATGAAGATTTACTTCAATGTTTTTATCTGATAGTTTTATAGTTTAGCTCTTATATTTAGATCTCTGTACATTTTGAGTTTTTTTGTGTGTGTCTGGTGAGAGGTAGAGATCCACTTCATCCTTTTTATGTGGATATCCAATTGTCCCAGCACCATTTGTTGAAAAAACCATTATTTCCCCATTAAATTGTCTTAACACTCTTGTCAGAAATCAATCAATCATAAATATCAGGGTTTATTTTTAGACTGAGTTCTGTTCCATTGATCTACATGTCTGTCTTTACGTCAGTACCATACCATCTTGATTACTATAGCATTGTAGTAAGTTTGAAATTAGGAAGTGGGAGTCCTCAACTTGTTCTTTTTTCAAGATTGTTTGCCTATTTGGATTGTTTGCTTTTCCATAGGGGTTTTAAGATCAATTCAACAATTTCTACCAAAAGCTAAATGAGATTTTGATAGAGATTGTGTTTAATCTGTAGATCAATTTGGTATTACTTTCTTATTAATATTGTCTTTGGATGCATGAATGTGGAATATTTTTCATTTAGTTAGGTTTTCTTTAAAAATTTTTAGCAGTGTCTTGTAGTTTTCTATCTGTAAGCTTTGCATTTCTTCTACTAAATTTATTCCTAAGCATTTTATCCTTTTTGATACTATTATAAATGGAATTGCTTTCTTTCTTTTTTTTTTCATTCAGACAGAGCGGGAGGGAGAGAGAGAAACATCGACGTGAAAGGGACACATAGAGTGGCTGCCACCCACACAACCCAACCAGGGCCGGGGACAAACTGCAACCGAGGTACGTGCCCTTAGCGGGAACCGAACCCGGGTCTCTCTGGACCGCAGGTCAATGCTCTAACCGCTGAGCCAAACTGGCCAGGGCGGAATTGCTTTCTTAATTTTATTTTCACGATATTCATTTCAAGTGCATGGAAATAACTTTAACTTTCTAATATTAATCTTGTATCCTGAAATCTTGTGGAACTTGTTCATGTATTTTTAGTGGTTGTCTTAGAATTTTCCATATACAAATCATATAATCTGTGAATAGAGATAGTTTTACATCTTTCTTTTTAATCTGTATGCCTTTTATTTTCTTTTTCTTGCCTAATTGCCCTGGCTAGACCTTCCATTACAATGTTGAATAGAAGTAGTGAGAACAGACATCCTTGTTTTGTTCCTGATCTTAGGGGAAAACATTGTCTTTCACTGTTAAGTAGGATGTTAACTATGGGTTTTTGTAGATGCTTTTATTGGGTTGATAAATGTCCCTCTAATTCTACTTTGTTGAATCATCTTACCCTGAAAGGGTGTTGGATTTTGTCAAATGCTTCTTCTGTTTATATTGAGATTATTTATTTTTGTCCTTTATTCTGTTAATATGGTATATTACATTAATTGATTTTGGATTTCAAATCAACCGTGTGTTCTTGGGGTAATTTCCACTTAGTCATGGTATATATTCCTTTTTATATGTTGCTGGATTTGCTTTGCTAGGATTCTGTTGAGAATTTTTATATCTCTATTAATAACAAACATTGGTCTGTATTATTATTATTATTTTTTTCATGTGATATCTTTGTCTGGTTTTGGCATCAGGGTGATAATGGCCTCATAGAATTAGTTAGGATATATTCCTTTATCTTTTATTTTATTTTTGGAAGAGTTTGTGAAAGATTGACATTGATTCATTTTTGAATGTTTGGTAAAATTAACCAGTAATATCATCTGAGTCTGGATGTTTCTTTGAAGGAAGTCTTAAAATTACTAATTTGCTCTTGTTACTTTTTAGGCCTATGCAGGTTTATTATGTCTTCCTGAGTGTATGTTTTGGTAATTTGTGCCTTTCTAGGAATCTGTCTATTTCATCTAAGTCATCTAATTTGTTAACATATAATTGTTCTTAGTTGTATCTTAAAATCTTTTCCATAAGGTTGGTAGCAATGTACTTAGGTCATTCTTGATTTTAATAATTTGTGTCTCCTCTCTCTCTCTCTTTTTGGGCCAATTTAGCTAAATGTTTGTCAATTTTGTTGATCTTTTGAAATATACAACTTTTGATTTATGATTGATTTCTTTATATTTCCCATATATATATATTTTTGGTATAATGTTTGCTATTTTTTTGTGCTAGGTTTAATAAGTTAAGTCTGCTCTTCTTATTCTAGTTTCTTAAAGTGGAAGTTTAGGCTATTGACTTGAGATCTTTTTATAATGTTGGTGTTTCCAGCTATAAATTTTCTTCTGAGTACCGATTTATATAGTTTCTGATATGTTGTGTTTTTGTTCTTATTCATCTTAAAGTACCTTCTAATTTGCCTTGTGATTTCTTCTTTGACCCATTGGTTATTTAATCATATGCTGTTAAATTTTTGCACATTTGTGAATCCCCCAAATTTCCTTCTGTTATTGATTTCTATTTTAATTGCATTGTGACCAGAGGAGATACATTGTATTATTTCAATCTTTTAGAATATATAGAGGTTTTTTTAATGGTCTAGCATATGGTTTATCTTGGAGAATGTTCAATGTGTACTTGAGAAGAATGTTCCATGTGTGCTATTGTTGGGTGAAGTGTTCTATAAATGATTGTTGCTTGTAGTTGGTTTATGTTATTTATTTATTTATTTTTGGTATATGCCCCTAGAGGGAACCAAACCCGGGACTCTCTGGTCCGCAGGCCAACGCTCCAACCACTGAGCCAAACCAGCCAGCATATTGTATTGTTTAAATCTTTATTTTCTCATCGATCATTTATTCATAATTGAAAACTCACTCTATTGTTGTTGAATTTTCTATTTTCCCCTCAATTCTGTAAAATTACAGTTTTTGCTTTATTATTTTGGGACTCTGTTGTTAGGTGCATATATTTTTGTAATTGTTATATATTCCTGATAGATTGATCTTGTTATCATTATGAAATACCCCTCTTTATTACAATATATATTTTTTGTTCAAAAGTCAATTTTGTCTGATATTAATATAGCCATTCCACTTCTTTTGTTAGTGTTGTTTGTCCTCACCCAAGGACATTTTTCCATTTTTTGTATAGATAGAGTGGGAGGGAGAGAGAGGAAGAGACAGAGAGAGAGAAACATCGATGTGAAAGGGACACATCGAGTGGCTGCCACCGCATGACCAACCAGGGCCGGGGACAAACTGCAACCGAAGTATGTGCCCTTAGCGGGAACTGAACCCGGGTCTCTCCGGACCGCAGGCCGATGCTCTAACCGCTGAGCCAAACCGGCCAGGGCTGTTAGTGTTGTTTGTATGATATATCTTTTTTCCATCATTTACCTTTAACTTGTTTGTATCTTTAAATCTAAAGTGTTTCGCCTGCAGACAACATATAATTGATACCTGTGTGTTTTAAAAAATACAATCTGACAATCTTTGTCTTTTGATTGGATTGTTTAATCCATTCACACTTACTGTTATTATTGATATGGTTAGAATTACATCTGCCATTTTGTTTTTGTTTTCTATATGCCTCCTTATTTGTGTTCTTTTGTATTACTTTCTAGTGTAACATTTTATTTCCTTTAGAGACTTTTATATTTGTTTGAGTTATTTTGTTAGTTGTTGCTCTAGGGTTTACAAATGATACATTTAAGCTATCAGAATCTATTTCAAGTTTATATTGCCTTTGTTTCAATGAAATCTAAACACTTTACTCCTTTATTGATACATTTCCTCCTCCTTTTTTTGTGTGCAATTATTGTTATAAATCCAACAATGCATTGTTATAAAACTTTATTTAATCTTATGCCCTTTAAAGAAGCTGAGAGAAGAACAAGTATATATTTATGGAATTTGTTATATTAATTTTCTTATTTACTCTTCCTGATTCTCTTCATTTCTTACTATGAATTTGAATTACATCTGATGTAATTTTCTTGCTCCATTATAACTTTGTTCCTACCTGCCTTCTTGGTGATATTTTTGCAAATATATTACATTTCTATGTTATAGGCCCAACAATGTAATTGCATATATTTATTTTATGCAATTGATTTTAAAGTCAGTTAAGAGAAGATACAATTATATTGGCTTTTGTAATTATCGACATAATTACCTTTACTGGCACTCTTTGTTTTTAGTGTGGAGTTTAATGACTGTCTGGTGTCACTTTTAGCCTGAAGAACTTCCTTTAGTATTTTATATGCTAGCAGAAAATTATCTCAATTTTTGATTACCTTAGAATATTTTTTCACCTTCCTTTTGAAATGTAGTTTTGCTGGATACAAGATTCGTGGTTGACAGTTTTATACTGTCAGCACCTTGAATATGTCATCCCACTGCTTTTTGACTTCCACTGTTTCTAATGAGAAGTCTGATCTTAATCATATTGAGGTTCCCTTTTACAGGATGAATTATTTTTCTCTTATTGCTTTCTGGAAATTTTTCTTTGTCTTTGGAATTCAACATTTTTATTATAATGTGCCTGGGTGTGGATCATTTAAGTTTATCTACTTAAAGTTAGTTATGTTTCTTTGTGTGTAGATTAATTTATTTAATCAAATTTGGGAAGTTTTCAGCTATTATTTATTTGAATATTTTTTCTGTCCCTTTCCCTTTCACCTCTCCTTCTGGTAGTTCTATTACATGTATCTTGATGCATGTAATGGTGTCCTACATTTTTCTGAGGTTCTTTTCATTTTTTAAAATTATTTTTCCTCTGCTCTTCAGATTGCATAATCTCTATTCAAGTTTATGGCTTCTTTCTTCTACCAGCTTATTACTGAGCCTCTCTAGTGAATATTGCATTTGGGTTATTGTATTTTCAACTCCAGAATTTCTATTTGGTTATTTTAATAGTATTTGTCTCTTTATTGGTAGCCTCCATTTTATGAGTCATTATCATCTTCTAATTCTTTTTTTTTTTCTTTTTGTGGTACGTGCCCCTAACAGGAACTGAACCCTGGACTCTCTGGTCCGCAGGCCGATGCTCAACCGCTGAGACATACTGGCCAGGGCTCATCTTCTAATTTTTTAATAACTATTTCCTTTAGTTATTATTATTATTTTTTAACATATTCAGAATAGCTGCTTTTTGAAGTCTTTGGCTACATAGTTTCTCATCTGGACCTCTTGAAAGCAACTTCCATGGCCTGATTTTTTCCCTGAATGTAGGTCACACTTTCCTGTTTCTTAGCATGTCTTATAATTTTCAGGACCAGGGGATCAGATAATATATTTCAGCAACTTTGGATGCTGATCCCCACCTTCTGGGGCTATTTTGTTGTTATTTACTCATTTTGCTGGTGTATTTGTTTAGTGATTTAACTGAAATAATTCTGCAGTCTTTCTCTTGCAGTGTGTATCCTCTGATGGGCCTGGCTAAGATCCCTTCCTCCCATGTTTTTGTTTAGCCTGGCTACTTAGGGGATGCCTCTGGGTTAGAGTAGATTATTATTTATTCAGTGTTTGGTCAGAAGCCCCTTGTTCTAGTGAGGCTCTTAGTTGACAGGTTTGTGTACAGTTTGGGTAGTGCTTTCCAGTCTGCCCTGCACCTGGCTCTCATTGGTCCTGAGTTGGAGCAGCCTAAGCATGCACTCACCTCTTCCCAGTGCTGATTGTGATTCTGAGGCCCTTTTTTTTAGATTTATTTATTTTGTTTTATTTTTTCCATCACCATTTATCCCCTCTATGCCCTCTTCCACCTCCACCCAATCCCCTCCATTCCCACAATCACCACACTGTTATCCATGTCCATGAGTTCTCTCTTTCTTTTTTTTCTTTTTTGCTTGACTGACTTATTTCACTTAGCATAATGTTCTCCAGGTCCATCCATGCTGTTACAAAGGGTAACATTTTCTTCCTTTTTACAATAAAATAGTATTCTATTGTGTAAATATACCACAGCTTTTTTATCCACTTGCAAGTCTCTCTGCTTTGTTCTTTCTATTAAACTTTCAGCTGTTCTGACAATTTGCTTGAATGATGGAGCTATTGGCCTTTTCTTATGGTTCTTCACCAAGATCTCCACTGTTTTTAATAAGGCCCATTGCCTTGCACAAGGATGCAGAGGCTGATATTTTTCTGCCAAAAGGGGTAACTTTATCTTGGTAAGTGTTTTATATCTCAGCTGGAGTCCTCTTGTTTGCCTACTTTACCCTTGAGCAGAATTCTTGCCTTGAGATGAATCGAATATAATCCCTGTCACATAAAAACCAGTGAATTCCTTTAATTTTGAGTGCCTTGAATCCGCTGCCCTCTGCTTTATTCCTCTCCTTCATCTTTTATGGATGCTTTTGGTTCCTGCTCATTGCCTTGAACTCCCAGACACCTGCCTTGCTCTGTCCTACAGTCTTCTTGGAGCCAAGTATTGTACTGAAATCTTTGTTTGTGTCTGTTTCAAATCCTATGTAATTTCAAGTTTTCTGAGGATTTTTGAGGTCTTACAGTCAAAGTGATTCAGAATTTTTTGGGCATCCCAGTTCAGTCTGTATATATTTTTTATGCCACCCTTTGCTTATCATGGGTCACTGTTCCTCTGTCCTCGCTCTCCTCATCACCAGAGGAACATGGCTGCAGTATGTGGCAGAATTTTAGTAAAGGTTTGAAGGTCAAAGGGGATGATTACATTGCATAGTGAGGAATAAGCTAAAATTATATACTAACTTTCATTCTTTGTAAATGTTCCTTGGTCACCTGAGGATGTCTCACTGGCTGTTTATTTCCTTAAACCGTAGTCATGTGACTGGCTTGCTGCTTCTTTCTGTCTTCACCTATCTCCCTCTCTTTTTTCTTAATTCCTTTCCATATTTTCTTCTCTCCCTTCCACAGTTCCCAAACCCTATCTCTCCTCCTGCCGAGTTTTTTTTTTTCTTCTTCTTCAGGTTTATTTATTGAGCTATAATTGAGATAACAACATTGTGTAAGTATAAGATATATAGCTTTTGTTGATTTGATACATTTATATGTCACAAAATGATTTACCACCCTAGCATTAGTTACCACCTCCATACCATTTCTTTGCTGTGGTAAGGGCATTTAAGATTTACACTCTTAGCAACTTTCAAGTATATAATACAGTATTATTAGCTATAGTCACCATGCTATATCTATAGTATATTAGATCCCCAGAACTTGTTAATCTTATAACTGGACATTTGTACCCTTTGACCAATATCTTCCCCTTCCCCCACTTCCCAGCCCCTGGTAATCACTTCACACATTCTTCTTTATCACCTGTCTTCCCCAGTCGAATGTAAACTTTCTCCCATGAGGGTGGAGATGTTTGAGGCTTTGCTGCCTGCCGTACGCCTTACTAGATCCTCCTGCCAACTGTTTTTCCTTCCTGAGTGTTGATCTTTTTTAAAAAAAGAAAAATATTGTGATAAAATGTACATAACATAAAATTTACATTTTAACTATTTTAAGTGTATAATTCAGTGGTAATAAGTACATTTACAGTGTGATGCAACTGTTTATCATATTCATTTCCAGAACCTTTTCATCATCTCAAATAGAAACCTTGTACTCATTAAACAGTAACTTTCCATTCCCGTCTCATAGTCCCTGGTAACCTCTGTTATACTTTCTGTGTAATTTCTATGTAATTCTACTACATGACATACCTAATTTCTAAGTAGAATCATACAAATTTGTTCCTTTCGTGCCTGGCTTATCTCATTTACCACAGTGTCTTCAAGGTTCATCTATGTTGTAGCATTATCAGAATATCATTCCTTTTAAAGGCTGAATAATATTCTGTTGTCTGTATATATCATATATTGTTTCTCTATTAATCTTTTGATGGACGCTTGAATTATTTCTACCTTTTGGCCATTGTGAACGATGCTGCACTGAACATTGGCTTAATAGTGTCATTTAGAGGCCTGTCTTCAGTTCACTTGGATATACCTAGGATTGGAATTATTGGGTCACAGGTTAATTTTATTTTTAGCTTTTTGAAAACCCTCAAATTGTTTCCCACAGCAACTGCACCATTTACATTCCCACTAGCAATACACAAGCGTTCCAATTTCTTTATATCCTCTGTAACACTTGTTTTCTTCTGTTTTTTGATAATAATCATCCTAATGGGTATGAAGTGTCCTGCTCACTTTTAATTACTTTTCCCTCTATTGCTGCCAGGGGATGAATTTCTTTATTTTATTACAGAGAGCAAATTCCCTGAGAAAACAGGAAGAAACTATCTATTATAAATTTGTCTACTTTTGTATTGTAAAATATTTCTAATGTACAGAAATGTATGAGAGATCACAAGCACCTGTTTTAAAATCAGGTCTATGAGATCTTGGTATTTTGCCATATTTGTTTCATATTTTATCTTTATAATTTTCTTTGCCTTGAGATGGGCTTCCTACCTTATCAATGGTTACCTGTTTCTAAGCTAAATGAGACAATTAAAGTATTTTTTTTTTTTCTCCAGTAGGACTGTCAGGATATGTTTTGTTGTTGTTGTTGTTCTGTTTTAAATTCCTGCTGTATCATCTTTGTATCCAGAGGCATTATGCATATTCAGAAAGAAGCTTTTCTTTACATTTCAGCAGACCCATCTGCGATGAGTCTTTTCACATTTTCTGAATTGCTTTCTAAAATATCATTATTGCAGTCTCCTCGTAGTCATACTTCAGGAGCACTGTTTTATCATGGGAGGAAACTGAGGTTTGGAGAGGGTAGAGGGAACTTAAATTAGCTGATGGAAAATATTAGCATTAAAAGGAAACATGAGAATATGACAGTCATTCTTTTGCCATCATCTTTAGCATTTAAAGAAATCCTGTGAGATTTTACTTGTTTACATGACTGAGAAGGTTCTGGTACTCTGTAAGTATTTGAACCACACAGAAAGATTAGCCAAATGTGAGGCGGCGAAAACAAATGTAGAGGAGGACCACAGACACAGTGTTAGTGGATTCCTTGGCAAAGGCTGTACACTAACATGTTTGAAGGAAATACAATGCTTGGGTTTAGAGATGGTGTGAAGTTCCAGAAAGAAGAGAAAGACCTAAGCTGATAAAGGTGATTGAATAAATTAAAATATCCATTAAGCTTTTTGCAGCTAAGGAAATTAATACTTCATATTTATTTGTTTTGTAGTTTATAAGTATTTTACAATCATTATCTGATTTTATTATTACAATTGCTCTGAAAAATGCTTTTGCTGAATTCCATTTTATAAAGTTTTTTTAAGAAAGAAAGGGTACTACTTTTCATTGATTGGTTGGTATGTGCTGGCCACTTTATAATCTTAATCTCCTATAATCAACACAACCAGATAAATAGATATTATTATTGCCATTTTACAAATTAGGAGACTGTGGTCACAGGTGCTAAGTGATCAGCCCATATTTGTACAGAGAAAAACAGACTAGAGGCTCAAATTCAATTCTCTTTCTACCAGTAATGTTGAATTTCAGAAATTCTTTATCTGAAACTATAAATCTGTATTCTCTATTATGATGTTCTATTAACATCATATGTGGCTATTTAAATGAATTAAAATAAAATCATATGTAAAAATGATTTCACACGTGGCCAGTGGCTACCATACTGACAGCGCAGCTATGGAACGATTCCGTCACTGCTGATGTTCTGCTGAACAGGACTGCTAGAAAGGCCATACCACCAGATACCTAATATCTTCTTGGTACATGTGCATATGCTAAAGAATGAGAAAGAGGTAAAGTCAAGAAAATAAGGTAGCAGAACACAAAGCGATACCAGTGAACACATTACTTGTTTTGTTTATGTGAGGGGTGAAGCAAATTATTCTTGAGTGTGTAAATAGCAGGCAAGGAAAAAAAAAAGAAAAGATCCCTTCATCTCAGCATATGGAAAGTAGCAGAGGTTGTAGAGAGGATGTATTGGTAAACGTGGTAGTTAGTGAATAAGTATTTGAGTGTCCATGGGATGCTTAGTTCTGAACTAGGTGCTGGAGGGTATGTATTAAAAATAGACATGGTCTAGTGCACAGTTTGTGGATCCTATGATTTTTCAGAACTCCCAGAAAAGCTGACAAAGAATTGCCTCATGCACTGCACAAGAACCATACAGATAAAAACCATTCATACCGTCAACATTCATACAGACTATTGGCTATTATTTTCTTTCTCAACAAATGTGGGAGATAGATTGCCTCAGGCAAAATAGTATTTTACACATGGTTTCCCAAAAGCCCTGTGCATATTTAGAGCTCTTCTCAAAATGTTTGCATTTGTTCTTCCAAAAAGAAATTTGCATGACATTTCAGAATTGCATTCTGTCTAGAAAGCAAATCCTAGCTTTTCATATTTAAATTCAAAGCTTTCTGATGTAAAATCTGCCAGGAAAATGTATGTTACAAATTAGGTTCTTCTCAGAACACAGCAGACTTTTTTTTTTACCATTAATATAATTTTTTGGGGAAAATTCTTAACATCATGCTATCCTCTTTTCTTGATTGAGAAAACCAGGGATGGTGACTCAAGGATCCACCTAGTCTTCTACTTACAGAAAATTGAGGCTGGATTCCATTTTGATGTGGCTGTCCAGAGACAGAGTCAAATGCTGTTATTGGTGAGCCACTTGATGTTATAGTCATTTTATGTAGAGGCCACTAATAGTATTTGACAGACAGCAGTAGCAAAAATTCTTTACTATTAAAGTAGTTAATGATCAATATAATTAACAAAGATTGATTAATTACTCAGGTTGAATAAAAGGAGTCTTGGTAATCCCTCAAATTCACCTTTTCCAAGTTAACTTCACTGGGCATTAGCATCATGGCTTATGGCCACGATCCTTTGAGTGTTTCGTTTTGGGGCCCAGTTTCTCTTGTTCAGGTATCTGTGAACAATTGTTCCACATCCTTCCCTTTAAAACTGCAACAAGTTAAAAAAAAATTCTAGTTCTTTTTTTTCCCCCTCCCATAATGTACATTGCAGAGTATCTACCACAATAAATTCTAATATAACTAGACTCAAACAACATTTATGGTCTGGTGACAGAGATGAAATTGGTGAAACCAGAGCCATTGGTATGGTTACCTGGTGTAGTAGACTGCTGCAGTAATATTCCTGACTCCTGTTAGCCAAACTCATACTGGCTCTGGACTTGGTCATGTGACTTGCTTTGATCAATGGGACACAGCAGCAGCTTGAAAAGTGCTTGTGCATTTGGACTTTCCTCCCTCTTAATGCTCCTTGGAACTCTGAGACTACTATGAGAAGAAGCCTGGTCTAGAGAATGATAGTTAGACCATGTGGAGCAAAGATTTTCAGTCCCAGCTGAGGTCCCATTAGACCAACCAGGATGGTAGCCACCAGGGACATGAGTGAGGCCATTTGGCTTCAGCCAATTTACCAGGTGACTTCAAAGATCAGCCAATCTGACCCAAAGTGGCTGCACCACCTGGTTAATCCAAAGAACATCCTTTTGGTTTGGTCGATCTCTAATATTTGTTTCATATTACCCAATTTCTGCTTTTATCTGTATTGCTTCTTTTCCTCTATTCTCTTTGGCTTCTTTTTTTTTTTTCTGTCTTCTTGAATTGGATGCTTATCTTACTAATTTTTAGTCTTTTAAAGAGGTTGAGAAAACTTGCATTAAAAAGTAGAATTCAGTCCGGTCGGTGTGGCTCAGTGGTTGAGCATTGACCCATGCATCAAGAGGTCGCCAGTTCAATTCCCAGCCAGGACACATGTTCAGATTGTGGGCCTGACCCCTAGTGGGGGGCATGTGGGAGGCGGCCAATCAATGTTTTCTCTCATCGATGTTTCTATCTCTCTCTCTCTCCCTGTCACTTCCCCTCTGTCTAAAAATCAATGAAGGAAAAAAAAAAAGTAGAATTGAAAGGATTTGGTGGTGCATTGGATGTTGGGACTGAGGGAGACAGAAGCATCACAAAAGACCCAGGTTTGGAATGCATCTAGATTATCATTTTCTTTGCTCTAAAAATCTCAGATGGGTTGACTTCGTTTGTGTCAGTTCAGGTGTAACAGAAGTAATGACATTGAAATTAAAAATCTGCATTCTGCATCATTGTTTAAGCTTTTGAATACTTGATTTGTATTGAAAATTTCCCAAGTCATTTAAAATATGAAATGAATATTTTTAATATCCCATTATTTTCAGTAGGCAGGGCTTGGCCCGTGTCCCTCTGGACGGGTTTTGTCCATCCCACATGTCCTCTCCAGCTGGAAACCAGGGTCTCTGTGGCAAAGGCAGAATGTTGATCCCTGTCCTCTAGGTTTGTGGCACCTGCTGCTTTGTCCTGGACCAGCCTTCTTGGCTCTTTGTTATAGAATTCCATTTCCCTTCAATTCTGTTAAATTGTAACAGAAAGTTACTCTTCTTTTCTGTTGTAGGAAACTATTTCCCTTTTCCCATTGGGCTCTCTCCATAATTACAATTCTTTATTTTAACACATTGCACAAGCATGAGGTCTTGTATTTGTACCAACACTTGGCTCTTTTTATTAACTTCTATGCTGTTTCCAACAGCAATGACCTTAATTCTCTTTGAGGTAGATGGAAGGTATGCCTCACTTCAGGCCCCTGGCTGCAACAGTATATTGGATGGTGCTGGGTGCCCTGTTGGTGCCCAACAAATAAGCTCTAATGCTGATGAGAATGAGCAGTCATGGGGAGAACCATCTATCAACTCTCCGTCATACAGCATTGAAGCAGAGTGACTGTAGTGCAGAAGGCAAACCTGTGCAATCTCTGTGGAGGTCTGGGCGGTGGACTGGGCACAGACTGCATTAGTTAAACCTTGCTGGGAGTAAAATACCACCACACCCCACCTCTGATTAATGTTCCTGATCATTGCCAGCCAAAAGAACACAGCTCCTCCATCCCACTGACCTGTTACAAATTTCTAGCTTGGTTTGTTGCTCCCTTATATACCACAGAAAAGGAGGGTGGCAGGGAAACCTCCACCCTGGAACACAGGTAAAGGCCTTCCTGGTCTCAGGCCACTTTTGGTACATGTATGCTTTGTAGATTATGAAACAGACCTTGCCTCAACTAAGGTCTCTCTCGGCAAAGTTGAAATACAGAAATATTCAACAATTTATTTTATTTCTTTGAGTCTATGCATAGCAAACCAACAACCAAGCCGGGAGATTGCTAAACCATCTCATCAACATTTCTGTCTGAATGTGGCCTCCGCAACTGAGTTTCTTTAAACGGCTTTTGCAGGTTTCTTCCTCTTGATAATAATGACATCATCTTAAATTAAATAAGGTAGCCCTGGCTGGTTTGGCTCAGTGGTGGAGCGTTGACCCTCGGACCAATGAGTCACGGGTTTGATTCCTGCCAAGGGCATGTACCTTAGTGGCGGTTCGTCCTTGGCCCTGGTCAGGGTCATGTGGAAGGCAACCAGTCGATGTGTCCCTCTCATGTCGATGTTTCTCACTTTCTCCCTCTCTCTGAAGATAAATAGAAAAATATCCTTGGATGAATTAAAAATACACACATACATACATACATACATACATAAGGTAACTAACTTTATTTCATTACTTAAAAAATTTTAGGTTTCCACTCCACCACTTAAATGGCCCCCGTCACTCTCACAGAGCCTTTGAGTCGAATGGGAGCTACTGTGAACCCTTTTTTAACAGAGGACCATGTTCTGTCATAATAGTAACTGCTGCCACTGAAATAATTTTGAGATACCATAGTCAGCTTTGAGTCTCAGGCGCCATAAATGCAAGGGCCATATTCTCCAAGTGCTGTAAGGAAAACTTGTGATTATGGTTTCCTCTGTGGCTGCCTCGATTTAGAGCCTGAAATTCTTTAAAAGCACCTTCCAGACTTGATCGGTGGAGGGAAATTCCATCTGGGCATTTCTTCTGAGCAGGATCTGGGAGTGGTGCTAATGGGAAAGGGGGCTGGGAGCGGCGATTCTTACAGTTGGAAGAAATAACTACTTAAAGCAAATGCTAATGATTTAAAATGTTATTCCTTCTGTGCTTTCAGAAAAAAATAAAATTAAAGTAATAAAGGCTCACAGCCTGTACCTCATCTCCAGTCACTCCACTGAAATTCCCAAGAGGATCTCGGCTCCCCTCTCCTCTCTTTAAAGATGGTGGACCTGGAACCACTTACAGGAGAGGTTTAATAAGAGGCAAATGTGTTTTATATTTTGTATCTTGTTAAGTGAAAAAAGATGGATTCTCGCAAGTAGTCTCTTGGTGCAGATTTGAGTAGTCTGTGCATTGCAAAGGTTGGGATGCCTCGCCAGCTAGCATCTCTGTTCTGGTCCCCCTTGGCTACTTAAAATCCCCCTCCCATGCCACTACCCTCACCCCACAGCCGGCAGAGATGAAATTGCTTCATGTGTAGAATGGATCTGCAGATCCAGGAAACTTGTTTCTATCTGATTTGCTGATAATTTACTCCTCATTTGATTTAGAGAAGAAGGAGAGGAAGGCCCAGTTGCAGCTCACATAACCCTTCCTCAAGGAAAGAGGGGTTGCTGTACAGGTTGCAGAAAATCATGATCGAAAGCAACTGAAAAATTAATTAAGATTTATGCAAAGGTTGTACATTTATTAGTGGAAAAACGGGAAAACCTTGCACCTGTGACAAAGCGACAAAAAAATTCTTCACTTAAAGTAGCTCATTGGAAACTGGGAGAGGAAGAATGATTTAATAAATATATATTTTATCTTAGATATATAATTTTACAGTGAGACACATTCCCTTTCTGGCAATTTTTTTATGACCTTTGGGTGCCAGATAGCGCCATTCCTGCTGTCTGCTTTCGCTATTCAGCGTTGAGGAAGCCCATTATATCTGTCTTTGATCCGGAGATCGGGATTGCTAAAACTGATGGCCACAATTAAAGACAGTCCTGTTGAAAAGCTGACCTCTGTCTGCTCTCAACTGCATGTAAACTTTTCAATATGGATGTAATTTGGTATTAAATTACCCATGCTTTATTGCTTTTTAGTACAGCCCTGTCTGTTGGCTTTTAAAGATAAAGGTAACATAAAAGAAAAATTGTGGTGTGTCTGCATAATTATGTAATTATAAACTTGTTTTCCTACATTCAGAAAACCCTTTGTGTGTGTGTGCATCTATTGAAAAGTAATAGACTGGTAGGATTGGAGAAGAAGCCTTTATTATTATTTTTTTTCTCCTGATCTGTTCAACTTAGACATACACTGTGCAAGATAGGTCACTGTATTTGATTATTTTAATCTTGGCTTTCAGAGGGTATTCTTGATTTAGAAATGAGGTAGTTTTGTAAAAAGATGTCACCATGTTTATTTATTTATTTATCCTCACCTGAGGACATTTTTTCATTCTTTTGTTCAGATAGAGTGGGAGGGAGAGAGAGAGAGAATAAAAACATCAACGTGAAAGGGACACATAGAGTGGTTGCCACCCACACGACCCAAACAGGGCTGGGGACAAACTGCAACCGAGGTACGTGCCCTTAGCGGGAACCAAACCCTGGGTCTCTCTGGACCGCAGGCTGATGCTCTAACCGCTGAGCCAAACCGGCCAGGGCCACCATGTTTATTCTTTAGAATTGACTAAACCAGAATGAAGTTTATGCCAGAGCTCTGAGGCAAACCCTACCTGTTCCACCAAAGATTGGTCCTGTCCTAACAGCATGATAATATCCCAAATGTCTGGAATAAGCTCTTGAATGATCTAAAGCTCACCATGCTTGAAATTTAAAAAAACAGTTTGATTTTTCTCATTTAACATTGTTTTTTGGGGGGGGATTCTACCAAGGGGAACTGAGAACAAACTAGGAAGACTGGAACAGACTCCCCTCTTAGGTTACAGAGCTGTCTGCTCCTCTCGTTCTACCAGCTATTGCTGTTATTTTAGCCGCGAAGAGCATAAGCTATCATTAGAGTTTGATATAGGTTTCTAGAATTGCATTTTCTGAATAGAGACACAGTATCTGTTTGGAAGGATGGCTGAAATCATAATCCCATCATAAAACTTGGAGGAAGACAAACTCTCAGACCTCTGGATATGTGCAGTAATTCTGTGTGCAAATGGAAATTTTTGAGCTTGGTTCCTCTTCTTGTTAAATGTTCCATGGCAAGATTTTCCAGTAGAACCACATAAAAAGCCAGCAGATAAAAAGCTGTTATCAAAACAAACAACCCAAGGGAAGCCAAACAGGCTACTCTAGATACCTTAAAACATAATAAAGTAAAGGTTTCAAGTTGAGGAAAAGTGTCTGCAGAATGGAGGCCAGTTCATCTCCCCCTCCTTGTCACACCTCGATTGAGTTATGTTTCTAGTCTACTGCCCCCTTAGCCTGATACTCTGGGCACACTGAAGAATTGCATCCTGACCAATGTTGTAATTCATCTGGTTATGCCATAAAAATTGCATCCTGTGGAAAACATATGCTAAATACACTTTTATTGGCTCTCATGGAAAGAGGTAATTCCAGAATATCGAGGAAGTGTTGAAAATAAATTCCATGCTAGATTTATTTATTTTTTTTTTATTTTTTTTTTTATTTTTGTACAGATAGAGTGGGAGGGAGAGAGAGGAAGAGAGAGAGAGAGAGAGAGAAACATCGATGTGAAAGGGACACATCGAGTGGCTGCCACCCGCACAACCAACCAGGGCCGGGGACAAACTGCAACCGAAGTACGTGCCCTTAGCGGGAACCGAACCCGGGTCTCTCCGGACCGCAGGCCGACGCTCTAACCGCTGAGCCAAACCGGCCAGGGCATCCATGCTAGATTTAATTTCCCATTCCCATCAACCCCATCCCACCCCAACAGAGCTTGCTTTAGGGACTGAGACCAAAGAGAAGACTCAGCCTTAAGTAAAATTTGTCAAGCTACTGTTTGAATAGGACTCATCCTTTTTCTTTCATTCCTCTGCAATGGATTTTCTTTCCTCTGATGTTGTTAGTAGAAATGATAAGATGGCTGGGGCATTAGATTCAGTGAGGGATAAAGGACTGTAGGGTTAGATCTGAGCTGTCTCAGATGGTAGCCACTAGCCCCATGCAATGTTTAAATTAATTAAAATTTTATTAAAATTCAATTCCTCGGTCAAACGCACTACCTATCAAGTGGTCAGTGGCTACATGGAACTAGTGGCTGCCAACTTGAACAGTTTGAACATTCTATTGGAAAGAAATGGCCAGTTAGATTTGGAACATCTGCTGCTCTCTCACCTTGGCTAGGTAACTACATCTAAGTTGACTCATCTGTAAATGGGAATGATAAAAGTATCGACTTCTTTAGGTGATTACTGCAATAATTAAATGAGGTAATACACGTGCCGTCTAATAGAACTTCGTGCAGTGATGGAAATGATCTCTATCTGCATTGTCCATTATGGCAGCCATTAGCCACATGTAGCTATTGAGCACTGAAGATGTGGCTAGTGTGATTAAAAACAAAACAAAACCCTAAACTGAAGTTTTAATTTCCTTTACCCTTAATTAATTAAAATTTAAATATCCACATGGCGCTACTATACTGTTCAGTGCGGATCTAGAATAGAGCACTTGCTCAGTAGACATTAGATTTTGTTTTTATTGGCTCTTCTATCTTTGGAAAAGGTGGATAATGATACAGGTGTATTTTGGGGTTTAAATGAGGGAATTTTTTATAAAAGCACTAAGTAAAGACTACATAGTTAACACTTTTTAAACCATGCATTAAATTTATTAAAAAATTAGAATTTGTGGGAACAGAATAGTTGGGATGAGGAGTCACAAGACATTATGAAATAGTAAAGGACCAAGTAATAAACATGTTTTCTGTTTAAATGCTCCAATAAGTTTGAATTCTAAGAAGGTTAAAATATATAAATTAGTTCAGAAGACTAGTGAGAAGATCATTATTTTTCTTTTTGTCTCCCTTAATTTTATTTGTTACCATTAATATATATGCCATCTTTGGTATTTAAAAAAAATCTTTATTATTGAAATTATTACAGATGTCCCTCCTTTTTAAAGGCCTTTGGATCAACTGTATTATTTTCTAGCATGAATAATTTAATCTAGCAGTATTCTTATTTAATTTTGCATGTAGCCACAAGTTAGGGGAAAAACCGGATCCTCTCTTTTTAAACGCAGCAATTTGAAGCTGTACAATGGAAGAGAGTCTCTGTGGTGCTAAAATGAAGGGTTTTAGTCACATCTGCCAAGTAAGCAGACCTGCTTTTGATTTCCTTACTTGCAGAATTAGTTTGGAGCAATGTCTACAAAATTTCACCAAACAGTTGTTTGTGAGGTCTCATATTGTTTTGTGGGAGTTTGTCCTGTCTTCCCAACTATATCATAAGCTTCCTGAAGACCCCCCCCCCCCTTTTAAGTCAGATTTCTTAGGGGCATCAGCATTATCTATAACCACTCTTTAAAGATCATCACTTACCTTTCGGGTATAGAAACAACCTGACTGTTTTAATCTTAGGAAAAACATTCCATATTATCTTGAAACATTTGGTAAAAATTAGTGTATATTTAAAAAAAAATTATTATCAATTAAAATTAGGTATGCAAGAGAGGCTGCAATTTGAGATAACCTTAAAGATCCAAGTTTGTAAAAGATCTGAGGATAATTTTGCTGCTACTAAAATATTTCACTGGATCTCATGATCCGTATCCAGTTTAGCATTTCTTTAGGGTAAAACAAAAACAAAAACAAAAACAAACCTAAACATTTGGGGGAAGGGGATTCATCAGAAAAGCCAATTGTAAGAGAAATGTGCCTACTCAGATAGGTTTAGGCCTGACTATAGAATTTTAGAGCTGAAGGGGACCTCAGAGCTCACATGGTCTGGTACTGCAGAGGTTAATTAACTGACTCGTGATTACACAGAAAAGATCAGGTTCAATTCAGCTCTGAGGGGCCCCCTTTACTTGCCAGTGTAGACATAAGACATGATTCACTTAAATAAAAATGCATCATGAGCTCAGTGCTAGTTTAACCCCAATTGTTACAATTGTGCTACCTTGTGGGCTCTGTGCTACATTTTTATTAATCCCTAAGCTCCTCATTGAGATTACTTTATTTAAATGTCATCACCCAGTTCTAAAATATGCTTTCAAAATAACCGTGGTGGCCATGGAATACAAAGTATTGGGAGAAAAAAAGGAAGCAGTAGAAGCCAACTTCTGTTTGATATGTAGACACGTTTCAGTCCACTGGGCCCCTGGTGGTGGTACCAAGGCAGGCTTTACAACCAGACCCGGACATCCCAGCTGTCAGAGGGGGACTGCCATCACCACTGGCAGGGTTGTACCTTTGGAGGCATTTGGGTCAGTGGTAGAGTAGGATCAGAGAAAAGTATAAAAAGTGAGATTAAGCAAAGGGGTCTATAAACTAGTCTTATGATGCAAGGTGGGGTGGGGGAGGCCCCTGGCATTAGACAGAGAGAAGATCAGAGTCAGTTAATAAGTTTGGGGTGCTGGCGACTGAAACCAGATCACTGGTGGCTGTCAGCTGGAGAGGGGCATTATCCCAGGTGGATGGTGACCTGGTCATCTCTGCTACAGCATGTGCCTTAGTATTCATTTCTTTCCACTCCTGTTCACTGTTTTCAGTCCTTTGTCAAAAGACAGTGAAGGGTTGGCCTTTTCTCCCCCATGCTGATGCAGGTAAAGGCAGAGACTGATGGTGCCAGCCTTAATTCCCCAAAGAAAAGGAGATCCAGACTTATGTGAATACCTTTAGTTCTGAAACAAGAAAAGATAAAACAGGCTACATTCATGTATTCATGAAGCAGGCAGTGTGTGTATTGGCGAATTCTGTACAAATTCACTTATTGTTCTGTCCCTCTTATTTCTGAAGACCCCGTGCTCATTTTCCCTCAATAACATAAAAGCAGTTTTAGCACAACTGAATTTTCAGATTTAGAATGAGGTATCTACAGTTCAAAAATGCCCTTTATGTGTGTGTTTATGTGCAACAAGTTGATTAGAAGATCAGCGTGAGTCCACTGTGAACAAAAATTTTTTCTGGTTTATGAATTTGTTTTTTTAATCAGCAAAACTAAAGGACATCTTCCATTTAGGAGAATTGTGGTCATGGGTCAGAATTCTGACATCTTGATAAAGAGGGTGAACTGCAACAAGCAGCCAATTTTCTTTTCTTGGTCTGAATCACTGGTCTTGCTTTTCCATTGATAGATGTTCTATCTTTGATAGCTGGAATGACAACTTTTATGGGGACTGGGGAAAAACTGGCTGTAGGAAAAGCAGTCCTCAAATGTTTGTATGTCCATAAATCATCCAGGGGACTTGTTAAAAAAAAGAAGCAGATTTTGATTCAGCAGGACTGGAATGTGGCCCATGGATCCCTAATTTATACAAGTGGCCCAAGCGATTCTGATCTATAGCCATACTTCGAGGGTATTAGTCTAGGACAAGGGTGAGCAAACTATAGCCCGTGGGCCAAATCTAGCCCATTGCCTATTTGTGTAAATAAAGTTTTACTGGAACTCAGTTACCCTCATTTGTTTTTATATTGTCTATAGATACTTTTGCACTGTGTTGGTAGAGTTGAGTAGTGTGACAGAGTCTGTATAGCCTGCAAAGCTCAAAATATTTACTACCTGGCCCTTTACAGGAAAAATTTGCTGACCTCTGGTCTAGGAGAAGAGAAAAAAAGTTCAACTTTTTAATGGAAGTCAACATATGTATGTGTGGGTTTCTGTGTAATATGTATATATATATATGTGTGTATACACACATGTGATATTTTAAATGCCTAGTTTACCCATATAAAAGGTCATGAAAGGGTGGATGATTTGGTCCAAGGGCTAGAGGTAGAGTGTAGTGTTGTCTCAGTAATTTAATAGGAGGGCAGTAATGTAGGAGTTAGTGTCATCTTCATGACTACACAGGCAGGATCCCAGAGCTGGCTCTGTTATATATTGGGCTTGAGACCTCTCCAGCTCTCTAACCTCAGTTTCCTGATCTGTGAAAAGGCAATGATAGTAGTACCTACCCATGGATTAAAAAAGATAATGTGAGTGAAGTCTGTGGAATTGTGTCTGGCACACTTCAAGTGCTCAGTGAATGTTGGCTCTTTGGATCATCTATATCCCCACCAGTGTTGCTCATTGCTGCTGAGCTGGGGATATTGTGGTCAACAGATTTTACTACTGTGCTAGTTTCAGCAGCCGGGGCTGACAATATGGGCCAAAGTTTAGGACACTGGACTACCCAGACCCTGAGTCTGTCGATTTTCAACTATGCATTTTTGGAGGCATGATCTTCTCTTATTAAATGTCATTGCCAATTTTCTCCATGAATACATAGTTTCAAGGAGGTGTCCGTACCTTTGGAAGTGGTTATTTCATTCTCCTTGAAGAATATCACTTAATTGTAGCCATGAAACCTTATTTTCCATCAAAATTCCATCAAACAACAGCCAAAAAATGGTAAGTTAAGATAAGCAAAGACCCAGTGTACTTTATTATAATTTCTTTAGTCTACAGTGAATCACTGATGGTAGATATGCTATGAATGTCCACTTCATATGCAATTGTGAGAATATCTGCCTATAATCCAACAGCCATTTTCTTTCTGCTCTGCTTATTAACTATGAACTAAGTGGTTAGAACAAAACAAACATAAAAAACAAACAAAACAAAAAGATCCTGGATACACAAGATTCAGGTTAAACACTATCATTGGCTTATTTAGAAAATAAAATGGCCCTGGCTGGTTTGGCTCAGCGGTTAGAGCGTCGGCCTGTGGTCCAAAAAGACCTGGGTTTGGTTCCCGCTAAGGTCATGTACCTCGGTTGCAGTTTGTCCCCGGCCCTGGTTGGGTCGTGCGGGTGGCAGCCACTCGATGTGTCCCTTTCACATCAATGTTTCTCTCTGTCTCTCTCTCCCTCCCACTCTATCTGAACAAAAAATGAAAAAATGTCGAGTGAGGATTAAAAAAAAGAAAATAGAATGAATTTGCCCTTGAGTGAGGAAAGAACAGATAAATATCATCATCATCATCATCACAAATTTCTCCTATGTGTACTGAAGCCATGTGTGGATCTCTGGGATCACCCCTCAACTTTTAAAAGTTTTTATTTTTTAATATGTTTATTTTTCTTATTGATTTTTTTAGAGAGAGGGAGAGAGAGATAGAAACATTGATGTGAGAGAGAAACATTAATTGGCTGCCTCCTGCATGTCCCCCACTGGGGATTGAGTCTGCAAGCATGGCCATGATGGGGAGTTGAACCAGGACCTTAGTCCATGGGACAACACTCAATCCACTGAACCACACTGGCTGGGCTTATTTTTTAATTTTTATTTTGTTTTGTTTTTGTTTTTTCTTTATTGATTTTATTTTTTTTCTTATTATTTTTTTAATTTTATTTTTGTTACAGATGTTTTTCCTTTTTCACCCCATTGACACCTCCTTCCCATCCCCCCTACCCCGTCCTCGGCTTTGTTGTCCATGTTCATTGGTTAACTGAGTACATGTATATAAGTTCTGTGGTTTATCTCTTCCCTCTCCCCGCCATGCCCTCTTCTGAGGCTTGTCAGTTTGTACCCTACTTCCACGTTTCTGGGTCTACCCTATTCCTCAGACTGTTATGTTCATTATATTCCACAAATAAGTGAGATCATATGATACGTGTCTTTCTCTGTTTGGCTTGTTTCGCTTAGGATAATTCTTTCCAGGTCTGTCCATCTTGTCTCAAAGGATAAGAGATCTATCTTTCTTACAGCTGCATAGTACTCCATTGTGTAAATGTACCACTGCTTTTTTATCCATTCGTCTACTGATGGACACTTGGGCTGTTTCCAGATCTTAGCTATTGTAAATAGTGCTGCTATGAACATGGGGGTACATATATTCTTTCTGATTGGTGTTTCAGGCCTCTTAGGGTATATTCCTAGAAGTGGGATCGCTGGGTCAAATGGAAGTTCAATTTTTGAGAAAACACCATATTGTTTTCCATAGTCTATGCCCAAGTCTGAATTCCCACCAGCAGTGTGCTGGAGTCCCCTTTTCTCCACATCCTCCCCAGCAATTGTTGTTTGAGGCTTTGTTGATGGCCACCATTTTGGCAGGTGTGAGGTGACACATCATAGTCGTTTTAATTTGCATCTCTCTGATTATTAGAGATGTTGAGCATTTTTTTCATATGTCTCTGAGCCATTTGTATGTGTTGTTTGGAGAAGTGTCTATTCAGGTTCTCTGCCCATTTTTTAATTGCATAGTTTGTCTTCGTCTTGTTGAGTTGTATGCGTATTCTATAGATTTTGGATATTAACCCCTTATCTGATATATCATTGGCAAATATGTTCTTCCATATAGTGGGTTTCCTTATCATTTTGATGCTCGTTTTTTTTTTTTGCTGTGCAGAAGCTTTTTAGTTTGATGTAGTCCCATTTATTACTTTTTTTCTTGGTTTCTCTTGCCCTAGGTGATGTATCAGTGAAAATTCCGCTACGTGTGATGTCTGAGATTTTTCTGCTATATTTAAATCTTTTATCCATGTTGAGTTTATTCTTGTGTGTAGTGTAAGTTGGTGGTCTAGTTTTTTTTTTTTTTAATCCTCACCTGAGGTCATTTTTCCATTTTTTTGTTCAGATAAGAGTGGGAGGAAGAGAGAGAGAGAGAAAAACATCGACGTGAAAGAGACATACCGAGTGGTTGCCACCCGCACGACCCAACCAGGGCCAGGGACAAACTGCAACCGAGGTACATGCCCTTAGCGGGAACCGAACCCGGGTCTCTCTGGACTGCAGGCCGACACTCTAACTGGCCAGGGCTCTATTTCTTTTTTTAATGTAATGTAGTTTTCTGAGAACAAGTCTTTTACCTCCTTGGTTAAGTTTATTCCTAGGTATTTTTTTTTGTTGTTGCAATGGTAAATGGGATGTTTTTTTAGTTTCCCTTTTTGAGTGTTCATTATTGGTGTATAAGAATACCATCAATTTCTGGATGTTAATTTTGTTTTCGCCTACTTTGCCAAATTTATTTATTAAATCTAGTAGGTTTTTGATGGAGTCTTTAGGGTTTTCTATGTATAATATCATGTCATCTGTGAATAATGACAGTTTCACTTCCTCCTTTCCAATTTGGATGCTTTTTATTTTTTCTTCTTGTCTGATTGCTAAGACTTCCAGTACTATGTTAAATAAGAGTGGCAAACATAGGCCCTGTCTTGCTCCTGTTCTTAAGGGAAATGCTTTTAGTTTTTGCCCATTGAGTATGATGTTGGCTGTAGGTTTTTCATATATGGCTTTATTATACTGAGATATGATCTTTTTATTCCCACTTTGCTGAATGTTTTTATCAGAAATGGGTGCTGGATTTTATCAAAATTTTTTTCCAGAGTCTATTGATATGATCATATGGTTTTTATTTTCATTTTGTTTATGTGGTGTATCACATTTATTGATTTGTGAAAATTGTACCAGCCTTGTATCCGTGGGATGACTCCCACTTGGTAATGGGGATTAATTTTTTATTCATTATTGTTTTAGAGAGAGAGGAAGTAAGAGGGAGAGAGAAATAGAAACATCGATTGGCTACCTCCTGCATGCCCCCTACTGGGGATTTGGCCCACATTCTGGGTATGTACACTGACCAGGAATTGAACTGGTAACCTCTTGGTGCATGGATGGATGCTCAACCACTGAGCCACAATGACCGGGCAGAAATAGTTTTTAAAATGTATTGCTGGATCCAATTTGCTAATATTTTTCAACATTATAATTTTGAAATTTATCCATGTTTGAACTTTCAGAAATAATTTATTTATTTTTGTTGTTGTTAATTGTCACTTGAGGATATTTTTTTCCATAGATTTTTAGAGAGAGTGGAAGGGAGGGTAATCGAGGGAGGGAGGGAGGGAGAGAGAGAGGAAGACATTGAGTGAGAGAGACACATTGATTGGTTGCCAGGAGGCAACCACATGCCCTGACTGGGCCGGGATCCAACCTGCAACCTAGTTGTGTGCAACCCAGTTATGTGTACTTGTAGGAATCGAAACTGTGACCCTTCCATGCCTGGGCTGATGCTCTAACCACTGAGTACACTTGCCAGGATGAAATAATTTATTCTTTTATCTGTTGTGTAGTGTTCCGATGAGTGAATAAATTAGTTTATTCATTCCTGTTAGTTTGTTTCAACTCCTTTTTTGTTGTGATGAGCATGCTGACGTGGACATCCATATTACATGCCTTCTAGAGCATGTGCAAATATTTCTCTAGGATTGATCACTAGAAATAGGGTATACACAGCTTTATCTTTATAGAAAATGTCAGAAGTCCCCCAATTATATATAAAAGTCCTAATTTCCACCCTGGCCACTTTGGCTCAGTGGTTAGAGCATCGGCCCGGGGACCAAAGAGTTGCAGGTTCAATTCCGGTCAAGGGCACGTACCTCAGTTGCGGTTCATCCTGGGCCCTGGTCAGGGTCGTGCGGGAGCCAATCAGTCGATGTGTCTTTCTCACATTGATGTTTCTCTCTCTATTTCTCTCTCTCTCTCTTTCTCTCTCCCCTTCCCTCCTACTCTATCTGAAGATAAATAGAAAAATATCCTCCGGTGAGGATTTAAAAAAAAGTTCTAATTTCCCCCTTTCCTTACTGACACTTGGTGTTATCAGGCATACTTATTTTTTTAAACCAATCTGATGGGCTTAAGATGGCATTTTAGTATGTTTTAATCTGCTTTTCTGTGATTACTAGTGAGTTTGAACATCTCTTAATAAATTTACTGCTCATTTGAAATTCCTCTGTTAATTGCTTCAGCTCATTTAAAAAAATATTGGTTTTTAGATGTCGAGGAAGAGAGAGAGAGAGAGAGAGAGAAAGAGAGAGAGATCAATTTGTTGTTCCACTTACGCATTCATTGATTGATTCTTGTATGTGTCTTGACTAGGATTGAACCTGCAACCTTGGCATATGGTGATGATGCTCTAACCAACTGAGTTACCTGGCCAGGGGCCTCAGCTCATTTTTTCTATCAAGTTTCTTTTTATAAGTTTGATCATAATACTGTGCTAATTATATGAATAGAAAATATCTACATTTGCTCTGTGGCTTGTCTTTTCACTTTGTTCCTTGCATTTTGTGAGAAGTTAAAAATTTTAGTACAAACAAAATTTTTATTCTTGTATGGTTTGTGCTTTTTCCATCTTGTTTAAGAAATTATTCCCTATTGGGATGTCATAAAGATATTCTCCCATGTTTGATTCTTGAAGTTGAATGATTTTGCCTCCTCAAGTTTAAATATTTAATCTATGTACAGTATGTTTTTCCATTTTGTGAGAAAGTAATCTAATTTTCTATTTTTCTAAGTGGATGGTTGATTGTCTTAATACTCTTTGTTGCAAAGTCAATCACTTTCTCTTGAGTTGCAATGCAGCTCTGTCACATACCAGATTCCCATATGTCTATGAGAGTGTGTTAATTTTCCCATGTCTATTTATCTCTATGCTAATATTAATGGTTGTAATTAGTGTAGCTTTATAATGAGCTTTGCTCATTAAGACTCCCCTCCTTTAATAATCTAAATTTTCTAAAACTTGCCTTGGGTATTCTTGACTTTTTTTGCTTCCATATGAATTTTAGAATCCATTGGTTAACTGCTAAAAAATGTCCTGCTGGGGGTTTTGATTGGTATTGTGTTTAATTTGTAGATTATTTTAAGGTGAATTTTCATTTTATTTTTTTAAAATACATTTTAATTGATTTTTTAGAGAGAGAAGAAGGTAGAGAGAGATAGAAACATCGAGGTGAGAGAGATACATTGATTAGCTGCCTCCTGCATGCTCCCTACTGGGGATCCAGCCTGCAACCTGGGCATGCGCCCTGACCCGGAATTGAACCTGGACCTCTCAGTCCATGGGACTGAGCCTCACTAGCCCTGCTGAATTTCCATTTTAAAATAGATTCTTTCTGTCCATGAACAAAGTATAGCCCTCCTTGTCTTCAAGCCTTTTAAGCCTTCAGGAATTTTATTTTCTGGCACCTGTGTATAGAGATCAGCGAAATATGCTTTTCTAAAAGTGCACGCTGATTTCTCCGAAGCATGCCTATCACCTGAGCCCAGACAAGAGCCTCTCATGTAAATGGTGATGATGGATGGAGTGGCCCTCAGAGCCATAGACAAAGGGCACTGTGAATATAGGGATACCTGCCACCTCTGGTCAGTCCTTTTGCTGGTGGAGTGTGGCTGCTGTGATGGGGTGGGGTGGGGTAGACATGAATAGCTGGAGGCTGAGACCAGGGCAGCAGGTCTGAGGAAGAGGCCTGGGGGCTCCAGTCACGGTGAGTGCACCATTATTTCTTGGGCCTACTTGCTCTCTGTGTGCTAGTGGCAATGTATCTATGCTTTGGAAAGTAGTCTCTGAACTAAACAGCTTGGATTCAAATCCCATCTCTACCACTTACTAGCCTGGGGAAGTTGCTTAACTTCCTACTACATTAGTTTCTTCATTTGTAAAGCAGGGGACCTCATAGAGTTGTTTTGAGGAGTAAAAGAGGTAATGTCAGTAAAGTGCTGAGAACAGTACTCTGCAGTTTGGGGGCTACCTTCTCATCTAATATAATCACATCAGTAGTCTTATTCTTATTATGGTACTGAATGATCTTAGATTCAAGTCAGTACTTTCCTAGGTATACATTCTCTTGAAATGAGCTTCCTGTGGCACATTCTGTCTAACCTATTGGAGGCTGATGGTGTCTGTAAGTATATTCAAGGTTCTTAAAACATTTGTAGAAAAAAACCCTGTTTAACCTTATTTAAGCCAGTGTTCTCAAAATCCACCTGTCCACTGAACTCTTCATTTTGTTTCAGAGAGTATCTATTAACATCAGTGTAATTATTATTCCATAGAAGACAATTTTAGGAATAGTCCTTTGGACATTACTTGTAAAACATATGTTTATTTAGGCATATGGTACAGAAAGACATCCCAAGAAGATATATTCTTATTGGAGGGGTGGGGGGAGTTGGAAACAGGCTGGATAAAGAAGAGAGACATTGGTAGGCAGTCTTGGATCACTAAAATATCTTTTAAGTATATGGAAAAAATCTCTATCGTACATTAGACAAACAGCTTCCACCGATTACAAACATATTCCTATTAATAAGAGGGGGAGGGGGAGGGTACGTTTTTGAAGTAAAAGTAAAAGTGTTGATTTGGTGCTTATATTACAGCCTGGTGCAGAGGTAAAATTTGATTCATTTTGCAGAAGCCCTGTTGGACTTTCTCCTGAAGTCAGGAAGGCCAGTTTATTGGTATTAATCGGGGTTCATTTACTGCTTGTTTTTGTTTCTTTAAAGATCTCCAATTGCAATTGGGAATGGCATTTTGGGAATGCTGGGAATGCTACTGAGATATATACTGACTCCTCCACCCCTTGGATGTCTTTTGTTATTTCCTTAGCCATATGCTCTGTGAAAATGTTTGATTAGTTACTTGTTCCAAGTCAAGAACAAAATGCAAAGGCAAAGCCAAGGGGAGGCAGCTCTGTGCTGCTCAGTCTCCTGTCACTGTCCTGTCAATTTCTCTTGCAGCTCTTAAGTGGGCTGAGGGAGAAGTGAATTTTGCTAGTGTTTGACCCAAACAATTAGCTCTTTATCAAGAAAACCTGAAGCAAAACCAATTGTACACACACTTTTCTTTTGTTTCCTAAAAGATCTTTTCTTAGAATAGCTTCCCTCAATTCCTCTCTATTTTTCCCCTCATGGCACTTTTCACCACAGTGAGGTGGCACCTCATTGTGGGTCAAGGATGCGTTTGAAAGCTATTGGGAGCAGGACTTGGTAGCGGAGGTCTAACTGAGTTGAGAACTAGAACTGAGAAATAAACTCTTGGGCAGGGCCATTGGTCTTTTCAGTTATTCATCACAATTCTCTGCAATGTAGATTTCTCCCATTACAGTGTTTTATCAGATAAAGTAAACAATAATATCCAGATGATTTACTGATGAACTGTAATACATTCAGTTAACATATGTTAGGATAAAATGTCTAGTTTTAGGCCTAGTCGCTTCTAGAATTTTAAAAACAATTATTTTAAAGCCTTGGTTTCCATGGCTTGTGTTTAGTTTTTTCAATACACTCATGCAAAATAAGGTGTCTTGGGTTAACTCAAATTAGGAAGATTTTATTGTTTTATGAATGAAGTTTTATAGATGTTTTTGTCTCATATTTTTAAAAATTAATTAATTTATTTTTGTTACATATGTTTCTCCTTTTCCCCCCACTGATTCACCACTCCCTCTCCCTCCCTGCCCTGTCCCCAGCTTTGTTGTCCATGTCCATAAGTTCTGTGGTTTATCTCTCCCCCACCACCCCCTCTTCTGGGGATTGTCAGTCTCTACCCCACTTCCACGTCTCTGGGATTACGTCATTCTTCAGACTGTTATGTTCATTATATTCCACAAATAAGTGAGATCATACTTGTCTTTCTGTTTGGCTTGTTTAACTTAGGATAATACTTTCCAGGTCCGTTCATGTTGTCTCAAAGGATAAGAGATCTTTCGTTCTTACAGCTGCATAGTACTCCACTGTGTATATGTACCACAACTTTTTTATCCATTTGTCTACTGATGGACATTTGGGCTGTTTCCAGATCTTAGCTATTGTAAATAGTGCTGCTATGAACATAGGGGTATATATATTCTTTCTGATTGGTGTTTCAGGCTTCTTAGGGTATATTCCTAGAAGTGGGAACACTGGTCAAATGGCAGTTCAGTTTTTAATTTTCTGAGGTAACACTATATTGTTTTCAATAGTGGCTGCACCAGTCTGAATTCCCACCAGCAGTACTAGAGACTCCAAAGACTCTATCAAAATTTACTAGACTTAATCAATGAATTTTGCAAAGTAGCAGGATACAAAATTAATGTCAAGAAATCGATGGCATTCTTATACACCAATGATGAACTCACAGAAAGAAACTAAGAAAACAATCCCATTTACCATTGTGGCAAAAAAAATTAAGATACCTAGGAATAAACTTAACCAAAGAAATTAAAGACCTATTCGCAGAAAACTACAGGTCCTTGAAAAAAGAAATAGAGGAAGATATAAAAAAGTGGAAGCACACTCCTTGTTCATGGATTGGAAGAATTAACATCATTAAATGTCCATACCACCCAAAGCAATCTATAGATTCAATGCAATCCCCATCAAAATACCAACGACATACTTCACAGAACTAGAACAAATACTTCAGAAGTTCATATGAAACCAAAAAAGACCTTGAATAACCACAGAAATCTTGAAAAAGAAGAACAAAGTTGGAGAAATCACATTACCAAATTTCAGGTTATACTATAAAGCCACTGTAATCAAAACAGCCTGGTACTGGTGCAAGAACAAGCAGATAGACCAGTGGAACAGAACAGAGAACCCAGAAATGGACCCAAGACAATATGCTCAATTAATATTTAAAGGTGGCAAGAGCATACAGTGGAGTAAGGACAGCCTCTTTAATAAATGGTGCTGGGAAAATTGGACAGCTACATGCAAAAAATGAAACTAGACCAGCAACTTATACCATGCACAAGAATAAACTCAAAATGGATAAAAGATTTAAATGTGACTCATGAATCCATAAAAATCCTAGAAGAAAATGTAGGCAACAAGATTTCAGACATCATACGCAGCAGAATTTTCACTGATACATCACCTAAGGCAACAGAAACAAAGGAGAAAATGAACACATGGGACTACATCAAACTCAAAAGCTTCTGCACAGCAAAAGATACAATCATCAAAATGGAAAGCCAACCCACTGTATGGGAGAACATAATTGTCAATGATACCTCAGAGAAGGGGTTAATTTCCAATATATATAGAGTGCTCATACAACTCCACAAAAGGAAGACAAAGAACCCAATTAAAAAATGGGAACTAAAGAGGAACTAAATAGACACCTCTCCAAACAGGACATACAAATGGCTAAGAGATATATGAAGAAATGCTCAACATCACTAATCATCAGAGAGATGCAAATTAAAATAATAATGAGGTATCACCTCACACCTGTCTGAATGGCCACCATCAACAAATCATCAAACAACAAGTGTTGTTGAGGCTGTGGAGAAAAGGGGACTCTTGTCTCATATTTTTTTCAAACAAACTTCATTTAAGTACTTAAGCTCTATGAATTATTCAGAAATCAAGTTAAAGTAATAACTTTTGGCTTATATATCAGAGA
Organism: Molossus molossus; assembly: GCF_014108415.1. Classification (NCBI taxonomy): domain Eukaryota; kingdom Metazoa; phylum Chordata; class Mammalia; order Chiroptera; family Molossidae; genus Molossus; species Molossus molossus. The sequence continues at coordinate 34,465,094 of NW_023425357.1, read as the reverse complement.
GATATTTTCATGGGACTTAATCACCACTGTACTTAAACAGAAACATTAAAATGTAAAATGAAGCTTGTTTTTCATTTAAAAAGAAAGCAACTGGTAACACTTGCAATATGTAAACATTGTTGCCTGATAGATTATAATCAGATTACCGGTGGATCATATATTATATTGTGCTAATTCTAAAAGACTGATTCCCAGTGATGTCATTACAGGCTTTGAATAGACAGGATCTGTTTTACTATTAAAGGATGCTATACTAACAATTTGCAATAGAGGAAAGAGTAATTTGATGGGTAGGATTGACTAGAATTGTAAAGAGTCATTTCTTTTTATTGAGAAAAACTTTGAAATGTTAGATTTTAACTCTGGGGCAAGATCCATTCTACATGGACCATTTTATTAATTTAAATTGTATCTTCCATGCTACTAAATTCATTTCTCTGTATACAGTTGACTTCTTAGTAAGACAAAATGAAGGAGAAGTTGAGAATTGCAGAAGGAAGTTTTTATCTTTGTGCATGCCTCTGCTATCATTGCAGATAAAATAAGAAGTGAATGGTCACATAAATGGTTTTTAAAGTAAATGCTTTTTATTTTATACTCTTTCTGTTTTTCACTCCACTAAGACAGGATGCGTCCATGATTCTAATGTGTCCACTAGTGGGCGCTGCAGTGCTTCCAACTTTCTGTATATTTTTATCTGGCTTTGGTATAAAAATAATCAAACAGTGAATGGTGAGTTTCCCTTAAGAGCTACTGTCCTGTCAAGAAAGACACCAAAAATACATTTGGAAGATTATATCTACTAAAATTATTTACTAAAATTTAAGAACACAATAATGTGCTTGAGATTGCTACTCAGTTTTTGCTGGCATTCATTTATATTTGTGAGTTGTCACATTTATTCTTGTTTGATAAGCATATACATTGAAGTCCACATTATGCAGAAAAGGAAAGGTACTTAATGCCATAGTACAAATTAACAATATTTATTAGGAGGAAATCCTGCCTCTTTCTATTAAAGAAAAACGTTTAACATGTTCGGTTGGTGTAATTTTGAGTATAAAGCAGTGTAGTTGTGGCTAAGATGTCTATTTGATAGTTAGGGAAGAATTTGATGCTTTAATAAGGGAATCCTCTGTCTCCCTCATCCATCATTCGCCATCCTCATCCATCCAAACACCACTGTAAATTTGTCAGAGCCTTTTCCATATTCAGTACTTGTATAAATAATGGCTGCTGTGATTTGAAAAAAGGGAAATGTGCACTTTCTGCCTATGTTATATATCTGATCACAGTCATGGCGACATCTCATAGTTTTTGTTTTACATTGCTGAGCCTCAGTGCATAAAATTTAAGCCCCAGAGCCAAAGGACATTTTTCTGTGTTGACCCTTATTGTGGTTAGTACTTGCCAAAATGAAATTAGTCTGGGGGGGGGGGGGTGGCATTGCTTTTCTACAGAGGATGAAACACAGCCTCTGCTCCATTACCATGCTTTTATCATTGCCTATCGCCTCTCCTTCTCTCCTTTGCTATCTTAGGGATTATGCAGGTTCTCTGCAATATTCTGAAATTAATCAAAGCAAGCAGAACCCCATGCCTTATTATCCATCACAGGAAGAGAGTGGTTTCCACAATTCAGACAGCTTTGTGATGTTGTCCAGTTGTGTAACTAGAATTTTATTATTGTAACAAATAAAAAAAAAGGTTTTGGTTTTCACACAATGAAACCTTTTTATGTTAAACTTGTATGAGCAATGGATGGCTCCATGTGAGTGTGACAAAGGATCTGAATTTAACTGATAGGCTGTTTCCTTATTTAAATAAGGAACTGATCTGTGAACAATGTCCATTTCTTTCTTTGATTTTTAGCTTAGCAGAACAGCTGTATGTCCTTAATGCAGTTTGGGTCATAGAAGCTTTCTATGCAATGAGATAGGAGCAAACTTACAGGATGCTCATCCAGTCTGGACTGCGTGTTCTATCTCATCTTTTTATAATCATGCTCTACAAATGATCCCCCCCACCCCACACACACACTAAATTAGTGGCCATTGTACAGATTGCAGACACTTAGTTTGATTGAAAGTAATAAAAGGAGATTATCCACTGGGTTGGTTGAGTGAAGGTTCTGATTTGACCCACGGCCTAGAGAGAAAAGAATTAATCTTATAAACCCGACTCACTTCTGCCATGCTTTGAAAAACTGCCAGGAATGCATTAGGTCCCTTTTGTCTTAAGTCCAGTGAGAGCTAAAGGTGGAGTGGGACAGGTTCAACATGTGAACCAAGTAGACTGTGGCCTGGGTGTTATGCTTTGAGTGGTATGATGGGGGCTTTCTCTTGCTCTCGGAGTAAATTCCTACGACCACAATCTTTGAATTGGAGGAGGAGGAGGAGGAAAAGAAGGAGATGAATGGTTTTCATTTATCAAGTATATTCTTTGTGTCAGGCCCTGTTTTAGATTCTAAGTTTAGATTATATATACATTTTTGTACCTTATCCTGATGAAATAGATTATCATGCCAACTTTATGGGAGTGGAAACAGGCACAAAGATGTGAAGGGCAAGGCATGACAGCTAATAGGTGGATAATATGAGATTCAAATCCTCAAGTTTTTTTCTTTTGCTCCAAAGCAGTTGCTTGTAAACACCATGCTCTCCTGCTTCCTCTGACATAGTAAAGATGGAAGCATTAGCACTGGGACACCCAAGCGAGATGCAGCATGCCCAGCATCAGGCTGGCACACCGAGGTACTCAGAAGAAATGAAGGGATGGAAAAGGGCATCACTGTTATTGAAGGCAAAACCATATGTCCTTTTTAGGAGAAAGCAAGTGAATTAGAAAGGTTACAGGTTTTGGAGCCAGCTAGACCTGGGCGTATACATCTGACTCTTCTCTGTGTTGTCACCGGGAGCACCCCATCTACCTCTCTGAGCCTCTTTCTCCATACATACCTCGTGGTTGTTGGGGGTGTGTGAGGAGACAGCCTAGGAGTGTTGAATGACAGGTATTAGCATGAAGGTCTGGCGAAGATGTGATGAGCTGCCTTGGGTGTGAGGTTTGAGATTGGGGATGGTATTTGACACCATGAAGGTGGCAGAGGGAGCTTTCCATCTGTTATATTGGAAGAATCTTAAGGCATCTAATTCAAATGGAAAAATCCCAACTCAGAGGTGACAAATAGCAGGACTCAAACCTACCTCAATAACCTTTGGACTCTAAAAAGGCAACCTTTCCCACAGAGCTTTAGGCAAAATGGTAGTGTCAACTCTGATCTCTGTTTCAGCTGTGCAATTTCTAGTGCCCGTGGAATAGCACCAAACATTCAGTGCCAGCCCCTCTCCTGCCCTTTCACGGAGGCAGTGGGGTTTTAGGGGGAGGCACTGCACCAGCATTTCTTGCACCCACTTCTCTCTTCCTTTGTATGTTGATTTCTGTCCTGCTGGGGGAATAAGAACGAGAGCTATGGAGAGAAAACACACAAATAAAAGCATTGTGCTAGAAGTAGTTCTCTTCACTCAAATTCTTCAGGTTGCTGGGTTTGTCTGAGGTAGTTTTCCTTTCATTTCCAGCCTTTCGTTGTTGTTTTTTTGTTGATGATTGCAATTCATTTTCACAAAGTTGCCTCCTTTTTAGTCTTGAGCTCTGGTAGGACAGAATGAAGAAGGGAAAAGGAAAGAGTAAGAGGTCAGGGAGTCAAAAGGATAAACAACTTGGGCTGAGGCTGGGGGTGGGCGCATGTTAGGATGGTTCCTTCCCTGCAGGTCAGCATGCTAAGGGCTATGCTGTGGGCTGCACCTCGATGCTGGGAGGGAGATGTTGGGAGGGAGATGGCTGTGGGATGTATGGAAGCCTGGTGTGCATATGTGTTGTGTTGGGTGTGTGCACTCAGAGTTCACTGTGAGTCTCTTCTCTTCTCGCCTGTATTTAGGGATGCCTTTATCGCTCTATTACTAGCAGAATAGAATGACACAATTGCCCTATCTCATCTACTGGTTGCAAAGTCAGTAAAACTAGTCTTACATTTTTTACCTTGTTTTTCTCAACCCGGAGAAAGCAGTCCTCCCTGTCAGGGAGAGAATGTGTTCTCTCTAACCCAGGGCTTTAGGTATAAGTGAAGTGGTAACTAGAGACTGGTCAAGGACTGAGCCTGTTGTTTTTTTTTTTCTTCCTAAGCCTTAAGTGTTTTTGTCTAATGTCTGGAGAAAACTCAAGGTGCTCAGGATCATGGGTGGAGGTAGTGATTCAATGCCCTCTTGATTTCTGAAATTTGGGCCAGTGGGGTGCCCCTTCCTGTCCCCACACCAGCCTTCTTGGCATGGGGGTATAAGGGGAACACTGTGTAGAGCCCCTTGGGCATCTGGTTAGGGTTTGGCCTGACAGCCATGAGAGCCTTCTTGATGCATAAAGACTTCATCTGTTTCTCCCATTCTTGTCCTTCCTGAGGGAAGGAATTAGACAAGGAAGGCACAGTGGGGAGTCCCCGGAGTCAGGCTCTGGCCCCGCTCCTCCCTGTTTCCCTCTTGCTTGTGTCTAGCCAGAGCCAAGCTCCTGGTCTGCACGTTGTTCTGCAGATGGCTCAGCAGCAGACACCCAGCTGGGCTGATTTAACCCACAGAGTGTTTGTGTTTGTGTTTGACAGCCAAGACAGGGAGCAGGAAAACTGTTTTCACTGGGATCAGCCTCAGTTGTTTCTCCAAAAGCAGTCGGTTGAACTGCTGTGCTGTTTCTGGAGCCATTATGCCATGAAGTGAAGTTTGGATGAAGGACAGATGTATTATCTCGGAAGGAATCCTGGTTCTTTTTCCAAAGAATGTTCAGTCATTGCCGATGCCAACAAATGAAATAGCTCTCCAGTGTTCTGTTTATGTAGAGAGTATTTTTGGGGAGAAAAAAAACACCCCTGTGACATTAATCCTCCTTGCTCTGAAGTAAGTAGCAAGTGTTGGTTAATATTCATTTTATAGATGAGGAAATAGAGACACTGAGAAATTAAATAGATCCCTGCTTCTCAAACTTGCATGTATGTGAAAGACCCAGGGATCTTGTTATAAATGCAGATTCTGATTCAGTGCTCTGGAGAGGAGACCTGAGAATCCATGTTTCAAATGTGATCTGTGGTGTTGCAGATGCTGCTGGTCTGTGATCATACTTTGAGTTTCAAAGATGTGACTTACTAGGTATGTAGTAAGTGAGCAATTTGCCAGGCAAGGTTACTTGCCTATGTCCCAGGAAGCAAAACAGTACAGTCTTCTAATTAAAACTATATCTAAATTGTTTCAAAATAGTTAGAATAGGAAGCATACCACTTACTGGATGTGACCATCATGCATAAAACAACCAGATTGACAGGTTTGATTTTTCACAGAATTAGCTGGTTAGTTTGATTTCATGCAGCCATAACTATGCCCGCCTTAGATAACAGAAACATAAGAAATTGTATCCAAGCATCAGGAACCTAGTAGTGCTTAGAATGCAATGCTTATAAATTTACATTTTATTCCAACTAAAGCCCATAAATGGGGTGTGTGCGTGTGTGTGTGTGTGTGTGTGTAGGTCCAATGTTACTGTTTCTAACTGAACTCCTGTAGTCTATTTCCTTATAACATGTTATCAGAACAGAGTTGGCGTCTGTAAAAGACAATCTTTCCCATGTGCTGCTACTCACAAGGATTTCACAATTTGTTGATGACTCACACATCTGTGTGGAAATATATGCTACTGCCCTCAGCTGCAGTAGTTTATGCCTTTCTCCCCTCCAGAATATGATTACCCAGAAGTATGTAATAGTCATTTAATGGGGAGCAGGTGTAAGAAGAAACAGTCATTTTGAACAAAAGGAACAGATGCAAATTGCAGCATGAAGGATTTAGGTTAGACATCCACATGTGGAGAAAATTCTCTTCTGCCAGTAAGAGCAGTGAAACATTGGAACATAGAATCAAAGCTGAGTTGCAGCACATTTTCAGGGCATTTGAAAGAAAAGGGCAGGTGGTTTTATTTCAATGCTTTCTATACAGCTCCTCACAGAGGGAGGCAAATGAATTCTGCAATTGCTGGAGATCATTTTTAGCTTTGTGATTCATGAGAGATGAATTCTGGGGACATCTGATTAAAAACCATGTCAAAGAGCCACATATTTCAGCAATCCTTTCTGATCATCCTAATTGATACTGGATGTCAGTTTTTGGCACAAGGATCGGAATCCTAGTATTTGTTCAGACCAGTTTCATGTAATGTCTTTTACTTTGGATGATTTTCACCTACACCTTCAATGATAATAAAAATTGTCTTCCCTGAGGGCTTATGAGGTATTGTAAGTACAGTATCATCTGGAATACTCAAGGGATCCAAAGGTCATCAGATATTCTTTCTCCTAGTATTACTTGGAATCTTCCAAATTTTAATCGTCTCTATAGTAGCCTCATTTTTCTTTCTAATTGGAATTTCAACTGGGGATGCCTGCAGGCATTGACTTTCCTCATTTTAATGACTTAGAGACTAGGTAGGCAACGATGAAAGATGTCCATACATGGGTCCAAAATCGCCATGCTGCTATCAGTTTTGGCATTGTACCATATACAAGACCATGCCTCGAGAGAGAGTAGCAGTGAGATTAAACTTTCCCAGCTTTTCAGAGGATCCTGAAAATATAATACTATGTGTCTTCCAAGTGACTAATGGCACCTTCTTACAAATAGTATCATAAGATCTCTCTCTCTCTCTCTCTCTCTCTCTCTCTCTCTCTCTCTCTCTCTCTCGCACACGCACGCACAATCACATAAAGATGAGAAATGGGCATTTGAGTTTCTAGTGAATATTTTCCAGGTTTATTATATATGGGGTCAGCAGCATGTACATTCAATAAAATTCACAGCAGGCAAATGGGAATGTAGAGAAATTCTACAGACCTTTTGGAGCCAGATAACTCAAACATTAAGAAGCTCAGCAAACTTGCAGCTTTTGAAAATAAGAATTAGGAAAATGGGAAAGGGGATAGTCAGGCCTATAGTTGAAAGATTGCTTATGTGGGGGTATTTATGGCATCTGAATTCCATACTTTCTTCTGTTGTTGTCTTTATCCTGATCACAGAATCTATCCCTCAGTGAGCTGACCCATCCATCAAGCAGGGTCTGGACAAGAAAACTGAATTCTGTGATGGTTGTTTTTGGTTATTAAATCCAAGTTAGCTAAAGCTAAGCCAACACAACAATCCATTCTCATCACCTTGTCAGATTACTAGACCAGTCAGGCTCATTAGTATTTTGAAAGAAAAGAGATGGAATGTACCCTAGTACATTTTTCTTATTCCACAAAATCCCAGACATTTGCACTTCATAGATCATTACATTTCAAAATTTTGCTAATTAATTTTTTTCCAAGAAAGATGTTTGTTTCCACTTGAAACCTGTATAATTTTGTTAACTAGTCACCCCAACTAATTCAATAAAAAGCAAAAAATAAAGATGTTTCCAAGTTAAAAAAACCCAACAAATAGAAAACAAAATAACCATTTTTCATTTACTATACTATCATTTCATTCATATACTATCATTTACTATAACCGTTATTTCATAAAAGGAAAGACATTTGAACACTAAAAATGTGAGGAGATATTCTAGAATAAAGTGCTTATATGTTAAATAGATGTAGCATATGGTAACTTAGTGAAGAACAGTGAAAATCTCATCATGGACCAACACTGGCCAACTGATTAGGATTTGGGAACCACTCTTGCAAAACCCAGGTGCGTGTTTAGAAGTCTATCTGCTTGAGAGGATGAGGTGACTTCTGGAGGCCTGGTGGACTTTGGCATTGGTGATCTTCACTGATGAAACAGATATGCCAGTAAAAATTAGAAACATTGGAATATTTTCACAAAAATGTCTTCATAAATTAAACCACATAATTTTGACTCATCCAGGCTTAAAGATTTTTCCGATATCAAATTTATCTTTTGATTATTTCCCCCAAATTTAGCAATTCTTGTGGCCCTTTACATATAGAAAAGGATACGAAACCTTCTTTTTAGAAAATCACACTATATCTAAGTAAACTGCTGTTTTCTATTGTTTCAAACATGAGATGACTTAGCAATTTCACTGCAGGAACTTATGCATCATAATGTTTGAAATGAGAAATCTTCCTATTGCTATTATAACTTAGTTGTAACTCTTAACTCCTCTTGCTGTTGTGTTACTGTATATATAAACCTTTCTGAACCAAGACTTGATTGAGAGGAAATGGAGTGAATACCAGTGCTTGAGGACTGAAAACCAGTTGTGAATGCCTAGGCTAGTCCAAGAATTATATGTATATTTACTTACCATTTTGTACCTCACTTAGGTACAACCCAGATTATGTGTTGGGAAACAGATGCTGGGGGTGAGGTAAGTATCCCAGGACAAGCTTCCTTTCAGTCTTATAACCATTTGTATCAATTGTTTTATGTAAGAATGTCTGGGCCTGGCTTGGTGGTAATCTCTTAGAATGGTATAGGGGGAAAGTCTTGGAGGATGCTTTATTTTATAGATGAGGGAGGTGGTAGGGAAGGGTCCTGGAAGGGATTCAAGTTGAAATGCAGATGTCTGAGAAAGGGTATAACAGGACCCAGAAGTGGAAAATTTAGGAGGATGACAGAGTTGAAAGGTACAACAGTATTTCAGATAAAACTTTACGGATTCCTTCCAGAAGTATGTGGATTGAAGTTGGAGCAAGTGAATGGTTTTGAGTATAATGTGTTCCACAGCTGTTAGGAGAGACCAGATGTGTGTGTGTGTGTGTGTGTGTGTGTGATGTTCTTTAGATAGACTTGTTAATGAGGGCCTGCACATGGTCCTTTACCTATATTTGCAATCAGTTACAGCTTTTGAAGGCCATAAGAGCATCTTCTGTGTTCATTGCAATGATGGCTCTCCCATTGTGTGCTGTGATAATAATTTTGGCAAAAGTAGTTGTTTCTTAAAACATTTGCTTATTTGAAAATTACATGGGCATTACACATAGAAAGTCTGCTCCAGTTTTGGGGTCCTTGGAAATTCTTTTCTTTCTTTTTTAAATTTTATTTTAATATATGTTTTTATTGATTTTTTTAGAGAGCAAGGAAGGGAGAGGGAGAGAAAGAGATAGAAACATCGATGAGAGTCGGCTGCCTCCTGCCCGCCTCCTATTGGGGATCAAGCCTGAAACCTAGGCTTGTGCCCTGACCGGGAATCGAACTGGTGACCCCTTGGTGCATGGGATGATGCTCAACCAACTGAGCCACACCAGCTGGGCAGTTCTTTTCTTTCTTTATTCAACCCTTATAGCATGGACTGCTTTGGCTGAAAGGAAAATTTAAAAGTCAAGTGTCACTAAATTGACCTTAAGTAAACAATCTAAAGATCACAGTATAGACCTTGTATTAAGTTCATTTTTGTTTGCTTTTGGGTTTTTTGTTTTTTGCCTTTTTGGCCAGCCTATATCAAGGCATTCAAGTACTTAGGTCTTCATAAAACTGTTTCTTTCCTCCACTTGTGTTAATACAGATATTAAGTCTAATAGTATCTACTTAGCATAAACAAGAAGATAAAAATGATTCCAATGATTGAAATGTTTGTTATTTAGCATTAAGCATCTTCCTGCTCCCATGTGTTTTGCATTTTAATCCTCTTGGTGCTTGGTTTGGGGATTGTTAGATTAGTTTTAATCCCCTGTCTAACAGTGGAGTAGTGGTGAGATTTATTACACAGGCAGGGTTTGGTTCTTGGATTTAAGAGGGCTCTCATGCACTCTTCATGCATATTAAGTTTGGGAAACTACCGGTTCAGTATAAAAGGTTGGGGAGACACTCTTTATCTCAGAATGGTGTTCTTTAGGAACACAAAGTGCAGATAGCATTTTTTGCATTAATGAAAAGAAAATTGATTATAAGTGTTTCTCTCTTTTGGGGTCAGACTGAAGTTCTCAGAATCTTTTTTTTTTTCTTCTTCCTTTTGAAATATGTTCTGCCATCATTTCAAACCATTCTAGATGTTTTCTTTATCTTTTATTTTTTTGAGAGGCCACCTCCGGAGGAAAGATAAATAGCTTATTATGTAATGGGTTCTTCCCAAGAAAAATGGAAAAGGTTGAGTACTACCAAACCAGGGGAATAAATAGTTTCAGAAATCACAGAAAAGTAGGGTAGCTTACTATTTCTGGAGAAGCTAGACATTGACAAATTTTCTCCAAATTAATATAAAAACCTGCTATCTTAAAGATTGGAGGTTTATTATTATTATTTTAATATTTGCTATGTTTCACATGCTGTAAAAATATTCTGGCTAATGAAAAACTTAAAAAAAATTAAATCCCATGACATGCAGATTTTTGTGATTAATTAATAAAAGTAAAACAGGAGCCAAACTTATAGTGGTTAAATTTTCTTCCATTGTTCCTCTTAAGTAATTTCACCTTAAGGAAAATAATGGAATGTATTATGTAGTTAAGAACAGACAAGTGCTGGGAACTACTTGGGTTACTGGGTGGAAAATAAAGATTTTTATGGTGTCAAAATACCATCTAATATTTGAAGTGAATCTTATCCACAGAACTTAAGTTTGCTTCCAATGAACTTAACCTGTGACCCAAGAAATCTTATTTAGTTTGTCTTTCAGGGCTGCTTTTCTCCACATCAAGGTTTGATCTTCTAAAGGAAGACAGTGTGTGTACTGGCAATTGGTCTCCGAATAAGATAAAGAAGAACTCAAATGGGCAATACAGTTCTGCTTACTTAAGAGCCATATTTAAAATTTATAAAACAATGTTTCCTCTTTATGATTTGAGAGTTCAAAGGAGCTAGCCCTTCTGTGTTCTTCAGTTTTCCTTCAAATTTTAATTTTTTTTTCCAAATATATTTTATTTATTTATTTTAATTAATTTATTTATTTTTGTTACAGATGTTTCTCCCTTTCCCCATTGATTCCCCCCTCCCCCTCATTCCCCGCCCTGTCCCCAGCTATGTTGTCCATGTCCATTGTTCATACATACATGCATATAAGTTCTGTGGTTTATCTCTCCCCACCACCCCCTCTTCTGGGGATTGTCAGTCTGTACCCCACTTCCACGTCTCTGGGACTACCCCATTCCTCAGACTGTTACATTCATTATATTCCACAAATAAGTGAGATCATATGATACCTGTCTTTTTCTGTTTGGCTTGTTTCACTTAGGATAATACTTTCCAGGTTTGTCCATGTCGTCTCAAAGGATCTTTCTTTCTTATAGCTGCATAGTACTCCATTGTGTATATGTAGCATTGCTTTTTTATCCATTAGTCACTGATGGACACTTGGGCTGTTTCCAGATCTTAGCTATTGTAAATGGTGCTGCTACGAACATGGGGGTACATATATTTTTTCTGATTGGTGTTTCAGGCCTCTTAGGGTATATTCCTAGAAGTGGGATCACTGGGTCAAATGGAAGTTCAATTTGTAATGTTTTGAGGTAACACCATATTGTTTTCCATAGTGGCTGCACCAGTCTGCATTCCCACCAGCAGTGTACTAGAGTCCCCTTTTCTCCACAGCCTCGCCAACACTTGTTGTTTGATAATTTGTTGATGGCGGCCATTCTGACAGGTGTGAGGTGATACCTCATTATTGTTTTAATTTGCATCTCTCTGATGATTAGTGATGTTGAGTATTTCTTCATATGTCTCTTAGCCATTTGTATGTCCTGTTTGGAGAGGTGTCTATTTAGTTCCTCTGCCCATTTTTTAACTGGGTTCTTTGTCTTCCTTTTGTGGAGTTGTATGAGCACTCTATATAGATTGGAAATTAACCCCTTATCTGATATATCATTGGCAATTATGCTTTCCCATACAGTGGGTTGGCTTTCCATTTTGATGATTGTATCTTTTGCTGTGCAGAAGCTTTTGAGTTTGATGTAGTCCCATGTGTTCATTTTCTCCTTTGTTTTTATTGCCTTAGGTGATGTATCAGTGAAAATTCTGCTGCGTACAATGTCTGAAATTTTGTTGCCTACATTTTCTTCTAGGATTTTTATGGATTCATGAGTCACATTTAAGTCTTTTATCCATTATGAGTTTATTATTTTTTTTTTTTTATCCTCACCCGAGGACATTTTTCTATTTTTTGTACAGACAGAGTGGGAGGGAGAGAGAGGAAGAGAGAGAGAGGGAAACATTGATGTGAAAGGGACACATTGAGTGGCTACCACCCGCACGACCAACCAGGGCCGGGGACAAACTGCAACCAAGGTACATGCCCTTAGCGGGAACCGAACCCGGGTCTCTCTGGACCGCAGGCGGACGTTCTAACTGCTGAGCCAAACTGGCCAGGGCAAGTTTATTCTTGTGTATGGTGTAAGTTGATGGTCTAGTTTCATTTTTTTGCATGTAGCCGTCCAATTTTCTCAACACCATTTATTAAAGAGGCTGTCTTTACTCCAGTGTATGCTCTTGCCACCTTTGTCAAATATTAATTGAGCATATTGCCTTGGGTCCATTTCTGGGTTCTCTGTTCTGTTCTACTGGTCTATCTGCCTGTTCTTGCACCAGCACCAGGCTGTTTTGATTACAGTTGCTTTATAGTATAACCTGAAATTTCTTAATGTGATTTCTCCAACTTTGTTCTTCTTTTTCAAGATTGCTGTGGCTATTCGAGGTCTTTTTTGGTTCCATATGAACTTCTAAAGTATTTGTTCTAGTTCTGTGAAGTATGCTGTTGGTATTTTGGTGGAGATTGCATTGAATCTATAGATTGCTTTGGGTAGTATGGACATTTTAATGATGTTAGTTCTTCCAATCCATGAACAAGGGATGTGCTTCCACTTTTTTATATCTTCCTCTATTTCTTTTTTCAAGGACCTGTAGTTTTCTGTGAATAGGTCTTTTATTTTTTTATTAAGTTTATTCCTAGGTATCTTAATTTTTTTTTGTCTGGGAAGCTCTTTATTTGACCTTCTATTTCGAATGATAGCCTTTGTGGGTAGAGTAGTGTTGGATTCACAGCCTTGTTTTTCATTACCTTGATTACCTCATGCCATTCCCTTCTGGCCTGTAGTGTTTCTTGTGAGAAGTCAGCTGAGAGCCTTATGGGGTTTCCTTTGTAGGTAACCTGTTGCTTATCTCTTGCTGCTTTTAGGATTCTCTCTTTGTCTTTAATTTTTGGCAGTTTGATTACTATGTGTCTTGGTGTGGGCCTGTTTGGGTTCTTCTTACTTGGGGTTCTCTGTGCTTCTCGAACTTGAATGCCTTCTTCCTTCACCAAATTAGGGAAGTTTTCTGTCACTATTTCTTCAAATATATTCTCTAACCCTTGCTCATTTTCTTCTTCTTCGGGGATTCCTATGATGCGAATATTATTATGTTTCCAGTTGTCCCACAGCTCTCTTAAGCTGTCTTGTCTTTTTTCCTTTTGTTTTTCTGATTGGTTGATTTTTTATACCTTGTCTTCTAATTCACTGATTTGGTCCTCAGCTTCCTCTACTCTGCTGTTTAGACTTTCCATTGTGTTCTTTATTTCTGACATGTCATTCTTCATTTCTTCTTGGTGGTTTTTAATTTCCAACATTTCTATGTCTTTACTCATGGTGCTCATGTCCTTACACATGCTGTTGATCTTCCTCAAGATCATGGCTCTGAATTCTAGTTCTGTTAACTTGCTTAACTGCACCTCATTTATCTCATCTTCGGTAGAGGTCTCTTGTTCTTTCATTTGGCATTTGTGTCTTTGTTTCACCATTTTGGCTATCTCATTGGGCTTTGTAGTCTGCCAAATTTTCCCTGTGGGTATTGGTGTTCTGCTGTTTGTGGCACCCTTTAATGGATTTGGATGAGCATGGAAGGACCCACATTAAACACCACTGTCAAGTCTTACCTTCCTGGGCAGAGTTGTAAGCCCAGGAATAGTTTAGTTATTCTCTAGGTTTTTGCTTGGAGGCTATTAGTCACAGTTATTTGAGAAGCCTTGCCTTCTCAGTTGAATGAAAAATGCCCTCAGGTGTTCAGTTTAAGGGATTTTCCAAGGGTGGGGCAGATGCTGGTTGTTAATGGACCTCAATTTGCATTTCAATGGCCCTCGGGTGGGGTTGAATCTCTGAGTGAGGGTGCTGCCTCTCCCCAGAGCCCTGGGAATGAGTAAAATGACCACTGTCCTGTGTGGCCACAACTCAGCAAAAGCTCTGAGCGCCCTTCAAATCCTGAGTGTCCCCACACAGTTCCAGTCCAGTCTGCCCTCCCTCTGCCAGAGCCCAAGGTGAATGGCTGTGGCTATTTTAGCATCTGTGGAGACACCTGGGAGTTTAACCCCGAGGGCGCTGCTCACAGCTAAGACTGCTGCTGTTTGTGGTGTCCCAGCCCCCCTTCCGCACCTCCACAATCCTACCAGGTTTGATTGGTGTCCCTGGTTATATGGTCCTCGCAACTGCTTCTCTGTTGCTTTTTCCCGATGATTTGTCTTTATTTTAGTTGTGATTCTGGGAGATGGTTTGTGTAGCTTCCATTCACTCTGCCACCAATTTGGAAAAATCTCAAATATATTTTTTCATATCTACTAATTATTAACTCTTAACATCCTGGATTCAGTTTAAAAAATTTTTTTCCCTTTATTGATTTTTAGAGAGGGAGGAAGTAAGAAGGAGAGAGAGAAAGAAACATCAATGAAAGAGAACATCAATTGGCCGCCTCTTGCATGCCCTCCACTGGGGATTGAGCTTACAACCTGGACACGTGCCTGACCTGGAATTGAACTGGCGACCTCTTGGTGCGTGAGTCGACGCTCATCCACTGAGCCACACAAGCTGCACCTGGATTCAGTTTTTTTAACGTAATCATTTCTATCTTTCAACATATTTGCATCATCATCTTTTTGTTTTCTATATGTCTTGCTTCCTCCTTACCTTATTTTTATTTATTTTTATCCTCACTCAAGGATACTTTTTCATTTATCTTCAGATAGAGTGGAAGGGAGGAGAGAGAGAGAGGAAGAGAGAGAGAGGAAGAGAGAGAGAGACATTTATGTGAGAGACACACCGACTAGTTGCCTTCCACACGACCCAAACAAGGATCAGGGATGAACAGCAACCCAGGTACATGCCCTTGACTGAAATCAAACCCACAACTCATTGGTCCTTGGGCTCATGCTCTACTTCCTGAGCCAAACTGGCCAGGGCTCTACTTGTCTTATTTTTTTACTGGTTGATTGCTCTTCATTTTTGAACCTGCAACCTTTTGGCATATGAGACAACCCTCCAACCAATTGAGCCAGCCAGCCAGGGCCCTTTTTGTTTTAAATACCACAAATGAGATGTCATCATCATCATTAGTATTTTATATAGACAATATTTGTTTGATATAAATTCATATTTATGTTTATTTGCTACCATTTATTTCTGTACCTCAGACTTCCTTTTAGGAAT
Organism: Molossus molossus; assembly: GCF_014108415.1. Lineage (NCBI taxonomy): Eukaryota > Metazoa > Chordata > Mammalia > Chiroptera > Molossidae > Molossus > Molossus molossus. Next base: position 34,449,689 of record NW_023425357.1, on the reverse strand, counting down.
TATTTTCCTTCTTTTTAAAGGATACACTTAGCAATCCTTAGATATAGGCCTCTTCACAGTAAGATGCTCAGTTCTGTGGACTCATAAGTATATATAGTTAACCACTATTCTTGAAAGGTAATTTTGTTTAATATGCAATTCTGGATTGAAAATAATTTTCTTATCACTCTGAAGAATTGTTCTGCTGTCTTCTTGTATCTACTATAAGTATTAGGATGTCTGTAATAATTGTAATTGTTCCTTGTAATTTTTCTAGTCCTTTCTCACTGATTTCTCTTTGTCTTTGGTATTCTGCAATTTCACTATAATGTGTCTAGGCATGGATTTCTATTTATCTGGCTTGGGATATGTTGTAGTTTTTGAACCATAGGAATCATGCTTTTTATCAGTCCTGGAAAATTCACAACCTTTACCTCTAAAATTTTCCTACCTCCATTTTTTTTTTTTTTTACTTTTGCTCACTGATATTCCACTTAGATATTTTAGACCCAAGTATTTACTTCTCTATACCTCTTAATACCTCTTTTATATTTTATGTGGCTTTGACTTTAAATTCTTGGTAATTTCTTTTTCTTTTTTTTTAATTCCTCACCTGAGGATATTTTTCCTTTTTTTTCCTCCAATTTTTATTAATTTATTTTTGTTACAGATGTTTCTCCTCCCCCCCCCCAGACCCTCTCCTCCCTCCCCTACCTCCCCCACCCCCCTAGCATTGTTGTCTATGTTCATTGGTTATGCATATATGCATATAAGTTCTTTGGTTCATCTCATCCATCCCCCATGGAAGGTATTTTTCTATTTATTATCAGATAGAGTAGGAGGGAGAGCGAGACAGAGAGAAACATCAATGTGATAGAGCCACATCTACTGGTTGCCTCCCGCATGACCTGACCAGGGCCAGGGATGAACTACAACCGAGGTATGAGCCCTTGACCGGAATCAAACCTGTGACTCATTGGTCTGTGGCCTGACGCTCTAACCACTGAGCAAAACTGGCCAGGACACTAATTTCTTTTTTTTTTTTCATTAAAAAAAATTTGTTTTCCTTTATTGATTTGAGAGAGGAAGAGCGAGGGAGAGATAGAAACATCTATGAGAGAGAACATCAATTGGCCGCCTCCTGCATGACCCCTACTGGGGATTTGGCCCACAACTTGGGCATGTGCCCTGACCGGGAATCGAATCGATGACCTCTTGGTGCACGGGTCAATGCTCAACCAGTGAGCCACCCTGGCCGGGCCAGGGCGGTAATTTCTTTATATGCATTTTCCATTTCATGAATTCTCTCCACAGCTATAATGTTTCTATTTAACCCATCCATTAAGTATTTTATTTAAACAACATATTTTAATGTCAAGAGTTCTGTTTATTTTTCTTTCAAAGTAATGGCTAATTCTCAGTAACCCTGTTGTTTATTTCTTATCATTGCATCTGTGCTCTTATTTCTGTAAACATTCTTGTCCATAGACACTCCCTAAGCTGTGTCTGATAGTCTCAGTATTTATATCCCTTGAGGGTCTAACCCTCACATTTGTTATTTCTGTGGCTCTCTCTAATAGTGTCTTGGTTTTGGATGTGCTAATTGATATTTTCTTGTGAGCCCTAATTCTTGATCTTAGTCAGTGGGACTTCTTTGGACCTAATTTGTGAATATACTTCTTCAGAAGAGATGTTTTTTTTTCTGTGGCGAAGAGATGCCCCCAATCTGCCACCAATCTTGGGGGTCTTGGTTTAGCACAGAAGACCCAGGCTCAATTTCCTTTTTCTTCGCTGGCCCAAACCTCAGTATCATCATAGGGATGGTTCAACCAGCATTGCTTCCAGAGTAACACTGTACCTCCTCATCATGTTTCTTTGACCTCACTAAAGGTTTTTGGCGGAGAGTGTGAAACCCTGTCCTTTGAGTCCCTATAAGTTGTGAGACCAGTGAAGCCTTAACAATGTGCCCCATTCAAAATATAGTTGTTCTGCATTATGAGGTTCCCTCAGGACTTTTCTTTTTATTAATTAATTTTTTTACTAGATATACCTCCTTTTTCCCTATTGACACCCTCCACCCCACTCCCGCCTCCCATCTCCCACTTTCTCCACTGTTGTCTATGTCCATTGGTTATGCATAAATGCATATAAATTCTTTGGTTTCTCTCTTCCTGCCCTCCAAACCCTCTTCTCTCTGAGGTTTGTTAGTCTGTTCCCTACTTCCATGTTTCTGGATCTATTTTATTCATCAGCTTATTTTGTTCATTATATTCCACAAATAAGTGAGATCAGGTAATATTTGTCTTTCTCTGATTGGCTTATTTTACTTAGCATAATATTCTCCAGGTCCCTCCATGTAGTCTCAAAGTATAAGATACCTCTCTTTCTTGCAGTTGCATAGTATTCCATTGTGTATATGTACCATAGCTTTTTTATCCACTTATCTACAGATGGACACTTGGGTTGTTTCCAGATTCTAGCTATTGTAAATAGCGCTGCTGTGAACATAGGGGTGCATATATTCTTTCTGATTGATGTTCAAGCTTCTCAGGATATATTCCTAGAAGTGGAATCACTGGGTCAAATGGCAATTCCATTTTTAATGTTTTGAGGAAACACCACATTGTTTTCCATAGTGGCTGCACCAGTCTGCATTCCCACCAGCAATGTACTAGAGCACTCTTTTATCCACATCCTCACCAGCACTTGCTGTTTGAGGATTTGCTGATGGCCACCATTCTGACAGGTATGAGGTGATACCTCATAGTTGTTTTAATTTGCATCTCTCTGATGATTAGAGATATTGAGCATTTTTTTATATTTCTCTGGGCCATTTGTATGTCTTGTTTGGAGAAATGTCTATGCAGGTCCACTGCCCATGTTTTAACTGGATTGCTTGTCTGCCTTTTGTTGAATTGTATGAGTGCTCTATGTATTTTGAAAATTAAACCCTTATCTGATATATAGTTGGCAAATATGTTCTCCCATACAGTGGGTTCCCTTTTCATTTCAATGCTGGTTTCTTTGCTGTGCAGAAGCGATTTAGTGTGGTGTAGTTCCATTTATTAATTTTTTCTTTTGCTGCTCTTGCCATAGGTGATATTTTGGTGAAATTTTGCTATGTGTGATGTCTGAGGTTTTCCTGCCTATATTTCCTTCTAGGATTTTTATAATTTCACAAGTTACATTTAAATCCTTTATCCATTTTGAGTTTATTCTTGTGTATGGTGTAAGTTAGTGATCTAGTTTCTCTTTTTTGTTTTGTTTTACATATACCTCTCCAATTTTCTCAACACCATTTATTAAAGAGGCTGTCTTTACTCCATTGTATGCTCTTTCCACCTTTGTCAAATATTAATTGAGCATAATGTCTTGGTTCAATTTCTGGGTTCTCTGTTCTGTTCTATTGATCTATATGCCTGTTTTGTGCCAGGCTGTTTTTATTACAGTGGCTTTGTTGTATAACCTGATATCTGGAATTGTGATCCCTCCCTCTTTGTTCTTTTTTTCAAGATTGCTGTGGCTATTTGGGGTCTCTTTTGGTTCCATATAAACTTTTGGAGTATTTATTCTAGATCTGTGAAATATGCTGTTGGTATTTAATGGAGATGGCATTGAATCTATCGATTACTTTGGGTAGTATGGACATTTTACTAATGTTAATTCTTCCAATTTATGAACATTGTATATGCTTTCACTTTTTAATATCTTCTTCTTTTTCTCTTTTCAATGTCCTGTATTTTTCTGAGAACAAGTCTTTTCCCTCCTTGGTTAAGTTTATTCCTAGGTATCTTAATTTTTTTTTTGTTACAATGGTAAATGGGATTGTTTTTTTAGTTACTTTTTTTTGGTGTGTTTATTGGTGTATTAAAATGCCAACAATTTTTGGATGTTGATTTTGTATCCTGCTACTTTGCCAAATCCATTTATTAAATCAAGTAGTTTTTTGGTGTAGATTTTAGGGTTTCTATGTATAATATTATGTCATCTGTGAATAATGACAGTTTCACTTCCTCCTTTCCAATTTGGATGCCTTTTATTTTTTCTTCTTGTCTGATTGCTGTGGCTAAGACTTCCGGTACTATGTTAAATAAGAGTGACAAATGTAGGCATCCCTGTCTTGTTCCTGTTCTTAAGAAAAATGCTTTTTGTTTTTGCCCATTGAGTATGATGTTGGCTGTAGGTTTTTCATATATGGCCTTTATTATGTTGAGGTATAATCCCTCAATTCCCACTTTGCTAAGTGTTTTTATCTGAAATGGGTGCTGGATTTTGTCAAATGCTTTTTCAGTGTTTATTATCGATATGATCATATGATTTTTATCTTTTATTTTGTATATGTGGTGTATCACATTTATTGATTTGTGATTATTGTACCAGCCTTGCATCCCTGGGATAAATCCCACTTGGTTGTGGTATATAATTTTTTTTTTTTTAAATGTTGCTGGATCTGATTTGCTAATATTTTGTTGAGGATTTTGGCATCTATGTTCATCAGGGATATTGGCCTGTAATTTTCTTTCTTTGTAGTGTCTTTATCTGGTTTTGGGATTAGGATCATGCTGGCCTCATAAAAGAGCTTGGAAGTCTTACTTTCTGTTGATTTATTTGAAGTAGTTTGAGGAGAATAGGTGTTAGTTCTTCTTTGAATGTTTGGTAAAACTCCCCTGTGAAGCTGTCTGGACCAGGGCTTTTGTTTGCTGGAAGTTTTATTATTGCTTCTATTTCCTTAGTTGTTATTGGTCTGTTCAGGATTTCTGACTCTTCACAGTTGAGTTTTGGAAGACTGTCTGTTTCTAGAAATTAGTCCATTTCACCTAGGTTGTTGAATTTGTTGACATATAATTGTTCATAGTATTTTCTTACAATCCTTTGTATTTTTGTCATGTCAGTTGTTACTTCCCCTCTTTCATTTCTAATTTTACTAATTGGGTCTTTTCTTTTTGTTTCTTGGTGAGTCTGACTAAAGGTTGATCAATCTTGTTTATCTTTTCAAAGAACGATCTCTTAGTTTCATTGACCTTTTGTATTTTTTTAATAGTTTCCATGTTGTTTATTTCTGCTCTAATCTTTATTATTTCCTTCCTTCTACTAATTCTGGGTTTTTATTTTTGCTCTCTTTCTAAATCTTTATTTATTTATTTATTTATTTATTTATTTATTTATTTATTTATTTATTTTTATCCTCACCCAAGGACATTTTTCCTTTTTTTTTTTTTTTCGTTCAGATAGAGTGGGAGAGAGAGAGAAACATCAAAGTGAAAGGGACAGATTGAGTTGTTGCCACCTGCACAACAGAACCAGGGCCAGGGACAAACTGCAACCAAGGTACACTCACTTAGTGGGAACCGAGCCTGAGTATCTCTGGACCACAGGCTGATGCTCTAACCGCTGAGCCAAACTGGCCAGGGCTCTCTTTGTAAATCTTTAAGTTGTAGGGTTATATAGTTAATTAGAAATGTTTCTTAATTCTTGAGTCAGGTCTGTGTTGCTATGAATTTCCTCTCAGGACTGCTTTCGCGGTCTCCCATAGATTTCTGTGTTGTGTTTTCGCTTTCATTAGTTTCCAGAAAGTTTTTTTATTTCTTTCTTGATCTCATTGGTTACTCATTCATTGTTTGATAACATGCTATTTGGCCTCCATGTGTTTTAATGTTTTTGAGTGTTTTTTTTTCTTTTATTTTTTTTTTATGAATTAATTTTTGTTACAGATGTTTCTCCTTTTTTCCCCACTGATTCCACCCTCTCCCTCCCTCCCCACCCTGTCCCGAGTTTGCTCTCCATGTCCACTGTTCATGCATACATGCATATAAGTTCTGTGGTTTATCTCTCCCCCACCATCCCCTCTTCTGGGGATTGTCAGTCTGTACCCCACCTCCATGTCTCTGGGACTACCCCATTCCTCAGACTGTTATGTTCATTATATTCCACAAATAAGTGAGATCATATGATACTTGTCCTTCTCTGTTTGGCTTGCCTCACTCAGGATGATACTCTCCAGGTCCCTCTATGTAGTCTCAAAGGACAAGAGATCTTTCTTTCTTACAGCTGTGTAGTACTCCATTGTATATATGTGCCACTGCTTTTTGATCCATTCGCCTACTGATGGACACTTGGGTTGTTTCCAGATCTTAGCTATTGTAAATAGTGCTGCTACAAACATGGGGGTACATATATTCTTTCTGTTTGGTGTTTCAGGCTTCTTAGGGTATATTCCTAGAATTGGGATCAATGGGTCAAATGGAAGTTCAATTTTTAATTTTTTGAGGTAACACTATATTGTTTTCCATAGTGGCTGCACCAGTCTGCATTCCCACCAGCAGTGTACTAGAATCCCCTTTTCTCCACAGCCTCGCCAACACTTGTTGAATGATTATTTGTTGATGGCGGCCATTCTGACAGGTGTGAGGTGATACCTTATTGTTGCCTTAATTTGCATCTCTCTGATAATTAGTGATGATGAGCATTTCTTCATATATCTCTTAGCCATTTGTATGTCCTGTTTGGAGAGGTGTCTGTTTAGTTCCTCTGCCCATTTTTAATTGGGTTCTTTGCCTTCCTTTTGTGGAGTTGTGTGAGCACTGTATATATTTTGGAAATTAACCCCTTATCTGATATATCATTGGCAATTCTGCTCTCCTATACAGTGGGTAGCCTTTCCGTTTTGATGATTGTATCTTTTGCTGTGCAGAAGCTTTTGAGTTTGATGTAGTCCCATGTGTTCATTTTCTCCTTTGTTTTATTGCCTTAGGTGATGTATCAGTGAAAGTTCTGCTGCGTATGATGTCTGAAATTTTGTTGCCTACAGTTTCTTCTAGGATGTTTATGGATTCATGAGTAACATTTAAGTCTTTTTATCCATTTTGAGTTTATACTTGTGTAAGGTGTAAGTTGATGGTCTAGTTTCATTTTTCTGCATGTAGCTGTCCAATTTTCCCAGCACCATTTATTAAAGAGGCTGCTCTTACTCCACTGTATGCTCTTGCCACCTTTGTCAAATATTAATTGAGCATATTGCCTTAGGTCCATTTCTGGGTTCTCTGTTCTGTTCCACTGGTCTATATGCCTGTTCTTGTGCCAGTACCAGGCTGTTCTGATTACAGTGGCTTTGTAGTATAACCTAAAATCTGGTAATGTGATCCCTCCAACTTTGTTCTTCCTTTTCAAGATTGCTGTGGCTATTCGAGGTCTTTTTTGGTTCCATATAAACTTCTAAAGTATTTGTTCTAGTTCTGTGAAGTATGCTGTTGGTGTTTTGGTGGGGATTGCATTGAATCTATAGATTGCTTTGGGTAGTATGGACATTTTAATGATGTTAATTCTTCCAATCCATGAAAAGAGAATGTGCTTCCACTTTTTTATATCTTCCTCTATTTCTTTTTATAATGACGGGTAGTTTTCTGTGAATAGGTCCTTTGTTTCTTTGGTTAAGTTTATTCTGAGGTATCTTAATTTTTTGCCGTAGTGGTAAATGGGATTGTTTTCCTAATTTCTCTTTCTGTGAGTTCATCCTTGGTGTATAAGAATGCGATCAATTTCTTGACGTTAATTTTGTATCCTGGTACTTTTCCAAATTCATTTATTAAGTCTAGTAAATTTTTGATGGAGTCTTTGGGGTTTTCTACGTATAGTATCATGTCATCTGCAAATAATGACAGTTTCACTTCCTCCTTTCCAATTTGGATCCCTTTTATTTTTTCTTCCTGTCTGATTGCTGTGGCTAAGACTTCAGTACTATGTTAAATAAGAGTGGCAAAAGTGGGCATCCTTGCCTTGTTCCGGTTCTTAAGGGAAATGCTTTTAGTTTTTGCCCATTGAGTATGATGTTGGCTGTAGTACTTTCACATATGGCCTTTATTATGTTGAGATATGATCCCTCTATTCCCACATTGCTGTGTGTTTTTATCAATAATGGATGCTGGATTTTGTCGAAGGCTTTTGTGGCATCTATTGATATGATCATGTGGTTTTTAGTCTTCATTTTATTTATGTGGTGTATCACGTTTATTGATTTGTGAATATTGTACCAGCCTTGCATCCCTGGGATAAATCCCACTTGGTCATGGTGAATAATTTTTTTGGTGTATTCCTGGAGCCGATTTGCTAGTATTTTGTTCAGGATTTTGGCATCTATGTTCATCAGGGATATTGGCCTGTAGTTTTCTTTCTTATAGTGTCTTTTTCTGGTTTTGGAATTAGAATTATGCTGGCTTCATAAAATGAGTTTGGAAGTCTTCCTTCTTCTTGAATTTTTTGAAATAGTTTGAGGAGAATGGGTATTAGTTCTTCTTTGAATGTTCGGAAAAACTCCCCCGTGAAGCCATCCGATCCTGGGCGTTTGTGTGCTGGGAGAGTCTTGATTACATCAACAATTTCTTCTGTTGATATTGGTCTGTTCAAGTTTTCTATCTCTTCCTGGTCCAGTTTTGGGAGACTATGTGTTTCTAGAAATTTGTCCATTTCGCTTAGATTGTCGAATTTGTTGCCATATAATTGTTCATAGTAGTTGTTAATGATCATTTGTATTTCTGTGGTGTCAGTTGTTACTTCTCCTCTTTCATTTCTGATTTTGTGTATTTGGGTTCTCTCTCTTTGTTTCTTGGTGAGTCTGGCTAAGGGTCCATCAATCTTGTTTATCTTTTAAAAAAACCAGCTCTTTGTTTCATTGATCTTTTTAATTGTTTTTTTGGTCTCTATGTCGTTTATTTCTGCTCTGATCTTTACTATTTCCTTCCTTCTACTTGCTCTGGAGTTTACTTTTTGTTTGCTCTCTAAGTTGTGAGGTTACTCAGTCTATTAGAAATTTTTCTTGTTTTTTGAGGTAGGCCTGTAGTGCTATGAACTTCCCTCGCAGAACTGCTTTCGCTGCATCCCATAGATTTTGTGTTGTTGTGTGTTCATTTTCATTGGTTTCCATGAAGTTTTTTGAGTTCTTCCTTGATCTCCTCGGTGACCCATTCATTGTTTAATAACATGCTATTTAGCTTCCATGTGTTCAAATGTTTTTGTATGTTCTTGTTGCAATTGATTTCTAGTTTCATGCCATTGTGATCTGAGAAGATGCTTGATATGATTTCAGTCTTCTTGAACTTGTAGAGACTTAGTTTGTGCCCTAACATGTGGTCTATCTTTGAGAATGTCCCATGTGCACTTGAGAAGAATGTGAATTCTGTAGTTTTGGGGTATATTTCTCTGTAGATATCTAGTAAATCCATTTGTTCTAGTGCTTCATTTAGAGTCTCTATTTCCTTGCTAATATTTTGTCTAGTGGATCTATCCAGTGATGTCAGCGGGGTGTTGAAGGCCCCTGCTATGATTGCATTGCTATCGATTTCTCTTTTGAAGTTCTCGAGAAGATTTTAATATATTTTGGTGCTCCTATATTGGGTGCATATATGTTTACCAAGGTTTTATCTTCCTGTTGGATAGATCCTTTCAATATTATGTAGTGGCCTTCTTTGTCTCTAGTTATGTCCTTCATTTTGAAGTCTATTTTATCAGATATGAGTATTGCTACCCCAGCTTTTTTTCCCTCTCCGTTTGCTTGGAAGATTTTTTTCCATCCCTTCACTTTCAACCTATGTGAGTCTTTTGTTGTGAGGTGGGTGTCTTGTAAACAACATATAGATGAGTCATGCTTTCTTATTTAATCAGCTACTCTGTGTCTTTTTATGGGAGCATTCAATCCATTTACATTTAAGGTGATTAGTGATATGTACTTATTTATTGCCATTTTTGTTTAGTGTGGTCTATTTTTCTTCCCATTTCTCCTGCTAATTACAGCAGTCCTTTTAACATTTCTTGCAATGGTGGTTTGGTGCTAATGTATTCCCTTAGCCTTTTTTTTTGTCTGGGAAGCTCTTTATTTGACCTTCCATTTTGAATGATAGCCTTGCTGCGTAGAGCAGTCCTGGATTTAGATTTTTGTTTTTCATGACCTTGATTACTTCATGCCATTCCCTTCTGGCCTGTAGTGTTTCTTGTAAGAAGTCAGCTGAGAGCCTTATGGGGTTTCCTTTGTAGGTAACCTGTTGCTTATCTTTTTGTCTTGAATTTTTGGCATTTTAATTACTGTGTGTCTTGGTGTGGGCCTGTCTGGGTTCTTCTTACTTGGGGCTCTCTGTGCTTCTTGAACTTGAATGCCTCCTTCCCTTACCAAATTAGGAAAGTTTTCTGTCACTATTTCTTTGAATATATTCTCTAACCCTTGCTCATTTTCTTCTTCTTCGGGGACTCCTATGATGCGAGTATTATTACGTTTCCAGTTGTCCCACAGTTCTCTTAAGTTGTCTTCCTGTTTTTTTAATCATTTTTCATTTTGGTTTTCTTATTGGTTGATTTTTTTCTACCCTGTCTTCTAATTCACTGATGTGGTTCTCAGCTTCCTCTACTCTGCTTTTTAGACCTTCCAATGTGTTTTTCATTTCTGATATGTCGTTTTTAATTTCCACCTGTTTGATTTTCAACATTCCTATGTCTTTACTCATGGTGCTCATGTCCTTACACATGCTGTTGAGCTTCCTCAAGATCATGGCTCTGAATTCTAGTTCTGTTAACTTGCTTGACTGCACCTCATTTATCTCATCTTCGGTAGAGGTCTCTTGTTCTTTCATTTGGCATTTGTGTCTTTGTTTCACCATTTTGGCTATCTCATTGGGCTTTGGAGTCTGCCAAATTTTTCCTGTGGGTGTTGGTGTTCTGATGTTTGTTGCTCCCTCTCCTGGGTTTCGATGAGGCAGGGAGGACCCATTTAAACCACTACTGTCAAGTCTTAACTTTCCTCAAGCTTGTTTTTGCCTGGAGGCTATTAGTAGAGGTCACCTGAAGAACCTTGGCTTCTGAGTTGCCTGAAAAACTCCCTCAGGTGCTCAGTGTAAGAGCATTTCCTGAGGGTGGGGCAGATGCTGGTTGTTCATGGGTCTCAATTAGCATTTCAATGGCCACCAGGTGGGGTTGAATCTCCAAGGGAGGGGCCGCCCCCTCTCTCCAGGGCCCTGGGAAGGAGTAAGATGGCCACAGTCCTGCGTGTCTGCACTCTGCTAAAGCTCTGAGCACCCTCCAAATCCCGAGTGTCCGCACACAGTTCCGGTCCAGTCTGCCTTCCCTCTGCCAGAGCCCAAGATGAGTGGCTACTGCCAATTTAGCCTCTGTCCAACTCTGCGTCGTGGAGCCACCTGGGACTTTTAACTCGATGGCGCTGCTCCCACCTAAGGGTGGCCGAGTCTGCGGCACCAGCCGAGGGGTAGCACTCAGCCGAGTTTGCAGTACTTAGCCGCAGTCGCAGCTGAGGTGGCAGCAGCTTCCCGCTGAGTCCCCTGGTCCCAGCCGAGTTCGCTGGTCCCAGCCCAGGCTGCTGCGGACCGTGGGCTCCTGGCCCCCTCTCACGTCCTCACAAGCCTACCAGAATTGAGTCAGTGTCCCTGGTTATGTGGTCCTCCAGGCTGCTTTTGGTTGCTCCTTCCTGAGGATTTGTCTTTATTTTCGTTGTAAATCCAGTTTGGTCCTGGGAGATGGTCTGTGTAGCTCCATTCACTCTGCCGCCATTTTTTTTCTTCTTGAGTGTTTTTTATTGTAATTGATTTCTAGTTCCATGCCACTGTGATCTGAGAAGATGATTGATATGATTTCAATATTCTTGAACTTGTACAGACTTAGTTTTTGTCCTGACATGTGGTCTGTCTTTGAGAATGTCCCGTGTGTACTTGAGAAGAATGAATATTCTGCAGCTTTGGGGTGAACTGGTCTGTAAATATCAGTGAAATTCAGCTGGTCTAGTGTGCCCTTCAGGGTCTGTTTCCTTGTTAATTTTTTGTCTAGAAGATCTATCCAGTGGTGTGAGTGGGTGTTAAAATCCCCTACTCTGATTGCATTGTTTTTAATCTCTCTCTTGAAGTCCTCTAGAAGTTTTAAAATATATATTGGTATTCTTATATTTAGTGCATATATATTTACCAGGGTTATCTCCTTTTGTTGGATTGATCCTTTTAGTATTAGGTAGTGACTTTCTTGTCTCTTGTTATGGCCTTCATTTTGAAGTCTATATTATCAGATATGAGTATTGTTACACCAGCTTTTTTTGTTTGTTTAATCTTCACCCGAGGACATTTTTTTGTGTGTTTTGTTCATATAGAGTGGGAGGGAGAGAGAGAGAGAAACATCGACGTGAAAGGGACACATCGAGTGGCTAACACCCACACGACCCAACCAGGGCCGAGGACAAACTGCAACCGAGGTACATGCCCCTAGCGGGAACTGAACCTGGGTCTCTCTGGACCGCAGGTCAACGCTCTAACTGCTGAGCCAAACTGGCCAGGGCTGCTATACCAGCTTTTTAATTTTGTTTCCATTTGCATGGAAAACATTTTCCATCCCTTCACTTTCAACCTGTGTGAGTCTTTTGTTCTGAGGTGGGTCTCCTGTAGACAGCATATATATGGGTCATGTTTTCTTATCCAATCAGCTACCCAGTGTCTTTTGATTGGAGCATATAAGCCATTTACATTTAAGGTTAATATTGATAGGTACTTATTTGTTACCATTTTAATTCTTTGCGCCTGTGTTCCTCTCTATTGCTTCTTCTTACAACAGTCCCTTTAGCATTTCTTGCAGTGCTGGTTTGGTGGTAGTAAATTCCTTTAGCTTTTTTTCTTTTTTCTTTTGGTCCATTAAACTCTTTATTTCACCTTCAGTTTTGAATGGTAGCTTTGCTGCATAGAGTAGTCTTGGATTCAGACCCTTGCTTTTTTTTATTACTCTATACTTCATGCCACTCCCTTCTGGTTGGCAGTGTTTCTATTGAGAAATCAGCTGACAGTCTAATGGAAACTCCTTTGTAGGTAACTCTCTGACTCTGTCTTGCTGCCTTTAAGATTCTTTGTCTTTAACATTAGCCATTTTAATTATGACATTTCTAGGTGTGGGTCTTTTTGGGTTCATCTTGATTGGGACTCTCTGTATTTCCTGGACTTGTGTGACTTTTTTCTTCACCAAGTTAGTAATGTTTTCTGTTAATATTTCTTCAAACATCCCTCAGGGCTTTTAGATAGCCCTAATGACAGAAGGAGAAGTTATCTGGTTGCTTTTTAAATAATACTTTTTGTTGCTAGTGTAAAGAAATGCATAAAGTTTATCTTTAATTCAACTATTTTATTTCTAAATTCTTTTGGAATTTCTCTATACACAATCATATTTCTTGCAAATAATGGCAATATTATTTCTTTCCAATCCTTATAGCTTTTATTTATTTTGTTTTCTTACTGTACTGACTAGGACCTCCAGTACAATGATGAATAGAATAGGTTATAGTGGGCATTCTTGTCTTGTTCCTGATCGTCAAAGGCATTTGTTTTTACTGTTTCATCACTAAGTACGTATAACCTTTGCTGTAATGTGTGTGTGTGTATGTGTATGACAATCAATTCTTATCACAAAATTTGGAAAGAACTTCGTAAGATTTAAATTTAATCCTGAAAATGAGTAGCTTGAGATATGCTATGGCTATATGGCATGTGTAATGAGAATTTATCTGCCAATGAAAGTAAAGGTTGGAAAGGTTAATAAAAATTTTGATTATGTTTGCATATTTTTCATTCATCTGTATATCCAAGCACAATAAAGCTAAACCCATATATGTTGTTTCCTAGCTTCTTTTATAATTGATATATGCATGGCTTTTCTGTGTGTATAATTCTAATGTCAGGCAAAATTAGTGGTATAGTAGAACTCAAACATTCCTAAAGTTAAGGTCTTTCAGAGAGGACTAGTGACAAGGTATCACTGATTAATTTTTTTGTTTCTTTTTTCTCAAAGTCTCCCTACCCCACTGATCCTGATCAGAAACAGGCACATTACAACCTTCAGCAATAAGAACCTCATTAGCTTTTAAATTCTGTGAGCCTGAGAGATGTTCTGTCGGAGATATGTGTTATTTTCTTATCTCTCAGCCATGTATTCTAGGATGTATTTCTCTCCCTCCATGAGCTACTGTGTAGTTCTTCATGCTGCCAATACCCTTCTCCTCACTAAGTGTTCATTGGATGAGGGTGGCCACTGGCCTCAACATAGAACCCAGAGAAAGCCAGAAATTCTCTCTTGAAGTAGGTGATCCTGAAATCTATAAATTCATTAGCTATGGCACAACCATCTGTACTTACTGTGTGTACTGTGGATAAGAGAAGATCATTCTTCAGAGAAGGGGAGGAGAATTCAGAGAGAAGTGAGGTGAGTGGTAGGAAGAAAGGACTGCCAGAGTTTCTGACAGCATTTTTCTTCCTCATTCCAGTTCCTTTCCAAACCTTTGGGTTCATGAAACACTCCTGTAGCCTCATAATGACTTTTTTTTTTCTTTTTGTGAAAGCCTTTTGGAGTCACAGACTAAGACAACTAATGCATTTGAATTTAAATTCCAGTTCTAGTGACTCTGAGTAAGTTACTTAACCCCTAGGAAACTCAGTTTCTGTATCTGTAAAATGAAAGTAGTGACTTCTACTTTGCAAAGTTTTTGTGATAATTTGAGCTAATGGATGTAGTAAAATAACTGGCTCAAGTAGATTTTTAATAAATAATAGTTATTACTTTAAAAATTATTTTTCCAGTTCAATATGAGATCTGATAGTGTAATGTTTGCATATTTATTATTACACATTCTATTCTGCCTGTGTTATTACTTCTTGGATTCTCTCCCTGTATTCCCACTAGATTTCAAACTTCCTGACAGAATGAATTCTAACATGCTTCTCTATAGCCTATCAGAAACCAGCCCAAAGTTTGTGCTCAATAAATAATTATTGATGAGATAAATACTTTTGGGATTTCTTGTCAGGGAAAACCAGACAAGCCAAGACTAGACCACTTTACCTATTATTTATGATTGCTCTCTTTATAAAGTGAGCCAAGCACAAACTCTGGTGTCTTCTATTCCAGAAAGAACTGCCCTTAAGTGAATAGTTTTCTCCTTGGATAGACCCCTGAAAACTGTGTTGTTTTAGTCATTATTTTTCAAATCAAATTCTTTGAGGAACTTCAATATATGAAGCAGATTTAGCAGAGGCTTGTGGCTGAGCATCTCATACTTATGGTAGACCCCAAGGTACGTTAGGGCTCTGAGGAAAACATTTTGAAAACCATTACATTAGATTATTTGAGATAGCCTATGTAACCAGTAATTATCATGGGTTTTTACTGAATTAAAAATATGTAAAACCAAAGGAGCAAGATGCTGTAATCCTTTCCAGAGTGATTATGAAAGGTTTTGGAAAGCTTTAGAGTGGTGAACACACAATACAATACACAGATAATGTATTATAGAAATGTACCCTTGAAACCTATATAATTTTGTTAACTGATGTCACCCTAATAAATTCAGTAAGAATTAAAAAAAAGAGAGAAAGGTTTAAGGGATTGTTGTCAAGCTTGTTACAATTGATGGTGTGGGAACTTTTGGCCACTGTTATAAGCAAGAGTGATTTTGATAAGGTAGGATTGAAAATGTTTTGTGTTTGATGTAAAAAGATATGGGGTTGAGTTCTGGTTCCTATTCTTACTGGCCAGTGACATCAGGCAACTTTGAAAACTTACCAAGTCTCAACTGAAAATTGGGAATTATCATCCCTATGTATTTCACAGACCTGTGAGCTCAAATGAGAGGTAAAATAGTTTTGTAATTTGAAAAAAATAGTACATAAATATGAACCATTTTAGTAATAAGATTAAGGGACTAAAGAGAGAAAATATAGTATATACAATTAATGACTTCCCCTAAACTCAACTGTTTTCATCTTATGACATGGTGTACACATATTTCTTTTAATTTTTTCCTAAGATAAAAACCCAAATAAGTGTAGTAGTAATAGAGGCCCTCCTGTTGGTCTGGAAGTTTCTTGTTTCTCCAAATCTTTGCATTTCTGGAATATCTTTTATATTAACTGGGCACTGAAAACACATTGTGAACTTCTGCTTCTGAAAAGATGAAGTAAACAGGGAGAGAAAAGAGACAGCCTTGTAAGATAAAAAACTTTCAGACAGTATATTAATTTACTAGGACTGGTTAGCTTCAACAACAGAAGTGTATTGTCTCACAGTTCTGAAGGCTAGAGGTCTAAAATTAAGGTGTTAGCAGGGTTGGTTTTATCTGAGAGCTATGAAGGAAGGTTCTGTTTTAGGCTTCTTTTCTTGGCTTGTAGATGACCATCTTCTCTCTGTCCTTCAAATTGTCTTCCCTCTATGTATGCATGCTTCTGTGTTCAAATTTCCTGTTTTTATAAGGGAACTAATCATATTGGCTTCAGGTCTACCTTATTGACCTAATTTTAACTTGATCACCCCTGTTAAGATCTTATCTCCAAATAAGACGACTTTAACACGTGAATTTGGGATGACACAATTTAGCCCATAAGAGTAACTGCTTTACTTTAGCAACACATCACAGAAAGATCTCTGGCTTTACCCCATTTCCCACCAACAAAGACCAAGTGAAGAGCTTATACTTCCACCCTTGCCAGCCTGTAATGAGGTGCCCTATTGCCTCCACCCCCAATTTCCATCAGTAAAAACCATGTGAAGAACCTGGATTTGCACATTGGTATTCTCTGTACGGTGGTGGTGTCAGAGGAAAAGATCAGTTCACCAAGAGACATAGCAATCCTAAATGTGTATGTACCAAATAGCACAGCTGTACAATGCATGGAGCAAAAACATATGGAATTGAAAGGAGAACTAGACAAATCTATAATTGTAATTGGAGACTTCAACACTCCTCTTTTAATTGATGATAGAACAACCCAACCAGACAGAAAATCAGCAGGAATATGAAAGAATGCAACCACATCACCAACAAACAGGAGGCAATTGACATTTATAGAGCACTCTACCCCCAAAATAGCAGAATACACAGTTTTTCAAGTGCCCATAGAACATATACCAAGATAGAACATATTCTGTACCATAAAGCAAACCTCAACAAATTCAGAAGAATTTTAATTATACATTGTGTTCTCTAACTATAGTGGAATCAAAATAGAAGTTAATGACAGAAAGAAAACAAGAGAGTCTCTGAACACATGGAAAACTAAATAACAGATTTCTACATAATCCATGCATCAAAGAGGAAGTATTGAAGAAAAAATTTAAAAATACATGGAACTGAATCAAAATAAAACTACACAATGTTAAAATTTGTGGGACATAGCTAAGGCAATGCTGAGAGGAAAAGGTATAGCACTGAAAGCTTAGATGAGAGGAAAAAAATACAGTATCAAAATCAATCTAAGCTCTTATCTCAATGAAATGAAAAATCAAAATAAATCCAAAGTAAGCAGAAGGAAGGAAATAATAAATACACAAGCAGAAATCAATGCAATAAAAGGCAGTAAAACAGTAGAGAAAATCAATAAAACAAAAAGCTGGTTCTTTGAACTGTTCAATAAAATTGACAAACCTTAGCAAGACTGACAATGGAAAAAAGAGAGAAGACACAGATTACTAATATCAAATAAAACAGAGTCATCACTAGACCCCACATATATCAATAAAATAGTATGAACACTGTACACACATAAATTTGACAGCAAACTACTATCACTCAAATACTATGAAATGAATAATTTTAGTAGTTCTTTAACTCTTAAGGTAATTGAATTTGTGATCTAAAACCCCCTAAAAAGAAATTTCCAGGCACTGATGGTTTCACTGAATAATTCTACCAAATGTTTAAATAAGAAATAACTAATTCTATACAGTCTCTTAGAGAAAATAGAATAGGAGGGAATATTTTCTAATTCATTCTGTGAAACCAGCATAGCCCTGATATCAAATCTAGAAAAAGACAGTTAAAAAAAAAAAAAAAAGTAAAGAAAGAAAGAAAGATAACCCTCATGAATATATATATAAAAATTCCTTATAAAATATTAGGAATTATAATTCAGGAATATACCAAAATAATTATACACCACAACAAACTGAGGTTTGTTTCAAGGATGCAAGACCGATGTAATATTTGAAACTCAATCAGTCCAATCCACCATATTGACAGGTTAAAGAATACATAGATCAATGAATGCAGAAAAAGCATTTGAACAAATTCAATACCCATTCATGGTGGGGGAAAAAAATCTCATAAAACTGGGAATAGAGAACTTCAATTTGATAAAGAATATCCACCAGAGAGACATATGAAAAAATGCTCAATGTCACTAATCATCAGAGAGATACAAATTAAAACAACTATGAGGTATCACTTCACAACTGTCAGAATGGCCACCATCAACAAATCATCAAACAACAAGTGTTGGCAAGGGTGTGGAAAAAAGGGGACTCTAGTACACTGCTGGTGGGAATGCAGACTGGTGCAGCCACTATGCAAAACACTATGGTGTTACCTCAAAAAGTTAGAAATTGAACTGCCATTTGACCCAGTGATTCCACTTCTAGGAATATACCCTAAGAAGCCTGAAACACCAATCAGAAAGAATATATGTACCCCTTTGTTCATAGCAGCACTATTTACAATAGCTAAGATCTGGAAACAGCCCAAGTGTCCATCAGTAGATGAGTGGATAAAAAAGCTGTGGTACATATACACAATGGAAAACTATGCAGTTGTAAGAAAGAAAAATCTCTTATCATTTGAGATGACATGGAGGGACCTGAAGAGTATTAAGCTAAGTGAAACAAGCCAAGCAGAGAAAGACAAATATCACATGATCTCACTTATTTGTGGAATATAATGAACTAAACAAACTGATGAACAAAATTGACCCTGAGACATAGAGATAGGGTATAGACTGACAAACCCCAGAAGAGAGAGTGTTGAGGGGAAGAAAAGATAAACCACAGAACTTACATGCATGTATGCATAACCAGTGGACATAGACAACAAAGCTGGGGATGGGGTGGGAGGTGAATGGGGAGGAGGATGTCAATGGGGGAAAAAGGAGAAACATCTGTAACAAAAACAAATTAATAAAAATAATTTAAAAAAATATTCACCAGAAAACTATAGCTACCATCATTCTTAGTGGTAAAAGACTGAATGGTTTCCCCCTCAGATCAGGAACAAGGCAAGGAGGCCCACTCTGACTATTGCTATCTAACAGTAGTATTGTAAGTTATAGTCAGGGTAGTAAGGCATTTTATTTTATTTTATTTTATTTTATTTTATTTTATTTTATTTTATTTTATTTTATTTTATTTTATTTTATTTTATTTTATTTTATTTTATTTTCCTCACCTGAGGACATTTTTCCATTTTTGGTTCAGATAGAGTGGGAGGGAGAGAAGAGAGAAAAAGAGAGAGAGAGACAGACAGACAGAGAGAGAAACATCGACATGAAAGGGACACATTGAGCGGCTGCACCCACACAACCCAACCAGGGCCCGGGACAAACTGCAACCTATGTATGCAGGAACCAAACCCAGATCTCTCTGGACCGCAGGCCGATGCTCTAACTGCTGAGCCAAACCGACCAGGGCAAAGAAAGCATTTTAATCAGAAATGAAGAAATAAAACTCTTTCTATTTACAGATGACAAGATTGTCTATGTAGATGATTTCAAGAATCAAAAAACCCCTCTTAGTACCAGTAAATCAGCAAGATCTCTGGATACAAGGTCAACATACAAAATCTATTATATGTTTATAGTTTAGCAATGACATGTGCAAACTGAAACTTAAAATGTAATACCATTGAGAGAATGAAAAGACAAGCCATGGACTGGGAGAAAATATTTGCAAAACACATACTGATAAAGATCGGATATGCAAAATATACAAAGAACTCTTAAAATTTAACCATAAGAAAATAAAACAATTTGATAAAAATAATGGGCAAATTATCTGAACAGACACCTCACCATGAAAGATGTAAACATGGCAAATAAACCTATGAAAAGATGCTCATCGTCACTAGGGAACTGCAAATTAAAACAATAGTGAGATGTTACCTCGTATCTATTAGAATGACTAAAATCCAAAACACTAGTAACATCAAATGCTGGTGAGTATGTGGAGCAACACCAACTTGCTCCATTTCTGGTGGGAATGCAGATGGTGCAGCCACTTTGGAAGATGATTTAGCAGTTTCTTACAAAACTAAACACAGTTTTATCATGGGATCCAGTAGTCATGCTTCTTTGTATTTACCCAAATGAGTTGAAAGCTTCCATTTATGTAAAACCACACAAATATTTATAGCAGCTTTATTTAGAAATTGTCAAAACTTGGAAGCAATGAAGATACCCTTCAAGAGGTGAATGGATACATCAATTGTGGTATATTCATATTCATTATTATTCAGTGATGAAAAAAAGAGAGCGATCAAGCCAAGAAAAGACATGGAAAAACTTACATTTATATTGCTCAGTGAAAGCAGCCAGTCTGAAAAGTTTACTATTATATGGTTTCAACTACATGATATTCAGGAAAAGGCAACACTATGGAGATGGTAAAAAGATCAGTGTCTGCCAAGGGTTGGAGGGAGGGAGAGAAGGATGACAGATGAAACACAGGATTTTTAGGGGAATGAAATGACTCTGTATGATACTCTAATGGTGAATACACATCAATACACATTTGTCAAAACTCACAGAATGTACAACACAAACAGTGAACTATAATGTAAACTATAGATGTTGGTTTATAATATGTTCATATTGGCTTATCAGCTGTAACAAATGTAGTCCTACACTAATGCAATTACATTAGTATAGGGGAAATTACCAGGGCAGCATGAGGGGATATGTGGGAACTCTCCCTATTTTCTGTTCAATTTTTATGTAAACCTAAAACTGCTCAAGAACAGTCTGTTAACCCAAATAAATACCATTATAATTTACAAAATATGGAATATTTAAATTTATATCTAACAAAACATGTTCAGAACTTGTATGCTGAGCACTATTAAAAATAAATCAAAGATCTAAATAAATGGAGATACATACTGTGTTCATAGCATTGAAGACTCAACATAGTGAAAATGTCAGTTCTCCCCAGTTTGATGTATAGAATTAATCAATTCCTATCAAAGTCTCAACAAGACCTTTGTTGATAATGATGAATATTCTAAAATGTATATGAAAAGGCAAAGGAATTAGAATAGCTAAAACATCTTTGATTCTTTCCAGTTATTTTTTTTCAGTCTACCTAATTTCCAGACACATGATAAAAATAACATAAAACTATACTATGTACACTTTGCACCAATGCCAAATCCCTGCCTTTGATATTCAAAGTGTACTTCAGGGTGATCTGATATATGTAGACATTGTGAAAGGATTCCCCCCATCTAGTTAACTAACACATCCATCACCTCACATATTTATCTGTGTGCTGTGTGAACATTTACATTCTACTGTCTTAGGAAATGTCAAGTATTAAAAGTTAGAAGAGTTTGGCTGGTGTGGCTCAGTGGATTGAGTGTTGTCCCATGGAATGAGAGGTTCTGATTTGATGCCTGGTCAGAAGCAGGCCTAGGTTGTGGGCTCAATCCCCAGTGGGGGGCGTGCAGGAGGCAGCTGATTGACATTTCTCTCTCCCTTCCTCTTTCTCTAAAAAATCAGTAAAAACATTAAAAAAGAGTTAGACAACAAATACTTTTTAAAATTTTTGAGGAAACCACAGAACTTATTTGCATGTATGCATGAACAGTGGACATGGCCAACAAACTGGGGAAAAGGCAGGGAGGGAGGGGGAGGGTGGATTCAGTGGGGGGGAAAAGGAGAAACATCTGTAACAAAAATTAATAAAAAAAAAAAAAAATTTGTGGTAACTCCATACGTCTTTCCACAGTGGCTGCACCAATCTGCATTTCCCACCAATAGTGCATGAGGGTTCCCTTTTCTCCACATCCTCACCAAGACTTGTTGTTTGTTTATTAATTGATGATAGCCATTCTGACAGGTATGAGGTGATATCTCATTATGGTTTTATTTTATTTTTTCTTTATTGATTTTAGAGAGTGAGGAAGGGAGAGAGAGAGAGGGATAGAAACATCGATGAGAAAGAACATCAACTGGCCGCCTCCTGCATGTCCTCTACTGGGGATTAGGCTTACAACCTGGGCATGTGCCCTGACCAGAGATCGAACCAGCAAACTCTTGGTGCATGGGTTGATGCTCAACCACTGAGAGCCATCTCGACCAGGATCTCATTGTGGTTTTAATTTGCATCTCTCTGTTGATTAGTGACATTGAGCATCTTTTCATATGTGTATTGGCCATCTGTAGAACTGCCTTATGACACAGTGATTCCACTTCTGGGAATATATCCAAAAAAGTCAGAAACACTAATTCTAAAGAATATATGCACTCCTATGTTCATTGCAGCATTATTTACAATAGCCAAGATTTGGAAGCAGCCCAAGTAGCCATCATTAGATGAGTGGATAAAAAGGCTGTGGTACGTTTATGCAATGGAATACTACTCAGCTGTAAGAAAGGAAGGAAATCTTGCCTTTTGCAACAGCATGGGTGGACCTGGAGAGCGTTATGCTAGATGAAATAAACCAGTCAGATAAAGACAAGTGCCACATGATTTCTCTCATATGTGAATGAACTAACAAGCAAAATTGAGACTGAATCATAGATAGAGAGTAGACTGACAGCTATTGGGGAGGGGCTAAAAGGGAGGAATGGAGAAATTGAGCAAAAAAGTAAAAAAGAAAAAAAAGAATAAAACTGATGGACATGGACAACAGTGTGATAATTGCCTGGGGACGGCTGTAGTTGGAGGTGGGAGAGGGTATAGGGGGGTTAAATGGTGATGGACAGAGACTTGACTTGGGGTGGTGAACATACTATATAGTGTACAGATGATGTGTTGTAGAATTATGCACCTGTATAATTGTTAACCAGTGTCACCCCAGTAAATTCAATAAAAAGGAAAAACCACCACCAACAACAATAAAACAAGTGCATTGTAATTATGTCAGTCATTTGCTGATTAACTCTCTGCCCTTACTCTTACCCTTCTATGTTCTATTGTTATGTATGATAGGGATGCCAGGGCTTTGCAAATAACTTCTTCCAAATTGCTCTGTCAGTTGGCTTCTAGTAGGTCCTACCAATTTGTGGCCATGGGAGGGATTGGAAGACAGAATATGGGGAGAAGCTACTTACTTTCCACTTCTAGTTTCCTCTAACACTTCTCCAGCAACAGTGGACAGCTATAGAATATAACATTTTTTGGCAGTTCAAGCACATGCCATCTGGATGCTTTTCCTTGGTCCCATCTCCAGCATTCAGCTCCCCTCAAAAGTTCCAGTCATGAAATACCCCTTCTTAGTCTTGGCATTACAATTCACTTCTGTACTTCTGGGCTCTGATAAGATAACCACTTCCATTTACCAGCCTTAACAATAACAGCTGCTTTCTCTAATTGGTTGCTAGTCTTTGGATTACCACTTTTTCTTATACTCCCTGTCTTTTTAATACCTTTCTAACCAATTCCCTGTATTAAATTTCTGTGTTAGAAATTTCTACAGTGGTTCCATTTTCTGGCTTTACTTTGACTACTGCTGCGTCAGTATTGGGCGAAACACAGTTAGTCACTGTTACAGGAATTGCTCTACAGAGAAAAGACAATTTCCTTCTTATCTGTTTATCTCAGATTTGAGCCAACATTTTTAGAAATGTTGTGTAGAACCTTCTGGAGGTGAGAAAAAGCATGTGGTATCTTGAAACTGAACTATGGCTGAAAGCCCCAGGATCCCTGAAATCTTTGTGGGAATGGTGGATAAAAAAAAAAAAAATGCCATTTCAAATTGGAACATAGTTTTCTAATTTTCAAAAGAAGGATACTTGGATGCTGTTCCCCTTTTTTCCTAGGAAATATGCCTGAATAAGCCAAATTAAAACAGAGGTATATTTGTCCAGAGGCTCCAACAAATTAAATCATTCTGCATTGATGTTTCCTAGACTTTTGTTTTTTTGTCCCTGGAAAAAAATTGAGGACCCAACTTTTTAGCTTTACTAAGGGAACAAGTTAAAAATGGAAAAATATAGTAATAGTTATAACCATTTCTCTAAACAAAGAACAGCTCAGTAAAAATAAATAGACATGAGATCAGAAAAATGGATAGTGTTTTAAATTTAAGAAAGTGTTCATTACAGAATTTTACCATTTGTTCTTATTTGTTTATTTAAAAAAATATACCCATGATCCATTAAAATTTTCCAGTGGTCTGGTGTTTAGAAAGTCATGGCGGAGAATGTAATGTTAAATTTTATGGTATAGGTAGCGTGCATCTTAGACAGTACTTCTATTATGGAGATGTTCCTTTTGTAAGTGGGTTGAGATAGCACTGTCTTAGAAAACTGTTTTTTTTCATTCGAAGATGTGTCCTCTTTTTTAGAGTTGCTAGCAGAAGTTGAAAGTGATGTTTTCATGAGAGCTGGAGATTCTGTGTCTTCAGAGATCTATACTTACTAGTGCTTAGAAGAAAAAGGAGAGCACAGGGTTTGGGAGGGGGAAAATCTCCCTTATTTTTTCTCCTGGAACCCATTGTTGTGCTTTGAATGCTAAGAGACAAGCAACCCTAGGAGCATATGGAGAGTCTCCTTGACCCCCAGGTATTAGCTTTCTCATAATGGACTCCAAAGACATCGAGAACAGTGATACCCAAGTTGCTTTACAAGCATGCAAACCAGAGAGAAACATGTCAGATGCTATATGGTGTCTGTAGAAAAGATGTTCTTGGGAATGATAGATTTTCAAAGGAAAGCATAAAATATTTTGTCAGTCTATGGAGTAAGAATAGGAACTTGATTTGATTGTTGTTGTGATTCCTTTGTACCCATTACGTGGAGAACTGTGGCAGCACTTGGTTGTACGTGGTACGTATTGTGTAGGTAGCTTTTGGTATGTAACCAACCACCCTAAAATTTAGTCACTTAAAATAACAAACATTTATTGTTGTTGTTGTTAATTTTGTGCATTAACTGGGCAATTCATGTAGTTTGTGCTGGCTTGACTGGGGCCGGTGGTCCAGGATGGCTTTACATGTCTGTGGCCTCAGGTGAAATGGCTAGAAATACTGAGACTAATGGGGCCTCTTTTCACATGGTCTCTCATTTTCCAAGAGCCTAATTTGTGCTTTTGCACATGTGGAATTGGTGCCCAGCAGCAAGAGAGGAAAAGTACTTTTTGAGCCTCTGAACACATGATGTTTGTTCATGTTTCCTTGACTAAACCACCCTTTGGGCTTGGGTGATGTTTAAGGCCAGATTTAAGGGAAAGAGAAAAAGACTTCACCCTGGATTAGAAGAACCTGCAAGGTCATTTATAAAGAAGCATGGATATGGGGAAGGGAGTATTTTGTGACCAGTCTGTAATCTACCACATGGAGTAACGGTGAGAATCTTAGCTTTGAGTTCATATGACATGTAGGATTTCTCATCCAGATGCGGAAGAAGCCTCCATCATTGGTAAGAAAATTTTTGTCTTCTTTGGCAAGCATCACCTGCTGTCATGTGCTATTTTAATATTGTGCCACTTATTGAACTATTGTTTTTCAGTTTTAAATTCAATTTTATACATGCTGCTTTGTGATTCTGGGGGCTGGAGCCCTGCAAATTCTCCTTTTACCTTGCCAGTGGGCTCTCTGTTCAGCTTTGACAATAGCAACTACTGGAAGGACACTGAAAGGCTGAAGAGGAAGAAATGACACACTCTTTTGGTCTGCCCCTTTTGGACTTCCTGTCAGTTTTTCCCTATGTGTATCATTCCAGCATCATTTTGTTGCTCTGTCCATAGAAGTTCCTTACTGTCAGAGCAGGTGAATACCATCTGCAGCTTTCCTAACATCCTTGGAATGGGTTTTCTCATACTTCACTCAGATACGCCAGCACCAGCCACCCAGCACCCCTCCTCAGAGATCTGAGTCTGGCCCTTTCTTCAACCCTCTTAATTTTAATAATTCCTACCTCTTTTTTTATTCTGCCAGTCTGAGGAGTGGTTGGTATTTATTTGATACTTTAGGGTTCTTTTTGTCTTTTCAGTTAGCTGGTCAATAATTCTTTATGCCCAGTTAACAATTCTTTATATTAAATTTTCTCTGTTACATTAACCCGTATAGTTTCTGTCTTCTGCCTGAACCTTGACTAATCAGGTAGAAAGGGGAAGACAAGAATGGGAAACTTGGCTTGAAATGTTCAAGGCACCACTGTTTTTTTTTCCCATTAGTTGTGTGACTGTAATTACAAAATGTTTAAAACATCGTGTAACTTATGTATTGAGGCTCACATAAACTTGGTAGCAAGACTTGACATGGATAGTATGAGAAAAGTACAGTCTATTTCTTTGAGAAACAGTGATACAAAGTCAAGGAAAAATATTAGCAAACCACATCTGGCTCCTTGTATGAAGGACAGTATTTTATGTCCTGGGCTTGTTTCTGAAATTCAGTGTTGGTTTAACATGAGAAAATCAATTAATATATAATTATTATATATTATATAGTAATGCATACATAATTACTTAAAGGATAAAATGATAAGATCACCTTAATAGGTATGGAAAAAGAATTTGAAAAAATTCATTATTTCTTATGTGAGAATTTTTAGCAAATTAGGAATAGAAGCACTCCTTATTTAATAACTAATATCTAAAAAACCTGCAACAAACATTGTTCTTAATGGTAAACAATAAAAAACTTTCACTTTGAGATCTGGAATAAAATATTCCACTCAACATGTCATTGCACATTCTAGCAAGTCCAATAAGGCAAGAAAAAATAAAGATATAGGATTGTAAAGGAGGAAATAAAACTATAATTCTTCATAGATGATAGGATTATGAATGTAGAAAATTCAAAAGAATCAATTGAAAAACTATTAAAAGTAACAATAGTTTAACAAGGTTGATGGATACAAAATCAAAAGGGAAAATGAACCACATTTCTATCTAGGAGCAATAAATAGAAAATAAATTAAAAAATATATTTTAAAGCGTATCAAAATATGAAGAATATGGAATAAATATAATTAAAGATTTAGGCCTCTAACATTAAAATTAAAAACTTTAGCCATGGCTGGTTTGGCTCAGAAGTTAGAGCATCGGCTCATAGACCAAAGAGTCACAGGTTCAATTCTGGTCAAGGGCACGTACCTCAGTTGCAGTTCAGTCCCTGGCCCTGGTTGGTGTGCAGGATGTGTCTCTTTTACAATGCTGTCTCTCTCTTTCTCACTTCCTCTCTCCCTCCTTCCCACTCTATCTGAAGATAAATAGAAAAATGTCCTCGGGCCCAGCTCACTGGTTGAGTGTTGACCCATGCACCAAGAGGTCACCAGTTTGATTCTCAGTCAGGGCACATGCCCAGGTTGTGGGCCTAATTCCCAGTGGGGGGCATGCAGGAGTCAGCCAATCAATGTTCTCTTTTATTGATGTTTCTGTCTCTCTCTCTTCTTCTCCCTTCCTCTCTCTCTCTAAAATCAATAAAGAAAAATATTTTTAAAAAAGAAAAATATCCTCAGGTGAGGTTTAAAAAAAATTAAAACCTTTATTGAACAACATTATAAGGGACCTAAATAAATGGAGAAATGTAGCATGTTTATGAAAGATTGATCTAAAATTTCAATGCAATCACAATCAAAATTCCAACTTACAACAAAGAAATATATATAGAAATGCAAGGGATGAAGAATTGCCAAGAACCTTTTAAAGAGAAACATAGTTGAGACTTCCTTATCTGATGTCAAGATATGTTATTAGGCCACATTGAGACAGTGTAGTAATGGTACAGGAATAAATAAACAGGCCAATGGAACAGAATAAAATACCAAGAAGTGGAACAATCCATGTGTATACATTAGATAGATAACAGAAGTAGTTTTATAAATCCGCAGGGAAAGAAGTAACTTTTCAGTAAATGGGATTGGGATAATTGATTATTTATATATTAAAAAAAATGAAATTGGAACTCTACCTCACAGTATACAAAAATAATCAATTCCAGGTAAAATGAAGACCTAAAGGTATAAAAGGCAAAGCAATAAAGCTTTTAGAAGATAATTTAAGAGAATGTCTTTATGACCTCAGGCTAGGGAAAACTTCTTTCAAAAGGCACAAAGGCACTAACTATAAGGATAAATATAATAAATAAGACTATATTAAGATGAACAATTTATATTTAACATAAGATACCCATAAAGAAAATAAGAAAAAAACCCATCTCATGTGGAAAGATATTTGCAACACATGTAACTGACAAAAGACTAGTATCCAGAACATACAAAGTATTCTGGCAAATGAATAAGAAAAAGACTAATCAGTGCAAAAATAGATGAGAAATCTGGACCCTTTGTAAACCAATTGACCAGTATACATATATATATATATATATATATATATATATATATATATAAATAATATATAAAATGCTTCACCCCACTGGTAATCAGGTCACTACAAATTAAAACCAGACAACTGTATGATGACATACCCAACACCTCAGCAACATTTTAAAAAGTTGGTGAAGACAAAGATTGTTGGGAACCTTAACTGAGATAACCATATTGGAAAACAGTTTGGTGTACTTGGTAAAGTTGAGCTCACTCATGTACTGAGACACGCATCCTCACTCCTGGCTGTATGTACTCCACAGAAAGTCTTGCTCATGAGTACCAGGAGACATGAACATGAATGTCCACAGTAGTATTGTTTATTATATCTCCAAACTAGAAATAATCAAAATGTCTGTCAACAGCATTAGATCAATAAAAACTGATATTCATAAAATGGGATGCTACACCCAATGAGAACAAATGGACCATGCTGCACATGACAAAATCAGTGAATCTTATGTTAAGAAAATGAGATAATCTCTGAAGAATAATAAGGGGGTTTCAAAAATGGCGGCAGAGTGAATGGAAGCTACACAGACCGTCTCCCAGAACCAAACTGGAATTACAACTATAACACAGACAAATTGACGGGAAAAAGCAACAGAAAAGTAGCTTGCAAGGACTGTATAACCAGGGACACTGACTCGATCCTGGTAGAATTGCGAAGGCGCGAGACAGGGACTGGGAGCCCACAGATAGCAGCGGCCTTAGCTGGGAGCAGCACCATTGGATTAAACTTCCAAGCGGCTCCACAGCACAGAGCCGGGACAGAGGCCAAAAAAGCCACAGTTACTCACCTTGGGTTCCAGCAGAGGGAGGGCAGACTGGACTGGAACTGTGTCGGGATACTTGGGATTTGGAGGGCACTCAGAGATGAGTTGCTGCCACGCAGGAGAGTGGCCATCTTGCTCCTTCCCAGCAGCCCCCGCCTCAGAGATCCAACCCCACACTGTGGGTCATTGAAATGCTAATTGAGGCTCATTAACAACCAGCATCTGCCCGACCCTCCGGAAATCCCCTTATGCTGAGCACCTGAGGGAGTTTTTCAATCAACTGACAACCCAAAACTCTTAAAGTAACCTTGACTGCTAGCCTCCTGGCAAAAAGCTAGAGGATAATAGTACCGTTCCTGGGCTAGCAACTTTAATCAGGAAAGTAAGACTTGACAGTGGTGTTTAATGTGGGTCCTGCCTCGCTCATCTAAACTCAGGAGAGAGAGAGCCAAAAACAGCAGAACACCAATACCCACAGGGAAAACTTGACAGGTTCCAAAGCCCACTGTAATAACCAAAATGGTAAAACACAGAAACAAAAGCCAAATGAAAGAGCAAGAGACCTCCACCGAAGATGAGATCAATGTGGAGCAGTTAGGCAAGTTAATAGAGCTAGAATTCAGAGGCATGATCTTGAGGAAGATCAACAGCATGAGTAACGACATAGAGATGCTGAAAATAAACCAATCGGGAATTAAAAACCACCAAGAAGAGATCAAAAATGACATATGAGAAATGAAAAACACATTGGAAGGTCTAAAAAGCAGAGGTAGAAGAAGCTGAGGACAAGATCAGTGAATTAGAAGACAGGGTAAAAAAAATCAACCAATCAGAAAACCAAAAGGAAAAAATGATTAAAAAACAGGAAGACAGCTTAAGAGAACTGTGGGACAGCTGGAAATGTAATAATATTTACATCATAGGAGTCCCCGAAGAAGAAGAAAATGAGCAAGTGTTAGAGAATATATTCAAAGAAATAGGGACAGAAAACTTCCATAATTTGGTGAAGGAAGAAGGCATTCAAGTTCAAGAAGCACAGAAAACCCCAAGTGAGAAGAACCCAAATAGGCCCACACCAAGACACATAGTAATTAAAAATGCCAAAAATTAAAGACAAAGAGAGAATCCTAAAAGCTCCAAGAGATAAGCGACAGGTTACCTACAAAGGAAACCCCATAAGGCTCTCAGCTGACTTCTCACAAGAAACACTACAGGCCAGAAGGGAATGGCATGAAGTAATCAAGGTCATGAAAAACAAGGATCTGAATCCAACACTACTCTACCCAGCAAGGCTATCATTCAAAATAGAAGGTCAAAAAAAGAGCTTTCCGGACAAAAAAAAAAAGGCTAAGGGAATATTTTAGAACCAAACCAGCCCTGCAAGAAATGTTAAAAGGACTGCTGTAATTAGTAGAAGAAATAGGGAGAAAAATAGAACCACACTAAACAAAAATGGCAATAAACAGGAACATATCAAAAATCACCTCAAATGTAAATGGACTGAATGCTCCAATAAAAAGACACAGAGTAGCTGATTGGATAAGAAAGCATGACTCATCTATATGTTATTTACAAGAGACCCACCTCACAACAAAAGACTCACATAGGTTGAAAGTGAAGGGATGGAATTAAATCTTCCAAGCAAACGGAAAGTAAAAAACAGCTGGGGTAGCAATACTCATATCTGATAAAATAGATTTCAAAATGAAGGCCATAACTAGAGACAAAGAAGGCCACTACATAATATTGAAAGGATCTATCCAACAGGAAGATATAACCTTGATAAACATATATGCACCCAATATAGGAGCACCAAAATATATTAAAAATCTTCTGGAGGACTTCAAAGGAGAAATTGAGAGCAATACATTCATAGCAGGGGCCTTCAACACCCCATTGACACCTCTGGATAAATCCTAGACAAAAAATTAGCAAGGAAACAGAGACTCTAATGAAGCACTAGACCAAATGGATTTAATAGATACCTACAGAGAATTACACCCCAAAACTACAGAATTCACATTCTTCTCAAATGCACATGGGACATTCTCAAAGATGGACCACATGATAGAACACAAACTAAATCTCTACAAGTTCAAGAAGATTGATATCATATCAAGCATCTTCTTAGATCACAATGGCATGAAACTAGAAATCAATTGCAACAAGAACATGCAAAGACATTTGAACACATGGAGGCTAAATAGCATGTTATTAAACAATGAATGGTTACCGAGGAAATCAAGGAAGAAATTCAAAACTTCCTGGAAACCAATGAAAATGAACACACAACAACACAAACTCTATGGGTTGCAGCAAAAGCAGTTCTAAGAGGGAAGTTCATAGGCCTACCTCAAGAAACAGGAAAATTTTTTAATTGGCTGTCTAACCTCACAACTTAAAGAATTAAAAAGCAAACGAAAAGAAAACACCAGAGCAAGTAGAAGGAAGGAAATAGTAAAGATCAGATCAGAAATAAATGACATAGAGACCAAAAAAAAAATTCAATGGATCAATGTAACAAAGAGCTGGTTTTTCGAAAAGAGAAACAAGATTGATGGACCCTTAGCTAGACTCACCAAGAAACATAGAGAGAGAACCCAAATATACAAAATCAGAAATGAAAGAGGAGAAGTAACAACCGACACCACAGAAATAAAAAAGATCATTAACAGTTACTATGAACAACCTATGGCAACAAATTCGACAATCTAAGCAAAATGGATAAATTTCTAGTAACACATAGTCTCCCAAAACTGGATCAGAAGAGATAGAAAACTTGAACAGACCAATAACAGCTAAAGAAATTGAAGAGGTAAACAAGACTCTCCCAGCAAACAAAAACCCAGGCTCCGATGACTTCATGGGGGAGTTTTATTGAATATTCAAAAAAGAACTAACACCCATTCTCCTCAAACTATTTCAAAAAATTCAAGAAGAAGGAAGACTTCCAAACTCATTCTATAAGGCCAGCATAATTCTAATTTCAAAACCAGAAAAACACATTACAAAGAAAGAAAACTACAGGCCAATATCCCTGATGAACATAGATGCCAAAATCCTGAACACAATACTAGCAAATCGGATTCAGCAATACATCAAAAAAATTATTCACCATGACCAAGTGGGATTCATTCCAGGGATGCAAGGCTGGTACAATATTTGCAAATCAATAAATGTGATACACCACATAAACAAAATGAAGAATAAAAAGCATCTGACAAAATCCAGCATCCATTTATGATAAAAACGCTCAGCAATGTGGGAATAGAGGGATCATATCTTGACATAATAATGGCCATATATGAAAGACCTACAGCCAACATCATACTCAATGGGCAAAAACTAAAAACATTTCCCTTAAGAACACTAACAAGAATGGGATGTCCACTTTCGCCACTCTTATTTAGCATAGTACTGGAAGTCTTAGTCACAGCAATCAGACATGAAGAAAAAGTAAAAGGGATCCAAATTGCAAAGGAGGAAGTGAAACTGTCATTATTTGCAGATGACATGATATTATATATAGAAAACCCTAAAGACTCCATCAAATATCTACTAGACTTAATAAATGGATTTGGCAAAGTAGCAGGGTACAAAATTAACGTCAAGAAATCGAAGGCATTTATATACACCAATGATGAACTCACAGAAAGTGAAACTGATAAAACAATCCCATTTACCATCACGGCAAAAAATTAAGATACCTAGGAATAAACTTAACCAAAGAAGTAAAGGACCTGTTTGCAGAAAAGTACAGGACATTGAAAAAAGAAATAGAGGAAGATCTAAAAAAGTGGAAGCACATACCTTTTTCATGGATTGGAAGAATTAACATCATTAAAATGTCCATACTACCCAAAGCAATCTATAGATTCAATACAATCCCCATCAAAATACCAAAGACATATTTCACAGAACTAGAACAAATAATTCAGAAGTTTATATGGAACCAAAAAAGTCCCTGAATAGCCACAGCAATTTTGAAAAAGTAGGACAATGTAGTTGGGATCACAATACCAGATATCAGGTTATACTACAAAGCGACTGTAATCAAAACAGCCTGGTACTGGCACAAGAACAGGCATATAGACCAGTGGAACAGAACAGAGAACCCAGAAATGGACCCAAGACAATATGCTCAATTAATATTTAAAGGTGGCAAGAGCATACAGTGGAGTAAAGACAGCCTCTTTAATAAATGGTGTTGGGAAAATTGGACAGCTACATGCAGAAAAATGAAACTAGACCAT
Source organism: Molossus molossus (assembly GCF_014108415.1). Lineage (NCBI taxonomy): Eukaryota > Metazoa > Chordata > Mammalia > Chiroptera > Molossidae > Molossus > Molossus molossus. Next base: position 34,416,353 of record NW_023425357.1, on the reverse strand, counting down.
CAAACTACACCATACACAAAAATAAACTCAAAATGGATAATAGACTTAAATGTGACCCGTGAATCCATAAAAATTCTAGAAGAAAATGTAGGCATCAAAATTTCGGACATCAGGACTTCCGGTCAAGATGGCGGGTAGGTAAAGGCGGTATTGCGTCCTCCCACAACCACATCAAAGTTACAACTAAATTACAGAACAACCATCATTCAAAACCGCCTGAAGTCAAGCTGAATGGAAGTCCTACAACTACGGAATTAAAGCAGCAGCCACATCCAGACTGGTTAGAGGGGCGGCGGCGGCGGTGGGCGCGACGGGCTGGTCCCACACCCAAGTGTGGCGCATAAAAATCAGGAGCCTGGGAAGGTCCTTCCTGAGGACTGAGGGGTCCCCGTCCCACACCAGGTGCCCTGCTCAGGGTTCCAGTGCCAGGAAGAGAATCCCTATAACTTCTGGCTGGAAAAACCAGTGGGAACTGAGGCTCAGGGAGGCTGACGCGGCTGGAGCCCCAGGCAGCTCCTCTTAAATGGCCCACGCTCAGACTTATCGGTCTCTCTCCCTCTAAGCTCGGAGGGGAGGCAGCTTGAGGGGCACCAGAGACATACAGGGAAGAACTGAGCTGTTTGGCACTGGAGTGAGGGCTGGAGAGGGGGCTTTCTCAGGGACAAACGTGCTGTAAGAGGCCTTTGTTCCTTTGGTGAGCCCTTCCCTGGGGCGGCAGACAGTCACCATATCTGGGACTCCAGCAACCTGGCTCACACTGGTAGCCCTGCCCTGCTGACTCCCTGAGGCCCTGTCCTGCCCCACCCAACTTTCAAGCCCACCCAGGCTGTTGCCACTTGCTTAACTATAGGATTGGCCGGCCTTGGATCCTGTTTCAGGTTTTTTCTAAATTCTTTCAAATGAGCATCTGGTCTCAGCTAGCCCCATACCTCTTGTTAAGTAATACACTGAAACAAACACAGGGAGACAGCCAAAATGAGGAGACAAAGAAACAGGTCCCAAATGAAAGAACAGAACAAAACCCCAATAAAAGAACTAAGTGAAATGGAGATAAACAACCTAACAGATACTGAGTTCAAAATACTGCTTATAAGGATGCTCAATAAACTTAGTGAGAACCTCAGTGAACTTAGGGAGGGCCTCAAGAGCGTAAAAAAGAACCAGTTAGAAATCATGGATACACAGTTAGAATTGAAGGAGGCATTAACTGAAATAAAGAATAATTTACACAGCTTCAATAATAGAGTATGTAAATCCAAGGAGCAAACCATCGATTTGGAATATAAGGAAGCAAAAAATGCCCAATCAGAACAGCAAAAAGAAAAAAGAATCCAAAAAAATGAGGATAGTGTAAGGAGCCTCTGGGACAACCTCAAGCGTGCCAACATTCGTATCTTAGGGGTGCCAGAAGGAGAAGAGCGAGAACAAGAAATTGAAAACCTGTTTGAAACAATAATGGCAGATAACTTTCCTAACTTGGTGAAGGAAACAGACATACGAGTCCAGGAAGCACAGAGAGTCCCAAACAAGATGAACCCCAAGAGGCCCACACCAAGACATATCATCATCAAAATGCAAAAGGTTCAAGACAAAGAGAGAATCTTAAAAGCAGCAAGAGAAAGGCAGCTAGTTACCTACAAGGGAGTTCCCATTAGGCTGTCAGCTGATTTCTCAAAAGAAACTTTGCAGGCCAGAAGGAAGTGGGAAGAAATATTCAGAGTGATGAAAAGCAAGAACCTACAACCCAAATTACTCTATCCTGCAAAGCTGTCATTTAGAGTTGATGGACATTTAAAAACTTTCCCAGACAAGAAAAAGTTAAAGGAGTTCATCACTACCAAACCGTTATTATATGAAATGATGAAGGGTCTTTTTGAAGAAAAAGATAAAATATATGAACAAACAAAATGGCAATGAATACATATCTATCAACAATGGAATCTACAAACAAAAGGAACAGGAAGAACTGAAACATTCTCATAGATACAGAGAACATTTTGTTGGTTGTCAGTTGAGAGGGGGGTTGGGGGATGGGTGAAAAAAGGTGAAGGGATTAAGAAGCACAAATTCATTGCTAGACTGACAAACCTCAAAGGGAAAGGGGTTGGGGGGGGGGTAGAAATAAACCAAAGAACTTATATGCATAACCAATGGACACAGACAATAGTGTGGGTAAAGGTGGGAGGGGGGGCGGGAGTGGGGAGGAGGGGAGTCAATGGGGGAAAAATGTGGAACATCTGTAATACATTTTACATCAACAATAAAGATTTGAAAAAAAATAAAATTAAATTTAAAAAAAATTCGGACATCCTACACAACAAAATTTTCGGTGATACATCACCTAAGGCAACAGAAACAAAGGAAAAAATGAACACATGGGACTACATCAAACTCAAAAGCTTCTACACAGCAAAAGAAACATTCATCAAAATGGAAAGGCAACCCATATACAGGAGAACATGGTTGCCAATGATACATCAGATAAGGGGTTAATTTCCAAAATATATAGAGTACTCATACAATTCAACAAAAGCAAGACAATGAACCCAATTAAAAAAATGGGCAGAGGAGCTGAATAGACACCTCTCCAAACAGGACATACAAATGGCCAAGAGACATATGAAAAAATGCTCAACATCACTAATCATCAGAGAGATGCAAATTAAAACAACAATTAGGTATCATCTCACACCTGTCAGAATGGCCGCCATCAACAAATCATCAAACAAGTGTTGGCGAAGGTGTGGAGAAAAGGGGACTCTAGTACACTGCTGGTGGGAATGCAGACTGGTGCAGCCACTATGGAAAACAATATGGTGTTACCTCAAAACATTACAAATTGAACTTGCATTTGACCCAGTGATCCCGCTTCTAGAAATATACCCTAAGAAGCCTGAAACACCAATCAGAAAGAATATATGTACCCCCACGTTCAAAGCAGCACTATTTACAATAGCTAAGATCTGGAATCAGCCAAACTGTCCATCAGTAGATGAATGGATAAAAAAGCAGTGGTACATATACAAAATGGAGTACTATGCAGCTGTAAGAAAGAAAGATCTCTTATCCTTTGAGATGACATGGAGGTACCTGGAAAGTATTATCCTAAGTGAAATAAGCCAAGCAGAAAAAGACAAATACCACATGATCTCACTTATATACGGAATATAATGAACATAACAGTGTGAGGGATACGGTAGACCCTGAAACATGGAAGTAGGGCACAGATTGACATCCCTCAGAAGAGGGGGTGGGTGGTGGGGGTGGGTGGGAAGGGATAAACTACAGAATTTATATGCATGTATGCATAACCAATGGACATGGACAACAAAGCCTGCAACAGGGTGGGGGGGATGGGGAGGTGGGTGCAAATGGGGTAAAAGGGGAGAAACATCTGTAACAACAAAAAAAATTAAATAAAAAAAATGAATAATGATTTTATTAGTATAAAACAGTCAAAACTAAAACTTTGTTGAGCTTAACATACAGATAGAAAAACTGTGGGATAAAAACACAGGGAATGACTATTTTAAAAGTCAGGAGAGAGGAAACCTTTCACAGGGTTGTGAGAAGGAAGGAATCATGGTACAGCCCAAGGTAGGGAGAAATGGAGGAGAGGAGGGTTGGTTTCTAAGGTGTTGGCAAAGGTTTGCTTTTTAACCTGGTTTGATTTTATTGTGGGTGTTTTATGATTTTTCTTTGAACCGTACATATGTAGTTATACTATTCTGTAGTATATTTTGTGATTAAAAATACATATTTATTTCTCTTATAGTACCTAATGCAGAAATTACAGAAAGGGGAATGAGAATCTGGAAGCTACAAAAGGTTGCTTCTTTCAAAGTTTGCTTTTTTTTTTTTTTTTAAAGGTAGCTTCTTTCAGAAAAAGTAGGTTTTTTTTCTTTCTTTATATGTATGCAAATGATATTAATTATCATTATTGACCAAAGTTAAGGCAGTTCATTATAGATATGGCACCATGTTTTACTAAAAATTAATGAGGACTCAGTCTGAAAACAGCTATTTTCATGGTTCTAGGAAGCCTAGTGTCATTGACTGACATGTATTTTACTGTGGGTTGTCACTGTCATGGAAAACACTGACCATGAGACTTGTAAATGACTTATAGACTGGTGGCTTCAGAATGCCCCAGAATGCATTGCTAGGAGCACCCTTACATTTATAACCCTGAGTGGAACTCCATTTTGCCATTTAAACATTGATGCTTTCCTTTGGGGAGCAAAATTTCTACATGAGAAAAGCGCAACAAAACAGCAATTATGTAAATTGAATGGAAGAAAACCAGTAGTGTCCTGTTTAAGGTAATTTCCCCCATAATGAGTGTTGGGGGAAGGAGGAGAATGGGAAGGACTGGAGGTTAAAAACGGGAAATTGTGTATGTGTGTGTAATAAACTTGCACAGAAAGCAGATGCACGGTGTGGAAGTTATGTATAGAGGCAATAATCTGTGACAGAAAGATTTACATAATATTCTTTGAAGGCAAGTTCCCCATCTTAAAAAGGTGGTGAAATGCAGTCGGCATGCCTGACTGTAATGAATCTAAATCAGGTAAATCATTTGCACTCCCAGATTATGCCCCCCCGCAATCCACAAATGCTTAATGGATCTATTACAGTTTAGAGGGTAAAGAGAACTGAAGTCACTCTGACATGGTGTGTGACATAAGTGAAAACACTGTATTTCGAAAACCAGAATGGTACTAATAGACACAATTTTGATCTTGCAAAGCATAATTAATAATTGGTGCATTTACACTTGGAAGAAAAATTTCCCTAAATCATGAAAGAAGGGTTGTTTTACACACACACACAGCCAGAAACTGGCTTGGAGGACTCTAGTTAGATAGAAAGCTGATTTTCCCTGCAATGGATCTGTGCCATAAGATGGACATTGTGCAAAACATATATCTGTACCTCTTCCTCTCCCTTCTCCTCTTCAGCAGTACATTTCCATTAGGAGCTGTGATGCCCTTTGGCAAAAGAAGGAAAACCAAGCCTTGGCTGGGTGGCTTAATTGGTTGGAGCATCACCTCGTACACCAAAAGATTGAAGGTTGATTCCCAGTCAGGGCATATACCTAGGTTGCGGGTTGGATCCTGGTTGGAGCATGTGCAGGAGGCAACTGATCTTTGTTTCTCTCTCACATCTATGTTTCTATCTATCTATCTATCTATCTATCTATCTATCTATCTATCTATCTATCTATCATCTCCTCAGGTGAGGATTAATTAAAAAAAAAGGACAACCAAGAGCACAAGATGCTGTTCACCCCATGTGATGTTATTCAAAAGGGGGTAGGTATTGAAATCCAACTGTCTTTCTTCCTTTAAACGTGATGACTATTCTTATATTTTAAGCTTTCTCTGCTTTTATTTATAAAACACCTTTCTTGTTTCTTATGCTCTCTATTACATTCATATAATTCTGAGGGACTTTTCCCTCTGCTTGCAAATTGGACTTGGAGGTCTTTTTCATGGGTGTGCGTCCAGTGCCAGAAGGCTAATGCACTGGACTCCAGCAGCCTTGGTACCAGATTTATGGTTTCTAACTTTTTACCATGTGGTAGCTGTAGCTGTTGCAAAGTCTTGACTTGGATATTTAATACCCTGTCTCTAATAGGCAAGTTTCAATTAACCTGCAAACCTCTTGGTTAGTGTAATGCTTAACTAGAGCTAGAGTAATTAACTACCTGTAATTACTACATAAAGCAATGTAAAGTATTATTTCATATGTGTGGAAATTAAAAAGAAAACCTTTAAGACTTGGTTTCATCTTAGGATATTGTACATGAATTATATTGTCCATTGTATATGCATGCTATTTCTTTTTTTTAGGTAAACACAATAGACCAAACAGAAAGCAAATCAAAGAATGTATCCAAAACACCAGAGTTTTTATTTGTTTTCAGTCTTTTCACTTTCTTTTCAGGGTATCAGTATGGGTACTAAAATGAAATGGGCAAAGGAGAGAATTTTAATTAGGTTTAAAAAAGGAAAAAAACATAGTTTATTTGGCAAGTGTGTCTGATTTGCCAAGGCATATCCTTGTTCAGATGCAGGTGACTGCCAATTATTACTGCAAATTTATTATCATAAAATGCTTATTTTGACTTATTTTCTAAAAGGCAAAATGTATATATATTCACACACACACACACACACACACACACACACACAGGGCAGAGCAAAGAGCTGTCTCTCAAGGGTAGGCTATTACTTGTCCCAGCTTGGAAGAAAAGGCTTCTCAATGGGATTATGTCCTCTCTCATAACCTATCACTTGTCTGATCAGAAATTCATAACACAGCTCATCTATCGCTCAGCTCATCCAGGGCTGCAGGATTGAATTTAAATAGGCAAATGCCCGACTTGAGCATTGACATTCTCTCTGTCTCTCTCAATCTTTCTCTTTCTCCTGTCTTCCTCCCAATCATATTGTCTCTCTTTTCTTTTTCCCATCTTTTAAAAAATTCTTCGACACACCACCATTTTACACTAGGTGTGTACTAACGTGATGAGGAGTTATCAGGAGATGGAGGGTGGACAGCGAGTGGAGAGGCAGCACAGCGAGAGGCAGTGGGAGGGAGGGTGAGAGAACGAGATGGGAGGAAATTGTAAATTATTGCTGTCCTCCCCTTGCTGGGAGAGGAAAACACGGTTGCTTATTTTTCTCTTCTTTCTTTTAATTATTTGCATTTAAATGAATAATTCAGGAAAAATTACTTAGTGTGTATCTTTACTCAATCAGCAAGATGTCTGTGTATATATAGTGTGTATGTGTCCATAGTATACCCTTTCTTTTTGTGTGGCTGATGTGTAGAAAGTGCATTTTAATCTGGACATTGTCGATTTGGCTTCCTGTGGCTGTGTGGCAACAGAGGGTGTCAATTCCATGGAGTTATAACCTGATGACATTTAACTTTGGTTTGATAAAGTAGTAATTCAGATTCTCTTTTCCTACTCTCTCTTCCCATCTTCTCCAACCCCAATAAAAATAAATCTGATTTATCTCTAAGTCCAAAAACCATTGTGGAAGGAAAAAATTGTTTAATTGATGACACATTATAACTCTGTAGAACTTAAATGTTGAAAGTTGAGAGTTTTTGTGTTCAGACAGATGGGTGAATGTTAATCACACTGGTTAGGCTATTCTGCAAATAATTAAAAAATGAAACTTGCTATGAGATAACTGCCTATTGTCCTGCTTCTTTTTCCTAAAAAAGGTGGTAAAATTCATTCAACTTTATATCAGATTGATAGTTTTTAAAAATCATGCTTTCCTTCCTCTCCCTCCCCAATATCTTAACATTGGGCTGGAAAGTGAATCTTGAATTGGGAGTTTCACTGTTTTTGCACTAAAATTCCTCTCCTTGTGGCTATAATCTAGAGAATTATACCCCTTGATTTTAATGTTTTCGTCAGTAGTGTTTAGTTAAAAAGAAATATTTATATGTATTTATTTATTTTTTAAATCACCATCAACTTACCTGTATTTAAATTTATTTCATAGGACAAACTCCAAATAAAATATGTCCATATAGGAAAACATATGGTATGGGGTTATTGCACAACTTATAACAAATACCCCATCCAAATATTTTAATAAAAATATTTTGCACTATAATAACTATTTCTGCCTAGGGAAGGATAGTGTTGTGTACCAGAAAATGTTGCTAAATATTTTTATTTTTCGAATTATCTTTATGCAAACATTACAACCTCCTTTGTATCTTAGGATGTTGAGATGTTGAAAACTCATTAACTTTAACTGATGAGAGGTTTGCTAACCAGAAGCAAAAGAATTAGAGGAGCTGGTGTCAGTTTTCCTGTTAACCACTCACTGACCCACTAGGGCTTGCAGAATTTTCCCTTGTTATCATGTTCATTTTCAGATGTTGCCACTCACTTGTTGGTGCTTGACCCATGGAGAATTCAATTAGTGTAGTGTTTGCTCCAGTTGCTACAGAGAAAAATAAATTTAAACCAAACTCATCAAAGATCCAAATAAGTCTCCTTCCTTCTGAGGTTTGTATTGATAAGTAAGGGAACCCTTATATTTACTCTTCTTGGCACTTTCTTTGTTGTTTCAGTCTGATGAGCCCCTCTCCAGATATTTCTATTGTTCAGGAAGGGCTAAATTGTACATTTCTTGGGGGGGGGGGAGGGGATCGGGATTTTATAATGTCTTTTTTTTTTTATCAGCTTTATTGAGATGTAATTCCCACACCATACCATTCACCCATTTAAAGTACTTAATTCAGTGGCATGTTCACATAATTCTGCTATATTCACAGAGTCACTCAACCATGACCACAATCCGAACATTTTCATCACCCCAAAAAGAAATCCCATACCCATTTGCTCCCAGCTCCCTTCCTCTCACCCCCATCTGCAGATAGCCACCATTCTACTTTCTGTCTTCATGGATTTGCCTGTTCTGGACTTTTCCTATCAATGGAATCATGCACTATGTGGTGCCTTGTGCCTGGCAGATGTGGTTCTATACACCTGCTGGGAACACCAACCTCTTGGAGAGTTCAGAAAGATGCACATGCACACAAATACTGAGAACAGTATGGGGACAGTCATCCCTCCCGCAGTTCATGGGCCCCATTTAAGAGCACCATTCTCTTGGCAGAAACATTGTCTACATGAACAGGCAGATTCAGGGGCTGCTCTGTTTTCACTGTCCTGGAGGCTTTCCAGTGATACTTATTTTCTTCCCGAATGCATTTCAATAAGGGAAAAGACCAGTAGTCTACTTGTTGCTTTTCAAAAACAACATATAGTCATCCAGTAATTGCTGGGGTTCACATTTAAGTCGCATGTTTGTTACTGTAAAATAAAATCATACAGCCTGAAATAAATTAGGATGGGTCGAAAAGAAGTAAACATTGTGAATATGGTTTTAGTTCACCTCTGCTACAGCAAGGTAAAGGGGTAGAAGACTGATTCAGGTGTTGGCAGCCCCTTAGGATTCTTTTCAAGTTGGTCAATAGGTAGGTAGATAAATGAATTAACGAACAAATGAATGAATAAATAAATGAAAGGCATAGGCAGAGCTCCAAAGATGTGTGTTAGGGACCAAGGGCTTGCCTTTTTGCCAGCCACTGGTCACCTTCTCTCTCTTCCTGTTTACACACATATTTTTTTCTTTCTGCTAGCTTCCCATAAGACGACTATATAAGTACAAGGCAGTTTGTCTTACTCTGTTCAAGCTTGATATGTATCCAAGCCTACCCGTGAAACCCTAAATGTTCCATTTTCAGACCAGAATCTTCTAGCACCACAAAGCAGTCTGGCATGTTTTGCAGACCTTTCTTGCCATGCAGGACTTGTGCAATTTCAGGCAGCCCATTGGGTCATTCTCAGGATTGTTCCTCACACGTTCCTTCCCATTTCCTACTTCAGACTGTCTGACATTCTGAGCTTCCAAGAAAGCTGCCTGGAGAGAAGCCCAAGCAGACAAATGTCTTTCCTCTGTGGTTTGTTCCAAAGCGGAGTCACAATACAGTTCAAACACATCAAATCTCAGTTCGTGGGCAAAAATATCTGCTAGATTATGCATGTTGTTTTTCAATGGACCTTTACTGTTTGTTTTCTTTTCTCTATTACTTTCTCCCTGCTTTGGTTGTCTTCCTCTGCACATTTTTTTTTTTTTTAAACTCTGGGTATCTTATTTTTATTTTAAGAGTGACAGAATTTGTTGGAAAACCAATTTTATACACACAATGAATCTTTATTTTCATATTATCATAAGCAGGAAGTACTATGGGATACATGGGACAGAAAGCACAATAAATTTATTTATCATTTTCAGCTATAAGCCAGGGTCTAATTCTGTCTTGAGATTGATGAAAATGAAATGTTGGTTTTTACAGCACTCACACAAGGGTGGGCACACCTATCCCTCAGACATCACTGTTGCTCCCATCACTGCCTCAGTTTAGTAACTTGGGGGCTGCTGGAAAATCAGGCAGAACTTGGGGTCAACCTGAGCCTACTTTAGTAGGTTAAAAGCCAAGGTTGTGGCAACTGAGATTTCTCAGTTCAAGGACATCTTCATGGGTCATTTCCGGTACCAAAGGGAATACAAATCAGGCTTTCTTCCCCCTCTTTTTCACAGTGTCAAATAGACAAATAAAAACTAAAAATCTGGAAAAAAGAAGAAATTTATATGTGTGGCAGGAGACAAGTACATACTTCAAAACTGACCTCCTGAAATAAGGTCAAGTGGAGTTCCTTTGCTTTCCGTGGAGAAGTTGTTGACTCACAGAAGCCTGTGAGAGGAGAAGTTTAACAACAGGAGGACTGTAAGGATTACCCAGATATCAGCTGACACTAGTTTGTCTTTTGGAATTTAAATGGATTGTTTGACAACTTGTCCCTTTGGAGACCCAAAGCTCTCACCAAAAATGCAGTGAATTTCTGGGATTTCTTTTTTTGGGGGATGGGGTGTCCCAGCTCTTAGAGCTTGCTTCCAGTGACTTCTCAGTCTCCACATTAATCACACTCTGTCGACTTCTTTTCTTCCTGTAAATCTGTGCAAGCCACAGCAACTAGATATGGAAGTGGGCCCTTGCCTCCATTACTCCTGCCCCCAAATCACCTCCATAGACAGGTTTGAGGAACTTTGTTGAAGGTTTAGAAGCAACGGAAGTTTACTTTGCAGTGATACAAGCAACTTGAGAATGAATATTACATGAATATATTCAGGGAAATTTTCTGATCTCTTAACCAGAAGTTTCTGACTACAATACTTTTCTCTGAAATTACTTCTTTTTCTATTCCACGTCTCTGTCATTTTTTCTCTCCTCCCTACCTCCTAATTTCTATGTTTGTTCGTGAAGAGCAGTTTATTACTTTTTTGTTTATTGTTTTTATCCTCCAGTTGGGCTCATCTTCCATATGTTAGGTGGCATTTGAAAGGGTTTCCTATTTGCAGATGCTTTGTTCCTTGGAGTTAATGCTACTGCATGCTATAAAAAAGTCACTCTGCTGCAGAGCTCCCCTGAGGAGCTGAGGATGATGAAGGCAGAGAAAAATCAAGCCACTTCCCTGCATAACTTTGGAGGAATCCTGTCATGTTTTCTCGGATAGTTCCACTAGTGACACTAGAGGTGACATTTATAGTTTTATATTGCATCAGTGACTTGATTTTAAATTACTGAAATATTTCTATTGGAATTCTTACAGTGAAAAAGGTTTTTTTCCCCTCCAAGAGTAGGAAGAAATTGAAGCTACAGAGAAATAAAAAAGGAAGGAACTACTTGAAGTTTCCAGAAGTATATACAAAAAGGTGTTTTTGGATCCCACTAATAAATAAAAATGTCGTCTACTGAAGCCAATATTAAGAATTTCTCAGGCTGGTTATAAAGCTTTATAAATGAATAAGTAAGCAAATCTTGTGGACGACAGAAATGAAAGAAAAAAATCCAAATCCATTTGAAATATAATTTGAAACCATATTTCTTACAAAAAATGAAATTTTAGCCAGTAGTTACCTATATAAAGTAGAGAAATGGTAAATGTTTGAAAATTCACAAACCTTTACAAAAGATTCTATCTCTTACTGTTACTAGATTATCTCCACAAAAGTATAACATGACAAGGAAATAATGAATAAAAATATAAAGATAAAAATAACACCTTATTATTAGAATTAAATGAAGGCAAATCCCAGGCAAATTTTTTATTCTAATGAAAATAGATTGTCAGACTCATCTCAGCCTTTTGTGCTTTGATTGAGGTCAACCTGCATCTCAATTTAGTGGGGTTTCTGACCAGGTAAAATTCAAATGTGAAAAATCAGAGCCCAAACAATTTTTTCATGTACAATTCAGATTAATTTTGCTTGCCAGAAGCCTACTGGTTTTCATCTGTATTTCTGCATTGGTGAAGCTTCAATCCTCTTGGTTTGTGAATCTTGGTGGAAATTAATTTTGGATTAGCAGGGTTTTTATGATGTTATCAGATGTTTCCTGATGATAACTCCTGGACATCTCAGACCCACCTTATCTCCACATGAATATTTCAAATTGGTGAGAGTATGAAATACAAGCCTTAATCTCTTGTTCAAACATCTTGAAAGGTCTAGACATTAAATATGTGCACTTTCTTTGGACCTCTCCAGTGGTGTTGAAAACTAGTTTAGTTTGTCATGCAAATAGCTGATGGACCTGTACCTTTGACATACACATTTCCTGTATTTTCTATTGTACAGGGGGTTTCTTTGGAAGATATGATGTAAAATAACACAAAGTGAGATCCTTAAGAGAGCTTCAGTGCTTTTAATAGAACAAATCAAGAAAATGGGATACTTGAGGGTTCACTATTAAACTGAAAATTATAACAAAGTTGGTTTGGTAGAAATGTACCATTTCCTGTATCTACATCTGGTTTTCAAAACCTTTGAATATGTTTTCTCTCTCCAGGTGTGTAGGGGTGTGTGTGTGTGTATGTGTACATGGGTGTGTGTGTGTGTAGGTGTTAATTTGTTGCTGATAAATGATTGTTTAGTTGACAGATCCAGGGCACAAGTTTTATTTATGGTCAGGGAAGGTCTAGAAACAATAGCAGCTACAGCACAAGTTAACCAATATTGAATCTGCCATGCCTGGTCCAATATAAATACTTCTAGAGAGAGATGATGGAGTGTCAGTCACAAGAAATTCCCAACCTTAGTATGAGTTGTATATATACTCATGCTCATTTCCAATTTCTGTAATAGAAGTGTTTGGATTCTTCTGCAGCATTACAAAAGACAGAACTCATGTCCAAAGTTTTCAATTATTATTCTGTTCATTAATTATGGCATTCATTCTTCTGCGCTGACATCCTTTCTTTGTATTGGAAGTGTTGGGTAGCTTTTCCTTGACTGAAAGATGCCCTGCCTGGACCCTGTAGAGTACATTATTTATCAGAATGTCCCCAAATGTATCTGTGTACATGTTGTGTTCAGTGTGAGTAGTTGAGGAGAAGTTTTCATCCTGGTGAAGATGACCATGAGTGCTCACTCCTCTCCCAGTTGGTGACCTATAATTCAAAGAAGTCCTTTGACCCATAAGAAAAACTGCAGGGGACATCACTCATTGAAGTCACTGTGGTTTTCTTCACCTCTGCTGGAGGAAGATGGGTGTGCAGTAGCTTTAGCTTCTCCCGCAGTGGGTCTTAACTTATTTAGGGTCATAGATTCCTTTGAGAACCACACACATATCCTTACACACCCGTACCTCAAATTTTGCAGAATATTTCTGAGGATTCTTGCCATCCTTGAGACTCATTAATGGTTCTATTTTGGCTTAAAGCATCTGGGTTAAGACCCCCTCCCCCCTCATCATTTAGAGAACCCACACACTGAACATTCTGCATACTAAGATAAAAATCCATTTTTGATTATAATAAAACTGAGTGGCCTTAGTAAGTTAACCATTATACCTTGTTTCTCTTGGGGTTTTACCCCTCCCCCCTGGCCTTATATCTTGATTCTGTGTCTTTTCTAGTCTTTCTCTGATTTTTATCCCCCTCTCACTCAAAGCTCTGTCCCAATCAGGATGTTTGACTCTGATTTCTATCCAGGTTTCCTTCTTATTCCAGTTCTCCTCATTTGAAATCTCTTTTCCTTTCCTCCTCAGCTATGCTTTACTCCATCTGTTTCCCACATGCCTTGTTCCTTTAGAGGACTTGACAAATTAGATCGTGGTGCTTAGAGGAAACGGGCTTCAGAATGGTTACATAATTTTGGTAGCAGTCGCTGTGTAGTGTGCCAAAAATGTAATGATCCCAGTTTTATTTTGTCAGTATCAAAATGCAAAGAAAGAGAATGGGGGGAAGTTGTGGTGGTGACATTTTATAGGCACAAGTATTGATGTAAAATAAAGAATATTGATGTTTTATCCAAAAGGTTTAATATTTAATAAATCACTCTGGATCATGATTCAGGAAAATCAAGCACTGACTTTGTTTTCAAGGATGTTTAGTGGGAGCTTTCCATTTTCAAAGTGAACGTCTGAGTACCCATCATTGGTCTTTAAGTTATTTAATTCTGTGTCACATTTTAAGTAGACTCTGTTGAAACCAATGAAAATGAGAACCAATGAAGTGTCCATTTCAAGATACACCTTAGAATTAAGCAAGTTAAATCAATGGAAATCAATAAAATGTTAGGAGCACCAAGAATACTACCTGGCAGGAAAGCAGTGAAGTAGTGAATTAACTTTTCACTCCAGAATCAGTGGATTTCCATTGCAGACCCGGGCTTCAGGGCTCACTTGGATGAGTAATCTACATGTGATTTCTTTACCTTAATAGTTTAAGGCCAATGTCCTTATAAAACTGCGATGGGATACTGTCTACTATAGGGCTGGAATAGGGACAGAACTTGCTTTTTGAACCTAGGCTTAGTCAAGCCTGACATCCAGGTATATGTGAAACTTCCCTCAATGTAAAGATTCTAGCTCCTGCTTGCTCATTTTTGAGAAATGCTTGGCAAAGTGTCTCTGAAGGTTTTAGTCAATGACTACAATAGGTGATTGTGACTCAGTATATTGAATTTTGTACATTGTTTTGATAGCATTTATATATCCACTATCTAAACAGGTGTTCAAATATTAGGTTAATGAAATGCTACATGTGCTAAACAGCTTCTCATCAGGTATATCATTTTAGAAGACTGAGGGTCTGTCCCACTCTCCATTTAATTTAAGTCTAGTTCCTGTCCACTGAAAAAAGAAATGACGGGAAAATAACAAATTTAGGCGACATGTCAAGGGTAATTTGATAATTGTTAAAATCATACCGACGTATTAATAGTTAATATGAACTTCTGTTTTCTGGAAGTCTTGAAAACATAACCATGGTTTTTTCATTTGTCTGGGGTGGTTTAATGTGGCCTTGCCAAAATTCTGGAGAATTTTTTTAGTAAACTTTTATTTGAAAATAATCTGTTTTAAAGAGTTGAACATTGATCAAAGCATTAAAATGCTCTGAGTTACAGATGTCGCTTTCTAGGCTGCCTATGTACATTTTTAAAAGTATATTTTATATTGTTTATGTAAGTTCATTGCGAGAAATTTTGTGTTTACAAAAGATACTATCTATTAGATATGAAGATAAGAGGAGGGGACCCATGCCCTATGTGGAAGTATAGTGTCATTCATGCCTTTTACTGTCTTTGTAAGTTATTTTATTATACTGCTCTGCAATTAAAAATCTCACATGTACAGACTTGGTGCAGAGCACAAAACCAAAGCCTTAATCAGACCAAAGGAGGAGCTATGACATAAGAAACAAGAAAACTTCCTAGACTGTATGGAGAAAAGTAAAGATATTTTGATTTTTGCAAACTTTCTAATTAATTAAGCTATAAAGTCATCTCCACCATCTACTTCAGAATTCTATGTGGAAGAAGGTGACCCTCTATTGAGTATCCACCAATAATATGTTGAGTCAGTAGATGAACTAGTGACCTAGAAATGGGTAAATTGAAGCCTGGTTGTTTTATGCAGTAAGGGAGAGTATTTAAACTACACTTCCTTATAACACTGGATTGTGAATGAAATGTGTCCTGGGTGAAACTGCTTCTGCTTTTTGGTGAGGAGGACTGTTGTCCAGTTCAGCTATCACTTTGTAAATATTTTCTACCTGGTAAGTGCTGGTATCTATTGAATTTGATTGCATTGAATTGAGTTTCTCTTAAGTTTCAGAGAAATTCCTAATTTCACTTTATTTATTTATTTATTTATTTATTTATTTATTTATTTATTTATTTATTTAAGAAACCTCATTATGACAGATATAAATAAATTAGGAGACATACGAGTATGTTTCAAGACACTTTCAAAAGATGGTCATGGTAAGAAAATCTCATAAAATAGTAACTATGTTATCATTAGGTATGCTGAAGTGCATTAAATAGGCAAATAGGATCCTTGGGGGCAGAGGAACACTAAGGGAAGAGTTTGGCAGCTGGTCAGACCTGTACAGGACACTTCAAGAATCATGCTGAGGATGACCTTTAATTAGTCAGCGTCTAAGAGCTCTAACAGATTCTCCTTCCATTCCAGCCCTTGTCAAAGAAGAAAAGCCTGCCTGATGGGAAGGGTTGTGCATCCCAAACTCTTCTCTTAACTAAATTTGGTTTTGGACTCCTGCTATTGATGGAAATAATTTTTAGCCATTTTATATGGTATGTTATTTAAATTTGGACAAATGTTAAATTAGGCACTAATTTCCTATGCATACAGCTTTTACATAACTATAAAACTAAGCTAAATTTATACATTACTATATAAATTTACTATAAAAACCATTAAAGCTTAACTTAACATTAATTTAATGTTCTATGTGAGTTTTGCTGAAGCTAAAGTGCTGATGGTGGATTTATTCATGGTAAAAAGGAATTTTCATATTTGGTATTTTACTTATGTTGATTCTTTGGATTTTAGCCTGATAGGATTATCATTTTAATAATTTTCATTACCGTGGTTATTTTTCTTTTTACACACTGAATTCATTTTAAACCATTGATCCATCATTTTGATGAGCCAATCAATTTGATAATGATACTCAAAGTATGATATTGAAAACATTTTAAATGTACTTTTAATGAAAAAATTTTCAGTGTTTTTTACATTTCTTGAAATGATTTGTTACAAGTTCTTATGTTAAACATGGGAGTTTCACTACTAAGTTTAGATGGGAATATTATAATGAACTGTGATGGTAAAGATCTGAAATTTGGTTTTCCTTTATTAGTGTGTGTCCTGTGATGAATCAGTTTTCATTTTCCTCCATTTCATTTACCATGAAACTTTTGTTCCTATAATGTCCTATGAAGTCATAGGGCAAGAACCTATCATTATATATTAAGTTGGCTTTTGCTTTTTTTCTCATTATATGCTAACGATGAAAGGAACTCATTCTTCTATCACACAGTTATTTTCATGATGACCAACTAAGAGCTCAATTTATTAAATAACTTAAGACTCTATGTATTACCTGTGAAAATGGCTCTCAGTGGATAATTATCAATGCAAAAGAGAAATTTTGTCTTTATAATACATAGAATTCCACATAAATATCATGATAGTTATGATAATTTTGTGTTTGAATTTTTCAATTTTGCAAAACTTCACTGTAGGACATGAATATGTTTGAATGAATGCAATGAGGAACAGGGAATAAAGATACTTGAATTTGAAGAAAAGTTTCACTGTAAATGGATATATCTGTAATCAGACTAGATGTAGAGTTGATTTTTCAAAAGAAAAACATGGACATATTTTTTACAAAAGGTAGTACTTTCCAAAGCATTTTAAAATTGAAGTAACTGCAAATTATTTTGTTCAGCACAACAAACTTAAATGACTGAATCCTGCTAAATTTGGTGATTTATGTCCTGTTTTTTTTTTCTATTTTATTGCTAATTGTAGTTGTTTCCTAAACCTCTCATAAACACCCTAATTCTGGTAGTAAATATTTTACTCTTATGGCATTGATTTGCCTTGAAAACAAACTGTGTGTGTGTGTGTGTGTGTGTGTGTGTGTGTGTGTGTGTTTGTATGCACGTGTGTTTCACTGGAAAGAGCAATCGAAAGTATGAAGCCTTGGCCGGTTTTGCTCAGCGGTTAGAGCATCGGCCCATGGACCAGAGAATCCCGGGTTCGGTTCCCGCTAAGAGCACGTACCTTGGTTGCAGTTTGTCCCTGGCCTGGGTTGGGGTCGTGTGGATGGTAGCCTGTCGATGTTTCTCTCTCTTCCTCCCTCTTTCCCTCCCACTCTATCTGAAGATAAATGCAAAAATGTCCCTGGTGAGGATTAAAAAAAAAAAAGTATAAGAAAACTCAAAGGACAGTGCAAGCCCGGCTACTTACTTATAAATCTTTAAAAAGTTAGGGTCTCTCAGCCTCAATTTCCTTACCTATAAAGTGGGATCAATACAACTTGAGCCACCTCATCAGGGGGTTAGTTGTGAGGAAATTGTGTATGTTGATTGCACTTGTAGAGGATAAATCTTATGTGTATACATACATGTTGTTATCACATCAAATAGAGATTTTAAATACTAATCAAATGGGTTTAAAATCTTTAAATAGGTTTGCAATCATTAAGATTCTCCAATTCTTTCATTTCTATTATATATCTCCACTCATTATTCCATCCTTCAATTGTGCCATTTAAGAAGTTACTATACTTCAGCCCGGCCAGTGTGGCTCAGTGGTTGAGCTTTGACCCATGCACCTAGAGGTTGCCGGTTCAATTCCCGGTCAGGGCACATGCCCAGGATGACATGCCCAGGATGTGGGCCGAATCCCCAGTGGGGGGCATGCAGGAGGTGGCCAGTTGATGTTCTCTCTCATCGATGTTTCTCTCTCTCTCTCCCTCTCACTTCCTCTCTCTAAAGTCAATAAAGAAAAAAATTTAAAAAAAAAGAAGTTACTATACTTCAGATCTCAGCAAACTGCAGACTGAGTCCTGCCTGCCACCTGTTTTTGTAAATGAAGTTTCATTGAAACACAGGTCATGCTCACTGGTTTACTTACTGTTCAAGGCTGATTTTTCAGTACAGTGGCAGTTGAACAGCTGTGACAGAGACTGTATGGCATGTAAAACCAAAATGTTTGCTCTCTGGCTCTTCATAGAAAAATGATGGTACCCTGATTCATATTACTAAAGTCCAGGACCCAGCTCCTGGAACCTAAGTCCTTGATAAATGATGTAATTTTGTGGAAGATCCATGCTCTCCTGGAAGGGAAAGTGGCCCTGAGTGTCCCCTTTTGGTAGGCAGCATCCTCTTCTTTTTATCCAGGAATTAAATATGTGGGTATCTTGTGATCTTTTTATTTTTTATTTTGCTCCTTTTACTGACTTGAGTATTTAAAAGAATATTCTCAGTGACTTGAATAATTTGAATGATGTTGCTGAAAATTTTGGTTACAAATCTAGGCACATTTTAAATCCAGTTTATTACCAGGGTATAACAATGTATGCAGGCTAATGTGTCACACATTTTAAACCTTAAATGCCACATTGAATAATGTAAATTACTAACCCAGCAAATAGTGTGGAAAGATAAGATGCAGAAAATAAGTTCATTAAATGTATTTATTTTTCCCATTTCCAAATTATCATATGTTTAAGGTTTTAGACTTCATATGCTATATTCATGGGGCTTTGGAAGTGTCTAGTGGGAGAGATGGGGGTTTTGGCAGTCTCTGCAAGTTTACTTTCCACTAATTTAGAAAAGTCAGAGGTGTCTCATTTAAAACATAGAATTTTAGAGCTGAAATAGACCTCAGAGATCAGCATTTCCCAACCTCTTTTGACCCATGAACCATTTTCATAGTCATTTATAATCTTGTCAACCCTCTTAGGAATTTTTAAAATCAGTTTATCATTTTTGTGTGGTATATTATGAAGAGATAATTTTAAGTGAAAACTATTTTATCTTAGATTAGTGCATTATTAAGGATTGCTATACATTTTATTTTAAAAACAGTCATTAATGATGGTATATGTAAACAAATGTTGCCTTTTCATTTAGTGAGTGGTAAATACTTTTTAAATTCACAAAGAAATTACAAAGGAAAAAATGAATTATCCAAAAAATTGAAAAATTATATTGTTTTTCATCTGTAGCTCGGAATTGAAATGTAGATTAACAATAAAGAGGCAAAACTGCTTTGATGATCTAATATTTGAAATTTTTTGATATAAAAATTAATTTATTTGATTTTTATAATTTTTGTTTTTGTGCTTTAATGGTGAGATCAGGGAGGTTCAGTTTTTCCCTTTCCAAAGAAATAGTGACTGAAAATCCCAATGAAAAGCCAAATTGGATATAGCTGTGTATATTTTATTTTAATATTTTTCAATTGCTAGACATATATTGATAATGCTATATACGAATTTTGATCAGATAAATACATTCTATGAATCTCTTGAGGCAATTTTGCACACTTATTAGTTGTAATCTCCTCCTGAACCTTCATTTCAGTTTCCTCCCTACTTTTTTCGGCTTTTGGTATTAAGCAAGGTCTGTGATAATTATGCATTAATCTCCACATGACCATATTTTAAGACTGTGTGATGGTCAAGGACCTGTGGTTGCTGTCTGTGGTGTGGGCCCAGAGCATGCTCATTACTGCTGACTGGATCCTCATTCCACATATACTTGGGGGCTCTCAAACCATCCAATTTGAAAGGAAAGGGATTTTCAATTATTATTTCATTTACTTATTATTTTTTCTTATCCTCACCCGAGGACATTTTTCCATTTTTTGTTCAGGTAGAGTGGGAGGGAGAGAGAGGAAGAGAGAGAAAGCGAAACATCAGCGTGAAAGGGACACATCGAGTGGCTGCCCCCTGCACGACCAACCAGGGCCGGGGACAAACTGCAACCGTGGTACATGCCCTTAGCTGGAACTGAACCCAGGTCTCTCTGGACTGCAGGTCGACGCTCTAACCGCTGAGTCAAACCAGCCAGGGCTCTTTTAGTTATTTTACAAAGGAAAAAAATAGATGTTATTGATAAGAGTGCTCTGGTTTTCTCATTTTGCATACCAGGAAACTAGAATTAAGAGAAATGAAATGCTGTTCCCAAGTTCATACAACAGCCCACTGGCTAAACCAGGACTAGAACACAGGGTTTCTGACTCTTATTGTACCATTCCTATGTTTTCACTGAACCAGCTAGCCGCTAGACACCTGACTGCGTATGATTAAATAATGGTACTGTGCCCTGCACCAGCAAGTGTGGTAGACCTGGTTCTGGTTTTTTATTGTGGCTCACCAATTAATTCACCTCCAAATATGTATTGTATTCTAAAGCTGTTATTCAGTAGAAGAAAGCCTATCCAAGTATTTCTTAGACATCTCTCTGAAAGATGTTGATTCTTAATGTGCCTTCTTTTATGACATACCAATATTCTTTTTTTTTATTATTATTCAGATAGAGCAAGAGGGAGAGAGGGGGGAGAGAGAGAGAGAAACATCAATGTAAGAGAGACACATCGAGTGGTTGCCACCCACATGACCCTAACTGGGCTGGGGACAAACTGCAACCGAGGTATGTGCCCTTAGTGGGAACCGAACCCAGGACTCTCTGGTCCGTGGACGGATGCTCTAACCACTGAGCAAAACTGGCCAGGGCGACATACCAATATTCTAATGGCAACTATTTTTATATAAGTTCAATTACAATAAATATTTATTCCATGGATATCACTTTGTAACAAAGGGTATTGAACCTGAACTAACAAACTATTATTTATCGGAAGCAAGTCATTGACCAAACAAATTTACAAAATGACAAAAAATTTGGAGGGTACCCTAGTGCAGTAGATTTTCAGCATAAACAAAAATTTCCCAAAACAATATGGAGTAATTTGTTTCTGTCATTGGTATAAATTCAGACTAAAGATTAAGTGGAGTCTATTCTAGTATACAATCTCTATTGGTCATTCCAGTAGAATTCCATTAAAAGATATGTCCATTTGTACAGTTGCTTTTGTCATTATTGTTTTTCCTACAGATTATAATGAAAGGATCCTTGGGTGTCTTCAATTGATTGATTGTTGACTGTTCATTTATTTAGTACATATGTACTGATTTATAGTCCTTCTCCTCCATTGTTGAATTTATCAGATTACGTTATCCCCCAACTCAAGGCTATGCTGTCATTTTGTTGGAGATTATTTTAAACCAACCTATTACTATCAATAGGAATGGAAGGTTTTATGTTTGTAAGGTAATACATTTAGTAGCTAACCTATAGTGACAAAGAAAAGCTAGCGTATGAAAGAATGCAAAAGACTAGAAAGCATTTAGAAATTTAGTCAAATCATGCATCTTCATGAAATGGGAATATAACTTGGGTATCTGTATTTAGATATTTTTCAAGCAACATTTTAAGATTATAAGGAAAACAAGGTCTTAACTAACCAATCAGCAATTACTCTGGTGTTCAGTACCTGTTTCTTCTACTCATCACTGCTGGCTGCCCTCATTCTAGGTGGGGTAACCTTGCTCTTGGGTACAGTCTCAAAGAGGTACCTCTGAAGCAGATTTGGAGAAATATTCTGACTACTTTTAAACTTTTGTCCAATAAAAACTGTATTTAGCAGCACTGACACTCAAAACATCCAAGGCAGCAGTTAATAAAATGGTCCCTGCGCTCATTGTTTAATTCTTTGTGATGACTAATTATGATGATCATTATTTGGAAAAATACATGTTCTGAACTTGGCATAATAACATTTTGGAAGGAAGCCATTTGTTTTAAGACTTTTGCCCCAAATCCTAATTTAATGCTATGCTCTAAAATTATGTCATGAGCCAAGCATTTCTGTGGGGGTAGATGGACTAGATGGAAGGTGATATATCCTAACTTCCACATCCTTTTTTTTTTTTTTTTTTTTTTTATCCTCACCTGAGGACACTTTTTCATTCTTTGTTCAGATAGAGCAGGAGGGAGGGAGGGAGAGAGAGAGAGAGAGAGAGAGAGAGAGAGAGAAACATCGATGTGAAAGGGACACATCGAGTGGCTGCCACCTGCATGACCAACCAGGGCCGGGGACAAACTGCAACCGAGGTACATGCCCTTAACGGGAACCAAACCTGGGTCTCTCTGTACTGCAGGCCGACGCTCCAACCGCTGAGCCAAACTGGCCAGGGCCACATCCTTTTAAGACTTGATAATGCTAACCTCTTTGAGCAAACTAAATTATTATAGAACATTAAGCATATTCTTTAAAAAAAAATCCTCACCCAAGGACATGCTTTTATTGATTTTAGAGAGAGGAAGGGAGAGGGAGAGAGAGAAACATTGATGTGAAAGTGAAACATTGATTGGTTACCTTCCACATATGCCCTGACCAGGAACCGAACCTGTAACCTGGGTATGTGCCCTGACTGGGAATCGAACCTGAGACCTTTTTGTATATGACACAATACTCCAACCAATGGAACCACACCAGCCATGGCTAAAGCATATTCTTAAAAAAATATATTATGTAACCCCCCTAAAAATGTATTCTCTTTTCCATGATGAAAAGCTGTGAAGAACTAAGTGGAAAATTTTCATTATAAAGTAGTGTTTTATTTACGAAAACTGTATATGTGAATGTCTACCATGAATCATAATGTCATGCTGAACTTACTACCCAAAATTAGTCACCTTCAAATAATATTCCATATTCTTTGACTCTCAAATGCAGTGGGGAAGGAAGGGAGTATACAGTATAAATCAGGCTTCTCTTCTTGACTCTTCACTATCTCAGTGGGAGTCACCGATGGCAGATTATTCACGTGGCTATGTTGCAAAATCGTAGATTTTTAATATCTGGACTACTGAGTACAAGCATAACATTTAAATAAAAATAATGCAGAGTTATTTATCTTCACCAAATCTTCTCTGTCCTGTAGAGGATATGAGCTGTCTCTTTAATAATGCAAAGGAGTAGTAAATTTCAAGCTGAGGATGGGCAATAACAAGGAGAGTGATCTCCACACTGCCCTAATGTCAGTGGAGTGCCTTAGGAGAACACCTTATTAGTTCTAACAGGCTGGTTAGCGCTGGGTCACCTCTCTGCCTCCCTCTTCCCCAGCAGAGTCACTCATCTCTGGGCTATATTTGGGAGGAAAAAAGTGAGGGGGAGGGGAAGGAATATATTTAGAGCTTCTCTCATCTCCCCAGCATTGAGAGCTGTTTATTTTTATTTGTTGCCCAATTGTGTTCCCTTTCTCCCTCTCTCCTCCCATTCTCTCTCTCTGCCTGCCCATTCTTCTCTAGTATGTCTGCATATATTCTCTGTTGAGTTAAAACAGAACCCTATCAATTTTTTCCCTCCTTATTGTTTATTTTAGAAATCAGCTGAAATAAGTGTAGTTTATAAATCTGTATTTAAATGAGTATTTACTCAGCTGAAAATATTAACTGGAAAAGGGACCCTCCATAGCTAAGCTTCCAATTAACATGACTAGCTGAAAAAAAATATATATATATATATGTGTGTGTTTGTGTCATATATATGACTATAGATATACATTTAAGCACTTTTAACTATCTTAAAAAATGAGATCAACATATTTTGTAAATCAATCACATTTTAGAATTGTGCTTGATACGTTTTCACAAAAGAAAAAGGTTATCTTTTTTAAAATGTATTTTTGTGCTGTCTTTGATTTTTTTCTCCAGTCATAGCTGCCAACATCAACCCTTTCTCCTCCCCAGCCCCCATCCCCATCCCCCATCCAAAAATGAATGCAAAGAAATACTATTAGGCTGTCTGGTTATGTATTTTTTATGAGGCCATACAAGACGCTGCCTGACCCCTTGAAGCTCATGTTATAAGCACACTGAAGATGCTTTTCATTTGGGTTTTGCTTTTCAGCCTGGGTGACCTCTATTAAATAAAAAAAAAAAAAAAAAGGGCGGGGGTGGGGGGAAGGCCTAATATGTGACCCCAGGGACTAGTCGCTTCAAGGATTACATTTAATTCATATGATAATATTGAAATATAATGTTCCTGTGTCTAATGTTTTGGTTATTTTCTCTTTCTCTTTATTTCAGGGATTCATTGATGAGTCTTGTCATAGATGTTTTTCATATCAATTTTGGGTAGAGAGCTGTAACTTGTACATTAGGGTCAGATTCTTAAAATTACCTTTTTTTCCTCTCCTTTTTGAATTCAGGCCATAAACACAAAAACGTACCTCTTTCTTTTTGTGAGCGATACAGAGAAATTAATTTTTCTGATGTGTGTCTGCCAAGTGTTCTGTTTCAAATAAACAAACAATTTTTATTTAGCATTTTCTTAACCATACTCAACAACTGATCCCCAAGTTCTTTATTAGTGTGAATGCTAACATCTTTTAAACTCTCTCTCTCCTTTCCTTCCTTTCTCCCTTCCTTCCTCCATCCTTCCCCTGCAAAGTCAGTTGTACATATTTAACCGTATTCTCTCATATGTGATACATGTCATGGTCTAGATACAGACTCACATTTGGGCCCTGGTGCATGCTACATATCTGTGCTGTAATACATATTTTAATATTGCTTTTATTATTACCCTGCTTTTCATAATGACCCTATTAGTTACTGAATGCTCACTGGATAAATTTTAGGGACTTACAACTTTAGCTTATCTTTTTTTCTTCTTTTAACCATGAAACATTGTTCATACTATTTAAGTTTAAGATTAATGTTCAAAACCAATTTGCAAAAGCATCCCTCTGGCCAGTTTTAAAAATAATATTTTTATTAAAGTTTCTCACAACATTGGATGTCTTTTTGTCTTTGCTAGTTGAAATGAACAGGTTGAAAATGGAATTAAACTACACACCATTCACTGTATTTTGAAGATGTTTTTATTCCTTTCACTTAACAGACTAGCACTTAATTTTTTTGAATCAGCTGCTGTTCCTTAGAGTTGCAGTGGTTCACTTGTCTTGGAAGGAAGGTTCCTTGGAGGGATAGTAACATTTCACCAGAGCTAATAAAGTCAATTAGGATAATACTATTCAGTAGGCCACTAGAAAACCAGGTACATTTTGCATGAATCACTCTATGTTTTTAATCCATACCAATTTTTTACTTCATAAGGAATATTTAAAGACAGCTATTATTAGTTACATCAGCTTGCATACATATATATTATTTAATTGCATTTTTCATTTTTTTTGTTTGTTTGTTTCAAGAAAAAGAAAGCAAGAAAATTTGTGGACATGTTCACACATTTTTATTATCATGAAAGTACTGATGAAAACTGATCAGAGCTGGGGAATTCACTGCAGTAGCTGAAGCCCTGTCTCAAGCCAGTCAGTCCCTTATTTCCCAGGTATTGCCACAAATGTGATTCAGCAAATAAAGCCCCTAGCTGCCGGCCCCCCTCTGCAATCAGAGAGCAGCAAAGTGGATCCGCAGTGGGGATTTCACAATGACTCATAATTTCCCTACATTTGTTTGCATCACAGTCTTAACATTTTTGACATCTGGGTTACTGGTGAAAACATACATATGTCTCAGTGTATACATACAGTACATATATTTTTCTCTTGGTTAGTCATTGTCTGTGCTACAAATGTTTCAAAAACAGGGACCCCAGGTTCTCCTTTGTAAAGCATTAAGCTGTGACCCTCCCCTCCTCTCTTCCCTCCCCCTGTAGCCTGGACTTCATGATGTCTTCTTGACTGCTAGCTGAACATGGAGATGTCTTTTTATTTTTTTTTTTATAACCCAGTCACAACACAGAAAGAGGAGGAGGAGGAGGAGGAAGAGAGAGAGAGAGAGAGAGAGAAAGAGAGAGAGAGAGAGAGAGAGAGAGAGAAAGAGAGAGAGAGAGAGAGAGAGAGAGAGAGAGAGAGAGAGAGGAGTAAAAACCCTGAAGGATGGTTCTCAAAAATTCTAAAGGAACCACAGGGAATTCCTTTTAAGAGCAACAGAAAGCAAGCTAGCTGAGGTAAGGCAGATGTGGACCAGCCTTTCTTTTCTTCTCTTTTCTTTCCTTCCCTCTCTCTGTATCTTTTTGTGTATGTCTATCTTCGTTCTCCTTCCTTCCTCATATTCTCTCTCTTGTCCTTTACATTCAGATGTTCTCTCTCTCTCTCCCTCCCTCCATTCCTTTCTCCCTCTCTCCGTCCCTCCCTCTCACCCTCTCCTCTTCCTCTTCTCTAAAGCTGTTTCTTTACAGTTCTGGGAGGGTAGGTGGGTGGGGGAGCTACCTAACTTCTTTCCTGCTTAAGCTATCTGGGAATGGAACTCATGTGAATATGCAAATAGGACTGCCTGGGCCGCGTTGCTGACACGTGTATGTGTTGTATCCTTCTCCCCACCTCCCTGTCTTAGCGTCTGATCTTCAACAGATTGCTGTTGTTTCTTGTGATCACCAGCACAGCGTGCTGGAAGAGAGATGGGGGGAGAGGTGGGGGTTGGAGGGAGTGTTGTGGGGCTGGAAGGCAGGAAATCAGACATGATTGCTGTGACTTTTTTTATATTAATGTGAGGCTTTTTTTCTAGCTCATTTGCATGTCAAAGTGGCGGAGGTGTGAGGGCAGAGATTAGTATGGAGATGACATAATGATGCAATGAATTAAATGTGATCACTTCTCAAATGGGGATGAGGGTGGGGGGGCAGCAAGGTGGGGTGGAGCGGGGGGAGCCAGCAAGACAGACAGAGTGAAAGAGCAAGAGGGGAGCCGCTTCTGATCTTCACCACAGTTGATTGATGTCACCAGCGAACAGAATGCATCTTTTTATTGTGATGACGGTGACGGTGGTGGTGGTGATGCTGATTGCCATGATTACACTTATCGTTAGTGTGAAATTTGAATTTTAAGTGGTCAGTGCTGGAGCTCCAGTGCACATGATTGTTTGGTCCATCAGTGCAAACCCTTTACTGTCAAAATTGAACACTATTCCACGTTTGCTTTTATTTAAAAAGGAGAATGCAACATACAGGAAAGAGATGACTAATTTGTGATATTACACAGTGGGCTGGGAAACCGAGGTTTTCCACGTAGCTTCAGTTTTATTTTGTGTATGCAGAAAAAAGGCGGGAGGGGGGGTGAGATTAAAAACATTTTTATTATTACCAAAAAAAAAAAAATCTTTCACTGGATTGGTAGTGGGGCAAGGGTTTCAACCCTTGACAATAAAGAAAACGCAATTTCATCTCTGACATTCGGTGTTATCTCCCTTTAATAACAAAACCAAACCAGACTGATTACTGAACAAAGCAAATTCTCAGGCGGCTAGTTGCAGGTTTGAATGCTGGAGTGAAAAACGGAACATTTCCCTCCCTCCTTTTGGTTGTTTTGTATGCAACACCTGCAAATGTGCTTGGAGTAGTTGTAAAAGATTTGTGGGGGAGGCCAGTGGAGGTTTTTTTTTTTTTAACTCTCCAATAATTAAAAGAAGAAAAAGAATATAAACGCAAAGTACAAAGGTTTAGACTTCGCCGATTTATTTGTTTTAGAAGTCAAATTCATTCTGTCTGCCAGTAAGTTTTCCTCTGATTAGTCTCGTCTACTGCTTCTTCAGGAGGACAGACTTCCTACAGTATAGACAAATCAGTATAGAAATTTAGGACTAATTGTTATGTGTGCAATAGCCCTGATGATATAAATGAGCACTTAAGAATCCACAGAACATCACTAACATTAATTTATTGAAAAAGAAAATCCAAAGCAACTCCATTAGTTTTTCCCTGTTATTGTTAAGGACTTTAAATGGATTTCCTAATTGGATAATTTTATTCACAAGAATAATACACAAATGGAAAGCAAGCCTTAACTCTGGGGGTGGAGAGGGTTGGACTGCAGAAGGAGAGCGAAGTGTAGTCAACTTCTGGAAAACCTGCTTCGTGCACTAAAAAGAAAGGCAAAAGGGTCAGACAATAACCCCCGCATGTGAGAACTAGCTGACCAACTGCAGCTGGGGTGGGGGCAGAACGGTGCTTACAGCATGTTGAAGCAATACAGTGGAGAAATTCACTTGCCTCCTTTTTATGATATTTAAAACAATGTCCATCACTGTTGTCTCTCTTTGATCATAGGCACTTCTAATTCATTCTGTCCCAACTCTCACTCTCTTTCACTTGCTCTCATCCACATCTTGGGCATTTTCTGTCCATTGGGTTCATCTTCCTGGAGTGGCACTTGGCCTTGCATTGTCTCTCTTCCCTTTTCCAAACAAAGGTAGCCGTGCTTGCCACCAGCTGGGTCTTACTGAATGTTGTGCATGGCTACTATTAATAGAAAAGCATCTTGTGTGTGCTATTCTTACACCCTTTGCCTGCCAAATACACAGAATGAATCAAGACAGTTAGAGAAAAGTTCTCGAGTGCTGGTCTTGAGTGGCTTTCCTTCCACACATCAACACCTGTATCCCGATTCTCCATCTGTCCCCAGGTAGCACAGTGGCGTCCTCCACCTCCTGCTTTCTCCTTGCCTTAGTCTTCTAGGCCAATAAAGAAGAAAGGCAGGGATGAGGATTGTTCCTATTGATCTGCCCAAGGGGATCATTAGGCATCTGTATCAATCTACAAATCAGTGGTCTGTGTTACTAGCTTGGGCAGTCATTGCCAATTTGTTCCTATTAGATGGCGGAGCCTGGAGGTGTTTGATGAGCAGATTGGGTCTTTATCTCAGCACCAGAGAATATGCAGGCTTCTTACCAGACAGCAGAGGTTTACAGGATTTGTTTTTTGGTAGGGGGACAGGGATCCTTATGGGTATTGTTTTTGCACCTGAAATCTGCCTGCCTGGCAACCAGACCTCCAAGGAAGACCCCACCCACCCTCGCTGAATGGTCTCCAGTTGCAATTTGCCCCCATGTCGCCTTCTCCAGCCCTGACATCTCAGAAAGCAGCCCAGAGACATATCTCTCAGGGTTCTTTTGTAATCCTTTTCCGGACAGCATCTGAGCAATTGAAATGTAAACACTTTTTCTTCCCTTCCTCTCGCTCCTTTGCTAGGAGGAGCAGCAGCGTATTTACTGTTGAGCAGGTGACATTTTTAGCTGATATTTTCTCTGTAGTTCAATTAGATAAAGTAAAAGTTAAAGCTCCAGGTAATTTTGTTTGGGGAATCCTATTTACCTTTTCTCTTTAAGTTGAAATCGTGGAGGATGTGTTCTCATTGCCACCTTTTTATTTATTTTTTTCCAGAAAATTTTCAAAATCATCCTTGTCTCTAATCAAGTCTTAGGTTTGAAAGAGCAACAACTGTGGCAAAAGGCAAGTTCTTGCCTATGTATGTAGATCTGAAAAATAAAAATTATGTTTCCATGGAGGAATGGGAGGAGAAGAGGATAATGAATGAATAAGCACAATTTATGCTGTTACCACTGCTAGCATGACATTTCCTCTTCATTATTTTGTGAAAACCTCAATTTTAAACCTGGTTTTACTCATTCCTGACGTGAGCATTATTCAGTATAAATATCTGTCCATTGCCAGACTGTGGTGATGCTCTCAGTGACATTTCTGCTTTATAGCTTTGGGTGGGGGGAGGAAGTGAGGTGAGGGAAGGTGGGCTGATGCAGATGGGGAAGGAGGGGACCAGGCAGCGTCCACTTCCTAGAAGCTCTGCTTCTGTCCTGCCCTTGAGTTTGTTACTTGTGAATAATAAACTGTTATTCTGAGCTGGGGCCAGGGGAGGTGAGTAAAGTAGCCCAACCTGAGCTGTGTACTTAGCACGTCTGTCTTTAGAAATTAATTCATCATGTCAAAGGGGCAAACAAGGTTTTTTTTTTTTTTAAATATATAATCTTTCATATTTGAGTGTTGAAAGTAAGATAGAACTCTGTTTACACCGGACACCAATTTCCAAGTGGTTTTGGTTTGTTTATAGTTATCTAACCCAATTCAGGCAACTATTAAGAAAAACCTATGCTTTACTTTAGAAAACTTTAAATTTAGCAATTATTACTATTTATTAGTTTGTACCTACATTTTCTCACCTGCGTATTTTTTTTCTTTCTCAGTCCTGTTTCACTCTAGGAAGCACCCATTTCATTTCATTTGACAAGAGCTTGCTTTATTTGGTTGTTGAGTAGATCACAGAACTTCACAGAAATACATCTGTTTGGGTTATATGATTGCTAGGAGTTAAACCATCTTAATTTATCATAAAGCAGACATCCAGTCAGCTTTCATCTTTACAGTGCATGTATAGACATCGATTTGGAGTGGACTCAGAGGAATGTTTTAAGCGTTTGGTTTGCAAATATTTATAAACCTTTTCTCTGGAGCAGAGTCTATTTTAGAATGGTCATCATACTATTAAGAACAGAGCTTATTTTGAGGAAGATGCTGCCAAATGCTGTTGTTTGTTTTATCGTAAGGGTTGGGAGTTCAAATTTGTTTTGCCACTTGACGTACTGTCCAAGCTAGAGATGTCTGTGAATAAGCTGGTTCTTTTATTCATCCTCAGGGTCTCCCCCCTCCATTTATCGAACCTCGTGAGAACTTAAAATGAGTGAAACATACAGCCCAGGTGCTCACTTTGATTTTCTGCCTGAGGACAGAAAGTGGACCTTTTTGCATTTCTCTTTAGTAGAGAAAGGAAACCAATCATTTTCTCATCACATAAGGGCTTGTTACTTAAGGATGTTGACAGTATGTTGCAACTTTATAGAAACTTTTAGTCAGCGAGAGCCTGGCTCTTCAGCCAGGACATTTATAGTTTTCAATTCACTTTGTCCATGCACTGGGGACGGCACTTTGATTTCTCCCGTTGTGATAGAAAACATTTTCATTCCTGAACACACTGTTTGTTTATCTATCCATATATCTCCCTGGTTTTGCTTGTTTTATTTAGTGTGGCTTCATATATGCTATTTCTCCATGAAACAATGGATACATTCTCAGCACGCCGCTGTGAGCAGAAAAAACTCCTAGATTAATGGTCAGTGTCTCACACACGTACATTTGTGTTGTGATACTACGGAGGAGCTGCGAATTACTGACAAGATCTAGAATAATTCCTAATGCTGTCGGAGGCTTCAGTTTCTCCTCGGCATGATGGATGAGGCATAAGAGGTGCTTTCTGAGATCATCATTCTGTTAAGTGTTATTAAAGTCCGTCTGTCTTAGGCAGCAGAAACAATATCTTCTCCCTTATTTTGCTCATGTTTTTAAAAAATAGTAACTGCAGGTCCCTTTCTTCCTAATGTGAGTTTTTTTTGGGAAATCATCTGACTACTGATTTGTGCCATAAAATTATGGAGAATTGTATTTACTTTTCTACTTAAAATTTGACAATATTAATTTAGAAATAAATTCTGGTTTATTTCTAAATTATTAATTCATAATAAATAATTTAGAAATTGCATTTTATTAAAAGAAAAAAAAAAAAAGATGTGGAAAGTACCAGTACTAGTCTGTAACTTAAAAGAAATTTAATATAAGTGTCTCTTATTTTGGGGGCTTCAATTATTTTAAATATCATTGTTATTTGTGATTGTGTAAGAAACAGGATGAATTTGAATTTTGAAGAACAGTTTATAGAATTCCTCCCTCATAGGCAGATATACTAGAGTTGACGACGCAAAGATATGTAAATTGGAATGAAACTTTCCTCCAACACTAGGTCAGGGAAAGTTTGTTTTTATAAATGGTGAATTTGGGGGTGCTTGCTATGTTTGGATGTGGTAGGGGAATGAGGGCCTTGGAGCGAAAGGAATATGCCCTATTTAACAGGACAGTCCAGGTACATTACACATGGCTCTTATTATATCTCAAGCAATTTCACCCAAACAGACGAACTTACTTTAAAGGTTTGTAAACTTCCTTTAAATCACAGGTTTGTCTGCAATAATAAAATACAACCTACTTTACACAGCATTTCCATTATTACCCAGGAGCCCTCCCCACCACCTTGCTGCTGTTAGTTTTTTAACAGTGTGGTAGAACATCTTTAGACCCCTGGCAGGCTTATCAAAAGAAAATGAAACAAACAAAAAGCAGCAGTTCAGCACACTTTCTTTTAAAACACTACTTCCCCGTTTTAGAGATTCAATGAGATCTAGAAAGGCTCACTTTTATAGTTTTAATAGAATTATAGAAGTTTGATGCACAGATTAAGCCATCCACAGCACAGAGAGTTTTTGAACATTTAATTTTATATTTGAATAATTCTCCAGATCAGGCTATAATCATGAATGTCATATAAAATTTTTTAAAAAAAATAAATTACATTATTTCACAGATGTGCAAATACTTTTAAGAAAAAAATTACATTGATCAATTTTTAATACCCCCCTGTCTCACTCTTCAGTCAAAGGAAAAAATAGCTTTTTTCCCATCTTTGTCTTCAGAAAGGTGCTAGATTGTAAACATCTGAAGGAAATGAAAGGGGGTTGGCCAGTCCACCCCAAACTCTTTCCAGATTTTCAATCCTTTCAGCAGCAGCCTTCAGTTTTAGAAGAGAAGGAGGGTCTAGGGGGAAAAAAGAAAGGAGATGTCTCTGTTTATTATTAGAATTTAAAGTGAAAAGTATTGCTATAACTGGCTAATTTTGAATCTACTAATTTAGAGGGCTTGAACAACAAGAAGCAAAATTTAGACGTGTGTACTGTGAGGATTGGGAAAAGATAAGGCATTTGCAGATAATTAAGATCTAAATCTGTAAAAAGGACAATAAGCAACAGATGTCTATTTCTTTTATAGTTTCTGAAACAATAATATGTAGATATTTAATTTAAAAATCTATTTAGACAAACCATTATTTTTATTTAGGTAGAAAGATGATTATTCTTTGTGTAGGTTTCTGAAACAGAGTCTATTTATTCCTGTGTAATATGCATTTCAGAATTTCTGTGTTTTGCAAGTATTGGAATATTTCTGGAAGCAACAATTGAAGTTGTGAATCGTGGTCATTTTGGGAACAATCACCTTTGTTTGGAAACACAGTTACTCAGGGCTAAACGAACAAGTGTTTTTTAAATCTGAAACAAAATAATTAAAAGTTCTGACAGTTTGATTTTTCTATGTTTCTTTTGTTAACATCTCTGATGGAGTAATATGGCATGGCCTCTGTATCCATGTAATATTTGGATATTTGATATGTCGTCATAAAGATATTATGAAAGGGGAAAAAATTGCATTAGCATTTAGCCCATGGATGATGATTTGGTTAAGCTGCAGTTTTTTAGGACTTCTTTACTGACCTCACATAAGTTTTTTGTTTTTTTAACCAAAACACTGAGAATAATATACCAAAAACCCCAAGGTGTTGTATTCAGATCAGTAGGTATGAAATCACAATCGCCTCTTTGTCAGAAACCATACATGCAGATGCGCTATGAGAAAAATAATCTAGAATGTTGGGTTTATTTTCAATATGCAAGTAGTATAAAAATATGCAGGCTCTGATCACAGCATGCTGGAAACCACTCCACAAAAATGTGTAACGAAAGCTGTTACTATAAATGTGGTTCATGTATTGGAACAGCTGTGACAGCCCGATACAGCTTAACACTTGTTCAATTATAAGAAAAAGAAATTCCGAAGGGAACTTGATTTAGATAAGAATTTTAAATAATCTTTGAAATTTGCAAAGGAACTTCTTCCAGTCAAAATCATACCTTTCCCCCAGGTCATTCTCTTCCCTTTACCTATATTTAGCATCCATTTCCCTTACAGAGACCTTGGAAGTAACAGCTGCCCTTGCCTTGACCACCTTTTCCCTTCTAAACTCTGCTTATATTTTATGTGTTTTAGGGTCTGGGTTACAGTGATTTGCAAATTATTTCGGGTGTCCGCTCTTTTATATTCACTTAGGAAATTGCAAAGAAATCACCTAGTAGCTGGCCACACTTTTCATTGCATCCATTCCTTTTTTTGTTTTCAAAACAAAACTTTTATGACATATATTTTAGAAAGGCTGACACCAATACTGATACCAAACCTTTAGTTTTGGGAATTTGAAGACTTTGGTTAAGCAAATGTTTGATTGATGTGGGTACAATGTGTAATTAATGTATATATAATACATATGTTCATATATGTGTATATATGTAATATATACACACATATACATATATAAGTCTAACATGCTACCGTCTTTTTGCCCCATCTAAACTCAATCCTGGAGTAACTGAATACATAAAGAGCATACATTCCCACGTGTAACATCTCTTTTGTTTAGCTTAACTTTTTTATTTTCAAAGCTGGTTGTTTCTATTGTTTATGTGTATCAGGTTTAATCTGTTAATACTGCATATTTTGAGAGTGACATGCAGGGTGGGGCAGAAGGTGTTTGTATGGAAAATAAAACAAAAGTTGATAAATAATAATAGAAGAGTAAACCCTGTTTTGCATACTCACAACTATAAACCTACTTTTGCCCCACCCTGTAGTAACAGTGTTTACTTATCTTCAGTAAATAACATCTATAATATCATTTTGAAATTGCCTTCCAACCCCCCTCCCCAAAACAAAACAGCCTTTAAGCTAACAGAAATTATTTAGTATTTTTACTCTGAAAGACTGTTCTTATCTTGACTAAAAACAATAATCTAAAGCATTTTCACAAAACAACCCCAAACCCCCAGTGTTTATAACCAAGGCCTGCTGGTAGACAACAGGAAGAAGTATGTATTTGTACCAAGTGGACAAATGGCCCTCAAAACTCCATTTGTAGAGAAGTTTGTTTCAGTTTCATAATTTCCATTAACTTTACATTATGCAAGTCTTTGAAAGTAAATGGGAGAAACAAAATACTGAACTTTTTCGAGTGGTTTTTCAGGATACTTAGCATCCCAAAAAGCTTACAAAAGGGTCTGTGCATTAAAAGTTGGGCTGGAAAGGGGAGAAATGGTGGAACCTATCTTTTTTTCATTCTATAGTGGTTGGTATGGGCAATTTAAAGAGGGATCCTGGAATTTCCAGACCCCGACTGTATCTTCTAAGTCATTTCTGTACCTGGAATAAAATGTTGCTGTAGAAATTATTGACATAATAGTCCCCATGAGGACTCATAGCCATCAAAGTGAAATCTCACAATAAATTCAGAGGCTGCCTGGAGAACTACCGTTAAAGAGATTTTTTAGAGGAGAAAAAAAAAAAAAACTTTAAAAGCTTAATTCTTCTTAAATATAAGTTCACTGATCATGTTTCTGTACCCCTTTCCTAGAGTTTAGTTCTTTATTTTTAGCTTTGTTAAATAATCCTTTGAAGCTTTTTTGACAGCAAAAATGCTGTGTTTTGTATAGATGACATCACTAGCCCAACTCCAGCTACATTGAAAGCCAAGGGGTTACTAAGCAATAAACCTCGGTCAGGATTTCTGCGTGTCTCAGGGCATAAAAGCCTTCAAACGAGAGGTGGGTCTTAGTGATCTGCAGGACAAACATTCTTAATACAATACCAGAAGCATTATTGATCAGTTTGGGGGGAACATTTTTTTAAAAGCTAATTAGTCTTTGCAGAGTTGAATAACTAATGCTGTTTTACACTTAGCACTTAGGCAGTGCTTTTCATCTTCAAAGTGCTTTGAAAACATTAACTAATTAATCATTAGCTAATTTAGCAACTGACGATAAAAGTTAAGAGACTAAAAGAGGCTGGATTCCACTAGCGTTTTGTGCAGAGTAACCCTGTATGGAGTCACAAGGAGTGTCTCTGGAGTGGAACCGTAGGCAGGCTGCCAGGTGTGGTTGACTTTAGGGGACACTACTCAGGTAATATCTGGAGAGATGTTAAAGAAAATCCTTTAGATACTTGTTCCTGAACAATCTTAACAGGTCATGATCACTTAAAAAAACAAACAAAACAAAAAAACAATTTGAAAAAAGCCACCTTAGTAGCAGGAGCCTTAGCTAACATAGGGTATATAGGGGAGGCTGAAATGTACCAAGTGTGGTGATCACAGCTGAATGGGAAGTACATGGGTGAATGATCTTGACCAGTAAACCTTCCTGGGTCCAGCATCATGTAATCCATGAACACTGCCCTGGAAATCTAGCTTAGTTTAGGAAACCCAGTGCAGAAATATCAGAGCATTTTCTTGCATGTCGTGACAAACGAAATGCTTTCCAGGGGGCTTGTCTGCTCTGCACTCTGGCTCCATCCATTATGTGAATGAGATGTGAAAACAGTTCCTTGTTTCTCTGCGATATCAGCAGACCGCACAAGCTGAGTTTCTTTAAAATTACGGAGACAGTTCATCTATAGACTTATTCTGAATGAGTGAGTATGTGTGGTCCAGCCCATTTAAAGAAAGAAGCACTCCACAAAAGCCACCAGTATTATTGAACATGGTACCAGTGACTACAGTTTTGAAGAGTGAATGTATTTGCTTTGCATTCAGTTCTTCTCAATCCCACATACCCTTTTCCTACAATGAGGAAAAGCAAGAATTCCGAGTATTAAAAATGTCACATGTTAAAAATATGTTCTCTTTGCTCTTGCCTGTTATCACCAAAGTGTTGGCAAACAAGGGGCGCAGAGACAGGCGTTGTTAACTTTTTTTCAGTGTGAGGACTACAGGAAAGATTACTATCTGAAAACTTCCCACCAATCAAACTTTGATATCCCTGGTCAGAGGCAAGGGAAATAGACAATGCACATCTAATGTGGTCCACTAGTTACTGCAGGATTATTTGGTGTTCTGTTGAAGAAATTTAAATGGAGTCTTTGCATACATGTCCTCTGATAATACTTAAAAGGTTTTATTTATTGTTATTAGCATTTCAGGTTTATACAGATCTATGCTGTCCTAACCCTAAACTTGGCTAAAACTTGAACTTCACTAGCCCTCTTGAATGTAGATCTGTGTTTGCCCCCATTCCACCTTCTCCTGTTACCTTTATTTCAAGCTTATCTTTTCTTACAGAGGGGATAGTTTAAAAAAAATCCACAATGGAGTTTCAAATTATGTTCCTAATTTGGAAATTAAAATTTTACATCTTCCCTGTTAAAACTGTCTATTTTTTTTGGTGGGGGCTAGCGGGGGGAGGGGGAGCGGAGGGCATGGGAAGGAGGAAAGACTTCATATTTAAAGATTACCTATTTTTCAATTTACTTTTTTCCTTTGAATGGTAAAGTCCTTTAATTTAAGCAATTTGAAGAAAACAACTCCCCACTGCTCTCCTCATCTTCTATCTAAACTCCCCTGTTTGCTCAAAGATCTTATCATGGTGGCAATTTCTTCCTTGCTTTTGAGGCATATCTTTTGGACAGCTATGAACCAACTCGCCCCTTCTTTCCAGGGAGCCTTTTGGAAAAGTTAGGAGCCCTGATTAGCTCTGAGGTTCAAGAATGGAGATGACTCCTCTCCCATTCACACCTATTCCACCACATTCTTATATCTTTTAAAAAATATTATGTCATGCGTCAACATGAATCAGCCAGACAGAGAATCTTATGAGAGCTAATTTATATAAAACCGAAGTTAGTATCCTACAACAGTTGTTTTCAATGGAGGTGTGGGGAGGATGATTTTGTTCCCAGGGGACATCTGGCGATGTCTGGGGACCTTGATGATCACAGCTGTGTGCGGGAGTGCTGGTGACATCTACTGAGCAGAGGCTGGGGATGCTATTCACCACCCTGCAATGCACAGGACAGCCCCTATAACAAAGAATGCCCCCCCCCATGTGAGTACTATGGAGGTTGAGAATCTCTGCTGTTCACTTACACCTATATCTATACTTGGAATATGTAGACAGCCACTGTTACGTAGGAACTTATTTTCTTTTTACAGTGTTTGTAAAATAAATTCTTATTTAATTGGGGTGATAGTCCTTTCTTCTACACATTGCTTTCCGCAACGGGAACAGTTTTGTATAGAGGGGGAGATGGTGGTTCTGAATCCTTTTCATTTCTCACTTTTAAAAATCACAGAAGCCAGCCAGAATAAAGAAAATATAAAAGTGTACAAATGAGCAAACGATGCGTTGGTGGAATATGACACTGGCTCGCAAACATTTGACTGATTTTTATTTTTTAAAAAAATGCCTTAGTGTCTGCATCTCACGTAGCATAAGAAGATAGAAAAAGAGACTTCATGCTTATGTTGTCAGGGGCTCACTCTGTCTTCACGCTCACTCATCCCCTCCTGACCAGGACCTTGCCTTTCCCATTGTGATTTTAGGGATGAAACACAAATTCTTTTGCAGAGAGGATTCTAACACAAACTGCCTGTAAAAATCACAAGCTAGAGATTGCAGGAAAGGACCCCAAGGTCGCTCACTGCTGGTGATTATTTTTCTGGGTGTTGTTAACTTGTTACTCAAGAGTAGTTGGAAGGAGCTGAAAAAGAGAGGCTTTAGCTAGAAATTAAGAAGCAAAATGCTGGGAGGAGATCTCAGAGGAAGAACATAATGATCTATAATAAGAACTGATGTTTCAACGACAATATATATATTTTTCTTTTCTTTTTTGAACAGTGAAGGGTGTAGGACTGGCTGTCTCTCCAGTTACATCTATCTGCCTTTTAAACTAGCCTTTGCTGTTTAAAGTGAAGTTGAACTTCACTTTCCCAGTAGATGGCATTGTAGTCTGTTCAGTGGAAAAGAGCTTCTCCTAACCAATAGGACTTAATTTTTTCCCCCTGAGCTGCTTCCTTGATAATGTACCCCTCCCACTTGCATTAAATACTAGCTTGAGGTTATAAATAAGAATCTTGTTTTCACTAGTTACCTATAACTCTCAAAAAGATTTGATTTAAAAAGAGATACAGTAGATTATTTAATATCCCTATATCAAATGAAAAAAAAAAAAAGATCTGAGAGTTTGGTATATGGAAAAAATATGCAAGCACGGAATATTTTCAGACTGCAGTATTTTAAAGTAAGAGCTGCCTCTGGTCTTCCTAAGTGCACTTTTAGGTATTAATCCCTTATATTTATAGCATTTTAGTGTCAATGTGAAAGAAGTCTTGAAAAAGTTGTTCTGTGTCAAAGATTTTCAGACACAATGTATTCTTCTCTACTGAACCCCCTAGCTAACTTTGATTCCTCTTTATCAACTAAGTATTTTAAAACTCTTAAAAAAAAAAAACCTATCTTGTCAGGGTTTCATGTGTACATGTGGGACAAACGATTGCATTTTTTGGTTAATTATAAATATTTTCATGGTCTTCTGTTTCCGTTTTCTTCTTTTAAATCATTTGACCTAAATATAATAGCATAAACTGATTGAGCTAGAGAAAGTTGTCATTGCTTAGTGTTAGAAAAAGGTGCCTATCTGTGTATTATTATTTCGTTTATTATGAAGGTCCCTGGAGAATAGTCAGTACATTAAACTGGATTTCAACCTAAGAGAGAAATGATATGAAAAAAAGACATATTAATTTCTTTAAAAATTCATAATGAGGATTTACCTATATAAATACCTTAGAAAATAGGAGTTTAGTATATTGAAAATTACAATAAAAATACATTTTCTTTTCTTTTTGTTTAATCTTGAAGATGAAAATACCATGTCTGTGTGTCTCTGTGTGTTTTAACAGAATCTAGGTTGTCTCTTAAGAGTCATTTTTTTCTGTAAGGCTACTATGTTTTCTTTTTAAAAATATTTTGCTAAACTGTGAACTATCCCCCCTTCCCAACAAAATCCTCTTTCCACCGAATATAATCTATATTTCTCTGATAGTCATTTGGTAATAATATTTGACTTCCATTTATCAATACCGTTTCTTTCCATTATTTTTAATCACAAGATTATGAGCTGTGTATTTAGTTATTATTTAAGCTAAATGGTGTCTTTGGCTGTTAGCTTGAAAAGATAATGTCCCAATATCAGGATTAAGTTTTCATCTGTATCAACTGGCTTAAAAAATACCCAACTTGATTCCTTTTGAATTAACTGAGTCTTATTTTATTTTATTTTTTTTCAATATCACCTATCACCATAGTAACCACTAGCTGTCAGTTCAGCTTCTGACATTTTTCTCATTTGGTAAGATTTCAGAATTGCCATCCTCCCTGCCAACATGTCATGAACAAGAAAAAAAAAATTGCATGAAAAATCTAATGGGTGTCTGGTCTGATTGTCCTCATTCGTGGCAGGGAAGACAAAAACTGATGAATTGTGAAATGTATTCAGAGGGATTCAAGGAAGCCAGTGCCTGGGACCCCTCCCCCTAACCTCGTTTTCATTTTGTTATGCTTGCTGCACCGTACATGCTTACCCTGACACTTGGGTTTGTAGAAATTTAAGATGAACAGTTTTTACATTCACCCTGCTGATCTTTCTCTCTACCTTGTTTTTTTTTTTTTTTTTTTTTTTGTAAAAAGTCATCATTAAAAATAAAGTTACCAGAGCTCATATTTAGCATGATTTCTCACTTGGATCATAGGTTTTTTTAGTAAGTCCAAATTGGCTTCCAGTGTTTAAGGTGTTGCGCTTGCAAGTGTACAGCTCTGTTTGGGAGACACATACGGCCTGTGGATGCACACAGTGGGTTTTGTGTGTGCGCGAGTGGTTGGGAAATTATATTAGGGCCATTTGAAAAACAGAAACAAAGCTGATTCTGGACCCTTTCTAAGGGTTTATTTTTCATGGCAAAGAAAAGTAAGAAAAACGCTGTATTTTCTAATTCTTTCCAGCATTCTGGTTTAACAAATGAATGGGGAAAAACATGCTAATGAATTTCCATCCCAAATATCAGGCTGAGTAGTTGATGAAAGGAACTATTTCTATACTTGTTTCCTTCCTTTTGATTGCCAGACTTGTTATAGCAAGAAGCAAAAAATGAAGGGAAGTGATAATGAACTTTAGCTGATGTAAGCATGCAAATTACTGAATAAATGTTACTAATATGATCCAAATATATATCCTGTATGTGAATCTTATCACTGATACCTAGACAAGTAATATATATGTGGTCTGAATATAAGTAAACATATGATATATATGGGCATGTGTTTGTATGCACACAAATGTTCATAATGTTAATATATCCCTAAGCTATCTAGGTGTACATGGGTTTGATAAAATTTACGTGTCTTTTCCAGAGGTTTTGTTTTGAGCCAGATCAATCTTATAGGATATTTTTTCATGACTGTCTACAAATTCAGACTCAGCAGCAGGAACTCATTCCAGAAACATAAAGCTGATTTGATAAGCAGCTGCAGAATCCAGTGCCTTTTTACTAACGGGTGGACAACCCCAGAATCAGGCATGTAGACGTCGGGATGTTTCCATTTCACATTTCATATGCTGTGGCTTTAGCTCCTCTTAAAAAATTCACACACTGGACGGTTTAGGGGCGTGCTGTAGAATTTATTGCAGATTTTTATTCACAACTATATTTAAACATTACCTATAGCTAAGAAAGAATGGAAAGGCCCAGTGGAAAAAATCTCCATTAAGGACCAAAGTCTTTAATTTAAAAAGCAAAATCACGTGTATATTTTTGATGCAATTTATATGAATATTAAAACATTTAATGTTCAGTGTAGGTGGATTGATAGCATGATTTTGGCATTGGTGATTAATGGTGTGCTGGAAATATACATGCATAAGTGCATACATATGTATATGGCTGTAATGTGTGTGTAAAATAAGCAATTTGGTTCATCATGCTTTTGTTATTTGATTCTTTTTAAATTTAAACACTTTGGAGAAACCAAACGAATAATGCCTGAGTGTTTGCTGCTATTATTATGAACAAATATAACCCTTGAGAAATAACTAGAAAATTGATATTGAATCTCAGGGTATATTTCAAACACATATTTGGAAGTGGAAAAATAGAAAGTATTTTTTGAATACTGGCAAATAAATTTACTTCATAAAAGAAAAAAGCCAGAAAAATATAAATCTTTTAATAAGAAATAATAATATTTTTATAAGCTGTATTTTAAAATGTATGGTGTAAACAGAATATACTTTAATGCCTTTATGCTTTATAAGATTTATAACAATAATCAGCAAAACCTTGTAACTGTGTTTGCACCTATGTGCCTTCAAGCCATTGGACCTTGCAGTTAATTGTATAAATTCCATACACTATGGGAAATCATGATGTATCATTTATATTCAGCATGTGTCATGTGTATAAATATTAAAATATATTAGCCCAAAATGGCTGATTATTCCTCAAACATTTTGTGATAAATCTTATCTTTTATGGGTTGGGTGGGGGAAACTAAATATTTTATGTTATTTGGAAATATTCTTTAAACAACCTAGATTTATTATTAACATTTTAAACATTTATAACTACATTAAAATATTCGGAGACTTAGCTCACTGAACAGCCATATACCCGGGTCAAGTTATTTTTGCATGCAGCCTACACAAGCAGTTTCGACTCCCCTGTTCTTCAGTGTGGTGCCTGCAGAGCTGGCCACTGGTGCCAAACTTGTGTACATAAAACACGCATTTGTGGATATGTTCAGAGTTACAGGGATCACTGATCCAGATCAGTAGGAAGACTACATTACCTGTATGTGCAGGGATGTTTTGAAACCTATGTAATTATAATTCTCATCTTTAAAAAATTGTTTTAATCTTTCCTAGACAGCAAGGCAGTATATAGGCGAATTTTTGTATGCAAACATTTTATATTCAGTGTCTATTTGAGGAGATATTTTCAAAATATGGGATCAGTATATTCAAACATAAACACATAAAACACATAAGTCAAACACACGAAGGTCTGATGTAATAGCAAATGTAAAAAATTAGAGTGATACATATTTATTGAGACTGATAGAGATGCCTAATGAATAAACAAACACAGGGTTGAACTGTTTTACAAATGTATTTGGCAACTGCCCGTAGCAGTGAGTGTGTACATTTTGAGGGGAGGAAATGTCAGAACAGAGTCTTGTAAATACATGCAGCTGGAAAGAATAAAATAAAAAATGATGACTAGCGCTGACAGGCAGACTTGGGGTGTATGATATACTTTGTTCATTTGATTCTTAGAACTCAGTCGGGGGTTAAATTGGAATCCAGACATCAAAGAATTCTTCCACCAGACCCAAATTTTGCCCGTATAATTTTTTTTTCTTACAGTTGTCATAATTTTAGCTAATTTCACAGTGCAATAAATTTTTACCGTTTGAAGTCTTTTTTTTTTCCTTCTTAAATATGCACACAGTATGTATATAATATAGCTCATGGAACTACCCACACACTTGATATTGGGTACACATACACATAAAAATGACAGACATACACATATGTATGTCTCACACGTGCCTGCACACACATTCACAGATGGAGAAAGAAAGGGCGTAGGCAGCCACTGCATTCATCTGACCCTAATCTCGAAACAGTAAAGCGAAAAGGCCAACTGTTTTCAGTAGCGATACTTTGTTTCTTTTTTCTTTTTCCTTTTCTTCCCCCCTCCTTACTGTTGTGTCTGAAAATGTTGGAAGCATGTGGTGCTGCATATTTGGAGGTTTTGCGGATTTCTGTACGATTTTTATCTGAAGGTCAGGGCTGAGGAAATACATCAGGTTGGGATGTTTGCCGTTTGCCATTTAGCCTTGCTCCTCTTATCAGATCATTTTGTCGCATGGGCCACAAACAGGGAACTCCTCTAAAGAGAGAGTAAAAATAAACATTGCTGTATTAGTATGCAATTTCTTTTCCCTTTTAAAGGGTCTGAACACCATTTCTATGTACACTTCACTTCCAGAATTCCTTAGGTTCATTGGTTTATGATTAAAATCCCATTTGCCATTTGCATTTCTCAAATGAAAATGTTAAAGATAAATGTGTTTTTCTTTTCCCTGTAAAAAGTAAAAACAGTGATAAATCCTATTCCTAAGGAAATGTGTCATTTCTGAGCCATTGGTGTGAGTTCACAATACTTGGTTTTACCTGAATATGTCACTTACGATGAAGACATATACATTAAGAGGATTTTCTTAACTTGTATAGCCCGTGGATCTAAGAATTTTGTTTTGTGGTTGATGAAG
Organism: Molossus molossus; assembly: GCF_014108415.1. NCBI lineage: Eukaryota > Metazoa > Chordata > Mammalia > Chiroptera > Molossidae > Molossus > Molossus molossus. The sequence continues at coordinate 34,371,948 of NW_023425357.1, read as the reverse complement.
TTGTCTGTTTTCAAATGAGCTGTGCTGATGCAGGCCTGGATAATTTTGGTCACCACGTCTACCAGAATAGGTAAGCAAACTGTGGCTCCCATTCCATGAAGTTAACGTTGTTTATGGAAACTCCTGGTGGAGGATTTCGTATCATGAATGCTGTGAATTAAATTTACTCAAGGTGGTTGTCCAATCTCCAGCGCTTCATGCACTATCCAAAGGCCATGCAGAGCTAAGGAAAACAAACTTCTGCTATTAAGAAAGAATCTCACATTTACAATGTGTGTGATTTAGGCAGGAGGCATATTGGGGGTTGAAAGCCATATGATTAAGTATTGGTCATGGCTTTTGGGAACCAGGTGAGGAGTACCTATTGACTTTTAAGGTTAGTAACTAATTATGGTTCTAACTCCAACCATCTATAATTAAAATATGGCTCTCAAACTTGGCTGCAAACTTTTGCCGTCGGACCTATGGAAAATTCTAGATGAACATTGTTATGGTGGACCTGCCATTTCTCATCAATACAATTATCTTTGAAATAATTTCCAGGGAGTAGATCTCATTGGGAATTCTTAGAGGAAGCCAGGTTTCATTTCCCTAAGCACCTAGATAGCTTGGGGGGCTCTGAAGCTGCTTGTTACTTTACAAAGTGATTATTTATTTTGCTAGCCAGGCTAGCTATGGTCTCACTATTAAACAACCACCGTCACTGGTATTCAATAAGGAGTTCATTTTTTTAAAGAGAGATTGCAGTAAGCTTTGTTATGCTGTCCTTTGCAAAAGATAAACATTTGCTTTCCATCTTGGTGTCGTCTTCTCAGGTTATTATTTGGTCACTAATTTATCTCACCATTAGCGAATTATGGTAGATTATTGCTTGGATGCATTAAAAGCACCAAGGAGCTGTGGTCCTGTGGCTATTTCAGGCAAAGTCATAAGCACTCTCTCTCTCTCTCTTTTTTTTATTGTCCTCCCAGGGAGCAGAATTTGAACTTAATATTCCATGAAATAAGCCATTGTAATCACGTTGGGTTAATAGAAGAAGTAAAATTGCCTCTCCTCTCACAAGACATTAGAGCAGGGCCGCGTTATTAAAGTTTTCTTGCGGACAGGCGGTTTAAAATATATCCTCAGTGGCTGACGCAAGTCCTTTCAGGGTGGATGACAGCTTTTCAGATCTTAACAGGCTGCTCATTCCTGGCCCATGAGCTTCCAGCAATTCTTTCTTTTAAGCCATGCTGTGGCATGATGGCTAAAGTCTGACATAGCAGAGTACCATGGGCTGTGCAAACCCTTATTCATTAAGTGGCTTTATGTAAATGTGTGTCAATAAGTAAACCATTAGAACTTGTAAATACTATTGATTTAGTTTAGACCACTTATTCTCACCTGTTTGACCCACAGCAGTCTCTGCTGGACGGCCTCCTTGGAATCCATAGCCCGCTGGTACAGAGAGAATGGTGATGGGGATCCAGCAAGGATGAGATTCTGTGGGATTGGCCCAGGAATTGTTGAATCAATGGGAGACATTATTCAAAGCTTAAAACAAAACAAAACAAAACAAAACAAAACAAAACAAAACAAAACAAAACAAAAAAACCTTGCTAGTGAGTTGTACTTTAGGTTGAGCTAAATTTAAGTAAAGATTAGAAGAAGAAAGCAGTGAGGTATTTATGTGTCTCCTCCTTTCACCCGGTTGCTGCCCAGCACCTGCTGTTGTTCATGTTCAGGTTCAGCTGAGATTGGGAGGGCAGGTTCTGCCCACAGTCCTCCTAAAAAACTCCAGCGCTTCCACGGTCTGAATTGACTTTGAACTTAATTTGAATTGGGGACTATATCTCAGAATGTATTTCCCCTTAGTGACTTTGTGAACAAAGAAAAGGAAAAGGAGTTTGCTCTCAAATGCTTCCTAAATGCCATTTTCCAAGTCAGGTCTTGTCTAAGAAATATGGAGAATAGTGGGTACGCATCTGGGTATTTCTCAGCTCCTTAGGGGATAGAAGGAATTGTTTTGAGGGGTGGGGTAGACATGTTTGAAGCTCACTTTGGCTTTTTCCGCTTTCCTCTTTGGTTTCTCTTTCCTCTCTTATCTCCACTCCAGAGCACTGAGCAGACGAATGACCTGCTACACTGGTGGTGATGCTCTGTGGCTTCGAGGATTGGCTACAGGCAGTTCTTTGTTGCTGGCATTGCCTTCAGCCTGCTAGTTGAGAGGGAATACTTAACTTGAGTGGTGTGTCCAATGCCCAGTATCATGAAGAGATTCTCACAAGGCCCCGGCATTAAGTGAAATGTAAGCAGCAAACCTCAGTATTACATGAAGTGATTATCAGGGAGCTATCCCTCCTACTCCTAAATATGATGTATACATAGATACACAGTGAGAGAGATGAAAAAAATGAAATTTTTGACATTCCTACACACATTTAGTATTTGGAAATATCTCAATAAGGAGTCAAATTGTTTATTTTCCACCAAATCAAGCAGCTTTATGGAGCTACTTTATGCTCATGTGGAGGCTGGACACCTAGAGAAGATGTAGGAGAATTTGATTTGATTAAATCAGAATGTTTATTGAATGTCTGTTTTGTTCCAGGGACTGTCCTAGGCCCCTTAGATCCCAGATGTAAAGGACACAGTCCCTTGCTGCAAGAAGCTTGCTGATGCAGAAGACCGCTCCCTCCCTCTGAACAGACAAGAAGCAGGTTAGAAATTCTGAGATGTCTTGGCTGCTTTTTAAGCCCCATACCATCGTGAACACAGCTACCTCCACCGACCCCTGCCTCCTGTCAGGGTAGTAGGCTTCAATCAGTCACGAGCCGGCGTTTACAGATGGACACATGTTAACACGTGTGCAGTTTTGTCTTTGGTGTTTGTCCCAGTGGATGTGTATGTGCCTATTTCCTTCCAATGGTGATCCTTTAGTACAGTTATGCAAATACACAAATAAGTTATGTATGTATTTTCTGCATATTCTAAAGCAATTCTCCAGTTATCTGTTGCACGGGCAGGCCCTTTGTAGTAGAGTATTTTATCTGTGGTGCATAAACAGTTAGCCCTTTGTCTGTGTAACTTTTACTTGAAGACTGTTCTCTGCAGATGCCTAGTTTTTTTTTTTAGTATTGACATAATTCTTTCTCTGCTGATAAGTTTTAGCCCTTTTCCCTAGTCAAATGGCATCTAAAATTTAACTAAACATTCCCTTCGTGTTTACTTTTCGAGTTGATTTGGGTGGTCGGGCTGTTTGCTTATTCATGAGTTGTATTTAAAATGCTGTCTTTTCTAAAACACCCTGTAGGTTGCTACACTATGAATTTGCAGCTCCACTACCAACTGTGTTTCCAAAGTTGTACAATTTATGTGTGCCTTGACCATGATAAGGTTTTTTAAGAAGTGTTGTAAACATTACTAGCTCCTGGGAGGCTATGCGACCTATTCTTAAAGAATACGGACTTGGATGGATCCATACAGGGCTTTCAGAGACCACTGGGCACTTTCATCCTAATTTAAATTTAATAGGACAACATTCACTATTTTCAAAGGGTAGAACTTCCAAGGAAGGGAAATGGTATAAAGAAGATTATAAAATCATGAGAAAGAATAAAAGTGTTCTTTAAAAAGCAGATCAATAGCTGGCTTAAAGCCCTTAGATTATAAACTGATAATGTACAGTATTGAAATAAAAAATATAGAGCTGGGCATGTGATGGAACAAGAAGGAAAAGCCAGCTCATTAAAAAAAAAAAAAAAAAAAAAGGCATGTAAAGAAACCTTTCAGAGCGCACTGAGTAATGTTTGTACTGGGTTATCCTCTGCATTCAAATGAAGAAAAAGAAAAAGACTTTGCTTAGTGTGCTTAGGTTTGTTAGAGTGTCCGAGGAGTTCCCTGGACAGCCAGGTAGAATTTGCATGTACGTAATGGAGTGAAGAACTGCACACACCTTCTGCAGGTGCAGCTGAACAACCATTGCACATGTATACATCCCACCTTCCATGGTGGCAGGGACAGTACGGATTCCACTAGCAGGCTGTCTGTATCAGTTATGATTCCTGAGACTTCCATGGTTCCACTGAGACTTACTCTGGGCAGTTAAGCCAAAGGGGATTTATTAGGAGGAAAAACAGAAGTGGAGTAATGAGCATCTGCTAGAGACCAGGGGGCCAGGTTTAGAGAGGGGCAGAACAAGGGAGCTCAGAGGGTTGGAAGTATGCAGAATGAAGCATGGAACCTCCCTCTAGGGGGAATGGTCTGGCTGGAGGGCCATAGCTGCTGCTTCCATGAAGGACTCACCATCTTCTCTGTTCTTGTATCACTTGCTCAAGATGCAAAGTGCTATGAGAGAGTATATCGGTGTGGTCAAGTTGAGGCCACAGGAAAGCCTCTGGGCTTACCTTCTTAGCAAGCCTACACTCCTAGAGGAGAGGCACTTTGTCTATGGAAATCAAGGTGCACTTGGGAAGGGCGATGGGTACTGGGTGCCCAGAAAATGATAGGTGTCCACTATACCTTCGAATTAAATAGTACTTATTAAATAAATAGTACAATTGCAAGGTGTTAAGTACCATGTGAATTAGGTTAAAAAAAGAACAATGGTTTTTAGGCATATAATATTTTAAATGCCAGGCTAACCAAGAAGTACAAAACTTAGGGGGAGAAAATCTACCTTGGTCTTGTATGAGGTTGTGAATGACTGCAAAGTGAAGATCATGTCTACTCTTCTCATGGTTTCCATAATGCTAGGGAGCATTTGCGTCGCCTGTGGTTTGCAACCTGTCTTACTAAGTTGCCTGGTGTTCAAGCTTAGGATCTGGCTCTGCCCTCACATACTCAGGCCATGGGCCTCAGTTTCCCCATCTGTAAAACAAAGCTCATAGTAACCACATAGCATTGGTTTGAGCACTATATGAGATGACTCTTGTGAAGCATTTTCTACCAGGGTTGTCTCATGGAGCAATCTCAGGAAATGTTAGCATAGTGTTGCCTCATTGCCTCTTGGCCCACCTCTATTTTCACCTGTAGTTGAGGTGGAGAGTTCAGGTTGCCAATAGCTCTCCCTGTCCAGGGTCTCTGTCTCTTAGTCTATGGGATGAGATTCCAGGAATTTAGTGGATCTGGGGCAACCCCAAACCAAGAAGGGACATGAAGGGAGTTACTGGTCAAGCATTGCACTCTCGAGCTCTATGGGACAGTTCCAAGGCTGTTCCACATGGTTTCATCAGAGATTCCCCAGCAGGACTGATCAGTTGGCGCCCAGCAGTCATCAGCTTGCTAGCACACCATGATTGTCTCTTCCCCTTTCCTGCTCCTTCCCTTGTCCTTTCTGGATTCACCTCCTAAACAAACTCCCTGCACCCACGTCCTTGGAACAAAACCTGCTTTTGAGGGAGATCCAACTCAATCAGCTATCAGTCAACTGAAAAATTATTCAAGGAAGGATCAACCCCACTTTTAACAAATAAATATGTTTTCACCTTATTATTAATATTATATTTTGGTGCCTAGAGTAAATAATGACAAAACTCATTAGAGTTCAGAACTCTTTGAAAAGTGTTGGACTTATACACGTTTTGAGGAGGGGAGGGAGTGATGAGTGCTTATTATCACCAGAAGAGAATGGAGTTATGAGACTAAGAATAGGGTGCTCAAAGGCCCCCTAGGTTGGTAGCATGTTCTTAGATGCAACTGGATGCTTTTCTGAGTCATAGCAGTTTAGATTTCCTATGAATTAGGACTTAGGATGCTGTGCAATGGCCTGGAACGGGGGGTGAGTGGTAGGAAGAAAATTAACAGCGTGAAAATGGGTAATCAGGAAAAAAGCATCTGGAACATCAGACAGTTGGGAGGGGGGAGGGGTCTCAGTCTAGAGAAATAGAATATAAAGAGCTTCTTTTTTTCTTTAAATTGATCTTAGAGGGAGGAAGAGAGAGAGAGAGATCGATGTGAGAGAGAAACGTCAGTCAGCTGCCTCCTACATGAACTCCAACTGGGGTTCCAGCCCACATCCTGGGTATGTGCCCTGACCAGGAATTGAACCTGCCACATTTCGGTCCATGGGATGACACTTCAATCAACTGAGCCATACTGGCCCGGCCAAGAGCTTTTTCTTCTTTTTTTTTAAATCCACACCTGAGGATATTTTCTCAAATATCTTCAATGGGGGTGGGGGGTGGGGAAGAGAGTGGGAGAGCGGGGGGGAGAGAGAGAGAGAGAGAGAGAGACATCGATGTGAGAGGGACCATCAACTGGTTTCCTCCTGCACGACCCTGACCAGGGCCAGGGATGAACTGCAACCGAGGTACATACTCTTGGCTGGAATTGAACCCATGACTCTTTGGTCCATGGGCTGACACTCTAACCACTGAGCCAAACCAGCCAGGGCAAGAGCTTCTTAAATGAACAAATGGCATGCAAGCTTCACAGAGGTGCCTCATTCCCCCTCACTGAGCTCTGCCATACCTGTCTTCCAGTTTCTCAGATTTTACTGCTTCAAGAGCCTTCCTCATGAGAACCTGCGCACTCCAGACCTTTCATTTTTTAACTCCTTATTTTCAGATCCTGCTTGTATGAGGTAGCATTTGCTTCATAAAAAACCACCCCCACCCAGCCGGTGTGGCTCAGTGGTTGAGCATCGAACCATGCACCAAGAGGTCGCTGGTTCAATTCCTGGTCAGGGCACATGCCCAGGTTGTGGTCCCCATCCCCAGTGGGGGGCATACAGGAGGCGGCCAATTGATGTTCTCTCTCATCGATGTTTCTATCTCTCTCTCCCTCTTCCTTCCTCTCTCTCTGAAACCAATAAAAGAAAAACAAACAAACAAACAAAAATCACCTCTGAATAACAGTGTGGGTCAGGAGTTTTAGCTGGGTTCGCCTAGGATGCCTTGCTTACGTAAGCCAATTGCAGTCTTAGGCAAAGGAGGTGCACTTCTTTCTGGTGTCCTACTTCACACTCTTCAGCCCACTCCCTTTTTAATTACCCTCCACTTGGGTCTACTCTCTGGGGTCATTGTTCGTGATTTTCCACTTTCGGCCTACTGCTTGCATACTAAAACTCAACTTTCACTATCCCATTCCTCTAGGGACTGCTTCTGTGAATGATTAATCTGTTCCAGTTGTGCCAACCAGGGGTCTTCTGGAAAGAAGACCTTACTCTAAGGTTATGTGACTTTTAGGAATTATACCAGGCTGATGGGTGGAGGTTTTGGTATATATATCATCTTTCTCTTCCCCTCTCATCCTGCTAGTGAGGATGGGATTCCAAAACCTTGGAGGTTAACAGAGAAGCAAATAATATGTACAGGTTTTTATTGTATATCAAGCACAAAACCAAGAACGTTTACATATGTATTTGATGAGGTTCTAAGTTGCAAACAACAGAACCCACTCTGTGTAGTTTAAAATTACAGGAGATTTGAAGTGATACAAATAGCTCATAGACTCAGTTCAAGACCCAAGATACAGGCCCAACTCTGAGCTTCCAGAAAAGACTCCCAGAAACACACCATGGAACAGACCAGCCTTTACTGTGATCAGGAAGGTGGGGCCCCATCTGCAGGTTCAGAGCCATGTGGTTGGTGTCTAGCAACCTATGCCCAGAGAATGTATGCCCAGCATTTGGCCTCTTTCTCTGCATAACTCATGCTGGTGCTTCCCATTTAAGGGATCAAAATAACAGAAGGGAGGCAGGAAATGTACCTTGTAGATTCTTCTTTGGGAAGGTGAGATCCTACACTGTAGGGAACTGTGAAAAAGTGGAGAGGAGCTCCCAAATGTCCTGTCCACACACACAGGTCACACATTTTGAATCTTTCACTTCCCTATGAATACTTTCCACCTAAACTCTGTTAATGCCTCCTATTTTAAGGTCAGAGAACCAAATCATTGTACACAGTCAGGAATAGAATTGGGATTCAAACCCAGAATGGTCTGACCCCACAGCCTTCCGACTTCTCAGGCACCATTTTGGTTGGTTGAAGGGCATTGCTCTTCCTTGGTCTCTGGAATGGTCAACAAGCAAGGATCACAAAGACACGCAGTTGTAAAGCAGATGATTTCGATCCTAAGAGAAGGACTTCAGAAATATGTTCAGAAAGTTAGCAACAGCATTTTTTCACCAGAGAGTCTAGGAAAGGGCAACTAGGAAAATACTACCTCCCCTCCTCCATAAAGAACTCTGGGAGTGTGCAAAGTGGAGAAAGCGTGGGGCCGGGCTGGGGGCTGGCTCCTGACACGTGGTGTTCAGGCTTTTATGGTGAAGCTGTGCTAATGTCTTTAATCACTTCCAAAGAAATGACAAGCAGAGTTCTGCACCGAAAAGGCCTGAACTTTTATCAAGTGCTAGTGTCTTTAGGAGACAGCATGGGAGAAATATAAAACAGGCCCGAGGAAGGTGCAGAGTCTGCTTTGTTTCACATTTTTTTCCTCACCAAGATATAAGTGAGATCTTTCTCTAAATACCAAAATGGCTCCACGAGAATTGCCATATTAGACAAGAGGTCTTTTTACTTTTTATGCGATGCATTTGTATTAAAAACACATGTTGGAGGCCAAAGTAATTTTCTTTACAGACAATGAATCTTACAACTGGTTTGAACAATTTTTTAAAACTTGAATGTTTTACCATTCCTTGTGATTGGTGGGACCAGGAAAAAAAAAAAGCGAGGTAGAGAGAGAAGACAAGAAAAGCAAGCACAGATTGGAACTGTTTGAAAAGTTGCACATTTTAAGAAATTAAAGCATACAGAGAAACTTCAAATGCAGCAATTCATTCCACAGCTTGGGAAGCTGTTGGTTACGGCTGCTCACAATATAGTTTAGGGAAGATAGTATTTATCACTTTTTGAAATGTTTGTAATTCGACAATTTTTTTTAACTAGAAAAGAACAAAAGCGATGAGAAAAACAAACAAAAAACCACCTTAACATCATCTTTCTTCAGGATGGACTAATACTAGGTCCCTGTTTGCTGTTGTGTTTTGTCCGGCAGTGATCAAGGTGGTGTCTCTAAATGGAAGTGAAAAGTTGTTGTGACCTTCACTGTCAGATTCCATTTGAATTGGGCCATGGGACTTTGCATTTTATTTTTTAAATGAGCCATTCCTGTCTCTCGATGTTTGTCCGCAGGCCGCTCCTGCTACGTGGAAAAGACATGCAGTGGATGCCATTACTTTTCTTCACATCCCCACATAAACAGTGCTGGCCTCCCTTTGACAAATGCTCCGAACCAAGAGTACAACTTGCTGACACTGTGCAAGTTTTCTGTTAGGCTTTATTAACATGCGAAGCAGTTTTGTGTCTGAGTCTTTGTGATCTTGGTCAACTGCTGTCTACTATTTCCTCTCTCATTAGGAGAAAAGAGACCATTTCTCTTTCTTTGGCTTTTGTTTTTTTGCTGTTGTTGCCTTTCTTCTGAATTCTTAGGTATCGTTTTGCTAATAGCCATTGGAATTGTAATGTCCAAGTTCAGGAGCAAGGCTGGACCTGGAGATGTGCTACTCTGTCCTTACAGAAGTGAAGGAAACTGGGTGCTAGAGAAGTGTGCTGACTTGCTCAAGGTCACACATCTAGGTCATGGTCTACGAGACGGTGTGCATCTCTTCCCCCGAGCCAGATGGCTGGTATGCAGACAGAGGTCACCAGGCAAGAGAGGTGGCTGCTTTCTCTAATTGAATACCTCAGAGGTTTGAAGTTTTCGTACAGGCTTAAATTGATAAAGTTATTAATTTTGACTCCCCATCTGTGGCAATGTGACAATAATAAGATTTAAATTTGACGATGCTCTCTTACCATTTTGACTGGCACTATTTATCACTGTATGAGGTAGGAGCTATGGGACATTCCAGAAACTTATTTTATATTTATTTATTGATTGATTGTTAATCCTCACTAAAGGATATTTTTTTCATTGATTTTTAGAGAGAGTGGAAGGGAGGGAAGAAGGGAGAGAGAGGGAGAGGGAGAGGGAGAGGGAGAAGGAGAGGTGGGGGGAGAGAGAGAGAGAGACATTGATTTGAGAGAGACCCAATTGGTTGCCTCTTGCACCCGTGCCCCAGCCAGGGCTGGAAATTGAACCGGAAACCAGGTACTGCACCCCAGGTACATGCCCTTGGTTGGGAATCAAGCCCCCGGCACTTTGGTATGTGGGCTGATGCTCTAACCACTGAATCACACTGGTCAGGGCAGAAACTTATTTTAGACAGCGGGGGACTTCAGTCCTCAACTGAGACCTTGAAAATGGTCCTTAGGGAAGCTTTGAATATAATTTTTGTCATCTTGGGATGAAATGTGGAAATATTTCCTCATATTATCTGTACAACTGCTTTTCTTTGGAGAAAAGACAGGGATTTGCACTTTCCTTGTCTTCCTTTTGGTATTGTTTTGTTTTGTTTTTCAATAGATGAACAGAGTTTACACATATAAAGTAAGAACAGACAGAAGGGCTGAAAGGGAGGAGCAGGTGCCTATGAATGGGTAGTGCAGCTGGGTCAGAATCAGGTCTCATCCTCCTTTCCTTCACATCTCACATGCCCCATAATTTACTGAAAGTTGTGGATTATTATGGAGCTAAGAATCCCATCATCATGATACAGTCCAGCTGAAAACCCTGTATTAAAACCAGACCAAGCTGTGATCACCTCCCACTCGCTGAAACTCCCTGGACATCTTCTGTGATAGTTTTGTGTTTTTCTATATCAAAAAGTTTAAGGTGGAATTATTCCTCCTGAATCCAAATGCTAGATTAATTTATGTGTCATCTATTTATAAGACACTGTGATACGGGTTTTCTTTTACAGTGAATGAGATAATGTATACAGTATTTCATGAGGGTATAATAACGCTATGCAGGGTCCTAAAATACAGTGGGATGCAGTGCAATTCATGTAAACATCATTGTTTCCTTTCAAAATGGCAAATGTGGTTTCAGTGCTAAAGAACCCACTCTGGCCATTGTTACTGATGGAAATCGCCTGTTGTCATCAGAGCATCTAAGACTCTATCAAGATCAGCAGCTGTTCTCCCCAGAATGGTGCATCTTTCAATATTCAGCCTTCCCAGGGGTTCTTTGACGTGGCCTGAGCCTCTTTCTATTTTATTTATCACTCTCCATCTTGTAACATCACTGTTTACTGGATTTGTACCCACTGAGCTTTGCTTGTATAGGATGCTCAAACCCTCGTGCATGGGGGCCGCAGGCATTGCAGGACACACCCTGTTGTTAGGTTTAATCAGGGACATTTTTTTCCATTTCTGCAAGATGTCGAAATTGAGTATCAAGCCTCTACCACAGGACCTGAGACACTGTTCTTGACACCCCAGGAAGGAGAACCTTCGTGGAGTTTGCCTCACGTTTAAAGTACAGAACAAAACCCCTGGTGCAGCATATTAAAATGTGTGCAGCATCAGGCAGTTATGTGTAGGGTTCCTGTAGTCTCATCTTTTCCTTTGAAATGTGTGGCCCAAGTTTCAGGGAGCTTCATTGTAGAATCTGTCCCTTCCCCTTAAAAAAATGTCGGTGGTTGGAATAAGGAAGTCTCAGAACAAAGGAAAAACTTTAGCAAAGAAGTGGAACCAGTGAGGTTATTTTATACTGAAGAGGAGACATGTCCTTTCTACCAGAGGGCTCATTGTTTTCACAGTCACTTTCCAACTGGTAAATATATTTAGGAAGAAGTGCATTTAGATGCCATTTTTACTCATTTATTCTTCAAACTGTAATACAGCACATTTTGGGTTTCAGTATATTGCATTTTAAAACTAATGATGCGTTCATTCTAGAGCCAATCTTATTTCTAAGCCCCAATTTAATAGAATTAAACTCTAAGATGAATTGGTTTTATGAGATAAAACTCTGAAGTTGATAACTGCATTTAGGAATAGTTCAGGTATTGAGTTTCTAATTTGCTTCCTGAGCATGGAAATCCCTCAGATAATCAATATTGACTACCTTTAATTGGTAGGAGAAGCCCTTGCTGAGGTTTCTATCTTCTGCTAAAGGAATTCCTCCGCATAGCGGTTGTGTGTCACCCTGACTGGTCACAACTGAAGAGCCCTGGGCTTGAGTTCACTTGTTGGTGTTTGTTCCTGACCAGTTGACCACAGCTACATTCAGCTTCGTTCAAACAACTATAGGACGTACAAACATTTTCTCTTTCTGCCTTAGAGATTTTCTGGGTGTATTTTTGTTTTCCTTTAAGACTGTAAATTTGGTCTTTATTATGGACATTATTGTTTTCCTTCGGTGGGGGCGGAAGGCAGGCTGGCCAAGATAAGATCAGGAGCTTTGCAAAGGGCAAGGACCCTTCTGAGTGTGGTGTGGCGCTTTGTGAATCAGTTCTGATACCTTCTGAGGATGCAAATCCTGCTAATTGTTAAATAATACACTCTTCACAGATGCTACAGGCATTTGGAAATGGATTTCTCCAAATCCCTTAAAAATCAGATGCTGGCTTATTTTGATATAGAAAATATATTTTAAATGTGTATTTTTCTTTTGTGTATTTATACAAAATACAGGCAAATGTGTATTTTTCTTTTGGAGCTGAGGGCACCTATTCATCTTATTTTTGATCCAAATCCTCTGAGAGAACTCTTTTTTGTCCTTGTCCATCTGGGGGTGGGGGGGTATTTAAAGGAATTAAATATGAATTCTATAGAACTGTTATTGCATCTAACCGCATTTTTCCTAAAAAAGGCAATTTAAATTATTTATTGTTTCTTTTTAAAACATTAAAAAAAAACTTTGGAATAGCACACAAAATAAAAAAATAATAAAATGTAATCCTACCACCAACACATAATCGCTGCCAACATTAAAGAGTGTATGCCCTTTTCTCCCCACCCCCATGAGTATATACAGCTTTATACAGTTTGTGAGATCAGGATAAAAATATACATGCTTCTTTAAAACTGCTTCTTAAATTTAGGGTTACATTTGGAACTTATATCTATGTTATTAAATACACTTTTACAACCTTATTTTTTAATGGTTCCACAGTATGGATGCATCATAATCTATTTAACTGATTTTCAGTTATTGGGCATTTATTTTCTTCCAAATTTCTTAGTATTATAAGTAATGTCATGATAGATAATCTTGAACATAAATTTTATAAAGCAGTTTTTAACACCATACTATTTTATATGTGTGGGAAATCTTGCCCCAAATACCTACACTTTGCCATGTTTTTGCTGTGTATTCTCTGACTTATTTTTTCCTCTCTTTTTTATTTAAAAAAGACTCCATCATGATGGTGAAATGTTTTATACATTTAGGTTATTTGTGAAGTTTTGTTTAGCTCTTTAAGTTCTATGCTCTAGTAAATACTTTGAGTTTGTTGTATTTTCCAGAGATGACTAAACCTGTGTATTTTATTCCCATCTATAAATTTGCATCAGTTTTAAGGTATGTGCAGAAAGATGAAGTGTTTTCTGCTCAGGAGAGCTGTGGCAATTGTTTGAATTTTATAGCGGTTTTCCTCATCTTCTTCCTCCTCCTCTCCCCCACCCCTCCTCCACTTCCTCCTCCTTCTCCTCTTCCTCTTCTGCCTCCTCTTCCTCTTCCTCCTTCTCCCTCCCCCCCCCCCAAGAGTTAGTCCCTGTGTTATCAGTGACCTTGCCAGCTGCTCCTATGGCTGCCCACCAGCCACGCCCTGGCTGTTTGTGGCCCAGTGGAAGTTGCCTAGCTCTCTGCTAGTCCTGAAAGGCTGGGGAAGTAAATCGTGGATCAGGCACACATTTCAATGCCAGTAAATTACATTTTGTCAGCTTCATTGCCCTGAATTTCATGTGCAAATGTGGGACATTGAGCGACTGGCATTTGACAATAAAATTAAAAAAAAAAAAAAAAAGGCTAATGCCTTATTAATGCAAACAATTTCTGATTTGAATGGCTGCAGGCAAGGAGTTGTTGCTATTTCAGTGGGGATGGTTGCTCAGTTTTTCTTTCTGTTTGTATTAATTTCTCAGAAAAATTTAAGATATCTTTTGTTTTCCATTTTGCTCTACACCAGATTGAAAACATAACTCTCTTTGGAAAAATATTGGCTTTTGGAGGCTTGTAGAGACCAGGAAATTTGGGGTCCTCATTCATCCTTGAGGGCCCATGTGTTCTGATTTATGTAACAACAGGCACGTCTTCTTGAGTTGGCATCTGGGTGAGCCTCCTTGAACTGCAGGTTCTTGTGCTTTCTTCCGTGGGGACCTCCTACAGAAGCTCTCATCTGCAGAAAACCCCGGTACACTAGGGCAGGCGTGGTGGTGTTTTAGGTCCTGGAAGAACAACCAGAGGTCTTAGGTTGCCTTCTGGAAATGTAAAAATTGGTTCTTTTTTGTTGTTGTTGTTTACTACTTTTTGGAAGGTGGGATAAATTTCTTTGTGTCATCAACTCAGCAAACTTGGTATTTTATCTTTTTTTATTTTTCTATTGGATCAGAAAAAATACCCAATTTCATAGAAGCAAAAGAACGTCTAGTTCAATTCTGTATATTCATTATTCTTATTATCCATCTGAAATAGGAACAAATGTATACTTTTTATAATGTTCTTTAACTTTTCATGCCAGAGAGAATCTGAGACACTAAAAGTTCTGGCAAGTCTATGGGTAAGTTTGATGCCACCTTGGTTTTGTGATTTGTCACTGGGGAAACAGAAAAATGTCTATTTTTATCCCCTCAATTATCTACTTTGTCTTTACTAAAAAAAAGTATATACAGAACATATATACAAGCAAAATAAATGGTGTTTTATATGTGTAGTTGTTGTAGTTGCGTGTGCTTCCTTTGTGTTCAGCTGGAAGGTGCTGTGGGAGTGGGATCTCCAGAATCAGAGATAGGGGCTCTTTCGTTTTGGTGTTGACTGAGGTGCAGAAGGAGACAAATGACCATGTCTAACACACGTGACAATTCTGGATCCTCAGAGACTTTGGGAAACAACTTCAGCCTTATCAGAGAACTTCATGATGTGCAGGGACCTAGTCCCAACTACATGATCACATGAAGATGAAACTTTGACCTTGACTTTTGAATATCTTTCCAAGCTTTCAGGCCTGGGTGAGAAAGCCTGGCCTTTCTGGGAGAAAAGTCTTGACGGAGGAGTCAGGGCTGAAAAACCCACAATTGTACTAGTGGTGATGATGGCCAGTTTCACCACCTGGAGCAAAGTGGGCATAACATCAGTTCACAGTCCTATTGGACTCAATGCTCCCCTTTCAATAACAAATATTTTGGAACATCCTCTTTAATATTCCAGCAAGAAACACACAGACATTATAACCTACCCATTCACATGATTTAAAAACAAAATATGTAAAATATCCCAACAATAATATAACCCCAAACTGAAAGGAAAACAATTTATAATAAAATATACATTTGAATATGAAAATAATCAGGACAACCACACTTGGAAATATAATAACCACAGGTCAGCGACATGTGCAGACTGATAGAAATGTGTTATATTGATGACTTGGTTTCATGAACCGGCTCGGTTATGACTTTTTGAATGGGGAGCAACTTTACACAGAGTTGCAAAAACAGCATATAGTTGTCCCTTGGCTCACTGAGCAATTGTATTACTGGTAAATTCACTTATAGTCACAGTGAATAGTAAATAATTTTTTTTTTTTAATATATGTGAAAGTATCTATGTATTAGGCTCAGATAATGATTAACAAGATTTTACCTTTGCAAATGTTCTGTGGGATGTTGGGAAGCCATGCAGGCATTAAGTGGGAGAATACTTCATTGTATTGGGTCATGATTGCTTTGGGTCATGCTGGATACTTAATGTCCCTGGGTCTGCCCACTAAATGAATGTCAGTAGTGTCCCCCAACATCACTGTGACAATCAAAATTGCCCTCATGAAGTTCTAAACCGTGGAACCACCACGGAAGACAGTGGTGTGAGGAGGAATCTGAGAGACACAAACCCATAGCTGCTAAGGCCTCAATATTAGACAATGGAGTCCCTGTGATGTCAGATTCAAGCACGAAGTACATCATGTAGGCTGTATATTGATACATTTTAACATAGCAATGGTAAAGGTTCAGCATCATAAGGTTTCAGTAGGCACTCTTAAATTTTTAGCTTAGTCTCTTCTGAAGGGACTCTTTGAAGGAATTTAAGGAATACAGCAGTCTCCCCTTATCCTCGGGGAATACCTTCCAAGACCCCAAGTGGCTGCCCGAAATTGCAGATAGTACTGAACTCTATGTAGGCAATGCTTTTTTCCTATTTGTACATACCTATGATAAAGTTTAATTGATAAATTAGACATAGTAAGAGATCAACAACAATAACTAATAATAAAATAGAACAATTTAACAAGATACTTTAATAAAAGTTATGTGAATGTGTTCTCTCTCTCTCGCGGTTTCTGATAACCCATCTGATAAGCAGGATGGCGACTGAGGGCTGACAGGAGGGCAGCATAGACCACACGGAGATGCTGGACAGACGGGTGGTTCCCATCCTGGGCTGGATGGGGTGGGAAGTGTGAGGCTTCACCATGCTACTCAGAGCGGCTCACAATAAAAAACTTACAAATTATGTCTGGAATATTCCCTTTATATTTTAAGACTGTGATTGACCTTGGGTAACTGGAACTGTGGAAAGTGAAACCGCTAAAAAGGGGGACTACTGTATATGCTACATTTGAAAACTTAATATGTACCTAGCACTGTGGTAAGCAGTATTTATACATCATTTTATTTAAACCCCACCTGTAACTTTTGAGGATGTTAGAGAAAACAGAGGCTTTGGGAGATTAGAATCTAAAAAAACCTACCCAGCTCTGACATAAGTCAGAGTGAGATTTGAGCCTGTCCGAGGATGTAATACAACAGCCACCTCAACAAAGATAACTTCAGGAGGGTATAGTTGCTGGGTTTTTCCTCCTTCTACAAAACTCCCTAGAACAGTCTTCAGGAGTGTCTAAAATGTGGCCGTACCTTGTAGAACATTTGGGCTCTTGATTCTTACATGCTGTGCCCCATTAAAAGCTTTATTATGTACCATGTACTAGTTGTTAATTTCTCCCTCTCTGAATTGAGTTCTATATTTTAATCTATGTTCAAGCTCTTTGTAGGAAAAAAATAGTTTGTAACCATGTTTTGACAGCAATAAGACAGACTGTAACTTGGAAGTGAAGATATTATGGTCTTTTGTAATTGTGCTTAATCACAATATATTTCAACAAAAGGAGAGTTTAGACAGAGGGAAAAAAAATGAGTAAAGAATAAGATAATGGAGGTGGCATAGAGCTACATGTGTTTTGCCTGAGAGGTCATTCCGGTTGGTGGGGTCATTCTGGTTGGTGGGCCCCAAGTTTTGGTGGAATGATTGGCATGTCTTTATGGTAGATGCTGGTGGTGATGAGCCACCCAGATCCTCTGATCCTGTTTTACCAGTTGAGTAACCTTCTCCAGAAGGATGGCCTTGGCCAAGTAGAACTGCTCTGCCAGACATTCTGGGAACTATCTTTCAACCCACAGTCCCTGGTGTCCTACAGTCAATGACTGACTGGTTAGGGGTGACAAAAACCTTGTTCCCTTTCTTCAGGGCAGGATGGAGTCTGCGAGGCAATTTGTGCCCCACAGCTGCCTCCTTCCCCTGCCCCACCCTGCTACCCCTCCCCTTCCCCTGAGAGCCCTCACTGAATAGCTCATGTACATGATAACTCGTGTTCATCTCAAGCCTCTTTCTGTGCACCAGACCCGAGACAGACCCAGTTTTCAAAAGTAAGCCATATTGATTGTCAACCAAATTCCAGCAAGGATTGTTTTAAAAAATAATGACCATTGTATTGAATATTTTCTCTGTCTATAGCACTCTACAAAGCACTTTATATGTACTGTCTCTTTTACTCACTCTAAAAATCCTTTATAGTTGAGGAAACTAGACTTAGAAATGTTGACTAACTTGCCCAGTTTGACTAGCAAGTCACTGTTGACTAGCGTGCAGGTTAGTAATGGCAGGTGATGGGATATAGCTTCACAACCCACGGTCTGGGTCATGTCATTCTGCCCTCCTAGTTGCTGATGGCTGAAATGGTCAGCTCTCAGCAGAGGAACCATGATTTCTAAGAGTCAGCATGGTTTACTTAAAATACCTCTTGCCAAATTAATCATATTTCTTTTTTTAATGAGTATGATATTGGTGGGTTAAGGGAACATCCTAGAGTTTAGCAAACTGTTCATAATGTTTCTTATATATCTTTGAAGGCAAAATGGACAATGTGGACAGACTGTGGGATGTAGTTTGGTGAATGGAATATAACCGCTCTCAGCAAGTTTTATTGACCAGAGAGAATTACCCTTATTTTATAACCACCCAAACTAGAGGCTCTGTTATCTTTTAAAATTTTAAATCAATAACTTAGATGTCAACAGAGAAACTATACTTTTACAGTATGCAAACTGAAAGAGGACTAATACATTGGCTATCAGAGCCCACGTTCTATGGGACATAACATGGGAAGCACCATTCTAAAGGATTTGCCAGTTCTTATATTGATCCATTGGCGATCAAGTATCACTGAAGCTTCATAATAGCCTTTTGCTTGTGCTCAGGCTTGAACACAGGCCAGGTGTGAAAAGTAAGTCCAAAAATACAGAATGGCTGAGTGACTCTGACAGAGTCCACCTTCTTCTGGCCATCTTTGGTCCTGCATTAGGTATGATCCTGTCTGTGTCCCCTCATTTATGAGATTAGGACCTGTTCCATCTGGTATTTAGGGAAATGCTGCCCCCATTGAAGTAATCCTGTGGTCAGATTAGATTGGGTATAAAGTATATAGAAATAAAATGTGTCTGCTATTCTTTTGGGTCTTACTAATGGTATTAATGAAAAATATTATTTATTAAATACTATATGCTAGATGCAGAACTAGGTACTCCACATACATTGTCTAATTTAATATTTAATAACAATCCTGAAAGGGAGCTTTTACTAGCCCCATGAGACAGATGAGTAAAATGAGGATTTAGGAGGCTAACTAACTGGTTAAAGGTCACTCAGTTACCAAAGAGTAGATTCAGGATTTCAATGTATCTGACTCCATTCACACTCTGAACAGACTTAACTCCTTAACTCATCACACTGGATGACTCCATCTGGCCCAAGATGAGTCTAAGGGTGCTTTCTAAGAGAGCCTTTTCCCACCAAAGCTCTGGAAAGAATGCTTTTTCCAGAAACCAACCAAATCCCCCCTTGATGCTGGTTTTGAAATGTGATGCTAAAATTCCTAGATCAGGGAGCACTATCATCCTTAGGGCCTTTTAGAATCTTTGAGAAACAAAGAGATGGGTGTGATATAAAATAGAAAAAGAGAGAGAGAGAGAGAGAGAGAGAGAGAGAGAGAGAGAGAGAGAGAGGAACTTTTTGTAAACATTTGAAAAATAAAAATCACTTGCCTGGAAAGTTTCAGCCAAGAGGTTTGTTTACTGTTTGTTGAGGTCCAAAAACTCATGATGGCTCATCCTCTGTGGCTGAATTTGTTTTATATTTTGATTAAGAGTGTGTCTTTGAAAGTGTCCTATCCTGGAAAACTATACTGGAAGGTTAGTTTTCTTTCCAGATTAAAAGTTCCACCTCTGTGGATGAGAAGCCCTAGCTTCCACTGTAGGAATGTCGTATTTTCTCATGCACAAGTAGGTAGCAAGAGGGCGCCCAGACATTTGGCTTACTGTTGAGGAATCTGTGCTTATTCATGCATATTTACAAGGTAATTAGTTGTCCATTCATTCATTAGAGTGTTTATAGGGCCACTGGCAAAGCCTCTCAATTGCGGCTTGGAGAAGAGAGACAGCCAAGGCAGGCCTCTGGGGAACACTCCAGTTAAACAGAGTCACAGCTGGATTTAGTGAAATCCACCAGTCCCGAAAGCAGAACTAGTCTAGTAGCTCAAATGTGACTTGTCAATCACCCAGAAATGAGGTATTGAATTGGCTCATTCCTGTTTTCCCTCCAAAAATCAAGCAGACACGAAAGATAGAAGCTTCCTTTTTTAAAAGCCTTCCATGTCCAGGCAGAAATTTCAATATTTTCTTTTCTTTTCTTTTTAAGTTACTCTTATTGAAATTGAGGTATAATTTGCATATACTCAATTTTACTTTTTGATGCACAGGTCCATGAATGTTGATAAGTATATACAGTCATCTAACTAACACCACAATCAAGGTACAGAACAATTTCCATGTGTTTTATTTATTTTAAAATTTATTGATTGATTTGAGAGAGAGAGAGAGAGAGAGGGAGAGATTGATTCATTGTTCCACTTAGTTGTGCATTCTTTGGTTGCTTCTTGTATGTGCCCTGACTGGGGATTAAACCCCCAACCTTGGCGCACAGGACTGACACTCGACCCAACCCAGCCAGGACCAGTTTCCATGTGTTTTCAAAGAGTGTTTGCATTTTATCTTTTTCAAAATCACTCAACTAGATCTGAAGTAGACATGCCTTACTTTAGGGAGTGGGGAAAGACACTGTTTTCAGAGAGAAGGTTCTGTTGAGGGAAGGTTTTGATCCGTGACGACACAGGTGGCTGCCAGAGATGTTTTGGGAAGCCCTGACAGAGCCGGCATGCCTCAGTAGAGTGATGCATCAGCAGAAGGGAGCAAGTGGTTCTGGTGGCTCAGAACTGGTTAGGGTGAGTTATATAGTTTCCCAAAGCTTTTTTTGGCTAGGAAATGAAGATAACATTTCCTGTTAATGTGGTTTGCTGTGAGTTATTATCATTTCTGCGACCGCCTGAATGGCTGGGTGTAGGCCTCTCTCTACATGTTTAAAACAAGCTCCCGCCCTGGCCGGTTTGGCTCAGCAGTTGGAGCATTGTCCTGCAGACCGGGGAGTCCCGGGTTCGGTTCCCGCTTGGGGCGCGTGCCTCGGTTGCAGTTTGTCCCTGGCCCCGGTTGGGGTAGTGTGGGTGGCGGCCACTGAGGTGTCTCTCTCGCATCGATGTTTCCCTCTCTCTTCCCCCCTCTCTCCCTCCCGCTCTAAACAAACAAACAAAAAACAAAAACCAAACAAACAAAAAGAACAAGCTCCCTAACTACCTGAGGTTGGACTCACCACGTGGAAGATGCTTCTTGCACAAACTGCTTTGCATTCCCTATGAACCCCTCCTGGATATCAAAGGGAGGCAGTTTGTAGAACCTGTGTTTTTGAAAATCTGTCCTTACATTAGATCTGAGAGAAAAAATGGCTAGTTCTTCAAATCATCTTGGCACTTTCAAATCCCCTCTGCATCTTTGTTTTTTCCAGTTCCAGGTCCTCCATGAACATGCTTCCTGTGGTTGTGTGCGTGTTTCAATATTTAGTTCCTTCCATCATTTTAAAATAACTTTCAATTTACCTCCTTCAGGAAACATCCCCCCAAACTCTTGAAAGAGTAAAGCCTCTCAGTGCAAGGCCGCTTATAAAAAAAAAAAAAAAAGAGGAGTTCCTGCTGCCTCCCACTTCTTCAGTTCCTGCTGTGTCTTCCAACAGCCTTTGACTTATTTTCTTATTTACTTATTTTCCCATTGCCCACACAGAAACAGTCTAGTGTGGGGTTAAATGCTCCATTTTTAGAGTTGGACTGCTCTATCTATCTATCTATCTATCTATCTATCTATCTATCTATCATCACCTCTCTCTTTCTGTCTATCTATCATGTATCCATACATACCTTGGGCATATTATTTATTCTCTTAGGGTCTCAGTTTTCTCATCTGTAAAATGGGGTAACAATGTTTCAGAGGGCTGTGATGAGGATTATATGATAAAATGTGTATATAGCATTTAGAATAGTTCCCATCACCTCGGAAGGCTCTATAGTATTAGCCTTCTGTGTCTTCATTATTTTCAGGACCTCCTTTCTCCTTCCTTCTCCCACGTTCCATTCACAAAAGCAGGGCTGTGCTTTCTCCTTTGGGATTTCCCCCCAAACTTACCTTCAATCAACTCCAAGTGTTGGTAGGAGAACGGCTCTGTTCAGCCCTCCTCCTCACACATCATCATCACACTCACATTTTATAGCTCTCTTTTCTATCTGTGGTTTGTTGGTCCCCCCCTTTCTTTACTGCTATGGTTTCATGTGGCCGCTATTCAGTTTCTGCATTCTCGTAGATGTTCATTCTTCTTGAACACATGCTCAGAAGTATGATTCTGCAAGCGCAGGTAATATTAGGTTGCAGTTTTGAAGGGTTTGTGGGTTATGGAGCTGATCTGGACAGTCCGCAGCAGCTGTCTAATGTATGACCTTTCAGCAAAGGATGGTTTATACATTTTTAAGTGGTTGAAAAAAAAAATTTCAGGATACGTGACGATTACATCAAATTCAAATTTCAGTGTTCATAAAGTTTTATTGGGACACAGTTACACCCATTTGTTTATGAATTGTCTATGACTGCCATCATGCTACAATGATGGGATGAATAGTTGCAACAGAGACAGGATGGCCCGGAAAGCCTAAAATATTTATTGTCTGGCTCTTTGCAGAAAAATGTTTGCTGACTGCTGACTTGGAGTCTTGTTCTAAGTAAACTCACTGATGAAAAGGGAGAGGATCCTGATGTGAGAAGTAGGGGTTTGAAAACCGGTTGTTTTAAGGAGAATTGTCTTTGAGTACAGAATTCCCTCCTCCTTGCCTGATGCATTTAGTATATTTGACGGGGGTGTGTGTTAAGTCAGTTTGCATAAAACTTCCGTGTCAAGTCAATTTCCTGATTCTCTGCCCTGCGGTAAAACCAGACCCTGTCATCTTTGAGTCCTGGGTTTCACAGGACACAATACCTTTCCTCAGTGGCAAAGGCTTTGTTTCTTTGTGAACTACCGTAGCTCTTCTTGAATTTCTTTTATCGATGTTCAAAACGGGGCCTTTTGTACTGAATATCTTCACACGTTTTAAAACAGAGCAACTTCAGGCTTTTCAGCCGCGCACGCGGAAGGAGAGCACGCATTGTCTTTCTGGTGGGGTGATTGACTTGTTCTTTAAATAAAACTGCAGCCTTTGTTCTCTGTTCCCCACTAACTGCCATATTCAAATTGTTTGCTCTTGTGTAAAATAACTTCAGTGTGTGCCAGTTATTCTTCAGTCTTGCAAACAATTAAGAACAGTGTTTACAATGTAAATTGACACCATTTTTTGGAAAAATTCTGCAAAAACAAAGAAGAAAATCCAAATAACAAAATGAGGAAAAAAGAAATCAGGCAGGCCTTTATTTTGTACATAATGTGTTCCTGAAAACGTGTCCAGCAGTTGAACAATTGATTCCTGTGTTGTAAAGTGGGAGTTCCATTTGCAGAGAATTTTTTTTTAAGTCACGAAAGGCATGAGCGGTGGCAGTGTGTGGAGAGGTGAGAGCTCATGCTGAATTTTAGGGGATCAAGCCAGGCATCTACCCTGTCTGTGGCCGATGGTTAGGCAGTCCCCTAACCTGGAACTCCTACATACAGATGTGTTAGACCCTGGAATGAAAGTAGAGGCAGAGATGTTCTCCCCACCCCTTAAATCTCCTACCATATTGCTAGTATCATATAGAGCCTTGTCTGTTCCTCTCCTACACACACACACACACACACACACACACACACTCACACTCATACTTAGCTGTTATCTGACTGCCTCCAAATGAGAGAGCCATGGTGAGGTAGAAGGGGACCCACATCGACACAGCTGTTCAACATGGGCTGGAGATTGCACACTTGCAAAATAACTGACCCCAAGCGTCCGGCTTCTGGCTGTGTGTGGTCTACCTGCTTGAGGCAGCCCATTGCAGCAGCTTTAGGAGCCTAAGGCCGGAGGATGGCTCCTTCCCACCAGGGTCCTGTGTAGGCACCAGCAGTGAGGGACCCACTGTCCCTCAACCACCTGATCCCTTGGCAACAGGTACCAGGCACCAGGCACCAGGCAGTGCCATTTGAGGATGACTTCAATCATTGTTTTTCATATAAATTACAAAAGTTCTTGAAGTTAGATTGCACAGTTACACATTGTATGCCAGTGTGCAATGAAAATCTAGTTTTTAAATGTTTCAAATCTGTTCTTCTCCAGTAGCTCCTACTCTTCTGGGTATCAAGGAAAATAAATTTTGGTTTGAGTCAGTAATTTAAACAGCTCCTTAGGTAAAGGTCTCTTTGAGTAAAGGTTTACTCTTTCAGATTTCTACCCCTGCTTCTGTTGCTCTGTTGTGGACAGTGGAGGGATCTCATCCGTGGTGAGGGATAGACTGTGGTTCATGCATGCAGGTCCCTGTATTGCCCACGGGAACCCTCTTGTGGCCACAGGCATGTCCTGAATGTTGGTTGTGAGGTTCTGGACTGGTGCTGAAGCTGACAGCTCTGAAATCACGGTGCCTCCTGCTTCAACGTGGTCATGCCAAGAATCCTCCCAGATAACTCAGTCTCCCCTTAGCCCTGACCCTGTATTGCCTGGTCTGGGACATTTCCCCTGTGGTCCATGGCTCTCAGGATCACTCAGTCCCTGCTGTAAATATCCCCTCCCTTACAAGTCCATCAGCCGTCTTCTGGGTCCACCCGGCAACTAACAGATACTTGCTCTGTAATGCAGAGGTCAAAGGAGATGCTGGGAAGCTTTCCCTATTCCTCTATTGCTGTTCCCCCAATTTGACTTTGCACTGAACACCCCAGGTTGGTATGGGGCAGGGAGAGTCAACCTCTAATATAGCGCCTTGTGGGAAGGAAGCTCTTTCTCTGCTTTGTTTTTTTCCCTTTAATGTATTTCACATACCTGCCCCCATCCAGGACTCCATCCTGGAGAATGGAGTCAGTACATGCATTTTTTTAACCATCTTCTTTCATGTTGCTTGACTTGGTGTCCTACCAATTCCCCTGGGGTGGAAGGAATAAGCTTCCTTTTCTCTCTTCCTGTTTGGTGGAGTATTTTCCTTCATCTGTCCTCCTTCCCAAGCCAGTCTCCCTTCCCCCATCCCATCTCCACCCCGAGCTAGAAGAGTGAAATGGCTACCGAGGGACATGATTTACGGGAAGGAAGAATGTAAACCACAGCAGTTTACTATTTCAAAATGTTTTTTTTGTTTTACCTCAATTTATGATGTGAATGGCAGTTTCCTGGTACATTGTATAATGTGGGACAGCGTGGGGCATATGAGAATGCGCATGGAATGGCTGAACTGCACTGTTCTGTACCCCATAGGCTCGTTAGATGCTGAGGACACAAAATGCACCTGTCCCCAAATGTGTCATAGAGTCTGGACACAGGGAGCATGAATGGCCCCATTGTCAGATGATGATTCTAGAAGGTTCCCACATCAAAGGGAATTTTTACTGTTTATGAGAAAAACAAAAACAAAAACAAAAGCCTGCCAATTCCCAGGGATTGGGTCAGAGAAAATGACATTGTGTATCTGAGCGAAATTGGGTTGGAATAAATACCCAGGTCATCCTTAAAGATAAATAGTCACATGACTTTTGGCTGAGCAGTATATGGGGCCTATCTGAGGGGCAGCCCCTCTGCCTTTCTTTCATGTGATGGTGGTGGCCTGTAGGAACTGGGGGAAGGGTGACTTTTAGCAGCAAGAGGACTTGAGTGGACTTTTGGTTCCTCCTCCATTTTCTCCTCTTTACTGGTTCCCTTCTCCCTCCCTTCCTACTTCCTGCCATTTCCATTCCTACCTCTTAGAACCCTACCAGTAGCCTTATTGTAACATAGGGTTATACATTCACTTGTTCATTCAGCATGTATTGAGTGCCTGTTGTGTGCCAGATATTAGGCTGGGAGGTGGAGAGACAAAGATTAAGTCCCTGTTCTGTTCAGATGTTTTTTTAGACAGAATTGACTTGTGGGAGATAGGATTTGAAGTGGTTGTTGCATATGGAAGGAAGGTGTCTTTGGGAGTGGAGAGGGGCTGGAAGGTCTGGGGAAACGGGGAAGAGAAGAAACGGGGCAGTGCTTGCTTGTTTGTGAGACTAGCAGGAATTGCCTGGGGCACTTGGTGTCTTCTCAGAGGTTGGTTTGAACCATAGTTCCCAAGGTTAGGGTTAAGATGATGGGGATGGCTGAAATCATGAACCCACTTACTGCATGAGAATTACATGTTTCCTTGAGACTAGCCCACTGTGACAGGGTAGTAAAGTTCATGGGTGCTAATGGGCCATTTTAGTGTTGTGGGTACATGCTTTTTCTTTTCCTTGACTCAGAGACATGAAGTGAGCTTTGATCCTGTGAATTAATTATGATGGACTCAAGACAACTTCACAAGAATGGACATTAAAAGTGCCCTTGAACATTTTATTCTATTTAACTGTGCATATGTATTCCATTCAAGACTAATTTATTTCATCATAGTGATTTCTCAGGTAGGGGCATGCAAGGGTTACCTTCTAGTCTATCAGCTCCTCACATACTCATGTCTACCAAAAGATTCTGAAAATGTACCCTAAATACTCCAAAGTATATTTTCAATACATTGTCCATGCAGACCTAACTTTTTGTGCCTTTGTAAAATGAAGCCAATATATCCTACATCAGCCACCTCAGCACAGGAAACTACAGGATCTACTGACTTGAGTAGCGATTGTTAGTAGCAATGCCCCATATACCTGTTCCTGATAGGATTTTTTTTTTTTGGTATCTTCCTTCTCTGTCTCCGAGGCCCTGATTCTTCCTTGGTCTTCCAGCCTTGGTATTTGAGCTTTAGATTTTCCTCAGGGACTATTATCTGAGCTACTCTTTCAGGTCAACGAATCATTATAGGAAGCTTCTTCAAGAAGCTTCCTACAATGGCTTCAGAACTCCAATCCACTGCTGACCTGCTGGCACACACAAACATGTGCACATACACACAAAAATGTATACCAGTGCTCACAGACACACCTACAGCCACACACATCATGCACACAACACATACACATACCATATACCACATGTATACACATGCGGGCACACACAGTAGCAGAAGTTGACCTGCAGGACCTTTCTAAAACCCACACTCTGCTCTTGCCTCCCATCTATGCAGCTTGATGTTTGGAAACAGTTCCTTCAGTCAGACTGGAAAAGACTGCTTGTTGTTGATACCTGACACCCAAATGAAAGAACTCCCCTTTTCAGTAGCACTTTACACTTCACAAAATTCTTTCAGACTTTTATGTATCTTAGCTATCTGGAAGATATGTGAGGATTCATTGGGTTTCGTCTGAGCTGTGGACCATAATCAAGCCTCATGTGCCTGGTTTTCACTTGGTATAAATAAAATTGGCAACATAAATATTTTTGAGGTGGCAGCAGGGGCCATTTTCTCTACTATTCACCCATGTACCTAATTTTATTAGAATTCCTAAAAAATGACAGAAGGTATGCTTATATAAAAAAATCTTTTATCTGACCCCCCCCTCCCCCCCAAGAATGGACAAACCTGTACAACAAAGTGAAGGCATATATTGGCTAAAGGTCTGGCCATACCAACCCAAAACAGAAAAAGCAGGGTGGAAGTCCTAATGGAAGAAAGGCTTTTGGGGCCAATTTAGAGTACTCTAGATAAATTAGTAATTTGCCAAATTTAGATGAAATCTGACAACGCTCAAACATGTCTAGTGCAACAAACACTCAGTGTCAAGTGGTCAAGTCGAAATGGAGACCTGGAAATGCTAAATAGCTGAGCATGTCATCTTCAAGTGCACGTGGCAGTGACATTGGGGCCTGATGGGCCATCTTCTCTCTTTACACCATTGACAAAGGGAAACAAATTTCTCTTCCAGAGACAGTGGGGAAGTAGAAATATAATTTAGCTGATACGTGCATGTTGCTAAAAATTCTTGTGCTCATGGTGACCCTGAAGCACAGGCATGGATTGCTGTTTGAGGAAAGTTGGAAAGATTTGAAAAGCAAAATACCATTAAAATATATCAAGTGGTTTGTGTCTTTGCCACAACACTTCTGTTTCCCAGCAATTCCAGGGTTTTACCTAAGTATATGAATGGGTTTGGGGCATGGATGATCACAACCGGTTAGCCAAAAGACAGTCATCATGTTGTTCGATGAAACTCAAAGAGTTTAAGTGGAATAGAAGTCAGGTTTATGGGGAACATCATGTCCACCAATCCCAAGACATAAACATAAGTTTAGTTCTAACTCATGCTTGTTCACTGTCTTAGCTCAAGCTGCTACAACAAAAATAACATAGGCAGGGTGACTTAAACTACAGGAATTTATTTTCTCACAGTTCTGGAGGTTGGAAGTCTATGATCAAGGTGCCAGCATAGTTAGGTTCTGGTGAGCTCCCTCATCTTGGTTTGCAGACAGCCATCTTTTCATTGGATCCTCACATGGAAGAAAGATAATATTTCTCTCTTGTCTCTCCTTAAAAGGGTACTTGATTCTTTCATAATTCCATTCATGAGGGTTCCAACCTCATGACGTCATCACCTCCCAAAGATCCCACTTCTAAAGACTCACATTGGGGAGTAGGTTTCAAGATATGGATTGGCGGGGGGCACACACATTCACTCCTTAACACTCAAGCAGCCCATCACATGTGATCAATGAGCTTCCTTCTGTTCATGGTTGTCATTCCTACACCTGATCTGTCAGAGGCTCCATCTTGACATGGACTTATACAATGCCTGAAGCCAGGGAGAAAGTGACTGCATTGAGCCATAAATGGGTTTCCATTTTGATGTGACCAGTCAATGCTGGTCACATTGAAAAGCAAGTGGCATGGCCACAGAAGTGTTTGAGTAGATGGAGAAATGTGATCCTGCCACACTGCCTAGAATGTGTACTGCATGTTTGTCGGTAGCTTCAGTGACAACCACCAGAAGATTATTTGTTATTTATTTTCCCTTGCCTTAAGAAAGGATTATCTTCTCAGATCCTAAAGCTATCCCATTTAAAATAGCCCCACCAAATGAACATGTTAAATAACTTATTTCTGGATTTAGGAATTTCACTTAAACTGATTCAGTTTACAAATATTTGTTTAGTTTTTTTCTGATGTAGGCATTATACTAAATGCTGTCATCTAGTTGCTTCCTGTCACATGGGGAGACAGACATTGCAGACAAACCCTTGCAGTATAATAGGATGACTCTTCCTCTGTAGATGGGTTTAGTGTGGAGTGAGGGTAGTGGCAAAGGTGCTCCTAAGTCTGCTCAGGGACACTCAAGACAGTTTACTTATATTGGAGGAAATTCCTTGTGCTACACTTTATATCTCTCCCTCATGGTTCTGGCCGGAAAATTATCATCTTTAAGTGAAAGCTTTCATGTCCTTGAAATAAATACTATTTCACTCACCTCCATTTTCTTTTCTATGCAGAGGGAATTCTTTTCACTTTCATGAATCAAATTTTTTTTTTCCTTTGTGGCCCTTTTGAATCCTGCCTTGCTCCCAACCCAGGTGTGGGAAAAGTGATGAGAGCACAAGACATCAGGTGCATTCAGTCACAGACAAGGCTGACTAGAAAACACCCTTGATGACTTCAAAGGAAAATGGGAAATTAAGCATGGTTTTTCTGACAGCCTGGGATGAATCATCTCTCATGCAGCTTAGAACTGATGCTACCTGAAGCTAAAGAGTCCAGCTTGATTCCTTCTGTTGCCACTCTAGAGCCCCAGGCAACCCAGGCAAAGGGTTTCATTTCCTGTCCCCATGGCATTGGGATCATCTTTTGGGGAAAATTTTGTCTTATGGCTTCTCTAGTACTGCAGAAGCTGCTTTAATTATTATTTTTGTTTGTTTTGCTTTATTTTTGGTAGCAGGGGAGTCGTAATACAGAGCTGTAGCATTTGCTATCAGAACACCCTTTCCTGTCATTTCTGAGCAACCTCCTCCACTGCTCTACATCTCCACGTCTTTTCTGTGCTAAAAACCTTGTTAGGACACTGTTGGGGGAAATGCTTCTTCCCCACTCCTCATGTTCCTTCCATGAAGGGAGGTGTTGGCCTCACTGTGACCCAGTAGACATGGGTTTAACTGATTGTAAATCTGGGAAGAAAGAATGAGGCATCTGCTCTGTTCTGTGCTTCTTCCTGTTGGGATCCTCTTCTCTCCAAGAGCACTTGGAATGCTCTGACTCAGTGGGGAAAAGTCCTCCTAGCAATGGGGTCCACTTATCACCCTCTTGGCTCTGTGTCCTTCAATTTACCCTTTAAAAAAAGTATTAATAAAGATGGTATTGTAGCTCTTGCTATTTCTCTATTTGTTTAGAACTGAGTGAGAAGGATGAGTGTTATTTATTGAGCCCCATCACACCAGGAGATTAAGAAAGGCACATCACGACAAAAGTCCAGCTAGTGCCATGGGCAGTGAGCGGCCTAGTCCAGGCATTCCAGAATCAACCATTTTCTTTACCTTCTAGAGGCACAGCTTGGCCAGTTCTTCCAGAAAAACTTTGCTAGTGATTCAGACTCACCATTGATCTCCCCTCCCCCCTCCTTTCTAGAGCATCAATAGACGATATGGCACATTGTGGAATAATTGGTTTAATTTCTGTGAGTCTTGGTTTCTTCATCCATTTTAGAACATAAAACTTTCTCCATAGTTTATTTTGGGCGGGGGTGATTGAGATTATATATATATATATATAATCATATATATATATAAGTATATATATGATTATATATATAAAATATTATAATATATAAACACATACATACATATACACACAGTTAGGTACTTAAAATGTAGTAGGTACTCATCACATAATGACTATTCTTATTGGCTTTGTACTTTTGCATAATTTTATGTCTCATATGATTAAGATCCTGAGCTCCTTGAGGACAGGAACTATGCTTTGTATTTCTTTTCCCATCTTGCAAGGAATAGGTAACCAAT
Organism: Molossus molossus; assembly: GCF_014108415.1. Lineage (NCBI taxonomy): Eukaryota > Metazoa > Chordata > Mammalia > Chiroptera > Molossidae > Molossus > Molossus molossus. The sequence goes on along the minus strand of NW_023425357.1, from coordinate 34,341,161 downwards.
TCTAAATAACTTATTGATAGAATTTTTACAGCCTATATAAAACTGATCTATACCTATTTTTGAGAACTTCTGAAAGTCTATTTTGGCAGGAAGTATTTCTGTTCCATTATGTTTTCTATGTCTAAGTCTGCATCAAACTTTCACTTGGATGATAAATACTAAGTTTGGCTGTCAAACAGCCTGCCTTCTCATTTTCAAACTCTCCCACCTGCAGCCCATTAAAAAATACGTTGCTTAAAATAATTCTATTTATTAGAAGTTAAATATCAAAATATGCTTCTGGAATGTATTGTTTTTTTCTTAGGCTCATTTTAATTTCCCTCTTTCCCCAGTCTTCAGGAATGGACAACAGTGAGCTCTGCGGGCCACTTCTTAGGCTCTTAGTTTACAAGCATAAGCATAAGGGCTTGTGCCCAAACAGCCCCAAGAGTATGGGCTCTGTAAGAACTGTGGGTAGCCTTAGCATAGGGCAGAGATCCTGCAGGTTAGTACCATCTGGAATGGAAACAAATGGCCTCAAGAATGCTACGAAAACTGATGAAACTGCCATCAGGGAGGGTCAGTGCTGGGCAGATGGAGAAAATGGATGTCCAACTGCTTGTCCCTGTCCCTGAAGAGAGGTCTACAATTAGGGAACTTCCTCCCTCCCTCCCACTTTCCCACCTATTTCCCCTTGGCCGCCCCCGCCCCCCCATGGATGCAAGGAACAATGAGTTGAAAATAATCATTTTTGGTGGGAGAATTTTACCAGAGACAGTTGTGGGATTGCCATTTTTTTTTTTATAATTCAGAATTAGATGAAATGTCTGTGTGAAGGAGAGAAAGTCAAGGGATGAATTTTCAAGAAAGAGCAGCATCTGTATACAGTGCTGGGAAGGCAGTTCCCGGTACTGTCAGGAGGCATCGTGTAGAGGAGTCTGGTAGTGCTGTGCGCACTCATCTGCTGAAACCTCACTCTTCCAGCTGTCATTTTGCCCATTCCCATCTGTTTCTTATGCTCTAATAAACAATAGCACTAATTTATTTAGCACCTCTCATCAGAGCCCCAGGGGCTGCTCCAACCCTGCAGGGATTCTCTGCCAGTGTGTGATGACCTCAGAGTGGACACATGGCCTGCTGCTCTGGATGGGCAGTGCAGACTCTGAAATAGGACTTTGCCTTCGGGGATGCTCACCATCAATGGTGTGATTTTTCCATTGCCCTTTTCAAATCCCTTCAGCCTCAGGAATGGAAAATTTGGCCCATTTCTCCAGGGTTGTGAATACCCTGAGAGTTGCTTGCCTATAACGAGTCTAGAATGTTTGTAGATATTTATGGTTGCTTTTGAAAATGTTTATTGGCCTTCTGTTGGGTCTTCTGGAGGTGACTGAAAGAAAAGAGAAATATATAATATTTGCATTTTTGAGGGTAATGCGTGCGTCTTTGAGCTCGTTACTGGTCTGCTAGATGCATGGGTCTGTGTGTTCTGTGCATAGAGAAGGTGGACCTGAGAGCTGTGAGTGCAGCTGGCGGTCTCGTCCATGACTGGTTTCTGACAGACTTTGGCCTTGAAGGCTGTATAGTTCTTTTGCATACTGAGTAATTGGCAGAGGGGGGCGGGGCACAGAGGGGGTATCTTTTGCAATATTTAAAAGAAATTCGGCTTACAGGATTTGGAATGCAGGGAAACATTCAATTCAAGAGGTTAAACACATTCTTTTATTTCTGATAAACTGATGTTTTGAAGTAAAAATTTTCAGCCAAGTGCAATTTGTTGATGTTGACAATTTGTGGAAGACAAGAGAGGCAAACACATGAAGCTTTAAAACGGAGGCAGGTAATTCCCAGACATGGCATTTTAAAAATAGGAATTGGGAACAAAACTCCTATAATTTTTTGGGGGGGGTGTTTTTCTTTTTTTAAATTAATTAATTTTTGTTACAAATGTTTCTCCTTTTCCCCCCACTGACCACCTCCTCTCGATCCTGCCCCTGCACCCATCCCCAACATTGTTGTCTATGTCCATGGTTATGCACACATGCATATAAGTTCTGTGGTTTATCTCTTCCCTCCCCTCCCCTCTGACCCCCTTTCTGAGGTTTGTCAGTCTGTACCCTACTACTATGTCTCTCAGTCTATTTTGTTCATCAGTTTGTTTTGTTCATTATATATTTTTTGTGTGGGAGGAATTGGAGAGGTTGAGAGGAGTGGGTTCTTACTTCCTGCACACTCCCGGATTTCTAGCTCGCTGCCTCTAGCCCTTCCCTCTTTGGACAGTTTTGAAGTTATTATGAAAGGTGATACCTTTCTGATACTGTTTTGGAGAAAATTAAGAAAGGTGCAAAGTTCAGAGCAGTGTTACTCAAAGTTTGCTTCAAGCAACTCTGACTGACAAGATGTTGTTGGAAAAGAAGGAGTCTGTGACCAAATACATTTGAGACACACAGCACACATTTCTCTTTCTTCTGGAGATTTACCAAGTACAGAGTGCACTAAAGGCTCTAATACGTCTTGTAATAAATAAGCAGGTTCAACTTTGTTTATCCAATGCTTTACAAACTTATTTGATCACAGTGTTTTTGATTATTTTCCGGATATCATCTTTGGGTGATTTCTTTCCCCCAGAGAACAGACTTTGGGAAATGCCAATGTACAATCAACTTTCCTGGAATATAACCATTTTGTGAAGCAAAATATTCCTAAATGCATGAACCTTGTCTTATTTGATTTCTGAGGCATCATTAAAAATATCTGTGATGTGCCCTTTCCTCCTTGTGATTCTTCCAGTCAATCAGAACGTCCACTGAGAGACGCGCTCAAGCTCCCTTCTTCCAGGGGCCAGAGACGGCAAGGGCTGGCACGTTTCTCGTACCTCCACTTGAAATACTGCTCATCTTTTTAGACCAGGCTCAGCAAACTTTATGTGTAAGGGGCCAGATAATGAAAATTTTCAGTTTTGCAGGCCCAGTGTTCTTTGCAGAAACTACCCAGTTCTGCCAGTGTAGTGTGAGAGTAGCTACAGAAATCCTGTGAATGAATGGGCGTGACTGTGTCCTCGTACAACTTTACCTACAGAAACAGGCTGCGGCAGAATTTGGTCAGCCCCTATTTTAGACTCTATTCAGGGATGATTCTCTTTTTGAAGCCTTTCTTGAGGTTCCAGGCACTGTTCCCACATTAGTTTGAACCTTTATTTAGCACTTACTTTATTCTGTCTGGCATGGATTCTGTCATCTACCATTGTGTAATCCTGAGGGACCTGGGGACCCAGGGATGGCATTGTGTTCCATCTCATGTGTCTTACCTGGTTTACCCTTCCTCCCTCCACTGTGGCCTCTTCAGACTTCCTTTGGTTCCTCCAACACACTGTGCGCCCTGTCTTTGAGCATGCTGTCCTCCTATTTCTCTGCCCCATTAGCTCCTACTTAGGCGTAAGGTCTTAGCTTACTCAAGCTTTTCTGACCTCATGGATTTGATAAAAACTCCTCTACTATAAGAATTCAAACCTTCATGCACTTCACAGACCTTGGTTCCTATTAACTTTTATGATTAGATGATTAACATCTGTCTCTTTCACTAGGCTCTACGCGCCTGTGCAGGAGCCAGGCTTGTCTTTGCTCACTGTTACACTCTTAGCTCTGTGCCTGGAATGTAGTAAAAGCTCAATCAAAATTTGCAGGGATAAAAGACTGCATTAACTAATGCTTGAATGATTAAATTCGTCCAGTCATTCATTTACCACTGGCTCAATGTTTTGTCTAAGAGCTTGCACATATATGCTTAATAAATATTTTAGGGAATAAAAATTAATGACTATGGTTACTCTCAATATCTAAAAGTGACATGGACTTGCAGCTTTGACTCCTTCTGGCATCAGTTAGAAATTTGTGGGCTATGCCTCATGCCACATTGTGGCACTTTCATCCAGATATTTGATTTTTTTTTTCAAATCAAACTCAGCTACAACTGCTAAGCACAAACTTTACAATAAATGATAGAGAATGAATCCTTTCTACTTGGGGAGCCTTCAATATCTATACTGAGCAGAACTCAACTGGACATTAGTACCTAAGAATAAAGCATCACAGTGTCTTTTAGTATTTTCCTTAATTAAAAAAAAAAAAAGGTAGTATAAAGTGACTTTTCAATGATGGCCAACCTGAGAAAAGCCACCAAGTGGAAAATTATGAGTTAAGACGCAATTGTGTTATTAATTGTGTTTTAGGGTCTTTTACAAAAGTCATAACATGGTGAATTTAGGATGAATAGTTGCTTTTCCTTTGAAACTCAGGCTTCTTAACTGGTAGAAGCCTAATGTGACTGAACTATAGTGTGTTCTCTGGGCCTCTAGAGAAGAAAGCCTCCAGCCTGGGGAGGTATGGTGAATGAAGATCAGAGCCCCAATTCTGGGTTCTCATTCGCAGCCCCTCCCCTGATGTGAGCAAGCTTCAAAGAGAAAGAGAAAACAGATGCTCGAGGGGCACAGACAGGAAAGAGAAATCTCACTCAGGCTGGCGCTACATTCTGTTAGAAAATTTTGGTTGTACGTGGTTGTGCTGCTGGTCAATGATGAGGCCAGCAGAGGTGTCTTTCTATGTGGCTAAAGACTACATGAAGGGCCAGGTGTGGAAGTGCCTTAGGAGGCTGTGCCTCAGCTGTGCTCAAAGGCAAATGTAGAAGTTAGACCCCTTTGGAGTGGGCCTCCCAGCATCAGGATCTCCAGGCGTGGGGTCTGCGGGCTGCCTCCATTCGAACATGCACAGCCCAGGATGCATGGGCGTCTCAGGGACGTGTGAGCAGAGCATTTGCAAAGGTCAGCTCCTGTACATGCATTTCAGACTAGAGTATGTTTAACTTCCCACTGATTCCATCACTCCAACAACTGTCTTCTCTCAGTTATATGTCAGCTGTAGGTAGCAGGAGGGATGTATATGCTCAATGTGGCTCTGTTTCCAGGCATTAATTTAAACAGAGGCTAAATGTAAACATTGTAGTCTGGTCTCCCCACTCCCCAGACTGCAGATGCCAGGCATAGATCCTAGGTAGGCCCATCTCTTTTGAGTGCCCTTTGTGTGCCAGCAGGATGCTGGGTGCTTAAATACTTGTCTTGAATTGTCATAACAACTCTAATGGGTAGGGGTAATTTCATTTTTACAGCTGAGGACTCTGAGACTCAGAGGACATATGATTTGCCTATGGTCACCCAACAGGTATTATGTACAGCTAAGTTACAAGGATACTGGAAAAGGTAAGGATTGACCTTGGAAGGTTATGTGAAATTTTTCTGGTCCCAGTGTCCTTTGGGAATGGCTACCAAAAGTGGTACCTCATCCAGCACCTGCTGAGTAGGTTGCTGGCCCCATCTCAAAGCAGAAGGGGCATTAATGCCTGTCCGTGGGGAAGAACGATGGCTGAGGATATTGCTCTAGGAGTCTGTGATCAGAGGACAGCATTCTCAGATAGGATTCCTTGGGTAACATTTGGTGGAGCCTTTTTGCCCCCCTCTAACCTCAGCTATGTTGCCACTGAGAGAACATTTTGCTAGCCACAGGCTAAGAGGGAACCCCAGTCATTGTTATGGCATTTGTAATTCACTGCAGTAATGAACTTCATTGCACAGATTTTCAAAATAAGTACATCAGTTCATGATTATTTCAGAGTCCATTCCTGCGCAGATCATTGGCATTAATCTCTGTCAGGAGTTCAAGTCAGCTTTTCCTAGTCATTGTGCATGCTTTTGTCATTGTTTATTTCAATGAAACTCTGAAGCTTCCTGAACTTCTCTCAATAATCAATATCTAGCTCGTTACTGCCCAAATTATGAGCGATTAGAAGTTTGAAAATAAGTCTGAAGCACAATTTGAGAACGTGCTCTCCAGTAAAACACACATTTTTATTTCCCTTTCCTTGTGTGCACTTGGTGTTAACATCCTTCTTTGTGCCTGCAGGGACCCAAAAGAATCTCTTAGAACCAACCTGTCATTGAATTGAGCGTGAGTGTCTTTCTATAATGCATCGACATAGAGTTCAGTGGAGTTGCCAGGCGCCTGAAACCCCTACTGAACCTATCTTGAAGGAGCAGGGTGCCTGAGACTTGTAAGAGCTTTGGCTGGTATCATATAATGGTGCTGTGTTGGTTAGAGGACCTCTTATCTATGCCATTTGTACATAAAATCGCTTAGCACAAAATCCATCCATCTCAGTGGTACTGGGGTGGGGGCTGAGTTAAAGTCAGCTAACCCGATGAAACCACCTTGCCACGAACTCACTATAGGCTGAAATCCCATTGCCATTTTCCTTTTTCTCCCTTCAGCAGGAGGTGTTAATTGGCTACGTTGCTTCTAAATAAGTATTTGCTTTTTTCCCTCCCCACGTGCAGTAAGATCTCTGTTTTTCCATAAACAGTTGCAAATGATAAAATAAATCAATATTTGTTAATGTTATGACGCAGCAGCATCCCCCAGATCTGCAAAGAATGATTTATAGACTCCAGCATTTCAAGCCTGACCCGTTCGGGTCTCAGAAAGCACTTAAAAAATAAATTTACCCTGGCCTCTCTCACCCCATTTCAAAAAGGGTGACAAAGATGAAGTAATTTATAAGTCACACTTTTATTAATGCTTTTAACTTTCACACACTTGGCTTTGTTGGCCTCCGAGTGGCAGTAGAGTAGGCCCTGGTTGAATGGTAACCTTCGGCACTTTGAGGGGGTTCGGTACAAATGATCAACTCATAAATAGGTGCTGGGCTCCACATTATCCTGCCATAAATTCACCAGGCCTTTCAAGTACATCAAGTAAGAGCGACTTGAAGTAGACGTTTCACTCCGAGTTTACAGACTAATGCAGTACTAATGAGTATCTGGGCAAAGGGTCTCCAGAGCCATGTCCAGCACTTTGCAATGGGTGACGTTGTTTGTCACAAGGGAGAGCAGAGCCTTGTAACACAGGAGTCGTGGGGAGCAGTCCTGTCTGCTGGCAGGGGGACCGAATGGATGCTCCTGAACTGCTGCAACTCCTCCTTTGTGGCAGAGCAGGAGAATGAGGAATTGACTTGAACTTCACAATCTGCTTGTCAAAACTGTGAATTTTGAGACTTACCATTAGGGTGTCTGTGACATGAAAGGAGAACAGGTAGAGAAACTCCCAGAAGATGATGATAGCCACCTATTTGCTTGAAGTCTTTAAAAAGAAGCCTGTTGTGATTTGCAGGATTAGCGATGACAGGGTATTGACCTGTGAGAACAACTCTGAGAAGCAGCAAACTGCTGCTTTTCTCCTTCTCTGGAACACAGTGAATGAGTCAATGCATTACATTGATTAGACCGGGGGGCGGGGGGGAGAAAAAATATCACTGAAATTATTGACCGTTGCTTTAGACTTGATTCATAGCATGAAACTTTCAGGCACACCTTGAACTGTCCACTCAAAAAATCGCAAGCACCAACAAATGTGACTGCATGCAAAGCGCTCAGCTGTGCGGTCACCTGGTTTGAAGCCTTGGAGTGGCCTTCGTTATGCTTTCTTCCTTCTCATCCCCCAACCCAGTGGTCACTAAATCATGTATAGTCTTTCCTGCTGTCTCCCTTATTCATGCCTCTAAGCCCAGGCCCACCTCAGCTGGGTTGCTCCTGGTCTCCAATGTCTCCTGCCAGGAATCTGTCTAAAAGCACTACCTGAATGGGTTTCTCTAAATCTTCACTTTTCTTGTTTGTTTGAAATCCTCACCTGAGGATATTTTCCCATTGCTTTCCAGATAGAGTGGAAGGGAGAGAGAGGGGAGAGAGAGAGAAAGAGAAACATCAGTGTGAGAGAAACACATTGATTGGCTGCCTTCCGCATAACCCCCACTGGGGCTGGGAATCAAACCCGCAACCCAGGTACACACCCTTGACCAGAAATCAAACCTGCAACCCTTCAGTCTGCAGGCTGATGCTCTAACCACTGAACAAAACCAGCCAGGGCAAAATATTCACTTTTATTTTGTCAATTATCTGCCCAGAAACCCCCGGGAATGGCTGACTGAAGAATCAAGTCCAGTCTTCTTGGTCTAGATGCCCATGGTTTTCTGGCTGATGTGATCTCAGCTCAATTCATTTTCTTGCGTGGCGTTTCTGGCACTAAATTTAGGTTTACGCTAATGGATGGGTTGGGCTACAGAAGTGGCTGACCTTGGTGAAAAACATTCTGGTATACTTAAATCAGAAGGATCACCTACTCTACTTGGAAGTATGAGCTTTGGAAAGATACATCCTGGTGGCATGTTTCACCCCAAAGATAAGGAAGTCAAACTCAATGGGATATTACATATAATGACAATGGATTCTATTATAGTTCGTATTGTTCTCATTTTTATGATTTTTGTTGAGTGTTTGCTGCAGGGCAGGCTTTTGGCCAAGTGCTCTGCGTGTGCATGCATTCACATACTAGGTACTATCTGGCAATCGCTCATTATATTAAAGACATGTTTCCTAAAAGTGGTGACTATCACCCTACTTATAAGTGTGGTGATGTTTTATTTCCTCAGAGAATTTGGAATAAGCTGAAATGATTGCAACATGATAAATACGAGTGTTTTGTATTTTTAAGAAGTTGTGAACTTGATAAAGCCAAAAGACTATCTGTAAAAGAAAATGTTAAGCTCCCTTTGAAGAAACACACTTATTATATATTTTGTAATTTGTATAGAAAGGCATCTTTGTGAAAAGTCTACCTGCTGAGCAACTTTTCATTAACTCATAAATACCCCAAGATAACTTCTTCATATAAATACAGAATGAGCACAACCATCTGAATGATATATAGTGAAGCTGGAGGTCTTGTTTTATTGTTTTAGTTTTAGAAATAATTACTATGTGTTAGGTTTTAATTTTGTAAGGTACTGTTGTTTCACTATCTGCCAGATGACAATGTTGGGGGGAAGAAGTAACTCTTTGTTATCATTTACCTGATTTTATTTAAATATAAAAGCTAAGCCCTGGCTGGTTTGGCTTAGTGGTTAGAGCATTGGCCCAAAGAGTTTTGGGTTCAATTCTGGTCAAGTGCACATGTACCTCAGTTGTGATTCAGTCCCCAACCCTGGTTGGGGTAGTGTGGGAAGCAACCAATTGATGTGTCTCTCTCACATCGATGTTTCTCTCTCTCTCTCACTCTCTCCCGCCCTCCCACTCTATCTAAAAATCAATGGGAAAATATCCTCAGGTGAGGATTAAAAAAATAAGAAACTAGCCCGACTTGTGTGGCTTAGTGGATTGAACGTCGTCCCATGGACTGTGAGGTCCTGGTTTGATTCCCAGTCAGGACACATGTCTGGGTTGTGGGCTCGATCCCCAGTGAGGGGCATGCAGGAGGCAGCGGATTGATGTTTCTCTCTCACACTGATGTTTCTATGTCCCTCTCCCTTTCTCTCTCTTTAAAGAAAAATCAATAAAAACATTAAAAATAAATAAATAAATAAATAAAAATGCTAATGGGAAAAATGGAGAATACAGATTCCATTCAGCTTTCCCATCACCCTGCCCTGACTGCAATTATATATGTATTTATTTATATATTTCTATATGTATTTATTTAGATATTTTCATAATATACATTTTAATGTAAATATATTAGATGATAAATATTTTATCAATATTAATATTTTTATATATAAATGCATATAATATATAAATATATATATTTAATTGCAGATGTTACTTGCAAGGAGGAATTACTGGGCCAACAGACTCCCACATGATGATTAGATAAGGCAAAATCACTTACAACTTAAGAGTGATACCCAATAATAGAGGATTGAAAGAAATGAATTGCTACAATGAGTTAAATTAAATTCAGCACAACTAATAGTAGATTAGCAAACATCACAAATTAAAACCAAAGCTCCAGACAAACAAGGGGACAAATCTTGCCTGGAGCTGAGCTGCCAAGGGACCCAACTGATAGCCATGATGTGAGCTTTTGCTCCGGGAAGGAGTTCTTGACTACAGGAGGGTTTACTGGGCCTGGGTACAAGGAAAGGGAGGAAGCTGTGCTAATGGCTACTGGCTCCACGAACGAGGCAGACTCTGGTTCAGTGCACCAGCCATGTCCATCACAGGATGGGCTTGTGAGGAGTCTGCCTGCAAGAGCTTGTAGTTAGTAAAAGTCCTAGAGTGAGTGGGAAAGGGGCTGAGCTCAGCAAGAGAAGGGCGGTATAATCTCCACTGTTTCTTGGACTACATAATTTCCCTTTTAAAAATTTTATTGAAATATACTGAAAAATTGCACAAATATATACAGGTCAATTGATTTTCACCTGTACAACCAATTCCCAGATGAAGAAAGGGAACATTACAAGAATCAAGGGTGTCCCCACTACTCCGGGTCAGTGACCACCTTGCTTCTCTGCCATTGCATTCTATTCAGTTGAGAGTCCTGGCTCATTCATCAGTACACCTCACCTCCCACCCAAACATCAACTTGAAATGAGAGATAGAGATGGGACAGAGAGAGCGAGGGAAAGAGACAGGGATGGTGGGAGGAAGAACAGGAGGGAGACAGAGACAGAGGTCAGAGAGAAAGGAGAAAGGTTGGTTTGCTCTGAGAACAGTCTTACGTATTCCTGGTTTGGAAGCTGGATGTTTGCAGAGCCAGAAGGAAAGCTGGATAAATCTTGTTTAGTTTGCCAGCTCTATTTAAAGTGGATTCATTGAGGGCCCAAAGCTGAGCATTCACAGTAGGACTAATATCCACCACTTAGTGCAGATAATGCCTTACACACATTAACTATTTCATGTGGCCCCCTAGTGAGAATAGGTAAGTATTATCACATCTGCTTTGTAAATTGAGTTAAGAGGTGTAAAGAGATTAAGGCTGCTCCCATTTTGGAAGTTTGCTCAATGAGTTCCTGTCTTATCTGCCGGCTTTGTGCTCAGTAGATCTTTAGGCTGCCTCAAAGTCCAAGTGTTCATCTGCTCATCACTTATTCATTTATCAAACATCTATTGAGCTGTTTTTCTGGTACTGTGCTAGGCTGCATAGAGAATACTAAAATGAACAAGGCATAATCAATACTCAAAAAGGAATAATTCTTATAGGGGCTAAATCTTAAATCCCACCAGAGGGCAGGCAGGTAAAGTAGATGTGTGACCTGACAGGGCTAAGACAGTAGGGAGTGAGGAGGTCTGTGGCAAACTGGACATTTCTGCCCTGTATACAGGTGGAGCAAAAGTAGATTTACAGTTGTGATTACACGAGACAGAGTTTATTTTTGTATTATTATTTATTTATTATTGTATTATTTTCCATATGAACAACTGTAAACCTACTTTTGCCCCAGCCTGTATTTATTATAATATGACAATTGCCCCAGACAAACATGTCTGTGATTAGGATTCAATAAAGGTAGCCAGTTTGCAAGACATTCTGGAGGAGGGAGAACATAATTTGCTATAGTGCAGTGTGGTAAATACTGTAATAGAAGTATAATGGGAACAGAGAGAAGACAGCTATTCATTATGTCAGGACAGAGGAAGGATGTTGGGGTAGATATAAGAGTACCCAAGGGGGATTTAAGATGGCTTTAAAGACAGATTTAGAACCATAAGATCTTAGAGTTTAAAGCCAATGGAGGTTCAACTTATGCTTGAATGCAGGAAATTCAGTACCTAGACAACAGACCCCTTTGGAGATCTCTCCATGCCTGGTTAGTAGACCAGTGGGCAGTGGTGTGGTGGTGAAGACACCATAGGTTTGGAATCAAAATGTCTGGGTTTGAATCTCAGAATTCACCACTTATTAACCATATGACCTTGAGGGAGGCCTCTCTGTGCCTCGGTTTTCTCATCTGTAAATGGTGGTAATAACAGATTTGTTGCAAGGATGGAATGCAGATAAGACTTCAGCACAGTCTTGACACATGGGAACACTCAGCTAGAGTTGTTCCAAGACAACCAGTTGTTCTAAGCCAAGTGAAGCTGGGGAATTAGACAGGACTCCCCAAATGGTGGTAAAGCACTGAGCCCCCCTTCCCCGACAAAGACTTAGAATGAACAAAGTCCTCCAGCTGGTATTGCTCAGTGGATGAACATTGACCCATGCACCAGGAGGTCACCAGTTCAGTTCCCAGTCAGGGCTCATGCCCAGGTTGTGGACCAAATCCCCAGTGGGGGGCATGCAGGAGGCGGCCGGTCGATGTTCTCTCTCATCGATGTTTCTCTCTCTCTCTCCCTCTCCCTTCCTTTCTCTCTCAAATCAATAAAGAAAAAGAAATAAAAAAAATAAAATAAACAAAGTCATTATGAATAGGCAATCTTCTGCCTATTAGAAAGGGACAGGACTAAGATAAACTCTGATGCATTCTTGGGTATTAGGCACTATATGGTTTTGATGTGCCCTGGGAAATTTATGCTGCACATGTCACTTTCAGATCACACAGAGAGGAGAGATGAGTGTGTGTGAGCCTGGCACACGGTGGATCGGATGTCTCAAATTGAGGGCTTCAAGTCAGAAGACAGGCAAGGGCTAGATGTGGTCTCTTAATGAATTAAGCCAAAAGCACATGCTGGTTTGGTTTCTAACATGATGAAGGGGACAAAGATACTAATTAAATGTTGGAGGGTGGGATTCCGGTACATTCACACTGTAATGGGCATAGTAGGTGACTATGCTCTGGGTGTTCTATCACAATTTTTTTTCCTTTGGTATATTTGTATTTGCTAAGTTCCTGTGTATTCAGCACACTGATTGTTTTTAATCTCAGTTCTTCTGGGTGGTTCATGGTATTCCCTTATTTTTGGATGGATGTACGAGGTCCAGAGAAGGAGACATTTAGGAGTATATAGTTGTAGAGTTTTAGGGCCTTGAAAGACCATGGAGGTCATCTAGTTAATGAACCCCTTTTATAAATTGACAAGCTCAGAATAACAAGTGATTAATTAAGACCATGCAGCCAGTTAGTCTGCACTTGAATCCAGTCTTCAAACTTCCTTGATAGTTTATACTCAAGCTCTTCTGCTTTTCAGTTGAATGACCTTGGCTAACCCTTTTAACCTTGTTGAGCTTCCATTTCTTTTTTTGTAAATGGGTAATAATAAATACCACAATTCAAATGGTCACATAGGGTAGTGAATGTGAAAACATTTTGTAAACACTATAAAATGCTATAAGAAGTTTAGGTATTACTATTCTTATGGTCTGAAGTAGTTCAGCAAAATAGTGGATGTCAACAAATATAACTCACATTAGAGAAATCACTGGGTTTTAGAGCTGGAAAGGATCGCTAGCGGTTGTCTTTGTTAATAACTAAGGACTTGAAGACTTTGTTACATGTCTAGTTTTAAATCAAACAATCTTTTTAAATGTGCATTTGTAAACTGACTTTTGATGTGAATAGAAAAATTCTGGTCACCTCTGACAGAGGACAGACTTTCCATCAGGGGCCCAGATACTTCCAAGACTGACTCACAGTGCAATGTATTAGTGGCAGGAGACCATTTGGATGAGCTGTCCAGCTGCATTCTTGCTGGGCTGGGGGGTGAATCTTTAGATTTCATCCCCACCCTGTCCTCCACGGGTAGCAGGCTAAGTAGGAGAGAGGCTGTGGCAGGGTTTAGCAACCTAGAAAATAAATGCTATGAGCTAGGCCTCAGATCTATCCAACAGCCAGAATCTTCTAAGGACCAAGTGCATGTAACCAACTTCTTCGACATTTCCTTTGACTTTGTGGCAAGAGGTGAGGAAGCAGACATCGCAGAAGGTGGGATGCAAGAAAATTCTTTTATTCCCTTGCTCTGATACCAAGTAACACAAAGTCAGGGTGGGTAGGAGGGAGAGCAGGTAACAGCAGGGAAATGTGGGTGGGGCTGCCATTTCTCCAGACTAAGGAGGGTTTTGCCCGTCTAATGATTTCTGAAAACTATTGGCAAGTTCAGGTTAGTTGATGGAGATCATTCTTTTAATGACCAGAGGCAGAGGAGAAACTCACTTTAAAACCCCTCCATGGCTCCTGTGCAGGTTTAGCCCATGGATCAGAGGCTGCGAAGGGCGATTCACATGACAGAGGTGAAGCTGCGTTCCCACTCTTCCACCCCTTTTAAGATCCCACAGTCCACTGACTCCCCCAGGAAGTGCACTTCACTGTTAATAATTTAAATGATGAAGTCGGTTCGGGGAGAAGCACTGTGAAACAGACAGAGTGGTGGAGAGCGGAACTCATAAATTCGTGACAACTCAAGGCTGGGTTTCAGAACAACTTGTGGAGGACGGGCTAGCAGGTGAGGGGACCCAGGCCTCCTTCTATGTGGCTGCAGGCCAGGCCGCCTCTTCCGCACTGAGGAAGGGGCAGGCGTCCACGCGGTGGCACCTCCTGAGACAGGCGCGTGTTCATGGCTGCATCAGGGAGATGGCCGCAGCTCTGCACTGCACCCGCTCTGTGCACTGACCTGCATTACAGCGCTGATGACGCTTGTCACTGCAGAGGTTTCAGCCTCAGGAATAGCCTTAAAGGGGCCTTTTAATTTCTCCTGGCAGCAATACCTGCCCCTTGGGATTGTGGCAGGGTCACCCCTGTTCTGACAGCTGAGGAGAGCAAGAATCTGCCATTTGGTTCCTCCTCCCCTATTTTCGTCAACCCCCTGCTCTTTAGGAAATGTCACACCTATTGCTTACAAAGATATTTTGAAAACAACAACAACAAAACCCCAAAGCAAACCCAAGTAAAAATGCTTGTAGGACAGAACAAAACCTATCCAGCGCTCTGTCATTAATAGAAGAGCCATGCATTCTGTTTCTCTAAATGGTAGTTTGCTATGACTTTTTATCGGGTGTGTGTCCTTAGACCCAGCTGCCTCTTTCAGCAGGTTTTTTTCTTTTCTTTGTTAGAAAGTATTTTACACCTTCAGCCCATTTTTGTCTATCTCCCACCACCTGCCTCTGGCAACCACCCATCTGTTCTCTACCTATGAGTTTGGTTTTTCTTTTTTCTTTTTAAGAATCCACATGTAAGTGAGATCATATGGTGTTTTTGTCTCCCTTTGACTGACTTATTTCCCTTAGCATAATGTCATGTTGTCACAAATGGCAAAATCTTATTCTTTTTTTATGGCTGAATAGTATTCCATTGTGTATATATACCACGTGTTCTTTATTCATTTGTCCATTGATGGACACTTAGGTTGTTTCTGTCTTGGCTATTTGAATAATGCTGCAATGAACAGAAATGTGCACATATTTCTTTGAGATTCTTATGTCATTTCTTTTCAATATGTTCCCAGAAGTGGAATTGGCTCCAACCGCTGAGCCAAACTGGCCAGGGCCAAGCTCTTCTTTTTTTTTTTTTTTTTTTTATCCTCACCCGAGGACATCTTTGCATTTTGTGTTCAGACAGAGCGGGAGGGAGAGAGAGGAAGGGAGAGAGAGAGAAACATCGACGTGAAGGGACACATCGAGTGGTTGCCACCCGCACGACCAACCAGGGCCGGGGACAAACTGCAACCGAAGTACATGCCCTTAGCGGGAACCAAACCTGGGTCTCTCTGGACCGCAGGCTGACGCTCTAACCGCTGAGCCAAACTGGCCAGGGCCAAGCTCTTCTTAAATCTCTTACTCAGGTTACTTTCATCCAGGTACACTACCTTCAAATTGGTTTAGTTGAATCCTTTGTTACTGACATTTATTGAATGCCCATAAGTTGTAAAGCCCTGTAGCATAAGATACAAGTCCTCACTTATAAAAGTTAATAGATTGATTTCTTAGCATGTTCAACTTCTTCCTAATACTTAAAACTATTCAACAACAACAATAATAATAGCAATAAAACACAAATCTCAACCATCCACGCTTCTTTACTCTACCAAAATGAAGTGAATTAAATTCATTGTTTCCATACAGCATTCATTTCTTTTTCTTTTTTTAAATCCTCACCTGAGGACATTTTTCCATTTTTTATTCAGACAGAGCAGGAGAGAGAGAGAGGAAGAGAGAGAAAGAGAAACATCGACGTGAAAGGGACACATCGAGTGGCTGCCACCTGCACGACCCAACCAGGGCTGGGGACAAACTGCAACTGAAGTACATGCCCTTAGCGGGAACCGAACCCGGGTCTCTCTGGACAGCAGGCCGTTGCTCTAACCACTGAGCCAAACTGGCCAGGGCACATTCATTTCTTTATTATTCTCCCAAAGGAGTAGTTTCAGTCTGATAATGAAAATGCACTCCTAATATGGTTTTAATCATATCCTCTCTTCTCCCAAAGTCTCCATCATGGAGTGTTTTCAGGAAGGAAACTGGGCTGTTCTCAGTGTGCACTTCCCTCCTGCCCTTCCCTGCTCCCGATAGAAAGTTAATACTGAGAGGTAGGGTGACTGATTGTGAGCTCCTAACCATAAGCATTAAACCCTGGCTTTGAACCCTGGATCTTCCGTTAGTTGGTATGTGATATGGAGCAAGTTATAGTCCTAGGATATAAAATGGTGACAATAATAGTTCCAAGTTCATAGGGGTTGTTGGGACAATTAAATTCAAAATGAAATGAAATACAACATGGAATCTAGCACAGTGTTCCACATAATGCCTACTTGAAAGGTATGCTGGAAACAAAATGAGATGCCAGAATCCTGAGTGGGTGGATGAAGTATTCTACTTTATAAAATGGATAATTTTTAGCAACATTTAACACATTATATTAGAACAATTAGCTTGATGGTTATAGATATTTCCAAAACAGGTATCTGTGCTTTTCTTAAATTTGGGTATCAATGGATCTGAATGCTCTTGAGCTAAAGTAAGGAAGAAAGGAAAGGAGGGAGGGAGGGAGAAACCAGTCAGAGAGACCTTCTATGACCATTCAAGCTAAAGAAGTTCCCGTCACCTTCTATTTTTCACTCTGCTGTACATTTCTGCACATGCCACCAGGCAATATATTTTGCATGCATCGGATTGCTGTCTGCTCCTCCCACCCCCAAATGTAAAATCTATGAGGGCAGGACTTTGACTCTTTTTTTCCATTGCTATATCACCACTAAGCAGTGCCTAGCACATCATGGTGCTCAATAAATTTGTTGGGCAAGAGAATGAATAATGAGTGATTTTCACTCATCCATTCAATGCAGTGATTGAGTGTCTGCAATGTCCATAGATGAAGACATCCTTGTTCTTGCCTTCTTGCAGGGGAAACAGTTCTTGCAGTCTTGATGGGGAAATTGGTACATAAGCAGATATACCAGATATCTAAATGTCTGTGTCTATATTTACATATTTATATTTTATATTTATGAAAGAGTTTTACAGGTACAATGATGAACTAAGGTCAGGATATTTTCTCAAACACAGTATCATAGAAGCAGCAGATTATATGCTGGTGTTAAGTATATTCACTTGCTTAAAAATCAAAGTAATGTGTGTGTGTGTGTGTGTGTGTGTGTGAGTGTGTGTGTGTGTGTGTAATGTTTTGGCCATATTGGATTTCATAGAGTTTTGCTGTGATGTTACAATGTATCAGATAGGTGAAGAATTCACTATCTTTCCCCCTAAATGAAATAGAAGCAGCTGCATTTCTCCCAGGTGGGCCTAGGCATTGTACAAAACCCACATATTTTTCAATAAGGGACTCACATTTGCCGTGATGCTAGAAGCTTCTAACGGGCCTCTGAGGGTTGTAAATTATATCACATAATTTTCCAGATACTAAGCTGTTGTTTTTTTAAAGGATGGAGATGGGAGAGCTGAGGATAAAGCTTTCCTTGGACCCTGGAATTACACCTTGTTTAAACCACATTCAATACATCTTTTTGCATGTTGGATGTTTATTCAACAAACATTTACTCCATGTCAGCTATGTGAGAGGTGCCATGCTGGACCTTGGGACCATCCTTGGTTGGCTTAAAATCTGTAAATTTTACTGGAAAACTGCTACAACTTGCCATAGATTTTTATTTTAGCATTTTTGTTTACTGCTGTTGCTTTATTACATCTTTATTGTAACAAGTCAGATAATACAGAAGTATATAAATATATGTAAAGAAAAAGTAACTAATATGCCATTCTTTCTCCTCATTTCTATCACCCCTTGTAATTATTCTTTCTAGTAATCAATGGGTAAGTCTCTATACCATTATCTTTGTACACAAACTTCTTTCTTTCTTTCTTTCTTTCTTTCTTTCTTTCTTTCTTTCTTTCTTTCTTTCTTTCTTTCTTTCTTTCTTTCTTTCTTAACAAAAATGATATTATCAGAAAAGATGGCAGCAGGCAGGACCAGAGTGAGGGTGAGTGTGTGACAGAGTGTGAGTGGACATGAAAGTGGACGACCAAACTTGTGCAGTGCAGAGACCAGCAGCAGAAGGTTCCTGAGCTATGGACGGGAGCAACTGGTTACTGTGGTAAGTGGCTCCTCAGGGTCTCCCTGTGCCTTGGGGAGGTCCCACCATTTTGGAAGATCCTGGGGCCTTCCCTGAGAGGAGGCAGTGGGAGCAGCTAGGGCCCAGCAACCTGAGCCCATCAGTGCACCTGGCACCATTGGACCAGTGGACATCCTGTGTCAACACAGACCAGTGCACAGTAGTGGAGCTGCCAATGTGCTGGTTGTGGAAGACGCAAACAGCCGGGAGCCCAGCACCATCCCCTATAGTAGCAGCCTGATCAGAGTCGAGATATACGCCCAGCAACAGAGGCTGGGGAGCAGACATCCAACCCCAGGCAACAGAAGCACAGACCAACAGCTGAGACCCATACCCAAAAACTACAGCAAAGGCTGAACAGGAGCTGAGCCCCATGGGGCAGCAGCACTCCCCAGCTGCCAGCAGCGGGACCTAGGGCTCCACAGAAGCCTGTGCTACCCAGCAGCCCACAAGAACGGTGGGAAGCTGGAGCCTGAGAGGGACCAGTGCGGTCTAGCTACCTGTGGGACCAATAACAACGAAGGATATTGAAGATGTAATTAAGAAACTCCCAGCAAACAAAAGCAAGGCCCAGATGGCTTCATGGAGGAGTTTTACCGAACATTCAAAGAAGATATAATACCCATTCTCCTCAAACTATTCCAAAAAATCCAAGAAGACGGAACACTTCCAAACTCAATTTATGAGGCCAGCATAGTTCTAATTCCAAAATCGAGTAAAGACACTACAAAGAAAGAAAACTACAGGCCAATATCCCTGATGAACACAGATGCCAAAATCCTTAACAAAATATTAGCAAATCAGATCCAGCAATACATCAAAAAAATTATTCATCATGATCAAGTGGGTTTCATGCCAGGCATGCAAGGATGGTACAATATTCGCAAATTAATAAATGTGATACACCACATAAACAAAAGAAAAGATAAAAACCATATGATCATATCAATAGATGCTGAAAAAGCATTAGACAAAATCCATCACCCATTTCTGATAAAAATGCTCAGCAATGTGGGAATAGAGGGATCATATCTCAACATAATAAAGGCCATATATGAAAAACCTACAGCCAACATCATACACAATGGGCAAAAAATAAAAGCATTCCCCCTAAGAACGGGAACAAGACAGGGATGCCCACTTGCACCACTCTTATTTAACATAGTACTGGAAGTCTTAGCCACAGCAATCAGGAAGAAAAATAAAGGGGATCAAAATTGGAAAGGGGGAAGTGACACTGCCATTATTTGCTGATGATATGATATTGTACATAGAAAACCCTAAAGACTCAATCAAAAATCTACTAGACTTAATAAATGAATTTGGCAAAGTAGCAGGATACAAAATTAAGGTCAAGAAATCAATGGCATTCTTATGCACCAATGATGAAATCACAGAAAGAGAAACTAAAAAAAAAAAAAAAAAAAAAAAAAATCCCATTTACCATTGTAGCAAAAAAAATTAAGATACCTAGAAATAAACTTAACCAAAGAAGTAAAGGACCTCTTCACAAAAAACTACAGGTCATTGAAAAAAGAAATAGAAGAAGATATAAAAAAGTGGAAGCATATACCTTGTTCATGGATTGGAAGAATTAACATCATTAAAATGTCCATACTACCCAAAGCAATCTATAGATTCAATGCAATCCCCATCAAAATACCAATGGCATACTTCACAGAATTAGAACAAACACTCCAAAAGTTTATATGGAACCAAAAAAGATCCCAAGTAGCCACAGCAATCTGGAAAAAGAAGAACAAAGTAGGAGGTATCACATTACCAGATTTCAGGTTGTACTACAAAACCACTGTAATCAAAACAGCCTGGTACTGGCACAAGAACAGGCAGATAGATCAGTGGAACAGAATAGAGAACCCGGAAATTGACACAAGACAATATGCTCAATTAATATTTGACAAAGGTGGCAAGAGCATATAGTGGAGTCAAGACAGTCTCTTCAATAAATGGTGTTTGGAAAATTAAACAGCTACTTGCAAAAAAATGAAGCTAGAACACCAACTTACACCATACACAAGAATAAACTCAAAATGGATAAAAGACTAAAATGTAACTCGTGAATCCATAAAAATTCTAGAAGAAAATGCAGCCAACAAAATCTTAGACATCATACGCAGCAGAATTTTCAATGATACACCTAAGGCAAGAGAAACAAACAAACAAACAAAAAAATGAACACATGGGACTACATCAAACTAAAAAGCTTCTGCACAGCAAAAGAAACAACCATCAAAACGGAAAGTATCCCATTATATGGGAGACCATAATCAACAATGATGCATCAGATAAGGGGTTAATTTCCAATATATAGAGAGTGCTCATACAACTCCATAAAAGGAAGACAGAGAACCCAATTAAAAAATGGGCAGAGGACCTAAATAGACACCTCTCCAAAAAGGACATACAAATGGCCAAGAGACATATGAAGAAATGCTCAACATCACTAATCATCAGAGAGATGCAAATTAAAACAACCATAAGGTATCACCTCACACCTGCCAGAATGACTGCCATCAACAAATCATCAAAGAACAAGTGTTGGTGAGGGTGTCAAGAAAAGGGGACTTTAGTACACTGCTGGTGGGAATGCAGACTGGTGCAGCCACTATGCAAAACACTATGGTGTTACCTCAAAAAGTTAGAAATTGAACTGCTATTTGACCCAGTGATCCCACTTCTAGGAATATACTCTAAGAAAACTGAAACACCAATCAGAAAGAATATATGTACCCCTATGTTCATAGCAGCACTATTTACAATAGCTAAGATCTGGAAACAACCCAAGTGTCCATCAGTAGATGAATGGATAAAAAAGCTGTGGTATGGACTTCCGGTCAAGATGGTGGGTAGGTAAACGCGGTATTGCGTCCTCCCACAACAACACAAAGTTACAACTGGGGGTGCCAGAAGGAGAAGAGAGAGAACAAGAAATCGAAAACCTGTTTGAAACAATAATGGCAGAAAACTTTCCTACTTGGTGAAGGAATCAGACTTACAAGTCCAGGAAGCACAGAGAGTCCCAAACAAGATGAACCCCAAGAGGCCCACACCAAGACACATCATCATCAAAATGCAAAAGGTTCAAGACAAAGAGAGAATCTTAAAAGCACCAAGAGAAAAGCAGTTAGTTACCTAAAAGGGAGTTCCCATAAGGCTGTCAGCTGATTTCTCAAAAGAAACTTTGCAGGCCAGAAGGGAGTGGCAAGAAATATTCAGAGTGAGGAAAAGCAAGAACCTACAACCAAGATTACTCTATCCTGCAAAGCTGTCATTTAGAATCGATGGCCATATAGAGAGTTTCCCAGACAAGAAAAAGTTAAAGGAGTTCATCACCACCAAACCATTATTATATGAAATGATGAAGGGTCTTTTTGAAGAAAAGATAAAATATATGAACAATCAAAATGGCAATGAATACATATCTATCAACAATGGAATCTACAAACAAAATGAACAGGTAGAACAGAAACATTCTCATAGATACAGAGAACATTTTGTTGGTTGCCAGATGAGAGGGGGTTTGGGGGAATGGGTGAAAAAGGTGAAGGGATTAAGAAGTACAAATTCATTGCTAGACTGACAATCCTCAAAGGGAAAGGGGTTGAGGGGTGGGAAGAAATAAACCAAAAACCTTAAATGCATAGCCAATGGACACAGACAATTGTGTGGGAAAAGGTGGCAGGGGCGGGAGTGGGGAAGAGGGGGTCAATGGGGGAAAAATGAGGAACATCTGTAATACATTCAACAATAAAGATTTAAAAAAAAAGCTGTGGTACATGTACACAATGGAATACTATGCAGCTGTAAGAAAGAAAGATCTCTTATCCTTTGAGATGGCATGGAAGAAACTTGAGAGTATTATGCTGAGTGAAACAAGCCAAGCCAAGAAAGACAAATATCACATGATCTCACTTATTTGTGGAATATAATGAACTAAACAAACTGATGAATAAAATTAACCCAGAGACAGAGAGGTGGGGTATAGACTAAGAAGCCTCAGAGGAAGGGGCATTAGGGCGGAAAGAGATGAACCACAGAACTTACATGCATGTATGTATGACCAATGTACATAGAGAACAAAGCTGGGGATGGGGCAGGGGGGAAGGAGAGGAGGAAGTCCATGGGGGGAAAATGAGAAACATTTGTAACAAAAACAAATTAATAAATAAATAAAAGATATATCACACATACTACTCTGAAATGTACTTCTTAAAACTTACTGATGTATAATGAACATCTTTCTATGTTTTATGTTTTTAGTAAGTCCATAATTTTCTGTAGCATAGGCATAACAATGTAGTTAGCCACCCATTTTTCTATTTATAGACCTTTAGGTGAATCAAGAATTTTTCTATTGTATTCAATGTTAAATAAACATCCTAATATACATTTTCTTATATATTGGTGCTTTCATTTCTGTTCAGTAGAGTCTTGTAAGTGTGATTATTATGTGAAAGGGTAAATGCATTTTTAATCTTTTACAAGTATGGTTGATTTTACCTTTCCCAAGTTTTGTAGCAATTCATATTCCCTTCAGAAATAAATATATGGGAGTGCTTTTGTCCCTAATGCCATACCCAGCACTGGATATCAGCAATATTTTTAAGTTTTGTTAACAATGGCAATAAGGGTACCTCAACATGACAGTTCATTGTTGCTTTAATGACATTTACTTGACTGTCTCTGAGGCTGGTATTCTTCATACTTTTATTGGACATTTATTTGCATGTCCCATTCTATAAATTCATGTTCACATCCCTTTGCCTATTTTTCTATTGAGTTTTTTTTTTCTTATTGATTAGTAGGTGCTCTTTGTATATTAGAAATAATAACACTTTGCTGGTCACGTATTATAAGAATACAAGACATCATCTTGCAGATATATATATATATGCTTATTTTTATGATTTTTGTATATTTCTTGCTTAGAAAACCTCCCTCTTCAACCTTTTGGATGGGGTGCTCATCAAAAATGTAAGCCTGCCCCAGCCGGTGTGGCTCAGTGAATTCACTGTTGTCCCATGGACTGAGAGGTCCTGGTTTGATTCCTGGTCAGGGCACATGCCCAGGTTGTGGGCTCGATCCCAGTAAGGGGCATGCAGTAGGTGGTCAATCAATGTTTCTCTCTCACATCAATGTTTCTATCTCACTCTCTCCCTTCCTCTCTCTTTCTCTAAAAAATTAATAAAAACATATTTTTAAAAAACGTGAGCCTGGCTCTGGCCTGTGTACTCAGTGGTTAGAGCATGGCCCACAAACTGCAGGGTCATGGGTTCAATTTTTAGTCAAGGGCATGAGAACCTGGATTGCAGGTTTGATCCTCAGCCTGGTTGGGGCACGTGCAGGAGGCAAGCAATCGATGTGTCTTTCTCACATTAATGTTTCTTTCTCCTCATCCCTCTCTCCCTTCTACTCCCTAAAAATCAATGGGAAAAAAAATATCGTCAGGTGAGGATTAACAACAACAACAAAAAAGTGAGTTGGGTAAACAAGGATCTTTGGTGCAGAGCAATGTTCCTTTGAGGTGTTTTGTGACTACAATGTAACATTTCAGGGTCTGGTGCTGCCATGCACTCAAGACAGAGATGCCGCCTGCACCAGCCTTTCCTTCCCCACCCTTCTCCCTGATTTCAGTGTAGATCCGCTGCTCACAGATCTCGTGTCCTGCCATTGATACTTCTGCTAGAAAATGTCTGGGATTCTTTGACCACAAAATGAGACTATTGAAAGCAGTGGCAATTAAAAGACAGTTCAGCGTTTCCTAACATCTCACAGCCATTTGTCACTCTGGAAACATCCATGGCAAAATATCCGGTTTGTCATGGGGCACACTGCCTTCCCCTTCGCTGTGGAATCACGTGTCTGATTGCCTTTGCTTTGTCGCTCTTTGGCCTCTTCTCTGAAGGGGTCATCAGAACTGCCTCCTACCTCTGACACTTTGTACTTCATCCTGGGAGCTGGATTTTATACAGAATCAATTTAATTAAAATATGCCATTTATTTTGCGTCTAGCATATTGTGAGGGCATAGTTTCCATGGTCCTGGACTTTGAGGAGTTCAGCATGTCACCACGGTAACTGAGTAATTTGTTCCCCTTGACAGGACTAATGTACTGTCCTTCATAAGCAAGGATGACTTCAGAAGGACACAGGCTTTTAGGTGAGCTGTTACTCTAATGATGAGGCTAGATGTGAATGTGTAGATTTTCCTACACATTTGCCTTGTCCTTGTGACTAAGCTAGCAGAGAAAGCTAGAACGATAGAGCTACAGGAAATGTTAGGTAAGCAAACAGACAGAGACATATAAACGGGACATGCTCAAGCCCTGTAGCCTATTGATGTACACTAATAGTGTTTGTTGATTTATGACAACCACAGATACAACAATAACAGGAATTACATGTGGATTCTGGTAGATAAAAACAGGGCCCTATGGAAACATCAACAAGTATATCATCTTGTCAGTGGGATGCCGACCACTTCCAGAACTTTTAAAGCTGATTTGGAGCCACAGTTCAGAGTGAGAAGACAGTCTGGACCTCCACCTATTGTACAGCTGTGGAAATGGAAACTCGGAGAAAGAAGTGATGTGCCCCAAATTAACCATTAGCAACAGTATCCAAACTCGAATTCCTGTGCCCTGATAGTCTGATCTAGTTCTTTCTCTCCTGCCTTATGTCCCTCCTGGTTGATGCAATTAGTTTTAGGAGTAATATTTTTGGTGGCTAGTAATGATTAAAGACCAACTCTTTTGGAGGATCAGCATTTATTGAGGGAAGGGGTCTATTGCCACACTCACATATGCCTTTATCCTGCCTCCCAGCTGAGGAGTTATGTTGTCTGGTTTACTCATTCAGAAAATATGTATCAGTCATTTCCTATGTGAAGGGCTGAATAAATATTTGTGGAATTATACTGAACTGATTTGAATTATTAAGGGACCCGAGTTAGAGGCCTGAGCAAGTGATTAAGATTTTGTTTTACCAGTTGGGATAAAAGATGCAACTCACTGAAAATAAACAAATCCTTTTTTAAGACTTCCACTAAAAACATATGATATATAATTGAATATAAGTACAAATAGCAGGCACCTGGTACAGCTTGTTCCAACTTCTCTTTTTATTAGAATCTAAGTGGTAACATTCATTTCTAGGCAGTGTCACTGCTGTTGGTTTTGTTCATTATTAGGAGATTGTAGTTATTGCACTCTGAAGGGAGAAGCCCTGGGTTTATAACTGCCAGGGCTGGCAAGGGGCCGAAGAATGAGATGCACAGGCTGATTGGCCTTTTATAGAGTCCGTGTCAGAAATCATCTTTAGAAAGCAGAGTGTCCCTTCCCTGTGGCCTGCTCTCCCGGGGGAGGATAGGCACTAGTTCTCCTTCGGCTGTAGATTGCGGATGTAGCATAGACTTCTGCCTGGAAGATGCTACCCGCCCCCCGATCAGGTACCCGGGGGCAGCTGGAGGCAGGCAGCTCCGAGGCTGACATGGATGCGGTCATGAGAGATGCGAAGGCAGCTGAGAAAACACCAGGGGCTGCAGTCCTGGAGGAGCCCTGACGTTTCATTACTTCGATTTTCACTGGCATAAGTAGAATTTGTGGATGGGCTTCAGAATGGGAAAAGAGAAAGAAGAAGACAAGCAGACCATCAATTACAATACTAATTTACAAGCCAGCAAAGAGCTCACTGGCATGACAATCGCAGCCCCGATAAACACGCTCATGTGACTCATCAGGCGGTAATAACCCTCCTGCTGCTGATTTCCAAACGGAAGTGTCGTTGTTGTTAGTGTTATAGTGACTGTTTGGTAATGAAGGGCAAAAATCCATGTAGTGTCTTTTGATTCTTTTAATAAGGAAAATGAAATTATTTCCCTCTCCCACGTTCTTCACACCTTAGCTGGAAGCAGTGTAAGAAGGCCTTTGGGGTTTATCCTTCCCTGTTTCCAAATCTGCTGGAGAGGTTTCAAGGCCGAACTGTAGCCCAAAATGAGTCACTTTCCTGAGTCCCTTTTCTTCCCAACAGGGAGGGGGGAGGCTGTTTCCTCCCTGTGGAGGTTCTGTGTGGAGTCTTGGCTGTCTCCAGGAGATGCATGGAAGTAACAGGTATGTAAGGAGCTTGGGCACCAACTTCCCGGGCAAAATGAGCCTATCTCCTCCCTTCCGCACCTTTGTGAGTGAGAGTGCCGCCCCAAGGAGAGGCTGGAGACCCGGCTGCAGTTCCGGTTCCGTGTCCACGTGCCTGGCAGTCCCATCCTCAGTGCTCAATGTCCACGTGCCTGGCAGTCCCATCCTCAGGGCTCAGTGTCCACGTGCCTGGCAGTCCCATCCTCAGGGCTCAGTGTCCACGTGCCTGGCAGTCCCATCCTCAGGGCTCAGTGTCCACGTGCCTGGCAGTCCCATCCTCAGGGCTCAGTGTCCACGTGCCTGGCAGTCCCATCCTCAGGGCTCAGTGTCCACGTGCCTGGCAGTCCATCTCAGGCTCAGTGTGCCACGGCTCAGTGTCCACGTGCCTGGCAGTCCCATCCTCAGGGCTCAGTGTCCACGTGCCTGGCAGTCCCATCCTCAGGGCTCAGTGTCCACGTGCCTGGCAGTCCCATCCTCAGGCTCAGTGTCCACGTGCCTGGCAGTCCCATCCTCAGGGCTCAGTGTCCACGTGCCTGGCAGTCCCATCCTCAGGGCTCAGTGTCCACGTGCCTGGCAGTCCCATCCTCAGGGCTCAGTGTCCACGTGCCTGGCAGTCCCATCCTCAGGGCTCAGTGTCCACGTGCCTGGCAGGTCCATCCTCAGGGCTCAGTGTCCACGTGCCTGGCAGTCCCATCCTCAGGCTCAGTGTCCACGTGCCTGGCAGTCCCATCCTCAGGCTCAGTGTCCACGTGCCTGGCAGGTCCATCCTCAGGGCTCAGTGTCCACGTGCCTGGCAGTCCCATCCTCAGGGCTCATGTGTCCAGTGCCTGGCAGTCCCATCCTCAGGGCTCAGTGTCCACGTGCCTGGCAGGTCCATCCTCAGGGCTCAGTGTCCACGTGCCTGGCAGTCCCATCCTCAGGGCTCAGTGTCCACGTGCCTGGCAGTCCCATCCTCAGGGCTCAATGTTTGCTGTATGGGCTTACTTGGGAATTCGCCTCTGAGCTTCGAAATAAGATGTACGTCACTTTAACATTACATAGTATGTTACCATTTTCAACAACACTGTTATAGATATCACTCATATAATCATCATTTCAGCTCTTTGAAGTGACTTTTAATCACCGCCAGTTTTAAATAGAGACTTAGGGTCAGAGAGGAGGTACGTCTCTCAAGGCTGCCTGAGTGGTAGGTGCAGATCCCAGATTCCTATGAGAAAAGAGGAGTATTTCCACCTCTCCTGGTGGGTGTCACAGAAGAGCCACCAGAAGTCTCGAGATGGGCATTCTTCTGTACTCTACCTCAGATTTCAGAGGGACACACAGGTTCAGGGTAAGCTTTGGAGATGTCTGGAACTTGCAGCAGCTGCCTTTGAGGGCCACTGGACCCAGGGAGAGCTTGCTGGAGCATCCTAGGAGTGTTTCTGATGACTTAATATTAACAGACCATTTGTAACTCAGACAGCAGGCAGGGTTTTAGTGTCCTAACATCTCTAGATAAGAAGGCTAAGCCCCCACCCCCTCCAAATAAAGAGAAGGTCTTTTACAATGCTTGTGCAGCTTTCCAAAGGGCTGAAGCATCCTTGTGTTTACTTCTGGCCTCCACGCTTCTGTTTCTGCTGAATCCGTTAATCTTGGAAATTGTGGTAATGCCCTTCTGCTGACTGTGATGCACCACGCAGCTGAAGGACTCGGCCTTTCCATATTTTACTTCAGACAAACCACTCAGAGGAAGGGTGGGGTGTGTGTGTTTTGGTAGGACAGGATCATTTATGCATCACTGTTTGTCCCCTTTTTTAACACGAGTTCCCATTTCCTACCTTTTTCCAGATTTTCTTCCCTGTTCCCCCTTTCCTTTTTCCTCACTTGTTCCCCTCTCCCAAATTCCTGCCTTTTCAATGCATTTCAGTTTTACTACCTCTTTTATTTCCTTCTGACACATGCTCCCAAGATCTCACCTTCCCTCCAGCACCTTAACAAGGAAATTTTCTTTAAACAGATGATTCCCTCCCTCAGAGGAGTTGTTGTGCCAGCTGTAGCCATGCGTTCCAGTGCACCACATAAATAAATAGTAAAAAAAAAAACAAGAGAACCCAGTCTTGGATGTACAACTGCTTTTAACATTATAATGGTGGTAAAATGATATTAACACCTTATCGTTACTGAACACTTTCAAGTTTTCAGAATGCTTTGCCTAGACATTAGCATATTTTATTCATGCAGTAAATTTGGGTTTTGGAAAGTTGGACTGTGCCAGCGGCTCTTGCAGTAATTTTTTTTATCTCAGTTTTCAAATGAAGAAACTGAGGGTCATAAAGAGCCAGAAACAGACAGCAGGCTCCCTGACTTTTCCAGAGCTCTTTCTCCACCATAGCTGTGTAGATCCAGTTCTGTTTAGTCTGTACCTCTGCACTGGTTGGCCTCTGTGTTTCATTACCAGGCAATGAATCAGACTTGAAAATGTCATCCGTCTCTGATTTATATTTGCCACTGGCCTCCCTGGGCCTGAAACTCTGAAAATGGACTTTCTGTTTTTTGACAACTATAAATGTTCAGCCAACAGCCCCAGGTGGGTCCCTGGGTCCCCAGCTTTTTGCCACTTTCTGGAGTTCCAGACACAGTGTTCAGTGAAGACTGTGGCCTTGTAGGAACAGGTCATGAGGCCACATTAAAGATGTGGCCTGGTTGTTTATAATTTGGGCTATTTCTTTCTCTCCATTGGCTGCTATAACTGGCCTGCATGGACAGTGGTTAGGATATCTATCTATCTATCTATCTATCTATCTATCTATCTATCTTCTATCTATCTATCATCTATCTATCTGACATTTCTTTAATCTGGAAGCTCTTCATCTCACAGGATCAAGGATATGTTACAACTCTAGCAAGGTAGAGGTTAAAGTGATTTTACCCACAGGATTTCAAGAACAAGCTGTGAGCCAGTTTTTGGTCCCCTTCACCATCCCTTTATGTAGTTATCCCCACTCTCTCTCCTAAGCATGCATTATCTGAACCATTATGGAACCCATCAGCAGAGGTGCCATGACCTCTGGCTGACCTTGGCCTAATGATGCCCTGCCCTGCACTCCAATTACTAGGATATGTAGAAGCAACTACAGCTTTCAGGACCTTCGAAAACTTATAACTCTGTCAGGTCCTTACCTCTTTTCAATGGCATTGAGTGACTTCTAGATCCACCCAGCATCTCCCTTCTCATGATATGTGTGCTCATTCTGAAATGAAAACTACAGAGCTATGCTTGGTCTCTTTCATTGGAAAACTGTAATTTTCCACTGCCTGGGCTGTTTTCTTTGGATGATGGACTGTAAGAAGGAACAGTGAGAATATGACAAGATTGGTTAATTTCTTTGCTACTAGCAGCATTATTTTTTCATATTGTCGAGGCATCAAGAGTTTTGTTGACTTGATACTTTCCAGCCTCTCTGCTTGTCTTTTCTTATCTTCATTCCTAAATCAACAATGGTTGTGCAAAAGGTTTAATGGTTTTGGTAATGTTTTATAGTGTTTAGTTAATCCTTTTTTTCTCTTTATTCTGAACATGGATAATAAAGAAGAAAATATCTCTCTGCTTTGTATTTTAGAGGCAAAATAAAAATTAGATAGCTATTATATAATATGCTCACAACATTGTATAACAAGCCTTTCTACTGGAGGTAATGCTCCAAGCTGTGCTGATCCATGCAAGGGTTGTATGTTAGACTCATCTACTTACCAAACTCAGAGATGTATTAGGTTAACCCCATGCATTTGCTGGTTTTATAGATCAAAAACATTTAAATATGGGCAGTTTTATAGAGTCCAACCAATATTAGCAGCACTAGGCAAAATCTGATAGCAGGAAGCAGGAGAGGTCACCTAGTCCAACCCACTGTCTCCAGGCAGGCTTGCATTTCAGTTATACTCAGAATAATCTCTTAAATCACACTCTAACATTTGTTGTCAAATAATGAAATTCCTGATGCAGTTCTGGGTTAGTTAGGGAATTAATTTTCAATATCAAAGCAGGGAATAGCTCATTCTGTAAGCTCACAAGAAGTGGCAGTGATTTCTGTTCTTTAAGATCTTATAGAACATAGTGTCAGCCTTGGTATGGTATGATCAGGGTTTTAATAACCTAGAAAGATTGTCTGTTTCTTTAACGTCCCACCAATGATGTCTGCATTTCCATACTCATCATAAACCAGTGAAGACTGGCTCTGGTTTGCACTTGCTTGAGATAGTGTCTCAGATCTGAGCCTTGAATGACAATATGAGCTGTTAAACAGATTTTCTTGGCTACCTTAGCAGGTGGGTCCTTTGAACAAAGAGAACAAATATGCTTTATTCAAGCAATGACATTTCCAGACAAAGCAAAGTCATGGGGCTAGTCTCTGGACTCTGGGTAGGATTTTCCCAGTGTGTGTATTAAAGCCAGATGCTCAGGGTATGTGCCCTTCCTCCCAGACTCTTCACTATGGTCAGAGCCTGCAACATCTCCCCACTTCCATTGTCCCTTGGCCAACAGCTCATGACTCCCAGAGGAGTCAGAGTGGGGTCCGTGTTCACTCTAATTTGAGCCAGTGCCTATTCCAAGCACTGAGCTTGCTCTTTAGTGAACTTACTCTTTTGTTGCCAATAAAAACGTAGCCACCCAGTCCCAGGTGTGTTTATAATAGCATGGCAAGGCAGGAGTTTTAGATACGGGATGTGTTTTGTGATGAAGGGCATGGAGGCAGCATATCTTTGTTTGCCTAGAAACTGAACTCAGAACCTTTGTATGCCACAACATTATTCCAACACAAAAGGCACAAGGTTTGAATGTGGATGTGTGATCACAGAGATTTCTGTGCAGTATGTAAACTGTTTAAATGAGATAAAAGCACCCAATGTACTTCCTGGCCCTTCACAAACTTCTGCTGGATGCAAAAAAGGAATAAAATAATTGACTTGGGAGGAAAGATGAGAGGCTTTTGGGTCAGAAGGCTAGCCTGGGTTCAGGTCATAGACAGGCCACCTGTATGTGTACGACCTTAGGCCACTCTTAGAACTTCAGTTCCCTCATTTGCAATGTGGGGTCCCTGTACTTTCCAGGATTGTCTTGTGGACATAAAATGCAATTGTGGGAGCAAGAATGCTCTGGATAAAGAATGACACAATCAAAAAAGTGTTGGTTGTCTTTTACCCTCTAGGTCTGATTCTTGTCTTTGCATGATTGGAGAAAGGACTGGACTAATAAGCCTTAGAAGTGGATGTTTCTTAAAATTGATGAGTGGCTTTGAATCTCTACCGATCTCTTAGCCAGCCATCATGAAGCAGCTGTGGTGGTGAAGGGCCGACAGGGGCTTGGGGCAGGCTGGGGACTCCAGTGCTGAGACCTCCGTCTCAACCAGCCCTCGGTCCCCACCCTCCTGAAGCTTGTTGCTAATGAGGGACCTTGGTCCAAACCCAGTTTTCCGGGATCTGATGAAATCCAAAGCCTACTTAAATCACTTTCTTGTGGCCTTTAACCTAAAAAGATTACATTTTGAGGGTGAGGGTGCTGAGGTGGGTGAGCAGCAGAGAAGCAGCCTGCTGTCAGAGGACAGAATCAAATTTTTGTTTATGTGACGTTGCTGCATTAAAAGGGCCAATCTTGTGTCATGTAACATGTGAATAATGGCTCTAGAATGTGATGTCAAAATTTTCCACACGTCTCATAAATAAATCCAGCCACACCCCTCCCCCAACCACCACCCAAAGGCTATCCGTTTTTGAACCTCAGCTTGCATCCCAAATTAAGAATGTGTTCAGATTCAAGGTTAAAGGTATAGTATCCCCTTTCAAAAGGCACATGTCAGTGTTTCTGCTGAGAATGACAAATAACATTTGAAACAGGCTATCCATTGTCAAGACTTGTCCTCTTCTTCTTTTTTACCTAACTTTGCTGAAAGTCTGATCCTTTGGAAAGAATAGATGCTGTATTAGGCCAAGACTTGATGAAATTATCCTTAAAGAAAACCACTTGAGTGAGATCCCTGGGGAAGAAGAATCACACAAT
The DNA here is from genome assembly GCF_014108415.1 of Molossus molossus. Taxonomy (NCBI): domain Eukaryota; kingdom Metazoa; phylum Chordata; class Mammalia; order Chiroptera; family Molossidae; genus Molossus; species Molossus molossus. Next base: position 34,308,629 of record NW_023425357.1, on the reverse strand, counting down.
AGTCCAGTGGCCCTCAAGAGTGAAGAAGCTAGATACAGCCAAGCGGCGACGGCTATTAACAGCGCAGCTGAGCCATGCGCTCGGTATTGCAAGAAGCATATATTTATTTGAGATATGTCTGCTCTCATGGAGATACCAAAAACAGATACTGACATTAGTCAGAAAGCCTAAAATGTTGATTTTTTTTTTTTTGGCCAGGAGATTCTGTCTTCTCATTATCAGTGGGGACCGATGTAGGTCACTTTCAGAAATAAGAATCCAAACCGTCCTTGGATCCAGCACACCCAGTATCATTTCCTTCCCTTTAATGTTAAAAGACTGATCAGCAGTAAATATACAGGGGGATTTTCTACAAAATCCAGCCTTGTTGAAAACGAAGCTTTGCTGAAGCCAAGCTGCCTCTTTATTCCCCCTAAAGGACAGAATGCTTTTTTGTTTTTCCAGTTTAGAGAGGGTCAGGAGGAGGAAATAGGCAGGAGCATGATGGCTGAGAACCAGAGCAAAGAACAGGAGGGGAATTTGGCTTAATTTCATATAGTCTCAGGTCCGCCTGTGTGCTCTGCCCGTCCCTCCCTGCTCTGCCCACCTCACAAACAAAGGCAGCATCTTTCTCAGATAATGCCGCGTGTGTCAGAAGTGAACGTTCTGGGAATGTACATGGTGACCTGCTCTGTGTAACAAACGTCAACCCCAAACCATACAGAAGTCGCTACATCTGTTTTGGCTTTGTTCACAGCACAGAGGGGAGGGGGGTGCACTCCATGGTCAAGGGCCAAACTACATGTCATATTTCATTACCTTCATTAGCTACTACAGAAGGCTGCATTCAAAGAAAAGGTTGGTATTAACTCTTGAGCCGCCAGCCCTTCCTAACAACCATTTTCACCTTCGCCCACTGCTGACGGATCTCCGTTCGTGCGTGCTGTGGGCTCTGATTTAACTAAACTGTAAATCAGCTCTGAGGTCCATGATTTCACCTTCTTAACTTAAAGGAGGCAAGCTACTGTTTTATCCTAGGTAGCTACTTACAGGACGGCTGAACATCTGGAACCTATTAGGACACATGCTAGTGTAAACCCAATGGGGAAAGCGTATTTAGAATTAATAAAACTTTCCCTTCTTACTTTGTCCACAGTTGTCTTTTTCTTTACCCCCTCACATTATTTCTCTGATTTAGTATTTGCCAACTCCTTTCTTGGTTGCTGGAGTGAGATAAGATTATGCTTATTGCTGACTAGCTACTTTGGGGGGACATTTCTTGGTATGCTTTCTTAGGATGACATTGGACTCACATGGTTACCATCCCTGGAAATAAGAGCCCATTTCCTTATATTCATGTTGCATTTCTTAAAGTACATGTTACAGTTTCTGAAATGAAAGTGGGTGAATGTATAAAGTAGATCTTTTTACTGTAGGGCTATAAAAATGGTCAGTTTTCATACTGCATATTGAATGCATCATGATTCTATTTAAAGTCATCTGTGGCCAGCACATGCTGTTATTTAATATTATGAAGAATGGCCAGTTGGCCAGCATAGGTCAGAGCACACCTGGACTGTGGAATTAGGAGTCTGGAATTTTGATTCTTTGTCCTGGCTCTGCTATTGATTTATTGCCTGGTATTAGACAAAGCTCTTGCTCTTAATTCTCCCATCTGTAAACTATGGATCATTATACCATTATAAGGTTTCTATGAGCTCAAATGACTTCATTTGAAGATACTTTCAAAAGCACTGAGAAGACAATACTTTATTTATTTATTTTGCAGTGGATTGGAGCATAAATGAAAAACTTTAACCATTTTCTCTCTTTCATAGTGAAAAAAAGGAATTTTCTAAAGCCCATAGACATTTAAAATTTTTTTAATTGAATTTATTGGAGTGACATTGATTAATAAAATTATATAGGTTTTAGGTGTACACTTTTGTAATATATCATCTGTATATTGTATTGTGTGTTCACTGCCCCAAGTCAAGTCTCCTTCTATCACCATTTATCCCCCCTTTACCCTCTTTTACCTCCTCCCACCTCCCCTCCCCCTCTGGTAATCACCACACTGTTGTCTGTGTCTATGAAGTTTTGTTTGTTTGTGTGGGTGTTTTTTGCTTAGTTTTTTCTGAGCGTCATTGGCACACTAAACTCAATAGCCCACTTTGTAAACTACTGTTTATCTAATGACATCTTGGATACAGTTTAACTTCCCAGGAAAATAAACTTGCATTGAAGATTGACAACCACTGGAATGGGACCATCAAGATTATATTTGGGACTCAAGTGTGTACAGAGGCAGAACAATGCCGCAGAAGAAGACATCCAGGACTTCTCTGGAGGTGGGAAGCTAGTAGGAACATAGGCACTTCCCACGTTGTACCCTCTGAGTGGAGAGAGGAGGAATGGCAGGAAACTGTTGAAGGTTGGAAGCTCTGAGCATTCTGCGGCCCAGTCACACATGTCCATCCTTCCCATTTTACAGAAGCTGCTGTAAAACAGACTAACCACAGAACAGACACCTGCATATGTTGTCTAGTTTTGTAAATTAGTAGCAATGTAAATTGTAAGTATAGGAGTATAGCTGTAAATTGGCTTTTAGTATATATCTGTATCTGGTGCTATTTTATACCCATAATGAGTGTTTTCACAAAGGAATAAAAAAAATTATACTCCGTTTTTCACCCCCTTTTGGTGTTTCCATAAGATTCAGGACACCTTCTGAATTTGAGAGAAGGGCCAATAATTATGACAATTTTTTGTTTCCATTTTTAACCTCAGACCAGCTAACTCATTCTCTCTCCTTTAGATTTGCCCCTAAGTTTGGTCCTACAATGAGACCTTTTGCATGGCAAGTTCCAGCCTGGAGAAAATTTTTATGGCTGAATTATAAACCCTTGAAAATAGGGGTTTATAATGGAAACGCTGACACAACCTTAACTCTGGCGGCAAGAGTGCAACGCGATAATAAATGAGGCAGAACAGCAAAGTGCTGCTTTTAATTTATCATTTAGTAGGAGAAAAAGGCCTTGTTTACTTCTTCTTTTTCATCTTCTTCTCTGCTTCCAAGACTTGCAACCATTATTTTGAAATGTATTTTATAATAAAACCTCAGTGGTTATGTTGCCTAGGGCTTGAGTGTCCATTTTAGAAAGGGAGAAGGAGAGAAAGAGAGAGGGAGATTTTTGAGGCCTAAGAAGCATATTCTTTTGACTGATTATGTTTTGACGGGGAATTTGCTGCCTGGCAATGTATTTATTACAGAACAGATCAGCGACTCTGCTTGATCCAAAAGCACCCCGAACATATGATCCTATTTGGACATGTCTATAAAAGTGGCAGTAAGAATAATACTAATGCTTGAGGTGCCTTCTAGCACTTTTTATTCGAGACATTAATGTATTTTTAGCACAGAGATTACTGACTTTGGCATCAATTATGTTATGAAGCTTAGGATCAGTCCGCATTTCCTGAGTTCCCATTTTGTGGATGGAGAAACTGAGGCCATTGGTAGTTGGTGTGATTTCTGTACATTCAATTCAGTCCTTTCTTTTAGCCAAGCACTGGGCTGGGACATGAAAGATCATGTCCCCTGCTCTTCAAGAATTTACAGCCTGATGGACAGAGCAAACATATAACACACACAAAAATATTGGTGTAAAACATTGTAACAACGAAGTCTCTTGTAAAGTCATCTTATGACATGGGCATTTACCTAGCCCTGTCTCCCTCATTACTATTTCTTTAGGGGGGCTCAGGGATACAAAATCTCTTGCATAAACCTGTGCTGGGTGTTTTACATGTTCCATCACATTCTTGTGCCCAGAGGGGTGATGTTTATGATGGCAACACCTCCCTCTTTTGTCTTGCATCTTCGCCTTTGGTTTGCCCAATAGGAGGGCTTAGGAGATGAGGAGGCAGGAGGTGAGGTCATGGTACAGTATTCCCCCCCTTATTCAAACATATATACTATAATTTTTTCTATATTTACATATCTGTGATAAATTTAACTTATGAATTGGCATAGTAAGAAATTAGCAATAGGCAGTAATAAAATAGAAACACCTGGTAGCTTCTCTTTGGTATACTAGAATTGCCAGCAACACTACTCTTTTGCTTTGGGGCCATAATTAAGTAAAATAAAAGTAACTTGAACACAAGCATTGTGATACTAAGACAGTCCCTCTGATAACTGCGACAGCTACTATGTGGCTAATGGGCAGATAGCATGTCCAGTGTGGGTACTCTGCACAGAGGAGGGATTCACACCTGGGTGGTATGGAGTGGACAACATGAGATTCAGTCTGATACTCAGAATGGCTCATGGTTGAAAACTTATGAGCTGTTTATTTCTGGAATTTTCTATGTACTGTTTTTGGACTATGGTTGATCACGTGTAACTGAAATCAAGGAAAGCAAATTGCAGATAAGGGGGTACCACTGTGTTTTTCCTGCGGCTTCCTGCCTTCCTGCTCAGAACTGGCTCTGGTTCCCCACTGAAGACCAGGCTCCTGTCGGCAGCCCTCTCTCATAACTGCTGCCCTTGCCAGGTTCTGGCAAGTCAGCCCTCACTCGGCACCCTCAGGTGGTAATGCTGCCCAGGGTGCGACCCATTGCTCTGGGATTCCCTAAACCCAGCTCACACCTCAAAACCCAAGCCCTGTCTCTGCAAATACACTTTTACAAAAGCCGGTAATGGTGTTTTTGGTAAAAGTGAAAATCTTCTTTGGATTTCTTTCAGTTAGCAAAACCAGGTATTCATGTAGGTCTTTTGTAAAAGCAAAGGGGCATAAAGTGAACTTTTGGAAAGCAGGGGATACTCTCAGCTTTAGGCCATTCTGACTCTGAAAGTGTTCATAGGAATGCTCTGTGAGGAAACCCCGAGTCCTTGCATTTAACTCTTCTTAGTTACCCCATTTGAGTGTGTGCTGATGGTTTCTGCTGGGCCCCTGGATGACACAAAGAATATACAGAGCACACGTGCACACGTGCGAGTGCGCGCGCGCGCGCGCGCGCACACACACACACACACACACACACACACATTAAGAATACAGTGAGGGTATTTAGGCAGAAGAATTATAGAGTAGGTCTATCCAGTGTTGGGATTTGTAGTGAGCACATGATGAAGTCACTTCTTACAATTCCTAAGTCAGATGATGGGGCAGCAAGCCTCTGAAATGACATCAGATTTACAACATAATAAGCTTTCATTAAGATGAAGCTACATGAAATGTATTCCCCTTCATTCCCCAAACTAAACAAAAGTTGCTTGAATACCTAATAAACCCAGGTCTCACCAAATTGGTAATGCTGACATGAAGATGTTATCGAGGAGGAAACCAGGAGCCACGGACATGCCACTCCATGGAACATCACAAGTAGCTGAACAGTACTTGTATTGGTGCCATCAGTTTTCTCTGTCACCAAAAATGGGACACATGAGGCTGCTTTTAGAGGCTGATCCATGCTTGCACCCACCATACGGATTCCTGAGTGCATTTTCATCATAGTGTATCTTGTGCTTTACTGAAAGGTTCACGCTGTTTGGTTACTTTTCCCTCAGATATTGCACTGGATAAATCAGTTGAGATCATTTCTTAGCATTCCAGAGAGCAAACGCCCCAACGATATAAGAGAAGTGGTTCACCCCAAGGCATCTTCTAAGAAAACGTAATTCAGAAATATGGCCGCTTGAACATATGGGCTTATCTCTGCTCTCTCTCAAAGTCTTACTAAAATGACAGATTAGGTATAAAAAAAGCATAAAATCGTAAGGACAGCAAATCGAGAAGAAGAAATGATGGCAGATAAGAAATGTCAACAAAACTTTGGAAACTGGAAAACAGCTGGACCGATGATTTAGTAGATGACAGACAAACGGAACCACAGGCCCACCAAAGGCAAAGTCAAGAACTGAGCCAGTTGGAGGTGCTAGAACATGGAGGAGTCTGCTCTTGGAGGCACTGGCTGTCGTTGTAGGTGTGGAAATGGGTAGGGCTGGGAACAAAACTGATTGGGATTTGCATAAAAGACATATAAAGAGTCCCCTAGACTCCCCCACCTCTTAAGTGAAGACCCCTTCATCTGAGGCTGACATGTTCTGACCTGGGCGATCACGCACGGCTCAGTGAGGGATATTATTCCATGCAAATGGGGATTAAATGAAGTCTGAATACTGAATGGTGAGACCTCCTTGTCCTGGTCTGGCACTAGGTTGGAGAACATTATCAACCCGGCTTATCAACTCCAGGCTGGAGGCTGGAGGGTTCCTTTCGGAGACAGTTGACCATTCCAAGAGGAAAGATTTACAGATATTGTCAGCTGAGGTCCCAAATGAACAACCAGGTCCCCTTTTGAATACAGAAACCAACCCCACATAGAACTTTCAACAGGTTTCAAACAAGTATCTCATTTTAAAATATGAATGAATGATTCTCCCCAGATAATTAAGGAAACCTTTATCTTAATGATAGAAACAAAGAGAAAAAGAAACTCAGAGAAGACAGAAACAGTGCAGAAAGCAGAGAAAATATAAAAACAAAATTAAGATACCCAGAGAGACAAGGGAAGATGCCACCTCAATGCAGTAAGACTTGGTTGCTATTTGAAAAGATAGTTTAAGATGGGAAATGGCCCTCAACTACCCGGGCAACAAGTAAATATGGCAGAAATTCCATATGAATAGGGATTTAAAAATTTCAGAGAGGAAAATAGCCCCAATTGCCATCATCTTTCTCAATAGAATCTCTGGAGACTAGAAAACAATAAATGTTGAGCAAAAATTATTTCCAATGTAGAACTTGATAACTAGTCAAATTGTTGCTTAAGCATGAGGATAGGATTTGCCCACCCTGTTCCTTTTCTCAGAAAGTTATTGAAGGATGCACTTCACTGATATAAGTAGAATAATCTAAAAGAGAAGACACAAAGATCCAGAAAATAATTGATTTAACCCTAGAAGGGGGCAGATGGAATTCTCAGGATGACGGGGAAGAGACACTTCAGGATAACTGCTGGGTAGAAGGCTTAAAACAGCAACCAGTCTAGTTTGGAGCAGTTAGTGTAGAGCTCCAGGCCTCAGTCTCTGAGGAAAAGGAAAATGAATAGAATTGATAATCTTGCATGTTTAAAATATATTCATAGGAAATTCATAAATGTGGCAGAGGATTTGAGGATCAATTAATGTAGATATATAGAAAACCAAATATACATAAAAACCCAAAGCCAACAAGGATATTATTAACTCTTGGAGAAACAAAAGTTGTACACGAAAAGAACTATAATTATAATGAACCAAATGGCTTATGTGTGAATAATGTTTATGTAGTAATAATACAATTACAATGTAGAAAGCAAGTATCATTTTAACAAAAAGTTGTTCCATATCTATACCAAAAGAATGGGGTATGTGCATGCATGCCCATGCTTAGGGGTGTAGGACGTCTGATTCCTCATTTTCTGAGTGTGAAATCAATAGATAAAATGAAAAGAAAATAAAGAAATGCAGGAAAGCAGATTAGTTAGAAACACGGAGGCACATACTATGAAGTAACTAAAAGGAGTTGAGGGTGCCTTCTACTGGGGAGCAGGCGTCCGGGTGGAACGCGGAGGAAGTTCGGAGTTACTGTACCTCATCACAGGCCTTCCAGAATTATTTGGCTTTTTGAAACTATGTACTTGTATTATTTTGTTAAAAACAACTCTGAATGTTGGAATCTGTCTCGTTGGTCACGATCAGGGAAAAGACTCAATGACACATAATTCGCATTGTGTTCCAGGTGTCAGATACTTACTTGGTTAAGCACTTTACATGCATTTTCTCATTTAATCCTCTTGATAATCGTGAGGTGTTGTTTCTTTTTATTACCCTTTTATAGACGAGAGAATTGAAGTTCAGAGAGGTTAGGTGATTTGCTCAAGTCACACACCTCTATGATTCCAGAGCCCACACGCTTGCCTGTCTCCTTTCTTCCACCTGCCGTGGCTCCAAGACAGCCATGCATCTTCTTCCGGCGGTGTGCTCCCCTCAGCGTATTTCAGTGACTCCTTGTTCGTGCTCGTCTTCCCACCTGGAGGACACCCTTTCCTTGGGTTCCTGTGCTCAGAAACAGCGTTAGCCTAAGGGGTGGTGCCCGCTGAATAGGGTGGAGTGAAGGACAAGGTGGAAAGCAGTGTCCAGCACAGCCCTACACACGGCCTTGCGTCTACCAGCTGTGTGACCTTGAGCAGAGCATCTAACTTCATTTTGTCTCATCATCTGGAAAATGGGAGTAATGGTAGTAACTACTTCATTGGATTGTTGCAAAGAGTGAACGAGTTATTTTATGTTAAGCCCTTACAACTACAAAGGGTACATAGTAAGTATTAGCTATTATTATTATTATTTAAAATAACTATTGACTGGCTGGCTTACAGTTGACGAGCAATTGAAAGAAAGTTTATGGATCTGAATGAATAATTCATCATCAGTCTTCTAGCATAACATTCAAAATTGTCCAAGAACCCTGGCCAGTTTGGTTCAGTGGTTAGAGCATCGGCCCGTGGACTGGAGAGTCCTGGGTTTGGTTCCCACTAAGGGCACGTACCTCGGTTGCATTGTGTCCCGGGCCCAGTTGGGGTCATGGGGGTGGCAACCACTCGATGTGTCTCTCTCACGTCGATGTTTTTTTCTCTCTCTCTCCCTCCCTCTCTTCCTTCCTCTCTCCCTCCTGCTCTATCTGAAAGGTAAGTGCAGAAATGTCCTTGGGTGAGGATAAAAAGAAACAAAAAACAAAAAACTGTCCTAGGTGTTGTGGGCCACAGACTTCTTTCCCACTGGGTTCTTCCAGGTTAATAAAACAACACAGACTTTTGACTGTGGCCCATCCTCAGCCCCCATTTCCCCTTTCCGAAGTGCCAGACTTAGGAGTCACTCAGAAACAGTCTAAGGTGGAGACTTGTGTGCAGGGGTTTTTCAGGAAGACCACTTGGAACAACACTGCTGAGGGTCTCGGGAAGGAAGCAGGACTGGGCAGAGGAAGGAGTCGAATCTGATCGCCCCAGAGGCCTCTGTTGATCCTGTGGGGAGGCTGACTTGGCCACTGAGAGTTGTCTCAAATGGGGAGAAGGGGTTAGGCCTCTGTGCCCCCACAGGAACTAATCATGGGATGCCGGCCATGCCGAGGGTGGCTGTGTCCAGCCCATTCTCCTGGCAGCTGGAGAAGGGAGTGCCCAGACAGGTGCAGGAGCTGGGCTGCACACCGTGGCCTCCATTCCCGGCTCCTCCCTCTGGCAATTAGCATTTTCTTGTTGCCCCAGCATCTAAAGTTGGAAAGAAGGTAGTCCCATCGATTCATGTATTCTAACCCTTTCACCCCCTTTAACTCAGCTCAGGGATAGATAGGGTCTCCTCCACACAGTAATTCAGGGACCCAGGCTCTCAGGTCCACCTTCTTGCAGCAGAACACCTGGAACCTGGAACACGGAGCCTCCTTTATTGCTGAGAAGGAGGGAACCAGGGAGTCAAATGCCAGGTTTTCATGCTTCTGCCCAGCAGTTACGCATGTCATTCCCACTCAGAGACGGATCCCTAGACCTAACCATTTAGCCCTGTCTAACTGCATGAAAACTAGGAAATATGGGGGAGATATCCAGGGAGCAGCTGATGCTTTTGCTACACTTCGCTCGAGGATATTCACATTCTCAAATGGTGAGTATCTGCCACCAGAAGAAGAGAACTAGGTTTCAGCATTTCCCACTAATCGTACCCTAAGTTAGGCTACTTACATTGCTACTCATGAAGTGGGCTTCGGGGAATCGTTGAGCCCCTTAGTACTGAACGCACAATTTTACAATAGTTACGTGTGTTTTTTGTGTAGAAAGCCCATAACTTTCAGCAGATTCTCGAAGGGGTCTGTGATCTGAGACCAGTTAGAATTCAATGCCCTATAGGTCACTACCAACTGTATCAACATGTGGGTTCACCCGTCCAGCAAAAGACAGGCTCAGGCTTTGCCTCTCTGTGTGTCGAGATTCAAATTTGTCACCTGGGGACACCTGGACACAGGAGAAGCATGTGAGGTTGCGACTAAGCCAGCTGCTGGCTGAGCATCTGAAACCTGATTCCTGACCAAAAGGGTCTCTGAGGTGGCCAGGACCCCGCACGGGCCAATGGGAGCCCTGCCTGGGTCCCAGTCTGGTTTGAATTGGAACTTCATGGGCAGGTTTGGCCATTTATTAAATAGAGAATCCAGTTAGAGGCAGTTCCTTCCAGCCCTGAGTTTCTGTGACTCTGGTTGTAATCGATGCTCAAAGTCAGGAAACGTTTTCTGTAAAGAGCCAAATAATAAATATTTTAAACTTTGTGGGCCACGAGATCTCTGTGGCAACTACTCAACTCTGCCATTGCTCTTCGAGATAGCCAGAGAGCATGTGCAGTTGACGGGCACGGCTGTGTTCAAGTAAAACTTTATTTACAAAATGAGCAACAGGCTCTAGTTTGCCAAACCCCGATCTAGTCCAGTGGTTCTCAAAGTGTGACTGCGAGACTAGCAGCCTCAAATCACTAGGGAACTACGTAGAAATGCAAATTCCCGGGCTCTGCCCTAGAGCTGCTCAACTGGAGTCTTTGGGGATGGGGCCTTCTGATGAATGCTGAAGTCTGAGAAACATGGATCATACTGAAGAAGAAGGAGAAGGAGGAAGAGGAGGAGGAAAGAAGAAGGAGAGGAAGGTGTGGAAGGAGAGGAAGAAGAAGCTGAGTGATTCCAGGTTTATTCAGATATGGTGCTCTCTTGCTCAGGGAATGAGGCAGGGAGTGTTAAATAAAATAACTGGCTTTAACATCTCTGCCTCCTTCAAAGCCCCAAATTATATCAATTCTCCTCATCTTCTCAAGCAAATGATCCCTTTCTGTTTTGTTGGTCATAATCACTGCTAAAGCTTTTTAATGTGGTAGAAATGAAAGTGGTTGCTTTTACACACAAGTCTTCTTCATTGTTGTTACTGAGTAACTGATATTACCTTTCATGTGTACCCAGGGACTTCCTTGTAAATAGCAAGTAGATGTGTAAAAAAAAGCAGCTTTTGGATGGTGGTAACACTTAGCAGTTACGTTGTACTTTCATGAGAGGCGGTCTGCATCTATAACCACTTTTTGAAATATGGACTTATTCACCGAGGAAGATGAGTCAACATCAGAATTCAACTGAAATGGATGTTGGTGGCTCCTAGGAGAGGTGACTGTGCACTAAGAGTGCAGCTCCAGCCCTGGCTGGTTTTGCTCAGCGGTTAGAGCGTCAGCCTGTGGACCAAAGAGTCTTGAGTTCGATTCCAGTCAAGGGCACGGACCTCGGTGTGATTTGTCCCTGGCCCTGGTTGGGTCATGCGAGAGGCAACCAATCGATGTCTCTCTCTTTCTCTGTCCCACTCTGTCTGAAGATAAATGTCAAAGAATATCCTGAGGATTAAAAAAAAAAGGATGCCACTCCAGTTCAGCTGCGCTATTGAGCTGTGTGTCTCTGCCTTAGGTTTTCATTGTGGAAATATTTGCTAAAAGGTCCTCGTAGACTAGGGTCTCATCTGTCTTTGTAGGACCTACATGTTTCCCCTCCACAATGCAGACATGACAGAGTAAATGAGAGAGGGAGTAAAGGACATTGTGCAGGATTTGGGGACCTAGCAAAGACAACTTCGTCCTTCGGATTTTCTTCTTCGCCAAACCCAGGGGCACACGGCTGCCTCCCGCTGCTGCACTGCTGTCTTCTCTCCAGGTGAACTGGACAAATCAGGAGCCAAAGTTACCTTCTGGACGGTCCTCATAACTACACTGTGTGTCTTTTCAGTTCTGGACTTGTTGATTTTACTCTGAAGGTCTTTGAATGTGTGAATTTGAGCTCTGCCCCCCCGCCCCCTGCCCAAATAAAAAAGTGACCCCCAGAATTCCCCAAATAAACCTTTGTAAATGTTGGGAGACTTATGAATGCTACAGTCATATACCAGTTTTTGTCCTCAAAATATGGGACACAGATTACTGCACCCTCCTCTGTGCAGCCATCTCCTGGGGACTGCAGCTGGACCTCCCCCCAGGGCAGAGCGCAGCACACTCGGGCTTCTTCCGGAGAAGATCCCGGCCATGACCAGAGAAAACACTTCGTTCTAGCATATCTCCTCAGAGTTTGCTAGTCGCTGTGTTCATTTTCCACTCGGCTGTGAATTTTCCATTTAGGGACTTCATGATTAATATTCCACAGATGGAGAATAATTCCTCCTTTCAGAGATTTCCATACCATCTACACTGCATTTTAATTAATTGATACGAGAATGTCCTTCTTTCATTAATCAAGGTTCTGTCCCTTATTCATAGATCTAGAGAATCTCCTTGCCATGAATTCCTCAGTAAGGAGGGATCTCGACTTTCCTTGAGCTCAGATAAAAATTGTTGGTCATTGTGTTTGTGTCGATGGTGTTTCTTCGTGTTATTTTGAACCATTGATTAAATCCTTTTCACCATGTTATTTTCATTAATTAGATAAAACTGTGTTCTTTGAAGGCAAGACCAAGGTGTTTGAGGTTTTTATACATTGTTTGGTACTTAGTATAGTTGAGAGGCACACACACGGGACATGATTGTAGCTCTGAGTAGATAATAATTAAATATATCAGTGGTTTTTCTCACAGAGTAAGGTTTTTCCTTGTCTGATTTTTTAAAGTAGTTGGAACCCAGCTTAAAATAGGAGACTATACATTACTGCTACCATTTAGGATTTTAGGGGATTATTGTGGTTTTAAACCTGCATTTAAAGAATAGTTACTATTTTGCAAAGTATTTTCACCATTTGTTTAGCACAACTTTTGTGGACAAGGGAAGGTAATAAACAGAGAAACAAATCTCACAGTGATCATCTTGCTGTCTGTCATGTGGTGATAGAATAAATAAATGGGCCAATGGATAAATGGTGGCATTTGATAGAATCAGAATGAAAACTTTCATTTTGGGTTGAAGGCTAATGTTTTTTTTCTTCTTCTCTTTTTGCATTCCCTTCAATAGTTGTGTAGTGGTTAGTGCCGTGTCTCTTAGACCAGAGTTGTTGCATAGGAATGTTAGCTGCACTAATTTCTCTCCCCCAGAGTTTGCTCTGTTTCCTGGGAGTGAGCCCCTGAAGTCAGTTTTGCATCCAGCAATTTGGCTTTGCTATTTTGTACCATTTAATCTTTCTTAGTCTCTTCCAGGATGTTTTTGGCTCTCTTCAGCTAAAGAAAAAAAAAATTCTATCTCTGCCACTTTCACTGGTGGGAAACCTGAGGCAGTAACTTCCCTGAGCCTCAGTTTCCTTTTCTGCAAAATGGGGATGCCGTTGCAGTAGCTGTGGCAGTGGTGAGATCAGATGAGAATAATGTTCCATGGTTAGCACTGTAGATTGGCATACAGCGAGCACTCACCAAGTACCATCATTACTGTTGATAGAACTGGAAAAATGTATTGATAAAGATAAGATTTGGGGACAATGTCATCAACAGAGTGGAAATTAATGAATATTTAAAAAATCGCATTAAATTAAATTGCACTCAGCTTTCTAAAGGAGGCTTGTTGATCCAGGGAGTGGTGAGGAACAGGGACCCTTGACATGTCCGCAGAGAGAGGGAGGGTGGGGCAGGGCTGCAGCGGTTATGGCCGATGTGTCAGAAGGGCTGCGCTGCTTCTTACAAAGCCTGGCAATGCTAGGTTGTGAAACGGGGGTGCAGGGCCCCCTTTACATTCATGGGAGAAGATAAAGAGGAAGCCTACCACTGGCTGCTGCCTTCCCTTCCAGGAGTCAGGGATTGGCTCACTTCACTTGCACAAGGTACAAGGATGTAAATCTGATAATGTCATGCTTTCAAAAATAAAGCCAGCAAGCCACGCTGATTGCTTGTACGGACAGCCGGCACACCTTAAGAAGTGAAAACGGTTCAGGCGGGAATGTAATAAGGCCCAGGAAAGTGGCAGCATGAAAGGGATGACCTTTATTTGCAATCATGGCTGAGATTTACAGTTTATTACTGATAGCTTTTATAAAGAGCCATTCAGTTCAGAGGTGAGAGGTTTGTCATCTGGAAATGCAATTAACTTTACCTTATCCCAATCCCCCTGGTCTTAGTGTGAGAGCCGCACTCCTGCACTTCAGCAATATCATGATTTCCCCTCTAATTTCATTTCTGTCTATTGCATCCCATCCCCAGGTCCCTGGCATTAACGCGGTTGCATATTTTTACTATTATTATTTTTTATTATTGCTACTCCCTGTCATCAGTAGCCAGAAGGCACTTGTGTATTTTTTTTTTTTTTTAGATTTAAATTATTTGATTTCTGAATGAGCAAACCTCAAAGCAGAAAGCCTTTTTAAACCACAGCAGTTAGAGGAGCACACAGGACCAAGTCGTGTGCTGTCTCAGGTGCCTGAAAATAATCACAGAAAGGCAGAGGTGGATCAAGGTGCTGTTGTTTCACCTCAAGAGGGGACCCTCCGAGTTTGAGCCCTGCAGTCCCGCACATTCCCATGACAGACACCCGTGCCCAGAAGGACGCCTGCTGCCCGGTGCCTGCACAGACACACCCGCGTGTGGAGGAAGCACAACATGATTGGAAAGAAGAAAAAATGAAAGCGATTTTGGCATCCCCGCTGTGTGTGTATGAGAAGTCCCAAAAGGTCTATTTTTGTTTCACAGGTTCAGTTTTATGACCCTCTCTTGTCTGTTAAGTCAGGTCTGCAGGAATTTAAGAGCCAGACACAAAAGCAAGAATTTAGTACTTGTTGCCAGTTGGTTTAGGTTATTTGAAATATAGCCTAGTATATTTTCCACACTCGGATGCTGCCAGGGAGAACGGAGGAGGGAAGTGCTTCCAGGAGCCTGCGTCCTCAGGATTCCAACCTCTGGAGAACTGAAGGAGAGGACTGGGGCTCTCCTGGGCACCCCAGCACTTAATGCCACACTGTCTGAGGCTCTGACAGTCTCCCCCTGTCTCCAGATAGTCCCTCCACCTGTCCTATAAAGCCCCACGTGGAGGAACCTTTTACAAATTCCTTAGGCTCTATCTGAAAACTATTTCCTCTGGGGTAAGGTAGAGGAGAATAATTACTACCCCTGTATTTTTCATCCTGATTTTATTGTGGCTATTATTTTCATCAGTGTTAGAGGTTAATATCCCTATTTTTCCCCTCCACTGCCTAAATATAACTGGGACTCAGAACACAGCCAAACCAGGTAGTGAAGGAAAATAGCATTGCCTCCAAAAGAGGTTCGGATTAGCCGTCTGAAATGAGGGTTTGGGGCCCTGGGGTAAGAATTGCCCTGCTGCGGCTGATAGCAGATAGATTTAAACCCCCGGTATTTCTTTTCTCAGCTGAGAGAGGTCGGGTTAAAAGATTCAGAAGGTGAATAGAGCATGAAACGACACGCTTATATAACTATATTGGTGCTACACCAGAATGGCATTACTAAGAATAAAAGCATCCAAGAGCCATTTTTAATAGGAAGAAGGAAAAGCAGATGCCTCAGCAGAGCATCCTTCAAGAACGCTTTGCAGGCAAAGCAGGGTTTGAAGATGCTTAACTTAAGGGACCGTACTGAACTCAAGAAGGATATATTCAACTGCCCTTCCCCATAGAAGTGCCTTTAAAAGGAACTTTTGGAAATCTTATGTTTTAAATCTTGTTTGTCCCCAGACTGTGTCTATACTCAAAGAGCAGAGAGGGGGAAGGAGGCAGGCGCGGAGCAGGGGCCATAAGAGGACTGCTGGGCAATTCCAGCGATACACCCTCTGGGCGTAGACTGGCAGTAGAGATGGAGGGAAGGAAGTGGCTATGAGATACATTTGAGGGGCTTAGCCTGCAGGGAATACTTCGGGACTGAATATGATCAGGAACAATTCATATAGGGTTTAGGTATTGAGAGAAATCAAGAAAACTACATCCTGGAGCAAATGTATCCATTTACTATCCTGCTTACTTAGAGTTCTAAATGCTACAGAATCGAAAACCAGTCCCACTAAAATAAAAAGCGTCATTGTCCAACTCTGACAAACTAAGTTTGTTCTGTTACCAACTGTGTCTCGGTGACTTTGCCCAGGTGCCCCCATGCAACTGCTACCTCCAGCTGCGGAACTCAATAGGGCATGTCTGTTCCCTTCACAGATGGCGCCTTCTTTCGAGGGCACGTGTACAACGGCATCTTCTTTAACTTAGAATCAGCATCAACAATGGATACAGTGATTTAAAGAAGATTTGGCATAGGGGTGAGCAAGGTGTTTACGCTTAGGAAGAACAGAGCACCCGGGTCTTTGTTAGAATATCTCTGAGTCACAAAGTCAGGAACTGTAGTGGGTCATGGGTGTGACTGTTGAGAAGACAGAATGGACCAGGAGGGCACCATGGAGTCCGTGAAAGGGGCGAACTCAAATTTCACTAAATACTTAATGAGTTTATGCCAGCACCATGGAGGCCATGGGGAGTCTACAGTGAATAAAACAGACACAGTGTCTACCCTTACTTGTTAAAAAATTAAATTTGGAGAGCTTTTGGCCCATGAATTCAAGTGTAAAGAATCAAAGTGAGAATTATTAAAACTTGGTATCTTTTCAACTTTTTAAAGGAGTTGCACCATGGACTGTTGGAGTCCCCTGGAACTTAGCCCTGAGCCCTCTTCTCTGCCTACACTTGCGCCCTGGGAGTTTTCCACCCACTGCCTTGCTTTAAACACGACCTGTGTGAGATGACGCGCACACTTACGTGTCAAGACCCCTCTTTCCTCTGAGTTCTCAAAGTCTATAGCCAAAGTGTTTGTTTAGCACTTTTGCTCAAATGTCTGAGAAGCAGTTTAAACCAAATGTGGGCAAATTGAACTCCTGGTTTTCTCCCTCAAACTTAGCGCTTAAGCATTTGGTAAAGTTTACCACCGCTCCTTCAATTCCTTCCATTGCTAACATAGAACCTTCTTACCTCCACATCAAAGTCACCAGCAATTCTGCAGGTTCTGCCTTCAGAATCCTTCCTATCCACTGCGCACCTCCTCCAGTTCACGCCACCCACGACCCTGGTGTAAGCACTGTTGTCTCTTGCCTCCTACTTGATTGATCTTCCCACTCCCACCCTGTCCTTGTTTTCTTAGTTTCCTAATCAGAAGCCAGAGAAAGCATAAATAAGTAAACAAATTTGCATTGCAAATCAGAGCCCAGCTCTTTCCCACTCAAAACCCCTCCTGTGACTTCCCATCCTTACTGTGGTCCCAAGACCCTACGCAGTGGTTCTCGGTTCTCAACCTTCCTAAGGCCGCAACCCTTTAATACAGTTCCTCATATTGTGGTGGCCCCAACCATAAAATTATTTTTGTTGCTACTTCATAACTGTAATTTTGCTACTGCTATGTCTTAGGCGACCCCTGTGAAAGGGTAGTTCGACCCTCAAAAGGGTCGCGACCCACAGGTTGAGAACCGCTGCAGCCTATGCGCTCTGGTCCCCAGCTGTCTCTTTCGCATCTTCTTTCACTGGAAGTGGCTTTAGTGTGAAGTGAGTCAAGTTTAAGTTTCATGGCCCCTCATTTACAAAGGCCTTTTCCAAGAGTTGGGAGGGCCCCTCAGAAATTTTGTAATTTTATTTTCTTTGTTTAAAGTGGGCCCACAAATTGCATAAACTTTAGGCCCTGTGATACCTGTGTTTGCCCCTTCTATCACTCTCCCTCTTGTCTACTTCTCTCCAGCCACATTAACCTTCTTTACCTTTTCAAACATGCTAAGATCATCCCTACCTCAGGACCTTTGCACTCACTCTTCCTTGAATGCATGGCATGCCTCTGCTCAAACATGTCCTTCTGAGAGAGGCTTTTCCTGTTGGCTCTCACTCTGCAAGTTCTATCCTTTCCCCTGACTTAGAGCTTCCCACTGACACATTATTATACGTGTACTTGAGTGTCATTTGCCTCATTCACAAGCCACGTATGGGCAGGGATTGGCCTCATTTACTGTTTATCCCCACATCTGTGAGCAGAGCTTGGCTTACAGTTGGGGCTCAGTGAGTGAGTGTTGGATGAGTGAAAGTGGGGACCAGCTGTTCTCCATATTCATGGACACAGAAGGGGTTTGATGAGCACTGAAAATATAGCACAAGGAAGAGAAAAATGATGACTACCCAGTGGTGAGGGCTGCCTGACATAAAGAAGGAGATATAGTGGGACTCAACTGTCTGGAGCAGCACTGTGCTCTAGAGCTTTCTGGGACGATGGAGGTGATGGAAACACTTCATATTTTTGCTTTCCAACATGGTAGCCACTAGCCACTGTAGAGTGAGCACTGGAAATGTAGCTAGTGAAACTCAGGAATTGAATTTGAAATGTTATTTGATTATAGTAAATTTTATTTCAATTGATTTATATGATTAATGTAATTAACTTAAATAGCCACGTGTGGCTCATGCTCACCACCCGATCATCGTGGGTCTAGGGATCCAGAACCGAGGCCAGATGCCAGAGCTGCCACGGAAGCCAAGTGCTTCTGATTTTAGGACAGAAAATCCTGTGACAGCTCTACAGGTCGTGCCAAGATGTGAAAAGAGGCAGGTTTTTCATGATCATTGAGATCCCCCCAAATCAGGAAGGATCTCAAGGCATCATGATATTTCGCAGTAATTTTTTTAAGGTTAGCCAGACTAGATAGCTTAGAAACATGCACACACACCATGTAAGATTAGCGCCAAAGGCCAGGTGGCCCACACCGATTAGAAATAGAAGGTACCGGCAAAGGATGAGATGCCGCTGTAATAAATACAAAGTTTCCTTCTCAGACAGGGATGCAAACAGCCAGGATCCAAAGGAGAGCAAGACTTGCTAATTGCAGAGCAGGTGGGTTTGAAAAACACCTCAAGTAAACGGTTGATGACAAACCGAATTCCATTTTCCAATGCAGGTGCTGAGGCAAGGGGTAGAGCTGGGAGCTGCATTGGTCTACCTCTCCTGCAAGGATCCTAACCACATCTGGAAAGCTAGCTGTTTCACATCCCTACAGTTTAAGGAGGAAATAAATGTAGAGGAAATAAAAGAAAGGCCACAAAAATGATATGAATGTTGGGAGAGCAAACTTAAGTGGTCTGACTGAAGAAGTAATTTATATGCTTCCAAAGGAAAGGCTTCTGTGAGGGAAGTGACTGTCGTCCATAAATACCTCCAGGTAACAATACAAATGAGAGAAAGGGATTAGTCACCACCTTCTCAGATGGCAGGACCAGGAACCTAAAGCTAAGAAAGAAAAAGTATTGTAGCCATTAGTTACACACACACACACACACACGACTTGTTTTAGGCCATAGGACTGGACAGTGGGCAGAGCTCTCAAGGGAAAGAAGCCACGTCCTGTTGCTGCACTGAGAAGCTGATCGAATGAGATAGTAATGGGAATAAAAGGAACATCAGACTAGGGACTTATGATGTCCTGTGAAATAATCGGTCTGATAGGTCCGGAACTGCCTTGGGCTGTGGCCCACCGTGAGGCCTCCGAGATGGGAAAGTGCCGTGTGCATCTCTCCAGACATGCCGAAGCAGGGCAAATAGGAAGAGGCCCCTCGACAACTGTTTTAAGTAGGCCCCAAGTTTAGAGTTTCGTGCGGTGTGACCCACATTGCTCATCAGGATTCTTGGTTTATCCGACCAGCTGTCCGTGGGAGCTGGGCTGAGGGGGCCGTGGTGCCTGCTCTGAGGGCACTGTCCTCAGGGTCTCTCACGTAGGGGAGAGTCCTGCAGCACCTGTACCCTTCCAGGACGAAGCCTGGCCCTGCGGGATCCACACAGACAGAGCAGGGCTGTGGCTGCATTAGAGCTGACTATCCAAATGCGCAGACTCGCTCTTCACCTTTCTCCTGAGGACTTTATGAAATGATTCTCTCTTAGTCTTTCCACCATGCGTCATCACCCCAGTCTCTTAGCATCCTGAACATTCGAGTTCCAAGGAACTTTAGAGACCACATCAACTTCTTCTATTTTACACGGTGAGAAAAATCAAAGCTCAGAAATATCAAGTGGCTTGCTCAAGGTCATACAGCTAGTTAGGGTCTGAGCCCTGACGCCCAGTCCTTTGTTTTCACCCCTAGTGTCCTGCCTTGCAAGGGGAGAAAATGATGCGTAAATCCATCCAATAACCAGCTATGGCCCTTATGATAATATATATGGCACCTTGGTAGAGTAGGCAGCTACGTTGCAGGAGAGGTTGAAGTATGGATCATGCATAGCGTCTCACTTTAAGGATGATCATCTCCAAAGCAAAATGTGCCTACTTCAGGGGGTGCACAGTGCAGCCTATTGGGGGTATCAGAAAAACATGTTAGGGTTTCTATTTACATTTATTTGATCTCATCTTTAAAAAATGTCTACTATTTTGTGTTCTATGATGTAAATAACATTGATATATTCGTTTATATATGTGTGTATAGATATAATTTATAAGTGAAATATACATTGATTAGAAATGAACACGCTAATATTTTATAAGCTGATTTAGAACGAGAGCAGCAAGATGTACTTGTGTAATTAGAATGGTAGGTAGAGTGATATTGCTGGGTAACAGGAGATCCAGAGGAAGGATGTTGTGGGATAAGCAGAGCATTGAGGAGGCGGTGATGTTGGAACTGTCTTCTGAAGGATGGTTAGCATTTGTTGAGATAGAAGAGCAGAGGAGGTGGAGAATTTTCTGTAGGGAGGAGAATCCTCTCGGCATGACAATGGGAATCTCAAGGGATTTTACAGGAACCAAAGTCCTTATCATTGGCTAGACCTTCAGGGAAAGGAAGAATTGGGCTGGGTTGTGTCCAGCCAAAAAGCATTTTAATGTACTTTTTACTTGTACACAGAGACTGGGCAGGTCAGGAGCTACATCCTTTTCTTCCCACGCTAGTTAAAAGAACTGCTCTTTGGCAAGGCATGGCTGCGTCCTCGGCTCATCTGGGAAGTGGGCTCCGGGAGGGCGAGGCTTTTGCTTGCTTGTTTTTGTCTCTTTGTTCCCTACTGCATCCCCAGCATTTAGAACAATGTCTGGAATGTATTAGTTGCTTGATAAACATTTGTTAAATAAATGAATGTATATGTTTGTTGTTAGTGATGATGATGTTGGTTGACCTACAAGGGCCACAGAGTGAGCCAGCTGGAGAGCTTCTCTAGAAGGTAGAACTCCTTCCAGTGGATCGCTTTGCTTCTTCACACTCAGCCAACAATTTCGAATCTCATCCATGTGATACTGTGTGGACAGGTGGTTATGAAGTGGGAATTTTTAACTCTGACCCCTTCCACTGTTGTTCCCTATTGATGGCGAGGGAACATCTAATAGGCATGGAAACATATTCCAGATGAATTCATTGTTTAATTTCACTGAATTCCACCTCTTATCTGCAGTGACTTACTTGTCAGACTGAGGTACCAAAATCTCACCGGTTGCTTCTATAAAGAGCCTCCTTACTTGAAGTTGTCATTTAACTAAATTCTTCACAAACAAAATAACCCGTGGGATCTGTAATGCAATCTTTCTTCTGTGTGTCTTTCCCAGATCTTTACTACATGTTTATTTCGACATTTTCAATCATACTTTCCAGGAATTTGAAGAACCTATAAGAGCTGACCACTGGAGAGGAATGGGAGACACCGTTGTAATGATTGCTGTTGTTAGTGGTGATGGATTTTAAAAAAATCTAAGTGAAGGTGCCATAAAATGATAGCCATTGGGCATATTATTAATATGTTAATAAATGATATATTATTAAATGCCCTAAATATATACCAAACATGTAAAAGCACGCCTTTGGTATAGATATCAAATCTGATAGATTCTTTACTTCAAAAAATTTCAGACTAGTATATTGGGAGTCACATAAGTTTCTAAGATGGTAAATTAATTAATTTGCTTTTTTTTCAGTTTTTATAAGGCGAGCAATATATGGAATGATTTTGCTATTATTTCCGTGTTATTTTAAATGATGGAATATGTCTAATACATTCTGTTGCATTATTAGTTTTGTCAAATTGTGAAATACCTGATTTATTTGGCCAACATTTTCTGGCTTGCTATTATGAGTCAAGCCAAGTGTTCTTATTGCAGTCATTTCCCAACGTTTATATTTACAGTAGAGAAGTATTTCACCCAAAACCCAAACCGATGTTCATTATGTGGCTTAAAATCTTAGAGCATCATCGTGTCTTGTGGTGAAATAATAATATGATTTACATCATGCCTCACTTGCAAAGAGCTTTCATATACATTATTATCCTACTATCTCCGTTTTACAAAAGAGGGAACATAGACTCAAATGTCTTGCCAAGAATCATGCAGCTAGCAAGTTAGAGGGCTGAGTTTCAAACTTTCCTCTTATGAAGTTAACTATAATGGTCTCCAGACAACTCACCACATGCTCCCATTGGTCTGTGTGAGGATGTGAGCATGATGTATCTAGACTAACTCTCTGTTATTGCAGCCGGTAAATGTCTGCAATTCTGATTATATGAGCTTATGTTCCTGGTATGAATTTCCCCTCAAAGCTATGACACCCAAGTACCATGCTTCTTCATGTTGGAGGAATTGCTAACTCTGACTGTTGGAGAGTCAGGAATTCAGCAAATATTTGTCAATGTCTGTTGGTTTTTCTAAAGCAGTTTTGATTTTTTCTAAATCTTGCTTTGTGATAGTGCTGAATATGTACTTAATGTTTGTTTGTATGCGTGTGTGTGTGTGTGTGTGTGTGTGTGTGTGTGTATTATATATGTCTGTCAATTCATTTGGCTAGTTTCTTTTCACCTGGCTTATTAGTACAAGTGGATTAATTATCTAAATAATTAGATAATAATTAGTGGTTATAACTTCTATCAGTTATTGCTCTGGGCATTCCTGTATTGAACAAACCTGATCTTTGCTAAACTTTGAGACTTTCTTGTTCTTTTGGCTTTCCCTGGGAGATTTACATCATCACCCTATTCATTTTTTTCACGGGTATGCTGTGGGAATAATTTTGATTCCATTATTCTCATTGTTGCTGCCACTATATTATGATGTATCTGCTGTACATAGTGTACTGAGGTTTCCTCTAGCTATCAAGGCTCTGTTAGTTAGGTGACTTGCCTTTTCAGAGGCATGTATCTTTGGGAAGTTGAGTTCTTGTACAAGGTCGATAGAGCTAAATGCCGTCATTGCTATAATCAGACGCCTTTGCAGCACATGGAGCATTTGCAAGTCCTCCCAGTGCCTATTCACAGATACTGCTGGCTCCCCCTTTATCCAGGGCCTTTCATCTTTGCAGGGTCTGTCTCCACCTTCTGACTCATCATCAGAAGGGGTCTCTTCATCTGTTGTTAGTTATGTCTCAATTCTCATGCAGTCTTGTCTTCGATGACTTCCATTTCAGCTTTAGTTAACTAGCAGGAGTCTCTTTAACAAGCCCCGTTCCATTTTGTCCTTTCACCCAGTTGTTGTCAATGTAGGATTTGGGCTGATCAATAGCCTGTACATTTCTTCACCATGTGTTCTCATCTCCTTTTCCATTTGCACTGGTTTCAGATAGTTGTGTTGTATTCTTGTTTATTTTGATTGTTCATGTCACTATCTCAGTTATTTTTTATAACTCTATGTTTCAGAGTGACACTGTTATCTAAATGTTTTTTTGACACTGATAATTAATTAATACATTAACACATAATTATTGATAATTCTAGAGAGGTGTTGTATTATTTTTCAATGGCTACTCTAGCAAATTACCACAAACATAGTGGCTTAAAGCAATAAACATTGATTATCTTATAGTTCTGGAGATCAGAAATCAAAAATGTATTTCAGCAGGCTAACATCATTCCTTTCGGGAAACTCTAGGGGAGAATTAATTGTCTTGCTTTTCCACTTTCTACAGTCTGTATTCCTTCAGCTGTGGTCCCCTTCATCTTCAAAGCCAGCGATGTCTGGTGGAGTCTTTCTGACATCGCACCACTCTGACACTGATTCTTCAGCATCCCTCCACCCCAATAATCCAGAATAATCTATCATAAAGTCGTCTGATTATCATCTTAATTCCTCCTACAACCTTAATTCTCCTTTGCTAGGTAACATTAACAAAATCCACTGTTTCTGGGGATGAGGGCATGGACATAATTCTGGGAACCATTATTCTGCCTACCACAGGTGGTAATAAATTGTTACATCTGAGCACATTATTCTCATGAACAATATGAGGTCACTGCTTTTTTATTCATACATACAAGCCCTCGTTTGCCTTTGGAGCCATAACTGTGCATTGGAGAGACTCCTTTTGACTCCTGGAGCCAAGTAAATGGGTCAGGAAGAGTGACTCAGAGGGATGGGGTTGGAGCAGTAACCTTGGTGTCCTTCCATTTCTTCAACCCTGGGTATGTTTGTAGGGTAACTGGTTTTATTTATGTATCAGAAAATCTCCAGCAAAAAAATGTGTGTCCTTTTAAATCTATTTCAGTTTCAGAAGCAGTTTCAGTGGTTGAAAGGGTAGACATTTCCATTTCACATTTTAAGTCACTTTTAAGCTGTAATAGGTTTTTGGATTATCGCTGATTTTCTGTCTTTATGGAAAACCAAATAGCTGCCTGATCTGGAATTCTGGAGTATAAATATAGATGCTTATGCCCATTGAAATTTGAATAAGA
This sequence comes from Molossus molossus, assembly GCF_014108415.1. Lineage (NCBI taxonomy): Eukaryota > Metazoa > Chordata > Mammalia > Chiroptera > Molossidae > Molossus > Molossus molossus. The sequence continues at coordinate 34,283,996 of NW_023425357.1, read as the reverse complement.
ATGGTAGCATGGTGCTATTAATTCTGCGAGCATTTGATGAATTTGTGTAATGCGTTGCACATTACAGACCAACATAACACTATTATGAAATGTCATTATGACATTTTCCAGGTTATATTTTCAATCAATCTAAAAGAGCTCATTAGGAGCCAAGTGGCTTGGGGGTTTGCTAGGTGGCTTACAGATTTACTTAAATCGTCATGAAGTTTAGGATCTAAGGCAAAGGGGCACAGCATAGGACAGTTACAAATTTGCTTGTAGTCCTGATTCTGTCTGAATCAGCTATGTGACTTTGGAAAGTTTCCTGATATCTGTGGGCCTCAGATGCTTTCTCTACCAAGTGTCAAGTTTTGCTAAGTTATCTCATCTGGGTTCAGGGCCAGGCTTGTCCAAATTTAGCAAATAAAAATACAAGGTGACCATTTTTATTTGAATTTCAGATAAACAATGAATGCATTTTTAGAATATAACCAAAGCTATGGCATGGGATGTATTTGTACTAAGAAGTATACATTGGTTGTCTGAAGTTCAAATTGAAGTAGGTAGCCTGTGTTTGTATTGACAAGATAAAGTAGTTTCAGGTGTGTTTGTGGAATACAAGCGTAGCTGGCATCCCTAATTTAATCTATTATCTTCATTCTATTTCTAAAATGTGATGCTTTCATAACATTCCCATAGTGTAGGTAGGAATAAAGACAAACAACAGTTGTGTACTACTATAGAAAAACACAAGGCTATGTACAAACTGTAGAGAGATTGGTTTGAATGAAGGCCTCAGGAAGGGTTAAGGTGACACTGAATACCTCTCTTTTCCTATTGAAAGCTTGGGACAGAAGATAGGATTTCCCACACAGCCTGATTTGAAGGACGATGCACTGGAGAACCATCGGAGGGGTTGGGTCCAGCACATTTGGGAGCTATTCTGCTGAATAGTTTTCATTTGTCCTTTCATACTTGCTTCCCTCCCTCCCTCCATTTGCTTTGTGCCCCAAGAGGTCAACCAGTATGGACCATAATAATGGGATCCCTTGCTTTCTGGTTTCCAGTTGGATTTGGCGACTCCGAATCAAGATATTGGAGAGTGGGAGGAGAGCGAGATGGTATTTATTTCACAGTAAGCAGCCAAGTTTTGGCGGCTTCCCTTTTACTGAAGACCCCAGATCCTTTCTGGCACATTGCTCCTGTAGCCTTTCTTCCCAGATTATAGGAATTACTCCCTCTCCACGTCCCGTCAGGCCTCAGGACAGTCATGGCTCCTGGCTGTTGCTAGTTCTAAGGTGTTGTGCTTTTTATTGTTTCCGTAACCCTGCTCTCGCCTGTATAATTAGTCTCATTATTAAACTTTCCTCAGTTCCTCATTCTGAGGATGCCACATGCTTTCTGCTGGGCACTGACGGTGCATGTGGGCACTATCATTAGCTGATTATATGAGAGTGTGGGGCTCACAGAGGTTAAGTCAAGATCATATAACTCATAAGTGGCAGAACTAGGACTCAGACCCAGTATATCTTCAAGTGAATCTGAAAGAAACAAGAGAAAAGAGAAATTATGTTGGGAGATCTGTGGGGAACCTGGTGATAGTCTTGGAAATATGTAATATATTTTTCTTAATTGCTTTGGAGTATATTCTGAAGAAATAAACCTACATCACCATCTATTATGTCTCTCTTTTTCTATTTTAAGAAAGTCAGAATAAGGACTTTTTAATGTACTTCTTTCTTTTTTTAAAATTTTATTTTTGTTACAGATGTTTCTCCTTTTTTACCCCATTGACACCCTCCTCCCCATCTCCCCCTGCCCCATCCCCAGCTTTGTTGTCCATGTCCATTGGTTATGCATTAATGTACTTCTTCTTTCTTAGTCTTTCAATAAACTGAGAAGCAAATAAAACAGTAGGGATAACCTCCAGATTTTATGATTCTCAGCCTAGTGCTCTGTATTCTAGAACATGCTGCTTCCAGTGTCTTCTGTCCATCTTAACCAATTTCCTTGATGTCCAAATAACTTTACCTTTTAAAAAGATGATCATTCTGCCGAGCACGAAGGTTTTCTTAGCAAAGCATCAGTATGAGTATTAGTTCTGACCAACAGCATGATCTACTTAACTTCAGGTGCCTCTTTTGTCTGAAATGATTATGAATGGGTAGGGATTCAGTCACCTTTTTAGAATCAGACCCTTTCCCATGAGTTTCTTTGCTACCAGAAAACCTGGGCACAGCAAGGAGGGAACCCATGTTTCTCTGACCTACATTTCTCTCTGGAGTGATATATGCTTTGGACAGCTTGGCCTGACCACTCTGTTTCTGTTTACTCTTTTATGCATCCTGAGCTCACTCAAATTTCCCTCTTTTCCTACCAAACACATCTTTCAAAGCGTTAGCTTGCTTCATGATCAGGTTCTTTTTGAATCCTGTCAGTTGCTCACTTGCTGCTTTATTCCCACTGATAGGTTGAGACCCACTGGTGGTCCCAAGGAGCACGAATGATACTGACAAGGCAGGGACACGGTACAGATGTCAGGAAGAGGGTTCACCCCATCTATGGGGAGGGGGGTTTGGTGGCACCCAAAAGATTCAGTATGACCTACAGGCCTACAATAGAAAATATGTTGGCATTCACTCTGGTGCATCAGCTATAGAAGTAAGAAATTTTAAATCAGACCATCTTTAGTATACAGTGAGCTAACAGGTTTCTGAAGAGAGGTATGGGTTTCATTAAGGGAGAGAGAGTTGCTGCTGCACTGTTTTATTTTAGCTAATTTTATAAAAGTGGATTTTATTCATGCTGTCACTGTAGGGGACTGAAGTGACATTGAGAGTAAGTGCTTTTTCCATAAAGGATTTTCTGAGGCGGTGCAGGATTGGAGGTGCCTTTTTTTTTTTTTTTTTTTCAAAGTCATACAATGCACTTGTGTGAAGAAATTCTGCTGCAGGGACTAGATAAGTCAGGAGCTTTAGTTTTTACTATTCCATCCAATTTCTGGAAACTTAAACCCTATTGAAATGGACTGAGAGTAACCCCAAGGCTTTATCCTAAGTACCATCCATAGGGTTCAGCCACAACAGCCAATTTTATGTGACCCTCCTGGCCAGAGCCAGTGGGTGGGTGAGGTGTAGGGAACACATGAACCATTCTGAACATTCATCCATATGCAGGACAACCAAGTACCTTTCGCTGGCATTGAACTCTTCTTTCACAGAGAATTGCACTAAAACTAAACCCATTACTTCCCATGGAACTCATACCAGACCTGTTATTTTCTGCTCTGTGTGGACCAAGTAATTTGGGCAGTGTTTTCCCAAGTTGGTTTGAACCGGTAACTGGCCTTGAACCAAAAATGAACTGAATTACTCTGGTCACAACTGAAATGAAAATGTAACTGATTCAAGTCCTAGGTGTCTTTTCCTGATGTTTGATTTAAAGTCTAAATTAAGGCGTTTGGCCCACTAGCCATCAGTATGTGACCCTTAGCCTTACAGAGTCCCACAACTCTTCATTCTACACTGTGCAAATTAAGTATGTAAATCAGGTAATTTTCTCCATGGGGAGTTATAGCAGTATTTGGGATCAGAATTGCTATGTTCTTTACCAGTCTGTTATTTTCCCCTATATACACATTTTATATATATAAAAAAAAAAAAGTAGAGAGATTTTAGGAACTCAATAAAATGTTTCCTATTCAAATCAGACATGTTTGTATTGCAAAAGCTGCTACTATTCTGGCTACAGAGAACCTTTGTGTTTTTAACCCTTCTATAGTGGCTTGGGTTGCTTGGGGAATCCATGGAGCCCAGGGAAAGGCCTGGATGTAAGGGAAACAAAGATGGCTTTTCTGTAACTATGAGAAGGGATCAGAGGAAGAAATATCAGTGCAAAGGAAACGGCAAAATAAAGAAGGTTGGAGGTAACACCCTGGAGAGAAATGGGGACTGAAGAAGAGTCTTGGGAAATGAACTGTGTTTATGCTCCCTGAACCAAGCAGGCAAGACATTGCCATCTGGGGGACACAGAACAGAGTGCTGCAAACCCAGCTGTCTGTAAAGTGTGTATCAGGACACAAGGGACCAGAGGGCTTAGGGCTTCAGATAGGGATTAGTTTGGGGAAAAGCAGGGTGATTTGGAGTTCTGAACTTCGGGACATGCAAGCCACTGGTGCCCTTACTTTAATCCTGATTTTAGATTTTGTGTATGCAGACTGTCTACTGTTTACTTTTTAGAGGTTTTTCTAGCTGTTGTTTGGATGCTGCTTTCCTGAATGTTCCTGTTGGCCAAGTACCCTACATGGCGGGACTACCTGTGAACAAACATAGTGGACTCCCCTTCCTTCTTATCCTGAGCCCGAGATCATTCCCTTTGTATCAGCTGTTTTCCTTGGAAGTGTGAAGCATCAGCTCTAATCAGTTTATAGAGCCCCTGACCTAATTCTACATCTGCAATAAGATCACTGTGAGTTCTTGGCTTCCCTGTGGAGGGCAAAGCTCTGTCTGCCCCTCCCCTCGGCAGTCTTTCTTTGTGACGAACGTTAGTCAGCCTGGCAGTTTCTGCTCCACACTGCATTGCTCCTCGAGCAAATTTATTTATATATTAATTTTATATAAAAAAGATTTCTCCTAGGGAGCCAAAGATTGAATCATAGACAGAAACCGGATTTGAGGTTGAAGGCAGGACGGCAGCAAGCAGTGTCAAAGAGCAAATGCTGTGGGGGTGGGGAGTGAGCGGGGATTAATACTTTGCTTCCAAGGAGCTCTGCAGCTCTCTCTGTCCCTTCAGCACACTGGCGCATGTTGAGCAATCTCGTCATGTTTTAGTTTTCTGCTGCTGCATAAGAAATGATCACAAATGTGGTGGCGTAAAACAATATCCGTTTATCATTGCACAGTTTCTGTAAATCAGGAGTCTGGGCTTTGCTTAGCTGAGTTCCCTGCTTAGGGTTTCTTCACAAGGCTGAGTTCAAAGTGTTGGCTGGGCTGTGTTCTCATCTGGAGGTTCAACTAGGGATAAATCTGCTTCCAAGCTCCCCCAGGTTGTTTGCAGAATTTATTTTCTTGCATCCGTAGAATTCATGGCAGTTTGCTTCTTCAAAGCCAGAGAGGGAGGGAAGGGTGGTAGGGATGGGGAGTCTTTGCTACAGACTTTTACCTCTGGATACCTCTTTAAAGGACTCCTCTGATTAGCTCAGACTCACCCAGGATAACCTTCCTTTTAACTAAGTCAACTGCTTAGAGATTTTAATTATATCTGCAAAATTCCCTCACTATTGCCATATTATATTAGTTAGAAGCAAAAACTAGATTCCAGGCCCACTCAAAGGGAGGGCATTGCATGAGAGTGTGGTTCATCGGAGGTCATCCAAGGGCACGTCCTCCATATCTTATCAATTGTCCAAGGGGCCCAGGGTCTCCTAAAATTCATCTTAATACCACTCTATCATTTTAAGCGAACAATGTTGACCACAAAGGAACAGAAAGATGTATTTTTCATAAGGGACTGCATTTCTTTCTTGCTTAGCAAAGTCATTTGTGTATTTATTGAAATGGGTTTATGTGGATAATAACCAAGAAATGGGAAGGAATTAATTAGAGTTTATTTATCATTATACACCTCACTCAAGCCCATTAGTTACACTCTCTCTTTTTAAAAAGTGCTTTTATTTTATGAATACCTTAGACTTTTAAAGCCGTGATAAGGTTTGATATCAGCCTTCTCTCAGGTGTTTTACACATGATAAATCAATTTCAAAGAGGGGGTAATTTTTTGAGTAATTAAGAAATTATATTTTAAAACATCGTGCCCTAAACATCAAAGACTTCTAGTTTGTTTTTGTAAAAAAAAAATCTCTATTTTTTAAAGACTTAACGTGTGAGAACTTGAAACAAGATAAAGAGATTCGGAGGCGTTCCTCTTCTCATGCAACTGAGAGGAGATATTTGGGGGAAGAGAGTTCACTTTCTACTTTCTTTCTGTAAGACTGAGACAAACCCAAACATCAGCTATGCTCTTGGTAATTAAAGTTCTCACCATTATTCCACTTCCAGAAAGTGAGCTCTGGCTCCCTTTGGTGCTCTCCCTTCAGTCACAGAACACGAAGGCGTGGCCAAGAGGATTGGGCCCATAGTACAGAAAAGCACAATGTCCTCCATTTAAGGGTTTCTGAGAGTCAGAGAGCCCGGTCCAGAAAGAAATCCTAAGGGGAGGGAGTTTGGAAGACTAGGTGGGTAGAGAGTGCTGAAAGAGGAGCTCAGCTTACCTATGCTCGCTGATATTTCTGCCTCCTCTTTTTAATTAATTAATTAATTAAATCCTCAACTGAGGACACTTTTTGCATTCATAGAGCGAGAGGGAGAGAAGGAGGAAGAGAGAGAGACAAAGAAACATCGATGTGAGAGAGGCACATTGACTGGCTGACACCCACACAACCCCAACCGGGATCAGGGACAAACTGCAAGTGAGGTACGTGCCCTTAGTAGGAACCGAACCCGGGGCTCTCTGGACTGCAGGCCAATTCTCTAACCACTGAGCCAAACCGGCCAGGGCTGCCTCCTCCTTTTTAATTGAGGTCCTTTCCCCTCTGCGTCACTGGAACTTCTCCCACTGCCTTAATGGGAACTTGTGACTCCTGGAGGCAGGTTTTGGAAATAGCCATTCTGCGCTTTCTATTGAACAAGAATTTTCAGTGGGGACATGACTTCCAGTATGCATTTCCCAGCAGCCCTTACAGCCGAGCACGGCCATGTGACAGATCTGGCAAATGAGATGTGAATAGAAGCAATGTGGGCAATTTCCAGGTCACGTCCTTAGGGGAAGGGATATGCCCTCCCCTTTCCTTTTTTTTTTTTTTCCTTTTTCTACTGGCTGAATGTGAACTTGAGGATGGTAGTGAGATCAGCCATTCTGGGCCATGTGGCGGACACCGTGTATTAAGGATGGCAAAGCATCAGGAGAGAAAGAGCCTAAGTGCCAATGAAAATGTGGGCTAGTCTCTCCACCCCAGACCTTCGCGCGAAGAGAAACAGACTGCCATCCTGTCTAAGCCACAGTTCATTTTGGCATCTTGGATAAGTCGGCCTAACCGATGTGGTAACAAGTGCACCGGCTTAGAGAAGGTGAGTCCCTAGGGGTGTCAGGGGACGACATGTGGCTGAGAGCAAGGCTTTGGCTATCTGGTGGACCTGGATTGACTGGCAGTGCCACTCTGCCACCCACACCTGAGGCTGAGTCCCAGTTTTCTCATCTGTAAAAGGGGGATACTAGGAAGTGTCTCACAGAGCGTTGGTAAAATAGGGGATAAAGATTCAATGGTGTGCAAGCTAGGTGTGGTCTGTATTCTCACAGAACTCAAGATGCAGGTGCATAAGTGAACAGGTGCCCGAGCGATGCCCGGCATAAGCGGTGCCGCGGAAGTGCAAGGAGAACAGCGAGCAGGGGAGTCCTTGGAGCAGCCCAGTGGGAAGGAGGCAGAGATACAGCGCACATTTCCGTGGTCCTACCGGAGATGCTTCCAGGTTCAGACCAGTAGGAGATCACTTCTCCTTCCCCTGCCTCTTAACAAAATTGCAATTAAAATAGTTGTATTTTAGGTTGAGCTGTCCCCACCAACTACACTGCTTGTCCCCAAGCGCAGAGTGCGCATGGCTGCCTTGCTCGTTGCTATGAGTATGAGATGCCCTGTTACTAACTGAGTGAAGAATGATTAAAGTTAAAGAATGGTTAAAGCCTGGGTTGCATATTTTCTAAAAGAAGCTTATTCTTATTCTTTTCTTTCCTTTTTTAAAAATCCTCACCAGAGGACACTTTTTTTTTTTGCATTTATCTTCAGATAGAGTAGGAGGGAGAGTAGGAGGAAGTGAGAGAGAGAAACATCGATGTGAGAGAGAGACATCGAGTGGTTACCACCCACATGACCTCAACCGGGGCCAGGGACAAACTGCAACCGAGGTACGTACCCTTAGCGGTAATCGAACCCTGGACTCTCTAGTCCGCAGGCTGAAGCTTTAACCGCTGAGCCAAACTGGCCAAGGCTTAGTCTTATTATTTTCAAAGACAACTGGGTTGGTGCTTGGCTAGGAAGGCGTATCTCTGAGAATTCTATGGTGAGGTTGCTTTATATAATTAATATTCATACTGAATTCTTAGCACTTAGCATAATGCATGACATACAGTAGGTGTTTAATACATGTTCATTGAATAAATAAAGAATTTCTAGTAACATTTCAGTTTTCACGGTTAGATTTTTCAGCCTGATAAACATTCTAACAGCTAGGGCTGTGCACAGGAGGAGTGACCCCTTCAGGAAGCTGAGACACCCTGTTGTCAGACAGCTCAAAAGAATTAAGTTTTGGCAGGAGTACGTCCCACTCTGAACAGAGGGCCATGTCTTCCGAATGCCCCAACCCCCAGAGTGCATGTTCTCTAAACACGTGTCTAGTTTGTACCTGAGGTATTTGAAATTTATTCTTAAGGAGTTTTAATCTTTTTTATTGAAATAATATCTCTGCTCTGAAGTTACCTAAGAAAAAGCCTGACTTCTGTCCCAGTGACTCACAAATACTGAATGGCCTCAAGTTCTTCTGTGTTCCTTGGACACAGGGAGGCACAAAGCTCTGGAAGACACACGGGGACCAGAGTCAAAGATCCTGGTCCAGGTTCTATCATCATACATCTGTGTGACCCTCCAGCTCTGTGCTCCAATAATAGTACCCTTTACATACTTCCATCATGAACATACTTATTATTATTTTTCACATCTTTATTGTTGAATATAGAATGTATTACAGATGTTCCTCATTTTCCCCCATTGACCCCCTCTCCCCCCCTCCCGCCCCCTTCCTACTTTTTTCCACACTATTGTCTGTGTCCATTGGTTATGCATATAAGTTCTTTGGTTTATTTCTTCCCACCCCCCAACCCCTTTCCCTTTGAGATTTGTCAGTCTAACAATGAATTTGTACTTCTTAATCCCTTCACCTTTTTCACCCATTCCCCCAAACCCCTTCCCATCTGGCAACCAACAAAACGTTCTCTGTATCTATGAGAATGTTTCTGTTCTGCCTGTTCATTTTGTCTGTAGATTCCATTGTTGATAGATTCATTGCCATTTTGTTTGTTCATATATTTTATCTTTTTCTTCAAAAAGACCCTTCATCATTTCATACAATAATGGTTTGGTGGTGATGAACTCCTTTAACTTTTTCTTGTCTGGGAAACTCTTTATGTGGCCATCGATTCTAAATGACAGCTTTGCAGGATAGAGTAATCCTGGTTGTAGGTTCTTGCTTTTCATCACTCTAAATATTTGTTGCCACTCCTTCTGGCCTGCAAAGTTTCTTTTGAGAAATCAGTTGACAGCCTTATGGGAACTCCCTTGTAGGTAACTAGCTGCCTTTCTCTTGCTGCTTTTAAGATTCTCTCTTTGTCTTGAACCTTTTGCATTTTGATGACGATGTGTCTTGGTGTGGGCCTCTTGGGGTTCATCTTGTTTGGGACTCTCTGTGCTTCCTGGACTTGTATGTCTGTTTCCTTCACCAAGTTAGGAAAGTTTTCTACCATTATTGTTTCAAACAGGTTTTCAATTTCTTGTTCTTTCTCTTCTCCTTCTGGCACCCCCAAGATGCGAATGTTGACATGCTTGAGGTTGTCCCAGAGGCTCCTTACACTATCCTCATTTTTTGGATTCTTTTTTCTTTTTGCTGTTCTGATTGGGCGTTTTTTGCTTCCTTATATTCCAAATCGATGGTTTGCTTCTTGGATTTACGTACTCTACTATTGAATCTGTGTAAATTATTCTTTATTTCAATTAATGCCTCCTTCATTTCTGACTGGTCCTTTGCTCTTAAGGCCCTCACTAAGTTCACTGAGGTTCTCATTAAGTTCATTGAGCATCCTTATAAGCAGTATTTTGAACTCAGCATCTGTTAGGTTGCTTATCTCCATTTTGCTTAGTTCTTTTCCTGGGGTTTTGTTCTGTTCTCTCATTTGGGACCTGTTTCTTTGTCTCCTCATTTTGGCTGCCTCCCTGTGTTTGTTTCTGTGTATTACTTAACGAGCGGTATGGGGCTAGCTGAGGCCAGATGCTGCTTGCTTGAAAGAATTTAGGAAAACCTGAAGCAGGATCCAAGACAGGCCAATCCTATCATTAAGCAAGTGGCAACAGCTTGGGTGGGCCTGAAAGTTGGGTGGGGTGGGGCCTCAGGGAATCACCAGGGCGGGGCTACCAGTGTGAGCCAGGTTGCTGGAGTCCCAGATATGGCTTCTGTCTGCCGCCCCTGGGAAGGGCTCACCAAAGGAACAAAGGCCTCTAACAGCGCATTTGTCCCGGAGAAAGTTCCCTCTCCAGCCCTTGCTCCAGTGCCAAACAGCTCAGTTCTTCCCTGTGTGTCTCTGGTGCCCCTCGAGCTGACTCCCCTCCAAGCTTAGAGGGAGAGAGTCCGATAAGTCCGTGCGTGGGCCCTTTAGGGAGCTGCCTGGGGCTCCAGCCACATCAGCTTCCCTGAGCCTCAGTTTCCGCTGGTTTTTCCAGCCAGAAGTTATGGGGATCCATTTCCTGGCACTGGAACCCTGAGCGGGGCACCTGGTGTGGGGCAGGGACCCCTCAGTCCTCAAGAAGGACCTTCCCAGCCGAGGTGTCCTCCTGCTTTTTATCCGCCACACGTGGGTGTGGGACCAGCCCATCTCGCCACCAGCCCTCGCGCCTCCGCCCCTCCTACCAGTCTGGATGTGGCTGCTGCTTTAATTCCGTAGTTGTAGGACTTCCATTCAGCTCGATTATAGGCGGTTTTGAATGATGGTTGTTCTGTAGTTTAGTTGTAACTTTGATGTGGTTGTGGGAGGACGCGATACCGCATTTACCTACCCCCACCTTGACCGGAAGTTGAACGTACTTATTTTCTACTATAATGATTTCTTTTTGGGTCTGTTTCCACCAATAAATGATGACTTCCTTGTGGGCGTCTTATTCATATTTTATCTCAATGTCCAACACCATGCCCAGCCTTGATGGGTGCTCATTAAATACTTCTTGAGTTAAAAATTCTCTGCTGCCCTCCTGAGAGGAGAAAAAGAGAGCTAGTTCTGCTTTTCATGGATGAATAAAGTGAATTACAGAGAAAGAGGAGATGCCGCAGAACTGCCATCCACAGCTGCATTCTGGGTATGCCCCCTTCCTGGGTATTTCCCTGAAGATTTCCAGTCCATGGTGGAAGCTCATCCATGGACAGGAGGGGGAATTCCACCGAGCTCAAGTGAGATGAGCGTGTGAAACAGACATACTTCTGCAGCACTTTTGCTGTCCCTTGCACAGTGGCCTACCAACCTGTCTCCACCCCTTTCCCTGCTCTCCTTTCCACCACGGCCTTACCCATCTTTCTCATTGCTGGCTCTCCCCGCACCTCGCCCCTCACCTGTTTGGATCCCCACAGCTATACTCGGGAAGAGATACTGAAGCATCTGTGAGCAGCGTTTGTTCCTGCATTTCCTTACCGTGACTAATGGGGAACACCTGTCCCGTGGATTCCCTCTTGCACTCTTAGGATTGGATTTATCACTGCAGTAGTTTAACCATAACTAGAAAAATGTAGCTCTCTAAAGTCTCGATAATATGGTGGTTCCTAATGTGGTTTAAGTAATTCCTTGTGTCATAAATAACATAGACGGCACTATTATGGACCAATACCCTGAAAAGAAAAGGCGCCAAGATCATAAATAACACACACACACAATAGGGCCTAAGGAGACTCGTGAGAGTGCTTTGGTTCCTGATGGAGGACAGGGGAGTGGGTGGCTTCTAGGACGGCTTGGGACTTCGGGGCTCCATCTTGGAGGGAAATGTCATGGTGTCTGTGAGAATCTTTCCAATTCAGCTTACCTAATTGTGTAGGTAAGGGCCACTAGTCAGAGGCCCAGGTCAGCATGGTTTCCCTCCCTGGGAAGGATGGGGGGAGGATCAATCTGTTTGTGCATTTTTCTGGTCCTGTATACCCCCGATTATTACTCGGAAAGGAAAGAAGGGAGAAGCAAGTTCATGTTGCACGGGTGACCTCAGTCCCCACAAGGACCAAAAGCTGCCTTTTGTGATCGCCCATCTTTCCATCTGTCCCACCCTGTGGCAGTCATCCGGTGAGTCGTGGCCATTTTTGCCAGATCGGGCCTATCGGATTATGCCCTAAAGATGAAGGAAATGCTACCAGTGCAACAAAAGCTGTTTCCACGTTACCTCAAAGGCTGCTCATTCTCTTTGCTTTGAGGAAAGGAGAGAGAGAAAGAGTGTGTGTGTGCAGTGCCCTTCATTTGGACTTCTATCTTAACCTGGGAATACCTGGTCTTCTGTTTCCTTCTCATGTAAGTCTTCATTGATTTTCTTTAAATCAAACAAGCCACCATCACAGACTTTTATAAAAGAAAGCCAGCCATGAAGGAGCCCTGGGCTTGGAATAGAAGCCAATCTAATTTTAGTTGCTGATAAGCCTCTTTACGAGGAGGACAGTGGTCAGAAGTCCATCTTGGCATGTGCTGTCAGGACCCAGTGCAGCCCCCCACTGTCACCAGACCCCCGGTGGGGCGAGGGGACACATCTGCACTGATGCCAGTTTCTGCAATAATTTCTTGCTGAGGTAGCTCATCTGCTACAAGTACATCTTTCCTTTTTTACTTTTTAAACCTTAAAATTGTTTTCTGATTTATGGATCAATCTTTTGCTGATATCATGGATGGGGTTGTTGTGACCCCTTCTGATAAGCAGCTGGGCCCCAAGCTCCTGCTTTTCTTCAGGTGAGGTTGGAATCCTTGCTTTTGGCTAAAGTCAGGGGCTTGGGCCGACTGCAAACCGTCAGGAGAATTCCCAGGACGGATCTGCTGGCTCCCCAGCCTTCACCGACCATCCATATACATCTTGTTATAAGCATGCTACTTTATTTTAAAACAACAGCATCGATTTGTTCATCGTAATAAGTTCCAAAAGTTCTTGTAGGATTTTTTTTTTTAATCCTCACCCAAGGATATTTTTACATTTTTATCTTCAGACAGAGTGAGTGAGAGAGAGAGAGATTGATGTGAGAGAGAGACGTTGATCGGTTGTCTCCTGCGAGACCCCAACCAGGGCCGGGGATGAACTGCCACCAAGGTATGTGCCTTTGGCCGGAATCAAACCCAGGACTCTTTGGTGTGAGGGCCAGTGCTTCAACTGCTAAGCCAAACCAGCCAGGGCTGTGTAGGATATTTTTTTAAAGGAAGAAGTAGTGTGAAAAATCACTCACACATTATGCTCTGTCTTGAAAAATAGTCCAGGCCCTATCTACTTATTGATACAATTAAAACTGGATTAGCAGGATGGATTATAGAGTTTCTAAGACCATTAGGGAGTTTGAGCTCAGAATTTTCTTACCCCTTTTTCCTCCTCTCTACTCCATTTTCTCCAGTTCAAATTTATATATGTCATTATATCCAACTTAAATGGGCCAAGGTCTTAGACACGAGGACTTGTTTGGCAAAAGGGAGAAATCTTAGGAAATAATATAGGAAGTTTGAGAAGAAAGAGACCTTAGAGATTAATCAGGCATTATAGACAAGTGATGAAGCGAGTTAAGTTGTCTAGATTCTCACCATGACTTTGGTAGCTGCTTCGGTGTGGACAAATCCGTCACTTCGCCCCAAACTGCACCTCTGAAAGGCAGTGGCCTCACATGTAAAATGGAGATGGTAACAGCATCTTCTTTGTAAGGGTATTTTGGAGATTAAATGCATTTGTGTATGTAAAGTGTTCACATAGTAAAGATCCGATAAAAGTTATCAGCGTCATCATTGTATCATCATCACCAACGTCTAAACTCCTGGAGATTTGGGGGGAAGGGAAACTAGGGTTCTGAGAAGTCTACCAAATTGGCCCAGGGGCTCAGAGCTACAAGCAGAAATGACCCCAAGGGAACTTCTTCTTCTTTTTTTATTTATTTATTTATTTTTTTTATTGATTAATTTTTGTTACAAATGATTCTCCTTTTTTCCCCCACTGATTCCCCCCTCCCCCTTCCCTCCCTGCCCCTTCCCCAGATTGTTGTCCATGTCCACTGTTCATGCATACATGCATATGAGTTCTGTGGTTCATCCCTCTCCCACCTCCCCACTCCTTAGGGGATTGTCCTCAAACTGTTATGTTCATTATATTCCACAAATCAGTGAGATCATATGAAATTTGTCTTTCTCTGTTTGGCTTGTTTCACTTAGGATGATACTTTCCAGGTCCCTCCATGTAGTCTCAAAGGATAAGAGATCTTTCTTTCTTACCGCTGCGTAGTACTCCATTGTGTATATGTACCACAGCTTTTTGATCCATTCGTCTACTGATGGGCACTTGGGCTGTTTCCAGATCTTAGCGATTGTAAATAGTGCTGCTACAAAGATGGGGGTACATATATTCTTTCTGATTGGTGTTTTATGCTTCGTAGGGTATATTCCTAGAAGTGGGATCACTGGGTCAAATGGGAGATCAATTTTTAATTTTTTGAGGTGACACCATATTGTTTTCCATAGTGGCTGCACCAGTCTGCATTCCCACCAACAGTGTACTAGAGTCCCCTTTTCTCCACACCCTCGCCAACACTTGTTGTTTGATGATTTGTTGATGGCGGCCATTCTGACAGGTGTGAGGTGATACCTCATTGTTGTTTTGATTTGCATCTCTCTGATGATTAGTGATGATGAACATTTCTTCATATGTCTCTTAGCCATTTGTATGTCCTGTTTGGAGAGGTGTCTATTTAGTTCCTCTGCCCATTTTTTAATTGGGTTCTTTGTCTTCCTTTTGTGGAGTTGTATGAGCACTCTATATGTATTGGAAATTAACCCCTTATCTGATATATCATTGGCAATTATGCTCTCCCATACAGTGGGTACCCTTTCCGTTTTGATGATTGTATCTTTCGCTGTGCAGAAGCTTTTGAGTTTGATGTAGTCCCATGTGTTCATTTTCTCCTTTGTTTCTATTGCCTTAGGTGATGTGTCAGTAAAAATTCTGCTGCGTATGATGTCTGAGATTTTGTTGCCCACAGTCTCCTCTAGGATTTTTATGGATTCATGAGTTACATTTAAGTCTTTTATCCATTTTGAGTTTATTTTGGTGTAGGGTGTAAGTTGATGGTCTAGTTTCATTTTTCGGCAAGTAGCTGTCCAATTTTCCCAGCACCATT
Organism: Molossus molossus; assembly: GCF_014108415.1. Lineage (NCBI taxonomy): Eukaryota > Metazoa > Chordata > Mammalia > Chiroptera > Molossidae > Molossus > Molossus molossus. The sequence continues at coordinate 34,268,823 of NW_023425357.1, read as the reverse complement.
TATTAAAGAGGCTGTCCTTACTCCACTGTATGCTCTTGCCACCTTTGTCAAATATTAATTGAGCATATTGCCTAGGGTCCATTTCTGGGTTCTCTATTCTGTTCCACTGGTCTATATACCTGTTCTTGTGCCAGTACCAGGCTGTTTTGATTATGGTGGCTTTGTAGTATAACCTGAAATCTGGTATTGTGATCCCTCCAACTTTGTTCTTCCTTTTCAAGATTGCTGTGGCTATTCGAGGCCTTTTTTGGTTCCATATGAACTTTTGAAGTAATTGTTCTAATTCTTTGAAGTATGCCGTTGGTATTTTGATGGGGATTGCGTTGAATCTATAGATTGCTTTGGGTAATATGGACATTTTAATGATGTTAATTCTCCCAATCCATGAACAGGGTATGTTCTTCCACTTTTTTACATCTTGCTCTATTTCTTTTTTCAAAGACCTGTAGTTTTCTGCGAATAGGTCCTTTATCTCTTTGGTTAAGTTTATTCCTAGGTATCTTAATTTTTTTGCCGCAATGGTAAATGGGATTGTTTGCTTAGTTTCTCTTTCTGTGAGTTCATCATTGGTGTATAAGAATGCGATCGATTTCTTGACGTTAATTTTGTATCCTGCTACTTTGCCAAATTCATTTATTAAGTCTAGTAAGCTTTTGGTGGAGTCTTTGGGGTTTTCTATGTACAGTATCATGTCATCTGCAAATAATGACAATTTCACTTCCTCCTTTCCAATTTGGATCCCTTTTATTTTTTCTTCCTGTCTGATTGCTGTGGCTAAGACTTCCAGTACTATGTTAAATAGGAGTGGCGAAAGTGGGCATCCTTGCCTTGTTCCTGTTCTTAAGGGAAATGCTTTTAGTTTTTGCCCATTGAGTATGATGTTGGCTCTAGGTCTTTCATATATGGCCTTTATTATGTCTAGGTATGATCCCTCAATTCCCACACTGCTGAGCGTTTTTATCAGAAATGGATGCTGGATTTTGTCAAAGGCTTTTTCAGCATCTATTGATATGATCATGTGGTTTTTATTCTTCAGTTTATTTATGTGGTGTATCACATTTATGAATTTGCGAATATTGTACCAGCCTTGCATCCCTGGGATGAATCCCACCTGGTCATGGTGGATAATTTTTTTGATGTATTGCTGGATTCGATTTGCTAGTATTTTGTTCAGGATTTTGGGATCTATGTTCATCAGAGATATTGGCCTGTAGTTTTCTTTCTTTGTTGTGTCTTTTTCTGGTTTTGGAATTAGAGTTATGCTGGCTTCATAAAACGAGTTTGGAAGTCTTCCTTCTTCTTGAATTTTTTGAAATAGTTTGAGGAGAATGGGTATTAGTTCTTCTTTGAATGTTTGGTAAAACTCCCCTGTGAAGCCATCCGGGCCTGGGCTTTTGTTTGCTGGAAGAGTCTTGATTACATCTTCAATTTCTTCTGTTGTTATTGGTCTGTTCAAGTTTTCAATCTCTATCTGATCCAGTTTTGGGAGACTATGTGTTTCTAGAAATTTGTCCATTTCGCTTAGATTTTCGAATTTGTTGCCGTATAATTTTTCATAGTAGTTGTTAACGATCTTTTGTATTTCTGTAGGGTCAGTTGTTATCTCTCCTGTTTCATTTCTGATTTTATGTATTTGGGTTCTCTCTCTTTGTTTCTTGGTGAGTCTAGCTAAGGGTCCATCAATCTTGTTTATCTTTTCGAAAAACCAGCTCTTTGTTTTATTGATCCTCTGGATTGTTTTTTTGGTCTCTATGTCGTTTATTTCTGCTCTGATCCTTACTATTTCCTTTCTTCTACTTGCTCTGGGGTTTTCTTTTTGTTTACTCTCTAGTTCTTTAAGTTGTGAGGTTAGGTAGTCTATTAGAGATTTTTCTTCTTTTTTGAGGTAGGCCTGTAGTGCTATGAACTTCCCTCTCAGAACTGCTTTTGCTGCATCCCATAGATTTTGTATTGTTGTGTCCTCATTTTCATTGGTTTCCAGGAAGTTTTTGATTTCTTCCTTGATTTCCTCGGTGATCCATTCATTGTTTAATAACATTCTATTTAGCTTCCATGTGTTAAAATGTCTTTGTATGTTCTTCTTGCAATTGATTTCCAGTGTCATACCATTGTGGTCTGAGAAGATACTTGTTATAATTTCAATCTTCTTGAACTTGTAGAGACTTAGTTTGTGCCCTAACATGTGGTCTCTCTTTGAGAATGTTCCATGTGCTCTTGAGAAGAATGTGAACTCTGTAGTTTTGGGGTGTAGTTCTCTGTAGATATCTATTAAATCCATTTGGTCTAGTGCTTCATTTAGAGTCTCTGTTTCCTTGCTAATTTTTTGTCTAGAGGATCTATCCAGTGATGTGAGCGGGGTGTTGAAGTCCCCTGTTATGATTGTATTGCTATCGATTTCTCCTTTGAAGTCCTCCAATAGTTTTTTAATATATTTTGGTGCTCCTATATTGGGTGCATATATGTTTATCAAGGTTATATCTTCCTGTTGGATAGATCCTTTCAATATTATGTAGTGGGCTTCTTTGTCTCTAGTTATGGCCTTCAATCTGAAGTCTATTTTATCAGATATAAGTATTGCTACCCCAGCTCTTTTTTCTTTTCCATTTGCTTGAAAGATTTTTTTCCATCCCTTCACTTTCAATTTATGTGAGTCTTTTGTTGTGAGGTGGTTCTCTTGTAAACAGCATATAGATGAGTCTTGCTTTCTTATCCAATCAGCTACTCTGTGTCTTTTTATGGGAGCATTCAGTCCATTTACATTTAAGGTGGTTATTGATATGTACTTATTTATTGCCATTTTTGTTTAGTGTGGTTCTATTTTCCTTCCCATTTCTCCTGGTAATTACAGCAGTCCTTTTAACATTTCTTGCAGTGCTGGTTTGGTGCTAATGTATTCCCTTAGCCTTATTTTGTCTGGGAAGCTCTTTATTTGACCTTCTATTTTGAATGATAGCCTTGCTGGGTAGAGTAGTCTTGGATTCAGATCCTTGTTTTTCATGACCTTGATTACTTCATGCCATTCCCTTCGAGCCTGTAATGTTTCTTGTGAAAAGTCAGCTGAGAGCCTTATGGGGTTTCCTTTGTAGGTAACCTGTTGCTTATCTCTTGCTGCTTTTAGGATTCTCTCTTTGTCTTTAATTTTTGGCAGTTTGATTACTATGTGTCTTGGTGTGGGCCTGTTTGGGTTCTTCTTACTTGGGGCTCTCTGAGCTTCTTAAACTTGAATGCCTTCTTCCTTCACCAAATTAGGGAAGTTTTCTGTCACTATTTCTTTGAATATATTCTCTAGCCCTCGCTTACTTTCTTCTTCTTCAGGGACTCCTATGATACGAATATTATTACGTTTCTAGTTGTCCCACAATTCTCTTAAGCTGTCTTCCTGTTTTTTAATCTTTTTTTCCTTTTGGTTTTCTGATTGGTTGATTTCTTCTAGCCTGTCTTCTAATTCACTGATTCGGTCCTCAGCTTCCCCTACTCTGCTTTTTAGACCTTCCAGTGTGTTTTTCATTTCTGATATGTCATTCTTCATTTCTTCCTGTTGGTTTTTCATTTCCAGATGGTTTATTTTCAACATTTCTATGTTTTTACTCATGTTGCTCATGCCCTTACACATGCTGTTGAGCTTCTGCAACATCATGGCTCTAAATTCTAGTTCTGTTAACTTGCTTAACTGCACCTCATTTATTTCATCTTTTGTAGAGGTCCTTGATCTTTCATTTGGCTTTTGTTTCTGTTTCTCCCCATTTTCGTTATCACAGTGGGCTTTGGAGTCTGCCAAGTTTTCCCAGTGGGTGTTGGTGTTTTGCTGTTTGTGGCTCCCTCTCCTGGGTTTGGATGCACCAGGGAGGACCCACTTTAATCCCGCCAAGTCCCCTGTTCTCCGGGAGTCTGTGTGGCTCCAGCCGAGAGCTTAGCAGGCTACAGGGTTACCAGGGCCCATGCAGGTTGGCAAGGGAGGCGGTGGGAATAATTTCCCACTGAGTTCCCTGGTCCCGCAGAGTTCCCTGGTCCCACTGGGTTCCCTGGTCCAGCTGAGTTCCCTGGGGCCCTCGAGTCTGTGCGGCTCCAGTGGAGAGTTTAGCTGGCTACAGAGTTCCCAGGGCCCATGCAGGGTGGCAAGGGAGAGGGTAGGATTAACTTCCCGCCGAGTTCCCCGGTCCCGTGGAGTTCCCTGGGGGCCACGAGTCTGTGCGGCTTCAGCGCAGAGTTTAGCCGGCTACAGAGTTTCCAGGGCCGGGCACGGTGGGAAGGGAGACGGTAGGATTAACTTCCCGCTGAGTTCCCCAGTCCCACCGAGTTCCCTGGGGGCCGCGAGTCTGTGCGGCTTCAGCAGAGAGTTTAGCCGGCTACAGAGTTTCCAGGGCTGTGCACGGTGGGAAGGGAGACGGTAGAATTAACTTCCCGCCGAGTTCCCTGGCCCCTGCCCAGGCCGCTGCGGACCCTGGGCTCTCGGTTCCCTCTCCCGTCCTCGCAAGCCTACCAGGACTGAGTGGGTGTTTCTGGTTAAGTGGTCCTCCAAGGTGTCTTTCGGCTGCCCTTTCCTGACGGTTTGCCTTTGTTTTCGTTGTAAATCCAGTTTGGTCTTGGGAGACGGTCTGGGTCGCTCCATTCACTTCGCCGCCATTTTTATTCTTTGGGAACTTCTTCTTAAGTGAATTATATATATTGTGTAATTTTTAGAAACTCGCACTAATCTCATCTCACTTTTTGTGTCCTGATTTCAAATTTGCCGGTTCCTTCCGCTGAAACAGCACATGCAGAAAAACCTGCTCTGCAGTCAAATTCAAAAAGCCAGAGCTGATCAGAAGTCAGTGTCCTGTGGAAGCACAAAAGTCAGATCAAGGAAACATTTTCTTGTCTAACATAATACTCTGTTCATTACTAACAAGGCTCTGGTGCCAGGGGGATGTGTGGCAGCTGGTTGGGCCAGTTCTGCCAAAGGACAAGGACCAGCCAGAGTTGCAGGGATAAGCCGCAGTTCTCAGGGGTCTCAGAGAGAGATGTCTGTTCAGCAGCAATGGTGGGTGATGGCCAGGGCATAAAACGTGCAAACCCCTCTCCACCGAGGGTGAAGAGCTTGGTTTCAGCCCTGAGTTCTCTTGCCTCCTTCACTCCCGATTGCCATTAAAATGAAAACTGGTTTGGGGTTGATACTGTATTTGAATAGATTACGATACACCCAGAGGGAAGAGTCTATAAACCAAAAGAGTGTAGATTACGCTCTAGAAGGTTTTGAATGGAAACAATGGAATGAGTTGAATTGAATTGACGTGGGTCCTGTAACTGACCAGTATGTCCCTTACATCAGGAAGCTTCGAAGCACCTATTGTGTGCCCTGCTGGATGCAGAGCACACATGGTTTGAGTTTTAAAGGAGTTTACAGTGTGGTTGGAAAAGATGAAATACATGAAACATTTGGGGAACACACGGTTTATTCTTGTTATTTGTGGTAGTTATATTCTATAAAGTCACCGCAAACACTGAATTAATGGATACTGAACCTTTACTTCTTGGGAAATGTGGGGTTAGGTTTCTGCAAGCCTCTGATCATTTTGTCAACTCATCCATGGGTAACCTTGCTTTATGTATCTTTCTGTTTAAAAACACCTTGTTTAATATAGACTGCTGATTCATTCACATTGAAGTCACAGCCAAGAGCACCGTGACTCAGGCTGGAACAAAGCTTATCTAACGCGTGTGTTTTCGTCATAAGGCACATCACAGCCTTTGCGTGCTTAGAACACTAGACGGCACTTTGGCATTGTGCTTGGGGCCATTTTAAACAGCAAAATCCCCAACCCAAAATAAACAAAACACAAAAAGGTAAACAAAGAAAAGAAAAGGAAATGGCACTAAATAGCCATCAAAAGACACTTGTTTACAAAATGAGAGTTGAAACAAGGAGGCAGAGCATCGCCTCAATGGACCACAAGTGAGAGTGTGCATGAGGTCGACCCAGAATTCTCACCGCTCTGCTCATGGCCATGAATGGCTGTGCAAGCACCACAGGTATTGAGTTTGGAGTTCCAAAAAATATTAGTCAGTAAGCAAATCCACAAATAATGAGGGTCCACAGTACCTTCAAATGGTATTTTATATCAGTGGAGGTTCTGTGCTGCTGTATGTATGTGCTGTGGAAACTGAGAGAAGGAAGCAATTCATAGAGGGTTTGCTAGGATAAGAGAAGATTTCATGGAAAAGGTAGGACTTGAATTGACCTTGTAAAGATGAGTAACATAAACAATTTTCAGAGGAGGAGTCCCAAGAGAACACGCAGAGATTGAAGGATTTTTTGATCATGGGGATGTGAGGAGACTGTCCAATGGTTCAAAGACTATCCACATCCAGGAGTAGTGGGGGATGAGCTTGGACTGGAGAGAGGACATCTATTGTGTTTGCCCTCCCAACACCTATTCCCTGACATTGCCTCAGTCTTCCTTCAGGAAACAGTTCCTCCTGCTCAATCTGTAGGGTTTGCATGGTGGTACTTTACCCAGCTTCAGGGTGGACTGTGACCCAGGCTTGGCCAATCAGATGTGTTGACGCTTTGAGCACAATGATTGTAATAAGGAGTGGGCACATGACCCAGTGTTAGCCAATGAGAATCATCTCTGAAAGTGTTTTCCTGCTAAGATCGATAGTTGCAAAACAATGAAGCCTGAAGCTGGTGGGGACCGCAAGGAAGAGAGACCCTGTCTGAGAATAAAACCAACACACAGTAAAAGAGAGAGAGAGAGAGAGAAAACAAAAAGAAAATGAAACTGGATGTCATTTCTTGAAAGAACCTGGATCCAGCCATGCCTGAATGAAATTTAGACTTTTGGTTGCATGAACCAATCCATTTTAATGCATTTTTATTTCCTCAGATATTTTGAGTTGGGTTACAGCCCAAAGACCAGTATAAAGTAGGTGTCCAAGTGAAGGGGTTTTGAGTGAGGAACAGATACCCTCTAAAAGTAACTTGAATAAATATGGTGGTGGTTATAAGCCACAGAAACTCACATGGAATCTAAGCACAAGAAATTGAGTTGGGCCTCAGGAAAACTGGAATTGGAAACTGAAAACTGAGGAATGAGGGTAATTCTTCTGTGTGTCAACAGCTGCATGGCTTTGTTTATCCATCTTTCTCCATGGATCCTGGCTCCATCCTCCTTTCTCTCTTTCTCTGCTTACAGATGTTGCTCATGGCTGGGCGTGGTGACGTTTACATTCTCCCCAGTCTTAACCAACCCAGTTTCTCAGACTCCTGTTTCTAAACCCTGGGAGAGGAATCTTATTGGCCTGGTTCATCTTTTCTTATAAGACTAGCCTGTAGATTCTTTCCTCGGATTAGAATCCTTCTCAGGTCCAGTTGCTGTGAAGCATCAAGGTAATGATTTTATGGGTACGGTAATAGACATCTCTGATACACATGAGGCTACATCTGAGGAATTTTACAGAGTCAAATGGGGGCGTTTGGACTTGAGTTTGTGGCAGTAAGAAGCCAGAGAGCTCAGAAGATAACTCAATTTTTACCTTTCTCTCAGGACCCCTAACTTCCTATTTTTGAGCATGAGAAGATGCTAAAAATATACATGTATATTAAAAATATTTTATTTAAAAAAATTTTAAGTGTTGCCCTGGACAGGTTGCTCAGTGGTTAGAGTGTTGGCCCATGGACCAGAGAGTCCTGGGTTTGGTTCCCGCTAGGGGCATGTACCTTGGTTGCAGTTTGTCCCTGGCCCTGGTTGGGGTCTTGTGGGCGGCAGCCAGTCCATGTGTCTCTCCCACATCGATGTTTCTCTCTCTCTCTCTTCTTCCCTCTCTTCCTCCTGCTCTATCTGAAGATAAATGCGAAAATGTCCTTGGGTGAGGACAAAAAATCTTTTTAAGTGTATATGTGCATATATATATAATTAAATGTGTGTATACACATATATGCATGTATGTATATAATACACATATATGTATATAATAATCATGTATACACGCCCACCCACATACTCTATGCCTATGCCTTTCCTCACATTTCACTCCATTTGATTTGTTATTTTCTTTTCTAAATTCCTATTGAGGCATCCCATACGTGTGTGCACCATTATTTTGCAATTTTGCAGGTGCAAGGGCAGATCTTTTTAAAGCTGATACAGAATGTTATCCATTGATTGAGAGTATATGTGTTTGTTTTTAAAAATCAGAATGGATTTATGACACTTGCTTAAAACCCTTCGATGGTTTTCTATTCGTGGCTCTCTAATCATGTATAACTACATACCGACATATTTATTTAAAACATTGCACTCAATACCAACTACAGTATGGGCATACAGTACTTGTTCAATAAACATTTGGTGGATACAAGACTGAGTGAATTTGTGTGGATGAATTCAAGGCCTTTCTTGCAATAGCTCTTGAGTTCCTCCCAGAGGTCCTCTGTCCACACATTTTGAAAAATGGTTTTGAGGTATACTCAACTTCTGGGAACCCTGGTCTGTTTGTTATGCATAACAGAGTCCCCACGCTTCACTTAGATGGAAGCAAAGCATTGCCTTTCTATTGCGTTTTCTAACCAATGTGACTATAGATCCTTCTCAGAACAGCGTGCAGACCAGTAGACCTCCAGGCCCTATTTTGGATTTTGACACTCTGTAGATGGTTATCATAGTCCCCTAGGTTGTTATTTAGTCAAATTATGTTCATTTTATCGCCTATGCCTTTCCTCATATTTCACTCCCTTTGATTTGTTTTTCCTTTCTTTCCTAAATTCCCAGTGAGGCATCACATTACCCCTAATTGCCTGCAGTGTTCCAAGTCTGGGCTCATTGCTGACACACAGACACAGACTCTCAGCGGTGGTTTGGAATCCCCGTGTGAGCAGGGCTGAAGATTTTACCAGCTCAGAGAATTGCTGAAGTACTTGCCTAACCTCCTCATGGCTCTTTACCACTCACTATGTTGTCTTGCTGCCATCCCGGAATCCCCTTTGAGTTTAATTCCGTCTTTAAGTTTATTCATCCCCAGATAGATCATCTGCATTTGTCAACCAGGCCTCATTGTGTTACTTCTGACATCTATTACTAAGATCCACATATAGCTTCGTATTGTGTGCCAGGCTTCAGCTGCTTTGGGAACCCCTCCCAGGTCAGTGTCATCTGCAGGGGTGATTATCATGATAATAGCAATAAAATCTTCCTCTCTCTTTCTTGATTCCTAATAAAGCCGTTAGAGGAAAGCTCTGTATCTTTGCAGATCATACATTCCAGACTTCCTTCCCACAGCTCTGTCAATTTCAACTCATTGCTGGGCTTGGTTTGGGATCTGTTTTTACTTCTTGTGACAGTGCTGAAGGATCCACCCAGACTTCTCTTTATAAAAGGGATCTTAAAATGCCAACTGCCAGACCTAAGGGAAGCTGTCAGTCTTGGTTTCTTTCTCCCTTTTGGGGCCCTTCCTCGTAAGGTGTATCCCTGGGCCCCCCAAAGTAAACTATAGGTTGCTAATTGTTGAATGGATGAATAAATGAGTTAATTAATTAATGAATGAGCTCTCAGGCACTAGGCTGCTTACTACCCTGAGGTTAGTAGATGTGGCGTGGGAAGCCAAGGAGATGGTTATTTCCCATTGGCTTGATTAAGTCACATGTTCTTTGGGCAATCAAGTTTATTTCTGTGTCAGGCTGCCCTTGTAGCAGCAAGCATCTGCTGTCTTCAACACCAAACCTGCATTTCTGCTTTTCACTCAGCTCTTGCATTTATTCATTGTATGAGAGTCAAACATTACATCTTGTAGTTAAGTTCCAGCGCATGTGGCATTGCTGCGCGCCTTAGGATCCTCATCTCTGCCCCCCCCCCCCCCCCACAGTCACACATAGAGGAACATCAGGAAGGGCTACCACATGCATTTCCAACTGGGTTACTAAGGCTTTATTTTTCACTGGTTGGTCTTTGTTGTGTTATTCTATATATTTTTGAGTGTTTTAAATATCTCATAATAAATTACAAAAATAAACATAAGTGATTTGGGTTTTGCCTTCAAAAGACTTTCCCTTTATTAGGGAAGACTCAAACAGTAAATTACTATGACAAATGCAAAAGTACTGCAGATGAGCTACGTCTGCAATTCTGTGGCCCCAGAGATGTGATGGGGGGGGGTGGTAGTATTATTTGGGGTGGTGCGAATGGAGTAATATAAACAGGAAAAGCTCAGAAATTATCCTTAAGATGAGCCTTGAAGGATAAGTAGAGTTCACTAGGCAGACAAAACAATAAGGATATTTTAGGCAAAGAGGATGGACAGGGAGAAAACACACAGTGCATTTGGAAAGCGGTAAGTGGTCCAATAGGGCCAGAATGAGTATATTTGGGAGACTGGGAGATTTGAGCTAGCAATTAGTTTGGAAAGGAGAGATTATGCCATTCATGCCAGGCAAAGACATTTGCATTTTGTTCTGTAGGCCCCAGGGCTTTTAAACAGGGAAGTGCTAGCATCATATTTGCATTTTAGAAGGACTAACCAACTAGCTCCAAGAATGCAGGGTGAGCCTGGAGGCAGGAGTGGCTGGTCTGTAGGTAGAGATGTTGGGAAGAACACACGAAGCAGAGGGAACAGCATGCACATCCGTAGAAAGGAGGAGAATAACATGAATTTATGTGAAAGAAATACAGTGTATTTTTTGTGAAGTTCTTATGCACAATTATTGAAACCTACCAAGATAGGCTATGAATTCACAGCCACTCTACAATGAAACTCGCACATTTTTTGTTACGGATACAATGTTTGTGGAGCTTCTTTATTGTCATATTTGCCGTTGGTTTAAAGCCCCTGGATAGTATTACAGATCATCAAAGCATTTTGAATAGGAAACTACAGCAGTAATAGCCTAAAATAGTCAAAAAATATTTGAAGAATGACAGTGAGTCAACAAGATTGGAAAGGGATCTTGAAAGCCAGACTAGGAAATCCAAACTTTGTTTATATGGCATTAAGAAACTATTTCAGGGTTGTTGTTTTTTGTTTTTTTAAAGAAAGGATGACCTGCCTGAACTGTAGCTTTAGGAAGATTTAATTTAAATTTATGGTTGATTGAAGCAATCAGAGAACAGATGCAGAGGAACCTGTTTCATTATGGTTGGCATGGTTAGCTTCTGTATTTTGGATTTTTTACTTAGATAACAAAATTGACAATAGCTCCACTTTGCAAATGTTATTATTCTTTTGCCTAGTTTTACATGTGTCTTTATCTCTTTCTATTTCATGAAATGAAAAGTGTGTGAAATTTCCAAATGTTAGGTTTTGAATTTTTCTAAGAAGATTTTGAAACAATGATTCTAAATGATACCTACAGCCCAGTTGGTAGAATATTATACCTTATATCTTCCTTTTCCTCTTACTGCATGTATTTGTAAACAAAGGATAGGAATCTCTCCAGGACAGAATTGACAAGTCCCATTCAGCTGTATGATAACCAAGTAGACAGTTTATTTGCCAGGTCATAGATCTTGAATTCCACATGTTTCTCTGAGAAATCAGTGATTACTACCAGTTTTGAGCAGCTGGGTGGTATTGTCATTAATTAGAAAGGAAAACTAGAGGACCGATACTGTGGTGTTTACATGTGTACATGTGTGCGGTTGGTAGAAGAGAAGGGATTCTCTTTGGCAATGTTGAATTTAAGGTGTCTAGCCTGGCTGGTGTGGTTCAGTGGTTGAACATTGACCCATGCAACAAGAGGTCGCCAGTTTGATTCCTGGTCAGGGCGCATGCCCAGGTTGTGGGCCAAATCCTTGGTGAGGGACTTGCAGGAGGCAGCCAATCACTGTTCTCTTTCATCCATGTTTCTATCTCTCTCTCGCTCTCCCTTCCTCTCTCTCTAAAATCAATAACGAAAAAAAAAAAAGGTGCCTGTTTGTCATCTAGGTGGAAAGATCAAGTTAGAAATGTGGAGATGTGTGTGTGTGTACAGACATATATCTCTCTATCTCTATCTCTATCTCTATCTCTATCTCTATCTCTATCTCTATCTCTATCTCTATCTCTCTCTATCATCTCTATCTCTATCATCTCTATCTCTATCTCTGTCTCTCTCTATCTGTATCATCTATATCTGTATCTGTATCTATATCTTCATATCTATCTATATCTGGGGTGGGGGGTTGGCTGATCTGGAAGATATATTTGGGAATAATTAACATAGAACTTGTTTGTTATTGTTAAATCCATAAAACTGGTTAGATTACCTAGAGTATTAGTCAGGGTAAGCTCAGCGCTGCTACAGAAACAAACAAACCTTGGAAATCTTAGTGCCTCAATGTTGTAAGGTTTATTTCTTCTTAGAGTCAGATACAGATTTCCAGGGAAGGTGCTCTTCTACAAGCGAGGGTCGCAGGAATCGGAGTTTCTGCCACTATAGGACTCTACTAGCAGCAGTTCTGGGATCTACCCAGATACACTCATTTGTTTTCTATTTGTCCTTCTATTTTTATGATTAAAAAGGAAATATTGATATACACTTTTCAAATTATATTTTAGAATTCACTGAAAGGTAATTCAGAACTGAACCTTTGTTTTGAAAAGTATGTATCTTTTTCTTTGAAAATCTAGTCTCTTAACAGTAGGTAACTTTAAACTCTGGTTCATTGGATAGATGATGGATTTTGTTCTCTTCTGTTTTTCCATAAAGGATCATATCAGGGCATTTGTTATCTTGCCTAAGGAATGATTCATAATGCTGGCTACCTTGGTAAATTTAACTTTGATGTTGGGGAACCCAAACAGAATTATGCCATCATCTAAATAACTGCCCCTCCATTGCCTTTATATTTATTAAAAATTGACTCTAAATATAGGAAATAGTCTCATCAGTGAAACTTCACTCAGCATAGGACATATGTCTCATGGGGTTGAAAATAAACCATGTGCTGTCTGGAGAAACTTCTCTAATCCGTTGGTCCTAAAAGATAACTGTATTTAATATTCTCTCAAGAGACTACAAAGTAACTGTATTTGTGTATTGTACCTGAGAATGGTTTAAAACTAAGTGCTATCCAGCCTGCTTTTGCTCTCTATATAAGGGATTAATAACAAATATCATGAAATAAGAGACACAGGAACTCTGAAGTTCTTGGTTTGGCCTACCTTTCCCTGTTCAGCGATAGAACAATTTATGAATCTGACAAATCTTCCCCTAGATAATGTAAGAGTAACATAGTGTTCAGCTGAGTAACTCTGGGCCACTAAAGTGTATTAGACTGTGGAGTAACAGCAGCAAGATTGATGCAATAATCAAATGGCATGCTTGATTCGGGCTCTCGCTGTCTCTCTTCCCACCTGAGCCCCATACCTAAGGAAAACTAAGTGGAGGCAATTTGAAATTGAATAAGTTGGCAGGGGTAGGCTCCCCATTTCCATAAGCAACACTCATTCAGAAAGTATGAGAAGTCTGTGCCAAAATTTTAAATGAAAACAAGGAACATCATCGTAAACATGTTTCCACTAAATTTTTGGTTTGAATCTGAGTAACCCAAGAGGCAGGAAGAGAGGCCTATACATACTGTCTCACTCTTCAGCCAATCCTGAATTATTGGGACACCAGAGACATCATCCAAGGACATCAATAACTTGAGTTAAACCAACACTGATGGATCAGAGTTGGCAAGAAGACAGAAATGTAGGCACAGAAACAAACTCTACTGTGCTTTGAAAACTGTGGACTCCTTGGGGTATGTTCATTTTAAAAGCAAAGGTTTTAAGAAGTCCTAATCCAGCACTGCAAAATGGCAGCCGGGCCCTGGCCAGTTTGGGTCAGCAGTTAGAGCGTTGGCCTGTGGACCAATGGGTCACGGGTTCGATTCTGGTCACATACCTGGGTTGCGATTCGTCCCTGGCCCTGTTGGGGTGGTGCGGGAGGTGGCCACTCCATGTGTCCCTTTCATATCAATGTTTCTCTCTCTCTCTCTCTCTTTCTCTCTCTCTCTCTCTTCCTCTCTCCCTCCTACTCGATCTAAACAAAAAAAATGGAAAAATGTCCTCGGGTGAGGATAAAAAACAAAACAAAACGAGCCGGAGGGGGAATCTGGCTGTATATTTGCTTGGTTTGGACCGCACTGTTTTGTAAAGTTGAATTTTAATACTTTCAGGAGAGATTTTCATAGCGCAGCCCACCACAGGGCTTCACATCTTCCTGTTATCTTCTGCCTCTTCCACTCATATGTACCTTAACTCCTAGCCCATGAAGGCCTTGGTGCTTGAACCAGAAATCTATCCCCTGCTTCTAACAGGACCATGAAGTGACTCCCAACTGAAAAAAGTGGGATTTTAAACTAGTCTCCTTGTTCTTTGATCTTAAGTGGATGAAATGTAGTGAAAATGGGTAAATATCACCATTGTTCTGGAGACACCGAAGAAGTGAACATATTAGAAGAAAACCACCCAGGACTGACACCCAGCTTGGAGACCTTCAGCGTTTTCAAGACAGTGAAAGAAAAAGGTCTCTCAAATACCAAGAAACGTACTTTATAACCAGAATAGCCTGTGATAAATGGGGTAATAATATTCCACCCTGCCTATAAAGAAAAGTGTTATGGACATTATTGCTTTTTTTGGACACTAGAGCAACTGTATCACTCATTTCTGAGAGGTTGTCAAAAAAAATTGAAGGGTTTAAATATATGACCTTTTACAGGAATTACTTCAGCAATAGCTTATTCTACGGAGCCCACTGAAGGTGCGGTTGCAACAATGAATTTCCTCAAGTGCGATGCAAATTGTGGGCTAATTGCAAAATTTAATCCAATCTGTTTAGGGCAATCTTCGAAAAATTGGGTTCCTGCAACACTCTTTTATGGGTCCATGACAGATATTCTGTCACAAAGAAGAAATAACAGAAGGAAATAAAAAAAATAAAGGAAATTATAACATTTGGAATGCAAAAGCTGTCAGAAATATAGACTGGTCTTGAAGCAAATGGGTTTTGTGTTGTGAATCAAGGTGGTCATGAGACAAGGGAGCCATCCAGATTGATGCTGTAAAAAACGGGGCAGTATAGATGCCAACCAGATGCCTACAGTAAAGCAAAACAAGGAAAATGAATGTATGTTTGTTGTTTGGTTAGTCACTCTCGTGTGAGACACCACACTATTATACCTGCCTAGGCCATGCATGTGATCTCGTCTGAGTGAGAGCATTTCAGAAATGCCAGAGTGAGGTAGCAGGGAATGTGTACTGAAACAGATCATTGAGAGCCCCACATCTAGCCTGTCAGTTTTGCCAGCTGAATAATTGCATCTGAAGCCCTGAGTAAACTCCATCTATAGATGAGTTGTTCGAATTAAATGGTGTCACCTGTAGTCATTGGCAACTCCCTGGATCTTCTCTGTCAAGCACCATATGTGCACAGCCAAGATGTGTCCAAAGGCTATGAGGCAAACATCTTTAGATAATGAGTACAAATTAATAACTACTTTTGCACGTCACAAGAGATCATGCCATTTTAATGTTATGCCCTTTGGGTGAACAAGTGGGACAAAGATCTTTTAGATACTAATGAATAATGTCTTACAAGCATTAATTTGCCCAACTTTTTGCTGTGTTGACATTGCATGCAACATGGCTTGATTTGTTGGGTCCCTGTGTGTGTGTGTGTGTGTGTGGGGGGGGGATATTGGCTCTGTGGAACCAAGAAAAAAAATGAGTTTTAACTTTGAGCTTTAAGAATCCACTTCTGGATTCTCAATGAAGTGGTTTCTCACAGAGTTACTGTGTGTCATTGTGGCAGCTGTACCCTCATTCATACATGATGTAGTCTACATAAATGACGCCCCCTGGAGTTGTGTGTGCACCACCAGTGCAACCATGTACAGTGGCCTGATAGCTTCTCATGACTGCCCATCATTTGTTTCTGGATGACAGTGTATAATAGTAATGGTGTGTGTAATACTTCACTGGAGTAACAAGAGTTTGGTTATCGGCAAAGATTTATAGTCATTCTTATTAGGAATACAATGGCTCTTGTTTTTGTGTTATATGAGAGTTGTGTGTGTACGTGTGTATTTTCTAATAAAAAATCAGCTATAATATTTTAAATATCAGACTATCATATGTTAAAAGTATAGATAATTGCCAGTATTGGCTGGGAAACAGGGAAATAGGCATTCTCTTAAATAGTTATTTGGTGCCTGAATCAATAGAGCTTTTTCATTATTAGGGAAATTTGAAAATGGCTGTTACATAAAAAATGTATGTTTCCTTTGTCCAATGAATCCCTTTAGGACTCCAAAGGAAATGCTTTCACAAGGGTGCAATATATGTGTAAATATTGTCTATTGCAGTTTGTAATGACAAAAACAGACATTCTGCCAGTTAGACACATCCCAAGTAGGAGTTTGATTAAATCCACCGTGGGCTGCCTGTCTGCGGCGGCGGCGGCGGCTGCAGAACGGGCAAAGGGCGAAGCAGACTGGCGGGCGGCCGTGCGGTGCGCAGCGTCTGCCAGCACAGAAGAACGGACCTAAAAGAGATCCAAGATACGCCATTGAATGGAAAAAGCAAGTTGTAGCATGGCATCTAAAGTATAATCCTATTTACATAAAAATTAAGTAAATAAAAATACACACACACGGAAACCATTCTGTATGAATAGACACTGAATCGTTACCCACAGTTATCTCTGGAAGATGAGATTATAAAGCCTTTCATTCCCTATGACATCCATTTCTGAATAAAAAAATTAACAATGACAGAAGAGGGACAATTGAAAAAATTTGTAATTATAAAGAAAAAAAGTCTGCGAGCTTCCTGAATGGGAGTGCATTTGGGGGTTTCACTTAGTCACATTCACCATCAAGAATTCTCAGGATAGCCCTGGCCAGCTTGGCTCAGCGGACCAGAGAGTCCTGGGTTTGGTTCCCGCTACAGGCATGTACCTTGGTTGCAGTTTGTCCCTGGCTCCGTTGAGGTTGTGTGGGTGGCAGCCACTCGATGTGTCTCTTTCGCATGGATATTTCTCTCTCTCTTCCCCCCTCTCTTCCTCCTGCTCTAGCTGAAGGTAAATGCAAAAATGTCCTCAGGTGAGGATTAAAAAAAAGAATTGTCATGATAATGTGCTACCCATAGACAAGGAGAGAGAGGGTGCTGAGACCAGCTCAGACCTAGTTCCTGGCTGTCACCTCAATAATCAGGACCATAATCTCTCACAGTGGTTACTTACTCTATATGCTTAAACCCAGATTATGACAAGGTGCTGCTATAAACTATTCCCTAGGACTGGCATTTCCAACGAACAGTCACAAACCTAGTGGACCACATCCCCTCTCACCCTTCCAAGAAATCCTTGAAAGTTTGTGTGTCACCAAAGGATCAAAATGACACCCTATGGAAAAATTTTCTTGTCCTAATAGAAGACAAGAAGCTATTCGGTTGTCAAGGGCTGGTGATGATGGAAGGATTCTTAAATATTCTGGGTGGTAGACACCTGTGAGAATCTAACAAAGCTGTGGAAACAGTTCCCAGTCTACTTCACAAGCATGGTTTTCATACATAATTTAGGGACTTTCTTCCCTTTTAGGGACATCCCCCAACACTATTTTTATTGGTGTTTAAAACTGGTGAACTGGAGAAACTATGTTGGCAAGTACCATATGTTTGTGTTCATATGCACGTATAAATAGAAGTGGTTGTAACTTCAGTGGGAAGATGGTCCTAGGAAGGTAGCTTTCTTCTTCAAAAATTTGAATAATGACATCATTCCAGGTGGATGCGTTGAGATTTTGAGTCGGTTATTGATTGATGATCATGGCACTGGTGATATGTACCTGCTAAATGGGAGCCCACTTCATCTCAGCCTCTGGAATTGTGGCTTTCTCCTGGTTTATATTCATTCTGCGGACACTGGAAACTTGGTAAATGATTGAGTTTCCCCCTTTTGGCTTTGTTGCTAGAAAGCCTCAGAACACAATTGGTGGTTCATTCAGAACAAGTACATCAACCTCGGTGCCATTTTGTATTCATCTACTTCTGGGTCCAGTTTATACCCCTTGTGTTATTCTTTCTCCCCCTTCCCTCCCAATTTTTCACTTAGATTGCCTTGTGTTATTAAGTATTATTGTAAAGTAGGTGTAAGTCTTGAGAATAAGGAAGGAGGATGTAAGGACAATCTGGCTGTGATATCTGTCACCCCATTGATCACCAGGCTAGGTGGGTGTCGTCCCCCCCCCCCCCCACCGATCCATGTGCATCCCTCCCAAAGCTTGGTCAAAGGGATGACCTTCCCCTGCAGAGGAGACGACCAGTCTTAGGTCACGGGTACATGAGTGGCTCGCCCCCCTGCGAGAACCTCCAAACAAGCTCTCAAGGTCTGTTTGTGGCAGAACATAGGGTGGTCAAGCTTCTGAGACTCAGACACATCCAAAGGAGGCGCTGCATGGGGCAGTCTGCCTTTCTGAAAAAGGAAAAGGAAAGAATAAGGAATGATATAAGCAAATATAGAGATAAGCAAGTAAGTCCATAGTCCTGGAAGGCATTTTATCTCTTACTTGATGAGGCTCGGCCGAGTTTCTCCTGTGCTTCCTGGAGCATCTGGAGCTGTTGTGACAGACAGAGCTGCTGCTGCCCAAAGTCGCTTGCAGTGACTGTGATACCACTGGGAGGAACTGGACAGGTTCTTCCACCTCTCCTCCCATGTCACAGACACACCCAGAGCGTGGAGGAGGTGGCTGTGGAGACGCTGGCTATTGGTGGGAGAAGTTACAGATCTGCCTCTGGGGCAGGGAAGAACAAGTTTTCAAGATTCAGAGATTTCAAGTCTTAGTGTTTCCATAAATGCCACTTTGGCAAGAATAACATCCCAACTTAACTTTAAAAGTGGATATTTTTATAATGCTGGTATTTCTGCCTGTGGTCACTTCTTTTTTTTTAAATAGTTTTTCTTTACTTATTTTAGAGAGAGAGAGAGAGAGCTAGAAACATCAAGGAGCAAGAACATCAATTGGCCGCCTCCTGCATGCCCCCCACTGGGGATCAGGCCCACAACCTGGGCATGTGTCCTGACTGGGAATCGAACCAGCGACCTCTTGGTGCATGGGTCAACGCTCAACCAGGGAGCTACAATGGCTGGGCACATGGTCACTTCTTAAATAACCTGATGAGAAGGTGGCCCCTTTTTGCTCCTGCATGCCCTAATCTACAAGAGTATTTCAGAAACCAGTCAATGTAATTTGTAATTTACTTTAAAAAATTGGTTCAAAGTCCTAATTACATAGATACGATGGCCATCTCATCATCAGCACTGTACACGAGGAGGCAGACTCAGGCTGTCCTTCCAGGGAAAGCTCCCTTCTTCCAGTTACTTCCCTTTTCAACCCCCTTGTGCTCCATGATGAGGGCCATGGTTGAAGGCGGTGGCTACTTTCTTTAGTGATGTACCGTGGCCGAGGATCTCGGGCTTGCTGATTCTTTGTCCATCAAGTACCATCTCATTGGAGCTCAGCCCAGAGAAGACCAACCTCTAAAATAAAGTAACCTTTAAAGTATTTTGTATTTATATTTTGCTTTTTTTTTTTTTAAAGAAGGCATTCAAAGCACAATACAATGACTGCCATGTTATTATGGATAGCATCTTGCTAAAGGAAGTAAATGGCATTTTTTTTTTTCTTAATGATTTGGAAATTTAAGGCCCAAAGAGAGACAGAAGGATTAGGTAGCAATGGATCTGGGCTAGAACAAAACGCCCCTGCCTGCCATCCGTAGCTCTGAACAACAGCCCCCACTCTGGAATCAGAATTCCATTGTAACTGGGGAATCTCAGCCTTTACACATAAGTCTTCCCCACCCTGCCCAGCGAATACCAGTCACCTCACTGTTTTTGATGGTAGCTAGGAACACAAAGCAAGCCCAGTGCCCAAAGGAATGTGTAGAGGAATGTTAATTCTAGGAGTGACCTTAACTTGATTTTCTTGATTTCCATGAGTTTAAAGTGTCAGCCACAATATTACATTACCAAGTTATTTGCATTTGAAATATAATACCTGGGGGTTGACATTTAATTAAATCACAAGGAACCAGGCTGGCATGCTGAGTTGACAGTGCTGGCAGTACCTTTGTGCCCTGTCTGAAAGAAGGAAACACCAGTGGTCACCCACACACCCAGGCCAAGCACACACAGTTTGCACTTAAAAACGCAGAGTGGGAAGTGGACATGCAGGAGCTCAGGAGCATGGGGACGAGCACTGATGTGCCTCATATCTGGGGCTCTAGTCTCACTGCTCAGATGTTCTTAAGGAGAGAAGTGGTGAGTGAGGATCCCTTGGCCTTATCACAGCCTCAGCCCACACTAGGCCAGCATCTCCTCCCTTAAGAAGGAATCTAGTTCCTAGTCTTCAGGTCAACATGCTCAGGACAGCTGGGTGAACTGTGGTCCTCTTTCTCCCATGCTCTTGAGAGTCCATCGTAGTCATTAGAGAGATGAGGCCACCAAGGGCCGTTGGTCAGAGCTCCTGCCTTCCATGCTCCATGTCTTGGGACATTTTTTTTCCTTTTTTTTTTTGGTTAATCCTCACCCAAGAGGGGAGAGAGAGAGACAGAGAGAGAGGGAGAGAGAAACATCGATGTGAGAGAGACACATCAATTGGCTGCCTCCCAAATGATCCCAATAGGGGCGGTGATCAAACCTGCAACCCAGGTATGTGCCCTTGACCAGAATTGAACCTGTGACCCTTCAGTCTGCAGGCCGACACTCTAATCGCTGAGCCAAACCAGACAGGGCAATTATTATGAGTAGGAAGGTGCTACTGGAATCTACTGGGTAGAGGTCAGGGATGCTACTAAATAACCTCCGTGCATAGGACAGCCCCCCACAACAAAGGAATATCAAGCTCAGAGTCCATAGTGCTGAAGTTGAGAAACCCTATTTTAACAGAAGATGAGGTCACAACATAGTGGATTCCAGTTACTGAGTCCGTTGTCAAGATAGAAAATAATCTCTAAAGTGCACTTCCCGAGATGTTCATCAGGGTCCAACCCGGAAAGTGGAAACCGCTTTGGTATTTAAAAGGGAGTACAGCCCTGGCTGGTTTGGCTCAGGGGTTGGAGCCTCGGCCTGCGGACCAGAGAGTCCTGGGTTAGATTCCCGCTGAGGGCACGTACCAAAAAAAAAAAAAAAAAAAGGGTGGGGGGGAGTACATTCCATTCAGAGACAGTTGTGCGGGTGTTGGGAGGCTGCGGAGCAGAGAAGAGTGAGGCGGGATGAGCCACGGCGGGAAGCCACTGCGTCCCCGGGATGAGCCACTGCGTCCCCGGGATGAGCCAGGGCGGGAAGCCACTGCGTCCCGGGATGAGCCAGGGCGGGAAGCCACTGCGTCCCCGGGATGAGCCAGGGCGGGAAGCCACTGCGTCCCCGGGATGAGCCAGGGCGGGAAGCCACTGCGTCCCGGGATGAGCCAGGGCGGGAAGCCACTGCGTCCCCGGGATGAGCCAGGGCGGGAAGCCACTGCGTCCCGGGATGAGCCAGGGCGGGGAAGCCACTGCGTCCCGGGATGAGCCAGGGCGGGAAGCCACTGCGTCCCGGCAGAGGGAGGAGGTGGTGTTACTGCAGAGGGATGACGGCAGAACCACAGTAGGTGTCTCTGAGTAGGAACTCGAGCTTCTGGGGTGTAACCTGGGGAACAGGGGGAGAAATACGTTGAGTTTTCCTTTCCTTTCATCGTGGAATCTCCCAGCCGCTGAGCCCCGGCGGGAGGGCAGCTGACCCGGGAGCCTGCGGCACATGGCTGCAGGGAAGAGGGATGAGCAAAATGCCCCGACTTGTACACGCAACCTCACAGAGCACGGGGAACTTTCTAGAACTGACAGAACCAGGGCACCTTATGCAACCATTCCAAGACTAATGCTTTACACCTGGTGCTGTTCCACCACGGATCATCATCTTAAAAGTAATAAAACATGCCCTTAAGGAAGAGCGGGCAGACCGTTGTTTTCTTCTCCTCAGCATCAGAAGTAGCCAACGTCACGCACTGAGTGGCCTCACGACACGACGGGGAGTTTCGTGTCTGTGCAGACAGAAGCGTCGCTGCAAATCCATGTCAACATGCAGAGCACACACTGTTCATTCTGCTGTGCCGGTGACAAATTCAATCCTTCATTGTCAGGCTGGCGCACTTTGGTGGCAGTGATCTTGCTTCTTGCTTCACTCAGATGTATCCTCTCCGTGGGTCCTGCCCCTCTCTTAGCCGGAGTCAGGCTGAAAGGAGAGGTTGCTGGGGAGCTAGGGAACCTGCTGTGATGGGTTTTATTTTTCCTTACAGTGCAATTTTAAGAATCTAGACAAAGCAAAGGAAATTAATTTACTTGTTTTCTATTTGAACTGCCCAACAGGTCCCTAAACTCACAGGGATAAAAGTGATAGATTTTTAAGTGTCTTTAAGAAAGTTCTATAGATGCTTAATTATTTTTGCCCTTCTTTTGATTATCTGCACTGATGGAGACGTGGAAGGCACAAATCAATACAATCCCTTGATGATCCAAAAAAATCTCAATGTTGCCATTAGTTTTGACCTCCTCCCCCACCAAACCTTTTATCAGAGCTACTAAAAAGTGCCTCTGCACCCCCTGGGCTCTCAATATATTCAACTTGTTGACAGGCTGACTGATAAAATTGTCTGATTTGAGTTTTATCTCTTTTTTCCTTCTTCTGCCCACTCTCTGGGGGAGGTGCTAATGAGCTGCACAAGAACAAAACCACAGGAAGAGAGACTGCAGAAAAGCCAGGGTAGCACACAAAATGATTAAATAGCTCCCTATCTCTGAAACTTTAGAATGTCAGCTTTGTGGGAATTTTTTTCTTTTTTCCTAAAGTAAATTGAAATAACTCAAATGGGCCAAATATATGGGGCCTTCACAGAGCCTGCTTTGAAGCTTTGAATAGCTTTTATGTGATACTCGTTTTCTGGGGAATAATTGTTAATTGTTCATCTTTATAAATGTTGTTGATGTTACTCCTCATGCTGGTAAAGTGCCCGGGCATTTTCTTAAAATGCATTTTCAGGGCAACTGAGAATTGAGGTGGTAATGTTTGTCTTAAACCTTTTAGGGATGACTGTAAACAAGAAAGAATTTGGCGACTAGGTTACATTTTTTTTTGTTTTGTTATATATTTGCCAAATATTTTTATCCATTACCCAAAATGGAGTCACAGATACCACAGAAAAAGACCAGAGCATAGCCGGCGGCCTACACACCTCAGGGCACAGGCCCGCCCTTCCCTGTATCTCCCGTGCTGTAGGGGTCTGGCAGAACTGACAATGAACACAGCAGATGTTGGTATGAAGATGAGATCTCTTAAGAGTCCCATCATGTATTATTCTTTAAGATCTACAGTAACACCCCTGTGTGTGTTTATTGCCTGCTAAAGATGACAGTCTGTCTTCCCACTGCGCCAGAGCGAACCCCTGAATGAGTAGAGTGGCTGATACCTGCAAAGGTGAAATGAGGTGAAAGGTCCCCATAAGGTGGGAAAGTTGAATTGGCATCTGATTGGATCCCTGTGTGGGAGCCAGAGACCCCTCCCTTTGGTCTTTACTCTTTATAGAGGAATTTCTGAAGGAGAAAAGCAGTGCATTTGCTGATTTTCCTTTCTCTATTTCCTTCATTTATTTTTAGTTCAGTTTGCCAGGTATCATTTGAAAGCAATTTCTTCAACATCAAAGTGGCTATGAAATTCAGTGTTTGTGTCTGGCAGGTGGCTTATAAAATCAAGCTCGGGAACCACCTGGATTTGAAGACTTGGGATGATGTGCCAAGGTTCAGTCAGAGAAGCAGAACCATTGTTAGTGATTAGAATAAGGGATTTGTTCGAGGGTTTAGACCTTACACAACTGTGGGAGCTTGTAGGCTGAGGCCCCTGAATCTAGTGTTGGAACTGAAGTTACCAATGGCCAGACCAGCAGTTTGTAAGAAACGCTCCAAATGGACCAGAGTGAGGATGAACTAGAAACTCACAAGAATAACTGAATCCATGAACATAAACTGAATTCCCCACCTGTCTCTGACCACTTCCACTCTCAATACCACAGATGACTGGGAGGAGAAGATGGCACCCTTCACCACCGAGCTGTGTGTGCACCTGGCCAAAGACTGAGAAGTTGAAGGAGCATATCCAGCAGGAGCTGGAGGAACTGTGGGTTCAAGTGCTGCTGCATATCACCGGGGTGAGCCAGCAGCCCCCCAGCAGTGTATATGAGCAGTCACTATGCCTGGTGCCCAAGCAGATGCACTAACCTTCAGAACATTATAAAAAAGGCTGCTGCTTCATTTCTACCTTAAATCTTGCACAGAAAGTCACTTGTGGACAATGCTAACTCTTAGCCATGCACAAAAGGGAGCAACCATAGTTCTTGCTTAGTTAAGTGGGCACTGTAGAAAGCCACGCAATGACATGATTCAAAAGGGAACGTCTCTGGGCACGCAGGCTTATAGTAGAGACTTCACACTTTGGAGTAATGTGTCTTTTCAGGAACCTTACTTCTCGGTGAATAGCAAGGTATCACTGATTATATCACTCAAATGTACATTGACCACATATAATTTGTGTTCCAAACCAGGATATTTTTCAGAGTGAAAGAGAAAGCTATATTTGACATATTTATTGATTGATCAAAGGCTATTTTGTTGTAGCTGCATGATTCCACTTATATGAGGTACCTAGAGGAGCCATACTCATAGAGACAGAAAGTAGCATGGTGGTTTCCAAGGGCTGCGGGGGAGAGGCAAAGGGGACGCTATTGTTTAATGGGTACAGACTTCCAGTTTTTAAGATGAAATGAATTTTGTGGGTGGGTGGAGGTGATGCAAATGAACCTAATGAACTCTATACTTAACAGTGGTTAAAATGGTCAATTTTATGTTATATACATTTTACCACAATTTAAATAATAAATACATTAATTTTTTTTTTTTTTAAAAGATGTTTTATTGCATAGGGTAGGCTCCTAAATTGTTCTTTTTAAAATTTATTTTAAAAATAGAATTAAAATATTGAAATAATATGTTATAGCAAAACAAAACAACTTTTTATATTACTATGTGGACATTAAATACAAGTATACAGAATAATTATTCTTAGTACATGTTTACATACTGTTCTAAGTTTCTTAGCCTTCTTTGTAATAAAGTATCACAAGTAGTCTTAAGAATGTACTTTTTCGATGTTATTATTTTTAATTTTTTCATACAATTGCCTACAGCTTTCAATGATATATATATTTTTTGTTTGAAACTGTTGAGACATTTAATTTACTAATCTTTGAAGCCATGATACTTTTAAGTAGAAAATCACTCCCTTTACAAATGTGAGAGTATCTGATAAGCTCAGAGAAAAATTCTTCTAAATGGAGTATATCATCTTTTTCCTTCATGTTGAAGAATGTAAATATTTCAGCCAAAATTCTTCATGGGTACTATCTTATTGCTTTAATTCAGGGAAACATTTTGTGATAAAAATTTTATAACATAAATCTCATCAAACTATCCCTTTATAATTCTTTTGAAAGTTTGCCAAATTAAGATACTTCAGTATCACAGACTTTCTCATTTTCATTTTACCTCAGTAAAAACATGAATTTATATCATTGTTAAAGAATAACTCAATCAAAATATTCTTTATACAATTTGAAATATTCTAGGGCAGCTCTGGCCAGTTTGGCTCAGTGGTTAAAGCCTCGGCCTGTGGACCAAAGGGTTGTAGGTTTGATCCCTGGCCCTGGTTGGGGTCATGTGGGAGGCAACCAATTGATGTGTCTCTTTCACATCAATGTTTCTCTCTTTCTCTCTCCTTCTCACACTTCCACAGTATCTAAAAATCAATGGAAAAATATCCTCTGGTGAGGATTAACAAATAAAAAAGAAAGAAAGAAATATTTTAAGGCATATTTATAAAATTAAAACATAAAATTTTATACATCATTTGAGCTCACATAATTTAATATGTTTAAAACTCCTTCTTGCTTCTTCTGGTATAAATTTTAACATACTCTTATATACAAGTTTTGTTTCCATTAACTGGTATTTACTGAATTCTTCAGGCTATAATTTTAGCAAAATTAATACCACTGTAGAACCTAGGTTAATTTATAAAGTAGTTCTTTGATATTTCAAATTGAAAACCTAATTGATAAAAAAAATTAACTAATGAACAACAAAGAAAGGAAAATCATACAGTCATTGCAAAAATCTTTTTTAAAAAGTTATTTTTATATCAGCTTAGTGATAAAATCTTTGTACTTCAACTAGTTTAATTTTGAGTATATAAGATATACATTTTAACATCTATTTCAGGTAAAATCTAAAATGAATAAAATTAAGAAAAAGAGTCATTCGATCTAAATGAAAAGTCATGTTTGATAGAGTGATATGCAGTTGAGCCTTCTACAGCTCTGCATAGCACACCATCATTTGCTGGTGTAGTCTTCTTAGAGTGACTGCTAGCATTTAAAGGAGAAGATAATAGCAGTCTGAGGAACAGGGCAGACCCAGAGACCTGGAAGTAGGGCGCAGACTGACAACCCTCAGAAGAGGGTGTGGTGGGGGAGGGAAGAGATGAACCACAGAACTTATATGCATGTACGCCTAACCAGTGGACATGGACAACAAAGACGGGGATGGGGGGGATGGGGAGGATGACGTCAATAGGGAAAAAAAGGAGAAACATCTGTAACAAAAATAAAATAAAAAATAATATTCTTCAGCAGCTCTATGTCTTTTGCTTCTCTCGTGGGCAGTGATATCACTACGAGCCTTCCGTGGTGAATGGTAAATGGCAACATACATTTTGTGCAGCTTACAAGCTCTCATCAACTTCTTAAAGTAGGAATTCACAACTTAAATTTTCTTTAAACGTGTATTTTTATTTTGTGCTCATTGCTACCTAAAGAGGGTTTTTTTTTTTTGTAAAATTTTTTAAAAATTGTCAAATATTAAACTAAATTAATAGTTGTAGGCTCTCACCATACACCAATGTTCAAAATCCAGTAGCAAGACTACTCTTTTTATGACCCATGGCAAGACTGCAGTAATTTTCCACAGAAGGTAGCACTCTTTGGAACATTCTTTTCTCCATAAACAAAGCCTGTGTGTTAATAATAAGTCAGTGTTGAAATCCTGAGTCAGCCTTCTTTGCCATTCTTAGGAAAGTTGATCCCATTTAGTTCGATACTATCAAACTTGAGATTATTCTGAATATTACTTAGTCTAGAAAGCTGTACATATTTTTTACACAGACCTAATTCATAGAGATGGCTGTTAAATGGAAATCATTTTATTCAGAGTTAGAATAACTTCTAAAATTATAGTTTTTGCTGCAACTAAAAACATATCACATCCTGAAAACTCCAACTAGGGTTCACGTTTTTCACCAATCAGCAACCACCTGAAACAGAAAAATAACTTGATTCTGCTAGTCTCTTTTACAAATAGTTACAAAATATGCTCAGTTTTCTCTAGTGCATCATCCCCAAAATGTGTGTCTTTAACCTGTTAGTCCTCTTATGGAGAATGGTTCTTCTCTTGCAACTTACGCCTACATGAGTCTTGCTTACAGGAATATGTTTTGGGTTAAAAAAAATCTTGTTTGGCTTTGTTTTGAACATAATGCCCCATTTGCACTTTCTTATTGTAGCCTGTCACTCGTTATTTCAGAAACTTTCCTGGAGGAGTTTGGAGTAGCTTTTTTCCACTCAGAACATCATTGGTTTGTGTGTCTGAGCTGCTGTGAAGTACAGTGATTGCTTAAAAACACTGTAGTTACTTTAAAAAAAGATGACTTTGATTGTGTGTTTTTTGTTCCCATCACAATAACACTTTGCAGGTGATTATTAAATTAGAGATTTTCTTTGTTTTTCTAACAAAAAAAGCCTCTTTTTATGTCAGCGCCAATTATGAGTGGTAATTTTTCACATTTTACAAAAGATTTTTCTGTCCTACCTCCACGCCCCTCCCCCAGATAAAGAAGGGCTTTGACATTCTATGACAGGAAGGATTTTTTTGCATACACAGTGCTTTTGACTTTTCTTTTAAAAAAATCTGTTGACTCTATTGAAATGTGACAGGACAATATTTAACCTGAATAGAGGCATGTTGACTCCTCTTATTAAAAGTGACAGTTAAGGACGTTTCTCTCTTTATTCCTTCTGATACACGCAGACAAGTCTTCACTGCTAACTAGTATACAAAATCAAAAACAAAAAAATACGACACGAAGAGATGACTACCTTATAAACAATATATGAATGACAATCGCAAGTTTAATCTAGCAAAGAAACCTTTTTTTATCCTTTAAGAAAATTAAAGCCCTTTCAGATTAGCTTGATATATGAAGACAGTCTGACATCATCAATTTTCAAGTATTCACTCTTCTTCCCTAGTTGCCTTTCCTCTCAAAGATATGGAATGTTCCGCCAAGCCCCGGACAGGACCACAGCGACACCTATGGAGAGGGTCCAGGGCCTCTCTGGAGTCTTGTGTAGAAGCTCTGTGTCTTGTTTCTTGGCATTCCTTCGCCTGTTTTGCTCAGAGGGGACAAAAACGGTGACTATGGATTCTGTCTCTGAGTTCCCTACTAACTGGCACTGGATCTCTGTCTAAAAAAAAAAGAAAGGCTGGAAATATCAAGCCTTTGAGTTTTTCCTGTCTTGTTGGACCAATAAAGAGCCTCATTAGCATGAATGAGGCTTAAGTTCCTTTGAGTTGTGCATGGAGTGGGCCTCTTGGGAAGAGTACAATTGGGAACTTGTTGCCAACTTTTGAGAAGGCAGAAATCCTATGGAATTTGGGTGTCTTTGAGTACATGCCCACTCTTCTCAGCTTCCAGGAGTCAAATCTCTTAAAAGGAAGTGTTGGGTTCTTTATGTATAATGCACTGGATATTGTGTGACATAAGGAAGCTGCCCACTGAGACTCACATGGTTTTTTGTAAGAGGGGGTGATATTATGTAAGGATTAATGGTGGAGTAATTTTTGTTGTAATTGAATTTGGGCTGTAGCAGAATCATGAATGAAACCATTTGCTGTGGTGCAGGCAAAGCTACTTCTTTATTCTCATTTCTCTGCAGAGCATTCTCTTCTCTGCATATCACCAAGTAAGGGTCTTTTAAATTGTTATCAAGTTTGTTTGTTTTTAACATTTTTGTTGTGGAGAGTCAGAAAATAGCAGTTTGTTCCACAAAGCCTTCAATATTAGCCATGCAGAAGAGTCCATCTTCTATGTGTTGATGCTGATCTGTCTAGTTTGTCTCTAGAAATTACCCTATTTTTCTCTGGTTATCCTGAAAGGGGCCAGATGAGACACCTTGTCAAGGCAGCCTACAGATTACGCATAGAAGCAATTCTAGCTTTCTTCTCTCTTGAGGACAAGGACCCAACAGTGTCTCTATGGGACTCAATAGTTCCTATGGTAAAGGAGGCCACCCTCAGGTTTTCAGGTGTAAAGTTGTCAGAAGACATTAAACATTGGTGTGTGAAATTTAGCTCCTATCCTTTGTAGTGTCAAAATTATGGGAGAGACTGCCAAGTCTGTTATAGTGTCTTACTTGGGTTTTCCTCCCAAACAGACCTCATTGCAAGGATGGTTTAACTGAAATTACCAGGCAATGAGTGTGTCCTGGGAATTTTCCACATTAGAAAGAGCCAAGGGTTCTTTGGTCAACAGTGAAATCTAAGGCTGAAAGAGACAGAAAAGCAGATCTATAGGTTGGAGATGAAGAGTAGAGACACTGGGTCAAATGGCAGTTCAATTTTTAATTTTTTGAGGAAACACCATATTGTTTTCCATAGTGACTACACCAGTCTGCATTCCCACCAGCTACCATTTGACCCAGTGATCCTACTTCTAGGAATATATCCTAAGAAGCCTGAAACACTGATAGTAGCACTATTTACAATTGCTAAGATCAGGAAACAGCCCAAGTGTCCATCAGTAGACGAATGGGTAAAAAAGCTGTGGTACATATACACAATGGAGTACTATGCAGCTGTAAGAAAGAAAGACCTCTTATCCTTTGAGATGACATGGAGGGTCCTGGAGAGTATTATGGTAAGTGAAATAAGCCAGTCAGAGAAAGACAAGTATCACATGATCTCACTTATTTGTGGAATATAATGAACAAAATAAGGGATGAACAAAATAGACCAGAGACATAGAAGTAGGATTCAGACTGACAAACCTCAGAGAAGGGAGCTTGGGGGAGGGAGGAGATAAACCAAAGAACTTATGCATATAAGCATAACCAATGGACATAGACAACAATGGTGGGGGGTGAGGGGAACAGGAGGAGGGGTCAATGGTGGAAAAAGGAGAAACATCTGTGACAAAAATTATTTAATAAAAAAAAAAGTTGAGATATTAGCCCAAGTCAGGGGCTGAATCCTAGAAGTTGAATTAGAAGAAAATCTAGAATAAAGTGCAGAGGGTCCTGGATACTTACTACAACTCTGATTATTACTGGTCTTATCTTAATCTTGAGCTGCCATAACCCTTGGTTATATTAGTTAATTCTGTTTAGGGTAAATATTGGGTTAATGTAAGATTCAAATATCCTTTCATGAAGGCCTTTTCCTCTCCTTTAAACTGTCCAATCCAACCACACCTCTTTTATCCCAGTAGCCTCTGGGTACAGGGGAAAAAAAAAGTCTTTTCAGAGGAGCCAATAGGAGAGGTTCCTTGGTGTGTGGGCTATTCTTGGGTCTCCTCTATGGCATGGGTGGCTTGGGTAGGCCCTTGTATTCAGTGTAAATATCCACTGAGGTTTAATCGGATCTGCCTGGTCTTTCCAGGTGTTGTGTTGGTCTGATCTTTGCCTCTGTTCCCCTCCATGTGTGGTGTCCTCTGGTCTACTACTTTTCTCCCCAGTTCCACACCTACCCCTTTGGAGGCATCTGGTCTTCCTTTGTTGCTTGTATTCTGGTAGAGGCTCTGAGAACTAGGGTGCTACCTGTCCTGCCATGGTTCTCGCCAGGGAGAGATTTTCCCCCTCCCTAGGGGACATTGGCAAAATCTGTAGACATTTTTGATTTGTCCCAACTTGTGGAGCAGGGTTCTGTATTGGCATCTAGTGGGCAGAAGCCAGTGATGCTTTTAAATATTCTTTAATGCATAGGATAACCCCTGCAACAAAGAAGCATCTAGCCCAAAATGTCATATTGCTGCGGTTAAAAAATCTCCTTGTAGTCCACCCTTTTGAACACCTCCTTCAACCATTTCCAAACAACGCTTTGGCAGTAGCATGTCCTCTGGGCGCCGTACTTAAAGTAGGGGCTATTTCAGGAGACTCGCAGTTTGCTTGCCCTTTACCCTGAGAATCAAAAAGCAAGCCCCATCACTTTGGAAAGACCACCACCCAAAGTGAGGGTTTCTATCATCCCTTGGTCCTAGTCTTTCTCTGGAATTTTGACCCCAAAGTGGAATTCAAGGTACTTGTATCTGGTCTGTTATTTGCTTCCTCTTGACCATATCCTACATTACTCTGCTCCACGGCTAACGCATTTAGGTGCCCTAGGCTTAGCTCTGTCAAGAGAAGCTTTTACTTACATATCCTTCCCTTGAAACAATGAAACCCATTTATTTAATGGATGGTGAGAGGAATTCACTTAAGGGAAAAATTAAATGGTTTAATATTTTCAAAATATCACCCCCATTATGCTATGGCTAATGGGGTTACAACAGTTATTGGTGAGCATATGGTGCAAGGGTGTGTCAGGCACAGAAAGGTGTGGTGTCTGCGTGGCTGTCCCATTCTGTAACCTGAACCACTTGTTCTCAGCGCCGCTGCCCATCCCTGCTTCTAAGTAGCTTAAATCATGGCCTTCATCTTGTTCCTAATGGCTGCTTATTTTGAGAGAATTGCAGTAAAGAGAAAAGGGAGAGACTTAAGTAGCTCCTCAGGGCGTTGCTATTCCCTTCTCTTACCCCTGACCCTAAGTCCATACTCCAGCACATTCCCTGATGCCCCCCCTCCCAACCCCAGCAGGTGCGTGTGCACACACACACACACACACACTCTCTCTCTCTCTCTCTCTCTCTCTCTCTCTCTCTCTGTCTCTCTCTCTCTCTCTTTCTCTCTCTGAGGGAGAAGCAATGAGGAACTGCTGATAGGAGGAACATTCCCACTTCCTTAGGGCTCTGTTGCCACTTCGGCCTCTATCCCACTGAGGATCACAGTCCGCCCCAAACTCAGCACCTGCTGGGCCATCCTAGGTGCTTTGCCTGTGGCGTGTGATGCAAAGAGCCCGCTGGCCTGCTGCCTGAGCCCGGCTCTCAGCGCCTGAAGCAGGTCCCGCAGCTGAGGCCTGGCACAGTGTGGAGAATTAGAAATCAGGCTGGGCAAAAAAATGCAGGTCTAGTTTTCTTTTTATATATAAGAGCTTTTAAAAAATCTTTAAATTTGTTCTTCAAGAAGAAATAAACCTTTATTAGACCCTATGTATTGCTGTAAATTTGATTGACCAGATGTTTGTCAGATTTAATACACGCTGTTTAAAAAGTTGCTTTCTGCATCTTGACTGGGGCCCTTTCTGGTGAGAAAGGAGTCAGTTTATAGGAAACAATGAAATCATTTTTTACACCTTACAGATGCTCTAATCCCATTACACACTGAGGTGTTTAAAATTCTT
This sequence comes from Molossus molossus, assembly GCF_014108415.1. NCBI lineage: Eukaryota > Metazoa > Chordata > Mammalia > Chiroptera > Molossidae > Molossus > Molossus molossus. The sequence goes on along the minus strand of NW_023425357.1, from coordinate 34,236,198 downwards.
GGTGTTTTCTTGCTCTGTTTTTATGGTGTGAGTGATTCTGAAGGAGAAAGCCAAGGCAAGAAAATATTTAAATGAGTCATCCCCAAGGGGTTGTGTGGGGCGGAGGTGGAGGGAGGGATACAAGGAACAGTCGAGGTTTGTGTTTTGTACTGGGCTTGCTTTCCAGCCCTGGCTACTGGCTGCAGCTGAAAGCCACTGCTAGAACTTTGATCATGGATGCCAGGCTCTTGGACCAAAATCCAAGAAGTTGCTGTGCAGAGGACTTCGGGTTGTTTTCCCAATAATCCTACTAAACAGAGCATGGCCTCTATAATCCCCTAAGGTTCTCTCCTGAAAACAGGTTATTAGTGTGTTTCCTGAATGAGTGGAAGACTCAACCATCTACAAAGACCAGGCAGATAGCAAAAACGCCCACCGCGGCGAGCAGGGAGACCCAGGCCCTATCAGAGGGGCAGCGGGTCCTTAACCACAGCACCTTGCTGCCCCACGGGGCTCTGAGTCCAGTAAAAGGATATTCTTGAAAAATTTCCCAGTTGTTAACAAACAGAATTCATCTATGGGGTATATTCTGCCGGAGGATCACAGATTAACAGATTTTTTCTTGCAAAATATGTGTAAATAGACATATACAGTGATACCTCGGTTCTCGAACGCCTCGGATTTCGACCAAATCGGTATTCGACCAGGAGATTCGAGAAACTTTTGTCTTGGAATCCGAACAAATATTTGGAACTCGAACTTCCGAGATGAGCCGAGTTGAGCCGAATGGCGTTCATTCGGCCCAGCGCGCCTTGCTTGCGTCATCAGTGTGAGTGCAGAGAGAGAGTCACGCTTTGTGGAGAGAGTCACGCTTTACACTGAATTTAACCCTTAGACATACTGTACACTTTTATTTCTTGTTGAGACTTATGTTTTTCTACATATTATATACAAATTAGGCCAGTAAATAGGCATTTTCTGGGGCTTGGAACGAATTAATCCAGTTTCCATTATTTCCTATTGGGTTTCATTGCTTCGGTTCTCGAACAATTTGGTTCTCGACCGTCCTCCTGGAACGAATTATGTTCGAGAACCGAGGTATCACTGTATACTATGAATGGATAAGTAGTTCCCAAATTTGAATTACGAGGACTAATAAAAATATTTTTAAGATTTGGAAGTTGATACAGGAGTTCTCAGCCTTTTTTTCTTTCTGTTATGTAAGGGTATAAACAGACGCTGTTACTATTTACTATCATCCCTTTTTATAAAAAAAGGGATAGTTTGCCCTGGCTGGTGCGCCCAATGGTTAGAGCATCAGCCCTTGGATCAGAGGGTCTCAGTTTGATTCCCCGTCAAGGGCATGTACCTGGGTTGCAAGTTTGATCCCCTGTCCTGGTTGGGGCAAGTGCAGGAGGCAACCAATTGTATCTCTCTCACATTGGTGTTGCTTTCTCTGTCTCCCCCCGCCCCCATTTTCTCTATAAATCAATAGAAAAAATATCATCAAGTGAGGATTAAAAAAAAAGGGGTGGATATTTAAATAATCCTGCCCCTACTCCCCACATACATTTCCCAAAAAAGAGTAAGAAGGATACCATCTCAGACTTAAGGACAGTTTTTAATATAATTAACTTGCGTTTATGGAAAAACTTGTTTCTAATTTTCTAGTGAACATCACAGACCAATGGTGATCTATAGACCATTACCCAAACTATACTTCTTATTGATACTAGCATACATTGTTTTCTTCAACTACTTACACCATGAAGGTGTTCTTGAATTTTATCATCTCCTCCTCTTCTTCCTGTCTATAACTTCTGCCCCTTAGAAGAAGCATAGCTCATTAGAGTTGGAGGAACATTAAAGATCATTAAATTCAGCCAGTTTATCCTACACTTGAAAAAAATGTTTCCTGGGTTACTTATAGCTCATTGGCACAATAACTAGGTCTATAATTATTTAAGTCACACATGGGAGAAAAAAATTTAATTATAAAAATAATGCAAGCAAAAATAAGGAAATAAATATTGCCCAGTTCTATCTGTGTGCGATGCCACTAAAAATAGTTTGGTGATCCTTCTCATCTTTGTTCTAATTGTGTATTTGTCTGGGATCCTGCTGTCTGTGCTCTCTCCGTGTTTTTACTTCAACAACAGATTGTGAACATTCTTTGTTACTCCGTAATCTTAAACAAAACTTTTAGTGGCTGACTAACATTATATTTTGTGGCACAATTTAATGTTTGTGGCTATATGTTCATATTCTTTCTCATTTTGAACTTTCCAAAGAGCACTAGAATGAATATTATTGTAGCTGCAGAAACTAATTTCTGAATGTCTTATTTTGCCCATTCTATTTTTTAATTTACATAAAATTGGTATACACTATTATGTTAGTTATATTAGTTTCCAGTATACAGTAGTGACTCAACATTTTTATACCTTACAATGTGATCACCCCATGATTTCTAACAATCATCTGTCACAGTGCAAATTTATCACAGTATTATTGACTATATTCTCCTTTACCTGGTCAACCAGCTCCCTGACCCCACTCCCCTCTGACAACCATCCCTTTGGTCTCTGTTTCTATGAGACTATTTTTGTTTTTATTTTTATTTGTTTGTTTTTCAGATTCCACATATAAGTGAAACCATATGGTATTCGTCTTCTCTGTCTGACTTATTTCACTTAGCATAATACATGTTCTTGCAAATGGCATGATTTCATTTCTTTTATTGGTACATGATATTGTATTTTGTGTGTGTGTGTGTATGTATCCCATCGTTTTTATTAATTTATCTATCATTGGATACCTAGGTTGCTTCCATGCCTGGACTATTATAAATAACACTGCAATGAACATAGGGGTGCATATAACTTTTCAAATTAGTGTTTTCATTTTCTTCAGATAAATACCCAGAATTAAAATTGCTGGATTGTATGGCAGATCTATTTTTAGTTGTCTGAGGAACCGCTACACCGTTTTCCATGGTGGCTGCACCAGTTTGCGGTCCCACCAACAGTGCACGAGGGTTCCCTTTTTCCACATCCTCACCAACACTTGCTATTTGTTGACTTTTTAATAACAGCCGTTCTGACTGGTGTGAGGTGGTGTCTTATTGTTCCAGTAAACTCCTTACACACAAACACACATTTAGTTCCTCTGTATTCCCAGGCTAAACCATTTGGAACTGTTCAGGCAGCCAGAAGTGAAAGGGAAACCCTGAGGCCGCCGGTCTATGTTTCTTGTAGCAGATGTTATTAGGTAATCAGTCTGAACTAACACAGAGCCACTTGGTAGAGCAGATCACAAGTACTGGTCACATCAGTGGGAGAAAGAACATTTGCACCATGTCGTCTAGCTTCAGCATTGAACTTGGTGTCAGGGAGCCAGTGGGCATTGACAAGTTCGCTACGGAGACCGCGGGGACGCAAGCATTGCACTGTTCAGTCAGTGTGCTTGGAAAGAGACAGGGAAACGCCCACTCTGGTTGCACCTTCCTGTGTTATTTAATAGATTTAAAACAATTATAAAATGTATCCTTTCTAGAGAGATTGAGAATCTTTTTGTGTTAGATCCATTTTGCACAGAAAAGTTCATCTTCCTTGGGAGCTCTTCTTTTCCAGGTTGTTGGAGGCCATTTCATGAAATGTGTCATAGTTTATATTCCCGTTCAGAACTTTCTCACCACATGGCCCACCTTTACAATTTAGTTCTTCCGTAGGGAAAAAAAGAGATACTTTTCTGTAGATTTGGGCATATCTAATTTTCATGCAGTTGTCTTTCATGGGGTACTCTGCCTGCTGCACTTTGAACGATCTTCTCTGAATGGGAGATGAGAGAAAAGAATTTATGCATTTGAAAGAAGTTTAATTTTGCTGCCAAAGAATCAGAACCAAGTGGGAGAAGATTTCTTGGTTCACAAAGTTAAGGTTAATTTGGGAAAATAATGTTGGTGTCCTAGATAGCTTGAAATTGAATTCTGGTGGTTGGAACTTGTTTAATTCACTCCACTTTTTTTGAAAGTCCTAATGAGCAATGCTCCAAGATACTGTCACCCAGCGGAGTATGCCATCCTCCTCGGTGTCTTTGAATTATCTCTTAGTGGAATGTTAATACTTGTTTATTGTCGGTTGCTAAGTTAGCATGTAAATTCCATGAGGGCAGAGACCTTGTTCTTTTGTTAACAGCTATAGGCTCGGTACCTAGTTGAGCCCTAAGCAGATTGGAAGGGCTATTGAATGAGTGAATGGATGAATGAGCCATCAAAACTGGGTAATTCATACATTGTTTAGGCCTGCTAATAATACTTTTCCTTGGTTATGCACAGTTTCCCAAATCAAGTTATTGTTCTCATGGAGACTGGGTCTCTAGGAGGAAAACCGAAGAATGCCCCCTTGCATCTTCAGGACCACTGAGGAAATGAAGCCCTGGAAAGGACCACTGGGATCACCTTGCCCATGTGTGGCTTGACAGGGAGCTGTGTTCCCGAAGAAAACACAGGCTGCCGACTGCCGTTTCTGCCTCGGGGCACTTGCTCTGTGCCTAGGTGACCAAATACACATATGCAAGCAGCTTAGATACTGGAATAATTCATTGTCTTTATGATTGCTAGGGTACTTTTTTCATGGACTATTTTCTGTATTATATTGATGGTAAAATTGCCCTCTTTGACCCTTTGTCCCCTTTCTCAGGTCTTTCGCGTGGTTAGTACTTCGAACACGGAGGGCAGGAAGAAGAACGATGAGTGCCCTCATTCTGGAATTGTCGCACAAAGGGACGGGTGTCTCGCACTTACCCTCACACCAGTCTGACTCCGCCACCATTCTCAGTTACTGCTGCTCCGGAACAATATCGTTAAGACTTACAATGAATTAATAAATTAATTAGAATTGAATAATAATGAATTAATAAATTAATTAGAATTGAATAATAATTTATTAAGCCATCCCTTGAACAGCATGACCCTTATTGGGAGATGCGAAGGGTCACAAAATAGAGGACCTTTTGAGGCGGAGAGCAGTGTGGTGCAGAGGAAAGAACTGGGTTTTGCTAACATAGACCTTGGCTCGGGGCCTGGCACATAACAGGTTCTCAATGAATACTTGTTGATTTAAATTACCTGATCCTTTTGTGCTTGTTTGACCATTTGCACAATAGAAGTAAAAGTAACTTTCTCTGATTCTCAGGAGGACTAAAGATGCTTATAAACACTTAGCATGTTTTCTAGCATATTCTAGGCATTCAACAAATAGCAACAACCACAAGCTGTATGTTATGGACTGAAAGCCGGTCCCCAAGATGCAATGGTTAGGAGGTGGGACCTTGGGAGGCAACCAGGACTGGATGATGTCCTTTATGACGGGGATGGGTGCACTTGTGAGTTACAAGAGCCTGCTCCCCCTCTGCCCTCTGCCACGTGAGGGTACCAGGCGAGGCCGGCAGCCTGCAGACAGGATGAGACTTCTCACCAGAACCCCACCATGCTGCCATCTAGATCTTGGATTTCCAGTCTCCAGAACTATGAGAAATAAATTCATTTATAAGCTACCTAGTATATGGTACTTTGTTATAGCAGCCCAAACTGACTAAGACATTATGTTTACCAAGCTACTTATAAGGCACAAGAGAGCCATTTAAAAATGCCTGCAAGGCCCTGATTTCTAAGCAGCCACGTAAAGAGCACATATAGGTAAGGAGGAGACAGTGTGCATGTGGACGCATCAAAGCAAGACCACTGGAGCTCCACACTCCAGCTCGGGTTTCTGTTTATCACGGATGGCAAACGGAGTTCACGGCAATAGACAAGTGCTTTGGAGCTTGGGGAATCCAAGGACTGGGGCTGTAGCAGCTGAAACAGGGTTACGTAATATAATATGGAGGAGTGGGGACTATGGTAAATTGCTAAAGATAGACAATGCCCAGAAGTATTCAGATTTTGAAAATACCATGTTGCCAAACAAAATGTGTCTGTGTGTCATGCATGGGTCTCACAGCTATTGCAAAAACAAAAACAGAAACACGAATCCAGTGACCTGGTTTCCTGATGAGACAGTTAAAAATATTAACGTGGATGGAAAACAGATAAATTGTCTGTTTTTCTCTGAATAATCAGAATAAAAATGAACACTGTACCCCGATTTCTTATATGTTTTCACATTTTTTACAATATTAAAAATTATCAATAAATATTTATGTAAAAGAGTGGCTCATTTTAGAAAATTTGGAAAAAATGGAGCAGTATTAGAGAAAACAAAATTACCTATAATAGTATCACATGGCGATAACTCCTCTTTTATATTCTGTGTGTAGTCTCCTAGAGATTTTCCCATGCAGATATATAGTCATCACAGAATTGTACAAAATTGAGATGCTGCCATATAATTTGTTTTGTGTAACTCAGTGTTACACAAACTAGTGTATTTCCCCTCTGTCATTAAATGCTACTTCAGAAGCATGATTTTAAATGACTACATGACATTTTATCATATGAATGGACCAAATTTTATGTTACCATTTAACACTTAACCGCTGAAATGGACATATAGATTATATATTATTTTTCTCTCTTTTAAACGATATTGTGATAAAAATCTTCATCTGTAGCACCTATGTGTAATTCTCCCAAGTTTAGAATCAATTTCCAAACACTAAATTTGTGGTGAAACAACATAAATATTTTTAAGAGTGTTAATAAATATGGCCAGATTGGCACCCAGAAAGACTGTACCTCTTTCCACACCAGAGGCTGTCATTAAAAAATGAAACTACCAGTGTGTTAGATAGAAAATGCTATCTTTTTGTCTTATTTTTCATTTCATTGAGTATTAGTATTTATTGGTGCATTGTATTTCTTCTCTGCGAATCTTATGCTAATGACTGTGCCCTTTATTCTGTGTATTATTCATCAGTTTCACAAATATTTATTACACAGCTACCATGTACCAAACACTGTTCTAGGCAAATAGTACAGGAAATAGCAAACACCTGTTATAACTGTTAAATGAAATCATGTCTCTAATACCCTTAACAGAGCGGTGTCTGTTAGTTACTGCAAGACTGCAGTAAGTTATCATCCAATCATTCTTGGTGTACTTATTTTAATTTTATTTTTTTATTCCTCACCTGAGGATATTTTTTTATTTATCATTAGACAGAATGAGAGGGAAGGAGAGTCAGAGAGAAACATTGATGTGATAGAGCCACATCAACTGGTTGCCTCCCACACAACCTGACCAGGGTGGAGAACGAACGGCAACCGAGGTACATGCTCCTGACCGGAATCGAACCCATGACTCATTGGTGCGCAGGCTGTTGCTCTAACGGCTGAGCCAAACTGGCCAGGGCATTCTTGGTGTACTTATAAGAGTCTCTGTGCCAGCTACTATTTGAGCAAGATTTTTCTGGCAATGGCTTAGGTGTTTATGGATATGACTGTGAACCTCCCATAAATGTATTTCTGTAAATTGTAATCAGATTCCCAAAATGCTGGTGACCCCTCAGGTGCCATGTGCCATGAAAGGAAGTGTAAAAGAGTTGGCGTATAAAAGAACCTTAACTGATTGCCTGGTGTGTCTTATGTTTGCATATTTCACAAAACAAATGACTCTTCACCGTGGTCGCTCCCAGGGCCTCACAGTTCATCTCCTGGGTGGGAGAGATATCAGGAGCTTGAATAGCATCACTCTGGTCCCATGTTCAGGCAGGATGATTGAAATACAGGTAAAAAGTGAAAGTTCAAAATTGCCAAGATTCTCGTTTCTCCTCTTTGCTGTACCAGTAGACCTTAATCTGGTGTGCACTGCGGTGCTGTAGTCGGGCATGTGGTGTCAGGGTGACACAGCATCAGGTGGCCGCAATCAGAAGGAGGTTTTAGGGGACTAATCCAATTCCTAACTCTGATTTCAATGTGGTTTTCATATGGTGGATACAGGAGGGCTGGTTTTGTTTTTAAACACAATTCAGTTCATGGTGTGGCCACAGAAGGCCAGTGTCCTAATGGATTCCAGATCTGGCTATTTCAGCTTGACCTCAGTCCCTCTAACCGTGTCTGTTTGCAAATGTTCCTGCCAAATAGGAGCTCTGAGGGAGGGAGGAAGGGACTGGTGTGCTTTTAAGGGTTGGTTCTTGTCCCTGGAGGATGGAGAGTTTGGGGGCTGGGAAGAATGGACAAAGCATAACTTGTTAGGTGTTGAATTTATATCAGAATAAATGTGTCCTTCCAGGAAAGCACCCATTGGAACAAAATGTCACCAAATTCTCTCGTCTTTTACCAAGAGCAAACTGGCCACTTTTCATTCTGCAGTTTGATGGCTGTTGAGCGCTTAGGCCTGAGCCAGAGGCTGGAGGGCTGTATGCAAAGTGCTGTGTAATTGTGCAGTTTTCTGTGGTCCGCCTTTGGAACAATGTCTCATAAAAATCTTAAGCGGCTATCACTTTTCACGGCTAATAAACTGCAGAACTGGGAATGAGATCCAGAGCCAATTCTTGGATTAAATCTTCTGAGCCTCAAACAAGGCTGTGTATAGGAATGGGGGGAGGGGGAGGCCTGAACCATGGATGAACGGCGATAAGCTCTGACCTTTCTCACTGAGCCTGGAGACCTGCTTGAAGAGCACACCGGTGACCAATCACGTCGAATACCAAGAGGCTTGTGTGAGCGTCAGTAGTGCCATTAGTGTGACCCCCCCCCACACACTTGTTTTCCATGTGATTTCGTAGTGGCTCTTTCACATTTTAGGAAATATTTGAAGTAAAAATCATTTATATTCATATGCTGATCAGTAACCAAACGGTGATAGCGTCTGGTGAACCCTGTGCGTGCGTGCGTGCGTGTGTGTAGGGGGGTCTGGAACCCTCTGGCACACAGAAGTGAGGTAGAATGGAAGGTGGTGGTCTCTGTTAAAGGTAGGTGGTCTATTGAGAAAGGCAGTTCAAGGCAGATTCCATCCCTGATGCACTCATGTAGATAAAAAAACCCAACCACATAAAAACAGGTCCATTTTCCCTTTATTCCCACAAAATACAGTGTCTGCAGGTGCCTCAGCTCCCTGAGGAGGAATGACAGTGAACTGGAGCCCAGGTACAACTGCATTAAAAATATTTCAAATAGGTCCCAACTAGATCGCCTTGTCTTTCATCTGCTTTTCTTTCTGAGATACTGCAAATTTCCTTTCCCTTTAAAATTTGTTTCTTTTTTGCCGGTCTGTGGCGCTTGCACTCATTTCCAACGAAGGACGTGAACATTCTTTCGTATGGCAAGGTGAAAATAATTTTATTTTCATCACTTCCTTCACCTCCCCCCACCCCAACCTTGTGATGGATTTACTTGAAAAAAAATAATGACGGGGCTTCACAAACTGGTCTGACAGTTGTGATGCGGAGAGCCAGCCGGCTGAGTAGGGACAGTGAGGCATCTCTGTACCTATTATGGCAAAAATCGATAATGCTTTCTGTAAATTGCTCCTCCCAAAGGAGCTGAACAAATGCAGGAGACAGGGGAAGCCATCATTCTGTGTGAAGGCTCCGCACACTTGGACCAGTGCAATTATGAGCAGGAGGGTGGTTTGTTTGGTGTGTGTGTGTGTGTGTGTGTGTGTGCGCGCGCGCGCGCCACGCATGCTTCAGAGTAGGAATTCTGGGGAAGGAGGGAACTTAACTTATCATAAAATTTTAATTGTCCACTTCTTTCAGGTACATCCTTCCATCTGTCCTTTGAAGGTGGGAGAGCCTGGAGTCCAGTTACCCCAGCGAGCACTTTAGAAGTTTCAATGGGTGGATTAAGGAGAATTGCCAGCCTATTTAATTGTTGGTTTCCTGGCTGGGGACTTATTGTTCTGGCATTTTTCTGGAAATTCTTTTGCAAGGGCTTTGGGAATTCCATATTGGGTCTATGACTGTAAACAATCTTGTATGTTTGGCTCTTTCAAAATTTTCTTCGTGACCTAAATCTCTCATTGTAGTGATCTTTGAAAAGATAATATATCACAGGTTCCTTTAGAGACTCTTTGTTCTGTAAAATTATGACTCCCTCCCCCAATCCCACCCTACTCCTGAGTTATAGATAGGAAAGGGTCATTTCCTAGTGCTGATGCTTGTGGGCCGCTGCCAGTTGACATTTTTCTAGCAGGAGGAGCCTAAACATTAATTACTGCCATGAAATAGAAGTTGATATCAATAAAATTTTTAACCAATGGGTTGGAGATGTGGAGTACCTGAAATGCAAAGGTTTTTATGTAGGTCATTGTTTAATAACTAAGATCGAGAGGAAATGTGCTCTGTTGGAAAGATCTCTGGATTTAAAGACCAGAAAACTTACGTGTAGGGATCAGCTATGTTACTTACTAACATGAGCCACTGCATCTTTTAGCTCAGTGTCTTCATCCATGAAATGGGAATAGTGATACCTCCCTCCTTCAGCTCTTTCACAGCTTGTGAGAAAGTTGTATGAAAATCTATTGCTAACATTAGGACCTTATAAAATATTATTAGCATTAAAGAAGATAAGATCAGGCCTTGGCAAGCTTGAATGCGAAGGCCAAGTGGGTCTACCCATGGCCATACAATGCTTGATAACATTTGGTCTTGGACAATATTCATTAAGGTCATTTTCCTATGAAACGTAGGAAATTAAGTTTTAACCCGTGTTAGAATTGAACACGAATGTGAGTGGGAAGTGAAACCGTGGCTATTCAAATAGTCGGAATTTTATCTGAATACTGCCATCTGACAGAAACACGTTTTCCACAGCACCCGGCTCCCAGCTGGAGACAGGTAGGTAGACAATGTATCCTCAGTTCAGAGGTAGTTGTGATTTCAGTGGGGAGGGAGGCAGCAGAGAAATGGAAGGTACTATCAGAAGCCAATGAAAGAGTCCAGAGAGAGAGAGAGACTGAGACTTGGATTTTATCTGAGGAGATGAGACTATCAGAGTTTCCAGCTGTTTTGTTTAAATTAATGGGAAGAGGACTAATGGATCAGTGAGTGAGAGGAATCTGTATGAATCATGAGTAAGAAAGTAAGAAATAGGACAGAGCAGATGGTGGGGCAAGGGGAAAAAAGGAGAGTACACAAAGACTAACGTTTTAGAAACAAGGGAAGTGGGCATATTGGAAAGAATAAAAAATAACCACAATCATCATGAACCAAGGCAAGATTGGTTGAAAACTCCAGTTGGTTGGGAAGTTGGGGATACAAGGTAGCATTTCAACAAGGTGTTGAAATGAATTAGGCAGACGTCCTCATGCAATAAAGAATTTGCACAAGCAGAAGGGCACTCAGAAAGTGGGGTGATTTAGAGGGCTTGGGGACACACTTGAGAAAGAGTCACAACCACCCTAGGAAGGAGTCGAGGTAATGGAATCCTACCACATTAGTAGAACTCCAGCCTGTATCTGCAGGAAATGAGCAGAGAAAGTGGAGGCAGATGGAGTCACCTAACGCATCCCGGTCAGGAAGTGAAGGAACATCCTTTCAGAAGGAAATGTCTAATGTCTGCCCCCTGCTGGAAGCAGCTGTCTCATTCCTCAAGGTGGGGAAGAGGGAGCAACTGCCAGGGGGAAAAATTGACCTCTTAAAGTCAATAATTTCAGGATCCTAATGGATCCAACTGCATCTGAATAGCATATTAAAATTACCAAAATTGTCTTTTAAAACCTCCTGATGTGGGTCACCCAAGCAGCATGCTCCCAGTGGTTAATAATTAATACTGAGCATCCCGGGCAGAAATCACAGTGGATAATTGTAGCCAGTCAGTACAGTCTGGCAGCCCAGTGTGCTTCGGGTCGGGGCAGAAAAGGGCAGGGAGGAAGGAGCCCTGCATCGAGCCGGTGCCAGCCTCTGGGTACCAGGGGTCTGCTTCCTTTGGCTGTCCTTATTCTTCGGGTGGGAAAGCCTTCTAAACAAGGCTGTGAATTGGTTTTCATGCTCGCATTGACAGATTGGGAAAGCAGTTTGTTCTACCAAATTTAACAATGATATATCATTATCACAACTTTGGGGGAAATCTATAAAATCGATAAGTTTGTAGCCTGGACAGGATTTGTATCGCGTGCTTGCTGGGCTGGTGTCAAAGCGTGAGCGTATGGATTGAGTCACAGCCTGAGATCAATGGAATTTGTGGACAGTGAGCTCAATAACAAGCCCTTCTGAAAAGAAATAGATGTAAAAAGCAAATTTACTAGAGTATAAAAAAAAAAAAAAAAAGCTAATATCTTTTCCGCGCCTGGCTGTAAAGTGCTGTGCTGTTTGGCTGCCTTTGGCTGCGGGTACTTTGAAAGCTGTCTAGGGGATGTGCTCGCAATGCTGAGTGCCCGCGCCAGCCTCATGCATGGCGTGTACAGTTGGGTGCTTCTATTTGCAGGGTTTGTACTAGGAAACTCGCCAAGAATAGGAGGGGGAAAAATAGCCCTTTATATTGTAAACTGAATAAAGAATAAAAACAGTCAGTGTGTCTGCTGGGGAAAGACCACGGTGGCTTTATTTACTTTGTGCTGGTAGGACTTGCTAATGGAGAAAAATAAAAAGGCATAATTAAATAGTTTAATGAATTCGCAGCTCTTTTGTTTGAGTGGGACGGGAATGCGTGGTCCGGAGAGGCCTCACAAAGAGCTGGGCTGGCAGTGAGTTAAAAGTAGGAAATCAGTTCTTTGAAGGCATTTTTATACTTCATTATCCCAGCATGTAAAATGACTTGTACTAAACGACTGAGGATTTTATTTTTTACTCTCTCTCTTTCTCTCCTTTTTTCTAAACAATAGAGAGCATGGGGTGGCTGGTGTCTAATTCCCCTTCGGGTCCTGGAGCTGGGAGATGAGCCAGGCTGACCACCAGGCTGGTGGCCAGTCTCCACATAGGTGCAAAATCCAGGGCTCTGAATCTGTGCAGCCCCCCAAACAGCCAGCCAGCCCCCCTTTCTCTGCCTCGCACAAGCCCCACGAGCAGCACCAGTGGCCCCTAGTCTCTTCCTTGTGGAGGGAAGTGTTTGCTTATTGCCGGGCTGCGAATGTCCTCCACATGGTGGTTTTGAGCAGCCAAGGTTACCCCTCCTCTCTTCAGGTGAAAACAAAGGGGGAAAGACACACGTGGGAGATGAAGCAAAGTTTGGAGAACACCGTTGGTGATGATCGGCCCTGACCTGGTTTCCCTGTGTCCACAGAAAGAATGTGCTTGGGCGGTCTATCCTTCGGAGAAGCCAGCTGTCCACCAGCACCCAGCTGTGCCCCTCTGGTCAGCAGCTCAAATCTGGGCACTGAGAGGTTGGCACATTCCCAACAGTCAAAAGTCAAACGGGCTTGTAGTGCCTGCACAGATAGGTAGGGTGAGCTCACCAAAGATAGTCCCTTCAGATGGCCACCTGGCCAGGGAGATCCCGTGAGTGGGTTTGTGTTGAGACTTCCTGATGACACACGGAGGAGAAGGCCAACTGAGGGGAGCCTGTGACCCCGGAGGCAGTGGGGCAGCTTGGGCTTCCTCCCCCAGGCGTGGCGGTGGCCGGTGAGCACCACGCGGCCTCTGCGCAGGCCCAGGCCTCTCGTTTTAGGACCATGACTGGCTAGTTGAGCTCAAGCTCCACCTCACCAACTTGGGGTAACAAAGCTCGTGGGAGCTGAGGCCCCAGACACTCCACGGGCCTTGGAGAAACTGTCCTGAGCACTCTGCACCTCCCAGAGCCTGTGTCAGGGGAGGCAGGATGATTGTTTTTTCCAATAACTTGGTTATTTTAAGTGCTTGGCAGGTTCCTTTCCCACACTGAGCACAGGTTTCCCAAAGGGTGTGACCGTGGACAGGGCCACAGAGGGTGTCCCTGGGACATGGCAGCTGCCACAGAGCTGCTCTGTAGATGAGCCATTTTTTCCCTCCAGCCAAAGTAGGGCTCTCCGGAGCCTTCTGCGCAGCACGTGGAAGGCAGCGGAAAAACGGCCTGGCCGAGGTAGGTGGTTCTAGGTGACACATCTAATCCATCTTTGGAGGAGAAGGGTCTCTTGGGTCTGAAAATAATGACTGTTTCTTTCCATCGGCCTCTGATTCTCTCTGTCTCCTGTACTTACATTTTAGTCCTGCTTCCAAATCAAGAGCCCAGGGTGTGGTTTCTGGCCTTAGTCTTTCTGCAGCTCAGTGGTGTGCCCCTGATACCCCTCAATATTGTATCTCTGCACCCCCACTTTGGAAGGCGATTCCTGGTGGCCTTTGGCTCTGTCACCTTCCATAGGTCTGAGCCAGCAGCAGGGAATTTCCATGTAGTTATTTGCCAGGTTCTGAGATTTGCATTTATAAAGCCTCTCTATGCCTTTAAACAGCTCACATTTGCTTATAAACAACATTCGCTATTTGTTTCTTGTTAAATTTTACCTCATAAACAAATATTACTATGTGAGTCCCAGCTAATAATTGCTTAATCCTGATTTCATTTTTTTTATACCTATAATGCATTGACTGTAAACCCATGATGTAAACTTTATAGGATGCGCCCCCCCCATCCCGAGCTGATGGTGTGGTATTGGAAATAGTCGGACCCTTATCCATAAATACTGGATAGAGAATGCATCTTCAGGGGTGACTGTACTTAAGCAGTTTAGTTAAACCAACAATTCCAAAATGGACAAGCTCCACATTCTCTCGCCTTCTTTGATTCAGGTACTGAAAAGCATGAAAGACTTTATTCTCACAATTAGCCCTAACTGTTGAATTACAGCGTTTCTTTGGGTATAATGACCGGGCTATGTGGTAATTTACAGCCAGTCCCCGGCCTCGCCGAGTCGCAGGGAAATGCTGTGAAAGTGACTGTTAATATTGATCAATGAGGGCTGGAGAGACTTGCAGACCCTCAGCACCGCCACTTAAAGTGGGCAGGAAACCCAAATTGACCAGTAATAAAGTGTTTGAGGTTGTGCGAGGCGGCTCCTGGGGAAGCGGCCTGCTCCAGGAGGGGAGGCTGGAGGAGAGGAGCTGTCAATTACTCGTGTTTGATGCCGGCACTGAGCGGGCCAGCGGGCTGGGCCAGCAGGCAGAGGACGGGCTGGAGGCAGACCTGGCCGGATGCCCCTGGAAAGCCCTTTGTCAGTGGAGGAAGCCAGACACGGGGCTCTGTTCCCATTGCTCGTGGGTCCAGGGGCCTGGAACTCACTCGCCATGGCCCAGTTTTCTCTGCAGTCTTTCCTCTGCCCCTGTGCGGGACATGACCTATTGATTAGACTTTGGTTTGGGCCATTATTGGAGTTGTGTAGGTGAAAGACCAGAAATTTAAAAAGATAAAAATCAGCTTCTGTTGTGGGCCTTGGGCATAAGTCTCCTTCAAAGTGGTCACATTTTCATGACCATTTAAAGCAGCGGTTCTCAACCTGTGGGCTGCGACCCTTTTGGGGGTCAAGCAACCCTTTCTCAGGGGTCGCCGAAGACATAACAGTAGCAAAATTACAGGTATGAAGTAGCAACAAAAATAATTTTATGGTTGGGGATCACCACAACATAAGGAACTGTATTAAAGGGTCACGGCATTAGGAAGGTTGAGAACCACTGATTTAAAGGAAAATTAATGATAATAACAGTATGAACTGTGTGCTCTGATTTCAGTGCTTAATGCATTAACTCATTTAATCCTGAAAACAACCCCATTGGGGGAGGTACTATTATTTTATTGAAGGAATAATATATAAGTGCCATTTTGATACTAATTTTACTACTTAGGAGAGATGAGTTAGAATATTCTTGGGATAAGACAATGTTCTAGATGAAGAGTTTGTGAGAAATCTTTCTTTCACCCCCCACTGACTGTTGCTGGAGAAATAGATTTCCTTTGGTGACCCTGTTTTAACTGGGATCGTTTAGAGATTTTGTTGTTAACCTTTCAATTCATTGGGTTTTTCTGTTGCTTTAAATCAGCTACATATTCTTAACTGAGAGATGAGTGATTTAGTTAAAGCAAAAATCGAGTAATCAACCAAAAACATAGATGATTGTAATCAATTTAGTTAAATTAAAAGATCAAAAAGTATTGATAAAACTGAGATTTCAAAAACTGAGTCTTTTATGTTTCATACGTCTTTCCCTATGCAGTGCAGAAGTTCTTCGTCAAGTTACAAATCTCTGTAAAACCATTTGATAACTCTTCCAATACGAGTAAATACAATTTTCAAATTATGAAATATTTCAGCTGTACAGAAAAATGTATAAAGATTAATATCTATTTTACCCACCCAGCTTTGTCAAATCTGAACCTTTGCCACATGTATTTCAGGCTGTTTTCCAACATGTTCTGAGTCCGTTTGAAGATTTCCATGTGTGCTTGTCCTGCAGCTCATTGCTCTCCTCCCCTCCCTGTCGCAAGAATGACCCTCTTGCATGAATTTTATGCTCGTGTGTGTGCCACTGTAAATGGCATATAGTTTTGATTTGCTTGTTTTAAAATTTTACATACATGTTAGACTGTGTTATTTATCAGTAACTTGTTTTTTTCACTCCTTGTTACATTTTAAAAAGAGCTCCATGTTGATACGTTTAGGACTTTAACTACTGCAGCGTATTCCAAAGGCCTGTCGTCTAACTGAATTCACCATCATGCTCTCCAGAGTATGGTTTAGACACATTTCGATTGGCTCTCAGCAAAGGGATCACGTTGGGTGGAGTGGCTATAGCTTAAATGGCTATAGGGAAAAGCAAATCCTGAGAAAACTGGGCAGAAAGGTTTTTTTGTTTGTTTGTTTTCAAATTACCTTGACAACTTCTAATACGTTGAATTAAAAAAATGTAAATCTTTGATTAATTCAATACACATGAGATGTATTATAAGATATATTGGCTGCCAAATTAGGTTTTTAACTCCCAATTCAGTCTTACGGGACTTATATGGATGGACATGGACACAACATATTAATTCAACAAATATTACACTCCTACTATGTGTAATACACAGTGCTAGGTGCCCTGGGGGAGGAAGAAATGGTAAAGTAAAAATAGCAGAAGACAAGTCAGTAAAATACCAGTCAGAATAAACATCATAAAGGTGGGATGAAAAAGTACTCTGATCTTCGAAAAGGGAAGAGGTTCTGGGTTGGTGCTGGGGGAATAGGAACTGGCCATTGAGAATCTGTATATGAAAGTTTGTGAAGGATGGAGAGCTATGTTGCTCATGAAGAAAACACCTTGGGCAGAGGAACAGAGGTGGACACACTCCAGGTGTGGTTGCCGGGTTGGCAAGCAGTTTGGTTTGCCAGAACTCCCCGGATACGAAGACGAACACTGGAGGAGGGCTGTAACGGGAGGTTGGCCCAGACCAACAGATCCCTTAATGCTTGTTTAAGGTCTCTCCTTGGCAGCCATGAGATGCTCTTGAAGGTATGTAGGACAGATTACTCGACAAGTGACTTCTAGGTGACTTAGAACCACAGGAGATGGAAGCTGTGGACAGACTCAGAACGCATTTGGCAGAGTCTCTGTGAGATACAACACGGGCCTGGACCACCTTACTGTCAAAGGAACTGTAGCAAGCAATTGAGAGAGGACTTCTTGGTGGCTGGCTTCTAGGACAGCTGAGTGGACATGAGTTCTAGAGAGAGCAAATGTTGAGGGCCAGGCAGGCTTCCTAGGAAAAGAACCGTTAGTTCCTCAACACAGCAAGGTGGCGGGGAGTGACCCTTTATGGGGTGGGGAAAGCAGGGTGGATGGAGTTGTTTTGGACACACTCAATTTTAAAGCACAAAACAGGAAACTTAGTTATGGATATGGGTTAGAACTCAGGAGAACGTCTGACAAAGGCTTCGATTGCTCCAGGTGAAAAGAAGCAACACCACAGGAGCCATCAAGAGCTATTTCAAGGCCTTATAGGAAATGAGACCCGTCTGTGAGTCAGCGGAGGAGCAGGTCGTTGGTGCCCGCTCAGCTCCTCTCAGCTTTACTACCTCAGTGCGCACGGGCCAACCTGCTTCGTCTTGCTTCTGGGGTCCACTTTGCTGCCCACACCCTGGACCTGAAGTATTAGCCCTGGCTGGTTTGGCTCAGTGGTTAGAGCGTCGGCCTGCGGTCCCGAGAGACTCGGGTTCGGTTCCCGCTAAGGGCACGTACCTCGGTTGCAGTTTGTCCCCAGCCCTGGTTGGGTCATGCGGTAGGCAGCCACTCGATGTGTCCCTTTCACGTCGAAGTTTCTCTCTCTGCCCCCCCCCCCCACTCTGTCTGAACAAAAAATGGAAAAATGTCCTCAGGTGAGGATAAAAAAAAAACACATAACAAGTATTATTAAAAATTAAATTGCAGACACTTACAATTAAGTAAATTATGTTAAAAGTAGTCAACCACCACTTTCTAATTATTTTACCACATTTTACGATTCCCTGTGCTCTCATCTTACGTATCTGGAGTCAGCAATACTATCTGCGTAGTGGCGGCTGCTGTTTCCCTTCCCCACTTCTAGCCTTCATGGTGTTAGGTTGATGGCTTGAAATCGGCCATGGCGGGAGAGTATTTACACCACGGAAATGAGCAAATGCTGCAGGTCACTCAGCCCACTCCCACCTCTGCTGGAGAACTGGTTGTTAAAGATTTACCAGCACATTATTGAACTGGTAAATAGATACTAAAGCTCCTTCAGCCCTCAGGTGGGACAGCGCTGAGGTGCAAATCTACTCTGGCTAAGGTCCCCAGCAGGAGCAGGTCCGTTTATCACCTTGGTAACTTCCTTGATGACAAATCATTTTTGGCTGCTTCTCTCTCCCTTTGTCTCACTGTCCCACACTTTTACGATAATTCTTGGACCACTTCTAAAACAAACCACTTACAAATTAAATTCTTTGTGTCAAGGTCTGCTTCTGGGACAATCAAAACTAAGACAAATAACAGAATGGTTCCTCTTTCTGTTAAGGGTAAATGACAAGGTAGGTCAGCGGAGGCCTGTGACCCCGTGGGCGGCGGCACCTTGGCCTGTGGAGGACGTGCTCTGTGCATGGCCCACTGGGCACTAGCGCCAATGGATTTCTTCTCTCTGTGAAGTATAGTCATAATCACTTGAAAACAATTGGCTTCCAACTTCATTTTATGTTTTAATCTCACATCTCCTCTCTTCTGTGCTCGAGAGCACTCTGTTAGTGCAAGTTCTTATTCATTTCTTGAGAATAGTGTGGGGAACCAGTGACGTTCACTCCCCCGACATGTACTGCTGTGGGGAGAAGGTCACTAAATAATCGCATGTGCCTATTTCCCCTTCAATATTGGGGTTCATGTTTTTAAGTGACTGAAGAACAAAGGGTTGTCACTTTTTCAGTCTGGTATTGTGTAATCTGAAATGATACAATTTACATTTCTTTGTGACTACTAGTAGGAGACAAATTTGCATGTGCTCAGCTCACATCTCACTGTGTAGGAAGATCTTCATTCCATTTTTAATACAAATATAAGTGGGAGGGATGTGAGTTAGCCAGTGAAGCTAGAAGCAGCTTGCTTGGTGTGGCCACCGAAGGCTCAATTTGATCTTGCTTTTTACTTTCTTACTTTTAACTCACTCACTCAGCCTTGTTTCAGCTCAGCCTTGGGGTCCCTTGGAAACTCACCACAGTGAGGCAGAAATTTTTTAGTGCATCTTAAACCTAAAGATTGCCTGTCTGTGCTTTCCTATCCATCTACCTGTGTGTCCACCTTAATGTACTTTTGTTTAGTTATTGGAACGTCCAGTCCAGTGTCTGCCCTGAACCTCTCGGGAGTCTTAAATCTTTGTTACTAGTGAAATGATTCAGGTAGGCACAGTCTACCAATCTCTGCACACTTCTTTATTACTAGTTCGTTATGGGTACCATTTCATGGCTCTCTCTGCTACCGCTCTTGGAAATTATAGATCTCTATCCTATAAACTTCCCCCTTTCTTCCCCACGTCCTCTCTCCTGCCTTCTCTTACATTCTGGATTTCAATTCCTATTTGAACCCACAGAACCTATTTTTAATACTATTGGATAATTAATATATATCTTTTAAAAGAATGACTTTTTTTCTCCCTTAGGTAGGTTGTTATTTTTAATGATTGCTTTAATGGTAGTCGAGGATGTCCCCGCCTGGGGAGGCCCTTTCTTTCTGTCCATAATGAGGCATAACTCATTTGCACTGTCCTGAGATTTATGGAGGGACTGTGGGTGGTGGGGGGGAGGGGGAGTAGGTTTTCAATTTATTACATCTTAAATGAACTGCTCCCAAAGCAAAAACAAAACAAAACAAAAGGGCAGTAAAGCTGTGTCTACTGTTTAGTTTGATGTTTATTGAGCTGTGTTGGGGTTAGCTGACTAGTCCAAGATTGGTGGGCAAGAGTTGTCATTTCATTTGGATCGCTTTTGTGTGTTCTGTTCACCCCCAGCTCTGTCTCCTTTTGCGCCCTTACTACCATCACTACCTCCATCTCCTCTACCGAACAATCAAAACGTTCCTCGTACGGCAGATGTGGCTCAGTGGTTGAGCATCGACCCATGCACCAAGAGGTTGCTGGTTTGATTCCCAGTCAGGGCACATGCCCAGGTTGTGGCCCGATCCCCAGTGGGGGGCATGCAGGAGGTGGACAGTTGATGTTCTCTCTCATCGCTGTTTCTATCTCTCCCTCTTACTTCCTCTCTCTTTAGAATCAATAAAGGGAAACTTTTTTTTTTTTTTTAATTTTAAAAAAAGCATTCCTTATTATGTCTTTAGATAGTTATGATGGTTCATTTCATCATGCTTGAATTTTATTGGGGGGGGTAAAAGAGGGGCCTCTTTGTTTCAGACAGTTAGACCCAGGGGGCTAAGCTCTTAGATATTTGATCTCAAGGACATTTGTAATTTATTTATTTTTAAGATATTTTTTTTTTTTTTTTTTTAGAGAGAGAGAGAGATAGAAACATCAATGTGAGGGAGAAACATCGATCAGCAACCTCCTTCATGCCACCCGCTGGGGATCAAACCCACAACCCGGGCATGCGCCCTGACCAGGAATTGAACCGGGACCTCTCAGTCCATGGGACCAACGCTCAGTCCTCTGAACCACATTGGCCAGGCAGGACATTTGTAATTTAATAGAAACCCTTGTCTTTCTCCCTTTTTGTGGGAAGGTACTAGAACATTGGATTCAGCTTCAGTTCTGCTTTATTTTCTCTCTAGGATTCACTCCCTGAATTCTGTGCTGCCCCGTATTCTTCAGGTAGCATACTAACAGGAATCTCTCCCCCACACACTGACCGCTCACTTGTGCCTTGGAAGCACATCGGGGGTGGGGGAGTCTGACACCTGCATGGGTGGGGCAGTTGTCACTTCTTGAGCACCAACTGAATGAGATTATATTTCTGCTACTGGGAGTTAAAGAGCAGGTCAGTTTTGAGGAGGGTCCCCCAGACCTGCTGTTCCCTGTCCTTTGCTGTTGGTTATCTCCGTGTGGATTCCAGACAGAGAGAGAAAACCCCCATTCAGCACAGTTTTGAAATGTTTCTGGGGAAGCCGAGTTGTTTTTGGTACATATCTCATTTGGGTTTTGGGGATGCTCCCAATAAAATGTCCCCAAGGCCCTTTCTCTGTGCTACATCCTGATGTTCCATCTCTGGACTCTTCCAGCTGGCCGCTTCGGCCCTGCTCCCCACCAGGGTCCTCCTATGGAAACAGTGAAAAGAGGGGGCGGTTTTTATTACCCCAGCACTGAGGCCCACTCTGGACTTAAAAATTTGTTGCTCATGGCAACATTGTTCTCTGTGCTTCCTTGATTTGGGAAATGAAGCATTTCATTTCTAACCATGGTTTGAAGACTATATAAATGCATTTCACACAATGCAAAACACCAGCTGTATATAGATGCTAATATTTTTTTCATTAAAAACCATTCTGCTCTTTCCTCTTGTGATAGGTGCAGTGATAGAAAGCTCCCACATACCTAAGAGTTCTTTTTTTTTTTTTCTTGGACTCAAACTTCAGAATATTTTCAATATCTGCAACATTATCTTTTGAATAATAATTACCTCTTATATTAAATTATAATACTGCAGGATTCAGGATTAGATCTCCCCATATTATTCTAGTGAAGGAAATTATGACAGGGGTCATTTTTTAGAATTATGTAGCAGGGTAAAAGGTCCCAGGCAGCATTAAAAGGCAAAGGCGTTTATAATTAAATTGTAATTTAGGCCAGTGATTTATCGTTTTCTCAATGAAAAATTTGGTGCTGCCGTGAGATCCTAAGAGGAACTTTAGTGAGATACAACTTAATGAAATAATAAAAAGAAAAATTATTCTGGAATAGATTGTATTACAGTGGCGGAACAATTGCAGCCTGCCTTCTGTGGGTATTTCCATTATCAATCCTATTTTTCAAGGATTTCTAATTTAACTATCTTTTTTTTTTTTTTCAGGATAAATCATGGCACAGAAATTTTGAGTTTTATATCTAGAACATTTTGAAGACTTTAAAAAATATAATTAAAATCTTTTTTTTTTTTTTTTATGTTCACAAATACATTTTAAAACATTTGGCAATTTGCTTAAAAGCTACTGACATCAAAGAAATGCTGCCTCTGTAATAACAATGTAAAAAAACCCTGATTTACTTATTGTGGAATAATAGACAATTTTTCTCTTTGTTTACCATGGAGGTTTAGGTCCATGAAGGTGGGTCTCTGGTATTTGTTTATTCTTTTTTTCTGTCTATAATTCTGCATCTCCCGTGGGTGAGATATGAGATCTGATCTATGGGATGGATAGGCATAAACCAAAAGAGAGGCTGCAGAATGTCAATCATTTTTCCGTTGCAAAACAAAACGGTGAGGGCGAGTTTATATGTGAATGAGAGGAGTTCTTTGCTGAAAAAGTTCTTTTACACGCTTTCAGTGTGAAGTCAACAATTTTTCAAAACTGATTGTGACTAAAGGTTTGTCTCATAAGGCCAATTCAGTTGGTATTTTGAGCCGAGAGATTTAACAATTGAGTTATTAAAAAATAAAAAGTACAGCTTGCATTTTGGGGGGATACTAGCATTTACTATAATTCAGATTATTCACTTACTGTTATAGTTCAATTGTCTTCATATTACTTTGATTGCTTTAATGATCCTGGTGGTGGTTCTTTAAAAATAATCATGCTAATAAACTTTTAATACAAATGTTTTAAATAATTGATTGAAAATGGTCTAAATATGTTTGTCCTATAGTCTGTAATAGCTTCTTCATTGAACACCTTAATCTATTGGGTAAATAATGTGTGTTTTAAAAAATGCGCTGTGCACTTATATTATAGACTTCAGGTATATTAAGAAAACAACATGTATCCTACAAATTCTTTAAATGTGTTTAGTTCAAATAGCAGAAATTATAACCTTTCATTGAGAAAAGAATACACTCTTGAGGAATTATCTAAATACATGTTATATGAAAGATCATAATGTCTTGCAAAGACCTATTAAGGTTTATCTTTTTTAAAAAAAAATCTAAAAATTGATTTTTAGAGAGAGGGGAGAGAGAGAGAGAAACATTGATGTGAGAGTGAAACATCAACCAGCTGCCTCCTGCATGCCTCCTACTGGGGATCGAGCCTAAAACCCAGGCATATGCCCTAACTGGCAATTGAACTGGCAATATTTCTGTGGATGCCCAGCCAACTGAGTCACACTGGCCAGGGCTGTTAAGGTTTATCTTAACAGTCTCTGATCACATAGTAAGTTTTGTCATTTTTACTTCTTCTTTTTTAAAAATCTTTATTGTTGGATGTAAAATGTATTACAGATGTTCCACATTTTTCCCCCATATTGACCCCCTCCTCCCCCCTCCCGCCCCCTCCCGCCTTTTCCCACACTATTGTCTGTGTCCATTGGTTATGCATATAAGTTCTTTGGTTTATTTCCCACCCCCCAACCCCTTTCCCTTTGAGGTTTGTCAATCTAACAATGAATTTGTACTTCTTAATCCATTCACCTTTTTCACTCATTCCCCCAACCCCCCTCCCAACTGGCAACCAACAAAATGTTCTCTGTATCTATGAGAATGTTTCTGTTCTACCTGTTCATTTTGTTTGTAGATTCCATTGTTGATAGATATGTATTCATTGCCGTTTTGTTTGTTCATATATTTTATCTTTTTCTTCAAAAAGACCCATCATCATTTCATATAATAACGGTTTGGTGGTGATAAACTCCTTTAACTTTTTCTTGTCTGGGAAAGTTTTTATATGTCCATCGATTCTAAATGACAGCTTTGCAGGATAGAGTAATTTTGGTTGTAGGTTCTTGCTTTTCCTCACTCTGAATATTTCTTGCCACTCCCTTCTGGCCTGCAAAGTTTCTTTTGAGAAATCAGCTGACAGCCTAATGGGAACTCCCTTGTAGGTAACTAGCTGCCTTTCTCTTGCTGCTTTTAAGGTTCTCTCTTTGTCTTGAACCTTTTGCATTTTGATGATGATGTGTCTTGGTGTGGGCCTCTTGGGGTTCATCTTGTTTGGGACTCTCTGTGCTTCCTGGACCTGTATGTCTGTTTCCTTCACCAAGTTAGGAAAGTTTTCTGCCATTATTGTTTCAAACAGGTTTTTGATTTCTTGTTCTCGCTCTTCTCCTTCTGGCACCCCCAAGATGCGAATGTTGGCACGCTTGAATTTGACCCAGAGGCTCCTTACACTATCCTCATTTTTTTTGGATTCTTTTTTCTTTTTGCTGTTCTGATTGGGCATTTTTTGCTTCCTTATATTCCAAATCGATGGTTTGCTCCTTGGATTTACGTACTCTATTATTGAATCTGTGTAAATTATTCTTTATTTCAGTTAATGCCTCCTTCAATTCTAACTGTGTATCCATGATTTCTGACTGGTCCTTTTTTATGCTCTTGAGCCCCTCCCTAAGTTCATTGAGGTTCTCACTAAGTTCATTGAGCATCCTTATAAGCAGTATTTTGAACTCAGTATCTGTTAGGTTGCTTAATTCCATTTCGCTTAGTTCTTTTATTGGGGTTTTGTTCTGTTCTTTCATTTGGGACCTGTTTCTTTGTCTCCTCATTTTGGCTGCCTCCCTGTGTTTGTTTCTGTGTATTACTTAATGAGAGGTATGGGGCTCGCTGAGACCAGATGCTGCTCGTTTGAAAGAATTTAGGAAAAACCTGAAGCAGGATCCAAGACAGGCCAATCCTATGGTTAAGCAAGTGGCAACAGCTTGGGTGGGCTTGAAAGTTGGGTGGGGCGGGGCGAGGCCTCAGGGCGTCACCAGGGCGGGGCTACAGGTGTGAGCCAGGTTGCTGGAGTCCCAGATATGGTGACTGTCTGCCGCCCCTGGGAAGGGCTCACCAAAGGAACAAAGGCCTCTTACAGCAAGTTTGTCCCGGAGAAAGCCCCCTCTCCAGCCCTCGCTCCAGTGCCAAACAGCTCAGTTCTTCCCTGTATGACTCTGATGCCCCTGGAGCTGCCTCCCCTCCAAGCTTAGAGGGAGTTGCCTGGGGCTCCAGCCCCGTCAGCTTCCCTGAGGCTCAGTTCCCGCTGGTTTTTCCAGCCAGAAGTTATGGGGACTTCTCTTCCTGGCACTGGAACCCTGAGCGGGGTACCTGGTGTGGGACAGGGACCCCTCAGTCCTCAGGAAGGACCTTTCCAGCCAAGGTATCCTCCTGATTTTTATCCGCCACACGTGGGTGTGGGACCTGCCTGTCCTACCAGTCTGGATGCAGCTGCTGCTTTAATTCCATAGTTGTAGGACTTCCATTCAGCTTGATTTCAGGCAGTTTTGAATGATGGTTGTTCTGTAGTTTAGTTGTAACTTTGATGTGGTTGTGGGAAGACACGATACCGCATTTACCTATACCACCATCTTGACCGGAAGTTGTTCTCATTTTTACTTCTTAAAACATATAGTAGCTTTGGAATACAAGTTTTAGAAAGAGCAGAAACATAATGTTTCAGAAGAGAGGAATGCTTTTAAATTTTCAATACATGTTATGTATGTTCTAGACTCATGTTGGACTTAAGGAGCCCTGGGTCCTTTTGTTGGATAATGGAATTTAGACATCAAGATCTAGACTAGAAGTGTGCTCACTGCTACGATGTAATCATTGCTTCTAGGCTATCTCAGCAAATAGAGCTTGGTCGTGCATATAATCCATCTATATCTGGTTATGGATTCTTAAGCAACTTGTCTGTCATTTTTGTTTGTTTTAAAATGACAAACAGAAGGAATGTGATGAACATTTTTTAGGAAAACAATTTGTATGTTTGGATAGGTGGTAAAACTTTAAAGCTGGAATTCAGCACATATCCAGGGTAGGATTTTAGACAAAGTCTTGATTCATTGGCATATGAAACAGAACAGGAACTTTCTCAAAATCTTTGCACATCAGTGACTTGGGGACCTGGTGATGACTCACCTTGAATTCCATTGTCAAGTTGGGAACAATGTTGAATTATTTATCTAATAAAAATGTAATAAGTAATTGGGAAGTTATTTTAATAATTGGGTGACAGTTTAATGTTTATATATGCTAAACAAAACATTTTTACATCTGTGTTTTGAAACTATGGTTCATTTCTATTCAAATATACATGCATTTGTGAAAAAAATAAATACTAAAACTTTATTCATATTTTAAACACCTATGTGCCTCCAGATGTTTACACGTTGAAAGTCAAGTTAGTCACTATGGCAACCCTGATGCTGCCTCATCTATTTTTCTTATTTCTTCTTAGTATTTAAATTTAAAAAGTTAAAAATTCTGAAATAGACATTTTTTTCCCCCTAAACTCTCAGAATAATTCTCTGTTGAAATACAGAAACAAGTGATCTCAGAATTGGTTTTTCTAAGAGTTAATTCAAGTTAGGTATTTTTTCTTATTTCTTATTTCTCCAACAAAAACTTTATAAATAATCCTTGCTCTTTTTTTCTACCTGCTTTTCTTTCCTCTTTTGGTTTTCTACATTAACTTATTCTGTTCTTTTTTGATGGTCTATAAGCAAATAGCTACTATTGGCATTAATTACTACATGCTAGATAGATATAATGGTCACTATTGATTGTTGTACAATTTAAGCTTGGAGTTTACCAACACTCGATTCCTACTTTACAACTTAGGTGTAAATAGTCATCTTGATATTTCCAGAAGTCCCTGGAAAGATTGGAGATATGAAAGCCATAAGCCAAATGGATAAATGGCAGTTAAGGAAGAGCCTTCATGTGGGATGCTGTGGGAGGAGGAAAGTGACCAGAGAATAAATCAGACTGCCATGTGCCACGTTCATCAGCTGCTGGCTTTGCTAGAGCTGACAGTACACACAGACCCACACGAAGGGAAGCAATGGATTTAGAGCTGAGCAATGTGTTATTTTCAGTTCTTGTTGGTGTGTCTTAAAAAAACCAAATCAACCCGGCTGGTGTGGCTCAGTGGTTGAGCGTCGACCCATGCACCAAGGGATTGCCGGTTTGATTCCCAGTCGGGGCACATGCCCAGGTTGTGGGCCAAGTCCCCAGTGGGGGGCATGCATGACATGGCCAATCGATGTTCTCTCTCATCGATGTTTCTATCTCTCCCTCTTCCTTCCTCTTTCTCTAAAAATCAATAAAGAAAACACACACGCGCGCGTGCACACACACACACACACACCAAAAACAATTGTTTGAGGAGCATTCCAGGCTGAAGAATTAGAGATAGCTTAACACATCTTTTATCAATGGCTCTTTGAGTGAGAATTCTTGACTCAACTTACTTTTTCCTTGGCTAATGGCAATCCTGATAGTTATCATGGAAGTGGCGAGTGTCACAATGTCAAGCTCAGGAAGAATCAAGGTGCTACTCCTTATATCAACCTCCACTTGATTACATAGCTTAAGAGATAGCATGTCAAAATGGGACAGAAGATGTTCTTTGGAATCCTACTGCCTGGGTTCAGATCCAGGCTTTATCACATGCCAGTGAAAATCAGGTTATTCACTATGATAGACAGTGATGGTGCCACATCCATATCCTATGGTAATTGACCTCTTACAAAAATTTTTTTAATTGACTGACTTTTAAAGAGAGAGAGAGAGAGAGAGTGAGAGAGAGTGAGAGAGAGAGAAGCTTGTTGATTTGTTGCTCAACCCATCCATGCATTTATTGGTTGATTCTTGTAAGTGTCCTGAACGGGAATTGAACCCACAACCTTGGTGCATCGGGATAGCTACCTGACCACCATGGGAACTGACCTCTTGACACTGAATGGTGCTTACTGAGAACAGCTGTGACTCTCTGCTGGCAGATATGTTTTCTGGTTGCATGCTCACGTTGGCCAGGATGTCAGGCAGGCCAGAATTGTCAGAGAGTTGATGCCACCAGAAGCAACCATCAACCAATGACAAATGAGGATTTGTTGGCTATGCCCTACTTCTTCCCTTATTTGATAGAACTCTAGGGCAAAAATACATGAACTCCCAGAGTCTCTAGTGGGTTTAAACTCCAACTGCCCACTTACTTGATAATGTACCCTTCCTTGTTGGCCTCCTTCCCTCCCGTGACTTACTCTCTAATTGCCTACTGGTTTTTCCCAGGTCACCTCCTTAATCTACTTGTAATCTAATCATTGCCTCAAGGTCAGCTTCTGGGAGAACCTACACAATAGCCAGACAAAACCCAAGTTATCTCTTGGCATAAGATAGTTTCCAAACCCCTTACCTCCTCTTCTCTACTGTTCCTATATGTCTACTTTGTTTTTCTGGCTTCTTGTCCAGCTGATTCCTTCCTAGAGAGCCTGGGGATGAGCAGGTGAGCAGGACAGAAGGCTGTGAGGATGCTGAGACAAATAGATGTAGAGTTAGTACAGATATATTTGGTTAAAAGGGCTCTTGAAAACTATTTGCCAGCTGAGACCAATCCATGGGTGGAAGGGGGATGGAGGTGCATGCAGAAAAGTAGTTTACTCTTAAATATATGGCTTTTTGTTGTCACTTGTGTAAATAGCTTAGCAGTAACAAGGCAGAGCTGTGGGTCTGAGAAAGGGGCCCTTACCTCTTGCACACCATGGATGTGGACTGCCTCAGCTTAGCAGAGTACCTGGCTTTTCCAACCACTGGGTCAATCATGGCTGTTTTGTTTTTGTTTTTATTGGTCAGTAAATGGCCAATAATCATCGCATGGCCTTTTGTTTCATATTTGTCACTGTCCATTTGGCTTTGTATTTTGGAAAGCTTCCAGCATTCATTACCATAAGGGGGAAAGGGGCGATGCAGTGGGTGACTGGGTCAATTTCCATTGCGAGAAGTTCATATTCCCATCACCAGGACTTGGAAAACTGCTCAGAGGGGCCATCCTTGCTCTCAGCATTTATTCCTTTAATAAAAAGAACCTGCAAACATATGTATTAAAAAAATATTCCTTGTTGCTTGAGACTGCAGAATTGGAGCCATAACCTTCTCCAGAATTGGCCTGTGAGACAGACACGGTTGATAACAGAACTCCCTTTGGCACTGATTCATTTATAATTTCGTCTCTTCTTACCTGGGGAGGCATTTATAGGTGTTTTGTAATCAGTCATGAGACATGGAAACTCATAGGTTTCTTCCTTAAGTAGTTGTAAAACAGGCAAAAGGTTTCTAAGAAAATCTCATAAATGAAAGACCAGCATTTTATTTTGTATATTGTAATTGGGATCCTCACTTAAGAGAAAGACATTTTGCACTGACTTGCAGAGTTTTTCTTTATGTGACTAAGAACCTGAGTTTGTGTTTATTAGACAGAGGCCAGCGTGGTCTTTGTGGGGAGGAAAGAGCCCGACTTCCATTGTCCCCTTTATACTGCAGGATATAGGCTGGTCTTTATTCTCACTTGTCATTTTCTTGCCTACGATGGTGTCGGGAGCTGCCCAGGAACACTTCATGATGCAGCTCAAACACAAATGTCTTGAGAAGCCCTAATCCAAAGTGAATCTTGTATAAATAATAAACAGCAAATAGGCTCCATTTAGTTATATTAACCCCCAAATAGGTCAGGCACATTGCTTAAAAATGCAAACACCACAATAAAAACAGATTCCCTAGATGCAGAGTTTGATGCGTATGTGCAGATTTTCTGGACGTGCTATGGGGAAAAACAGCCCACACCTATGCTTCACTATTTAAAATATTTATATATTATCTCTGAAAAGTGCTACTTTTGAAGTGCTATTTATTATAAGCTGGGAGAGCTCTCGGGCTCCCCGTCCTTGTAGAAGTCCTTGTTCCCTGACTGCTGACTAGTCACCGCAAAGTTTACTTTCTGAGACCTGTAGAGTCCTCAGGAGAATTGTAGCTCTTGCCAATTTTTTTGTGATTTCTTGCTGAACACTTGGCATTCATCTGCAGTCCTCTTTAGTTTCTTCAATGGGTCTAATTTCACATGTTAAGAATCTTATTGTTTGCCAGCCAAAATAAAACAGCCTAGTTCAAAACTATTTATACAATTCAAAACATTTTTTCATTTGGAGCTCAGTCAGCTTGGCTTTCTGCTTTGATCATATGTTAACTTCGCTTCTTTCATGCCAGGAATAATTAGACAATTAAGTGCTGATGCTCTGGAAATGAAACGGCGTATTTTTATTGAAATTCTCACCTACAAAAATACCCACTCTAATTCACATTCCCCCTTAAAATTAAATGGGCAAAGCATTTCATTGTGAACTCTAACATATAGATTCCAAAGTATTTGCACCTGGGTGAAGATATGGCACTGTAATTCAATTGAGGGATGGTAGTAATTACTTTTTTTTCCCAGGGAAGAGTAATTCTTCCAATTAACAATATGCTGAGGTCAGATGAGGCATTTCTGTAGTTCCCAATTTGCTTATGGACTCAGCCATTACCCATGTCAATCTGTGATTTGGTTGTAATGATTTCAAGAGTAAATAAAGCTGCATGATGCCCCAGCAATATTTATATAGAGAGGAGACCTTCATTACCGTGTTGAAATCATCTGACCCTTTAAAACTACTTACCGCCTTTCAGTCTTTCTTTAGTGTCCTCCCTTCTCCTCTCCACATCCTAGCATCACCATAACTAGGAGACGGAATAGAAGCCAAGGTAAGTTGGGATCTGGCTAGGTATATGGCTGGATTCATTCATATAAAAAGAATGTAATGCAACTCCCAGCCTGATTCATAGGGTCCTCTCTGTAGCTTTCCATTTGAAGATTACACTGATTTTTAGTAATCTCTTAAGAAGTGAAACTCTTTAAGTTTCAGGAAAGAGTTGCTACCTCCTCTCCCCCA
The DNA here is from genome assembly GCF_014108415.1 of Molossus molossus. Classification (NCBI taxonomy): domain Eukaryota; kingdom Metazoa; phylum Chordata; class Mammalia; order Chiroptera; family Molossidae; genus Molossus; species Molossus molossus. Next base: position 34,205,060 of record NW_023425357.1, on the reverse strand, counting down.
CCCATGCCTACCTTACACGCTGTTACTTTTACCACATTCTATTCACAAGACATGAGTCAGTCAGTCCCGTTCCCACTCAAAAGAAGAGAATTAAGTTCCACTTCTTGAAGGGAGTCGAACAGTTTGTGTATATATTGTAAAACTACCAGAATCCTGGAGGATTCTAGGCAAAGGAGTGATATGGATCATCAGTAGAAAAAGGTTGGTCTAAAAATGGGGTCCACATTATGATGCTGATACAAGGAGAGGCTGTTATTTGATTACAGTCCTTTACCCATTAAACCTGAAACCTTATTAAGGCCGGGCCCACACCACCATCGATTCCTCAGCACTTCAAATCCCTTGCATAGATGCTCCTTAAATATGTTTAGAATGACTGAATCAATGAATAAGTAACTCAATAAATGAAAAATGTATGAAGAATGAATGACTTGATTACATAGCTTAAGAGATAGCATGTCAAAATGGGACAGAAGATGTTCTTTGGAATCCTACTGCCTGGGTTCAGATCCAGGCTTTATCACATACCAGGTATGTTTTCTTGGGAAGTCCCTCAATCTCTAAAGCTCAGTATAAAAATGGAAATATTAATAGAACCATCCCATAGAGTTATAAGGATTTCATGATATTGATTATTAGGTTTAATATTTGATGCACATTAAACAATAAATGTTAGCTATTATTGTAACTATTTTTAATACTCAGGTCTTCAGCAATTAAATGGAAATTCCAAGATGTAAATCCACATCTGTCTTATGCAAAAGCTCATAGCCCTAACTTCTGTACCTTCAAGATTGGACGTCATATTACTCTTTCATAGGTAGTAAAATTTAGTCATTGGGCCCCTTCAGTCAATATCTTGACAGAAATACTAGAGTACTTGGTTTTTATCCAAGCTTTGGGCTTCTTAATTCAGTTGTGGAAGAAAATGATGGAGCTTCTTGAGGCTTGCTGGTGTTGCAGATTTTTTCTAGGCTAATTCCTAGAAAATAGGAAGTGATACCACCAGGACCACCTTTAGAGAACACTTGCTTTGATTGTCTTCACTGTATAACAACCCACTCCAATTCGTGCTTGATAACGGAGAGGCCCCATGTGACCTATGCTGGCAAACAAGTGGGAACCCTTTCATTGCTTGTGGACAACAGTGTCTTTGGTGCTTTTTTTTTACAATGTTCAGTCTAACGCGGGAAGAAAGATGGGCCTATATGACAGTTATACATTTATGATGCATAAACTACTCCAAACCATAGAAGCTTAAAATAACACCATTTAGCCCTGGCCAGTTTGGCTCAGCGGTTAAAATAACACAATTTAATTTGTTCGCCCATCTTTAAGTCCGTGATGTAGGCTGGGGTCCGCTGGTCGGTGCGGCTGGTCTCGGTTGGGGCTGAATGACGAGCAGAAGCAGAGGGTCTGAGGTAGCCTTACTTGCATGTGTGGCTAGCTGTCAGCTGGACCACAGGTCGCCAGCATCTAACAGGGGCATATTCACACTGTGGTAGCCAAAAGAGGAAAAGTCCCAATGCACAAGTTCTTTTCAAGACTCTGCTTGCATCACATTTGCAACTATCCCATTGGCTAAGAGTGTCACGTAGCCAAGCCCAGATTCAAGGGGTGGAGAAATATGAAAAAACAAACAAACAAAAAAAAAAACACTTTAAAATTGTTTTTTTACTTTTTAATTATAGTTTACATTTGATATTATTTTGTATTAGTTTCAGGTATACAGCATAGTGGTTAGATAATAATAAACGTCACAAAATGTTCCCTCTGATATTTCAAGTAGCCACTGGTACCAGACTTAGTTATTACAATACTATTGGCTGTATGTCCTACACTTCTTGACAGGGGAGCTGAGTCACATTGCAAAAGAGCGTGTGTTAGAAAGGGATGGGAGGAATCATTGCAGCCATTTTTGCGAACAATTAGCATAGTGTGGAAGACAGTTGCAATTTCATGTTTCTGAGGTGTGAGGCAAGTCCTACGAACTCTTTTGAGGGGTTTGCAGCTCAAAATGATATCTGTCACAGAACTGATTTGAAATGTGCTGCTTATATGACTGCTTCAAACAGGTTACTAGCAGACCACGTGGTGCTTGTCGGTGAAACTGAGACCTAATGCACACACCTTGCATAGATGCTGAGCAGTCATAGGTCTAAGAGTGTGCACTTCTAGTTGGGGACTGCTGGATAGATGCAAAAGCCTTGTTTATACCTTTTAAATACTGAATGTCTCCAGCGCCGGGTAAGCTTTGCTAATGAAACGTCATAGTCATGTTTTCCACGGTTTCTTAAGGAAATTAAAAACCCCAGGTCACTCTCAGAAATTTCATTTATTCCATCTCTCTTAGAACTGATATGGCCTTCTCAGGGAGCTGCCATGCTGTGCCCAGCCCATCTCTCTCTGACTCCCACCCTCTTAGCTCCATGTCTAAGTGAGGGAGCTAGCTAGATGCTGAGCGAGTCGGGGGAGTGGGAGAGAGATGGGAACACAGGGCTAATTCTGCCACAGCCAACAAAGCATCTGCCTGGCACCCGGCCTGCTCCCCTACTTGTTAGGTCAGAACATGTGCCTGCTACATCCCCCCTGACTCCTCCTTACCGTGACCTTGCAGCTCAGACATGCTGCAAAGCCAGTGACCCCAGGGAATCAACCAGTGTGACCATGTGGCTGCTCCCTGAGATGTTTTGAGTGAATTTAGAAATTTGGGGGTGTCCTGAAGTCATCCTGTCCATGGCGTACAGTGTAAAATCACAGTGTTATGCACAATAGTGAGATAGAGCCTTCAAGTATTCAAGTAACTGAATCTTATTTTGATATTTTAAATAGAAATAGAATATCACCAAGATAACCTCTCCTAAATTTGAGCCTCTAAGTTTAATTTATTATGTCTCGAAACAACCCACATCAAACATTTGGCAAATACTTCTTGGATCACTTTAAATGGGTTGATTTGTGTTGAACTCACTTAACTTTGTTTGCCATAGCGTCACATGTATTGTGAAATGTGTATGTTATGTTCTCTCGTGGATTTGGGGTTTTCAGTAGGGAAAAAATAACTCATCGTCTTAAAGACAAAACTGCACATATTGTGGAAATTTGGGGGGCTAACAGAAGAAGGATCTTTAATATTAACAGTTACTGAATCATTAGAGGATGCTAATAATGGTATTTTCCTTTCTGCTGTACAGAAAATACACAATAGGGTCATTTTGTAGCCTAGATTGCATTTTGTGACATTTTACAAGACAGTATAACTTTATTAATAAAAGATCCAGAATTTTGAAAGCCCATTAAAATAAAAAATACAACTTAAAGGAAAAAGTATAGTATGTCTCTTGTAAAATTCCTCCCCTTCGCTACCCCCCTCCTTAAATAGAAATACTAAAAATTGAGCTCCTATTCTGTAAAGATGTGCAGAAAGGGCTCTCTCCTGGCAAGGGTGATAGGCAGGAGGGCAGGCCAAGGCCAAGACACCATGAATACACTGGCTGTGTTATAGTCCTTTCCTGTGTGATAAGGCCGTAGACTCGGGGACTCTCCTAAAGGAAGAGTTTTGAATCCAGAAATACGTGCTGCAAACTCCATAGTTATATTGGTGTCCATGAGTACAGGCGTGCCCACTGTTACGGTTAGTATAGTGAGTCAGTCTCTCAGACATGCCCTGCTGAGGGGGCGCCCTGAAGCTCATCCTAAGTAGAGGGGGGGCTCAGCCTGGATGCCTGTAGCATGCATGAGAGGCTGAGACCCTTGTGTACTGAGCACACTGGGCATCTGTAGAAAGCTATCACTTAAGTGCATGAGGCATTAGTTTCCTTAACACCTGGAGAACACGTGAGAATTCCTGCGTAAGAGTCTGTTGGGGTTGTCTATCACCACAGGTCAGTTTTCAAAAATACACAATACCCATGGTACTCCTGGGAAAGAAACAGGATTCATAGCTAGGATGGTTTGAATATATTATTACCCTCTTGGAGATTCATAGAAGCATATTAAAGGTTCAGAGAAGTTTGACATAAAGACAACTTTAATCTTGTTTAAGCTATCTTTTCCTACACATATGCGAACACAGATTTTTCTCTTGACATGTAACATCCCACACTTCAAAGAACATTTCTCTAGGTATTCTAAGTTTGCTTTCACATTAAGCCAGACTCTTAGAGAATGACATACCTGGATCTCATGGCATTGGCTCCTCGTAGAGAGTGTCTGCCCTGCTGTGAGTTGTGCCTAGCCACCATCCTATTTGCGGGTCATTTTAGGAAAGAGATACAGGGAACCTGCCATTCTGTTCATTGTGGGCATCGCATTGAGTGTGGAACCCACAGTATTACATAATGCACCCATTATAAAGACTCACAAAGAAATTTCTACTCTGTATTATGGGCCTATGTGTTAATGAGTGAATGCTGTCTCAAATGACCACCAAGTGAGCGGATTGAAACAGCACACATTTATTATCTTACAGTTCTGGAGGTCAGAAGTCAGAGGTGTTCTCACTGGGCTAAAGCCGAGAGGTGGCAGGGCTGTGTGCCTCCCTTGAGGCTCTAAGGGAGAATTATTATTATTATTATGTTGCCTTTTTCAGCTTCTAGAGGCTGCCCGTATCCCTTGGCTCATGGCCCCTTTTCCTATTCAAAGACTGCTACTCCTGTCTTTGTCACAATTCGAGCTCTCTGGCTGTGGCTCTTCTGTTTCCTTCTTCCATATTTAAAGGACCCTGTAACTAGCATGGGGTGGCCAGCTCCTGTCCCAGACGCCCCAAGGCCTAACGGTGTGCTGCTCTGTCTTTCTGATGCAGAAGGGGAAGTTGGGTTGCTTAAAATCCCTGAAACATGTTGCACAGTTAGTTCTATTGTCATTTTTAGGTTTTGGTTTTAGTAAAGGGTTGTAAAATTACCAGGGAAGTTGGGACAGTGTGACTGCAATGTAGGTCACTTGAGAAAATAAAATGACATGTTCACTTTAAGTCAGATTCTATCGATCTATTTTCATCATTATTATTATCATTATTTTAATTGTCATCCAAGGATATTTTTCTATTTACCATCAAATAGCGTGGGAGAGAGGGAAAGAGAAACCTTGATGTGAGAGAGACACGTTGACTGGTCACCTCCCGCACGACCTGACCAGGGCCGGGCACGAACCGCAACTGAGGTATGTGCCCTTGACCGGAATCGAACCCAAAACTCATCAGTCCGTGGGCCAATTCTCTAACCACTGAGCAAAACCAGCCCAGGGCAATCTACCTATTTTCAAAAGGTTATGCATTGGCTTGAACTCTGATTAGGTTTTAGTTAGGGGAGGTTAGCCCCTTGGCCACACACGTGTACACGCATGCCTACACCCTATTGTCCCCTCTGCTCAACCACTAGAAGCTGAGAGGGAAGTGACTGGGCTTTGAGCTCATCTTAATGTTAAGTCTAATGTAATCACTCACCCATAATATACATCCTTGGTGGTTTCAAAACGGAACAACATTTTAATAAATGCCATTTGTTTATTAGACAAAATTGTAATAAAAGACACCTGTGAGAGTAAAAATGTTAGAAGTCTCTAGAGAACAGTCTGTTTCCCAAAATCATGCAATAGTTATCCACCTTTAAAAAAAATCAGTGTATGTAACATAAATTATGGACTGTGTTAGATTACATTCTTTATGACCATTCCATATGAAGTAGGTCTGAATTTTCTTCTCAAGGATTTCTGCATTTGAGCACTTTCTTTCTTTTTTTTTTTTTTAATATGTTTATATTAATTTTTTTTCTTTTTTAGAGAGAGAGGAAGAGGGGGGAGAGAGAGATAGAAACAATGATCGGTGCCTCCTGCATGCCCCCGGGACCTCTCAGTCCATGGGATGACTCTCGACCCGCTGGGCCACACCGGCCAGGCTGAGCTCTTTCTCTACAGCGGCATCCCTGTGTGCCTTATTATTAAAAACCTTGATTTTAAATGCAGTATGTACATGGAGGGAAGCATTGGATATTAAATCTAGAGAACAGGATTAGTTCCCTGTCGTAGAGCACCTCCTATCTGAGAGTACCTAACTTAGATAATACTAACTAGCTTTAGCATTTAGCAAGGTGCTTTCATTTTTCAATCTTTATTGAGATATTATTGGTACACAAAAATGCACCCATTTTATGTATATGTCTTGGTGAATTTGGACATATGCATATACTCATGATAGCATGGAACAACCAAGGAACTAAATATATCCGTCACCTCCAAAAATGTCCTTGGGTCCTTTTGTATTTTATTTTTTTATAAGAACATTTAACATGACATCTATCCTCGTAACATATTTCAAAGTGCACATACCAATACTGCACTGTTAACTACAGGTACTGTGTTGTACAGTCGATCTCTAGAATTTCTTCATCTTTCATACCCATTGAAAAACAATTCCCCATGTCCTCCTGTCCTCGGGCCCTGGCATACTCCATTCTGTTCTCACTTCTATGAGGTTGACTATGTTATATACCTCATATAAGTAGAATCATGTACTATTTGTCCTTCTGCAACTAGCTTATTTCACATGGTATAACGTTTTCTAGGTTCATGAAGGGTATCACAAATGGCGGGGTTTCTTTCTTTTTTAAAAAGGCTGAATAATATTCCATAAGGTGTTTCATATTTATAGTGACTCAGGGACACTAACCAGAGGCCAAGGCTTGGTTTGCTCCAGACTTCAGACTATTCTGAATTAAATTCCATTCTCTGCATCTTGGCACTCTCTCTCTTTCCATTTTTGGTTAGCCCCACCCTTTTAAATCTTATTCTCCCCAGGTTTCCAGTAAGTATGATGTTTAAGGTTTATGTTTTACTTTATAAATTGACTCTAGTCCTGCTTCATTCATTTGGCAAGACACTTTTACCTCAATTTTGGTATCATTGTCCAAACCATCCCTCTTCTAAAACAAGTTACCTTGAATTAAGGTGCCCTTTTCTTCCATTCTGTCCTAACTTAACATTCCCATTTTAGTCTGGGAATAATGGTAAGGTTGTTATGGAACCATTCTCTACCATCTTTGACCATTTCAACTTTCATTTTCCTACTGAAATGTGAATAATAAATAATAGGTTATTCTCTCTCATAAGAAATCCTCTGCGAGATAGTCTGATTCTGGACTAACAGTATGTGGAATAACGAAACATCTGCAGTGACTTTTGCTTTGCTATTCTTGCTTGATTTCTGGACCTCGTATTTTTCCCCTGGCAGTTGCTCTTTGCACACTAGATCTTCTTCCTGTGCTCTATGCGATTCCGTTCGTATGATGCTGGTGACGATAGGTGAGCCTTGCTAGTTTCCACATGATAGCTAAGGGGCTTGTTCCCCCTCAGAAACATAAATGAGGCAGAGGTACATTTCAAGTCAAATGTTTTGCCTCCAAAATGATATAGTTTAAGATGGGCTGTTTGTATATTAAAATTGTGTGTTACGGTGAGGCCAATCTACACAATGTCCTCCTACCACTGAGTTTCATCCTCAACTTAGAACTCTCCTCGAATTATTTTTGGAGAAGAGATTTGCTGGTCCTTACTTTGTGCTTCCCCAAGAGAGAGACCCCAGAGAAAACTGCAAATTCCTTCCAAGTCTTTTCCTCAATAAGTACTTAAATTACTCATAACTTAAAATGTATCCATCATTAGTGATTTATTATTTAATGTGAAATGAATTTCTGTTACCATCATTTTTGTGGGAGGGAAGGGGCAACAAATAATACTTCACAGCCCTGTTCAGTTGGAAACAGTCCTTCTACTTGGAGACATGGCGAAGCAGCCAGTGCTCCCTCTGGCCGTGACCTCCACAGTGTGCAGATTTTTATCGACGCCCGACTCAAAATGCCTAATTTTTAGCCAAGCACACAAGAAGAAGAACACTCGGTTTCTTTTTTGATCATTTTGGTTGCTAATTTCTAGATATTTTTCTTTTACCAAACCTTTTTTTGTAAATTTACAGGCTTCTGTATTTCTTGAATTCTTCCCTGAACAAATGAAGAATACATCAAAGAAGAACTCCTGTCTTGGTATGTACCCACATCCCAGCTGGGATGCCCTAGAATTACTCATGCAAGCTTCTTCAAATAACTTGCTTTTCCCCAAAGTAGTTGAAGAATGATTTCAACAAGGAGGGTGTTCTCCTGTCTGATTTCTGAGACAAAGTGATTTGGAATATGTGTAACATAAAAATAAACAACTTAAGCATTAATGGCTTCACTTCCCAAACTCTTATTATTATGTTTTCTCATTTTCTGGCATGAATTTGACTTTTGTTACTGGAGCTTGGATGCCCTCTGCACACTAAGGTGCACTCACCACTAGACCTTTGGTCCTGAAAGAATGAGTCCAGTTGCTCAAGATTCTGTTGTGTGTGTGTGTGTGTGGGGGGGGGGAGCAGTCGGTAATGTCCAAGGAAGATGTCGTTTTAAGTCATGACTTTGATATTTTCTGTGGTTGGTGATGGCTAGCCTTGGTGAATGCCATGTGGATGGCTCACAGACACATTCCTTGTTGAGACTGAGTATAACTCTGTATCCATGTTCTGGAAACGAATGAAATATGATGATAGGATAGTCCACAGAGTAGTGAAATAGGATGCTGTTTGGGATTCATTGGCTCTTTCTTGGAATTTATTTTCATGGCTATAGTTAGACTTCAAGATATGGCACATTCACTCACCAGAACATCTTGGTTCAAGTTTCCTACATTGAGGAAGAGAAGGAGAATTTGAATGTCAAGGCATGTTGGAAGCATAACCAGGTTGACATTTGCCATTCCTGGGCCTCTTCGCAATCCTAGAACACATTTGACCCTGGGAGCATTTCATTATACAGCAAAACATCTTTTTCTTTGGCCTGAAGCATGCAAGGCAAGATTTTGTATTGCTGGAAATATACACCTCCATGCTATGACTTGAGAATAGCAATACTGTTAAGTAAGAGCAGGGACGTAGGTGAATGCATCAGACATTCATTTGATGAGGTGTTGAGTAAACCAGATGGTTTGTATCAAATGCCTTGATAAAATATTTTAGAAATCAAAGCTGGCTCCCATTAAAAAAATAAACCACTCTGGAAAGATTGCTTATGACTTTCGCCATTTTGTTTTCATTTATTTCAAGTAGTTTTCTAAAATTAAGTATATTTATGAGCACAAGCCATGCTTAGACTATAGATTTTAAAGTCAATGTGCTTCCGCCAGGATATTTGATCTCAACTCTGGTGCCTGGTGTCCTGGTGCTCTTATCCTGGTTATCAGAGCACTGTCTGCTTAGGGAGCACTGACATTTGTACACATCGAAGCCCCAAACACTTGAATTTTCCAAAAATGAGAACATTGGGTGTTTCTCTTTGTGTGTGCTAATGGTATGGACTGATTTCTCAGAATCACTGCAGCAAGTTGTAAATGATGTATGAAATGAAAAATTCCTGTCCAGTGCACAGAGCGAATATATACAGTTCTGTGCAATCGCTGCAGTGCTGGGCTATTTGTTTTAATATTTCCTTCAGACATATAGTAATATTTTTTGGTGAGTCATATCCAGATGCTTGCCATTGGCAAAGAGCAGAGACTTCCTTTATATATATTTCAAATGAATTTCAGTCATTTATACGTATATTTAAATGAATAGAATGCTGGATTTTAGAGGATTTGACCTTCAAAAAATAATATTTTAAGGAAACAATAGCAATATATTTTTTAATGGGGAAATATCAAAGAGATCAAATAGTTAAATTAGAAATAATTTAATCTAACTATGGAAAAATAATCTTTGTTTACATTTGGTATATATTTTTAAGGTTTATATCCCTGTGATTAGATGGCATTCTTTAGAAAACACTTTTCCTATTAACTTATTTGTCAAGTTTTACTCCCAATAAGACTTGAACATCTTCCCATGCTCTTCTGCAATGTAACTTTTAATCACTGTGCAATATTCAATTACATGGGTGTCACATAAAGAAGTTTCACCAGTTCCCACTGAACAGTGAATATGTACTTTTTTTTTTCTAATTTTGCTAATGTAAATAATTTCCTATATCAATGCTGCAATGTTTATGTGATTTTTGTAATTTTGGTTTATTATTTGGTAATGCCAAATGTGTCTCTGTTCTTCTCTTTAAAAATTTTCTTGGCTATTGTTTTATGTTTCTGTGTTGGACTTTGATGACGATTGGATGGTATTTATGAATGATTGAAGTAGAGTTGGCATTTCTGTAATATTGTCATTCCATTGCCAAACATATTGTGTCTCTCCATCTATTGGTAGATTTCCTGACATGGATTCATCTTTGAATGTCAGGAAAAAAGCCTTCCTAAGACATGATAATATTTTATTAGGATTTCTTCATATTATACCTAAGTAATATCTGTAAAGTTCTTTTTTGTGCTATTTTTGTTAATGTTTTTGAACAGGAGTGATGGTCGCCTCATCATATTAATTAATAAGATCTCCTCATTCTTTCTAGCCCTCCTGCCCCACACCGTGTCCTGGGCCACTTTAAATTGCGGGGTGGGAGTGACTCCTCCTCTCCTTTAAATGTGATCAAATGTCTGGGTCATTTGCGGGATAAATTCTTTGAAACTTCTAATTTCCTTTCAAGGTTATTGAAATGTTGAGTTGTTTTTTGTTTTTGTTTTTTTGTCCCTTATTAAACTAACTTTGGTAATTGATATCAATTACCAAAGTTAGTTTAACAAGTTTAATTTAGAGGTTAAACTTGTTAATATAGATGCTTATAAAATATTCTGTTACAATTTTTAAATAATAATATAAATATATTGTTAAATTATTTTCCTCATTCTAAATGTGAAATATCCTTTTCTTGATTTGCTTTGCCATAGGTATTTTTGAAGAACTAGCTATTAAATTTACTTACTATTTCCATAGTTTTTCTATTTTCTGGATAGCTTCTTAAGTTACATCTTTGGTTCAATTATCTTTTTTATTTTATTTGCTTACAAATAAAAATATTTAAAACTATGCATTTTCCTATAACTTTTATTTTAGCTGTATCATACAACTTTTTATATGTTGTATTATTACTTTATTCATTGTATAATAACCTGAAGTAGCATTTTGATGTCCTCTATGACTTAAAATTGTTTTAAAAGAGTAATTTAAAATTTTAAAGTGGCTGAATTTTAAGATTTCATCTGTTAATTTTAATTTCTAGTTTAACTTAATTGTCTCTGAAATACACCTGCTATGACTTTTACTTGAATTTTATTAACATTATTCTTAGGGAAGGGTATATAAGATCATCTTTGGAAAGGAGTCCATGGGCACTAGAGATGAAACTTATTTAGAGTAGATAATTTAATCTTACTAATTATATTATCAAGCTCTTCTACATCAGTTCCCTTGCTGTCTTCTTTGATCTTCTTTGACCTGCTGTGAGAGATGTTGAAGTTATTTATTAATTTGTTCTTATTTTTCTTTAACTCTTATTTATAGAGATATGTGCATTCTGACAGTGTAGTATTATTTGACAACTAAAATAGTCTGTTTGCTTTGAATTGTATTTCCTTAATATAAAATCTCTCATTGAACATTTAATGTGTTTTGCTTAAAATTTTCTTTGTCTAATATTAATATTAAAATTACATTTTTATTTATCTTTTTAATATAGCTTTGCTCATCTTTTTTTTAAACCTTCACTTGAAGATATTTTTTTTTTCAATTAATTTTAGAGAGAGAGGAAGGGAGAGAGATAAAGAAACATCAATGTGAGAGAGAAACATCGATTGGTTGCCTCCCGGCGCCCTGACCGGGGATCAAACTCACAACCTAGGTATGTGCACTGACTGGGAATCGAACCCACAACCTTTTGGTGTACAGGAAGATGTTCCAACCTACTGAGAGACCCAGCCAGGGCACTCATCTTTTTACTTATAATTTTTGTACTCTTTTGTCTTGGGTGTATCTCTTGTAATAAGTACACAATGGGTTTTATTTATTTATTTATTTTTAAAAATATGTTTTTATTGATTTTTTTAGAGAGAGAGGAAGAGAGAGAGAGAGATAGAAACACTGATGTGAGAGAGAAACGTGGATCAGCTGCCTCCTGCACATCCCCAGTGGAGATGGAGCCCGCAACCCAGTCATATGCCCTGACTGGGAATTGAGCCAGGACCTCTCAGTCCATGGGACGACACTCAATCTGCTGAGCCACACTAGCAGGACTGGATTTTATTTTTTGACTCTACTTTTTGTTTCCTCACAGAGAAGTTTAGGCCATTTACAAATATTGTTATAAATAAAAATAAACCTTACCTCTTTCATTATGTTTTCTTTTTGATTCTTTGGGTAATTCTTTTTCAAATTCTTTTCTAGCTTTTGGCATATAGACTATACCATTCTTTGTTAATATTTCAGAGTATATGTTTGGTATTAAATTCTATTTTTATTTAAGTTTCTCAAAAACATTCTTTACCTATATGTCTCTGACAAATTTAAGGGCAAACAGCATTTAAAAAAAATGTTTTTTCTTTATTGATTTTAGAGAGAGAGGAAAGAAGAGAGAGAAAGAGATCGAAACATTGATGAGAGAGAATATTGACTGGCTGCCTCCTACCTGTCTCCCACCTGGAATCAGGCCCACAGCCTGGGCATGTTTTCTGACCGGAAATCGAACCAGTGACCTCCTGGTGCATGGGTCAACGCTCAACCACTGAGCTACATTGGCCGGGTGCAAATAGCATTTTTATGCCTTCTGGTTAAATAAAATAATTTAGCACACTTCCTATCCCCACACACATACCACCACTCTCTACCAGCCCTATATCTCGACCTTTGTTAATATAATATTAGGTTTTAGAAGGGGTGTTTGTTTAAAACAATTATTATTCTTATAGAATATGCTTTCTTTTTCAAGAATAATGTTTATGATTTCTACTTAGCTTTTAAAATGGATTTGCTGTAATTATTCTGCTATTTCTGTATTTAATTGACTTCACTATTTCCAATTAGATTCTTGTGCCTTATCTTAGTTTTGAGCTTTAATTTTTCTTAATTTCTCAGTGAGTTTGAGTATGGCTTTAGATAATTTTTCAAGAAGGATGCACAGTTGGCATGTTTTCTCAGTTCATACATCTGTGAGGATAATTTTCTATTCTTTGCTTAGGTATACAATTCTTGAGTTGCACCATTCCCCCTCAAAATTCTGTAATTTTGATACTTGGTTTCTGCATCACAAGAGAAGTCTGAAGCAAGACTGATATTTTAAATGTGGTAAATTGATTGTGTGTGTGTGTGTGTGTGTGTGTGTGTATTATTTTTCTATGCCTGGATATTTGTGAGACTTTATTCCTATAACTCTAAAATTTTGACAGGACACATCTAGGTTTGGGTTTGCCTTGATAATCGTCATCCTTCTCATCTGTATGCATGGAATATTTTCAGTTGATGAGTGTTTCCATTTATTATAGCGTAAATTATTTGTTTTGTTCCATTTATCCTGATCTTTTTAGGAATGCCAGCGACTAGATTTTGAAGCAGTAAGTTCTATGAAGCAGAGACCATCTCCATTTGTTTAGTACTCTAACTCTAGATTTATAGGTCCAGAGCCTGGCACACAATAAATATATTTTTTAATGGATAGATGAATGAATGAATGAATGAATGAATGAATGAATGATAAACCCATCTCTAACCTTCATATGTAATTTTTCCTCTTTGACAATTTTCATCTTATTTTTTCCTCTGCTTTTTAGGAAAGTTTTGGTAAATAGGCCTTCCAGGTACTCAGAAAGGTTAAGGTTATACTTCAAGGTTAACTTTCTCAAGGTCACTTGGGTATTTGCTTTTCTTCCCTTCTCTACCTCTTTTCCTTCTCATGAGGACATTGTTTTAATGGAACTGTCTTTGGCTTGAGAACCAGCAAAATTCCATTAGTCGGAAACATTCCCTCGTAACACATAACCTGTTCAAGTTCTTCCTAAGTGATGATTAAATCTAGGTGTAAGGAGGAGATGGTGCAGACTGAGCTCAGATCCAAAGGCCCCTTTTTAGCAGAATGTATCACTGACAGCTGTCTGCCTCTGTGGCAGCCAGCTTTTGCTCCTTAAAAAACCATTCCCAAATTTAGGGGTTTAAAACATCAATCATTTATTAGCTCATGATTATGTAGAACAGTAGTTTGGGCTGGGTTCAGTTGGGCACTTCTCTGAGTCATATGTGCACAGTGGTATCAGCCAGAGGTGGTCCTGATGGCCTCATGCATGTGTCTGGTTTTGTAACTACATGTTTGAGAGTTACTAGACAGCAGACAAGAGCAAACCCCAATGTACAATCACTTTTCAAGCCTCTGATTATATCATTATGGTGATGTTAAGGTTCCATTGGCCAAAGAAAGTCATCTGACCTTCTCAGATTCAAGAGATAAAGAAATAGACTATTTCTTCATCGAAGGAACTATCATGTCATATTGCAATGTCATGAATTCAGGGAGTGGGCAAATTTGTGGCCATTTCTATGGTTAGGGACCAATGAAACCAAAGGAATGCTGAACCATATCTATTTCTGACTAAGTTGCTCTCTTGGGCAATTAAATTGGAATTTAATGTAAACTTGCATTGTGTATTTGGTCTCTTCCAATTGACTTGTAATCCCCCAAGAAATGTTACACTGTGTTCTTTCTACCTTGTTATTCTGGTATTTATTGCCTTTAATGTGGACTTGAATTCTTCCAATTTATTTTTAGTTACATATAGTCTCTTCTTATCCCATTCATCTTTCTTTCTTTATTCTGTTAGTTTCATATTTTATTTCTCCTTATAGTTTTCTGTATCTTTTACAATGAGATCTGTTTTTATCTCTATTGTAGTTGCTAAAAAATAGTCATTATATATTTACTTGATGCCAGGCACTGCTTTAATGCTAAAAACACAGTAGTAAAGAAGTCCTGGCCTCTGCCCTCAAGGAATTTACAGTTGGGTAAGACTTCTGATTTCCTCAAGTATAATATATTTCAGAGGCAGTGATCCTCCTCTGAGTTTGTGGGATGTTTTCATTCCGTTCTTCTGCAGTAGTCTTTTATAGATGCTTTGTTTGGTGTTTGTCAACAGAGTCTGGGATTTGTCCTTATGTCTGTCCTCTCGTGTGATGGTCATATTTGTTTCCTGCATCTTTATGTGGAGGATGTATAAAAGTACATACCTCCTAGTTTAATTCCCACTTCTTAGGGAGCATTATTTAGAGATTTAGCCCTGAAAGTCTAGATTTGCTCAAATGGGATATATAAAAAAACTCGAACTCCCAGCATGCACTCCTCTTCTTTGTTCTGCCCCAATTTTCAGTACTTCAGTTTTGAGGATAGGATTTATCAGAGAGATGTTATACCAACCCTCCCTCCCTACCTTTTTTTTCTTTCTGTACTTAGGGTCTCTGAATGGCCGGCAAATGGGCTAGTGGATAGATTTTTAAAAAATTTATCTTTATTATTGAAAGTATTACATATGTCTCTTCTTTTTTCCCCATTGACACCCTCCTCCCTACTCTCACCCACCCCTGCCTTCACTGCACTATTGTCTGTGCCCATTGGTTATGCATATATAAATATAAGTTCTTTGGTTTATCTCTTCCAGCACACCCTCTACCCCTCTTCCCTCTGAGGTTTATCAGTTTGTTCCCTACTTCCAATTCTCTGGATCTATTTTCTTCATCATTTTAATTTGTTCAGTAGATTCCACATATAAGTGAGATCACATGATACTTGTCTTCCCCTGACTGGCTTATTTCTCTTAGCATAATACTCTTCAGGTCCCTCCATGTCATCTTAAAGGGTAAGATATCTTTCTTTCTTACAGTTGCATAGTACTCCATTGTGAAAATGTACCACAGCTTTTTTATCCACTCATCTACTGATGGACATTTGGGCTGTTTCCAGATCTTAGCTATTGTAAATAGTGCTGCTATAAACATAGGTATGCATATATTCTTTCTGATTGGTGTTTCAGGCTTTTTAGGATATATTCCTAGAAGTGGGATCACTGAATAAAAAGGCAGTTTTGTTTTTAATTTTTTGAGAAAACACCATATTGTTTTCCATAGTGGCTGCACCAGTCTGTATTCCCACCAGCAGTGTGCAAGGGTCCCCTTTTCTCCACACCCTCACCAGCACTTCTTACTTCATGATTTGTTGATGGTAGCCATTCTGACAGGTGTGAAGTGATACCTCATGGTCATTTTAATTTGCATCTCTCTGATGATTAGTGACATTGAACATTTTTTCATGTCTCTTGGCCATTTGTATGTCCTCTTTAGAGAATTGTCTATTCAGGTCCTCTGCCCATTTTTTAATTAGATTGTTTATCTTCCTTTTGTTGAGCTGTATGAGTACTTTATATATGTTGGAAATTAATTTCTTATCTGATTTACCATTGGCAAATATGTTCTCCCATACAATGGGTTCACAGCCTGGTACTGGCACAAGAACAGGCATATAGATCAATGGAACAGAACAGAAAATCCAAAAATCAACCCAAGACATTATGATCAATTAATATTTGGCAAAGGAAGCAAGAGCATATAATGGAGTAAAGACAGTCTCAGTGGTGTTGGGAAAATTGGACAGGTACATACAAAAAAATAAAACTAGACCTCCAACTTAGAGCATACACAAAAATAAACTCAAAATAGATAAAAGGCTTAAATATAAGTTGTGAAATCATAAAAATCCTAGAAGAAAATGTAGGCATCAAAATCTCAGATATCACACGTTGCAGAATTTTCACCAATACATTGCCAAGGGCATGAGAAACAAAGGAAAAAAATGGATAGATTTTTATGCAAAAATATTTTAGCTCCTCATAACAGCTTTTGGTTGGTACAGAGACAGCAACTAGTCTTCTGATCTTCTCGGTCTACAGACTGTGAGCTCTCACTTGTTGGTGATGAGGATGGGACAGGTCATTTGACAGAAGGAGACATGTGAGATCTCTTCCTGTCTACTTTGATTATGTATGATTTAATGATTTTTTGAAATCATTTTTATTAGTAACATTTTATACATACCAATGAAATGTGTAATAGAGGTGTGTAAGTTATAAAACACAATGATAAAATGAATAACCATAAACTTAGAACAGGAACACTGGAGGGGCCATGGCATCTACCTGTGTGCACCTTCCCTAGTCCTTATCCTATGTCTCCCTACCAAGAGATGACCACTCTTCTGAATATTGTGCTCACTACTCCCTTAACCATTCAGAAACGTTTTATTCAATATATATGTTGAATTGAACAATATGTAATGTTTAGATTTTTAAAAATTTTAAGTGTTATAAAAATTGTATCATATTGAATGTAGACTGATGCAGATGGTGAATTTTTAGTCACTATTATTTTTCCAAGATTCATTTATGTTGTTGCATGTAAATGTATTTTATTAATTTCCCCAGGTGTATAGTAGGCCTTTGTTAGAATACATTATGAAAAAAAATCTATAGATTAAATTTAAAACATTATTTTTGTTTAGTAAATGTAATACTGCTTTGAAATATTTTGGTATATTTCTCCTAGTTTTCATGTGTAATGATTTATTTTCAGTTTTTATCCTCCCCCGAGGATATTTTTGCATTTATCTTTAGATAGAGCAGGAGGGGAGGAGGGGAAACATTGATGTGAGAGAAATGCATCAATTGGTTGCCACCCACATGACCCCAACCGGGGCTGGGGACAAACTACAACCGAGGTACGTGCCCTTAATGGGAACTGAACCTGGGACTCTGGTCTGTGGGTCAATGCTCCAACCACTGAGCCAAACTGGCCAGGGCACGATTTCTTTTGCATATATAGATATCTCACACTCATAGAACTATTTAATTATAAATATATAAAAGTATAAAGTGTAAGTAATTATAAGGTCTTATGATCATTTTAATGTCTGCAGGATATTAATATTGATTGTATGTACTTTTTCATTTTTATTAGTCTATCTCACATGTTTATCATAAAGTTTTATGCTTCTTTTCAAAAGTGACTTTTGACTCTGTTGATCATTTTCTATGATGTTTATTTTTTATTTTACTAATTTCTGCTCTTACCTTTATTATATGATGTTGGCACTGTGTTTTGAAGGGTAAGGTAAAATCTGGCCAATTTAAGGATATGAAGTACTTAAGTATTAGTTGGACATAAAATATTGATAGCCTTCACAAGAATATGGGAAATACTGTTTCAATGTGTGTTGTTCAAGTAGTTGGTTTGATCAGATACCCTGAAGTTCAGAAATGTTAAAAGAGAAGTCTTCTATACTTAGAATAATTTTATTTCACTTAAGCATGAACAGTGATTTCTGAGACATTGATGATGTTTTAGGTCTTTCATTTATCTCCTAGGTTTACAATACTCACCTTATTCCCAGAATGTTCTTGCTTCTTTCTCTTTTTCTAACTTGATAAAATCAGATTCTAAGATGGAAATATGCCTCCTATGAGATGCTACATTATACATTTTATGATATATAGTGTTTTCCTAATAGATTTTATCCGTTATGTGAGCCTGTCTTATTATATACACGACTCTGTCCTTAAACAATATCATTGATTTTTATTTGTTTTGGCTACCCATATTTCTTATCATACATTCCCCCCAAATCTATCTCCCATTCTTGGATAGTATCAGTTTTCTTCCCCTAATATTTCTGTCTTTGAGAGATGACACTGTTAAATGGGCCATTTAACTGAAGAATGGCCTGTCAAACATTCTTTTTCCATATACATAATGAGAGAGATGTATATAGGTTAATGTATATATTTATAGAGATGATTATTATAGCTATTTTATGATATTTAAGACTAAATGCCACAGTTGTATTTTTTAAGTAAGTCTAAACTCCTCTTCAAGGAGAGCTGAGAAAAGTAGTAATTTGGAACTAGTTGGCTTAACTTAAAAAGCTCCCCAGTGACATGGGAGTGTGTCATGCAATTGCTTTCTTAGACGTCCTCATTAAAACATTGACTATTCCTTCTCTCCAGTGAATGCTAATCCTGGCTCCCATGTACATGTATTTACATTCCACTGCAGGCAGCCTGCCAGGTTAGAAATAAAACCAATTTGTTAATATCACTATTTCCTTTTCAGCAAAGAAAATATGCATTAAATTAAAGGCTTTTTTCTAAAAATAATAAGAAACGGCTCCTGTTGATACCAACTATTTATTTGTCTCTGGCTGAGGTTGCAAAGGCTCATCTTCATCAGCCTACATTTCCCTGCGCCTCTCAGCTCTGGCCATCTCTCTGTAAAACTCTGGGTTCTGAAAGACCCGTCACAGGCCCTGAGGTTCGCTCTGCCCTCTTCTCCTCACCTTTTCCGTTATTCCCTTTCTGCTCGTCTCTGTCAGCACCTAGCTGAGAGTGCAAAACACGATTTTTTAAAAAATGTGAGCAAATGTGGTTAATCCTGGCTGATAACATGCTGCTTTGCTGGAGCATTCTCCCCAGAAATCTTGGGAATCTTTGAACTGCAGGAAGGTTTCCATTTGATTT
Organism: Molossus molossus; assembly: GCF_014108415.1. Classification (NCBI taxonomy): domain Eukaryota; kingdom Metazoa; phylum Chordata; class Mammalia; order Chiroptera; family Molossidae; genus Molossus; species Molossus molossus. Next base: position 34,185,563 of record NW_023425357.1, on the reverse strand, counting down.
ACGATTTATAAGTGGATCAGTGTTATTAAAATCCATGGGAGACATTTGTTCCTTTAGTCATTCCGAGGGCCACCCATCATGCACTTCCAAACACCATTCTGCACAAGACCATCTTCCTGGCGCCCATCGCTGTTTCCTCAATAGCCCTTCTGTAGAAGGCAACTAATTATGTAACTGAGCATCAAGTTGTATTAGTGATCAGAGAATGCTTGTGCATGTTGGATTATCTAAATTTGTGACGTCAAGTGAATTTTCAATAAAGCTAATAAGTTATTACTCTTATTAGCATACTTTGCCTGGCTGGATGCTACTCTTTACTTTGTTGAATGTTTTATTTGTAAAACAGATTAATTGATATTTACTATTGTTCCTGTACTGCACAAGGAAAAAGAAGTCATCTGTCAAAGCCACTGTACAGTTGGTGCTGGGAGAAGTGAAACCTGGCATGTAATAATTGGTGCACATATTCTGCTAGTTTCTCTTAATTTTTCTCATTTCATTATGGTGTCCACATTGTTTTCCTCTCAGTCAAATGTTGGCCTTTGCCCTCGCAAGGTTGGAAGAATAGGTCTTATTAATGATGTTCATATTCCATTTCTACTTTGGGGAAAATATTAAAGAAAGAAAAAAATTAGTCTAAGTAGTTGACTGATGACCCCCTTTCCTGTTTTGTCTTAACATTAAGATTTAGGGTCCAGCCCTGGCCGGTTTTGCTCAGTGGTTAGAGCATTAGCCGGTGGACCAGAGAGCCCGTGGACCAGAGAGTCCCACTAAGGGCATGTACTTCAGTTGCAGTTTGTCCCCGGCCCCAGTTAGGATCGTGTGGGTGGTAACCACTCGATGTGTCTCTGTCACATCGATTTTTCTCTCCCTCTCTTCCCCCCTCTCTCCCTTCCACTCTATCTGAAAATAAATGCAAAAGTGTCCTCGGGTAAGGATTAAAAAAAAAAGATTTAGGGTCCTCAGTTCTTTACTGCAAGGGCTCCATAATGGCCATCAAAACTAGGAACCATTCTGCTCTTGAGCCCTTTCATCTTTGGCAATTGCATTCCATCTTATTCACGTCCAGTTGGAATGGAGCTGTCGGCCTCTCTCTTGTACTGTTCTTGTGTTTTAGATTGTTATAGTATCATGTCCATTTCTGAAAATCCTGTACAACCTTGAGCTGGATGCATACCAAGAGCTTCAGGGCCCTTCTGCTGTAGTCTTTGGTCCCCGAGTGGCCAGCACTGAGTCCTTCCGAGGAAGACATCCTTGGCAGTGCAGTGCTGTTTCGTGAGGAAAACAGCCTCAACCAGCTGGTAAGCAATTTATGCCCTGAAGCATGAAGATTTCATAGCCCTTGTAATTTTATCCTTCCTGGTGTCGCTGCAGGTGCTATTTTTATTCCTATAAATATTTAATCTTCTATAAAACTTATTAAGCTGTTTGGCCTCAGTGCTATTTTTTGGCAGCGAGTTCCCTAGGTTAAAGGGACACAGTCAAGTACGACAGCTTAGCTCAAGATCACAGTTTTAAGTAAAGGTATAAAAGGTGATTTTCTGAGATTAAAAATAAAACTACAGCAAAACTGTTTGAGGTTTGGCTATGACCCTTCCCAATAACACTGCCACAGACTCAGTAGCAGTGAGTTGGCATCTGAGAGACCAAGAAGCAAGTTCAATTGAAACTAAAGTGGAAGTAGTTGTCTTCTCCTAGACCTGGTGAAGAGGAAATGCAGGTAAAACATGAGAGACATTCTTCACTTTCTTAGCATGCAGCCCTTTGCATTAAGATTATTTCATGTTTTCATGGAATTATTATTTTTTTATTAGTCTTTCCTAACCTTTTTAAAGTAGTTGGCTTTCTTAAAATTCTCACCTGAGGGCATGTTTTTATTGATTTTTAGAGAGAGAGGAAGGGAGAGAGAGAATGAATATCCATTGGTTTCTTTTCATACCTGCCCCAACCAGGGACTGAACCCACAACTTAGGTATGTGCCTTGACCGGGAATCAAACGGAACCCCTTTGGTGTACAGGGCAACACTCCAATCATCTGAGCCACTGGCCAGGGCAGTAGTTGGCTTCTTTAGTTGAATACTTCTTTACTTGTAAAACAGATGAGCTTTCCTGAGTCTCTTCCTTGGGGTACCAACCGGCAATGTGTGTGGTGGCGTCTTCTAATTTCCTTTAGATGATTATCTGAAGATCAATACAGATCTCTCCAGCTGGATTCAGTGAGGCCGGATCCTGTAAACATAAGCAGCTTGGCTGATGTGCATTGACTATTGAGGTCTATGAATGAACTCTGGATGCATTTGACCTTGAGCATGATGGGTACATGTACTGTGAAATAGTCTGGCATACATTGACCTATGTAGGCTTAGTGGGTGGCAGAGATGTTAATTTTTTCTTTTTGACAGCCCTAATATAGGATGCTTTTGATTCTCTAGAGGGGAAAATAAGCATATATGTTAGTAATAGAACACAAGATATGAGATCTATTAATGAAGTTATAAATTATGAGGAATCATAAGGGCTGTAGGAATTCAGGAAGGAATTGGTTATTGTTGACTTGAATGCTTCAAGAGAAGGTAGTACTTGAGCTGGGTCTCCAGGATTCTTGAGATTTGGGCCAGTGGAGCAGAAGCAAGAGGAGAGGAGACACAGTAGGGCAAGCTGAGGCCAGCCTGTCCATTCAGTGGTGACGAAGCGCCGGTGTAGTTGGTTTGAGTCCTAAGATAGATTCTCACCTAAAGAATCATTAATGAGATTAAATGTGGGTTCAGTGCATATTATGTGGAAATAACTTTACTGCCCATCTTTCTTTTGTTGATTGTTATTCTTCCTATTGTTATAATTCTTTAAAATATTCTCTTAGGTCCAAATATCAGGGCCCAGTATTTTCTTAAACGTCTTTAACTTGTCTTGCTTAGCAGTTCCTTAGCTTCTTACATTCATGAAGTGGCTACACTGTCATACATGCTGGTGGAATGCAAAATGCTACAGCCACTTTAGAAAACAGTTTAGCAGCTTCTAATAAAGTTAAATATGCATGTACCATATAATGCAGAAAAGCTACTCCTAGGGATTTGCTCAAGAGGAAAAAACAAACAAAAAAACTGAAGTTTAAACATAAAGCTTGTTGATGAAAGTTTATAGTGGCTTTATTTGTAATTGCCCAAATTTGGAAACAGTTCAAATGCCCTTCAACAGAACTATAACCATGCAATGGAAAACAACTCGGCAATGAGAAGGAATGAACCACTGATGCACACACAACGTGGGTGGATCCGAAATGCATTATGCTCAGTGAAAGAAGCCAGATTCAGAAACCTCCACGCAGTTGATTCTATTTACACTGCGTCCTAGTGAAAGTAAAACTATAGGGACAGAGAACAGACCAGTGGTTGTCAAGGAGTGGGGCTGGGTGGGCGGGGCTGACTAAAAGTATGGGGCGGGGATTTGAGGGAGTAATGGAACTTTTCACTGTGGTTGTCCTGGTGGTCACCTGACTACGCATTTGACAAAAACTCATTCCACTAAAAAGGGTGGATTTTATTTCCTGTAAATTAAACTTCAGTGAGCCTGACTTTAAAAAAGAAGTGACCGGCAGTCTGGTGCTTACATATCTGACATTATGACCTCCTCATGTTGGTGCCTGTGGTAAAATCTTCAGTTCTTCACATAATAGCATCTTCTCCATCTTGAGGTTTTGTTTATAAACGTCATTATCCCTTGAAGGAGTTTTTTGTGGTTTTTTTTTTTTTATTAATTTTTTTTAAAAGAGAGAGGAAAGGAGAGAGAGATAAAACATCGATGTGAGAGAGAAACATCAATCAGTTGCCTCCTGCACGCCCTCCACTGGGGATTGAGCCCGCACCCCGGGCATGTGCCCTGACCGGGAATCGGACCGGGACCTGTCAGTCCATGGGACAATGCTCAATCTACAGAGCCACATGGCTGGGCACTTGAAGGAATTTTAAAACTCAGAATTTTTGTAGATATGCTTACATCTCTACCAAATTTGATGGTAAGAGCTCCCTTTGAAATGCAAGTATTCTGTATATAATTTTAAAAAGCACTACTTTAAAAGGATTGACTAATAGGTAGCTCCTTCGAGATATGGATATGACATAATGGAAGCCCATGCAACTTCTCTGCAGTGTGATGAACAGATCTACAGCCCTTGTAGGATGTGGAGATTTGACCTTTCAACCATTCTGTACATCTACTTCTCCTGATACGAGTAAACTCTCCACTTCGCTGTCTCCAAACTTCCACTCAGGATGAGTAAAGGTTACTGAAGGAAAAAACAAAGCTCACCATGTGTTACAATAAAACATCACCTGTTCTTCAGTGATTCCCAAGCCATCCCTGTGCTTATCTTGGTTTAAAAGTTATTTGTGTCTCATTCGCTTCTCAAATGGATTTGCAGTGGCTCCTCTCAGTGGGGCGGCTCGTCTGAATCGACCCGCTGTGCTGGGCCGTGGTCCCTTCCGTGCTGTCCCCTTCGCGAGCACCGTCGCTCAGCACCTCGGGAGCTGCCGCCCTCTCTCTGGGTCTCAGCTTCTCTCCTCAAAAGTTAAGGGAAAGTGAAGATTGAGAGGTCATCTCATTGGTCCCCGAGCACTCATGTCCTCTTTCATTACATTTGTCACACTGTATTTAATTAATTACTTTTTCGTTCATCTCCTACATTAGAGCAGAAGCTCCGTGGGACCACACTTCTCTTCACTGCGGTATTTTCAGCAGACAGGCAGCACTAGCGAACTATTTGTTGAATAAATGAATAAATTAAGGGCTTCTGCCATCCCTAATGGGCCCCAATTGTGGTACTGACTACATGTTTATACCATTCTACATCTTAAATAAAATACCTGTGGAAATAGTTTAACTAAGCATCATCTACCTGCAGAATATTATTGCTAAGGAAAAACAAAGTTACTACCGTTACAATTATTTTTTTTGGTTTTGGTGTATCTGAATGCTTTGTTAAAATTTCCTCTTTGGTATATGGTTTGTGTGTGTGTCTATTTCTGCTGGCTGGGACACAGCTAGGCGGCGGCACCCTCCAATGAGCGCTGTTTACAGAGTGCTGTTTACAGTCATCTTACCTCGGGAATAATGTTGTGGGTGGCCCCTGGACATGTGATTGAATGTGAGTGCTCCTTAGGATGGTTAGTCCATGATGGCAAATACTATGGAATTTCAGATGTCAGTCTAGACCTGTGGCTAGTTGTGGATATTGACTGATTTGTTTAACCAACTGTAATGACTGAATTGGGGACTAGCATTTAAAATACTAGGTTTCTGCAAGGATGTCCATATGTGGCCACATAGACCTTATATATACTCTCTCTATAGTACTGTGCTGTATAGAGAGCCTTTAATTTTAAAATTAAACATCTTGGATCTTAGTATTGTATGTTGACACAACTGTCAAAACCTAGTTCCTCCATTTACTGCAGTTCTTTGTTTGTCATGGGAATTTAGGTCAGCACGGGACAGTGCCAGGGCATCCCGAGGATTTCCCCAGAAGACAAGCTTGCCAGACATGCAGAAGGTCTTCCACACTCTTTGGCGATGCTACGTTCCCTCCTGGCTGGCAGCAGCACCTGGTTCGGTTTGGAAAACAGTGACTTGCCAAAGGATTTTCTTTTTCTTCTATTTTTTTCTTTTCCTTTTTAAACCACTTTCCCATCCTAAAGTAAAATTATTTTTATCCACTTCTCTCTGAGAACAGTATATCTATTTAGAGGCCAGTGTAAAATCACTGTGCCACGTTTCCAAATGGGCTGTGTTCTCTGCAGTCCCACTAGGCTCTGCGGCCTCTGGCGTCTTTTGAGGACAGATGATAAGTCTGTAAGGGTGTGAGGCTGAGGGGGGAGGGTACAGCTGATAGAGGTCAATTTCTCCAATGAGAGAGAGAGCCAGTCTGGTACCCTCTTAGACATAGCATGTTCCATCACTGATTTCCTTCGCTTCAGTATCCACTATTGTAGTTTACTCTGTATTTCATGGCTTATGCTTTCCAAACTGCATTTATTCTTTTGTTAACAAATATTTACTCACCACCTTCTCTGTCCCAGACACTTTCTAGGTCTTGGTAATGCATCAACATTCAAAACAAGCAGAGTGCTTTCCCTTTGCTGTTTTTTCTTATCCTTACAGCCCCGGGAAGCCAGAAGGACTTATTTATTATCCCCACTAGGAAGTGAGAGAGAGTGTGTGGCTTTCCTCTCAGGTCACACATGGAGTTATTGGCAAGATTAGAATTGGAAACCATATCTCTGTGCTCCCAGCTAACTAGCCTCGCCCTTTGTTGTGCCACACAAGCCAGGAGGTGGAGGGTGGAGGTAGTCAAGGTGCCCTTGGGGCTTGGCTGTTGCATTTGTCCTTGGATTGTGACCTTCCGAAGGACCACCTAACAGCTTGTCTTTGAGAAATGACCTGCCATTTTCAAACAGCATTAAGGAGAGTCCAATTAGACAACAACATGGAAACCAATGTATTGAGTTAAAAAAAAAATTGTTTTTGTATATTTGAAAAGGAAAAAAAATGTGATTCAAGGAGAAGGTATAAAACAAAAACAATGTTTTAAAACTCACGTCTTTCATGAAGCCACTAATCCGAGTGACTTTTTCTCTCCCCACTTCTTTTATTTTTTTATTTTATTTTTATTTTTGGAAGGGGAGGGATGACCCTGCTGAGTTTTGGAGTATGCCTATAGCAGCTTTTAGCAAATCACAATCCCAGCAGCAGGTTCAGCTTTGAAGAAAGATTTACAAATCTCTCACTGCTTTATAAATATCTGCATTTATATCTTAAAGAAGAAGAAGAAAAAGCCCCTCACGGTTGGTCTCAGCCTCCTCACCCCCTCTCCCCACCACTTCCCCTTTTCTTACTTTCCTCTTTCAGAAATTAAAGATTGTGATGTGTGCAGGAAATGAGGGTCTATAAAATTGTGATAAAATGTTCCTGCAAAATTGCCTTTGAATTTTCGCCTTGAATTGCAGGCGAAATGAAATTGTTCGCTTTCAGCATTGCTTTGTTTTTGACCCCTTTCTGTGAATTCTCAAAGGAAAGAAACATATTCCCATCTTTTATAGTAATCAAATTTATCTGGCATCTCTCAGCCTCTTGAATTACTTATGCTAGAGTTGGCCAGCTTCGGGAAGGCTGTGGCTGGTTTATTTATTTATTGTTCTAAAGTGAGGGTTTTTGACATGAGGTTCCCTACATCATCCTAGGGGAGTATAGGAGGAAAATCGAACATGCTTTCCATCATTGCATATGTATGTTATGCGTATATGTGCATGTGTGTTGTAAAGGTAAAAGATATTATCTAATGGGAAATAATAGGAAACTTCATGATCATAGGTCATGGCTGTTTAATATTTTTACGTGAGGGACATTTCACGTCACTGATACAAAATTGTATGTAAAAAGCAACAACAACAAAAATCTGGGAAAAGGCTTTGCATTTGAACAAAAGTGCTAACAATAACCGGTTGGTTTTAACAAGTATTATTTCTGTGCCAGGTGATTATATCACGCTGTAATTGCTGGAGTTTAATATGACGACTCACACAGCGTGCAGGGTCAGAGGAGCGCACGGCCACCACCTGCAGCCACATTCTGCCAAGCCCAGCCTTGCCTGGTGACTCCGAGTTCTCCTGTAACGTGATTCATTCTTTTGATTTCCGAGCTCTTGTGTCTATACTCAGGAAAGCCTAGGCTACAGGTACAGACTTGCAGAAATCAAATTTGAGTCTCTAAACCAAATCACTCTTAGGTTGCGAAAACAACATAATACACAAACTATCAGAGAGAATACATAAACGTCCTTCTTTGTGTGGTTTTAACCTCCACTGGGCTCAAGTTAAAAATTAGCGAAGAGAAATTCCTTTCCGAAACCATTACTATTGTCTCGCCTGTCCTTCATTCACACCGCCGCTCAGAAACCTGGGGCGCAAGCAGCTGCTGGACGTCCTTCATGAGTGTGCGTTTCTAAGTCATGGCTAAGTTAATGTCAGCTCTGAAATGCTCCACACAGTCACCTCAAATTTTTCTGTTACTTTTGTATACAATATTAGCAAGATGTGTTTATGCCAAAACCTATATTCTCTCCATACTAATTTTTCAAAGGTTTTCATTGTGTGTTTCTGGTTTATTGCATATACATATCTTAAATAGGAGCTCACATAAAAACCAGGACCACTTCTGGAAAGCTGTCTGCAAGAGGTCCACATAAGTTTTTTTAAAAATGTAAAATAAGCATGCTTAGGGAAAGGTGTGATATGTGCAGTTTGAGCATCTCTCACATCCACTACTGTGAGATTTCAGAATATTTGGACTGGAGGATGGCATGTAAGTCCCTTTAACAAACCCTCTCTCTGTGTATCAGCATCTAAGCAGAACAAATCATAAGATTCAGCAAAAGTCAGCAAGTTCAGCTTAAGTGGAAAGGTTTGCATTAAGTTAATTCATATCATTAGGTTTATTTTAGAAATAATTATTTTAATAATAATTGCCTGTGATTAAATTTCTGATTAATTTATGCAATCAAAGGAATTAACTAACCCAACTGCATGTATTGTTTTTTGATGAAAAAGAGGAGAGAAGTCAAGAAGATTTAAATGAAAAAACAAAGTAAGTTTTCACAGCATTTCTCAAGGGGCTACAGATTTCGACAGGATGTGGCATCCTTTATGAGCCATATACAATACATCAGCAACTTGCATTTCAGTTTCTTCTTTATGAAAAATTCTTAAAATTTATATAAATACTTTAATCCACAGAAGAGTGGATCAACATGGTTCTTAATTGTGGCAGTTAAGGAAATAGAAGGATCAATGTTTATTTGAAATAATTTTTAAAGCAGTTTTCTTCTGTCCCCTCCGAGAAGGCAGCACAGATATTTTTCTGGTTCGGACACAGTAATGTAAATGTGCCCAGTTTTGCAGTTGTGCCTACGAATCAATTTAGTGTGGGTTTGTTCACATCTGAAGGAAAGTTAAATGCTGGCTTTGAAAGTAGAGGAACGTTCCATAGATACCCTTTGCTTTCAAAAAAGCATGTGTTTGACTGTGATCCTTAAAAGCTTTTATTGAACTATTTTCTTTTTCTGTTTGCAAAATTCACAAAGGGCTGTTCTGTAAGCCCTCTTCATATTTTCCCCAGTTTGTCCTAAATTTTGCCTCAGGGGAATAAACAGCAACAGTGTTCAATTTCCCATTCTGAATGTATATGCCAACACAGAGGGCTTTTATTACAAGGGAAGAAATCAAATCATTGTCACCTAAAGTGCTAATTATGTCTGATAAATGTATGGCATACACTTAATGCAAAGAGAGCTTAGGAAATGATACACCTTCCGTAATTACAGTGACCAGCCTAGCTCCATCAATCTAACATTTTTCAATCCGTGTTCATTTGGGTGGCTTTATTTTTATTAAACGGCTTTCTTAAGCTTCAACAGACCCACTTGCTGCTAATAAGGAAGGTCGCACTGAGTATTTTGGAACTGCCTACAATAAGAAGGCGTGTTACATGATACACACCCAGATGAGTACACACAGATAAACAGACACCAAAGGCGGATACTGTTCCATTCTTCTCCCATTGGGGCACAGGACTGCACACTGAGGGTGAAATGTGCCATTCTTTGCTTGCCTAATGAATTTGTGTATCCAGTTAACTAAGGATACCATATTCTATTTTGGAGAAACCTGAAATCCTCCCATACAGGTGACCCTTTAGCCCCCTCTCTGCGGACATTAATGACCTCATGAGTAAGCATGCTGCCCTCAGAACCTCTGATGATAACATTTAGGAATTACTTCTCCTCCTCTGTTTTTCTTCATAAAAGAAAGCCACTGTCCTTCTCAGAGCCAAACAGTATGTGGCCTCTAATCGAACCTGACTCCCTTGTACACATGGAATAAAAGTAGGTTTTAATTAGACTGAAGGATGCTGATTTTCTTTAAAGCTGCTTCCAAGTCCCTCTTTCCCCGAATCTTGTAGCAGATGCATGTGGTGGTTTCACACGGACTTACATACTCACCTGCAAAGATGTTGCTCTGCGGCGTGTGCATTCATGTCTGTCACTGGGGCCAGCCGGCCAAACAGGAGACTCAGTTTTTTGTTTTGTCATACACTCTTCTGGGTTTTGTCTACTAACTGCATATCCAACTACAGTGCATACTGTGGGAACCATGCGTATCTGGACAGACTTTCTCATCATTGGTGAAATCCAACCACACCTTCTTTTTGTTGTTTTGCCTTTTTTTTTCCTTCTTTTTCTATCTCCTTCTCCTTAAGTTCCTTTAACTCCTAGTCTTCTTAATGCTTCTTAACCTCTCTCATATTTATCTTCCTTTCTAGTTATTGTTGCTTTCTTTTTCACTGAATTTTTAGCACATAGCTACTAGTTCTAAAATCTCTATTTCTGAAGGCAGTAGAGAGGCTCAAAATTCTTACATTTCCTTCTGGTTACCTATCTGAGGACTTTTGTGGATTGGGGGGAAGTGACTGCTACCTTTGCGTTTTGTACTACATTTTCAAATTATCAATTTGTTTTTGCCTACTTTAAAAAATTCTAAATTGCAGAAGATTTGATATAATTAAAAATGGTAAGCTTGTTTGGACTTATTCAATTGGATTCTGATTTCTATAGATGGGATGATCGGTCATATACAAAGGATTTTCATTTTAGTTAGCCTGGAACATTTTCAGTGTGAGAAATGTATTGAGAAACTTTCCATGAGTTAAAAGACTATTATTTCCTGAAATTTATATGTTATAGTTGAACATATTTAATTATAGTGGTCAAAGAATAAATGTGATGTTAATTGTAATACTATATTATCACAGTAAAAGTTATATGCACTTCTCTGTGATGTGGTAATCAGCTTTAGAAAACAAAATAAAATTAGATTTCACAATACCAACTTCCCAGAAGTAATAAAGACGTGTTGTAATTTAACTTCTTAGTTACACAGTTCTTTTTGTAGTCAGCTGTAAGTCAAATATTAAAACAAAAAAAATTCCATATATCAGTATATACCTAAGAGAAATAAAAATGTGTTCACACAAATTTTGTACACAAATCGTCATAGCAATATTATTTATACTAGCCCAAATGTAGAAACGACCCAAATGTCTAGTGAATAAACAAACTGTGGTTTTATCCATCCAATAGATCTTTATTTGACTACAAAAAGAATGAAGTACTGATACAAGGTATAGTCTGGGTGAACCTTATAAACATTATGCTAAGCGAAAAAAACCAGACACAAAAGATCACATATTACATTATTTAATTTATATGAAATGTTCAGAATAGGCAAATACATAGAGACAGAAAGTAGACTAGAGTTGCCTATGGCTGGGGGAGGGAGGAGCTGGTGTTTGGTGGTGATAGCTAAAGGATACTGAGTTTCTTTTTGGGGTAATGAAAATTGTTGTCTAACTCTGTGAGTATACTAAATTCCACTGAATCTTCCTTTCAAATTGGGTAAATTATATGGTATATAAATTATAACTTAATAAAGCTGTAATAAAAATATTAGGACTTGTATTTGCATGATTATATCTTAAATGCTAATGAGCAAAAAAAATTAAATTACCTTTGAAAAAGAAAACTATTGTTTGCTTAGATATTTTAGCTATTGTGAAATTACTGAGTTGACACTCTAGCTAATATATTATGCATATTGACATTCTATTCTAGGACTTGCATTTCTGTTATAACAGAAATAATAATTTATTTTGTGAGTGAAACTTTGCAAATAATTTATTCATATTGGCTGTTTTGAACATTTTAATATAAATCATGTTGACATTTAAGAATGAGAAAAGAGTAATCAGAACTTGAATCAATTGTTATATTTAAATATATATATAGAACTAAGCCTTTTACATTTAAATTTGAATATAGTATTTAAAATTTTGTTTATAAAATTAAAAACTAGATAATGGCAGCAGTACTTTTCATTTTTTTAGCATAAAATTTAGCATCCATTCAGGAAATTATATATATATATATATATATATATATATATATATATATATATATATATATCTCCTATGTATCTATCATTATATTAAGACATTGTCAGCTCCCTGGAATCCCCCTTGTGTTCTCTCCAATCTCAATCCCTCCATGTGTGTGTGCGTGTGTGTGTGCACTGCAAATAAGCAACAATTTCTCTAGAACATATATACCTAGGAGGAGAAATAATGGGTCACAGACATGACATCTTTAACTTGACTATTAAATGTCAATTGGTTTTCCAAAGTGATTTTTTTTTTTAATTTGTAATATCACTAGAAGTTTTTTAGAATTCCCATTATTTAACAGCTTCTTCAACACTTCGTAATTTCAGACTTTTTAATTCTAGCCAATTTAGTGATTATGGCATCATTTTGTGTTTTTTATTTGCATAACTGTGATTATTAATGAGAGTGTGCACTTTTTCATACATTAGATTTTGAAATGATATTTTTGTTAGATTTATTTCTATTTATTTAACATTTTTGATGTTACCACAAATAGTACATATTTTTTATTTTTTAAGTTACTTTTGGTGATATATCAAATATAATGGATTTTTGAAGATTGATTATTGTATCAGGAAACTTGCTAGAGTCTCTTGTTCATTCTAATAACATGTCACTAGATTGCTTTGAATTTTCAACATGTACAATTATTTCATCTGTGAATAATGACCATTTACTTTCCTTTTTTCCAATCCATATATATATTTTTTTCTTATCTTATTATGTTGGCTGTAACCTCTACTACAGTGCTGAGTTGAAATGCTAATCAGTATTCTCATTCTGTTCTGATCTCAGAGGGGAAAGTAGTATTTAGTATTTCAACATTAAATATAACTGCTGCAGTTTTACAATAGCTAACCTATGTCTTATTTAATAAAAATATTTTCAATTTCTAGATTGCTAAGACATTTTTAGCATAAATGGGTTGTTAAATTTTATCAATTTTTTGCATATTATTTAAACAATTATGTAAACTTTCCCTTTTAATCTATAAATATGGTAAATATATTGTTTTACTAATATTAAATTAACCTTGTATTCCTTGTACAAATTTTTTTTTTTTTTATGAATTTTTATTTATTTTTTTGTTACAGATATTTTACCTTTTTACCCCATTGGCACCCCCACCCTACCCCCCTCCACCCTGTCCCCGGCTTAGTTGTCCATGTCCATTGGTCATGCATACATGCATATAAGTTCTGTGGTTTATCTCTTCCCACCTCCCCACCCCCCATCCCCTCTTCTGAGGGATGTCAGTCTGTGCCCTACTTCCATGTGTCTGGGTCTACTGTATTCCTCAGACTGTTATGTTCATTATATTCCGTATATAAGTGAGATCATGTGGTATTTGTCTTTTTCTGCTTGGCTTCTTTCACTTAGGATAATAGTTTCCAGGTCCCTCCATGTCGTCTCAAAGGATAAGAGATCTTTCTTTCTTACCGCTGCATAGTACTCCATTGTGTATATGTACCACAGCTTTTTTATCCATTCGTCTACTGGTGGACACTTGGGCTGTTTCCAGATCTTAGCTATTGTAAATAGTGTTGCTATGAACATGGGGGTACATATATTCTTCCTGATTGGTGTTTCAGGCTTCTTAGGGTATATTCCCAGCAGTGGGATCACTGGGTCAAATGGAAGTTCAATTTTTAATTTTTTGAGGTAGCACCATATTGTTTTCCATAGCGGCTGCACCAGTCTGCATTCCCACCAGCAGTGTATTAGAGTCCCCTTTTCTCCACACCCTCGCCAACACTTGTTGTTTGATGATTTGTTGATGGCGGCCATTCTTACAGGTGTGAGGTGATACCTCATTGTTGTTTTAATTTGCATCTCTCTGATGATTAGTGATGTTGAACATTTCTTCATATGTCTCTTGGCCATTTGTATGTCCTGTTTGGAGAGGTGTCTATTCAGCTCCTCTGCCCATTTTTTCATTGGGTTCTTTGTCTTCCTTTTGTGGAGTTGTATGAGCACTCTATATATATTGGAAATTAACCCCTTATCTGATACATCATTGGCAATGATGTTCTCCCATACAGTGGGTTGCCTTTCCATTTTGATGATTGTTTCTTTTGCTGTGCAGAAGCTTTTTAGTTTGATGTAGTCCCATGTGTTCATTTTCTCCTTTATTTCTGTTGCCTTAGGTGATGTATCAGTGAAAATTCTGCTCCGTATGATGTCCGAAATTTTGTTGCCTACATTTTCTTCTAGAATTTTTATGGAGTCACGGGTCACATTTAAGTCTTTTATCCATTTTGAGTTTATTTTTGTGTAGGGTGTAAGTTGATGGTCTAGTTTCATTTTTTTGCATGTAGCTGTCCAATTTTCCCAACACCATTTATTAAAGAGGCTGTCTTTACTCCACTGTATGCTCTTGCCACCTTTGTCAAATATTAATTCAGCGTATTGCCTTGGGTCCATTTCTGGGTTTTCAGTTCTGTTCCATTGGTCTATATGCCTGTTCTTGTGCCAGTACCAGGCTGTTTTGGTTACAGTCGCTTTGTAGTATAACCTGATATCTGGTATTGTGATCCCACCTACTTTGTTCTTCTTTTTCAAGATTGCTGTGGCTATTCGGGGTCTTTTTTGGTTCCATATGAACTTTTGAAGTATTTGTTCTAGTTCTATGAAATATGTCATTGGTATTTTGATGGGGATTGCATTGAATCTATAGATTGCTTTGGGTAGTATGGACATTTTAATTATGTTAATTCTTCCAATCCATGAACAGGGTATGTGCTTCCACTTTTTTATATCTTCCTCTATTTCTTTTTTTAATGACCTGTAGTTTTCTGCAAATAGGTCCTTTACTTCTTTGGTTAAGTTTATTCCTAGGTATCGTAATTTTTTTTGCACAATGGTAAATGGGATTGTTTTTTCAGTTTCTCTTTCTGTGAGTTCATCATTGATGTACAAGAATGCCGTCGATTTCTTGACATTAATTTTGTATCCTGCTACTTTGCCAAATTCATTTATTAAGTCTAATAGATTTTTGATGGAGTCTTTAGGGTTTTCTATGTATAATATCATGTCATCTGCAAATAATGACAGTTTCACTTCCTCCTTTCCAATTTGGATCCCTTTTATGTTTTCTTCATGTCTGATTGCTGTGGCTAAGACTTCCAGTACAATGTTAAATAAGAGTGGCCAAATTGGACATTCCTGTCTTGTTCCTGTTCTTAATGGAAATGTTTTTAGTTTCTGTCCATTGAGTATGATGTTGGCTGTAGGTCTTTCATATATGGCCTTTATTATGTCGAGATATGATCCCTCTATTCCTACATTGCTGAGCGTTTTTATCAGAAATGGATGCTGGATTTTGTCGAATGCTTTTTCAGCATCTATTGATATGATCATGTGGTTTTTATTCTTCATTTTGTTGATGTGGTGTATCACGTTTATTGATTTGCGAATATTGTACCAGCCTTGCATCCCTGGAATGAATCCCACTTGGTCATGGTGAATAATTTTTTTGATGTACTTCTGGATCCGATTTGCTAATATTTTGTTCAGGATTTTGGCGTCTATGTTCATCAGGGATATTGGCCTGTAGTTTTCTTTCTTCGTAGTGTCTTTTTCTGGTTTTGGAATTAGAATTATGCTGGCCTCATAGAACGTGTTTGGAAGTCTTCCTTCTTCTTGAATGTTTTGAAATAGTTTGAGGAGAATGGGTGTTAGTTCTTTTTTGAATGTTTGGTAAAACTCCCCCGTGAAACCATCTGGGCCTGGGCTTTTGTTTGCTGGGAGAGTCTTGATTACCTCTTCAATTTCCTTAGTTGTTATTGGTCTGTTCAAGTTTTCTATCTCTTCCGGAAATAGTTTTGGGAGACTGTGTGTTTCTAGAAATTTGTCCATTTCGCTTAGATTTTCGAATTTGTTGCCATATAGTTGTTCATAGTAGTTGTTAACGATCTTTTGTATTTCCGTGGTGTTGGTTGTTACTTCTCCTCTTTCATTTCTGATTTTGTGTATTTGGGTTCTCTCTCTTTGTTTCTTGGTGAGTCTAGCTAAGGGTCCGTCAATCTTGTTTATCTTTTCGAAAAACCAGCTCTTTGTTTCATTGATCCTTTGAATTGTTTTTTTGGTCTCTATGTCATTTATTTCTGCTCTGATCTTTACTATTTCCTTCCTTCTACTTGCTCTGGGGTTTTCTTTTTGTTTGCTTTCTAATTCTTTAAGCTGTGAGGTTAGACAGTCAATTAGAAATTTTTCTTGTTTTTTGAGGTAGGCCTGTAGTGCTATGAACTTCCCTCTCAGGACTGCTTTTGCTGCATCCCATAGATTTTGTGTTGTTGTGTGTTCATTTTCATTGGTTTCCAGGAAGTTTTTAATTTCTTCCTTGATCTCGTCGGTGACCCATTCATTGTTTAATAACATGCTATTTAACCTCCATGTGTTGAAATGTCTTTGCATGTTCTTGTTGCAATTGATTTCTAGTTTCATGCCATTGTGATCTGAGAAGATGCTTGATATGATTTCAATCTTCTTGAACTTGTAGAGATTTAATTTGTGTCCTATCATGTGATCTATCTTTGAGAATGTCCCATGTGCACTTGAGAAGAATGTGTATTCTGTAGTTTTGGGGTGTAATTCTCTGTAGATATCTATTAAATCCATTTGGTCTAGTGCTTCATTTAGAGTCTCTGTTTCCTTGCTAATTTTTTGCCTAGAGGATCTATCCAGTGCTGTCAATGGGGTGTTGAAGTCCCCTGCTATGATTGTATTGTTGTCGATTTCTCCTTGAAAGTCCTCCAGAAGATTTTTAATATATTTTGGTGCTCCTATATTGGGTGCATATATGTTTATCAAGGTTATATCTTCCTGTTGGATAGATCCTTTCAATATTATGTAGTGGCCGTCTTTGTCTCTAGTTATGGTCTTCATTTTGAAATCTATTTTATCAGATATGAGAATTGCTACCCCAGCTTTTTTTTGCTTTCCATTTGCTTGGAAAATTTTTTTCCATCCCTTCACTTTCAACCTATGTGAGTCTTTTGTTGAGAGGTGGGTCTCTTGTAAACAACATATAGATGAGTCATGCTTTCTTATCCAATCAGCTACTCTGTGTCTCTTTATGGGAGCATTCAATCCATTAACGTTTAAGGTGATTATTGAAATGTACTTATTTATTGCCATTTTTGTTTAGTGTGGTTCTATTTTTCTTCCCATTTCTACTGCTAATTACAGCAGTCCTTTTAACATTTCTTGCAGTGCTGGTTTGGTGCTAATGTATTCCCTTAGCCTTTTTTTGTCTGGGAAGCTCTTTATTTGACCTTCTATTTTGAATGATAGCCTTGCTGGGTAGAGTAGTCTTGGATTCAGAATCTTGTTTTTCATGACTTTGATTACTTCATGCCATTCTCTTCTGGCCTGTAGTGTTTCTTGTGAGAAGTCAGCTGAGAGCCTTATGGGGTTCCCTTTGTAGGTAACCTGTTGCTTATCTCTTGCTGCTTTTAGGATTCTCTCTTTGTCTTTAATTTGTGGCATTTTAATTACTATGTGTCTTGGTGTGGGCCTGTTTGGGTTCTTCTTACTTGGGACTCTCTGTGCTTCTTGAACTTGAATGCCTTCTTCCTTCACCAAATTAGGGAAGTTTTCTCTCACTATTTTTTTGAATATATTCTCTATCCCTTGCTCATTTTCTTCTTCTTCGGGGACTCCTATGATGCGAATATTATTACGTTTCCAGTTGTCCCATAGTTCTCTTAAGCTGTCTTCCTGTTTTTTAATAGTTTTTTCCTTTTGTTTTTCTGATTGGTTGATTTTTTCTACCCTGTCTTCTAATTCACTGATCCGGTCCTCAGCTTCCCCTACTCTGCTTTTTAAACCTTCCAATGTGTTTTTCATTTCGGATATGTCATTTTTTATCTCTTCTTGTTGGTTTTTAATTTCCAATTGGCTTATTTTCAGTGTCTCTATGTCCTTACTCATGCTGTTCAGCTTCCTCAAGATCATGGCTCTGAATTCTAGCTCTGTTAACATGCCTAATTGCTCTGCATTGATCTCATCTTCGGTGGAGGTGTCTTGCTCTTTCATTTGGCTTCTGTTTCTGTGTTTCACCATTTTGGCTATCACTGTGGGCTTTGGAGCCTGTCAAGTTCTCCCTGTGGGTGTTGGTGTTCTGCTGTTTGTGGCTCCCTCTCCTGTGTTTAGATGAGCGAGGGAGGACCCACGTTGAACACCACTGTCAAGTCTTACTTTCCTGGTTAAAGTTGCCAGCCCAGGAAATGTACTGTTATCCTCTAGCTTTTTGCCTGGAGGCTAGCAGTCTAGGTTACTTGATGCGTTTTGGGTTGTCAGTTGATTGAAAAACTCCCTCTGGTGCTCAGCCAAGGGGCTTTCAAGAGGGTGGGGCAGATGCTGGTAGTTAGTGAGCCTCAATTAGCACTTCAATGGCCCACAGGGTGGGGTTGGATCTCCGAGGGAGGGGCTGCTGCCTCTCCTCAGAGCCCTGGGAAGGAGCAATGTGGCCACCGTCCTGAGTGGCTGCACTCAGCCAAAGCTCTGAGCGCCCTCCAAACCCCGAGTGTCCCGACACAGCTCCAGTCCAGTCCGCCCTCCCTCCGCCGGAGCCCAAGGTGAGTGGCTGTGGCTGTTTCAGCCTCTGTCCCGGCTGCACTGTGGGGCCGCCTGGGAGTGTGACCCGAGGGCGCCGCTCCCAGCTGAGGCCGCTGCCGAGCTGCCGACCGTGGGCTCCCAGCCCCGTCTCGCGCCTTCGCAAGCCTACCGGGATGGAGTCAGTGTCCCTCGTTGTATGGTCCTCGCAAGCTGCTTTTCTGTTGGTTTTTCCCGTAGATTTATCTGTGTTATAGTTGTAATTCCAGTTTGGTTCTGGGAGAAGGTCTGTGTAGCTCCGTTCACTCCGCCGCCATTTTTCGGTTCCCCCGCAAGTTCCTCCTTGTACTAATTAATCATAGCATATTATCTTTTGATATATTGCTAGAATGGATTAGGTCATAATTTTTTTTAGAACTTTGATATCTATGTTTATGAGTAAAATTAACCTACAGTTACTTATTATGAGGAGTTGATATAAAGGTAAAATTGGTTTCATAGAAAGAACTGGGGAAGATTTCCATTTATTTCTACTTTTTGGATTAATGTGTGTAAGATTGTTTTGTTCTTGTGCTCTGCTTCAATGTATGACTGAACTCACTGGTGAAGCTAACTGGGCCTAAGTGGTCTTGGTGAGAAACTTTTTGAGTAGTGTTTAAATTTTCTTAATAGTGGTAAAAGATCTACCCAAATTGTTAAATTTTCTATTGCATTTTTTTTGTATTTAGTTTAAATATTTAAGTGGTCTTGAGACCAAATATTTAAGTGAGATAAACTTTTCATATTTCCTTTTTATTTTTATAATGATTGCAGCATCTATAGTCATGTTTTATTTTATTCGGGATAGTGCTTTCCTTAGTGCCTCTTTAATTTTCTTTACATGTATTACTAAATGTTTTGCAATTTTATTCTTCTTCTTCTTTTTTTTTTTTATCCTCACCCGAGGACATTTTTCCATTTTTTTTGTTCAAATAGAGTGGAAAGGAGAGGGAGGGAGGGAAGGAGAGAGGGAGGGAGGGAGGGAGAGAGAGAGAGAGAGAGAGAGAGAGAGAGAGAGAGAGAGGTGAAAGGGACATATCTAGCGGTCGCCACCTGCACGACCCAACCAGGGCCGGGGACAAACTGCAACCCAGCACGTGCCGTTAGTGGGAACTGAACCTGGATCTCTCTGGACCACAGGCCGACGCTCTAACCGCTGAGTCATACCAGCCAGGGCGGATTTTTTATTTTATTTTTTTTAATGATTTCAAGTTTAATTAAGGTCTATCAGAGAAAATGCTCTTTATGATTTATGTTCTTAGAGTATTTTGAGACTTTCTTTATGGATTAGCATATGATACATTTTTGTAAGTTTTTCATGTGCGCTAGGAAAAAAATGCATTCTGCAGGTTTTTGGTATAGTGCTTTATTTTTTTTTAATCATGTTTAAATCTTTTGTATCCTTATTTATATTTTCTGTTTATCTAATAATTAACAAAAAAATGACATTCTTTATCAATGCTTTTTGTTTTAAACTCCATAGTTTTGCTAATATAGCTGCTAATAAAATCCTAGCATCAACCTTTTGAATTTTTATTTTTTTATATATGTTTCATAATTGTCACATAAATTGGTGTATTTTTTTTTAATTCTCACCCAAGGATATTTTTCTATTTATCTTTAGATAGAGTGGGAGGGAAGGAGGGAGAGGGAGAGAGAGAAAAACATTAATGTGAAAGGGACACATTGACTGGTTGCCTCTCAAACAGCCCTGACCAGGGCCGGGGATCAAACTGCAACCAAGATACGTGCCTTTGACTGGAATCGAACCCTCGACTCATTAGTCCACGAGTCAATGCTCTAATCACTGAACAAAACTACCCAGGGCAATTGATGTTTTTATTCAGTTTGACAAATTTTTATAATTGGAGCTGTTAGCTCATTTACATTTACATTTAATGTAATCAATATTAAATTTGGGTTTAAATTTGCCATCATAGTTTATATACTTTGTATTCCAAGTTATACATTTATTTTTCTCTTTTCCTGCAATTTTTTGGATTTTTTAATCATTATTTCTTGTACTAGTTTTGAAATTATACACTCTGCTTTTATTGAGTTTTCCTAAATTTGTAGGATGTGTTTTTGTCAAAATATAAAGTTAATCGATACTTTTGCTCTTATCTCCAGAAAAATGAAAGGACTTTGACACTAACTTCATTTACTCTTTGAGATACACATAATTTTGTTATGCATGCGTTTTAATTTTGAAACAAGTGTTGTTAGTTTTATGTCTGTATTTGTTTAAATGAATCCATACATTTTGCTTTCTTATATTTTTTTCTGTATCCCAGATCTTTCTCTTAGGATTACTTCTGCCCTGTTCTGAATTATTGTTTCCCTTAGTGAAGATAATCTGGTTATAAACATTCTCAGTTTTTATTTGTTTAAAACTGTCTTCATTTCCTCCTCACTCATTGTAATAAGGAGTCTGACTCTATTCTTCAGTGTTTGACCACTGACAGTTTTTTCCTTTTTTTATCCTCACCCAAGGACATTTTTGCATTTATCTTCAGATAGAGTGGGAGGAAAAGAGAGAGAAAGAGACAGAGAGAAACATCGATGTGAGAGAGACACATCGAGTGGTTGCCACCCACACTACCCCAACTGGGCAGGGGACAAACTGCAACTGAGGTACATGCCCATAGTAAGAACCAAACCCACGTCTCTCTGGTCCACAGGCCCACACGCTAACTGCTGAGCCAAACCGCCAGGGCCCACTGATAGTTTTTAAACCTCACCCTCTCCTGCCCTGGCCGGTTGGGCTCAGGGGTTGGAGTATCGGCCCACAGACCAAAGAGTTGAGGGTTCGATTCTAGTCAAGGGCATGTACCTCGGTTGTGGTTCAATCCCCAGCCCTGGTTGGAGTCGTACAGGAGGCAACCAGTCGATGTATCTTTCTCACATCGATGTTTCTTTCTCCCTCCCTCCCTCCCGCTCTATCTGAAAATCAATGGAAGAATATCCTCAGGTGAGGATTACAAACAAACATACAAATAAACCTCACCCTCTCCTTCTTCCCCTCTGCTCACATCTGGGTAAACTGATAAGAAAGTCTACGTGCCCTCTCATTTTTTCATCAGATTAGAACAACACAAACTCCTTCCTGTGTCTGGGGGCCTCGCCCTGGGCCCACCTCCTACCACAATAGGATCCCCAGGCCAGTCTCCTTTCCTAGCTTTCTCGAGCGATTTTTGGACTACCTTAGGAAACCTAGCATGTTTCCCCCAGAAAGCTTTAATTACATAAATAATAAACCTTTTCATAACCTCTTGATGTGCGTGTGTGTGTGTGTGTGTGTGTGTGTGTGTGTGTGTGTGACATTGGGCTCAGCATCCAAACGAAATGTTCAGCGAGAGTCCATCTTGTCTCCCTGTCGTAAGCCCAAAGACACTCTTAAAATGTATGTTCTCTGGGTATTACATTATAGTTTTACAAGTATTTTCTGTCACCATAATGAAGAATTTTACTGTCTTTTGGCTTCCAGTATTGCTGTTGAGATGTTAGATCCATCCAATTTTTGTTCCATGAATTATAATTTGTCTTTTTTGTTTTTCCTAATGGCTGCTCTTTAGAGTTTTACCCATTATTTTTTGTTGTTCTGTAGTTTCACTATATTTCTAAGTGTGTGTTGTTTTCTTCTTTTTATTTTTTAAATTTAATACTGCTTGGGACCTGAACAGTTTCTTGAACCTATGGATTGTTGTGTGTTATCACTTCTAGAAAAGTCTGTCACTCTCTCTTCAAATATTTTCTCTTTCCCACCCTATCTTCTTGTTGAAATCCCATCAATACGCTAGGCCTTTCACTCTATCATCCTATGACTCTTAATTTTGTTCTGTATTTTCCATTTTTTCCCTCTGTGCTGCACACCTGATTATTTCATCTGACCAATAATCCCATTTTCTTATTTTCTCTTTAGTTGTTTCTAATCTGCTGTTGAACTCATTTATGGTATTTTTTTTATTTCTAGAAGTTCTGCTTTGTACTTTATCAAATCTATTAGAATATATTTTATAGTTTCTTGCATATATTTTCAATCTTCATTTTTATTTCTTTAATCTTGATAAGCATAGATGTTTTATCTGTACCTAATAATTTTAATTTGTAAGTCTTTTTAAAAATTGTTTTTTATTTTCTATTTTTCTTGCTATGATGCTATTTTCCCTTATATACTTGAATCTTTTTATAAAAATATAAGCTGCTGTTGCCTGGCCGGTGTGGCTCAGTGGATTGAGCATCATCCCATGCACCAAGTGTTTGCTGGTTCGATTCCTGGTCAGGGCACATGCCTGGGTTGTGGGTTTAATCCCCGAAGTGGGGTGTGCAAGAGGCAGCCAATCAATATTTCTCTCTCATCAATGTTTCTATCTTTCTCTCTCTAAAAAAATCAATAAAAACATTTTTAAAAAATCTAAGCTGCTTATTATCCTTGAAAGTAATTAGTTGTAGCCCAGCTAGTGTGGCTCAGTGGTTGAGCATTGACCTATGCACTAAGAGGTCACTGTTTCGATTTCTGGTCATGGCACATGCCCAGATTATGGGCCAAATCCCTGGTGGGGGGCATGCAGGAGGCGGCCAGTCAATGTTATCTCTCATCAATCTCTCTCTCTCTCTCTCTCTCCCTCTTCTTTCCTCTCTCAAATCAATAAAGAAAAAAATTAAAAAAGAAATAAATTAGTTTGTAGGATAAAAGGTGTTCCCTCCATAGGTAAATAAATTGAGTTTGCTTCAGCCAGAAACCTAGAAAAATTACCTTTAAGACAACCCTAAATTGAATTTTTGGCATTAGGATTTTTGGATTACTTAGCTAATGTGAATTTATTCTGCAGATCCAAGTGAGAATAGCTTTTTGGTTTTTTTCAATGTGATTTTTTTCTTCCAGTTTTACTTAATGCCCAGACAACTTTAATTCAGTGTACTAAGAGTGAAGGAGGGCTGGGTGGGCTTACTTATGGCTAACTGTTATTCTGAGGGTGTGAGCCTTTGGGAGTCCAGTTTAATTTGCAGAAATTTGCTTGTTTGGAAAATGCCCTTAGGGCAAAAGAAATTTTAGTGCTCTGCTTCCCACTCTGGGTTTCTGCATTCTCTGATATTTTGAACTAATATTTTTACTAACTTACCAGATCTTTGATAATCTTAAGAAGTTAATTTTTAAAATGTCCAGAGTCATTGTGATTATTTTCAATGAGAGGATTGATCCAAGTAACCTAGCCTGCCATATTCTCAGAAAGTGAAGTTACGAGCCTGATTTTTCAAAAGAAACTTTTATTTGAACCACCAATTTAGATTGTGAATAACAAAGCCTGTTCTTCAATTCTGGGAGAAAGTCCAGAGCCGAGGACAGACGATGTATGAGCAGAGCCTCTCATTTGAAGATCCCAGCTCCAACCTGGTGGGACCCATTTGTCCTCACACGTGTGCTTAGAATCATTTTCTTCATTTTGAAGATGAGTAAACTGAGGCACAGATAAGTAAGTTGCTTATTATTGCACAATTTTTTAAGTGCTAGAGCTCAAACTCAGATCCATCTGAACCATAACCTGTACTTTCCATCACACATGTACTTCCTCTTGCCAGGTTCAAAGTCATTCTAGCTGCCTGTATGATTTGGCCGTTGGTCTTGTATAAATTATTTCTACATTAAGCCTCTGTAGGTATAGGCTGGTATTCCTGGGGTTTATCCAGCTCTCTGCCTCTAGTTCTAGAAATTTGAGTAGTAAACATTAGGAAAGGTTATGTTCCAAAGACATTACAGAGAGTCTAACTAGTTCTGCACTGTATCAGATGTATTGACCAAAGCTCTTTATAACTATTGAAGTCCATAGATAGAACAAAAACAAATTTATTAAGACCGTTTCTTAATATAAAACACTTATTTGTTATAGAATATCAGAATATATAAGTGAGCAAAATCAAGAAAATAGAGGAGACCTGTAATTATACCCAGCTAAAGACAATCAGTTGGAGATCCTTCCAAACTCTGCATACACGCACAGCCTCTATTTACATTTATAGTCTAGAAGGGAATCATGCCATGCATGCTGCTTTGTAGCTAGGTTTTGACTGCATGCTATCATGTGCCTTAATGATGATTACTTGTTGAGTAGGGAACAGTATAAATTGAGATCAAAGCCAGAAAGCAACAGGAAATCAGGCCAGAAGCTTTTTCTAAGATATTGTAAGCTTGTCTTTGGGGAAAACAAGTATAATATGACCTTTATTCCCCTTAAGTATTTTCTAATGTTATGCAGCAAATCATTACTCATCTGTGGAACATCATTATAAAGAGAGGAACTTGTTCTCTCTGAGGCAGAGATAGTTGTGAGGGTTAACACTGCAAGTATTAGCCCATGTGCTTAAGAACTATTGTGATATATTGTTCTTGTTGATCTTCTTCTGAGCATAGTAGTTATTCCAAAGCATATAACATCGAAAAGGATAACCATATGTCCAAAAAAAAAGATATTTTCATCGAAGAGACTTTTAAACATATCACTTGAAAGCCCTTTAAATGTAGTCTTTATTTCCATTAAACATTTGAAAATAAGAAAATGTTGAAGAGTAAAGTTACTCATTCCAAGGGTGGAGGTGATTTTGGAGAGTGAGAGCTCATTGGTGCAAAGAAGTTAGTATGTTTCTAATCAAGGGATTATAAGCAACTGTGGAAACCTTAGAATGGAAATCGTCCAGCAATGGGACAAGTCAAACTATAATATTCTCGGTTTTATATTAGTGAGCTGCCCTGTGGTTTTTGAAGCCCTTGCTTACGTAAAACTTTTTCTAGTTCTATATACCCCTTTATAACAAGTTATTTAATTTCTCTGAGAGTGTTTCATTCCCTGAAAAATTAGTACTTTAGGTTGTTTCCAGGTCTTTGTTATTATTGAAACAGTGTGGCATTGGGCACCCTCACACATGTCTTGGTGCATTTGACTTAGTGTTCCTGTGGTATTGATTCCTAGCAGGGAAAATTTTGTGTCAAAGGGTATGTGTATTTGGTATTCAGATAAACAATTGCCAGATTATCCTAAAGGTAGTGCCAGTTTGCATCCTCACCAAAATTCATGACAGACCACACTTTTTGACATTCAATATGAATTATTTTTCCAGCTTTATTAAGATATAATTGACATATAATCATGTTATTATTAAGTTATTTTTTAATCAGATGGGTTAAAATATAAAATATCACACTGTTGTCCTGGCCAGTGTGGCTCAGTTGGTTGGAACGTTGTTCCATGCACCAAAAGGGTTTCGAATTCGATTTCTGGCCAGGGCACTTGCCCAGGTTGTTGGTTCCATCCCTGGTTGGGGTGCATACAGGAGACAACCAATCGATGTTTCTCCCTTACATTGATGTTTCTCTCTCACATCGATATTTTTCTCTCTCTTTCTCCCTCTCTAAAAAAAAAAAAAAAAATCAATGAAAACATATCCTCAGGCGAGGATTAAAAATGAATGAATGAATGAATGAATGAATGAATGAATGAATAAATAAATAAAAGATCACATTGCCCTGGCCAGTGTGGCTCAGTGGTTTCAGCATTGGCCTATGCACCAGAGAGTCATGGGTTTGATTTCTGTTTAAGGGCATTTCCTAGGTTGCAAGTTCCATCCCCGGCCCTGTTGGGGTAAGTACAGGAGGCAACCAATAGATGTGTCTCTCTCACATTGTTGTTTCTCCCTCTCTCTCTCTTTCTCTCTCCCTCCTCCCCTCACCTTTCCTTCTACACTCTCTAAAAATCAATGGAAAAAATATCCCTGGGTGAGGATTAACAAGAAAAATAATGTAAAAAAATAAAATATCATCTTTTGTATTTATCTATTGGTAGTAGGTTTGAGCGAATTTTATGTGTTTATGCTGGACTTACATTTATTTTCTATGAACTGAATTTGTATTTTTTGACCATTTTTCTATTGTGTTGTCTGTTCCTTTTTGATTGAGAAGTGTCCTTTAGGGATGGTTGTAATATACACATTTTGTTTATTTAGGAACATGTGTCAAGAGGCCTAGAACTTTCTTTCTTCTTTTTTCCTTTTCTGTTTTTCTTGAGTGTGACCAGAAAACCTTTCATCTTTTTCTAAACTGTGAAGAAGTTTTCATAACTTTAGAATTACTTACCCTTTGAAAGTTGGTACAAGCAGCATAAGATTTCTCCCGATTTGGCTGAAACAGTTGTGTCTCCTACGATCCCAGCTCAGTGAGTAACAGCACTGACTTGCACTCTGCACGGTGTCCAGCCTGGGCGGTAAATTATATGGTCCCCTGGGAGGAGCTCACTTACAAGACCTGACGCGCATGGCGTGGCGAAAGTAGGTTTACAGTTGTTTGTATGGAAAATAATACAATAATTAATAAATAATAATATAAGAATGAACTCCGTTTCGCATACTGGTAACTGTGACCCTACTTTCTCCCCACCCTGATTTTGGAGGGTGTAGATCTTCCATAACATTTTCAGTTTCTCTCATGGTATCGTATCTTCAAAGTTTGGGGCTTAATCTCTCTTTGAGACAATTTGGCAATTTATATATTTTTCTAGAAAACCACCTATTTCACTTAGGTTTTGAAAGGTACCGGTGTACAGTTGCACGGACATCTGTTTTCAGCGCCTTATAAGTATCACCTCATTTCGGCTCCTGCATGTATGAACATGTGACCCTTTTCTATTTCCTTTTATTAACTGTGTCTCTCTGTTTTTGCCAGATATTTGTCAGTTTTATAGACCTTTTCATTTTGCATATCAAATGTAGTGTATTTTTGTTTTCTAATTTATCAATTTCTGTTCTCACTGAATTTGTTAATCATCTTCCTTTCTAAGCTTTTCAATGAAACATTCAATGAGTTTATCATTCTTTCTTATTTTCTATGAAATACAATATAAACTATAAATTTTGAGCTGTGTACCACTTTGCCCACATCTCTGATATTTTGAGGTTGGAACTCTTATTGTCTTACCTCTAGTTAGTTTGTAATTCCAGTTTTGAGTTTACAAATATCTTTATATGTCAGTAAATGTTTATTTACACTATTTAAATTTTCCTGACAGCATTCCTTATCAATACATATCCTACTTTCTATAATTCATCAACTAGTTTTGGAAGTACATATAGTTTTCTATTTGTCACTGTAATTTTACAATGAATATATTTATTAACTAGTTTACTGGTTTCTTTTTAGGGATAGAATTTTGGCCATTTTTCTTAATCATCACCCAAGCCTTTTTTTTTTTTAAATTTTAATTTCTTTCCTTTATTGATTTTAGAGAGAGAGGACGAGAGAGAGAGAGAGAGAGAGAGAGAGAGAGAGAGTTAGAAACATCGATGAGAGAACATCAATTGGCCGCCTCCTGCATGCCCCTCAATAGGGATCAGGCCCACAACCTGGGCATGTGCCCTGACTGGGAATCGAATCAGCGACCTCTTAGTGCATGGGTCAACACTCAACCACTGAGCCACCCTGGCTGGACTTTTTTTTTTAAGACAGACAGATAGAGGAGGAGAGGAGGAAAGAGGGAGAAACACTGATGTGAGAGAGAAACATCAATCAGTTGCCTTCTGTATGTGCCCTGACTGAGGATTGAACTCACAACTTTTTGGGGTATGGAAAGATGGTCCAAACTGAGCCACCTGGCCAGAGCCATTCTTTTTCATCCTTTGACACACATTTAAAATTTCCCATTAGAAAGATAATACCAGTTTTGAAACTCTCATCAGCAGTGCATGAGAGCACTCACGCCCTCACATCCACGACACTGAGGGCTACGGGGTTTTGTCTCTAGGAGAATGAGTTTGAATTTCTTACACAGAGAATAAGCCATAGCTATCCCTATGGAGTTACCATTGCTTCCAGGACTGATAGCATTAGAAGAGGGAGGATTGATACTATGGGACCAAAATATTGGGGCTAGAAGGTACTTGAAAAATTTTCTTTTAGTCACCTTACTTTTACATATCAGGAAATTGAACCAAAATATTTTTATGGTTTTAAATTTTTACTGTTAAAAGTTATCAAGTAAATGTTCTCAAAACATCATTATTAAATGCTTATTATGCTAGCTTTTTGCTTTTATAAAGAAAATAAAACATGACATGTGTACAACCTTGTCTCATGCACCCAGAGGTCGCTGGTTCTATTCTGGGTCAGGGCACATGTCTGGGTTGTAGGCTTGATCTCCAGTAGGGGGCGTGCAGGAGGCAGCTGATCAATGTTTCTCTCACTGATGTTTCTCCCTCTCTCTCTAAAAGGAAAAAAAAAAATCAATAAAACATTAAAAAAAAAAAAAAGATCATTTAAATGCTACATATGAACTCCACAAGAAAATATTTTATTTATTGTTAGTAGAAAAACAACCAGGATTTTAGCAGTGAAAACCCTTTTTGTTCACTAGCTTTCCCAGTATTACCTGATCGTTTGCCGAATAGTCATAATGTTAGCTATATGAAATGCCAAGGCAAGTTTACCAGTTGACCCTGCCTCCCATCTCTGCTTCCCCCAAACTGTGGTCAGGTGGTTTATCACAACAATAAGGCATGGATTCTGTCATCAATCCACTCATTCCTTTATCAAATAGGTCTTTGTGCCAAGCCCTGCTCTGGGTCCTATGACAAAAAACAACCACCATTAAGTATGTTGTGGTTTTTAGGAAAGAGTCACACACATGTAAACATTACTTTCAATGGCATGAGAAACATGCTATTATGTGACTTTGTGTGAGGTGCATGGAACATGTGGAAGGGAGTCTCTGACTGTTTGGGATAACAGAGATGTTCAGGAGCAATGCATGTGAAGTCAAGGAGGTGTGGAAGGCTGCGTTCTCTGCAGGAAACTGTTCTCCTTTCAGCTGGTTGTGTTAGGTTTTCAGTACCTGTGAGGTAACCAAAGGCGGGAGATGCACAGTTGGAAAAATGCTCCAGAGATTCAAGCAAGGAATAGAAGGTTTGGGAGTCATCAAGGTGTGTCTACAGTTCAACACCTTAAAAAAGAGAGAGAGGGTGCACAGAGTAAGAGAAGGCATTGAACCAGAACTCCAGAACCACCCAAGTCAGCGATCAAACAGAAAAGGCATGTTACCTGTGGGTGAGTTTTAGAAAAGAACAACGTAATGGGTGGACTAGAGGTGTGGTCCCACCTGCAGAAAGGTCAATTAACCCCTCTCAACACAGCTTATTGGACGTGACTATTAAGAGTTTGTTATTTAGAATGTGATGATAAGGATGCAAGCCAGATATTAAAACAATTTTGAGTAGAAGATTTGAAGGGAGACAGTGTGGATAATCCTTTCAAGAAGCATGCAGGTGGAAAGAGAAGGGAGTTTGGGGCACAGCTCAAGAGAGAGCTAGAACCAAGTTAGGGCTTTTGTTTTCAAGGAACTTGAGCCTGCTTGTAGGCAAAAGGCTAGAGAGAAAAGAGGTGATGAAGAGATGCAGCAGGGAGACAGGACTTTGGGGCTCTGGGCATTCAGTTAATAAACATATGAAAATTCCCTCAACTTAGCCTGGACCCCATGTTAGTGGAAAACTGGAATTGCTGGATAGGAACACTAGAACAACTTTTCAGACTGTGTTTTCAACCAGTCTTCAACAGGGCGAAAAAGGTAACTTCACCTTAATGGAACATGAATTTAAAGCATAATTCAAATTGTCGCTGGCTATAAATGAATGGCATTTAAGAAAATTGTGTTGTGCTTTGCATCATAGCCAAAGCAGTAGGCAAAATAATTTTATGCATCAGAGTCTGGTTCATTTGTTAAGTTGATGGTCGTCTTTGGGTACTGGTTAGAAAGTCTCTCCGCATAAATTGTGTTACAATTGAGCAGAGGGAAATCATTACCTTCAAAAATATCTCCAGAAAAGGATTCATTTGTGTTTGTAATCTTGAAGGACTGATCTCATTGACAATTTTAACTAATAGCCATTTCCAAAAAATTATATGAATAACTAAATCTCGTGATGATTTCTTCACTTACTGATAAAGACTTTTAGTATGTGCTGCAGTGCAAATGTCTTAAAATTATTTTGTCTAAAATAATGTTTTTAGTTCTTTCACAGAAGGTGCTGGCAGAGCCTCCAGACAGCAAAACCCCTATGCCTGTCGCTCCTTTTACATGACCCTAAGAGTTAAACTGCTACACGAGGGGATTTTTCTTTGAAATTAATTTAACTGAAAATCTCTTCAAATTGTATTGTTGGCTTTGGTGCAGGGCATGAAATAATTTTCCATCCTACCCCAGCATTCCTGGAAGGTCAGACTTTGAATTGGGCTGTTACTGTCTTGCCGCAGAGTTTCCAAGCTACGTTAATTTTGGGTCTGCTGTTGATGGATGGAGCAGTTTGAATTCTGACATGTAGCAGGCCGACTTGAATGACCTGCAGAGGCAGATGTCAGCCTGTTATTTCATGCCTGTTTGTCAGGAAGGAAAAACAGCGTCTGTGCAGGCTGCTCTGTTCTGGGGCGCCTACGTGCAAGTGTGCAAACCTGTGCCACATGTAATATAGGTTACGGGGGCAGGATGTATGTGGTATTTATATAATATATACTGACACTCAAAGGAATGTGTGAATGGCATGTATATTATGTTTCTATAAACCTTTAGTATTTTGGTATATATAAATACTTTGTGTGGCCGTAAATAGAGCTGTGTGTCTTTGAACACATACACTATAAAATTCCTTTATGCGTCACACCTTTCTATGGACATTTCCCATTGCGATCACTGAGCATCAGTATGGCACAGTAGAAAGGGGCACGTGTGGGTCCTAGATGGCAAGGAAAGCAACGTTATGGAGTTAGGAACAGGAGGCTGCGAAGGAGGACATGGAAATCAGAAAATGTGTAAAAGAGAAGCTCCCTTTATCTCCTGGCAAAGTCCTAGAGCAGAACTGAGGGCAAAGGACCAAGCACAGCGTAGGAATTGTCTGAAGAACCATCTGATGAGATAAGGAAAATGCAGTTTTATTGGGAATCAGAGCTGCTTGCATGAGCGACTTGAAATTACCTCGAGTCCATGAATCAGAGACCTGTGACCATCCAAACCCAAGGACCCCCTTTCCTCCTTAAGCAGTTGCCTTGATGAGGAGGAAACTATTAGGCAGAAAGGTTTTCAGAAACGCCTCACATTCAGTGTTCTCCGAAGAGAGGAGCTGGAGGAACATTTGGGCGAGTCTTCCCAATCCCAGCCCCAAACGAGATTTACCAACTTCATTTATATCTGGGAATTTGCAGACAGATCAATTTGCAGAGAATTTTACATACTGATTTTTATTTTTGTAAAGTAATACGTGCATATAGTTTTGAAAAGTCAAATAATAGTAAAAGGCTTATAAATACAAACAGTATTTCATTCACCTCCCACCCTTAATCCTATTCCCCACAGGGTGCTACTTTCCATTCATTTACCTGTCTCTTCTGGTGCTATGTATTTCTACATAATGCTACTATGTACTCCTCAATTTATCCATCTTATCCATCTGTGAGCTTCTCTTTTAGTAGGCGAGACTCAGTCTCCCTGCCTCCCCTCTGTCATCCTTCCTAAATCAGCATTCAGGTTTATATCCTTATGCTAAGTACAATGTGTTCTTTAGTTACGTTACTTTTATTATACATTTTTTTCACTTGTTTAATTTTCTCAGTGATTTTTCCCATGTGCTCTAACACATTCCCAAGGAAACCTTCCATCCAGTTGTAGCATCAGATAATTCACTGGTCGTGTTTGTGGGAGCCCTACGCCTTTCCCTCCAGTGTGGGCGTCACTGCCTAGGCCTGCTCGGGGCCACGTACTGTGATTCTCAATCTTGTGTTGTCATCTCAAGGACACCCTTGCCTTCTTTCCTACAAGTGACCACTTGTCCTGGATTTCATGTCTTCTTCACTTTCAGTTATGTCCCTCATTTTGTTGGGGCACCTTGCTGGTAACTTCCTCAGAAAACAAGTATTAAGGGATAAAAGCTTTGAGAATTAAAATATCTGAAAATATCTTTATTCCACCCTCAGACTTGATTGATACTTTGGGTATAAAATTCTAGTTTTAGATTAATTTTATCTCATTGTTTAAGGCATTGCCCGGTTGTTGTCCAGCCTCCGATGCTGCTGCTGAGAAGATGCCATTCTGGTTCCCGTTGCTTTTATGACTTGCTTGTTCCCTTCCGGAAACGTCTAGAATCTTCTCTATGTTCCCAATGTTTTGTAATTTTATAAAGATGTGCCTTAACAGAGGTCTGTTTGAATTCACTCAGCAGGGCTCCTAATTGGAACCCCTTAATCTGAAGATTTTGTGTCTTTTAGTTCTGGGAAATTATCCTGAAATATTTCTCTGATAATTTTTTACCTCTGTTTTTATTTTTGTCTCTTTTAGAGACTTTTATTAGTTAGAAGTTAGACCCTCCCAGACATATTCTCTAATTTTATTATCTTTTCTATTTTTTTTTTTTCATTCTACTTTCAGGGAATTTCCTAATTTTATCTTCCTGCTATTTGATTGATTTTTAAAAAAATTTTTTTGATAACATGGCGTTCTAGTCCTTAGTGCGTATCTATATAGCATTTGTTTTTGTTTAATAGATACAATATCTTTTCTTATTTTTCTAACACTACTACTTCTTTTGAAAAATTATGTTTTGGCCCTGGCCAGTTTGGCTCAGCGGTTAGAGCGTCGGCCTGCGGTCCGGAGAGACCCGGGTTCGGTTCCCACTAAGGGCACGTACTTCGGTTGCAGTTTGTCCCCGGCCCTGGTTGGTCGTGCGGGTGGCAGCCACTCGATGTGTCCCTTCATGTCGATGTTTCTCTCTCTCTCTCCCTTCCTCTCTCTCCCTCCCACTCTATCTGTACAAAAAATGGAAAAAATATCCTCGGGTGAGGATAAAAAAAAAAAAAGAAAAGAAAAATTATGTTTTGTTCCATACATTATTTCTGTTTCCTCAGTTATTTTTTAGCCATTTATTTCAGCCCCTGTCATCCAGTTTCCCCAAATATGTGTGTTCTTTGAATTCCTGAGTTCAAGAGTGAGTCGTTGAAACTTTGGCTGGGTTTGTCTGCTGGAGGGAGGGGTAGGGATGAGAATTTTTACTGGGGGACTCCCAATATCTTTTGGGTGCTGTTCGGCTTCTTGCAGTGGTTCTCAACCTTCCTAATGCCACGACCCTTTAATACAGTTCCTCATGTTGTATGTGGGCGTATCTGCATGTGGGCGGGCCCGCCTGGAGACGGATGGAGGAGCGGTGTCTTGGTTCCTAAGACCATCAGAAATATGTGTTTTCCGAAGGGTCGTTCGATCCCCAAAGGGGTGGTGACCCACAGGTTGAGAACTGCTGTGCTAGAGGAACCTCTAATTCTTTGCCTCAAGGGTCTAATCCTAGCTGGAAGAAATCTGGAAGCCTGGCAGGGGATATGAGCCGGGAGTAATACTCTTCAGTTTGTAAACTTTTACTCAGTGTTCCTGTTTCATCCCAGAGCCCAGAATCCCTGGGTCTAGAGCCATTTCAGCTTCAACACTCCCCTAAGTAACCCTCCCAGAAATGAAACAGGATTTGTGTCCTGGCTCTGCAGGATGGAGGAGGGGGCACAGGTCTCCAAATGCTCTGTCCACAAACTTTCAACCAGTCCTCCTATTTAGCCTTTTTAGGATTCTGCAAGGAGAGTCGGCTCTCTTGTCATTCCTCTGCAGAAACGCATTTCAGCTTGGTCTGCTCTGCTAAGGCAATCATTACTCTTCGCGTGGCCTGCTTTCTTCCAAAGACTGGTTGGCATTTTTCATCCACTGTTGTCTCTTTCCCATTTTCCTTTTCCTTGTGAGTTTGTACCATTTTTATTTCCTTTTTTATTCTCATTACTTGGGTAAGAGTGGGAGAGGAAGCAGAGATAAATACATGTTCAGTGTCCCATGTTTAACTGGAAGTCTGTGAGGTTTTGCTTTTAGACCTGCTTTTAATGCCATTGGGTTTATACAGGGAAACCCCTACTTTCAGAGAAGAGAGAAATCCTCATTTCTCATTTCGATCTTGCCACTGACGCTAAACAAAGCTCAGGAACATGGCAAGCTTCTGTTTGAATATTAACTTTCATGAAAGAATGTGATTAAAAGCACTCAGCTCTCAAGAGCATGCCAATAAAGAACTCTAGTGACTGTTGAGTCTCATGGAGTCACTGTAAGCCCATGGCGTAGATTCTTGGTTTGGGATTTTCTATGTGTGAACAAATGGGTTCCAAAACATACCACTGACTTCGCATCAACAACAATGAATAAAATAAAAAAAATACTCCAGTGTAAATGATCTGAGCCTGGAAAGTGCAGATTTAGCCAGACTGTGGAAGGAACGTCTACTGTGAACTTGAGTGGGCTGTTGAGAGAGGTTTTTAGGTGTTCTGGAGTAGGCTCTTGGATGTGAAGGAGGAGTAAAAGAGAAAGAGAATTTTGCCTCCCCACTTACTTGCCAAGGATCGTTACATAGTGTTCTTTCCTCATGGCTTCTGTTCAACATACCATAAACTCACCTATTTGTGAGCCTGAAAGTCTAACTAATTGCTCATACACAACTCTTCCTCCTTTTTCCATTTGCTTCTCTCTTCTCTTTTCAACAGGACTCAGTGAAGCCTTGGTAACTCTCAACAAAGTTAGAGCCCACACCCTAAGATCTGCGTTCAGATGCCGTCATTTTTACACCAGTGTTTTAGAGCACAGATATGAAGAGCCCATGTTAGGAGAGATAAATTGGGTTTCTACTTCATTCATTCAACAAACACTTGTTTGTTGTCTTATGTATGATGGAGATATAGAGATGAGTAAGTCATTAACCCTGTTCTCAGAGAGCAGTTTGGTGGAAACACAATATGGCAGGTGCTATAATAGATATTTTTTAATGTATTCAACAAGGATTTGTTCAAGGCATATTTTGTTCAAGGTATACTAGATACTAGCATGCAAATTAGAACCCATCAAAGGGCCTGTAGCCATTTGAAATCATTGGAAGGACCTAGGGGAAAAGTACAAGTGAAAGTCTTCAGACCATATGCCTAAAGGTTTAAAAGTTACAAGTGAAAACCAACCTGTTAAATAAGACATTTGCAATTTGCAGTGCCTAACTGGTCTGATTTTATTCTTGCTTCTTGACATTACATTTTGTATAAAGCAATCAGACCTCCTAATAAAGATATATCAGGTTAAATCAGTTACCTGCCTGAAATCAAATCAGTCCACTGTTACTTTCCAGTTTGAGAAAACTTAAATTCAAACTGTCATTAAGCATTCTTATACATATATTTACTTCATATTCATGATTATTTCCATACAATAATATTCTCCAAGAGTGTGATCATTTCATAACTCTTGAAGGATATTGCTACACTGCCCTCAGGATGTCGTGTATAAATTTATGCTCACACTAACAGTGTATGAGAACAGTATATGAGAAGGTCAGTTTCCCTATACCCTATTCAGGTATCTGTAGTTCTTAGTTATTATTAGATCTTAAAAAACATTTACCAATTTGACAGATAAAAATTACATGTCAATGTTTTATTTTGAAGCCTCTCTTTATGGAGAAGCTGATAACAATTTCATATGTTTTCTAGTTCTATAATTAACATGCTTTTACCAAATTGCCTAAGCCAGTTCTTGTCTTGTTTTCTATCGGTGTTCACCATTTTGTACTATGCTTAAGCAGTGTTTATATTTTACAGACTTTTGTATTTTATGCAGTATGCTTAACATGTTTTCAATTTGTTCTAATTGTATTTTTTAATGTGTGAGGTTTACATCTTAGGCTAAACTATAACTCTCTTGCTTGATGGACTCTTATTTTTTCATTCTAAACCATGACATATTTTAAACATTAAAAAAATCATATAATAGATACCATGCACCCACTACCTAACTTTCTCTCTCTCTCTCTCTCTTTCTCTCTCTCTCTCTCTCTCTCTCTCTCTCTCTCTCCAGCCTATTTTTGCAAAGACAGAAGATGGGGCTTTAACTTCACGATTTCCCTCAAGTAGCCACTGATCTCTATGTATTATTTTACATTGGCTACTTTTCTGTTGATTTGAAATGCCACAGTAAATTATACATATTTTAATATACTTCAGTATATTTCTTTACAGATTATTTTATTCCATTAATATGCGTATTTCAAACCAGAACTTCATTGCTCTAATTACTGTAGCTGTATGTATTTTAATATCTTCTGGAATAATCCTTCTTTACTACTTCATTTCCTCTCCAAACTTTCTAGTTAAGCTCCTATTTTTATTTTTTCAAATAAGCTTTAAAATTATTTTATCAAATTCTAGCCCCTCAGAGAACCTCAAGGATTTTTATTGTACTTGTGTCAGATTTATAGATTTATTTAGGTGAAGTTCATAGCTTTACAGTTGTATATTTTTCTCCATATAGCTACAAACATGACTTTGTCTTTATATCTATTTACACCATTCTTTTTATTTATTTTTTATTCTCCCACATTTTATTCTTAGATAATACATCCCCTTTTAACATTAAACATTAAAAATAGACAGAATATTTTTTCTTACAAAGACTTTATTTTTATTTTTTATTGTTGACACTATTACACATGTCCCCCATTTCCCCCTACTTTGCCCCCTTCACCCAGCCCCTGCCCCAGGCAGGCCTTCACCACATTATTATCTGTGTCCGTGGGCTACGCATGTATGTTCTTTGGTTAACCTCTTCTAGTCCTCCCCTCCCCTCCCCTCGGAGGTCTGTCGATCTGTTCCACGCATCCAGGCCTCTGGTTCTATTTTGCTCATCAGTTTATTTTGTTCATTAGATTCCACATATATACACCTGTCTTTGTGTTTCACTGTAAAATGTACAGTTTTTACTATATAGTTACCATGAAATTCTTATTAAATATATTTATGACAATTATATTTTTTAATTACCATTGTAAAGGGGATGTTACCACTATTTTTCTAAGTGATTAGTGCTGACATGTAGGAAAGCTATTGAATTTTTTTTAATTACCTCACCTGAGTTTTACAATTTGCTACTTTGTTGAATAGTTTAGTTTTCATAATTTGATTCTATTAAATTTACCAGGTGGACAATTATAACATTGGCAGATGATGATGCTTCTGCCTCTTCCTTTCCAGTACACACACTTCTTGGTTACTTTTCTTACTGCTTTGTCTGGAACTTCCAAAACAATGTTGAATATTAACAGTAACAATGATAAAATCAGGCAACCTTACCTTATTTTTTTCCCCCAGGGCTTCACCATAACAATTTTGGGCATAGATTTGTAATTTATATACTGATAGAAATGATCTCTAGCTACAAATGTCTATATATACATACATGTCTACACACACACACACACACACACACACACTATACACACACTGTGTGATGTCAGCGTAAAAAGGAAACGCATACATTATATGAGATTGAGAAATTATATTTCATGAGTGAACTAAAATATAAACATTAGTTTCTTTTTTCCTAAGAAGGAACCAGTTCAGCTCCTTCCCCTCTGAGATTTTTCACTTCAAAGTGGCTCAGATGAAGAGCTGGTTGAAATTTGAGAAGTTTGTCATTTTGTACTGGGGAAAAATGCAATCATGGGGAAGGCACTTCAGCTCCTTATATTTATACATATGTAATTATAAAAGTTGTTATCTCATTAACAATAATGTTTAAAGTGTTAATATTTCAATATTTAAAATAAACATTGGGATCTTCTTCAGTTTTTTTTAAAGAAACAGTATCTACAAGTAGAAAGACCGTGTTCATAGAATTTCATAGCAGTGAGCCATTTAACTCATTTGCAGTATGGGTCCTACAAGGGAGAAGGCCACACAGTGGTCTCGTTCATAATGTATCTTGAGGACAACCGACCAAAGGCCCCACAGAGCAGGCGCAACAGGCTCTTTGAAAATTAATGCATGAGCTTTCCAGGGGGCGCAAGCCCTCCTGAGTCACTGGGGGCAGCATACCACGACCAAGAAGGTAGAGAAGAAACGGGGAGAGACTCCTTTCTCCTTTATCAAATCTTGGAACTTTTATTCTAGGCTTTAAGATACATTTAATGATGTCAATAAAGATCGTTTTAACCATAAAAGTAATTTAAGGTGCAGGGTAGTGGGGGAAGAGGTCAGGGAGAAGACTCAAATTTGCAAACTATCATGTTTTATTCCTGTGTAATCTTGTCCAGGTTCCCTCGCTAAAAAGAAATTCAGGCCAAGGTCTTTGTGTGATACAATTATAAAGAGAAGGTACAGGACACCCAAGGAATTTTACTAGTCGTGGGCACAGGCTGTACTTCAGCGAAAGGCTGCACAGTGGATGTGCCTGCCTTCCTGAAGCCAGGTCAGCTGTCGGATGAGTTGTTCAGTCGTCGAGAACCGGATCAGCCTGCGGCGAGGTGCGGGGAGGCGCGGGCTCGGCCCAGCCCAGAACCGGCCTTTCCCGCACGGTCCCACACTCGCCCCACACGTATGACGCAGGTATGGCCCACTGTTGTATTAAATTACGTGCGGCAAGCTCATGTCCTCAGCTTGTGATAAGCTTACATGGGGGGTTGAAAACAAAAGGTCCTTTTCTTTTCTCTTACCTCAGTCCCTCCTTCCTCCTTTCCAAAGCTAACAGCGCACTGACCTAAATTGTCTCCTGCTGACTAATGACTATCCCGTTACTCCACCGATTGTCCATACCCACCAACTATTCCCTTCTCCTTTGTCTGCAAACCGTTCTCTCCTCTTCTGTCAACAATTTCTATGTTTCCCTTTGACTCTCCTTTCTGCTGAAACTACTAGCCTATCTCCTTTACCATGAAACTACCCAAAAGCGTTGTTTGTTCTGGCATCTGCATTTTCTGGAATGTGCTCTCTGGATTCTCCAGTAATTTGCCTTCTGTGCTTATGAGGCATGACACTCAATCTGTTCTCAATAGTGCCTCTTATCATCACCAGTGACGGCAGAATAATGAAACTGAGTAGCTTATTTTCACTCCTCGTCCTACTTTGTCTTTCTTTACCATTTTTATATACTTTCCATGGGCGAGCTTATCTGTTCCTATAACTTCACATTTACTCTCATAATTTCAATTCTCATGTATGATAATGAAAGTCCTGACCAGATCTCTTCCCTCAGCTTGACATCTCCAACTGGATATCCCCAGACCCCTCAAACTCATTATCTTCAAAACTCAACTTATTAGAATAAACTGGAAGAGATTATATACTCAACATAATAAAAAATTAGATGATTTCTGGGGTTCAAGTTCATGGATCTGTTTATTTAGAGAGAAAGCCTCTATTTACACAGCATCCCTATTTTTCGAGTTTAGAAAAACAGTCTGCAAAAAGGACTCTGGCACAAACGAGCTCGTATTTGATCCCAAACAAGATTTTTTCACCCTCAAACAAGCGGTCCCAGGGGAAGACAGGGGAGTTGTACCATGTGAATCCTGGGAAGTTAAATTTTCTCAACTCTAGAAACCCTTTTGTGCTCCTTATAATACCATGTACTAGGCTTGCCTTGCCTGGAGTAGACACTCAATAATGAACACTTGATTTGACTAAATTTATGGCTTCAGAGAATATTTGTGTCTATTTTAATTGTCCTGAGTCACAGCAGCAGACTTCTGAATTTCTTGTTATATGGTGAGTCTCCCTGTTTCTTTCAGTTGATTTTATTGCTAAATGTGGACTGTTTCAAAGAAGGTTGAAATTAGACTAACATTTTCCAAAGTGTCTACCTTTCACTCTCACTGAAGAAAACCTCTGGAATTTTTTTACTGTGCTGAAATATCATGACACCTGTCTAGACCAATTAGAGAGAGAGAGTGGTCGAGTCTCTGTAATAGAAATGATGGATGTGCTCAGGATGGCTTTAGTGACTCATTAGCCAAATGTTACAAAGATATAAAACTTTTTGTGGTTTTTATTTTCATTTGCATCAAGAGCCTGCTTAAGCCTGTACCATTCATTCTCTCCATTACCTCTTTCTTGTGTGGTTGAAAGAAACTATCTGTTCAAACGACCCTGTGTGCCTTGCATTTAGTATGCAACCTGTCTTGTTGCCAGTGCCTTTTTTGTCATCCCAATCATATTTCTAACTAGTAGGATTTCCAAGCTGGAGGAAGAAAGTGGCAGGAATTTAAGTATGTCTTAAATTCACCTCTTTATGTCCATCTCCTGAGCACAAGTGATGGACACACTAGGGCTTTTCTATCTTTTCATTTCTTTTTTACTTCATATCAATTTATGGTGTTTGGGTTTGCCTTTGTCTTTTATTACCCTCCCCCAGCCTCCTCTGCTCCTTCCCTCCTGTGACTAGTCCTGTGGCAGGTGCATCTTTCTTTGGTGCCTTGGAAAACACTAGACCTTCATTCATATTAAGTCCATAATATCATACGTGGAAGTTCAATTTGGGTGTAGAGGTTTCCCTGCTTGTACTATGAATTTTAAACACCAGCAATGCAATTTTTAGAAGGTGATTTTTTTTTTCAAAGAAAGAAGGAAAATAAAATCTGTGAATCTTTTAGAGTCAGACCTCCTCCCACCCCTGCCCCACTGCTTGCTTCCTCTGAACAAAGGCTGGGCAATCTCAGTCCTTCTGAATACTGTATGAAATTCCGGGCAACATACGGAGCATGCATGGAAACAGAATGTGCAGCGGGAGACGGATGGCACCTCTCGC
Source organism: Molossus molossus (assembly GCF_014108415.1). Classification (NCBI taxonomy): domain Eukaryota; kingdom Metazoa; phylum Chordata; class Mammalia; order Chiroptera; family Molossidae; genus Molossus; species Molossus molossus. The sequence continues at coordinate 34,144,266 of NW_023425357.1, read as the reverse complement.
GGTATTTACGTAACCACGGCTTGTTTGTGAGCATATACAGCACGTGGGAGGTGGGAGAAATGTCTGGCTATTGGTACAGATTTATATTTCCCATCACTGCTCTCTATCCTTTGGGATTAACTTTGTCACAGGAACACCAGTGGGGGTTTATTACAGTGTGTGACAGCAGGTGTGGGCTGTGTGTGCATTGTTGATTTATTGTCCCCCTGCATCAGGATGGATGCAGTCATGCACCCCTTCTTTCCAAGCGCTTGCTCGGTGCATGGACATTCAGGTATCTGTGGGACCGGGTGCTGCACAGTGCCCCTGGAGTCAGGGACAGGGTCCTACACATTTTGGCTGGGCTGGAAGTACATTCAAAAAGATTCAGTTCTACGGACTGATAGATGCCAGAGGGGAAAGGGGTTGGGGGGCTGGATAATAAAGGGGAATGGATTAGAAGTACTAATTGTTAGTTACAATATAGTCATGGGATGTAAAGTATAGCACAGGGAATATAGTCAATAATATTGTAGTTACTATAGGTGGGTACTGGAAATATTGGGGGGAACACTTTGTAAAGTATATAATTACCTAACCACTATGCTGTATCCCTGAAACTAATACAAAATAATGTTCAATGCAAACTGTAATTGAAAAATTAAATTTAAAAAAGATTCAGTTCTAAATGCTTACAGCTTTTCATTCTAAGACTTAGATCATTTAAAAGACACAAATGCAACAGAAAGAAACAGGGAGACTCACCATATAACAAGAAATTCAGAAGTCTGCTGCTGTGACTCAGGACAATTAAAATAGACACAAATATTCTCTGAAGCCATAAATTTAGTCAAATCAAGTGTTCATTATTGTCTACTCCAGGCAAGGCAAGCCTAGTACATGGTATTATAAGGAGCACAAAAGGGTTTCTAGAGTTGAGAAAATTTAACTTCCCAGGATTCACATGGTACAACTCCCCTGTCTTCCCCTGGGACCGCTTGTTTGAGGGTGAAAAAATCTTGTTTGGGATCAAATACGAACTCGTTTGTGCCAGAGTCCTTTTTGCAGACTGTTTTTCTAAACTCGAAAAATAGGGATGCTGTGTAAATAGAAGCTTTCTCTCTAAATAAACAGATCCATGAACTTGAACCCCAGAAATCATCTAATTTTTTATGGCTGTTTGGAGGAGGGAAATGGGAATAACAATTTAAGAAAGATTATAACATAATAATCAGTTTAATAATAAAGTTCATAAATTGCTGTCCTTATTCCCAGATATGGGATAAAAGGAATAATGGTTTGGAGGTAGATATTTTGGATACTCATTAAGCAGAATGAGTAAATAGGTATTCCCCATCTCTGGACAGGGTGTTAGGCACTGGATATCAAGATCTACAAGATAAAAGTTCTTGATCTCAAAAAACCCGTAACTCTGGGGATACCTTGCGCTGGCCCCTTAGCTAAGTATACTTCTTTAGACTCTTCTCAAAATACTTCCCATCAGCACCTGTTTTCTTAAAGTAAGTCACATCCTTCCCAGATGTGATCATTAACATGAACAAATGTTTATGAAGACACGCTGCAAGGTTATGCAAGACTCTTCATTCAAAGGATCTGAAGTCGTGAGAAGCGAAAGTCCAGTTTCTCTTGAATAGTAAGGTTTTGAGTTGTTCCCTTACCTCAAACTCTCCAGCTTGAGAAGGATACTGAGGAATTTATGATAGTCTCTATTCTATTAACAGACTGATCTTGCTGAAACACAAACCGGGTTATAGCTTTCCTTAGCATAGCCTATACCAAACACCCTTCATGAAATGGGCCCTGCATACCTCTTTAATTTTGTCTTTACTTCCTTCTGCCTGTCCCCAAATTCTAGCACTCATAAACTGTGTGGGGCCCCTGTGCTCACTTTGCTATTGCCTACATCTGTGTCGTTGTATGTCTTGCAGCATACCCTTGTGGGAAATCTCTGCATACTTGTTCTTCCCACCTGGCAAAATCCACCGTCTCCTTCAAAACTTTGTATAGATTGATATTTTATAACAATAAGTATATTATTTTTGTTTTCATGTCAATCTTCTCTATACTATGAAGATGAATTTTTTTGATGCAGGGAACAAAGATGTGTATTGCTACATTCAAAGTATGTGGTAAAATCCCTCCTTATCTCTTTGTCCCTACACCAGGCACAGAGCTGGGCACAAAATAGGTTCTAAATAAATAGTCATTGGGCTGAATGTTGGGAGAGATGGTACGAGTTAGATGAAAAAACTGAAAAATGAAGCAAAGCAATAATATCACATAAAGGTGAAAAGTCCCAAATAGAAGTGTCGCCATGGTTCAGAGGAGCGCACAGTAGGTGCAGGGCAGGAGGGCTGCGAGGGTCCAGGGAGGTGGGAGGCCTGAGATGGACATTAAAGGCGGGGAGCGTGCTTGGCAGGTGGAAAGAAGGGATGACATTCCAGGGGGGAAAAATGGGCAGCAAAGGGCAGTAGAACATTCCTTGGTGATCCTATAGCTTAGATTTTGTAGGTGGTTCTTATTTCATGTCACTTAATTCTTTTTAATGAAAGCTATTTATCAAATGAATGTCTAAATGTAATTGAATTTTCATATTTTTCTAAGCCCTTTCATATAACTAGATTTACAAAATGGAATATATATCTTGGTTTTAGATGGGGAAATAGGGGTACAATTTCCTATGTAAATTTGCATTGGAGGGTGAAAATCTTCTGCTTTGGGGCACAAATGGAGTGGAGGAGACCAAGCCACAGCATTTTCCTTTTGTCTCAGTCCACGAATCCTCTTAAACTGCTTCTGTCCTGGGTAGAGGCGCTGCCCAAAGTGAAGTGAAAAGCAACCGATATTTTATATGACATGTGAAATAACTTTTAGCGCTCACTCATGCCATTTGAGACTTCATTTCATGGAGAACAGGGCTTTCAGAGCTTTGCCCTAGGGGCTCCAGGACCACTGGCATCACGAGGGAACTTGTTAGAAATGCACAGTCCCAGGCCCCACCCTGGACCTACTAAATCCGAATCTGCGTTTGAACACACTCCCTACATGTATGAATGTGCCTGGTCTGCAGGCTGTACTTCAAGTAGTGAGCCTTGGGGCTGTTCCAGCTGGGGTTCCTCATTTGAACCACAAAAATGCAATATGTAATTTGAGAGGTTCTTTTCTCCAGCTCCCAAAATTGGTACATGAGGAGTACATCCTAGATGCAGAGGTAAGAAGTTAATTCATTACATACAATGGATGCCTTGGAGGATTAGGGCTTAATTAATTCTTTTATGGATCCCCAATCGGGGAAGGCATCCAGAATCCTGAACTTGAAGGAGAATTCAGGTCGATTCTATTACATTTAAACTTCATTAAGTGTAAGCACATTGAAGCAGGCAGGTGTGAGCTAGCCTCTTACCGTGAGATGTGTGCCTTCCCCTTGGTAAAATGTTTGTGTTTATTCTGAATTATCAGAAAACATAACCAGCTTCATACAAACTGCAGCTATCTAAAAATTTAGCCGACTTTCAGTGCCTGATTTACAACCCCAGAGGTACAGATGTCGCTATGGCTGTTACACAAATAAAAGCATGGCACATGTTTCTCATCCATATCTATATCTACATCTATGTCTCTATCTCTATCTCTATCTCTATCTCTATCTCTATCTCTATCTCTATCTCTATCTCTGTCTCTGTCTGTATCTCCATCTCTATCTGTATCTCTATCATCTCCATTTCTATCTCTGTATGAATATATATATATACACATCTGTAATTTAAATGACTTCAGAATTTAAAGACATTTTTTCACAGGAGGGGGTGGGAGCAGGAAGGAAGGGTTCAATGGGGGGAAAGAGGGGACATCTGTAATACTTTCAACAATGAAAAAAATAAATTAAAAAATAAAGACATTTTTTCAGACACCTAAACTAAAACTCACTCTTTTCCCCCCAGAGTGTGTAGAACAACCACTGAAAATGTGGTAAAGGAAAGATGGAATTTTTCCATGCTCTGGGCCCATGAAAATGGGGCCATAATTGACATTATTTGGCAACTTTCTCCATTAGCATTCATTATGACAGGCACATCTGTCCTGGGTGTGTGTGTGAGAGATTGGATCTGGGAAGAGAAGAAAATGTCTTTGAGCGTGAGGCCTCACCACTGGAGTAAGAAATCAGGGAACGCCGAGGCACATTAACAGCCAGGGACTCCTGACGGTGACCTCCTGCGGAATTGGATCGGGCTTTTCCCTGGCAGTTGTATTAAGCTCACACATTTGATGAAATGCGCTTATGAAGCCGGCATATTTGACTGCTTTCTTTCTGGGGCATAGCTTCTTTATTATCTACTGAATTCATTTCACTCTGTCAATATTCTATAGAAAAATGATGGACATTCCATAATTTTGACTTACATATTAATTCATAATTTTGATGGCTCTACCTTAGGGCTGCTTTGTTTCTCAGTCTCCTCTTCGCGTCCTCCCTCCTGCCCCTGAGTGGGGTCTCTGGTTGTGACAGCTGCATCTCTCCTTATTGCCTCAGCGTACGGCAGGTCTTTGTTCATATTAAACCCATGATAGCGGCAATGAAATTCAGATTTATAGCTGGAAATCATCCTATTTGTAATATAAAACATAAACATTGGAGCATTTGAAAAAGTGAACAAATTTTCCCCCCCTGCTTTGTATTTTTTTTCTTTCGTGGAACTTCATGACTTGAGTCCCAAACAAGTGCTATTTTAAAATTTTCTGGCACCATGTAATATAATTGATAATAGTGTTTAAGCAGCATCTAATATCATCCAGCATAGTGCAAAGTGAGCCATCCCAGGATATGAGCTTAAAAAATTGCATTAACACTTAGACAAAATGAAATTTTTATACTTGATTTGCTCATGGTTGGACGGATGCAACTAAACACAATTTGAGCTGTCACTTTGCAAAGGGGAAAAAATATGCAACTTTGGAATATTTCAAATGAGCCCAATATTAGATTCTATAACTCAGAGTGACACAGGAAATACTATTTGCAACATGATTGGTTCATTAATATTTGGTAATTGTAGTACATCATTTTAAGGTGGAAATAAAACGCAAACAAATGTTCGCAGATGCCAGGCAGTCACTGCCGCTCGGCTGTCCCCAGGAAAGGTGCCCGAGCTAGAGAACACCTGTGCTGGAGAGGTCATAGTCTCCCTCCCCATTTTCATTTTGGAAGAATAATTTTCATCATAAAGCAACATGTCAGACAAAGCATCTACATGTAAAAAAAATATTATTTCACGATTTTCCACATGCACTTTTGATGTAAACCCTGGAGGTGTATTCCCTGAGTACCTATTAGCTCCATTTTAGGGAAATTACATTAAATTATTAGTGACAAATTTACTTGTCTGCCGATGTATTTTTCTGGAATTTTACTACAACATCAATACTTGGCTGTTTTATATGGGCCCTCATTTACCTGTCTTTGAAGGCAGCCAGCCCTTGGGGAGCCCTGTCTGTCACTAACAGAAGCTGGAAAGTGTCTCTAAGTTTAACATTCACAGTTTTGAATTAGATGGGAAAATATGTTACACTAGAAAAATGTAATGCGCCCCTCTGAATCTTACAATTAGGCACCCTGTTTTGTAATCCATTGTCTCACTTTTTGGACAGGGATGAAATAACACAGATCATCATGAGGTAGAGTATGAACAATGGCTGTTATCTTTAAAATATGTCTGCCAGGGACCGACTGACTATACAACAGTGATAGGTGGTCACATTTCTTGTGTTTATTTTAGGGAAATTAGTGTGGAGAGGATTTACTGTGATGTGAGCAGAGACCCTCAGGGCGTGGTGCCCTCCGTCTCAGCTGCTGCTGGAGCTATGGAGACAGACTCTGGGTTTGGAGGGCGGGGGAAGCAGGTGTCATCGGGGACCTGGCAGAAGCCTCAGAAGAAAGGGATTTGAATGATCAAGACCCCAGCACTTTGTTGGCATATATTTTCTCACTTGAACTAAATATTAATGTTGCAACCTAACTTCATATTCCTTTCTCTTTTTTTTTTTTTTTTTTTTTTATCCTCACCGAGGACATTTTTCCATTTTTTGTTCAGGCAGAGTGGGGGGCGGGGGGGAGAGGAACAGAGAGAGAGAGAGAGAAACATCGATGTGAAAGGGACACATCTAGTGGCTGCCACCCGCACAACCGACCAGGGCCGGGGACAAACTGTAACCGAGGTATGCGCCCCTAGCGGGAACCAAACCCGGGTTTCTCAGGACCGCAGGCCGACACTCTAACCGCTGAGCCAAACCGGCCAGGGCCATATTCCTTTCTTATCGGAAACTCTCCAAATTCTATCAGCTCCAGACCTGATAAAACCTGGATCTGTTGCTGAAGCAGGATGTGATTGTCTTTGCATCCCAGTTTATGATGAGTCCTGGTAAGCAGACGCAGCACGTCTGAGGCGCAAAAACAAAAGTTACATCTCAAACTGCAGAGTCCTGTCGAGGGAACGTGTGAGGCCAGGGAAGCATGGAGAACCAGGAAAGCTTGAAACAGGAACACAGGACAATGAAGGAGAATACACAAGAATGTAAGTCCTGGGGAGGTGGGCGTGTAGTCATCTCTCCAGTTCCCCTTCCGTGTAGAATTCTTCTTTTTAAAAATTTTTTTTCTTTTTTCTTTATTGATTTTAGAGAGAAAGTGAAAAGGAGAGAGAGAGAGAGAGAGAGAAACATCGATGAGCAAGAACATCAATTGGCTGCCTCCGGCATGCCCCCCACTGGGGATCATCAGGCCCATAATCTGGGCGTGTGTCCTGACTTGGAATTGAACCAGCGACCTCTTGGTACATGGGTCAATGGTCAACCACTAAGCCACACCAGCCAGACTAGAATTCTTCTTCATGACAGTTTACTGAAGCAATACTTGGCTCTGATGACATTTAAAATCCTCCTACCTGTCTGTGTCTGGTTCTCTGGTTTGTACATTGTTTTTTCTTTAGGGTCACTAAGTTGTGTAGTAGAAGATTTCAGCTCATTCTTAGTTGAAGATCTGAGGTCTCCAAGTGGATCAAGACCCTTCTGTGTCTTGGTTTTCCCAAAAGTATGCAAATAATTTTTTATTGTAGATCCATAACTTGGAGTTGAGAACTGTGCAGATACCTATATTGTTCTAAATTCTCAGGAAGTATTTGCCTGAGAAGTGCACTGCTCCATATGTTTCTGTTCTTCCCCGTTCTCCACTGGCCAGGAGCCTCCATCTTTTAAAGGCCCCTTTCCTTCCCTCCCCAAATAAACACAACCACTTAGATCAAATTAACTAGAATATCTGTTTCAACAGACCTCAAGTCATCCTCTGCTATGGCTTGCGAAGTTTGACCTTAATTAAACCTCTATTTTGCCAGAAAATGAGACTGCTGGAGGGGAAGACCGTATGAATTTCCACTTTCATTTCAGGTAGAACATTTGTAGCACCTGAGAACAGATTGTTAATGAAATATTTGTTTTATCCAGACATGTGTTGTCGAGACCTGAAAATTTGGCAGTTTGGCAAGTCTAAATGGGGAAGAATAGTAGCTAATTCCACAAAAGAGAGACAACAAGAGGTCAGTATCCAAGGAGCTATAAGGGATAGTGACTTAGAACAAGATGCAGAAGACCTCTGGACCACATGGCAGTAGTATCTCCTTTCTAACTTCCTTCCCAATTTCGCCTCCTCACTAAATCGTGATTTTTGCTGTTAGACAACTAAAATTCATTATTATATTTAATAATCATAGCCACCCTATAAGATAGATACTAAGATCCCCATTTTCCCCAAGAGGCTATCAAGGTGCAGGATGATGTAACAATTTGCTTGAGGTCATGTCAGGGCCTGGCTGGGATCCCCACCAACTGGTGCCTCGCTCAAAGTTGAGGTTCATTTCTTCCATGTCCAGCCACCTTCTTTCCACTCGTCTACTAATTCCTGATGTGGAGCTGTTTTCAAATGTTTCCCCTTAAATGTTTGGCTCATTTTAGAGTCTCTTAAATAGTACCTCGCGTAGTCTTTTAATGTATTGCCAGAAGTTGAATAAAGAGCAATTAAAAAGTAAAGCGGCAGATCAACTATCTCTGGTTTAAAGCGTTGCCTTCACAAAGGGGGATGGATCAATGATGAACCTGGAAGGGAAAAGGGACTTGCAGAAGTTGGACAAACCTGTACGCTCCGTCTTAAACTGCGTCAGCCCTGGTGGTAGAGCTGGGTGTCTGCGCTCGTTCTAACCGGAGTCTATTTATTCAAAGACAGCCTTTAGAAATTGTTGCTGTTCTAAGTGTTGAGACATTGTTGCTAACACCCCCTACACCCCCTTCCATGATGGCTCCCGGAGCTTCAGGATTACTTTAAACCCAACAAAATTTTTGTGAAGAAGATTGGGGTTGGTGACTGACAGCCACCTAGTAGAAATGTCATCAAAGCCTTTGATTTTGTTTTTCATTTATTGCCCTAAGAACAATATTTATGTTTCTTTGACACTTGAAATCAGTGCTTCCATTTATAAATCTCAACCTGGGAAACAGATGTGTGCTGGGTTACAGCTGTACTTTTGTTCTGAGGATGCAACCAAAACAGAACATTCTTCTGTACCCCCACCCCACCCACTGAATGCAGTTGTGGCTCTAGGAATTTAAAGGCAGCTTTTTAAAAGAATGTAATTAATTAATTGGATACTGACTAATTATTAAACCTTACTAGTATGCTTGGTATTTTGGAAGTACAGAAGAAATATAGCCCTCGTGCTAAGGGTAGTCAGAGCAAAAGCCAACAGTAAAGTTTATAGGGCTTCACCTGATGAAAAATTGAGCTGTAGGATGGAGACTACGGTGGATGCTCAGAGAAATGGTGTGTGGGGATCAGGGACAGTTTCAGGGTGGGGGTGGGGTTTGGTGGGCAGGAGGGGCGCGGAGCATTCCCGGTGGGAGGCGCAGGTGAGGCGGAAGGTGGGCGTGCCTTGCAGTCTGCAGCTGAGGCGGAGTGTCAGGAGTAAGCGGAAGTACACTCGGAGAGGAAAGCAGAGGACTCAGTAAACTTTGTAGGCCATTCATCACGAGCCACTGAAAGAACACTGACTATCTGAGTTCAGAGATGTAAAACTATTGATAGAAATGTCAAGAGTTTTACAGACCTATAATTTATTTTCCCCATGCTGCCCATTTTTATTAATTTTTGTATAGCTTTGGGTAGAATTTTAAAGGTGCCCTTGTCTTGAACCTTCTCTTAAGATAGCTTTTATATTTAATTTTTCTTAGCTCCCTATCTTAAACATCCATTGATATGGAACTGGTCAATGTCTTCATAGACTAGGGTATTTCTGATTTAAAATATGTTCTTTTTCTTCCCCTATAAGCATCCTCTAAATTATCCATGGTAGTCAGCGGTGACAGGTTATAGTCCCATCACCCTCACGCCTCGTGGACATCCTAGGCCAGTATTCTGTTTCCAAAAATGTGATCTTCTAAACCACAGAAAGCAAGCAACAGAACACGAGTGAGGGTCCAGAACTGAAGCAGTTGACACCAAAGATGTGATGCATCGACCTGGCATCATTGGCAACCAGCTTAATATGGGGCACTGCTTCACCTTCAAAGGTTTAGCAAAGCTTATTCTGCCTTTTTAAAAATTAAAAACCATTTCCATCAAGAGACATCTATTTCAGGTATAAAATATGGGAGGTAGAGTGTCAGACATCTCTCTGTGGTGATGAGCTGTGGAACCTTGGGTGAATTACTGAACTTCTCTGAACCTTAGAATCACTATCTGTAAATGGAGAAGGACAATTATTCCCTACTCTCTAGGGTTATGACTTTCTAAAAAGTACATAAAAAAGGTAAAGACACTGGCAGAGTGCTCGGCTCATAGAAGATCCCCGTACCTTCTCCATCTTTGTGTTTGCAACTAGATAGAATTTGCTCAGCCCGGAATGTGGTGGGAAAATTTGGTAGAGACTCACTGGCAGGCATTCAGAGCACCGTGGATGGGGAGGGGGGGAGGAGGGGGGAGAGGGGGGACAGTCTGGTTGCTACCGGCCTGGGACTCCGACGATTCAGCCACGAGGAACTGCCCTGCATGCAGAATACCATCATGATGATCACTGTTGACTGCAGTATGGGCGCCAGACAGCCCTGCTGGTGTCCAGTTGTAACAAATTCATTTGCCAGGCAAAGGGAGGCCCTGTGCGCTGCATGGATTTTCCGTTATGAGGGAGCTGATGGTACCTGAACGTTAGTTAATGACTTAGAAAGAAGTGGCTCCACTGCCTTTAGGCCGGTGTGCAGAGCCCAGAGGAGCTCGGGCAGCCCGCCTTGGGACTCGAAGAGAAATGACGAGGACATTATTTAAGACACCCAAGTGGGACAGTCTGAATGGAAGGGTAGCATCTGGGTAGCTGAAGGAAGGCACTGTCATTCCCCTACTCAGAAAACGTGTCAATTCTCTTGATTTGAGTGAGATTTTAAAAATGTAAAGCGGGGGTAACATTTTTAGAGCCCTCCCTGTGGTATATTCTTTTATAAGATAATTTCCTGTAAATAAGAGTCTTTTTTTATGATTTTCTTCTGAGAAAAGGATTCTAACAAAGACAATACATTTGACTAATAACAGCTCTGACGACTGCATCTATTTTTCTAGAAGTTTTAATAAAGAAACGAATGTTCAGGCACTTCCATATAATATATATATCTCTGTTAAGTAAATGGTGCAAATTTATCTTCCTAGTTTAAAGCACGGAAGTAGATGGTCAGTTTTCTTGGTGGTGTTTTTTGATATGTTGTGTCCTCTGTGACTCAAACATGAGTGAGGACAATTTATTTAGAATACAAAGAGTTGTATGTCTGCACACAACCTCGCTTGCCTGCATCGCCCCCAGTGTGCATTTCAGAAACTTCTCATCGAAGAACTCGCATCTTGTATTTGTCTTAACTACACAGTGCCTTTTATTTGCCTTTTGCTGTTTCCTTCGCCTCCCTGTCAGTGATGGAGGAGGGGTCGGCTGCCCAGTGGTCGCCAGCTCGATTCCCACATTCTAGACGCCCCATCATATAAATTACAGCTGCTGTTCGGCCTCACCTACCTACACTTCAGAATGGTGGGGAAACGGGGGTTTGGTTTTGAGCAGAAGAAACTTCTCTGCACATTTGCTGTACAAACCCATCTGCGCCTGGATCTTTCATTGCCGCTCAAGATGGAGGGTTTATGATTAATACAGTTGACGCGGAAAATGGCCGAGTGCTTGGCTTCTTTTAAATATATCATGCTCAGTGCACCCAGACTCGGAGCATCCGTTAGAGAGACGTGACAGCCAACTTGACCTTTCCCTCTGAGCTGTATGTGGAAAAAGGGAATTAGCTTGCTACAATAGTACTTGAACTTGCTTTAACTTATCACTTCCCTCTTCAGAAGGAGGAATGCACATTAGAAATGCAAAAGCACCTTCAGGCCTCCTGTCTAAAATGAAACTAAACTTCCTTCTAATGTGAAATCAGAGGTGTCTTTCAAAAGAATTTACTAAGTTGTTCATAATAAATAATATGCAAGTTTTCTTTCTTCCTCTTAAACAAACCAATATTTACATTTAATGTTGAGATGCATTGCACGTGTGTGTGTGTGTGTGTGTGTGTGTGTGTGTATTGAATTTTGCAATGGCTATTGAGCTTCCCCAGGAGAACATATGAACAATAGGTCCACTAGTGAGGTACGAGTTATAAAAGCTTTTAAATTGGCTTCCATGTAACTGGAAACCAAATAAATGGCTATGGAAAATGCAAAAGGAGACCTAGCAGGGTTTTTTCCATAGTTGCCAATTACTGCTATTAGAAGATTTAGTATGCTCTGCCTATACCCAAAGCAGCTATGATTGACACAGACTTCGGCCAATCATAATGTTCCTTTGTTAGCTGTCATTAGCCTATGATCAATTATCATGATTTTAGACTAACTTGAATGGAAAGTAAAAACAAAAGCTCACCAGGTAAAAATGCTACATAAAGAAATATATCTTCTCTGACCTCTCTGACATTTTCAAACTGTTTAAAAGCTGATGTTAATTCTTTCTGATGGCCTTTCATCGTTTGTTGACAACAGAGAGCCCCAGAGCGGGTGACAGCTCTTGTCAAGGGGGACCATCTTATCAAAAACAATACCCTCCAGTTCTTTCCACCTAAATATTCTAATCTAAAATAATTGCACTAAAAATTTCATGTAGCTTCTGTGTTTCTCCTGAACCCTCCTGGTATGGAACCACACAAATCCCTTCCTGCAGTCCACTTTAAGCTTCAAAATTTCAATATTGCTAGTTTAAAAATGCATTGCTGAGGTAACATGTGAGCTGGGGTGGATGGCTCCATTTTGTTCTGCTACGTCCTTTATGTGTATCGACATGCTTGAAAGGTGTTTCTATGAGGGTCAGTCCCGCTCCGGTTTTTGTATCCCTGCACTTCTTGTGCTCAACCCGAGCAGCATAAAATCTTGTCTCTGCAAAGGCAGCAGCGGTCCTGGATTTGGCTCTGAGATTATGTGAATCATTTGTTGAATATTTAGATTTCTTTCATCGTGTTTTAGTTATATCTTCCAAACTTAATTCAATTCAATATGTGATTCGGAAGAACCTTGTAACTCACATGTAATTGTAAGCAGCTAGCAGCTTTATCCCTTGTCTGCCTTGGGTCCCAAGTCATTTGGGGAAGAACTTGCTGGCTTATAGATTTGAAGGCCACTGCCCGTCACTTGTCACCAGCCTTACCAGCCCCATGGAGACAGCTACTGATGTCCAAGGGACCAGTTTATATTTGGGGTTCAGAAACATTTCTTTTTGGCAGAATTTTGCCACAGACTTGTGCTTTTCCTGTTCTCATGAGCTCTGGAATCTCTTCTCTTGGTCCCCGACCAAGCCCTATCACAAGCGTCATCGCTGACTGTCCTGGTTCCCGTCCCTCCTCAGCAGCAGCCTTGGGGCACACGTGTCCCCTTCACCCATCCCTCCCCTTCCCTCCGCCTTCCCTCTGGACCCGGCTCCTGCACTTGCCCCTCGCTGTGCCAGAGGTTTTCATAGCTTTGCTCCCTTTGAATAAGTTACTCAGTTGTGCTTGTTCTAAGAGAGGATCACATTTCAGATCGGAAGAGAAAAGTTTTGAAAAGCAGCAGACTCACTTCCCGTTCACACAGGTGGGGCAGGGCTGTCCCCCTTCCTCCTGGAGAGTCAAGGTTCCAGATATAAGCAAGAGCGGAGAAATAAGATCCTTTAAAATCTTCCCTGACTTAGGGCCCTGGAGAGACAGCAATGAAAGTGAAAAGGTGCACTCCCTTTCAATGTTAGCTTTTCTCTGAGATATATGGTACCTGTAGAATCTTTTTATTTCTCATTGTAAGCTTTTACTCAAGAAAAAAAGGAGGAAAGGGTGTTTAGATCTTTCATAAAACCAACATGAAAAAAGAAATAGTATGTTTAAAATAAGAGGGTCTGTTTCAGGGCTGGAAGTCGTTCCACTCCTAGGAAAATTTTGTTCAGAATCTGCGCTGTTGCCACAGTGCCTGTAGCCCCTGACTTTTATTTTTAGAGTGACTGCATAACCGGTCAGATGTGTTCCCTACCAGACTGCAGCCCACTACCAACGTCACTGTCATTATTCCGTGCACGTCACAGGGGTTCAGAATGTGAGACGTTGCTGTATGTCTTTCTTCTTTTCACACTTGTTCTTTTTCCTTTCTTTGGTCAGAAAGTACACTTAATCTTTTTTTTTCTTGCCAGACATAGATATTACTAAGAGTATTAGGTAAACCTTAAAATTTAGTTATTCATTTTAGGCAGTATAAGAAGGAAGCCCAGCCCTGGCCAGTTTGGTTCAGCGGTTAGAGCCTCAGCCTGCGGTCCGGAGAGACCCGGGTTCGGTTCCCGCTAAGGGCACGTATCTCGGTTGCAATTTGTCCCTGGCCCTGGTCGGTTGTGCGGGTGGCAGCCACTCGATGTGTCCCTTTCACATTGATGTTTCTCTCTCTCTCTCTCTGTTCCTCTCTCTCCCTCCCACTCTACCTGAACAAAAAATGGAAAAATGTCCTCGGGTGAGGATAAAAAAAAAAAAAGAAGGAAGCCCAGACTCATTGTATAGCCTGATCTTTGGGTCTGAAGAAAAGTTCTAATGGAAAACAGCAGTCTGCCCAGGGTGTCAAATAGGTTAGAGTTCAGACCCCAGAGGCTGATTTTATTAGGACATCAGTAGTACCGTGGTGGCACCCTTCCCCCACCACAGGGACAGGACAGAGTCCTGCACTGTTTCAGCAAGATTAATGGGCCTAGAGTTATTTACACAATATCACCCACAAGATGTACAAACACAGGCGGTCCTGAATACCATGCCCAGTTCAACCAAACACAAAATCTCTGTCGATGGGCTCTATAGATAGCCTGGCCAGTGTGGCTCAGGGAATTGAGTGTCAATCCATCCACCAAGAGGTCACTGGTTCGATTCCTGGTCAGGGCACATGCCCAGGGTGAAGGCTTGATCCCCAGTGGGGGGCATGCAGGAGGTAGCCCATCAATGTTTCTACCTCTCTCTCCCTCTCCCTTCCTCTCTCTCTCTGTCTAAAATAAGTTAAAAATAAATAAATAAAAATAAAAGTATATTTAAAAAAGAAAGAAAGAAACCTTTCAAAGTAGCTACCCCCATTCAGGAGCCCCCCGGGTGATCATCAGGGAGGACCACAGTCTCATTATGCCTGTATCAGGGCAATTTGTACCAACTTTACTCCATATAAATAAAAAGTCACCTTTGTCCTCCTAAATGCAAATCACAGCCACCCACTTCTAGAAATTTGCACCTGCTATCCGAAAAGTTGCACTGATTGTACTGATCCTGCACCAGGATTGCTGGGATTCTCAGGTCCTGCCTCCCTTCCAGACAACAAAAGCAAAAACTAAAAGCACGTTTGATTTTTCTTCTGCAAATAAACAAGGAGTCAGTCTCTTTATTATTGCTTTGTCCAGATGTGTATCTCTGTTTTGAACATTAAGAAAAATCCCAAGTGGAAGCCCTGGGTTTAGGGCAAGGAATTCCTTATACATGGGCCTCATATTCTGCAAACGAAGGTTCAGCTCAGCAAATTCTGGTGAACGTATTTTGACCCACAGACAATTCTAAAAGTTTGGATTTGAGTGTTTACACAATAGTGTACCAATATTAATCTTCTGAACCATATTTTAATTTTTACTAATATAAATGAAAACTCACTTTCTATTTCATCTGTTTTCCATATTCTAATGGAATGAAATCCTCTGCTTGGATATTTGATTAGTCTTTTATCTTAGAGAATTTTCTACTGTCTTAAAATTATTTCTCTTATAGGAGAAGTTGCATTGAAAATATGCCATCTTCTTCCATCTTTAACTGTCTTAAGTCTTTCCTTCCCTTTTTTTTTTTTTTTTACTTTATTGAATTTTGCTTCCTTTTTTAAGACAGTACATTCTTTGCAATACTTCTTTCCTTCCTTCCTTTCTTTTCTTCCTTCCTTTCCTTTTTTTTTTTAAAAAAAAAGATTCAGATATACTGTTTTTACATTTCCATTTAGCACTTTAGAAAATTATTCCAAAAAATTCATCTTTTAAAAATTATATCCAATGCAAATTGTTACACCATGTTTTAAAGTGCATGTTTCTTTGCTTTCAGAATGCTGCTCATATCATTTAACATTTGCAAATGTTAGAACTACTTTGCGAGTTACTCTGGAGGGTGAAAATCCCCAGTAGCCAAGCATGACTTATTTACTAGTCAATGACAAGATGCCCCTTACATCCTCTCCAACTCCTTTTTGTCCCCAATAGAACTTGTGTTTTGTTTTTAAACATCTTTATTGAGATATAATTTACTTGACATACAATTCACCCATTTTAAGTGTTTTGAGGAAACAGAAGCTTCCTTCTCATTCAACTACATAAGTTTACTATTTGAAACTGGAAAAGCTACAAAATGTGATCAAATAGAAATCTTAAAACATTCTGTGAACCCCGTTCTGTTTTAATGCATAATTTTCCTATTACAGCCGCCTGTTTGCACCTCTGGAGTTAAGGTCACAGCAGCGTTTGCATTATAAACCTTTTTTCAAGGGTTTATAAATGCAGCTGCTTTTGTTTGCTCAGGACTGAAGCTTGCCTCATGAGGTTTCCATGCAATAGAGCAGCTTTTTGGGGTTGAGTTTTCTTTAACTAAATTAAAATTTTAAAACACCACATTGCCCTTTAAAAAAAAAATCATTGCACGTGTCAAAAAGCCTAGCTAGGAATTTCTCCCCGAATAACTTTTTTATGTATATGCAGTTTTTAATTGCCTTTACTTTCCAAAAATTCTCCACCGTGCTCAGTTTGTGCTTAAAGTTATTTGCCTCCAATATTTACAAACCGAAATCCAACTCAGTTTATAAACTAAAAAAAAAAAAAAAAAATCTTATACATAGTTGCTGTCCTTCAGCATTTATTGTTAACAGAATTACTTTACAATGCATAACAAAGCCCAAAGATGGCATGAAAAGAGAGAGAACCTGTCATACCTGGTGAAAACTTATACCTATACATGTATGCATTTGAGAATACACATTCTCTGGGAGAGTTTAAAATATTGAGGAAGAAAACCATTTACATTTTTAGGATCATATTTTACCTTTTTCAAAACAATCAAAGTGGGTGGTAGAGGATGCAGAAATAACCATAAATTGTTAAATTTGTTTTAAACGTTGAAGAGCAAAAATATATATGATCATTAAACAAAATACAATATTAGAATGTCAGTTTAAACGAATTGTAATAGAGAATCCTGACTTTGTTTGGACACAATTGCCAGGAACTTGTAATCACACCTTCACTTAGTGATTTCAGGAGGTGTTTTACTTTTCAATCACAGACCAGTAAGTATGTGGCTGGCTGCCTAAAAATCACCTGGATTCAGAAGTCGTTTTTATTTTTGTTCATTTTAATTTTGAAAAAATATTATTTTATTCAATTTTCATGCAAATTTATATTTGCTATGCAAAAGATAAATAAAATCAAAGGCCAAAGATTATTCATGAATATTATGTTCCGACATGTACAATTTGATGGGAAACAGCTCGCTCTTCCTTAAAACGATGCAGGGTAGACTACACCCCCTAGGCTGAGGGACTCCCTGTCTCCCACTGTGTCTTCCCCAGCCCCGCACGGTCCGTGCCTCCGAAAGGTTTGTTGAACGAAGACATGACTGTGCTGCCCACCCAGGAGCTTATAGACAGCAATCAAAACTCACAAACCAGAACTGTTTTTCTAACCTCCCTCCCACCTCCCGACTTCCTAAAACAAAACAAAACTGGCAAACAAACAGAAAGGTTGACTCTGGATTTATGAGACCGAGCAGGAGGGCGACAGCTTGAGCTGATGTTTCAGCGGTTTCAGCTGGAGTAGAGGTTGCAGTGGCGGCTGACAAAGGCGACATACAGCAGGTGCGGAGGAAGGTGTCTCAGTCCTGTCGTCAGAGGCTGCGATAGCCGTCCGAAGCCCTGAAATACAGTTGCTTGGCTCCCCATCCTCCTGGCTTTTGACAATCCTTTAATTTCAGAATATATTTATCCAAGCCAAAATTTTCCTAACCAAATAAATACAATTCCAAACCAGGATTAAGAACATAACCGTATTTGTTCCCTGCTAAAATATTTAGTAATCTTTGTCTCTCCCAGTCTGATACTTTTTTACTGGGAGATTCTATTTACCATCCTGCTTCTTTAACCAAGTATTGTTTGATTGAATTGTACTATAAATTCAGGAACATTAGAGGAATAAGAAAAATAATTTTATAAATTCATTGCTAACAGGCTTAATACTTCAACGTGTTTCAGCAAATGACTGCTTGCTTCTCCGGTGGGTAAGCAACAACAAAGGGGTGCTTTCACCCCCGCCACGCGAAGTGCTGTCAGAGCGAGAAATGTGGAAGTCAGGGGGTGGGGGCCCGTGTTTCTACATAGTGATATCGCCCAAACAAACATGCCTGTCTATTCTACATTCACACGTGTGTGAAGAAAAAGGGGCACACTGCACCCAGAAAGAAAATACAATGATGAAGGTGTGAAATCATCTCCTTTTGTGAGTGAATGCGTCAGATTTTCATTCTGGAGTGAAAATGAATCCATCATTTTCAGCCCCCCACTATTTCCCATTAATCCCTGAATAGTTGTTTTTTTTTCCCCCTCTCTTTCTCTCTAAAGTTAATGCTATTAAATGTGGGCACTTCAGCCCCAGGAAAAATACAGAGTGCAGGGCTCCCTAAAAAAATTAAAATCCTGTTTCTGTCTCCTCTCCTGCGGTGGGGTGGGATGTTCAGGCCTCGCTGCGCTGAGCAATGAGGGCCTGTGAGCTGCAGACCCTCCCCTCCAGGGCCAGCCACAGCCAGGCGCCCCTGGCCTGGCCACCTCCCTGCACACACCTGGGCTAAATACATACTTACAGATTTTAGATACATATGTGCACATTTCAGATTGATCCATTCACGTAATGACTCTGGGGTTTTCACAGCCTAAGTAATTTAATAATATTGTCTCTTTTTTTCTCTATACAGTTTGCTAGAATGAAATTAGAATTTGACTTGATTAGGTTTGAATTTTTAGATGTAGCCATTTTTATCTGGCATGTCTAGAAGTTTTCTTCGATCAGTACACATATCTCCATCTTCTTTATATTCCTGATACATAGGCAACAGTGCCGTTAAACAGTTCCCTCCTGCCTCCCTCCCTCCTTGCTTCTTTCTTTATTTCCCTCCTCCCTCCCTCCCTCCCTCTCTCCTTTCCCTCCCTCCCTCCCTCTCTCCATTTTCCTACCACAGTACCTGTGCTCTGTGCTTTTCCTGTTAACTAGTCCCTCAGTGGCTGAGGGTAAAATCCAAGGTCTGAATCCTTAAAAGTTTTCATTTAAAAATAAACATGTAGGTGCTTCCAATTGCGTCTCCTTGCACCCCCTGAATAAATCAGGGCATTCTAAAGGGAAACTTCCTTTCACTACTGGCAGCTCATTCGACCCCCTTCTGCTTCTTATAGGGACAGTAACGAAGGACTTAAAATTTATCCTTTTTATTTTTTGAAATGGAGGACGTGTCGAATATTCACATGTGACTTGATCACTCACTCCCCACGAGCGGGAGCAAACCCTGCGCGAGCATGGGCGTGCGGTCCGGGTGCTCACGAGGAGAGCCGGCGGTATGATGCAGAAGGCAGTGAGGAGGGATGACGCAGAAGGCAGTGAGGAGGGATGACGCAGAAGGCAGTGAGGAGGATGACGCAGAAGGCAGTGAGGAGGGATGACGCAGAAGGCAGTGAGGAGGATGACGCAGAAGGCAGTGAGGAGGGATGACGCAGAAGGCAGTGAGGAGGATGACGCAGAAGGCAGTGAGGAGGGGTGACGCAGAAGGCAGTGAGGAGGGATGACGCAGAAGGCAGTGAGGAGGATGACGCAGAAGGCAGTGAGGAGGGGTGACGCAGAAGGCAGTGAGGAGGGATGACGCAGAAGGCAGTGAGGAGGGATGACGCAGAAGGCAGTGAGGAGGGATGACGCAGAAGGCAGTGACGGAGGATGACGCAGAAGGCAGTGACGGAGGGTGACGCCATGAGCAAAGCGAACGTCTCCGCAGGCCTTCTCCCTTCGGAAAGGGTGTTAAGGCAGAGATTTTGTAAGAGTGATTCCAAATGTCTGCCTGCTTTTCTCCCAGAATGAGAGTTGCAGCTTGTGCGTATCAAGACCGGGAAGGCGGAGGGATTGGTGCCATCGTAGAGGGGCGAACATTAGATTGACGTCACGTCGATGGGTAATTGGAAACCAGGTGGCTATTGCAATGTATGCAATTTGAGCATCTGGAAGTACGAAGAAGAAAATAAATGAAAAACGAAACTAAAGGAATATGAAAGAGTAATTAAGAAATATGAACAATAAATCCAGCTATATGTATATTCGGGAGGGCAGTTTTCATGGCCAAGCTATTTTTTTTTTTTTTTTTGCGAAATACCCTTTAATGCTTGTTATATCTGGAACTAGAAGCCATAAGGCAAGAATTCTGCTTATAGACCGAAGTTGACAAACACACCAAGTAGTATATGCTTTTCAAAATCGGGCGCGAAGCTGCCGGAGAGTAATGTATTTAGTTTTTAGTTAACATTGTGTCATCTCAACTACAGGAAAAGCCACAAGAAAACATTTCCTTAGAAAAATGTTGTTGGAATATTAGCATTAACAAATATTTAGCTCGGGAGAAATTTTTTTAGTTCCATCACAATGAAAAGCAGTGTTATTTTCCACTTTCCAATAATTTCGGAAATTGAACAAACACGCGCTCCCGGTTGGCCTGTGTTTGCCACGTTTCTTCAAGACAGAGAGTCGGCTGAGTTAAACTGGACACCCATGGGTTTAGTGCCGACCATGTACACATATTAGCAGGCCAAGCACAATTTTGAATATTCTGTATACACTGAGTTGCCACATTGGGAAGCTCTCTCTGTGCAGTCTTGTGTTTTAGTTTTCCAGTTGGTATACAGTATCAGCTTCAAGAAAAAGCGCTCAGGAAAATAGGGGGAATGCATGGGGTTCATGGACAAAAGTTCTCATGCCTCAAGCCAACTTGCCCATGTCTGTTCCTTGGTGTGGCTGGGGATGCAATGCCCATGCCCAGGGTCATCTTAATGGAATGCACTGTTGATGCAGCTCCCCTTTCTCTCATGCCAAGGAGTGTTCAGCCCGCACTTGGACCCTCTGTGGCCTCGCCTAGCTGAGATCACCAATGTCAGGTTTCTCTAGATGGAATTGTTTGCAGTTTCCCTAAGAGCAGTGTTTACGATGAGGATACCTTGTGTTGCTATAGACATTTTAAATTGTTCGTAGTTTTTTTCACATTTGTTTCCTCTTGGATCTTCAAAAACAGTCGTGTTGGATAATTAGGAATATCACGTATTTCCCCCATTCTACAGAAGAAAAAATAATTTACATTAAAATCACATGAGCCCTGGCCGGTTTGGCTCAGCGGTTAGAGCATCCGCCTGCAGTCCGGAGAGACCTGGGTTCGGTTCCCGCTAAGGGCACGTACCTCGGTTGCAGTTTGTCCCCGGCCCTGGTTGGTCGTGCGGGTGGCAGCCACTCGATGTGTCCCTTTCACATCGATGTTTCCCTCTCTCTCTCTTCCTCTCTCTCCCTCCCACTCTGTCTGTACAAAAAATGGAAAAATGTCCTCGGATGAGGATTAAAAAAAAAACCAAAAAAATCACATGAGCTGCCTGGGACTGAGGGTCCCTCACTGTTAGCCAGGGCCTCTATCTGCTGTCTTAACTAGGGGCCCACAGACTGGCCCGAGGGCCAAGATCAGTCTGTTTTAGTAATGGCGCTTTGAGAGAAGAATGATTTATACATTTTTAAATGATTACATTTTATTTATTTTTTTATCCTCACCCGAGGACATTTTTTTTTTTCCATTTTTTGCACAGATAGAGTGGGAGGGAGAGAGAGGAAGAGAGAGAGAGAGAGAAACATCGATGTGAAAGGGACACATCGAGTGGCTGCCACCCGCACGACCAACCAGGGCCGGGGACAAACTGCAACCAAGGTATGTGCCCTTAGCGGGAACCGAACCTGGGTCTCTCCGGACCGCAGGCCGATGCTCTAACCGCTGAGCCAAACCGGCCAGGGCTAAATGATTACATTTTAAATAGTTTTATAAGTACTTACATAATAGCCTACATTTTTACCTCTTGGCCCACAAAATCTAAAATATTTACACACCTGAAACAGCAGTCAGGAAGACATTATGTACTCCCATGTTCATAGCAGTGCTATTTGCAATAGCTAAGACCTGGAAACAGCCAGAGTGCCTACAGTAGATGAGTGGATAAAAAAGCTGTGGTACATTTACACAATGGAATACCATGCAGCTGTAAAAAAAAAAAAGAAGAATATCTTACCCTTTGAGACAGCATGGAGGGACCTGGAGAGTATTATGCTGAGCAAAACAAGCCAGTCAGAGAAAGACAAGTATCACCTGATCTTACTTATATGTGGAATCTAATGAATAAAATAAACTGATGAACAAAATAGATCTAGAGACATGGAAGAAGGAAACAGACCAATGAATCTCAGAGGGAAGGGGCAGGGGGCGGGAAGAGATTAACCAAAAAACGTATATGCATATAAGCATAACCAGTGGACACAGACAATAGTGCGTGAAGGTCTGGGTGGGGGCTGGCGCAAGGTGGAGGGGGTCAATGCGGGGGGGAGGGTGATAAATATAATACTCTCAACAATAAAGATAATTTAAAAAAATATTTACACTCTGGTTCTTTAAGAAAATGTTTGTTGACCCCCACATTATTCTCTCTAGCTCCCCCGAAGTCTACTCCTTAGCCTCCCCTCCCCCCATTTCCTACCCCACACTACCCTCCTTCCCCAGTTGGATGGTTAGCTCTCTAAGCAGACACCACACCCATTGAGACGCTCTGTGTATGTAGAAATTTGGCTGATACTTTTTGACTATTTGTCTCTCAAGACAAACCAGTTATGACTGGAATCCTGCCTTAATTCGGGGCTGAGGTTAGGAACAGGAATGCCCCGGAAGTGGAAAAGGTCTAGCAGCTTTCACTTTAGTGTCTGGTTTCCAGGATACAATTGGTTTCAGTCAAACCTAAGACCCTGGCAACACAGTTTTCTCTCCCATCCTTACATCTAAAAATGAAGGGGAAGTGTCCTGTGTGATGCCCCACCCCTCTGCAATGAGCGAGTCAGTGTTCTTGGCTCTTTGTAGCTATGACTGTTTCTAAACGAAGACAACGGAAAGGACAGTTCGCTGGAATGGGTTCCATGTCAGGAGTGTGTTCACAGGGAGGCAGTCCGAGGGACCGCACCTGCCACCAGTCCACGTATCTGAAGGTGAACTCTCAGACTGAACATCACTTCGGTTCAGGCTGGAGCAGCCTCCACGCCGAGGGCGCTGTCAGCCCAGCAGTCTGCAGGAGGGTGGGTCCAGATCATCACGTTAAAAGGAACGGGATTTAAAAGGAATATGAAACAAATAGTTGAAAAATGGATTTTCTTATGCCTCAGTCTAACCTAAGAGAGATTTTAGAAATTGTCTCCACTTGGTGGCCAACACCGGCATGGCCTAGGCATGGGTCGGTCACTGTTCCCTCACTGCTTAGCAGGGGGTGGCCAGAATGCAGTGACTCGGGGTCACTGGAGGCCTTAACAAGGTGACTTGAGAAGCTATGGCATATCTAACCAGCTGACCTGTGTTTCCAGTGAATTCGATTGGAAATCACCTGCATAGACGTTTTGGGGGCAATAGTGACTTCTTTCAGAGATTGTGTTTACTTGGTATTCGCTTTCCTGAGTTATAAAATGTAACCTAATGTAGAAAACTTAGAAAATATTTTAAACACCTGAAAATATCTGTAATCCTTCTACCCATAGGTACTATTTCAGTGCATTTTGTTTTAGTTTTTATTTTATGTTAATATGTATAATTTTAAACAAGGTTGAGCTTATACTGTATTTGGTTTCTGTTCTGGTACTTATTTTAATTAATGGTATAGCATGACTTTTTTCTTGGGTGTTTTTAAATGAGCATGTTGATGGCATACTATTACATCTAAAATTATATAATAATTTTTGTATTAATTCTCCTAGTACTGGCCACATAATTTGTTTTTGTTTGTTCATATGTTAAAATAAGGTGATGAATTTTTTTTAGGAGCCATTTCTGAAGCAGGGATTACTAGGGCAAGTGGGTAAATCTATTTCAAGATCAAGAAGTTGGTATTAGCTTATATTTTCAGCTTTCTATGACAGCACACTCTTACCAATTTTAAGATATTCATTTATTTTTGCTCTTTGCCAATCTCATTGTTTAAAAACCATCTTGATGGTTTAATTACATTTATTTTTTTTCATGAGTGTATTAATCCATTGTTTTCCCTTTGAGAGTTATTGGTTTATGCTTTTGCCCATTTTGTGTGGGGAAGTTATTCATCTCTTTTTCTGTTGGCTCTCACGATATCTTAAGGCCATCAGATGGTAATATTCTTTAATTATTTTGCCAAGAAAGTGAAGGGAATCAAGTGGAAGCAGTAAGAATTAGGAATTCGTGGAGGCTGTGGTTTTACATGAAAGATTTAAATAAATGTAAATGGTTCTTAAAGCTTTTGGGGGTCTAGTATGAAAGATTAAGGCAGCCCTCACTGATCGAGAAAGGCCTTGATTCTCTCCCTGCCCTTTAGGGTATGGCTGCTTTTCACGATAGGAAGATGTCTGCTTCTTTGTCTCTACCATGTGACATCTCACTTGAAATCAGAAAGTCCTTGTTCTGTTATCTTTGGACGTGTAAGCACAGTGCATCCTGGGCATTAGGAGAGGTGGATTTGTCTCTGTGACCAAACTTTTTGTGGCTTCTCAGTTTGAAACAGTTAAAACACTATTTTAGAATAGTGTTAAAACCCACCAGCCAGTGTTTAAAATGTTAACATTTTGCCATAGTTGCTTCAGGCTAGTTCTTCTTATTTTGTTTTGTTTTCTTTATTACAAAACAAGACGTCACTAGCCCCTAATCTGATTTCCCTCCCTCCCTCCTTAAGTTGGTGGGTTTTGTTCCTGATCTTGTTATGCTTTTACTACCCATCAATGTTTGTGCATTTTTTATTCTATTTTAACATGTTATATTAAGCATCTATTGTAGTGACTTGCTTTCCATTCACTTAACATTATTTTCAAGATGACATCACTTTTTAAAAATATTCAACTATACATTTTCAAATGCTATGTATGTCAAGGAATGTCTGGTGAGTAAATTAAATGTGGTAAAAGTGACCACATCGAACAAAGAACAGTAGGGTGCCGCCAAACCAGGAGTCCGAGCGTCTGTGAGGCCTGTTCTGTTGGACTGCTGTGTGGGATGTACAACACCATGAGCCTGCTTTCTGCCCTCAGCGGGTGTTATTTTAATTGGGGAAAGAGGAAAGTAACAATCAACACATGACAAGTTAATACAGTGTGCCAAACAATTGTTGAATAATGGTACAAGAACACTTTTACAATTTCTCAAGGCAATATATACTTAAGAGTCAACAGATTTATTTGAGTTTTCTAATACTTAAAAGCCAGAATAGGAATATATTCATTAGTAAAATACTAAATATTTTCTGAAAAAAAGTAAGGCTATCACTCATAGTTTCGAGGTTTTCCTCAAACGTTTATGGCTCGCTGACTCTGGGAGGGCATTGTGGTAGGGAAGTAACTGGCAGGTCTGCGGAGAGACTGGGCTCCATCCCCAGGTCCAGGGTAGTAGTGCGTCATAATGAACCAGATTTGGGTTATGTGCCTACTTCTCACCAACTCTGAAAATAAAAGCCAGTTATTTTATCAGCAAAATGAGTCTATTCAGGAGTAGCAGAGAAATTGTGGTCTGGGGTATGCAAACTACGGCAAACCCCAGGCAAGCCCAGAGGACAAAGGAAAGGAGTAGTATTTTATGGAGAAAACAGGAGGCAGTTGGGAGGGGGCTCTTGTGAGCCAAAGTCCATTGGGGTTTGAGGGAGAGTTTGGAGTTGTGGCTGCTTCTCATTGGCTGAGTCCTAGTGGCTTCTCAATAGCTGGAAATTAAAAGCAAAAATAAATGAATGGGACTACATCAAACTAAATAGCTTTTGCACAGCCAAAGGAACCATCAACAAAACAAAAAGGCATCCAACCAAATGAGAGAAGGTATTTTCGAACAATACATCTAACAAGGGGCTACTGTTCAAAATATATAAAGAACTCATAAACTCAACAACAACAACAAAAGCAAACAATCCAATGAAAAACTGGGCAGAGGGCCTGAAAAGACTTTGCTAAGGAAGACATACAGATGGCCAACAGAGATAAGAAACAACATTCAATGTCACTAGCTATAAGGGAAATGCAAATCAAAACCACAATGAGATATCATTTCACACCTGTTAGAATGGCTATTATCAATAAGACAAGAAATAATAAGTGTTGGAGAGGATGTGGAGAAACTGGAACCCTCGAACTCTGCTGATGGGAATGTAAATTGGTGCAACCACCATGGAAAACAATATGGAGGTTTCTCAAAAAATTAAGAATAGAGCTACCACATGACCCAGAAATCCCTCTTCTGGTTATCTATCCCTCAAAATTTGAAAACAGTTATTCATAAAGATACATGTGCCCTGATGTTCATTGCAGCCTTATTCACAATAGCCAAGATATGGACACAGCCTAAGTGTCCATTGACAGACAACTGGATAAAGAAGATGTGGTACACGTACACAATGAAATACTGCTCAGCCATAAAAAAGATGAAATATTGCCATTTGCCACAACATGGATGGATCTTAAGAGTATCATGCTAAGTGAATTAAGTCACACAGAAAAGAACAGGAACCATATGATTTCTCCTACACATGGGATATAAAACAACAAGCAACCAATGACCAAACAAAACAAACATACAAAATTATAGATACAGAATTATGGTTACCAGAGGGAAAGGGGGATATGGGAGGAGGAAGAACAGGAAAAAAGGGGGTCAAATCTATGGTTACAGAAGGAGATGAGACTTTGGATGGTGAGCACACAATGGAGTACATAGATGTTATTCTAAATGTATACACCTGAAATCGATATAATGTTTTTAACCAATGTTACCCCAACAAATTTAATTAAAAGAAATTGAATGTTATCATGAAATGCTCTGTAATGGGCTCTGTGAGCACTTATGGGAGACACAATTATCCTAGCCATGGACAGCTTTTAAAACAAAGTGATGTTAAAGCTGAAATTGGAGGACAGGTGGCAGAGAGGACACTCTAGAGTGTCCTGGGCATGGTGTTTGAAGGCCAGAGGCTGGGTCATTGTGGGGAAGCTGACAGGATTTCCCTGCAGGAGGAAGGGTGGTAGTTGCAGAAGGTCACGATGTGGGTGGAGGTGAGGGAGGAGGTCAGAAATGAAGCTACATGGAGAGGCAGGAGCAGGCTGAAACTCCGCCCTGGAGCCAGTGACATAGCTAGACCTGCAGTTTAGAAAGGCTTCCAAGGGCTGTTTAGTGAGAAGACATTAGAAAGCGGTGGTGAGGGAGAGATAAAATGGCAGTGCAAATAGAGAGGAGTGATCTGAGAACTGTTGAAGAGATATGATCTACTGGCTCCAGAGTGACAGGATACAGAGCGGTGAGGAAGGGGCAGGAGAGGCAGATGGCCCTCAGGCATAGACAACTGAACCAACGGTTCCGTGACTTCAAGGCCAAAAGAAGGGTAGGTCTTCCGGGGGGGGGGGGGGGATGCTGAGTTCAGTTTAAGTGAATCCTGGGCCCTTGGGAGATATTAAGGATGAGATATCTAGTAAAGAGATGCAAATTGAACATCAGTCAAAATATCTGGGCTCAGATAACAGTGTCAGAGCGGTCAGCATTTTAACGGTTAATTGAGTGTGAATAGAGTCAAAATAAAAGATGACCTAGCCAGAACCACGGGAGCATGAGCAGTTAACGAAGGGGTAGGCAAAGGGGACCAAGGGATGGAGTCAACAAAGTAGAATGAAAAAAAGGGGAAGAATAAAGTCATGGAACCCAAGGGAGGATATTGTTTCAAGGAGAGAAAGGTTGATTCTTTTGAATGCAGCTGAGAGGTCATGTAAGGTAAGCACTGAGCATTATCCATTGGATTTAGAAAAGTTCTTGGTGGCCTTTGCAAGAGAACATTGGAGGCCATCATCTAGCCCATGAGATGTGCTGACCTGGAAGAGGAAAGTGAAGGCAGAAATAAATGAGATGATGAATAGTCAGACAAGCTTGGGTAAAGGGATGATGGCGATGTTATTGACAGAAAGAGGGACATGGAAGTTATTTATGTGGGGAAGAGGAGATAATGAGCTCCATTACTTGCAGTGAAAGCATCCTGAGGAAATCTGCTTGCACCAGCCACCATAAGACAGCTGTCCTCACACATGTCCCATTGAGACCAGTGCAAGAGCTTCTCTGGGGTATTGATGAGAAATGGACCGGCTGAGTCACACTTAAGGTATTCAGATATTTAGTGCCAATAAAGACTCATGGGTAGCTCTTCAGAAAGGCTCTCCCATTTTATACTCCCACCAGCAGTGTGTGAGAGTTCATATTTTTGCTATGATTCCATTTTCCAATATTTGCCAATCTGGTAAGTGTACTATGGTATCTCATGGTTGTTTCCATATACATTTCCAGTGGGATTATATCTTCATATATTTATAAACATGCAGACTTTTCCCCTCCCTGAATTGCCTGGTTAAATTCTTTTGTCCATTTTTTTTTTCTTACTGGCTTCCTATCATTTGTTCATTGGTTTATTGTGCATTTTTTATGTTAAACCTACATTGGTTTCAGATATTGCAAATAGCTTTTATTTATTAGGAATCCATAATTTTGATATTGTCATACCTGTTAATACTTTTGCTTTATACTTTCTCTTCTACTGCCTTCCAAAATCACAAAGATTTTTCTCATTCTTTTTCTTCTTTTATCTTAAACTTTTATCTTCCACTCTGTACTTCTTAATCCCCTGGACATCCCATTGGAATATGGTGTGACTTAGGGATTCTTCTGGTTTTTTCCCTTTGGTGAATAGGTTTCCCCAAACTATTTAGTAAACAATATACCAGTTCCACTGGCTATTTGTCTATTCTGACAACACACCGTATCTGTACCAGTCCTATGTATGTCTTTATGTTGTATCTTACCATACACAGAATGAGTCCAACATGAAAGTTATACTTTGCTATAAATTTAAGGCTAATTTTTTTCTTGTCTCTTAAAAATTCTGGCATAATTTGATTGGATTAAAGGGAGTTCTCAGACTAATTTTGGAAAAATTCAGACCTTAACTGTATTAAATCCTTGTATCATGAATAGGGATATACTTCTTTCTTATTCAGACCTACTTTGTATTCTTTAATAAATTTTAGATATTGTTTCTATTAGGGTCTTGTGTCCTTTAGGTAGGTTTATCACTTGATGTTTTTTAGTTTTGGATGTTATTGTCAATGCCATCTTGTTTTCTGATATAGTCTCTAGTAATTGTTGGCAGTGAAATACTATTGATTTTTTTGAGTTGATCTTCTATTTGGCAAAAGTGCTGAACATTTTTATTAGTTTTAATAGTTTATCATGTTATTCTGTTGAGTTTTCTGTTATAGAGGATCATATCATCAGCAACAAATGACGGCGTGTCTCTACCTTTTCAATACTGCTCTTATAACTGATTTCTTGAATGAACTGCACTCAGTGGGGTATAAGGAGACAGTAACTTTATTCTTCATATTTATTGCCCCTTCAAACCCACTGTAGTGGATTGAATTGTGCCCCCCCCCCAAAAATATCTCTGAGTCCTAACTTCAGGTACCTGTGAGTATACTTGGAAATAGGACCTTTGCAGATATGATTAAATTAATATTGCCCTGGATATAAGGTGGGCCTTAAATCTTCAATCCAAAGCATGGTATCCTCATTAGAGGAAATCAAGGCAGATTGGAGACACAGAAGAGAAGTCACGTAAAGAGAGTGAGGCGTCTACGGCCCGGAGGCACGAGGCCTGCCGCGCCGACCACAGCCAGGACCACAGCCCGGAGAAAGGCGTGGAATGGGCTCTCCCGGAAAGCTTCAGGAGTGACCAATGCTAACGACCCTTTACCTCGAACTTCAGGTCTCTGGAGCTGTGGGGACTACATTTCTCTTGTCTTAAGCCACGAAGTTTGTGGTAATTTGTTACAGGTAATTAGTTCTAAGAAACTAATATGTCTACTTGTGGGCTTAATGTTCCCTGTCCCTGGATGAAATGTTGGGAAATTCCATAGCTTTTCCCACCACTCTGTTTCTATCACATTTGCTATTCTAACTTCTTCTTCTTCCTTTTTTTTTTTTTTGGTTAATCATCACCCAAGGATGTTTTTCCATTGATTTCTAGATAGAGTGTAAAAGAGGAAGGGAGGGAGGGAGAGGGAGAGAAACATTAATATGAGAGAGACACATTCATTAGTTGCCTCCTACCCCACCCCAACACCCCAACCAGGCCAGCAATCAAACCTGCAACCCAGGCACATGCCCTTGACCAGGAATCAAACCTGCAACCCTTCGGTCCATGGGCTAACAATCTAACCACTGAGCCAAACTAGCCAGGGCTATTATAGCTTCTTGAGCTAGATATTTAGGTTCTCAATTTTTAGATTTCTTTTTACTAATATACAAATTTAAGGTTATACATTTTTCTCCAGGGAGTTCTTTCTGCAAAGCACACACACACCCTAAATATATATATACCAAAAATATACCACATATGTAATATATGAATATATATGATATATATGATTGGTATGTAATGCTGGTATATAATTTTTTGTAAATGTTGATATGTAATATTTTATTATCACTTAGTTCTAAGTATTTTAAAATTTCCATTATAGTTTCTCTTTTGAGTCATTAAATATTTAAATATGTGCTCTTGTTTCCAAGAGTAAGATTTTTTATTTGTTGTTGTATCCTTTTGTTATTAACATTTATTTATGGTCTGAGGACGAAGTTCAATTTTATCTTCAGCCACATGGATAGGCAATGATCCCAGCATGATTTATTGAAAAGTCACTTCTTTCTGCACTGATTCTGCAATATCACCTCTGTCATATGTTTCGAGATATATATTTCCAGATTTTCTTCTAGACTCTAGTCTAGTCCATTGGTTAGCTTGTCTTCTATGCACTAATATCTTAATGTTCTAATTGATATGGATTTACAAAAATTCTGATAGGACAAGTGTCATCTCTTCCCAATCTTAGTTTTATCTTAATTACTCTTATAAATTTCCACTAATGAAACCCCTGTTGGTTTTGTTTGTGGGAAGCACTTAGTTTTCTCTGTGGGAAGATTTTTGATTACTCACTCAATTGTTTTTCATTGGGCTTTTCATTGAAATTGCCTGGAATCTATAGATCCATTGGGAGATAATTGATATTTTTTTCACTTAGAGCCTTTCTGTAACTGTGGCATGATTCTCTATTTATTTAGATCTTTTAAAATGATTCCAGTAATTCTTAAATGTATTACTGGTCACATTGTATTTTTATACTATTGTAAATAGTATCTTTTAAATTTTTAAGTTTATAAATCTTAATTGAATAATATAGAAATGTAATTATTTATTGTATGTTGTTTCAGAATAACAATGCTAAACACGCTTAATGATTTGTCTTTAGATTTCCTTTTAATCTCTTATTTTCACAATCATATCTTATTTGAATACAATAATTTTGTTTCAGACTCTTCAATCATACCTTTTGTTTTTCTGCTTGCACTAGCTGTGACCTCTTGTGTAATGTTGAATAGGAGTATAAGAGTGAGCATCCTTTCTTATCCCTAATTTCAAATAGAAGGTTTCCAATATTTCGACATTAATAAGATGTTTGACAGAGGTAAATACCCTTTATCAGGCAAAAGTTATTTGATTCTATTCCTATTTTGCCAACAAGTTTTATATTGAATAGATGTTGAGTTTCATAAAATTCTTTTTTGTATATATTGATAAATCATACCATTTTATCTTTAATCTGTTAATGTAGTGACTTATAGTAATTAATCTTCTTTATGTTAAGCTTTTCATTACTGGGATAAATCCTACTTGCACCTAACATATCATTTTATATATTGTTGGATTTGGTTTGCTAATACTTTAGTTAGAATCTTTTTTCTTGAGTGATGTTTTTTGTAACTTTCTTTCTCATAATGTCCCTGTCAGATTTTGGCATCCAGTTTTGCTAGCCTCATAAATTTAATTGGGGAGATGTTCCTCCTCTGTATTTAAGAATAGTTTGTATAATAGTAAATTACTTGTTCCCTGATTGGTGAAGACTTAGAAGCACTTAGTTTTCTTTGTGGGAGGTTTTTTTTTTATTATTACTGTTTCAATACATTTTTTAATGTTTATATGATATTTAAGTTTTTCTTTTGGGCTGCTTTTAGTAAGTTGTGTTTTCTAGAAATCTGTCAGTTTTATTAAATTTTCAAATTTATTGATATAAAGTTGTTCATGATATCATGTTATTCATTTTTATATCTGCAACATCTATAAGTAATTTTCATTTTCATAACATATGCTGCTTTTTATCTTTTCTATTTTTGCTTTATCTATCTGCCCTATTGTTTGTTGGTTTTTTTGATCATTTCAAAAATTAAAAATTGAGGTTTTGTTGAGTCATTCCATTGTGTATTTACTTACAACTTCCATTTATTTTTGCTCTTTTTACTTTCTCTAACTTTCTAATTTTCTCTTTTAAAAAATTATTTTTATTGTGAAAAATTTCAAGCATATGCAAAAGTAGAGAGAACAGTAAAATGAACTGTTGGGTACCAATCATTTAATTCCAAAAACTATTGATATGTGACCAATCATGTTTCACCTATAACCCAACTTTCCCTGCCCCTAGATTATTTTTTAGGGCATAATCCACCAGCTTGCATTTCCCCATATGTATTTTAGTATATATTCTAAATAATAAGGACAGGTGGTTTCTCTGTTTTTACTTTTTTATTAATCCTCACCCGAGGATATTTTTCCATTGATTTTTAGATAGAGTAGAAGGGAGAGAGGGGGAGAGAAAGAGAGAGAAACATCGATTGGTTGCCTCCTGCATGACCCTGACCAGGGCTGGGGATCAAACCTGCAGCCCAAGTATGTGCCCTTGACCGGGAATCAAACTTGAGACTCTTTGGTCTTTGACTGTAACTGCTGAGCCAAACTAGCCAGGGCAGGACAGGTGGTTTATAAAAGAATGTTTTGCATTTTATTTTGGAAAATTTCAAGTGTACTCTATGAAAGTACAAGAAATAGTAGAGTGACATTAGTGATCCCATCATCCAGTTTAAGCAACTATCAATTCATATCTTATTTCCTCTGTATCCCTCCCTCTCTCCTCCCCCAAATTATTTAATGAAAAAATATATTTAAGGAAACATTCATACATATCTTTTCATTTGCAACTATCTGAATATATCTATAAAAGCTAAGAACTTATTTACAATGTATAGACAGTAACAATTACATATCTAAGAGTTCTTGACAATAATTCCTTAATATTCGCAATATCTAGTCAGTGTTAATTTTCCTTCTCTCTTTTTTTTTTTTTTTTACCATTTTCTTGAATCAGGGTCCAAATTCATACATTTCATTCATTGATATGTATCTTAAATCTCTTTTTCATGTATGTATTCCTCATGTCACTCTTACTTCCTAGTTTTTGCTTTGTGTTGTTTTATTTGTAGGCTGGTTGATTTAAAAACCAAGTCCTTTGTCTTGTGGATTTGTCTCAGGTTTGGATTTTGCTCTTTGCATCCCCTTTTTGTCATTCAAGGGGTTCTGTTGCTCCTTTATTTTGTGTGAATTGGTAGTTCTACAGTCTTAATCAGATACTGGCTTGATTTTTTCTTTATAAAAATGCTTTATAGAGGTGAGATATACTTCTATCAGGAGACACATAATGTCTGATTTTCTTTGTTGTGATGTTATAGCTATTGGTGATTATTGCCTTGCTCCATTAATGCATTAGTGGTTGCAAAAATGGCAATATTCTATCATTTGTCTTCTATTTGTTAGCCAAAACATTTCTTAAAGCCCAATAGCTTTTCAGAAAATATTTGGTTATAGGTAAAGTTTATATAGAAAATGTAAGACAAGTACTTGATTCTTTCTCTCTATTTACCAGTTTTCAAAATATGGGTTGGTTTTCTAGAATAGTCTAATGATGACTGATGTCATCTAAAGTATTATTATGAACTCATGGAGTTAAATATATTGATATATTTTGATGTGCTGAAATTATTATTATTACTTTACTGCTGCTCATGTCTTTCCATTTGTGGCCTGTGTGAACCTCTTTAAATCAGCTGTTATTTTCTTTTGATATAGCCCTTGTCGTCATTGGCATGTTCCTTACGTTCTGGCATGACAAGATGTTCCATGTTCCTTCTGTACAAGTTTGTCCCAGACTGGCAGTCAATTATTTTTTCAAGGAGGCCTAGATCCTCTTAGTTGGAAATAATTAGAGACCACAGTCTTGATGTCAGGCCTGCTCATTGTTAACAGATTGGTCATGGTTTTCAATGGATAAAGTTAAGATACAGTCATCCCTCGCCACTTCGCGCCTCGACATTCGCGGCTTCACTCTATCACGGTTTTTCCAAATATATTCATTAAAAAGTTGATCGAGACAGTGAAAATGATACAGCATGTGCTCAGTTGTCTGAGTCAATTATACACCCCTGTATTACAATTAAAATGACTGTATGTTTGGACCGTAGGCCTATGTATTCGAGCACCCCAGGAATCCTTCAATGCCAGGTGCAACCTGTGTGGTGAAACCAAACCAATCAGAGCATGCTGTTCACTGATTGGCTACCCTATCCTCTTCCTATCCTGGCCACTGATTGGCTCAGCCTCATGCAAGTTTGTTTCTCTCATACATGCTTCTAACAATCACTATGCATCAGAAGCATCTTTGCTCTTATAAGTCCCACGACGGCTCCTAAACGTGCTGCTGCTTCTAAGCCTTCTGACAATGAAACTAAGCACCTGAGGAAGATGCTTACCATCCAGAAGAAGGTGAAACTCTTGGATATGATCAAAGATGGTAAGAAAATCATGGAGGTTGCTTGCCATTATGACTTGAATGAGTCTACCGTTCACTCCATCCGTAAAGATAAAAAGAACATCTGTGCAATGGCTACTGTCTCTTTCAACAAGGAAGCAAAGCACATCATGACAAGTCATAATAAGTTCATAATGAAAATGGATTCTGCCCTAGCCGTTTGGATCAGCGACAGCCGCAAGAAAAACATTTCGTTGGATTAGCTGGATTCGCTGGTCATCTGGGAGAAGGCGAGGCAGCTCTCTCAGCACTGTACAGCAGATGAACCTCCACCAGGACCCAAACGTTCATGTAAAGATTTGCTAATTTCTATTCTGATTTTTTTCTTCATTTTGTGGGTTTTTTGAAATATGTCTCAAATTCTGAATGTATAGGGGCTTCCCTATTTATCTTTATGTTTGGATTTCTAGGTTAACTGCACAGAGCTGAAGAACACGTGATATGGGCTGTAATGGGAGTCTACCACTACTGTAGTATATACACTTAGCTTCTTATTTTAATTCTTTGACATTTGCTGAGTTTTGCTTTATCATTCATGACTCAGTATATATCCCATTTTTGTGAATGTTCCATATGTGCTTGTAAAGAATGTATGTTCAGTTCTGTAGTTGGTTGGTACAATGTTATATATATTTAAGCTATACCATAATTGCTATTTTGGGAGGTCAAAATGAAAATTCTGCATTTTTCTGAGACATACACTTTGTTTAATTAAAATATAGATAATTCACATTGATAGTTTTTCTCTGAATAAAATAATAAATGATATATTTTATTTTTATTCAAGTTGGCACTTTTAGACTGTATAAATTATTCAAACCCTCCCATTAATGCTTCTCCATTGGGAATGTTTTGTCTGTTAGGAAAAACTCCAAATCCTGATAGAGGTGGTAGCACATTGGGATAAAGTCTGGTGAGAATATTGGACACAGCTAACATTTCATAGCCCAATTCAGTTACTTTTTCTATGGCAGTTAGCGAAGAGTGTGATAGCATGTTGACATGCACAAGTTTGAGAATATGTCTGGTAACCAATGTGGGTTGCTGTTGTTTCAATCTTTCATGCATAATTAAAATGTTTGATAATATGATCCTGCTACTATTGTTTAAGTCAAGTTTTAAAAAGACTAATAAATGATGACTTTCCTAGCCCAGCATGCAGCCATGAGAACCATTCTGATGGTAGTTATGGTTTTGGTGCATATTTGGGAGCTTCATCAACATCCAGCCATTGTTCAGGTCATCTGCAATTGTCACACAGCTGATTTTTGTCACAGATTATGACTTGCTCTAAAAATGGCTCTGCAATGGTAAGTGGTGGTAATTGTAAATGGCAAATGTTTGTTTGTTTGTTAGTTTGTTTGCTAATCATTATCAGTTGGTGTCCTCACTTATCTAATTTTTTTTCAAAACATCCCTATTGCTGTCAGGTATTGAGAAACTGTCATAGATCTCATATCGTGACTTGTGAATTAGCTTCTAGTATGGCTTGAATTAACCTTTCAAAACAGACTTGGGTCTCCTCAAGACCTTTGAGATTTAGATCCCCAAAATATAATTTTTGAGCAACCAGCAAATAATAGCTCTTTAACTAACAGAGCAATCAACAAAGACAAAAACTGATGTTCTAACCTGTTTCAGGGATACTGTGTCTATTTAAATTCATATATTAAAAAGTATTTAGAATTTCTTTGAAAACGTCATAATGATTACATAGTGGCAAAATAACCAATAGCTACAATAGCTCAATTATCAAAGACAACTAAAGAATAGAATTCTGTTATAAATTCTAAAAAGACAGTAACAACTATACTAGATATTAACTCATCTAATACTAGCTATTTCATGTGGTAAAATCTAACATTTCCATTAGGTACCTTTTAGTTTTGTGTTTTTCAACTCTTCCATAGCCTTACTGATCATCTGTCTGCTTTACCTATCAATCACAGAGAGAGATGAGTTAAAACCTTTATCAGTGGTAAATTTGCTTATTAATTCTATCTATTTTTACTTTATGCATTTCAAGGCTATGTCATAAAGTGCATATACATTTGAACTTTTAAAAATCTTCCTTATGAAATGACCTATGTCTGGTTCATTTTTTACTTAATATCTGTTTTGTCCAATAATAGCAAATCTGTAGTAGCTTTTTCCTCCTTAGTGTTGCTTTCATTTATATTTTTCATTTTTTATTTTAACTTCACTGTATGTTTTAATGTCTATTAGAAATAGCATATTAGTATGCTCCTTATATTGCATTTTTTACCTTAATGTTTTAACCTTGTATCATCTTATTTCGTATTTTATATTTGTGTTTTTATATACATTTTCCTTTCTCTTGCCTTCTTTTGAATTAATTGGTACTTCCTCCATGTTTTGTTTTGTTTTGTTTCCACTACTACTAGTTTGGAAATTATACAACCCATTCCTATTGTATGTGTGTGTGTGTTAATTATGTTAACTAATCAAATTCTAAAGTTAGCTAATACTTTTCCCTACTCCTGAATCATTCAAGATCTTAAAAATATTTTAACTACACTTGCCCTCTACACAGTATTATTACCATTTTTCAAGTCAATATTTCTTTAGATTCACCCACACATTGTCTACTCTCTATGCCTATCATGTATAGCAGTCTCTATCTTTAACCTGTAATAATTTTCAAAGTATACCCTTTAATGTTTCCTTTAGTAATTGCCTAATGTTGGCAAACTCTATTTTTGTTTCACCCTAGTTCTTAAATGATATTTTCCCCACTATTTGTTTAAGTCTGTATGTATTTTCCCTTAAAGTATTGAAATTTTCATTCTGTGGTCTTTTCACGCCCATTGTTGCTAATCAGCAGTCAGTTGTCAAATAGTTTCTTTGCTTAAAGTAAACTATATGCTTTTAAGACCTTTCCTTTGTCTTTGCTATTGCTATTTTACTTTGATGAGTCTAGATATAGATTTACTGTCATTTGTCCCATTTGGGTTTTATTAGGCCCTATAAATCTGACTGCCATTACTTGTGGATACTTTTTTGCCATTATTTCACATATATTTCCGGCCTTATTCATTCTCATTCTCTTCCTCCCTCCTTCTTCTTCCCTCCCCCGTGGGACTCCAATTAAATGTATATTAGAATTTTTCTTTCTCAGTGGCATTTTTCATAACTGCTTTTTCACATCTTCTGTATTTTTGCATTCTAAATAAGTTCCTCAGATATATTTTCCAGTTCACTAATTCTATCTTCATCTATTACCAATCTGCTTTTTAGCTTGTTCTTTGAGTTTTTAGATTTTGGTAACTAAGTAAATTTTATTTTATTTCAAAAAGTTCTATTTTACTTTTTCTCAATCTGCCTGCTTGTGTTCAGAGACTGATTCTTTTTCTGTGCTTTTTATTCTCTAAGTTGGTTTTAATACATTTGTACATACTCATATCACAGTTCCTAGAGTCAGATTAGAATCTCTAAGATTCTGTTAGAAGTTCTAGAGGGTCTTAATATTCTGTTCAATGGGTTTTGCTGATTCTCCTTTAAGGTAGATTTTGTGTTTCATGGTATATTTTGGAAATTTGGATTGTGAGTTTATTTTTAGTGGGGGCATTTGTCAGTCACCAAGATTGGGGCATATCTGTCTGGAAAGATTCTGTACTACATTAACTTCTGGAATTTGACCTTCTTGTATAAGTAAAACATATTTTTTTCCTACCCAAATCCCAGGTAGAGATAAGTTTCATTGTTCTCTTTCTAAGTAGGATGGCAAAATTTCTTTCTAACCTATCTTTACCAGGAATGAGCCCTATGATGATCCTAAATTATGTGGGAGTTATTTTCACTTCAAGCACACAGAACATGCAATCTTATTTTCTGCCTCTCCCTGGTCATTAAGTCTGAAATCACTAGAGTCCTAAATTTGAAACACATGACCCTATCCTCACTCCACTGTCCACAATAACAGTTCAGATATTTTACCTCTCTGGTTTTCAGCCCACTCTTTCTTCTTGGCACCTCAAGATTTTCTCCTTTTTTGTAAGATCAGTTGTAGATTTTAAAAAAGGTTATATTTTACCTAGATTTTCTCAGTTTGTTTCAAATGGGAGGACTTTCAGTGGGAATAGGTATTATAGGCTTACTTTTGCAGGGGAGAGGGCTGTGGAAGTATGCCGGTAGATGAGAAAGAAAGGGGTTTGATTGCCCCAGAGAGAGTCAGTACATGTTGAGATTTTCAGAAGTATTTTTCAAGACTGTGTCAGGGTCCCTCTGGGAAAGCTGTGGTTTATAGGTGCCCCCCATATCCTAATAGTGCAAGAAACGAATCACATGGCATTTTATATTTGGATCAATCAAATGCAATTTATTTAAAATAGGACAGTATAATAGTGACTGGAGCTCCACAAAGTTATTAGTACCTGAAACTAATCCCCAAACCTCAGCATGTGGATTTTATACGGCTGTTTAAACTCTCCTGCTATGTGTCATTTGATACCATTCCAAGGCAAGAGTTGGGTCCAGATGGGAAATCTGGATTACAAATAGTTATCATTAAATTTAGGCTTAATTTCCTATCTTCCTGTGTTCTAACTGTGAAGAATGTTGGAAGTTTGTAGGAATGAGCTATGTGTCCACTTGGGGCTTTGTGGGAATGAGTACATTAGAACTTCGGGTTTATGTAGATTAGGTACAACCTCATGGAAGGTGAGTGAAAGCTAATGTGAAGAACATATTCACAAAGGTTTCCATTTCGACATGGCCTAATCTTTGTATTGATTGTGTCTTGGAAGTTCTCCAGAACTCCTTCAGGAAGGATATTCTGACTTCTAGGGTTTCATGCTATGGTTTTTCTTACTCTGATTTTCCCAACAAGCTGTGATTTCATTTGCTTTCTATTTCTGGTCCTTGTCTAGATCCATATTTTGTCTCATGGTATAATTATGCTATCATTTATTTGAAAGGCAATGTTTCAGTTATTTCAGAGGGAATGTGAAAGGAAGGGGAAGTCTATATATGTACACAGTCCACTATTTTGAATGGAAAATTTGTTCTGAGTTTTATGATGGATTAGTGACATTTATGGTAATGCAAGCATTAACCCTTTACAATTATTGTAATAGAATTAACAACTAGTTAAGTATAATACTTTTTAGAAATTACTGATTGTGCTTAAACATTTCTAACTTGATACCTGGGAACTGTTCAAAGTAACAACAGTTCATTTATGTAAAAACATTTTTTGTTCCTGCAAATAATAAGTCTGATTTCAGATGTGAAGAGAAGATTCAGAACTGTACTGCTTAAATTGACAATACATCAAAGTAGAAATTATTACACTTAATTCCCAACTGCTATAGTTGAAATATTAATATACATCAGGCTTTAGGAGAAATTAGCATATTGTATATAAAATCATGTGCATAAACAAAGGTGAACCACTCATTAATTCCATCAGTTTATTCTCTATTTTGGTAGGCTTGTGCCTCATTATAAAATCCCCTTCTCTTGAAAATACTTGGAAAGGCCAATAGACTGGCTATTGTTTAATGCCAATAAATGAGAGAAATTTTATTTAAAAGGCAAGATGGGTATTTCTTAGACCTGTCCACTGAAGAGGCCTAAAAGTCATTGTAATCTGAAAATAATGTACACACCTAGTGTCCAAATTATGATCTCTAAATACTGTTCCCTACTAAAAGGACTTAGGGCTTCTTGAAGCCTTGGCTGGCTCCAGTTTGGGGCAGGAAGTATATGAGGTCACAACAAGATACCTTTTTTATGACAGGAAGTAAAGAAACTATCAAAGATTAAAGGATCCTCTAAAAAATATAGAAGAATAAATGCTTCCATTGGCAATAAATAGGACACTGTGAGCATCAAAAAGAATAAGGAATAAAATTGGTTGAAACATACTGAGTCTAATGACCCTTAAATGAAAAAAGAGAAACAACACCAAAAGCTACCACTACCACCACCACCACCACCACTAATTGGATACCATTAGAATTAATCCCTAACTCTGAAAATTGGCAACTAAAAGGAAAGAAATAGTAAGCACTTATCCTGTTTCCCCATATGAATAGTATTTCCCCATCTGAATAGTATTTCTGGATGACTAAATAGTCCCAGTTAATGAGGAAAAGTTCTTTTATACAGAAAATTTCAACTAACACATAGGGAAGATATTGTGAAATTAGATAATTACTATTTTAAACTTTTATGAAATAATTGGTACTATTTAATGGTAAAGACAGAATCTTTTCACTTAATTATTGAATCTGTGTAATGAAAACATAGCGATTATTGTCCTTTTTTTTTTTTTTTTTACTTTTGAATATGGTTGAAATTTTCATAATAAAAATTAAAATGAATGTATTCTGTGGCTCTATTGAAAAGACTAGAGTTGGAATTTAAAGGCCTGGATTCTAGTTTTCACTCCATATAAGGGAGGTATTTTACATAAGATAAATTTCTTATTAGAGTATGTTTCTATATCTTTAAAATAGTTTTTCCTATGTCACAGTGTTTCAGAATGTGTTAATTGGGATTTGGATCTGGGGTAACATGAGAGAAGGATTCTGTGTTGAATGTAAGCTTGGGAGAACCTGCCATTCTGTTCCCTCTTACAGAGTCCGGTGCACATTAGCATTTTGAGACCTTTGAAAACATAGTCGGCCCACAAGGAAACAACCAAATGATTGAGCCTCTCTAGCAGTGTTTCCCAAACATATTCAGTGACAATACTCCTCCTCTTGATTTTCTTCATTTAACATCTGTGAAACGTGGGGGGAAATCCTGGACTATATGATTTCTAAGGACCCTTTTGGTACTAAAATTCTGAGTCTGTGATTCTGTAAGTCTTTTAAATGTTTATAGAAAATCAAAATAACCAGTTAATACTGGGGGAGAAAAATCAATCAAATCGGTTGTCTGATAGAAGTGCCTATTTAATTCAGTCTAAATATTTTGTCAAGTAGCCCAAGTAGGCCAGTTGAGTGTTAAAAAAATAATCGTGGCCTGGCTGGTGTGGCTCAGTGGTTGAGTGTCGACCCATGCACCAAAAAGTTGCCATTTGATTCCTAGTCAGGGCACATGCCTAGGTTGTGGACCAAACCCCTAGTGGGGGGCATGCAGGAGGCAGCCAATTGATGTTCTCTCTCATCGATGTTTCTCTCTCTCTCTCCCTCTCCCTTCCTCTCTCTCTAAAAATAAATAAAGAAAAATATATTTTTTTGCCCTGTTCGGTTTTTCTCAGTAGTTAGAGCATTGGCCCGCAGACCAGAGAGTCCTGGGTTCAGTTCCTGCTAAGTGCATGTACCTTGGTTGCAGTTTGTCCCCGGCCCTGGCTGGGGTTGTGTGGGTGGTGACCACTCGCTGTGTCTCTCTCAGGTCGATGTTTCTCTTTTCCTCCCTCTCTCCCTCTTGCTCTATCTGAAGATGAACGCAAAAATGTCCTTGGGTGAGGATAAAAAAAATATATATAAAAAAGAAAAGAATTAAAAATATATAAATAAAAATAATCTTGGCAGCACCTTATGAATCCAAGCATTGTTATATTTGTGAAATGTTGAGCTTGAACAAAGCCACAACATTCATTTGGCATATCACAGTGATCAGTGCTGATTGGTCAACAAGCAAATTGTTTAAAGTGATTCACATCCATCAGAAAACTCAGCAATGGGCAAGTTCAATGTCTGCCCATTGCCAGGTGTCCCTGAAATTCCTACCTTGGCATACTCTGGAATGGGTCTGATACTTGATCTGGAACATGTTTATAATTATCACATTCACTCCATACAAAGAATTTATTTAACCTTCACTCAATTATTAAAATTCATAGGGTGATAACTGTAAAAATGTGGAGGATGTAAGAGGTTCCTAGTTGACCATTATTTGAATAACTAATTTTTTTCTAAAAGACACATATTGTCTCCTTAATCCTCCTTGAAGATGAATTCAGGACTTTTAACATAGAAAGTACATGCCCCTAGCCCTTCAGTCTTAAGGGCAGAAATGCTGCTGTCAACAGTTTTCTCATGTTCGCTCCTAGTAGCGTTTTTCGGAAGGTTGGACTATGGGAGAAGGGGACAGGCACACGAATGGCAGTGGTTAATTAACAACATAGGGAAAAGGCTGCTCAATTCTATGTCTATCCTACAACTTACACAATGTATGAGTTTTTAAATCAAACTTTTAACTTTGAGATAATCGTACATTCACATGCAGTTATAAGAATACAGAGAGATAGCAAGCACAGAGATCTTTAGTCAGTATATCCCAATTATATCTTAGAAACCATATAGCACAATATCACAACCAGGATCACAATGTGCAATTTTTTAAGAGTTTAGAGGTGATGCCAAAAGCAAAACAAGAAGAAGGAAGGGGCTTTCTGTACAACCTTTATCTCAGATTGCCCACCTATCTCCCATATTGTAAGAGCAGAAATCCAAATTACTGTTTATTGTCAGTAATGAGACATTCTGATGCTTTCTCTTTCTGCATAGGTATAAGTAAATCATATGTTTTATGCATACATAAAAGGTTAATATACTCAGTAGTCACTCTTAGAAATAAGCATGCATATGTGTGTGTGTGTATACATATATATATGTATATGTGTGACATCCTCCTCACCCCAAATATGTAAGATCTCAAAACTTTTCAAGCTGCAACCCAAAGCAAATTTATTGGAATCTAGACCTTATAAAAAGATTCCCATGGATTGAATTTGCTGTCTTATGATATTAAACCTGTTATTTATCTTGAGTGTTATAGGAAGGACTATAGGAAACACATCTATGCTCAGGGCAGCCTAGAATGTTAGAACAGAGTGGTCAGGGTTGCCTGGTCCCTGTCCATTTACCTTTAACTGCGTATGCATCTATGATGATGGAAGAATCGTTTCTCCTTTCCTCCCTTTGTAGTAATTATTTATCCAAATACTGGTGTCAGATGAGACCTGCTGCAGCCATAGGTGCATCATCTCTTCTTGCCCATCGCTCAGATCCTTGGGTGATGCAAACGTGTGTGTGCCAAGGGTAAATATTTGACCGCTGTTCCAGCCACCGTTGCACAGCCCCTGAGTGACCCTGCATTAATTAGCTGAGAATTTCAGGGCTTTGAATCTGATTGAATCAAAATATTGTTTTTACAAGTTGATGAAGACTCTTGATTGATGTGGGCCCTGCTGATTCTTTAAAGGATTAAATTGTATGTACAGATTACAGAGTCGGGCTGTCGTTGCTTAAAAGGGGATTGTTTTTTAACAAGTCTTTAAAAAAAATAGTGCTATGGTGTATTCCCTCCCAATGGATGCTGTGATCATTCCTGTGAGCATATACATGTTTGAGCATAAAAGAGAATTAGAAAAATCGAGGGAAATGGTCAAGAAAAATATCAGAAATAAAGAGGCAGAAGAGAAAGAGACCAAAAGAAATGGCTAACGTAGGAAGAAGGGGTTTGGCTTCCATTCATCCTGCAGATATGTTCTGTGTGCACATCCCCCATGGTTAAGCCTGCCATATTTTACCCAGGGTGCAGGGGAGGAGCACGATCATCGGGGTC
The DNA here is from genome assembly GCF_014108415.1 of Molossus molossus. Classification (NCBI taxonomy): domain Eukaryota; kingdom Metazoa; phylum Chordata; class Mammalia; order Chiroptera; family Molossidae; genus Molossus; species Molossus molossus. The sequence continues at coordinate 34,100,020 of NW_023425357.1, read as the reverse complement.
TGAGCGTAGAGGAACTGACTGGCATGCACCGTCTCCGGCGAGACACACTCCACGGCCCGGGTCACCTGGCCCTCTGCCTGCTGAAGCTGAGGGCTGCCCCATCACCCACCCCCATGAGTGAGCTATGACGAGCCCCAGCCAGAGTCAGGCTCTCGTCCAGAGAAAGGGCAAGACAAGAAAGCTCAAGGGGGAGACCAGCAGGAATAGAGATGGAAGAAGGAGGAGCATAGATTTGACTCCATGAAAACCCTTCCACGTTAATGGGAAATACCCACAGCCCCAAACAAGGCAAGTCTCAATATGTTACACTCTTATATTTCTCTTACTCAAGATCTTTAATATTGGTCCCATGTTGATGTTTTTTCCACCTGCAAATTTACAAAACTTTAATCTAATTTCATCGTGCACCTGTTAACTTGAAAAATGACTTTTCTCATGGACTCCGTGCTGTGTAATGAATCAAAACCAATCAGCATACAGAAGAAACAATAAAACGGAGCACAAATCATCATGGGCCCCGAGCAGGGAGATTGCCGAAGGTCTAAGCCAGCAACCCCTTAAGCAGCTTCTGAAAATGAACCTCTGGTTTTTAAATGCTTCTGGGAACACGCTGCTTCCCCTAGCTTCCTTTTGGGACAAATTAGCTGGAATCCTGGATGCTTTCTGAAGTTTTATTCTCCTTTCACTTGTACCATGAAGGTGGTCCTGAAAATTGGTTAACCCATAACGTGTTATGTGGTGGGTAGAACAGTCATAGGTAATAGTGACTTGGGGTGCGAAAAGGGGGAATCTGTGAGACGTCAAACTAAGTAAGCCTATGGCTTCGTTTTTTAAAAAATCATACCAAAAGCCCTGGCCAGTTGCTCAGTGGTTAGAGCACTGGCCCTCAGACCAGAGAGTTGCGGGTTCCATTCTGATCAAGGGCACGTATCTTGGTTGCAGTTAATCCCCGGCCCTAGTCAGGGTCATGCAGGAGGCAACCAATCGGTGCGTGTCTCTCTCTCTACCCCTCCCTCTCACTCTATCTGAAAGTGGGTGGGAAAATATTGTTGGGTGAGGATTTAAAAATAAATAAAATAAAAAACCATACCAACAAAACTGCAGGAGGCTCATTTAAAAGAGCACGTCCGTAAGTGCTGTGTTCGTCCATTCAGGCCGCTGTAGCAAAGGGCCATGGACCGGGGGCCTGTAGACAACAGACATGTGTCTCTCACTGCTGGAGGCTGCAAGTCCGAAACCAGGTGTCAGCATGCTTGGGTGGCGTGTTCCCTGCGACTCTTCCAAGGGCACTACTCTCAGTCACGCAGCTCTAGCCCCATGACCTCATCTACTCCCAATTCTCCCCCAAAGGCCTCACCCCCTAAAACCAGCACACTGAGAGACTGGGTGGCGGACACAGACTTTCAGTCTGTAGCAAGTACAGAGCAGTAGCTTGGAGGTTGAGCACAGGATGGGGAAGGCAAGGAAAACAGGAGAGTGCTAAGTAAGTTGTGGTCCTTGGAGAAGACCACCAGGAGGCGGGGTCTTCAGGGCACCTGAGGGAGGTGGCAGATGGGAAGACACTGAGAGCAGAGGGCACTCCCCTACGGGACCAAAGAGGGGTCACAAGAAATCAGGGCAGCTGGTGATTATTTAGCTTGGTCGAGGCAGGAGAATGGTGTGGACAAAGGGGCTGAAAGATGGTTTAGAGAAGTGGCCTCTGGATGGAGGACCCCGAATCTCACAGCGGACATCGGAGCGGAGGGCTGACAGGAGGGAAAACCTCTGTGTGGGGACTGAGGACTGACCCTCACTCCACGCAGCTGTTGGAAGCCATACAGTCAAACCTTCATTTAGTGGGTCTTCAATCTGGCTGGTTATCAGAATCTGTGAAATTTTGAAATATGGAAATTTCTGGTCTCTAGTCTCAAAGAAGTAGGGTCCAGAAATAGGTCATTAAAAGTGTCCTAGGCTAGGGCTTCCAAACTTTAAAGTGCACAAAGATGGCCTGAGGTCTTGCTGAAAAGCAGACGGATTCAGAGGTCCGAGTGGGAACGGATTCTGTGAGTCTGCGAGCTCTGGATGCATGGTCTGCTGGGAAGCAAGACTGGATGATCTGATAAGCAGGTGGTTTAGGACCTGCTTCCTGAGATGATCTGAGGTCCAAAGAACAGTGTAGGTGCAGTAACCTATCAGGATGAAATTTTACATCATTTCCTTAAGCAATGAGAAATAAAGAGGTGATTTTTTAAAAAGAGAAACCACGACATGACTGTAAAGCAATGAGAAGAGTTCACTTTGCGAATCTATACGAGGATTTGGTCCATTGTCCGTTAGCTGCCCCATTGGTGAAAGGGGTAAGAACATAGAAGTCTTCGAGTTGCCCTGAAATATATAAAGAATGGGTTATTCTTCTTGTTTCTTCTTCCTGTCTTCAGAACCAAATATTATTTCAACAGAAAGGGAGGAAGGAAGAAAGAAAAGGAGGAAGGGAAAGGGGGAGGAAAGGAGAGAGGGCAGGCTAGAGAGTCACCGTACGTATTGCTTGACGAGGGGAGACTACAGTGTGTGAGAGAGGAGAGAGAGCTACACCTAAATTATGTGCGTGTGTATATGTGTGCATGGGCATGTGTATATATCTGTGTATATAAATATAAAATGATATATAATGTAATTATATTATAATGTGTATATATACACGTGTCTGTATATATAATTATATAGTATATTATGTATATATATACATGTGTCTGTATATATGTATGTATGTGATGTGTATGTGTGTGTATATATTGAGAGAGGTGGGGGAGAGAAGAAGGGAGAGAGAGAGAGAAAACTAAGCCAGTGGAAAATAAACTATTTACTTGTAACGTAATAGTTAGACATATTATAGTTATCTATAATACCAATACATCAATATACATCAGTGTAATCTAGTAGATTATAACATCATCATAAAGTTAAGCGCACTTGATACTTGCCAGTGGCAGGCAGCGTGTGTGAGAACGACATGTCGCTGAAACAAGTCTTTTCAATGAAGCAGAGCTACGGCCAAAGCCGCTGGCCACCCTCATTCCCACCGTCTGTTTCCTGTGCACAAAAGGCCTGTGCTCGCTTTGCAGACAAAAATCCTGCCCTTTTCCCCAAAGGGCCAGGGGTTCCCTGTGATGTGGCTTCAGAGGGTATGCGGCCTCCCTTCCATGGCCCAGACCAGCCCAAGACGAACACGACGCCCTTCACTCCGGTTTGAGAAATGAGGTTTGTCATCGCTGAGGAGTCTAGGCACCCCTCGGGTTACCCTCACTTCCCTTCACGTTGGGGAGAGTCGTGAGGGTCTCAGTGTTGGGGCACAAGAGGGAGCACGGGAGTGGGGCATGGACTTCTGGGGTCTCCTGCAGCAGGTTAAATATTCTTGCAGAGAGCAGTGCATAAAACACAATAAAATGCACCCTCTCCCCTCACTCACTAGAACGCTTATTATCGTGGGCTCAGGTGTGTTGCATGAATATACAATAATGGGGCTAACAAGATGGTTTGAGGTCACAGAGGGATAAACCATGGCATAATCCAGCTCCGAAAGCCGTTCTGGTAATGAAAATTGTGGAGCAGTCTTGTGGCTACTTTTGTAATAAAGATATACAAAGATGAATATAGGTTTCCAGGAATTAATCTGAGAGCATTTGATCCAATTTATACTGGAGTGGTTGCATTGAAGGCAGCTCGGTAGACAGGATTCCAATTTAGGTTGATAGAGTGCCTTGGGGTCCCAGGGAGGACGGGCTCCCTGTAACTGGGAGATGATTTTATTTTTGAAATGCCCATCTCCTGGCTTTGTCAAAGGCCGTGCATCTGTCTGCCTGGCCTGTGAAAGCAGCCAGCTCAAGGCACCGAGCCCCGCGGTGTAAGCTTCTGGTTCCGTGTTCAGTATGACAGACAGGCTTCCAGTTTTATTCTTTCAGAGGGGACCCCGGGCCACACTGCATTTTATTGTTGTGATTGTTCCGTGAACCAAGCGACATCAGACCCACGGAGAGGGAAGGCTCAGGGCAGCTTTATGTCGCCCTCCCCTTCCCACTTTCCATTCCGACCTGCTCAACTGGCCAAGTTTGAGGCTCTTGCGAGTTTTCATCCTGAAGCCAGGAGCTTGGGTCTGAGGAGCAGGGGCAAACTGTTCTCACTTTGTCCTTGAAAGTGCGTCATTCTCTGGCAGGTGGCCAGGTCGGGGACAGAACTGGAGACAGCTGAATTCAGGCCATGACTCTTGAAGAACTGAAATTCCTGGCACACTTTTAACAAAGCAGCCTCAAACCAACCCAAGAATGTTGGCGGTGCCGGCCTCATTGTCATTCTATCTGTTTGCGTCTCTGAGCGGCCCATGCAAGAGTTTCGGGATATTTAGACTCAAAGCCCATGTGATGCTGCCCATTGACTTGTCTTTTTTTAAGTGGCATTAGGGAATTATTCTCTTCAAATCCTGACTTGGTAGCTGTTAGGAAAGGCTTGTGTATAAACCCTTGTTCTGCTTAGGATGAATCAGACAGCACTGATTTCCGGCCTCCCCTCAGAACTTCGGGGCCTCGGATTTGTACTTCTATTTAGTCCTTTGACTGACTAAATTCCGAACATATATGAGCTCATATAGTTTATCATATATGAGCTTATGTATTTATGATTCACATAAAAACATATCATGGTTATGGGAACACCCAATTTGAAAAAGAGGTTTGTAACACATTGTTATTTGTGCCATGAACGATCACTTAGGGTTTCCATACCAGTACTAGAAAGGCTGGCTGTGTAACTGTTTGTTGTAATGTTATGGGAAAGAAATTTAATTATTACTAAAAGCTTTTTATTTTTTTCCATTTTTAATTCTATTTTAGTACTTTCCTAAATTGCATATGTTGGCGTGTATAATGTACACACAAGGTGGTGTAAGATGTGAACTGCCTTTAATAACAAATAAAAAAGCAGTTTGTATCCAGCTTGAAACAGCCCACAGCTAAAATGAAGGATAGACCTCTGCAGCCAGTGAACCCGCAGAGAATTCAGTCATTTAGCCTGCAGATTACAACTTGAGGCATTTTTAGAGGATTTTCAAGTATATATGTATATAGCTATTTATACACACACACATAGTACACACGCACTGGAATTTGCTTACTTATATAAATAACCTTTTTGTTTAGCACAAAAGAGCCAAGGTTTTGGTTCATTTTTACTTTTCTCAGCTTAGATGATCTTTGATGGGAGGTGGGAGTGGTATTTCTAGATACAGCAAATGAGAAAAAGTGTATTTTCAATTGTCAGTAATATTTAATTTCTATCAACAATTTCTAATTGTTCTTCTGTAAGGCAAAGCTTTAATGCGTCAGCCTAAATTATAATACAAAAGAAATCAGAAATTATGCTGTTAACATTTCTCATTTTCAGATATTACTGATTAGATTAGAGAAAATTATTCCTTATAATTTCACCATAGAAAAGCTATATGTCTAGTCATATCACTACATTGAAACAAAATTAAGGAGAAACGATTTCTTAACAGTGTTTGCAGATTTCTTTTCTTTTCTTAGAAGGAAAGGTTGCAGCATCTAATTTTACCCATGATTTGTCTTTATTAAAAGCTCTTGTCAGGGAATTAGACTTTTTAGGTCTGGGCATTGCCTTAAAAACACAAAGCCTATCATGATGTTGGTCTATAATAAAAATTAGTCTGATTTTAATTTAAAGAGATTTATAAGTAGTTCTCTTAGGAATTTTGTTGTTTTATTCACTAAGTTAGTAGACCAATAGAAACAGACCAATGACGTTTAGCTTGCAAGTTAATGAAAAACAAATCCCCTATTGAAATAAACTAGATTTTTTTTCCCCTTTTAATATAGAGAGATCAAGTTCACACCTAAGAAACTTTCAAAGAAAAAACTGGACCAAATTTCTTTCTGATGTTTTTGAGATCAAATGCCTTCTGCATCATGGAACTCACCATTTTGGGGGGAAATCTTGCCTTCTTAGAATTCACTAATGCCATTTGGTGAGATTGAATTATTTTTGGGGTGATATAAATGTCTAAAACAGAAAAAAGAATCGCAGGAACCAGAAAAGCATTTTAATCTGAATGATTTATATACAGGCATTTTAGGAAACACACATACTGTGCATGAGAAAACCATACCCATGTTGTAATAGATGCTAAATCAATGTGTGTTTAACTTCTGAGAGAAGTTGCAGAGCAGAAGCAAGCACCTGTTAGGGAAACGTTATGTGGGGCTGCACTTGTGCTGGGAATCCTGAGGGTGCCTCTGAATAGGGTCACTTTGCAGATAACTCAGTGATGAAACCTTGCAGCAGAGCAAGTGTATTTTCTAACACAAATTTGTAAGGATGGTTTTGATATTTTTATCTTTAATGTTTCGAAGAATCTTTGTTAAAGTCCAGTTTGTGTAAAATGTGTGCTTGAAAAGTGGCAGTTCACAGAAGAGAAGACCTAAATATGCAAGGAATATTTGTTCTTGAAGTAAAGCTTGTGAAAACTGCTCGGCAAGCCTATGATCAGGATACCAGGTACTTCTGCCCAATCCACGCTCTACCTTTTCAGAGAGGAGACAATACAAGAGAGATGGGTGATTAGGTTTCTAACGGCTATTTACAGCAAACCATCCGTTTGTTATTTTTCTTTCCAAATACACAGATTAAGATGATAAAAGTGACAGTGATTCCTTGTGGAATGAGCTGTTCTTCTCAAGCTCCATCCAGGCATCAACCATAGCATCTGTGTGCTCTTCCGGCCCTGCCTGCGAGTGTACATGTTTGTACATCCAGGTTTCACTGGCAGACCTAATTTCAGAATACATAATGCATGATTTTGAAACCAATTTGTTATTGTAATAAAATATTTTTTAGGAATGCATGGAAGTACTCGAGAGGAGAATGTTAAATTATACATGCACTGTGGCCGAGTGGATTCATTTAGCTCAGTCTGCAGGTGAGTCTCCGACGACCTTGGCTCTTGCTGGCTAGTATAGAATAACAATCAAAGCTCGGATTGGAAACCCGACCATTTCCAAACATTAACAACTTCTTTCAAAGGAAATGCTGATTTCAGCATTTATGTTAATGGGAACATCAGTATCTCTTTCAGAGTTTTTAGGGCAGGGAGAGGAAAAAAATCCATGATCTTAATAGGATTAAGAGCCAGGCTTTTATTTTCAAAATGCTAATTTGTTTTCTGCCTTCTGTTTTCGTATCAGGGCTGGTTGTTCACTACCCCAGGACCCACGGGCCACTGAAGACTCACAGAATTGCACTGGTGACATAGAAAAGTGACATGAAAGGTTTCTGTCTGAAAGGAATTCTAGTCTTTCCAAACCAACTTCCTCCTTCTGTCTAAGTCAGGTTGGGGCCAAGCATTCGCAGATAGAGGGTGAGAGAGGACAAAAATGTGCTAGGTCCCTGGCCTGACTCCTCTCTGCTTCCCCTGTCTCGTTAGGCAACACTCTTCAGTCATTAGAGGGCATTGACCGAAATGGCCTGTGACCCCCAGGCATCAGGTGAGCCGTGGGCTGGAGAAGTCCGACTGTGGACTGCGGTTGCCCGAGGCCCATGCCATCCTGGAATCTGCTCGTCTCGCAGGCTGAGCGGCGGCTCGCCCACTGCTGCAGGGCTGGGCAGCGGGCGGACAGCGTGGGCCACAGCTGAGACCGTAATTTACCATGGAATTTGTTTTGAGATTCCTTTGATAGATTTCACTACCAAAGAAATTTGCAAGCGAAGGGGACCATCCACCCTGAAGCCAGCTCGATCCGGTGATGTGAAAAGGCGACACCAGGCCTGAGCCCCGTGATGGCATTGTTAAATGGAACTCACCTGTTCCTACCTGGGTGTAAGAGGAATTCCTCTCATTCTCTCTTTCTTGGCTTTTTTCTCTTCTGTCCAACTTGGGGAGGAAGAGAGGATGCAGAAAATCGAGTTCCATGCAGGTTGATGAAAACCGGGTGTAGCAATCCAAAGAAGCAGGTAATTTGAGTTCAGGTCTGTTTGGCAAACGAGGTGTCCCATTTGGGGTGATACACGGTCATGGTTTGGCCCAGCAGGTGTGCTAATGCAAGACAGGTTTCCTCTAGCTGCCTCATTTAGGGGATGTTACAAAGAGAAAGACTATTTAAATGCCCACAAAGATATTAACAAAAATATTTCAACTCTCAAAACCTTTTTCTGAAAACTGGGGGCGGGGGGGAAAAAATCAAAGGAAAAAGACCCAGGCATTGGGTTTTGCTCACTTGTGTTTTTAATAGTTGTTTAATGACCTATAAATTTGCTTTTCTAAGAAAAGAAACATAAAAGAATTTGGTAACTAAAAAAAAATGGAGGGGGCTGCTGAGACATTTCCTTCCAGCTGCTGAGAGAAACCGAACTAGCTATTTTCTGTGGGGCTTTGAATGGTATTTGTAGCATTCGCCTTTCTTCCTTCCTCGCCAACTTGGTTGGAGAATATAAATATCAAGGCTATTTCTTTCCCCGGCCAGAACAGTTGGTTTGTTTGGGGTATGTTTTGTTTTCTCTTTCAAGGAAAAGAAGATAAAAAGGGGAGGCATCATCTACATTTTGCTTAGTACTGTTAGTTTCTATTCAATGTCCTTTTGGGGGGGAAATTCCTTCAATTAGCATTTCTCACAGAAACAAAGAGTTTGTTCTGTTCAAGGCTTGTTACTGAAATATTCTGAGGCGTATAACGTCACGGCCTGTTGCCCTGAAGATGATTTGTGAGTCATGTCTTAATTAAGGGGGTGCTTAGGCCAGAAGACACGTGCGTGAATCCTGACTGAGTGGGAACAGAATAAATGGGCGAAGCCTGTCAGTGTCCTCGCCAACTTGAAAAGGTGCCTCCATCTCCCCATGCTGGTTGCACTGTGCTGTGGGACCTGAGGGAAGGGAAGACACGGGGCGCTGATTCCATGGGATGACCTGGTTGACGGGGTGTTCTGTTCCGCGGAGGTGCAGATGAGACGGCTAGTCTCCTCCTGGGAGAGGCAGCGGCAGCAGAGGGTTCCGGGGCTGAGGGGCCCCCGGGTGACAGTGGCTGCCTGCTCTCCCTCCTCGTGAGGTGCAGAGCAAGGGAACCTGGGCTTCAGCTGACGTGGAGAAAAGCGGCGAGTGCCTCAGTCACAGGGTACAGTGGGTGGAATGGGGCCCCTCCCCTAAAGTCGTGTCCACTCCAGAATGTGACCTTATTTGGAAATAGGTCTTCGCAGAGGTAATTAGGTAAGGGCCTCAAGGCAGAGTTATTCTAAGTTTAGGGTGAGCGCTAAATGCAATGATTAGTGTCCTTATAAGAATAAACGAGCGTGAGATGTGACTCTCGGAGACACCGGAGAAAGCCATGTGAGGACAGAGGGGTCGAGCAGTGATGAGTCTGAGCCAAGAAATTCCAAGGATTGCTGGGGCCCGTGGGCGCTGGGAGAGAGGCCGGGCAGATTCTCCTTCAGAGTCCCCGGGAGGACCAACACTGCGGACACCTTGACTTTGGGCCCCTGGCTTCCAAAACTCTGAGATAAGAAATCTCTGTTGTATCGAGCCACCAAATTAATGGCAATTTGTTATGGTGTAACATGAATACACACAGAAATACAGCTCTCATTTTGGGTATGTTAAGCCTAACGGGATAAACTAACAGGAGATAAATCTGATTTTCATCTGCTGTCTGCAGAGGTCTTTTGGTCTGGCTCATGTGGCACACAGCTATCAGGGCACTAAGAGTGCCCAGGGCCTCCTGGCATGCCAAAGCAGATCTTCAGCTGGTGTCGGGAGGGTGTAAAAAGATCGTTCTTCGAGAGGATGCTCTGAGGGTCTCAGGCTAGCCCCGGTCCAGAACTACCACGGCTCTGGGTTGAGCAGGATGCTTCCACAAAGGGTCTTCCACCCAAGTGGGTACAAACCCTGATATCCAAGAACTGACTTGTTGTTGTTGTTATCTGTGCCCTAGAAGTTGGCCAAGGAATCCTGACCAAGTACCCATCTTTTCTAGTAATGCAAGTTAGGCACATAGAACTCCCCAGATTTTGGCAAATTTGGATGACAGCAAACTTGGAGACTGAGTTCACATCACAAAGGGACTGACCCTGTAGCAAAGAGGATGACTAAACCTAGACATGAAAGGAAGATCTGGGCTGGTGTGGGTGATCTTAGACAAGTCAATGAACCCACAGAAACTGTATTTTGTCATCTATAAAATGTGAGGCTGACCTATTCTTCCCTGAACTCTGGGTAATAAACAAGATAATGTGTATGAAATAATACGGAAACTATTAGGTGTCCCACAAACCTGAGGTATTTGAGGTAACCTTCGGGGAAACAGACCCATGGTTAATTTTTTACCCCTTAGCACCACCTTGTGTTCAAGCTATTGCTCTTGAATTTTCGAGTTCCACATTACAAAATGGACTGGGGTCATTGAAGAATTCCCTGGAGTTTTTTTCCCTAATGCCATCAATGTGAAAATGAAAATAAAATTGAATAAATTATCTATGACCCTCACTACTGCTTAGAATTAGCACTGGATACAAATGTTTGATGGTAGGCGTTTTCATACTACTCAGAAGGTATGGCGACTAAGACACCCCAAACCCATCAATTCCAGAGTTTTTTTTCCTTGAGAGAACAAAAAAGAACTCCAAAGTTAAATACGTTGCTTAGCTACCAGTGTTTATACCATAATGTGAAGATGACAGAATTTTGGAGACTCTGCTTTTTACCTGAGCAGGCAGACCACTTGGCACAGAATACCTCAGCAGCACACTTCTGAAGTATTGGTATTAAGACAGGGTTAGGCTAGGAAAAAAGAAAGACCCAATTGAAGGTCTAATACCAGGCACTGGCCAGAGGGCCTGGTTATAGAGTACAGCGGTGTGTTGGGTCTGCTCAGTGCCCTTGTTTGCATTGAGTTTGAACTAGCTGGGGTGACGACGAAGGTAGATGGGTAGGAAGGAGGGACTATAGGAGCCAATCTTAGGAGCGTGGCAATAATAAAGTTAATATAATGATGTTGGAACTCACATTTTCTTTCCAAATGGTGGGATACTCTATCTAATTTGATGGTAGAGGGACCAAGTCCCAATTTTAAGGGATGAAACTAAAGGTTGTGATAGTGGAGATGAGATAGAGCTATCGTCTTGGGAACTTGGATGGAAACCAAGGTGAAGGGTGGAGTGCACTGTTGCCACTGAGTGAGAGGAGGCTGGGCTTAGTGGTCTGCAGGCACCAAGCCCTTGGTCCAGGGAAGCTGGATTGTTGTGGAGAGTAAGGACAGAGATAACGATGCATTGCCAGGTTTCTATCTCATGGACTCAGGATGGTGGGTGTTTGAACCCGAAGGTCAAAGGTCTTCTAACTGTCTAGACCGGGACTTGTGACCAGGTAGGAAGCATATGTTTGACTCACCCTGATCCTGGACATGACCAAGTGACAAAACCACACTCTCACTTATGAACGTGATCTGTTAGAGTTTGTCCTTGACCTCTTCCTAGTATGTGTCCTATTTTGGGTTACAATTGAAGTCATCTTTGAAAAACTTCATCCACTAGCTTTTTTATTATAAAGAGAAATGCTCTGAATCACTTGATTTAATTTAGGTTTTTCTTTTTCTTCTGATACAGCGGTCTGCTATATCCCTCATCTTCCCACCTACACTATAAACTCTTTGAGGATAGTATCTGTATCTTTAAAAATGTTGTTTTCACGTTGAAAAAGCAATCCTAGGATTCACCAATGAAACAGACTTAGGATTGAAGCCTGGACACATGACCTATTCCAAGGGGCAATTCATTGCTTTCTGCAGCCAGGGATTGGAGAAAGCAGGATGGATGATGGGAGGAGGGTAGGCATGATATTATGCTTAGATGATTGCTGTTTTGCTCAACATGGAGCCAGGCAGCCGCCAGACACAACCCTAATACTGTCAAGTATTATGTCTGATGTTAATGCACGTGAAAATGGGACCTTTAAGACTGCACATCCAAAGGGCTAATCACCCTCTTTAACATGCCCACCATCGGCCAAGTCTTGGTCTTCGCCTTCCTTGTAAGGACTCTGGATATTACTGGTCCACTGAAAATTTCCAGAGCAATATTTTCAGTCACCGGCCTGAGAACAGCAACTAAATGTTTAGAGTAGCGGTTTCCACGGTCCGCCGCAAGAACGTTTAAACCACACGGTACCTGACTTTGTAGTCAGGGGCGCTGACCTCTCCTCCCTTAGACTGTCAACTGAAATGATGCCGACAGCCAACACAACAGCCAGCTGGTGTGAATGAACCACAGTTATACCTATTGCCCAGCCAGTGTGGCTCAGTGGACTGAGCTTCGTCCCATGGCCTGAGAGGTCCTGGTTCGATTCCCGGGCAGGGTACATGCCCGGGTTTCTGGTTTGATCCCCAGTGGGGGACGTGCAGGAGGCAGCTGGTCGATGTTTCTCTCACACATCAATGTTTCTATTTCTCGATATATAAAATAAAAATAAATAAATACATATTTTTAAAAAATTATACCTATTTTATAGTCGGATGAGCAAAAACTATATTATTTGGTGTGCTGCAGAATTTTAGTAATTAGCTTATGTGTGCCATGAGATGACAAAGGTTGGAAAATCGCTGGTTCAGAGTGTTTCAGGCAAAGGTCTTCTTTAATGGAGGCAAGGATTTTCTGCTCATCTTCCCACGATGGTGCAGGAGCTCTGCTAGGGGGTAGATTCGGAAGTATCACTTAACAGCAATCTGTTTCCTTCAGATTCTTGATAATATGGTTTGCATTTCACCACTAATAAATAGGAACTGCTTCATAGAAAGGCTTTTGAAAACACAGAAGCACTGGATTTGCCTATACTTTTGAAAACTACATTCATCTTGTTTGTTGTGTTTCGACCCTCTCTTTGCCCTTTAAAGCCGTCTTCGAACAGGGAGACAACTTCTGTCTTCTCTGGTGAGACAGGTGGACAGACACGCTTCTCAAGGCCTCTTCTGAGATGCACCCCATCCCAGCACCTTGCGGGTCAGAGCTGCTGGGCACGCCTTCACCCTGGAGTGTTTTAGGGACTGCACTGACAGAGAAATGCCCAGGACGGGTGCTAGCCTGGTTAATCCACTCTTATCAAAAGACTTATATATATTTTAATCTTGGTCTTTTACTTTTTCGGTAGGTGTTCATTCATTCATTCATGTCGGCACTTTTCTCCCAGCTCCCCAGGACCTGGACCCACTCGCTCCAAACCCAAGGAAATGGTGGGGGACTCGGGTACATTGGGAATGTGTTTTCACTGCTCAGAGCTGTAGGGCGGGCCTGCCTCGGGGCACAGAGGAGGCCCAGCAGCCCCGCGCCGTCCCAAAGCACAGACACGGGTCAGACACACCAGCCGGGCCGGACAATTCAACTCGACTTTTGGTTCAAATTAGTACCTTAGAATTCAGTATGTTTATTTCCTTTTCGGGAATTAAGCCTATTTTAGGTAATGAGATTTTGTTCTAATCTGAAGGGAAAGCAATCACTGGTGGAAAATTAGTTAGTTGTCTTGAGGAAAATATAAAAATAATAAACCCCCAAATAATTTGACCGGGTGAGGAGGAAGTTTACGTTTTTGTTACCTTTGCACTAAGTTTTTACATACAGACTATGACAGAAAATGATGGTGCATTTATAAACTAAAGTAACTGTTCCATTTTTAAGGCTTTACCTAATTAATGGTGATATGTAAGTATTTAACACTTGTTAACTATGTATCTTTTCAAAGGCCTTTCAGTGAGTTAGAAAGATTTCTATTATATTTGGTGATTAGGTTATTGTATATATAGAAAAGTGGTAAAACTGATTTTTTTAAAAGTGCAAAACAATTCTAAAATTCAGATGTTTCATGCAGAATTGCTTTCCACACAGTTCCCATATGCACAGCATGGGCCCTGGAACATGCTACCTGCTTCACTCTATCGATAGAAAATTCTAGAATTCCGGTCTCTTGTCTCTGAAAATCGAATTGGTTCAAATTCTGTGTAAGGTTGTCAGATTTGACAAATAAGAACACAGAACACCCAAATAAATTTGAACTTCAGATCAACAACTACTACTTTTTTTTAGTGTTAGTATGTTCCACATTTGGACATATCACAGTAAGTATTTTATACTAAATATACTTAAATATTTTGGTATACTCTCTGTTTACATAGTACATCTGTGTTTTATCTGGTGACTCTATTTAGGGAGATTTTTAGATTGTATTTATTACATTTTTCTAATGATTTCATAGTGTTTCACCTATTTAATCAAACCTTCCAAGGTTTCTGTATTTTAAATAAGGAACCAGAATAACACCTCCCAGTCTCATGTAGCATTTTAACTTGACCTGTCTCTGACCTGATAGACCATGAAGTAGAAACAACTCACCCAAGTGAAATTTCAGAGGCCATATCACAGATCACAGACATATCACCTTTCCATCTCCTCCTTATGGGACCTTATTTTTAAATTACAGACAGTACCCATGTGTACCACATGCTGTTGGTCCAAGCAGAGTTCAGAGACCACGGCTGAACCCCCATCCAGCACCAGTCCTTAGCACCTTGGAATTATACAGGGAGTTTATCCTTCTGACCTGGACGTACTCCAAACCCCGTGCCTGGCCATTAAGATGCTAGCGATGGTAATTCCGGCTCTATGGAGCCCTGATTTGACGGGGTAACATAAGACTAGAACTACATAGCCGTAAATGTAAGGAGCAAGCATGTGGGAATCTTGGCATCCAAAAAGCATTTAAGAAATCAGCCTGGTCAGTATCTTTATGATAAAGTAGCATTGGCTTTTGAAAGGACCTTGCAGCCAGCTGATGGGCTAATAAGGTGTTCTGCTTTTGTTTCCTCTGCTGCCTGTATGTGGGAGGGGAAGGAAAGGGATCTCGCCTTTTCAAGTGATATTTATCTAGAGATTAAACTGAAACCATTTGCATACCTGTGGCCCCTGAAATGGGTGCAAACAGATTTTTGTATCTGGGAAATAGTCAGCATCTTGTGGCTTATTTAACGTGTGATGCAAAGCAGCCAATAGAAAACAAGGGAGACCAAGGGGAACACTTGACAGACAAGCTCTGATCCTCATGGCACTGGTTTTTCATCCCCTCCTCTTCCCCCAGGTCTTCAGTGGATAAAATGTCAAATGAAACAAGCTCTTTTAATTCTTCTATTAAATCCAGCTTTTCATAACAAGCATGCTGGAAGAGGAACAGATATTTGTCTTATGAAATGTAACAGCCGGTTCCCTTCCTGAACACAAACCTGCTCACAGGACTTGGTCTGGGCTCCGGCCTGACAAGTTTGCAGATGCTCCAGCTTGTCAATTAATCAGATCCAGATGCTTCTTCCAAACCATTTTCTCACTGTCCCTGCATCCCTCAGCATGGAAGGGGTAGTGGCCGAATTAGGGACTAGGGAGAGACGGGGGCCACCAAAGTCCCTTTTATTCTGAGCAGTTTCGCTGTGTTTTCTTTATAATTCTGTTTGTTTCAAACACAGGGGGCATGTGTACCATCCAGCAGGGAAGCATGGACGGGAGGGGGAAGATGCCCGTCAGACACAGCCGCTTACCTGAGATGCGGCATCCAGACCTAAGAGAAGCCCGCACGTGCCTTCATTTCCCTTTCACTGTCGGACAGCTCAGTAGGTGGCCCACCATCTCCCAACTTGAACTTGGGAGGATGCACAGACCTGAGGAAGATCTGAAAGAGGATAATTTCATCAGAGCCCAGTGTCACACAGTTATTTCCTTCAGTGACCCGCCATCGAAGCCCTTGACTTGTACTTGGAAATGGGTTTGGGGCAGGGCAGGGGCAGAGAAGGGAGGAGAGAAACACAGAAACAGAGCTGTTCTCTGTGTCGGGGTGGGGTGGTGGATGGAGCCCTGGTCCTCAGAGGTCTGGCTTCTCCCCCTCCCAGGGTCACTCCAGCAGCTCGTCCTCACACCCACCACCCCGACACTTGGTACTAGGAGCACTGCAGCTTTCTGTCCTCGTCCCATCTGCTTTTGCAACAAGGAATCGGAGGCCCGGCAGTCACTGCGGCATGGCGGTAAACACCCCGAGCTTCGGTATTATTCGACAAGGGAGAGACGTGCCCGCTTGCCACACAGCACTGCTATTGGGGGGTGCTTTCCTTTAGAAAGTTCCAGGTGCCTTTGCTCTCTGAACACACAAACTGTTTATGAGGCCAAGTTGTCCTCGTTTATAGGGGGTCTGTTTTCTTTCTTTCCCTCTTGAAGAAACCTGTTATTCACTGGGCTGTAAAATGGAAAATAAAGATCAGAGGTAGTGGAAATAATATAATGTATCTGGGTAGAAACATTAGAACTCTCCCATAAAATGTAAGGCATTTAGAAATTTTCACCCCGTTACTTCGCCATGGCCTGTTGGGACGCTGCTCTCTCTACTGGTCCTTTTGGCCTTGTTCTGGGACATCTCCAGAAATTGCCCTTCCCTGTCCCTTTAACTCAGCTTCCCAAAGCAGGGAATGATGACGTTCGGTTTTCCTGATTATAACTGCTTGGCCACGGACTGACATGTTTCCACTGAGAGACTCCAGAATGGCTTTGGTCTTCACCTGGCCATCCTGCCTGGGGTGATTTAGGGCTTTTCATACAGCAGGTACGTTGTTGGTTTTCTTCCCAGCCCACAAGTTGCGGATCAGATAGCACAGTACTAACCCTGCGTCTTCTCCCCAAGGCCCATTTCTCCCTGCCTTACGGTCTTGCTCCCTTGCTGTGTCAGGAAAGCCTTGTTCACTGGGTATTCTCTGCCTTCTGGGCAACAATGTCACACTTGTGTTCCTAACGGTCGGCTCCCATTACAGCTGACCAGGCAAGAAGGCGGGCCGTGCCACGGCCCTACTCCGTCCTGCCGGTCCTGGGTCCTGGAGCCATCGGCTGTCTCCGCCAGCCAGACCTGCTCGGGGCCCCTCTTGTCTGCAAACAAACCTGGTGGAGGGTGTTCGGCAGGCACGCGCGCGACGTGAGACATCAACCCGGTGTGAACTCAGGCGCCTCCAAGAACGCCCTCCTCTGGTCCCTAGATGTCACCTTTCCCTTCGTTCTGTCCTCTTTCCTGTCTCCTCCATCCTCCCCAAGACCACCGCACAGGGTTTCTGCCCGGAGAACAATGCGCCTCCGCCTTCGGTGCAGGTCCAGAGCTGGGAGGGAGCTGAGGTCAGCGTGGCAGGCTGCACGGCCTTCTTCGGAGGCAGACAGATGGTGAAGGTTAAATGACAGCCCTCTGACCGCCTCTTTTGAAGTAATTGGAGATAATTTGTATTTTGAATCAGAACTTGACCATTGTCAGAAGGGAAGAAGGTTAATATGGAAACGATTTTACATTAGCCTCTGTTTCTTGCGCTCCCCCCTCCCCGCTTCTTTCTTTCTGTCCTTCGGATCCTTGTTTTTTTAATCCTTGCTCCAGGCAATTGTTGAGATCGTTTCTGGGCTCGATGTGCCTCGTTTTAGGCTGTGGCTGTTATGAAAGCCAACAACAGCTTATTAAGGCCAGTGATAATCTCTCCTACTGATGCATTGTTGCTTTCCAGAGGTCCAATTAAGGCCGCACGTCGGAAACAAGATCTTGCAGACCCGAGGCTCCTGCCCAGGACGGTTTGCACACAGATGCGCAGACCGCTGCCTGGTTCTGCCTCTGGACGCAGCCTGACTTCCCAGCAGCAGAGCAGTGTGTCCGGGCTGAAGGGGACTTCTGGTCTTTCACGCCTGCCACTCTTCCTCTCTTGTCACTTAAAAAAATTTATTTCAATTTCAAAGCCTGGCGTTGGCCCCAGCTCTGATGTGAAGCATGGTATTGTTGACCTCCTAACTGCGTCCTTTCAAAGAATGTACAGTACTTCCTGAAATCCCACTCGGGAGGGAAGGGGGAGAAAGCCCCTGAAAAATAAGAAATGCTTTGCATGTTCAAGGAAAGAGATTTAAAAGGGTGGCTTGTGGATTTTCCCTCTTCTTACCCCCACCAGAAACGTACTCAAAGCCAGCAGGCTCTTAAAGTAACAGTGAGCAGGGAAAGAAGTTTGATGTTATTGTCGGTCTCCATTTCGGGGGAATCTGGGGGCAGCCTTCTGGAGGGGGCTATGACATTCATCTAGTCAACTCAGAACTTCGCCTTCTGGTATTGCCAGGTAGCAGGGACACTCTGGTGGAGGGTGGACACATTTATAATTTCCTGGCACACTGGACAATGAGGCGTCACGGGCACCGCTGATGAGAACGGGAGCCCGGGCCTTCACGCGAGCACTGGCCCTCCGAGGCTTCTCCAGGACCGGGGAGGAGGAGTCGTTACCCGTATGCTGCATATCTCCTGAGTGTCAACAACAGGAGGGAAATTGGACCACCGGTCAGGGGAAGATGAATCAGTTCTTCCTGAAAATTGAGGTCTGAAAATCAAGAAATTAGCAGTAGTTTGCCATAAAAGAGAAATCTGGATATACTAACATTAAAAAATAAATAAATAAATAGAAGTTTTATTCGATGCTGTGATGAAAAGTTTTAATCCGAAGAATCCAGAGGGAAGGAGTGAAAGTGAAGACTGAAGTCTGTCTACAACATGTTTAAGTGCTATTTGCAACAGAAGTGCCGAAGGCAATATTGTATTTTATTCATATACATCTGGTTTATTATAAAGCATTTTTTTCACTCACTTGGAAAAAGAAAAGAAGATATTGTCGTGTTATTCCTGGCTTTTTCTTAACCACCCAAAGTAAAGAAATAGCTGCAAAAGCTTTAGAAGCAATTCAAGTACCTCGATGGCTTTCATCAGACATTCTCTGTACAAGGAAAAGAAAAAAAATTGTTCTATCTTTTTATTTTTACTTTGCTTTAATCTTATTTGATGCTGTCTCAACAGGCTGGGACATGCTTTCTTGGATGGTAATTTCGCTGCACCCTATGAGTCTCTCACAAGATACCGGAGTGAGATGAATCTTGGCAGGAAGAGAACTAAACACATCGACAAAGAAGAGAAAAAATTTATTTACTTAACTCCCTGTTGCCTGCATACGTTTCCCCCCTTGTCCTCTGACTCCGGTGCAGCAGTTCAGGCTTTGTTTGTTATAAACAACCGTGTGAAATGCAGGCCCCCACTCATCACTCTTTCTGATCACCTGCCCTAGTTTTCCTGAAAACCCACATCAAGCACTTCAGTGACCAGATGAGGAAGCAGCACAGTGTTGTGTTTGGGAAGAGAAAATCTAGTCCCCCTCCTCCAGCCCCCACCCCAGCCTTGCCCACCTTGTATGTGGAAGAAGCCCCAGCACTAACCCTAGAAGCAGCAAAGACTCCCCCCGCACTCGGTGATAAACCTGGGGTCTACTCTCCCATCTAGCCAGGTAGATCCTCAGTACCACTGGACCCCCGGTCACCACGTTGCCCGAAAGTTTGCTTTGCACATTGGTTCGCCATCAGGTCATTATAAACTGATTAACATGACCAGTCTGTGCAGGATAGACTACAGCAGCGGTTCTCAAACTGTGGGTCGTGACCCCTTTGGGGGTCAAACGACCCTTTCACAGGGGTCGCCCAAGACCATCGGAAAACACTTATTTCCCATGGTCTTGGGAACCGAGACACCGCCCCTCTATCCATCCCCAGGCGGGTCCACCCACATACAACATGAGGAACTGTATTAAAGGGTCGCGGCATCCAGAAGGTTGAGAACCACTGGACTACAGTCTAATAACTGCCACATAAATAGAAAGAAATTATTACAAGTGACATTGGAGATGACCACTTGGTTTGGGCTGTGTTGAGGAATGGCTCCGATATACCTGAGTTCCATCACTTTCATCACAGGAACCAAGGGCTATTGAAGGGACGGGCCAGAGCCTTGGTCACATTTAGATGGGGGGATGGGGCTTGTTTGCTGTCCTGTATCTAGGTCATGGGGGTTAGAGTTCCTGATGACAATGCTGGAACTATGGAATAGGTATATTTTCATATTGTGTGATGTTTTCGAATGATAGCCTAGTGACCTTGTTGTGACCCCTAGTGACATACAGCACAGAGAATGAAGCTCAGTGAGCATGTCAAAATGTGGTGATATTTACATGAAATCCAAAACTTAAATTAAAAATAAGTAATACTTTTTAGCAGCCATCTTTGAGAAAAAAGAAACTATGAGATTTCTTTTTCAGGTATCAATTTAAAACATTTGGAAGCATCTTCTCTTGGGGTAAAACTTCCATGTTTACTTCTTCATAGGGGCCGGTGAATGGGTGAAATCCACTCCACTCGTCACCCTTGGGTCAGATTCACAGGTGATGTGATGAGGGCAGTTAGCAGAGGACAGTGACATGTGACAAAGGCTACTTGAAGAATAAAGTTTTCCTGGAATACACAGGCTTGGGGACACAAATGGGGATCATGAGGAGGCTTAGATCACAAGAAAAGAGTGAAATTCAGAATGAGCTGCCTTCATATATGCATGTTGACTGGTGTGTAATTTTCCAAGAAACTTACAGGTAGAAAGTTTATTCTAGGGCAGAAAAATGTAAGGCTTTTTTTGTTGTTGTTTGTTTGTTTGTTTTTTAATACATAAAAAGGAATATAAACAAGGGACAACAAACAGATATCTAGTATTCTTTTCCTATTGGACAAAATGCCTTTCTCCTTACACTTACACTTACACTCAGGTCCTGGAGAACAGAGTTCAGAGAAAGTGTCAACGACTTTGGAGTTGTACAGAACCCATCCTCTGTCTGCTGATGTTAATTTGGAATTCTAATTGCAGTGATAAAATGAAAATGTAACTGTGGAATTATAGTTTCCAATTGTTTTCAAAGTCAAACTAATTTTATTAATTTAGTGGATTCCATGTCTTAGGCAGTTGGCTTCTGCCTCAGAAATTTACATTTGGATCAGGATAGAATGGTTTCTGAATGAAATGGCAGAAGGTTAGTCAACATGGATATCATAACTAATTTTTCAGTCACTGATAGTATACTTATTAGATGCTACAAAGATGTATAAGGCATGATAGATATCTATTTCTCTTAATTGTGCACTCTCTTGGCTTTGCAAATTGAAAGGAAGAGGTGGGAAAAATTACCGAAAGCAGGGTGGAGAGAGAAGGTTACTGGCAATGATGTAATTTCCCTTTGGTATCTCGTCCCACTAAAAACTCAAGATTGCCCCATTATAAATGCCAGATCAATGCAATTTATTTCTTGAGTTAGGGCTCTAGTTAGAAGTCTCTTTGGATGAGATAAGTAAGAGATGCCTGACCATGTACACACGCTCCCCACCCCCCTCACATACACACCCCCACACACACCTCCATGCACACCCATTCAATCACAGACAGGTTCACAGATAGATCTGTGCTGGGATTATTTATATCCTCTCAACAAGAAACATCAAGACAGACTTAGCAAATGTTGGTGATAGGTGAACACAGATACCCACTGCCACACAGTATCAATTGTACAGTGGAAGAAAAAGAGTTACTGTAACTCCCCTCCCAAAAAGCACACCAAAAATATAACCTCCCTTAAGTCATTTGAAATCTCTGAATCCACAAGAATCTTACTTTTGAGCTTCAGGAACAAGAGACGATAACACAGGGTGTGGGTGTGGGTTTTAATTTTTCCAGTTTCTCGGGAATGAAACAGTACCGGTAATCAATACGAAAATGAAAGGTAAACTGCATAGTTTGAAAAACGGACTCCTTTTAGAAGAAATGATTCTGAATGTTACCAAGCTCTAAGGATCCCAGACTGCATTAGGAGACAAAGCATATGAACTCTGGAAAAGTCTCTCAGGTTCGGGTAATGGGAAGCAGACAATGAGAGCCAGACCAGACCCCGCCCCCGCCCCCCGGTTAAACACATCCCCAGCTGCTTCCTTATTTATCAGAAGGGTGGTTAATAGTTGAGTAAATAGATTATCTTTTTAATTAGATTTCTACTTTTAAGGCAAAACAGATGTATAATTTGGTCAAATTATTAGCCCATTTGTACAACTTTTTCTTTTGGCTAATTCTATATTACCAACTAGTGTTCAAAGAAGGGAAGGCTATTTCTGTTGAATTCAGTTTTTGATTGTGGGGGCCACTTAAAAATTCCCTCTCATTTTCCCTTCTGATGCAATATCAGTTAATTCTCAGAGGAATGCCGACAAGGTGTTAAAACGAGGATGAAAGCACTGTAATACCAGGAAATCTGCTCTGTGAAACCAGAGGCCACTTTGCTGGTGGGAAAGCAGAGAAAGTAAACAGTGGTGATCTCTCTCGTGTAACAGAAGATTTAGGTATAATTTGTTTAAATAGTAGCAATAATGATTATTAATTCACTCTTTGAATGTTAACAAAGACCTGGTTTTTGTTAGTTTGTGCTTTCGATTCATTTTCAAGCCGAAGTTTGTTTTAGGCTAATGCTGCCATTGATGGGAAATGCAATTAATTTGAGCTTCCCACTCCTCCACCCCCCAGAATATTTGATGTTTGATATTACAAAATAAAATAATTCCCTTCCGGAACGCAGCTTTGCAAACGGTGCGATTGCAACGGAGTGCATTTTTGTCCAATTCTTCTCTACTTCCTTGGGAAACAATAAGGAATTCTTTTTGTTCTTTACCAAGGTATAACAAATGGATTTTGAAATACCTGCACTATATCAGCAGTGCTTAGGAGAAAGAGAAAAATCAAAGCAAGAAATAAAAATTACAAAATGATGGAGCCTGACCACTTTATCCACAATTTGTGTCTGAACTCATTGTTGAAAATTTTGCGAAGCATCATGGTGGCTAGTTTTTCTCCCTTTGATGCTGTAACATTAAAACTGGTTTGAGGTATATTTTTTTCTGTTTGGTATAAAAGGGACAGAATCCCGAGAGGACCTGACCTCAGGGACCCCTTGCATTCTCCAAAAGGCAGTGCTGTCCTGGGCCTGCTGTCACCAGAGGCAGGCTCAAGAGTGGGGGTCCAGCTTGTCCCGTCAAGTTTATCGTCCACTCCATCAAAGGGCCTAATGGTCAGCAGAGGGGCTAAATGTGTCCCTCGTGACCTGACATTAACGGAGTGGACTGGTTTAAGTGTTACTGAGGGTGTCTCAGAATGATTTGGACGCCAATACCCGTTTCCCTCAATAAGCCGTCATTTGGGTCATGACTCAATACAGCTTTGCACTGACACAGCCCAGCCCCGAAGTGCTCCTGGGGGACCTGGCCTCACCTCCGAGACCAGCAGCCAGCAGGGCTGATCAATGCCCTCTGACAACAAGTGAAACAGCCACCTTTTCCCTCACCCTCCACCTCTTGGCACCTCCCAGCCCCTAGCCCGTCTGACCAGCTGGAAAATGATAAAGATAAATTGTTTTATCTAAACATAGGGTCTGACTCTGAGAAAAGGCAGGAGTAGTGAGGAGAGCCGCCCAGTTCGTCCAGAGTCTTAGATTCCAGCCTTTTGCTTCTCATGTAATTTTGATGGAAAATAAAAATTCAGTCTGTATATCAAATGTAGAGCTTGACTGATCCAGGGGAAAAAAAAAGCCTGGAGTCGTGGTGAATATTCTCTCCTCAGATTTAAGCTGGCCTATAAACATTAGCTTTGTAGGTGTTAAGGAGACACAGGGCATTTTCTGTGTTTGGATTGGGATTTTGACAAAACCATATGCATAGAAAATACATTTAAATTATAAGGTTCTTTTAAAAGCAGAATATTTTTCAAAAGGAAACCAACAACATAATACTTATGTGAGAAATCTTTAGAAAAAGCTTGAAATACTTTTAAAAAGAAGATTCCCTGCAGAGTTCTAAAATAACCATTTAAACCATTTTTACATTTCTATATTTGGACTTGAAACAAAACTAAAGAAGATAGAAAAATGTACATTTTCTTTTGTTATCATGACTGTCATTTTCTTTATGACATAAAATAATACAAACCTATAATAATGCCCAAGTAAGCATTGTGATGTGTATAAAAATATACATGAAAAACATTTTAAATGTATTTGGAATACTGGAAATAAGTGAATTAAAATGTTTAAAGAATTATGTTCCATTTACTAATGATAATGTCCTTTTTATATTGATTAAAATATAATATTTCTGTGTGAAATAATTTTAAAATCATTTTCTTTGAAGCAGAAAAGGAAAACACATTTCTTTCAGATCCAGGCCTGTTTCTAAGAGTATGATTACTTCTGAATATTTAAAATAAAAAAAAAAGTATATCAGAAAAAATTTTCATTTCTAAGCATTACCTTTTAAATAATTTTGAAATATCCCTTTTCTAAAATTTCATATACTTTTTTTTTTTTTTTTTTAACAAATACCCATTTTTTATTGTTTGGCTGATGAGAGCTGTCTTCTTTTATATTTTTCATTTGCTGAAGCTAACTGGGAATGTAAATCAAGGGGAAAGAATCAAATAGCTTTATTTTTTATAGAGATTATAATTTTGAAGTGCTTTTTATCATTTAATGTCTAATTTGTTTAAATAGCAATTCAAAAGCACATTTTATTTATAAAATTATTTATATAAGTTATCTTTCCTTTTGGTTTTGTTAGTCTTTTTTCTCCCCAATTTTATTTACACCCTGTAGTGGAGTGGAGTAAATATATAGTGTATACAATGTGTATACACACTTCAATGTGTTATTTCAAAAATAGTTTATACTATTGCTTAAAGATGATGTTTAGAAAATGTACATATTTATGTGGGTTATTTATAACAAAAAATCGAAGTACTTTTTATTGTTTGTACACTAGCATTAACAACAGATTAATGTTTTCTTTTTGGAAGCACAAATATTTATTATATAAAAGCACTTGGGGGAAAAAAAAAAAAGCTAAACACCCAAAGTGTCAAAAGTCAAGCTTAACAAATTTAAAAGCAATGAAATGAAAACTCAGTTAAGCACAAAAGGTCTTTTTTTAATTTAGTGAAAAGCTGTTGCAAGAACTAAAGACGATGAGATCTGTGCCTCCAGTATTCGGTTTATTAGGTCCAATGCTCGTCTTCAAAGGAATATCACAGCCATGTGGCATTTAAGGATTTAGAGGAATTCTGAGAATTCGAATGGTTTTTGCCAAAATGGATTCCGTGTGCACTTTAGCCGTGAAAATTGATTTAGGACCTCTTACTCACGTTGTCCTCCAGCTATATTTGTACAGTTGGATAACTACAAAATTATCAGTCGGCAAAGGTAGAAAAATCAAGGAGGCGCAGGGCTAAACACAAATTATACATCTTAGCAGAAGAAAAACCCGAGTCCTCTGTTTACCACGAGGAGCACGCAGGTGTGGTCACAGAGCTGGCCACCCAGCTCAGAGCCTGTGAGTTCCCAGAGGCTAAAGCAGCATTTGGGTATATCATTATTTGCTCAGTGCATATGAAGATGTTTGCGAGAGGTTTTTAAGTAATATTGGGCATCATCTGTGTTCAGAAGTTCCAAAGTGATCAATAAAACACCATATTTATATTGAACTTGAGAAAGAGAAGTAGCTATAAGAATCTGTGAGGAATGAAGATAGAGGCCTGAGGCGGGTATGAAGCCAGACGGGCACCAGTGTGAGCTTGGTTAGTATCCATCCACGGCAAGTCACTTTCTTGAGTCAGGTTAAATTTGTTAGTTTAGACCTAGTGTTAGACGGAAAGAGCAGAAATCAACATTGTATCATGAAAATCAAGCCCCATTCACTACCAGGATCATCAGCAAGAGTGCTCTCTCCCCTCTCCAGCCATCCTCTGTTTCCTCCTCGGTCCATGGACACAACCTGGTGCTAGGGTCAGGAAGGACAGTGACAGGGATCTTAAGAGACCTAATTTGGCAGTGAGGGCATCTTGTGTTTGGAACTAAAGGAATAAAGCCGAAGAAAGGGACTGTTTCAGGAGAGGTGCTGAGAGGAAGGAAGTCTGAACTTTGAACAAAAGGAATGAAGTAGAATTTAATTTAAACCAGGGTATTACTTTCTTTCTATTAGCTTTGATTGTACCTAAGACGTGGCACAGATTTCTTCTTCCTTTCCTCTATTCTTTCTATTTTTAATTTAAAGCCAATCTGGTAACATAGGGCTTGTTCTGGAAATGTGAAAATAGAATAGTACAATAGCCCCTGTGCAGAAGGGGGAAACGGGGGCATGCGCCCGAGCTATGAAGATCGTCGAATTTTTCACACAAAGAACAAATCTCTCCTTCCTATGTCGTCATTAGAACAGAAAGATTTTTTCTTTCTTTTTTCTTTTTTAAAAATCATTTCAATATAATGCAAGGACCCCTTTCAAGATGAGGTTCCTGCTTTTGCAACGTTGGATATGTTATTATTATAAAATGTGGTTATATTCTCTGCCTCTTATATTAACAATGGGGGCAGGGATAGGGGTGGGTCCGAGGGGCCTGAAATGACAGGATGAGGGACACACAATAGGATGGCCGTGACTCTGAACAAATAAATAAAACATGTGAATCGAGTCTCTGCTCTCCCTCCCTCCCCCCTCACCCCCCCAACTGTGATTAAATTTGCTGTGGTCATTTCCCAAATGTCTGCCTGATAAAAAAAAAAAAAAAAAAAAAAAAAAAAGCAGCAGCAGCAGCAGCAGCAGCAGCAGCAGCAGCAGCACCCAGAGCCTCTTCTCACACCATGACTCAGAGCCAGGGCCCTTCCTGAGTCCCGCCGCTGCCACTCACTCCCACCAGCACAGACACGCACACCGCTTTCATTAGCGAGAGGCTCCACGTCTGATCGCTGTCCTCCCCCAGCCCCGAAAAAGAGAAAAACAAAACCCAAACTACCAACCCTGTAACACCAACTCTGCCCCCTTAATAAACAGCTTCCCAAACTACCCCGGCATCACACTGAAACCCTAGGCGCCCGGGGCTCAGTAATGGGATTTCTCACACCCCTTCCTACAACCACCAACGCAGCTCCCCAGCAGCCTACTGAATGCACAGGGGGAGAAAAAGAATACATTTTAATAAATCGAGGGGAAAATGATTTGGGTCCTGTAGCCCTGTTCTTTAGTAATAGAAAAAGGTGAGGTTGTTGGGGGGAGAGGGAGAAGGGGGAATTTAATATTGCAAGAGATAATAGCAACTATGTTAATATCCGGAATTTTCAATATACCATAAGTACATTTTGTTTTTCCTTTTAGCACGATTTATAATTAAAGATTTTAATCTGGCTTCACATTGAGTTAATAAGCCCTTTGATTGATTAGGATTCATAAAATTGCCATTTCCCGCTGATGCTTTGTGTTTCTGGGGATGTTCTTTTGAAAAGCTGGGTTAAGGTGAATAGGAAGCGGCCATTGTTTAGGCTGAGCTGTGCCAATTCTGGGAACTCGGAACTGCTTTATTCAGAGTTTGTCCCCGGCAATATCTTGTTGTTCAGCCAAATTAATGCAGATAGGATCTGCTGGGCTACAGTTTAGCCGCTTTTAGGGGAAAACTTTTTTTTAAATTATTATTATTTTCAGCAGGTGTTCCATGAAATTTCTGCCTCTGTTTCCTGACCCGTTCTTTGGCTGAAATAAAATAAAATAAAATAAAATAATAACCATGATGAAATAGCATTAAATTGATAAATAGAATGTTACAAACTGTTTCCAAGATAAAAGAGAGGGAGGTACAAAACCAAATACATATGAATGCAGCAAACCCAAGAACACAGGGCTCCAATTTTTCTTTAAAAAATTCAACTTCAGAGGCTGTACAACCAATAAATTATCCATTTGCATTAATGGCCAATACTGCAATATGTGGGAAGTGTCCTCCTTCAGCTAAAGGGATGTCTTAGAAATGTAAACACAAATGAATAAATAGGAGAGAGAGGCCGAGGGAGGGAGGCAGTGTGCTAATGCTGTTTGTCAAGTTAAATAATATATCCTGCCACCCCCTACCTCCAAAACCAAACCAAAATTAAGAGCAAAACCTAGAAACAACGATAAATTCTATGAAGAAAAAAGAAAGAGAAAGTGAGAAAGAGCCAGGGATTGGAAATGTCCGGTCAAAGGGCCCCCTTTCCTCAGTTCATTGTGCCCTGCGTGTCTATACGGGAGTGTGTACAAGAGAATTCTTCTTCTCCCCCCTCACTTTTAGCAGGAAAAAAGTGACTCTCTTCAGCTCTGAAGGGCCTCACTGTGGGGACTGAACCAGAGCAAATTCCCTTTGTGTTTCTTGCTCTGAAGGGACCTGCTATTGTTGAGTGCGGGGCCTCTTGTGAGATCCAGCCGAGCTGTGGGCTGTGGGCAAAGCCTCTTCAGATAGCACTCAACTTGCTTTGGAATCGATACTGCTCTCCTCCCCTGTCCTCCACCCCATTCACTTGGCACGACTAGCGTTTTCATGTCCTTGTATTATTATTCAGATGTTCTTTAAATGCAAACATTTTTAGGGCTTAATGAGAAAAACTAGAAGCCTTGCCCAGGACACACCCGGCCCCAAGGACGCGCCCAGAGAGCCCCCCCCCAGGTGGGTGGGAGGTGGTGCTGGGCTCACTCTCTCCCACACCTTTACCTGGGATTCTGCCTGGCTCTCATTCCTAATGTGAAAACCCCATCTGGACGCCGCGTTGCCAAAGACCGGGTCCCAGCCAGCATGCTCAGCCCCTTCTCACTCCCTCCCCATCACACATCCTCATCAGCCCCCTGCATGGTGGTCTGTCCCCCTCCCCAGCCCCCCTTTCCCCCCGAGGTTTCTGTTTTTGCCATGAAATAGCAAACACCAGCACAAAGTAGATTGCAGCCAAACCCGCTGAGTGAAACGGGTTTGGGTTTCCAAACAGACAGTGATGTCGCTGCCTACCCCAGGAGTCCTTGCTTTGCCATCACTGACCTCATGAATCCCGGCCCGGCCTGCCTGATTGGTGGGCTTCTGAACGTGACTAATGAAGAAAATTTACCCTCGGTGGGAGGAGGGCCCCCTCCCTACAACCAAATAGGATGTGTCCCGAGGCATTATATTTTTTACAAGAGAAAAAGAAAAAGAAAACAAAGCCCAACACACGTATTTGTGGCAATGTGGAAATGAAATACATTTGAAACAAACTCCCTTTTTTCCTCCATCCCAGGTCCTCGGCAATGACAGCAGAGAAGGAATAATTCCCGGTGCAGTGTTACATCAGTTAGAGGTACCTCTGAATGAATGTCAGCTCCTTTCTACCTTCGTGCCAGTCGATCGATGCTTCATTAGGGCCGAATTGTCTTTTGCCCATGCAACCTTGAAAACAGTCCCTTTAATTACCTGTGAGGAAGTGGGGGACCCTCTTTTTTCCCTGTGTCTCTCTCTCCCCCTCCCCCCACTCTCCAGCAGAAGGCGCAGGGAAGTGGGGGTTGAAGGGTGAGGGTCACTCACTCACATTCACAGTCAGTACATCACTCCTTGATAGAGAAGCTGGGAGGAGAAGAGAAGGTGGGGCCAGGGGGGAGAAAAAAAGGAAAAGAAAGAAATATCAGACCCCGAGGTGAGAGGGCAGGGTTCAAGTCCAGACTACAGATCTATTGAAGAGCTTTCAGCCAGGCAGGCCTCCACTTGACTTTCTCATCAGCCAGCGCTATGGATCTCGGCTGTTCCGCTGCACCGGCCCCGCTCCTTGCATCTCCCCGCTGCTAATTACCGGAGTTTCGAAGTGAGGCAGAGCCAGGCGCTGCTAGGAGCCCCAAAGGATTCTGGGTGGGCTTCATCCAGGTCACAAGCAACAGGGGGACCTGTTGGCTAAATATTTTATAGAGATTGGGGAGAGAGACGCCAGAGCTTGCTACAAACCCTCCCGTGGAAACCAAAGGCGCTCCGAGTTAACTGGAGGCCCAGCCAGTCTGTGTGCTGGAAGAAAGTGCATAAATAATCATATTTGTTATGCACTATTAAAAAATTCAGAAAGATTTTAAATTCAAGTGATAATCTGGTCATCCTGAGGGATAGGCTTGTATTTAACAGCCAGGAATTTTTACCTATTCAATTATGATGAGAAATATTCTAATAAAGTCATAAACCTCAGCAGAGGAATGTTAATCACCTGTGTGTGCCCTGTTAGCACCGTGTTGAAAAACATACCTGCCCAAGCTGAGCTTGCTCCTAACATGGTAATTTAGTATCGAGTTTGGATCCCTTCTTCTGTCGGAGCTCCCCAGGCAGCTGAATATATATGGCTAAAAACTACAAAGCTCATCTGATCTTCTCTCTGGTGACCATATTTCTATCCAAGCGAGGAGTCAGGGGTCAAGAATGCATTTCCCCAAAAATTTACACAACAGAGTGCAATTACACTGCACTACCCCCTTCCAATCCTCCACCACTACCTCACACACACACACACACACACACACACACGCGCGCGCGCACTGCAGGTTTGGGTCCCCAGATGAAACATAGGATGCCAGTTCAATCTGAACTTCAAATAAACAAGAAATAGTTTTTTAGTGTAAGTATGTCTCAAATATTGCATGGGACATACTCGTAATAAAGATGATTTGTTATTTATCTAAAGTCAAATTAAACTGGGCATCTTGTATCTTCTTTTTTCTCACTAAGTCAGGCAATCCTATGTAGATTCTTCTCAAATCCAGATATTTCCTGCAAGCAAATGAGGGTAGCAATGATTTTTAAGTCACTTTAAAAAGTACATAACTATAAAAGGAGTTATTTGAGCATTGTGGGTCCAGCTGTGACACAGAAACATAAGCTATTATACCGTGTACAAATGCCCTGCTCTGTCCAAAGTCATCGCATTTAGTCTCCACCAGTTGGAGAGGTCACAGTGGGAAGGTGTCTGGCCATTTGGCTCAGTTGTATCAAAATGAGGTGAAATCATCTCTAACCTCTGCGTGCACACAACTTGAGCCACGCCGTCGTCATCCTCGTGCAGTTCTGTGCATCAGCCCAGTCCTGGGAGGCTGCACCTGAGGCCCGCACCCCACGCAGGCCCCACGCAGGCCCCACGCAGCACACCCACGCAGGCCCCACGCACCCCCACGCAGACCCCACGCAGGCCCCACGCAGCACCCACGCAGCACCCACGCAGCACCCACGCAGCACCCACGCAGGCCTGCCTCTTCTGGTCCAGGACAGCAGTGAGGCTTCGCAGGGGAAGGGGGAAGGGGTCCTGCCTCCGTGCCCTGCGCTCGGCCTCACTCAGGACCCTAGGACGTCACCACGTGAAGCTGAAACAATGACCGAGCCGGGAGCAGGAGCCGGGCTGGGAGAGGAGCAGCGGAGAAGGGGAGGCTTGAGGGCCGCGGGCGCGGTGCTCACCGTCCCTGTGAGGGAAGGGGCGGCGGAGGCACCGCGGCCTCTCGGTGTGCAGGGTCCT
Source organism: Molossus molossus (assembly GCF_014108415.1). Lineage (NCBI taxonomy): Eukaryota > Metazoa > Chordata > Mammalia > Chiroptera > Molossidae > Molossus > Molossus molossus. Next base: position 34,068,726 of record NW_023425357.1, on the reverse strand, counting down.
CTCGCTTGCTCTCAGCGGGGAGGTCAGAGAGCATGTTCATAGCCTTTATTTAGCCTGCCAAGGAAGTAGAATAATTATATTTCTATTTATGTGTTTGCCTACATGTTTTTAACACTTTTACGGTGTAGGGGCGGGGCAATGTCAAACCTCACACGAGTTTGCTGGGCCCGATATAAATATTCATAAAGATGAGCATGTGTTTCGAGAGGCACATGGGTGGGTAGAGAGTGAGAGTCAGGCTGGCCGGATGCTTTTGGACAACTCCTGCCAGGCGAGCAGGGACCGAGCTGTTATTTCTGGGGGAAGCAGAGGAAACGTGGGCTTTGAGAAGACTGTCACCATCTGTTCCGAAATTGCATCTCATTTACCTGGGTCCAGACCCCCTACATCCATGAAGCCTAGGCAGAACAGTGCTTGCTCAGGCCTGCGGTGGGCACAGCCCCACCGGCTCCACCGGTGTCCGCACAGGCCTCGGGCATGAGCACGTTGGTGGCTTCTGCAGGAGGCTGATTCAGGAAACGTGCAAATAGGTGCTCCTGGTCTTGGTTCAGTTAAGGTGCGTGCTCATCAGCAAGCACGGTGTTTGATCTAGAAAACCATGAAGGTGATGTTGAAAAGATTTCTGAAACGATATTCTTAAGGAGGGAATCAGCCAGTGGCCAACAGAGAATTGCAAAAGAAAATAAATGAACAAACAAAATAGAAACAGACTCATAGATACAAAACACAGATTTACAGGTTTGGGGGACTGGGTGGAAAAGGTAAAAGGATTAAGCAAAACAACAACAACAACAAACTAATAGACAGACAACAGTATGGTGATCGCCAGAGGGGAAGAGGTGTGGGGGAGCTGGAAGAGGGTAAAGGGGGGGTACTGGTGATGGAAGGAGACTTGACTTTGGGTGGCGAACACACAATGCGACATACAGATGATGTATTATAAAATTGTACACCTAAAACCTATATAAGTTTATTAAGCAATGTCACCCCAAAATTCAATAAAAATTTTAAAAAAACAGTAAATGATGTATAGCATATAATTTGGAAAGCTTTCAAATAAATAACATCACTAAAACAACACAAAACCAAAAGGAAAAGAAAGAAAAGGGAAGCGTGGTGTGACTTCTTGGGAATTGTCGAATGGAATTTTCTGCCGAGGAGAAAATAACTGTTCTTTTCTCTACTGTTGACTGATGGTGGAACGATTTATCCTTTTTTGTTAAGATAGGAAGGCAAGAACATCAGACTACCTTCTTAAAAATTTTTGGTGAGACAGTAAGGTAGGGTTTGAGATCTTCAAGGTCCTGAAGCAAAAAGGGGTTATCTCCTGTATGGAGTTTCTTATTGTGAGAGAAAGCATATCTTCCCCAAAAGTAAATTATAAAAAGGACCTTAATTATTAAAAAAAAAAAAAAAAAAAAACGGTCATACCTGCAAAACAGATAGGTTTTGTTTCATTTTTACACACGTAGGAATTTAACTTGGCCGGACAGCCTTGGAAGCAGTTAGTCCTGGGGCTGTTGAAGCCTTTGTCCTCTTGGGCTCATGTCACATCAAAGCCAACAGCGTGTCACACCAAAGAAAAATGCACTGTGTTTAAATGCAGTGTGTGTCCATTATAATTTATGACTATGAGCTCCCAAAACCCCACCCTAATATGAGTCACTGAAATACATAGCTTGTAGCTGCATAGGCAGAGGTGATTGACACCTGTAATATTTGGAATATAGGCTTCTGCTTTCACAGCATGGATATCCATCGCATAGTATGTGAATTCCTCCTTCTATTCATATAAGTGAGTATGCAGAGAAAAACAGTGTCTGTATATACTGGGCGTCAAAAAGCAATTTCTTGCTGCAGTGAGTTTAATGTATTCAGTAACCTTCTGTTTATTTGGGTATTATTTGCTGAAAACACTTGGAAAGCTGTGGCATAAGTGTAGGAAAGCCCAGACCAGGCGTCGATCCCGACCTTCTGTCTTCACACACCAGTGGCCCAGACCCGCATGGGCAGACGGCGGAAGAGCCGTCTCTTAACTGCACAGCATCAAATAAGGTCAGTAATGCTGCTTGTGCTCCGTCGTCTTTTATTGTCCATGTTATCGAGGAAACCTATAAAAGTTCCCTCTTTTGATATCCTGACCCACGGTGGTGCTCGCATGCTGCTTTGTGGTTTAGAGATTTAAAGAAACAGAGAGGGAAAAGGAGTGGAAGAGAGAGTTTGCCTTAGGTGATAAACAGCAGTGTGAGGCCAGAGGCCTTAAAAAAAAAAAAAAAAAAAGAAAGAAAGAAAGAGAGAGAGAGAAACAGCCATAGCAACAAGGGAGTTTGGAAATGTTCAGGGGTTTGGGGGGTTTGCAGGAAGAGGTCGGGGCACATAAGTGAGGCTGTAAAGTCAGTGTCACCTGATAAAAATGTAAAATAGAATTCCGGACATTAACAGGCTCATTTACTCCATAGCTTGAATGCAGAGGCAGGTGTATGGCCTCCGTGTCTGCAGGGCCATACGGTCATGTAAGAAACGTTGGGAAAGCCACAGGAACACTTGTTCAACTCCCAGTTTTCAAAGGCCAAAGAAAAACCTATTTGATGCCAAGGTGATTGGTTTCTGTTTTTAGTGAGAATTAAAGTTAGATGCTGTCAGTCCACCCCCCACCCCCCACCCCCAGCAGTCTTCCCTATCAGGTGGCCTTTGCAGGCAGACTGCAAGGCTGGGCCCGGCCTCGTCTGTTTGCCGGCGTGTCTCTTTGAGCAAGAGGTCGTGGTGCCTTCAGATTCCATGGATGTCGTTGGTTTGCTGATGTGACCTTGTCCACTCCATAGGTTTGCAGTGCATGCCTATCCAAAACAATGTTCTCGTTGAAAAATGGTGCAAGGAGGTGCTGGTGTGATTGGGAGTTTGTTTGATGACCAAGAAGAGCAGACCTACCTGTTTATCTTTTCTGACTGCTGACCTGCCTGGTGACTCGAAACTGTCCCACCCCCACTATGTTAGCAGAGGGGCCTGCGCCAGGGAGGGGGACTGGGCTGGTGTGAGGAGCAAGAACACTTTTGTGTGTCGTCTGTTGTCCAGCCGTCTCCTCTGATCCTTGCTTTGATGGCAAATTGGATTATTTCCCTGGAAAGGAGAGACATTTATATGATTCCTTCTGAGAGATGTGGTTTTAGAAATAAATACTGAGGTTTTGTTTCTGGAACGCAGTCAGTCTGTACTTCTTGGTGGCATACCTTCCCACCTGGGGTCTGGGTTTAGTATTCAGGCAGAGGGTGACTTTCCTCTCTCTTAGACCTTTAATTAAATTTTATTGCGATATTCCTTGGTGAAATTTTTTCCAAATGCTTTACAGCAGAGCAAAGTGGAGGGCATAGGATGAAAAGCTGGAGACAGTGACATGAAGGTTTTTTCATTTTTTAGTTTAGTCGGGTTAATGGAAAAAAGAAGAAGAAAGCGGTGATGGAAGTCATTGACATGACGTGCGCTTATTGCCAGGCGATAGCGCACCGCTCACGTCCAACCGCAGAATGTTCTCACATGTTCACGTGGCTACTCCACCTCTTGTATTCTCACAGTTCACGCAGACCAAAATCATCGGCGTCATCATCATCAGAATGCAGAAATGACTAGTCAGTATCACTCCAGAAAACGTGGGAAGCAATGAGGCCAATGTCTGAAGAATGAAGGCAGGACAAAGTTACTTTGAACAATGGCACTTTCAGTACTGCATCAGCAAATCCCACACTGTGTGCACACTGAATGTACTACTTTGTGGGATGACAATCCATGGGATTTCATTCAATAAAGCCAAGACCCTTCCTGGTCAGCGTTGGCCTCTTTACTACATATCAGTGTTTCCCAGTAACATGTAAGAGGAAGCTGATGACGCACCCCCATCATGCCATGGGTTCCTGAACAGTGGCTGCGGGACTTGGTGCGGAGAGGGACTTGGACTGGCTGGTCTCAGAGCCCTCAGACATTGCTTCCCATTGAGCACATGTGTGGCCTCTGTATTTGCACGTCTCAGAGGCCGCCCCCTTATGTCCGTAGGGAGACTTTAGAGCAGGAATCAAAACAGGAGAAAACATTACTGAGATTTGTTCTCTTAGGGCTGAAAGTAGTATTGGGGATGCTGAACACTGAGCCATCAGCTGCTGAAGTTTTGAAGATAAACATCAGTCAGAAGCATCCTATCTGCTCAGGGCTTGGATACTCCGTGTTGAGTAAATTCAATTGGTTTTCACTGAGTCAGGCCTCTTAGTCACCCGGCATGTGATGAGATAGATACATTATTGCTGGTATCTTTTGGATGCCCAGGTCCGATAAACACTGAGACAAATTAACATGAACTGGAAAGGTGGGATTGGCTGACACTCACCTTGCAAGTTTCTTTCTCTAATAAAGGCTGGCATAGCATTAGCCTACGGAAATACATCTTCCCAAATACTAAAACACTGACCCCTTAGTTCAACGATCCCATGTATTGCTTTTATTTTAGCAACATCAAATTAGTTTCTTTCATCTTGGAGCCTCGAGATCCAATCCTCTGGCAAATGCAGACTCCCGTGGGCTGTGCAGAGAGACTGGAAGACAACCATGTGAGAACGGGAACAGGTTGAGGGAATCTGGCCTACGCGGCGTTTTCTCTGTCGTGTCCTGGGTACTACTGTTGGTGGCACACATAGCAGCATTTCTTACTTATTTATTCTAAAGTACATTAGAATATAACCAAAACATTAAATCCACAAGTTTATAGATATTTGGGCTTAGGTTGCAATGAAATGAGGTTACACTTTATGCTGATTTAATGAATTGCATTTTTTTTCCTGTGGTGCATTGACTTTGATGATACACAGTTATGTCAAGAATTGCAAAAGTGGTACAAGGATGTCTGAAGTTGGTAAATGACAACCTTTTGACCAGTATAACTGAGGCTGCATCTCCCCAATTTTTTACCTCCAAGAACCTGTGCTATTTTTTTTCCTGATATAAACTTTACATTTTTGCCCTGGCCGGTTTGGCTCAGGGGTTAGAGCATCGGCCCGCGGACCGGAGAGACCCGGGTGCGGTTCCCGCTAAGGGCACATACCTCGGTTGCGGTTTGTCCCTGGCCCTGGTTGGGATCATGTGGATGGCAGCCAGTCCATGTGTCTCTTTCACGTCGGTGTTTCTTTCTCTTCCTCCCTCTCTCCACTTTACATTTTGAAAGATTCTTTTAGCTTACACAAATGCATTCATTATGTAATACAGTGATTCACTTTTTTATGTAAAGATATCTATACCTGTTAGTAGGCGTAGTCTGTGCTGCTGACTGAATTGGTGTAACTCTAGCAAATCCCAAACAATTTAGCATAGTATGTTCTTAGGACAGTTGTTTCCAAGCATTGGAAACCGCCTCCAGGAGGTGAGAGAGCTGCTTTTGTGGATATTTAGTGGAAGGGTGTTCTAGGCAGAAGGAATTGCAAGAGGCAAGGTGGAAGTGTGCTTGGTGTCAAAGAAACATCAAGCAGATCCGTGTGGCTGGAGCCTCATGAGCAAAAGGAAGAGGAATAGGGAGCTAAAGAGGTAAGGGAGGTGAAGACACAGATCACCTTGTAGGCCGTTGGGAGAACTTTGGCTTTGACCTTGAGGGAAAGGGGGAGCCATTCTAGGATCTTGAGCAGAGGGGTAACATGACCTCACCCCGGTTTCAAAGTACCGCTCTGGCTTCTGCGTTGAGAACAGAGGGCAGAAATGGGAAGTTTACTGCTGTAATCCAGGTGAGCAGTGACGTCAGCTATGACCAGGGCAGCAGCCATGGGGCAGATGAGCATTGGTTGGGAGTCAGGTTCTGTGTGCCTTTTGAAGATGGGCTGAAAAGATTCCCTAATGGTTGCAATGAAGGTGATGAGAAAGAAAGTTCAGCAATGGCTCCAAGACTTTTGTCTTGAGCAATCAGGGAGATAAGTTGTTATCAACTAAGGTAGTATGGCTGAGGGATGGGCAGATTTAGAGGAGAAAATTAGTTTGGTTGAGTTGATTTTCAGTTAAAAATGCAGGTGAAGTTGTTGAGTTGCTCATTGGACATTAAAGTTTGAATTTTACAAAGGAAGCCTGGGCTAGAGATGCGAATGCAGGGTCCTTGGGACACAGATGCTCTATAAGGCCATGAAACTATATTGGTCACCCAGACAGGGAGAACAATGCCCTGAAGGGAGAGAGCAATTGATGCTGCGAGAGAGGAAGGGGACTCCCTGGAGAGATGTCCTTCAGTGGACAGGAGGGCAGGATCCACAATAAAGCAAAGGGACTGATGTTAGGGACAGTGTGAGTCATTTATCTATGGTAACAAGACAGAAGAATATGCAAGATGCTGATCGGCGATGGGTGGATGAGATAGTCAGGAACCTTCGGGAACTTAACTTCTGATTGCTTCAGTTCTCTTGGTGCAGTAGGAATCAAGGCCTTCAGCCAAGAGTGAGGATGGGGGGAGGTCTTGATGGTTTGAGAGGAAAGGAGAAAATGTCATAGCCATCTTGGAGAAGGAGGTGGTAAATGAATTAAATAAATACAATATGATTTCCGGACAGCATAAAAGGTCCACTTGAAATTCATGGTGATGCTAGGAGCACAATTATTATTTTTCTATGACAGTGAGGAAACCTAGGCTTAGAGAGCTTAAATTACTTGCCTAAGGTGACACAGCTAGCAAGTGGTGGCCAGGATTTGAATTCAGGTAGGCTGGCTCTGGAATCCATTCTCTTAAATGCCAAGAGTTATGCTTCAGCGTTAACTAATGAACAAGTGTGATTCTGCTTCTTATAATGACTACTAAAATAACAGCATTCTATGTATAGACTATCACAAGTCCACAATTCAGATCCATCAAAGGTAATAGCCTTAATTAAAAAGACAAAACAAGTCCTGTATAAAAATGGTCAGATAAGAAAGGCAGCAAAGTAAGTTCTGGATTCGTGTTTCTTGAAGGGAATGTTATTATTGAAGGTTTTCAGAAGCATTTAAATAGTAGGAGATGCTGACCTGGGCGGTAGGAAGAGACCAGTGTAGACATATCAAGCAGCAGAGATCTGTTAAGCAGAACTGAAGGGCAGAGAAGGATGACCTGGGCCGTGCCAGGCTTGAGCCCAAACCTATTACACCTGAAAACAGGATTCCCATTAGAAAAGACAAAGATACCCTGAGCAGTGCAAATCATGCAATTTCTAAGTTTCCCAACAAATAATCGTTGTTGGAAAAAAAGCTATTTGGCATATTTGACCAAAAACAATGATAATTCCTCTCTTCTGTTCATTGGCAGCCTTATTTATTTATTTATTTATTTATTTAGTTAGTTAGTTAGTTACAGATGTTTCTCTTTTCCCCCCATTGACACCCTCCTCCCCTCCCTCCCCGCCCTGTCCCCAGCTTTGTTGTCCATGTCCATTGGTTATGTGTACATGCATATAGGTTCTGTGGTTTATCTCTTCTCCCCCTCTCTCCCTGTTCTAGGGATTGTCAGTCTGTACCCTACTTCCATGTCTCTGGGACTACCCTGTTCAGACTGTTATGTTCATTATATTCCACAAACAAGTGAGCTCATGTGATATTTGTCTTTCTCTGCTTGGCTTGTTTCACTTAAGATAATATTCTCCAGGTCTCTCCATTTCATCTCAAAGGATAAGAGATCTTTCTTTCTTACAGCTGCATAGTACTCCATTGTGTATATGTACCACTGGTTTTTTATCCATTCGTCTACTGATGGACACTTGAGCTGTTTCCAGATCTTAGCTATTGTAAATAGTGCTGCTATGAACATGGGGGTACATACATTCTTTCTGATTGGTGTTTCAGGCTTCTTAGGGTATATTTCTAGAAGTGGGATCACTGGGTCAAATGGCAATTCAATTTTTTATTTTTTGAGGTAACACCATAGTGTTGTCCATAGTGGCTGCACCAGTCTGCATTCCCACCAGCAGTGTACTAGAGTCCCCTGTTCTCCTCACCCTCGCCAACACTTGTTGTTTGATGATTTGTTGATGGCGGCCATTCTGACAGGTGTGAGGTCATTGGCAGCTTTAAAATGGCTCTTAGCATCTGAGCACATTGGCATGTTTCTATCATATGGAACTATCCCAGCTGGTGACTGGTGTTTAGCCTTCACCAGGGGACAAAATTCAGTTCAAACACCTAGTTGTCGAGCACTTTCTGTGCCAGACACTGGGGTTGCGGAGATGGAGAAAATGCAGGCCTGACCTCATGAAGATCGTGATAAAGGAATAACAGAGAAAAGTGAACAATCATTGTGTGGTAGGAACGTGCACGGACAGCAAAACCTCTGAAAGGTGGCACCTCGGAACCCATACATGATGAGCTTATCTCAAGCAGCGGAACCTTCCAGAAACATCGAGAAGTGTTGACAGGGTTAAAATCATAGTTAAGAAACTTCTTCAAAAAGTGGTTCCCACGCCAGTGGCATCGACATCATTTTGGCCATCCTGTGTGCAGACTGCTCTCTGAGCAGCTCTGGTGTAGAACCCTAATCTGCCCTAACTCCTGGGACGGGGAAGCCGTTTGCAGCCCCGGAAACGCATCTCCGAAGTTCAGGTCACATCTGAGCTGAACTGCTTCCAGAAGATATCAACCTGAGACACAAGGGCTTCCTTTCAACGGCCCAATACGAGGCAGCTGTTCCGCCCTCCCCCACAGTTCCCTCCTGGAGCCGAGACTTGGATGGAGGGAGTCATTTTCCAGGAAGTCTGCTGCCCCCTTGTCCCGCGGCGTCACGTGGCCTGAGTCGCCCAATTAAGCCACTAAGAAGCAGGTGCAACAATTGGGATGTAACAGCAACAATCTCAAAGGACACAGTTATTTCCGGCACTTGAAATCAGAAGGTTAGAATGTGAAAATTATTTTCCACTGAATTACAATCTAGGTGAAGGCATCAAGTCACGGTGCCAGGGGCTCCTCGGAAGCCTCCTCGGGGCTTGCGCTGCAGCTTCTGCCTGGAGCCGGCAGGGCCAGAGCGGGTTCGGCCAGCCTGTCGGCTGACCTCAGCGGGCTCCGTCCCCGGCCGTCTACACTGCTCTCTTCCTGCCTCCCGGGTCAGCATCTCCTACTATTTAAATGCTTTTGAAAACCTTCAATAATAACATTCCCTTCAAGAAACACGAATCCAGAACTTATTTTGCTGCCTTTCTTATCTGACAATTTTTATACAGGATTTGTTTTGTCTTTTTAATTAAGGCTATTACCTTTGACAGAGCCGGTGGGTGCCACGCTGTTTCCCTCCGTGGACGCTGGTTGAACACATCACCGAGTGAAACCTGCCGAACTGGCTTCTCTAAAAGGCCAGGATATTTCTTTTTCTTTCCCATGTAGGCGTTTTTATGACTCTACCTGAAATGAAGAGCAAATCTTTTGACCAGGGCAGCTCTGTGCTTAGCAGCCACTCAGGGGCAGTTATCATCCACATACAGGGGCCCAAACAGCAGAGTGAACATGGACCCAACCAATGTCCAGATAGTATAGACAGACCCCCAACATATTTTACTCTATTTTATTTTATTTTTTAAACAGTTTATTGATTTTTAGAGAGAGAGGAAGGGAGAAGAGAGAAACATCGATCGGCTGCTTCCTGCATGCCCCCTCCTGGGGTCAAGACCTGGGCATGTGCTCTGACCAGGAAGGGAACCAGCAACCTTTCGGTGCACGAGAGGACGCCCAGCCGACCCCGAGCCACACCGGCCAGGGCTTTACTCTATTTTAAAGTAGAGGAAAAGCCACTCATGCTGCAGCCTCATCGCGTGTATTGTTTTCATACAACGCATTTACTCGGTGCGACCTCTTCGTTGATATGCTCATGTTTTATTCTTTGCTGTCCTCAAGGAAACCCCAGCTTATTAATTGTTAAGCATGTTAAGGAACTGGGGATTCATTACATGCTGCTCCCAATTCAGAAGGCTGGACAGCCAGATGCCTGTCCTATATCCAGGAGGTTGATGTTCAGTAATGTATCATGATAATGTAGGTGGTGTGATGAAGCCGAGGTCCTGGTGTGATTCCCAGGGTGCTAGTTACCTTGGCTGTCTGGCTGCAGACCGTAACTCTGTTCTGAGACCGCACTTCAGACGTATGGTGTGGGTCAAAGGAGGACTGACTGGGAGGCTGTGACCGGCGCCTCATCGGGGCCTCAGGGACAGAACCCACACAGTCCTCAGTGCTAGTGTGCATGTCAGCTTCTTTCTTTGAGCCACCCCAGCCAGAGCTGAATTCTCCCCTCCGAATCCTCACCACAGGTTTCTGCTCTCATGAAACTTATCACCTTCTGCTTTAGATTCTAGTAATTAGTGTCCACGAGTGCCTTCCCTGCTGGATTGTAAACTCCTTGAAGACATAAACCATATTGAATACATTTTTATATCTCCTACAATGCTCTTGCATGCTCAATAAATACTTGTTGAAAGGATGGATAGAAGGATGGATAGTTGGAGAAATGGATGGATGAATAAGTGTGTAAGTTGTTTTTGCAAATTTGTTGGCTAGTAGCACTATTGATATTCGTCAAGGACAGATAGCTCAGAGATGTAAAATATAGAATCATAATGGTGCCTGATGATACTACGTCTTCCACAAAACTGATAAATCTGATAAGGTAGTGTACATTGATTACTCACAATAGGCTGATACTGCACAGAATTTCCCTTCCTACCCACAAAATCAAACCCTTACAGGTATTTAACTCACGTCAGAAGCCTTTCTGGAGAGGCTGCCATTTTAGAGAAAAGGAAACGGACACACAGAACAGTTGACTTGCTCTGAGAACATCTCGCAGTACAGAGAAGGATCAGTGGAATTCGTGGGTATACTCGTTATCTATTTATATGGAACAAATGCCCCAACACTTAACAGCTTAAGGCAACACACATTTACTATCTCAGTTTCTCTGGGTCAGGAATGTGGGTGCAGTTTGGCTGGGTACCTGAATCAAAGTCTGTCATAAGGCTGCAGTTAAAGGGCCAGGGTGGGAGTGGGGGTGTGTGTCTGCTGTCATCTCCGGGCTGGACTGGGGATGATCCAAGCTGTTTATGGCCGGTGGCTGGAATCATCAACTCCTGGCCTTGGGCCCCATGGGGCAGCTCACACGTGGCAGCTTGTTTCCTCCCACGTCAGACCCCAGGGCGAGTGAGACCAAGCCAGCAAGAAGTCATGATCTTTCTGCAACCTGACCCCTGAAGTGACCCCTGTCACATCTGCTTGTTCTGTTTGATAGAAGTGAGTCACCAGGTCCCACTCGGGGGCCACATGCCAGGACATGCAGGGACCGTTGGGACTATCTCAGACACTGCTGACCACAGTGGGCCCCCAAGCTCACAGAAGGACCATCTGCCTGCTGCCCTGCCTGCCTGTACCTGCGGTGTGGGGGTGGAAGGTGGTGCCCGACAAGACCACAGAAGCAACGGGTCTCAAAAGTGAAGTCTCTTTTCTCCATTTTAACAACAGAACACACAGGTAGATGTGACTTCTTGCTGGAAGGTTCTACCAACAACCCCTCATGTTCTGATGGCATCTAAGCCTCTTACCTTCACCACCTGAGCTCACCTTAATGGATGACGATGAATTTCCAGAAAATTCAAACAAACGTATAGCTTTGCTCTGTGTCCACCGTGAACGCCTGAGGCTGGGACCCTCTGAGACGGCAGGATGGCTTTCCCAATGGGGCCAGTGCTCGCGACGGGGAGCGTGTGGGTGCAGGAAGAAAAAGTCTTTCCTAATAGTTGGTGGAAATGAAATTCCACTCTGAAACCAGTTGTCTCGTGTGTTGTAAATGAATGGTTTGAATCGACCAAGATCCCCTAGGAATTTATTCCTTTGTGTCCTTTCAAGCGAGGCTTTCGGCATAGATGTGATAAAAAAAGATACAGGACCAGGAGAGGACAGAGGTGTGCTTAAGCCCCTTGCTTCGAATGGGCACTTGCCCTGAAAGTCCACCATTATTGCCAAATCTCCTTAACTCCTTAAGCAAGACAATGACATTTTATTAAAGAGCAATTGCTAGATTATTAGCCACTGGCCTTAAACCACAGACACGCCGTCCCTCTCCTGCTCCCCTCGCTCAGATCAACGCGGTGTGAGCTGCTCTGGGAAGTGAAGTCCACAGCAAGCACTTCTCTCCATCCCCACTCCGAATTAACCAATAAATTAGAATAACTAAGTGAGAAAGGGTGAGACAAAGGCAGTGTCAAAACCGGAGGCCAGGGCCTGGGTCATTTAGAATATGAAACGAAGCATGGTTTATGTTTTATATTTTATAGGTTCTAAAACAAAGCTAAAGTATAGCATTAAGGAGCAAGGTCAGGGTGTTATCTTTTGTGGGGTGAACAGGGTGGGGGTGGTGAGGTCACAGCTTATGCCAAAGACTTGGCCCCTCCTCTCTCTGTAACATTTATTTTCCGGAGCTTCTGTCTAATTAATATAAGGCCTTGCTTGAGCACACTGGCCCTCATTGGGCCTGTCACTCGTTAATCAAGTGACCCTTCTAGCCTTGGGTAATGACCTTGAAAGAATATATCAGCCCATGATGGCGGAAGTGAGGAATTAAATTGTTTCTCTGAGTGCTTATGGTCATTGCTGACAATTTATACCTCACAGCTGCCCTGGGCTGGCCATACTGGCCATTGTGTGGCAGTCGCTTTCCTGGCCGGGATGGATTGTGTGCCGGGCAGGGACCAAGCTGGCCTGTACACCTCCATCTTTGTGTTATTGCCCCTCCCCCTTCTTTTAATCACATCTTTGTTTGAGAAGCAGGGATTGCACAAAGTTAAAAGCTTTGTCATTTAAGGCCACTGAGAGCCAAAAGCTTGGGGTAAATCGTGTGTCTGGCTGTCCCCGGCTTTGTCCCCGAGCATGCTGCTTTCGTCCCTGCTGATGGAAGGCTTCAAAGAGAAGTGTCTTGAGAGTTACATTAGCTCAAAACTCATAAAAAAATTACTGGAAATATTAGAAGGCTGCAAAGGGTGTGTGGTGTACAAGTGATTAAGCCTGAACCCTTTCTGGGACTTTCTAAGAGGTCAGGGCGATATTGGCGGCTGGTCCTGAGGGGAATAGGCAAGGATAGGGACTCTCGTCCTTTTACCTTTTATGGTGGTATATTTAGACTTAGTGGTACCTTGGGGTGCGCTGCTGTAGCTAAAATCGTACCCTCGTACCAAGATAAATGTTATCTCCACCTGAAATTCAGCACCCTACCCCACTCAAAACCTGTGCGCTCCTTTCTCTTTTTCTGTTTGCTCTTCTAGAAACCAAGTAAATGGATTTTAAGAGCTCTTGTCCCGTGAGAACATTTTTCATTGTTTTACCATACCACCGTTGGGTTTGCAAAAGAATTAAGAGAGAGACGCTCCCCATTAGCTAAAATTCAGCAAATAAACAGCATACCTTTGCAGAGCTCAAGCTGCAATTACTGGGTCTTGTGCGTGAAATTTCAGAAGTACAATGGCATAGCTTTGATTTGTCCTGGGCCTTCTCTCGTATATAGACATTTGCTGGTTATTACTAAATATATGTGCTAAAATGTCAAAGAAGAGAAATCACCAACAGGAAGTTCCAGAGGGGGGGAGAGAGGTGTTTCTGTAGCCTGAGTTGTTGGTCCTTCATCTGGCCGGCTCCTGGTTTGGCACCTGCTCTGTTGTTGCTGGTGGACAGTGCATTCTTCTCCTGAGATCTATGTGGCATGAGAGCTCCTGCAGGTCACAGCTCCCGCTCCAGCTTGGGGACTGTTTTATGCAACCACATTGAATAAAATGGTTGGTGGAAGGGAGGGGAAATTCAGAGCTTCTGCCTAACTGCTCAAGCATGCTGGCCCTCCAGGAAAATGGGGCATATATTTATTCTGCCCTCAGCCCATCGGGGGAAAGACTGTACAAATGTGGAAAACTCAGACTTCTGACGACACAAGTGCAAACGAAGGCAGAGTAATAAAATGCATGCCGGTCCTGATGAGATTCACATCAAGATGTTTGCCCTTTAAGGGCATATCTCACGGAAGGCAAGGGCCACATTGTTCTACTCCTGGATTCCTTCCCACACCTAGTGGGAGTGCTTACACAGAGTAGACACTAAAGGAATCAAAGGATTGGCTGAGTGATGGGATTAATCAAACATTCCATGATCTGAACACCTGAGTCAAGCTGGTTCTTCAGCTCTTTGGGAAATGGAACAAAACTAATTGCCGTGAGCGTTCTTCTTACTCCTTTGTCTTTCTGTTTCTGCAGCATGAATATATTCTACTGGAAGGGCATGTGGCTGGAATGCAGAGGCCTCGCTTCCAGTTCTGTCACTCATGTGATGTCAACTCTCCCAGTCACCCCTTCTCTGGGAGCATCCAAGTCTACGAATCTTAGGCCAGGGGGGTGGGCCTGCTAATCTCTGTGGTTCTTCCCAGCACGACATTGCATTATTCTAGAGGACTGCCTGTCACTTTCTGGGAGAGTAAGCCAAAGTCCTAGGAAGAGAGTGTGTTTATGTGCAAAGGATGGTCGGGATTGTTCGTGTGCCTTGCACATAGCAGGTGCCCATACAGGTGCCTGGTATTGGTTTGTGGAAAAAATTAGATGACAGACAAGAAATCGCTCGGTTGACATCCAGGTCATGCTCAGTCTCCTGCCCTTCCCTCCCTCACGCGTTCACATCAACTACTTACCGTGGCGCCTGGCTCAGTGCCAGGATGTCATTTTTCCAATCTATAATTGTGGTGATCAAGCTACTATTTACCTAACGAGTTTACAAACTGAAATGAAGGAGATTTTGAAAGTTTCATTTGTTTTTTTTTAACCCATGTTCTCAAAATCAATCAATCATCTTCTTTGTATTGCCATTGAGTTGGCTGGACTTTTATTTAACTATCCATTCTGCGTTTTCAGTGACGGGCATTAATTGCTATATATAAATAGTATACATTTGGTTAGTTGTTTCTTTTGATAAAGGATAGAGTTTCCTTGAGATATAATGTCTTCTTTGTGGGGATCATGCAAGAGGCAAGGGAAAAACCAAGGGGAGGACACTTCAGGGAGAAAAAGAAAAGTTCATCCACCCTTCCTTCAGAATATGCACAGGAAACACCTGAGCTTCCTCTCCCCAGCACCACACCAATGCAGGGGGAGGTGCCAAGCCTCCAGGGTGAGTGCCAGACTGCCTGTGCCGTCTGGGCGGGAGACAGTCCCGGGCTGGAGCATGCTCCAGGGTGTCAGCGAACTGTGCCCGTGGGACAGGGCCACCGTACCTCGGGGGGACAGCAGAGACGCAGCCCTGGGGTGCCTCAGATGCTGGTAGCTGTGTGCCCACCGGGAAGCGCATGCGTGGTCTCAGGTTCGGGAGGCACTGAGGCCAGAGCTTCCGCCTCAGAGGCGAGAGCTCTCACTCCACCAAGCGCGTGCTGTGTCTAAACGTCTTTAGCAAATAGCTTTCACGTGTTTTGGCTTTTTTAGCCTTGATTTATTTTTTTTCCAAATTGTAAATAATCTCAAATCATTTCATAGGAAGCCATATATATTTGTTATGCTCTAATGCCAATCTTCATTGACTGAATAATAATGAATTCTTCTCCCTGTATTTATGAAGCACAGACAGATGTGAACTGACGCTAGGAACTGGACTTCGTGAATCGTTAGACATCCAGTGCTTCCAGGCAAACTTGCTGTGACCTTAGCAAAGGGAAAGGAACTTGGCGTTTTCATCAAGGCTTGTGAAACCTTTTTTCATGATGGGAAAATCCTACCTTTGCAAACTCAGGATTCTAAGGACCCAGGGCTGGGAACCATTGCTTTTACTGGTGGAATTTTAGGCACTATAATAAGAAGTGAAAAAAATCACTCAGTTTGAGAGTCCGCCATTTCGAGCAGGGTCCCAGCTAACAGAGACCTGTTTTCACAGTTCCCCCAGTTTTCACACACTCCACCTTTCTCTACTTTCACTACGTTTTCTGACAGTGGCTTCCACAAAAGTCACCAGCAGACAAGAGGGTGATCTAGGGATTGGGGATACAACAAGTATGGGGTTCAGTGTGAGCCAGAGATACCGCCCCTCCCCAGCCTGTGCGTAGGGTCTGTCTGTTAATTTAAGTAAAAGTCATGGAGCTTGGTTGTGCACCAAACCTTATTCTAAAGTTTTTACAGCCTTTTAAGGGAGATACTTTCTGTATTTGATGCTGAGATTCCTCACCTAGCCAGCGGCAGAGCCATGTTAACACCTGCTCTCTCATCTACTGTGCGGCATCCAACCAACCCATGGACAAGGAGGCCACTTTAAGGTTCATAACTAAGGCTAAGATTCCATGACTGCTTTGTAAAGCACGGAGCTCTTTGGGATCTGTTTGGTTTTGTTTCATTTTTTTACACTGTGATATTCTGAGGTGCTGTGTCAGGTCATCTGAAAGTGTTCAGGGCCCAAATAGTATCTTGTGTATTGTAGTTTGTGATCCTTTCTCTGGTCCCGCTGACCTTAATTGAGAGTTTATATCTCCCTTCTCGTCAAGTATATGAGCTTGTGCTAACAGATTATCAGTATCACTCTGGTGTACAGTCGTCACTGCCCCCACGGTCTGCGCCTGCTAGAATGTCGTATAGTCAGAACCATCTACTGTGTGGTCCTTTCTGATGGGCTTCTTTCACTTAGCGCTATGCATTTAAAGGTTTCTCCATGTCTTTTCATGGCTTGATACTCATTTCTTTTTAGCACTGAATACTAGTCTGTTGTCTGGATGTGTCACAGTTTGTTTATCCATTCGGTCACTAAAGGACAACCTAGTGCTTCCAAGTTTAGTCAATTAAGAAAAAAGCCGCTGCAAACTTTCGTGTACAAGTGTTTGTATGAACATACGCTTTCAACTCCTTTGGGTGGATACCGCAGAACAAGGTTGCTGGAGAGCATGGTAAGAAGACGGTTCCTCTTTCGGAAACTGCCGCACTGTCTTCCAAAGTGACTGGACCATTTGGCATCCCGCCAGCAGTGAGTGGCGAGTTCTCACTGCTCCCCATCCTGGCCAGACTTTCGTTTGTCAGGGCTCTTGGCTTTGGCCATTCTTATAGCTGTTTGGTGGGGTCTCATTTAATTTGCATTTCCCTACTGATGTGTCACGTGGGTTATCTTTTCATGGACTCATTTACCATCTGTGGATCTTCTTTGGTGAGGTGTCTCAAGGTCTTTGCCCATTTTTTAATTGGGTTGTTTGTTTTCTTATTGTTGAGGTGTAAGAGTTCTTTGTACATTTTGTATAACAGTCCTTTATCAAAAGTGTGTTTTGCCAGTATGTTCTCCTAGGCTGTGGCTTTTCTTCTACAAAGCCACACTTTTTAAAAGCATTCATCATCTAAAAGAAAACTTCACTATTCCATTCCTGACTCGTGTTTTGGGAAAAAATGCTCGGCATGAAATTAAATCAAGTGCACAATGAATCTATGTAAACAACCCCCAACGGCAGCGGTTCCCATGATTTCTTTTATCTTTAAATATGCAATTTGCCTTGTATCAAAAATACCATAATTTTAGTTTCTAAACTACTAATAAACCTACTTCTTCCCCTAGAAATCTTTGTTTTGAAAATGAAATAGCCTTAGTCTCTAGTAGTTTGTGAGCAATACCACTTAAATATCTGAGTGCGTTTATTACTGAAATCAATTGTTAGTGGCAAGTCACTGCTGGTAAAAGAAGCAGACCCAGGTGTGGTGACACCGCCACTTCACCCTGCCCTGCAGGAGGCACGGGAGCACCGGGCCTGCCTTCTGAGCCCCTGGCCCCTGGGAAGAGAGACTCTGGTGCCATGAGAACAGAAAGAGTAGACGTGTGGCCAGGAGGAGCCAAGAACAGACAAAGGGTGTCCTTTGGAAGGTCGGAAAGGAAAAGGGAAGAAAGTCCAGCTGACCAGGGCAAGCCTCAAAGGCCCACGATTCTGAGAGCAGAACAGGACACGGAAGAGAATGAATGGGCCCTACGGCAGACGGGGTGGGAAGGAGCTGAGAAGGAAGGGGAAATTGTTAAAAAGAAAGGCAAGTGATCATTTCAAAGTAAATAAGATATTAGAGAAATGTAGACAAAGAAGATTTAAAAAAGAAAATTCATAGAAAATCTTTTTTTTTTTTTTTTTATCCTCACCCGAGGACATTTTCCCATTTTTTTTGTTCAGGTAGAGTGGGAGGGAGAGAGAGGAACAGAGAGAGAGAGAGAGAGAAACATCGATGTGAAAGGGACACATTGAGTGGCTGCCACCCGCACGACCGACCAGGGCCGGGGACAAACCGCAACCGAGGTACGCGCCCTTAGCGGGAACCGAACCCGGGTCTCTCAGGACCGCAGGTCGACGCTCTAACCGCTGAGCCAAACCGGCCAGGGCCATAGAAAATCTTAAAAACAGACTGATTCAATGTTGAACATTTAATCTTAGATAAATGAAGAGGGAAGTAAATAGGTTTATAGTCCTGATAATAATAACCAATAAAGGAGAAAATATCTTCTTTCCGATGGAAACCTCCTGTTTTCTTATTTACTAAAGGTTTGACTTTCACAAATAACTCTGAGATACTGAAAACTTTTTTAGGCTTGAGGTCAAGAAGGATGGGTCATTTTGAATCTTAGGATTTCAGCAGGTTGCCCTTTTTTCCCTAAGAAGTTGATGACTTTGGAAAAGTTTATATCTATCTGCTTACTTACGTGAGACTTGGGAAATTCACATTTTCCATGGAAGACAATGAACACCACTTAGTGTCTTTAAGACTTCCCTGGACTTCGCAAAATCTCCTTGCTTTTGCTGCTTTGCCTCTTTCAGGTCACAAATCTCAGTGCTGTTTGCTCTGTGGCATAATGGCCCTTGTTTCTTCAGCTAGGAAGACATGGTAACCTTTTAATGGCAAACTGGTCACCAAGTACTCATCCTCTGCTTTTCAAAGACCTCTTTGGACTCAGAAATGAAGGCAGGCAATAGAGCAGAACAGGAAAAAAACAAAAACCACCAGCTTAAGGATAATTTAGGTTAGATAGATGGAACTTTTTTCACACAGCAAAATCTATTTAAACACTCAAGTTTGTTATTGGAGGAGTTTATTGCATCTCCCTCCACGGAGGTCTTGAAAATTCTTGTGTCTGTGCAGCGGTTGATATGCTTGCTCAGGGCAGATCTCCCAGCCCCAAAGCTAACTGCCTCCCTTTGCTGAGACTCCACCTGGCAGGTCTCCCCTTGCTCCCCTACTGTGCATAAGGTGACTTCTGAGCACCAGTCATGTGGCAAAAGCTAATCGAGCAATGCGTTCAAACAGGAACTAATGAGAAGGTGTCGCAAGTAAATCCTAGAAATATACTTTATTATTCAGGAAAATGAGGCCTAACCACATAAAAAAGTAAATAACATTTCTAAGCAATGTATGCTGACTCTGAGATCAGTACTTTATTTTTAAAAAAATATTGTTTCTCTATTGATTTTAGAGAGAGAGGAAGGGAGAGGGAGAGAGAGATGGAAACATTGATGAGAGAGAACATCGATTGGCTGCCTCCTGCTTGCCCCCCACTGGGGATCGGGCCCACAGCCTGGGCATGTGCCCTGACCGGGAACTGAACTGACGACCTCTTGGTGCGTGGGTCGACACTCAACCACTGAGCCACACTGGCCGGGCTTAGATCATTACGTTAAATAGCCAATCAAAAGAAGATGATCTCAGTGACTAGAAACCGTACAGCGGACACTCTAAGTGGCCTGTACACCTTAAACCCCTGCTACCCAGTAATGGCGGCCACTCGCTGCATGTGGCTGCTAAGCACTGGAAATGTGGCTAGTCCTGAGATGTGCTTTAAGTATAAAACACATATCAAACCAAAGATTTGTTACCCAAAAATGTCATGACCTCAATAATTTGTTTATGTTAATTACATGTAATGATAATATTTTGGGTAGTAGATTGAGTTGAATGAAATATGTAATATTGACTGATAATAAAATACACTACTGAAGTTGATCGCACCTGTTTCCTGTTACCTTTTCTCATGTGGCTAGAAGAGAACTTCAAATCACACGTGCGGTTGCATCTGGGACTCGCGTAATATTCCTACTGAACAGCATGGCTTAGACCTGAATCATTTCAGTAGCTACATCTCTGTACCTCAGGGCTTCTTCTAACGCTGTGGCAGATGGAAATAACTGGGATTAACATTCTTCCAAAAACTGAAAACCAGCAGCCCAGTTCCCTCGCCTCACGGGTGAGATAGTTCTAAGGTGTATGTTCTGCGTGGTTTCTAGGATTTTCCCACAGTCACCGCGGTGGCCCCACTCCCTTCTCCTCCCAAATAAACCCTGTGCCCTGGGTTTCTGGCCTCACCTCCTGAGACCACCAACCCAAACTCGCAGCCAGAGAGGGCTGAGCAGGGTTGGACAGAGCATTTGAAAGGTAGATGGGAAGGAACACTCACATGTGATTGGTTCACCCGTGAATTTTATTGATAGATATAGAGAAAGACATTGTGTAAGCAGGAGAAGGGAGACTCAGGTGCCACAGAGAGCTTCTCACTGAAGGTGTTCAATGGCGGGGCAACATGTCACAGAGCTCTAGGAGGTGACCCTTTAATGGAAATACGGGCTGAAATGAAGGGATGATATAAAAAAAGCAGGTGAGTTCTGCCTGTTAAATTTGCGAGATAATAATGATCTCAACTGCAGTGCTAGCAAGCAGCAGCTGAAAGGAATAATTACTCTAAATGTGTATGGCATTGTACACTTTCTCCAGCATTTTCTGTGCTCAGTCTCATTTCACCCACCATCAATCCAGTGAGGGAAACAGATGCAAAGAAACACCCGAGGAAAGACACGACAGGCGTGCGACCCGGCAAGGAGGCAGGAGGATGTGATGTCAGTGTTCCCTCCACTGACCATCCACCCGATCATTCACGGTGTTTGCTGAGCACCCCTGTGTGCCAAACCTCGCTCTGGGCCTTGAGAATACAGTTGTGAGCAAACTGGGCAGACCTCCCTGCCCGTTGGCATTCCTAGAATCAAAATAATGGGGAAGAAAGGGAACATTGTTTGGGGGAGAAAGTGATGATTTTATTTTTAGATATATTGGCTCCAAGGTATAATTTTCGAATGAACATTCTTAATGGCCTTCAGGCACTTTGAACTGACACTCCAGAGAAAGTGCTGAGCTGCAGGTATGTCTGAAAATTACCTGCAAAGAGGTGGTATTTGAAACTTCTAATCACAACCCTGTGACAGCTACGTGTCATGTGTTAGAACATTCAAACAATTAAATTTGCATGCAGTGTAAAGATGACAAACTTTGGGTACTTGACTATATTTTTGCATGTATGTGAATGTGTGTAGCTCTTGTGTACAACTGTATACATGTGTGTGTACACATACAGACTCACACTAGCATTTCTTTCCTGACCGTGCATCCTGCGGACATCAGCCCTGGTAGGACGTGAGCCCTGATTGCACAGGAGGCCTTGCCGCTTTGACTTCCTCTGTACAATCACAGATACATGGCGAATTTAATGCTGTTGTCTTTTCGAGCCGTGATCGTGCTTAGTGTTAGGATTTTGTGGGACTTGTTTAACTTTTCCAAATGTGTTCATGGAGGTCACAGCATTGTATTCTTAAAAGAACCCCTGGGTTAGTGTTTAATGATGATGGCCGAGAGCGAGCAACAGAGGTGCTGACATGTTTTCCCTGCTTTCTGTCTTTGAATATAAATGTATTTCACAGGGATTACTTGGTTCCATGTTATATCCCATGAATGGCCAGTGACCAATGGAAACAATGTGTTTGCGTTTGCACAGAGAATGTAATATTTTGACTGACTCTATCATCTTCCAGATGGGCTTGTTTGACTGATTTAGCCCATCAGTCCAGCCACACGATTATTTCGTTTAAACAGCTGGTCAGATGATCAAAATGGTTCGACATAGATATAGCTCAAAGAAATGTCTCCCAAATAGAGTCCCAGATTCCTCCATGACAGATTTTAAATGGTTCCCTCTAGCCATAAATCATTTCAAGGGATTATTTTCCAGACCCTTCTCCATTACATACTTCTAAAGAAACTATATCCTCAGATTCTCATTTTTGTTCTCCCTCTCATTCCCCCCCTCCTCCCCCCTCTGTCTCTCTCTTCTCTCGCCTCCATTCCTTTGCCCCTCCACCCTCGTGTAAGCCCTGTCTTATTGTCTCCGGCCCCCGCTCCATCTCCGTTACCCGGGGATCCCTTTACATATTGGGCTCGGTTATCATTAGCCAGTACATTCTGTTCCAATTTAATGTGCTGTGTCCTGCGCATCCCCGAGCGCACAGAATTGGTAATTGGCAGCCTGGGAAGCTTAACAAAAAGACGACAGGACTCGCCGAGCCTCGATTGCGCTGCCCTTCAGCACGCAAGTCCGATCCCCGTCAACGAAAGTTACGGAGATAAAGGTGTGGAAAGGGGCCTTCAGAAGCAGATTTCCTGGCCTGTGTGCGGTTCAAAGCATTCTGGGAAGTCACATGGAAAAGCCTCTGAAAAACATTTGGGATGCATACCTTGCAATGAATACACTATAATTCTCTTTATTTTTATTTATTTATTTATCAAAATACTAATGCTTTTTTATTTATGAGGAAAAAAGTAAATTGGCATAAAATATCAAGAATATAAAGATAACTAAGAACAGCTCAATTGTCATTATATGTTGTCCATCATCACATGTGTGCAGAGAGAGAAGACAGGGAGAAGAAGGCAGGGCCAGCCATCCCTCTGCGGTAGATCAGGAACCGTGCAGTCCCTCTCATTCACTCATTCACTCCCTCATAGCAGTTCCATCAAGCCCAGTGGTCCACCATCACTATCTGTCCACCTTTGACCTTTAGGCAGGGACAGGAGTGAGATAAAGAACTTAGGCAGAAGATAGTCCCAGACCTTGGTAACTAAAGCAGATGTTCAGCTTCTTTGAGCTTCAGTTTGCCCCTTGTAAAGCAGGGGTAATAATACCTATCTTATAGGATTATTGATGATTAAATTGGATGGTAGATGAAAAGTTTGTTCTTAACCAACAGCTGTTAGTAGAATTAGTGGAAGTATAGAATGAAAATAAAAATAATAGTTCAGAATATTTGACTTCATCATAAATAAACTACCAATTCATAATAATTGGACCTAATTCATAGAGTTGTGAGGAATACATTTGAAAATAGGTATACAATGCTTAGCATAGCATTTGACACATAATACATCGTCAATAATGTAGTCAATATTAGTAGTACTAGTCATCACCTACTGAGTACAGATGCATTCTTCATTATGCTAAAATATCACTTCCTCTGGGGAACCTTCCCCTCCACTGCCAGCCCCTCCTGCCCTGCAGAGTGGATCACCTGGCACAGCCAAGGAAAGAGAATGGCTGATGTCCACAAGGCGACTCCTGCTTACCCATTGCCTCCCGGGCACGAGCAGAAGATCCACATACTCTGTGCTCACCCCCATGAGTCTGCCCACATGTGTCCTTCTCAGACTTCCTTGCTGTCAGTCTTCCAGTCTTTCTCCTTTAGACTCGGACCATGCGGCATCCGCCTTGCTCATGAGTGTCTGTGTAACTTATCCTTGACCACTATTTTGTATTCATCCCAAATCAACGACCAGATGTACTCCTCGGAGCTCCGCCTTATGGGAGAATGGCCCAACACCACTCTTGTGGGCCTCTCCTAAGTGAGGTTTTCATATCATTTAAAGTTGCACCAACATATTGTGCCAACATATTCATGAACTGATCCCAAGTCCTTTCCTCCCCCATCAGCTGGTCACAGGGAACCCCCACCACGAGGCAAGTGATCCAGATATCCTCCTCCCTATCGCCTCCCCGCCGCCTCCGCCCCAGCACAGCAGATTTTGTTGACACGGGGATCTTGGCCAGCTGTTCATGCAACACTGAACCTTTGCAGGCCTGATCCTGAATATCTCTACCATTCCCGATGTATGATGCTCGGTTTGCCTATCCAACCTTATACTTAACGGGTCTGCTAATACCCAGCTCCTGAAGGACAGCTTCAGTCACGTAGTCGCTTAGAGTCTGTGATCAGACTCTCCGTCACTACTAGGGCTCAGTGGCACACCAGAGACTGCTTTTCAAAAAGCTGTCCATTTACCTCACCCATCAGAACATGAGTTTTAGCCATCTCCACAGATCTCTGATTGCCAGCTCAGCCGCTGCTCATTATAGTAATTATAACCATCCTGCCTTGAATTGTGACGTACCACTACACCATGCGCCCTCTGCCATTTCAGAATCCTATAATCCCCGCTGAAATTAAGAAACCTTGTTCCCTGATGGCATTTCCTTTTGTCCAGTCTTTGCCACAGAGGACAGCCACCCCTGAATTTCGTAGGGATATCAGTGCCCGTCTAACTAGTGTGTTCTTCGCTGATTTAATGAAGGGAGTGTTCTCTTGGCCTTCCCAAGGAACATGATCAGGTAGTGAGTTCTACAGTCTTGGACAATAATCTCTTCTAACTTTCTACCTCCTGACCTTCTGACTCTTGCCTGCATACAGTGTCAAAGCAGTTGCTCTCCTCTAGCCCGTCTGCCGTAGGGTCACGATGCCCACGCTTTCTGGAACTAGCCCAGGCCGTGAAGACTGGCTGCAGGTATCTTACCAGATCATAATAGAGTCTTCTCATTCCATTACCTTCTTCCTCTACCTGCCTTATTTTCAGCTCTCCTATTCCAGTATCCTCTAGATCCATTTCCATGGATATTTCATGTTCCACACAAATTTACCATGTCCTGCTGTTCCTTCAGTATATAAGCTATTTCATTTTTATTTTTTATTTTATTTTTTTTAGAGAGAGAGAGGAAAGGCAAGGGAGAGAGAGATAGAAACATCAGTCAGCTGCCTCCTGCACACCCCCTGCTGGGGACCAAGCCCACAACCCAGCATGTGCCCTGACCGGGAATCGAACCAGTGACCTCTTTGTGCATGGGACGATGTTCAACCACTGAGCCACACCGGCCCGGCTATATAAGCCATTTCTTCATAGAGCAGGTACTTTATTTCCCCACTTTTGTCCTCCTGAGACCTAGTCCTGGTTGTCAGGCTATAGGCAGTGAGGGATAGTAACAGTGAGTGCTGAGTACCATAAGTTTTGATTTGTTTTTTCTTAAAAATAACCTGTGTCAGGTGAGGTCATTGCCCCTGAGTCTAGGTGAGGAGAGACTGTTCTCTTCCAGTAAAAGGAACGGGGCAGTCTCTGTTAACTGTAAGGACTCGGGGGAGCCCAGAAATTCGATTCTTAGGATCATCCACCCAAATTTATTATATTTCCGTTTTCAAGATCCTACTCTTTTTCTATCCAAGTCCTGAGTTAGGCATAGGAAACCAGTGGCAATTATGCCTTTAATCTTCTTCGTAGTTCTTCTAGCCTCAAAATTATGTCCTTGACCTCATTTTCAGCTCCAGCAACTATGTGACTGTAGGAGATGAGGGTCTCCTCACATGTTACCCTATAGACAGCTGGTTTTCTTTATATATATAAAACACACACACACATATATATATAACATATATATATGTTTTTATTTATTTATTTTAGAGAGAGAGAGAGAGGAAGGGAGAACGAGAGATAGAAACATCGATGTGAGAAACATTGATTGGCTGCCTCCTGCACACCCCCTACTGGGGATCCCTCCCACAACCTGGGCTTGTGTCCTGACCAGGAATCGAACTGGGACCACTCAGTCCACTGAGCCACACTGGCCAGGCAGGACCACTGGTTTTCATAGCTCCCTTGACTTGATCATTGTCTAAACCAGTGGTTCCCAACCTTCCTAATGCTGCGACCCTTTAATGTAGTTCCTCATGTTGTGGTGGCCCCCAACCATAAAATTATTTTTGTTGCTACTTCATAACTGTAATTTTGCTACTGTTATGTCTTAGGCGACCCCTGTGAAAGGCTTGTTCAACCCCTGAAGGGACCGTGACCCACAGGTTGAGAACTGCTGGTAAACTGAGTTTATAATTTTGTTGAAGATTTCCAAAATGTTTAACAAAAGTCTTTCAAGTTTGTAATATTTCTACTGATCGTTTCCCAAGGCTGTACAGACGATTCGCCTTGTGCGCGCCCTTCCTCCCCATCTCTCACAGGTGAGGGCCGCAGTACTTGTGAGCTGGATGTCAGTGCTGTCACCACGCCCGTGCCAGCTGCCTTGGCCTGGGCTCCCCCAGAAGAAGAGCAGAGGGTTATTTGGAAGTGACCTCCGAGAGTAGAATGAGGGGCCTATAGGAAAGATGCACGAAATAAGGGAAAGGCAATAGAAGGGTACATTGTTGAGTTGGCCATTGCTATAAATACTGGTTCCTAATTCTACCTCGAGGTTCTTAGGAACTCTTTGAGGTGGGTCTCAGCGCTTTCTACCTGGCTTATAGAAAGCAGAAGCAATTTTCCGTGAACTTTTATCCTCAGCTGGCTGATCGTGAGGTGGCCGTGCCTGAATGTTGAGCCGTCCCACTGTATCTCATTTCACAACATCAGAGAAGCCTAAGGCAAAAGCCAAGGTCTGAGGCTCATCCCAAGGCGAAGGACTGTCTGGCGCCTGCAAAGATCTGGACAAAGATTTTTGTGCATAACCGGTCATCACAGTCACTGCTGGAGTAGACGTGGCAGCGAGGATGTGAAGGGCCATGTGAGCTGCCCTGCAGGAGACCCCACTGAGGTCGACCTCTGAGGCCTTTCCAGGCCCTAAGGTGCGGACTGAGGGAGGAGTTGGCCAGGGCAAGTACAATGGGTACTGAATATCTTCCTAGAGGAAGAAGTGAAGGAAAAATGAAGTCTTCCTGATTTCTCTTCCCGACAAAGACGAATCTGAGCCGCCATTGGTGGTTGTTTAGATTGGCTGCAGCGCAACTCCACGGCCTGCACCACATCGCCACGGCCTGCACCACATGGCCACGGCCAGCCACCACATCGCCACAGCCTGCCACCACATCGCCACGGCCTGCACCACATGGCCACGGCCAGCCACCACATCGCCACAGCCTGCCACCACATCGCCACGGCCTGTCACCACATCGCCACGGCCTGCACCACATCGCCACGGCCTGCACCACATCGCCACGGCCTGTCACCACATCATCACGGCCTGCCACCACATCGCTATGGCCTGCACCACATCGCCACGGCCTGCACCACATCGCCATGGCCTGCACCACATCGCCACGGCCTGCACCACATGGCCACGGCCAGCCACCACATCGCCACAGCCTGCCACCACATCATCACGGCTGTACCACATCGCCACAGCATCGCCACAGCCTTCCACCACATCGCCATGGCCTGCCACCACATCGCCACGGCCTGCACCACATCGCCACGGCCAGCCACCACATCGCCACGGCCTGCACCACATCATCACGGCCTGCCACCACATCGCCACGGCCTGCCACCACATCGCCACGGCCTGCCATGGCCTGCCACCACATCACCATGGCCTGCACACATCGCCACGGCCTGCCACCACATCGCCGGCAGGCATGGTGGCCCCGAGTGGTCCCCTAACTCAGGAGCAAGTAGTCCAAAGTGAACAAAAGGCAGTCCTGCCCTGTGGTTTAGTTGAGATGAACGACTAGAATACTATACAAATGGTGTCATCGTTGACGTCTGTATGAAATGCTACTGGAAGACAGAACAGAAGTGATGAATTATGTGGGATTTCGGTTGAGAAAGTAATTCAACACCAATTTATTAAGCACCTGCTGTCGAGGTGCTGGGGGTTCAGAGTCAAACAAGACAGACACAGCCCCGACTCTCATGGAGCTGAACTCTAGTGGGGAAACGTAGACAATGAGTGTACAAGATGCATACCTGACGCGACACATGCTATGAGAAGATGTACCAGCAAGAGGCCCAGCAGTGACTTGCGATCTTCTCAGAAAAAGAGACACGATGGCCAAGGTCAGAGTGGCGAAAGGAGCCAGTCATCAAGCTCATAGGGAAGCAGTGTTGCGAGAGAGACGGCGCTGGTAGGAAAGGCTTGAGGACCTGTGCTGGCGCACTTGGGGAAGGGAGGAGAACAGCACGGTCTGGGCTACAGTGGGAGCGGAGAGAAATGAGGTAGGAGAGGTGGTCAGAGCCCAGGTCATGCAGACTATGCCGTGTGACCTTTACTCTAAGTGATCCCTGATGGATTGGCGGGGGAGGGGCCAGGACAGAGAGATGAGAAGGGGGTGGGATGATAGTGTGGTTGTGTCATTTACAAAATGGGGGTGGGGGATGTAGGTGTTAATGGATGTATAGAAGTTCTTCAGATGGGGGGTGAGGAAGGGTGTTTTTCAAAGAAGGAACAAATGTCTGCCCAATATGGCTCAGTGGACTGAACATCATCCCAAGGACTGAGAGGTTCTGATTCAATTCTTGGTCAGGGCACATGCCCAGGTTTTGGGTTCAATCCCCAGTAGAGGACATGCAGGAGGCAGCCAATCAGTGTTTTTCTCTCACAGTGATATTTCTATCTCTTTCTCCCTTTCTCAAAAAATCAATAAAACCATATTTTAAAAAATAAATAAAAGAAGGAACAGAATCAACAAAACCCAAATATGAAAACTTTCTGTTCTAGTAGCTACCCTTACAACCAACTTGTACCCATGAGAATCAAGACCAAAGTCAAAGTAGCTATACCAGAGATGACCTTGAAAATATCTAATTAATTATTATTAACTGTGTGAGCATGTATTTCTTCACAGCACTGCGTTTGGAACTTACTTGGTCCACTGGCACTGAATTTCTCTGTCTGTTAAGAGTCTGAAAGGTGCCTTCACTGTCCATATTTGAGCCTTTGTGCAATTGGTGCAGGGCTATCTCTTCACAAGATTTATTCAAAAGACATCGCAGCCCCTCAGTACAGATCTTATTTTGGTAGCAGTGTCAAAGACATGCCGTCTCCTTTGACAGAGGAGGAGAGACACACTGTTCTATTTTTGCCATTTAAGGCCTAAGTCTCACTAAGCCACAGTTTTCATTCAAGTCTGGACAATAAGGTACCATTGCATCTGTGTATATTTCCAGTGTGTACTATTCTCCCTGGGCCATGCTTTGCCTGTTTTTGACGATGACTTGTTGAATGATGGAGAATACATGGAGTATGATTCAGGGTGTCCAAAGTTCAGCTCGCGCTATTTCTCTAAACAGGTTCCATGTGATGAAATGAAAGCTCTGTTTTTACGCTCTGCCCTGCCTAACTCACATATGTGTGATGACAGTCCTGAGGAACCGTGTGTCCGTGCTTGGAGTAGAACACCCTGCTGCTACCTGCATGGAGTATGCGTGGTAGTCTATTCAGATCTTTTTCCCTGGAACATGCCCCCCCCCCCCTTTTGTTAAGATGTATGAAGAGGATCAGCAAAGTGAATTCATTACCTTTTTGGGAGCCTTAGTAAATATTCCTATCGCTCCACGTAGGTTGTAAGGGGTCTGGCTAGTTAATAGGATTAATGGCCATTTGGGGAAAATTGCTTTATATCAAAACCAAATTATCATCTTTAAGCATTTGAAAAAAACTGCATGTATGATCCTTGCCCCTGCTTTGGCGTTAACGTTTGTTGAGCATCTATTATGTCTAGGTACTAATTTAATCACATTTTACAAACTCATTCTAATTATTCTGTTTTATTGTTGGGGTGGCTGAGGATTGGACACATAAACAATGTGTCTGCAATCTCAGAAGTAAAAGTGGCAGAGCTGAATTTCCCACTCACCCTCTGCCCCCGAATTCCCTCCTCATTCTACCGTGTCTGGTACGAGGATACGCTTGGACTGTCTGGATTCGCGTCCTTCTGGAGTCAGTGGGGTGAGAGGGAGTTTGCACTGGGCCGGACGGAATGTGGCCGTCAGCCTGTGAACCAGGATCTGTCGTGTATGCCCCAGGCACCGTCCACACCCCCTTGTTTCTCTGTTTCATTCTCCTCCCCTCTTTACTGAAACAGGTCCACTCTTCTTCCCGAAGAAGAGGCACCCAATCAGGTTTGTCCAAAGGGACAAAACAGCGGAGGCAGACATCAGAACAGAAAGGCTCGCGAAGATGGGGAAGGGTACTGAACCCATCTGGGGGTGCGCATAAAACTGGAACCTGGAGGCGGAGGGTGGCAGAGAAGGAAGAAGTGCTCAGTGTGCAAGTCCCCAGAAGGGGCCAGGTGAGAAGGGTCGTGTTCCAATCCTCGAGGAAATGCCGATTATTCCACACGGCACAGTTGACAATGGATTTCTGGACACGAAATATGCATTAGCGCCTTGGTTCAGCCAGGAGGAGAGCTCTCTGAGGCCACATGCATATTCAAGTGTGTGATCTTGCCGTTACTATGGGGAAATAATTTACAGGGTCATTCAGCCCGCTGCCTCCTGTCATCTGCTGGGACCTGTGGTTGCCGTGGCTGCGCGTGGGGACTCAGCCACTGAGTTAATGTCACCTACTGTGTAAAATTGCACCTCAGCAGAAAGGAAAGGCTGATTGGTCTCGGTCAGGGCTACATGTGGCGGTGGCTTAACTAGGAGAAAAGCCATCTGAACCCCCACAGCTCCCGTGGGGGGTGTCAGAGCCCGCCTTGGTGTCATAGCGTAGGGTCTTTCTGGCTGATATACATGGACATTCTGTTGGCAGGTCTGTGCTCAACCTCGGAGTGTTTTCTTGGGACATTGTGTCAGCATAAAAATGTAAAAGTATTCAACAGGGGAAGGAAATCCGGAGACCACGTCTACGTCCACAGTGTGCCATCCATTTCAGGGGAAAGCGTTAGCTAGGCATGGGGTGTAGAAGGAGGCGAGACTCAGAAAACAGGCACAAGCTTGCCCCCTGGATTTCCCAGGCATCCCTGAACACCTGCAGCAGGTCCAGCAACCTGGCTCTGCGGGGTCTGGGGGTTTTCATTTCATGAAAAGACAGATCAGCTTGCTGTTCTGTCTACAGATCTTGGCACCTCAGATCACTCGGGCCCCCGGGCTTAGGAGATTCTCTGTGACGTCCAGTCTACAGCAAGGCTGTGAAGGACTTGAAGCAAATCCTCATCTACTGGGCTTTCTTGTGTCTCCATCTGCAAAATGGTGACATGCGGACGAGATGAACTTCAAGGCCCTGCCTCCCTGACCCCCAGCCTGCCCTGATACCTGCTCCTCAGTCTTGGCTGTCTCCATATCCCACACACACTGCCCAGCACATAGTAGAGGCTCAGGAAATACCGCATGTGCAGAGACAATCAATCCTTGGCTGTCTGGCAGGGAGCCCGTTAGTGTCCATGTGGCTGTGCTCCTTGGTCCCTCAAGTTTGCCGTCATGGGAACAGTGACAGTGCATTTCAGGGCACTCGGGAAAGTCTCCCAGTGTCTGTGGCCAGGGGTCAAGTGAGAGGCAAAGTCTAGCTTTCAGAGGTGACCAGGTGAAGCTACTGAGACTTACAACACAGACAACAACCAAAGTGTGAAGCATCCTTGACCCTCACAGCCAACTGAGCTGTAATCTCTTCTTTCTTATCTTGACTTACTGGGCTTCTGGTCATATTTATATGTATTTTTTGCTTTTCTTTTTCCCTCTCCCTGCGCTTCGGTTTCAGTTCATGCACAAGGGTGACTGGCTGGGGAATCAGCGAATGAGATCCCCAGGAATACGGAGAGAGCGCGCCCTTGGCTTGGCCATGAAGCCAGACAGGAGAGCTCGGTACTGAAGGGGCAGGGGAAGAAGCCAGCAAAGAGACAGTGAGCTGGGTGAGCCCGGGGTTCTCGCCCTGCCTCCGTCGGTGACGCAAGCCTTCTCCGAAAGGCACGGATTTGTCTTTATTTGTTTATCTCCACTATCAGGCGGGGCACTGGCTGCCTCCTGCATTTAGACCGCAGAGCAGGGAGGATATGCACACATATTTATATTTATTGTATTTTTTCCAAGCACATTCATCTGAAAAGGCTTGGGTTGATTAATATTTTCCACTGTCCGGTAACCATGGCAATAGGGTCAGCAGATATAATACTTAATTTAATCTTGCAGCCGCCTCAGTGTGCTTCACCGGTGTCCCGAGTAATAGAAGGGCTTTGCCTCTCTCTCTTTCCCCCCAACCCCTCGTATATTATTATCTTTGCCAGTGGTTCCCTCACATGACTCAAAAGGGACACACTGGAGTTTTTTCCTCATTTCATTCTGTGTATGCACTTAAAATAAATTTCTGTGTGATTCTGCTTCCCACCCAAACCAGTGCCCCCTTCAACAACCCAACACCTTCTCCCCACTCCACCTCCGCTCCCCACCGCCCCCGCCCACCGCACACTCCAGCCGCCAGTCTCCGCGGAGGGACAGGGAACGTGGGAAGATCCTGATAGCGTTCATAGCTGCTCCGTGAGGCTTAGGAAGTGCATTCGGGCCAAATGAACGCACGCGGCTCGCCTCCACGCACACCGGGCGCTGGCGGGAGGGCCTGCTGGCCCGTTCGCGCTCCGGGTGGGTGACGGGTGTTGCTTTGTCTCCATTCGGCCCAGTTCCCTTGTCCTATCTCTTTATTTTCTTTCTCTTTCCTTCCTCCTCCTTCCTTGCGCTAATGTTTTTTTAAGCTACCATAATTTTTGCACACTCTCAGTATTTGGTTGGTTCTAGGAAAAAGGGGAAATTGGTTTTGAAACCTAAGTAGACTTTTATGCCAGAGCAAATAAAGAAAGAGACAGTTTGGGAAGTCAAAAGGGGTTGAGATTTGAGATGGGTCTTTTTGTTTTGCCCACTTTCAAAAAGGCCGACGTGACTTGTCGGATTTGAGGTCGCTGTTTCTTTCCTCCTTCTGTTTATCATCCCGACCACTGTTTGCACCACAGACAAGAAAAGAAAACTGTAAGATTAAAATGGTACCTTCTTCCCAGACTGGGGAGTAGGGGAAGGCGGGGTGGCGAGGGGGAATATTTAAAAGAGAGAGAGAGAGAGAGAGAGAGAGAAATGGTTAGACTATGGATTATTAAAAAACTGTAACATTTTCCCATTTTTGTTTATTTATTCATCAGACTTTTATTAATGCTGTCGACTCAATTAGTGTATTTTCTCATTTATGCCCCCAACCCTTGCCTTTTGCTGTGGTTTTGGAATAAAGAGCAATTTCCCCAGGAAACTAATATTTTTATAAATGAGGAAATGAACAACTGTCACCCTCATTTCTTCCTCCAAGGAGCATAAACCCTAGTTTATTCCTTCGGGATTTTTTTATTGAATATACAAGTCAAAAATACTACAAAAAATGCCAACTGTGTACCCACTGGTGTAAGCAGTTGATTCCATTTCCCCCAAATGGAGGAAGCTCCATGTCCCTCTTTGACATTGTTTTTCACGTGGACACGATGCAGGACCCTTGCTCTTCATGGGCAACTCCCGATTCCCTTCTCCCATCCTCCACTCAGGAAGGGGTGCCCAGTGCAATCACCACGTGTTGTCCTCGACACGCGGGTCATGGGAAGCTGGGGGCGTCGGGCCGGGCACTGGAGGGGAACCAGGTGTGCCAGTCTGTCTTGGGAAGCAGGTGCTGCGGTGGAGCCCCCACCGTGAGCAGACGTTGCTCTCAGCACCTTCTGCACACAGGACTCATCTGAGCCATTTCTCAGGCAGGTCCTGGACACATGAACAGGTGTGACTTGAAGCAGAAGGTGTTGTCAATGCGCCCAGCATTCCAGACATCCTCAGAGACTAAAATACCTGTATGTGGATTTACCCTGAGCTGCTAATGCTGTTTATCTGTGACCACGACCTACAGACCCTGGAATGTGAGGCTTACAAATAGCTACAGACAGATGTATAGACAAGGGCCTCCCTCCTCACCCTCCCTCCTCACCCTCCCTCCTCACCGTGGCGTGGGTGCCACAGGCCACAGGCCCTGGGGTGCGTGTGCTGACGCCCACTGTGGGGCTGCGGCCTCGAGCTCTGATGAGAACATCTCTTGAGAAAGCAGGAGAGGGGCCAGTGGTTCCAGGTGAGTGTGTCACAATGGGCGATCATCGCACAAACAGTGTTTCCGCGCGCTTGGCATTATTATGTTAGTGTATCAGGGAGTTGCCTTGGGTTATGAGGAGCCAAGGCTATCTGAGTTTAACCTCAGTTAGTCTGTTTTAATAATGCCCAGGGGAATGAGAGAAAAGGAAGCCAGTTCCCGAGCACACAGCCAAGGATCAGCGAGAACTGGGGCCTCCCTGGGTCATTCAGAAGTTGCAGTGGTTCCACGGCCGTGTCCGTCTGGGCGGGGCGGCCAGACCCTCTCTCCTTCAGCAGCTGGCGCCCCATCGCTCCCTCCCTAGCACGTCCGTCGAGTCATGGACTCGGGGTCCAGGAGACACTGCTGTCTTTTCCTTCCTCCACCCCCGCTTTCCCACTGCACCAGTTCTCTCCCCTCCCCCCTCGGCCCCGCCTGCCTCCTGTGGGTTCTCAGCTTCGGCACCACCTACCACCTCAACAGGCCTAAAGCCCACATTCCCCGTGATCAAGAGTCTGCGTGGTTGGAACCCACGCAGCACAGGGCAGCTTCCAGGCCAGCGCCCCAGGGCACTGTCCCCTTCCAGGGATTGTCTTAGGATCAGCTTCCATCTCTGACCCTTTAACTATGGTCATTTGTTGGGGCCACAGGTTACAAAGGGGAACACAGGCACGGTGGGCCCCTGGGTTTCTCAGCCAACACCTTTCATCCTTACATGTCCCAGCCTCCTTGACTTACCACTGCTTGGCAGGTCTTGTTGCCACTGGAACAGCTTTATGAAAGAGAACCAGAAAAGTAAATGCATTTCCCAGGCTGCTGTCTTTAACGGCCCTTTAGAGGTTCCCATTTACATTTAAAATGGACAAACCTCGGTTCCTTCCTCAGTCACTTCTAATGGGTGTCTCCAGCCCTTTGCCGTGGGTCTCCCTCCTGGCGGACTGCTGTGGGAGGCCATTCATCGACATAAACAGATGGCTCTTCGCTGTTCTCTCCAAGGTCCCGTCTAACCGCACCGTTCCCCACGGTCTCTCCGGGGAGTGGGGAAGACATGCCAGTGGCTCTCGCGTCGTGGGGCAGTACTGTGGCTGCCGGGCTGTCACGCCGGGCGTGGCTTCTGAGCGTGGGCACAGGCTGCTCTCAGCTTCCCTGTTCCTCGCTCAGCAGCCTTTCATTCAGGTTTTGTTTCCTGTTTTAAATTAACTGTGAGAGCTCTCGGAGACATTGTCCATCTTGCTCCAGTCTGAGCCCTGCTCTGAGGTATTCTCCGCACACGGTTCGGTGTCTGTGGCAGGTTCTTTCAGGGCAGTGGATCCTTCGGCAGAGAATCCTGCTGCTGCTTCATGGAGATGCCTGACCTGACTGTCACTTTCAACCCAGAGATGGTTTTGAGTATGGACAGTGACCCAGAAGTCATCAGCACTCACCACAGATCAGAGAGGGAGGAGAGACCTCTGTGTAAATGCTCTCAGGAGCTCGCGAATGACAGGTGTCCCCGAGCGTGCCGGGAGCTCCGCTTCTCAGTAGTTGGCGTGTTTCATGCTGAAGACAGGTGTCCCCGAGTCTCAGACTGAGTGGTGTGTGTGGCTGGGTGTTTCAGGAAAGACAAAACACTGAAAACTTCTAGTGGAGATTTTCGTGACCATGGCATACATAGATTTTTGTTTTCAGATTTCCTTCTTTTGATTGCTGAGGTCCCCTCTTCCAATCGCTGTAGTCTTCACTCATCAAGTTCCTATCTGGGTTTTCGCAGACGAGGTTCGGTTGGTTCCCGCGGAACACCGCGACTCGGGTGTGCGTACAGGTGGACATTTGTATCGTAACATGAGGAACCTGGGAGGCGGTTCAGCTGTTTCCCGACCCGGGCTCTTGGAAAGGCCTAGTATTCCACAGCGTGAAGAACGCAGGCGCCCTCCCCCGCTTCGGAGAGGGCCTGCAGCCAGTTGTCACCTGTTCAGAAACCGATTCACCAAATGCAAAGTGGCAGCTTGTCACCAACTTCCCAAAGCCCAGTGCACTAATTAGCTCCTGCCACCTCATGCAGACCCGCTGGCCACCTGCACGGAGCTGCCTCCCTCCCCAGCGGGTGGCGCTCGGGGGTGCCCGGGTGGACGAGCTGGCAGCTCAGGTTGTCCTCCTTGGCTGTGACCCCACAAGGGGGTCCTGGCCATGAGGGACGTGAGACAGAGCCTCTGTGTGCGTCCCATAGGCCCTCCAATTCTCTTTAGCTATAGAGTATTTGCAGGCTCAATATCCGGCTGCCTAGGAAGCCAAGGGGAACCCTTACTTAAATTAACTAGTTCTGTCGTTTCGCCCGTGACTCCAACCCCAGCTCGAGGTCTCGTGAGCACACAGCTCGCACGTTTTTGGGGGTAGGGTACTATTGAGGTAAAAGTGGTGCCTGCTCCTTATGTCTTGGTTCCACCACCCAGAGCCACCCTCACATCAGAACAGAAGCATCTGTTCCCCTGACAGCTCCCAGCAGAGTCCCCTCCGGAGCAGTTGCCCAGGTTGATAACCCTCCTTCCCCAGGGGCAGCTCCATCCCAGCTTGGAGCTCCCTCAGATGAGGCCTTGGTTTTGTCTGCATCACAGTTCCACTTCTTCCTCCGCCCCACCAAGGGGGTGTTGATCCCAAAAGCGCTCCCCCGTAAATGTCAAGCGAGGAACTCTGTGAGCAGTCTCCATACCTAAGTCCCATCCTACTCTGACCTTCAGAGGGTGCCCTCGGGTCCCAGACACCCCCAGACACCCG
Organism: Molossus molossus; assembly: GCF_014108415.1. Taxonomy (NCBI): domain Eukaryota; kingdom Metazoa; phylum Chordata; class Mammalia; order Chiroptera; family Molossidae; genus Molossus; species Molossus molossus. The sequence goes on along the minus strand of NW_023425357.1, from coordinate 34,032,036 downwards.
AGTCCTGCCGGGTGCGGGCTGATGTGCTTGGCTCCCCGCTCAGCAAGGAGTTATTCCTTGAGCTGACGTGTGTGTCTACAACTACCACATTTCAGGAAAATGCTCGTCTTTTACAAAGGTGGTGGAGCCATCCTCATTGTGTGGAGGAATCCCTCCTTCAACTGTGCAGAGGTGGCGGTTGCAGTCTTTTGGAAAACGATTATTTTCACATTATTTATTGATGTGTATATATATGCAGTAAAGCATGCGGGGTTACAGCTTACAGGTTGATTTTTACATATACACACCTTCACGCAACCAAACCCGTGGCAGTTTGCCAAGCCCACCCAGCGCGCCCGCGTCAGTATTCCTCTACCCAAAGTCAATGTGGCTGCAACCCCTTCCCACATGAGTTACTTTGAGAATGGCTATTTTGTGCCTTTTGAGTTTCTCCCTTTCATTTATGGGTTTCGTAACTTGGTGAGTGCTTGTGGGGGAGTCACCATTTCTGTTATGCTTTTAAAAGGCATTAAAAACATTTAGGAAGCAGCACACACCAGGGAAAACTCACAACTCAATATTTATACTAAGCACTTAGAAGTATAAGCAACGGCATTGTTAATATTGTACGTGTATAACCGAATGGGCATTTATAGTTTGCAGAGAAATGGTTGCGGAGCACTACACAACCGAGATGTCAAATTATTTATGGCTTAGTCAGCAAGATGGTTAGGTTGGAGTTGGAAGAGTCATTAGGCTGGGATTTTGAAGTGAAATTAGGATAAGCCATTTAAGCTCTGGATATATTGCCATTTTTTGTTTTCTGAGGGAGGCATGCCATTTCACAAGGTACCACCTGTGATCTTCCGATCCTTTCCCAGAGCTGTTGACGTCCCTTCCTTTTCTCTGATCATACCCTTCGGGGTGTTGCAACCCTCTGCCCATTCCTTCCAGTGCACTTCAAGTTGCATTTATTGAGATCCACAGTTGAAACTTTCTTTCTCCCGGGGGAGGAAGAAATGAAGGTATTGTGTAATAAATGTGGCTGAGGACTGGGTGAGGCTGGAGCAGTTTTGCTTCTTGTCTGCTTGCTGGTCAGTTGGAGATGGTGGTTCAGCAAGGCTCCAAGCTTCCCCTGCATCAGTCAGGTCTGAGTCGGCAGAAGGGAGCTGGTGCCCTTCACACAGGGCACGTAATAGGATGTCTCAACACCAGAACGGCAACTCAGAGACGGGCAACAGCAGGAAGCTGTCCTACCCTTGGCCTAGCAGTGGTTCTCAGCCTTCCTAATGCCACGACCCTTTCGTACAGTTCCTCATGTTGTGGTGGCCCCCAACCATAAAATTATTTTCATTGCTACTTCATAAGTGTAATTTTGCTACTGTTATGTCTTAGGCGACCCCTGTGAAAGGGTCATTTGACCCTCAAAGGAGTCATGACCCACAGGGTGAGAACCATCGGCCTAGAGGAACATAGGAGGCGGCGGTGGTGCAGAGCCCAGGACCACAGCTGTTTGGAGAAAGCTGGAAGCATGGGACAGCTATTTGGCAGAAGCTAGAGTGTAGGGGAGAACTAGCAACTCGCAGTGGGCCACCCAAAGCAGGGCAACTGGAGAAGGGAAGGGGAGAAACTCCTGACTTCTCCCTTTCTCCCGTCCTCAGGCTCCGGCCAGTACCTCCCATTGGCTGATGCTGACCAGAAGCCGTTTGGCAAGTGTGCTGTCAGGAGTTGGCACAAGACAGCCCTCTGGAATGTGGGGCAGAATGGAGGAGGGGAGGGTTCGGATCTGACACAGAGACCAGTGACCAACTGACCCTTTCCCATCCCTCATCACCTGATGCAGAGGAGAGCTCCTCACCACTTCGGTGTAGCGCTAGGGTGTTCGAAGGGGTGTTTCTAGGTAAGTGAAAAGCTAAACATTTAGTGTGTCTTTGTTTTCAGGCCTGGGGACTTGCAGCTGGAGGCTGTGCTAAGGGACTCCGTCTCTTGCTGTTAGGAGCGGACAGACGCAGCGCCCGGCTTTGGGATTTACGGGCTCTCTGTTCCCTAAACCAGCGATGTGTGCTCCGTGTGTGGGAGTCTGCAAATTCTAAACTAATATGTTGCTCTCTTTCTGTCTAGCATCATATTTATGTTAAGGCTCCATAAATCGCGCCCTGCGTTTCTGCAGCATGACTGTGATGCAAAGTGATGTAACCAACAATAAGAAAGAATGGAAATTAAAATGCAAGAAAACAAAATGAAATAAAAATTCATGCGACCCGCGATTTAAAGCCACTTATTTCAGCAATGTGCATTGATTAGGGGAAGGAAATCAAGTATTCAGTCTGCACTCAGCCACTTGGCTTCTAAGCCATTCAACCTGTCCTTGTCAAATGTGCCCCTTGTCAAGGCCCCAAGGACTATGGCTGAATCAGAGGTGAGGGTGGTGAGCTTCTGAGCTTTAATGTCTTTTCAGGGGCAAAATTGCTAAAGGGATCTTAGGGGCCAGTGCAATGAGATGGGATTGTAAAGAACACTTTTGGAAACCAAATGTCCCACCAGCTGGTCCAGATAGAAGTGGGGCTCCAGGAAGGACTTCTCACTTTGAGTCGTGAAGTTTGCTTTTCCCTGCCTCGCTTAGCAGACCGGAACAGGGTGGATTTCAGCTGTCCCATTGTAGCTGAAGCAGTTCTGTCATACAGATTTTAGTGTATTTCATGCATACAGATTTTTTCCCTTTGTATCAAACTCTGAGAAGGCATGAGTGTACCAGAGCTCGAGAACAAGCCTGCTAAGTGGCCCCTTTGGCTGGTAGAGGCAGTGATTTCAAAGGGAATCCACTTGAATACAGAGCATCTTCCTTTTCTTTAGGGGCATTTGCTTTAAAAGTTTGTTTATTACATTTGAAAACCGACTGAAACATCAGGTTATGCATTAGATCAAGAATAAAAGGTAATATTTTAACATGCTAAAGGAATTCTGCCAGCCAGTCATAAGTATCAATCCATCACAATTATTAGAAACAATGTACTCTGCAGTAGTAAAGACAGCCAATATGCAGACACACACTAAATAAATTCCCTCTTAGGCTGGCTGTTTCTTCCCCTGCCTAGGCAAAGCAGAAACCGTTCATACAAAAGAGAAATGTTGAGAAATGGAACTCAACGTCACACAGGGGTGTGTGTGGGTGTGTGTGTGTGTGTGTTTTCTGTTTTCAGGCATTCATATAAGTCTCTAAGTAGAATTTATATCAGCACACCAGTGTCTCTCTTAAAAGTATAGATTGGGCCCAGCCGGTGTGGCTCAGTGGACTGAGTGTCGGGCTATAGACTGAGAGGTCAGGGTTCTATTCCCCATCAGGACACATGCTCAGGTTGTGGCTCGATCCCCAGTGTGGAGCATACAGAAGACAGCTGCTCTCTCACATAGATGTTTCTGTCTTTCTCTCTCTTCCTCTCTCTCTCTAACAATAAAAATTAAATAAATGAAAACATTTTAAAAAATGTTAAACGTATAGATTAGGCCCTGGCCAGTGTGGCTCAGTGTTTAGAGCGCTGGTCCTCGGACCGAAGGGTCGCTGGTTCAATTCCTGGTCAAGAGCACATACCTGGGTTACAAGTTTGATCCCCAGCCACAGTCGGGGTGCATGCAAGAGACAACCAATCTATGTGTCTCTCTCACATCTGTATTTCTCTCTCTTGAAAAAAAAAAATCAATGGAAAAAATATCCTCAGGTGAGGATTAACAACAACAACAACAACCAATATATACAGATTGGCCCTGAATTTAGGATGTAATGTATATAGATTTTTATTATAATACTAATGAGTATGTGTATGCATCGACAAAACCGAGGGGAGGCTGGCAGGGGCAGACTGATTCAGCCCAGCAGACAGGCCTCACCGCGGTGTTCTGTGCTAGGATCTCCTGCTTCTGCTTCTGTTCACCTTCTTTTCCAGCATATCTTCATTAGCAGACGAGCTGGAGGCAGCCCCCTTCCTGTAGCCGTTTGCTTTACGTAAGCCAGCTAGCAAACCACTCCATTCCTATTGATGCAGACATTACCACAAATCGCCACTTAGGGACCTGAACGAATTGACTAACTGGTTTCAGATCCAATACACATAACTTGATCAGACACAAAGTTTAAGTACACTTGCAGGCGTGCCAACTGCGCCTACCGGGAAACGGCTCCGCGCTGCCAGCTTCCAGAGGCCTAAGGGAACCGGGAGGAAGGCACGCAGCCCGGGGAGGCAGCAGGTCTGAAGACTCAAGAAGAGCAGCCCCCGGTAGAAAGAATGAGGCATTCCAGGCAGGGAGCAAGGCAATTTCAAAAGCCACGCGGGCACTCCAGTCCAGGGGCACCTGATGCAACTTTCATTAATTTGGCTTTTTATCCTCCCTTCCAGCAGCTCTGGGGCTGGGAGACAGTGTCAGGTGACGTGGGGACGACTGAACTCAGATGAGAGAAATCTCAGCTGGTCAAAGGTCAGCTGCTCAAGGCTCTGCCCACCAAGCCCCCAGGCCCCCAGGCCCCCAGGCCCCCAGGCCCCCAGGCCCCCAGGAACAATGGCTTTTGAGTTCATTGTCTTCTCAGTAGACAGCAAATTACCTGGGTAGAACTGGGCAAAGGCCTTGCGGAGAGGTCAGAGCTGGCCCCGCTGTGGCCAGGGCCGAGGACCGCACGGGCCAGTGCTCGTTGTGCACAGTGGGCCCGCCCAACCCCGATCAAGCCCCTGACCACTCCGGGAGCCGTCACTCACTCCTAACCTGGTCTGATCACCATCGCATTAGCTGCTTCTCACTCCTTTGGGTATGAGTTTTTGTTTCTCTAACCACCTTAGGAACAGGGATACTGCTTTTCTGTGACACAAAGCTTTCCTTTGGAAAATTATGTAATAAAACTTAGAAGGTTGGACGTGCAAATAGAGGGATTTGTTGGGCATGTAGCCATGGAAGTTTCTGGAAAAAATAAATGAGAAAAATCTGTCAGTTCAACTGATGTGTACAAATCTGTCTGTATACATGTGTGTGTATTGGGGTGGAGGCAATATTAATAAAGGCGAATGTGATGGGTTCCTAGCAAGAAGGGCGTGCACAGTCTATTAGAAGCAGGCCAAACTAACAGCTGCAAGACAATCTGCGACTCGAGCAAGACTGACAGTTAGAACATCGCGGAGAGGAGGGACTGGTTGCAGGGGAGCTGGAGATGGGTAGCCTGCAAGAGGATTGTATTAGAGGAGGAAGCCCTTAAAAATTGAAAGGAAAATCTTGGTTTAAACATAGATAAAAACACTTATTTTATTATCATGTGTTTACATTATTAAATGTATATTTAACATGCTGTTTATTGAATTGTTCATTTGTTTAATGTCTACTTATGGACCACCCACTGTGCAGTCAAAGCCTCATGGACATAGTGACAGCCAATACAGACATGGCTGCTGACCAAGGAGACGTTCAAGTCTCACATCGGTTGTCTCAGAGCAGATGATTGAAGGTAGAACGCTGGTGGTGAAAGCTCAATCCTTAAAATTAAAATGGTTTAATGTTAAAGGTGATTTTAAAAGTAATATAATAATAACAATAATGAAACATAGATCAAAGCTACCTTGATAAGAGCACACACAGTAAAAACGGAAAATGCCCCAGTACAAAGTGGTAAGAATGCTAAACACTTCTAAATGCTTTGGCACCGTCTGTCACTGGCTTATAGTTTGAGATCTTTTGAGGTGTGTTCAGAATCACTCAATTATACAATTTTATTTTAGTGCCTGTGTCAGAGACAGTTAGTACTCAACAACCATTCATGTGCTGTCTTACATTTTCCAGACAGTTGTATTAGAGCCGGGTGATGAGTTCTCATCAATCGATTGGGGGCGAGATAAAGTGACATGTATCACTTCTGGGCCAAAGTAGATCAAAGCCAGGTGTCTTTCCCATCTCTTTCTCTGACACAGTAGCGTTAGAGGACATATTCCAGGTGACTTAGCTTCAAAGTCATCTACTGCCTGAACCATATCAAACTTTGCATGGATATGATATGTCAAGCCGCTGAGGCTTAGGAGTTTATTTGTTATCACAGCAGAGCTTAGCTTTACCTGACTAATAGAAATCCCATTCATATAAAAGGCAGAATGAGCAAGAATAGTTTAAGGAGGTTTTGCCAAATGTTTGTCTACTTTATAGGAGTATGTCAACCACATATAAAATCTGCACCTAACAGAGCAGTAAGATAAATGTTAGTCACAGTGAAATGTCTGACATCATAGTGTATATTCATTAAAAGAAACACCAATTAGTTGTCATTTTTGTCATTTCCTGGTTTCTTCTTTTTATTGAATTAATTGGGGTGACATTGGTTAATAAAATTATATAGGTTTCAGGTGTACCATTCTATAATATAGCAGTTCTCAACCTGTGGGTTATGACCCCTCTGGGGGTCGAATGACCCTTTCACAGGGGTCGCCTAAGACCATCGGAAAACACATATTTCTGATGGTCTTAGGAACTGAGACACCGCTCCTCCATCCATCTCCAGGTGGGTCCGCCCACGTGCAGATACGTCCACATACAACATGAGAAACTGTATTAAAGGGTCCTGGCATTAGGAAGGTTGAGAACCACTGCTATAATCCATCATCTGTATCTTGTATTGTGTGTTCACCACCCCAAGTCAAGTCTCTTCCATCACCATTTATCCCCCTTTACCCTCTTCTACCTCCCCCCTCCTTTCCCTCTGGTAATCATCATACTGTAGTCTGTCTATAAGGTTTTCTACTTTTCTTAATCTCTTTACATTTTTCATCCTGTCACCCCAACCTCCTCCCCTCTGACAGCTGTCCATCTGTTTTCTGCATCTATGAGTCTGTTTTTATTTCGTTCATTAGTTTATTTTGTCTATTAGATTCCACATGGAAGCGAAATCATCATATGGTACTTGTTTTTCTGAGTGGCTTATTTTACTTAGCTATTTCTCTCCAGGTCCATCCATGTTGTCGCAAAAGGTAAGTAGTTCTCCTCCTTCTTCTTCTTCTTCTTCTTCTTCTTCTTCTTCTTCTTCTTCTTCTTCTTCTTCTTCTTCTTCTTCTTCTTCTTCTTCTTCTTCTTCTTCTTCTTCTTCTTCTTCTTCTTCTTCTTCTTCTTCTTCTTTTTTACAGCTAAGTAGTATTTGATTGTGTAAATGTACCACAGCTTTTATATCCACTCATCTATTGATAAGCATTTGGGCTGTTTTTAGATCTGGGCTATTGTAAATCCACTGCAATGAACGAAGGGGTACACATGTTCTTTGAATCAGTGTTTCAGGTTTGTTTGGATATATTCCCACAAGTAGAATTGCTGGGTCACAAGGCAGCTTCATTTGTTTCGCACAGCAAAGGAAAATACCCACAAAATAAAAAGACAACCCACTGAATGGGGGAACATGTTCGCCAATGACACATCAGATAAGAGGTTAATATCGAAAGTTTATAAAGAACTTACACAACTCTACACCAAAAAGACAAACAATCCAATTAAAAAATGGGCAAAGGATCTAAATAGGCACTTCTCCAAAGAGGACATAAAGACAACCAATAAACATAGGAAAAGATGCTCAGCGTCCCTAATCATCAGAGAGATTCGTATTAAAACCACAGTGAGATATCACCTCACACCTGTCAGAACGGCTGTCATCAGTATATCAACAAACCAGTGCTGGCGAGAGTGTGGAGCAAAGGGGGCCCTGTGCCCTGACGGTGGCAGGGCAGCCGGGGCGGCCGCTGGACAGCAGCGTGGAGTCACCTCAGAAGACTACAGCGGACTGCCGTTGACCCAGAGACTCCTCTCCTGTAGTTTCCTGGTTTCAGTGGAATTGTTTTTACTATTACTATTTTTTTTTTAACACAAGATGATTCTGTTAAACGGAGCTTGTGTCAATGAAAGGTGGAATTATGTAACACACCAATTCAGTCTTGATTTAGAATGTATCATGTCCACCTTAAAACTAATTTCCACATCACTTAAATAAAAATAAAATGTTCACGTGTGTGAATAATAAGCAAATCTCCTATGGATTTTTCCTATGTACTTAAAAAGTCTTATAATAGGAATTAGTCAAAATGTCATAACTCTGTGCCATAAAAAAAATGAGAAACTTCCTGTCTTCAAAAATATTTTTTTGGAAGTACTGGAGTAGATGATTCTTGAACTAAATATATCACTAGATGAAGCAACTGATGTTATTTCTCTATTCTGAGCTACAGCAAGATTATCGATAACATTCTTAGCATGTTGGCTGATCGTATTTCCATTAAGTTAACTTTAAGGTGTAAAATATAAAGGTTTTAAGATATTCTTCCACAAGTATTTGAATAACTGCAATGGAGTTTTGTGAGAATTGATTGTACAACATAAATCTGTAACAATTACATAAATGGTGCATCTTGTGTTTTTTTACTTGGTATGTTTTTAACATTTATATACCAGACTAGAGACACTGTTATCATGTTGTGATTTTATTAAAGGTCAATTCAGAGAAATTTTGACTTTGTAGAAAGTGATCTGATCCCCGCTCTTAAAAGAATGCTAATAATGTTGCAATTTCTAGGAGCTTTTTTTGTTTGTTTTTTTCAGTTTGAAAACAATCTGAGAAAAAATTGTTAAGCATTCTGAATCAGAACTGTGGTTCTTTTTACAGAGTGTTTTCCCCCATAATTCTATTTTTTAAAAAGCAAAGGGAAATTATATTAAAACCAGAAATTATTTGTGAATATTCTCCCTGAGAAGTGAGTCTAGAAGAACAATTTCAGAGAGAGTGCTGCTTCGCATAGGAAAGCTGGGGAAGAGAATTGCTGGCAGTGCTATTTGTTGCCATTCAAACCCGCTGCATCAGGTAATAAGGGTGTACAGTGTTAATTGTTAAATTATTCCAGAGCTTTGGAAGGCAAATCTCTATTCTTCCATAAATTATGCTGGATTCCGTTGGGGAAAAAAGCCCTAAATGGGATGATCTGGAGAAGATATGGAATCATTTCTACGTTGCTCATCTCACTTTGTCATAAAACGATCTTTTTAATGAACTTTCAGTCCTTAAATCATATCTTAATGAGAACTTGCTAGCTGGACGGGATAGAAATAAAGATCAAACGTGGTCGAATGCGCTGTCATTCTCGTCGGGAAAGTGCTGGAACCCAACGTGAGGCCAGCGCAGGGGGCCCTCCTCCCCGCCATCCTCCGCTGTGACCAGGAGGCGTTGCCCCGGTCGATGTGCTTTAGGCATCACAGAGGTATCGGTGGCATTCAAATGGTGAAACCTTTCCTGATCATTTCAGTGAGGGACTCAGAACCTTGAGAAAATGTGGAGGACTAAACAACCGTTCAAAACGATGACAATAATATTGAGTTTGCTATGTACTGGATACTGTCCTGAGCACTTTGAATGTGCAATTTTATACAATCCTCACAACCACCTTGTGAGATAGAAGTGTTATCATCTTCACTTTGCAGATGAGGAAACTGATGTTAAGTAAGTTGCCCAGGGCCATCAGCCAGCAGGTGGTTAAGTTGGCCTTTGATTCTAGAACACATGCTCTTTTTTTTTTTTTTTTTTTTTTTAATTCTCACCCTAGGATATATTTTTCCATTTATCTGTAGATAGAGTGGGAGGGAAAGAGACAGAGAAACATCGATGTGAGAGAGACACATCGATTGGTTGCCTTCTACACAACCCCGACCAGGGCCGGGGATCCAGCCACAACCGAGGCAGGCGCCCTTGACAGGAATCGAACCTGAGACTCTGGTCCACGGGCTGATGCTCTAACTGCTGAGCAAACCCGGCCAGGGCTAGGACAGATGCTCTTAATCTCCACTCTGTCTGGACCCCTAACAACTGGACATACAATTGGACATCAACTTCAATAGTGGATGGGGTGATGGACACACTGACAAAAAATAACCTCTAGAAGGACAGGCAGTTTCACTGGGTTTCGTACGTCCTGTCATACAACTGCGATTATCCCCTGCTTCCCTAAATCACCACCAACTGCCTAGAGAACTTGATCGGTAAACCTTTGCCCAGTAGACTCAAAATCCACCCTCCCCACCCCCAGGGTTTTCTTCCCCAAACAGGATCCTAGGAGGCAGCCGCTGAGATTTGCCTGCTATATCCGTCCAGATCAGCAGCCACCTGCTCCGCTCTCCCAGGGGTTCCGCCGGTGTGGACAGGCCGTGCCGGGGATGACCATTCGGCCGCGGGATCCTGCTGAAGCAGGCTCTGCACGGTTTCCAGCCTCGGGCCTGCCTGTATCTCCACTCCAACCAGTGCCGCCCATGTTGCCCTCCCGTCACCTCTGCGTCAGGCTGTCCCACCTCCTGTCTTTCTTGTGGCTGCTGTCCTCAACTTGCTCGGTATTGTTCCAGCGCCAAGCAGGAGCCCTAATGGATGGCCCCCGTTCCTCAGCTTTCTGAGTGTTTGCTGCTCTTACATCAGTTCCCAACAGAGTGGCCTTGTTCTCCCAAGTTCTCTAGGCACCGCTTTTGAGGAACTGGTGTCAGTTTTTCATTGCTAGGTGATAAATCATACCCCCCTAGACTAGAAGCTTAAAACAAAAATGGTCTACTTTCTCAGTCATCTGTAGGTGGATCATTTGGACCAGGCTCGGGTGGGATAGCTCGTTCCTGCTCCAGACGGTGCTGGCGGAGCCCAGCTGAGTAACTAGAACAGCTGGGCCTGTCTGCACTGGGTCCCTCCTCCTCAAGGAGGCTAGCCTACGCTTTTTTCCGAACGATGCCAGAAGGGCCCCTGGCAAGCAACAACACAAGACAAACGCGGTGCGTGAGCACTTTCCAAACTTCCGATGGCTCCACATCTGCTAGTGTCCCACTGGCCAAAGCAACTCACACGGCCAAGCCCAGCGTCGCTGTGGGAAGGGATGTGGCTACAGAGACGTGATTTATTGAGCCATTGCTCTGACAAACCTTAATGCAAGTTCTCCTGGAACTGGTGTGGGGACATTGAATGACTTGGCCCTACACCGCCCCACCCAAACCGCCTGCCATCAGCTAAACTTCCATGCGATGTTCAAGGCTCTCACCAGTGTGGCTTTCTTCCAAAATTATCTTTTTATAAATCTTTCCAGGAATCCTCTACTCTAGTCACGGTTCCTATTCACTGTCTCTTGCCATTTCCTCAAGGTCAAACTTGCTATTTCTAAATAGCGAGCTATTTCAGCTTAAGGAATATTATTCTTCCACCAAACTCTAATCTCTAGTCTCATTTCCCATCATTTCATTTCTTCTATTGCTATCATCTTATAAGGCTTACTTTTCCAAGTAGGTTTTATGCTCTAACACATATGTACCTACGCTGTAATTACTCAGTAACCTGCACTGAACCGGGCTCGTGATGAGAGGAACCTGCCTCTGTGTCTGTGAATTCCCTGCAAGGGTTTGAGTGGCCTTGTTCTGGTTCTGGGTAAGCCTGAGCTCGTGAAGTGTGCCGAGCAGGGCGCAGTGTACTGAAGGGTGTACCTTTACAACGTGTGCAGACATAAATGCATTCCGTTTCTGAGGAGGAAAAGATAGTTTCAGCAGGACGTGCGGAAGGTTCTGACCTAGAGTGACAACTGCAGGACAGGAACCGTGAGGTCAGCCAGCACCACTGAGGTGACTTGGTATTTGGCACACACTGGTCTGTCTTCATGTTGGGGCTCACTGAGTTCGGGAACTCACAGGCCTTTCCTGGCCAGCAGGACTCCCCGTGCAGAAGCAGAAGCAGAGTGGACGAGAGCTGTTGTCACTGACACTCCATGACCTCAGCTGGGCTTTGGACTAATCAGATGGCATCATTCAGCACGTGTGTGCCAGGCACCGTGTTAGGTACTGAGGGCACCTGGTGCCCCGGGGAGGGGCAGTGCCCGCTCTCCACGCCCTCACAGCCCTGGGGGGTGAGCAGACCTTTAGGGAACTCTAACAGTTTCTAGCGCGGAGCACGCGGGGCAGGGGCTTACCCCAGTCTGGGAGGTCAGAAAAGGCGGCCAGAGGAGGAGTGTCTAAGCAGAGTTGGCCCGCGGGGTGCGTTGTGGGTGTGTGCACCTGTGCAAGGCAGGAGCTTGGGACCGAGGAGGCAGCACACAGCGACATCCGGCAGGCAGGGGGAGCCGTTCCTGTGAGGCCAGCGGTGGGAGAGAGCATGTCATCTAAGACAGGGACCGTCGGAGTCCTGAGTGACCGGCCGCCGGGGCTCTGTAGGCCTCGCCGGGCATGGCGAGGGGCAGAGGCAGGACAGAAGCCCACACACAGTCACCACGTGGAAGGGCATTTTCACCAGAAACATGTTTTCTTAGAAAACAGTTATCAAGGCTGGCGTTGTTCCCACCCTCGAGTTTCTCTCCAGAGAGGCTTGGAAGCTGGACTGTGCCCGACAGTTGGCTGTTGTTCCTCTGACACTGGCCAGGAACCCGGGCCGGCGGAGGCCACAGGGAAACGGGCCGGCACCCGGCTCCGGAACCGAGTGTGGAAGTTCCGGAGCAAAGGTGACGGCGTCTGGGCCTCCTGTCCGCTCAGCGCCATTGCCTTGGTCATCTCTGGTCCCGTCTTCAGTGACACTGCGCGAGCCGTGTTCATTTCCTCTTACTTTTCAACCCTCTTTTTGACTTTGCTATGACCTGATCTATTTTTAGGGTCTTTTTCATGTTCTTGTTAATTTTCCAAATGTGTGCAACTAGCCATTAGTTCTTGCTTTGCCCTTTGGAGGACAAAATTGGCGGGATCCTTTTGTAGCTGTGTCTCTGAGGATACTTCAAACCTCGCACCAATTCCATTTTTTCTTTTTTTTCCTTCTGGGAAATGCTGTCTGCCTTTAAAGGCACGTGTGCTGCTGCATCTCTCCAGCTACCCGGGTGGGAGGCTCCTATCCTGTCCATGTTTTAACACTGCACATTTTTATGAAATGTAAAATAAAAATAAAGTGCCGAAGCAACGCACAGGACGTTCCGGTGTCACTGGAGGGAGGTAAAGGAGAGAGTGTTTGCAGAGAGGCCTTCCCCCGGCAGAACAAGCAGAGGCGAAGACAGGAGAATGGGAAGCTGGCTGCTTGGAAGGAGCGTGTGCCTGCCCTCCCCGGCCGGCGTCGGACACCGGCCGCCGACCCTCCCATGCCAGGCCTCTCATCGGGGGCGGTTTGGCCCCAAGCTGACCATTGCCCTTCACTCACCCATGCCACACAAGGGGTGAGCTCATCCCAGCGACATGTGATATTCCAGTGGCCCATCTGGTCACTCCCGGGGACGTAAAATTAGGCTGTCTCAGGGGAATGCCCAAGGCAAAAGTCTCCAAACCTTTTGCATGAGTTTGGGGTTTTAATGCATCACGGATGGAGGGTTTCAGACTGCTGTCTGAATCGCGGAAACAGCACCGGCAGCCAGAACTGGAGCCCAGTTGGGAATGAGATGGAGGACAAGACCCAGCTGTGATCCGGGAGGCCAGGCTCTCGGATTATTGGAATCAGGAGAGGACACTCGTTGGAAAGAAGTTTCTCAGATCACTTCCAAAGCCTCCCTCCTCAGCAGGGCGCTGGGCCACACCACTTGCCCCGACAGCTGCACCTTCCTTACCTGCAGGCCCTGGGCTCCAGGCCCGAAAAGGGGCTCCTCGCCGGACCGCACTCTTCCCCCTGGCAGACTTGACATTCTTGCAATCAAGTCTGGCGCAGTCTAGTGGGGGATTTCAGACTGTTTTCTTATTACTAAATGGAGAGGTATTAACAACACAATGCAGAAATTAAAAAAAAAAAAAAAAGGCGAGGGTGAGGAGTTGGGGGAGAAAAGAAAAGACAGCCGCCTGCTCGCTTCTTCTTGGTATTATTATTTGTGACAAAGCCCTGGGTCCATTTTTCTTCATAATTTGCAGGACTCCTAATGGGAACAGCACCTCCCAATTACCATGGCTGCCAAAGGCTAATTTGGTTACCCTCCGGATCCACAATAGCGAAACTGTGTCGGGTCTTTGTGGACATTTGCATACTATACATACCAGGAATGTAAAGCAGCTGCCTGGCCCCTCTCCCACTATCATGGCAATTATGGGTCATTAGCTCCCCCTTCTTGCTCTCGGCTTCCAGGGTCTGGTAGGCAGTGGTAGGCAGCTGACGGATTTGCAGAGACAAGAAATGAGGGAGCGGAGCTGCGTGGCCTATTTGTCAGGAGTCCAGGCTGACGGACTGCCACTTGAATTGCGCTAACACAGCCCTGCCCTTGTATTTGTGATTACCTCCTCTTCTTTTCTAACCCCTCCAGTCCCGGCCTGCTGCCCCCTCCCCACTTCAGGAAGCCTCTCGGGGTCACTGCTGCCCACACGTGTCTGTGTGTATGAAGTTGACCAGGCAGCCGGCCTGGACCTCTGTGTGGCGTGGGGGGAACTTGGCACTGGTGACGTGCTTCTCCTGGGACACGCTCCAGTCTGAGCGATCCAGACAGGCCGGGCCAGCCCCAGGCACCTGAACCGAACCGGTCTGCATTGGTAGGAGGGGGTGCTCCTCACACTTACGTTTTCTTATTGACTCTGACCTCGTGGAGTGGGGTGAGAGGGGGAGGTATGGATAAGAAAGGGACTTAACCATGACGTACTTCCTTCTTTGCAACAATGTGTTGTATCTTGCGGTAGTTAATGGGAAGTTATAGTTTCGAATATAATTTTCCCCCCTTCAGGCTGCTAATTTTATTGACAATATGGATAGATTGAAAGACCCAAAGCTTTTGTGTTGTTTTGTTAAAGCAAATAAGTGAGGCACAAATGTAAATTACATCTCCAGGTTCACATTAGAGGTTTGCAAATAATACTGAGCTAATGGTTATTGCAAAGGAAAATAGCACTGGGATCAATATTCTATACAGTGGAAGGCGATACCTCTCTCTCTTTTAATCACCTCATTGCAGAAATGGCACTGAAATTTGAAATCTCATTTTCTCCATTTGTACAAATTGAACATAAATCACTATGAGTGAGGGGAGGTGGCAGCTTCACTCTTTGCGGGATTGCATTGCTAATTAGTGTTGGGCTGAGGCAGTGCACAGCCTGGGAGAGGTTTGCTAGACCTCTGGCCGAATGCAGGATGCTCTGGGAAGGCTGGACATGCCGGGGACAGCCCCAGCCCAGCTAGTGGGGAGTGGGTGAGGCCAGGGTCAGTCCTGCAAAAGAACAGAGACAAAGGGCAGACGGCTGGCTTACGTCATTTTCGGTGCTGCCAATCCCCTTAGATGTCAGTGGGGTCAGAATGTGTAGGACATTGTGTTCTCAATAAGAAGCAAGTGAGATGTCAGCTTCCAAGCCTTGCCTTTGTCTGCCACTGCCAGGGGAGGGGCCGGGGTGCCCGGGGACCGACCGGCTCTGCTCAGCGTGGGCACTGCTGGCTTAGCTCGGCCAGCCTGCCTCCTGCCGCCACCACCAATCCCCCCTTCCTTCCTCTGTCCTTCCCTTCCTCATTCCTGGGCTTTACATACCTGCCCTGAGAGGCGGTCACAGCTCTAAGCTGGGTGGCAGACACTGTCTACCAAGGGTCTTCAGAGATGTCAAAGGGCCTCTGGCGTGGTACCCACTTCAGCGATATTTTCTCAGTGTTACTTTGCAACGTACTCAACTTACTGGCTGCGGGGTCATCATGGGAAAGTGTTCAGCTGCAGTACCTCATGCCATGCTTTTCTGGACTGGGCAGACATGGACAGGGAGATGCCTTACACGAGGAGTGACAAAAGGTGGGTGAGAAAGTTGGCATCTGACAGGTGGTGACAGGGCAGCGGAACGGAACTGCCAGATTCAGGCCTCTGTCCTCGAGGATTCGGGCAGGCACACGGCAGGGACGAGTTGTGCAGACAGGGCCTGTGGCCCATCCTTGCAGCTGGTCACTTACCTCCTCGCTTGGAGTAAATAACGTTCTGCAGGCTGTTTCATGGAGGATGTTTAGTTCATGAGACTTGATAACCCCGAGGGCAGGATGGACTGGTAAACTACACATTTATATGCAAGGCTATTCCCGTAAGGGCCAGTGTGTGCAGATTAGCCCCAAATGGACAAGCTAGTGTCCGTGAGAGTGGGCCCCCAGCAATGGCCACGGCACCAGCATCCCCTGCTGCAGACGCAGGCCAGCAAAGAGAGACACCTTTTCAGCCCCAGCCAGGCAGGCAGGAAGGAGGTCTGCTGGGCCAAGCAGGCCAGCCAGCCAGGGCACCCACAGTGTTCCTGGCTCTGCCCCCGTCCCTGCCTGCCGCTTCTCGGGCCTGGGGGAGCACCGGGGGGTCCCAGAGACTCATCAACACCCCAGGGATTTTCCATCCTCTTCCTCATCCTTCGCAGTGGCAGGAGGAGTTAAAAATAGGGGGACTGGAAACAAGTTTCATTACCTAAGGTTCTTCTCATCCATTTCAATAGATGAAAGCAAGGAAAACACAGCACACCCCAACCAAACAGTAAGCAGGTGGTGGCCGCTAATAGAGAAGAAATAAAAACCTTTTAGAAATCAGAGCCAACTACAAAAAACACTGACAAAGTGGAATGAAAGTTCTGAACACTCAGTTCAAAGAAAAGGGTGTTTGAAATAAACCCTTAAAAACATTTCAAATGCTGAAGGAAAAAAAAAATGCTGCTTTAGATATTTGAAGCCAGGATGACTTAATCTGGAGAGAGAAGTTTTTGGATTCTACTTTTTAAAAAGCTGACTGATGGGTCCTCGGAGGTAGGGGCATGGAGGACAGACCCCGTCGGGGCACAGGGCTGCCTCGCGTGATTGCCCATCACAGGTCCGTCACCAGCTCCTGGGTTGACCTGGGGCTTTTAACCTCCTGTGCCTCCATTTGCCCAGCTATAAACTGGGAGTACTAATAGGGGTGTCCTCTCACCCCCAGGTCCCCGAGGAGGTATAATAAGATAATGGGCCCGATCCTATTGATGGAGAATGAGTAACTTCCATTTTGTGCCTCTGCCTTTCAGGGCAGGTATCCCCCAAAAGACCCCTGGGAGACTCCCCTTTTTGGAGAATTTTAACATTCATTCATTTCACCGGAAGTGATGACGTAATGAGAAAGCGCGCTGCCCTCCTGCAGGCTGATCGCGCGTGAAGGAGGCAGGAGGTTAACAGGTGCTTTAGAAATGGTGTGAGGGAGCAAGCACCCGGGAAGCCTCCTGGAGGGGGTGATGGCGAAGTCTGTTTCTAGCAGAAGGGCAGTGGTCCTCGTGTCAAGGCAGGGGTGGCATCTCAGCGAGGGGGACCGGCTAGAGAGTGTGGACAAGATTCTGGCTGAGGTTTGGGGCATGAAGGGCAGAGTACAGACAGGAGCTTGGAGTGGGAAGCAGGAACTGGACCGACGGGCATTTGGGTAAACTGGGACTTGCATTCAGTTGCAGGCCTGCAGGTTGGCAATTCATAACTGTGGAGGGTCCCCGGTCATCGGCACCCAGGATCCTTTTGCTGGTTGGAGCCGCCCAGGGTGCTCAGCAGGTGGCTCCCATCTTCAGGTGCCGTGGAGGGAGGAGGGGCAGTGAGCGCCGTGCAGGTGCTGGGCCGGCGTGGGCACAGCCCTTGGGGCGCACGTGGGGCCGGGCTGTACCTCGGGCGCAGTGATCATGGTCTCTGTGAGATCCGTGTTTGTCTCCCGTCCGCGCCCTGTCCGATACTGGCCCTCACTTGGCTGTCTGGTGAAAGGCCTAGGGGTCCCAAGGAACAGAGCGGGCACAGAAAAACACTCTGCGGAGAACAGGATAAGACATTTGGAGGTTTGCTGCAGGGACAGGAGAACCCGGGAGTTCTCAAACATAGGGTGAAGACACACCCCGATTTGCCCAAGGGAGTCCTGGGTGTGCCTATTGTCTCAGTGTTCCCTGAAGTGTAGCATTTGTCCTGTATTATACTTTTACTATTCTTTTCAACAAAGTCATGTCTGTTGGATTGAAATAAGCCAGGAGGGCAGGGTGGGCCTCCATTCTGTGTCACCGACTCCTTCCAAGATTCCGTGCAGCGGCGTGTGAAATATTAGGGAACAGACTTCTCGTTTTCACCTGTGGTTAAGGCTGAGAAGCACAGGGACGACCCATCTTGCTTCTCTCAGTGTGTTCCAGATGCAAGGTAACCGGTGCCGCCTCCAGGGCAGCAGGCAGGGTGTGCCCCGCGCTCAGGGACTCTGGGTGTCTGCAGGGGGAGGGCTGCCGCCCTGCGGGCTGTGCCTGGCGGTGTGCAGCCGGCCGTGTGATGCCTGTGGGCAGGGTCGGGCACACCGGGAGACGGAGGGTAGGGGTACAGGGAAACACTCGTCTCCTGCAGGAAGCAGTCTGAGCAGCCTGGCTATGGAACTTAATATGCTCTTGCGACAGCAGTTTTGTTATTTATTATAATTTAAATCCACAACATTATTTTATTATTTGGTAACATTTTCATTTCAAAATAAACACTTTTGGCAGCAATCAGCTCAAAAACCAAAAGTGCACGCTTAAGGAAAAATGAATTACTGAGTTTCCATTACTTACGAAAGTTGATGAACGTGTAACTCATGCGACATATTTGCCATCCACTGTGGGAAATGACCACATGAGACAGGGAGGACAACATTTGCTAACAAAGCACCAGCATGTAATTTAGAAATCGGTAGTTATTTTAAGAAGACTCTCTTATGGATGATGAATTCACATATGAATCTGCAGAAGGTGAGTTTACAGAATCCTCTGCAAAGCATGATTTTTCATTTATATCAAATGACAGGTTTTTTTCCCTAAATTTCACTCATTTTTTAATTCCGAGTCTTCTTATGCGTGTGTAAAATATGAAGTGTTTGCAGCTGGTACGCTGGCACTTTAAGGGGAGAAAATACCGCAGATCATTCAAGTCCGCCTATTTCATTAGTGCTGTCAGATGCTTTGCACCCAAAATCGGTGGATTCTAATAACTGGGTCAAAGGATCACTTCCCACCAAGGAAAGCAAAATAAAGTTTCTGGAAGTTCATTCTGCAGAAGGTGAACTATCTGCTCTTATTGTTCATAATAGTGTCAAATTCATTTTCTAGATGAACTTTTTAGTTTGACATTGAATATTAAATCATTAGTTTCTGTGGTGATCATATCCATTCAAATTTTGGTGAAGTACAGCTTCGTGGTGGAAGCAATGTTCATACAAAATTAGAAACTTCTGATGGGGAAATCGGCTTGGGGTTTGTGCTGGTGTTCCCCCCAGGAGGCTCAGTGCTGCACCAATTGAAATAAAAATGGTAGTGGCTTATTTGTGTGTCTCCTGGAGAGTAATCCGACTACAAAACTTTACTGATGAAGTTGATGTCAAACATTAAAAAACAACTTTGCTGTGTCAATGGGCACTTTCTCTTTGTTGCCCGCCACCAGAGGGGTTTTGTACCTTTGAAGAACTACTTTGTAAATCAACCTACGTATTTTGCCATGGTACTGAATATCGTATCTTTTGTAAGTAAACCTGTAAATTTTGGTTCATTTTACTCATGTCTGTTAGATAATCTCAACCTAAGCCTCCAAAGAATGGGTGTTCAAAAACCTTCATTTTGAAGTTGTAAGCAATTGCAATTATTGAAAAGAGTGCTTGAAAACAGTGAGACAATGAAATACGTCACCAGAACAGAAAGAAAAAGTGTACAGATTAAATGTCGAGAGCTCAAAAAGTCATGGAAAATTTCACCTGCAAAATTATAATTGCTCTTTGGAATATCTTGATCTGGGACAGCTCCTTTGATGTGTCTCCATTGTGGATTGCATGAAGTTATATTCTTATGGGATACAAGGACGCTGGAAGTGGATGGTCTGGAATCACAGAGACAGTGCATATGAAGAGTTTCCAGCTGAGAAGGTATCTGAAAGATCGGTACGTGGGTCGTAAAAAAGGAAAGATCTGAGAAAATAGTTGGGCCAAAATATTTATACATTTTATCATGAAAAACAGAGAACTGGAATATACTTGTACTTAGAAGGCTTGTCAGTAACTTCGGAGAAAGTATTTTTCTCAATTAAAGATAATATTATAATCTACAGAGAAGATTCAATTGAAGGTGTCAACAATTTCAAATTTATTAACAATAAAATGCAACTTTAGTACTTTTCAGTATGTAATACTTCAAAAAGCTTTAAAAATGCAACTTGGAAGATTATATGCAATTTTATGAAACAAAATGATTAAAAAATAAATCCATGTTAACAAAAATTCTGTAGGAAAATACCATGATGTAGTAATATTAGAAGTAAATATGACAAAAAAAACAACAACCGTTAACATATGTGAAGATATGCCAAGAACCATGATTCTGCTAATGGTATTGTTTAATTTTTGATTAATAGGTTAAACAAAATAAATTAGTTTGCTTTAATAAACAGAGATATATGTTATATTTATTTGGTGGAAATAATTTTATTTTGAAAATAGGTTTTATATAAAAATATTTTATAATTCTACCAATATAAGTAAAGTCAATGTATTAGTCAATAAGTTAAAACTTTAAATTACATAATTTTGATTATTCCTAGCACTCCCTTTTGCTCTCAAAAATATCCTCATTTGGTTGATAAATTATGTAGCCTCCCTAATAATGGGAATAAAAACTGAAGAAATACTCAGCAAGAAGATATAAACAATTGATTGAAGAGTCCGAGTAGAGGAAGGAACAGAAATCAAAACCACAGAAGCACAGGGAGGGGTTGGGGAGGGGCCGGGAGCCCCAGAGGCTAGAACAGGGCACAGGGCTCAAGAGGAAGTCCCTCCTAGGGACCCTGGTACAGACCAGGAAAATCTGAGGTGTCTGGCAGACTGCTGTTGGTTTCCCATGTATCTCTTACCCTATTTTTGCCCTTCCCCACTTTCCAATGCAAGTGATCCCCTAGTCAAGTCAGCTAATGTAGGCTCTTGTAACCTGATACCTGGGAGAGCTGAGTGCACCAAGGTCTACAGCTTGGGATATACTGTGAGGGTGGGGCCAGGAAAGTCCCTGGAAATGGCCCCATGATGTCATAATATAAGGTTTCTCTGGTGGCAAATACCCATTCCCCTTTCTGAAAGAAATAATTTATCAGCTAGACAGACAATGCTATCAATTATTGATTCTTCCATTTACTGACTCATCTCTTGCTCATTTATTCAATCACTAATTCATTAACTCAATATACCAAGAAGCATTTGCTGAGCACTTACTATGCACCAAGCACTTTGTTAAGCTCTGGTGAGGTACAAAACAGAATAAGGCAAAACTCAAGGGTGTGCGAGGTTCCTAGCTCCAGAGATGGGTGAGGAGGTGGCCAGCTGGAGGAGAGGCGTGCAGCTGCCTGTGCGGATGGACGCAGGAGGAGCATCTGTGTAGGGCTGAGCGCCGGGGACGGTGCCAGACGCTCCAGCTAACACAAGCCTTGGCTCTGCTGCCTCCCCCACCCTCCCACCCGGGAGTGCTGTCTCCCCGGGAGGGGTTTCATGTCGGACGCAAGCCACTGCGCTTTGCTTTTGATATCTTTAATAGCAAACGAAGAGCAATGATGCAGATCCCCAAGAATGATTCTCTTTGCTCCCTTGGTGCGGTTTCCAACTGTTGTTTCATTCCTGTCTGGTTTCAGACAGTATCCTGGAAAAACTTTTGGGACCCAGTAGCTGTTTCCTATTCCAGGTTCCTTGTGTGTTGTTTCTGGCCACAGAAACAAATCCAATTCAAGCAAATAATGCTGTCATCGGGATCCTGCGCAGGCGTTGGGGAGGGAGGCCTGGCCAATGGACTGCTATGTTTAAAATATCTTGAGATCTTCAGAAACATTTGTTTTTATTCAGAAGTGTTCATTTGATGTTTCCCTGATCCATGCAGTTTCCCTATGGGCTTAAGCTCCCATTTGTTAAAGAAACAGATGGGAAAACCAGTTCAATTTGTGTTTGTTTTAGCATTTAAGACAGCTTACCATGAGTGGGTAGAGTTTGGACACTGTAGAAAACGACATTATATGTAGTAGGCGTGCAAGGGAACAGGATCATCCAACCAGTTTAGAGAGATGGAAGCAGGGACTTACAATCCTACCGAAAAATCCATGGCGGCGCTGGGAGTTCGACCCTGTGATCCCACTGTGGACGCACTGAACTCCAGTGGAGTGACCTATACCAGCCCCGGAGAATCTGAAGTGCCAGGCAGATTTTGACAACTGCTGTTGGTTCCCCATATATCCCCTACCTTATTTTTCTCTTTCCCTCCCCCATCCAAATGCAGGTTACCCCATAGTCAAATCAGCTAACGTAGGCTGTTGTTCTCTGATAACAGCTGCACCCGGGGTACCCAAGAGAGCTGAGGAGCACCCCAGCCACAGGGATGGCCCCTGTGATAGCCAGGGTCCTGGCAGGGAAGAGACAGCACGCCCAATGTGTTAATTTAATGAAGAGAGTTTAATAATGGAACTATTTGCAGAGGTGAAAGGAACTGACAAAGGATGATGAAGCACCTCAGAGGACTGAAATGGCAAGGGAAGGAACAGTGTTTCTGGTCCCTGGTGAGACCTGTGACTGTGAGGGAGCCATGGCCGTAGGTAGACCCATGCGGCCACTGCCAAAACCCAGGTGAGTCAGGAAGGGAGCTGGAATTACCAGTTACCTGACCTTTGGCCTTCGTCTGGGCCTTCCCATTGGTCAAACCCAACTGTGAGCTGGAGGATGAGCGAATCCAGTGGTGCGGTCTGTGGAGTCCGTCTCCGAGGACATGGAGCAGGGGGAGGGTGGCCCTGTGTCTGAAGGGGCATGCAGGAAAATCAGCACCACCCTCACTTTTAAAGCATCCTCCTGACTAAGGCAATCATGCTGTGTCCCAAACTCAGGATGCTGCTTGGCATTGCTGGCAGCAGTAGAAAATGTGCCCTTTCATATATGGCAGAGCTTGGGCAGCAAAGTAGAAGTCTCATGTCTCCATCCGATTGCGCAGCAGATAACATTCTGCAGGCCAGCTAACCCAAGAGCTATTTCTTTGAGTTGTTAGATTTGTCAATTTTTAGAAATTTTCAAAATAGAATCCCGAACCAGGAGTCAGAAAGCTTGGGCTCCTGTTTTGGTTGGCTGTGGGTAATCCTCTCTGGGTGTTTTCTCGTCTGTGAAAGGAGGAAATGGGGTTAAAAGGTGGTTTAAATCTCTTTAGCTCCAACATTAAAGTAGGTCTTTAAGTCAAAACTAAAAGACTACTAGGAGGAATGGAACGTGTACATAGGTGAGTGCCTGGACCGTCCTCAGACATGAGTGTGTGAGGTGAGAGGAGGTTCTGAGATGCTCAGGGCACTGGACCCAGTTGGGCATCACAGTCAGAATCAGAAGGTGGTAGGTGACTCAACACCGTGAAGCGGGCTAGCTCACGTGCTTATAACCTTGGATGCTCTCGGATGTCTCAGCTCACTTTGGGTCTCTCCTAGGCTAAGACAAGTCACTAAGATTCAGGCAGTTTCTTAACTCTGCCCTTCTCCACCCAGAGGAACAGAGATGCTTGAGTCTCTCTTATGGGCATTCATATCAAGGGAGGTTGCCAGTAAAATCTTTCCTATAGTTCCCTCCAACCTAGTCCCCAAGGGTATCAGAACCTATATGGGGCCCCCTGAGATCTTCCTTGACCACCATCACCCAAGTCAGTTGGACCTGCAGTAAAGCGTAGACCTGAAGGCAGATGAAGTTGAGAGAGTCACGAAGCGGAGGTCTCTCTTGCCCACGTGTAAAAAATGTGGGGCAACTGTAGCCTGCCCTGGCCCATCTCTTGGATTGAGAGTTGGACTTGCAGGCGGTCTAGTGGTCAAAATCAGCCTTCAGAGAGACACACCTGTGCCACACTGACCGCTCGGTAAGAACAGCTCCCAACGCAGTGCCTGTCGCGCACCCTAAGAGCAATCCAGATCCCATGGCACAGTTCGCTGCTGACTGCGAGGACATAGCTCCTTTCCAGTTTTCCTTTAATGAATTCCTTAGTAGATGTCATTGGACATTAAGGGCTACATTGCTTCCTCCAAGAAGAGCTATTTAAGGAAACTTCACACCAAAATTCTGTCTGGTATCAGCCCTGAATACCATCCTTGGCAATCACAAACCACACTGGGATCACGTTGTCCTCAGCGATGGGCTCACATTAGCTTCTCTGGCTTCTAGGAATATATGTCTTAGAGGGTAAAACTGGAAGCTACAAGTGTTCATCCAAAAACACAGGCAGAAGACTGAATTCCGAGAAAATCACTGGGTCCCATAGGAAACCCGTAGCTATGATAAATGGATAAACAATCTCAGTTTCCAGCACCCTGTGTAGGGAATTAAACTCACAGCTTCCATGTTAATGACACTCTCATTTGAGTTCTGCGTGCCACACTGAAAATGCATCCGTTGAAAGTGGAATTTTACTCCGTAGAGCTGTCTTATTAAGTGAATGTGTATGAGGTTGTACCTATCAAAACAGGACTCTGGAAGCTCATTTAGAACTATAATTTGGTGGGGTGGGGGCGCAGAGGGGATTGTACCATGTAGGTCTATCACTGTTTTCTCAATATCATTATCGGTGTTAGTAGTTGGTCACTCGTTAACACTGAGCATTAATTATTAATGTTGAGATCTGTATTGAGCACCAGCAGCCAGCTCTCTGCCATGTACAACACGGGCCATTCCAGAGCATCAGCTTAGTGGACGACACGCTAAACGTGAAGGCAGATACAGACCGAGCAGCAAGGACCAGCCCTGGAGCCCTGTCGGGGAGGGTCTTGTTACAGGGGCTGACCTCTGGCCTCCAGGCAGCCTTGTGTAAGTCGACAGTGCATCAAAGCTAAAGTGCACATTATCTGTAGGACAAATGCGGGAGTCAAATTTGCTATTCAAGGTCAAGTGTGCCCCAAAGAGGGACAGCATCTACATCTCCTGGGAACTTAGTAAAATGCAGAGTCTCAGGCTCCTTTTTGGACCTGATATGTAAGATTCTGCATTTTTACATAATCCCGGAGCAATGGAGATACCTGTGAAAGTTTGAGGCCCACTGCTCTGGATTATAGTGATTCTCAACCTTGCTGCACGTTAGAATCTTTCTGGGAAGTTGGAAACATCCTCATGCCTAGACCTCACCCCAGACTGTTAACATCAGACTCTCGGTGACTGGGACTAGGCATTGGCATATTTTCAAAAGCCCCCAAGTGATTTCAGTGGGTGGTCAAATATGAGAACCTGTGATGAAGAAGACTGGGACACTAGCTTAACTTAAAATCCTTCCAGAACTTTAGGAACTCATGTTCTAATCCTTGGAATAAATCAGAGAGGACCACACACAGGTGACTTAGGCCAACCTGGAGCCTCCCTTCGACAGTCCTGCGCACTGCTCCCAACGCCCACCGCTCCAGCCTCTGGGCTGAGCTCCCCGGCATTCTCCTGCCGCCTCCCGAAGGCCACGCCTGGCTTTTGTTCTTGTTCTCACCTCCAGATGCGACCACCTGTTTCCCACCCCTCTGCTCTTGGGCAGCCTCTGCACTTTCCGTGGGTTGGGTAGTTTGATGGAGGTAGAGAGGCTGGGTGGGGAAGACAGTGGGGGCATTGGCCTGAATCCTTCTGTACTATAACAGAGGCCTCTAAAGATGAGGACCTCACCCATCTTTTGCATTTAGGGAAGCCTCCATTTCCTATCTCTAACACGGTGCTGCTGATACCTACCATACACTTTGTTGATTAAATTCTAAAACGCTCAAACACGTGATTTCATATTTCCTTCTCCTTAACTATCTAATCAGGCCAGAAGGGATACCATTGTCCTGGAGGCCAACGGATAAAGTCAGAGCTGAGCCTATGAAAAGGTAGAGTAAGTAGAAAACTGTGGATTTATGATTGGAGAATGCTACAGGCACATTCTCCCACCTTTGAGGCGGACTGTTAGTCATCCCCCCAAACCCCTTCTCCCTTCTTTCATTGTAATATAACTTCCCCGCTGGGCACCTTGCTGCTGAGGAAAGGACTACATGTCCCAGTCTCCCTTGCATGTGACTAAGTGTGTGAGTTCATTTCTAGGAACAGCCTTTAAGAGACAGCCCGTGCAAGCTCTTGTGCCCCTCCTTCTTCCTTCCCTGTCAGCCCGCTGCTTGGAACATAGGTGCAGCCATCTTGGGCCATGGCAAGTGGGGCCATCCCTTAGGGACGCTGGAACAGTGAGTTGGGAAGGACTAGCTAGGGTTCTTGAGTTGTTTGCGGTTCAGTGTCTTGGGCTTCCACGTGGACTTGGTTTATGTGAGCATGAAGCGAACTCCCATCTTGTTGGAGTCACAGTCGTTTCGGCCTGTCTGGCACATGCAACCGAACCTAATCTCAACTGACGCGCCACCGACGTGCCACATCCTGCTTCTGAATTCTGACTTCTTTGGATGTTAAAGGCGTGTATCGCTCATCAGGGAAGCTGTGATAAAACACAGATTCCACAGAACGGGCTCACAGCTTAAATCTTTGCAAGCAGCACTGTTATTGGGTTGTGTCCAGAGCTGGGAAGGTGTGTGGACAGCACTGAAGGGCACGTGGGGGAGCTGATGAAAATCTACCCTTTCACCATTCCGCCAACTACTCTTTGGGGACAACTTGTCCTGGGCCCATAAGGACATGAGTTGATTACCTGGGCTACGTTACCTAACTTTTTCTTCAAATTTTTATTATGTCAACACATGGGAAAATAGAAAAACAAAAAACAAAAAAACACCCTACTTACCACCTTCATTCAGCTGTTAACACTGAAACACGCTTGCTTGATCAGTCTGCCCACCTGTTCATCCTTCTGCCTATCCATCAGTCCATCGTTTTTCAAACTGCATTTCTAAGCTGCAGGCATCAGTATACTTCCCTTTAAATACTTCCCTACTACCTAATTTTGTTTATTTTTTACAACTTCTCAATTCCCTGTAAGAAAGGAGAGCAAGAGCCCTGGCTGGTTTGGCTCAGCGGTTAGAGCGTTGGCCCATGGACCAGAGAGACCCGGGTTCGGTTCCCACTAAGGGCACATACCTTGGTTGCAGTTTGTCCCCGGCCTCGGTTGGGGTTGTGTGGGTGACAGCCACTCGATGTGTCTCTCTCACATCGTTGTTTTTCTCTCCTTCCCACTCTGTCTGAAGAGAAATGCAGAAATGTCTTTGGGTGAGCTCCAGGGCCCACAGTCATGACCCCGAGACCTGCAGGGGGCTTCTCTCGCCCTCCGGTGCCTTTTCCTTCGTGAAAGGAGCTACCACAGTCAGACAGGTGTCCTGGAGGCCCACGCTCCCTCAGCCCTCACACTCGCTCTAAGGCTGTGCCCCTCCTCTCCTGACTCCGGCCTTTCCCTCTCGCGGCGCACTGAGCAAGGCTTGCTCGTCAGCCAGCATCTTCTCCTTCTCTTCAACTGCATCTTCCTCCATGGGCTCTGCAGCTAAGCCTGCCCTTCTTGTCCCATCCCTAGGGCATCCGGCCAGGTGTTCTGTGCCTGTCAGGTCCTACCCACGTCACCCTGGAATACCAGCTCCAGGCTCATGTTCCGCTCCTTGATCCTGTCTTAGTGTTTCCTATGGTTGCAACTTAGGCCTCATCAAAGCCTCCGTCTCCCTCCATCCTCCTCCCTCCATCCTCTGGAACCCCAGAGCATCAGAACCCTGGAGCAGAAGAGGGATGAGAAATTCAGGACTCGGCCTCGGAGGCTTCTAGTTAAGAGACGGGTACCCAGGGGATTTGTCTGAGAACCGCTGTGCTGGCGTAGAGCCCGCAGGCGCGGACCAGCGGGGCCTGTCTGCCCGCATCGGCTCCTTTGGCCTCCCGCTGCCCGCGAGGCGGGGCTTTGGTTTGCGGGAAACAGGCACAGCCAAGTGAAGTAACTGGCCCACACTTGCACAGCTAATAAAAGTCTTCTAGGTGTATTTTTTGAACCAGGGAAGCTCAGGTTAGAAGGAGTGATGGGGGTCGGACGTAAATCTCTGGAGAGTCAGTTATGTTCATCTCCTGGGGTGCGCTCGGTTGGCAAGGCGGTGTCACCCACAGCGGTGTCACCGGGACACCGGGTTCACAGGCATTCCTGTGTTTCACTGCATCCCTTCCAAAGGGCTCGTGCATTCCTCCAGTTTGACGCACACTGGCTCGGAGGCCAGGCCCGGGGTTTGTCCTTCCCAGTCTGTCCCCCCCTGCCGCTGCCGCTGCTGTCCCAGGAACCTGGTTCCACCGGCCCTTTGGAGTCGTGTCCTTGTCTGTCTCGCCTGCGCTTGGGGCTAGAAGCGGAGCGCACACGGCTGGAGGGCCGGCGAGGGGGCAGGTTGTGCGCCAGGCCGGGGAGGTGAGTCACCAGGGCGGCAGGGCTGAGCGAGGCAGTGGCCACAGTGAGGCACATGGCAGCTTATCTGCAGGGCCTTGCGTGTCAAGCGAGGGAGGCTGGGAGATGCTGTCGGCAGCAGGGAGCCCGAGAAGGAACAGACGAGGAGGACCCCACCGGAGACCCCACAGGCTCCAGGGAAACAGGCAAGGTAGCTTCTGGGATGGGAGGAAGTGAGACGAGGGGCGGCCGGTCAGTGCCCGCAGCCCCAACCCCTCCTGCCTGCCCCCGGGCTGACGGGAGGAGAGGCCCTCTGGTGCTGTCCCTTTGCCACAGGGAGCCAATCACCAGCGCTGACGACGGCTCAGCTCTCAGACCCTACTTAGTTTTTAGCCCTTCTTCCTCTGCGAGAAAATTGTTTAATTCTGCTTCTTGAGCTGCCTTGGCTTTAGTCACCAGCTAGAGAGAGGGAAAATAACAATTAACTCAGAGCTGAAATCAGAGAAAGGCGGAGAATGGGTCTGAGTTTCTCACAGACCCGGAGCCCTCTCTGTACTGCTCTTGCCCACCCTGGGACACCAAGAGCAGTGGGTCCCCTAATCTATGGCCATGCCAGCCCTCTTGGGCACGTTCTTGTCCAGCCCTGCCTGCCCCTCCTCGGCATCTCCCCAGCATGTCCCTGCCATGATGTGCCCGCCTCCAGGGAACCCGAGTCACACCAACAGATCAGTGGCCTTCAGTGGTCAAGGAACACACCAGGAAAGCAAACTTTTCCATGGGGACAAAGGAAAGGAGAAAGGGACCCAGAGGCGGGTCAGGGACTGGGTTGGTCCCTAAGCCCCTTGGCGTGCCCGAGCCCCAGCACAGCTGTGACATTAGCAGCCGGCATTTGAGGCACAATAATAATTCTTCAGATCAAAGCAGCTCCGTCTTTAGACAATTATAGTAAAATTGAAGCCCTCCTCTAAAAGAAACACATGCTCTTGTTGTATTTCCCCCTCCCCCTCCTTAGTTTATTCTTTATGAACAAATTGGTTTTCAGGGCTATAGAAAGAATCGATTGGGAGCTTAAATTCTCACTGTCTGCCCAGGGGTAGATTCACAGGGGTGGACATGGAACATCTGAAAGCTGATTTTTTTTTTTAAATTGATATCCAAGAATAAAAGAGAGAAATGGTAGGAGAAGCTGATCAGGAATGAATAAAGTCTCCTTTTAAGCTGAAATCACCCTCCTCCCCCAACCTTTCCTCCAGAAAAGCCGGACTGTAATTGCTTGCAATCACTCGGCACAAATTGTCTGCTCGTATTTGCTTTTTAATTTTGTATAATCTGGTCCATTTCGCTTTCTCTGCCTTTGAGCTTAACCTCTCTCTCTCTCTCTCTCTCTCTCTCTCTCTCTCTTCCTCTCTGTTATTCCTTCTCTCTTATTCTCTCTCTTTAATTCTTCAGGGCTGTTCAAAAAATTAGTAATAATTCTCACTGATATTTGATGGTCTTTACCAAGCTAAGACACTCAGGGAAAAGAAAACACACATACACACACACACACACACACACACACACACACACAATGGAATGACTCTGCGCTGTATCTGCTTAACTATTCATTTCTGCATCTGAAGTATTGTTTATTTCAATGCATTCATACTGTTTGTTAAGGCATGGCAGACATTTTAGTAAATCAATGAACTGACCCCAAACTGAGCAACGAAAAAGCCAGAACAAGAGAGGTGATTTCTCAGAGTAACTCTGCACAATTTTCTTCTGGTTTTTAAGGTTTATATTTGCTGGCCCGACATGTCTGCACTTGCTGTTGCTCTAATGGACGTGCCTTCTGTTGAGCTTGCTCCAACATCCCCTGCTGCCCCCACCTAGTGCTTGTCTGTGTCCTACTGTCTCTGTCCTGCTTATGTAGGGGTCAGCGAATCTGGAAGGAGACACCTTGTTGGTGTTACTTACTTTCCGACTCTATGAAAGGTGACGCGGAGGTGAGGGGCATTTAGATGTAGAAGTCCAGGGTAAAAACCCTCAATGGGCAGAGAAAAGATAAGGCAAAGAGGTGGGTGTAAAGGGAAAGCAAACAAAATGAAAAGCACAGAGTTTACTGAAAACCACAGATGCAACTCGGACTCAGATACATGCTTTCTCTCAGCACCAGATGCCCTGCTCTTCGGAGAAAGACATTAGCTGTCTGGAAAGAAATGCGAAGTTCTTCTGAGAACGAGTTTCAGTAGAGCAGTGTGGCCGAGAGTTTGATCCCTCTCCTGCATCTGACCCTTCCTGAGGGTCTCTCTACAGAATGCTCTCGGGCCTTCGCTTCCTTTTCTGCATAGTTGGGGTGACTAGATAACCTTCCTAATGGGGTTGCTTCCATAAAAAAACACAAGTGAAGTGAGTGGCAGGTGCTTGGCATGTTTTAAATGCTCAGTGAATATGAACTGCTCTCATTATTTCAGTTTAATAGCAGCTGGCCTAAGCTATCAGTCAGATTCCGAGCAGACGCCAGCTGGGTTATGGAACAGGGATGTGTTCTAGGCAACAGGCCTGGTCCAGGATGGAAGGTGGGGAACTAAGAGCTGGAAGATTTGGAGAAACAAAAGTTTCTGGCCCAATAGTTTCACTGGAGAATTCTATCAAATGTTTAAAGACGTAACACCAATTCTATAGTTTCATTCAGAAGGAAGAAACTTATCTTATGAAGTTAATATTACCCTGATACCAAGACTAGACTGAGACAGTACCAAACAAGTGGGGGAGGGGAGAGGACTACAGACCCGTATCCCTCATGAACATAGAAGCAAACAATTTAAACAAAATGATAGCAAATACAATTCAGCAATATATAAAAAAAGAATTATATACTATGACCAACCAGGGTTAATATTTCAGGGGTACAAAGTTGGTTATATATCCAGAAATCAAACAATGCAATCCACCATATTAATGGGCTAATGAAGAAGAATCCCGTGATAAAGAGAAAACGATGACATTCAATACCCATTCATGATAAAAACTGAACACAAGCTAAACATGCAAAACTCAATTGTATTTCTATATATTAGCAATAAATACATAAAATCTATATACTAGCAAAAATCTATTGTATTTCTACATACCAGCAATAAATACATAAAATCAAAATTAAAAATATACTTATAGTAGCTAAAACATGAATGCTTAGGTGTAAATCTAACTATTTATAGGATGTGTATGTTGAAAACTACAAAATACTGATGAGAGAAATTAAAGAAGATCTAAATAAATGGAGAGAAATAGCTATGTTCATAGTTTGGGAGACTCAACATAGTAAGGACATCAATTCTCCTTGAATTGATATAGAGGGTCAATGTAATTTCTGTTAAAATCCCTGAAAGATTTTTTTTGTAAATATAGGCTATATTCTTTAAAAAAGTTATATGGAAATTGAAAAGAACTAGAATAACTAAAACTGTTTTGAAAAAGAAGAATCAAATGGGAGGAAATCAATCTGCCCAATTTAAAGACTTCTTATATGGCTACAGTAATCAATGCTGCATGGTATTGTCACACAGATCAATGAAGAATAGAGAACCAGAAAAGACCCACACAAAATATGTCCAAATGATTTTTGACAAAGATATAAAAGCAATTCAATGGAGAAAAGATAGGCTTTCAGCAAATGTTGCTGGTACAATTGGACATCCATAGACAAGCAAAAAGGTACTTCAACCTAAGTTCACACAGTTTACAAAAATTAACTCAAAGTAGATCACAGAGTTAAATATAAATCATGAAACTTTCAGGAAAAAATAGGAGAAAACTTTCAAAATCTAGAGCTATGCAAAGATTTCATAGACTTGACCCCAAACGCCCAATCCACATAAGGAATACTTGATAAATTGGTTCAAGAAAATTTAAAACTTTTGCTCTCTGAAAGATCTTTTTAGGAGAACTAAAGACAAGCCACAGACTGGGAGAAAATATTTGCCAAGCACATATCCAAAAAAAGGACTGTGTTTCTAGACAATATAAGAATGCTTAAAACTCAACAGTAAGAAAAGCAAACAAATCAAGTAGAAAATGAGCAAATGGCATGAAGAGACCTTTGCCGTAGATGATACATGAACAGCAGGTAAGTACATGCAAAGCTGTTCAATACCATTAGCTGTTTGGAACGTACAAGCTAAAACACAATGAGGTATCATCGCACACCTACAAGATTGGGTAAAATAAAAAATAGTGACCACACCAAGTGCTGGTTAAGGACACCGAGAAACCCACTCCCTCACACATTGCCGGTAGGAATGTGAAGTGATCCCACTGCTCTAGAAAAGCGTTTGGGAGTGTCCTAAAAAACTGAAACTTAACATGTCGTTATACAACCCAGCGGCTGCACTCCTGGACATGTATATTAGAGAAATGAAAACCTCTGTCATACCATAAAACCTATACGTGAGTGTCTATAACAACTTCATTTGTCATAGCAAAAAACTGAAAACAACCCTGATGTCCTTCAGTGGTGAATGGTTCAGCAGGGGTGGTACATCCACACCAGGGAGTTCTACTCAGCAATGGGAAAGAACCAACTGTTACAATAGTCTGAACAAATCACCAGAATTATGCCAAGTGAAAAAACACCAATCCCAAAAGGTTACATGCTTTATGATTTTATTTACATACAATCTTAAATTCACAAAATTATAGAAGAGAACAGATAAGCAGTTGCCAAGGATTAAGTAGAGAGGGGGGATGGGAGGACAGTAGGTGTGGCTATAAAAAGGGCAACGGGAGATCTTGCGGTGATGGTTGAAACGTGTGTCTTGACTATATCACTGTCAACATCCTGGTTGTACTACTGTACTGAAGTTTTATATGATGGTATCATTGGAGGAAGCTAGGTAAAGGGTACATGTGTTCTCTTTGTATTATTTTTTTCATCTGCATGTGAATTGACAATTATCTAAAAAAAAAGTTTAATTAAAAAAAATAGGAGCTCAGTGTATTCAGTGACTCCACAATCATTTCTACATTTAAACTAAAATTAACTTTTTGTGTGTTTTTTCTGGTCTTGTTTGGAGGAATTAACTTGGTATATCTCAAATGTGTGTTTATTCTTTTATTTTTCCTAGCTTATTGGTAGCCATCAAGAGGTAAATAAGTGTAATAAAAAGACTGGAAATGTTACAAAAGCCCATGGATGAGTTTGTTTGATTAGATGCAGTAATTAGGCAAATGAGCTTTCCGAGCAAGTCAGTTAGAACGATAGACTGGGATATGTGTTCTCCCTGGCATTGTAGGCAGGTTCAGTTGTTACTAATATTAAGCCTTATTGACATGTTTCAATTATGTTGGTTCCTTAATTGTTTAAAGCAGGGAAAAGAGAGAGTTGACAGAGCAGATGATGACTGGAAATCATTTAAAGAGTTCTTATAAAAAGAAAAAATTGTCATGCAAAAGCCTACAAAACTGAGATAAAGATTGGGGGGTAAGGAGCAGGGGAGGTGGCTTAGGGACAAAACCAAGAGTCAGAGGAAAAACTCGAAGGTCAGGTAAAAGAACGCTCCATGGATTTCTTAGATGGCAGGTAACCACTGTGGGGCCGAACCACATATAATGGAAAGGAAAAGAGAAAAATAAAGACTAGGAATAATAAAGAAAGAAGAGGAAGTTAGAAAGAGGAAGGGAGAGGGGTTTCCTTAAGGACAAACTTTTTTAGTTGGCTAAAGAGGGGACAGAAAAATGAACACAAACAGTGATCTTCAGAACAGGTCACAGAGGTTGTGATGACACCAGCCAAAATGGTTCAGGCACTTTCTGTGAAGCCAGCCCATAGAAAGTGACAGAAAAGCATTTTAAACAACTGAGCTTGAGTGTCCCCTTCCTGAGCTGGTGTCACAGTCTTCCAGGAGGGACGGGATGGAAGGAAACTACAGCCAGGCTGATTCATCTCTTCTGAGCTAGGCTGTGTGCTAAGAACTCCCTGCTTCATCCCGTTCAGCCATCACCACAAGGCAGGTATTACTTTCTCGTTTTGTAGGTGACTGACTGGGGTTCAGAGAGGTTAAAGAGCTCGTCCAAGGTCATTGTGCTAATAAGTGGCAGATCCACATGGGAGGAGATTTGCAGCTCCCACAGTGCAGCCAAAGCCAGGTACTCCCGGGCGCCCTGGTGGGGGCACGTTCCGTGAAAGGACAGGCCAGACCTTGTCTCCATCTCTGGTGCTCAGCATTTCCACTCCCACGGGGACCTCTCAGCGGTACCTCTCCACCCACTGGGCTGGTTTTAAGGGAGCTGCTCCCCCATGGAAGAAAATTGTCCGTTTCTGCAACAAAAACCCTCCTGTATTAGTTGCGGAGAGAGGTGTAGGAGAAGACAACTTGTGGGTCTCCAGTCCACTCAGAAACACCAGGTTCAGCCACCCTCCACTTCTAGCCTAAAGCATCAGTAGAGTCCCTTCCTCCTGAACCTGAGCTCCAGTCTGTGTGACCCTAGAGCCCAGGATCCGTCCCTTACACCAGGCGGAAGGGAACAGA
Organism: Molossus molossus; assembly: GCF_014108415.1. Classification (NCBI taxonomy): domain Eukaryota; kingdom Metazoa; phylum Chordata; class Mammalia; order Chiroptera; family Molossidae; genus Molossus; species Molossus molossus. The sequence goes on along the minus strand of NW_023425357.1, from coordinate 33,997,324 downwards.
CGGCCACCCTCTGGCTGCCGTGCATGCACTTTTGCCTGAAAGGTAATTATGAAATTTAAAGGGCAGGTAGACGGAGAATTATCAGTACCTGAAGTGCATGCATTTGGTCTTCAGCAGTTGATGCTTAGTCATTCTTTGTTAAATAAATAAAGGACCAAATGCAGCGTGATGCATCCAGATAGAAGGTGGAATGACATCTGCTTCCCACTCTGGCCTCGGAGCAGCTCTTCTCTCCTTGTGAGGTTGTAATGTTCACGTTGATGTCAAGGCAGCTGCTTTTAGAACCTGAATAGATGGGCTAGAAGGCTGTGATTTTTTGAGTATCACCTGCTTTCTACCCTAGCTCTGGGGGTTTCTCTCAGAACATGCAGGGTGGGGCAAACACAGGTTTACAGTTGTCTGTTTGGGAAAGTAATACAGTAATTAATAAATAATAATGTAAGAGTGAACTTTCACACACTCACAGCTGTGAACCCACGTGTGCCCCACTCTGTTCGGCCCCGTCTCAGTCTTCAGTGGTAAGTGTTCTTGGCCAAGAAAGTAACCTGTTCCAAGGAGACCCGTTGCTGTGAATGTTTTCTAAGGATGTACCCCTGTGACACTTTGGTCTGTCTTCTTTTCCTTTTGTGTAATGTGGAAGGTAGCCTTAGAACCACATGGGCCTCCTGCAGAGATGAAGGAAGGAAAGGAGGGAGGAATGAATCTCTTCAGTTTGGAAATTGATTCTAGTCTCCAGCTACTTTAAGAACTTGAAAAATTGAGAAAGCTCTTTTTTTTTCTTTTCTTTCTAGGGACTTGAAAAGAGAAAGGAGGAACAGCTATAAAGTGTCCCTGTTTCATGACCCTGCCCTGCTCCCAGGGAAATGAACACAGGGAAGACTGGGGGACGTCCTAGCAAAAGAGGTGCCAGACTCCTGACTCTTGAAAACAACGCTGCCCCTCGGCTCCCCCATTAGTGGCAGAGCGCCCGGGCACCCCGATCTCCTCTGGAGTACCCCCAGACAGCAGTTCGGTGTCCTGCACTGGAGAGGTCTGACTAGCAGTTTGCCCAGGTAGGTGATGCTCGTACTTCAGTTTCTAAGAAGCATGAAGGATACAACGAAACGGTGCATGGTGGTCTGTGAAGGGCCCCGCCCCGGCGGTACTTGGTGCGCTCCAAGCGGAATAAGACTGGGCGCCCCCAGCAGCCCAGCTCAAAGGGTTCTCCGGAGGCCCCCCCGCCCCGGATCAAGCAGATTCCTTCTCTAAAAACGGACTGGTACCTGCTTCTTAACACACAAACCTTTGGGGGGCGGGGAGGGATGCAATATTAAAAGAAGAAGAAAATTACATGTGTATTTTCTCCCAACACAGTTTTAAAAGCTGTTTACCGCTGATTTACAATGCTCATAGTATTCAGCTTTTCATTTGAAATTCTAATAAGTCCTTTGAATAGGCTGGAGCTTGTTAGACAGTAAGGGAATGAATGTCTTCGTGGAACTGAGGCTTTACTGGCTTCTCGTGGACGTCCTAGGTCTCCAGTCCTCTTTCTTCCGTGGAATGTGGCTGAGCTGATAGGGGCAATGAAAGCAGCTGTGGGCAGGGAGGGTGACCGCTGGGAACGTCACGTGTGTGCCATTTATGGGGCCACCTGGGTCTGTATTTTCCGCCCATGAATTCGCACGTTCCTTTGATGTGTGAAGGAATTAGGATTATTTTTTCCATTCTCCTAAGAACTTCTCCCCTAAGACTACAAATGCCAAGTTTTCTGGGAAGTGTGTGGACCTCTCAGATCAGAGGTGCTATTTTTATGGACGAACACTCATCTTTGTCCCCAGAGCACATGCCAGCTGATACCGAAGCCAGGCAGTGGGATCTTGTTTCCTATCAGGAGGCCGCGCTCTGGTTTTATGAGCTACTCGGGGTGCCGTGGGCCCCAGGCAGTGCCACGATGGTTTAAAAAGTCAGGTCAGAATGTGTAATGATAAGCATATATTTGTAACTCATTAGACAAAAAAAAGTAGCATGTTCTTGGTGTAAAAGTTCTAATTATCATTTGATCTGACCTGGGCAAAGATAAATCAAGGCCCAGGTTAGTTTTCTATAGCAGTTAGTTTTTTTTAATTTTTTTTTATTTTTTTACTGCCTTATTCTCTAATATCCTCGCTCCTCCAACACTGTGATCATAAATGATAGAAAAGTCTTGAATATTTGCATAACATTAGAGAACATTTGTGACTGAGGGATAGGATGTTAGTTATGCAAAACAGATACATCTTTTCTCCTGTATTAGTGGTAACTTCTCCTTCCTCTTCCTTGGCCACAACCCCTCCTTTTGGTGGAGGGAGTGACATTCCTGGGAAAGGAAATGTAATTGTGAAGCTTTGAGTGGGCTGAGGAACGAATGGGAAGTGAAGGGACGGAGACATGTAAATTGCCCTTTTGAGAAATTTGGCTCTGAGAGTGAGGAGAAAGAGTGATTGGTAACTAGCCTGAGCAAAACTTCTGGAGAAACTGATGAATTTGTTAGATCTAATGGTTCCATTACTGTTTTCAGGAATTCAAAGAACATAGATGAAATCCTCATAAGGTATTTATTCCCTTAGGATTGCTCTCAGGTTCAAAATTCCTACTAGTTTTATTAAGTCTGCTGAGTTGGCTTCAAAGAACCCACCGTCTTCGTATCATCTGTAAAATAATTTCGGGTTGAATACGGATTCTCTCTCTAGAATAAAATTAACAGATATCTGGGATAGGGGTGAAGGCATGGTAGCATATTATAGCCTCTTTAGGAGGTTCCCAGTTTTTATTGTTGTCCTAAAAACCAACCCAGAATGTTACGGTGTAAAACAACGATTTGATTTTGCCAGCGGACTCTGTGGGTGAGCAGTGTGGGTGGGGCTCAGTGGGGATGCTCCGCCTCAGCCCACATCGAGGAGGGCTCAGTCCTGCTTCACTGAGCAGCGATTCTGGGATCCCTTGGATTCAACTGCTGCCTCTTCACACGGCAATATTTCTGGCACCTGGAGATGTTGGCAGCATGTTTTACATAACGGGGATTTCCCGCGACCCTTAGACGCTCAGCATCTTTCTGCCGCCGAGAAGAGTTCATTCTATTTTTAATGTGATTAAACAATTAAAATAAAATGCTGATTTTTATATACAGACGTTGATGAAAGATGTGTTTTTAAAGCAGTAAATTAAAACCTCATTAATATTTCAGTGAGAATATTTTGTTCTTCTTCATTTCATCTCTATTTTTGACCTATGGCTTGGAGTTCACAGCATGAAGGAGATGGTGAAATCTGTTCACCATGAAATGTTAATTATAAGTAAATTATGGCACAAACGTTCAATCAGCCACATTAATTCTACATAAAGTGAATTATCGTAGCAGAAAATTTTGAAATGTGACTGAATTTTGTAATCTTCCGTTTCCTTTTCCTGCCGCTCACACCAGCCTGACGCCCACGTGCTTGTCCCGGGGAGTGCGAGGTCTGTGTGTAGTCTGAGCGAGTTCCGCTCAGTGTGCTGCGAGGCAAAGGCAGTGCGCATGCCCCACGTGCTTGTCCCGGGGAGTGCGAGGTCTGTGTGTAGTCTGAGCGAGTTCCGCTCAGTGTGCTGCGAGGCAAAGGCAGTGCGCATGCCCCGCGTGCTTGTCCCGGGGAGTGCGAGGTCTGTGTGTAGTCTGAGCGAGTTCTGCTCAGTGTGCTGAGAGGCAAAGACAGTGCGCATGCCCCGCGTGCTTGTCCTGGGGAGTGTGAGGTCTGTGTGTAGTCCGAGCGAGTTCTGCTCAGTGTGAGAGCAAAGGCAGTGCGCATGCCCCGCGTGCTTCCGGACCGGACGTAACGCTGTTGCCCGGTGGCGACGGAATGAAAGCTTTGGTGTTCTTCAGGCAGACAGCTGGGCTTTCAAAATGAAGGTGTTGGGTTTGCCACATGAAACAATTCTCCCCTACAATATAAAATCTCCTTACATATACAATATATATTAGTGTTATAATTGACATTTTATATATTATAATTCATATAGAAAATGTTTAAAATATCCAGACTGCATGTGGTTCATTCTGTCAACTAAGTGAATTGTTCATTAATAGCAAAAATACCGATGCTTTCTTGAGTAAGAATGCCTCTATATATTCATGTTGTAATTAGATAAGGGGATGCTGCTTATTATTAACAGACTATTTAATGCAGTGACTAGATGCCATTAGGTACGGGAGATAAGAGAACCTACAGGTTTTGCAAAAGGTTGTGTTGGGGGCACATTTTATTACTTGGTGCAACGAACAGGTTTCAGGTAACATGAAGTCTAAAGAAATTGCACAGTAGGTGTTCTCGTCGCCCAGTTGTCCCTCCATCTGAAGTATTGTGTGATGGTTCTGGTCTGTCTTCTACTTATCAAGGTCTCGTGTATCCCTAGGGGATCTAAAATGTTTATGTTGGAAATTTGGGTCCCATTCAGGAGGATCCCCCTGTCAGATCCCCAAGTTAGGAGCCGTGGACCCTCTCCTGGTCTCATCTCACCCACTGTGGCAATATTATCGCCCAGGTGTCTACTCTGTACCTCATGAGAACTCCATGACTTAGTGGAACCTGAAGCATAACCCTTGTGTCGTTGCCTACTAAAGTCTCGCTTCTATACTAAAGATCAGCGTTCCCATTAGTGGAAAGGAGAGTGTTCGTTTTGTTCCCTCGGATAAGACATTCCATTTAATACTCATGAAACTCATCAGAAGGCTGAAGCAGCCAAGAAAAATAGAAATGCTTCATAGATTGCATTAATAGGGAACATCACAAATGGTAATCATAGTCCTATTAAGAGAAAGGGACTCCCACTATATGAAGGATGGGAAAAAGAATTTTCAATTTGCTAATGGCAGAAGCTGTTAATCTGCAAAATGTATGCAGTTATTGGTGAGTCCTCCTCTGACATGCTCAGAAAACTCAGAGGATTAAGTATCTGAGAGAGCCAGAGTTAGGGATCTGGTACCACTCAGAGAAAAAGGAGCACCAGCTTCCTAAGGGGCCAGATCTTCTAAAGAAAATAGAATAAACAATGTAGTCAAGTTCAATGACAGCTACTTTCATTTGAAAACATAGGCAAAACTTTAAAAAAAGAAATAAAGTTGATGTGATATTTCTATTTTAATTTACTTCCCCTTTCTTTATGCTTCAAGTTTCCTTTCTGGCCTCTTAGCATCTTACGGCTTCTACTTTCCTTTTCTGTTATGTTGAAAAACAAGCATATTCACGAAAAGATGTTAGAAGCCAGTATTTTTTCTTGTATAGGATGATTGTTTTTGCAAAAATTACACGTGTTAACTTTGTAAAATTGAGAACAGTAAAACACAAAGAAAAAATCAGAAGTTCACTAAATATTCCACCACTCAAAAATAGTTGTCTTTCAGATTTGGTGATTATGCTCCTAAGCATTTGTTTACTATGTATGTATATAATAGAAAAGGGAGGAGAGAGAGAGAGAGTGAGAGTCAGCAACAAAGAAAGAGAATGAAAGACTCAAGGAGACAGAAAAACTGAGATTTAAAGAAAGGCATTTTGTATGATAAAGACAAGAAGTATTAAATGTAATGTTACTTGACTTTGTTATATGAAAATTTAACAAAAAATTATATTGGTAAAGCTGAAGGAATTTCTGATCCTTAGGAAATCACATATTTTTTAATTAGAATATAGTTCTTAAATGCTATGTCTCTGATTAAGGAAAAAAGATTAGGAAAAAACTTTCTTTAGATCCATTATTCTTTTTTAACTTCATGTTTCTGTATTATATTGTATTGGTTGATCCTCTGCTTAAAATATGAGAAAATTAACACACAGCTACTCAATTTCCTTCCCCTACCTCCTGATATTTATTGGTTATTGCTTTACTTTGTCATAGTTTGTAACATTTGTCATCTTGTTCTGAAATCATGACTACTGTTTTATTTTGTCATATTTTTATCTACATTTGAATAACAATTCAGTGCTCAACTCAAATTTTTAGACTTGTGTTCCCCATTCATGTGTTTTTAAATTTTGATTTATTTTTTAGTTGAATAAATTTTATTTTAAGGTAGACTTATAAAAAGGATTTTAGATATCTTTGTCTACATTCTTGCATGCCTGAGGATGTCTGTTGCCTTTATACTCAAGGTGCAGTATGAAGGCACAAAAAATAAAATAAAAATGAACACACAAAAAATTAATAATTGAAAGGACACTTTAGCTGGCTATAAAATTTTCTGGTTATACTTTTTTTTCCCCTCAGAAATTTGTAGATCTTTGTGCATTGTCCCCTGGTACTGAGTACTATCTTTAACCACAAAGTTATCATTCATATTTTGTTTGGCCAGTAAATGGGCTCATTCATGAATCCCATATTCTGAATTCCTTCATGTTTGAGATTTACTGTTGTGATTATATCTGAACATCAACTTGATTGAATATGATATGCTACAGAGTATTCTTTTCTCATTAGAACTTGGCAAATATTGCTTCCTTGTCTTCTGGGATTAAATGCTATGAGAAGATTGAGGCTCATCTAATTTTTCTGTTTATAGAGACCTTAATTTTTCTGCTTGAACAGCTAAAGAATTTTTTTTCTATTCTTTAAACTCAGCAACTAAGCCAAGATATATGCTCAGCATCAACTAATTTTTTTTTCTTAGAATATACTGTGCCCTTAGAATGATATATCTATTTATTCCTCTTTTAAGGCACATATTTTTCTTCTATATCTGTTTTTTCCCCCACATCTATGCAGTCTGTGCTCCAGGGACATTGATTATTCTTTTTCTATTATCTTTCTTATTTTTTTCTCTTTTCTGTTTTATTCACTAAGATTATTTCAAGCCTTTTCCCTATGCTACTAATTCTATTTTCAGTCATGTCTATTCTATTCTACCTGTGGTAAATTATTTATTAGTTATATATGATGTTTTGATCTTCAATTTGTCTCCTAAGCTCCACAGTCTCTTTTTTATGTAATTGTTATTTTACTATCTTACCATTTAGTGATTATTTTAGTAAATTTGTGCCTATTAAACTATTCTATAGCATTAAATACTCAAAAAGAAATTTTGTTTTCCTTGGGTTGTATTTTCTCCCAGGTGGGTGTTTCACTTGTTTTTTGCTTGTCTTGTTTCCTTTTCTAAGTGTCCTTTTCCTCTTTCTTAACATGTAACCTTTTGAGATCCTGGCTTAATGTGTGGAGGTCTCTTGTTAGATTCCTCACCCCGGATGGGCTCTAAGCATATTGATATCTGTCCTACCTCACATGCAGCATGGCTGGCAAAACCAAAATCCACATTTGCAGGTTTGACAAATACCCTCATTGACAAACGCCTGTGGGATAAAGGGTGTCTCCTGCTCCATTATCCTTTCACGGTTCTGGCAGTCTCTGTAGTTCGACCAGCTCCTTGATCTCTCATTAGGTCTTCAGAGCTTTTAAGGTATTTTTACTATTTTATCCAGTATATGAACTTGTTTTCAGCAGAAGGGTATTTGCCATTATTGAAAGTGGAAGTTCTGCCCTGGCTGGTTTGGTTCAGTAGTTAGACCATCAGCCTGCTGTCCAGGTTGGATTCCCGCTAAGGGCACATACCTTGATTGCATTTTGTCCCCGGCCCTTGGTTGGGTTGTGCGGGTGGCAGCCACTCGATGTGTACCTTTCATATCGATGTTTCTCTCTTCCTCTCCTTCCCACTCTCTCTGAACAAACAAACAAACAAACAAACAAAAAATGGAAAAATGTCCTCCGGTGAGGATAAAAAAAAAAAAAGAAAGTGGAAGTCCCTTCATAGTTTTTAAAAATTTGTTCATTCATTCATTCAGTTGTCTTGTTCTTGCTTAATATGTGAAGCTCTATGGAGATGTTATCTTTGCGCTGATAGATGTTGGGCAAATTCTTCTTGACTTCCTCCTGCTTAATCTGAGACCCATCTTTCCTCTCACCAACAGCTTCGTAAGTTCTGCATATATCTTGAGCTCTTTGAAGGAGGGAGTCTTCTGACGGGCTTTGTCTTGGAGGACCAGGGCTTCTGCTACTTCTCCTGAGTTTTTCTCAAATGTCCTTCATCAGGGTTCACGTCACCTAAATCTACTCTGTAGCCCTCCTTCTAAAACGATGAGTCCAGACATTTTCTCCTGTCACTAGCAGGACTCTGAGGTTTTATAGTGATAAGTAGAGGGCCTCTGCTCTTGAATTTACTTTCCCGACTCAACCTACTTTCAGTTTGTTTCTCTACAAGCTGCGAGGTATTCGGGGAAATTTGAAATATTTTCTCTACTTCTTTCTGCCCAGTCCTCAGTTCAGGGTACAGTTGAAACCAGCATTTCTACATGTAAAAATAAACTTCCTGAGGGTGAGCGAGTGTGTGAGAGAGTGTGAGTGGACATGAAGGTGGACAACCAAATTCGTGCAGTTCAGGGAGGCGGAGCACAAGGTCCTGTGCTGTGCACGGAGCCGGCTACCGTGGTAAACGGCCCTTTAGGGTGCTTCTCCCTGGGCCGTGGGGAGGTCCCACCATTTTGGAAGATCCCGGGTCTTCCCTGGGAGGAGGCAGTGGGAGCGGCTAAGTCCCAGCAACCTGAGCCCATCAGTGCACCTGGCACCATCGGATCAGTGCACACTCTGTGTCAACACAGACTGGTGCACAGTAGTGGAGCTGCCAAGGTGATGGTCGCGGAAGCTGCGGACAGCCAAGAGCCCAGCACCCCCCTCCCCATAGTAGCAGCCCAATCAGAGTCAAGATATACCCCCAGCAACAGAGGCTGAGGAGCAGACATCCATCCCCAGGCAACAGAACCATAGACCAGCAGCTGAGACCCATCCCCAAAAATTACAGCAAAAGCTGAGCAGGAATTGAGCCCCATGGGGCAGCAGCACTCCCCAGCCACCAGAGGCGGGACCTGGGGCTCCACAGAAGCCTGTGCGGTCCAGCAGCTCACAAGAGCAGTGGGAAACCGGAGCCCAAGAGGGACTGGTATGATCTAGCTGCCCGTGGGTCCTGTGGGGAGCTGGGGGACCAGAGAAGCCTGTGTGACCCAACAGCCCACAACAGCAGAGGGAAGCTGGAGCCCGAGAGGGACTGGTGTGATCCAGCTGCCTGCCCATGAGACCTGCAGGGTATGGGGGCACCAGAGAGGCCTGCGTGACCCAGTTAGGATTGTGTGATCCAGTTACCCGCGGGACCTGCAGGACGCTGAAGCACCAGAGAGGCCTGTGCAACCCAGCTGCACACAAGATAGGCCTTAGAGGATGTGAAAATAATGGCAGAGTGAATGGAAGCTACACAGACAATTTCCCAGGACCAAACGGGGATTACAATTAAAATAAAGACAAATCCTCGGAAAAAAGCAACAGAAAAGCAGCAGGACAGGACCATATAACCAGGGACACTGGTAGGATCTGAGGAGGCCCGAGAGGTTGGCGGGCTGGGAGCCCACGGACAGCAGCAGTCTTAGCTGTGAGCAGTGCCCTTGGGAAATAAAGACCAAGCCTGCTCCAAAGTGCAGAGAGCTGGGACAGAGCACTAAAATAGCCACAGCCACTGACCTGGGGGCTATGGCAGAGGGAACTCTGTGGGGACACCCAGGATTTGGAGGGCACTCAGAGTTTTCGCTGAGTTGCGGCCACAAAGGATGGTAGCCAGTATGCTCCTTCCCAGAGCTGTGGGGAAATGCAGCAGCCCACCCCCTTGGAGAGTCAACCTTTCCCAGGTGAGGCAAAGAAATGCAAATTGAAGCCTCAATTAACAACCAGCCTCTATCCCACCCTTTGGAAATCCTCTTATGCAGAACACGAGGGCTACATTCCAAGGCACTGAGTATCTGGGACTACTAGCCACCAGGAAAAAGCTAGAAGATAACTGAACCTTTCCTGGGCTTGCAAATCTACCCAGGAAAGTAAGACTTGACAGTGGTTTTTAACGTGGGCCCACCCAGGCTCATCCAAACCCAGTAGAGGGAGCCACAAACAGCAGAGCACCAACACCCACAGGGAAAATTTGGCAGGTTCCGAAACCCACTGAGATAGCCAAAAAGAAATAGGAAGAAAAATACACCATACTAAACAGAAATGGCAATAAATAAGTACATATCAATTATCACCTTAAATGTGAATGGTTTGAATGCTCCAATAAAAAGACACAGAATGGCTGACTGGATAAAAAACCATGACTCACATATATGTTGTTTACAAGAGACCCACCTCACAACAAAAGACTCACATAGGTTGAAAGTGAAGGGATGGAAAAAAATCTTTCAAGCAAATGGAAAGGAAAAAAAGCTGGGGTAGCAATAGTCATATCTGATAAAGTAGATTTCAAAATGAAGGCCATAACTAGAGACAAAGAAGGCCACTACATAATATTGAAAGGATCTATCCAACAAGAAGATATAACCTTGGTAAACATATATGCACCCAATATAAGAGCATGAACATATATTAAAAATCTCTGAAGTCTTTTGGAGGGCTTCAAAGGCGAAAACAACAGCAATACAATCATAGCAGGAGACTTCAACACCGTGCTGACATCACTGGATAGATCTTCTAGACAAAAAATTAATAAAGAAACACAGACTCTAAATGAAGCACTAGATCAAATGGATTTAATAGAGATCTACAGAGAATTACACCCCAAAACTGCAGAATTCACATTCTTCTCCAGTGCACATGGGACATTCTCAAAGATAGACCACATTTTAGGGCACAAACTAGGTCTCTACAAGTTCAAGAAGATTGAAATCATATCAAGCATCTTCTCAGATCACAATAGCATGCAAATAGAAATCAATTGCAACAAGAACATGCAAAGACATTTGAAAACGTGGAGGTTAAATGGCATGTTATTGAACAACGAATGGGTTACCATGGAGATTAAGGAAGAAACTAAAAACTTCCTGGAAACCAATGAAAATGAACACACAGCAACACAAAATCTATGGGATGCAGAGAAAGCAGTTCTGAGAGGGAAGTTCATAGCATTAAAGGCCTACCTCAAGAAGCAAGAAAAATTTCTAATAGACTATCTAACCTCACAACTTAAAGAACGAGAAAGCAAACAAAAAGAAAACCCCAGAGCAAGCAGAAAGAAGAAAATAAAAGATCAGAGCAGAAATAAATGACATGGAGACCAAAAAAAAAAAACAATTCAAAGGATCAATGAAACAAAGAGCTGGTTCTTTGAAAAGATAAAGAAGATTGAGGGACACTTAGCTAGACTCACCAAGAAACAAAGAGAGAGAACCCAAATACACAAAATCAGAAACGAAAAAGGAGAAATAATAACTGACACCACAGAAATACAAAGGATTGTTAACAAATATTATGAACAATTATACAGCAACAAATTTGACAATCTAAGCGAAATGGACAAATTTCTAGAAACACATAGTCTCCCAAACTGGACCAATAGAGATAGGAAACTTGAACAGACCAATAACAACAAAAAAAATTGAAGATGTAATCAAGACTCTCCCAGCAAACAAAAGCCCAGGCCCGGATGGCTTCATGGGGGAATTTTACCGAACATTCAAAGAAGAACTAATACCAATTCTCCTCAAACTATTTCAAAAAATTCAAGAAGAAGGAAGACTTCCAAACTCATTTTATGAGGCCAGCATAATTCCAATTCCAAAACCAGAAAAAGACACTACAAAGAAAGAAAACTACTGGCCAATATCCCATAGATGCCAAAATCCTGAACAACATACTAGCAAATCAAATCCAGCAACACATCAAAAAAATTATTCACCATGACCCAGTGGGATTCATCCCAAGGATGCAAGGCTGGTATAGTTTTCTCAAATCAATAAATGTGATATACCACATAAACAAAATGAAAGATAAAAATCATATGATCATATCAATAGATGCTGAAAAAGTATTGACAAAATCCAGCACCAATTTCTGATAAAAACACTAAGCAATCTGGGAATAGAGGGATCATATCTCAATATAATAAAGGCCGTATATGAAAGACCTACAGCCAACATCATACTCAATGGGCAAAAACTAAAAGCATTTCCCTTAAGTACAGGAACAAGACAAGGATGCCCACTTTCGCCACTCTTATTTAACATAGTACTGGAAGACTTAGCCACAGCAATGAGACAGGAAGAAAAAATAAAAGGAATCCAAATTGGAAAGGAGGAAATGAAACTGTCATTATCCACAGATGACATGATACTATACATAGAAAACCCCAAAGACTCCATGAAAAATTTACTAGACTTAATAAATGAATTTGGCAAAGTAGCTGGATACAAAGTTAACATCAAGAAATTGATGGCATTCTTATACACCAATGATAAACTTACAGAAAGAGAAACTAAAAAAAAAAAAAAATCCCATTTACCATTGCGGCAAAAAAATTAAGATACCTCGGAATAAACTTAACCAAAGAAATAAAGGACCTATTTGCAGAAAACTACAGGTCACTGAAAAAAGAAATAGAGGATGATATAAGAAAGTGGAAGCACATACCTTGTTCATGGATTGGAAGAATTAACATCATTAAAATGTCCATACCACCCAAAGCAATCTATAGATTTAATGCAATCTCCATCAAAATACCAATGACATACTTCACAAAACTAGAACAAATACTTCAAAAGTTCATATGGAACTAAAAAAAAAAACCTCAAATAGCCATAGCAATCTTGAAAAAGAAGAACAAAGTTGGAGAGATCACATTACCAGATTTCAGGTTATACTACAAAGCCATTGTCATCAAACAGCCTGGTACTGGCACAAGAACAGGTAGATAGATCAATGGAACAGAATAGAGAACCCAGAAATGAACCCAAGACAATATGCTCAATTAATATTTGACAAAGGGGGCAAGAGCATACAGTGGAGTAAAGACAGCCTCTTTAATAAATGGTGTTGGGAAAATTGGACAGCTACATGCAAAAAAATGAAACTAGACCAGCAACTTACACCATACACAAGAATAAACTCAAAATGGATAAAAAACTTAAATGTGACCTATGAATCCATAAAAATCCTAGAAGAAAATGTAGACAACAAGATTTCAGACATCATACGCAGCAGAATTTTCACTGATACATCACCTAAGGCAACAGAAACAAAGGAGAAAATGAACACATGGGACTACATCAAACTCAAAAGCTTCTGCATAGCAAAAGAAACAACCATCAAAATGGAAAGGCAACCCACTGTATGGGAGAACATAATTGTCAATGATATATCAGATAAGGACTTAATTTTCAGTATATAGAGAGCTCATACAACTCAACAAAAAGAAGACAAAGAACCCAATTAAAAAATTACCAAAGGAACTAAATAGACACCTCTCTATGCAGGACATACAAATGGCTAAGAGACATATGAAGAAATGCTCAACATCACTAATCATCAGAGAGATGCAAATTAAAACAACAGTGAGGTATCACCTCACACCTGTCAGAATGGCCGCCATCAACAAATCATCAAACAAAAATGCTGGCGAGGGTGTGGAGAAAAGGGGACTCTAGTACCCTGTTGGTGGGAATGCAGATGGGTGCAGCCACTATGGAAAACAATATGGTGTTACCTCAAAAAATTAAAACTTGAACTGCCATTTGACCCAGTGATCCCACTTCTAGGAATATACCCTAAGAAGCCTGAAACACCAATCAGAAAGAATATATGTACCCCCATGTTCATAGCAGCACTATTTACAATAGCTACGATCTGGAAACAGCCCAAATGTCCATCAGTAGACGAATGGATAAAAAAGCAGTGGTACATATACACAATGGAGTACTATGCAGCTGTAAGAAAGGAAGATCTCTTATCTTTTGAGGCGACATGGAGGGACCTGTAAAGTATTATTCTAAGCGAAACAAGCCAAACAGAGAAAGACAAGTATTATATGATCTCACTTATTTGTGGAATATAATCAACATAACAGTCTGAGGAATGGGGTAGCCCCAGAGATGTGGAAGTGGGGTACAGACTGACAACACCCAAAAGAGGGTGTGGTGGGGGATAGATAAACCACAGATCTTATATGCATGTATGCATGACCAATGGACATGGACAACAAAGCTGGGTACAGGGGGGGAGGGGTGAATCAATGGGGGGAAAAGGAGAAACATCTGTAACAAAAATAAAGAAATTAAATAAATAAATAAATAAATAAATAAATAAATGTAAAAAAACAAAAACAAAAAACAATCTTCGTCCTCTTCCGCAGCTGATTTTTTGGAAGTTTATGGCTTGAAATTATATCATATTCTTTGTTTGACTATTGCTGATGTCTCACTGCTTCCTGTTGTTAGATACCGGAGCAGGGAGATTGTGTAATCCAAATTCAGTTTATCATCTTCCCCCCAAACCTAAGGTTCTGTATGTGAATAGAAGATGCCAAAGGGCGTGTGTCTTCATTTGGGTCTCTCAGAAATAGGCCCTGAGACAAGTTAGGGTAGTTTATTTGTATGGTGATCCCAGGAACTGGGAGAAATGTGGGGAAGCAAAGCAGGAAAGAAGAAGATGCTCATACAGACTATTTGAGTAAGCAAGTTACTATTGGAACTTAATTTCACCGGTAAAACTCAGGGAAGAGTTTAGAACACACACTTCACAGTTATTCTACCCAAGGCCAAAGGAACCTGGTATATTCACACACTAACTCCTGTTATTCATTGGTTGGGATCTGCTCCCAGGGGTGGTAATTCCCTTTCACTTCCTGCCTACCTCATGCACAGGCACTGTGGCCAACTCAGGTAATCAAAGAAAGGTCTCAATAAGATGTAGGCTTTGGAAGTTGGAAGTTGAGTTGCCATGCCCTGAAATGATAAAATCCAAAAGAAGATGGCCAGAGCATACTGTGACTGTGAATTTAGGCATCTTGGGACTTGGGTAGAGCAAGACCGAGAGGAAGGAGTGTCCCAGCGCTGCTCAAATGTACCACTTGGGTGGTCTCTACTTGGTACCAAGTATAGATCTTGGGCAACGGTGTCTTTTAGTTTATATTGCTATAACATCTCTTCAAATTTAATGGATGAACCTATAGGGAAAAAATCAGAAAAAATATTTTGAAAGGTCAAAAAACAGGTGAGGGAGAGGTATTCTAGTTAATGAAGTTGAATAAACTATGGACCCTTTATGGAATTATATTTATAGTGCGCATGTATACATACATAGAATTATACACACACACACACATTTAAATTGCATTCATTATATATGAAAATATTCTTATAATAGGTCAGCATAGGGTGAGATGACACATAAATGAATGTGTGATGCTATGTGCTGCTTGGGTGCTGTGTGGACACATCAGCTGAGAGCATCAGGAAGTTGCTGAGCCCTGGCCATGTTGCTCAGTAGTTGGAGTGTCAGCAGGTGCACCAAAGGGTCATGGGTTCGATATCCGGTCAAAGACATGTACCTGGGTTGCGGGTTTAATCCCTGGCCCCAGTCGAGGCGCGTACGAAAGGCAACCAATCAGTGTGCTTCTCTCATGCCAATGTTTCTGTCTCTCTCTCCCTGCCTTCCTCCTTCCCTTCCACTCTCTCCAAAAATCAATGGAAAAAATATCCTTGGGTGAGGAGTAACAACAACAACAAAAAGAGTGCTGCCAAGTTGCATCCCCATCAGTTTTCGTCTAACAGGGAGGGATCACATACTTCCTACGGAGGTCACCACAGAGGTCCACATACCTGCAATCCTACTTTCAAATAATCCCTCTTATAAAGGTATCATACTGATTTCAGTGTTAGGAGGGGCATGACTTTAGAAGGCATGTACATGCCATATGTTGGACTGGAGTCCCACAAATCCAAAGTGGTAAGCTATATTAAATCTAAGATAAAAAGACTGGAATAATCTCTAAGCTCATTCATTAAAATGGAGAGAAAAAGACCATATGAAATACAGAAAGTTAGGGAATTCCAATCAGCTATTTTGCATATAAAGTGTATATACAGAATATGATATTTTGAAAGGCAAGTATACTTCAGACATTCCACCCAAGTGATTGAAAATGTACATCTATTCATGTTATACAGAATACTAACTTGCTCACTTCATAGTACTTGACAAAATTATCCATACTACAAATCCTTATTTAAAAAATTCCAGAATGTTCTGTCTTATGTTTTATTGAGGAAAAGCTAAAGCTAGGATGTCAGGTGGGGGAGGGGAGAATGTTTGATTTTCTTTTTGGCTAAAATAAGAGAAAGCCAAGGAGTAATTTAGCTACTCAAATATATGGTGGAATTTTCTGTGGATGTCTCTGAATAATTCCTCCCCACATGCAGAGAGGGATGGAGACAGAAGGCTCGGGACACGGATGGACTGGAAGGCAGACAAGCAGGGAATGGGAAAAAGAATGTACATGTCGTTATGAGCTAAATTGTGCCCCCTCCCCAATTCATATATTGAAGCCCCCTAGTACCTAAAAATGTGACTCTGGAGATTGTGGTCATTAAGTTAAAATGAGGTCATTAGTCCAAGATGACTGGTGTCCTTATAAGAAAAGGAATTTGGATGCAGACATGTACAGAGGGAAGAGCAGCGGCCAGGGCTGCTCCTTGGCTTTCTCTTATTTTAGCCAAAAAGAAAATCAAACATTCTCCCCTCCCCCACCTGACATCCTAGCTTTAGCTTTTCCTCAAGTTAAAGACAGAGGCCTCTGCCCTGGCCGGTTTGGTTCAGCGGTTAGAACATTGTCCTGTGGGTGGAAGAGTCAAGGGTTCGATTCCAGTCAAGAGCACATACCTGGGTTACAGTTTTGATCCCCGGCCCCAGTCGCGATCATGCGTGAGGCCGCCAATCGATGTGTCTCTCTCACATCGGTGTTTCTCTCTCTCTCTCTTTCCCTCCCTCCACTCTCTCTAAAAATCAATGGAAAACTATCCTCAAGTGAGGATTAACAAAAATAAACAGAGAGAGAGAGAGAGAGAGGCCCCGGGAGAAACCAACCTGCTGATGCCTTGATTTCGGACTGTAGCCTCCAGAACCATGAAATGGGAGGTTTCCGCGGTTTGTGCCCAGCCTGCGGTACCTCGTCTGGCAGCGCGCGCTCAGCGCAGGTGTCCTCCCGCCCAGTCTCCCCTTCCCCGCTCAGCGCAGGTGTCCTCCCGCCCAGTCTCCCCTTGCCCGCTCCACGCAGGTGTCCTCCCGCCCAGTCTCCCCTTGCCCGCTCCGCGCAGGTGTCCTCCCGCCCAGTCTCCCCTTCCCCGCTCCGCGCAGGTGTCCTCCCGCCCAGTCTCCCCTTCCCCGCTCCGCGCAGGTGTCCTCCCGCCCAGTCTCCCCTTCCCCGCTCAGCGCAGGTGTCCTCCCGCCCAGTCTCCCCTTCCCCGCTCAGTACAGGTGTCCTCCTGCCCAGTCTCCCCTTCCCCGCTCCGCGCAGGTGTCCTCCCGCCCAGTCTCCCCTTCCCCGCTCAGCGCAGGTGTCCTCCCGCCCAGTCTCCCCTTCCCCGCTCCGCGCAGGTGTCCTCCCGCCCAGTCTCCCCTTCCCCGCTCCGCGCAGGTGTCGTCCTGCCCAGTCTCCCCTTCCCAGTGGAGCCTGGCTGGCTTCCTTTCCTCGCAGCTATCTTTAGAACACGTCCCGCCCTGCCTTCGTCAGGTCCCTGTGTCTTCACTGAGAACTGTCATTTCTTTGCTGTGCTACCCGGGCCGCCATCGGTGAGAATAGACCTGGAGTCCTGTTCGGAGAGAACAGTGTGCCGCCCAAGCCCGACACGGAGCCAGTTTCCGCGCGGGACCGGCCTTCCATCACCTCCCCTGGTTGGAAAGTCCGTGTGCCAGGGAAACCTCTGTTTGTGTCTGTGTATAAAGTGTTTCTGCAGCTACAACTTTTCTTAATTCTTCCCACGTTTCAAGTCAATGGTTTTTCAAGACCCTGAAACTCGGAGAGGTTAAGTAAAACACCATCAACATCATAGAGCTAGTGAACGGCCGAGCTGGGCCTGGGCCGGGGCAGCCGGTCGCCGGCCGCTCCGCAGCGCGGTCTCTCTCTGACCTGCGCTCCTGATCTTTCTGTTGGCAGATATCAGCACCTCTGGCCAGCTGTCTGCTCACCGGTCATTTCACCCCAGCAAAATGGGCAGCTCCGGGAGGGGGTCGAGGCCGTCCTTACTGTTAGTGATGGTACCTGAAGAGCACCCGCTGACTGAGTGGTCACATGGCCCTTTCACCCCAGAACTGGCAGTTTTCTTGACGTCCAGGTTCCAAAGACACGCAGTGGCAGGGTTCTCTATGCTGACCTGGTCTGTCTAGGCAAATGTTGGGACAGAGTACGTATAAAAGGAACACTGCAGATTGACGTGATATTATGATAATTATAATTATTATACCCTGGTTTTGTATAGCTCTCTCACTCTCTTCCCACCCCACACCCCCGCGAAGGGGGTCATACTCATTTGTAGGCAGTGGGCCTTATCCTGCTGCTAAATAGAAAATAAATTGCTTATCTCTTGGAAGAGAATTAACTCTTTCAAGGCACTGGGGTACCATTTAGTAAATTAGTAATCCTCCAAATAGCACTCTAGGTACGCGAGATCCCCATATACACTGGAAAATGAGCGTGTTCCCAGTGCTTAAAAGACATCAGGGCATGCCTGACAGAAATCAGACAGCAAGCTTAAAATAGATGTAATGTGCTCAACTCTCTCCTAATAACTTTGTGTTCATTCTCATAGAAATCTGCTTGTGACTAAAGACGAATCTATTTGCTAAAAGCTGGCGCTTCTGATCTTTTAATCTACTAACATGAGCACAGACGGGAGGAAGGAGGCAGCTGCCGGGGAGGAGGGTGGTGCTTGTACGCGTGGGATCGGTGGCCGTGTGTTCAGCTGAACAGATTTTGAGAAACTGATGAATATTTTTCAAAATCATTTGAAAGGCCAGCCTTGATGGTTCCCTTAGGTCCTGAAAAATGTTCATCTATTACTAAATTAGTGGTTAGTGACTTGGAAGGAGCCACGTGGATCTCCTTGGAGCCATTGGTAAGGGAGTAGGGG
The DNA here is from genome assembly GCF_014108415.1 of Molossus molossus. NCBI lineage: Eukaryota > Metazoa > Chordata > Mammalia > Chiroptera > Molossidae > Molossus > Molossus molossus. The sequence goes on along the minus strand of NW_023425357.1, from coordinate 33,978,362 downwards.
CCCAAGCATGAATCAACAGTCATGTTAGAAACTCAAGTCTCGATCGGTCAGAAATGAACTTGAGGAAATTAACACAGACCCAGAGGTAGCACAGGTTTTCCATGGTGGGGGTAGAGAAACAGGCACTGAGGGGCCCCTTTTTTCCAAAGCGTATTGACTGCAGCCTCTCTTGATTTCACTTCATTTCTCTTCTACTTCCCTCCTATGCTGTCTTGAAGAGCCTGCTCCCCCCAAATTAGGACACGATCACCTCATTTCATTTAAAAGTTTTAGAGTTCACTCATTGGCTCAAATGCCTCTTGGACGCACTTGCTCATTGAGGTGTTGCTACCCCTGAATTCCGATGGTAATTCAGTAGCACGTTATCGATTGTTGAGACTTTCGGTTCATGTGCAGTGAGCTAGAACCTGGGAACTGTGGTGTCTCACTGACCTTCTGATTTGCGATGCTGGGAAGCTTGTTGGATGGTTGAATGGGTTGCTCCCAGGCAGTTTGGCAGTTCAGTCAACACTCAGTGGTTATTCCACCAAACTGTGCACACAGCATTCCCGTCAGCGTCCTCCCCTTAGATCCCACGCACTGAGGAACAGCACATTCGGCTGCCGGCTGCCATCCTTTTTCCTCTCCCCGCCCTGTGTCCAGGAGCTATCCTCTCGCTAAAGCTCACCTCTCGTCCTTGTTTTTCCTTCCCTCTTCCTGCCCCACTGACAGCCAGCTGCCACACGCCTCTTTACCCGAGCCTCGGCTTTTCAAGGTAAATATGCCACGTAAGCTCGGTTTCAGCAATCCACATACCTCTGAGCCCCTCAAATTCCAAGGAGTATCCTTAAAGAGAAGAATCAGCAGACTGCTAAAAAGGAAATCCAAGCCGATCAGCAAAATGTCTTGACGGGGAAGAAAGGATGAGCCACATGGACTAGGTCTTCCTTTTCCAGTAAGCAAGGCGTCTGGTGACAAAAATAACAACCGACTGGATAATTGCCAGTTGCTTTCCATGCATCACACAGGGATTGCAGTGATGTTGCCCGGGAAGGAGCTTGGTGGCTTCCCTCCTGCACACGTGCATTTTGTCCTCAGTAGTGCCCGGGCATGACCAAAGTCCACATGCACCAGGTTGGAGGATCCCATCACCAGGAACAACTCCCGCTCATCACCTGAAGGGGAAGGTCAGCTGCAACAGTGCTCTGAGTGCAAAGGGAGAGGGACAAGGCGGGCATGAGAAGCAGAGCCACCAATTCTTCTCCCAGGTGACATTTGACAGTCCAACCGCATGAATCGCCACACAGTGAGCTGACCCCATGAGCCAGGCCAGCAGGCCCTGCTGCAATGGACTCAAACTTTCTAGCAAGTAAGGAAGCGGACGGATTCCTTACCCTGCCTCCATGGCAGACACCAGACCCTTTTCCAAGGGTGACAAAGCTGGGTTCTACCCATTCCCTTCAGTTTCAAGAGGAAGGCAACAGCCCCAGAGGTTGCATTTATGATAATATGAGACAAAGGTGCTTTTCTTTTCCAAATCCCATCCCTTCCTTCTCGGCATTCTGTCACTCAGCTCACAGACACGTCCTCTCCTCGCCACCCCGCGGTCGGCTCCACCGCTCTGAGCCTCGGCCGCCTCCGTCTCTGATCCTTTGCCTTTCGTGACTCCGATTTCCTCCTCAGTGGAAAACACCGTCACATCCAGGGTAGGAGGAAGTTTCCGTGACCGGGACATTCGTGTTGCAGTTGTCGAAGTGATACCACACGTTCTCTCAAATTTTCAAGCACAAGCTGGAAATAGGAGTTTGAGGTACTGAAAACTGTAATTTAACACAAATGTAACAAGCATAACTAAAGGTTATCATTAACACATTATTTTTTTTCTTTATCATCAAGAGATTTTTTGTAATTCCTTAATTTTGTGTGACCCAAAGGCAATGCCTAAATACATAATATGATTTGCAATTTTTCCCCCTGTCAACATAGAAAATTACTAATCCACTAGAACTTAAAATATATTGGGATGATTATTTCTTTCATCTAGTTATGAGCATTTTGTGATTTGATTCACACCTTTTTCTTTCATGATTTTTGTGGCTTTGTTCAAATGGTCAACACCGTCTTTGTGTCGTTATGATTGATGGACTTACCCCAGGGACCGCATTACCAGCATCTACCCTTCTGCAGGGAAACATCTTTAGCAGGGACAATCCAGTTTCTGTGTCTCCCTAATTGTTGTCCATCTGACTTTGTGATAATGTCATCAGGCCTTACTCTATACTCTTTCCTGAGGAGCTGGAATTCTCTGGAGCTGCAAGTTGTAGGCACAGGAGAGTGATAAACTGGGGCCATGGAATTAGGCAAACACACTTTTGACATTTCCGTGCCTCAGACATGAAACTGATGGACCCACATTTGTCATCTTTTGGGTTTAGGGCAATTTGAGAGCCACTTGTTTAAATCAAGCACAATCAGAACATCCAACTCAAGAAAGGGGACCCCAATAAAAAGTTCAACATTTATATTGAAAGAGAATATTGCTCTTACTTTTAGCTTTCTCTGGTGCCAATTGGTTTAAGAAGAAAAAATGTTGAAAAGGCTACCAAAGAATTTGCAAGGTCTGAAAATATTTTGAAAAATTCACAGGCATGAATACGTAGACTAGTTGGTGAAAATACTAATAATAGACCATCTCATTTATTCGGGAATTACATAAAGTAAGATTAACTATTTGGAACAAAATAAGAAACTCAAAAGTAATGGGTAGGGGAAAGCCTTGTACAGAAAAAGTGTGGCACAAAGTGCATGTACTAACACCGAATGGGTTAAAATCTTTTGCATATTCTCATTCAATGTATTTTAGAAATATTTAAAGTGCAAGCAATGCTTTGGTGCTTGGAGGTGTATGCTTTGATTTCCCACCATGTTCATATATGAAGACCCCTCATTTCAAGAGTGGATAAAAAGGCACCATTGTGCAAAACTCCTTTCCTAAGATCAGTGTAATAATTTCTACAACCTTCTTTGTAGTTTGCAAGTTGAAGAGCACCAGGAAGGGTTTGCCTTGTCCTTGCCTTCATTACTGGTTAGTTGTATGACCTTGAACCAGTCATTTAATCTCTCCAGCCCTGAGATTTCCCACCTGCAGAAAGAATGAGGCATTACTCCCGAATTTGTTTGCATTGTGTGTAAGAAGCCAGGTGATTCTTAGGCAGCAGGGATTCCAGTTTTTCGAATCAGGCAGCTGATGGGCTCCAAGCTTCCCCAGAGGCTGTTTGGCCAGGAGACTAAGGAAGCTTCTGCCTAAGGGAAGCTAGACCAGCTTGGATGGCTCAGAAGGCATTTGTTGGAGGAGGAAAGGTGTGGTCTGGAACTCAGGAGAGCCCGGGACACTTGGATGTGTGCTTCGGGCTAGCCTCCCTACGCTCTTGTATGAAGCCAAACATCTGCTTTCAGTAAAGCTCTGTGTTACCTGGAGAAAAGGTTGGGTTGCTTCCTCTACCGGAAGCAATTTCATAATTATATAAAAATAATTAGGGAGGGAGTCATTCCTCCCACTTCCCCCAGGATATCACCTGGCTTCAGTGTGTCGATGGCCTCAGAGAACGTGGCCTGCGGAGCCCTGAGAGCCGTGGTGAGTGGCTGTCACCGGGGCCCTGGACCGTGAGAGGACCCACCTAACCCATTCCGGGCAACAGCAGATATGCCTGCCGTGGACACGGGTGCTGGGAGGGCACCCTGAGGTCTGCAGGGGTGGCCCAGACTTCAGCAACGATCGATGTCTCTGACCGGCCAGAACAGCCCAAGAGGCAAATGGCAGGTTACAAATGTAGCTGCAAGGACTCACCGTGAGCACCTGTGTGAACCCAGCTAGCCTCAGGGAGACTGGAGCAGAGGTTCCGCCAGCCTGTGAGGCCAGGAGCCCAGGAGGCAACTCCCAACCATGGCTTTGTCCTCGTAGTTCGTACTTTCCCAGTAGTTGGCCCTTTGGGGACATTCAACAGTGCCTGGAGGCCTTCTGAGCTGTCACTGCCCCAGGGAAGGGGGTGCTGCTGCATCTAATGGACAGAGGACACAAATGCTACAATATTCAGGACCCTCCCCAGCAAAGAATGATCTGGGCCAGCATAGCAATGCAGGAGGCTGAGACCCTGCATTCCTTCATGCAGCCGTGACCACGGACACGACAAATTCCAGTGAACAAGGAGGATGTTCCCTGAGCATTGTAACAGCATCTCCAGGAACAGAGGACCCTGAGGACCATCTCCGACTTGCAGGAGTATGTAAGCATTTCACAGATACTCACTCAGTGAGTCCACTTCACAGCTCTAGGAAGGAAGGACGATTCTTACCCACAATCCAGACACTCTCAATAGCCACGTTGGCAAGTTACCAGAGTGTCCGCCAAACCACTTGTCTGGCCAGTTTGAGTGGTCGGTCACTTGGGCAGACAGTCCAGGCAGGGGTGACTGTTGAAGTCACTGGCCTCACCTCCGCCACTGACCCAGCAGCTGGAAGGCAGAGGTGCCCCGTCGGCCACACGCCTTCTCCGCCCCTGGAGACCACCCGCGGTGTGATCTGACCGCCTCCAAAAACACGTACTGTTTTTGGGGGGGGGGGGACTACAAAACCGCAGTCCAATCAACACAGCACAAGGTCTCGGCCAAAGGGGTTGGCAAAGGTCTGTGACTCCAGGTTTCTGTCAAAGCCCCAGAGTTAGTTTTTGTCTCAATTAGTCAAACACACGCAGATAGTTTTAAAATTGGCCAGATGACTGGGGCAGGCTGTTCCATGGGACTGTCGGGGGATGAGCTCGGTGAGAGGGGCTCGCGGGCCCCTGGCCGCCGCTCCCGGGCCCGGCTTCTGCAGAGGAGCACAGCGCCGTTGGCCTTCCATCTCCATCGCCGCCCTGTGTTTACTGAGGCCCAGCGCGGTGCAGGCACGAGGGTCATCCAATCTGTCGCAGCACAGATTTTCAACATTATGATAAGAAGACAGGGGACTCTGCATTTTGTCAACTCGCAGGACCAAGATCGATCAGCAAACAGATGGGCCCTCCCGCATTTGGAATTAAAGTGTGTGTTTTGGCGGTTTATTGACAGTTGATAACTACTGACCACTAGTCCTGATAGAGCTACAAAGGTCGGGTCAAGGCAGGTCAGAGCCACAAAGAACGCCTCCTGTTCGCGGAGCGGCTGCCTCCCGGAAGGGACGCGAGGTCAATAACTAAGCCACCTGTGGGGTCTGAAGGCTTTTCCCGTCTTCCTCCTTCCGGCTGTGCTATGCCCTGACTCGGACCGAGTCCCCACGCCGCCCTTCTCATCTGCTCTTGCCCTCAGTGCTGCCGCCTGGGACCCCCAGCCACGGCCCAGGACTCCACCGGCGCGGAAGGAGGCACCAGGCCGCTGCAGCCTGGGCTCCGCTCTGCGCCCCTGCAGACGCTCCCTGCAAGGGGTCGCCAGCGCCTTCTGCCCCTGACCGGAGGGGAAAGGCAGAGAGAGGCAAAGGAAGTGGCTGTCCTTATGGTGTCCCCAGGAGCACTGTCCCTCCTAGGAAATCCTCTTGGGCCGGGGTGGGCCGTGCTGGCCGGGAGGGGCCTCGTCAGGTGGATGTAAGTGATGGGCCTTGTCCCCGGGAAGTGTCCGCCTCACCGATGCCTGTGAGGAGGGGAGGGGCTGTGCTGTGTTTGATGCGTACCCACTGTCTACCTGGGAGATGCAAATGATATTCAAATTTGGTCCCAGTGTACAGGCTGCTTGCATATACCCCACAGCAACCCTGAAGCAAGTGACTAATGGGAACATGTGTTCTTTCTATTTTTATAAGGCTGGGAGAACAAGGGGATGGGGGCCGAGCTTGTGGGGTCTGAAATCTCTCTTTTCAGGGGCTGCTGCTGTCTGGGATGATAGTAACACTCAGTGGCAGCTCCGTGGCAATGGCCCCACTTGCCTAGTGCTGCTCCGTGGAGGCCCTGGGGCGGGTAAACGGCCCTGCTGCCCCTCCTGTCCAGCCAGAAGGGGAGGGCCCAGGGGATGGGGCAGGACTCCGCACAGTGGGCGCTCGTGGGGTTCTCATCCTCACCATCCGCATGGTTGGTGCCACGTGATCTGCATTCAGTTCGGTGCTTCAGGACTGTCCCTTTGTAAGGTCAACCGTGGGGAGCTTGACGGTGACTTAGTAAGACTATGTCTGCCCCAAACCTCTTATCGCCTCTTACAGCCCACATTGGAAAATCAGAAGAGTGAGTCCATTCAAGGCAACGCTGGCATCAAAACCACTGCTGCTCCTTAGTTGGCATTGTGACTGTGAGGGGTGGTGCGCCTCCCGCACCTCAGCCGCTTCTGTGCGCACCTCTCTGAAGCACACGCCAAAGGGGCAAGTAAGACTGTCGGTGTGATCTTTCACACAAGGGACCGCTCCTTATGAGGGTAACAGGCTGCAGGAATCTGCAAATGGTAGGATTCGGAGGGATCGCAACAGTGCGACCGGAGCAGGGGCTGTCCAGCTGAACTCCGAACTACCTGTCTCCTCCCAAGACAGCCTCGTTCCCATCCACGTGTTTGTCTGTCAGGTCTATTCCACACCTAGACGATTAAATGGAATGAGGTGCTAACTCCGGTCACCCGGTGTGGGCTCCCTAAGCCAGCATGACGAGGACCGAGGGCCGCAAGCAGCGGGCACAGGCCTGGAGAACGAAGGCACATAAGCCAGGCCTCCGCCACCTCAGTGCCAACGTTTTGTAAAGACAGGAGTCTGGGATTTCTACAAGTTTAAAGACCACCAAGCCCTATTTTCTTGCACTGAGATAGGAATCTTCATCCAAACCTAGACAGATACACATTTTGATTTTAATAATGAACTTCATAAATGGTCAAGAATAATCCATTATCAGCTCAACAGTTCTTAACATCCTCTTGGGGTAAGGAAACCAACCAGCTGCCTTCATAAAAATCAAACCTCAGTCTTCCCTTGGCAAATGGAAGAGAATTTGGGAGATGAGATTAGGCCCCAAGGTCTAGGGGATTCTCCCGTGTTGAGAGTCATCTCCACCAACCCTCAGCTCGCCCCTTGGGGGCTGTGGGCATTTCCTCACCTTGGTTCTAACGATCCCTAGAGGTCAGGTGCTTCCTACATTTCAAGGATCTTACCAAAGTGGCCAAACTCTTAGGATTTTTTCTCCTAAGAAAATAAATCATGGAATTGTAAATAAAAGACGCTCATCACATTCTTATTCCTCTTTTTTTTTTTTTTAATCCTTAACCAAATACATTTTTGCATTTATGTTCAGATAGAATGAAAGGGAGGGAGAAAGGAATATATAGAGAGAGAAACATTGATGTGAGAGAGACACATCGACTGGTTGCCACCCACACAACCCCAACCGGGGCTGGGGACAAACCGTGACCGAGGTATGTGCCCTCAACAGAAACCAACCCTTATTCTAAATAATGAAAAAATAAAAAATAAAAATAAAAAAGAGAGCCACTGACTGTCTAACAATAAATCATTGAATTTATAAGTAATGGAACATTTATGGATTGTATACATATATATTTACAGACATATGGAATATTATGAGGCTTGTAAAGATATTTTTTAAGAATATGAATGTTGCCCTGGCCGGTTTGGCTCAGTGGTTAGAGCGTCAGCCTGTGGTCCAGAGAGACCGGGGTTCGGTTCCTGCTAAGGGCATGTACCTCGGTTGCAATTTGTCCCCAGCCCCTGTTGGTCGTGCAGGTGGCAGCCACTCAATGTGTCCCTTTCACGTCGATGTTTCTCTCTCTCTCTCTCTCTCTCTCCCCCTCCTCTCTCCCCCCCCCCCACTCTATCTGAACAAAAAATGGAAAAATGTCCTCAGGTGAGGATTAAAAAAAAAAGAATATGAATATTGCCCGGCCGGTGTGGCTCAGTGATTGAGCATCCACCCGTGCACCAAGAGGTCACCATTTTGATTCCTGGTCAGGACACATGCCCAGGTTGTGGGCCAGATTCCCAGTGGGGGGCATGCAGGAGGCGGCCAAACAGTGTTCTCTCTTATCAATGTTTCTATCTCTTTCTCCGTCTCCCTCCCCCACCCTCTCAAAAATAAAATAAAATAAAATTTTAAAAAACTTAAAAAAAAGAATGTGAATGTTTTGGAAGACCGAGATGAAGAAACAGGATATAAATTACATAAACTGAGATTGCAATTTATAATATACACCTAAAGGGGAGAAACACACACACACCCCAAAAAGGAAGAGAAGAATATACCAGACGTTGACAGGCCAGCCCTGAATGATGGGGTTATGGGTAAGTTTGGAGGCCTTTTGTAACTTTTCTTTATTTTATACATGACTTTAATAATCAGAAAACATGTTTTAAAAAAATCCAGACTCCTATACAAATTAGGATGCTTTGTTGTTAAGGGAATTTCTGTACCAAAGTCCCTAGACACAAGCTGCCTTACAATATCTATAAAGAGAAAATAAAGTGAATTTTCTGATCATATCCACTTGGATAACATGCAAATTACATCATTCAGGCTGAAAAGAGACCCACTCTTCCTCTGCAATTAAGTGTTTGGTCTTCTTTACCGGGGACCTTGTTTCAAACGTCCATTTTCCTTGTTTGTGTGGAGGCAGTGAAAATCATGCCTCGTCGTGACCAAGGAAGCCGTGACTGTGACCCCCTACCTGGCCCCCGAGTCCCTGCCACGCGCTGACCACGTGCGCGGTGCTGGACTCAGAGACGATTAGGTTGGCGTCCCTTCCTTGGAGGGACGTGCTGGACTCAGGTAGACAGTTAAAGGTTAGTACCAGGTGTCACCTGCTGCCGTACGTTGCTCCCTGCTTCTGACGCTGGTCTAGGACACTGCTCTAGGACAACACCCGTGTATGTCGCCACGCGTGTTTCCCTCCACCTACAGCAGAGGCATCATCTCCCCGTTTGTGAGATGCGGGCGGTGACACCTCTGCAGGTGACTCTCTTCCAGTAGAACTCTTGAGCCAAACTGATGTGGGGATGGGAGAGGAACCCTGACTCTGACTCAGAACGTTCGCTCCGCACAGAAAGGGGTTTCATTTTTGGTTTTGTTTCTCTTGGTCACTTTGTTCTGTAGCCCAGCACCTAGAACAGGGCCTGGCAAGGGTGTAGGGTGGGGTGCTGTAGCCAAAGCGGGGCAGCTAGATTGAGCAGAAAAAGTAAAGGACACCCAGTTAAATTTAAATCTCAGGGAAACAATGAGTACTTCTGAGTTTAAGTCTGTCCCATGCAATGTGTAGAGCATAATGAAAAATGTTCTTGTTCACTAAAATTCAGATCGTATTAGGCGTCCGGGTACAGCCGGCACCCCCGAGCCTGGCGCCGGGCAGGCTGGTGCCGAGAGACCGAGAGCTGGGCACGGGCCACGGGTGCTGGTGTACTCAGGGAGCTGTGGGCCGCATCCCCCAAGTACAACGGGGAGCAATGGCCCCAACTGGGGGTGTCAACCGATGTTTAGTTTTACCTTCTAATTTTAATTAGTTATCAACATTTAACATCTGGCCAATTTCATATATACATATGCTTTTATGGGGTGGGGGGTGGACACATGAGTAGGAATCAAAAGGTTTTCATTCTCAATAGGAAGTGAGTAGCTGTCCCTTCAGCCCTCTTGGGGAGGTGAGGAGAGAGGCTAGGCTCTCCCTCAGCTGCAGTCTCTACTCCTGGACACACGAGCCTCTGAGTGTGCTCCCCTGTCACGGAGTGACTGGGGCGACGGCTACCCTAGTGACAGGGAGATTGCCACCCCTGGTGTAGGTTGGTTGACAAAAGATGAGAAAGCAAGGACAGCCCTGTCCAGCTGCCAAGGAGTTGTCTTCTGTAGACAGAGGAATCAAGTGGCTGTTTTGTAAACCCGGCCAGGGGCATGCCCACGTGTCCTTTAGGGTGTAACGCTGGTGACCTGGTGGAGATGGATTGGAGCAGGCAGTGCCTGGAGTCAGTATGGAGGCCGTCGTGATGGATCAGGCAGTGAGGGGACAGGGAGGACGGCTGAGATCATCATTAACTGTCTGCAGCTCCTGCGGGAGGACGGCGCCTGGCCCAGCACCGGATTCCTCTCGTGCACCGCTAAACCTGGTGTGTGTGAATGGAGAGCGTGGTAGATAGGGGACGATGCCACAGTGGTCCATCCTTATTCAGTCTGTCTGTCTGGGAGTTTGTTTATGGTGGTTGAAAGAGGAAGAAGGCAACAGATGGAGGGAGAAGTGGACATGACCCCTCACTGCTCTGCCAACCCCCTTGCCTTTAGGAAACGCAGCGATTTCCCTGCCCCGTGTGCCTGGCTGACCGGCGGTGCTCCTGGCCGCGGGCGCTGGGTGGATGATCTGAGATGGAAGAGCGCTCGCCGGGGCTGGAGGGGGCGCCGCGTGCTCGCCCGATCCGGAAGGAGTGGAGGGAGGTGTTTCTTCTCCGGTGACAGGATTGTCAGGACCCCTTCCCGGCCTGAACCGACCGTGGAGGCTGCCAGGATGGCGAGCTCACTCTTCTTAATTAGCACTAATGCAGTCGAGGCTGCTTTCGTAGCCTGACCGAAGGGAATAGTAATTAATACGGTGGGGGAGACAGACGGAGAGTTCAAGGCCGGCATGTGTGCCCCCGACCCCGGGGTCACGCAGGAGAGCCTGGAGGACAATAGCCCAGCTCTGCGGGCCTGGGCTCCTGCAGCCGTCCCACTAGGAGAAACTGTCCTTCCTCTTCAGGACGAGCGCCTGGCTTATTGGGCTCCCAGCGAAGGCGCGTGGCTGTGTGTGTCCACACGGTGTGAGTGTGTGTGACCAGGGGATACTTGTTCTCCCACGTACACCGTTAACTTCACAAAGCCTGGGGAGGGCCTGTTCTCGGTGCTGGTACACAGACCCTGTTGGTGGTGGTGCGGGTCTGGATTTCTGTTCCCAGTAAACGGACACAGACTCCCCGGCGTCCCTTGCACCCCAAAGCCCGCACGGCATCCTGGGCCTGGAGCTTAGAACTGAGAATGGTCGTTTGCCAGTGGGCGTCTGAGAGGCAGGGAGCAGGAGCCCCGGGGTCCAGCCAGTGGGCTGGGGCGGCCGGCTGACCCGCACGTGGCAAGGCCCGACAGTGATGGCCCCACTTCCAGGGAGTCCCCAGACAGCGACGGCGTGGGAGGCAGAGCGGTGATGGTGAGTGGGATCTGAGCAACTGTCTCCCTCGCTCAGGATGACCTTCCACTCCAGAGGACAGGTGCACACGCCGCCCCGCGAATCAGTGGGAACACACCAGACCCTCAGTGCCTCCTCCTCGTTCTGAGGCGCCCACCCTCCCGGAGATGAATTTGGTTCTTTTCTATTTTGCCCTCGCCTTTCCTTAGGCTGATTCTTCTTTTTCTTTCTTTTTTTCCCTTTTTAATTAAATATTGCTGCCTAACTCTTTCAGGTCAGCAGCAATGTCACTAGCATCAGCCATGAATCACGGCCGAGCTGACATTTTAAAAATGGCATCGTCAGGGCAGCGAGCACAGGCCAGACACCAGGCACAATGGCGGGACCCCATAAATTACACTAAAAGTCTAATCAGAATAATCAACACACTGACATCTTTATGCATGTGGGCAGATCGCGGGAAGGGAAGCTCTGCCTTGCGTTTCTCTGCGATGTCACCTGCTGCAGATCCTGGTGCTTTAGGAGGACACAGAATCTTCAAGGTGCATCTCGGAGTCCCCTGTGACCTCTTCCCTCACGTTTACGTGTTGCGATAAAAACAGATACAGTGAGTGCCTCTCAATAGTGTGTTGTTTTATATACAGCTCAGGCAGCGCCGCCATATATTTTTTCCCTGCAGACATCCTGCACACACACATTTCTTCATCAGCACAGGTACACCAAGGGGCTCTTGTTCTGCATGTGCGCACGTGCACACACACACTCACACCCTGTGACTGTGGTTTGAAGACATTTGTGGGTGCTTCTGGCTGCAGAATTGTATTCGAACTCTTTGTATAGAAGAATGTTTTTCATAATTCTGACCTGAATTCTTGACTGATCCCCATTAACATGATTTTCTGAGGCCAGACAGGACAGCCACCATCTAGTTGAGACCATTTTAGTTTTTGACCTTTCCCTTTCTCTCCTTGAGTCCTTCCTCTGTGTCTCTCTCAAACTAAACCCACCACCCGCTTCTTGTTGCTCCATTTTGGGGGAAAAAAACAGAACTCTCCCACAGCTTTGGGCTCCCCGCCTCCAGTGGAAGGTCAGGGGTGCTCTGAGCATACACATGCAGAAAGAGCACCTCCCGGTGATTAATTGGCCCCACCAGGTCACAGGCGCACAGAGCCCATTTGTCACTGGCCCAGCCCTGGCGACCACAACCAGACTGCCCAGGGCTTGTGGGCAGCCCAGTGCACACCAGCTGGGACTAGCCAGTTAGTACCCAGCGAGGTGTGACCATCCGGGCCCAAGGGTGAATGCTATGGGCTGGCTGGTATCAAGGAGGGAATAGGGAACAAAAGAAAGAAGAAAGAGTGAAAAAAGAGGATCGCGATTGAAAGACGAGAAGCAGAAACATGTTATAAAAAGGTGCAGAAGTTGGTTCTCTTTTGCTTTCATTGATTCCTCGCAATTATTGAGTGCCTACTGTGTGCCTACTGTGTGCCAGGCACGAACAGGACATGGTTCCTTAATCCGGTGCCAGAGACTGTTGATGCTATTTGAAATGTTTCAAGAGATTTTTTCCCATCTGATTTTTACAATGATCTCAAGAAAAATGCATGTGCTGATTTTTCAGATGGGTAAACTGAGTCAGGGACTCTGTGATGTGCCCAGGGCCCTGTTGGAAGAGGTGATGAGACCCCTTCTGTTGTACAGAGGAGGGCCTCCCTGAGGGCGACGTGACCTTGCCACACCCTTGAGTCCTCTGGCATTACCTGACCATGGACAGTCCTCAAACCCTTGACTCCTGGAAACAGAAACTTGGGCTCTGGTTTCAGTTTTGGCTGTTTTACTCATCAGCTATATGACCTTGGGCACTTTTGTATCCTCAATTTTTCTGTCTATAAAACGGGCTTTATACCCTTAGAATGGTGGTGATTAAGATCATAAAACTTGGGGCATTATGCCTGACACAGATTAAGCAATTAGTACATTGCTAGGTGTGTAAGCTACATGTATATGTATACAGAAACTTTCTGTCTTGGCTGGGCCTTCTGGGCGCCCCCAAGTGGCCCCAGCACAGGCATGCACCCTGAGACACAGTCTGGACAGGGAGTTGAACACAAGGACAACTGCCCCACAAGGCAGTTTCCAAAAATATGCTTCTCCATCTCCTCTCTGTGTGTCTTCTTATTGCCAGTTCCTCCCCAACCTTTGTTATAGTGGTCCCTACAAGCAAGCATCTGTTCAGGATGTGCTTATCAATAATTATTAGTGCATTAGGAGCCGTGGGGCGGGGCAGGTGAGGTGGGAGGAGGCACAGGGCCGTGGAAGAAACCAAGTGCAGGAGAGGGTGGGGATAGCGGACACAGCCGTGAGACCCCAGTTATGAAAACTCTGTGCAGATGTGTCCTGCTCAAGAGAGCTCCTGCCCAGCCAGTGTGGTTCAGGGACCAATAGGTCGCCAGTTCAATTCCTGGTCAGGGCACATGCCTGAGTTGCAGGCTTGATCCCCAGCAGGGGCCGTGCAGGAGGCAGACAATTGATGTTGATGTTTCTCTCTCATTGATATTTCTACCTATCTCTCCCTCTCCCTTCCTCTCTGAAATCAATGAACACATTTTTTTTTTTTAAGAGAAAGAAAGAGCTCCAGATTAGAAAGTCCAACCCATTTCACAATTTTGGGGAAGAGAGATTCCTACATAATAACATACACGTGTTTGCTAAAGAAAAAATGATGGCTTTTGGGTCAGTAGGTGACACTTCTTGACAAACAGCCTGGCCGGTTGCAGAGCTCCTTGAAATGGAAGGCTGTCTTGGTGAACTTGATGATAATTCTGTGGACAAAAATATCGGTAGCCCGAACTGTTGGGCCACTGTATGTGGGCAGGACAAGAAGAGCAGTTACCACAGTCCCAGAAGCCCCCGGGGGTGGAAGGCTAGCAAAGGCCCTGTTTATTGAGCACTTGCAAGGCAATGCGTTGAATACTTTACATGACTGGTCTCCCTTAAGGCATACAGTAATGCTAGGGTGTAAACATTATCCCTGTTTTTAACATAAGGGAACTGAGGCACTAAGAGTAACTCGTGATGGATTAACTAGTGACTAGTAAGTGGCCTGAGGCGTTCTATTGCTTAGGATGTTTCAGTCTGGCTTAAATAATAAGAAAAAGCATCATTTCACAGAATGAGTTTAATGACAGGGCAGGCTCTCTGATGGGTACATTTGGTGGCTCCATTATGTCATTGAAAACCTGGACTTTTTCAATCTCTCCTGAAGAATGCTATCCTTACGTTAGCCTGCCCTCATTTCAGGTCCCCTTGAGGTTGCCATATGGGCCCAGAAATTCCGGTGTCACCCTCAGACCCCATATGGTCCAGAGGTGAAGAGGCACCATCAGTTTCTAGTCTCTTACTAGCAAACCTCTTCCCAGAAGCCCCGCACAGTCCTTCCCCTCGCTTTGCCTGATGTGGGTCACGTGACCAGACCTGCACCAGTCACTGGCAAGAAAATGGATTAAGGAAGACAACCCAGACTGGTCAGCGTCAGCACAGCCGTGTATGGAGACGGATGGAAACGGGGGCAAGCTCTGAAGGAGGGGGGGCACCTGGAAGTTGGGGGGCAGCATTCCAACACTTCCTGATAGCAAAGGCGGAAACGTCAGCCTTCTCGCCATGAAACGGCGCCTACCCAGCACTATCAACGTTGCAGGACTTCTGAACACTTTCTTCTAACAGCTCTTGAATAGCCACGGGAGGTGTCGTAGACTGTTTCGTACTTTTAACATCCACAGGTGGAAGTTCCGCTCCCAGTACCACGACATGGCTGTGCTTGGAGACAGGGTTTTTAGAGGGGGGATTAGCTAAAATGAGGCCATGAGGATGGGCCCTAACACAAGACGACTGGTGTCCTTATAAGACGGAGAGACTGGGACACCGACGCTCGTGCGGATGAAAGACCCCGTGTGGGCGCTGGGAGAAGATGCCCATCTGCAAGCCAGGGAGGGAGGCCTTAGACGAAACAATCCTCTGACACCTTGATCTCAGACTTCCAGCCTCTGGAAATATGATAAAACAGACACGTGTTGTTTAAAATGCCCCGTCTGTGCTCCTCTGTGTGGAGCCCTGGGGAGTGTAGCGGAGGAATGGCAGTCTTTACAGTAGTCCTTCACGTCAGCCGTGTTCGTGGGATACTGTGAAGGCAGAGGGTGTTCAGGAGGAGGCCTGGGAGGGGGGACGCAGAGGAGGACCACGCGAGTGCTGGGGGGGGGGGGGGCGGCAGTGCGCTGGCCAGGTGATCCCAGGCAGGAGCCGAAACCTGAGCCTGGTACCGGGAGCACTCGGCACCGCCGGCCTTCTGTGGGGTTGAAAGGGAAAGCTGTTCTGGGTAGAAAGATGAATTGATTTGGGGAGTGGTCTCTTTACTCTTTGATAACCATGAAATAAAGAATTCCTGCCCTGGCTGCTTTGGCTCAGGGGTTAGAGCGTCAGCCTGTGGACCAAAGAGTCGCGGGTTCAATTCCAGTCAAGGACACATACCTCAGTTGTGGTTCAAGCCCCAGCCCTGGTTGGGGTCAGGAGGGAGGCAACCAATTGATGTGTGTCTCTCACATTGATGTTTCTCTCTCCCCAACTCTATCTGAAGATAAAGATGGGGGGAGGGGGGAGTATCCTCGGGTGAGGATTAAATATAAATATATATTCCTGTTTCCTCTAAGGACAATGAGGAAGGAGAGACAGTGTGACCCCTGGCTTTAGGGAGCTGGTATTTACTCCAAGAGAATGAGTTTAGCTTGAATGGTGGGAGAAAGATTAGCATCAGAAATCTGATTGCCATCCTCCAAAACTCTATTGTGAGAAAGTTTATAATGTGTGAGAGTCATTGCTATTTGTAAAGACAAAAGGCCCCATCCAAAGGTTGAGCACAGGAAAACATCTGTAAAGCTGTTCTCCCAAATAGAAAAAGAAAAAAAAAAACACATCTTAAAACATTGTTTTGTTCCCATAAATTATCTCCTTGTGGCTCCTAAATAGAGAGGAAAAGATGCTTGGATTTGAAGTAGAAATAGGTAGAAAGCAAGAGCTTCCAGGAAACAAAACGCACGGCCGTTTGCCCCAAAGCATGGCAGAGAACATGTGCTCGGCAAGGAAACCTCAGTCCGGGCGGGTCTCCTGCGTGTCTGTGGTTCACCCTGGGAGCTCACGGGTTTCCCTGGCCGACTTCAGGACACAGTGCCTGAATCTGGGTTGGTTTCAGCTGAGGCTTTTTTGAATTTCTACCAAACCTAGGACTTTACTTACTCAGAATTAGTTGAGGCAGAGAGAGCATTATCTCAAGTCTTGCCTTGGGTATGCGTGTTCCTGGAGAGAAAACCAAATCCTGCCCAGCATCCCTCCCCTGCCAACCTGAAGCCCGGGAGGGAGAAACTTATGGCGGCCCATCTATCAGCAAACCTGGGTATCTGGGGTACCACCCAAATGCAGACAGTATCAGCCAAGCCCACAGGGGTTATGGCAGATCCATAAAGATGACAATTTATTTAGGCTTTCCTGCCTAGAATTTCTTGTCTTTTTTTTCTGCTGATTTTTATTGGCATAAAATGTTTTACATTTACTTTTGCCTATTTATCACTATGACAGGGATGTTTAGATGATGTCTATAAATGAAATGTGTGTGCATCCTAAAGATGTTTATGTAATTTAGCAAAATTATTTTTCAGGTTTGTTCAAAAGAACCCACTCAGTTCATGTCTTGCTAGTATCGCAAAACATTTTACTAATCATACCCTAATGTGGGAATGAACGTACATTACTTAAACATACCAAATATGTGAACATATAAATAGTGTTTAAAATATCTCTTACACAATAAATTATGATCATGATGATAAAATACCAATTTCTAGAGAAAATTGATTTAAGAAAAATAGCTAATCACAGTACCCTGTGAAAGCAGCCCTTTTTTTAGTATCATTTAATTTTCAAGCCAAGAGGCTTCGACTGTTGTTCCATTTTGTGTTCCGGAATTTTTTTTTCCATTCATTTGCTGAACAATCATCTTCTAAAACATCCCACTTGTGCAGTGGTATCAACTGGCGCAATACCAAAAAGATGTAAATGATTTAATTGAATTAGTTTAATTAGGTAAATTAACAGTTAAGCATATCACACACAAGCTTGTTCTGTTTATACTACGTTAAGGAGATAATTTAGTGTGGAAGGAGAATGGGCATGACCAAAATTCCAATGCAGCGAGCCAGATTGCTGGCAAAGGAAAAAAATACAAAGATAATAGTTGCTGGAATTAAATCTGGGTAAATAATTTATGTGCTGAATTCATTATGTAGTGTGGCTGCAGACGATGACCAGTTGATAGTCAACGAATGTGCAAAAACATTTCTATGGAACAAAAGTATTTCTGACCTTTCTAAAAGCATATCCCCAGGAAAAAGTCAACATTCCTTGGCATGACAAATTCAAGCAGTGAAAGTCAGCTTGGCTGACCCAAAATCTGAATTAAAGCAGGAAAAAACAAACAAGCCATAGTTGATTGCTTTCAAACATATGTCATTCAATTAAATGAAGCAGGGTTTCTTAACCTGGGCACTGTTGACGCTCTGTGGAGGCTGAGGAGACTGTCCCGCGGGTCGCAGAACGTTTAGCAGCATCCCTGGCATCTGCTCACTAGATGCCAGTAGCACCCTCTGCCCCCAGCGTGACAACCCAGCTGGTGCCCCCTGGATGGAGGGAACACAATCACCGTGGGTTAGAACCACGGAATCACATCCAATGTGGATCTTTAGGAATTCTGCTTTAATGAATTGTTCCCAAAGAGTTGTAACATCCATAACACTTACATAGGATATGATATAAAATTTGAAAAATATTTATTACCAAAGTATTTGAAACATCCTGTTCTTTCTTGTCCGTTCGTTCATTTGGCAAACAGGTCTAAGCACAGAGCGTAGACTACCCGCAGATACAGCGTGTACACCTTCGTGGGCAGGGAGCGGTCTGCCTGTGGACGGGAACCCCACAGGCAGTCAGCGCCGCTGAGGTGGGAGGCTCAGGAAAGCGCCTTTGTGAGAGAGCCCGGCCTTGGGTTCCTTGCTTTTCCTTCCGTGTGGGAGAGTACAGGCCAGAAAAGAGGGCGGATGCCACTCCCAAGACACCAAAAGTTAGCTAAGACATTGGCAAACGTAGTAGTAGTCTGAGAAATTGGAAGGGTTTAAGCAAGGGGTGGTTATATATGGTCAGTGTTGACCTTTGGAAAGAGCAAAGATTGTCAAGTCAAACTCACACAGGTTAAACCCTGACTGTGCCGCTCACCAGCCAGGTTCCCCGGGCACACTGCAGATTCTGAGCGTCCCGTCCTGAACGATACGATGGAAATAACAGTTACTCACTGCAAGTCTTAAGTGAAATAGTGTATATAAAGCACCTAGTAGGATATCTGCCCCATAAAAGCCATGCAGTAATTATGAGTTCTTCTTGCCTCCATTAGCCTGTCTGACCCACTTGCGTTCTGCTCGCGGCCAGTGCAGTGGAAAGCATACTCTGTGAGGTCTGTGTTCCCGGACATCTGGGTTGGATTGCTGAACATCGCTGAGGTTGTCTAACCCCGCCACTGGACTTTGTTTACTCTACAGTTGAGTGTTTAAATCCTGTAAATTGGTAACGTCAGTTTGACGTCCATGTTAATCTTCCACGAGACGCGAGGATCTGGAATCTGGAGGTGGCTTTCTCTCCCGCGTCCCCGGATCTGGAGCTCACGGGCCGTTACTACCACGGGGATCGGGGAGAAGGAACACGGAAAAGCACCGTTGTAAGAGGTGCTGATTCTCTATACAAAGGCACCGAAACGTTTTGCCAAGCAAGTCTCTGGCAAGATGTCTCGAATGCAGGCATTTTCATTTCGTTGGAAAGCAGCGACAACCCAACAGAGGGGAAGGGAGACCTGTTTTGCATTTGGAAATACCAACAAAACCACATCTCCACCCCTTCTGCAAATTCATCACTAACATATTCTGAGTTTTGTGTATATAATGGAATGCAGGGCTAAGCTGTTTTCTTTGGGATTCTGACATGTCTCTCTCTCCCTCTCTCACACTCCTCAGCGATGTGTCTATAAATGAGAAAGACGTTGCCAAGAACACACTTCATTGTCAGAAACACACACACATGATGTAAACACTGTGGGCAAAGATGCCCGCCCCCGGCTGGCTACTCCCTTCCGGTCCTGTCCAGGGATAACGGGTCCCCACTCCAGGTGCCTGACAGGTGAGCCTCAGACCCCAGCCAGCCCTAAGACCCCAACATCAGTCCCCGCTGCCCTGGCCACCAACTCAGCTAGTGAGGAGATCAGAAACGTCTCTTGTTCCTCCCACAGCAGGGCTTATCCTCAGAAGTTTATTTGACTTATGTTATGGTTACAACAACATACAAGTTCAGATGAACCCAGGAGGGGAATGGCAAATTCCCAGAAGGTTCTAGAAGGCACAGACAGTTGTGCTATATCTCTGTCCCATTACCCACCCTCTTTCCTTGCCCTGCCTCCCACCGTCATTTTTACTCTCTTTTTAAAAAATTTTGAAATCATTTTAGATTTAATAGAAAACTTGCGGAAATCGCTGGGAGTTTCCCAGCGCCCCCTAAAGTGAACATCACGTACACCCACAGCGTGAGGTCAAAACAGGCGCTGTAGCGTTAACTAAACTAGTCGTCTTTGATTTTTACCGGTTTCACCACTCATTTATTTATTTATTTATTTCTGTTTCGGGATCCAAGTCAGGATCCCGCATCGTGTGTTCGTGATCTTGACCCTGAGAAGTGCTGCCCGGGGCTCCGCGGGCGCCCCTCCTTCACCGCGTCCGAGGTTTTCTCGGGGCCGGAACGAGCAAGTGCGTTTTGTGCAAGAATACCCCACGGGTGTGCTTTTCTCTGGCGTCCTGTTGGGGTCCAGGAGGAAGTGCGTTTTGTGCAAGAATACCCCACGGGGGTGCTTTTCTCTGGCGTCCTGTTGGGGTCCACGGAGGAAGTGCGTTTTGTGCAAGAATACCCCACGGGGGTGCTTCTCTCTGGCGTCCTGTTGGGGTCCAGGAGGAAGTGCGTTTTGTGCAAGAATACCCCACGGGGGTGCTTCTCTCTGGCGTCCTGTTGGGGTCCACGGAGGAAGTGCGTTTTGTGCAAGAATACCCCACGGGTGTGCTTTTCTCTGGCGTCCTGTTGGGGTCCACGAAGTCCATCTGTCTGCGGATCTCAACTCTGGTCACTTGGCTGCGATGGTGTCTGCTGAGCGTTCTCACAGTAAAGTTACTGTTTTCCCTTTGTAATTAATAAATGTCTTGCGGGAAATACTTTGAGACTCAGCTGCCATCCGTTCTCCTGAAGCTTCTGCTAATGTCGGGGCCGCAGTGCACCCCGGCCGCCCCGGGATCCCTGTGCGCTCTGCTGCGGTCCCCAGTTCCCTCTGCGCCTCGGGACGGGGACCCCAGGACCTTTTGTCTAACAATCCGCAGAATGTGTAGCCTTGCCGTGTAGGATTTTGCCTAGCCTAAATCTAAAAAGGGCTGTATAGATATTTTTAAAAATGGAAAGAAAGATGAAAAAAATGACAGAGCAATAGAAGAGCCCAGGAGGATTCTAGTCCCGCTCACCGTGTGACTTTAAGCAAGTCACTTGTCCTTCTTCGAGCTCCAGGTTTGCTCTCCCTGAAATGCCGTCTCTAAGACCCTTACAGCTCTGAAACTCTGACTCGGTGACGGGAGTTCGGGTTGGGTCAGATCTGCAGCTGCTATCACCAAACTGTCCCGGTAGGAGGGACCCAGGGAGCAACGGCCGCAGATGCAAATTCAAGAAGAGGGGAGAAAATGGTCCATGAATCTTTTGGCAGCTCTAGTGAGAATGACATTAATCATACTTCCCACACTGAGGAGCACACTGGAGGAGAATGCTCAGGTTTGGGGAGGAGGCAGCCCCACTTGGGATGAGGTCTTTTATCTTCGCCTGGCCCTTGAAACAGATGAATCAGCCCTTTCTCCCCGACTGAAGAATCCTAGTGTGTTTCCACCCTCAGTTTCATTACTTTGCATCAGGCTTAAAACCCACTGAAGGCTTAATGGCTGCAGAATTACGCTGTGTGTAAAAACAGGTTTTCAAACAACTGAAGTTTTACTCTTATTCTTTCTATAAAGCTCACAAAACATCCAGGTACCCAGACTAAAAAAATATTCTCCTCTCTTCTAAGCTAAGTCTGTTTCTACTGATTTTCAACCCAGAGCCCATTTTTATTGATATTTTAAATATACAGTTAGAGTTTACAGTTTATTTTGCCTATCTTTTAGATACATCAGACATTGTTTAAAAATGTTAGAATGTCAGACATCGTTAAAAAAAGGAGGGAAGGCAGAGGGAGAAACGTTGGTGACTACAGAGGGGTTGGCCCAACGAGTCAACTGCAGATACTGACGAGGCAGGACGCTCAGGAGCCAGTCACAGGCCTGGGCTTCTCTGGAACAGGAACAGAGGAGTCTAAAGAAAAGTGAAATAAAAATTAGTCCCCAACTCTTATTTGTGCACTTGTTAAACTCGTTTTTCCAACTTGCCTGTCCTCAGATCCAACAAACAGAAGCAGGCACTGGTTTGGGATCCCACCTTTTCTCCATTTTTAATCAGAAACTTTTGAAATTTCACTATAAAATTGCTTTCTATAAATATAATTTGGAAGATCACAGGGAAAGTGAGGGTGGAAAAATGAGTAGCCAATTTGTCACAAATTATTCTGAAGATTCTGTTATTGATTAAACTTGGAGTTTATTTCCTTACAGACAGAGACACATTTCTCTCTCAGTCACTGCTGTATCTCTAATGCCAAGCACAGTGCCTGTCACATAGTAGGTACTCAGTAAATCCTGGCACATAGTAGGTGCTCAGTAAATCTCTGGTACATGAATATACGGTTGATTTTAGAAATGATCTCTCACCCTGGCCAGTGTGGCTCAGTTGGTTGAGTATCATCCCATGCACTGAAAGGCCACTGGTTCCATTCCTGGTCAGGCACATGCCCAGGTATGGGTTCAGTCCCCAGTTAGGCTGCGTGTAGGAAGCAACCAGTTGATGTCTCTCTCTCACATCAATGTTTCTTTCTCTCTCCCCCATTCCCATTCCCCTGTCCCTCTCCCTCCTCTCTCTAAAATAAATAACATATATATATATATATATATATTTAAAAATATACATAAAAGAAGAAGAAATGATCTCTGTGTGCATTGCCCTGTGAGCTGTGGCCCCCGTCGTTTACCTTTGAGGTGATGGTTGTAGGTGAAAAATGATCGAACAGTAACAATGGCTTGTGGAGGTCTATACCCAGAATTTATATAACACTTTGTAACAGTATTTTTCAAAATGTATTTTTAAAGTTAATAGATATTATTCAATAATATCAAAGTCTGAACTGTGAAGGTTAAAAGTTTGTTTTTATGTTATTGTTGTTGTTTGGTTGTTTGTTTTGAACTGCGAGACTTTTGAGTCTTTAATACTTTGAATGGGTGTTGGGACCTATGGAAAACCAATCAACCTTTGGCTTCTGAGTCTCTTTTTCTTTTTCTTTTTTTTTTTTCTTGGAGCATCTTTCATGCTAACAAGCAATTTGAGAAACATTGATAATACACGGAGCATTTAATTTGGATAAATCATCCTAGAACATTTCATTTCTCCTATATTTGACTTTGGACTATTTACTTGTGTGTGAATCAAGTGTATAACACGAAAAATGCCCCTGGGAAGTTAAATACTTGTGCAGTGAGTGAATGAGCAAATTTGGTGGCTATGTAAGAATGGTCTTGTTAGATAAATGATACAGGGATGGCATCGACATTACCAGTGTCTAAGAAGCTGCTGAGATCTCCCAACCACAGACACTCTCACACGTAACCATTTTTGCCATTCCCATGGCCACTCCCTTCCTGCCCCCCGCCTTAAAGCTATTAATTATATTTTGCTAAGAACAACAGCTTTTTAACCAGTCTTTCCACCTCTTGCCACTTTCTAATCCATTATGCCCAGGCTCCAACATGCCTCTGTGTCAGTCAGTCAGTCACAGGGCAGTCCTTAGCTTGGTGCCCAGGGCCTCTGACAACATGACCCACCCACCGGCCGAATCTTCCATCACCCCTCCTGCCTGGGCTGAATTCCTCCCCCAGTCCTGAGTACACTCGGAAACTGTTCACTGCCTGCTGTTGGGGGCGTTGTCTCTGTCTGGAATGCTTGGGGAATCCCACACCATTTGTTGAAAGGGCCTCTTGAAGTGTTACCTGAGTTTCATTTTCATTTCCAAAGACCTCCTTTATGAGACCATCTCAAGTCCTGCTATTTTCTGCATCTCCATGGCCTGCGTGCACCTCACTCATGACTGCCTGGCATTCAGTTCGCTCATTGGCCTCTTTTCTGCCCACGTCACCCCCACTGCACACACTGAGCTGTAAACACCAAAAGGCAGCATTCACTCTTTCTTGTTTTCAGTACCCAGCTCAGCTCCTCGCACACAGTAGGCCTTCAGCTAGTGTTTGGTGAGTTGAGTACTCCTCTTAAGATCTATAAGTGAGTCTGAATTATTGCTCTTCGATAGAGAAGCAGAGAGAGACACAGGTCTCATCCTAAGAAAGCTTAAGTTCCAAATGGGAAGCCCAATTATCTTCTAGAATTTAGAAGCATTAAATTTACTAATGGGCTATGTTGCAAAAGTTCATTTGTGAGTCTCTTATTGGGAACCTCGGTTGAATTTGCTCTTAGAAACAGTAATGTGTGTGGTGGTTGCATCTCCCAGCCAGCCCACAAAAGCCTATTTAACTTGTAATGTGTCTAAAGTCCGATACTAATAGCAGCCCCAGGGGCTCATCGGCCTCTTCTCTCAGGCCATTGCCAGTCTTAACACTACAGACCTTGCCCTGAGGCAAAGTGTGAGGCAGAGATGGAATGGGATGAGGGGCCTGGTCTCCAGCAGCCGTGGGTGATGGAGGGGAGGGAGGGAGGAGAAACGCTGAAGGAAAGAGGCCTTGAGAGACAGAGCTAGGGCATCTGATCTACCATGGCCATTCGTGTGTAATGGGTACAGTGTGAATCCAGTATGTGGGACCTTAGGGGACAAATGTGTTCTCTGATATTTATTTTTGTTAGAAAGTCTTTGGGCGGCTGCCTGCCTATGTCTGTCATTGAGGTTTTTGATTATTCTTTCTTAAGTTTTAACTGCAGTAGAAATTAGCTACATCAACAAAGAAACCAATGAAAGAGTATTTCAACACATGGAGGCACCTGCTATGATATGAACTAGAGGCCACAACCTTAAATGATGCAGGGGCAGGGCAGGCCACAGGAATGCATGATGGGGACAGGAGTAAAAATGTTGGGGGCTGTGGCAACCTCAGACACGAGCCCCATCAGAAGGTAGAAGCTTCTGCTGGCTGGAAATATTCACCCAGGGTCCAAAAGATTCAACTTTTCAACAGAAGCCATCAACCTGAATTTATGTACTATCCCCAGGATTTTATGTTGACAGCTAATTTAAAAATGTTTAAACATTACATAAGACAAACACATGCACACACACCACACACATGCATACATACCACACACATGCACACCACACATGCACACACATACACCACACACACCATACACCCCCCACACACACACACACACACACTTACATTTATGGTCCCACCCACGAAATCATTGCTGTACTCAGTCATATTTCACTTAATGTGGTCCTGATAAAAAAGAATTATAAACAGAATTTTTGTAGGTGGAATCATATATTTTTCATCTGATGGACATTAAAATTTCAGAGATGTATTTCCACGGAAAAAGATTTCTGTTCACCCACATGCTTGAAAAATCACACTTCAGGGAATAGTTTGTGTACATATTTCAAGGAGCAAGTGCCGATTTCTGATAAAATTTTAACAATAATGCACCAATCTTTATTAAAGTTAATTGCTAACACCTCTAAAACCTAGGGTGAAGTAACTCAGAACACTGAGGAAGTTTTCAGCCAAGAACTGGGATACTTTTAGATGGAAACTCACGTCGGCATTTCGGAATGGGCTCAGCACGTAGCCACGCCCATTCTCTGCAGAGTCCCAGGGCGCTGTCCTGAAAATTCTCCGTTTTTCTACGGTAACCACTAGGGTCACTCACCCAGAGCCCAGCGGCCTAAGTCCCTGGCTGTGACCTGGTCACCCTTTGGGAGAGTCCACTAGCCTGCAAGTAGATCTGTTGGTGGCCCTTCAGGATGTTTTATGAAGACCTCACTGCCACCAGAAGCCAAGTAAACACCCCCCGCAGCTGTGTCTGTCTCACATGCCGGAGCTCTATGCTATTTCTGTTGGGGGGACATGTGGAAGCCAAAAGCATGGCATCTTGTCTAAATTTGAGGCTGGACGCTAGCTCTACAGCTGCCACTGTGCTGGGCAGCACTTAAACTTTGTTCTTTAGCGTCCACATCACCAAATAGGTACCTATCCGTGGTTACTGTGGGAATGAGATGACATCATGCGTGTGCATAGCACGTGATTTTGTGCTCAGTGCATGGTAATAACCATTGCGACCAGTCATTCTTAGTACTGTCTTGGGCACCCCCAGAGAGTGCACCTCTCCTGTTAGAATCCTCCTCCACCCACTAGCTATTGTCTCTTAAGATCACACAGGCCAAGGAGCAGAAGATAGGCCAGCATTGTGGGTACAGACTGCAGACACCTCTTAAAGTGAGAGGTGTAAGTGTGTTCCATGAGTCAAGATTTCTTACTACCTTATCTAGGGCATAGCTCTCTCCAGACCAAATGCAACTCTTTTTTCTCATCTCTGGGCCTATTCAGAGTTGGTGACTCACCACACTGTGATTTCTCTGTGCTCAGGTACATCACTGGGCTCTCCAGGGAACAAGAAGCTTTGAAAGGCTGTAGCATATTCTTCTGCCTTCTGTCTGCAATGCCTACCTTGGCACTCTAAACAAAAAGGTACTTATTAAGCTGCTTTTGTAGCGAGGCAACTACTCATTTTGGGTGAAATACTCATCTAGGGGATGACTAACACTTTCTTTTCAACATAGTTGGCTTTGGCCAAATGAATGCATCTCTGTACTGAATGCCGGGAGAGGAGTTCAGACAGACGGCAGGAATCCCCTGCACAGAGCCACGTCGAAACGAGCGGGAAGACAGCCAGCCTGTGGGGGATTCGTAGAGCTTGTGTCTGTAAAACTTGGCCCCGTCTGGCGGGTGAGGACAGCTCTGGTCGCCTCTGCTGGCTTTGATGTAGCTCATGGTCCTCTCCCGAGGGACAGTTGGGATAACACATCAACATTTGGGGAGGCCATCCCTGTCCCCCTCAGAGCAGAGGCTGAGCCATTCCTCAGACACACACACAGCAGCATCGAGGCCAGTGGCCTGACCCACTGGTCCACCCAGTGGGACCATCAAGGTCACCGCTGCCCTGACTTCAATTCCAGAGGGCCCCAAGGTCAGCTAGTTGGAAACCAGATTTCCAAAGCTCTGCTCTGCTTGTGCTCCCCTCGTTCCCAAAGGAGTGTTTCCAGCCCAGAGTCTTCCAGACACCACACTCGGAGCCACCACCCTCCAGCTGTCGGGATGCTGATGGGCCTGACTTGTCTACTCTTCTTGGCCGGGCTGCACGGGGGTGAAAGAGGGCAGACGGTTCAACGAGGAGCCACGCAGCTGCGCCTGCTGCGGGTTATTGGTGTCCATACCCCTTTTTCTGTCACCCCATTGGCTTTAGACCTCAAGACCCTGCTGGGGACTCAGGCTCGTCCTGTTCTTCCCAACTTTACCCTCTTTGGTCAGTTATGCTCTGAGATCGTTGTCTTTGCAAATCTATCTTCATGATTGATGCAACAGTCTTCTCTTTCCTCTGTACCTGTGCTGTTATAACGTTTTTTTTTTAATCCTCACAGGAGGACATTTTTGCATTTATCATCAGATAGCATGGGAGGGAGAGAGGGGGGAAGAGAAAGAGAGAAACATCAACGTGAGAGAGACACATCGAGTGGCTGCCACCCACACAACCCCAACTGGGGCCAGGGACAAACTGCAACCGAGGTACGTGCCCTTAGCAGGAACCGAACCCAGGACTCTCCGGTCTGTGGGCGGATGCTCTAGCCGCTGAGCCAAACCAGCCAGGGCTGTGCTGTTATAACTTAATGCAGAAACGCCTACAGGAGCCTTGGAATGAATGGCATCCTCACAGGTTCCAGGCCAAATCCCTCCACCCACGCAAGAGAAGCAGCTCCATGAGATTCTGCAATCAGAGGGTCTTCCCCCACCCACCTCACCCACCCCCACCCCCACCCCCACCAACCTCCCTTAACCTCCCCCACCGACCTCCCCTTCCCCCGGCCCCTCCCTTGTGGCCCGGTCCCCTTCGTCAGAGGAAAGGGTAGGTGCACTTCCCTCCGCTGCTGTTTGCTTTCCCTGCCTGTGGGAATCAGAGGTTGGGGTAGAAATTGATAAAAGCAAGCATTTTGCCATGAAAAGAATCTGAGAGGGCAATGGAAGGCCATCCGTGCGATTCCCCAGGCTGTCTGTCTTTGAAAAGGAAGATCTGGCCAAACCTACAGAACTTGCTGCCTCTGGAGTTTACTCTTTATATCACTCTGTGCAGCACGTCCTTGTGTATGAATTAAAGATTAAAGGCAACTTAACCTGCATTTTGCTATATCTCTATATCTGGGAGAGGGAGGGAGCGTGTGTGTTCCACAGATCTCCTGGTCTAACACCAGACCAGGACGCGGGAGACCAAGGACGGAAGGGCGGTGGTCTCTTCCTGCCCTGCCCCTCTTCGGCAGTGACCCTGCGAGTCACTGAACTGGCCTGTGCCTCCATTTCATCAGCCATAGAGTGAGTGTAATGACACCTACCTGGACTACTGATGTGTCCTCGGCCACACTCTGGGTGTCAGAGTGGTGACGACATCACTGTAGTACTGGCCATTTTACACAGAACGCAAGGTGTGATCTCCCTTCAGGGGGAAATCAGCATGTGGGCCCCACCCTCATTTCGAAATGCAATCCGTTTGGGATGGTGCACAGCTGAACTTCAATCCCAGATGCTTCTAGTCACCAGGCATAGTAGCTGGCTTTACAGTCCTTAGGACAGGATTTCTAACCTCAGCATAACTGGCATTTTGGGTTGAGTTATTCTCTGTGGTGGAGGGGTTGTCCTGTGCATTGATGGGGATGTTTAGCAGCATCCTGGCTTCTACTCACTGGATACCTATGGTACCCCTCCTAGTTGTGACCATCACAGATGTCTCTGCCGCAGGACAAAGTCACCCTCTGTTGAGGACCACTGCCTTAGCATCAGCCACCTCGGAGGAGGCATCACCAAACCCTGATCCAATGAACTGTTACTCTAAAAAAACGGAGACATAAATACACGGGCTAGCTCACTGCCTTATTCAGGGACTGGAATATCATCAGAGAATATAAACCAGCCCCAACAAAGTTCAAGAAGATACGGCTGCAAGAAAATACATTCCCAAGCCACTCTGTCTCATTCTGTAGGCGTTCTTCATGCCACTAATGTCCTGTTAGTATAAATCGTGGACCACTGACCTAATAGAGACCACCCTACAGCCGAGAGTTATAGCAGCATCTGTTGGCACGCAGTTTTCTAGGCACAGGCATGATGTGAGCAGGAAAGCATTTCGCAGACTCATCTGGCTAGGTGTGCCCATTTGGCTCGGGCCGCAGTTGAGTGTCTATGTAACAAGTGTTAGACAGAATGTATCACATTCCATAAGCATGTATGAGCCTGGAGCAGCTACATTAAACCATCAGTATCTGCCAAATGGATACGTCTTTAGGATGAGTCTTTTTAAATATCAAATGGAATAAGGCAGGAGCAGGCCCTAAAGGTTTTGTGAAATTGTCTTCAGGTCCAGCAAGGTCCCAGCCGGCCCTGTCTTGACTGTAGTTCTGTGCTAGCCCCTCTGGCTTCCAAGACCCCAAGGAAGGGTTTAGCAGACACCTCACTGGGGCCTCCATTGTTTACCAAGGATCCGAGAATCCGCACGGTCAATAAACTCTACGTCCCATGCCGGAATCGCCAGCCATGTGTCATCAGTGTAGAAAGAAACAGCTCTTGATGCCCACATGGGGTGGACTGAGATGGAGAAATTAATTCAGGGTGCTCTTTTCAGCCAACACTCAGAGAGGCATCTGGCGGGGCATCCTGAAGCCAACTTTGCAGGCCAGATGTTTTTGCTCATCTGCCTCCTCCTAGAGAGATGGAATGTGTGTCCCCTCCGTGCCCTCCCCACGCTGCGCCCCTGTGGGCATCTACGGGATGCCTCTTGGAAGCCACATTCCTGGGAGGACTTGTTTGTGTGGCACTTTCCAACCTCCCCTGCAGCCGAGAAGAGATTTACATTTCGCTGTCGGGGTTCAACAGGTCCCAGTCATTTCCTCTCCTTTCAAGAAGATTCCAAATGAACATAAATCTCACCCCAGCTCTGACGGCCTCCAGTCATCTGTTTACCAAAATAAACTTTAAGCATACATGGAAAAATAATTCCTAGTGAAATATGCATCCCTGTGGCATTCAAGTCTGGTATTTAATGTCTTCTTTACGGTTAATAATGCATCAAAAGCATCCCCTGTCTGAGGCTGTCATTACATCACATACATGATGTGCGGGGTCCATGTCAATGACTAAAAAACTTGGAGCCAGTTTTTATTTAAAATAAATAAATAAAACTAATGTGTAATTACAGTGGCCTGCTTCCCTCCATCTGCATTTCTTTTTCATAAATTTGCTGCTTGATGAGCTCAATCCACTGAAAATACCTAGAGAGTTTCCTCACTTTATACAGATAAAGCGATGTCCTGTATGAACAACTCCGAGATTCCCTCGCTGCAACTGGTTCTGCGGGAGAGTACCCTAGTCTTCGTTTTTATTTATTGTTGCTTTATGTGCTGGTGGTGTTGTTTTAAAATCATCAAGGATAGTATAAAGGGGTACAGCTAAGCCTCGTCCTTCCTGGTAGACATAGAAAAAGAGAACATGTGTATCAAAACATTGGCCTTTATTACAATTCTGACTCCCTAGAGTTAGAGAAAATCAGGAAAACCCCATTTGCCTTCTGTTCATTGCAAAGTGAACATCACTCTGAAAGTTTTTGTATTTCTTTTCTGTCTGCTCACTGATTCTGAGACCTACATGGGTGGGAGGGGTCGTGGGGTTGCCAGTCTACTCCCTGTGTCATCTAGAGGCTGCTGTCACCCCTGAAGTACGAGAGACCCAGGTCCCGCCATGGCATCTGCAATGGCCACATCCGTGTCCACGGTGCTTCCTCTGAGCCTGGGACCCTTTCAGAGGGCCTGCAGAGGGTGCAACTCCTCGGGGGCAGCCAACCGTAAATGCTTGGGGGTTTCAGGCAGTGTCTGCTTCTCTTGATGTGTGGCTTGGAGGACTAGGTGAGATAATTAGATCATGTATGCAAAGTGCTCAGGACAGGTGTGCACCTGGGAGACACTCAGAAAAAAAGCCAGCAGCTGGGAATTGATGGCACAGTGAGGACTAAGGGCGTGGCTTTGGGCTCAGATGCTCGGGAGCAAGGTGGGACATCCAGGACTTGGAAACTTAGTTTCTTCATATGTGAAATGGGGGTAAGCATTGCTAAGGGGGCAGATCTTAAATGTTCTCACCACAAAAATGAAATGGTGGTTGTATAACCAATGGAAGTGTTAGCTAACGCTATGATGCTCATTGTTTTGCAATATATAAGTGTATCAAGTCAAACACATTGTACACCTTAAACTTCACGGTGTTATCTGTCAATTATATCTCTATAAAGCTGGAAAAAATTGGGGGCCATAAGAGTAACAACTCCACTCTTTCACACAGTTATGATGACGACAATGAGACAGCATGAGTATAAAGGACTCAGGGATGACAGCCATTGACAACACTGGCAGCAATACCTGTAATCAACCCTGACGTTTGCAAACACTTCGGTGATGTGGTTTCATACTGTGACTCCCCCTGCTTATGATTTGCTAATCGTGGAGGTTTAGGACCCACAATACTCAGTTTGAGCCAAGGTTCATCCTAGGACATGGAAGAGCGTTCTCTTTTCAGCATGTGTGATGAACACATGTTTTACGAAGTAGAGAAAGAACTAAAGGCAGCTGCTTTCACGCCTTGTGGGTCTTAGATGTTCACAGTCAGTTCCAGGAACCTGGACAAACCACAGAAGACGGTGAAATCAAGCCTCCTTTTGTACCTGATGGAGGGAGGTCCCTCTGTCTGGAGACTGCAGGCTGGCATTGCCCAAGGTCAAGCTGGCAGAGGTAGGGGTAGGAAGGTTGGGGGCTGCCCTCACGTGGCCCCAGCCTTTCCCCAGGCCTGGTGCTGGCTCCTGGCTGCTCCCAACAGGCAGAGCGCTTCTGAGACCGACCCTGGGAGCTCCCACCAGTGCAGGAAGCACTGTGCGTGGTTTCTTTTCCTCAGCGCTTTTCTAAGATAGGGATTGTGGGATCCCCAAAGGGACTCCTGCTCCTTTAAAATTCCTCACATGAGTTTTTCTTCCTTCTTCGACTGGAAAGGACTATGCTGAGATCCAAAGCAGCAGAGACTCTGTCTGCCACCAATACCAAGATGTCCCTCATCCCTTCCTCAGTCTCCCCTCTGACTCTGGTTCCTGCTGCCCCCACGCCGGCTGACAGCCCCGCGATCTGGAGGTGCATGCTGCAAGCCCTCCCCTTTGGGGGCGTAGGAGATACCGTTTGGCTGTGTTCACCCCTGGCTCCCTTTCAGTTCCCAGTTCACATCCTGCTTTGGTCCCCTCATCATTCAACTCCACAGTACTTTCTACATGTCAAAGCAAATTTGTGTTTCCAATAAGAAAGCACCTTTTTCTTTTTGCCTTTTTTAAAAAATTTTCATGTGGCCTGCCCTGGCCGGTTTTGCTCAGTGGTTAGAGTGTCAGCCCGCGGACCAGAGAGACCCGGGTTCAGATCCCACCGAGGGCACGTACCTCGGTTGCAGTTTGTCCCCAGCCCCAGTTGAGATGTGGGTGGAAGCCACTCGATGTGTCTCTCTCACATCGATGCTTCTCTCTCTCTCTTCCTCACTCCCTCCTCCCTCCCGCTCTATCTGAAGATAAATGCAAAAATGTCCTTGGGTGAGGGTTAAAAAAATTAAATTTATGTGTACTTCATGATTCTAATTCCCATGGAAAACGTAGCTGTACCCTAAGAAGAGGCGTAAGCACACACGCAAACCCAGCCTGCGCACACGCTTGCACACCGCACGGCTGCACACTGCAGGGCTGGCGACTGGCGGTGCATCCCGGTCGGAAATGACAGGATAGTGTGGAGGGCCAGTCACTTAATGAACCCCTGCGGGACCAGTCTTGGTTACTAACAATTTCTCTCCAACTCATCAGGCAGGGGAATCACAGCCCTCAGAGTTCCGCTCTGGCACGTCCCCCCACTGCCCCGTCTCCCCGCTCCACACAAACAACCAATTACAGCAATGGTATAAATTGGACCCCTTTTCTGAAAATGCTCCCTCAACCTTTTTTGTTTGTTTGTTTTGCCCTTCTTTACTGGGTTCTAATCATCCTGCCCACCAGGCCGACTATGTGCACACACACGCATATGCACACACGCACACACATGTGTGTGTGCACATGCATACTCTTGGCTGTACTCCGTGTCTCAGAGTCTTCACAAACTGCCTATTCTTTGATCCAGCCTGGTTTTATCTGTCTTATGTGCTTTTTTTTTTTTATCCTCACCCGAGGACATTTTTTTTTTTGTTCAGATAGAGAGGGAGGGAGAGAAAGAGAGAGAGAGAGAAACATCGACGTGAAGGGACACATCTAGTGGCTGCCACCCGCACGACCAACCAGGGCCGGGGACAAACTGCAACCGAGGTACGTGCCCTTAGCGGGAACCGAACCCGGGTCTCTCGGGACCGCAGGCCGACGCTGTAACCGCTGAGCCAAACTGGCCAGGGCGGTTTTATCTGTCTTTATGTCCCCTTAATCTATTATGTAAATTACAGATTAAAAATCACTTCAGATATTTTTTGTTTTGTTTTGCTTTGCTTTGTAGTTTTATGTTCTTTTTACACTGTAGCCAGCTCCAAACCTTCCTCTCCCGCTGCCCTACCTTAGGGTAACGTGCTGAGGTTTCCTGGACAGTGCCCGCTGCAACTCATGTTGGTGTGAACCATGCCCTCCATTGTAGTTATCAACTGATTACTTAGCTTAGAGTCTTTGTATGAAGATATATTCTCTCATCATTTCACTTAGAGTCTTTGTAGAAAGACCTATCCCTGTTTAAATCAAACTACTATTAAAACATCAAATTTACACACTCTTATGAGGAGTGAAAAGTTGCATGATGGGAATGTGAGCCATCTGTAAGGAAGACGGCAGGATGGTTCGCTCGTTGCCTCTGCATCCGTGTCACAGGAGAGTCTGGTCCACAGCCATGCCTGGTCGGTGAACCCTCTGAGGCCCTCAGCAACTTCAGGGTGGAAATTCAGAGTACGAGTTCAGAGGCTTTTATAGCAATCTGACATGCTGCAACATTCAAGCAACATTTTATTCTTCCATTTATACATTTTTGTATATTTTACAAAGTATCAGTTCATGAAGGGTTGGATGTAAACAACAATAACAAGTTTTCCTTCAGCACAAATAATTTAAGAAGCAAGTTCTCCATCGTCAGGGAGACAGATGGCCGAGGATACCCGAAGAAACAAGGGTTCCTTTGAATAATTAGATTATTTTGGTGCAATTAAATGTTTGCAGATTTTTAAGTGAGTAGCTGGTGTGATCAAGAAAAGGCAGAAAAAGCTAAAGCTAATAGGTATCAAAGGAAAGCTCTCAAAGAAGCAAATCTAGTCTTCAGTAAAGGTAGATATGTGGGAAATAATTGCATTATGCCTGAATTCTGTTTTGAAATAACTTTGAGCAACAAATCTGTCACACAAAGCTGCCTTGGATCCTAGAATGTTGACCCCCACCCCCCTTCATATTCCAGAGGGCGACTTTTATAATACTGGAATCAGGTTATCCTACTAACTTTTCTATTAAAAGCTCGATGCATTTGTTTTTTTTGGAGGATATTGTTAGTCCTTTGGCATTTACAAATCTCCATGGAGTCGAAACCTTATTATAACAGGGTTCTATATGCTTAAGCCTCTACACAGACATACAAACATTTCAAAGAGACGCTTGTTCCCTCTGGCATGAGGAACAATTACCCAGTCATCTAAGTAGAATGATAGGTGTCTATGACAAATTGTAGGCTGGAGACATTTTAGAAATAATAATAGCTTGCATTTTTAGTGCACTTTCCCATTTACAAAGAGCATCTACCTCTATCAATTCCCTGGACGCTCGAGCTGGCCAGCAGGGGAGACCAGGCTGGGCTCGGTGCACACCTCTGCTGGCGGGTGGGCCTGTGGCCTCCACGGTGTCTGTGTGGCCATCCACGTGCTGCCCAAGGCTCGCGAGGATTCCAGGGGAACAGATGGAACCCTTGCTGGCAGGCATTTTTGCATTGTGTAACTCAAGGAGAACCTGCAAGAGGACGCAGGTGGATTCCGACCATCCGCTGGGCTATCAGGGCATTTTTTAAAAAGCCAAATACCTGTGGGTTTTATCGGCTGGATTGTGACTGGAGACAGTGGGGAGAAAGGGAACACCGGGCATTAAAAATGACAAAGCACTTTCATTTGTGAGAGCCATCTGAGGAAGGTAGAAATGAACATTTTTTTCTGAGGAAAAGCAATTTCACCAGCCCTTCCTGCGTACAGATGAGCAGGACAGAGAACCGGCTCGGGATGGCCTCCGACATTCCAGGGAAAGGCGGCTGATTGATGTTTTCTCATTATGTGGACTGGGAGGGAGTTTTATGCAAAATTCAAAGAAGGACAGAAATCCCAGTTCCGGCCCTTCTTCCTTTCATGAGGGCCTTTCTGCACTGGAGACAGACAGATGTGGCGATAGAGCTGAGCCAGAATTATGCAGAGGTGATAGGATCACTCCTGGGCGGTGAGATGAGCCCGACAGAGCCAGGCCTGGTTACTGGAACGGATCATGTTCCCTCTGGGGAAGAACACAAGGTAATAAATGGTTTTTGCAGCAATTAAACACAAGAGTAAAAGGTGAGCCTCCAACTCCATGGAGTCATCCCTTTATTAAGAACAATAACAAAAATGACCGCGAGCCACCAACACAGAAGAACCTTCTCCCTCCACAGGCGCTGTCTGCATCGTCTCTCAGTAAATGTCCCGCCGATGTCCGGCAGGGCGGGGAGAGTCCCGTCCATCTCGCATTCGCTAAGATGCCTTGGGAATCACATTATTACAGAGCACGCGAGGCTGGAACATGGTGAAGATGAATACGTAGCCTGCCGGTTCTGAGAGAAGGAAGTCAGCCTGGCCCTTGGAGACTACGCTACTGACTCTTTGTTTTTCCACAAATCTACTTGCCTGAGGGAACGGTTCAGCTTTTCCTTCCTTTTAATTCTTGTCTTGTGGGAGATGTGAAAACACAAGTGAGGAGAGACTATCCCTGCAAACTCCCACCACACACCCACAGCACCACACACACTCACACTCTCACACACTCACACAGTCACATGCACACACACACAGTAGTTGAGGTTTAAGATTTTTACATAGACTCAGCAGCTTTGTTATGGGGGAGGGGTGATAGAATTGGAGACAAGGAAGGCAGGGACTCCCCTTTGCTCTGATTAGCTGTGTGTCCTCAAGGAAATCACTTAACCTCTCTGAGCCTCAGTCGCCTTGTCTGAAAAAAAATGAAGCTCTGGGTTTGATGAACTTTGTGATGCCTTACAGGTTCATCATTCTGGATTCAGTGAATTCATTTCTAATGAAAGCCTCCCTCGGGAAGGCTCGTGGGTTTTGCGCGTGGATGTGGGCATGTGACCCAGCTGTGCACAGCAGACAATGCCAGTACTCCATTTTGTTCTCCCCGGAGCCCAGCCCCCAGGGTGTGCTCTCACCCCCACAGCCTTCCATGCCCTTCTGATGGCCCCGTATGAACAGCTGTGTCCCAGACAGCATCATCACAGGGACGCCGCAGTGACGCACCTTCAGGCCCCGAGCACCCGCAGTTCCTGCTGAGGCAGTCAGGGGGACCACGGCCCACTCGCGCGTGGGAGCTTGTGTGCATGCTCCAGTGCACTGTAGCACGTCAGCACTCCTGAACGAGCTAATCAACCGCTTGCACCTTCGTGAGAACGCGTCTTGGAGCTGATGAGACAGGTGTGGCAGAGACCAGTGCCAACATGAGCGGAGGAAATGAAGGGAGAGAGGGTCACCAGGAATGAACTTGCTGCCTCTCCAAGGGGAAGATGGGTGCTGCGTGTCTAGGAACTTGAGGTTACAGAGGTGTCCCAGACCTCCGAGAGACTGGAGTCCCCTGCCTTCTCCCGTGGCCATGGGTCCATCTCAGTGTTCCCACGGACACCCCAGAGGGAGGACACTCCCCGGGTCCCCATCTTTTACACTGCTGTTCAGTAGGAACAATCCTCTCTTGCCTTTCTAAGCACTCATTCCATGAAAAGCTGGATGCTCAGCTTCCAAACCTTCCCTTTGACTTTTCCGCAGGGCTGCTTACACCACGTACCCCTCAGTGTCCACCTTCGGCACAGGGGCATTGGGTCACGGCTGACACACGGCGGGCTCCTGCCTGCCCGGACCTGCCCCTGTGCGCCATGAAAAAGGCTGTGTGCTCAGTTCCTGTAGGAGCGAGGTCCTGTGCGTGTGCACAGGGGCGTCTGGGGATCCCATGCCCCCCACGCGGGACAGGAGCAGTGATGCGCCGATAAACTGGCTCTCACGGTTCACAGAAGGGCCCCGGTATGGACTGTTCACTGCTTTCTGGGGTATAAATACTGCTCCCACAATGGTGGCTGTAGTCAACAACCGGCTCATGATTCCTGAACAGTTAACAACCAGCTCTCATGAGCCACAGGCCGCCTCCGCACCCACTGAAAGGGACCCCCGGGAGGCGACTGGAGCTCCCAGCAGGGCATGGCCTTCCTCTCCCTAGAAATCTGATGAGATGTTTATCCCAAAGACTGGTGGGGAAATGTGAAATGTCTGCTAGGCCAGTTCTACTTTTTCCTGGGCCCTTCGCTTCTCTCTCCATTCCCATTCCCGAGGAGGACATCTCATCTGTCTGTTGCAGAGTCCCTAAATGATCCCCTGAACCCCATACTCTTTAGTTCAGCCTCTCACAGGCACCTCAAACTAAAACTTTTACAACAGCCTCTTAAAGCCCTGCCCGCAAACAGAATGTTCTCCCCAGGGTTGCCCAGCTCGATAAATGACACACCGCGCAGTCGCTCAAGGTAAGAACTCTCCTTCACCCCCACA
This sequence comes from Molossus molossus, assembly GCF_014108415.1. NCBI lineage: Eukaryota > Metazoa > Chordata > Mammalia > Chiroptera > Molossidae > Molossus > Molossus molossus. Next base: position 33,940,816 of record NW_023425357.1, on the reverse strand, counting down.
TCCAGTCAATCAGCAAGACCTACGAACTTTATCTCCAGCACACACCCTGAGCCCAGCCCTTTCTCCCATCCCCACCACTCATGTCCTTGTCCAGGCCCTGCCATCATGCACTGAACCCCTGCACTGCTGTCTTCACGACTCTTCTCCCCCTGTTCCTGACCCCGCAGTCCGTACCCCACCCCAAGTCCTCTCCAACACGCGAAGCATGTGATCTCGCTTTCTCTCGTCTTCCTTCTCTTTACATAAACCCAGTTTAAGACACTGATGGATTCATATCACACTTGGAATTGCTCCAGACTCCTTACTCTGCCTCCTCTCCGACCTTTCCCTGCAGTGTCACCCTAATCCCTGCACGTCGACATGTCACTATGCTGGTCCTCAGACGCACGCTAGCCTGTCCGTTGGGTTTCCATCTGCCCGAGTCCCCAGATCTGTACAGGCCTGACTATCCTTATCATTCAGGTCTCATCTTAAAGGACCGTCCCTGATTACCTTGGGCTTCAGTGTGTTTCTGGAATGTAAGTTCCATGAGCGCACAGACCGGTGTTACTTAGGCACATAACAAAGGCTATGACAAAGAGGCCCAAATGACGGAGTAGCTAAAAGAATAAAGAACTTCATTTCTTGCTCACAACAGAACTATTCGGGTCCCTTCCTTCATGTCACTCCACTGTCTTTCAGAGCATTGCCGCCATCTGCGGGGTCAAAGCCGGCTACCCCTAGGCTCCCCACAGTGGAAAGGGATCAAGGAGGAAGTAGCATAACCACAACCTAATGGTCTGGCACAGACATGGCCCACGTCTCTGCCACCCATCTCTCACTGGTGAGACTCACATGGCCACTCCTAACCATATACAAAGCTGGGAAGTGTACCCAGCCTATCCATGTCCCCAGAAGGACACCCTGGCACTTAGTACTTGTTGAATGAATGAAAGTAAAAGAAACCTTCTAATTTAGCAAGTAAACATTTCAGTTCCCCTTTGGAGACTATTAAAGCTGCAAAGAGAGATTAAGAAAGTAAAACACAGCCTCCCTAGTTCGACCCTCCCTGGCACACCTGCACCACGGAAGACATTTACAAATACGGCAATCTTCAGTTGCCATGGGATTGATCAAATTCTCCATCCTCTTCTCCGCATAGGCCTCTACCCATCCTCACTAGAAAGGAATGGGAAAAGGTGCCCACTTGGATGCTAACAGAGAATGTGCATCTTTTCCTTTCCTTTAACTCCCTCTTTTCTTCTTAGACCCCCAGCTACTTTCTCCAACTTCAGCGGAAGACTGCATTCCTCTGCGGCCTGTCCTATTTATTTCAGTGCGGTGGTGATTATGGGAGAACAGAGGAAAACAACAAGAATTTTATAGTAAGCCAGGGTTTTCTTCTAAGCCTTATTAAAAGTCTACCTCTACCTAAGACATGCATGTAAGCATATTTAACCAGGTCCTATGGGATGGCTGGTAGGGATGTAGGTGTCTCATCCATCTGCTCTTACTGTGGGAAGCTAAGGTTTATTAGTGGGATTTCTGTACTCTTTTGTAGTGAGTTTTGTGCATCAGGGCCCCTATTCTGAGCATCTTTGGTAAAGTCCAATCTATAGGCCTTTATACAATATAATACATGATGAAAGAAAAACAATCGGTGCCCTTTATGTTATTAAAGTATAGGGGCTTTAATAATTTCAGGAAAATGATTTGTTTGGTAATAGTTATAAGACCACTGATAGCAGCGATGTGCCAGACTCCATTCTAGGTGCTGGGGAAACGGCAATGAGCAATTAATTCAGAATTCCCTAAAGAAAAGCAGGTATAGCATAGAGCAGGGTTTCTCCACCCCAACCCTGTGGGCTTGTGGGGACAGATGATTCTTTGCTGTGGGTGCTGTCCTATGCATTGTAGGACGTTTAGTAGGGTTCCTGGCCTCCACCCCCAAGATGCCAGTATCACCCCCACCCCAGGTGTGACGAGGAAAACTGTCTTCAGACATTGCCGAATTCCCCTGGGGTAAAATGACCATCATTTACAGCCACTGCTCTAGTGGGGCAGAGCGTGGTCACTGGAATCAGATCCATGTCCTCAGGTCCTGGCTTGGCCAAACGTTTGCTATAAAACCCTAAGGACAATGTTTTACCTTCTGGGCCGTGGCTTCCTGACCTGACAACTGGGTCAATAAGAGGATGGGATGAGAAAATGCTGGTCAGATGTTCAGGTCACAGCTTGGCATATATGAAGGCTCTAGAAATATTATCTAAAGGCTGTGAAATTTGATGTGCTCTGGGGCCATGGAAAAGCTTCAGTTAATATAAAATCATGACAGTTACTTATCATGATTTCCACGGGGCTCTGTGCACTGTTACAGGCATATCTGCATCCTTATGTCTCCTACATGTGGAGGACATCAGTGCTGTTGGTGACACAGAGATGGAAACTACTAAAAAGTTCTTGTTCATAATGAACAATGCAGTATTTTCTAGCACTTTCCTTTGTAACGGTTCTTTCACCTACTGGATATTGTGGTGGCTCCCAAGAGTCTATGTTTTCTGCAAGTATCATTGTGCTCTCCTTCCAAAAATCGGGTCCCAACTTTCCGTAGTTGATCCATTGCAATCAGAGCTGGGAAATGGCAGAGAGTATCAGAAGGAAGATTCACGTGAGGCCCTGGCCGGTTTGGCTCAGCGGTTGGAGCGTCGGCCTGCGGTACAGAGAGACCCGGGTTCGGTTCCCGCTAAGGGCATGTACCTCGGTTGCAGTTTGTCCCCGGCCCTGGTTGGTCGTGCGGGTGGCAGCCACTCGATGTGTCCCTTCACATCGATGTTTCTCTCTCTCTCTCTTCCTCTCTCTCCCTCCCGCTCTAGCTGAACAAAAAATGAAAAAAAAAAAAAAAAATGTCCTCGGGTGAGGATAAAAAAAAAAAAAAGATTCATGTGAGAACAAGGGTGTACTTCTGCTAGAAACTGCATTTCATCTCTAGTGACTTTAAACTTGTGAATAGCACCAGTTACTTTAGGGATGTGTTTATCTCTGCTTCAAACTCAAGATCATAACTTTGGTAACAGGAATTGGTGTGTGAACAGTGGGCCAGCTAGTAGTACAAAATGCGAAGGAAGGAAGAGAACCAGGAACTGCAGCACCATGAGGGTGAGGCGCTGTTGACGATCATGGGGGAGGTCAATAGAACCAATCATCAGACTTCTGGGACTGAAAATATATTGACAAGTGACGCGCCGAGTTCATCAAGGGAATGTTAAGCTTAAATCAGAGAGATGGTAGGGGAAACGTGAGGCAAAATATATTCTTAAAAATTACGTATGGTGGAAGATTATGAAAAGACATTAAAAGAATAATAGAAGTCTTCTGATGGGTTAAAGAAAAAAAATATACAGGAATGGTAATCAGTAGTCTTTATACCCCCAGGTATGTGGAACCCCATTATACCTTTTGTGACCAAGAAACAAAGTGAACTTGAACATTTAGTGCAGGTATGAAGAGGCTCTCTCTGGAAGGTCCTGAAAATTGAATGGCAAGGTGGAAGACCCTTGAGCCAGTGGGGTGAATTGTGGTAGAGACTGTGTACATCTGGATAAACAAAAAAAATGGAAGTGCCGTCCTTATGGGAATATAATTCAGACCACCTAGTCAGACAGGCCACTTGGCTCATGCATTGTTACCCATGATTATGAACCTCACTTATGCAAAATGCACCATTCTCGGGGTTTGTCAACTCCACGGATTTGCTGTGCATCACCTTCTGTCGGATATGTTTCCCCAAACATTCTTGACCTCCCTTATTTAACATTTCATCTATTAGAAGGTTGAGAGAAACAAGAGTAACTGCCAATTCTGGATTCAATTCTGATAAATCTAGAAGAACTAGTGATGGAAGCAATTGGTGGGACACATTTCAATATGAATTTTAATTATTTTAATTTAATTTTACTTTTATGAACGTTATTCATGCAAATAGCTTTTAGATCCGTACAGTCCTGCCAGCATTATTAAAAACACACGCACGCTCCGCTGAGAAGCTCCCACCCGTGCCTACTGAGCACAGACACTCTTTCAAATCCTTTAACTGATTCCTTAGGAATTTGCCTCCACATCTCTAAATATTATTTAAAAATTTTTATTCTTGAGTTTTTAATTCTAGGCATTATCTTTTGACTTCCCACTATGGAAATGAGGACCCATCCCTCTTTCAAAAACCACATCAAATTCCCATCCTTCCAATATTGTAATATTATAATTTCATTAGGTCAATGTTCAGCCTATCTGAGCCATGTAGTATATTATGATTCTTCTTCTTTTTTTACATAACTGTTCTCAGCGGTTCCATTTTTGCTTTTCTATGGTAACTATGGACATGTCTATAAACTCTGCCCCAATTGTGTACATTTTCTCTCAATATATTCAAATATATTGGGTGTTATATCAATTTTATCTTCTTATAAAAATCCTCCTAGAGCTTTCTAATCTGCTCCCATCAAGACTGGTTGATTTGTAAGTCTGGAGCCCATCTGTTGCCTTAGGATGTTTCTCCCCACCATCCCAGGGACTCCTTTCTCCTCTGCAGTAGGTCAGAGTCTCTGTTTTCTGTATCCTGTCATTTAATCCATGCCCGGTAGCAGAAACTATTATTAGTCCCATTTTGCAGATGAGCCAAACTGAGGCATGGGGAATTTAAGTAAAATTTTACAAAGGCAAATGGTTTGGACACAAATGGCACAGCCAGACCTCAAATCCAGAATCTATCTGACACCAAACCCATGCTCTTAATTACTCACTGAACAGTCATAGCAGCACCTTTGGCCGTCCTGGCTGAGAGGTCAGCTAAGGTGGCAGACGCTGGAGGCACCCACAGGTGGCTAAAAACCTCGTGTAGGCTGTGCATCCCATGTCCAAGTCCGACCTGTTTTAAAGCACTTTTATAGCCTCTGACTCACTGTCCCTAATGGCAGCTTCTTATTTCTGGGATTAGCGGGTAAAAAAAAATAGCTTCTGGGCATGTGACACTATTCTCAGGCCTTTAATGTCAGAAATAATGATCGTGTTAAATTGGAGCTCATTACCACGGAATGAGACCTCATTGAGTCCTCTTTTTGGGGTGTTGTTTAATGATTTTTTTACCTTTTTTTTTTTTTACCTTCTCCTCAGTAGCTCTGACATGGTACACCGGGGGGAGTGGGTGTCTGAAGTGGCAAATTTTTAAATAATAAGAAAGCTCTCTTTTCATCAGCGGAAGGAAATAGGTCCATCCTCCATTGTTCTCACCAAATGCAGGCTGTTCCTTTGTTATGGTCTCGCGGAAATTTTCTAGCCCCTTAAGCCACTAATACCAGTTGTATCCCCAGCAGCCTCCACACGTACTTAAAGCATTATCTTCAGCACAGCCTTTTCCATAATGAATCTGACGATCCCATTTTATGATTTGTTGAGTGGTTAATTCATAATATACCATCCTCTAGAGCCAGCTCTTCGGTGGAGTCCTGCTGGGCCTCCAGTGAACATAAAAGCTTGGTGGGACCATTCGCAGAGGGCCCCACGGGGCCTGAGCAGGTCAGGCTGCTGCCCTGTGCCTGGGGCTCCAGAGAGAAGGTGGCCAGCCTGCTTCCCGCCCTCCGGACGCTCCTCTGGGGAGCTATCAGAACTATGACCATGAATAAAGGCCCACTTGGGGAGGGACCCGCTGTCCTCACCACCCAAGTGTAAGAAGGACACAGGCATCAGGGACAGTGACAGAGGAGGCAGAGAGCTCATGTCATATCACCAAGAAACAAAAAAGAGACAGAGGACACTTAACCTGGACAAGCGAGATACAAAGGTAAGGCTTGTCGATGGTCCCCCCATCCTCACAGCCCCGAAAGGTGGAATGGGAACCAACGGGTAGAAATGATAGGGAGTCAGATTTTCACTCTCAATGAAAGAGAAACTTCCCACCGAGTTGTTGGGAAACCTCACAGGCTTCCCTGTGAGCACCTGTGTGTTCCCTTTCAGGGGCAGGCTGAGAGAGATGGGACACCCACAGATGGTCCAGAGGAGACTCTCACACTAGGCTTCACAGGTAGGACTGATCATCTAAAGTATGCCTTATAGTATATGCTTCTGTGAGTCTGAGAGGTGAATGTGCATGAATCACTTTTAAAATGAGGGGAGGACCTTTTGGAAATTAACAAAGTATCTATGCGTTTGCTGAATATGAGTGCTCCTTTAGAGGTCAGCGAACTTTTTCTGAAAGGGCCAGACAGTAAATAGTTAAGGCTTTGTGAACCATATACTCTCTGTTATGACTGACTACTCAACCCCCTTTTAGTGCAGAAGACAATACACAAATAGACAATCCCCAAAGAGTATGTCCGTGCTCTAATAAAACTTTATTGACAAAACAAGCAGTGGGCTGGATTTGACCCATGAAGTATATTTTGCCGACCCCCACTTTAGACAATACTGAGAAGCCCACGGAATTAAAGGGCTATGTACTAATGCCACATGTGTGCTTGTATCGCACTCGTGTAGAGCACACACATGTAACTTTGTGTGCAGGGATGCATATTTGAGTAGTGTGGTTTGGGGAGTGGCAAGGAGCAGAGACAGAATGCACATCTGCACACACAGAAAACCTGTAAGACGTGGTCATGGTCTGCACAGACCAGTTCTCTGTCACAGCCACGGGAAGGCTGCAGCCCAGAGGCGCCCCGAGGGGAGTTACACACGGTCTGAAATTCCTACTGCTTCACTCTCTCCGCTTTGGGCAGCTGCTCGTGAAGGCAAAGGCCTAACTAAAGGAACTCTGTTCTGAAGGAGGGAAAACAGTTACCCGGACTGGTCTATCAGACTGGCTGGTCGTCACACAGGCCTTCAAATTGGGGGTCAAGCCTGACTGGTGCCTGGCACAACCAGGAATGGCAGAGTCCTCAGCTCCTGGAAGGAAGGCAGCCAGGGTGCAGGCAGACAGGAGGTGGGGGACACAGTCTGTGTGGCTGCTTGCAGGTTCGCGCACACGCCCTGGGTCTGTGCCTCCACCCCTGCCCGTCTGTCTGCAGGAGTGTTGGTCATTTTAAATAGGTGTTTTTAAGCCACTGATGAGCATTTACAGAGCTGGGATGTTTTTGTATCCCTGGTCATCTGGCATGATTATAGTTCAAAGGATTTAAATACTACAAATTCCATTTCTTGAAGCCAACGTAATTTTCTGGAGGGTTGCTTTATTGTCCTTTGCTGTTCTCTGACCCCCTTCCCTGTCGACTGCCCCTTCCTTCCGCATCCCTGTTCTCATCTGAACTTTGTAAGCCTCCGAGCCCATGTGACACGCTCCCGATCCAGGCCTGGGCGTGCACATACACACACACACACCCCTCGGGCACTGGGACACACACACACACCTCCAGCACTGGGACACACACACACGCACACACACACACCCCTCCTCCTCCCCACCCCCTCCTCCTTGCTCCCTCTAACTCAGCCGTGTGACCCCGGACAGGAAGGTGCGGCGCCCAGAGCAGGGGGGACCCGCGCTTCTGCATCGTGTGTGAGGGTGGATTGCAGTCCCGTCTGTGCACCTGAATACATTTCCACTGGTTCTCGAGCTGTTGTCAGCCCTCTCGAGACACAGCCACTCATTTTTTTTTAATTGAAAAGAAAAACGTTGTCCGATTGAAAGGCTCTTGGGAGAAAGATGGGGGAAATCATTAAAAATAGGAAAATTGTCCATGGGGTTTACAGAAATTAATTGTACTCAAAGTTATGAAAATAATCTTTAAATAATTCTTCCCATAGCCCTGGGAAATGAAAACAATGAATGACTTTTTATTCTCCAAGATAATATGTTATCCCCAAATCTTCAACGTGACCCCTCTTTTCTTATCAGAAACCCGACGTCTGAAATCCCCCTAAGCAGCATGTTACTTGTTTTGTTGTATGTTTTTTTTTTTCAAAATGTTAATCTGTATTACCATGGAGTCGTGGACTTGGGGAAGCAGGGTGTGGCATGAAGCTTCCAGAATGGGGAATGGTCAGGACTTGCTTGCCTGGCAGGAATCCACGGGGTGCCACACCAGTGTTAACGAGTCTTGACTGCAGGACCTTGTCATTGCTCAAATGGTGCACGTACCTTGGGTCGTTCGTATATGAGGAAACGGACGCACACAGCTCATATGATGTGCTGTCAGACCAAAGGGCAATGCCAGGGATGTGCTGGCCGCCTGCAGCTCCCTCTATTCAGTCAGCGAAGCAAGAATGTTGGATGGCTGCTCTTGGAGTGGAAGAGCTCCTTCTCTTTGCTACTGGGCCCCTTCTCCACGCTGCTGGAAAAGTGCATTCTGTGGTTACTCCTAGTTGATGTGAAGATGACTTAAGACTGACTCACCGGATGACCCACCGGGCACCGACTAGATGGAAAGCCTACCTGGTAGAGGGCTCCTGGCTTCCCCACCCAAAGCCAGTCCCAGGGTGGTCCCTCAAGTCAGTGGTGACGAGGACCCCCAAGAACTAGGTATTTTAAGGTCTGAGTGTCACCCGATGGCCACACCAATCTCAGGCACTCCTCTTTGACTTCCACATAAACGGCTCGTGTTTCTGATTCTCAAGGTCATTGCCTAAGGACCTTGCAGACTTCTTACTACCGTTATTAAGTTGCTGCCTGCTAGACATAAACTAGGAGCAGCTCTGCTGCTGTGACTGAAGTTCTGGCAGGATCCCTCATGTTGGTTTAAGAAGCAATTATTCCCTATGAAAAGGTGAACACCTCTGAGGAGCTAAAACAATATTAATATTACGGCCACAATATTTTTATTTTTCTACCTGTAGTCTTACAACTAATCACTATATGCATTATCTCATCTCCTGATGATACCTCAGCAAGGTAAATATATTAAAAATAAGAAAAGCAGGATTTAGAGAGTTTAAACTTCTTATCCAGACTCACACACTTGGTAGGCCTGGGATTCAAATCCAGATCTACCTGCTTTGAAAACGGATGTACCCGATTCCCATGGGTTGTTTAATTAGACCCTTTCGCATCTGTTTACCAGCTGAAATTCATTTTGATGAGAGAGGAGAGAGTGGAGAGAGAAGGGGTGGGAGAGAGAGAATGGACACAGTGGGTAGTTTAAGGTTGGGGAGATGTTATGAGAATAGGGAATGGTATTAAAGAAAACTACCTGGCGCGGTTTTGCCTGGGATGACCTGCCCTTTGGTAGTTCTTTGTTCAGTTAAGTTGAGGCAGGATTCCTGAGCCCTTTGCGTAGGATCTTTCTTCTGGAAACAGGGTCTGTTGTGACATGCGCGTGCAGTGGAGAGATTGGAACTGCCAGAGTCCACAAGCAGTAGCAGCCTTGGTGATGGCCAGGGCGACAGGTGTCCCAGCTCCTACATGAACAACTGTGCTTACAAGTCCTGCAGATATGCAAAGTGTGTTCGAACATGCGGTTGCTTCAAGAAAGATTGCATGTGTGACCACGGTGCACACGGACCTGGACGTTCAGCCATAGCCCAAAGGAAGTTCAGTAACTTTCCCAACAGGACATTATTTTCCGTGGCAAGGCAGATATGCCCCCACCGCAAATGGCAGAAACCAAAGGGTATACATGGGCTCGTGTAACTGAAAAATCACGGGAAGATCCACTTGGATAGGTAGCCAAGTCGGGTAGAGTTTGATTAGGGACAAAACCACGTCACCAGGCTTTTTCTCCCCCTGCCCCGTAGAGCTCTCTCCTCAACACTAGTCCCTTGCCCTGGAGGGGTTTCCCCTCAGGGTCATGAGGTGCCTCCGGCAGCCTGGGTGCCATGACCTCTCACTGTGTAGTCCCTCAATCCATCGCAGTGGCCAGGGGCGGGCAGTGAGTGTGCTGAGTGGGTCAGGCCCCTCCGGTCCCGCATCCCCGGAGTCAGCCTCACCCAAACGGAACAGAAGTGAGAGGAGAGCAAGACCTCGAAATGGCTGCCAGCAGGAAAGGGAGGGATTCGCGCTAAGGGTTCAAAGGCAGTGCATGTCCACTGCAGGGTCTGTCTAGCTTATCGGCTGTCCGCAAACATGCGGATGAACTAAGTGGCGCGTCCAGCCCTTCCTTGGGTGCATGCTGCTAGGCTTGCATCAGTCAGCAACGCCAACGAAGCACGGAGAACGGACGCCCAAGATTTGCCTTGATTGTGCTGTACTCGGGTTATGAGCGGCCCCAGGGTCAAATGCATGCCTGTGCATGGCTGGTTCTTGATGTTTACTAGTTCGTCATCTTTTTGTTTTGTTTTGGAAAAGAAGGTCCTAAAACCTTGCTACTCAAAGAGTGGCTCATAGACTAGCTTCAGCATCACCTGTAAGCCTCTTAAAAGCTCCAGATCCTTGACCTCACCCCAGACCTGCTGAATCTAGGCAGTGGCCTGGATCATGGGTTGGCAAACTTTTCTAAAAGGGCCAGATAGTAAATATTTCAGCTTTGCGGGCCATATATCTCTGTCATGACTGCTCAAGTCTGCCTGTTGCCGCTCAAAGGTAACCCATGGACAATACGTAACGGCTGCAGGCCAGATTGGGACCTTGGGCAGTAGTTTGCCAATGTCTTATCTAGAGGATCAGACGTCATGGCAGGGATTGAAGTCCCCTGCTTCTCACCTCTGCTTTGGGTTTTCATGTTGGATGGATTGCTAGAACATGACTCGGAAATAATATGCCTGTTTGTCTCTTCAGAGTGTGTGTGTTAGTACCCACTACTTGGGAGGCATTTCTGCAATGAAAAAATGATTGAATTTCCTGAGTGTCTGCAACGTGGCGGTACGCTCCAGGAGGCACGCGCTCCTCCCGTGTGCAGAAATGGTGCCTGTGCACAGTGCAAGGCACTGCTGTTTTGTCAAAGACCAGCATGCTTGACCAGTGGGGCCCTTTGTGCCCATCTCCTTGGGGAGCCAGACACAGGCTTGGTCATGGAGAACAGAACGTCCTCAATTTGCTCCAAGGCAGCTGCGAGGTGCAGATCTGTGGGAGAGCTGACAGTGTCCACCGCAGCCCTCAGTTCCTTCAGATCCACTTTCCTTTGCCTGTTCCACAAGGGATTGCAGGCGACAGAGGCCTCCGCAAAGATAAGCCACACAGAGCTCTGTCGCAGGCTGCGGGGTCCCTCTGCGGAGATGCTATTCTTTTCCCTTTGCAGCAAATGTCAGCCCCACAGCACTCCCCAGCAGCAGGCTTTCATTTTTCTCTAGAGAGCCCTCCTGTCCAGGGTGTTTTGTGTTTTACATTTGAAAAAGCAGAGCCTCTGCACAGAGCCCGAGTTGCCAGCTCCAGCCCAGAACTGCTGTGCAGCCTCGGCTTTTTGCCTCGGGCTCCCTCACCCTCGCACGGGGCGGGGGACACTCCTTTGTGCTGTCACCCGGCTGCTGGCCCTGCTGCTGGCTAGGTGGAACCCACTTCCTAGTTGAGGAGAAACATGTTGTTATTTCACTCGGACCACTGATCGGATAAAAACTCTTGGCTTCACACGTGGAAGAAATGACCGCAGCCAGGTTGTCAGGGGCCCACACCTCACGAGCAGAGAGGAAATTCTTCCACGCTCCTTCCCCCAGACAGGGGCAGTGGTACATGTCCTGCCCTCCCCTGTCTTTGTCAACCTTCCCTCTTCCTGCTCCTCAACCCCGGCCCCCCATGCCCGGCCTCGTTAGTCCAGAGTTCACCAGCTCCTCAGGATTGGAACAAGTCGTGTCTTCCCCGCTTCTCTCCCTATACCCACAGCCAAGAAGGACAATCAGACAGAACTGTGTGGGCCAGGAAGCAGGATCACCTCCAGGCTCACCTTGCATTCACAATTACTTACCTAGAAAAACTTAAAAGAGTCCTGCCACATTCTGAACCTCCCCCTCCCTCAGGGAAAGGATCGAGAAGTCAGCTCTTGGCCTAGATGCCATCGGCCACATGGCGTAGATGTTTTCATCAAAAACCAGCCCATATTTAGTGAGCACCTATTAAGCCTGCTCTGGAGAGTCTGCAGGAACATCCCAGCGGGCTCCCTGCTCCCAGGGTTGCCCCTGTCCCAGCGATCCATGCTCCACACGGCAGCCCGAGTGGTCTCTACACAGCTCCGAGGACATCACGCCCTGTGCAGAAGCGCCCAGGGCTTCCCCTTGCGCCGAAACTAAGATCCATGCCCTTTGCCCATTTTTCTATTGGGTTGTCTTTTTTCTTGCCAATTGGTGAGAACCCTTTGTAGGTTAGAGACCATCAACTCTGGTACAAACATTTCTCTTGAATCTATTGTTTTATTTTTAGACTTTGTTTATGGAACCTTTTGTCCTATAAAATTTTACATTTTTATATAGTCAAATACATTCAACTTTCTTCCGTGGCTTCTGGGTTTCTTGATTAAGATGGATGCTCTTCTTCACATGATCATTCCTGCCATCCATTCGGGTTTTTCTTCTGAGAGTCTTGTGGTTTATATTTTACATTTAAATGTCTACCCCGTCGGAATTTATTTGTATATTTCATCAGAGACAGGGGAGAATTTTTTATTCCCTTTGAAATCAAAGGTTGGCAAACCATGACCCACAGACTGACTGCCTATGGTTATAAATAAAGTTTTATTAGAACATCAGTATGGCCACTCATTTACATAGTATGTATGGCTGCTCTTGAACTATAATGGCAGAACTGTAGAGCTTTGGTAAAGACAATAAGGGCCACAAAACCTAAAATATCTGATATGTGGCTCTGTACAGAAAAGGCCTGGCCACCCCTCCCCTAGAGGGCTAACCATTTGCGCCAGGCAGTGTGTTAAATAAACTACTCTCCGCCCTCTGAAAGGAAGTCTGTCTTTGTCATACATGAAATTCCAGTGTTCCCACGATCTTTTCCGGGCTTTCTCCTTTGCAACCACTGATGTCTTTGTCTCTCGCTCTGCCAGTACCACTTACATTTGATCACTGTGACTTTCTGTTTGGCAGAGCACATGCTCCTCACGGGTCTGAGTTTATGCTTTTCTCGGCTGTTCTATGTGATTATTCTTCCATTAGAATTTGATATTTTTATCTATTTCCCCCCAAAATGAAAACTTTGTTGGAATTCTAATAAGAATTGCTATATATATATTTTAGGAAGAATGGATATTTTTATAATATTGAGTCTTCCTCTCTAAGAAAATACCTTTCTGTCTTTTCAGTTCTGGTTTGGGGTCTTTTAATAAGATTTTATAATTTTATTCACATAGATCTGTATTAGTCAAGGTCTGGTCAGAGACAGAAACCATGCCAGCAATTTGAACGTGGAATATTTATAAAGATTTATTAACTAATAAAAAGTGGCTAACTTCTAAAAGGGTTCAAAGAAGACTCTAAGGAATACAGAAATAGCAAATGCAGGAAGCAGCCACTGTTCCTGGGCTGAAGGAAGGGAGACAAGGCTGGGACAAAGAACTTGGAAGAGGGACCCCTCCCAGAGCCCACGACTGCACTACCATGCTGTGGCCGCCATAGGCAGACATAGCCTGGGTTCAAGTTACTTTGATGTGAAATGTGTTCCTGTGTATTTGTATAGCTGTTTTTTTAAATCCCTATTGTCATTTTTTTTGCCATTCTCATTTCTAGATGCTTATTGTTATTAGAGAGTAAAGCTATTGATTTTTGAGTATCTGTCTTTACCGTTTCTACTAAATTGTCTTATTTATTTGACTAGTGTTTCATTAGAGTCTCTTGGATTTTCTAGATATTTAAACATATCAGCAGAACAGATATGCTTTTATCTATTTTTCTCAGTATTGATATCAGTGATTTCATTTTCTTGCCTCAGTGCATTACTAGTTCCTTGGATAATGTTAACTTGAGCAATTTTTCTGTTCTACTGAGTTTTATATTAAATTCCCTCTGTTCTTAATTTTTCTCCTAGATATGTCCAATTCTCAGAGATATATATGGATATCTCCAAATGTTATTTTATGTTAAAGTCTTCTTATATGTTGAATCGCTTTTTTTTTACTTTATGTATTTGGTGGCAGCATTGTATGGTGCATACAGGTTTATGGATGTTAAATCTCCTTTGTAAACTGTGCTTTTTAACATTCTGCTGTCATTCTTCATTCTGCTCTGTGCCTTCAGCCTTTTTTTTTTTTTTTTTTTTATCCTCACCTGAGGACATTTTTCCATTCTTTGCACAGATAGAGTGGGAGGGAGAGAGAGGAAGAGAGAGAGGGGGAAACATCAATGTGAAAGGGACACATCGAGCGGCTGCCACCTGCACGACTGACCAGGGCCGGGGACAAACTGCAACCGAGGTACGTGCCCTTAGCAGGAACTGAACCCGGGTCTCTCCGGACCGCAGGCGGATGCTCCAACCACTGAGCCAAACCGGCCAGGGCGCCTTCAGCCTTTTTGCCTGGTTACTCTTTATCTTCACTTTTCATTTCAACTTTCCTTTCTCCAGTTCTCCTTGCAGATCTAAATAATGTAGCTGTCACTCTTGAATCTCTCTGGAAGTTTCCACGGTCACTGTGTTTTAAGACTCTGACACCTCTGGCGGTTGTCTCCAGAGTGTCTCAGTCACACTGATGCTGTCTTCAGTCAGAAATAAGTATTGTTCATACACTGGGCCCTTTCCACACTGTCTATCCACCCCTAAGACAGACCGTGGTCTGTGCCCTGTGCAGTAGGACATGTGCCTCAGGGGCAGCCTCCAAACAAGACGCCAGCCTCCATCCCTTGCTGTCCCGACTTGCCTGGTTTCATTTTCCTCACATTGACCCAGACTCCTCATTCATGCACACAGAAATGACCAACAGAATACTCTTCTTTTCAGCTGGTATAAACCCTAACCTCCATGTGTTGAGTGTGGCTCTGTGGCAGGCACTTGGCATACTCTGGACACAATACTGTACTTACACGTCACAATAATCCCCGAGAATATATTGCTATCCCTAGTACACAGATGAAGAGAGTTAGGTAGCATGCTTATGGAAACACAGCCTATAAAGAACAGAGGTGAAACCGGGCATTTCAGAAACCATCAACAAAATGAAAAGACAATCTACTGTATGGAGAACATATTTGCCAGTGATACATTTATAAGGAGTTTATTTCCAAAATATAAATAACTTATACAACTCAACCCCAAGAAAACAATCTAATTAAAAACTGGGCAAAGGACCTGAATAGACACCTCTCCAAAGAGGACATACAGATGACCAAAAGACATATGAAAAGATGCTCTATGTCACCAAACAGAGAAATGCACATTAAAACCACAATGAGATATCACTTCACGCCTGTCAGAATGGCTATCACCAATAAATCAACAAATAACACGTGTTGGCAAGGATGTGGAGCA
This sequence comes from Molossus molossus, assembly GCF_014108415.1. NCBI lineage: Eukaryota > Metazoa > Chordata > Mammalia > Chiroptera > Molossidae > Molossus > Molossus molossus. The sequence goes on along the minus strand of NW_023425357.1, from coordinate 33,925,524 downwards.
AGGAAACCCTCACTCACTGTTGGTGGGAATGCAGATTGGTGCAGCCACTATGGAAAATAGTGTGGAGTTTCTGCAAACATTTTAAAATGGAACTGTTTTATGACCCAGTGATTTCACTTCTGAGAATATATGCGAAGAAACCCGAAACACTAATTTGAAAGAATATATGCACCCCTCTGTCCATTGCAGCATTATTTATAACAGCCACGATTTAGAAGCAGCCCGAGTGGCCATCAGTAGATGAGTGACAAGAAGCTGTGGTATGTTTACACAGTGGAGTACTATGTGCTGTAAGAAGAGAGGACTCTCACCCTCTGCCACAGCATGGAGAGGGACCTGGGGCGTATTATGCTAAGTGAAACAAGCCAGTTAGAGAAAGACTAGTACTATATGATTTCACTTATATGTGGAATCGAATGAACAAAATAGTCTAAAAACAAAATAGAAGCAGAAGCATAGGTACACAGAACAGACTGACAGCTGTCAGAGGGGAGGGCGTCTTCGGGGCTGGGTGAAAAAGGTGAAGGGATTAAGCAAGAAAAAAAAAGCACATAGACATAGATAACGGTATGGTGATTTCCAGAGGGAAGGGGTGAGGGGAGCAGGGGAGGGTAAAGGGGGACAAATGGGGATGGAAAGAGACTTTACTTTGGGCGGCGAGTACATGATACAGTATGCAGATGATGTAAAAACAAATTTTTTAAATAGAAAAATAACTTGGCATTTATTTTGTTTTCACTCTGTACACTGCTTCTCCCTTCTCCAAAGTCTGCCAGCCTGTGCTGAGATTGAGGCTTTGGGGTGACAGTGGCAGAAAGTGAGAGCAGCCCAGAATGACCCAATAATGGCTATTGCACCAGCTCGCCACTGGCACTGAGTAATGCCAACATAACCTTTACTTGAGCTTAACACCTTTACTCCTCCCTGGCTTACACATCAGTCATTATCACTAGACATCTGAAAGTTTTCAGAAGGTCAGAGATGTTCTCCCAGGGAAAGATTTAAATAGATAATGCACTTGAGCTAGACTAAAGGGAGATTAAAAAAAAAAAAAAAAAGCCAATGAAAAGCAGGACATTTTAAGATGAGAATCAAAGCACGAAGGAGGGGATACATCTCAATGAGAAGGAACAGGGAGCAGACCAAGGTGGTCAAGGACAGGGTTTGTGTGGGAAGGTATGGTGGAAGGTAGTGCTAGAGCTGGTTTGGTGCAGGTCGTGCGCTGGGTAAAGCCTTCGGACCTCCTTGTGGGCAGCAGGAGTATTTGAAGGTACTGCCGCAGAGGCACCAGGTATACAACAGTTGCTTAGAAATGTTAGTTCCACAGTGGTATGGTGGGTTGCAACGGCGTGAGAGAGAGAGCAGTTGTGTAACTGGTACAAGAACAAAAACAAACATTTCACACACAAAAAAACTGTAAAGGGCCAGTAAGCGTTTGGAAGAAAAAATAGTCCACTTCATTTGTTACTAAGTAAATGCAAATTGAAACAACCATGAAGTACCATTCCTTGCCCTCTACATGCAAAGGGATTTTAAAGTATGATATTCAGTGTTACCAGAGGAAGTGACCTTGACTCTTTCATATACTGCTGTTGGGCATATAAGACATTTCAGGGGAGATTTTTAAAATGTGGACCAAGATTTTCCAAAATATCTCAACCCTTTGACCTATTATCTCCATCTGAAGAATTAATCATAAGAAAATAATCCATCTATGTTCAACATTTTAGATACAAAAATCTCCATTTCTGCACTGTTCTTAATAGCAAAAAATAGGAGCAATTTAAATGTTAAGAGTTTAAGGATTGCTTAAATACGTGATGGTGCGATGATGTTATAGCCATACAGTGGATACCCTGGAGCTGTTTAAAACGATGTCTGTGAGTAGCCGTTGAGAAGGAGAGGTCTTCAGACCCTCATTCTTTCCTATTGGTGTCTAGCACGTATCAGCCTTAAAGCATCGGTGTTACAAGGGCCTGTCTTTGGGCTCTCTCTTCTTTTCCATTGGTCTATTTGTCTATTTTATGCTGACACCAAGCTGTCTTAATCACTATAGCTTTATAATAAGTGTTAAATCCTGGTAGGTCTGATTCCCCTGCTCTGGCCACTGTATGAAGGAAAGTTTTGGGCGGAGGGGCAAGGTTAAAGCAGGGGGCCCGATTGGGGCACTGCTGAAGTCATTCAGAGTAGAGGTGGCAATGGAAATGTCCCTGGGAATAAATGAGGTCACTCTAATACTCTACAATGCCCATGGTATTGGAGAGCATGAATAAGAACTTTTTATTCCACATATTAGCAGCTTAATAAAATATCTTAGATCTTGGACCCATTTTACAATCATCAAGGAAGAGAAATCAGTTGCTGAGCAGAACATTGAAATTAAAGTTCTGCGACCCTGGGTCGTCCACCATGTCTTGCATTTCTGTGTCTAGATATAAAGGAGGCACCTGTTCCTGCTGCTGCTACTACATTCCACCGGCCTCTCAACCACCTTCTCCAGGAGGTGTGCGTCACTTGGCACAGTCGCTGCCACCGTAAACAGCATGACCGAGGACTTCCACCCGACCCAGGCCCGCGGGGAAAGAAGCGCAACGCTGAGGCGGCCCTGAGAAATCCCCGCGGCTGCGCTTTTCTAGAACCACCGCGTGACTGCATAGGCTTCCTCCGTCCTCGAAACGGGGTGAGATAAAGTGTGCCAAGTAGGCGCTGGAAGCCGGCTGACGTGGCTGCTGAATTCGACAGAAGAGCTGATCGAGGGTCAGAGTTTTTCAACAGTTTTCTGCAACATCAAATAATTATAACAAGTCAGTAATGACCTTCTTAGATTTGAACTGTTCTAGGATTTAAAACTGTACCTTTAATAAATATAACCCAGCAAGAGCACCCATAACTCATGGGTTCTGTGCTAAAAATATTATGTCAAGTGTGAAGTAAAAGGGAAGCCACCTATATCTTTCGGAAGAATCCCAATGACGTATCAACCGTAACTTTTTTTAAAGTTACTCAGAGTGGGAAGGAAGGGCACAGGGAAGACCATGACGAACACCAGCAGTTACACTTCTCGGACTAGACCTTGTTTCGTGCATTTTACTTTAGAGCTGCGTAATAGTTGCGCAACTATAAAACAAAAACAAATTTGAGTCATTCTTAAAAATCAAAATTAAGTAAATGAACTCAGCCATGTCCAGTGAGCGGCCTGTCCACAGAGAAGGACTTGTCGAAATGACTTTAAAAACATAGCTGTTTGATGTACATCATTAAGGACAATGAGAACTGGGAAAATTGTTAACTTTTTCAGTAATGGTGTTGTGGATAGTTGTGGTGTCATTGTTATCCTGGGACTGTTAGGCATAGAGTGTAAAATAAAGCAAATAAGTGTTTAGATTAGTGTCGAGGGGTTTTAGCATGGGAAGAGGAGACACAGCTGAAAGATCAATGAGGTTAAATTAAAACCTTAAAATTATGCATTTGAATAGAAAGTATCAGTAGGAACTTGAATGTATTTTGTCTTATACATTCTCATATTTTACAAAATTTTATATATAATGTGTTATATAACATGTGTGTTTATATAACGTGTGTGTGAGTGTGTGTGTGTATGTGTGTGTGTGTGTGTGTTTCCTTGCTGGGTTCATTGCAAAGGACTGAAAAGAGTGATTGATCTATTAGCAATGACCAACCCTAGCACCTAAATTGCACTCTACAAATATTACTTCTCACTGGAAGGATCCAGGGCTCCTTGGAGAAATAGCTGGTTTCACATCTGGGGCCAGGGAATATACAAGATAAGCCTGGAACATTTTAACATTTGCCACACGGGACAGCAAAGACTCACAAGCCAATTTTAAAAAGCTCCCACTGGCCAGAGATGACACTATATATAAGATTAACATGAGAAATCACAGTGAATTGCAATGGGTTGAAACACAGCAGATCAAATAGGTTTAGGTTCATGAGCTCATAATAATTTGAAACAAACAAGGAAGCAAACGGAAAAAAAAAAAAGAAAGAAAAAAATGAGGGAAAGCAAATGAGGGGAGATTCCGCTCTATAGACGTATTCTAGCTTTATTTTAAAAAGAAAGAGGAGGGGGAAGGAGAGGAGGAGAAGAAAATTGGAATCATAGGATCAAAAGAACTAATGGATCTAGACAATGGTTATCAATGGCTGTTCACATCAAGGAAAGCGAGCTAACCAGACATTAAATCCCTCCCGTGGAGATGAAAACAGCACCACCTATGAAGTCGTTTTCGAAAGGAGTGAGTCTAATGAAGCTTCTGGATCCAGATGCCAATTTACCGAGATGAAGGGGTCGCAGACCATGTGAGCACCACCATGAGAATACAATCAGCAAACCCCAATTTTCTGAATACAGGACACATGACCTAGTCTCTTCAATGCATTTCCAGGGACAAAAAGGGATTGAAAGGGAACCCCACTGACTAAAGAGATTTTAGAGATCTATCAACTGACTGGATATCTGCTGATGTTGGGGAAATATCTTTAGGTGTGATAATAGTATTATTTTTATACTTTTAAAATACTTCATTATTGCCCTGGCTGGGGTGACTCAGTTGGTTGGGCATCGTCCTGTGCACTGTAAGGTTGCTGGTTCAATTCCCAGTCAGGGCACATGCCCGGGTTATGGGCTCAATGATCCCTGGTTGGGGGCATGCAGACAGCAGCCACGTTGATGTTTCTGTTTCTCTCTCTCCCTTCCCCTCTCTCTCAGAATCAATAATCTCTTCTTAAAATACTTCATTATCTTTTAGAGATGCATACTGAAGTATTCGCAAGTGAAATGATATGTCTGAGCTTTGCTTCAAAGTAACAAGGTAGGAGAGGGGCGATAGGGGAAGCAGAATGGGCCATGAGTTGATCATTGTTACAACTAAATAATAGGCTTATTCTTTCCCACAGCAAAAAATCTTTTAAAGACATAATTTACATAATTTTATGTATGATATATATTATAATTCAGAACATGTCATCCTTTAAGAAATGGCCTAGCCCACCCTCTCACATTGTGCCCATTGTACACTGTGTGTGCGTTTTCCGTTAACTGCTTTCTTTGCTCCTGCTACCAAAGGTGATTCGGATGGGCCATCAGAAAGGCTGGAGGACCTGGCTGTATCCCAGCTCACCCCGTGCAGGCTGCATTCCATCCCCATCCCGAGAGTACCTGTACCATGTTGCATAGCCCATCAGTCTCATGTGCGGTAACAGTTTATTTTAGCAGCCGTAACTTCTTTCATTAGCTTTGTAAGTCGTTGCCACTCAAAGTTTACACCATAATTAATAGTCTGAGGGTTGACATGTTCAGTTACACTTTATTGTATTGTACAGGGAAATCTTAGAGTGTTATAGTAAAGACAGAGATAGAAGTCTGTGAAGCTCTCTTTATAAATTTCTAGACCAAAGAAGTATTCAGAGGCTTGGCCTGGGGCGCAGGAGGGTTTTACCGTGTACTGCCTCATTTTGTTCTTTGAACATGAAGGATCTTGTGCGTCCGTCCTGAGCAGAACCTACACTTTTTGCTATAGTTTTGCTATCCGCTCTCCAGCTGGGCTGGCAGTGCTTGATTTCCTGGGGAACAGGAATTGAACGAAGGGGCAAAAGGGGCCAATCCCCATGTTGTTTCTATGTCCTCATCCCCTAAGACTCTTGGGGTTTACGCCTGAATGAATCTCTCTTGGACAGGACAGGGTTCAGGTAAGAGGCTCTTCCACATTGCTCAGCGGGGCCTCTGTGGCTCCTGGGTCAGTGGGATGTACTTGGACTCAGCTCATCGGATCCCTCTCCCCCCAAATTCCTAACCTGAGAGCGATGCTTCATAAAACACAACACAGCTAAGCTGAGAGCCATGGAGTGAACAGCCACACCGTTGGTGAGAAATGGAAGCTGAGACGCAGTCTGACAATTTCTCTCTTAAATTAAAGAAAATGGATCTGGAGACTTTGGAAACCTCCCCACCCCACAAATGTCAGTCCCCAGGCCCAAGTGTCTCTAATTCTTCACACTGGAAAAGTTAGAAGCCTAAGGACAGGCGGCAACTACAAGACTGTCTCTGGATGCTCAACTCATTAAACTCTGTGAAAACATCTGACAGCATCTGGGACGTGTTTTGCCACGAGGGGTGGGATTGGCACTGTTATTTCCTGCGGCCGGGAAGAGGTGTGCGGCGGAGTCTGCGTGCGAGGGTGTACGTTTCCGACGCAGGCATCACCGAGTCTGTGTGTTAGGGGTGGGTGTGAGTGTGTGGAGGCTTTGGTTACTATTTTTGTTTTGTATTGTTCCTACTGAAGAAATGGCCCGAAGCCCCTGCGTTTGAGTCCTCTGGAAATTCTCTGCTCTCTACTATGCTACTGGAATCATCCAAAGCGCCATCCATCCTTTGGACCATTTCAACCAGGTCATTCATTCCGAGCAGCCAAAGAGAATTGCCTCTGATTTTCATGTTCCCCTTTCCGTTTACCTAGAGGAGCAAGTTGTCATTCTAATTAAACAACAGCTTCATTACATGATGCAAGGAATGCAATCTCTGAATTACTTTCACTAAATTCTAGTTTAAATAAAGTCTTGCAAATAATTACTTGAACATAAATTATTTACCTATTAATTCTTTATTTGAATTTGGGGGAATTTAAATATGTTTTCTGGCAAGTGCTTCATGATAAACGACTTGCTTAATTAGCAGTAAGTATGTTATTCTTACAATTTCTAGCATGTAATAAGCAGAACCCAGCCATTTCTGTTTCATATGTTCTTTTAAAACCCTTTATCTCCCTTTCTTAAAAAACCGTGTTTAATAGATCACAGACATGATCTTTTAAACTGTTTTCAGTAGTTATGCAAAATCTGCACAAAAGTACTGGTGGGCAGACTACAGGGACTTCTCGACTTTAATCAGCCACCAGAGTACGCAGGATTTAGAAGTCATTTCTCAACTCAGGATCACCTGCAGAAAATGAAAAAGTCCCAGGGAAGACTGCTGAGTATAAAATGCCATTGTGTACATAGACTTTCATGGACTCTGAAAAGCCCTTTGACTCCTTGGAAACAGAAGCTATGTTGGAAGTGGAAATAGTAGAAAAATCCGCGTGACATGTGCATGTGAACGCGGCACTGATGTTTAGGCTTGAAACAGAGTGGAGAGGTCCAGGAAGGGGGCTCGTAGCCACTGAAAATCTTAACTGCTCGCCCAGAGGGGCTGGGCTGAGGCCTCAGATGGGAGGGAAAGGGCATCGAGATCAGTGAGCGAGACTTCGAACTGTTTGCCAGCACCATGGACTTCAGAGCCCAAACCAGACTGGAGCAACAATCCAAGAACTGGAGCCAGGCATGGAAAGTGGGCTCAGCATGAGAATGAAGAAATCGTATCTAAAGGAGGCACGATAAAGGGTAACTACTGCTCGGGAGAAACTGTGGGCCTCCGGTGTCTGCTATAGCACACCACGCTGGGCGCTGCAGGGGAGCAGAAAGCCCAGGTTTCAGCTGACAGGTGGAGCCGCCGTGCTGCCCACAGCGCTTCTCATCGTGTGACTTGGAGCAAGAAGTTTGGCTTCTCTGGGCTCTGGTTTCTTCGCCCACAAAGGCGGGGGTTGAGTGGCTGGCCTTGAGAACCTTGGCAGACGTGACATTGTACGACTCAGCAGTGGTGTGCAAGAGGAAAGAGCGTGACTTCCTGAAAGGGTTTCCATATGTAGAACATTATTCCAAAGCACTTTTGCCTCTCTTCAGTCCTCGGCATCTTTCAGTTCTGGGTAGCCGGCTACCCACACATCTGCCGTGGGCTGCACAGAAACAGGGACGCCAAGGCCCGTGAAGCCTGAGACGGCTGAACGGAGGGAGCAGGACCGCGGCTCTCCGGTGGCGGCTGAGGCGTGTGCACACCGAATTTCAGAGCAGTCAAGAACTACTGGGAGAAAAGAAACCAGCAGTCTCCATCCCAGCTGAAGGCTGGCCAAGGGCCGTGTGCTGTGTGTGGCTACAATGAGAGGGAAGCCATTTCCAGTTGACCCTAATAATGTGGCAATCACATCGAGAGCCCAGCCTAAATATCGGGGGGAGGGAGGATTAAGCCAGGAAATTTGAGTGGAGCCTGCATCATATTATGGGGTTAGCACGTGGGCTTTACTGTATGCCAGCTAACCACTCCAGGCACCTCTGAGCTTCCTATTTATGTTCATGTACCACCCAATTAACACCCTATTAATGGCTGCACACATGCCCTGGCTTTGCCTTGTCACCACTACCCTGCAGCTCTTAACTACCCCCAACGTGCCTTCCCATATAATAGAACCTTAATTAATACTCCCATTCAGCAGAACACAATCTGTTAGAAAAAAAATCAAATGGCTTTGATGAGAGGATGCATGGGACTTGTCAAACGTAGCCACTCTGTTGTCATTTCCTGAAACAGACACTCGGGTGAGAATGCAGCTGAGTTGCAGTGACATGTGCCAGGCGGCATGAAAGCTATCCCCATACAATCAGCTTCTGCCCGGATCTGAAGTCTTTCCAAAGAAAGTCTACTGTTGCGTTGGTGCTGGTCTTTCTAGCTATGTGGCAACTGGAAGCCGGAAGGTTGGGGTGGGAAGCTGGGAGTTCATTGTGAGAACGTTGGCCTTGAAGTTACAGTTTCAAGGGAGGAATAATTCCTTGCCTAGTGGCATAAAAGGAATCTTTTGTGTGTCCTAGAGCCATAGCCCTGACAGACTGACCAAATGATAGGTTGGAATAATTTGATAGGGTGAGTTTTGAGGGACTTGGAGCTTCAAGTGTGTCTTGCCTATAATCTCACAACTAAGAAAGGAATCCTCATTCTAGGTAATTACCTGGATGTTTCCACACAAATATGCTTTCCTTGATAGTGCATTGCTGCTTGATCCTGGCTCTGCATCCGAACCACCCGGAGCTTGTTAGTAACGCAGACTGGACGTACTGGGTCTGAATCTTCCGGAGCTGGTTGCATCTGCGTTTCAGTCCTGCATTTTCAGCAGGCTCCCAGGTGGTTCTTCTGCGCGGTCAGGATTGAGAACCACCGGCAAGGCGCTTCGAGGTTAAGCCAGGACTTTTTCACCCATCGTCCCTTTTGGTTCTCCCTACAACCTGTGAGGCAGGAATGGGCTCTATTTTATTGATGAGAAACCAGAGAGAGACTCAGAAGGCTCAGTGCCGTGCTCAAGGCCACAGAGTCGATAAGCGGCCAAGGCGGCCTGACTCCAGGTAGTACCGTCCGCAAGGCCTGCAGTCCGGGCAGCTGCGTCGGGTCCAGCGCACAGGGGCCCGTGCTTGGTTCAGAGCTGTGCTGTTGCCATCTGGAAAGCTTTAAATATTTTTGAACAGGGCACGTTTTCATTTTGCACTGGCTGTACAAGTTGTGTAACCAGACGCGTTATCTAGCCCATTGCATTGTGTTGCTGCACCCGCCTTAGATCTGTGCTGGGGAACAGGGAGTGCTTCTCCCCACAGCGAGTCCCAGCTCTAGAGTCGTTACCGTACATGCGCTGGAATGGCAACCTAAGAGCTAATAAGAACCACAGACAATAATATTTCCATTTCCTGAGTACTGTTGTATGAGCTCTTCAGAAATCATCACTTAATTCATGCAACCCAGTGTAATCATTGTCGCCATCTGGTCAGCGAGGACACTGATGCACGGAGAGGTTAAGTATAAAGACGGAGATGTTGAACATGATGGTACGTGTCTGTGATGACGATGGATTCTGAAATCCATCAGAGACTGTCATTTATTAACTGTGTGACCTTAGGCAAGTTACTTGACATCTCTGAATTTCCATTTCTCAACCAGTAAAATGGGGATGAAGATAATTGCTTCAGAGAACTGTTTTGAGGATTCAAGGAGTTAACATGGACAAAGTGCCCAGCACACAATGGAGACTTGATGAATTCTGAGGCCTTTAACAACCTTTGCACTCAAGAATATTACCCGTAACATACCAAAATAGGTATTTAAATGATACCTTACTGAAGGATCCAAAGTGTTTTCATAGCGCTGGATAATACAGTCAAGGTGCAATTAGCCATACATTATAATATTTTTAAGTAATTCAAGTGACACTTCTTATGTCTAAGTGTAATCTTTCCCACTTTAGCATTTATCATAGTTTAATAACTACTGAATGCTGTTGAATTAAAATACTGTTCTGTCTAGGGACACATTGACCCTTAGTGTAGTAAAAAGCTCATCCAAAGCCCAGCTGGAGCCTCGAAAAAAGCTCACTAGAGCAAATGAAGTCACATCCTCTCGGAGACAAAGAAAGTCCATCAGGAAAATGGAGAGCCTCTGGCATTCGGGAGAAACCAGGCAGCTTCGCACCCGCAGGAGGAGAAGGCACAGGCTAGAGGCTTACTCATAATTGTAATACCTCTATAACATTTTACTGGGTTTTTCTTTTCTCAGTCATTCTGTACTTCATAAGCTCATGTGATCCACCCAACAACCTGTGTGGCAGAAAGGGGACCTTCCTTTAATTAATGCCTCCACATATACCTACAAGAGTAAACCTACTACTTGCCTGTATCCTGTATTGGGTGTTGTAGGTACATTCCTCGCAGAGTCTCACACAGCCTGCATGCTAAGTACTACTGCCCGTTATACAGATGAGGAAAGTGAGGCTCAGTGGATCGAGCTAATTTGTTTGGTGGTGGATTTGAACCCAGAGTGGTCTGGCCAGAGCTCATGCTCCTTCTTTCCGCCTGCACAGCCACATGTTCTTGGTGCTCTGTGATGAGAAGAGGGGGCCAGGCCTCAGGAAGGTGGACGGGAACGAGTCGGTGGATGAAGGAATGTGAGCTGGATCAGAGGAACACAGAATGTTTCAGGGGCCGTCTGAACCGGCTTAAACACATGACCCAGTCAAGTGTACAATTGTTTTGAATTATTCAAAAGCTGTGAAGCATTTGTTTTTCTAAGTGGCCATTTTTCTTTCCTTTATTGCACACTGTTCCTCTTCCTTCACACGCGGAGGCGCGCGGTTTGATTTAAGGGCGTGTGGTCTTCTGGGCAGTCAGCCATCGTGGGCCAGAGGTCTCCCGGGCCTCTTTCCCCTCACGCATCTCAGGCTGGCTCCAGGGCCGCAGCGCTGGACTCTCCCGGCCACATTCGCCGGGAGGGAATTTAATATTTGGTGAAGCCACGCGAGGTCACTGAAACTGTCTTAGTACAACACCCTTTGCTCCTCGGAGGAGTCCCCTGATGAGCTCCCGGGGCCTGGGAGACCAGCTGGGAACGCGCGCTGGGCAGGACGGGCCACTGTCCTCGGGCGGCGCTGAAGCAGGGGACGCAGGGCCCGCAGCGACCGGTGCCCCGCGCTCGGCTGCCGGCTGGGTCCACAGTGTTGGGAGACAGCTTCTCAGAGAACGTCAGAACCCCCACCGGAGGGGAAATCCCAATCCGAACACCGCTGTGACCTGGACTTGGACAGACCTCTGTAGTCTTGACATGAGAAACAGTGAGATCTTGGAGCCCCGCTCATCACAGGTCAGATTTGCTTGTGCACGACTCCCACGCACGCCTTTGTAGGCAACAGTGAGGGTTTGTGTGGTCTGTGGACTTCCCTTGAGAGCCACTGCTCAGAGAATTTCTTTTGTCTCAAACAGTCTCCAAGGCCAAGGTCTTTCTTTTTCCATCCATCTCTCTCTGTCACTGTTCAACTTAGAAGTCAAACCAGGGTAGGATTTTACGTTTCTAGTTGTTTTTCCCACTGTGTTATATAAGAATCCCTTTTTCATGTTGCTATAAAATCTTCCTATGAATCATTTTTAACAGCTGTAAAATATTCCACCCAGCACTGGTCTGAGGATTTTCTTAAGCAGTATACCCTCCTTGCTGGATACTGAAATGTTTCCAAAGTTTCACTATGTTAACGAGCATTTCAGCAAACAGTTGCCACCCGCTCCCATTCCCGGCTCGCACCGCCAGTGGTGGTCAGCACGTCCACTGACTCGATTTAAATACACTTGGGTCTGGCCGGCCTGCCTGACCGTGACGCCTGCCTTTCGTCTGTGCCTGTCCGCCGGGCGCCTGGTTCCTCCCGTCATCCCGGCATCGGTTATTCCTTTCATTCTCCTGTACTTTTTGTGTTCCCTGTCACTGAGCGTGCCCAGGTCCTCCCTGTCGACACAGACCTGTCTTGCCTCCGTGAGCTTTCATGTGCTAGTTCCCCTGGCGCAGTCACCTAGGAGTTCCTCCCAAGCCCTGGACTGCGGAAAGGCATTGGTGTCCAGGTGCCTCCAGCGTAGGGAGGAGGGGACTGTGACTTTCTGTGAGGACGACATCGCGGTGCGCTGAGGCCCAAGGGCTGGTGTGGCCCTGTGCCATGGGTCAGGACACCAGTGTCTGCAGAGGTGGAGACCATGGGGACTTTGTAAGTTCCCGGAGCAGACAGTGTACTCGTGTTTAGAATCGGGCTGACAGCGACTCGAGTCTCAGCTCCACCTGACTAACTCTGTGACCCTGTCTATGTTGCTAAACACCAGTTTCTCCATCTATAAAAGAATTAATGAGATATTATTTGACCTGGTGCTGGGCACATAGCTAGTGGTTCATAAATAGAGGTTCTCTTCTCTGTTAGAAGCCTTAGTGTCTAGCCTCGTGCTTGGCCCAGAGGAAACACTCAGTATTTGCTGAGCGAGTAAACCCGGCTGCGAGCGCCAAGCCGGGGCGCCGGCCCTGGCCCGGGGCGGGCGGCAGCCGGGCCCTCGCCGGGAAGCCGCCGCCGGGACTGCGCGCACGCCAGGCCGCAGCTGTCTCCGGAGACGGTGGTGGCACCGTGCCAAGTACCCGTGGCCTCTCCACAGAGGCGCAGTAGTAATTACGATCCCTCGTGTTCCTCTGGAGAGTGCCTCTCTTCTCGGAACACGTGGCACTTCGCAGACATCATCTCGGGGCCTGTGAGCGGCCAGCCTGCGGCACTCTCGCTGCTGCCCCGGGCGCCTGGCCTAGGGGCTGGCAGTGAGCAGGACCCGAGGGTGGAGGGAGCGCTCCGTGCCCCAGGTGGACATCCCGCCCGGGGGGTTTCCGCGGCTCACCCTCTGCCCGTGGGGCCCAGGGAACAGACTCGGGCCCTCCCTGTGGTCTGGGCTCCTCTGGGGAGTGCTGCTGGCCGGGCCAGGCTCTGCGGGGCATGGCCGGGTCCTGCTTACATCTGCCATCCCGAGGTCCAGGCTTTCTCCGTGGCACTTCTGTGAATGGAAAAATGCCCACCTAGTGGCAACTGTGAGATGGGGAGAGAGGGAGATAAAACCACGCAGACCCAGCGTGCTCACACGCTAACAGTTCATGTCTGTATGTTCCTTAAAACTCAGTCTTTAAAAGCACACAGAGCAAGACTGTCCTACAGCCCCCATCTCCGGTGTCTGCTGCTCCCAGCCGTTCCTCAAGCCTCCTACCCTGACTAGGTCATGCCCCCGTGATGGCACCCTGAGCTTCCCCTCGGGGACACTTGGCTAATTTGCCATTGTTTGTTTACTAGCATGATTATATACAGTCTCCCTGGCCAGACCGAAAGCTCTACAGAGTCTCGGAGTACTTTGTTAGGTTCGTGTTACATCTACTCATTCTCGAGCCCAGAGCACTCAGTTAATGTTGTTGAATGTATGAAAGAATTATAAAATTTAAACAAATAGGAATGGATAAGCCAACAAAAATCAAGTTACGGGAAAGAAAACCTTGTACCATAGTGAGATGGCATTTTTTTATAGATATACCTACACATAGCTTTGCTTGTAATTTCTTACCGTTATAAAATGAAATTAGTCATTTTCCATGGGACACAGGATTAATGGTATAAATCTCTACAGCTCCGTGAGGCCAGGGATGCTATCTGTCTTGCTTATCTATTGTATCCTAGGGGTTAGCATAGTGCATAGCTCAAATTATGTACTAAATAAATGTTTGTTGAAGGGAGGGTGGAAGGAGCCTACAGATGCTTTAAAATTCATTAATCCATGCCCCACTGATTAAGAATATTGGATAATTAAGACAGTCTAATTGGGATTGCCTTTGTATTTTATTTATTTATTCTGTATATATCATTATGCCTGCCTCATTTAGAAAAAAATTGAGATGCCAGCAAGATAAGTCTATTTCACACTATTTTTTACTCAACCAATATTTATTACGTACCTACTCTTAGCATGCACATGGTTAGATAATGGAGGTGTAATGGAGAAAAGACAGTCCACGGTATCTGATTCCATGGATTTTATAGTTTTAAAACATGGCTAAGCAAAGTCAAAAGAATTTGGAGCAGTTTTTAAAATATGTAGCAGTCAGCTCTTGCTACATAACAAACCACCCCCAAAACTTTATATTTTGAAACAATCATTGTTTATGGAATTTGTGGCTCTGGGTCAGAAAATGATCTGGTCTAATCTGGGCAGTTCTGCTGACACAAGTCATGCTCAACTCACCTTGGCTGGGGCTCAGTTCAAGCATCTATAGTGAGCTGCTTGTTTGGCTGGGGGCTGGGGGCTGGGGGCTGGCTGTCAGCTGGGGTGCCTCCGGTCTGTTCCCTGTGGCCTCGTTCTCTAGTAGGCTAGCTATTCACGTGGAGGGGCCATGTCTCCAAGAGCTTGAAAGTAGAGGCTGCAACATTTATTAAAGCCTGGTCACCAGAACTCACAGTGTCACTCTGCCACCTTGCATTGGTCAAAGAAAGGCACAAGCCAACCCAGATCTCAGTGGTGGAGAAACAGACGTTACCTCTTCCTGGAATGAGTTACAAAGTATTGTGACCATTTTCTAAATCTACCACTATATATATTTTTTATTGTGATAAAATTTATATAACAAAGAATTTACCATTTTTAAGTGCACATTCCACTGGTATTAAATACAATCATAATGGTGCACAGCCATCTCCAGAACTGTTCATCTTGTAAAACTGAAACGTATGCCCGTTAAACAGGAGCTCCACTCCCTCCTCTCCTGGCCCCTGACAGCCACCGTTCCACTTTCTGCCTGTGATCTCGACTACTCGAAGTATCTTGTGTAAGTGGAATCAAACAGTATTTGTGTTTTATGACTGGGTCATTTCATTTAGCATCATGTCCTCAAGGTCCACACATGTTGTAGCATGTGCCAGAATTTCCTCTGTTTCTAAGACTGAATAATATTCCACTGTATGTGTATACCACATTTTGCTTATCCATTTATCCATTTATCAATGGACACTTGGGTGCCTCCACGTTTTGGCCATTGTAAACAATGCTGTTGTAAATATAGGTGTGCAGATATCTCTTTGAGACACTGCTTTCAATATTTTTGGATTACCACAACATATTTACCAAAATATGTTTTAAGTCTTAATGTCTCACATTAGTAGTTCTCACTTGTATGTAAACTAAGCATGATACTTAAAGAGACACAGAGCTGCCAGGAATTTTACTTGGCAACTGTTTGTTAACTATTTCAGACACCTTAGTTCCGAAAGCCTGTCTGCCCTTCCCCTGAGCCCATGTTAGGGTCATGCTAGTGTTCATTTTCACCTCCAAGAGACAGCTTAGCACTATCCACTCGTGTGCGGTACCACTGGCTGGTGGTCAAGGGCCTTATTTTCCCTATAACATCTTATGTCAAGCCACATGTCTTGGTCAGATTCCAGCTTCTGAAATATTAGATGAATTGATCTATGGTTCTGGATGTTTCTTTGTGACTCATTTGCAGGATATTCAACAGTCCTTCTGAATGCTCTGTGAAGTGTGCCGTGTCTGCTGAGGCTGACACCCATTAGATGCTCTTGCTGTAAATTGGATGCTCTGGCCCCTGTGAGCGGGCGCCAAGGTGTGAATTAGACAGAGATGCTCTCAACTGTCCCTCTGGCCTCATGACTCTGTCTTTAGGCCAACCCATGGCAGCCAGGCCTCCAGGCAGCAAACCTGACCTCAGCTGCCCAGGGGTAGGGAGATTCCAAAGTAGGTAGCAGTCGGGAAACTTGGCAGCTCCTGTATCCTGTTTACAAAACAGAGCAGTTGCAGAAATCTGAGCTTCTGCTAATTCCTTTTGTCAAATGCAAATCTTTCTTAGATGGAGAAGATAATGGGGAACAGAGGTTTGGGGGAGTCAAGGAAGGCAAGGGAGCATGAAGCCCAGGATGGAAAGCCAAACCATTTTGGCTGCCATAATTCTCCCAAGTCCTGTGGAAACAAGTTGTCTGGGCAGAGTTTCTCCTCCGTGAATATATAAAAAAATGAAAGTTGCCACAAAGTCCCTCTCCGAGCACCTTCTTCTCTGTGGATGATTAGAAGGGGAAACAATTGATTTCGGTTGGTTACAAGCTCAGCAGCAGAGGGGTGGGTCCCGTGGTTAGAAGCAAGTGGATTTGCTTTTCAGAGTCAATGTATAAGGGAGAAATCTTTCTCATTGGCCATGCTGTTGCCATCTGTTAAGGGGGAGAACTGTCGCCCTCATTTTCAAATAGATAGTCATTTCAGTATTGCCTCAAAGTCGTAGCAGATAGTAGTCTCAAAAACCAACATGTTATTTGTGAGTATATGTCTACGTATGTGAAATTTTAAAAAAACACACATTTTTCTCATGGATGGACACCAAACTCCTGATTCGCTTACTTCTACAAAAGGAGGAGACCAGAATTAGGGATGGTAATCACGAGAACTTCAGCTTTATCCCTGCTCTTCTATTTTTTAAAGAAAAATGGATTCCTATATAGAGTGTAATTAAAAATTAGATTTGAAAGAGAAAATAAGGAAGGTCACTTCTGTTATGTATCTCCTCAAGACCTAGTGACTTAAAACCACAGCAATCTATTGTTTCTTATGATGCCGGAAGAGCAGTTCCCCGTGCGCAGTAGCGGGGGTCCTCGTGCCGCCACACGGAGCCACGAGCTAGGCTGGGCCCCAGGGTCTCTGTCTGTTCTCTCTCCCTTTTCACTGAAGCCCACACTCCTTGCAGGAGGGTGGCTGGCTTCTAAGAGGACAAGCCCAAGTACAGGCACTTATTAAACCTCCACTTGCATGGGGCACTATGGTCCCATTGACCAAAGCACATCACCTGACTTTTCCCGAGTCAGTGTAGGCGGGGCAGGCAAGGGCATGAATCCAAGAGGTGGTTCCTTGGGGCCGCCTGTGTAACAGCCTGCCATGTCCTTCGTTACTCCGGACCACAAGATTCTCTCGGGAACAGGACGTAACCATGTGATGTGGCCCTTGCTAATGCTTTCCAAGCTCCGATGAGCTTTCCTGGAGCTCAAAGTCAAATACCGAAACTACCCACCTTTCCTCACTTGCTTTTATACTTGCTTTTATTTTTTCATGGTCTCTTCCTTTCTCTTCTCCTCCTCATCCAGTTTTTTGAGGGGTTGGAGATGAGGGGGGTAAGGGACTCATGATCCTCCATGATGTTATTTCATTGGGAAAACAGAAAAAACTAATTCCAGCAGCTTACAAAGATTTAATAAAAGAGATGTCATGGACTCCTGGGTCCTCCATCAGCTGTACGGCTCTGGAATTTAGCATTTATTCAGCACCTGTATGCCAGACACCTCTGTACGCCAGACACCGCTGTACACCAGACACCACTATACGCCAGATGACACCGCTGTACACCAGACACTGCTGTACACACCAGAT
Source organism: Molossus molossus (assembly GCF_014108415.1). Lineage (NCBI taxonomy): Eukaryota > Metazoa > Chordata > Mammalia > Chiroptera > Molossidae > Molossus > Molossus molossus. Next base: position 33,907,908 of record NW_023425357.1, on the reverse strand, counting down.
GACACCGCTGTATGCCAGATGACATCGCTGTACACCAGACACCTCTGTACGCCAGACACCACTGTACGCCAGATGACACCACTGTACACCAGACACTGCTGTACACACCAGACGACACCGCTGTATGCCAGATGACACCGCTGTACACCAGACACCTCTGTACGCCAGACACCACTGTACGCCAGATGACACCGCTGTACACCAGACACTGCTGTACACACCAGACGACACCGCTGTATGCCAGATGACACCGCTGTACACCAGACACCTCTGTACGCCAGACACCGCTGTACGCCAGACAACACCGCTGTATGCCAGACACCACTGTACACCAGACACTGCTGTACGCCAGACACAATGTGCGCCAGATACTGCTGTACACACCAGATGACACTGCTGTATGCCAGATACCGCTGTACGCCAGATACCACTGTACTCCAGACGACACCGCTGTATACCAGACAGCACTGTATGCCAGACACCACTGTATGCCAGATGACACTGTATACCAGATACCGCTGTACACACATGAAGGCCATAATCTCAGGGGTTCCCAGGGCCAGCTCTGGACATAGACTCCCTGGTCTCAAATGCTGACTCCACACTGTGTAACCTATGTCAAGCTTCTGAACCTCGGTTTCCTCATTGGGTGGTGGTGAGGATTAAATTTGTCCAATAGCTCAAGTAATATTATCCAGTGTTGTTGTTGTTATCATTACCTTGCTTAATTCTCCTACCAACCTTATGTTGTAGATATTCACTCTCTCCCTGTATCTATCAGGAACCTGAGGCACAGAGAAGTCGAGTTACTTGTCTAAGGCTACACAGCTAATAAGCGGCAAACCCAGGATCCAAACCTGACCAGACTAAGATTCTCTCTGACTTCAAAGCTCTGCACTCAATCACTACATGATATCTTACTCAGGTTTATAGCCCTTCCAACAGGACAGGTTCTGGTGGTGATCCTTATTTAGTTTTCTACCAATACTTGTTTGATCATTAAAAAAAAATTCCATCTAACAAGACCTGCCCCATGATCAATACCCATCCACACTGAATCTTTAATGCTCTGTCTTATCAAATTAGCAGCTTCTACCGCAACTCAGGGCAAAAATCAATGTTCTCTTGACCTTAAACACGCACCAACTTGCAAGCACTCATGCCGCGGGCTTCTGTGGCTGTGGGCGAAGGAGGCCACTCTCAGACACGTCACCTCAGCCACCGAGAATGCAGTTCTGAATCGCGCTGCCACCGCAGGCCCCCAGGGCCTCTCAGCCATGGCTTTCCATCCCGGGCCCTCCCGTCTCTCCTTCCAGGACGTGGGGTATCTCTGAATGTCCCTGAGCACACAGGGCACAGCCAGGCAGTCTCTCGTCTCAACATCATCCTAAACTGAGCCGCAATAATAGGCGGTTCTCTCCCCTCTAACGCTTGCTGTCCTCAGCTCTCATCACGAATGCTTAGCAGCCACAGTCTTCCCTCATCCCGCAGGCTCTAGGCTCACACTCATCACTGCTCCCGTGTACACATTTCCATGTTAAGTGGTGCAATTTCTTTCCAGTTCTCCTCCCCCACCCCAGCCCCTCTCTCGTCTCCCAGCGCTCGGACCTCCCGCCCTGTGCTCACACCAGGCTCCTTGCCACAGTCCCCTGCACCTTTATTTCTGGCCCACTTGAGGTCTAGTCACCTTTGGTGCCTTGTTAAAGTTTCCCCATGAAACATCTTAGAAGAGTCCAGTCCTTTTTTTTTACTTCTTCTAAACTCCTTCCATTTTTCGAGTTTGAAGAACGGTTTCGCATCTAATTGTCCATTACCTCCCGCTGTCTTCCTGCGCGAGCACCAGCATCTCCCTGGGCAAAAAGCAAGACCCTCAGTTTTCAAAAATCATATTATACCTTCCTTTGTAATCCTCATAAGAATAATAATAGATAGCATTTATTAAATGCTTACTAAGTACCAGGTCATGTTTTGAGTAATTTGTGTTACCTTGTCTAGTCCTCACAGCCGCTGGATAAGGTAGCTCATTACCTGCATTCTGCCGGTGAAGAAGCAGAGCGCACAGTCAGCTGTCCGGCACCAGGCCATTGGGGTGGCTAGCGATGGAGCCAGAACTTAAATCCCGGGAGTCCAACCAGAGCACAAGCTCTTAGCCACTAGGTCTCCCACAGATTAGTACACAGTTGTTTACAATTAATCCTGCTGTGAAATTGTACCCTAAAGTGCACACTATCACTGACTCTATGGAGTGGCCACATATAATGATGAGATATAATCTGGTTCATAGCAAATTATCCCCAAAATCTAGTGGCTTAAAACGACATGAGTCATCTTACTTTCTATGGGTCAGAAATCCCAGCAGAGCTTAGCCAGGTGCCTCTGGTTCTGGGTCCCTCCCAAGCCTGCAGTCAAAGTGTCAGTCATCTCAAGGCTTGACTGGGAAGGGCTGGCTGCAAGCTCACGTACCGGGTCCTTGGTGGATTCAGCCCCTCGCTTGGCTGGAGGTGGCCCCAGTGCCTGGCCAGGTCGTGGCTCCATAGCGCAGCTCACAGCTGGCCTCAGCGCATGCCAGGAGACAGGGTGAAAGCAAGGCGGAGGTGCCAGTCTCTGCAACCTAATCCTGGGTGACACCCCATCACTTTTGCCATCCTTTATTCATTAGAAGCAAGTCACTAGGTCCAGCCCACCCTCGGGAAGGGGATGCACAGGAGTGTGCATGTCAGGAGGTGGAAATCACTGGGAGCCCATCAGAAGCGTGTGCCACATCCCTGAAAGCAATTAGCCCCCCCCCCAATGGAGGAGCGTCTACGCTGACTCTGACACAGGAGTAAGGAGAGTTGGCTAAGGCGCATGCATGGAGTGGGGAGACCAGACAGAAGAGATTACGGGGGCCCTGGAAGGAGCTGGGCTTGTCCAAGGAACAGCAAGACACTCCACAAGACTTGAGTGTGAGTGTGAGTGTGAAAGGGAAAGGGACTCCAGGCGAAGGCGCGGGCAGGCCTGTAGGCAGGTCCAGAATCTTCCTCCTCCTCCCCAGAGCAATGAGAACACCTGCCAGGCTTTGGAAGTGGAGATGAAAATGGAGAAGGCGTCAGAGAGGACAGGAATGGAAGGGAGCGGCAGGCGGGGCTATTACAGTCGAAGAGAAAGAGATGGGATGACTTGGAGATATAATTTGGCCGAAAAGTCCACTTAACCAACCCACTGTCCAAGGAAAAGGACTATCCGAATTCCGAAGTTCCTGCCGGGTGACGTTTGACTCCTTCCACCCTCTGTCTGCTGGTCCCAGGCGGAGCGACCATCCTTGGGCTCCTTCTAGAGTCCGGAGGAAAGGGGGCCTTTGCGGGTGAACCCCCGTGTGTCCGGCAGAGCACCCGGCACTGAGGTGCTCATCTGGTCAGAGCCGTGCCTGTTCTCCATGCGCATCCAGGGTCTGTTTTCAGATCTCTCTCTCTCTCTCAATGTTTGTCTTAGCTTGGATTTTTCTCAGAAATAGAACCAGAGATAAAGACTTGAGAAAGTGTCTATTTGGGAGGTAATCAGGGAGTGGGGAAGGGAAAGGGGCCCGTGGCGTGTGTGTCAGGATATTCCCACCGTGGAGCTCCGCTTACGGGCCACTTGGAGAGACGGTGCAGAACAGACACTCAGAGTTGTCCCACCCTAGAGCTGAGACCCCTGTCCTATCACTTCCTCACTCACTCCCCCTGTGGGCTCTCTGGCACATGCCAGAAAAGAAAGCCCAGAAGGGGTCACAGGTGTTTGTGACCAGCAGCTGCAGGCGTAGGGTGTATTGAGAGGACAGGAACAGAACTGAAAAAACCTCCTGTGATAATAATGGCTAAAGGACTTTCATATAATTAGTCCACTTCGTCCTCACAGAGGTGTTAGCTCAGTCCTTGACACATGAAGGTGCTCAACAAATGTTAATTAAATTTGTTAGTGTTGCCGCTGTATTGTCCAAGGTCGTTCAGCTTGTAAATGTCAGAGCTGGGCTCCCACCAGGTCATCGGTGCTGAGTCCATTGGTCTTTACATTATAGAGCAAGAATGTGTCCCTGCAGTGAGGGTCCTGACTCAGCTGTGGGGACAAGTTGAGGAGAAAGGTGGATGGGTGATCCGGGGGCAGGCTTGGCCAATATCACCATCTTGCTCTGGGTCAGCCCAATTAGCAGGGTTTGTCTGATAAAATTATGAAGAGGAAAACCCCAGAATGACCTCTGGGAATGTACATGAGAACGCAGGAAGAACAAATGAGGGCAATAAAAAGCATATTCACACCGTCCCTTCAAGCCCAAAGTACCAGATTGGAAAAACAATCCATTCAGCACCATCTCGTTTCCTTCTGGAGACCAAACTAGTTTATCTGATTAGTTATGGTTGGGGTCAGGGATCCACCATTCAGAAAGGGCCCGTTCAAGTAAAAACTGATCAGTCCCTTGGTTGTATCTGTTCGGGGCCATAATCTCTTCTTTTATTCTGATGCCTTGCTGTTATTTCAGAAATCTCCAGGGTAGATCTAAGCAGAACGGCAACGGCGCAGGAGAAAGCCGGAGAGGCCGCGTGAATACCGAGTGCGGGAGGAAATCCCGACTCGGAGAGGACAACAGCTCCACCCCTGCTCTCGGCAACTAGTCGCACGACCCTGAGTGAGAGAGGAGCGACTCAACATTTAATGTCCCCGTTAGGCACCAGGCATTGTCCTCAGTACAGCGCAAAGGCCCTGTACTAGACGTCATCATGCCCTTTGTACAGAAGCCTGAGATGTTAAACGTCTTGCCCACGGTCACCCAGCTATTAAGCGGAGGAGCATTTGAACTCGGTTCTGCTCGACTCCGACATCCTTGCTCTTTGCTCCCTGCCGTGCCGCCCTTTCCGTACATACTTTGTAGGGCTGTTGTATCAAATGTCCACCAAGTGCCTTTTTTAAAGTATAACTTTCTGTACACATTCGTGTATTCTACCGGATGAAGCAGAGCACCCCAGCTCCTGCCCTGCTGTTCAGCACCCCTGTTTAGAAGGAGGGAGCCCCAGAATGGTCCACTGCACGAGCTCCTTCTGCACCGGGAAGGCGTCTGTCACCGGGAGAAGGGCTCCTCACCCGCCGCAAGTCAATGGGACACCGTCTGGTTCTGGCCAGAGTTAGCAAAACCCAAATGGAATTTTTTAAAGCCAGGTTTCCTTTTTATTATTATTATTCATGCTTGGAGTCCACTGGGAAAATCTTTATCTGCATTAAAACATACATTAGAAGAAGAGAGAAGAAAAGGCAGACAAGAGAGAGGCCTACAAAGGGTTTCTTTGAGCCCAGCTCCGCTCCTCTCAAGTTCTTTGCCGCGCTCTCCACAAAGATGGAACCTGGGTTCAAGGTTGAATGGAAGCCGGCTCCTGATGGAACACGTATCCCCTGAACACACCTCTAGGAGATTAGCCCGTCATTAAATATTTGTAGGATAACAGGAGAAGCCTAATTTAGTTTTTGTTTCTTTCTCTCTGTGGTTTAATCACAGATGAAAGAGACTAATAGCACTGCAGAGCTTTCTGGTGATCAAAGGCCAATCAATCCCCTTTGTGGAGTAATTAACTATTTGCTAAACTTGCAGAATTGATTTCCATTTAGGGCTAAGAGAGAGGGTTTTAAATGAAGACCGATTCACCAGGCGAGAGGAGGGAATCTCAGGGCTGATGCCAGGAGATACTCAGGGTGATGAATTGGAATCTGCTAATTAGAGACTGAAAAATACAGCCAGAAGCTGACCCTATTCAGGAGTACTTTAGAGGAAGGACAGGCAGGAGGCAGGGTGGACGCCACCGCTGTCTTTATCTGCCAGGCGGCGGAGCACACTTGAAGTGGAAAAAGCCTTGGCATCCTGTTTGGGGCAGAACAGTCTTGATTGCAAGCAGATGCCGAGCTGAGCAAGAGGCAGAGTGCAGTGGTCAGGGAGTCAGGTGGAAGTCTGCAGGTGACAGGGTGTGGAAGGGAGCCCTGGGACATGAGGACCAGGTGTGCCCCGAAGCACAGAACGGGTCCTTGTGCACCCCTGAGATTCTCCTCAGGCACTTGAAACTTACATTTGAAGCCAGTCAAGAATTTGGATTCTGCTGGCATCTGTACAGATGCCCTGAGAATCTGACCACAGGAATATACTTGGGGCCTTAAACTGAAGGTTCCTGCCAGCTTGGCAGGATAAAGGCCTGAGACAACCCAGCAATGCGTCTGTCTAGGGCTGCCAGATAAAACACGGGATGCCTCGTTCAATGCGAAGTCCAGATAAATGGATAATTTTTTTAGTATAAGTGCGTCCCAAATGATTTGGTGTTTCTTTGAAATTCAAATGTAACCAGCTGCCCTGCATTTTTACTTGCTGAATCCTGCAGCCTCGTTCTGGTTAGATTTTTGGCCCTCTTCTTCTCAAGTTAGAGCCCCTCCGGCTCAGTTTCCTTCCGTATGAATGAGTCTCACAGTAGTGACAGATTGTTGCGTTATGAATAGTAAATGAAATAACGGAACCTCAGACTGTGCCATGCCCGGTACATTTTACGTTCTCTGTAAATGTTACCTATGATTATAGCAAACAGGATTTATTTGACAAATAAAATAGCAATGTTAAATATTAATAATGTATTTCACTTTTTTGTGTGTCCTCCTATCCTTTCTTCTCAACCTCGTTCCTTCCTCTTTCTCCTCCTGCTTCTGTTCCTCCCTTCCCTCCATTTGTCATTGTGAGTTGAGTCTCTACCAACAGCAGTGATGGGATTTTGTAAAATGCAGCGTCTCCCTGCATTTCCCCTCAGCCAAGGCGCAGGCTGGACGAGCGGCCATGCGCTGCCTCAAGATGCTAACTCTATGATCTTCGCCTTGCTCTGTAACCTTGTGCCTCTGTTTCCTCGTATGAAACGGCAGCCACGTGACACGGCAGAATGAATGAACTCCTAGAAGGAGAGCACGTAAAATAGTGGCCAGCACATGACCGTGATTACTAATACCACGTATGTGTGCGTGTGCGTTGCCCTGGCAACAGCGCAGGAAGCGTTTGTTGCAGTAAGGTCACTAAGCCGAGCTGGCTGCGGCTCTCCACGGGTGCCGGGCCTCGCTTTGGTTTCCACAGCCCCACCCTGGCAGAGGTGCTCAGACCCAAGTGAAAACCAGAATGCCTCCCTGAGCTGAGCCCCCGGGTGGTTTCAGTGTCTGAAGCCAACAAGAACGTTTTTCTTTCTCCGCAGACCAGCTCTAACTGTGCTTTGCCATTCGCCAGAGGCTCCCAGAAGGTCGATTGTGAGTGAACAGGGTTTCTTGAGAATTTAGATGGTCGAGTCCCCTAATAGCCACTGCCACCAGGACCTCCTACCACGGCCTGTGTGCCCCCCCCCCCCGAACGAGGTTGGGGCAGGCAGGGACATCTCTCGAGTACATTTACTCCACCCTCAGACTTCTCAGCTTCTAGGAAAACAGCTATGCTCGGGCACGCATGCAGGCTGGGAACTCTTGCCCTGAACCAAGACGATTTGGGGGGGCCGGGCTGGATAGCACTTTTTTTTTTTATCCTCATCTGAGGGTATTTTTGCATTTATCTTCAGATATAGCAGGAGGGAGAGAGGGGGGAGAGAGAGAAAAAAATATCAATGCAAGAGAGACACATCAAGTGGTTGCCACACACACGACCCCAACTGGGGTCAGGGACAAACTGCAACCGAAGTACATGCCCTTAGCGCAGTGGTTCTCAGCCTGCCTAATGCTGCGACACTTTCATACAGTTGTTCCCCATGTTGTGGTGACCCCCAACCATAAAATGTTTATCGTTGCTACTTCATAACTGTAATTTTGCTATTGTTATGTCTTCGGCGACCCCTGTGAAAGGGTCATTCAACCCCAAAAGGGGTCGCAACCCACAGGTTGAGAACCGCTGCCTTAGCGGGAACTGAACCGGGACTCTCTGGTCCGCAGGCAGACGCTCTAACCACTGAGCCAGACTGGCCAGGGCTGGATCGCACTCTAATTGATTAGCAGGCTATGGGGTACAGTAGATGAGGTCCCAGATGAGGAAGAGATTCAGGCAGGCCAATTCTACTCCCCCTGTGCAGACAATCGTGTCCTTAACCTAACCCTTGCGCAGAGGCCGGGCCTGGTCCCAGAAGCTTGATAACTTAACTCCATTTCTCTTTATAACAACCTGATGCACCGGGTGCTGTTATCACCCCTCATCGTGAAGATGAAGAAATACAGGCACAGAGAGGGTAAGCTATTGCCCAGCCTCACACAGCTACTGCACGGTCCTTTCATCACAACAGATCACTTGGGTGGGACTCCACAAATAATTGCTGAGCGCTACTTTAGACAGTGCAGTGCACCGGGTGCTCCGTGACCACGGACACCTGCGACCTCATGCGTGCCCTCTCTGGGAGCCAGAGGCACAGGCTACAGAGATGTTTATACGAGAGGTAGCAGCAGTATGGTGTTCTCCAGACTGGGAAAATACATGTTTCTCAAGAGGTGAGGAAGTGATGACCGGAAAGGAAAAGTGGGGTCTTCTGAGCTCACCACTATTTTTGCAGCCAGGGAGACGGTGTTTTATTTGAATTCCTGGCAGGGGCATGAATTTATCATACTGCACAGAGCAGACCTCTCCACTTTAGGGGCCCGATGAGAATGAGAAGATCTTGTAATATTCACCTGGAAAACGATGAACTAGGTCCCGGAGCAGTGTGATCTGAGTGAGCCCTTGGGCGAGTGCACCGGGCTGGGAGGTCACCCCCACAGCGCTGTTCCTTGCCGGCTTGACATCCAGAGGTAACTGAAACTGTGTTGCCGAGAAGCCAGAGAAGGGAAGCGGTTAAGCATGGTAGTGTTTGAATGGATTCCGTTTGGTTCTTTGTTGTAAATTGAATTCACCTATCAAACAGCCGGGACTTGATATTCATCGGCCCACACGACCATTGCTTCCTCAGCTCCCCATCAACACGAGCCAGACAGCACCCACTGAAGATGGAGCTGTGTAAAGTCCCCACGCACGTTAAATTACTTAGGAAGGGGGACGAAAAGTAGCTGCAATAAACAAGGTTTCCCAAGTGGAATTGGGAGAAGGCGCTCAGTGCCGGCCGTACCCACGCAGGGCTGACCGGCAGTGTTTAAATGCAGGGGCTGCCGTGGACTGACTCACTGCTGGATAATTACGTTAGGGACCAATACGGCCTGTTGAAAATCAATTCTGCTGGACCAGTGTGTTTGTTCGGAAAGCCACTCAGCCAATTCAGGAGTATATTAGGCAGCAGGCCCAGTGCGGTGACCTCTTCCGGATTGGGGTTGACACTTGAACGAAGGCGTTTGTCCAGCTAAAGGACAGTACTAGCAGCAGGCTCTTATCTCCTCTAAATTGGATTACTCAGATCTGCTTGTTCTCTTTAAAGATAGCTACTCTTGGGTTTTCCCTCTCTTTCTGTCTGTCTGAGATGGTTACTTGGTGATTACTGTTTGACTTGCCCTCCTACGTATCCTCGGACAGTCAGCGCTCAACGCCGTGTCTCCTCCCTCTCCTGCTGGGAAAGGTCATCTGACGCTGAAGCCGGCACTTTCCAGGCCCCGGTTGGAGCAGTGAATGGGTCGGGTCCGGGAGCCGGCCAGTGTGTGCTTGAGGAGTTCATGGTTGGTTGGCCTGTGATTCACTTTCCAGGGAGCAAAGGCAAGCCCAGGGACAACACAGACTTCCCTTCTAACATGCCAGTTCCCTCCAAAGGAATGACTCCCGACACACGTTCCTGGGCTTGAAAACTCTCAAAGCTGCTCGCCAACCAAAGTCCTTGAGCGGGAGTGCCACCCGGCCACCAGGACCATAGCCAGCAGCTGCCTCGGGCCCTGGGGCAGCACAGCCCGCGATGGGGCCGCCGGGCTGCAGGAGGAATGATGACAAGGACGGTGCCCATGGAACCTGCAAGTCCCGCATGGGGCCGACTCTCTGGTGGAGCCTTCGCTACCACACCTGAGGGCGGAGGGTGTCGAGAAGACATGAAAGGCCCAGGGAATCCTGGGTCCACTCTGGAAAGAATCCAGGAAAGACTTATTGCCGCAATTATGGTTTCTTTAATGACAAAAAATTAACTGCTCCACCTATCCACTCACTTTGACAGCTGAGGACGTCACTGTGAGGAAGTGACCGGGTGCACCATCGGCGACTTACATCCCGTATTCCAAACCCTGTCGACCACTTAGGCTGCAGGAGCGAGAGGCCACACTGCCCAACGAAGCTGTGACCAGGCTGCTCTTTCACCCAGAAGGAGCAGGTATTCTTGTCCTGACCGGAGAAGGTGATCATCAGGGGAAGGAAGGGTTTGAATAAATGAGATGAGATATCTGTGCAGCTTGCTGTGGGGCCCTTCTCACCAGGCTCTGGGAGGATGGAGTCTCAGCAGCCCCTTCTAACTGTTCTGCATGGAGAGAGAACGGCCATGTGGCTTCTGAGAGGCTCGGCCGGGAAGACAGAAGCCAGGATAGAGACCAGGCCTGAGCTCTCAGCCATCCACCGAAAAGCTGGGGCAGGAGGAGAGAGAGGGGGTGAGAGGAGGGGAGGGAAAGTGGGAGAAAGGGGGAGAGAGGAAGACAGGAAGGCAGAAAAAAGGTAGGAAGGAAGGGAGAGGAGGGAGGGGGGAAGGAGGGAAAAAGAGAGGGAGAGAGGCCAGGTGTAGGGAGAGAGAGGAACTCACTCCACCCAAGCTTCCTCACATACAAAAACTGACTGATAGCACCCGTACTCCTCCCTCGAAGTGGCCGTGGAGATGAAACAAGATCCTGTGAGTGAGGGAGACAGGGTGCGATCACCTTTCATTAACACGGCTGCTAATCACGCCTCCTAATCACGCCTCCTGCGGGACCGCACTTACCCGGCACAGGGCCCCACAGACCCCGTTCGATGAGGGTCACTGTGCACCCTGCCGCTCACGGTAATTCCTCCGGCCAGTTAGGTGGGTGCCAGGATTCCAGTGTGACTCCAGGCGGACGGAGAGGGGAAGGGTGAGCAACAGCTTCCGGAGGAAGTCCATGCAGCGTGCGGCGGCAGTGACAGCAGGGCCTCCCCTGCACCCTTTCCAGACTTGGTCTTCGAGCCGCTGTGGCCGAACGGAGATGCAGCGGCAGTGGGGAGCCCGGGGAAACGTTAAAAAGTGCTCTCTGGGAATTCATTCTGCTTTGATCTCTGTTCTATGCCCCAAAGGAGGGCCAAGAAGCGCAAGATCCGGTAGGACCATGAAACCATCCTCATTCTTGCACCATATTTTAAAATATGTATCTTCCCACTGTGTTTTAATGAAGTCATTGCTTCTCCACCCAACCAGTTTTATTGTCACAAGAATATTTCTGAGTCCCTGTGTAAACATATCGGTGACGCGTCAACGAGTGAGAATTCCCTGTATTCCCGGCAGCTGACCTGGCAGGGCCCTGCCCCAGCCTGCCGTGGAGGGGCCGGCCGTCTGCAGGGACTTCTCCCACCCTTCCCCAGGGACCTGGGCCTCACAAGGCCTCCCAGTGAGCACCCAGGGTTCAGTGAGAAGAGGTTTGAGTGCATTGCTTGTGCCAATTTGGCTTGTGTGGCTAATTGCACTGTGTGCAGAAAATAACACCTGCAAAGATCAGTCCATCCTCTGAACGCCAGACTCTCAAAGTCAACGACAAAGCTCTCTGGGTGAAGCCCATCAGTAGAAACGCTCGTGGGAACATCAAACGGGGCTTCAAGTGGAAGGTGACTGAGAGGGAAACTTTAAAGATCAAGGAGAAGGCTAAATTGAACCGAATTCTTTCAGGGTCTGAAGATGGAGGCTGAGGTTGGGGGCTGGGGCAGGAGAGGGGAACGACACACCCGAGGGTGAAGGCCCTTCCAGAGAGGTGATTAACGACGATTGCGGGCAGTCTTACTGATGGGTCCCAGTTGCAGGCAAGGACGGGACAATACTGAGCTGCTCTTTAAGACCTGTTTTCTAACCACCTTCAAATAAACTTGGAGTACTTGAGTGCTTGAGATGGGGTATGCCTTGACCACCAGCAGAAATAAACCACAGCTTTGGCAGGTTGGGGGCCGTTTCCTTTTAAGCGGGCTGCCTGCCCAAGTTCAAGGAGATTAGTGGACAGGGAAGGAGAGGCCTTGTTTATGATGAGAACGGGACCAGCCGCACTGGTTCTTTAAAGAGTGTCTGTGAAGCCTTCCCCCACTTCACCAGTCGACTGCCTAAGGAACAGGCTTGATATGCTGCCAGCTTTTAAAGAAAATACTTAAATATCAAAAGTTTTCACTCTTTTCTGTGTGTGCAAAATATCAGCTTAAAGCCCGATGGAAGTCAAAGTTCTTGCTTAGCATACAAAGGCTTAGGAGTTTTATAGTGTTTGAGACTTTAATCTACAAAGTATAATTTAATCCTCTTTGAGCTATCTGCACCACGGAGTCCTGGTTGTAAATAAACCATATGGTTACAGTGGATGTGACCACAGCTGCCTGCCTCCATCACTCACCCTTAGTAAATATTTCTGCGAAGCAGATGAAGCCGACTACTGTAACTGATAAATAGAGGGCGGTTCTCAGAGCAAATGTTTTCCTACAGCAGTCATGCCTGCGTATGACCGCCAGCTCCCAGTCGGCTCGGCCACCTGTGGATGACCCCCACCCCCGGCTCCGTGTGTGTCTGTCTGTCTCTCTTTCTGAGCCCGAGTAAACGTCTGAGAAGAGTGGAGATGGCAGGCAGGAAGGGCCTGTGTGAGGACCAGTCCGCTCCTCGGGCTCCCACACGGAGCAGGCGCTGGTACCCACGCGCTGTTCCTCCACACGGAGGCCATTCCTGGGAATACCCAGTTCTGGCGTTGAGGCCTGGAGAGGGGAAGAGAGTCGAGTGGAGGAAAGGGGGCGATTCCCTTGGGGCTGGCGTTGCCCCAGGAGGGAAGCGAGCGCAGTGGTGTCTGGCTGTGCGGGGAAGGAGGGCGGGAGCCGGTGTGGCATGACCTGAACTGGTGCTCAGCTGGTGCGCTTGGACTCTGCGTCATCTGAAAGAGCGGTCATAGATTTGAGCGGGTCTCTTCTGTATTATCTGGAATCACAGGGACTGGATTTTGAAACCAGATGCTTGCATCTAACAGCTGTGTGGCTGTGCTGGTCACGTCACCCCTCTGAGCTTCTTTTTCCTTCCCTCTAAAATGGGAAGGATTGTACCTCTTGACCATTTATGGGCATGAGGGCTGATTGCAATAATCATCATTGCTGTCCTCATTCTTAAGCCAATAATAATTATTATTCTCTATTATTGTGACTGTATCGGTGATGGTGAATGTTTGGCGTCGCGGTGTGGGGAGGAGAAGGGCTCCTGTGTCTGCTTTGGGCTCCTTAAGCCATGGGTGTCCTTGCCAGGGCTGTAGTCCCCATTCCTCGAGTCTGAAGCTCCTGGGAGGCTGGGCGTCCTGTGCCACGGCTTTGTCACTCTCCACAGCTGCCCAGCGAACCAGCAGCTTCTCTCTGCCTCCGCAGCCACAGGCCTGGCCGCGTGGGCCGGGGCTTCCCGTGCTCCCCGGACTCCCCGGGCCTGTGCCTCCAGCAGGGCAAGGCCGCCGCCGGGAGGGTCACGGGGTCAGAGGTATGCGGTTTTCAAAGTGAGGTACAGATGTTTACCTGAGGCCGGGAAAGGTCCGAAAGGCAGGCAGAAGGCCCATCAATTAGGTCAACAGGCCCTTCTGTGCTACAGGGTGGGAAAGAAACTGGGGTGAGAGAACCCCCAGTAGAGGTTCAGCACCTTCACCCCAGCCCAGAAGACCTCCCCATAATAAAACAGGGCACAGGAGCCGCTCAGTAGGGAATCCGGGGTTTTTATGGCTCAGTGCCAAGATGTTCCCAGGCCCAGGGCGTGGCACCTCTGTGCCCGAAGGGCAGCCGGGCCCCAGCTGGTGGCTGGGAGGCACGGCAGCTTCAGACGGCTTTGGGACTTGCTGCCCAGATCAACACCGTATTTGAGAATCGCTAGGTCTAACTGGAGAATATGCTTTTCTTTCAATTAAAAGGATTTAAATCTAGGGCTATGAAAAATGCTGTTAACTAGGAACAGGATTTTTTCCCAAAAGGATCCCATTCACACCATTTTAGCTAAGAGTGGGTCTGGGTAGTTCCACTAACAAGACAGGGTCCGACAGGAAAACCAAGCCCCACGGCTCCGGGTTTGTGCAGAAATGTTTCAGTGGAGATGCGGTGTACACCACATGTACGTACTTTTTCTCAGTCACTTCAGAATGAATTGCGGACATCGTACCCCTTCATCCCTAAACACTGCCATGCTTACTTCTTAAAAAGGAGGGACAATATTTTATATAATCACAGGACAGTTATCCAAATGACGAAATTGAACATTATTTATACAATGTCATCAACTAACTCCACAGCCCAATTCCCAACTTGTCCGCTCTCCCAGGAACCTGCTCTACCCAGGAGCGTGGCACAGCTCCTGCATTTCCTTTGAACTAGAACAGTTGCTCAGTCATTCTTTATCTTCACCTGATCTTTTTCTTTCTTTAACCTTGACATTTTTGAAGAGTACAGGCCATTTATTTTGTAGAAGGTTACTCGATTTGGGTTTGTCTGATGTTTCCTCGTGATTAGATCTGGGTGATGAATTTTGGGCGGAAACGCCCCAGAAGTAATGTTGTGTCTTCCTCAGTACAACTGGCCCGAGAGACCCGATGTCGGGTTGCTGCCATCACTGGTGATGTTATCTTTGATTATTTGGCCAAGGTAGTGTGGATCAGGTTTCCTTACTATTTTGCTATTTTTTTTTTCTTTTGTGATTAATAAGAAATTGATGGGGAGATACTGTGGGACTGTGTGACTATCCAGATCTAATCAAACTTTCACCCACTAGTGAGTTTTCTAATTCCATCATTTTTCTACATGTATTAGTTCAATTTTACTGCAATGAAGAGCCTTCTACTGCATATTTCTGTTTATTCATTTATATCAGGGTGCACTCCTGGATTGATATGCATTATTTAATGGGTTGTAGTCCATTGCTTTCACTATCTATTTTCACATTCAAATTGTCCCAGAGTTGGACAGTGGGACTTCTTTCGGTTCTTTGGACACATCCTCTCCGTTCATCAAGCACTTTCTGGAACCAAGTGTTCTGGTTCATCTAGTACCTTACCTGCCCTGTAATCAGCCATCTCTCCAAGGAGTCCTGAATGATTTCGTGGAGAAAGAAATTTAAAAACCAAGATGTGGGCATCAGGTTCTAGGCATGAGGGCTCTGGTGCCATTATTTCTAGGCCCTTCAGTGGCAGCAGCTGGGTCTCGATCTCACTATGAAACCTCCTGACACTGTCAGTTAGTCCAGTAGCGACCTGGGGTTCCCTCGTTTGTATGTTTGGAAAGGAGAAAGCCAACTTCTCCAATAGCGAGGCATCTAGCTCCCATCATCCTCAATATATTTATTCTTGGCTCAATCCTAAAGCACATAGTAGTTTTTGAAATGTTCATGTATGCTACTGTGAAAACAAAACCATTAACCCGAGTTCAATATTTGTCTAGGCTCCTTTTCGTCTTTAGCCGGAGGGTGTGTAACCAAAACATCAGCTTCAAAACTGACTTGGAAGAGTTCTTTCTTTAACCTCTGTTCAGTGTGGTTATGTATTCATTTGAAATATAGTTTGATTCATTTGTTTCTATTACGGGCTTTCTCTGCATCCTTGTGGATTTTTAAAAAATAGAAGTCAAGGAAATGATGGCAGCAGGCAGGACCAGAGGGAGGGTGACTGTGTGAGAGAGTGAGCGAGTGTGTGAGAGAGTGTGAGTGGACGTGAAGGTGGACGACCAAACTCCAAACTTGTGCAGTGCAGAGACATGGAGCAGAAGGTTCCTGTGCTGTGGATGGGAGCAGCCGGCTACCACGGTAAGTGGCTCTTTAGGGCATTTCTCCCTGTGCTGATGGGAGGTCCCATCATTTTGGAAGATCCCTAGTCTTTCCTAGGAGGAGGCAGTGGGAGAGGCTATGGCCCAGCAACATGAGCCCACCAGCACACCTGGCACCATCGGACCAGTGGACACTCTGTGCCAACACAGAGCAGTGCACAGTAGTGGAGCTCCCAAGGTGCCAGTCGCAGAAGCCACAAACAGTTGGGAGCCCAGCAACATCCCCCATAGTAGCAGCCCAATCAGAATCCAGATATACCCCCAGCAACAGAGATTGGGGACCAGACATTTTTCCCCAGGCAACAGAAGCACAGACCAGCAGCTGAGACCCATCCCCAAAAACTACAGCAAAAGCTGAGCAGGAGTTGAGCACCATGGGGCCGCAGCACTCCCCAGCCACCAGCGGCAGAACCTGGGGCTCCACAGAGGCCTGTGCTGTCCAGCTATGGGAAGAGCGGTGGGAAGCCAGAGTCCGAGAGGGACTGGTGAAAACCAGCTGCCTGTGGGTCCTGCAGGACCTGCAGGGTGCAGGGGAACCAGAGAGGCCTGTGCGACCCAGCTGCTTACAAGATAGGAGTAGAGGGAGTGAAAATGGAAGCAAAGTGAATGGAAGCTACACAGACGATCACCCTGGACCAAATGAGAATTACAACTAAAATAAAGACAAATCCTCGGAAAAGCAGCAGGACAGGACCATATAACCAGGGACACTGGTAGGATCTGTGGAGGCACAAGAGCATGGCGGGCTGGGAGCCCACGGACAGCAGCAGTCTTAGCTGTGAGCAGCACCCTTGGGGAATAAAGACCAATCCCGGTCCACAGTGCAGAGCTGGGACAGAGTGCTAAAATAGCCATAACCACTTACCTGGAGGCTACACCAGAGGGAGGGCAGACTGGGCTGGAACTCTGTGGGGACACCCAGGATTTGGAGGGCACTCAGAGGTTTTGCTGAGTTGTGGCCACAAAGGACAGTGGCCAGTGTGCTCCTTCCTAGAGCTGTGGAGAAAAGCAGCAGCCCCACCCTTGAAGATTCAGCCTTTCCCAGGTGAGGCAAAGAAATGCAAACTGAGGCTCATTAACAACCAGCCTCTTTCCCACCCTCTAGAAATCATCTTATGCAGAACACCAGGGCTACATTCCAAGGCACTGAGTAACTGAGACTACTAGCCTCCAGGAAAAAGTTAGAAGATAACTGAACCATTCCTACGTTTGCAAATCTACCCAGGAAAGTAAGACTTGACAGTAGTGTTTAACGTGGGCCCACCCAGGCTCATTCAAACCCAGTAGAGGGAGCCACAAACAGCAGAACACCAACACCCACAGGGAAAATTTGTCAGGCTCCAAAACCCACTGAGATAGCCAAAATGGTGACACAAAGAAACAAATCCCAAATGAAAGAACAAGAGAACTCTATCGGAGATGAGTTAAATGAAATGCAGTTAAGCAAATCATCAGAGGTAGAGTTCAGAGCCATAATCTTGAGGAAGCTCAACAGCATGAGTAAGGACATTAGCACCATGAATAAAGATATAGAAACACTGAAAACCAACCAAGTGGAAATGAAGAATGACATAGCAGAAATAAAGAACACATTGGAAGGACTAACCAGGAGAGTACAGGAAGCTGAAGACAAGATCAGTGAATTAAAAGACAGGGTGGAAAAAAATCAACCAATCAGAAAACCAAAAGCAAAAAAACAATTAAAAAAGAGAGGAAGATAGCTTAAGAGAACCGTGGGACAACTGGAAACATAATAACATTTGCACCATAAGAGTCACCAAAGGGAAGAAAATGGGCAAGGATTAGAGAATATATTTGAAGAAATAGTGACAGAAAACTTTCCCAACTTATTGAAGGAAGAAGACATTCAAGTTCAAGAAGCACAGAGAGCCCCAAGTAAGAAGAACCCAAACAGGCCCACACCAAGACACACAGTAATTAAAATGCCAAAAATTAAAGACAAAGAGAGAATCCTAAAGGCAGCAAGAGATAAGCAACAGGTGACCTACAAAGGAAACCCCATAAGGCTCTCAGCTGACTTCTCAACAGAAACACTACAAGCCAGAGGGGAATGGCATGAGGTAATCAAGGTCATGAAAAACAAGGATCTGAATCCAAGACTACTCTACCCAGCAAGGCTGTCATTCAAAATAGAAGGTCAAATAAAGAGCTTCCCAGACAAAAAAAAAAAAAAAAAGGCTAAGGGAATATTAACACCAAACCAGAACTGTAAGATATGCTAAAAGGACTGCTGTCATTAGTAGAAGAAATAGGGGAAAAAATATAATCACTCTAAACAAAAATGGCAATAAATAAGTACATATCAATTATCACCTTAAATGTGAATGGTTTGAATGCTCTGATAAAAAGACAGAGTAGCTGATTGGATAAGAAAGCATAACTCATATATGTTCTTTACAAGAGACCCACCTCACAATAAAAGACTCATATAGGTTGAAAGTGAAGGGATTGAAAAAATCTTTTGAGCAAATGAAAAGGGAAAAAAAAAAAGCTGAGGTAGCAATACTCATATCTGATAAAGTAGATTTCAAAATGAAGGCCATAAATAGAGACAAAGAAGGCCACTACATAATATTGAAAGGATCTATCCAGCAGGAAGATATAACCTTGGTAAACATATATGCACCCAATATAAAAGCACCAACATATATTAAAAATCTTCTGGAGGACTTCAAAGGAGAAATCAACAGCAATACAATCATAGCAGGGGACTTCAACACCCCACTGACATCACTGGATAGATCTTCTAGACAAAAAAATTAACAAGGAAATACAGACTCTAAATGAAGTGCTGGATCAAATGGATTTAATAGATATCTACCGAGAATTACACCCCAAAACTACAGAATTCACATTCTTCTCAAGTGCACATGGGACATTCTCAAAGATAGACCACATGTTAAGACACAAACTAAGCCTGTACAACTTCAAGAAGACTGAAATCATATCAAACATCTTCTCAGATCACAATGGCACGCAACTAGAAATCAATTGCAAAAAGAACATGCAAAGACACTTGAAAACATGGAGGCTAAATAGCATGTTATTGAACAATGAATGGGTTACCATGAAGATCAAGGAAGAAATTAAAAACTTCCTGGAAACCAATGAAAATGAACACACAACAACACAAAATCTATGGGATGCAGCGAAAGCAGTTCTGAGAGGAAAGTTCATAGCACTACAGGCCTACCTCAAGAAACAAGAAACATTTCTAATAAACTATCTAAACTCACAACTTAAAGAACTAGAAAGCAAACAAAAAGAAAACCCCAGAGCAAGTAGAAAAAAGGAAATAGTAAAGATCAGAGCAGAAATAAATGACATGGAGACCAAAAAAAACAATTCAAAGGATCAATGAAACAAAAAGCTGGTTCTCTGAAAAGATAAACAAGATTGATGGACCGTTAGCAAGACTTACCAAGAAACAAAGAGAACCCAAATGCACAAAATCAGAAATGAAAGAGGAGAAATAATAACTGACACTACAGAAATACAAAAGATCGTTAACAAATATTATGAACAATTATACAGCAACAAATTTGACAATCTAAGCGAACTGCACAAATTTCTAAAAACACATAGTCTCCCAAAACTGAACCAGGAACAGGTAGAAAACATGAACAGACCAATAACAACAGAATAGATTGAAGATGTAATCAAGACTCTCCCAGCAAACAAAAGCCCGGGCCCAGACGGCTTCATGGGGGAATTTTACCGAACATTCAAAGGAGAACTAACACCCATTCTCCTCAAATTATTTCAAAAAATTCAAGAAGAAGGAAGACTTCCAAACTCGTTTTATGAGGCCAGCATAATTCCAATTCCAAAACCAGAAAAAGACACTACAAAGAAAAAAAAACTACTGGCCAATATCCCTGATGAACATAGATGCCAAAATCCTGAACAAAATACTAACAAATCAAATCCAGCAACAATTCAAAAAAAATTATTCACCATGACCCAGTGGGATTCATCCCAGGGATGCAAGGCTGGCACATTATTCATAAATCAATAAATGTGATACACCACAAACAAAATAAAAGATAAAAATAATATGATCATATCAATAGATGCTGAAAAAGCATTTGACAAAATCCAGCACCCATTTTTAATAAAAACCCTCAGCAATCTGGGAATAAAGGGATCATATCTTGACATAATTAAGGCCATATATGAAAGACCTACAATCAACATCATACTCAATGGGCAAAAACTAAATATTTCCCTTAAGAACAGGAACAAGACAAGGATGACCACTTTTGCCACTCTTATTTAACATGGTACTGGAAGTCTTTTCTTTTCTTTTCTTTTCTTTTTATCCTCAACTGAGGACATTTTTTTTTTCATTTTTTGCTCAGATAGAGTGGGAGGGGGAGAGAGAGAGAGAGAGAGAGAGAGAGAGAGAGAGAGAGAGAAACATCAATGTGAAAGGGACACATCGAGTGGTTGCCACCTGCATGACCAACCAGAGCCAGGGACAAACTGCAACCAAGATACATGCCCTTAGTGGGAACCGAATCCTGGTCTCTCTGGACCGAAGGCTGACACTTTAACCACTGAGCCAAACTGGCCAGGGCAATACTGGAAGTTTTAACCATAGCAATCAGACAGGAATAAAAAATAAAAGGGGTCAAAATTGGAAAGGAGGAAGGGAAACTGTCATTATTCGCAGATGACATGATACTTTACATAGAAAACCCCAAAGACTCCATCAAAAATCTACTAGACTTAATAAATGAATTTGGCAAAGTACCAGGATACAAAATTAATGTCAAGAAATCAATGACATCCTTGTACACCAATGATGAAGACACAAAAAGAGAAACTAAAAAAAAAACTAACAAAAAAAAAAACAACAATCCCATTTACCATTGCAGCAAAAAATTAAGATACCTAGGAATAAATTTAACCAAAGAAATAAAGGACCTATTTGCAGAAAAATTACAGGTCATTGAAAAAAGAAATAAAGCAAGATATAAAAAAGTGGAAGCATATACCTTGTTCATGGATTAGAAGAATTAACATTAAAATGTCCATACTACCTAAAGCAATCTATATATTCAATGCAATCCCCATCAAAATACCAAGGACATACTTCACAGAAGTAGAACAAATATTTCAAAAGTTCATATGGAACCAAAAAAGAACCCAAATAGCCGCAGCAATCTTGAAAGAGAAGAACAAAGTTGGAGGGATCACATTACCAGATTTCAGGTTATACTGCAAAGACACTGTAATCAAAACAGTCTGGTACTAGCACAAGAACAAGCAGATAGATCAATGGAACAGAATAGAGAACCCAGAAATGGACCCAAGACAATATGCTCAATTAATATTTGACAAAGGGGGCAAGAGCATACAGTGGAGTAAATACAGCCTCTTTAATAAATGGTGTAGAAAAAATTGGACAGCTACATGCAAAAAAATGAAGCTAGACCATCAACTTACACCATACACAAGAATAAACTCAAAATGGATAAAAGACTTAAATGTGACCTATGAATCCATAAAAATCCTAGAATAAAATGTAGGCAACAAAATTTCAGACATCACACGCAGCAGAATTTTCACTGATACATCACCAAAGGCAACAGAAACAAAGGAGAAAATGAACACATGGGACTACATCAAACTCAAAAGCTTCTGCACAGCAAAAGAAACAACCACCAAAATAGAAAGGCAACCCACTGTAAGGGAGAGCATAATTGCCAATTATATATCAGAGAAGGGTTTAATTTCCAATATATATAGAGCGCTCATACAACTCAACAAAAGGAAGACAAAGAACCCAATTTAAAAATGGGCAGAGGAACTAAATAGACACCTCTTCAAACAGGACATACAAATGGCTAAGAGACATATGAAGAAATGCTCAACATTACTAATCATCAGAGAGATGCAAATTAAAATAACAATGAGGTATCACCTCACACCTGTCAGAATGGCCGCCATCAGCAAACCATCAAACAACAAGTGCTGGCCAGGGTGTGGAGAAAAGGGGACTCTAGGACACTGCTGGTGGGAATGCAGACTGGTGCAACCACTATGGAAAACAATATAGTGTTTCCTCAAAAAATTAAAAAGAACTGCCATTTGACCAGTGATCCCACTTCTAGGAATATACCCTAAGAAGCCTGAAACACCAGCCAGAAAGAATATATATATCCCCATATTTGTAGCAGCACTATTTACAATAGCTAAGATCTGGAAACAGCCCAAGTGTCCATCACTAGACAAATGGATAAAAAAGCAGTGGTACATATACACAATGGAGTACTATGCAGCTGTAAGAAAGAAAGATCTCTTATCCTTTGAGACGTCATGGAGGGACCTAGAGAGTATTATCCTAAGCGAAACAAGCCAAGCAGAGAAAGACAAATATCACATGATCTCACTTATTTGTGGGATATAATGAACATAACAGTCTGAGGAATGGGGTAGTCCCAGAGACGTGGAAGTGGGGTACAGACTGACAATCCCCAGAAGAGGGGGTGGGGGGAAGAGAAACCACGGAACTTATATACATGTGTGCATGAACAATGGACATGGACAACAAAGCTGGGTACAGGGCAGGGGGGAAGGGAAAGGAGAAACATCTGTAACAATAAATTAATTAATTTAAAAATTAAATTAAAAAAATTAAAAATAAAAGTCAAAATGAAATTAAAAAGCTTGTTCAGGGAAGTGTCACCAGCCCCCTGACCCTTCTCCCTTGTGCCCACCTTGCAGGTAACTAATCTCATTCATGTCTAGTTTTCTTCCCAAAGTCTCTCTTTTGCTAAAATAAGTAGTCATCTATAGTGCATTTCCTCTTCTTTCGTATAGAAAAGAAAACGTACTATAAATGATCTTTGCACTTGGCTATTTCCCCTTAACAGTACACCACCCTTTATTTACCAATCTGATAAGTGAGAAATAATATTTTAATGTCGTTTTGAAAACAACTTTATTGAGATGTATTTCACATACCAAACAGGGTAGGGCAAAAATAGGTTTACAGTTATCCTTATGGAAAATAATACAATAATAAATAAATAATAATGTAAGAATGAACTCTGTATTTCACATACTCACACTTAAACCTACATTTCCCTCCCCGGACAGCTCCCCCATGTCAAGCGCACAGATATCTGCCACCATCTCCCATCAGGGTTAGGGACCCTGTGCCCTTTAGCTATCTCTCCTCTATCTTCCTATCCCTCAGCCCAAAGCAACCACTAATCTACTTTTTGCCTATAGATTTGCCTGGTTTAGACATTTCATATAAATGGTCTCATATAATATGTGGCCTTTTGTGACTGGCTTCTTTCATTAAGCATGTTTTCCAGAGTCATTCATGTTATGGAATGTATCAGAATTTTTTTATGACCAAATAGTATTTTTTTTAATTTTTATTAATTTATTTTTGTTACAGATGTTTCTCCTTTTTCCCCCATTGACACCGTCCTCCTGCTCCTGCCCCCGCCCCCACCCCCTGAGTTGTTGTCTATGTCCATAGTTACGCATACATACATATAAGTTCTGTGGTTTACCACTTCCCTCTCCCTCGTCCTCCTCTTCTGAGGTTTGTTAGTCTGTACCCTACTTCTATGTCTCTAGGTCTATTTTGTTCATCAGCTTATATTGTTCATTATATTCCACAAATAAGTGAGATCCTGTGGTATTTGTCTTTCTCTGATTGGCTTATTTCGCTTAGGATAATACTTTCCAGGTCCCTCCATTTGGTCTAAAAGGATAAGAGATCTTTTTTTCTTACAGCTGCATAGTACTCCATTGTGTATGTGTACCACAGCTTTTTTATCCATTCATCTACTGATGAACACTTGGGCTGCTTGCGGATCTTAGTTATTGTAAATACTGCTGCTATGAACATAGGGGTATATATATATATATTCTTTCTGATTGGTGTTTCAGGCTTTTTAGAATATATTCCTAGAAGTGGGATCACTGGTCAAATGGCAGTTCAATTTTTAATTTTTTGAGGAAATACTATGTTGTTTTTCATAGTGGCTGTACCAGTCTGCATTCCCACCAGCAGTGTCCTACAGTCCCCTTTTCTCCACACCCTGGCCAGCACTTGTTGTTTGATGATTTGGTGACGGCAGCCATTCTGGCAGGTGTGAGGTGATACCTCATTGTTGTTCTAATTTGCATCTCTCTGATGATTATGACATTAAGCATTTTTTCATAGGTCTCTTAGCCATTTGTATGTCCTGTTTGAAGAGGTGTCTGTTTAGTTCCTCTGCCCATTTTTAAATTGGGATCTTTGTCTTCCTTTTGTTGAGTTGTATGAGCACTCCATATATTTTGGAAATTAGCCCTTTGTATGATGTATAATTGGCAATTATGCTCTCCCATACAGTGGGTTCCCTTCCCATTTTGATGCTTGTTTCTTTTGCTGTGCAGAAGCTCTTTAGTTTGATGTAGTCCCATGTGTCCTTTTTTTCTTTGTTTCTCTTGCCTTAGGCATTGTATCAGTGAAAATTCTGCTGCGTGTGATGTCTGAAATTTTGTTGCCTACATTTTATTCTAGGATTTTTTATGGATTCACGAGTCATATTTAAGTTTTTTATCCATTTTGAGTTTAGTCTTGTATGTGGTGTAAGTTGGTGGTCTAGCTTCATTTTTTTGCATGTAGCTGTTCAATTTTCTCAACACCATTTATTAAAGAGGCTGTATTTACTCCACTGTATGCTCTTGCCACCTTTGTCAAATATTAATTGAGCATAATGTCTTGGGTCCATTTCTGGATTCTCTGTTCTGTTCCCTTAATCTATCTGCCTGTTCTTGTGCTAATACCAGGATGTTTTGATTACTGTGACTTTGTAGTATAACCTGGTATCCAGTACTGTGATCTCTCCTACTTTGTTCTTTTTTCTCAAGATTGCTGTGGCTATTTGGGTTCTTTTTTGGTTCTATATAAACTTTTGGAGTATTTGATCTAGTTTCATGAAATATGATGTTGGTAGTTTAATGGGGATTGCTTTGAATCTATGGATTGCTTTGGGTAGTATGGTCATTTAAGTGATGTTAATTCTTCCAATCCATGGACAAGGTCTGTGCTTCCACTATTTTATATCTTCATCTATTTCTTTTTTCAATGTCCTGTACTTTTCTGAGAACAGGTCATTTATTTCTTTGGTGAAGTTTATTCCTAGGTATCTTAGTTTTTTTTTTTGCCACAATGATAAATGGGATTGTTTTTTTAGTTTCTCTTTCTATGAGTTCATTATTGGTGTATAAGAATGTCATCAGGTCCTGGCCGGTTTGGCTCAGCGGTTAGAGCGTCGGCTTGCGGACCAGAAAGACCTGGGTTCGGTTTCCGCTAAGTTCATGTACCTCGGTTGCAGTTTGTCCTCGACCCCAGTTGGGATCATGTGGGTGGCAGCTGATGTTTTTCTCTCTCTCTTTCCCTCCTGCTGTTTGAAGATAAATGCAAAAATGTCCTCAGGTGAGGATAAAATAAAAAATAAAAATAAAAAAGAATGCCATCGATTTCTTGATGTTAATTTTGTATCCTGCTACTTTGCCAAATTTATTTATTAGCTCTGGTAGATTTTTGATGGAGTCTTTAGGGTTTTCTATGTACAATATCATGTCATCTGCAAATAATGGCAGTTTCACTTCCTCCTTTCCAATTTGGATCCCTTTTATTTTTCCCTCTTGTTTAATTGCTGTGGCTAAGACTTCCAGTACTATGATAAATAAGAGTGGCAAAAGTGGGCATCCCTGTCTTGTTCCTGTCCTTAAGGGAAATGCTTTTAGTTTTTGCTATTGAATATGATGTTGGCTGCAGGTCTTTCATGACCAAATAGTATTTCATTGTATGGCCAGATAAGATTCCATTTTGCTTATCCATTTATTTGTTGATGGTCATTTGGGTTGTTTCTACCAGTTGACTATTAAGAAAAATTCTACCATAAACATTTATATGTTGTTTTTGTGTGAAATATGTTTTTATTTCTCTTGTGTTATATACCTAGGAATGGAATTGCTAGGTCATATGGACACTGTATGTTTAATTATTTGAGGAACTACCAGTATTTGCCAATATAGATGTGTTGTATTTTTTTTTAATTCAATTGAACAAAATAAACTGATGAACAAAATAGATCCACAGACATGGAGGCATGAGACAACAGACAGATCTAAGAAGAAAGGGGGTGGGGGGAGGGAAGAGATTAATCAAAGAACTTACAGGCATATATGCACAGCCCATGGACACACAATAGACAGGTGAGGGCCTGGGTGGGATGGGAGATGGGTGAAGGGGGGCAAATTGGAAAAAATGGAGGACATATTTCTTCTGAGCACCTGTTCTTTTGCTAATGTGTGTAGGAAGGTTACATATTAATCACTTATTTTGTGTGAGCTTTTTCTTGTGTGTAAAGACTATTTTATATATTTTTTAAATTATGTGTTTATATCCTTGACCCTTTTTTTCTACTGGGCTACTAATTTTCCCCCCTCATTGTTAAAGAGGGTTTTGTATATTGTAAAAATTATCCTTTGATCTGTGCTATATATTACAAACATTTCCCCCCATTGTCTTTTGAGTTTTGCTTATTGCATTTTTAATGCAAGCTTTTAAAATGTTTGTATAATCATACTTATCAATCTTTCCTTTGATATTGTCTCTGGATATTGATTCAGGTTAAAAATCTTATCTACATACCTGGAAATTTACCCATGTTTTTTCTGATATTTGCAGGGTTCATTTTTCATATACCTTCCTGATCCATTTCAGAGTATTATCGGGAGTGCAGTTGGAGGTACAGGTTTAACTTTCTTCTCCTTACAGTCCGGCTACCCAGTTGTCCTAGCACTACATATTAATCATCTGACCAAGTTTTCATGTGTATGCGCGTCTCTTTGCGGACTTTCTGTTTTACTCCAGTGGTCTGTGTGTATATTCAGGTACCAACACCATGCTGTTTTATTTCTTACAAGCACCTGTTCTTTTGCTAAGACCCCTGCCTCTAGGAGGTCCTTCCTTGTATCTACTTCACTCTACCCAATTGCCACTCACGTCCTTTCCTCTGTGAGCTCCGTGAGCATGGCTGTCCCTGCACACCCACTCTAAACTGAGGTGCTATGAGCTCTCTCCTTTCATGCAAATGTGGCGTTGCTTCCTGGCCCAGGGGTGACTCTCTCGCTGACAGTCCAACTGCCAACTTTACAAGTAATTTGCTGAGTCTATCAAGCACTGTAGAATCATGCAGATGACATCATTTTTGTCATTATCATCACCATCTGAAGCATCGGCTGCTTCCCTTCCTTCACCTACTGTTTAGAGCAAATAGAGTAGCTGCTGATGCTCAGGACAGAGGCTTGATCAGTGGAGTGCCCAGTCATGAGCCCTTGTAAGTCAGCTCATGTCTTAAAGGTGTCCAGTAGGCCAGGAGAAAGATCACCAGACACCACCTACTTGTCATGGTTGAGGAGCTGATATATCTTACAAGGGTGGAAAAGCAGCCCTCTACCCCCACCCCAAATAAATTTGCTTTCCTACTCTTGTTGTGACAGCAGAATGTCTCATTGGAAAGTGTATCTATGCTTAAGAAGTAGCTGTTTAAAAACTTTTTTAAAGAAATAGTTGTAGACTTTGTAAACCTTTTTTTTTTTTTTTTTTATTGTCATAAGGTTATTTGCTTGGGACAGTTAACCACTATTTGAGTCCATCCAACAAATATCTGGTGAGCAACTGCTCCATGAAGAGAATTGTAGTATAACCTGGAAAGGACTCAGAGGTGAATAAGACAAGACCCTGCCCTCAAGAGTTCACTCACAACTGAAGGAGAGCATGGGAGGAGAGAGCGAGAGAGGCACACACATTGTCATCACAAAGCAGGTCGGAATGGATGAAAAAGGAAAAGTTGTAAAGTGCTATGGGTGTGCAGGAGAAAAACCGTTCATTCTGGGGTGTCTTTGGGAGCAATGGACTTAAAATCAGACTCTGAAGAATAACTTGGATGGTCCAGGAAGATAATCTGGCACTTAAAATGTCTTAAGCAAAATTACAGAGGCAAAAACATGTACTGAGTTGAGCATATGCAATGACCATTCTGTGGGTCACATACTGACAAGTGCCCATGACTCAATCTAGCACATGATGTTAGGGGATACTGCAGACTGGTGGTAGAACCAACAGATTGAGGGGGTAAGAGATCCTACTTGGGAGACCAAGTTGAAGATGAAGAATTCGACTTTTATTTTGTGAGATTCATTTAATTACTCACTAATGAAATTCTTGTTAAATCTCTATAATGTGCCCAGCCTTCTGGTTGGGGAAGCTCTTAGAACAGAGCCATGTTTCAGAGGGATAATTCTGGCAGATGTGTGCAGGGGGGCTGGAGACAAGGGAGACTGTAGTGGAGAAGACTCTTTAAGATCTCTGGAGCTGAAGGGCAAAAGAAGACCTGAAGCACTGATGTGACAGGCAATAGAAAGGATGGAAAGCCATTCTAGAAATGGAACTGGCCCCAGAGATTATTACTGAATCAAAGTAAAGACAAGGGAGAAATGGCTGACAAAAAGTCTCAAAGACGCCAGCTCACGAAAACTGGAAGGTTCCTAGTGACCCCCATCTATTCATTCGTTTGTTCATTCATTCATTCATTCATTCCACAAGTACTTATTGACCACTGACTGTGAGATGAGCAGTGTTGCTGGAGCTGGAGACACAGAAGAACAAGACAGGCATATGTGTCTAATGCAAAAAGGCAGGCGATAAATTAATATAGGATGTGATAGCAGAGAGCAGTAAGCACTATGGGGAACAATATTCAAGGTAAAAGAACTGGAGAGGGTAGAAAAGTATGTTCCCAAAGGATAATCAGGGAAGGGCTTGTGGAAAAGGTGACAGTGAAGCAGAGATCTGAGTGATGTCCCGGAGGAAGGGAGTCCCAGGGAGAAAGCACAGCAAGAGCAGAGGCTGTGAGGTAGGGACAAGCCTGGAGCATTTGAAGAGCAGGATGGTTGGACCGTCAGAGAAGTGGGGAAACCCGTAAGGCATGTGGTAGACAAAGGGTGCAAGAACATGTCGTGTCAAAAAGTTTGGTTTTATTTTGAGCATGCTGGGTTTTTACTTTGGAAGATGGCCTATGTGGAGAATGGATGTAAAAGGATATAAGGAAGGAAGAGAACTGATGTGGTGGGAGTAGTGAGGAGTAGTCAGATTCTGGGTAAACTCCAACATTAGAGCCAATAGAAGCTGCCAAGGAATTAGACACAGGGTATATGAGAACAGAGGGACACGGGCTGGCTGCCATGTAAGTCAGAGGAAGCAGCAGGCTCTGCATAGATCATCCAGGTTTCTTGTGTGGATTGGAGAAGTTCAACCTGCCCAGAAGATATCAGAGTAGAGAGACTGGGCAATCAGTGGTGACAGGACCTTCAAGGGAAGTTGAGGCTGGAGGTCTGAAGGTGCCTGAGGCGTGCAGGGAGCGGAGTCAATAGAGGAGGAGCATGACGTCTGGTCAGTGTTTACCAGTAACAAAGAAGATACCTGGAAGGAGAGGCAAGGAAAAGGGGAGTGTGGAGCCAGAAAGCATGCCGAAGGGACATTTCAGAGAAGAGGGGGTGACCAGCTCTGTCAATCTACCAAGAGGCCACATAAGATGAGGACAGAGAATGGACAAGAAAACCAGCAAGAAGGAGATGTTGGTGACCTTGCCAGGCAGATTCCATGGTGTTGTGGGGAAAAACAAATCTGAGGAGGGAATGGAAGGTAAGAGATGGACAGATGGACACAGAAAACAGACCACTCTCTTTAGGATATTTTCAGTAAAAAGGAACAGAAAAACAGAATGATAATTGTTGAGGGTGGAGGTTAGACGAGTAGCTATTGTTAAAGAAGGGACACCTTACCTTACGGTATGTTTGTGTTTAGAAAACAATGCTCAGAGTGAGGGAGAGCATGCTAACTAGTACAGGGGAGAGGGGTTGGGATCGAGAGCGCAGGTGGGGATGTTAGGCCAAGATGGGAGCTCGAACTTCTCATCTATTTAATGGGGGACACAGAGCAAAGGCTGGGGGTGCAAAATTCATAGATTGTACAGTAGAAAAATGAGGAATTTCTATAATTTCTATTTTTCTAATGAACTAAGAGGCAAGCTGAGAGTTGGGATAGAGGCGGAGGTGCCGGACATTCAAGGACAGAGCAGGGACCTGAAATTATCATCCTGGAGCGTATGAGTGTGGTGGGCCTGCTGGGCTGTACTGGGTCACACACTTAAAGTGAGATTAGTCAACCTGGCTGTGTCATTTTCCTCACACTCTCCTGCTCCCCTGCAGGTAAGGATGTTAAAAAAACATTTAGCTTTAAGCAGAGTTAGGGTTTTGACAAGCAAGCACAGTGGATGATAAGAGGGTTGCCAGGGGCCCGAGGATATGCACAGAGGTGTGGTTTTAGTTATAAACCTTGGAATATAAAATGAGGGGGGAGAAGCATGAGTCAGATGATGGGCACAGAAAAGGGGTGAGGAGCCCCCTAAGGAGCTGGAGACTCATTGAAGCTGAGACACTAGAGTGAGATGGGAAGACAGGAGGCTGAAATGACAGTGATGTTGTTGCTAATGATGAGGTCTAGGGTGAGACCATGACAGGGTGACATAAATGGTCTAGGAAAGAAGAGCATTAGAAGTGAGAGGGTAAAGCAACTGAGAGGCCAGTGTGATAGACGGATCACCTCTGTGAATATCGAAATCATGAAGAATAATGACAGGAGACTTCTGGTCAAGATGGCAGTTTAGGTAAACGCGGTATCGCCTCCTCTCACAACCACATCAAAGTTACAACTAAAGTACAGAACAACCATCATTCAGAACCTCCTGAAATCAAGCTGAATAGAATTCCTACAACTATAGAATTAAAGAAGCAGCCACATCGAGACTAGCAGGAGGGGCGGAGGCAGACGGGCTGGTCCCACACGTGTGGCAGATAAAAATCAGGAGGGACACTTCAGCTGGGAAGGTCCTCCCCGAGGAGTGAGGGGTCCTCATCCACACCAGGTACCCAGCTCAGGGTTCCAGTTCCAGGAAGAGAAGTCCCCATAACTTCTGGCTGGAAAATCCAGTGGGAACTGAGGCTCAGGGAGGCTGAGGCAGCTGGAGCCCCAGGCAGCTCCTCTCAAAGGGCCGGCGCACAGACTTACTCGGACTCGCAACCTCCAGGCTCCAGCATGGGGAAGGCAACTTGAAAGGCACCAGAGACATACGGGGAAGAACTGAATTGTATGGCATTGAAGCGAGGGCTGGAGAGGCAGCTTTCTCCTGGACAGACATGCTATCAGAGGCCTTTGTTCCTTTGGTGAGCCCTTCCCTGGAGCGGCAGATGGCTGCCATATCTGGGACTCCAGCAACCAGGCTCATACTTGTTGCCCCGCCCTGGTGATTCCCTGAGGCCCCGCCCCACCCAACTTTCAGGCCCACCCAAGCTGTTGCCAGTTGCTTTACCATAGGAATGGCTTGTCTTGGATCCTGCTTCAGGTTTTCCTAAATTCTTTCAAACAAGCAGCATCTGGTCTCAGCTAGTCCTATACCTCTCGTTAATTAATACATAGAAACAAACTCAGGGAGGCAGCCAAAATGAGGAGACAAAGAAACAGGTTTCAAATGAAACAACAGAATAAAACTCCAGGAAAAGAACTAAGCAAAATGGAGATAAGCAATCTAACAGATGTAGAGTTCAAAACACTGCTTATAAAGATACTGAATGAACTTAGTGAGAACTTAGTTCAGTGAACTTAGTGAGGGCCTCAAGAGCATAAAAAAGGAGCAGTCAGAAATGAAGGCGGCTCTAACTGAAATAAAGAATAATTTACACAAATTCAATAGTAGAGTAGGTAAAGCCAAGAAGTAAACCATCAATTTGGAATATGAAGAAGCAAAAAACACCCAATCAGAACAACAACAATAAAAAAAGAATCCCCCAAAAAATGAGGATAATGTAAGGAGCTTCTGGGACAACTTCAAGCATGCCAACATTCACATCATAGGGGTTCCAGAAGGAAAAGAGAGAGAATAAGAAAGTGAAAACCTATTTGAAACAATAATAATAGAAAACTCCCCTAACTTGGTGAAGGAAACAGACAGACAAGTCCAGGAAGCACAGAGAGTCCCAAACAAGATAAACCCAAAGAGGACCACGCCAAGACACATCATCATCAAAATGCCAAAGGTTAAATACTAAGAGAGAATCTTAAAAGCAGCAAGAGAAAAGCAGTTTGTAACCTACAAAGGAGCTCCCATAAGATTTTAACTGACATCTCAAAAGAAACTTTGCAGACCAGAAAGGAGTGGCAAGAGATATTCAAGGTGATGAAAAGCAACGACCTACAACTAAGATTACTCTATCTGGCAAAGCTATCATTTAGAATTGATGGACATATAAAGAACTTCCCAGACAAGAAAAAACTAAAGGAGTTCATCACCACCAAACCAGTATTATATGAAAAGTTAAAGGGTCTTCTTGAAGGAGAAGAAGAACAAAAATATGAACAATAAAATGGCAATTAATACCTATCTATCAACAATTGAATCTACAAACAAAATGAGCAAGCAGGAGAGAAGCAGACTCCTAGATACAGAGAACTTTTTGTTGCTTGCCAGATGGGTGGGAGCTGGGGAGATGGGTGAAAAAGATGAAGGAATTACGAAGTACAAATTGGTTGTTAGACTGATGAACCTCAAAGGGAAGGGGAGAGGGAGGGTGGGATGAGATAAACCAAAGAACTTCTATGCATGTATGCACTACCAATGGACACCGACAATAGTGCGGGGAAGGCAGGAGGGGGGCAGGAGTTGGAAGGAGGGGGTCAATGGGGAAAAAAGAAGCGATATCTGTTGAATACATTCAACAATAAAGATGAGTTTTTTAAAAATAAATAAATAAAAAGAATAGTGACGGGAGTGGGGAGGCAAAGACAGTAAGTCCGGCATGAAAAGATCCAGTGAATGGGCAGAGGTGTTGTGCAAGGTGATCACTGACTGAAGTGAGAGGGGTACCGGGTGGTGCCATGTGGTGGCCTGTTCCTCAAAGAAGGCTTTGGAGGAGAAAATAAAAGTAGCCTGGAAGCAGCAATGCAGGGCGATGAAGAGCCCCATCGACTCTCCGGCCCTGTGGTTTATGGGATATGGAAGAAAAAAGTGTCACCAGTTAAGGTGACTGTGGGAGAAGCAGTGACCTCTGGATAATGCTGATACAAATGCTGAAGGACACACGCAGAGGAAGGGTTCAGGTGATGGGGGATTTTGGTGATAACAGACCAGGAGTTTCAGAGCACATGGTGTAAGAATTTGGGGGGACGGGCGGGTAGAAAACAACAGTAGATTGGGTCAGATTAGGAATACACAGCCATGGGGGACGAGCATCTGGGAATACATAGGTAATTAGGAGTCCTGAACTTACAAGTAAACTGAGGTCAAGGGGGATGTAACACAAGTGGTATAGAGCCTGCTGGTCTTTCGAGGGGAAGTTCTGAATTCTTGCGAGCCCCCTTTGGCAGACAGGTGGTGGTGTAGAAAGTAGTGGTAAAGGCAGGAGGCAAGGCCGGGAATCCCTTGGACCTGCTTTAACGTCTTTCTGTGGGCGACATTATAGCTGGATGGGGAGCTCTTAAAGAGAAATAGTAGGTGTTTGGGGCAGGAGGGAGGATAGGGAGAATAAAAAGGAACTGGACATTGTGGCCATTGTACACTGATAAAGGCCAATAACCTTGAGAGTAGAGGAGGTGAGATCATCAAGATGGCAGAGTATTTAGTAGGTGGGAGGTTTTGAACCCAGAATTTGTCAGGAAGGTTAACTGAGATAACTACCACCACACCCCCAAGATAACCACGGTCCCTGGTGCTTAGCAGGTAAATAGGGTTGTCGTTTTCTCCCTCCCTACCTCCTTCCACCTTCCCCTCCACATGCACCAGGTGGACCCCACGGGACTCCTGGAAGTGAGGGTGTCAGTCATATAGCTCCGTCTCCAGCTGTTCCAACAATGTAAAACACAGGCACTGCGGCAGATACCTAGAGGCAGAACTGGGCACTGAGTTAGAGGAGGAATCCATGATGTGCAGCCTACAGGACAGGGGGACAGGGGCCCAGGCGTTTCAAGAGAGTTGCAAAAGCTGATGCTGTTGAGCCCAGCTGCTGGGAGAATCGAATGGGAGATCTTTGGTATATTGAGGGGCATTATCGTAAGTGCATGAAGTTTAGCCAGAGCAGATACAATCAATACCCTGACCTCAAGTCTTCATTGGCAACTGACAGTAGAAAAAGCTGTCAGTATTGAATTTGGGTTTGTTTTGATCACTTTAACTCTAAAGGTATAGATGGCTACCTCAATTAAATGAGAAAAATATTCTGTGACAGGAACTTTGCTACTTGGTAATATTAGATGGATTCAGAAAAGTTATACACAATTTAAAAAAAAAAAAAAGCCCTATGTGCAATTCTTTATCACTTTCTCTTTTCACCTCTAGTTCACTCCAGTGTGTTTTAAATTCAGAGTTTTAAATTTTCTAGAAAATTTGAGTCATCAGGAAAAGAAACTTATATTCAAGTATTTGTTTGATGTCTTTGTTTTCTGGGGGGAAAAACACAGGACATAGCACTCGGTAAACATTATTTTTATTACTGTTACCACTACAATAGTTTGCATCCTTTTCTTACTTAAATTCACCTTAGTGATGTAGGAAAATAAAGTGCATTATGGATGTCTTGGTTTTCCTGAAAAAATAATCACATTTGAGAGATTTAAAACCATGATGTTTGTCACATAATAATTGGTTCCGCATTTGCTAATTGAATTTACCTTTAAATGTTTTAAACTTTGTTGTGAATAGAGCTGCCGAGTTCAGTTTAGTTTTTATTCTTTTGTGAGAAGCAGGGGAACTCGGGAACAAAACAAGCCATCAACATCAGGGTGGAACAAAGGCGTTCTCATGTCAAGCAGATTCCGAGAGCATTCATTTTCCGAAAAGGGACGAGAAAGAAAAGGAGGAAAAGGGATCCCCTTATCCAATTTAATGGGAGATCATAGGACGGAGAGGAGGAGGGGCCCGGTTCCAACTCGGGGACCTCGGAAGCCCTGCCACTCGGCCCGCGTCTGTCTAGGAGCCTCTTGAGCCGGCGGCAACTTGTTTCTAATCCGCCCAAGCACAAAGGAGAGGACTGTGAGTGGCCACTCACTGGCGGTCCTTTGAGGGGCAGGCAGGACAATGGGCTCTCTGCCACCCTCCGGGCCCGAAGGGGACAGGAAGTTGACCGCAGCCACGCACGAGTCCCGCTTCCTTCAGCTGGGAGGACTGAGTGGTCTCCTGGAGGCAAGCCCCGGTTTCGTCCTTGCCCTCGGCTGGCTCCTCCGTGCGTCCTCAGCATTCAGGGGAGGTGATGAGTTTTCGCCATTGCGGCCTTTCTGCGTCAGCACCCTCGCACTCCAGGGCCCCTGCGGCCTGTCGTCCGCCCCACCACAGTGGACAGGCCGCACAGCCTCCCCTCCCCGTGCGGTTGGGCTCAGGCCGCGATGGAGCTGCCGACTCTCCCCGCTGCCTTCTCAAAGCCGCTCCTCGGCCCTGGGCCCGGCGCGCCTGGGCCCGCCGCCTCCGCGGGCCTGTCCGCTCCCTCCCCTGCCTTCAGCCAGGGGCTCTTCGCACAGGCGGCCTGGGCCTGCTCCCCGCTTCGCCGCTCATCCTAGTCCGTGCGCACCGAGCTCTGCTCATCCTAGTCCGTGCGCACCGAGCTCTGCTCATCCTAGTCCGTGCGCACCGAGCTCTGCTCATCCTTGTCCGTGCGCACCGAGCTCTGCTCATCCTTGTCCGTGCGCACCGAGCTCTGCTCATCCTAGTCCGTGCGCACCGAGCTCTGCTCATCCTTGTCCGTGCGCACCGAGCTCTGCTCATCCTAGTCCGTGCGCACCGAGCTCTGCTCATCCTAGTCCGTGCGCACCGAGCTCTGCTCATCCTAGTCCGTGCGCACCGAGCTCTGCTCATCCTAGTCCGTGCGCGCAGAGCTCTCTAGGGCGGGTGGAGACTGGGCCTTCTGCGCACTCCGCCCGCGGGCGTCGGCCCCTGGGCCGCGGGAGACCAGGTGGGAGTTAGAGCCTGTCCCCAGGCTGCCCCCTGTTACCTTCTCCCTGACGCGGGCGCCGGCGGGTGCTTCTCGGTCACGCAGGGTCAGCGCTTCCTTCGCCCTCGTCCCACGTCTGCTTTGTCGCCAAGTAGGCCGCTTTCTCGTCCCTGCTCTCCTTTTCCATTCCCTTTGCCCTGTACTCTTAATTCGGGGCCCTCATTACCCCGGCAACCCAATACCTTCTCACTGCTGCCCCCATACACCTTTGCCGACTCACCCCACACACCCCTGCCTGGTGAGTGCTCCTAAAATAAGGCGAGGTGAGGACAGCAGTGGGCGCGTGTGCATACATGCGACCCCTTTCTCCCCTACAGGCCACAGTAAACAAACGTGGAGCGGACAATGTATGGACGGATGGACGGACGGATGGAAAGCAGGAAGGGAGGGAAATGGAAGGGAGGAAGACGGAGGAACTACAAGACAGCAACCATACATTTATTTCTAGATTTGTTGTTAATTTGACTTCTGAAATAATTACTGGCCTTCCCTTTGCCTCGGTTTCCCTCTAGAAAACTGTGGAGACCCCGCCGCCATGTCTGCTGCATAGAACACGTTCTCATTGACCAGCTCCGGGCTCCAGAGCCCTGGATAGGAAGAGACTGCTGTATGCTTACTGCTACTGTTGCCTCATCACCTTCGTGTGTGGTTTTGATGAATCCCAGGTCAAAACACGTGTTTCTTGGCCAAGTGATCTACTTCCATCTGTAGTGTTATAGTCTTCAACGCCAGCAAAGGATTTAGTTTTCCTCGGAACCAGATAAAAATTTTGAGGAATCTTCAAAGAAGGTTTATTTGGTAAATGAAGTAATGTTTTCTCTGGGTGGTAGTTTAACCAGAGACCTGTGTTACTGGGATGGTACACAACCTGTTGGGACTTTGGATACTCCAGAGCCTCCCAGCCAGTGAGAATGGCAAGCCATGTTTCCTGGTTCCTTCTCGTGGGAAGAAAGGGCAGGGCAGGGCTCTACACTGTTGTCTAAGCCATTCAATAACTCATGAACAGATCTGGGTTCTTTCCTATCCCATGACAGGAGGTAAAGGGTTGGTTATATAATTTCCTCCTCCCTGAGCACAATTCCTGTATATGTTTCATATCTCATGGAAAGGACTTTCTACTTAAGAGCTGCAATTTTCCCAAAATTCTTTTTTTATCATCTGACTTGATTGTGTAGCCAACTTTTCCAGGATACTGGAACTGTGTCCCAGCCAGCCCTCCTTTGGGAGGGAACTTTGTGGGAATCAGTGTGCATTTTTGACTGCGCAGACTCTGCAAAGAGCACCTTGTCCTAAACCACTTACCCCAAGACACAGAGTTGCATGTGGGCAAAGGGATTTCAGGAGATTTTATTGCTTGCTTCTTTTCTTCCTGCTGGTAAATGATACAGTATTTTTAACCACTGACTCACCCACTCCACTCCCAGGGGACCCTGGCTTCTCTCTTGTAGATCAGGGGTACACTGCTGAGGTTCAGTTATGACAGTCTCTCCCCAACTCCCAGATATATGTTATTGAATAGAAATATCATGATTTAAAATCCTCTCTTATCGTTTGTAAATTTTGACATCTTCTCTGCATTAGACTCAACCTTCAGATCACTGTAAGCAACACAGAACTTGCGTGTTTGTAATTGTAATACACGGTGTCACCAGTCCGAGTTCTTCCAGGAGAGTGTCAAGGCTGCCAGGTGGTCTCAGCACCGGAATACGTTTCAGAGTTTCCCCTCTTCCCACCTCATGGGTCGGTCATGACACTCATGGGACCACAGTTACAGACCCGATCGTGTGGCTTTCTTCTTGGCAACAGAGCACCAGCGGACTCCAGGGAGAAGGCCAGGGTGACTCTGATCAAAGTACTGCTCTTGTCGCCCCGGGGGCTGCTGAGCACATCCTTCCCAATCATCGCACACCTTCCCTGCTCTTGCGATGCCCTTTCTATAAACGCTGCCCATGACTTTCCCATCAAGGGTAACTGAGATGATCTGTGATCAGCCAGAAAACGGGCAGTATAAGGATTTACCAGAATTAGACCTGAGTGAAAGGGAAGAAGGAAGCACACGGGAGCATGGCCCTGGTGTTGCCCTTCCTTCCAGAGGGGACAGAGCCGGACAGTGGGGAAAACCGTAGTGTCGTAAGCCTATTGTCTTAGTATCTGTCTTAGTTATCTCTCTCCTCTTCACCAAATCACAATCATAAATATTTAATAATAACCCATCTCCCCGACACTAACAGGCCTTCACCACCCCTTGACTGTGATCATGTTCCCAAACGTACCCAAAGCTCCCCTGAGCCTGCAAGTTCTTCTCTGTTCAAGCCTGTTTTCCAAATTCAGCCAGGCTGCCTGTGCCTAAAGAGAGTCTTTAAATAACAACCAACGCAGTTCCTGACCATAAAACCCTGGCACTGGTCTCTCTCACATCCTCCGTGGAATAGTCAATGTAATACACTGCCTCCCAGCACATCTACGCACTGCTTGCCTCCACCTTGCATCATCTGCTAACAAACATGCTTTACTCATGACCACACCTGTAATCGGTCCCTCTTTCAATACCTATATTAACCAGAGCCTGAATGACATCACCCCAATAACTAGATTACTTAACCTGCCCAGATTAATTATGAAGTTCAGTTCACCCACTGCTTCCACTTTTCTCCCCTCCTTCCCTTGCTAGTCCTTTCCCGACACCTGGGCCACCTGGGCTATTTCCTTGCCCATCAGTAGGTGGCTCAAGACTCTCTCCTCTCTCTTCCCCCGTGTTTGTGCTCTCAGAGCCGCTGCCTAGGACGACCCTACTTGATCCCTGTTGCATTCCTCTGGGCTTGTCAAAGGTTTGCTTTGTGTCCCTGAGTAGCTGGGGCATGCCATGGAGAGTGAGCACAGCCCGGCCCTAATCATGACAACCTCAGCCCAGAGAAAGATGAATAATAACAACTGCTCTAGCCCGTCCCAGAAGAGCCCACTGAGGACGTTTGTTTTGGAATAATGAATATGGAGATTTGGAATCCATAATAAACTGCAAGCAGTCTTTCAACTCACTCGTGCCGAAAATTCACACTCGCCTCTCCCATAACTTGTCACTTGTGTTTTTTATTGTTCGATATGTAAACAAGGCCGGGAAAGCCTTTGTTCCTTGGTGCCTACTTAGATTTGCCCATTAATCCCAACCCCCTCCCTTTCCCACCAATGCATGCAGGATTACACAAAGCAAAAGTCATTAATTTTTATCTCTGACTATCTGTAGGGTTTTAATGCGGCCTGGCTTGCTTATGCACCACCAATTACATGTCATAAGTGCTTGTAGATGCTGGAGCAGTAGCACGGGCTGATGAATCACTGCCTCCTCTCCTGATTAGTATGCAAGGGCCGTGCTCCTCTTTGAGCAGCTGGCATGCCAATGAGGATCTGGCTCCGCCGGTCAAGGCATCTGGACATGAATTCAATATGGATTGCTTTAATTAAATGGCTAAGCGCACAAGACGCTAAGAAACAACTCCATCATTGAGTGAATCTCGAAAATATAGTCGGCACAAGCAAGAGGGTGGAAAGGGTAGGAAGCTATTTCATCAACACCGTCCCCTCTTCCTGAGATCCCTGAAGTCCCCCTGTGTGAAGCACAACCACTTGCTAAAAGGGTGATGAGTTGTGGAATCCACGGTGAAACACCAGAGGTGAATCTAGTTCATCACCCTTAAATTTAGCAAATGGACGTAGCACAGCAAAACCTACTCTTCTGCCCTTTGAAAAGGTTTGAGCCATACCCTCGCTTGGAAACGACTGGTGCGATGGATTGCAAGAAGGAAGGCTGCAGCGAGAGGTGGACAGCAACGTCTGAAGGTACCTGTTACCAGCGGTCCTGGAGGGGAAGAACACGCGAATGCAGCGTCACAAATATCAGGAGCCCAGAGTGGTCCATCAGGGTGCTAAGTGGCTGAGGGAGAGAAGAAAAGCGGCATGGATTCACACTGTCCACTCGGAACAGGCTTCACATAGATCAGAAAGATGGCGCATCTGCCAGCTCCTGTTTGCTTTCAGCCTACCCTTTGCTAGGCTATTTCAGTAAGGAAACAAATGGAGTATTTTCATAAGGCATAGTTGTTGCAGCAGTAACCCCAGTTTTATTCTTCTGAACACTTACCTTTAAATCTGTAGCAAATTTCTCCCTCAGTGTATGTGGTTGGCTTGTGTATTTCATTGGGAGGCAGGATAGAATGGGCTGGCAGTGAGGACTCAGGACTCAGATGCTCCTGGACCCTTACCCCAGCTTCCTGACTTCCAGCGATGAGGTCTTAGGCAAGTTATGGGACTTCTCTGAATCTCCTTTTCCCCATCTCTGAGATCAGAATAAGAATAATGCCTACTGACCAATATTTTGTGAGGGTTGAGTTAATCCACACCACATTCACAGCACACACTGTAGACTCTCAAAAGTGATGGCTACTGTTAATGTTTTGTGGAATGTGGTCCTGTGAAGTGCTTTACTGACCAAATACAGGGAATACCTGTTTCCTGTAACTGACTAGGTTTACCTACATACACCAGTAAGGATTTAAAATAGATTGCAATGCGACCACCACTTTTCTGTTTCTATTCCTTCTCTACTCCCCTTCAGAGATCTTGTGCCTTTAATTGATAATACTATGCACTACAGATGGGCCTGGGGCTCTATTTTCTTTTTTAAATAATTTATTAAGACACCATTGTTAAAAAGACCCCGAGGCACTCTGACTTTAAAAAAAAGGGGGGGGGTATTAAAATGGCAAAATGGGCTCAGCATTCTGGCTCGTGTTCCTCCCTAATTCTGCGCCGGAAGGTTGATGACCAGGACAAAGTGAAATGCCAGCGTCTGTGCTCCCTCCATCCTTGCACGATGCATCCTCTGGGGCCTTACAAATCCGTGGAGGACTGGGACAGTCCATGCCTGCTAAATCATCACAGCCCTAAGAGCCCCCAGGGGCAAATGACAGAAAGAAAAGTGTCCATGGTGCACAAAATTCAGTTAAACCACACACAGACGGTGTGTAAGACTGTAATAGTAATTAATCGCAAAGATCCCGTTTCAGGACAATTCAACCCTTGACACTCCCGAGTGCCAGATCTAAGTTTGACATGAAGGCAGTATTCTTGAGTTGCAAGGCAAGATACTTGCTGGATCTAGTTTTTCTCTTTTGGGTTTTCAAAAAGGGGAAGTCAATCTGGGTTCTCCTTGAAGCACCATTGACTTACCTACCAGATGTCATCTTTGGAAGGAGGCGTTTTAGCAAAAATGGCTGTCATGTGAGAACTGACTTCTGGTTTGCTCCAGGCACTGGTCATCAATCTTTTCCAAATGGTGGGCCCAGGTCTCCTTCTGGGGAAGTTGGGAGGAAATAGAAGAGGGTTGTTTGGTTGAGCACTGACTCTTTGAGGGGTAGGAATGAGATAGGAGACAAGTCACTGTCCCTGGTCTCACAGAGTAACTGAGACAATGGGCAGCAGTCATTTTGGTCATGGGTAAGACAAAGCCATAGAAAACAGTTCACTTGGGTCTTAAAACCAGCTCCCATGGATTGCATCTCCCTGTTCCAAGTAGATGAGAGGAGCGTAGGGCATACACAGAGCCCCAGAACAAGTGAGCCAGAAGCTCGTCAGAAACTACTGTGTCAACAAATGAAAAGCAAAAATAGTTTGAGCATTGAGACTCATGACCATTTGTTCCAGTTCTTTCTAGCCAAATATTCTGTTTTGTGTTATTTGGACAAAGCCTTTGAAAGAGCCTTTGTGACGTTATGGTCTTCTCGGAGTGGGACTTCCTATTTTCCTATGAGCATTTTTCGTCCTCTTGTAGTTCTTTTGAACTACACATATATGTGAGAAAGACTTAAGATGTCAAAATAAAGAGTTTGATGAGTTAGACAAAGTAATCAATTGCATTGTCTCCAAGATAGGTTGGTCTTAGGTGATGTAATAGCTTAATTAATAGGTCAAACACCCAAATGAAGACTAGCTTCTTTAGTTTTTATTTAAACAACTTTATTGAGTTATATTTTATATACCATAAAATTCACCCATTAAAGACTATAATGGCCCTGGCCGGTTTGGCTCAGCGGTTAGAGCGTTGGCCTGTGGTCCAGAGAGACCGTGGTTCGGTTCCCGCTAAGGGCATGTACTGTTGCAGTTTGTCCCCAGCCCTGATTGGGTCGTGCGGGAGGCAGCCACTCGATGTGTCCCTTTAATGTCGATGTTTCTCTCTCTCTCTCCCTCCCACTCTATCTGAACAAAATATCGAAAAATGTTCTCAGGTGAGGATTAAAAAAAAAAAAAAAGACTATAATGTAGAATGTTTCACATATTTACAGGGTTGCGTAATCATTACCACAATCTAGGTCAAGAGTATTTCCTTCACCTCAAAGTGAAACCCACTCACACCGCAGTCCCTCTCTGTTCCTTTCGGTCCTCTCCTCCAACCCTTGGCAATCACGAATCTATTTTCTGTCTCTTTAGACTTACCTATTTTAGATATTTTATATAAATGGAATCATACAATAGGTAGCTTTTTTGACTGGAGTCTTCACTTAGCATAATGTTGTCAAGGTTTATCCACATGTAACATGTATCAGTACTTCATTCCTTTATAAGTTCATTTTGAAAACTCATGTGCACACACCACCCACTGAGTGGGGAACTGGAATGTTAGCTCAAAATGGATTTGTTCCTATTGGACATTGACCCATCATTGGACTTCAGGTATATGATTCCGTTGTTGCTGTTTTCTGGTCTCCCATTCAGAATCCTTCCAGATTTCCAAATTTTTGAATGACCCTTGCATATGATATGAGATATTATTCTTTAGAATTTATCTGTGATAGGAAATATAAAGTGTCATTGAAGAAAAAAATGTTTAATAGGAAGAGCTTATATTGGTTCATCCCAATATTATGTATTTTGTAAACTTCTTTTCATGGAAAATTGCTTATAAAAAAAAATACCCAAACATTGTATAAATGCAGTGAGAGTTAAAGGGGTTGGCGTGAACAAAGAAGAACTGTGAGCCAAGAGTAAGGTGATCTGTACCTTACTGCTGCCACCATTGCAGACTTGAGACCGTGGGACCGTGGGACCTTGAGACCTTGAGACTTAGCCTCTCAGTCTGCCTGTCTCGTCTTTAAAATGGCCATGCTTCTCACAGGCTTCTAACCTCTGTCAGTGCGCCCCATGCTTGAGAACCAGCTGCCAACTTCTTAGCATCATCATCTGAGGTTCTCCCAATACGGTCTCAGCTCACCTCTTCAGCACCATCTGACCTGTGCATCTGTACTATTGGACCAACCTCCCTGATTCTGTCACACTGCACCTCTGTATAAGTTGCTCCCTCCACCTGGCATGCCCTCCTGCCTTTCTCCTCCAGGAAAACCTCTTCTCATCCTCCCAGGCCCTGCTCAGATATCCCAACCCCCTGTGGAAGGCTCTGTAAATCCCCCAGGATGTATCAGACCCACCCCCGCATCCTAGGGCACTTAGTTTGTACTTCAGTTAGACCCATCTTATTGTACCGTAATCATTTCCATATCTGCCTCAGCACCCTCACACCAAATCTTAGGCAATCTTAATAGACAGCACCTCTATGCACCCAAAACCTGTCACCCTGTCAGAGCCATAGTAAAGCCCCGTGTTTGTTAAACTTATAAATTAATTAATTTGAGAGAATTTGATTCAAATTAACCATCCACTTCTCCCCATCCTCATGTCACCATGAGCAACCATACGCCTCATCTCCACCCAGAAGTCAGAGAAGTGAAAGAGTCCAATGAGACCTAATATACATGAAAGAGATTTGCAAATTCTAAAAGCACTATACACATATAAGGTTTTTAATTGTTAATTTTATGCCTGTCTGGTTTTGATTTTGAGAATAAAAGTGATCAAGAGAAGGGTAAGTGTTGCATTCCTTGAGATAATTGGAAGCGAAGCTGGGGCTGAGAACGACAGGACGCGTGATTGCTTTCTCAAGCCTGCGCTCCCCACCCGAGCCTGGAACTCTGCCTTCCCCCTTCCAGTCTTTCTGGGGGTCTGCTCCGAAAATTCTCCAGTTCCTGCCAGAGGCCCCGAGTCAGAGTTCAGGTGAAGCCTCACTCGTTTCTGCGCCTCCTACCAGTGACCTTCGCTACTGCAGGTAAGGTGAGGGTAGCAGCAGGTGTTACACTGACCCAAAAATCAGTGGGACGGTCTCCTTCCATCGCTGCGTTCTCTTCTCTTTCTCCAGTATGCTCTGAGAAAGCTTCTAGGCCCCCCTCCTTTGGGGAAACTACCATAAAATTTATTCCATCCATGATCTTCCCACAAAACTAAACTTATTCTTTCTTGTGCTAAACATTTTGGCGTCTTCTCATGAGTAACTCTGTAAATACGACTGTGAAATTGCCGATACACTGACTCCAGCATTTATAGCTATCCAAAGAAACTGTTGAAATCAAAACACCCAAATCCATCTGCTTCTTTCCATCCTAGATTAAGGCATCATCATATCTCATGCCTGGACTCCTGCAGACACCCCCTATTTCTGTGCTTCCCTCCTACAGCTCATTCTTACACAGATTTCTTAATGGTCCTCTTAAAACAAGACTGAATTGGATCACCTCACTTCCTTATTTAAAGTCACACAGAGTTTTCCCACAGCAAATAAAATTGAGTCCCGACTC
The DNA here is from genome assembly GCF_014108415.1 of Molossus molossus. NCBI lineage: Eukaryota > Metazoa > Chordata > Mammalia > Chiroptera > Molossidae > Molossus > Molossus molossus. The sequence continues at coordinate 33,863,181 of NW_023425357.1, read as the reverse complement.
CCTAACCTAGCCTAGGATCTCTGTGAGACCTGGCCTCGGTCTCCATCTTGTCTTTTACCTCTGTTCCCTGCCACAAGCAAACCTAGGACTTTGCACTACCTATTTCTTCTGCATGGAATGTTCTTCTTCCAGACTCTCCCCCAGCTACCTCCTGCTTGCCATTCAGTTCACAAATTAAGTTTCATCTCCTCAGAGAGCCTGTTTCTACCACCCAACTAAAGTATCCCACTGTATTAGTCAGGCTGAGTGAGCTTATGCTGTGGTAACAAGCAACCCCAATATCTCAGTGGTTTAACTGGAAAAAAAAAATGTGTCTCCTATGCTATTTTAATATGACTGCCATAACAAAATACTGCACACTGTGTGGCTTAAACAACAGAAATTTATTTTCTCACAATTCAGAGGGCTGGTGTCAAAGGTCTAGGTGTCAACAAGTCTGGTTCCTCCTGAGGCCTCTCTTGTTGGCTTGCAGATGCTGTCTTCTCACAGGGTCTTTCCCCTGTGCATGCACATTCCTGATGTCTCTTTATGTGTCCAAATATCTGTTTCTCATAAGGGAGGAAATAAAGAATCTGGCAATATCAGGCCCTGATTCCTCAATGAATTTCAGAATTCCTCTGACTCAGTTGGTGTCATGAGTCTTCATTGTCTCATGTCCTCCAGCTCCATGAGGTTCAGTCTGGCTATGGTTGGCTCCCGGCCCAACCCAGATGCTCTTGTCAGCCACTCCAGTCCCTTCTCACTCATGTTATAGATGTTCCCATCCATTGGACTTTCTTTTGGTTCAACATCAACCTGAATCACCTCTACCATACACTTGGACCCAAGCCACCGATCCCTGCTGAGTGAAGTCATCAAGGCAAGTGGGCATGGCCTCCCACAGAGGGATGCTGTGACACTTGAAGATTTTGTAACTCCTGAACAGATCCTGTGTTCACCTGCCCCATCCTCTTGACCCCGGGCCAGCCCACCATTGTTCTCTGTGATGTCCTTCATGACGTGACGGAGACCATCAGGAGCATTGCCCAGCTTACCCACCCCTCCCCACCCCTCCTTATTTCCTACTTTCCTAGCTCCTCTGTCTCTCTGCGCTGCTTCCTCTTTTACCTTAGGACATACACAGTCTTTCTGACCCTGGCAAGTTCTGTACTCAACTTTGCCATTTTCTCAAGTTACCAACCTGGGTCCTCCATTGTTGTTGGGTCAAATTTCCTGAGCAAGTGATCCATACTTACTATCTCAGCTCTTTATTTTCCTTTTACTCTTCTAACTTTCACACTCTTATTCTAAAATGATAGCCCGGGTTCTCTTCATTTCTCCTACTTTCCCACTTCTTACAAACCCACTTCCTCCTCGGCGCTGGGAATCCCCGGTCTGCGGACATGCCTCCTGCCTCTCTGACCAGCCTTCTTGCCAGCTGCTCTGGAATGAAGCTGGCCACTCTATCCAGATGGCTCTTCTTCTGTCCCTCAAAGAACAGTGTTGGTTTAATTCTCTGCATCTTTGCCCATACTCTTCCCCCACCATGTATGCCTTCCCCACCCCTCTCAGGCTGACCCGATCCCACCAGGCCCTGTGAAGGGCTGCCCTTTCCATTAACCCTTCCGTATTTACTCCCAGCCACCAAGATCACTCCCCTTCTGAACCTAGAACATCCAGACCAGAGGTTGGCAAACTTTTTGGTAAATGACCAGATGGTAAATATTTTAGGCAAGCCATACAGTCTCTCACAATAGCTCATCTCTCTCATTATAGGGAGAAGGCATCCATAAATGAGACATAAATAAAGCACATGGCTATGTTTCAATAAAACTTTATTTATAAACACAGGTGATAGTCCAGTTTGAGCCACAGGCCATAATTTACCAACCCCTGATCTAGGCCATTCCTAGCCTCTCTCTTTTAAGTAGCTTATTATTTTCACAAATGAGTGTCTTATTTTCCAACGAAATTATTAACCCCTTGGAGGTGGAAACTTTTTCATACTTCTTAGTACTTCAAAACGCACTGAGAGTCTGCAAGCACCCCTAGGCATTCGGTAGAGAATCAGTGATGTGGAGAGGCCTTAGGGTGGCCTATGTGGCTGTCTGCCACATTGTGGGAGCACCCAGCAGGGCTCCCAGAACACATTAGGAGTTCGGTGTCTTATGTTGTAGTTCTTCCTAAAAACACTTCCCAAATCAGGGGCTGTTGGAGAAGATTAGAAACCAACAGCGACTCTTCCTGCATGACCCGAAGCCGTGTCACTGCTCTGGCCTTGCTCGCAGAGGCGGAGGGACATCCCTTCCCAGATTTCCTACTCAGATTTTAATACCAGAGTGTTCTACCTGGGGGGACCGTACATCGAGACGTGCTGCTCAGCCTCATTATTCTGTTATGGTACATTTAAATGGGAAAGTTTCTTTAAACCTCGTTGCCTCGCCATTAAATGTGTGAGAGGTGTATCATAAGCTGCTAAAAAACAGCCTCTCTGTTCAGCGCTTGCTGACTGATGTCATCGGCGTCTGGGCTCCCCGGCCCCTCGGTGACGCACACCAGGTGGTCCCCGCAGGCCAGCAGCCCCCCTGCTCTCTGAGCGAGCGGTGGGCGCCACCAGCGCGGCGTCCACTGCGCAGGGTCAGGTCCGCCTGCGCGAGCGAGGGCAGCGAATGAACTGTGAGCGCCGGGCTCCATGCCTTTGGTTGAGAAATCATGAGTTTTATTCCCAGCCTCTGTCTCCGGGGTTTTTATGTGCTTAACGATTTCGTACACTTTGTAGTTATTTTGGTCCTGGGAGGGAATCTAAGTGCGGCTGTCATGCAAAGTTGATGGACACCAGGAGGTCCCCCTCTCGCACTTTCTCTCCTGCAAACAGTTCACCAGGCTTGTGAGGAGGTGCTCACTGCCATTTGGGGGAGAGGGACCAAGCCGGTATGTTGTCGGTACTCAAAATATAAAACAAAAGGAAAGACATCTAGCAGAGGAAGACAAATCGAACTGCCTGTTTGGCTTGCCTCTCAGAAGGCATCTAGGGAAGAAGGTTCCGGAACAAATATGTCCAAGCTGTCTTGAACTGGAATCTTCCAAAACAGGTTTTTTTAAAAAGGCTATTGGACTAATATTCAAAAGCTTATCATCTGAACATCATGCTTTTCTCTGTTGCTAAACTAGCAGTGGAAAGAGTAGTGCTTGTCACAGACTGGCTAGGTCAACAGGAAATAGCAATGATTAATCAAATGCAAATGTGTTAGATAAAGCATATCCTTTTACAATTATTACCTCATTTAATTCTCCCAACAATCTAAGTAGGTCAGGAACTGTTATGCCCCCACTTTTCAGCTCAGAAAACTGAGGCTTAGAGAGGTCATCCAGCTAGCCAGCCACAAAGCAAGTTTCTACTGCAGAGTGTGAGGCTAAGGCTGGCTGTCCTGACTCCTCATGTTGGGTGTGTTTGTATAGATTTATAAGGAAGCCAAAGCATGTTCTAGAATCCTAGGAAGTATTAGCAAGCAGTGTTCTTTAGTCTAAGATTCAGGAGAACCGCGGCGTTCGGAGTGGAGAGAAGGAACCTCTGAGTGCTGTTTGGCTTTGCTGCCTGCCGGTACTCAGCCCTGGCTGCTGGCTTCAGTGCTGCCTCTTCTCTGTCTGGACCAGCACTCCTAGGCCCAGGTCCCCTTAGCTGGCAGCCATGCATCTAGGGCAGTACTTCTCAACCTGCGGGTCGCAACCGAGACACGGCTCCTCTGTCCATCTCCAGGAGGGCCGCCCACATGCAGATACACCCACATACAGCATGAGGAACTGTATTAAAGGGTCGCGGCATTAGGAAGGTTGAGAACCACTGCTCTAGAGCATTGGCATAAAGTAGGTACCCAGTCAGCGCCTTAAAGTAGGAACTGAATCCTCTGACTATAGGGCAGTTGTCATCAAAAACGTGGCAAGGCCAAGCTCATCTTCTGTGTCTATCCAAAGCCGAAGACCTTTGTGGTTTGCGAGGCCTTCCCTTTACGGTAATAAGATTTTTAAATAAAGCACTGCCAGCCATAGAGTGATGGAAAGGGGGGTGGAATAAGTGAGGGGCATGGGAATTTCGGGGCTCAGGCATCCCACACATGGTTTATGATCTCAGTCGGAGCCCACAGTGGGATTATATAGCCCCGTAATTCCTGGCTGTCTCTTATGTTCGCTCCAGCAGTGCTTGCTAAACTGCAGAGAGAAATCAAGCTCGGGTGGGCAGGAAGGGTCGTTGGGATAAGATTTGCAGAATTATTGCTACCCTCTCAGTGTGGGGGGTGGGCGCGGAATTGTGACTACGTGGAAGGAAACATAAAACCACATTTCCAAAGGAAGTGCTCCCACCATCTCTGTTGTGATACGCTGTGGATCTGTGGCTGTCAGTGGACTTTTATATTCAATAAATAAATGCTGTGCAGTTTGCCATCATCGTTATTTGGGTATCTTATCAAAGTGGCAGTAGCTGGGCTACTCGTCATCACAGCAGCTCATAGGTCTGGCGTAGTTCACTGTTGCTGTTTTCTGGAGCCACGGTACAGCGGGTTCATTCGGAATGTGTTTTTTAAATAAGGGGTCATTCGCCTGATGGGTCGAGTTGGATGATGAATTCCATATCAAACAGAACTCATTGTCCTTCATCTAAGTCTCAGGCCCTCAATTTAGACACCGAGCTGAGGATCGCTCTTTCATAATTATTGTATCCCTGTGGTTTTTCTCTCTTCTACACCTCCAACCTTTTCTTCCTCTTCCTTTTCTCCCTCATTTGTACTGGTTGCTAGTCTCTGTCCAGCTCTCTCTGGAGATAAAGACTTGCTTTAGCATACAGCGTGCTCTCCTTAATGCAACTGAGTTCACTCTCATCATTTTAATAGTGGACCTAAGGTATGTTGCCATGTGAACAAGCCATCACGTCACCATAGCAACCAGCCAGATTGCTGCACACCAGTCTAAGGACTGGACCTTTTTTCCCCCTCTCTCTCTTCCTCGCTGGGGCTCTTTCTTTTGTTAAATTTGCTGAAGTGTTCACAATAGGAAGATTCAGTCTGCTTTTTCAAGCGGGGTTTCATTTAAACCTGTAAATTGTTGTATAAACAGAAAGGCCAACGTGGCACTAGACTTACTTTCAAAGATGACTTGATGAGGACTTTGAATGTAGACCCCACCCCCACTCTCTGCCATGCCTTGCAGTTTGATCAAGAAAGGGACGATCACACGTATTGGTGGCATTTGGACTTAAACAACCCCCCGCCCCCGAGTTTCTTCTTAGCTTCCCCCAGCAGGGACTCCATGACTCTCCCGTGTGGGCCTGGTGACCACAGCTAAGCCCTCCACTACGCTCAGCAGCCCTTTACAGTTTCTGAGCTCGGTAGGACCTGAATTAGACCCAATTAAAGACGTGGCTTCTCCTTCCTCATTCCCTATTGCCAAGTAACCTGTGCCGGTTCCAATTCCAACCACGTGGGGAGAGCAGGGATGTTGAAAGGACAAATGATAAAGGGACATGTGTCGTGTCCGCCTGCCCATATTCATCAACGTTGCTTGGCCTTTGATGCTCCTAACCTTCTCATCTTTGTTCAGGGAAGCATAAAGAATCATTCTTCCAGGGCCTCACATCTTTTCCCCATTTTATCCCTGCTCTCTTGTACACAGTGCATCTATTACCTGCTCAGGTCTTCGTGCGTTCCCTGCCCCCACCCTCTGAAACTCCCCTCCCCTCAGCTCTTCGCCCCTTCCATGGCCGTCACCGCTGGGCGTGTGGGGACAGATGCACTGGCAGGCCAGGCTGTGTGTGGGCCCCACCAAAGGCTCAGCTGCAGGCAAACCTTGGGTGGGATGAACTGCCCTCCATTGGCAAGAAGGACCAGTTCAGCTTTGTGCATAAAATTATAGCAAACAAGCTTCAAATAACGCAGGACACTTTCATAATTGATTTATGCAGGGGCGCTGAAAGTTCTATTACCTTTTGTTTAGCTCAGGGGGCCTGACTCTATGCAATCCATTGCTGAAACTAATTACAAGATATAATTAAACTGTGACACAAAGATATTATACCGTTAGTTTACTAATGACACCGCGAAGCTGTACCACCAGCACAGGACAGTGATTATGCTTCATTTATTATTTATCCTTTTGCTAAATGAGTCGCTGGCATTTTCAAAAATTACTTTGAGGTTTCTTAATTGTCGGCAGCAGGATGGACTAGGAGGAGATCTCCTTCCTCTTAGTTACTTATCCAAACCTCAGAAGCATTATTAGCCAAAAGAAAAAAAGAATAAGGGAGAAAAAAAAGAGCAAAAACAGTCACCCAACAGTGATAAGTAAAGCCTAATTGCACCTTTGGACATTTTTGAAGTTTTATAAACAGCGCTCCACGGTGGATGGGCTGCTGACCAGGGTCTAGGACCAGGGCAGAGAAAGCCTTGTCGTGAGATTAAAGGTGACTCTCATTCTGTAATTTGGACAAACACAGATGGCCCTGGGTTTGTGTGGGAAAGGCTGGGCGTGAGTGGCTGGAAGGACGCTAACCCCAAGGTCTGGCCTCCTCCAGGAGCCCTTCCAGCAGGCAGAGAGCAGGTAGGGCTCTGATGCTATATTGTTGGGTGGTGGTTGGTTTGTGTTTTACTTTCCCTCTTATTAATTTGCCCCAACAAAACAGCTCATTAGCAACACTGACTTGGAAACTTTCGCATGTGAGAAGTCAAGTCTACGTATGGTCAGGACCAGAGCTAATGTGGTTCTTGTTTGGCCTTTCCTTTTACCCCTTCCAGAGATGAGAGGATTTCCAGTAAGAACTCATATGTCCCAAAAGGATGCTTTTTACTTCCCCGGAAAGGTTTCCTTCCTCTGTTTCTTTCATTGTCAATATCACTCCGGCTATTGGCAGGCAGTAGTACCCTGGAGAAGGTTGGACATGGGAATTCCCTGTATCATCTTTTAGGACTGGAAATCTTGGGGCCTATTTATTTTTTGTCTCTACATCTCCCCGCATGAACCTTGCTCTCATGCATCACATTCTCAGAACAATGAGATTAATTTACTAGCTGCTGTTTGATGAGTTGTTGATGCGGAGAATGTGCGTGCATGTGCGGGTGTGTCTCCCCACGGCTCATCTGGGTCAGGCACCCTACGAGGTAGCGCTGTCCCCGAAAGGCCACTAACCTCTCCGTAACCCCAGTGGTGATGCAATCACAGCAACCGCTGGTCGGTTTGAGACAGGGTTTAATTTCTTCTGAGTGTAATGGCATCCGGCATCTATAATTATGCTATTTTCTCTCCTGTGCTGATTAAATACGATTTACCCAGAGAGCTCAGTGATGAATATTTGAGTGGAGTGTGTTGAGCCAATAGCTGGTAAAATAGCCACAATAAATAAACTTGGAGGGGGCAGGGCTGGGCGGCAGCTGTGACTGCCAGGTAGCACGGGCAGGTGCAGGGGAAGGAAACAAGATTAATGCTGAAGCAGAGCAGTACCCACCCACCCACCCCCACCCCCACCCCCAGCTTCTGTTTAAAGGAAAAGCAACCCTGAAACCTGGGATCTCACCTCGGGATCTTACTGAACCTCAGCAGTAGTGAATCAATCAGACCCCCATCGGTGTCGGGGTTGGATGTTTTTTCCAGGGTACCCTCCCCGTTCAGAATACACTTCATGTAGCTGAGAAGTGAAATTCAATATCACCTCTTCCCTTCACTCTGGACCTGTTCATCTCACAACTCCTGTGTTTATTAAAAGAGGACCTAGCTAGTCTCAGGGTTCCTCTTTCTATGTCAAAGATTCTCACAGATTGAACAAAACATCTGTGTTCTTCTGACAGAAGGGCCAGAAGCCCAACACCAAAATCGCCCAGGAAATCCTTGCAAGATTTCCCCTTCTTTTAGTCTCCAAAACAAAAATTCTTTACCAAAGACAGTTTCTTTCCCCCACCCAGATCATAATTTCAAGATTATGCCTTGAGCCTGGCCAGTGTGGCTCAGTGGTTGAGCGTCGACCCATGCACCAAGAGGTCGCCGGTTTGGTTCCCGGTCACGGCACATGCCCAGGTTGTGGGCCCGATCCTCAGTGGGGGGCATGCAGGAGGCAGCCAGTCGGTGTTCTCTCTCATCGATGTTTCTATCTCTCTCTCTCTCCCTTCTTCTCTCTCTCAAATCAATAAAGAAAAAAAACTTTTTTAAAAAAGATTATCCCTTGGGTATTGGCAGCATGGATGTGGAGGCCTGTGCGTAGCCCTGTTTGAAAGTACAGGCATGGAAGTGGTACAGATTAAGCAGTTTATCAGCAAGAATTTATTGAGGTCACCAAAATGTTAAATCTACTGAGGAGTGGAGAATCCAATCAGTGTATACCAAGGTCCTTTGTTTCAAGGCACATAGAGTATCATTTGGTAGAAAAAAAACTCTGTATACATGAAACCATTTGAGAAGAACATTAAATAGCATCTACTGAGTATTGGGTTGAATGGTCGAGATTACAGAAGCCTCCTGAAGTCAGATAAAAAAATGGGTCGGTGCGGGTTGGATGCAGCAGAGACCACCCAGAGTGAGCAGTGACCCTCTCAGTAGGGGGACAGCAAAGGGTGTTAGGGCCGAGGCCCAGAGATGGCTGGAGGGCAGAACAAGGGCTGGGAGTGCCGGAGAGGCAAGGCCTGCCTATATAAAAAGCCCAGGATCCTGTTGCCTTCACATTTTACTGCTTAAAACCCTGCTTTTTCTCCATATTCTGTTTGGCTTTCCTCGACAACATTCGCTGACATTCAGGGTTGCACTGCTATGGGAAATAGGTTCACAAAGGAAAACTTCCCCCGGTCGAAGCCTGCCGTCTCGGACTCCAAGGGCTTTGGTTGGGCTGGAAGCTTCTGAACCTGTTTTCCTCTTGGCATCCGCCTTCTTTGTGATGAAACATCCAAGAAAAGAGGTGACTGTCCTCTGAGAGCCTCTCACCGTGGCCTGGCCACTGTGGTCTGGCTCTTCGTGGTCCTCACGGAGGCTGGGCCTGGCGGGGACCGTCAAGGCCGGAGCCTTGCACAGCGAGGAGGTGGTATCGGACGTATCTTGACTTTTCTGGCTTAGCATCTCCTAGGGTAGTGGCAACACCTTCCTCCCTGCATCTCCCAGGGGGGCTGCAAATGGATTTAAAAGCTTCTCTTGCACAGAACTGCAAACAGGAAGTGAGCAGGCAATGACATCCTCCTAGGGAAATAGTCTTTGAGCATGTGTTGACGCTACAAAGAAAAGACCGTTTCCTTAGGCACTTTGCGTTGTTAGTCATTTCGCTTGCCTCCCTCTCTTGCTAGCCTTGCTTTTTTCTTTCTTCTTTACTGCTGAAGGCTCGTATAATAAAACCATTGTGTTTCGGTGTTGGGTCTGTTTCAATGCCTTTTTTTTTTTTTTTCCGGTACCTGGTCCCATGGCATATTTTTATGCTGCTTGGTCTGTATCATCTTTTTGTTTGGAAATTATGTGGAAGATGAGCCACCAAAGAGAATATACTTTGAATGGTCCAAAGAGATCCTGGTATTAACAGAAATCTGGCGATAGTAAAGTTTAAACTGAGACAGACTATCAAGAAGGTTTTCCCCCTCCATGAAGGGTTTGGTAAACCAAGAGATACAAACATTATCACAGGAATTGCTTAAATCAGGGAAGACTTAAAAACCTTTGAAAAAATAACAGCGTACACACTTATGCTTTTGCGCCAGGTAGGAGAAACTGAGAAGAAATTTCATGTGGCTGAATTATTTTAAATATTCTGTATTCAAAACACAAAATCTCTGATGGGTGTGGAGGGTGGGGGTGACAATAGTGTTTCCTCTAACCTACTGGAAAATGAGAAGTGTTCAATAGATGCTTTTTCAACTGAAACAAGGGTATTGGGTGTTCTTGCCCTTCATCGGGCAAAAACTGAGAGCTGCCCTGAAATGGTAGGAGCTACCTGAAGGAGTGAAACAGCCATCAGGTGGAGGGAAGCGCCCAGAGGTTCATTCTGCCTCACCAGCCAGAAACTTTTCCTGGTTTAGAGCTTACCGCCGTGAATCTTCTAAGCTCACAGCGCCTCGTCGGTAAAATAGGCAGCAGTCAGGAGAGCAAAGAGCTGCAGAGAATTCATGCAGGAGCTCCAACTCTATTGCCCAGTAGTCAGTTTCCACCCTGGCTTGGCCTTTTATTAGTCGCGTGGCCTTGAGCAAGTCATTTCAGATTTCTCATGTTTTAAATGGAGATAATAAGTATACCTACCTGCATTAGTTGGAGTTCTCCAGAGAAACAGAACCAATAGGATTTATATATGTTTATTATATATAAGGAATTGGCTCACATGATTATGGAAGCTAATGAGTCCAAAATCTGCAGTGTGGGCCAGCAGGCTTGAGACCCAGGAGATAAAGTCCACAGGCCAGCAGGTGGATCCTAGGAGAGCCGGTGGTGCAGATAAAGTCCACAGGCCAGCAGGTGGGTCCTAGGAGAGCCGGTGGTGCAGATAAAGTCCACAGGCCAGCAGGTGGGTCCTAGGAGAGCCGGTGGTGCAGATAAAGTCCACAGGCCAGCAGGTGGGTCCTAGGAGAGCGGGTGGTGCAGATAAAGTCCACAGGCCAGCAGGTGGATCCTAGGAGAGCGGGTGGTACAGATAAAGTCCACAGGCCAGCAGGTGGGTCCTAGGAGAGCGGGTGGTACAGATAAAGTCCACAGGCCAGCAGGTGGATCCTAGGAGAGCCGGTGGTGCAGATAAAGTCCACAGGCCAGCAGGTGGGTCCTAGGAGAGCGGGTGGTGCAGATAAAGTCCACAGGCCAGCAGGTGGGTCCTAGGAGAGCGGGTGGTACAGATAAAGTCCACAGGCCAGCAGGTGGGTCCTAGGAGAGCGGGTGGTACAGATAAAGTCCACAGGCCAGCAGGTGGATCCTAGGAGAGCGGGTGGTGCAGATAAAGTCCACAGGCCAGCAGGTGGGTCCTAGGAGAGCGGGTGGTACAGATAAAGTCCACAGGCCAGCAGGTGGGTCCTAGGAGAGCGGGTGGTACAGATAAAGTCCACAGGCCAGCAGGTGGATCCTAGGAGAGCGGGTGGTGCAGATAAAGTCCACAGGCCAGCAGGTGGGTCCTAGGAGAGCCGGTGGTGCAGATAAAGTCCACAGGCCGTCTGCTGGAGAATCCCCCTTGTATTGGGAGGCCAGTCTTTTTGTTCTATTTAGGTCTTCAACTGATTGGATGAGGTCCATCCACATTATGGAGGGTAATCTGCTTTACAAGAAGTGTGTTGATTGAAATGTAAATCTCATCCAAAATCACCCTCCACATGTTCACATCAAGTTAACCAGCACAGCCCTGGCCGGTTTGGCTCAGTGGTTGGAGGGTTGGCCTGCGGACCAGAGAGTCCCGGGTTCGGCTTCCACTAGGGGCACGTACCAAAACAAACAAACAAACAAACAAACAAAAGTTAACCAGCACAGTACTTCCTAGGGCTGTTGTGTTTGCCTGACCTGTAATTTGTGCCAAATGGGTGTTTGAGCCATCACTACTATGACAATGATGACAACAGTGACGACGAGAATTATTAGTATGACTATTACTGATACCATGATGGAGTCTGATATACCAGGTCTCAAAACCCAGCTCTACCACTTATAGCATGTGTGACCTTGCCCTTCCCAAGTCTGCATTGCCTGGTCTGAAAATGAGGATAAAAGGGGGAGGTGCCTCATAAGGCTGTTATTGTAAATGAGTTTATGTAGGTGTAGCATTTAGAAATGTGTTTGACCCATAGTAAGCACTACAAAAGTGTTTGCTGCTGCAGTTATGATGACAATGATGAATAGTATCATGATCAGCACCACTACAAACTGTGACGCATTTCTGGCCTTGGACAAGATCCTCAATCTCCCCAAGGCTCACCTCCAAAATGAAGATATAGGCTTAGCGTTTTGAACTATGTTTAATGCACCATAAGCAATATACAAGTGTTTGTCACTACGATTATGATGATGAGAATCACTTTATTAGCATGACTACAGAATCTGATAACACTTGTTAGCTGTTGGCTTAGGCAAGGCCCTCAACTTCCCCCAGTCTGCATTTCCTCATCTGGGAAACGGGGTTTAGATATAATAGCACCTTCCTTAAAAAGTGGTCGTAAGGACCAAGTTAGAACATATGAAGCTCTTGGCACCATTCCTGGCCCACGGCCCACGGCCCACAGCCCACGGCCCACGGCCAGCACTCAGTGGATGTTGGCCGCCATGCATTAGTGCATGCTTCGAGCCCCGCGCACCAGGAATGCGTTAGTAGCAACACTACTCTCTCATTTTCTCAGCTCTCCATCAGCTCTCTATCTGCAGCCCTGACACACTGTCATGAAGCCTGTGATGGGGACCATATGACATCCCAAGTTAGACACCCCATTTTTGGACAAATCTTAGGTTTAGGAAAGTTTTCTCTCTCTGTTTGGAAATTATGTGAAAGAAGATAAGTTATCAGTTAATATCAGTGATTAGTGCTAGCTCTGTGGTCTGGACCAATGCAGAGCACATTTGTCCCTTTTCCACATGACAGCCCACCAAATATTTAAAGATAGCACTCACTTCTCTCCTAAGCATTTTTGTCATCAGACTAAACATCTCGAGCTCTTTCACCCTTTTGTCACATAACACAATCCCCAAGCCCCTCACTACATTGATTTCTCTCCTCTGGAGCTACTCCAGGTTTTCAGTGGTCACACTAAAATATGTCACACGGACTGCATCCAGCTCTCCAGATGTGCAGACTCTCTCCACAGAGGACCGCTACCTACCTCGTTGTGGTCTGGTTGTATTTCATTAAGGTATCCTGGGTGCGAGTGACTCTTTTAGCATCCATCTGGTCTCTTCTGTTTTATTTTGAACTTCCATTGACTCACATCCTTTTACATTGACCAATCGCAAGCAAGTCTATGCTCCTCCTGCCTTTGACAGTTGAAGATTTGAACCTGTAAGTAAATGCCTCAGAGTTCAGTTATATTTCATCATGTTAAGTTTGGCTTGTGTTTCAAATGACTGAGATGTTTTGACAGAATGATTATTATATTTTTATTAGAAAAAAAATCTGTGCTTATTTTAAGATGTTTGGGAAGTGCAGAAAGGTGAAGAGCAGAGAAGAAATATTATTTATTTCTCACCATCTAGAGATAACCATTGGTGGAATTTGGGGACTTTTTCTTGAGTTTTGTGTGTGTGTGTGTGTGTGTGTGCACGCGCGCGCGCACGCACACACACACACACATGCATCTGTCATTATTAAATTGGGATTGCATTGTATATACAGTTTGGATTTTTTCCCATGAAATATTGTACTATGAGCAATCTCCTACATCATTAAATTATATTTGAAAACTTGACTGCCAAGTACATCCTCCAGACATATGAATATTCCATAATTTATTTAACCATTTCTTTGTTGTTAAAATGAAGATTATTTCCAAGAGTTTGTTGTTAAAAATAATACTTCAGTGGGCATCATTGTCTGTATCAAGGTGTCCTAACCTCGGCACCATTGGCGTTTGGGGCTGCATAATTCTTCATCGTGGGGGGCTGCCCTGTGCACTGCAGGCCATGGGACAGCTTTGCTGGCCCTGACCTACTCCCTGTCAGCAGCAGTTCCCAGCCCCCCAGGTGGAACAACCCAAACCACGTCCAGACACTGCGAAATCTTGCGTGGGTAGGGGGTAAAATTGCCCCCATGGGGAACTACTGATCTTGGTTTCAGTAGTAGTATCCGGGGGAGTGGGATGGCGGGAGCAGTCCGGCCCGCGAGGACGAGAATGCCTTGTCAGTAGAGCAATGAAAGCAATAATAACACCAAGTAAAAAGTGGTCTGCTTTTGATTATCATTTCGTGCCAACAATGTCATTGCTCCCAAGCTAGGATTCCGCCACTACCTGTCCACCATCTCACCACCGCCGCCGCCGCGGCCTGCAGATGGTTTTGCCATGGTCTCTCTTACAGAAAGTCCCAAAGAGCACTGTTTATGTTCCCCAAAGTTGTACAGAATTTTAACAGGAAGCCCTCTTGGCAAGTTGTGTCTATTTTATTAATTACTGCCTTCCTGGTGCTCATAGGTCTCAGACCCACTGGGGACAGGGCCCGAGACGGTTGCTAAACTCACAATCATCTTGTTCCTCTATTAAGTACCATTTCTTGTGGGATCAGGTTCAAGGAGCCTGAGTCCCTCTTCTCTTAGGGTGCGTTACCTCCCAGATTGCTTGAGCGTCTGGAGCACCTTCCCCAGTTTGCCAAAACTTGTTCCCTTTAAGATCCTACTCAGTTTAAAAATAACTCAGTGTCTTCACTTCCTGCTAATCAAGTGTGAATACTACTCTGGCCCTTTCCAGATCATCAGACTTGATTTCCCACAGTCCCCTGACAGGCTGCTCTGCGGTGTGGGACCAATCTCCTTACCAGCCCGTGAGCACACGCCAGATCTCATGGCTCTGAGTACGTCGTTCCACTAGCCTGGAATGCCCTTCCTGTTTTCCACGCAGAGCCTACCCATGGGAAGGTTTGTTCGGGTTCTAAACCTCTCACTGATATTCTGTTTCTCTAGGCTCTTATCTGTGTTATGTGATCTGTATCATATCATGGCGTGTCCTTTGATACTTAACTTACATATCTCTGTATTTCTCATTGTTTTAGTAACTTAGTCCCAATCCAACAATTACAATATAAATTTCCTGAAGGCAAGATGCCTTATACTTGCATATCCTCTCAAAAATAAGTCTGTAAATATTCAATAAATAGCTAATAAAAAATGTATACTGTGTTCTAACATTACTTAACTTTCACATTTTGTACCTTAGCTCAATAAAATTCAATGCAAGTATAAAAATTTACGTTTGTGTCATTCAGATATCTTAATTTAACCTTAAAATTAACTATTGAGGCATCCAAACTTAAATCTCAAAAATGGTGCCACATTTTTCCATCACTCATCTATCTTACAAGTATTTTCTGTAGGAGTCAAGTGACTGGTAACGATCTGTAATAGTTCTCGGTGGCCCCTCAGCCCCATTAGCTGCTTATATCCTTCAGCATTTCACAGCCACGCCCCCATCTAGCACAGGTTGCAGAAATCATGGGAGCTAGTGAATTTGTGGGTGAGTGCTGGCTCTGTGGAATCAAGGACCTCCCTAAACTTTCTGTTCAGTGTTCTAAAGATAATGACTGACCTGTAGGTACCTAGTACCTATTTCCCACAGTTCATTTTAATTGAAAATAATGCCTAGTATTTCTTGTCATTTCCCCCCATTTTTCAAACTGTGAGCTTTTAGGGAATTATTATCTTCATGTTATGGGGGAAATGTTTAAGGAAAATTTAAACTATGAATTTTAACAACCCAGAACACTAAGAAACCAAAGCGACGCTATAAGGAGAGGAAAGATGGCCAAGGTGGGAAGGGAAGAGAAGAAAATCTTGCTTCTCTTGAGAATGAGCATATTGCTTTTGTCTGTCCCTCTGTAGTACCCACGGCCATGTCAGGGGAGCTCAGAGATTACATAAAAATGAAGTTAACCTTGACTTGGTTACTGGCAAGAGAGATTCAAAGGCTGTCCTAGAGCAGACCAAATTCTATTCTGAGAATCTGTTTTGCAGAAAGAAGCAGATTTTCCAGTGTCAGAAAAACAGGAGAGTTCTTTTAAGTCCAGCCTCCTAAAGCTCCTTGACCAACCACCTTTGGCGCGCACTGTCCTCTTGGGGTCAGCCCAGACTGATTTAGTGATTAACTCCAACGTTCTTCTGGCTTCTCCGCTACACCAGCACATTTCAGGTTTCCAAATATAGGTCAACCCAGGCAATTAGGAGAGAGCTTCTGTGCTTGAAAGGTATTCAGCAGGCAGAAAGCCCAGTTTCCAAATGAGTGATCATGTTTGGCCTCAGTTGACTTAACTGACAAGGACTGCTATTTTCTCAGCTACTTGATTTAAACGTGTTGGGACACATGAGAAGCTTCCACCCTGATTACTTCAAAGACTGTATTAACCACAAGAAACTTTAATTTCCCATTAAAAAAATGCATTTGTCAATGACCTTGTTGGCCACCTCCATTTAGGTTAACAGTTTTGTAATCTTGCTGTTCTTGTTGCGTTAGGAAGGAACTAGGGTATGTCGAATGAACCCATCCATGGTCCCACTCATCAGTTGACCATTGGCAACTTATTTGGAGAAGGTTTCCATTAAGTCCGCACTTACCTCCACACCCTTCTCTTGGTATTGTATCAGCTGAGAAATTGACCACACTGCTTTGGGAGGCTAGAGATGATCACGCGGCATTGACCCAGGGGAGGACATTATGTAGGAGATACAACAGTCTGCATAAACAATGAGTCCTCTGGTGGGGGGCAGGGATGGCAGCAGCCTATCACTGCTGTGCCCAGAAGTAAAGTGACAGCGTCTTACACTCTCACAGAGTCTCAAATACGGACGCTTGTCATTCCTTCAAATGAGGTCATGGGAAATTCTATTTTGGGACATTAGAATTATTAATGTACTAAGTGTGAATATCCACACTACCACCAATCTGGAAACTCTAGTTTGATGTTTATATAAATAGAGAGAGAACAGAGGGGAAAGTATGGGGCTTACATCCAGGAGAAGGAAAGCAGCATCCTGCAGCACATAGAAAGTTGGTGGAACCTAAAACCCTGTTTTCTAGCATGTGGCCCCCACCCCAAGCCACGCAGCACCTGAGAGCTTGTTAGAAATGCAGACTCCAGGCCCCACCCTGGACTTGCTGAACCAGAATCGGAACTTTAAGATCCCTAGGTGATTCTTATTCCACAGTTGGCAGAACTTTGTTCTAGAAATCTGCCGACGTTTTAGTTCAGTTATCAGACTGGGGTCCTGTGGATCTCCGTGCACACAGAAGCTAGGCCTGTGTTCTTCCTGCCAAGACACCGGCTGAATGTTACCCGCTCCGAAGAGGAAGCAGCATATAAAGGGAACTACTGTGCCATTGTGAGGTGTTAACATATCAAAGCCATATTTCCTTTCTGCCTTTCCGGCGCTCTCTCCCACCCTCCCGGAATGGATCTGGCTGGCACAGAAACTTAGGGCATTTCAAAGAAGCGGAAATGCTTGGGCATCTCTGTGGTGAGTTTTGGCTTCAGCACAGCCGGGAGGTCTCAGGTTGCAGAGATGATAGCTGGCCACCCCTCGCCATGTGGACACTCATTTCCACATCGGTAAATTTGGGGATCAACTAATTGTTCTTCCAAAGCTACAGTCGTGTCTTTCTTTCCCATCCTTAGCTCTCAGACCAGGGCACCTCACCTTGGATGTCACCTCTTAGCTATTTCAGAGTCCACTGTCCTCTTTTCATTCATGGACCAGCGGCCTGGAATCCAACCAGGGTGATGACCACCTAACATGTTTGAAAACGGATTTTCACTGCTCCCCCTTCGAATAGATTATTGACTCGGAATGGGCTTTCCTCTCATCCTACAGCTTTCCCTGGCAGGAAACTCCCGTCTGCAGCCACCCCAGGTGACCTGCGTCCTCCTGAGGACCCTGAATTGGCCGGCTTGTTCCTCCTTCCTCCCCTGGCGCTGGTCCGTCCCACCGCAGCGCTGGGCGAGTGCGGCTCCTTCCCACTGGTCTGGAGCCATTTTGCCTAGGCTGCTTTTTCTAAATTTTTTTTTTTTTAATTTTATTTGTGGTCTCTGTCATCCTGCCGGGGCAAGGGGGTAAAGAGATCTGACACTAAGTGCGGGGAAATGCTGAATCTGGAATCTATCTTCCAGACGGCACAAGAATAAAAATTCATGGCAGGACAGCGGCTGCTGACACACTCCCAAAGACATATTGCAGGTAGCATTATTTATTGTGGCAAGGAGTTCATAGAAGTGCTACCTCAAAGCACCCTGAGAGATCCTGAAAAGCCCATCTCCCATCACGTGAGGCAGATTTATGGGGGCTGCTCTTAGAGGGGTCAGGCGGTGCGCGCACGCAGGCTCCTTCCAGAAAGCCTGGATTCCCTTAACATATTCAGCGCAGTTTGATTGGTTCAAAGGAGGGCTTGAGTCTGTAATGTTGACCATAAAATTGCAGTGACACGCTGCTTTAGATAAGAGGGCTGGAGGAAGGGGGCAGGGATGCTGCGGGCGCGGAGGCAGCCAGCGCGGGCAGGGCCGGAGCATGCGCTCATATTTTAGGTTAATGTGCGGGGAAGGGGTGGGGGATGGGACCAGGAGGATTAATGTTCACACAAAGGAAATCTGAACCCACCGGCCTGGACATGGCAGACACCCTGCGTCTGTACACATTGAACCACATGCATTCAAACACAGACACGCGGGGACTTGGAAGTGCCACCCAGATGGAACAGCCAAAGCCCGGCCAGCCAGGATGACCTCCCCTTTGTCCTGGCATCGCCCAGGGGAGGGGCTGCCTTCCCCTTGACCGCTGCCGACTTGATGGGGTATCTCAGAGGCTCTGTCAGCCCCTGTCAGTTGTCATTCCCCGTGCTGCTCGCCAGCCCGCCTCGGGCGCACCAGGTCTGGACTCCTGCCCTCCGCCCAGACACGGCCCAGAAGGGAGGCTCTTCTGCGGGCTCCGTGGGGCTGAGGCTGGTGGGAGGCCGTGGGAGGCCACAGGAGGAGGGTGCCGAGCCCTGCTCTCCCCATCAGTGGGTCCACCCAAGGCCAGGAGAACAATGGCCATGGGGAGATGACTCCTTGCCTCGTCCTGCGTCCAGGGTCAGATGGGTGAGCACCACTTACTGATTCAGGACAAGTGTCTTCGACATGAATTTGCTTATCTGCTTATCTAGGTCAGTGTCTACTGATCATATTTCGGGGACACCGCATTTACAGTCCAAATCCATGGCCTCCTGTGGGTGGCTTGGGTAAGAGATTTAATTGCCGTCAACTTTCCACATCTGAGTTAGAGAGATGGAATATATATGGGGATGAGATGGTCATCTAAATAATTGAGGTGATTATCTTTTTCTGAATTATTCAGCTAGGACCTAAATTGTCCTATAAATTCACAGAAAGGTAGGTCTTGGTTTGAATTATACAGATAATAGCCTTAATTCTTCACTTCACTCCAGCCTGTAGATCCAGTTGAAAAGTGACTCTCTCTTTATTGAAACTGATATTATTTTTGACTCCACCTGTTTCTAAATTTTCCTCCCAACTACATGTTCCATGTACATGAGGCTTTTGGGGTGTCCATGTGGTCCGTGAGCTGGCCTCGGAATGGGAGCTGCAGAGGGAGGGGCGTGCCCGCTTTCACGCGTGTCGAGGGGCCTCCTCCAGGCACAGTCTCAACAAGGGGGAGCAAGTATCAACATCCATCCTTTGCTTTTTGCTCCTCCAGAATCCTGCCCATGGAGAGGTGCCCCATAATTCATTCATATGCTCTGTTGATCTCCCCCACCATGATTTTTCAAATATCAGCCCTGACACTGTTTTACGCTGCCTACTCGCAGCAGGTCGTACAGGCACTGCTATTTTTCTACTTGGCTTCCAGCTCTAGCCTTCTGGAAAACTCTGTCCTGAGGGACGTGACCGCTGACTTCACCACATCCAGGAGGACACAGAGCCTCTGCGCGCCACTGCTCAGATGGCCATCCTTGCCCACTGGCCTGGACAGTCGTTCCTCCGAGAACCACTGTTGAACCCCTGAGGTCCAGCGCTTGGCCTCATTAATTCAGAGGGGAAGGAAGCTAAGTGAATGTTTTCACAGTCTCCTTTTTCTCCTGGCCAGCTGGAGGTTAGCAAGGCCAGAGGCCGCTTTCTAGTTCATAAACCTGTTAGGGTATTCGGAGTCATGATTCTCTTATTCATCGGTCTGTGCTTTTCCTTGGGACAACTAATCCCTCAGCGTGACTGGTGGAAGCCGCAGTATTGATTTCTGCGTGTCTCTAAACCTCAGTTGTGTTCAACGCTTGTTAGACATCTGAAGGAATATCCAGTGGGCTCTGGGGGCAATTTGAGAGCGAGGCTCAATCGGCTTGCACTTGAGAGAAGTTTCTGTAAGATTCCCAGCAAGCCAATCGAACAAAATGAGACAGAGGTGGGAGCGATTCAGATGGAAGGGATGAGAGAGAAGGTAAGAGGAGAGAGAAAAGGAGGAAAGAGAAAGGGATGAGAGGAAGAGGAGTTAGAGGGCAGAGAGAAAGGGGAAGTTTCTTCTGCTAATAGATATCTTAAAGGATTTTCATCTTTCTGGCCCCTTTAGTCTCAACTCTCCCTTTGTTAATAAAAGGGTATTGTTCATTTTCTGGTCAACACCAACTGGAACGAGGAGAGGGTGTCCCCCTCTGTGGCTAGTGCCTGTGCTGGGGTGTGTACTTGGTGGAGCCTTGGTAGATTTGGTTTCGCCTTTGATCTTATGCAAATGAGGGGGCGTGGCGGAGGCTGCTCCTGCCGGAGGGAAGGACCTACAGCTATGAGAAAGGTTGGTGCAAACGTAGGATTCTCTTCAGAGCCACCACCCATCTTAAAGGAGTATTTCTTGTAACAACTCAAAAAAAAAAGCTGGAAATTTCTTTCCAGGGAGTATAATCACAAAGTGAAAGACTGGCTTATTGCAATAAGCCATCAGGGGCTTGACAACGATTTTTCTGTCACTCAATACCCAGACCTCTTAAGATGCCCAGGCTGCAAGGCCTCCAGGTCTGTCTAAGCCACTGGCCCTCAACTGGGGGCAGTTTTGCACTCCCGCCCCAATTCAGAGGACAGTGGCAATGTCTGGAGACATTTTCGATGGTCCTGGCTGGGGCATGCTACTGGCATTTAGTGGGGGAGGCCAGGGGTGCTGCTGAAGCCCTGCAATGCACAGGACAACCCCACAACAAAGGAGGACCTGGTCTGAAATGTCAGCACAGCCAAGGTGGAGAAACCCTGATCTGAGCTATGAAAAGTACGGTTTCCCGTGTTTTCTCCCTTATTTGCTCCCACTTTTACCTAGACATCTCCTCCATCAGTCGTATATGATCGTCACCTCTAGGGAATCAAAAGAGAAAAAAACAACTAAAAAGGAAAGACAAAGGTGCTTTCCTGTCCAGGCCACACTCACCCAAGTCCTCATAAACCACTCTCTCTGGGGACAGGGCCCAACGATCTGCATTTTGAAAATTTATTCTGGTGACTCGTATATAATCAGATTGGAGACTCCTAGGAAAAGGTAGGTGGCCCCTTCAAGATGCTGTCAAGTGTTAGATTTCTCTTTTCAACAAGAAATCTGTCTCCCGAGTTCCAGAATGAAAGGCAGGCCCCCCAGCCTGACCTGCCCGGAGCAACGCAGCTCCGCTCCCCTGATGCTCTAGCAGTGCGGTTCCTCTCTCCACCGAACAATCCTGTTCTGCTCCAGCGTGAATGTGTTGGACTCTCCCAGTCCTCATCTTCCTGGCCCGGGAAAGCCTGGACCGCTGGTCTGCAAAAGCAGGGAACTCTCAGCTCTTCAAACCCCTGCCCTGAGGCCCAGAGCTGGCCCGGCCATAACAAGGTTACCTCTGTCCCTCTATCCTCAGAGCTCTCGGGATAAAGTCCAGAGGGTCTGCTCACGTGCTATTTGGGACACATCCAACCCTGCCTCCCTAATGGCCTCCTGGAATCTGTTTTCTACAGTAAGGGTGTTGTAGGAATCCTTTGTTTTACCAAGTGGCCCTTGGAACACTCAATAGCAAGGGAACCACACCAAACTCATTAACTGAAAAGAAGGCAGAGCAGTTCATATTATAGTCAAACTACAGCAGAAATTTCAGATGACTAAATGGATCGTTAAGATTTGTAAAATCTGTTTTTCTCTGCTCCCGAAAACGGAGAGATGGGATTACCCCCCAGGTGCTGTTGGTAATTGTCCCAGCTCTTCACGTTGCTGGGCCTGCAGAAGCCGACTCAGAAGCCCCAAACGCCTCCCATCACCTTTCTTCTGCTTCCCTCAGCCCCTGCACACCTGGTAGCCCCCAAAGTGCCTGGTGGGATACAGGGCCAACCTGAGTCAACTGGGCCAAATGGTCGACCCTTTCCAGCCCAACCTCAGCCTGCCCCTCCTGGGCTGAGGCATTTCATTGGTTTTCCTCTTCATCTGCAACATGGGCTCTGGCCCCTCCTCATTATCATTACCTTTCTGGAGACTCTAGCCTGCCCCTCATCAAGATTTATGTCGCAGCATTCATTAGGTGATACAGTACTGTCAACAGAATCAGCGGTGGCAGCAGCGGCCTCATTATCTCCGTGGTTAACCCCTACTTTCCCAGTGTTGGTCCCTGTCAGGGATTTTACATTCAAATTAAATTTTAATGGGCAGCTTTGATGTTTGAGGTAGAACTGCCTCGTTGGGAGGTGACAGAGTATGGAGTCTATTGTTACATACCTCTCTGTCTCAGGAACTCCCCACAAAACGTCCCCAGAAAACCCCTTTCTCTTCAAGGGGTTGAACAGCAACATTCTCACACTTGAACTTACTTCATTTTCTGGTTGGAATCATAAATTAAGGCACATATATTTCAAATGTATATAGATCATACCTGATCTTCAAAGGACTAAAGTACTTGGGCCCAGATGCTATATATGACCCTAGGGGACAGCTAAGGGATCCCAGCCTATAAAATAATAATAATCATAATTTATATTTGAGGGGAAATTAGTCACTTTCAAGACTTTCTGGCATTAAAAAGAAATAGCACCTTTTCTGGACCTTTATCTCCTTGTAGATCTGCCTAACTGCACAGAGACCGGTGTTGTTTGAGGTATCAAAAATGTACCTAGTTCTAATGTCGTGCCTTTACAAACTAAAGTGACGTTGTTGCAGCCATATTCAAAGTCCTGCGGAGACCTTGCTTATTTCAAGCATCATGGTAAAGTAACCAGAGAGATTTTTGCTGTGTAACTGGCATGTGGTAGGTACTCACTGACTTATTTTCTCCTCCATTTTCTGCATCTTCCTTGCCCACCCCATGAATATCAGAGTGATGATCCTCAATAAACACTCACTGGTTTATTTTGCTTAGTCCGGCTTCTACCCACTGGCCTCGGCAGTTAATAACAGCGCAGCTGGCCATTTCTATCTTATGGGAAGGCCCAGAAGTCTGAAATATACCGTGTGAGCTTTCTACTTTATTGTTCTCTCTAACAGTCAGCAATAGTCTGTCTTAAAATTGTTGATTGAAGGAGTTGAAAACAACATAAATAAAGCCTAACATTAATTAAGTTCTCACTGCATGCCAGGCATTATGCTAAGGGCTATCTCGTTCATTCTGCTGAGCAACCCCACGAGGTAAGGTTATTATAAACACTTTTCAGAGGAAAAAACTGCAGCTCAGAGAGGTTCTGTAACTCACCCACAGATACCAGTTGTCTGGGGAATGATGGTGCCTCTTGACACTCACTTGAGTTTGCCCTGGAGCTGGCACCTACATCATTAAACACTTGAGCTTTGAGACCTGGGTTTGCACCCTGACTCCACTGCATGCTAGCTCCGTGACCTTGGGCAGCTACCTAACTGCCTTTCCTCATCTCAGTTTCACATCTAAAAAGTGGATAATAATCATTTCTGGTCTGGCCTGTTTGGCTCAGTGGTTGAACTTCGACCCATGCACCAAGAGGTCGCTGGTTCAGTTCCTAGTCAGGGCACATGCCCAGGGTGTGGGCCCAATCCCCAGTGGGAGGCATGCAGGAGGCGGCCAATCAGTATTTTCTTTCATTGATGTTTCTATCTCTCTCTCCCTCTCTCTCTAAAAATCAATAAAGAAAAAAAATAATCATTTCTGTTTCATATTACTATTAAAACAGTAAATGAGATGATGCACATAAAGCATTTTGAGTTATGCACAGTCTATCATACATGCTGACTAGATGTTTATTATCATTGTTATGATCAATATCATCATTAGTAACCTTTTGGCCTAGGCAAATCAATGCAAAGAATCTACCCATATCCAAGACCTTATACATATCAGTTTATTTGGGCAACTGAGCAAAGGCATGAATTTTGTTTATACATCTCTTTGACTAAGGGACTGAGAATAAAGGAGTAGGAAGCAAGAAGGAAACCATTAGCAGATTCACTGTTTGGTAAATTTGCTAGACTTTCTAATGCACAAGTGAGTCTTGAACATGCTAAACGAGAGTAATTTTCTAATTGTGTTCATATGGTATATTTTTGTTACATTGGAACAGTGCTGTCTATACGCAGACTTTCAGAGTGAGCCCTGGAAATGTGGCCATTCGATGTTAATTCCTCACATTGAGGATATGGAAGGCCCATTAAAGCTCTCCGAGCCTTCCTTCCCAGACTGGATTTCCGCGGTCTTCATTATTCAGTTGTAACATTGCACTTATTACACATTGTCATACAAGGTCTGGGCTTGTGGTGATGGTTTTAAATGAGAGAATTTGGACATTTTTATGCTTTTTCAGTTATGTCTCTTAAAATGAAATTTCATAAGCATTTAGCTGTTAATATAAACCTATTGCCTGAGTTATTTCCAAACAGAATGTACATAGGTCAAGACACTATGGTTTCACACACACACACACACACACACACACACACACACACACACCAGAGAGTATAATGAAAAGGCTAGAACTGTGAACCTCCCCGAGAATACTGCGTGAACTGTGGCTGAACCAAAGGATCCCATTCAGGGAGTCACAGGGTGGCCAGGGTCCCATTCCTGCGGTGGTACAATATGAAATGGGAGGGGGCCGCAGACAGCTACCATGCACCGTGTCTGGAGAGAGCTGCTTCCTGCCAAGGAGGTCCCTAATGGGTGCAGTCCAGCCAGGGCTTTTGCCTCCCTCTGTCCCCCCCTTCTTGCCTGTGTGTCTCCTCCCTCCTGACAGCCCCGTGTCCACTTGGCCAGGTGTAAAATGACAGCCCCTGCCTCATCCCCCAGCCCCTGCCCACCCCAAGCCCTGCCTCCCGGCTTCCTCTCGGTAACCCCCGTCGGCCACTTCAAGCAGCCTCTCATCCATGCCATTAACGGAAAAGCAAATGGATTTGCTGACATTCTAAATGTTGTTACCTAGTTCTGGAATTGGAAAATGGGCAACCCTAAGAATATGGCACATTATTCCGAGAGAATTTCAAACACTGTGCAAAAAGGTTGTGGAAATTCAGAAAATGTGCTGAAACCCAATTGTGTAGTCAGAGTTTGATTCTCAGAGCCCTTGAGAAAGGTTTAATCAGCGCACAAAGTAAGCCTTTAGAAATTCGCACCTCTCTTTAGATAATTTCTCCAAAGTTCTGCCTCTGATTGACAGCAGCCATCCAGACACAAGCAAGTTCTTTTTTTTTCCCCTGTCAATTTCTCTCTTTTTCTTAATTTAATGGATGTATTAGGGTAACATTAATTAATAACATATAATTTTCAGGTGTACAAGTCTATAATACATTATCTCTATATTGATTGTAGTGTGTGCTCACCACATAAGTCTACCTAGTCTAGTCTCCTTGTCTCACCATAAATTTAACCCCCTTTACCCTCTTCATCCTCTCCCCACCCCCTTACCCTCTGGTAAATCTCAATCATTCTTTAGCTTGAGTGCTAAACAGTGAGGAAGCCGGACACAGGAGAGAGGAGACGTTTTCAGGAGTGGGTCCCGGCTCGATCCCAGGACAGTGGAGGGCGAGCCAGCCTGGAGGAGTGCGGCTGTGTTGAGACCAATGTCCATCCGCAACGGAAAACCAGGAGCTCCACACCGATGGCTCTTCCATGGCTAACACAGCTTTCCTCCTGGGTCCCTTCTCCCAGGCTTGCTGCAAATAAGCTCGTACTCGGGGACCTCTCCCTGCCTTCTGCTCCCTCCAACCCAAGCACATTCCCAGCCCCGCCTTTCTAGTTGTAAGAACTCTTGCTAGTGTTTGTAGAAAACATAGGAGGATCAGCATGTCAATACTGTGGCAGGGAGGACTGCTGATCTGGGAAGAGGCTTCGAGGCTCGTGGTGTGGCATCTGTCACCTGGCAATTTTGTCACCTCCCAGGATGTGGTTCTCAACCTGATGGAAGCTGATGCTACCCACCTTGCGGGAGCGGGCTGCCTCCTCTCAGGGACAGAGGCCCTTAGACACATTTATGAAATGAAACAAGGAATTTGTACAGATTTACAATTGAACATATATATAACCCACTGTAATAAATTTCCCAATAGAACCAGCTCTTCCTGTCACTGAAATAAGAATACATGGGAACCCAAACCATCATCCAAATGCACGTGTATTCATTACAGTGAGAAATAAGTGTCCCAGAGTCCAGGATTTGCAGAGTTGTAGATGCTGAGCCCTGTCCTTGTAGACATATCTATGTACTCAGAAAGTCAGGAGGTAATCTGACGAGTTTCTAGTGAGCATTGACTCTAATAGTGAGACGGATCAAGCCACGTGTAGTGGGTCTTGCCCACGAGCCTACGTACGGGAAGTCTGCCGGCCAGCACTCACGGATCTAGACCCACGCGGCCTTCTGCTCCAGCTCCCGGGGGGCTGTCCCAGGCACTGCCATGTCCGTCCCCACGATGAGGGCCTGCTTCTGGTGACATTCTCCTCCTTCACGTATGTTACATACCCAGTAGGCGCCGCCATGGGGCCTCTGTGTCATTCTGTCTCTTTGAGATGACTGCCCACCAAGAGTTAAACTTTAAAATCCACTCTCCTTGAATTCATTTCCCTCATTCCCCAATTTTGAGGGGATCTTCTCACTATTGCCTTCATGCACCAGTAGCAGAAAATAGAGTAGAAGAGATTCTAGTTAATTAAACTATGGGGGCATTGCAGGCACCACACTCAAAAGTATTATGTGTAGACATTCCTGTCTTTCATTTAAATTCTTAATCCCCTTCCTGGAAATGTCAGAGGTCTCCTCCTGACAATCAGTCCGTCTCGATCCTGTTGGCACTGGACGCCTAATTAAGGGTTCTGTACGTTGGCTCCAGATCTTCTGGGGCTGAGTCGTTCAACAGCTTGTTTGCTGAACTTCTCGCCAGTGGTGACTCCTGGTATTGCCTAAGAATTCTCCTTCAAAGTGTCTACCTTGCAATATCACACCTACCCAGGAGTCCCATCTCCGCCCCCATCTCCTTGCCCCAAACCTGTGTTCCTCCTCTCATAGGTGGACCTCTGTAGGTTTATACAGGCTGGCTGGTTTTTCAGGCTGATGCTACTTTCGACACCACTTGGTTTCTCTGCCTTTTGTCCCTAGGTTAGCATGGCCTCTTTCTCAAGGCCACGTGCTCAGGGGCAGACACCATCCCTGCATCCCAGCTATACTGCTAGCTTCCAGAATCTCAGCAGACTATTGCGTCTACCACTTACAAAATTCAGTCCCCTACTGAACATACTGAAGTGTCCCTGCTTCCAACCTGAGGAATACCTTCTGTTTTCAACCTGCACACAGACAACGAGAACTGATGTGTCCTGGGATCGAATCAGTCTGGGCTCAGGTGGCCGCATCAGATGCGTATCTCCTTCTCATGTGTGCACCACACAAGCACACAATACAAGGCATGACGAACAGGCAAATATTCTTAGACACCTCAGGCAGACTTGAAAGAAGCTGAGGGCCATAAAGGATGATCTCTTTCTAAATTATTGCCCCGTGCCCTCCAGAATTTAAATATTTCAAATTCTTATTTTAGCCTCCTAGAAGTGTCCTATTAAAATAAAGCCTAGCATATCTGTAACTCACAGATGTCCAAGTGTTCTAGATTTGGGCTAGAAATGAAAGCCGTAAACACAGCAATGCCCCATCACCCTGGCGCAGGGAAGGCTGGAACTTCTGGGCAGGACCTAGGGCCCATTACCCCAGATCTGAGGCATCGTAGCACCTCCCTCAAGAGGTGTCTGCACCCAGTGGTATACTCAGTAATGTGTACTAATCACAGCTAAGGGTGTTACCCTGCCCTGATTCCACTTCTTTCTGCTATTAACAATAAATTTCATTCTTCTAGATTTACAAATGATGGTGGGCGACATTTACATTTGTTTTGCTTTATTATTATTTTTAATCCTCACCTGAGGATGTTTTTCCATTTATCTTCCAATAGAGTGGGGAAAGGGGAGAGAGAGAGAGAGAAACATCGATGTGAGAGAAACACACTGATTGGATGCCTCTTGCATGACCCTGACCAGAGTCACGGACCAAACTGCAACCGAGGTACATGCCCTTGACCAGAATCGAACCTGTGATTCTTTGGTCCATGGGCTGACACTCTACCCGCTGAGCCAAACCAGTCAGGGCTGTTGTGCTTTATTTTTGTTTTAAGTTTTCTCCTCAATCTGGACAACTATCTGTATAAGATGAGTAACATGCTCAACTTAAACTTGGGTCCTAAACAGCATCTCAGAACGTATGTCAACACTTAGCAGCTGCAGTTCTGGGCATGCCCTCTGCTTATCAGAAGGGAGCTCAGAGAACACTGTACAGACCTCTACTGCAAAGGCAGATAAACATCAAACAAAGCTGAAAGCAAGAAGCTTGACAAATGACTAGCACCCTGACGGTCTTCCCAGAATACGGGGAAAGCCGGAGCCTCGGAAGCCGGCCCAGGCCCCTCGCGGGCCCTGTGCAGCGCCTGTGGGCTGCTGCTGAGAAGCGTTTTCACAGAAGCACGTCACGCTTTCTAGAAATGGTCAGGATGGATCTTGATGGGTCTGGTCCCAAAATATAAATAGTTAAAGGCACCTGCCTATTCCTTCAGGTCAACACACCTGCTCACCAGGTGCTCCTCACTCTTAGGGTGGTGGTCCCTTAGGGAGAGGGAGGGCGAGCTGAGCAGATGCGCCCACCTTTCAGAGGGTCTAATCAGGGGTGAGAAGGTACTCTCCTGAGCGACTCCATGTTGAGATGTCACCGATGTAAACATCAGTGTTTTTCTCTTGCTGCCAGCATGTAGGATTCACATGATCCCTCCCACCTATTCCTGGAGGACAGGGCCATAATCTCAATCAGAAGGAGCCAATAAACCTTCATTCAGAAGAAAAGTCAACTCCCAAAAAAACCAGAAAGCTTGCTTTTGCTGGCAGTTGCCCAAACTCCTCTGCTCCAAGCTGGGAGCTGCTCCCATCTGGGGTGTGGGTCCCTCTCACTCCGGCCTTTGGTCCCCTGCCTGCCCTATAGTGGCGTCTGTGAGCCAGGCTCGTGCTAGGCAGCCCGTGAAATCAGTGCGGAGGAAGATGGGCTGGAGCCCAAGGTAGGCTGACATGCACCCACACTGGGGATGTGGGGCCAGAATGTTGGGGAGCACTCCTCGGGCACTGTCAGAGGAGAGTGGGAAACTTCACAAGGCCCCAGACAGCACTGCACTTTGGCTGAATGAAGTGTCCACCTGGGCTGGGGATTTAGTTGCGTTTGGTTAGTTATGGCAGAAGAGATCAGCCTGATCGCCTGGAGCATCTTTCTGGTGGTTTTACATCCTCCAAACTCTCTCCGTCAGCTGAGGAATCACTCAGCCCTGGTCAGAGGCCCTCCTGGGGCTGCTCCCAAATGCCACATTTCACCTCTTGCTCTCCACGTTCTGGGTTTCCCGTTTGCTCATACGTGATGCTCTCCTGGGTTTGCTTGGAATGGGATTTTATTCCACTGCCCACGGTTCCTTAACTCTCCTCCCAAGCACACAGCTGAGGCCCAAGGCTATGTTGGGAACTTGGGGAAGCAGAGACGGAGAGGCCGATGGCTCTGTGAAGCCCTTTTGTCTCTCCTGCCTCCTGTACCAGCAGAGAATGAGGAGGGGGGCCACGGCCCTGGAGCGATGGGACAGGTCCCTGGGGGGAAGCTGGACACTGTCGTGTATGTAAGAGGACAGCTGAATCTCAGCCTCACCGTGGGTCCCACTCTCTGAGCCCAGGCTCCACTGGGGCTCTTTTCTGCCCTTCTTCCTGGTCCACTCCTGTTCCTTCAGCAAATGTCCCTTGACAGTTGGTTTTTACTTAGCACTGCAGATAGCTTTCTTCTTGGCATCACCTCTCAACTTACGTTTCCGGTTTGGACGTTTGTAGCTGATATGGAGCCCTGTGGCATCCCCGTTCCCTCGGTGTCTGTGGCAGGTTGGTTCTAGGACTACCCCCCCCCCCCAGTATCAAAATCCACTAATGCTCGAGTCCCTTATATAGGATGGCATAGTATTTACATATAACCTATTGCACATTCTCTCGTATACTTTAAATCACCTCTGGATTACTTATACACCTAATAGAAGTGCTATGTAAATAGTTGTAATACTGGCCCGCCCAGTGTGGCTCAGTGGATTGAGCGTTGTCCCATAGGCTGAGAGGTCCCCGTTCGATTCCCCGTCAGGGCACGTGCCCGGGTTGCAGGCTCGATCCCCATTAGGGGGAGTTCAGGAGGCAGCCAATCCATGTTTCTCTCTCACATCAATGTTTCTATCTCTCTTCTCCTTCCTCTCTCTAAAAAATCAATAAAAACATATTTAAAAAAATAGTTGTAATACTGTATTGTTTAGGGAATAACCAAAAGAAAAAAGTCTGTACATGTTCAGTACACACGCAACCATCATAGGCCTCACTAAGTAGTACATGTCAGAAACATAGTGACTTTTTAAAAAATATATTTTTGACCCCTGGATGGTGGTTGAATCCATGAATAGAGAACCCATGGATACAGAGGGCCAACTGTAGTCATCAGATTCCTACCCACCACAGGCCCTTTGCACAGGCTCTTTCTTCTACCTGTAATGCCCTTTTGCCTGCTTCATCCTGACTTATCTTCATATCTCAGCTTCACCACATTTCTGTAGAGAAGCCTTTCCTGACAGCTCAGATGAGGTCCAGTCTTTTATCAGGTTCTCATGCTGCTAAACACTCTGTAATTTTATATTCACTTCATTTTTTGGTTAGCGGCTGTCTCCCCCACTAAACTTTAATCTTCATGAAGGCAGGGATGGAGTCTACTTGGGCTCCTCCTTGATTCCCCCGGGCCTGGCACAGTGCTCGGCATGCAGTAAGCAAATAATAAATACTTGAAGAACCTTTGTGGATTTACAGAAATAAGCTTATATTCGTAGTTCATATATAAACACATTTATGTGTGCCTGTGTGTGATTTCTTCCTCTAATTAATGCCTATTGCTTCTCCTGTAGAATCTATATTACAACCAATGCCCAGAAACTATCTTGCCTCAGCAGTCCTGAACCAAAGAAAGTGCCGTCCCAAAACATCCTGAGTAATTTGCACTGGGGACCTGGTGTGGACATCCCACCTGGCAGGGCTTTCTGCAGGGCCATTCTCTGTCACACTCTCTCCCTTATTGCTGGCTTATGTCAACCTCTTGAGTCACCTGCTACATGCTTTGGTTCCCCCGGACCCTCCCCAGAATGGCAAGTAAGTAGCATTGTCTCTTTAGCCCTCAATACCCACAGGACAAAAACTGGCCGCCCTGGCTTCACGGGGCAGCACTGGGGCGAGTAGGAAAGGGCAGATGCGGCTCCTGCTTGGACAGCCTGTCTCCTGGGGACAGTACTTGCCATGGCAGGGCCTAGCCGGCCAGCCTGGACCCTCAGCTGTGGCTGAGAGAGCCCTGCCTCTGAGCTGCCAGAATTGTTCCATTTCCCCATCCCCTCCTCGTCAGAGACAAGGGGCAGGGACCCAGCACATGGGGTGTGACGCTGGGTAGGAGCTTCAAACAGCTGGGTTCCCCTGAAGATGCTGTTTTGAATCAGCACGTACATTCCCACCTGAAGGGTGGCATGACCTATGACGAGGGCACCGCGTGCCTGCCTCTCCCCTTGGCTGTGCATAGCTGGAACAGGGACCCAGGTAGAATAGGGTTAAAGGAACTGAAAATCACCAGCTAAAATTGCACGCTTGACTGTTCCCTTTGGAGGGGTGTCCCGCCAGGCTGGGGCGTCTCTGTCCTCCTCGGCCACACAGCCCACCTAGGCAGCCTCGCGGCCTTCGGTTCATCCCCTGCGGCCTCCCTTTCAAAGGAGCAGGGTTGATTCAGTACTTTTGGGACCTGGTGACATTAATGGATCTGTTTTATGTAACACAAAGTCATTATGAACAGCATCCTAGATCATAAAAGAGGTGTAACAAGGGACAAGCAGGGTTTTTCCCTGGAAGATAATAGCCGCGGTGGGGGGAAGACAGGGGTGGCGGAGCTGCTCTCTGATTGGAGGCTTACACCCCGCATTGACATTTCTGCAGTTTCATCAGAAATTCTAAATAATCCACGTGAAAATGGACGGTTATTTACCGAAGATTTACGCGCTGCGTGTGCCCGTAACGCACTGAAGAGTAACCTTGGCTCCTGGAGCCGCCTTCATGGGGCTGCGGGCCTCGGAGGCGGGGCGCAGACATCCGCGGGGAAACTGAGTCAGTGGGTGACAAAGTAGGGGTGCTGATGACACGAAGGCGGAAGAAATCCGTCCCTGCAGTGGGCAGCAGGCGGAGCAGCTCAGGAGGCTCACCTGGCCTGCAGCTTCCTCCAGCGCGGGGCGCAGAGCCTCCGGGACCCGCCGCCTTCTGCCTTCCAAGCTGGTTCCCACGTCCGCAGGTGAGGGGCGCAGCTGCAGCGGTCAGGACCCAGCAGACCCCTGGGCGTCCGTCCTGTTGTTAGAGAGCTGGCAGTGTGCACCGCAAGGAGGTCTGGCGCCCGGGCTCATGCTGCTTTTCTGTGCTGACGGACAGGACAGAGGACAGGACAGAGAAACAGAGTCCCGTGGGGGGGGGGGGGGGGGTCTGGCTTCGCCGGGGCTGGAGCCCTGCATTCCCCTGGTCACATCTGCATCAGGGAAATGATTGTGGCTGCTTTCAGAAGTCCCTCCGGCCTCTCTACCCCCAGACTCGTGGTTGCCTGCTCCCCCTCTCACCTTCCCTGGGGTGTGGCAGGCGGGAGATGTGGCAGCCCGCTGATAACAGCCAGACCCCGTCCTCCTCCTGGGCCCCTGCTGAGCTGGAACAGCTAAGAGCCAACCTGCAGGGTCAGAGCACTAATGGGGGCAAGGGCAGCCCATCTCTGCTCAGTGGGATGTCCTCAGCCGTGTGTGTGTGTGTGTGTGTGTGTGTGTGTGTGTGTGTGTCCCGAGGGACAGCAAGAGTGAGGCTCCTGGTGGACATGGATGTTTGCTTTCCTGGGCACTGAATGAACACCTGGTGCTGGCTCACATACACACCCCAACACACACCCCTACACTCTCACATACACTCATACACCCACACACCACACACGTCCCCTCACACCCACACACCCCTGCACCCTCACATACACCCACACACCACACACGTCCCCTCACACCCACACACTCCTGCACCCTCACATACACCCACACACCACACACGTCCCCTCACACCCACACACACCCCTGCACCCTCACATACACCCACACACCACACACCTCCCCTCACACCCACACACACCCCTGCACCCTCACATACACCCACACACCACACACGTCCCCTCACACCCACACACACCCCTGCACCCTCACATACACCCACACACCACACACCTCCCCTCACACCCACACACCCCTGCACCCTCACATACACCCACACACCACACACGTCCCCTCACACCCACACACTCCTGCACCCTCACATACACCCACACACCACACACCTCCCCTCACACCCACACACCCCTGCACCCTCACATACACCCACACACCACACACCTCCCCTCACACCCACACACCCCTGCACCCTCACATACACCCACACACCACACACGTCCCCTCACACCCACACACACCCTGCACCCTCACATACACCCGCACACCACACACCTCCCCTCACACCCACACACACCCCTGCACCCTCACATACACCCACACACCACACACCTCCCCTCACACCCACACACACCCCTGCACCCTCACATACACCCACACACCACACACGTCCCCTCACACCCACACACACCCCTGCACCCTCACATACACCCACATACCACACACCTCCCCTCACACCCACACACCCCTGCACCCTCACATACACCCACACACCACACACGTCCCCTCACACCCACACACTCCTGCACCCTCACATACACCCACACACCACACACCTCCCCTCACACCCACACACCCCTGCACCCTCACATACACCCACACACCACACACCTCCCCTCACACCCACACACCCCTGCACCCTCACATACACCCACACACCACACACGTCACCTCACACCCACACACCCCTGCACCCTCATATACACCCACACACCACACACATCCCCTCACACCCACACACCCCTGCACCCTCATATACACCCACACACCACACACCTCCCCTCACACCCACACACCCCTGCACCCTCACATACACCCACACACCACACACATCCCCTCACACCCACACACCCCTGCACCCTCATATACACCCACACACCACACACGTCCCCTCACACCCACGCACACCCCTGCACCCTCACATACACCCACACACCACACACATCCCCTCACACCCACACACCCCTGCACCCTCACATACACCCACACACCACACACGTCCCCTCACACCCACACACACCCCTGCACCCTCACATACACCCACACACCACACACATCCCCTCACACCCACACACCCTGCACCCTCACATACACCCACACACCACACACATCCCCTCACACCCACACACCCCTGCACCCTCACATACACCCACACACCACACACGTCCCCTCACACCCACACACTCCTGCACCCTCACATACACCCACACACCACACACCTCCCCTCACACCCACACACCCCTGCACCCTCACATACACCCACACACCACACACCTCCCCTCACACCCACACACCCCTGCACCCTCACATACACCCACACACCACACACGTCCCCTCACACCCACACACACCCCTGCACCCTCACATACACCCGCACACCACACACCTCCCCTCACACCCACACACACCCCTGCACCCTCACATACACCCACACACCACACACCTCCCCTCACACCCACACACACCCCTGCACCCTCACATACACCCACACACCACACACCTCCCCTCACACCCACACACACCCTGCACCCTCACATACACCCACATACCACACACCTCCCCTCACACCCACACACCCCTGCACCCTCACATACACCCACACACCACACACGTCCCCTCACACCCACACACTCCTGCACCCTCACATACACCCACACACCACACACCTCCCCTCACACCCACACACCCCTGCACCCTCACATACACCCACACACCACACACCTCCCCTCACACCCACACACCCCTGCACCCTCACATACACCCACACACCACACACGTCCACTCACACCCACACACCCCTGCACCCTCATATACACCCACACACCACACACATCCCCTCACACCCACACACCCCTGCACCCTCATATACACCCACACACCACACACCTCCCCTCACACCCACACACCCCTGCACCCTCACATACACCCACACACCACACACATCCCCTCACACCCACACACCCCTGCACCCTCATATACACCCACACACCACACACGTCCCCTCACACCCACGCACACCCACACCTCAACACTCCCCACACACTGACCAAGGGATAAAGGTGTGGCCCCTCCTCCTCTACACAAACCTCACACTTGATTGCAGACTTGGCTTTGTCCTCAGAGTCACAGTTTGGTAACTCCGAGGAACATGCTTCATAGGGGTTCCCGGAGCCGGTCCCCTAATTTGTGGCAGCCCAATCTATACAATTCTGAGTGACTGCTTTTCCTGAGGTTACTTCACCTAATGATTTTTGTTCAGCTTTGAAAATCAGGTTTATTCCTAACAGAGTATTTTTCTGGGGCTGTTCTTCCTTTATGGTGTTTATTATTTATTTGTATGGGTGTGACTTACAGGAGGGGGAGGTGGGGAGCTGACCGTGGGAACTGCGGAGGAAGACCTGGCTGGCCCAGTCTAAGCATTTGTACGTCATCCCTCTAGAAATCTGTGTGCACGACAGACAGCCTCAGGTTCAGCGAGGCAGAGGCAGCTTTTCCGGCACATATTATGAATTCCAAAATGTATAATAAATACACATTTTACAAAAGCAATATGTGTTTTAAAATATAATATATGCAAACAATCTTATAAATCACTAGGCCTGGCATTAGTCAGCCGAAAAGGCTTCTGGGGAAATGGTGTTGTGCGTGTACGTATGTTTTTAATGATGTAAAAATATGTGTAATATGTTTGAAAAACAACAGCCAAAAACCCCTTCTACCTGCCAACTTTACAATAGTTATTTCCCAGGAGCTTGCTGTACCCTAGGCTCTCGGGAAAATAGCAGGGGGCTTAAATAAAAGTATAAATATGAATAAGGTGGGAAAGCTCCACCCATCTTGGTATATATTTCCCTGATGGATGTGACCCAGCCCAGGTTTCATATGTCAGAAAATAAGCATTTTATGGTCTTCATGCAAAGGTCTCTGTAATATTACTACATGACGCAGTCACAGCCAGCCGGGGGAGAGAGCGCCGTCAGAGCCCCGGCTTTGACATACCCCATGGAGCCTTACGCTGTCATGGTGTGTTAAGGGCTAAATGTCAACCCAGACTATGAATTTTGTGGCCTTTGTCAACTGGAGACACCCTTTGGATTTTTTTCAGGCCCAGTTTTAGTACTTAATGGTTTAATGGAGCTCTCCTGGTGTTAGGTAGAAATGGTCACAATGGGATTTCTGGCTCTCACAATTACTCTCTGCTGGATCCCTTAATCTCTCGTGGCCTTGTGGGGACCGCCTCACAGGGCGTCCGTGTCCTAATCCTAGTCCGGAGTGGATGGGTAAACAGTGACGCTCCCGAGCTTTTCCACCGGCTCCAACTCCTCCCACCCGAGCAACCAAAGCTGGCAATGGCGACACGAAGGTCTCAAGAGCTGCAGCCAAATGTCTAACACAAAATTAAGGCATGTTCCCAGACAAGGTAAACTATGTTTATAAAGAAGAATTCTACTGCAAAGTGCATCCTGGGAAAAAGAATAGATGCATATATTTTGATGAAATAATATTCATTCCAGTGTTATTTATAATGCTGGAAAGATAGAAGCAAAGTACATTTCCAATAATGAGAGATCCTTTAAATGAGGGATGGGCCCGGGCAGTGTTGTTCAGTGGTTGAGCATTGACCCATGCATCAAGAGGTCACTGGTTCAATTCCCAGTCAGGGCATATGCCCAGGTTGTGGGCCCGATCCCCAGTGGGGCATGCAGGAGGCAGCCAATCAATGTTCTCTCTCATCAGTGTTTCTCTCTCTATCTTCTTTCCTCTCTTTCTAAAATCAATAAAGAAAAAAAATGTTTAAATAAATGAGTGATGGTACATATGTGTAGTAGAATACTATGTAACCATTCAAAAAGAACATTTAGGGTCTTGGGAAAGTTTCATGATATATTAGTAAATGGCAGCTTACAGAACAGACCAATTTAAGAGCACTCTGTTTTCTATTACATATGTTATTGCCATCATGCGTCACTTACTGAAGGCTGCAGACAGAGTGCTAGACATTCAATAGGAGCCCATCTTAATGTTTTGATATAAAAGAATATATAATTATTATACATGTAATATATATTAATATTCACTGTACATTTATATTTATTGAAGAATATTTGAAAGAACATACAGTGAAATGTTAACATTGCTTATCTCTGGAGGGGGAATTTGATATCATTTTTATTTCTTCTCTCTGCTTATCCACATTTATTTCAGCAAGAATAAAAACTGGTTTTAATAAGGATAAAAAATGTATTTAAAAAGTATTGTAATAGCCTAGGAAGATAAGCTAACTAGTAAGTGCTTCACGTCTACTGTGCATAAAATAGAACCCAGGCAGCAGAAGGAACACTAAGTCAGCACGAGTCGTTTCCATGCACGTCCGCCCCCAACCTCCTTTAGGGAACTTCCACTGGCGGGTGTCCGTGTTCTCTTCATCTCCCGCATTCTCCCCTCTGCCGCCATTAGTTGGTAGTCGCCCCAGGACCAGCTACAGGGACAAGCCAGTGACAGGTTCCAAACATTAAGTCCTTTCACAATGGCAGCCAGAATGGGCTGTGGCCAGAAGTGACCCAAATGGCCCTTTCCCCTTGGTCTTGAAGTGCTTGTAAATGGCCTGGGCTCGGCCATGTAGGATCACTCGTGGCTCTTTCTCACCCCCTCCTTGCTGGGTGGTCGTCAGCCTTTCGTCTCTTCACTCACCCCACCCGGCACCTGGTACTGCACCGTCATAAAATCGGTAGAGTGCCCTCAAAGAAGCAATACCAAGGAGAGGATGAAGCAACACTGGTAAAGAGCTGCCCTGAACCGGGTATCCACAAAGTTCCATCGGATGCAGCCACACTCATTGCTATACTCCCGTCTGTGAGACTGGTTTTGAGCTAGTGTCAGAGTGGAGTAGATGAGACAGACAATCTGGCCCACAAAGCCCAAATTGTTCATTACCTGACCCTCTACAGAGGAAGTTTTCCTTACTGTTTCACTATATGTTT
Organism: Molossus molossus; assembly: GCF_014108415.1. Lineage (NCBI taxonomy): Eukaryota > Metazoa > Chordata > Mammalia > Chiroptera > Molossidae > Molossus > Molossus molossus. The sequence goes on along the minus strand of NW_023425357.1, from coordinate 33,824,778 downwards.
GGGTTTTATTGTCTAACTTCTCTGTCTGGGATAAAATCTCCATGAGGACAGGGAACTTGGTTTCCCTAAAGGTTCTCTCCCTAGCTTCAAGAACAGTGCCTGACACATAGCAGGTACTCAATGACTCAGTATTGAATGAATGAAACTGAGCATAAAAATGACAAATGAAGAACTTAAATGTGACTCATGAATCCATAAAAATCCTAGAAGAAAATGTAGGCAACAATATTTCAGACATCATACGCAGGAGAATTTTCACTGATACATCACTGAAGGCAACAGAAACAAAGGAGAAAATGAACACATGGGACTACATCAAACTTAAAAGCTTCTGCACAGCAAAAGATACAATCATCAAAACGGAAAGGCAACCCACTGTAAGGGAGAGCATAATTGCCAATGATATATCAGAGAAGGGGTTAATTTCCAATATATAAAGAGTGCTCATACAACTCAACAAAAGAAAGACAAAGAATCCTATTAAAAAATGGGCAGAGGAACTAGACACCTCTCCAAACAGGACATACAAATGGCTAAGAGACATATGAAGAAATGCTCAACATCACTAATCATCAGAGAGATGCAAATTAAAACAACAATGAGGTATCACCTCACAACTGCCAGAATGACCTCCATCAACAAATCATCAAACAACAAGTGTTGGCGAGGGTGTGGAGAAAAGGGGACTCTAGTACACTGCTGGTGGGAATGCAGACTGGTGCAGCCACTATGGAAAACAATATGATGTTACCTCAAAAAATTAAAAATTGAACTTCCATTTGACCCAGTGATCTCACTTCTAGGAATGTACCCTAAGAAGCCTGAAACACCAATCACAAAGAATATATGTACCCCCATGTTGTAGCAGCACTATTTACAATAGCTAAGATCTGGAAGCAGCCCACATGTCCATCAGTAGACGAATGGATCAAAAAGCAGTGGTACATATACACAATGGGGTACTATGCAGCTGTAAGAAAGAAAGACCTCTTATCCTTTGAGACTACATGGAGGGACCTGGAAAGTGTCATCCTAAGTGAAACAAACCAAACAGAGAAAGACAAGTATCATATGATCTCACTTATCTGTGGAATATAATGAACATAACAGTCTGAGGAATGGGGTAGTCCCAGAGACGTGGAAGTGGGGTACAGACTGACAATCCCCAGAAGAGGGCGTGGTGGGGGAGAGATAAACCACAGAACTTATATGTGTGTATGCATGAACAATGGACGTAGACAACAAACTGGGGACAGGGTAGGGAGGGAGAGGGAGGGGGAATCAGTGGGGGGAAAAGGAGAAACATCTGCAACAAAAATTAATTAATTAAAAAAAGAAAATATATAATCATTGAAAAAAGAAGAAGAGAAGGGAGACTGCAAAGTTAAAGAAATTAAGGACAAAATCACTATTATATAACTCATAGATAAATGAGAATAGCAAAGACTAACACATGACTAGCTAAAATAAAATTCTGATACAAAGAAAAAGTTTAAATTAATCATGGTGAGTGCAGAGGAAATAAGATGAATAAGAGAAAATGTAATCAGCATGAGGGCAGTTCAAAAGTGATCCAGCATAAAGATCACTGGCTTTCCTGAAGTAGAGAGCCCACAGAGGAAAATGTTTTCAAAGACAGAGTCACCCAAAGAAATCCGTAAAATGAAGAAATAACAGCATTGCTAATGAAAAGTAAAATATGGATTGGTAGAGAAATACTAACCTGCGCTATATACTAGTTAAATTTTTTAATCTTGAAAACAAAGAAAATTGTTTTAGCTTTTTCTAAAATCTAAAATGTGAGTCACCAGCAAAAAGGATAGAGTGGGGATCCAACAGCCTCGACTTTGCCAAATCACCGCTCACTGACAGAGACAGACTGCTGTCTACTCAGTACTGGGGAAAGAAATGGCTCCAGGATGAAAAAAAAATTACGAAGGAAAAGTTTATGTAGTTATTTCGTTTACAAGCATATGTCTTTTAAAATGTAAAGTAGACAATCTGTGGACTTCAGAAACGTTCTTTAGAATTGTGATTACATTCTTCACGTTATGTTTCGTTGTGTCCTGTCTCTGGATTTCTCCGAGGCATCGTTGTGCTGGGAGTCCAGTGGATTCTCACCTGGTTGTCTCTAAAGTTGGCTTCTCTAACTCTGGCCCCAAATCAGGCCAGGTGATCAGGTAGGCTGCCTCTCAAACTCCTGACAGCCTGTTTTTATACATTCTGTGATTAGCGTGTTTCACAAGCCTTTCCAACATGCGTAGTTTATACCAGTAGATCACAGGAGCATCTTAGGTACTTTCCAATTGGCTGCAGTATCTTGTTTGTGGAGCTGGTGATTACTCCTCTGGGTCAGCTGCAGGACCCTCTTCTGAGAGCAGCAGGTTCATTTCATGCAGCCTCCTTTAAGTAGCTAGATGTCCTCGTGTCTTGAGCCTGTTCTGCTTGAGAAACGGCTACCAGTGCCTGCCTGCCTGCCAAGTTTCTAACTGTAAGGAATCATGCCATTATTGAGAAGATCCCCAAACCACATGAATGAAAAGAACCTGCCTGTACTGTGTCACAGGAGAGGTGTAGCAACAAAGGAATTACTCAATACTGATACCTTAGAGAGTTCAGTAGCAATTTCCACTGGGCTCTTCATTACCTTTATCTTAAAATTATTTTCTCAATGTAAAGGACACTGTGTTCCATTGCATATGAGTTCTTCCTCTTCTCTCTTACAGCATAGTATATCACTTTCAGATCACTAATATGTGATAAACTATAAATACATTGTATACTGCTGACTCCAAGTAGAATAAACCCAATAGGCTAATTTTGGCAGATGCATGCATCTTTGGATGTCTGGTAACGAGAACATAATTGCTCTCTGGGACTCAGTTCTCTGAAAACTCCTTGAAGGGAAAACTAATACCTTTGACGGGTTCATTGAGGTTACAACTTCTGTCCTAGTTTAAAATCTATGCAAAATATATTAACTCTAAGGTGGGCAAAGAATTCTGTAAGGTAAGATGACTAACATCTTAATTTGTAAAGATTATGAATGGGAGGTATAGACAGGAGAGCGAAGACAGCAAAAGAAGGTGTGTTGTAATCAACTGAGACATGGGGGTTTGCCACCCACTTAGCAGCAGGAAGAAACGAAGAGATGGAGATTCTCTGAAGCTGTTCTCTGAGTAAGCAGTCACATCGCTCTTCCTCCGTCAGCCCGGACACCCTGCCGAAAGCAAGCGTGCAGGGATTGACTCACTATTTTGACTGTCTGAGAGTAGAATGACAACACAATGCTGACCAAGTTGCTCAACAGGAGATGTCCAAGAACGACAAATGCCTCTTTCTAACTAAGCAGAATATCAAGATGTATATTTTTATCATGATTCAGAGTGAGTGTCTTCCTTGGGTTTCAATGATCATTTATCAAATCAGTAGAAAAGAATAAAGCAACCGAGAATGTTTCCTTTGGACACAAAAATTGAAGGACATATCTCTTTCCTCATAAGCATGTAAGATGAATTTAAAGTCGAGTGAACCAGACAATCTTGAGGGATTGTTCCCCAGCTTTCGTTAGGTACATCGGCGTCCTACAGACAGAGATGCTCTCTTGGAATGACAGGTATAGAGTGAAGGAAGTCATGAAAATTTCATTCTTCCTACGATTCTGGGAGTTATTCTCCTCTATAAACGGCGGACCCCAAGGAAAACATTATCATACTTTTGGATTTTAATAAAGATTTCATGTACGCAGTAAGAAAGACAAATAGGACGCCACCTCGAGCTAAAGGCCAGAAAGCGGTTTCCCTCGGGGATTCCAGCCACAGAGCTGACCTGGAGAATGACCCATCATCCCAGGCAAGGCTGGTAAGTAAATCTGGGGTGACTTGCTATTCATTCTGAAAATTAAATATTTTCATTAGACAGAAAACAAGGACATCAACATGCAGTTTGTCAGCTCTCAGATTTATCATGATTAGAATGCTGAGACCATACCCACGGTGTTCCCTAAGTCAACTTAAGTCTGTTAAGCCTTTGTGAGGCTTTTTTGTTTTTTGAGAAAAAAATGTGAGGCCTAGTCACTCACTTAAGGATCAGACCAGTAGGTTTAATTTCTTTTTTTAATTTCAAATACCCAAAAATTCATTATGTAATTTCACCAACTCGGTTTCTGTAGAACACTTCCTTTAGGGCACTGGGCATTTTATGCCTCTCCGACTTATTCTAATTATCAGAACTTCCTCCTAAACCTTGGGAGGTGGCAAGAAGAACAATAGAGAAGATGCCTGAGGACTCGCTTCCTGAAAGTCTTGACTTAGCCCGTGAGGTGGATGTTTATACCATCTCAAAAATATACCTTCTCCCCTCAGATAGACAAAGATCGCCCGCATTCCTAGAAATTAGGGCATTTGTCTTAAGTGGTTCCCTGTGAGAGTATGAAAGTATTGCCTACTTTTGAAAAAAAAAAGTAAGGGTATAATTTCCTCACATTTTATTGAACGCAATGTCATGCAAACCTGTACCATGTAAGTAATAATACTGTAAGAAATATAGCCACTGGAAAACAATTACTGCTCCAACGCCAGGTTTTCTAAATCAGCACGACCAACTAGATCATAGAATACATATTATTGTCTCTGTGCTCGAAAAAATAGTCAATCTAAAATACGTATATCCAATTTAATAATTATAATTTCATGCCAATAATTTGAAACTGAGAAGAAATTTCTCTTTATCAAGGGAAAATATAAAGTACATTGTCTCCAAAGGGAACAGAAATGATCATTTTAAAAATCAAATATATAATCAAAGCCACAACAGAACACATTGAATTCGGAAAGTTTTACAAAGTTTTACAAGAATTTAAGCAACCAAAAAAATCCCTAACTTAATCTATTTCCAAGAGTGAAAACAGAGGAATGTTGTCCAATTTATACTATGAGGAGGGTATGATACCAAAGTCCGACATGACCGAAGCAAGAGAAGAAAGTTAGAAACCAAAGTCATCGAGGAACCTAGTTCCAAACAAGCAAATAAACAAAAACAAAAAACTGGCAAAATAAATTCAACAGTATATGAAATATAAATATTCATATTAATAAAAAAGTGTATCTTAAGAGTGCAGAAATTACTCTAACTCAAAATATTAAATAATATAAACTACCATATAACAGAGCAAAGGAATAACACCATATGATCATTTTAACTAATAGAGAAAAATCATTCAATTAAATAAATTCATATTCACTATACAAATTCTTCGCAACTTAGGTATAAGACAGTTTCTTAACCCAATAGAGGTATCTATCAAAAATACACAGCTAACATTATATTTAACAGCCTTCCCATTAGAGTCATTTTATTTGAGGAGTCCAGATAAATTAAGAAAATCATCCCAGTAATTATTGTGGAAATATTTTAGGGAGAGGGTAAGAAGAGTAATGGAGTGAATTATCCCAATCAGATTATCCTAACAGATTAAGAAGCAGCAATGGTTAAGGTAATTTGGTGCAGCTAAAGAAATAGACAGATTGGATAGATTCCAGGTAGAATCCAGAAATAGACCTAAACATGAAATAAGGATAGTATACCAAGTCAGTAAAGAATAGGCTGATTATTAATGAATAGTGTGGATCACCTGGCTAATCATTTGGGCAAAAAATAAAGTGACATCAATACACCCAATAAATTTCACATGGATCAATGGCTTTAAAGTAACAATAACAACAACACAAAAGCAATGTAAGATACTAATGATAGCAGCTACCAAATTGGCAAAAATGTAAATATTTGGGAATACAAATTCCTAGCAAGAAACTACAACACTATTTGTAGGAATATAAATCTGTGTAACTCTTTGGGAAACAAATTGGTAATAACTAAAAGTTTAAATACATAAATTCTTTTATCCAGTATTCCACTTACATGAATTTGCAGATATGCCTCAGAACTATACCAAAATAGCCCTGGCTGGGTTGGCTCAGCGGTTGGAGCGTTGACCCGGGAACCAGAGTCTCAGATTCGATTCTGGTCAAGGGCACAGACCTTTGCAGTTCAGTCGTGCGGGAGGCCATCAGTTGATGTTTCTCTCTCTTCCTCCCTCCCTCCCACTCTATCTGAAGATAAATGGAAAAATATCTTTGGGTGAAGATTTAAAAAAAAAAAAAAAAAAGTATACCAAACTATATACAAGGGTAGGCAAAAGTAGATTTACAGTTCTAAGTGAAATACAGTTTATTCTTGTATTATTTATTAATTATCATATTATTTTCAATCAAAACAACTGTAAACCTACTTTTGCCAATCCCCATATACAAAGACACTCAATGAAGCACCATTTCTAATTAGAAAAAAAACAACTAAATGTCTTTCAAATGGGGACTGGTTAAAAAAAATATGGAAAACTTATAATGGAATATTATATGGCTTTTAAAAGAGGGGGATGGATCTGAACAGACAAATAAGGAATCATCCCAAAGATGTCAAGTGAAAAACACAAAGTGCAGGAGAATGTGGTTTAGTTGAATCTCTTAAGTATAAAAAGATGAGAGGGTTGTGTCTATTGGATCATGTATATTCTGCATACACATTTCAATCTCATGCACAGGGACAACGTTTCTAAACAGATACCTGGAAACAGCCTGATGCGAGGAGCAAGAACTTATTTTTATTTTTTGTCTTCCTATTTTTATGTTGAATTTTCTAACCACGTGACAAAATACTTCTGTTTATATCTAATAGGGATTATGTACATAGTAGGTTTATGGGCCATTCATGTTATTCATATTTTAATAAATGTTTTTCAAGGGCTCCATAACCCTAATACCTACTGCTGTCTGCACTGTCTGCTGTGGCACGTGAATCCCAAGAATCTGATCAACGGGGTGTTGGGACACCTTTCAATGTACCCTCACGAGGGCTGATGGACTGGTACAGGGCAGGGCTACTGTGTGCTGTCCAGTGGGATTTTCTTCCCGGGGGTGAGAAGAACAGGTGTTGACTGGCTGTTTTGGCAGTGTGCCAACACCATCGCCACTGCTGGCAGCCAGGCGTGGTTCGCGTTCTCTCTTTTCCCAGCCAACTGTTGGAAATGGCATCAAGCACACTGCAGGCAGCGGTTGTGTTTCGTTTGACGTTGGTCCTCAGACCAGTGTTCATCCTCGGACTCCTGCACAGTGCTTAGCACAGCTTAGATGCTCCATAACTACTGGTGGAAGAAGTTAAAGCAGAAGCTGAAAGACCTTCTCTTCCTTCCTTCCATTGTCAACATGTCTGCATTGGATGATAAAGTGTCATATTTGTTGATTTAACAAAATATATAGTGTACTTTTTTATACATAGCTTTTCTTTATAGTAATGAGAGGCAAATATAGGCTACCCAATATTTTTTCATAATATAAAGTCATTTAAAAGCATCCACTACAATCTACTATTACTACCATGTCATTAATGAAAAGGCATTTAGCACAAAAAAAAAAAGTGGAGGGGAGGCTGCTAATCTCAGAATAAAAGCAATTATTTAAATAAATATAGTTAGCGCTCTTTCTTCTTTCTCATTTTTGCCTCTGATCTATGAATACTCGCTCAGGGATGAATGTTATCCATGGGCTGTGTGACCTTGGCTGATTACTCAGCCTTCCTGAGTTGCTTGTCTGTGAAACAGGGCAATAATGTACCCGGCTCCGGACGTGTGATAAGTGAGGTGTAAGTCACCTCCCTGTGCCTGGCAGATCATAAGCATTCAGTAGATGTGAGCTGTTACGATTGTGGATGATGGTATTGTTGTCTTGGGGCTGTCACAAGAGAGTAACAGGAAGCATAGAGCGCGTTTCTGCCCTCCAAGAGCTCAGCACTTCACTGGGAAGAGAAGCACAAAGGGAGGCTTAAAGGTGTCAGAGGAGGGAGTCAGTGCCCTGGAGTGTGGGCGGTGTGGGGCGGGTGGACCAGAAAACACGCAGGTCTGAGTCAGCCAGGATGGAATGCTGCATGTATCGTGCTTGCCTGCACCGGGCACCTCACAATCATCTCATGTCACCCCTGTTTAAAAACTATGGCTGTTCCCCCTGTCATTCCCATTTTACAGATGAAGAAACGGAGGTGCAAGGTCCAAAAGCTCATCAATAGCAGAGGTGGAATTCTGATCCGATTCCTTCTGACTTGAAAGCCAGGCAGCAGTGTGGACCCAGGCATCTTCCCTGTGCTCTTGACAGTGCCTCGGCTGCCCTGCAGAATAGTCTGGGCTTTAGCCGGGAGGCCAGGAAAAGCCGCCTAGGAGAGGTGACCAGGAGCATGACCAACCCAAGGGGGTGGCATAGGCAGACAGCATATGAGATATGATGAAATAAGGAGCAACAAAAAGCAAGACATCTGGCTTAAGGCACACAAAAAGGACCCATTTGGTTGAAGGGGTTGCTGCTTAGAATGACGAGAACGCTCATGTGCCCAGGGTCTCTTCTCGTGGCCTGCAGCCTAGACTCGGTCATCAGTGGACACTGTAACCACATGGCTTAACTCTGGGGCACATTCCACTCAGTGCCAAGCTCTAAAAAAATGCCCATGCCTGGGCCACACCCCAGAAAAATTAAATCACAGCCTCTGGGGTGAAGCCCAGAGGGACAGATCCAAGTTTCATGAGAACTTCTTAATGAAGAAAAGAACACGAAATCACCACCACCAAAACAAAATGCCATGCTTAGTATTTCTTTTAAATGCAGATAGAAGTCTCACAAATTACTGAGATTCTGGTCTCTTGCTTCTGAGATCTTTTCAGGTGTCCTGACTGCAGCCTGGCTTCTTCCATCCCCACCTAGAGCACTCTGTAGCTCCCAGTACGGCCCAGCACTCACAGGGCACCATACACGTGAAGGGCCCTAGATTTAGCTTCAAGGGAAATCCACATCTGGTCCTAGCAATCTGTAATTTTTAAAACTCCTCACCTGATTCTAATGAGCAGCCTGACCGAGGACCTCTGGTCTCTGTATGGCATTAATGCCCTCTACAGGGCAGGAGAATCTCTTAAGTACCGAATCAGCCCTCTGTGTTTTTAACATCTCTCACCACATGTAAGCACACCCCAGAAATGTCCACTTGGAACATGAGCCCCTATCTTGCCTCAGTCAATCCTCAAATATTTATTGAAGCACCTGCCATGTGCTTGACCCTGAGCTGGGTGCTGTGGCCAATGCAAAAGCCCGGTCCCTGCTCTGAGATGAGCTCAGCAGGTAGGAAAAGTTAACTAAGGGCACGTTGCTGGTTATTGCTGTTTGCCTTTCCTGGATTGCACTTTCTTTAGGCACTTGGGAGAGATTTGACAAATCATGACTACAATAAGTTGCATGAGAACTTGCCTCAACCAGAATTTGGGCAAAGTGGATTTAAAGAGAAAATTTAAATATTTTATAACATGAGAAGAATCTCAGCATCATTACTCATTGGGGAAAATGTTATTTGAAATCACAAGGGGATACTTGTAGATACCTATTAGAATAACTCACCTTTTTAAGTGGACAATGCCCAGTGCTGAGGAGGAGGCGGCGGCTGGAACCGGCATGCATTGCAGCTGGGAGTGCAGATGGTATACCCACATCCGGGATGTATTTGGGTAGTTCATTATAAAGTTAAGTATATATACCAAGCAGTTCCACTCCTAAGTATCTTACCTAAGAGAAATAAAAGCATGTGCCCATACAAAGACTTGTACATGAATGTTCATAGGAACATTTTATCATAATAGCCAAAGGTGGAGACAACCCAAATGTGCAAACACTGGAGAGTATACAGGGGTGCATCCATGGAAAGCCACTTAACAATGAAAAGGAACAAATTACTGATACACTGACAATGGATGAATCTCAAAGCATTATGCTAAGTGAAAGAAGCCACTGGGAAAAAAAAAAAAAACTGCTTACTGAAGTATCCCATTCATATGGCATTCTGGAGGAAGCAGAATAATAGGGACAAAAATAAAATCAGCCGTTGCCTGGTCTGGGGCCAGAAAGGGGTGTTGGCAAGAGAAGAGCAGAAAGGGTTCAGGGGTAGAACTGCTCTGCGCCCTGACTGCGGATGGCTACCGACCGATCGCCTGTCACGCGTACACACTGCACACTTGAACGGACGGATCTTCCTGAGTGGAAAGTATACCTTAATAAGCCTGACTTGAAAAAACTCATAAATAAATGATAAATATCAAATGAGGATAAAGGGTGCACTAGAAAATAAGGCCAGGCGCCAGGTGAGACTAAGGAACAATACCAAAGAGAAGCGAGCCGTCCCGGCCTCAGTCGGCACGTTGTGTTCGCGGAGGTGTGTGAACCGTGTCCACGCGGGCAATGCGCAGAGCCACGCCTCGCACGCTCTCGGAGAACGCCCTGTGCCCACCTGTTTGCAGTTGCCCCGCTGGAAAGTGGCTGCCTGTGTTCTCTGCTGCAATCTGTCCTTGTCTGTCGAAAGCGTGCCTCTGGGGCTGGCGACCAGGCCCCACTCCAGGCCTCCCGTGAGTCTCCATGGTTATCCCTAACCAAGGGGAGAATGCAGTGTTTCGGGTTGCGCCAACCCCTCATTTTAAAACAAAAGCCTAATCAAAGGGCAGGTGTGCCTGGAGCCCTCTGTGATTAGCAGTAATTCTTGGCAGAGTGTGACATGCTTATTCTTCTGAATTAGCGCAGGGCACAAGGCATTTGCACGGTGCTAATTGCTATTGGATGAAAACAAGCAGCCCAGTATGTGGGCACGAGGCAAGACAAAACAGATGCCAAAGCCATTCAGAGCCGTACCCTGCGTCGGGCGCTGAGCTGGCGCTGAGAACGCGTTTGTCTACATGTCAGTCTCCTGTGGGCCGGGTGTGGGGAAGGGAGCCTGGAATTCAACATGGTTCTGGTGGGGTAACTGGGCAACCACACACCCTTCTTCCTCCCTGCACACTCAGCCCTGCATTCCGTGCTGTTCTTCACAGGGTTAGATGAGGAAATAATGGGCACGTTCTAAGCCTCGGCCCAGAACTCCGCAGTGTCTGGAGTGTCCTCCGTAAGGGAATGGTCGGCTCAAGCAAGGCGTGGCAGGCCAGGTTTAACTCACACCGACGCCTTCAAAAATGCAAGTCCAGGGACAACGACCAATTTCGGGGTCAGTTATTGTGGAAGCTAATTTGTGCACACCCTGCTTCTTTACATTTCTTCTTGTCTCCCTAACAATCACTGTAGACATATGGAGATAAAGTTATCCAAAAAAAACTAATCTTCCAAGTGTAGTAATGGAGGTCAATAATCAAACTAATACAACTATTCATTTTTATCAATAGATACAGTCAGAGGTGGGGATAAAGAGACTGCATGAATTGGAAAAATAAATACCCTTCCTTGTGGTTCTTAATTACTTCTATAGAGTTCAAAATAAAACTTGGGAAAAATAAGATGAGGAAAACTTTACTTAATGAAAACATGCTGGAAGATCAATGGAAACAGCAATGCTGAGTCTTTCAGAATCTACTGGAGGTGAACTGGTCTGCTCCTAAGGATCTAGCCCAGCCGCCCCTCCCAGGACAGGCCACGCCTTCTGATGGAGACCTTTGTCAGACAGAAGGATGCCATACTCTAAGGCATCATGGCAGGTGGTCAGGGCTCAGGAAGGAGAAGCGCCCTGTAACAACGGAGCTGCCTTCTGATGTCATGTGGGCTTGGCCACCTTACAGGAGAAAGCACTATGTTTTAGTGACTTTCCCATTTTCAAGGCTGGTATCCTAGATAAATGTGGATCTGAGCCTGGTCAGTCATTACCATGGACTACCCTATGTACCCAAATCCCACTTCTCCCAAACCTAGTCAGAATTATTCTCCACTGAAACCCACCTGCCCCATTCCAGTAGGGTGGTCCCGTTGAAGCCATGCTGTTTCCTCATTAAGCAAGATGACCCCTCATACTCTGTGCCCCTGGACCCAAGATGACATTCTCCAACCAAAGGCAGAAGGGGATAGTGTCACAAAAGAAATGAGTATTTCATGAGAAATGAAGGGAGAGAGATGGTAATTCAATAAAGGGTGTGCATGATACAATCAAAACGGATCAGAACCCTCTTCTCCTCCTTCCCAATTAGCTTCTCTGCCATGGATATTTTCCTCTCTTCAACAACACCATGCTCCTAAGTCTCTCACAAAAAATACATTCAAGCCACAAATCATGTTTTGTCCTCTTATTACCATGCACTCAACTGCAAAGGTGTTCTGGATGTGTCCTGGATGTATACTGGGACTGCACTAGATACCTGGGTTCGAGGCTCTTTCTGCTTCCCAGTAACCAAGTAATCACGGGCAAGCCCCTTAAGTGCTTAGAGTCTGTCTTTGCATCTGTAAAATGGGGACACACGGATAAATATTCCTCCTTCACAGAAACGCTGTGAAAATTTCTAAAGTTCTCATGATACCTGGCATCTCATAGCTGTTGAGATATTTCTTGAATCTCAAAGGGGAAACTAGATATTATCATGCATGGATACTTGCTTCAGAGAGGGAAATATATAGCCATTCTTTAACATGTATAGTAGTTACATTTTCACCAAAAAAAACCCACAAAAAACAAAAATGCAGAATTTGTATCGGCTTCCAGACATGCCAGAATTCAGAAAAGAACCAGCCTGAACTGCCTACTGGGTGCAGGCTGGCAGCCAGCAAGCAAGTTCAGCTGTGGGCACGGTCCTCTCTTACAGCACCTAAAGGTTACATTTACATTTGTAATCACTGCCCTGTCACATTTTGATAAATGGGAGAACAGCGAGATCTATCTCTTAAAAAACTTCCCTCTTTGCTCTATTGAGTGAGCAGTTTGTTTTCAAAATTGACTGCTGGACATCATTGTTCCTCTGCCCTGTTAGCAGTTGAGAAAGCAGTCACCTCTGGGAAATTCCTGCTGGAAGATGATGAAGCTGGTGACACCCAAGCCCAGAGCTATTTACCTTTTAACTGCTGCCCTTGGGAACCTGGGCTTGCCTGGTCAGGGCCCTATGTGCTTTGGCCTGCAAACGTCAACTCCCATGAGGACCAGAGCCAGAACTGTGTCCTTCTGTCACCAGTCTGAATGCTACAAGTCACTGCACCCATTTCTATACCAATGCCCAGAAGCTGCAAATAAAGTGGAGGCTCTGCATTTGGGACAGAACTCCGATCGGGAAATTCCACAAGGGCTGATGAGGTCACGGACCAGAGTTTCCAGGGTGATGACACAGAGATTTCCTCATCTTTCTTCTAAAGTACCTCCCAAAAGTACCAAACACCCCGCAGGCTGATGGGACTGGCCGAAACCTCTTTCCTCTGACCTGTGCGGTCAAGGCATCTCTGTATTCCAGGTGCCCTGTAAAGACACTCGCCATTATTGAACACCGTTCTGCGCCTCAAGATGATGGATTCTGAAAGCTGTGCTGGCACCAAGCTGGGAGGGAGGGTGCGAGCCCGGCCAGGAGCGAACAGCAGCCGAGCGGAGCCCGCCTCATTGGCTCCCTCGGCCTCTCCTCCCCTCCAGATCTCTGGGTCCTCACCAGACCCTACCCTTGTCTCCTAGTAACAGAGGTACCCGAACTTCCTGAGAGTCTGGTTCAGAGGACCTTGGGACTTTGGTCAGGAGCCGCGTGTTTCTACAATTGCCTAGAAGAGCGCAGTTCGGGAAGTTGTAAAGAAAAAAGGACAAAGATGCCTAAGGTTGAAAGGCAAGGAAAGGGGTGGAGGATGAGGCATGAAATTTAATAAGAACCAAGAAACCTTTAATTTATTTCTGGAAATGGCAAATGAGCACCTTGAGGGACGGTGGGAAACACTACTCGTGAAAATCAAGAAAAAGGGACTCGAGGGAGGAAAGTGGGGGTTGGTGAAAATTTAAGATCTCGTGACTCAAGAAAGCCACTTCCTGGTTCTCCTTTTATAGGTTGTTCTCCTTTGGGGCACCCTTCCCAGCCAGTGCCAGCTAAGCCCTCCCAGCCGGTGCCAGCTAAGCCCCTCCCAGCTAGTCAGCTAAGCCCCTCCCAGCCAGTACCAGCTCAGCCCCTCCCAGCCAGTACCAGCTAAGCCCCTCCCAGCCGGTGCCAGCTCAGCCCCTCCCAGCTAGTCAGCTCAGCCCCTCCCAGCCAGTACCAGCTCAGCCCCTTCCAGCCAGTACCAGCTAAGCCCCTCCCAGCCGGTGCCAGCTCAGCCCCTCCCAGCCAGTGCCAGCTAAGCCCTTCCATTTTACTTTTACAGAAATAATTGCACAGCAGCCAGTAACGGGGTCTGGAGTCTGTGAGGGAAAAGGTGGGGAAGGTGACTTTCCCTGGGCCCAGGGCATCTCTCCCACCGCTGCGGCAGAACTGTGCTCTTCTCCGGAGGACACACATCTTTCCCTCCCGCGTAGGGTCCCAGGCAGAGGCAGGGGGTGTTCCTGGGAGCAGAGGGACGTGGGCGGGGCTACACAGGGGTGGGGAGACAGAGTGAACCCAGATGGAGAGGTGGTCACCCCAGACATCCTAGAGATGGATTATAAATGTGGTCTTAGTGACGAAAGGCCGTCACTGGGTTTGTTATTAGTTATATTTTACTATATAAAGCACCACATCAAAACCTAGTGACTTAAAACATTAGGCCTTTGTTATTTAGCTCATGGCTCCATGGAAGGACTAGACGGCTCGGGCGGCTCTTGGGCTCTGGACCAACTCCATTGATTTCTTCGGTCTGCTGGTGGCCAGGCTGGAACTGGTTGATCTCGGAGGCCTCCCCTGGGACTTCACAGGCTAGCCCAAGCCTTTGCACGTGGCAGCTGCACCCAAGAGCCCCCTGAGACCAGTCTCAGATCCCACACAACCTCACTTCCATGACCTTAAAGGGATAGAGAGATAGAGTCATCCTCATGATGGGAGGAGCTATGAGAAATTTCTGGTCATTTATAACCCACCACAGCCAGCAATCCCGCTACTGTGGTTTAAGGGCGAAATGTGCTCCAGTTGATGGTTGCATCTCAGGCAACTGCTTTGTCTCTTCCAGTGCCACTTTGATCTCTATCATCATCTGGACGAAAGAGACATGGATTACATCATCTCTGAGGACCCTTCTAGCTCTAAAATTTGGTGACGATCAGAACTTAACAAGTCTTGGGAAGATATGGAGAACGGGAACTCTTGTGTACTATTGGTGGGGATGTACAGTGGTGAGGTCCCTGTGGAAAGCAGTATAGAGGTTTCTTAAAAAATTAAAAGTGGAACTGCCATATGTGATCTACAAATTCTACTTCTGGGTATATTTATCCAAAAGAATTGAATTCAGAACTATGGAAATATATCAGCACCTCCATGTTCATTGCAGCGCTAGTCACAATAGTTAAGATGTGAAACAACTTATATATCTGTTGAAGGATGAACGAACAAAGGAAACGTGGTCAATACATACAATGGAATATTATTTAGCCTTTAAAAAGAAGGAAATGCTGCCATATGTGAGGTGAACATTTTGCTAAGTGCAGTAAGCCAGTCACGGAAGGACGGTGCTACAGGATCCCACTTTTGTGAGGGATGTGAGAGTCCCGCGGAGCAGGAAATCACAGTGGGTGCCAAGGGTCAGGGGCAAATGAGGGGCTGAAAATCAATGGGTAATAAATTTTAGTTACACAGGATGAATAATTTCTAAAGACCTGCTATACAATATGGCGCCTATAGTTAACAATACTGTATTGTACACTTAAAAATCACTGAAAGCCCTGGCCGGTTTGGCTCAGCGGTTCAAGTGTCAGCCCGCAGACCAGAGAGGCCGGGGTTTGGTTCCCGCTAAGGGCATATACCTCTGTTGCAGTTTGTCCCCTACCCTGGCTGGGGTCATGTGGGTGGGAACCAGTTGATGTGTCTCTCTCATATCGATGTTTCTCTCTCTTCCTCCCTCTCTCCCTCCCGCTCTATTTGAAGATGAATGCAAAAACGTCCTCAGGTGACAATAAAAAATTTTAAAAAATCACTGAGAATTAAATGTTTTTAAAACAAACTGTACCTTATATCTGTTGAGTAATTACCATGGGTCGGCAGAGTCTTGAGTGCTTTACCCATAATAACATGTAATCCTCATCACAATCCCACAGGTCCCACCTTACAGGAGAGCAAACTGAGGTGCCAAGAGGTTAAATAACCTGTCTCAGGTCACCCAGGTAGTGTGGCAGAGCCAGAATATGAATGGATGTTTCTTGACTCCCAAACCCATGGTCTTAACTGCTAGGCTGTGTTGCCTGCCTGGAGCATCATGGTTCTTCCAGGAAATGTTAAGAAACAACACATCAAAGATGATCTGTCTGCATTAGGCCTGCTCCTCAAATATTCTTGTGCTTTTTAAAGTTCTTTTTCTCCTGAAATTCAAGTGATTAAACATAATTCTTCTCCCACTTTCTTTCTCTCATACCTTGATCCAATCATCCAATCATTATTGATGTTAGAGATAGAGAGGAAGGGAGAAGGAGAGAGAGATAGAAACATCTATGAGAAAGAACATCAATCGGCCGCCTCCTGCATCCCACTAGGGATCAGGCCCACAACCTGGGCATGTGTCCTGGCCAGAAATCGAACCAACCACCTCTCGGTGCACGGGTCAACGTTCAACCACTGAGCCACACCAGCCGGGCCATCCATCTATTCTTTTATGCACAAATATGAAGTTTACATAAATGTGAAAACGTGCCATTGTTAACTGTCACTGTCGCTTGGCACTCTGTGCTCTCAGTTGGCTTCCCTCATTATCACTCTTTCTTCCATTTCATTTCCTTTGGCTAACAGGTAAGTGATGTTATTGTACCCATATTACAGATGGGCAGATTAAACCACAGAATATCATAAGACTACTGATATTTACACTAAGAGATAGATTGTAGTTAACACTCTCAGCTGCCCATCATCCCAGGAAGCATGAGCACTTTACATTAAAATGATACTTGATGTCTTATTTTATTTTTTAATAGTTCATGTGGTCTCAACTTTCAATGGCACAATAATATTTACAGTGAAAGCTTTCTTCTCTCTGTTGTCCAAGCTGCCCGATTCTCCTTCACAGTCAATGTTTCTGGTTTCTTTTACACTTTTCCAGAGCTATTTTGTCAACAAGCACATTTGTCAACAAGTACATGTACACATACCAATATGTATATATTTTTTCCTTTTAATACATAAACAGTAACATACCAGATACAGAGTCCCATATATTTTTTGAGGAGGAAATTTTTTATTGAATTTATGAGGATGATATTGGTTAATAAAATTATATAGGTTTCAGGTGTACAATGCTATGATACATCAGCTATATATTGTATTGTGTGTGCACCACCCCAAGTCAAGTGTCCTTCCATCACCATTTATGCCCCCTTTAACCTCTTTTGGGTTTTTTAACTTAGTGTGTTTTGGGAATAATTCCTCAATCTTTTGTGGATACATAGAATTCTATGATATGGATTTAAATAATTTACTTAGCCAGTCCCCTATTGATGGACCTCTAGGTTATATCTAACCTTTTGCTCTTCTCTATAATGCTACAATTAATAACTTTGTACATAAGTCTTTTAACAAATGTGCATGTATCTGTTGCAAGAATTCCTGAAAGAGAAATCACTAGGTTAAAATTTAGGTGCGCCCATAACAAAGAACACACCTAGCACCAGATCTTAGTTTCTAAATACCATTCTCCACATAAAGGAACCAGAGCCCCTTGGAAAGTGGGCCCTGGCCGGTTTGGCTCAGCGGTTAGAGCGTCGGCCTGCGTTCCAGAGAGACGCGGGTTCGGTTCCCGCTAAGGTCATGTACTTCAGTTGCAGTTTGTCCCCGGCCCTGGTTGGGTCGTGCTGGTGGCAACCACTCGATGTGTCCCTTTCACGTCGATGATGTCGATGTTTCTCTCTCTCTCTCTCTCTTCTCTCTCTCTCTCTCTCTCTCTCTCTCCCTCTCTTTCCCTCCCACTCTATCTGAACAAAAAAAAATAGAAAAGTGTCCTCGGGTGAAGATAAAAAGAAAGAAAGAAAGTGGTCATTTCCAGGACAAAAGCTGGGAAGCCATGAGATGAGCCCACGTCATCTCATGGTACCAAAAAGTAAGCAAATGCCCAGAGAATAATGGGGACATGTCCAAAGGACCCAGAAATCAGCTTGAATGGGCTCCCACTGACTAAGCATGAAACCAAATTGGCCATCAAAATAAATAATGAGAGTAACATAATACAACCTATTACAACCATGAGTCTAGACTGATAGAGATAGGATGTTTCCATAGTCTTAAATATCTCCCTCAAAGAGACTTGTTAATTACAAAGGAAAATATAGGAGCCTGGCAGAAACCACAATAACTGAGTGATCAAAACATCATCACCAATAACAGAATGTGACATCAAATGTGGACTTATGTAATGCGCCGAGAAGAACACAGCATCACTTCTGTAGTGTTTTTGTCCAAAATGTATCCCCTGTGTTTGGTCATGAGGAAACATCAGACAAACCAAAAATTAGGGCTACTCTACAAATTAACTGGTCAGTACTCTCAAAAATATCCTCCAAAAAGGTCCTAACAGACAAAATAGACTGAAGAATTACTTGCTAGAGGAGAAACACGACATCTAGGTGCAAGAAGTAATTTTGGATTGAATCCTAGGAGGTGAAAAATGTTTTTCTTTTACTATGAAGGACATTATTAGTAGGACCATGGAGAAACTGTAATGAGATGTGTAGATGAAATAATAATATTATGTTGATGTGAATTTCCTGATTTTGACAATTTTTCTATGGTAAACTTTTGTTTTCATAAAATGTTCAGAAGTAAAGTCATTGAAAAAAAAGAATATGTGTGTACATATACATATAGATGTGTATAGATATGTGTACATATAGAAAGAGAGAAGGGGAGGGAAGAAAGGGAGGATGAGAATTGTGATGCAAATGTCATAGTGGCAACATTTTAATAATGGGTCACAGGGATACTTTTCACTATTTGTGTAACTTTTCCAGAATTTTAAGATTTTTTTTTAATTTATATATTTTTTATTAATTAATTTTTGTTACAGATGTTTCTCCTTTTCCCCCCTCCCCCTCCCTCCCTGCCCTGTCCCTAGTTTATTGTCCATGTCCACTGTTCATGCATACATGCATATAAGTTCTGTGGTTTATTTCTCCCCCACCAACCCCTCTTCTGGGGATTGTCAGTCTGTACCCCACTTCCACGTCTCTGGGACTACCCCATTCCTCAGACTGTTATGTTCATTATATTCCACAGATAAGTGAGATCATATGATACTTGTCTTTCTCTGTTTGGCTTGTTTCACTTAGGATGATACTTTCCAGATCCCTCCATGTAGTCTCAAAGGATAAGAGGTCTTTCTTTCTTACAGCTGCGTAGTACTCCATTGTGTATATGTACCACAGCTTTTTTACCCATTTGTCTACTGATGGACACTTGGGCTGTATCCAGATCTTAACTGTTGTAAATAGTACTGCTACAAACACGGGGGTATATATATTCTTTGTGATTGGTGTTTCAGGCTTCTTAGGGTATATTCCTAGAAGTGGGATCACTGGGTCAAATGGAAGTTCAATTTTTAATTTTTTGAGGTAACACCATACTGTTTTTCCATAGTGGCTACACCAGTCTGCATTCCTACCAGCAGTGTATTAGAGTCCCCTTTTCTCCACACCCTCGCCAACACTTGTGGTTTGATGATTTGTTGATGGCGACCATTCTGACAGGTGTGAGGTGATACCTCATTGTTGTTTTAATTTGCATCTCTCTGATGATTAGGGATGTTGAGCATTTCTTCATATGTCTCTTAGCCATTTGTATGTCCTATTTGGAGAGGTGTCTAGTTCCTCTGCCCATTTTTTAATTGGGTTCTTTGTCTTTCTTTTGTTGAGTTGTATGAGCACTCTCTATATATTGGAAATTAACCCCTTATCTGATATATCAATGGCAATTATGCTCTCCCTTACAGTGGGTTGCCTTTCTATTTTGATAATTGTATCTTTTGCTATGCAGAAGCTTTTAAGTTTGATGTAGTCCCATGTGTTCATTTTTTCCTTTGTTTCTGTTGCCTTAGGTGATGTATCAGTGAAAATTCTCCTGCGTATGATGTCTGAAATATTGTTGCCTACATTTTCTTCTCTAGGATTTTTATGAATTCATGAGTCACATTTAAGTATTTTATCCATTTTGAGTTTATTCTCCTGTAGCATGTAAGTTGATGGTCTAGTTTCATTTTCCTGCATGTAGCTGTCCAATTTTCCCAGCACCATTTATTAAAGAGGCTGTCCTTATTCCACTGTATGCTCTTGCCACCTTTGTCAAATATTAATTGAGCATATTGCCTTGGGTCCATTTCTGAGTTCTCTGTTCTGTTCCACGGGTCTATATGCCTGTTCTTGTGCCAGTACCAGGCTGTTTTGATTACAGTGGCTTTGTAGTATAACCTGAAATCTGGAAATATGATCTCCTCAACTTTGTTCTTCCTTTTCAAGATTGCTGTTGCTATTTGAGGTGTTTTTTGGTTCCATATGAACTTTTGAAGTACTTGTTCTAATTCTGTGAAGTATGCCATTGGTATTTTGATGGGGATTGCACTGAATCTATAGACTGCTTTGGGTAATATGGACATTTTAATGATGTTAATTCTCCCAATCCATGAACAGGGTATGTGCTTCCACTTTTTTATATCTTCCTCTATTTCTTTTTTCAATGACCTGTGGTTTTCTGTGAATAGGTCCTTTATTTCGTTGGTTAAGTTTATTCCTAGGTATCTTAATTTTTTTGCTGCAATGGTAAATGTGATTGTTTTCTTAGTTTCTCTTTCTGTGAGTTCATCATTGGTGTATAAGAATGCCATCGATTTCTTGACGTTAATTTTGTATCCTGCTACTTTGCCAAATTCATTTATTAAATCTAGTAAATTTTTGATGGAGTCTTTGGGGTTTTCTACGTATAGTATCATGTCATCTGCAAATAATGACAGTTTCACTTCCTCCTTTCCAATTTGGATCTCTTTTATTTTTTCTTCCTGTCTGATTGCTGTGGCTAAGACTTCCAGTACTATGTTAAATAAGAGTGGCGAAAGTGGGCATCCTTGCCTTGTTCCTATTCTTAAGGGAATTGCTTTTAGTTTTTGCCCATTGAGTATGATGTTGGCTATAGGTCTTTCATATATGGCCTTTATTATGTCTAGATATGATCCCCCTATTCCCACATTGCTGAGCATTTTTATCAGAAATGGATGCTGGATTTTGTCAAAGGCTTTTTCGGCATCTATTGATATGATCATGTGGTTTTTATTCTTCATTTTATTTATGTGGTGTATCACGTTTATTGGTTTGTGAATATTTTACCAGCCTTGCATCCCTGGGATGAATCCCACTTTGTCATGGTGGATAATTTTTTGGGGGTATTGCTGGAGCCGATTTGCTAGTATTTTGTTCAGGATGTTGGCGTCTATGTTCATCAGGGATATTGGCCTATAGTTTTCTTTCTTTGTAGTGTCTTTTTCTGGTTTTGGAATTAGAATTATGCTGGCTTCATAAAATGAGTTTGGAAGTCTTCCTTCTTCTTGAATTTTTTGAAATAGTTTGAGGATAATGGGTGTTAGTTCTTCTTTGAATGTTCGGTAAAACTCCCCAGTGATGCCATCCGGGCCTGGGCTTTTGTTTGCTGGGAGAGTCTTGATTACATCTTCAATTTCTTCTGTTGATATTGGTCTGTTCAAGATTTCTATCTCTTCCTGGTCCAGTTTTGGGAGACTATGTGTTTCTAGAAATTTGTCCATTTCGCTTAGATTGTCAAATTTGTTGCCATATAATTGTTCACAGTAGTTGTTAATGATCTTTTGTATTTCTGTGGTGTCAGTTGTTACTTCTCCTCTTTCATTTCTGATTTTGTGTATTTGGGTTCTCTCTCTTTGTTTCTTGGTGAGACTAGTTAAGGGTCCATCAATCTTGTTTATCTTTTCGAAAAACCAGCTCTTTGTTTCATTGATCCTTTGAATTGTTTTTTTGGTCTCTATGTCATTTATTTCTGCTCTGATCTTTACTATTTCCTTCCTTCTACTTGCTCTGGGGTTTTCTTTTTGTTTGCTCTCCAGTTCCTTAAGCTGTGAGGTTAGATAGTCTATTAGAGATTTTTCTTGTGTTTTGAGGTAGGCCTGTAGTGCTATGAACTTCCCTCTCAGAACTGCTTTCGCTGCATCCCATAGATTTTGTGTTGTTGTGTCTTCATTTTCATTGGTTTCCATGAAGTTTTTGATTTCTTCCTTGATCTCCTCGGTGGCCCTTTCATTGTTTAATAACATGCTATTTAGCTTCCATGTGTTCAAATGTCTTTGCATGTTGTTCTTGCAATTGATTTCTAGTTTCATGCCATTGTGATCTGAGAAGATGCTTGATATGATTTCAGTCTTCTTGAACTTGTAGAGACTTAGTTTGTGCCCTAACATGTGGTCTATCTTTGAGAATGTCCCATGGGCACTTGAGAAGAATGTGAATTCTGTAGTTTGGGGGTGTAATTCTCTGTAGATATCTATTAAATCCATTTGGTCTAGTGCTTCATTTAGAGTCTGTTTCCTTGCTAATTTTTGTCTAAAGGATCTATCCAGTGATGTCAGCGGGGTGTTGAAGTCCCCTGCTATGATTGTATTGCTGTCGATTTCTCCTTTGAAGTCCTCCAGAAGATTTTTAATATATTTTGGTGCTCCTATGTTGGGTGCATATATGTTTATCAAGGTTATATCTTCCTGTTGGATAGATCCTTTCGATATTATATAGTGGTCTTCTTTGTCTCTAGTTATGGCCTTCATTTTGAAGTCTATTTTATCAGATATGAGTATTGCTACCCCAGCTTTTTTTTCCTTTCCGTGTGCTTGGAAGATTTTTTTCTATCCCTTCACTCTCAATCTATGTGAGTCTTTTGTTGTATGGTAGGTCTCTTGTAAACAACATATAGATGAGTCATGCCTTCTTATCCAAACAGCTACTCTGTGTCTTTTTATGAGAGCATTCAAACCATTTACATTTAAGGTGATTATTGATATGTACTTATTTATTGCCATTTTTGTTTAGTGTGGTTCTATTTTTCTTCCCATTTCTCCTGCTAATTACAGCAATCCTTTTAACATTTCTTGCAGTGCTGGTTTGGTGCTAATGTATTCCCTTAGCCTTTTTTTGTCTGGGAAACTCTTTATTTGACCTTCCATTTTGAATGATAGCCTTGCTGGGTAGAGTAGTCTTGGATTCAGATCCTTGTTTTTCATGACCTTAATTACTTCATGCCATTCCTTTCTGGCCTTTAGTGTTTCTTGTGAGAAGTCAGCTGAGAGCCTTATGGGGTTTCCTTTGTAGGTCACCTGTTGCTTATCTCTTGCTGCCTTTAGGATTCTCTCTTTGTCTTTAATTTTTGGCAGTTTGATTACTATGTGTCTTGGTGTGGGCCTGTTTGGGTTCTTCTTACTTGGGGCTCTCTGTGCTTCTTGAACTTGAATGCCTTCTTCCTTCACCAAATTAGGAAAGTTTTCTGTCGCTATTTCTTTGAATATATTCTCTAACCCTTGCTCATTTTCTTCTTCTTCGGGGACTCCTATGATGCGAATGTTATTACGTTTCCAGTTGTCCCACAGTTCTCTTAAGCTGTCTTCCTGTTTTTTAATCAATTTTTCCTTTTGGTTTTCTGATTGGTTGATTTTTTTCTACCCTGTCTTCTATTTCACTGATCCGGTCCTCAGCTTCCTCTACTCTGCTTTTTAGACCTTCCAATGTGTTTTTAATTTCTGATATGTCGTTTTTAATTTCCAACTGGTTGATTTTCAACATTTCTGTCTTTATTCATGGTGCTCATATCCTTACACATGCTGTTGAGCTTCCTCAATATCATGGCTCTGAATTCTAGTTCTGTTAACTTGCTTAACTGCACCTCATTTATCTCAACCTTGGTAGAGGTCTCTTGTTCTTTCATTTGGCTTTTGTTTCTGTTTTTCACCATTTTGGTTATCACAGTGGGCTTTGGAGACTGCCAAATTTTCCCTGTGAGTGTTGGTGGTCTGCTGTTTGTGGCTCCCTCTCCTGGGTTTGGATGAGGCAGGAAGGACCCACTTTAACCACCACAGTCAAGTCTTAACTTTCCTCTAGCTTTTTTTGCCTGGAGACTATTAGTAGAGGTCACCTGAAGAACCTTGTTTTCTGAGTTGCCTGAAAAACTCCCTCAGGTGCTCAGTGTAAGAGGATTTCCCGAGGGTGGGGCAGATGCTGGTTGTTAATGGACCTCAATTAGCATTTCAGTGGCCACCAGGTGGGGTTGAATCTCTGAGAGAGGGGCTGACGCCTCTCCCTAGGGCCCTGGGAAGGAGTAAGATGACCACAGTCCTGCGTGGCTGCACTCAGCAAAAGTTCTGAGCACCCTCCAAATCCCGAGTGTCCCCACACAGTTCCAGTCCAGTCTGCCTTCCCTCTGCCGGAGCCCAAGGTGAGTGGCTGCTGCCAATTTAGCCTCTGTCCGGACTCTGCGTCATGGAGCTGCCCGGGACTTTTAACCTGAGGGCGCTGCTCCCAGCTAAGGGCAGCTGAGTCTGCGGCACCAGCCGAGGGGTAGCACTCAGCCAAGTTCGCAGGACTCAGCCATGGTTGTGGACGCAGCCGAGGTGGCAGCAGCTTCCAGCCGAGTCCCCTGGTCCCAGCCGAGTCTGCTGGTCCCAGCCCAGGCTGCTGCGGACTGTGGGCTCCCGGCCCCCTCTCGTGTCCTTGCAAGCCTACCAGGATTGAGTCAGTGTCCCTGGTTATGTGGTCCTCCAGGCTGCCTTTCGGTTGCCCCTTTCTACTGATTTGTCTTTATTTTTGTTGTAAATCCAGCTTGGTCCTGGGAGATGGTCTGTGTAGCTCCATTCACTCCACCGCCATTTTTTTTCCTGAGATTATTTTTTAAGTTAAAAGAAAATATAAGTGCATTTGAAATTTTGAGAGATTTTTGTCAAATTGCCTCCTATAGAAACTATACAAATATACTCTCCCATCACCAATAATGTACAGAAGTGGCACTTGATATTTACCAAATACAGCCACTCATTATACCAGGAGAATTTATTTCTCCTCCAAGAAATAGGCAAAGGCCCTGGCTGCTTTGGCTCAGCGGTTGGAGCATCAGCCTGCGGACCAGAGAGTCCTGAGTTCAGTTCCCACTAGGGGAACGGAAAGAAGGAAGAAAGGAAGGAAGAAAGAGGAAAAGGTATTTCCTTCATTTTACATAACTAAAGCTTCCAGGTGTGTAGACAGTACAGTTAAGAATACAGGATTTTAAAACAATAATTATATGCTATTTCAACCCAGTCAGACTGGCAAACATAAAGTTTGAAAATACCAAGTGTTGGCAGGGATGTGAAGAACAGAAAAGTCCTGTGATCTGTCAGAGGGAGTATACAATTCACTGCTATCATCTTGAAGAGTGACTGGGTGACATTTAACAAGGCTGCAGACGTGCTCATCCTGCAACCCAGGAATCCCACTTCCAGCCACACATCCTGGAGAAATGCCCACACATGTACACAGACACACACAACCATGTTCCCAGCAGTGTGGCTTGTGGTCATGAAAATGAGAGGCACACTGAACGTCCACTCAAAGGAGAGTGGTTTACTACATTGTGGTCTATTTATTACACTACAGTAATTAAAATTAAAATTAAAACTATAGCTTCAACCATACAAAAACTCACATAATGTTGAGTAAAAAATGCCCATTGCTGCCTTGGCCTATTTAGCTCAGCAGTTAGAGAGTCAGCCTGCAGACCGAAGAGTCTCGGGTTCAATTCCCAGTCAAGGGCACACATCTAGGTTGCAGGTTTGAGCCCCAGCTCCTGTTGGGGTCCTGCAGGAGGCAATCAGTCAATGTGTCTCTCTCACATCAATGTTTCTCTCTCTCTCCCTCCCTCTCTTCCACTCTCTCTAAAAACCAATGGAAAAATATCTTCAGGTGAGGATTAACCAAAAAAAATTTTTTTTAAATTGCAGAAGAGTGTGTACACTTTCTGTGCATTTTTCAGAGTTACAGACTGTCTGTGAGCACACATCCATGAAAGAAAAGTCTAGATTTTCCCGGGGAGGGATGGCATGAGCTTCGGTAGAATGATTGCCTGTGGGAAGAAAGTGAGAGGGACAGGAGCATGTCTTCAAGGAGAGACATCTTGTATTTGTAATATTTCATTGCCAACAATAGAAAGCAAAGATGACAAAAATATTAGCATTGCCAAAGTGGGGTGCTAAGTGCGTAGGTCTTTATTAGATTATTCTCTGTACTTTTCCGGATGCTTCAAATACGTCATGGCAGAAGAAGATAGTGGGAACAGTGAACATGAGTCTTGAGATGCAATAATCCTGGGTTCCAGTCTCCTCCAACACTTACCAGCTGTGTAATTTCGGTGGCTATCTGAACTCCACGGACCTCCCCGTCTCACCGTGGGTAAAGGGAAATGGTGGTGCTGACTTCGAACAGCTGGTGTCAAGACTGAATGTGATGATGTATGTAAAACCCCAGCACAATGCCCTCAGGAGTGCTCAAAATGCTAGTTATTACTCTAATCTAGTAGTTCTCAACTGGGAACATTTTACCCCCACTCTCCGCCCCCACAGGGGACATTTGGCAATGTCTAGAGACATATTTGATTGCCAAAAATGGGGCGCAAATATGAGGCTGAGAAGATGCTAATGGCATCCAGTGGGCGGAGGCCAGGGTTGCTATTAAACGTCCTATGGTGCACAGGACGGTGCCCCCACTCCCAAACAGAGAACTATTTAGCCCCAATTCTTCGAAGTAGTGAGGCTGAGAAACCCTGCTTTAGCCCAAAGTCCCTCAGAACTTGAACAGGGCCTCCTGGCTCCCAGTTGATTGCTTTTGTCTTTCTACTAAATAACTAGGGTAACTGCTAAGTGTCCTTCCAGCCAATCAGCTTCTCATTGGGTAAAAAGTAATATGTTACTGAGCAGAATATAGAAGGTCTTCATCAATATTTCTTGAATAAATGCATGAGTCAATCAAAAAAGGACAAAACTGTTCAATCCTGCAGATCCGGTCACCGCTCTTCGCAGGA
The DNA here is from genome assembly GCF_014108415.1 of Molossus molossus. Classification (NCBI taxonomy): domain Eukaryota; kingdom Metazoa; phylum Chordata; class Mammalia; order Chiroptera; family Molossidae; genus Molossus; species Molossus molossus. Next base: position 33,797,726 of record NW_023425357.1, on the reverse strand, counting down.
CGTCGCCAATGTCCCATTCACTGGCAGTGAGGGCCTGCTCAGTCGTCACTCCCCTTTACAAAGAGAAGAACCAGAACACACCGGAGCCAGAGGTTCTCAAGCCCCAGGGGCTCCTCTAACAACTCTGGGCTAATCTTCCAATGGCCTTCGTCAAGGCACTGGAATTTGTTGAGACACAACTTTTCAGCTTAAACTGACCATGGCCACACAAAGCAAAGTGAGGATTTGACCTACAGAGGATGAGCATAATTATGACATTCAATCTGATTCGATTCTAGCACAGCTTGTGAAAAGTATTTTATATTCTTTTAATACAGCATCAGGAATACATACAATTTCTCACAACTGTCTGCTTTTTGCTTTATCCTAGGTGCCGGTTCGAGGACGCAGGCACAGTGGATTTGGGGGACAGCTTCGTGTTCCTGTTCTCGCCCTCTTCGCCACCATTCTTAGAGAGGGTGAGTGCCAGTGCTGTTTTCTAATGTTTGCTTTGGCAACTTTGAAGCTCTCGCCAATTATTTCAAAGGATTTAAAAATTACTAAAATAATCCAGACGTGCTCTAGCTTCTACTTATGTGCATATGTGTTCAACAGGACTCGAAAGGGAGGAGATTCGCCCAACCAAACGGTACAGTGAGAGTAAAAGGCACTATGACTACACTTTGCTTCTAGGCTAACTTTCAGCTTATAACCAGCTGAGTGACCTTGAGAAAGTCACTTAACTCCTCAGTTTCTTAATCTGCAACATGAGAAATTTGCACTGGATTATTTTGAAGCTATTTCCCCAAACTCTTTACTACTGCATTCACATAAAGATTGAGAAACATTGATTTAAGGCAGTATACCTTCCAGAGAATGATGGGCACTGCTTGCTAAAATGTACCTTCCAAGCCCCTTCCAGAACTAGCCGTCAGCATCTCAGGCTGAAGAGCAGAAATCGGCCTTTTTAACGCACTCCCCAGGGGAACGGGATGCGCTGTGCCGTCTGAGAACCACCGACAGCGTCGCGCCATTCACAGGGACGTGCAGTTCTGTGAGATGTGATGAGCTCGGGCTGGGCCAGGCGAAAACTGGCCAGAATCACTTGTATTCGTAGAAGAATTAACAAGGTTGGCATCTGAGGGCTGTTACCTCTGGTTTCTTGGCTTCATACCTTTCCCTTTGGCTCCGTCCTCCACTCTGCACTTCCTCAGCCAGATCTAGGTGTCTTGCAAGGGCTCTTTGGCTCACCTCCCCTTGGCTGCAATTGAATGAGAGTAAAATCCTTCTGGAGGCAGCCACTGAAGGCTCCATCTCCTGACACTGTATTCAAATGTGACCTTGCCCGTCTGTGTCGCTCCCAGCGCTGACAGTCATGGCCTCCTGTGTGCACTAGGCTTTGCTGTCAGCCTTTGCGGTGGAGGGTTGGGCTTCGCTCCCAGGTGTCACCACCTTGAAATGACTGAAGAGACGTGGGTGGAGGGAACCCATGTTGTCTGTGGAATCACATGGCAGACTCCTGGAGAGAAGGGTGCACCCAAGACCGTGCTCAGAATCTGAAGAAAGCATTCAGACCGTGCTGTGGGCCAAGCCAGTGGCCACTACCAGATAAGTGATAGGTCAGGCTTTCTAGATTGTGTACCTAAACCCTCAAGGAATCACGGGCACCCCTAAAGAGGCTTACATCTATCTTAAAGAAAACTCAGTCCTAGCTGTGAAATACAATCAGGGGCTCCCAGCACTGCCTGTGGGGGCCCCCGCCAGGGGCGGTCTGATTGCTCTGCGGTCACTGGATCTTCGGCTCTTCCGAGCTTCAGGAGATGCTGCTTTCTGGCCAAATGAAGGGGATTGGAGCTTCGAGAACACGGTGCCGCTGTTGTCTGGGGTGGGTCTGATGTAAATAAAACTCTGTCCCCGATCACAGGCACGGCATCGGGTGTGACGGGCCAGGTAAACCACTGACACGTACCGGTCATGAGAGCCGCTCACCCAGAAAGGGCTGTCCAGACAACACCCACTGCCGGCCGGGTGGGTGGGGCTTCATTTGCTCTGGGGTGGATTTATTTGTTTGCCTTGCTTCTCGAACCACATAACTTGGACTTAATGTCTCGAATACTGAATCCAATAGTTTTAGGTTCACTGACTGGTTATTATTTAGCATTTGTGAAGTATATGTCGAAGCACTTGGGGCTTCACAATGACTCATAAAAAGGCAGGATCCTGGCCGTTGAGCATCAGGTTGCCCCCGGTTGAACTGCTGCCTATGCCAAAGTGATCGCAGGACAGAGCTGGATAGCCTTTATCCCCTAAACAATCAGATATCTTGGTTCCTCATTGCATCTTGGCCCACATAGAGTGGCAGCTGCTTTTACCATTTTGACGTCCGTGTCCTGATGTTGTAGACCCTTAGGTAAAGCTTAGCAACAGGGGTGGATGGGTGAGTGGATGGATAGATGGATGAGTGGATGGATGGATGAAGAGCTCTCTTCTCAGTGGACATCTGTCATTTCCCATGTGTCCCTCCACCCGCAGTTCTGTTGATGCATCTTATCATCCCTGTGGCTGTAGAGCTGGTGGACCTGGAAGGGAACTGTTACTCTCTGCAATGAAGGTGAGGTCAGTATATGTATGAGGCGGACAGGAGCACATCATATGAACTTGTTAAATACTAAGCCAATGCCAATGTCTTAGTTTTGATTATGGAAGGAGGAATTATCCTGGAGGAGGCGGGGTGAAGGATAGAGGGGAAATCTCTGCAACTTTTGCTAGTTTATGATAACTTCAGAGAAGAGTCACATGAACTTCAGCCTCGTCTTTGGAGTCACCTCACTGCCCACTAATGAGAGCAAGCCTGCATGCATCAGCTCAGGACTCCCAAAAGAGCAGAAGCCAACTCAGACAGGCCAGAGATTTATCGGCGGAAACACCTGGGAAGCATAAAGTGAGAGGGAGGCGGGGGGAGTCTTCCAAGTACCAGGCAATCCTAATACCTGCGAAAGGAGGAAGGAGGGTTAGGTAGGAAGAGCCTCAGACTACACACAAATCAGAGAAGAATCAACCATGCCATGAGGAGTCCCTGAGCTAAATGTTCCTGGTGGAGGAGCCCCACGTACAGGAGGGTGGCCTACTTCTTGTACCCGCGCCACGGTCAGCTGTCACAGGAGCAGCCTGGCCCAGAGAGAATACTGGGCAAACCCAAAGGTACAAAGGCAGCTGGAGGCGGTCCCGGCAGCTGTGCTCCCAGAGCAGGTTATCTTAGGGAGCACTGAGCAGCTCACCCCCAAGGCCCCCATGCCAGGCCCCGTTCTCCTCTCAGCCCTCTAGCCTTCCTAGCCAGCCCTCTGGGGACCTTGACCCCTGTCCCTCTGTTATTCTAACTCCCAAACCAGAGTGAATTCCACCCTGTGCTTCTGGTATGTATTTCCTCCCTGCCAACCCAGTGCAGTTTAAAGAAAGTCATGACCAAGCCAAGTGATCCGCCACATGTGTGTCATCCAACACCAGGGGACCTTCAGACGCCTCAGCAATCTCTCACTGTCCTTGTGGGTTCTGCATCACATTTCTCACCATGTGTATAGCACCCTGCTCGACTCTCATCCTCCTCTACTCCATGCTCTCGCTGATACCTGGACGGCCTTCCTACCGGAGCTCCCGAGTGCTCCTCCTCCCGCCTCCCTGCCTCCCCTCCTCCCCTTCCCCCTCCTCCCTGCCTCCCCTCCTCCCCTTCCCTCTCCTCCCTGCCTCCCCTCCTCCCCTTCCCCCTCCATCTCCTTCTCCCCTTCCCCCTCGTCCCTGCCTCCCCTTCTCCCCTTCCCCCTCCTCCTCTTATCCCCTCTTTTCATCCTCCTCCCTCCCCTCCCCCTTCCCTCCTCCCCTCCTCCCCTCCACACCTAGAGCTTGGAGAGAAAGTTACTTCTCTCCAATGCCTCTTCTCTCTTTGGGCTCCCACTTGATTTCTGCCCACCTATTTGGGTTGTGTTAGTCATCCATCTCTCTCTCAGGTATTTTCTTTCTCTCTGCTCCATGTGATTCTTCCCTGTGGTCTATAAACATTGGCTCCTTTGTCCTGAGCTTTTTCCAGACCCTGCTATCCCTTTGCGCTACCTCACGTGGGTCAGCTCCCTCATCACCGAACGAACGGCCCAGACGTGTTGCTGCACCTGCGTGTCCTCTGCCTACTCACAGCCTCTCCGCCCTCAGCCCAGCTGCCCACCTCCCCCAGGCCCCTCCTCACGGTCTGCTCTGCGGAGCCCAGCACCTCACCTCGGGTCTCACCTTCTGTAACCCACGGTCATATCTGTCTGTCACCCCCCCACACACATGTCCTCTTCCCTTGGCTTCTAGGCTGCTCTCAGCTCTCCTTTCTTTCTGGCCTTCTCTCTTCTGACTTTTCTTGTTACCTCTAAATAAGAATGTCCCCCAGGTTTCCACCTTCACCGGCCTTGATTCAGCTCTCCGTGCTCTCGCTTCACAGTCTCGTCCTTTATTGTGATTTTAGACTCTCCGTGCTCTGCAGCAGCTCTGGGCCCCAGCTCCCTCTGGACTGAATTCCCAGACACATCTCTGTGCGTCCTGCCCCCGCTCCCAGCCTGCCTGCACGTGCACCCACTCTCCGCCACACGGCTTCACTCCTTGTCCTCATGGGACCGTGACCCCTGTCGCCGGGGTGCAGCCCCACAGGCTGGGCCCTTCCCAGCCACCGCTCTGCCCGGCCTTCCTCCACAGCCCCTCCCAGACTCTCCGGCCAACGGTCACTGCCCGGGCTCCAGCCCCCACCACCCGCCTGTGGGTTTCTATAGACACCTCTAAATTGGCCTTTCCACCTTGAGTCTTTTCTCCTTCCAGGCCATAATAGTCACTGATGGCAGTTTTATTTTCCTAAAAGCATAGCTTTCATTATGTCCCCTCTGTGCTGAAAAGCCTTTGATGGCTCTACATTGTGTACTCAACTCCTTCCTGCCTAGCAGCTAAAAATAATCTCCTCCCAACTAAACTGCCACGATATTTTTTCTAAATGTCTTTCTTTTAGCACTTATTGCTAACTGATTACTAACTGGCTAATTCTCCTAGCTCCCTCCTCCACCCCTCACTGACCCCAAAGGATAAAGGTGTGTGTGTGTGTGTGTGTGTGTGTGTGTGTGTGAGTGTGATTCTGTTATTTTTTTAATTCTCACCCAAGGATATGTTTCTATTGATTTGAGAGAAAGAGAAGAAGAGGGAACATATATATATAGAGAGAGAGAGAGAGAAAACATTGATGTGAGAGGAAGACATCAGTTGGTTGCTTCCCATATGCTCTTCGACCAGGGATTGATCCCACCACCTGGACATGTGTTCTGACAGGGAATCAAACCCTCAACCTTTGGGTGTACTGGATGGTGCTCCAATCAACTGAGCCACACAGCCAGAGTGAGTGAGTGAGTGAGTGAGTGTGTGTGTGTGTGTGTGTGTGACTGTGTGATTCTTTTTTCCTAGCCCACTCCTGTATGTTTTCATCTGGAGCGACCAGCCTCCATAAAGGCTGTGAAAGCAGAACATTCTGTTGGGTTCTCTCCTCACATGGAGGTGATAGCACGGGACTGAGAGCAGGCTCTGGGATGCTGCTGCTTGCATCCAAATCCTGTAGCCTTGGACATACGACTTCCCCTTCTGAGCCCTGATGTCTTCATCTATGAAGTAGGCTGATACTTTTATACATCCATAGGATTATTCTGATCACTGAATGAAGCAATGCTCATAACAGGGTTAGAGCCATGCCGGGCGCCAACCGCCCTCAGTGCTCGCTATGGTTATCATCATCGCTGTTATTTTATCACGCTTGCAGCCTGACGTTATCCACAGCTTAGTCAGTCGCTGTTTGGCACGAGAGACTAACTGGGGAATTATACACAACTGGTGAATTAATACCTGAGCACTCCCCTGCGACGCCAGGCTGACCGTGTTTGCTACTTCAGCTAACCCAGGACGGGTCCCAGAGGGTCCTACGAGCAAGAGTCTACCTTTCTCCTAGTAGGAGAGAACTTTAGTTTTAGTTTTAACTCTCCTTAGTTTAATGTAGCAGCTTCCCCTCCTGGCAACTGTAAGCTGAACTGAAGAAGGAAAGAAAGTCCTGTCGACACAGAAGTGTCTGGTCCCCCACATGAGAGACTCAGATTGTAAATGAGACCGACGGCCTGACAAAAATGGCAAAAGACAAAGCGTAGGAAGAGAAACAAGAAGTTTAAGAAAAAAGCAATTTGAAAAATAAAAGTTGATTCTAACAAATAAAGACATTAATATGAGGGTTAAAACTGCACAGCTAGGTAGTTGCCCACCACTACGACTATAATTGATGCCACTTAGTTGTGCTCTTAGAATGGTTACAATAGCAAGTTTTGCCCTGGCTAGTGTGGCTCAAAGGTTAGAGCACTGGCCCATGGACCAAAGAGTTCCGGGTTTAGTTCCAGTCAAGGGCACCTACCTCGGTTGTGGTTCAGTCCTCGGCCCTGGTCCGGGTTGTGCAGGGGGAAACCAATCTATGTGTCTCTCTCACATCGATGTTTCTTTCTCTCTCTCTCCCTCCCTCCTTCCCACTCTATCTGAAGATAAATGGAAAAATATCCTTGGGTGAGGATTTTTACAAAATGGCAAATTGTATGTTAATTCTATTTCCACACATTAAAATATAATAAATGCAGCCCTGGCTGGTGTGGTTCAGTTGGTTTGAGTGTGGTCCCATGCACCAGAAGGTCATGGGTTCAATTCCTGGTCAGGGCACATACCTAGCTTTCCAGTTTGATCCCCAACCAGGGCACATACAGGAGGAACCAATCAATGTTTCTCTCTCACATTAAAAATGTAATAAATTCAAGCACACATATACACAAAACTGGAGAGCTAAGATATCTAGTAATTCATAATAACATTTTATTTTAGAATTTTTATATGACAGGAAAGCTGTCAGCTTGGTGCTCACTGAGCACAATGTAGACTGTGCACGATCACTGTACCTGGTACAATGTGTCAGAATATGTCACAATATTTTTTATGTATTAGTGCTAAAGTGTTGATTACTGTTGACGAAAGGCTGATAATATACGTGAACAGATAAATGGCTAGCCATGTGATCCTCATAGGCCTGTGAGCATAGTACACCGGTCTTAATTGAAAGAAAAGAAAAAGAAGGACCTGGCTTCAAAATTGTTTGAAAAGTACCTTCTCTTTTAAACATAGACAACTGAGCTATAAGCCACGAGCTCCAGTATTGTCACTGTTGTATTTAAAAGTACCAATATATTGTCTTTTCCTATCTAACCTTGCATGAATTCGTGTACAACAATCACTAAAGAAGGTCGCAAATAGACAGGAAATCACTTGCAGGCTGCCGCGGAGCTCGGATCGTGGGCGGCTCCAAGCCCGCACTGAGAATTGGTACGACTGCCTGGTTGCTCATGGACTCCTTCACGTGTTTAGGGAGAGAAAGGGACCCCGGCTGACAGAAATGATCATCTGAGAGTCCATTGCTGTCTTTCCCCAGCTAGGAGAAAAAAAAAAATAACAAAAGTAGTGATGTAATAGAACAGACAGAGAATTATAGTGGGACAGAGAATTAAGCTAACTTGTGAAGGTAGGTGGATATAATTTGGTTGATTTGAGTAGCTACATGGAAAAGCTTTGGTAGATACAATAGTTTATTTTTATTGTAAAATATCATATATATTTGAAAGAGCGCACATATACAATTTTAAGTACATCACAAAGCAAAGGAGTATTAATCACCTCTAATGTCAAAGGATGGAACATTGCCAGCCCCTGAGAAACCCTAGCCCCCGCTGTGAGTTCCTTCTTGACCATAACCTCCTTTTCTAATAGATGTACCCATTTTCCTGGATCATATGGTAATAATTTCCTTGCTTTTCTTAAGAGGTTTTTGTTTGTTTGTTTTTCCATTTGTGTCTTTCTTTTTTCCCCTTAACATAATGACTATAAGGTTAATTCATGGAATGCGTTCATTTTCATTACAGTGTAATATTCCACTGTGCTCGTAGGAAGTGTTCTTGTTGATGGATAAGCGTTGCTGTGGTGAACCTTCTTACCACGTATCTTGTGCACATTCTCTCAGATTTCTCTCAGGTGGTGCTTATTCTACTTGAGAGCTCGTTGCCATTGCCCAGAGGGCTCACGGATGGCGGGGCCCCACCCTCAGAGTGTCTGACGCAGTGGAACTGGGGCAGAATCAGAGAGTTATATTTCTAACAATGATGCTGACGCTACAGCCGGGAGTGGGGACCACACTTTGAGAGCCACTGCTTTAAGTTACAGGAAGGGATTTGGGGGTCAAGGGGCATGCATCTTTTCAGCTTTACAAAGTAACACAGAACCATTTTCCAAAATAGTGTCTTTACAATCCTGCCAACAGTGTATGAGGACCCCGTTGTTCTGCCACACCCAGTTCTTACCAGGGCACTGGGTATGGAAGTTGCTTCTCATTGTGTTTTTATAATTTATTCCTCAATTACAGTTAGCATTCGACACTATTTTATAATAGTTTCAGGTGCAGAACACAGCAGATATACATTCACATAAGTTACCAAGTGTTTCCTTCAGTAATTCAGGTGCCCACCTGGTACCATAGATAGTTATTACAATATTGTTGACTATATTCCCTATGCTTCACCTTACACCCCAATTAGTATGTCTTAATTCCACCACCTTTTAATTTACATTTCCTTAATTCCAATTAATTTGAGCACTAATCGGCCATTTGGATTTCGTCTTTTTGTGATGGGCTAATGCCAGTCTTTTGTCCATGTTTTTCTTATTGATATTTCACTACTATTTACTGAAAATAGCACACTAAAATTCTCATTAACGAATTTTGAAAACTTAAAGGGTATACTTGGACAAAATCTCCTCCAGTAATAGCAAAAGTAAGGTTACAGAAGAGAATTCTTTAGATAGCCTCTCTTTTGCAAATGGCTTCACAGAAAGAAAATCAAGGACTTTTTCTCCAAACAAGTTACTAACTATAGAGGCAAAACCACATAAAGAAAACGTCAGCATTCTTCACACGTTCACTGAAAATGTGTCTGTAGGCACAAGACCATCCTTAAATGGTAGCAATGCAACCGGAATAGATCCTTCAAGGAGAGGGGACCATTGTTGAGGCCACATGGCCATCGACGCTTGTTAGCTTGTCTCTGAAGAACAAATTCTGAGCAGCAAGAGCTTAAAATGAATAAAATTGTATTCAATTCTCAATCTAATGAAAATACTTGGGCTCTGGGCCAGAGAGTAGATTTGGACCATGGATGGGACTTCTTTCAGGCCCATAAATTTAAATGCCTAGAATTATTTTTAAAGTATCATCCTACTCAGTCTTTTGGAATAAAAATGTGGTTTTCAATTTAAAAAAATTTTTAACTTTATTTCTAAAGAAGGATGGACTGCGACATCTTTGGTCTTAGGTGGTTCAGAAAAGCACACACTTCATTCTAGTGCATGCTTAGCATGTAGCAAAGACACTTTTCATAGCCTCCCACCACTGACAACACACACACACACACACCATGCATACAATTGTACACATAAACATTATATGCAGAATTTACATATATACACCTGTGCACACACTCACACTTTGTGCCTGAAATATGCACATACATCAATTTAACATAAAGGAATGTATCTTCCATTCTGAAAACACTAAATATTATATCATGAAGACATCTTCAACCCTTAGTTTCTCAGCAAGTGAAGAATGAAGGAACCATTTTAGAATTATTAGTTTGTGTAAAACTTTATTTTTTGGAATGGAAGTCAATTGCAAGCTTTAAGAGTGCAAAGTGCCCTCAAATTGTTGTTTATTTTAATAATGCCATACCTAAAGAACACATAGACCTGCTTTAAAATACAAGTATTTAAAAGGAAATGCCTCTCTCCCTCTCTCTCTCTCTGTCTCTCTAACTCTCTCTCCCTCAAACAAATAAGATAGAATTAATAGTAAGTGTAGATAAATCAAGAGATTCGTAGCCCAGCTGGTGTGGCTCAGTGGTTGAGCATCGACCCCTGCACCAAGAGGTTGCCGGTTCGATTCCCGGTCAGGACACATGCCCAGGTTGTGGGCCTGATCCCCAGTGGGGGGCATGCAGGAGGCGGCCAATCGATGATCTCTCTTATGGATGTTTCTCTCTCTCTCTCTTTCTCCCTTCCTCTCTCTCTAAAATCAATGAAGAAAAAGAATTTTTAAAAAAAAGAGAGATTCATTCAGCTGGAAAAGACCCTTCCTTCTGGCCCCCAGCACCTCAGGGCTCAATGGGTAAGTGACCCAGCTGGTTACACAGGGCTGTCAGCCTGATTCTGGATTCCCAGTGCATTTACCCCCAGCCTTCTTGTTCTGAGCCCTGTGCTCGCAGGTCCCGGTCTAGATGAGAGGCCCTGTTGGGAACGCAGATCCATGAATCGGACTTAGGAGCCCTTCTTCGCCCAAGCCTTGTTCCTTCAAGCACCTGGTAGTGAGGAAGAGGCCAGACCCCAGTAATCACCAAATGTTGCCGTCGGGGCCTGCGATTCACGGTGCTTTACTTCCGGGGCTCCTGGACCACCGCGGACCGGCTCCCTCCTAGAATGTCATCACTCTGGGGCTTGGACTCAAGGGACAAATGGCCACCTGTCAGCCAGTGAAGCTTACCTGGCCAAGGTACCACCCTTACCAGGACGGTCGTCTGTGAACCTTGGCAGGGAAGCCTGGGACTGTTCAGAGAGGAGTGGAACTTCTCAGGGGTGCCTCCCACTGCGACATGGTATCTGCCACTCTGCAGCGGCACGAGGCCCATATCCCGCTGAAGTAGATCCAGCCATGGTCTATGCCCAAGGATCCCGCCCTCCTGAAGTGACCATCTACAGACGCAGCACGACTTCACCTGTCATCCTTCTCCCTTTCACTTTTTCAGTCATCTGGTTCTTAAAGTACTGGGGTGTGGGACCGCCACCCTGTCAGCTCCTCACAGAGTCACGGCCTGTTTTAGAACACCCAGATCATCACTGGGAGCTACAATCTGATGAGGTTCCAGAAGGTTCTGAAAGAGCCCGTGTTGGGGTCAGCTCCAGACTGTATAAATTCCCCCAATGCCCCTCCACCCCTTCAGAGCTCTGAATGGGGTCTTCCACTCTTTCTGGACACTTGGACACAACTTTATTCATTTGCATAACCTCATCTCAGATGCCCGTCACATTTGTGACATCTCTAGATTTATTTATCTATTCATCCAGACAACACTGGTTGAGAATCCGCTGTTTGCCTGGTGCAGTGTGGAGAAGTGGGACTCTAAAGATGAACTAAACATAGTCCCTTTCCTCACGGAGCTCACAGTTCAGGAGAGGCGACAGATCAGTAAATCCACAACTAGAGAACAACGTGGTAACCGCTACTAGCTTTGGGGACATGGAGATGGAGGCTTCTGATTCAGTTCCCAGGTCCCTGTAAGGAGAGTGTGACACCAGCAGTATGATCCTCCCGACACCACCCTCCCATCCTAGGATGTCCAGGGGTAGGTGCTAAGATGACCAGTTTCTCCAGGTCACGCCAGTGTGGAGCTGGGGTCATGCTCCGGTGGGTGGCCTCGACCTCCAGCTGCAGTGGAAGGCCTTCATTCACAGGCTCTCTGGGTCTTCTGGGAAGTCACCCGCAGAGGGGATGTCACGTAAGTCCTCTCGGCCCCCTCGATCTCTGGGGCTCTGCCCTACGTCGCTCTCTGGAGGTGTGCCTCGTCCTACCACCGTCACAGCTGCGACGAGCGTGCTGATGTCTTCCCAGTGGCCAGTGTCCCTGCTGCCCGCCTCTCCCTGCTGCCATGTCGCTGTGCCAGCCGCGATGGGGCGCCCACTTCAGGTTGAAATGTCCCCCGTCCTACTTTCCCGTTTTCACCCTTCCCACCATGACCCCTGGAAACTTCCACTCTGCTGAGGAAGAGCCTTTCTGGACTTCTGTTCCACACTCACGTGCCCTGGCCCCAAAGTCTCCTGCCTCCCATGTCCCACCACTCAGAGGCCCCTGTGGAACCAGCTCCAGGCTGTTCACGGGCCGCAGGGCTCAGGCCCGGGGGGGGGGGGGTCATCTTCGCCTGCAAAGGCATCCCTTTGATTACCATGTCATTCTTTTTTGTTTTTTTAATCCTCACTTGAGGATATTTTTCCATTTATCTTCAGATAGAGCCGGAGGGAGGGAGAGGGAGAGAGAGCGAGAAAGAGAAACATCCACGTGAGAGAGACACATCGACTGGTTGCCTCCTGCACAACTCTGACCGGGGCCAGGGACCGAACCACAACCGAGGGTCATGCCTTTGACCAGAATCGAACCCGAGACTCTTCGGTCCACAGGCCGATGCTCTAACCACGGAGCCCCCGGCCCGGGCACCAGGTCATTCTTCTGTAGTCTAGTTCACAGGCCTGGCACTGTCCTCAGCACGAATATTTCCAGAAGATCCTTCCATGACGATTCAGAACCCCTCCAGCAGCTGGCACATCCCGCGGCCGTGCCCAGGGCCGGGGACCCCTGCGGAGGCCGCCACTAAACTTTAGAGCTTTGGGGCGATGACAGGCTGTGTCTCCTGGGGTTCCTGGGGTTCCTTCAGCAGTTTATTCTTCGCTTCTCAACTCCTATGTTCTCATGTACCCTCTAAAGAAGTGGCAGCTGAATAAGGGCGAGTCCCCAGAAACCAAGGAGAATTTCAGATGCAGAAGCAACATATCTTATTGGACCAGTGGTGCCACTCCCATTTCCCCCCGGAGCCAACACCCAGCGTGGCCTTCGTGAGTACCCCGCACTCAGCAAACCCACATTCTGCTCTCACAACCCCCCTTTTTGCAAGGGAGGGCAGCCTTGCACGGAGCCCCAAGGCTCCCGCCGGCAGCGTAGCCTGAACCCTGGTGGGGGCAAGGGCCTCACGTCCAGCGGAGACTGGGCTGACAGCCTGTCCGGTATCCCTGAGCTGCACGAATGTTACCTCAGTGGTGCTCTTCCCGGTGTTTAGAGAGCTTTTCTTTTCCATTAATTCCAGATATGGAGGGTAGTTGCTGAATAGTTGATTCTGGATAAGTGAGATGTTGCATATATCCAAATTAAGCTACTAAACAGACTGTACCCAAGGCACATTGTGTTGGGTGCCTATAGGCATTCCCTGCGATCTGTTTCTGTGGCTATGGAGTGATGGAATTGCTGAAGCAAAACCCTGATGAAGGCGACTCCTAATTTAGCATTTACCATCATATGGAAATGTCACTTCCATCTACCAAAAAGAGTTTTACAGGCATGTTCAATATAAAATGCAAATACGACGGCTCAGTGGGCCGGAGGTATCAGCTGTGTTTCACTTAAACCTATTACCTTGGCAGATTAAATACAGTTCCAGATCTTCCGCAAGGAGGATATTCTAATGAAGTTACATCTTCTATCGGCTTTTGTGGTTCATCAGTTCAATTGGACAGGAGTAAAATGAGGACAGAAATAGGTCAGGAATAAGAACAAACGGAACGCAGCCACGGAGAAATGGAGGACCTGCCTCCCGGGCCTTCCAGTACCAACAGAAATATTGTTATTTGCTCAGTGATAAATGTGAGCCCTTTGTAGCAAACATCCACCTCCTAGGTGACGAAATAGGTGAGGGTCCCCAATCCCACCAGGCCTGCCTAAGCACTAGGGTGCCATGTCCACCTGGGAGCGTATGCAGCCATTTGGGGCACCCAGACCCCTTAGCTGAAGTCCACAGCAGTGCGTGCACCCTCTCGCATTTGACCACGACTCCGGACCCTGACCTCAGCTTCACCTTCAGGACTCATGTGCACATCACAGCTCGTCTTGCTGTTGCCACCATCCGCTGGATAGGACGTTTTGCTTGAATGCCATGTCATCCATCATTCCGTGGCACCACCCAGTCCCACAAGAGCTTGTGCAGGGCCACCTTGTCTCACCTCCCCCCCACACCTCCACACCGATGGCAATGTTGCTGGTTTCCGAAGCCCCACCCAGGCCCTCCCACAGCTCCAGTGTCCCGCCAGTCATGCGTAATCAGTTAGGAGCTTTTGGAGTTTGTGTGTCCAGCGGCATTTCCCTGTGGGCTTTTCCAGGGGAATGTCTTACAGATTACTACAGAGAACTGCAGAAATAATTGATCCTTTTAGAAAGAGCATATTTTTTTATCCTCACCCAAGGACATTTTTGCATTTATCTTCAGATAGAGTGGGAGGGAGAGAGGGGGGAAGAGAGAGAGAAACTTCAATGTGAGAGAGGCACATGGACTGGTTGCCACCCACACGACCCCAACTGGGGCCAGGGACAAACTGCCACCGAGGAAATTACAACAAAAGCAACAATTGCCAACTTCCATTTCCATCATTTCTGCCAGATGTGGCGCTCAGCACTCTAAATACATCACCTCATGGATCCTCACAGTCATTAATAGGAGACGGGCACCATGGACCCCATTTCACAGAGAGGGGGCAGTTCTCAGAGAAGTTGCCCCCGAGTTAGGTTCGCAGAATGGACGGAGGCCAGAGCAGCGACTCCTCTCGTGGAACCAACTCTCCGCTCACTTGTAGTGAGACGTACCAGAGCCTCTTCCCGGGACCTCACTGTCTGACATCTCGCCGATGCCTCTCCCTCGGTCCAGCCTCCGTGCCTCACCACCCCCTTTCCCGACTCACGCACACGTGTGTCTGTGTCTCCGGCCGGTGTGAATTGAAAGCAGTAGCCAAGTGTTTGAGAACTCCACACCCACTCACTCTTTGCCACAAGATGGGACCCAGTAAAAAAAGAACAAAATTAATTTATCAGCAGCCACTTGCCATGTCAAATGTAAGTGATATGACCCAAAGAGGGCAAGAGTTCACTCAGAAGGAAAACTTTCCCAGACAGTCATGTAAAATCCTTTTCATGGGGCAGAGGCCTCACATGAGCCATTGCAATCTTGCCGAGGCCACCTTTGAACCATACACCTCGGGGCGCCAGCAGTGGACACTTCTCCCAGCTGGCGATGGGGCCTTTGCATCTCGTCACGGAAAACCAGTCTTGTTTCCTTGAGGAAAATGCACCACCCACACCCTTCCACTCAATGACTTCTGTGCCGAGGCCTAAGCAAGTGCAAGTGACCCTTTGCCAGAAAGTAGAAGTTTTGTTCAAATAAAAGAATGGACTTCAAAGTCAGGATTGTGTGTGCACAAGGTCATCATAGTCTATATTTGGAAGTAAGCAAAAGCTCTACTGTTTCATTTCTATTCTAGTAGCACAGCCCTTCCTCATTAGTCCCAGATTCCATATTTGCCAGTTCACTTACTCACATGTATTTGTAACTCCGACATCGGTCCTCGCTGTGCGTGTGTGCGGTGCGTGGACGCGTACAGAGAGAGGCTACAGTGTTGAGTCATCCAATGCAGACATTCCCAGCTGAGGGCGAAGAGACAACGCTCTGCCTCTTGATCCAACTCGCATGCTGTAAACAAGTGTTCTTTCTTTTCACAGTCTGTATAGGGTCATGCTTTTCTGGGTGAACTGTTTAAAATGCCTCCAAGTATAGTGCTCGACGCTGTGTCCGTGTCATCGTGTTCACGGAGGCTGTGGCGTGCCTTGTGGAGAAAACGTGTTAGAGAAGTTTCAGTCAGGCATGACTACAGTGCTGTTCCCGTGCGTTAAATGCTAGTCAATTAACACTATATATTAAACAAAGGATCTTTAAACAGGACTACACATAAAACCAGGTTTTGTATTGATCAGTTGACAAAAATATTGGCACCAGAAGCTTGGAGGAACCTAACCTTGGAATTCCTCTAGGAGCAAAGGCTCTGTATTTGCTCATTCAGAGCTCCAGGCAACTGCAGAGCATAACTAGCTGCATAATGAGGACCAACGGCATTTACAAGTTTAAGAATTCCTAACGATGTCTTGAGACAGTTCTTGGTACAGCCAAGGGGCTACTGTACATGATCCCAAACCATGGTCTCCTTCTTGAAAGATGGAAACTTACAAAAGTGTCCTCCTTCCCTCTTCTGCAGTGGGCATCTCTTCTCACTCTTCCATTCGACCAGTGGTGATTGAGTGCCCCAGGACCTGCTGCCACAGGGGAGATATGCAAAAGAAGCATTTAGCAAGCTCTGAACTCAAGAGATTTCATCTCTGTTGGAAAGACCAGGCTTGGGTGGCAGATGCAGCCAGGTCGCGAGGAAAGTGGAAACATCTCAGGAATGGCAGGGAGAACGGGCTCCCCAAGGCATAACCTAAGGGAAGCAGTCTATTTTTCTAATAGTAACCTTGAACTGTTAATTTAGTGTTTCCTCCCAGGAACTCTGCAAAGGAAGTTCAGCTTTAGCCAGAGCTTCTAATTAACTCCAAAGTTTCTACCACATCAGCAAACACCTAAAGACCACCCCAGTGTTCATTTCTCACCCGACAGAAGTAAAAAAAAAATTAAAAAAACTGATGTAAGTGAGAATTGCACCATAGGAAATCCTTTTTGCACTATGGGAAATGGTTGCTGTATTTCCCCTCAGTTTCATTATTTGGGGGGCCTGTAATTTTCCAGCTAAAACTAATAGTATCTCTGATACTTATAATAAAATAGTAATATTAATTGATTAAGCACACACCATATACCAGGACCTGTGCTGGGAACAGAGGGACAGAAGGCGCAGTCTCTGCCTTTAAGTGTCTCGCGACGAACTTGGAGAACCTGATCACTGTAAAGTGGAGTAAATATGGGAGCGGGAAGCAGGGGTGGGAGCCCATGGCAGTACAGCACCCAAAGTGAGGGGCCTGGGGTGCGGGTGATGCTTCTTGAGGAAAATGCACCACCCACATTCTGTTCTGCTGGAACAGAATCTTGAAGGTACAGAAGAAATTGGCCAAATGAACAAAGTAGAATTAAACATTCCAGGAGGCAGGAACATTGTGTGAAACCCTAGAAGCATGAAACACCACGGGGTGTTCTATGACCTGTAGCACAGAGTGGGAAATGCAAGCGTCCCAGAAGAGAAGGCTGGGGAGAGGCAAGGTCACGGGGAGCCCTGTAGGCCAAGTTAGGAAGGTGGAATCCACTGCAGGATTCACGGGGGGAGCAGAGGGGTCGTATTCGCATGTTCTATGGATCAAGTAGAGGAGTACAGAGGCGCATTGTGAGCAAGGGCCATCTGAGAGTGAGGAGGACATTTGGGCTGTTGGGAAATAAACCAGGAGAGGAGCAGGAGGAATAGAGTAAAAGAGAGGTTATAAAGGAATCAAGAAGGTAGAATTGGAAGAACTTGAAGAGTAACTGCCAGTTAGAGGGAAGGGGGAGAAGGGATGTGGGAGGAGGAGCATCTTTGCAGATGCTGATTTCAGTTTGGGGTGCGTTGAGTGGGGGTGCCTGAACCATTGAAGGAGAGGTCAGTGGGCAGCCAGATACCCAGGACAGAGTCCAGGAGATTAGATCATTAGTTTACAGATGACTACTGAAGTCAGGGGGTTATGTCTACACAGAGCAAAAGATGTACACCCTCTTGCAGGAACAAACATTTAAGGTTTTAAAAAAGAAAGATAAGTCTGAGAAGAAACAGCCATGAGTGAAGGAGGAAATCTAGCACAGAGCAGTGTCAGAGAAGAGTGTCGTGAGGAGGGGTGGCCAATGGAATCCAGCCTTGCGAGGAAGTCGAGTACCACATAATTGGTCACTAATGACCTGGAGCAGTTTTCATGGGAAAGTAGACGTGAAAGCAAAGTGCTTTGTGCAGAAGGGGGTGAAGCAGCAGAGACAGGGTGAATGCAGACCAGCCTATGGGTCATTGTGACTCCCAAGGGGAGGAGGGAGACAGGAGCAAAGAGCGGGCACTGGAAAGCTAAGGAGGATGTCTTCCACTGGAACTTAGCAGTGGTTCTTAATTGCCAGCAGAATACAAGGAGTGTTTTCAAACTGCATGACTACAAATTACACAGACTGCAGGATGAAAACCTCGCAGTGAGGAGGTGAGATAGGGGGATGAGAGAGGATCAGGAATAGAGGAAGCCTTGGGTCGGGGGTTCTGAAGAGGATATTTTTATGAGAACCTATGAAGAAGAATAAAATGACATCAGATTAAGACTCTAAAGACCCATAAATGCCTCTTACCACTTTGAACCTTATTTGAACCTAATTTCATCCCTTCTCTGAGCCTGAATATCCTAATCTGTTCAATAAGCTAAAGAGTGTCTCTCTTGCCTAGGTGGGAGAGCGAAGCAGGAGGGCGAGTGAGCAGAGCCCCCTGGGCGCCGGAGAGCCCTGCACGGCCGGGGAGAAGCGGGGCCTTCTTGCTGCCCTTCCGCGTCGCTCAAGAGCTTTTCTGGTTGAAGTTATTTCAGGTGTCGTGGAAAACGTTCTTCCAACCGACAGGCAGGATCTCTCTCCTCTGGGGATTTCTGTCCTTTTTTCCTACCCTCTTGAGGTGTAGAGTTCTGTGGATGAATACGAAGAAAACTTTTTGAAAAAACTTTTCATGTTAAAATAGCACTGATCAATCGTTCTAACAAGTGATGGAGATACACATGAAAAATATGCGAACCCGTTTCTTTCTAGATCTTTAATCTTCCCAGTTATGACCTCTGGAAAGCAATCTTTGTGCATTGTCAGGTAAAGAAGACAGTGGGCCATACCTGCCAAGATGCCAGGGACCGCAAGGCCGGGAGACCACACAGGCAGGCGCCACCCCTTCCCTTCTTTCTAGTTCAAATTAGCACTTGCCTCCTGCTGCAGCAAAACACACATCCCGTGAGGTTTGCCGTGCAGTTGCTACTACCTATATTTTTAAAAATTACAACAAAGTAAAATATTTCACGGATAGACTGGACTTAAAAAATATACAAAATAAAATAACAACAAAAACACCTGTGCTAGGTATTTTAGATCAAAACGAAGACTGCAAGCTGGCATGCTGTAGGCCAAGCTTATCCTCACAACTATGTTTTATTTGACCCATGGAATGATTTTTAAAAATACTCTGAGCCAATATTTCAGTATACTTATATTTTGTTTTTAAATACCCCGATTTCTACCACCTCTTGTAACATTGGAGGGTCAGACAACACAAGGCACAGCTTTTACTTCCCTGAATAAGAGCGAGTGGCTGCTTCCAGTTCTTCCCAGGCCTCAGTCCTCCCTATTGCCCCCTCAAGCTGGTGCTCCCTGGTCCCTAGAGATTTCAGAGCCTGCGACCCCTGGTTTAAAGCCAAACAGTAGAATAGAGTAGGAGAGAAGGTATTTATTTCTGAGGACAGAGTGGCTAATATATAAAAAAAAAAGGGGGGGGAGCAAACGTCCCCCAGTCCAAAGACTTGGGTGGAGCGTCTGATTCTGTCCACTTCAGGGGGGCTGGCTCTGCAGAAGTTGGAGGCCACGTGTTTCGTTTGTGTGCTTCTTTGTATGACAGAGATTAAAATAAAAGCAACTACTTTCTTCAGGAGAAGCCTCATGTGTAGCCCAGAAGAAAAATGTGCACTGCTTCAAAAGCTGAAGCAATCGGCCAAAAGATTCCACAAGCTCTTCTACCCTCCCAAGGTCAACAAACTTTGCTAACCTGGGACGGAAGGAAAGACGTCTGGCAGACCACACTGTAGAATTCGGAAGATAAAGCTCATTCCAGGTTTTACTGACACAGACGTACTGGCCATGGCTGGTCTTTGCCACAGAGAAGAAATTCCCCAGCAATACATTCTTGGCTCTTGTCAAGTGGTCTGTTGTCTGTGGAATTTCCTATTCTCTAGCCCCAGAGCAGAAAGCAGCCCCCACCGCCACCCCCCACCCCCGGCTTTGGCCGTCAGGAGGTTTAAAGAGGATCATTTGTTTTCATTACAGCCCCTTGAAGCCCTTCCTTCCCTCCTCATTAATGAATTTCCAGTCTTTCATCAAAAAACAAAAACAAAAAAACAAACACAAAAAAGGACCTGACAGAGGACATGGTTAAGTGGCTGGCGCGCATGGCGGTGTTGGCTTTTAAAGAGAGGAGACGGCCATTTACTGATTGCAAGGAGGGGTTGACATCCTTGGTTAGTATGCTAATTTCGTCTCCTGCATTTAACATTCAGATCAGGTCTGCACAGGCCCTCCAGAGCGGCAGTCCAGGGGTGGGTGGCTGGCTGCCTGGCAGCACTGGACATCCTCTGCATGAGTTACAGAAATGCCCACACACTCCGTGTGCTCCGACTTCATTCTCTCTTCCACCTCTTGGAGAAACACACAGACACAGAGCCACTCACATGCACGCACACACTTTACATAATGCCATCACACACGTCTCTATGAATGCTGAAGAAATGCAATGCAAGGTGCCAGAGTCATCCGCACCTGGCTTATTTCCTCTCCTTTGGGTCTCCAAGGCACACTTCTACTCGATATATTTCTCCTGCTCCAGAAACTTGCAATATATTGGGGGGTCCGAAATAAGGAAGCAACGTGACCAGTAAAAACCTCAGTCAAAAGATGACATCTTATCTATTGACTTTCCAGTCCCAGAAATAAAAATTTTAAAAAGCCCCAACTCCATTCATGTGACAGAAAGCCAGACAGCTCAGTTAAGTGAACACCCAGAAAGAAGGAAGAGCCAGCTCGTTCTACTCCATGGAGTTCCCACTTTGTTATGTGTGTTTGGAAACTTACATTTAAACAGCCCTATTCATGGTTGGTTTGGGACTCACCAAGCCACAGCTGGGTGACAAGAGAAGAGGCACCCCAAACCAGCTCCCGCATGGCAGTCCAACTGGCAAAGACAATCGGCTGGCACCTTTTGCCAGAAGCCCAGTCGATGGAAATCTGAATTTCCTCAACCTCCTTCTCCAGCATATTTTTGTAACATTGCAGCATCTTCCTGGAGACAAACAGAGAATCAGCAGCTCCTATTATCAGAAGGCACATTTAGGGGTTGCTTTTAATAGACTGAAGCAATTTTGAGCAAGCAGGAACTCCAATTAAAGGGAAGAGACAAATGGTTTTTATTATTTCGTTTTGTTTTGTTTCGTTTCTCAAAGTATGACATAACTGTGTAACCTGGCATGCCGTGGTGCCCTCCTCCAGATATCTTGTGTCCCTGGTCCTGTCCCCTGGTGCCCACACAATATTCCAGATTTGGCTGAGGAACACCGGGCAGTTCCTATCGGAGTCTCCGACAGGAGCGACGGGTGTTTTCTCCAAGCTGCAGACTTGATTTGCCTCGATTTTTTTTTTTTTTTGGCTCTGGTCCAAGATGTTTTCCTGTCATCATTTCACTGTCTTTTCCAGTAATCCCTTTTTTAAACATTGCCAACAATTAGTCGATTTATCTCCACCACCAACACCCCCACCCCCATATCCACGTACACACACACTCCACTGAGCCCTATCACTGCCTTGTTTTGCCTTGAAGTATAAGAAATTACAGCTTCTCATTAGCTGGAGAGCACGTTTGGAACGGCTTTGTGTTTACTCACTTCGTAAGTGATGCCGGCCTTTTTAATTATTCTCCCTCCGCGTGCCATCGGAGCTGCGAGCGGTTCCAGGCAGACCAAGCGGCTGCGTGTCCTCCGCAAGGCTGCGGGAGCGACCGTGTTTTACCTCGCTGCTGCTGCTTTCTTCCTGTCCTTGTCAGCACGCCCAGGGATCCCCCAAAGCTCTTACGTAGGAGATACCAAAACTGTGAGTCACTTCTCACTCCCCGAGCAGAGTCCACGGCATGTGGCACGAACAGCAGACCCGAGACGGGGCTTCCCTCCAAGCCACTGAGCTCCCTGGATCCAGACGTCCGGCCATCGCCTCGTTTTTCTTGCTATTGCTCCCTCTTTCTCTTCCACCCGTGTCCAGCCCTTCGTGTTCCAGCGCGTTCCTCTGCTCCTCTTCCTTTCTGTGTGCCGACAGCCTCAGACCAGCCAGAGCTGGGTCCCTCTCGCCTTCTGTTATTTTTTTCCCCCTGCAGCAGGCTTTGGCTGCAACCTCTGCAAGCTGGATCACCAAAGACACACGACTCACTCACAATGAATAATCAATACAGATATTGATCTGTGGAAAATGTTTGTAAATTCCTGAAAGGGAATCAGGAGCAGGGGGCAGGGAGGCTCGTGGGGGACGACGCTGAAGGGCTGGCGGCGGTCGGAAGCAGAACTTCATTTGGATCCCAAGTCTCGCTGGCTCCGAGGCGACGGTACCGGAATGCGTGCGAACGAGGGTGTGCGCGTGGGAGCGCGCGTGTGACGAGGGTGTTCTGTATTCTCCTTTCTCTACAGCTGCTCTCCCCGAAGAATCAAGAGCCAAATGGTCGGGAGCCCCCCCCCCCCCATCAGTGCCATGTCTTGGCTGCGGGCCAGCACTGTTTTGTTTTCATTATCACACGCTACTTTGCAATTTGCATAAATACAGGGTTATTTTTTATCGTGTCGCCCAAAAGATAGAAAGGGGGAAAAAAAATAGAAGTCTTTGTTGTGTACAAGAGGGGCTTGCTGCCTACTCATCATGGCTAAGGATTTAGTGTATGTGGAGGGCTTCAGAAGAAATACTGGCGAGGAAGTGGTAATCACAGAGGGGAAAGAACATGGGAGAGACAAAAAGAGGAATTTAAAGATGACTGCAGGGCACTCTGCTTGGTGGAACCAAATATTAGGGGTATATTGTCCTCTGTGGAGAGGTGGGAGGGTCTTAGACAAGCAAAGAAGAGATAAAGACCACCAAGGTCAAATCCGTGCCCTGGAGTATCCACATTTCACTCGATCTGCTGGAATGAACTATTTATCCTTGGTAGAAAGAGTACACAGGACATTGAACACAAACTTGCTTTTTCTGCCTCATCCCAAACCTAGAGAGCGTGGGAGCTGAAGAAGCTCTCCCTCTTCAGCTGCTGTCCATGGCTTTCCAGCAGGCGAGAAGTTGACATTTCCACCTTGGTCTGTTTTCCTAACCTTCCTACAGCTTGAGCAGTTCAACTGGGTTTCCTGAATTGCTGGTGCCCTGGTATTGAATGGGATTTGCACCCTCCCCTTGGCTTTTACACCTTCAGGAAAGTGGGCACAAGAGTATCCTAAGTCAAATGACAAGCCATGGATGACTTCCTTCTGCCTGCTCTGATCCTGGTTGCAGAGATGAGACCCCCTGAAGTCATGCTCTCGCAGGCCATCGGACGGTCCGCATCCTTTGGTTTCCTATCCTTTTTTGTCTCTCCCCCACTAGCTCTGTTTTTGTGAGTTGCCAGTAAGATCTCTTTGGGATACCCGATTCTTTTCTCTCATTGCTCTCTCTCTCTCTCTCCTGACCTGGCAACAGAGGGATGTGAAACCTTTGAGATAGTCATCTAGAGAAAGACTCCCCTCCTTGTGAGGATTCGATTCCAGCACCCTCTGTCTTGAAAGGAGCTGTCCGCTTTATCAGCAGCAACAGCAGGAGGAGGGGGAACATAGATTTTTTATTCCCTTTCTAGCTTCTGATTAGCTCCAGCAATCTAATTAGCAGAGGAATTTATATCACACAGGCTGAGGTGCCTCTACTCATCACAGCAGCTCAAACCCACTCATGAATTCCACCAATACTACACCTTCCTGTGACATGGATTAATTGCAGCACCAGGCCTTCCTGAGTAGGTCTACCAGTGCAGGTGTATATGAATATCAGAATGAAAGAAAATGTAAAATGGGATGACTTTTGTGTGTTACCAAGGATGCCTGAGGGTTGCCCTGTGCATCCTTCACTCTGTGCATCTGGGTGGGCCAGAAGTGAGCATTATGGAGGATTCAAAAGTGGCTAAACTGTGGCACATCCATGTATTTTCTTCCTATCATTAAGACATTAGGAAACTTCAGGGCTCTTAGAGACTAATTTCCTGCTTCCAGTCTATACATCCCCCAACATAGTTAAACTATTTAAAATAGCTCCACAAAGAGAAATGTCATTAACTTCATTGGTATTCCACTCCAGTTGGGCACAATCATGATATGGTTGTACCCTTTCATCTATCTACAATTTCATTCCAAATTTATCCTTACATACATCAATCTCTAGCATCTATCTATCCATTCATCTAGCTATATTCATTTATATATCAACTATTTATTCTGCTTCCCAGTCATCTATTCATCCATGTGCATCTAGATATCCATTTTCTAACCAGATATTGATCTATGGATATCTTCCTATTATCTGTCATCTACTTGTCTATCCATCTGTATTATTCATCTATCTGTTTTTCAATTCATTATTTTTGTATCTATCCATTCAGTCATCTATCATTTGCTTATCAGTTACCTTTTTAATTTGTGCCTTTTGTTAGCTATGTTCTTAACAGAATCCCAGATTCACATTTGCAATCATTTTTGAGGTAAATAATGCCTAATTTCCCAATGAAGTCCATAAATGCTATATGCTTGGTTTCTGTTCACTGGTATAAAAGTCCTGTGAACTGAAGAAGTCGGTCAGTAAAATCACATGATTTTCAATGAGTTAAAAACTACAAGGAAGACATTTTATCCTGGTTTCCTGGAGCTTTTTTTTTTTTTTTTTGCAAATAAAAGTGTGCGTTTTTTACTCTCTCTTTAACCATGGCTTTAGAATGAGGGGATTTCAGATAGCATATACATGTAAATCTCATTCGGGCTCTTATAGTGACCACTACGAGACTTTCGTAAAAGTTGTCCAATTCAACCAGAGCTGATTTCAGATTACTTTTTACCATAAAGCAAAAATAGATACTGAACCTTAACAGGGTGATGAGATTATACATGTTTGCCTTGTCCTGTATCCAGGTCCAGGGTCCAGTAGCAATTTGAGAACTAAAAAAAATGTTTTTTTTTCTCATTAATTTATCCAGACTACATTAAAGTCTGGGCCAAAACTTGAGATTCAACACCCTCTCAGAGTGACCCCTGAGGGTTCGCCCCAAAGAAACTGAGTCCAGCAAAGCATTACTGGGTTGGGGAGAAATGTTCACGGAGGACTCTCCTTTCTCAGTGGGCAGGCAGTGTGGTTTGCTGCCCGGAGGGAGGGAGCACTGGCGAGTCTGGCAGAGTTTCGCTGTGCTTTGGTGAAGACAGTAGTCCAGGTCCGAATCCTAATCAAGCAGCGGATCTTGTCTCTGACATCTCTAGTATTCTGTTAGTTTTTAGGCAGTATTATCAGTTAAAGATCCAAATTATTCTTTTTAATCCTCACCCAAGGATTTTTAATTAATTTTAGAGAGAGAGGAAGGGAGAGAAAGAGAAAGAAACATCCATGTGAGAGAGAAACCTCAATTGGTTGCCTCTCATACACACCCTAACCGAGGATCAAACCTGCAAACTAGGTATGTGTCCCGACTGGAAACAAAACCCACAATCTTTCGGTGTACGACATGATGCTCCAACCAACCAAGCCACTGGCCAGAGCAAGGATCCAAGTTGTTTATAAAAAGAAAAACTAACCAGCCCTGCCGGTTTGGCTCAGTGGTTAGAGCGTCGGCCTGCGGTCCAGAGAGACCCGGGTTCGGTTCCCGCTAAGGGCACGTACCTCAGTTGCAGTTTGTCCCCGGCCCTGGTCGGTCGTGTGGGTGGCAGCCACTCGATGTGATCCTTTCACGTCGATGTTTCTCTCTCTCTCTCTGTTCCTCTCTCTCCCTCCCACTCTACCTGAACAAAAAATGGAAAAATGTCCTCAGGTGAGGATAAAAAAAAAAAAAGAAAAACTAACCATAAAAATATTGATTAAGGTAAAACTTATAAAAACCTCATTCATTCTGTGGTTGCGATCACCAAAGAGCAGGCAAGAACCTAAGCCGTGTGTCCTCCAAAAAAACAAGGGAGGTGGAGACCACCTCGTTCCTCTTCTCATGTTATTTCCATTCGTTCCATCACCATGGCTTTCTGGATCCGGTTGTAATCAGAAATGAGATTACATGATCTCATGTTCTACTCTTGGCTTTTTTGTCATGCTAACCAGGGCTGACTTCTCCATTAGGCACAGTAGACACAGTGCATAAGGCCCATATATGTGTTAGAAGCCCATGAAAGTGTTTTCATTTCTTTTAAAATCATTTAAAAGATATACTTTTTGGTCAAATGATATATATGTTTTAATATATGGTATTAAGATATATGTCAGTGCAATCATAAAACAGAAGTTTGAATAAGATTTTAGGGTGGAAGGGACCCATGAAGGCAAAAGCACCCAGCTGTAAGCCCCCAGTGAAAGCCATGCATAACATGGTTCTGTTGTCAACCAAATAGATCACTTATAATCTAGTTGTTATGCTTGACAGAGCCAGATTGCCTGGGTTCAAATTCTGGTGCCACTACTGCTAACGTCATTTAATTTCTCTGAATCTCACTTTCCTTGGTTGTAAAACAGGTAATAATAGTACCTAATGCCTAACGAGGCTGTGATGATTAAATGAGATTATACATGTAAATTGCTTCACATAAGCCTACACATAATGAGGGCTCAACAAAATGTGTTAGAATAGTTGTTGTTATTGTTATTGCTTTAGCTTTGATGTTTTTGCTGTAAACGTCTACCCTTTTATAATCCAGCAGCTATGACTAAATCAATTACTTTTCTTTTAAAAAATGAGATGATCTTCTAGTTAGCATGGGTGGGAGAAAAAAGTGGTACTGGACGTGTGTTCCCTACTCTGGAAGTCAGACGTTTTGTCTTCTAAGAGTAGTAGGTTCTGCACTCCACCTGGAGCTGGGTCCTTATTCCATATTATAAAACTCCTCAAATAAATCAGTGCCACCTCTCCAGATCGGAGAGTTGATTTTTTTCTAACCTAAAACAATTTTGCAAAAATCTTATTAAGAACCACAGGTTAAAAAGAGTATTGTCAAAACTTTCTTTTTCCTTTTCTCTCTTTACTTTATTATCCCCTCATTTTTTTTGTCATTTAACTCCAATTATGAGATGCTAAGTGCTTTTGGAAATTCCATTGTTAATATCTTCTTACAGTGCTATTAACGTAAATCAAGTTTAATAGTGTCCCAGCAAGTGTAAAAGCAATCAAAAATTCAGTACTCACGAATCATTCTGTAATTTCAGCATAAAATGTTAATAGAAATAATATCCAATACCATAAAATATCGGTAAATTCAACTTTAAATATATGTGATGAATTATTTTACCATCCTATAGCATTGGTGGAATTTTCTAGCATGAGGTACTTAATTGGCAGAGCCATACCTCAGTCATGCTCAGGCCTCCAGGAGTCCCCTCCTCTGCGTCCCCCTTACTAGCCAATCGTGGCAGAATAGACAGCTCAGTGACAGACATTTCTTCATCTCAGATGCACTGAGTTATTTGGCTATAAGAAAAAATGACTCCGGATCAGGGTAGGAAGTACTGTCAACTTGAAGGAATTCAAATTAATAAGAACAAAGACATTCCATTTCAATTCTAAGGAAATTGATCAATAACTGTAAGGCCATAGCTCCTTTCAATCAGCAAAGATGGCTAAGATAGAGGCCCTGTCCTTTGGGAGCTCACCTCTCATGAGACAGGCCTCGGCCAACAAACCTGACGCACAGTATTTCAGACCCAGCAGTGAGAACAGTTAGCATGCATGCCCATACTGAAAGCTCTAATGGACAAGTAGTTGGTCAGTTCATTTTAGAAGTTGGCTAAAGCAAGGGGCACATAAAAATATGTATAATGCCATGCACTTTAGGCATTTTAAACTTAAAACATCTTTTGCATGAACCACTGCCATGTTGCCTGACTACAGCGTTGTCTTTGAAGTGAGGGGAGAACTTAAGGCACCAGGAGGCCATTGGAGACAGAATCCTTCAGTTACAGTTGCTGTGCTTCCTCGGCAATGTTAGCAACTCACCTGAGACCAGAGAATGCAATGTGGGGTCAGAACATGGGCCAATATTTAACCTGTGCTGGGATTACATGCTGCAGAGCACAGTGTTAATGGGTCCATCTGACATTAGAGAGTCAAGTTAGCATCTTGAATACCCCTAACTGAACAGCTTTCTGTGGCTCTTAGACCTGCAGGCATTCATTCAAGTCTTCTTAACGGGGCTTTATTTATAGCCCATATGGATATTCAAGAAGCAAGCCTCAGATGTTTTCTATCTATTGTAGACAGTCCTATTTTTTGTATTTGGCCTAAAAGAGCTTTCTTTGAACCCTAACCCTCAAGTGTGGAATGCATATCCACAGTGATGCGAAAGGCCATGTTTGGAGGTACACTGACACCTTTTCCTTAATTGTAACATTTAGACACATATAAAAATATAACCAGCACATAATATCAGGATTTGATGGATATTTTCTCTTACCGTGAAGCTAAATCTATTTAAGCAAAATTGTGAGTCCACTGGAAGAAAGCTAGTAAGTCAGCCTCGATGCAGTACAGGAATAAGACACCATCCTAAAGGTGGCAGTCACATGACTGAAGTGGAGGAAGGCCAGCTGAAGCTTTGAGAGAGGTCCGAGATCACGTGGTCTACAGTTTAGCCACTCTACCCTTCAGGCTTTTCAAGCAGACGATTCCAGAAGTCGTAGGTAGTCGGTGTGTATGAGAAGCAACTCACCTTGCTGATTTTGTGCCTATTTCCAGTGCCTTCCCGCCTTTGTCCATTTGACCGAGGCACTAGGGCGTCCACTTTCAGGCCTACGTTTAAAAAGACACCGGAAAGACCTCTTCTCAGCAGACAGTCCCAGGTGGTTGGTGCAACTTTTCATCCATCTGCCAACATGGAGTCCCTTTTCCTATAAATAGAACTGTGTTGGCCACAGCTCTGCAAAAGCTCTCCTTTCTTGACAGGCCACACCTGGACATGTGGTGCAGGGCACCGAGAAACTGCCCTTGAGGAACACTGCTGATTTGACTTGACTTGCTTAGGTGAGCTCCGCCCGCCCTTCGTGACTGTCCAGTGGAAAGTTCCATGGCAAGAACAGGGATACAACCATGGAGGAGCAATCTAGAAGCTCAGTATGAGGCTGATTTGAACAAGGAAAATTTCTGAGTATTTTTATATACATATTGTGCTGCTAAATGCACTTTTTACTTGGCATTTTTTTACATTGTAAGAGAAAGTAATACTGTAAAGCCAAGTATTTTCAACATGCCATTTTGCATTGTTGATCTTGGTATATGGCACTCGTATGAGGAGAGCTGATTCACACCTGGTAAGTATCTTGTTCATCTTTTAAAAATAATTATAACCAGCAGTGACAATTCAGGGTCTGTGGTGTTACACAGAAGTATAAGGAAAAGATGTGAGAGGCTTCTGGGAAACAATCAGAGATGTGAAATAACAAAGGGCTTATTGCTGACTTCTGTATCATCGGAAGCAGAGTGAGTAAAATATAATTGTCCATACAGTGAGCTACACTGTGCGGCCGTGTTGTGAGGTGACATTTAAAGACATGGAAAGTATGTACAATACATTGATAAGTGAGTTTTTTAAGTTAAAAATAGCATAGACAGGAGATCCCAATTTTATTTTTAAACCTATAAAAAGATGTAACATTTTAAATAAAATGTATACTTATAAGCAATATATAAAAATAAAATACAGCCCAGCCAGCATGGCTTACTAGTTGAGCATCGACCCATGTACCAAGAGGTCACCAATTTGATTTCTATTCAGGGCACATGCCCAGGCTGTGGGCCTGATCCCCAGTGGGGGGCATGCAGGAGGCGGCTAATCGATGTTCTCTCTCGTTGATGTTTCTATCTCTCTCTCCTTCTCCCATCTTCTCTCTCTAAAATCAATAAAGGAAAAAAATTTTTATAAAATACATACTTATATATAAAGATGTATAAATATATATACCAAATTGTGACTGTAAACAGAGGTATTATGGTGTTTTTTATTTTACTCTTTGTGTTTTTTGCATTTTCTATAATGGTCACTTATCCTTTATAAGCAGGAGGAAATAGCACATGATATATAAATATATGTATGTATGCATTTATTACAAGGCAAGATACAGATAGCTACCTGACATGCAGAATTACTTTCATTTGTCAGCCTTTGGCTTTTAATGCCACCAATTTTGTAATTATAGAAGCAGGTTTATCCAGTAAACCCTGTTTTCTGTTGTGATCATGGCCATGGTTGGGATGTTGTGATTAGACAAATCTTCGTAGAAGTATCCCACATGGAGTACCAGTTTTCAGAGAATTCGAATATAAATACATGAAAGTAGGCAATATCAAAAATAATTGAATCATCCTGAGTTGACTCAGAAGGAATCTCATAATCCCTTAGTGCTCCAATATTCTTTTCACTTTGAACATCAGTACCCTCTGCGCGGGGAAGCCAGAGGTGAACCCTAATAGATGTGTCCGGTTCCAGGCCAGCGCAACGCCTCCCTGAAGACTTTCCAGCCTGTCCGTCCCCCTGATGACTCCCTCTCTGCGTCCTTAGGTTTTAGAATATGTAGCTCATCCTTTGGCCTTCTGTCAGCTCTTCCTCTGCGTCCGGGGTCCCAGGCCCTCACCCCGGGCTCCCTGAGGCCCCGTCCTGACCAAGGAGGAAAGCACAGCCTCAAGCTCCATCCTTCAGGGGGGCAGCGTTGTCAAGTCCAGGACCTCAGCGATGGCGGCTTGATTACAACAGTGGGGTCCTGCCTGCTCCCTGAGATTCCTTGTCCCTGGTGAAGTCCAAGCGCAGTGGCTCCAGGGATAAACCTTTGAGTGCCCGTCTCCATCCATTCAGGCTGCTATAGCAAAGCCCATAGACTGAGAGGCTTGTTAACAACAGAAATGTACTTCTCCCGGCTCTGGAGGCCGGGAAGTCTAGGAGGACGGTGCCTGCTCAGGGCCGCTTCCTGGTCCACGGAGGCCTCTCTGTCCTCACATGGCAGCAGGAGGAGTGAGCTCCCTGAGGCCTCTTACAAGGGCACTCATCCCATTGGGAAGGTTGCACTCTCAAGCCTAACGCCTCCCAAAGGCCCAGTCTCCTAATAACCATTGGTTTCAACATATAACTGGCGAGGGAGGGATACAAGCATTCAGCCTATAGTAATTACTGGCTCGTGGTGACGGTGCTGCTCCCCAGGGCTGGAGCCTCGCCCCGTATAAGACATGCCCAGCAACTCCCTAGAACACTCTTTTGTTTTGTTTTGGTTTTTGGTTGTGTTTTTTTGTTTTTGTTTTTTTGGTACATGCCCCTAGCAGGAACCAAACCCGGGACTCTCTGGTCCGAAGGCCGATGCCCCAACCTCTGAGCCAAACTGGCCAGGGCCCAGAACACTCTTGTTCCCTGCCTGCATCCTCCCCCGGTACGCAGCCAAAAGGTTTCGGCAACTCTAAAACTGAAAGAGCACCCCCATGAAAATAAGATAATGGAGACTATTCTTAGAAGACAGACAAACACACACAGGCATGCAGCCCCACGCGCCTTTAATTTGGCCAGCAGAGCGCAAGGCACATGCATTCAGCTCCCGGTAGCTCCCTTCAACAGGTACCTTTGTGTAGCACAAAACTACGCAATGGGCACAGCGGCATCGAGGGTTTTCATAGGGGATTTTAGAAAATCCTGCATGTTGCCTTGGAGCTTTAGAATGTACATGGGTATATTAAAGGGCTCTGGAAAGACCTGGATCCCAAGACCTACTGAACTCCTGTTAACCTACATTTGGACCACATTTCTCAGACTTGTCTGTCAATGAAGACCATGCCATTAAAAAAAATGGTTTATAGTTCACCTAGCTTTTCCTCAAATACATTTTACAAAGGAAATCGTACCCAGTTTCCTGGGGCCCTCCTGACCAGAGGAGGCAGCCTTCCAGCTGCCCCCAGCCTGGCCTCCTGGAGGGCCAGCAGCTGCATCGCAGCACCCTACTTCCTGTCTGGTGGGCCACTCATTACTCCGGGGTCTCTATCACCAACTATTTGTGGAAAGTGATAGGGCATTAAAATACCTCTCAGAAAAGGGCTCACCGGTCTAACAGGGCTTTGGCTGTCAACAGGGCATGTGTTAGGTACAGGCTCTGCCAGAGTCAGCAGGTCTCACCCCATCTCAACTCCCTCCTGTTCCACAGGGCGGTGCATCCATAGGCCACCTGCATCATCCCCTAATTACTTTGTTTAATTCTTGTGTTATGACTGGTATACCCAATCAGAGCCCCTGGAGGCCAGGACGAGAACTCATGAAGCAATATCGATTGAGTGCCTCTAGTGCAGGTGGACTGCTGAGAGTAAAAGATGTTAATAACATGACTTGTTAACAACAACCACCACATTAGATCTGTGTGTTGATTATGTGAATTATCAGTTTCCACAAAGAGAAGCAAAAATCAGATCTAAGAACCCAAATGCCTATCAACAGATGAACACGTAAAGAAAATGAGGTGTATCCGTACAATGGAATATTAGTCAACCATAAAAAGAAAAGAAGTGCTGATCCAGGCTGCCGTGTGAAGGAGCCATGAAGACACTACGTTCAGCAGAAGAAACCAGACGCGAAGGGGCCACATGTCGTGAGATCCCATTCATGTGGAACATCCAGAACAGGCAAATCCACTGAGACGAAAGCGCACTTGTGGTCGCCAGGGACTGGGGAGAAGAGGAAGTAAGGAGTGACCACTAATCGGAACAGGATTTCCACTGGGGGCGATGAGAAAGTTCTGGAACTGGGTAGTAGTAATGGTAGAACATTGAGGACGCCTTGATACCACTGCGTTCTATTCTTAGAATGGTTCAAATGACCCATTTTAGGTTACGTGTTTTTACCACAATTTTTTTTTGTAATCAAACTAATTGTAAGGAAGATCTGGGTGCAGTAGAGATGCTTAAAAGAATTCATTTGGTCATTCCCTGGAGCCAGCCCGGAGTTATTCTCCATAATCTTCCGCGAAGTTTCATTGGACACGTTAATCACCGCATCTCTGTTGTGAGATTTGGCCATTGGAATTTCCTTTTAGTTGCGTGGGCCAAGCATACTGAATGGTTCTCTTTCTCCCGTGTAGGTGCGGTTCCGAAACATTACAACGGTTCTGGTGTCCTGGGTCTGGCCTCCTTGTGTATGTAAATCCGGGTCAGGCCACACTTTGTATTAGGCTGCGTTCTGCACACCCCATTCTGTGGGATGAGTGATTCCAACTACATTAACTATGGAAAAACCGAAGAGACCTGAGAGTTGGGGGAAGGGTGGGGGGACACAAATGCTTTCACTCTCAGAATGAAACTGGAGGAAACCATGACTTCTATACTCTAGAAATGACTCATGGACAACATAACTCACCAACAAATCTTTTCTTCATAAATCCTGGCATCTACAGGTTAAAAGAAATTAGATATTTCTGGGTTAACTTCAAAGCCACCAGCAGGGGGGAGTATACAAAGGGATGTTGGGACCGCCTCGGGGCCCCAAAATGTCCTGGGCTCCTCTGTAAACAGGGAGATTTCCTTTGTGCCTTTAGTAGAAAAAAATAGTCCTATTGTGAGGCTGTGAGAGAAACAACCTTTAATCCTTGCAAAGCCCAATAATATTATGTATATTGACTAAGACCCCGTTGAGTGGGCCTGACGGGGTTTTTTCATTACCACGGTACATTGTAACCTAGCTACCTTTGAAAAGTAACCAGCATCAAGAGGCACTTGACATTTGCAAAGTATTATGGGTGTCCTCTCTATGTCCTCTCAAGTTCCCAAATTTACAATGGTCTTAATTTAAAAGTTAAGCCAGGGGATCAATTGCTTAGTGTAGGGCCAGGCTGCCCTTTTTAAAACAAAACAAAAAATACCAAACCCCTGTGGGCCAGTGTGACCTGACTTCCTCATGTGGCTCAGGGTTTGGTGGGTCGCATGTTGTGTTGTGTTTAATTTTGAAGGAAGGTGTCTGAACCCCCATCAGACGGTCATGTTCCACTCCTCCAGGTGTTGCCGAGATGTACAAAGGCAGCAGCAGCTGGTAATGAGTTGGTGAAAATGAAAAAGGAACATAAGGAGCTTCTTTAGCAAATCCTCTGGAAATGACACGGAGCCTGGAGGATCGATAGCATCGATCTATCCCAGGGCTATAGCGCCACTCCATCTGACACGTCTGCAGAAGTCAGCCCAGGGAAAACAGCAACATTATTACTGGCAAAACTGTGACCAAATCAACTGGGAAAATCAAACTCTGGCCTGCTTTCAGCTCCCTCTATTTGGGCAATGGCTGTGGGTCAACATTAGAACAAGGATCAGGCTGAAATCCCAGGGGAGAACTTAAGTGGGTCACGGCCTTGCTTTCGGCACATATCTTTATGACCTTCGATGATATTTGCGCCACTATCTATCTCCTCCCGAAACCCAGACCCGTGTGTAAACCTGGACTCCTGAACTAGGAAACGGGGGAGTCTGAGATACTGTTTTTGAAAATGTTCAGGTAACATTTGAGTCTGTCAGTGTGTCCTATCAAAATCAGGCATGTTGTAATCATTACTAAGCAAATTCTATTTGTTTACTGTAGGCTTGTTCTAGGTCTACAGGATGATGGGCTCACTCTTGACTCTGGAATTCAGTCATTCCAGGGAGAGAGATAAACCCGGTGACATCCAATATAACAAATACTGTTGAAACAGATCATGGGAGTTCTCTGGAAACCCAAAGGGGAGGAGCCAGCTCAGTTCAGGAGAGTTGAGGAGAGACTGACACTGCGGCCAGGACTGGACTGGGAGAGGCTCTGAATTCCAGGGTGAAGAGTTTGCCCTGTTAAGTGGCAAGGAGCCATGAAGCAAGGCCCTAGCTACTAGGGCCTAACACAATCCCAGGGCAGTTTTGGAAAGTGGACTCAGGTGGTAAGTATATCGGTCAGCTATTGCCACAATATTGGTGTGTAACAAGCCTTCCACAAACCTAGTGTCTTAAAATGGCAAGATTTGCTTTTCCCTTGTGTGTCTATAGGCCAGCTTTGGCTCTACTGTGTTTGTCTGGGACCAGCTGGCTTGGCTCCAGGTTGTGATATGGGTTCAAGTCCACTCCAAATGTTTTGTCATTCTTCTTAGATCAATTGCTATCCAGGGAATGTCATTCTCTCAGTAGATCAACCGAGCATAATGGTGGGAACAAAGGTGCGGTGCCACTCCAGGTCTCCATTCAAAGCCAGCACACACACATGCACACTCACACCCTCCATTAACCCAATCAGGTTACATGGTTGAGCCACACACCAGTTCAATGAGGAAATACACTCCACTTCTAGTGGGAAGAACCACAAAGTCACAGGGCAAAGGTATAGATATGTAATTCTAGTATATGGAGGGCATGAAGAATTAGGAACAGTGATTCATTCCACTACACCAGGAAGAGGACAAGCTGTGGGTGGAGAAATCATAGGCAGCCTGTGATATGTTGAGGGGGTCCATGTGAAACAGAGGCGAACAATCCACTGGGCAACACAGAGCACTTTTCCAACGCTGCCTAGTCCAACCGAGTTGGCCTCGCCCATCTATTTAGAACAGGGAGAAAACGCTAGCTAGAACATTATTAAATGGTTGGTTGAAACATTTAGGAATTCCTAGTTGAATTATAGTCTTGGCAGCAGCTGCCTTCCAGACCCATCTGGTTTGAATTGGCAAAACTGCAGCTGTGCTTGTTGGTAGGGGTGAGCCTCTCCTTTGAGTAATGGGCCTGCATGGAAGGGGTGGAGAAAGGGAAGAGAAGGATGAAACTTGTCATGAAAAATGGGTAGAGAGAACAACAGAGCTACTACCGTTTTGCTGTGCAACATGGAAGTGGCCTGTGGTTCTGGACCGGAGGACAGATTCCTGTAGGATGACTGGGTCCCCTCTGCTTCTCTTGTCAACTCCAGGAGATGCTGTCACATCCATATTGGGTTATGAATTGATTGTTTCGCTTTTATGGGACTGGTATAATTAGTTTCACATTTTTAATTTATAGCATCAGCTAAGCTTTTTAATCCGTTATTTATGGCAAAGAACTAAGGACTAAATTGCCCCCCGCCCCCCTCACAGAAAGCGTTTCAGTCCCACAGTTTGTAATCAGTTGTTTGGCTAAGACATGTGGCCTTCTTCAAGGAAAACTTCTCACAGAGGAGTTACTGCAGCTTCTTTGGATTTCTTTGGATTTCAGTCCTGGAAACCCTGAAGAAGAAAAAAAGCCTGAAATGTTTAAATGGAGAAATGTTTCTCTAAACCTCTGCTTTAGGAGAAAGTGAAGTTGGCAGGGAAGAGAAACTCACGCCAGAAAAGTTCAAGAAAGACTCTTGTGTGTGGTCACCTTTTCTGTCTGTGGCCGGCCCTGTGCAGGACTCGGGCGTATCGTTATTGTTCTGAAACAGCTACGGACACGCTGGTAGATGAGAAGTGAACTCAGCGAGTCGGGATGTGCGAGAAGAGGTTGGCATCATAAACCAAGAGTCTTGGAGATTAGGCAAGTGAAGGGCGAAGGAGCCTGATAGAGAGCATCCTGATATTCTCAAGTTCACTTAGCAGGGCTCCGACGCAGCTGGTCTGGTTGGGGAGAGCAGCTGAGAGGTTTTTGGCATCCTCCTCCTGTTGAGTGGTATTGATGGCCACACCATAAGTCACTTAAAAAAAATTCAGTCACACTTGTAGATCTGGAAAGACAGGATGCCCCAGAGCTCACTCGTAGCATCATTGCTGAGATGGCACCAGGGAGCATGGACCACATCCAGACTGGTAGCCCCCGGGGAAGCCAGAGCTGGAAGCTACAGTTTAGGCTTTAGTCCTGACTTTGATCCTTTGCCTGAGCCCATTTGAGTTGGAGTGTTGAAGGGTTAAAGATGAAGAACGAGACTGCAGCAGGAGCAGCTCCTACGGGACGCAGGAGAGCATCGGTGCTGAGCTGGGGGCCTCCCCTTCCCCGCCCCCACCCATGCCAAGGGGTCTCAGTGTTTACTGAATGTTAGAAATACCAATTGAATCGTATGTTTAATGAGGTGTATCAAACATGTAATAAGATACACATCTATTAAACAGTTGTGAAATCTCAGTAAATATGTTCTTAATAATAAAGGGTGCAGATGGCTTACAGATTGGACAGAAGAACAAAGACTGTAGGAGCTTATGGAAGGAATAAGAGAGCCATCTTCTGAAAACTGAGAAGACAGCTGATTTCCAGCCAGAATTTGATACATGTATCTGCGCTCGGCTAGAGCAAAAATGGGACCCAGGCCCACAGAGGAGAAGACTATAAACTTCGAAACCTGAAGACTAGGAGAAAGAGCGACACAAATTAAAGACAGAAAAATGGTGGTTCGCAAAATGTCCCCAGTATTTTAAATATACCTTCAGGTTGCAGCAGTAGATGATTCTCAATATCACACATTTACCCCTCAAATGTCTCCAAACTGCAGGAACTAGCCAAGTATTAGAACACAAAAGAGTCACATGATATGTGGGTAAAGGATTATTAACTTGTTTTTCTTTCTCTAAAAAGAGGTCATTATCATATTATATTGCAATATGCTATTGAAGTTACATCAGAAAACTACTATTGAAAACCAATCTCTTCCTTCTTGCACACGTAGGTCAGGCTAAGAGCGTGCTTAAGCGTGACTGTTTGCCAAATAAGGGGTGCTTAGCGTTGAGAGGGAAGAGCAGGCAAAGCAGATTTTGCAGAGCCAGGGCATCTTAGAGTGAACTCTGAAATAAACACAAAGCTTATGCCCATGCTGCCCAACCTTTTACAAGTGTTTGCACCCAACGAAAAAGACTCCGTTTGTTCAGCAGACTGGAGTCAGCCAAGACTGGATGCTGTCTGCCCAGGACCTCTGATGCCCCAGGCATTGCCATGCCATCTCGAAAAGAATCAGTCTCATCACACCATTTGAGACCCTATGTTCTAGACCACACAGAGACACTAGAGCTTCTAGATCCCTGACGCAACATCTGTCTCTCCGATCAGAAACCACCCCAGCTTTGAAATAGTCAAAAAGTGTGCCAATGTATGTACAGAAATGATAATAATTAATATTGTTTAATGCTCCCCATGTATTTCACACTATTCTAAGTATTTACATGTATTAACTTACTTAAACAACACAGTAGTTATGAGCTAGATAGCATCATCACCTCCACTTAAGAAATGAGAAAATTGAGGGACACAAACAGAAAGCCACTTCCTCAAGACCCCCAGCTGGTAAATAGTGTCACTGAGACTCAGCCAGCTGGTTTGCCTGGAGAGGGTATATTTGTAACTTCAACTCTATAGCAGTACTTTTTAAGCATTGAAGAGTCCTGGGTCACAAAGAAAAGCCTGTTTGTAGAGTACATGGAGATAAACCCAGGTAAACACGAGGCAGCTCACAGCCCCAGGCACAGGGGTGAGGGCAGATCAGCCAGGGGGCTGAGTGGCCCATCCCCCCGCCCTGGAGCCCACCTGCACTCTGCCAGTGTGCCATGGCACAGCGGTGCAGAGGTGCTGCTCTGTGGAGCTATCCAGATGTTCCCAGCAGGGTTATTTATAAGAGCAAAACTAAAGCCTTACAACAAGGCAGTGGCTAGACTAGATGCATGATAGAAACGGGCAAAGCCCCGCTGCTGACATGCTGGGGAGTCTGTATAACATTTGATGGAGAAGTACATTTGTTGGCATGAAGAGATGTTCATGATGTATTATGTAAAAAAGAATCAAGTGACAAAATAGTATGTAGAGTGTGAACTCATTTTCATTGTAGGAGAGAGTCACCAAATGTTTACAGCAATGGGATTACACGTGGTTTTTTGTTTTCTTTTCTTTTTTCATGTCTGTTTTCTCTATCCTTTTTCTCTAATGAACATGGATAACTTTATAGTTTTTTTTAAGAAGAGGAGTCACCTGCTTAACTCCTGCTGAAGAATTATTAATGCTCGGGTTCCATGTCCCCAGACCAGTGACTTTCAGCCTTTCATTGTCATTGTGTTTAGCAGCAGAATTCTTTTTCTAATAAAATCATACTTGTAGCCTCAAAAGAGTAAAAAAAAAAAAAAAAAAAAAACCAGATCAAATAAAACTTCTCTGATTGAACACAGGTGTGAGGCCCAGAGCCTGCCACCCCATCCCTCATGGGCTTGGTTCAGAAAATACTACCCTGGACCACTATAGGAGATTCATGGTAACCCACAAAACATGCTCTGAAGGAATAAATCTATCGAAATCATCAAAATGTAATCACTAAGATAAATAATAGAAAATTTGATTGTTAAAAAAGAGATTATTTGGGATTTAAATTTAAATGCATAGGCTTTTGCCAGATCCTACTCTATGGATACCAGCTAGGGGCCACCAGGTGGTTAATCCATGTAGCAGCCTCATCACAAACACAGGGGACTGCTTTGTAGCTATACTTCTACTGCTTGATTTATGCTCATTTCTGTATTGTCCTTAAGTGTCATTGAACTTCAAGAAGAGTCCAGAAAGAGGCCCGATGCCTAGAAACTGTACTTTTCCACACCTTGTTTAAGCTTGCTTTCATGTTTACCTGCCTCTTCAAGGGGCAAGTCAATTGCACTTGGTAGAAAATTATTTTAAAGAACTCTGGGTTGTCGTTTTTTATGCAGTATGGTTTCCAATAACCAATATATGTGGCAGATAAGTAACGTCAAGGGGAGACAGACCAGAACCCAGCCCTGATGCGAACTTTGAATCTAAAGCCAGGGGCTGTTAACCTCATCCTCTCTTTCTCTAGCATGGACCCAACTGTCAACCAAACAGATACCTTTCTGCTTATATTTATCACTCAATCTCAAGAGGAAGGCTGAGTAGATCCATAATGTCTAAGAATGTGTTGAGTCATTGTTCAATCATTGAACAACTATGGTTTTGTTATCTTTGCATCCCAACTGTTCAGGAAACCAAAATAATATTTGAAGACAATTTTTCTGAAAAAAAAAAGCTGAGATGTTTCCACTCTGTTCCTCTTTCCATGGTTTTTGTGTCTGCCATCTCCGGTGTGTTCCCCCACCTACGAGTAGCCTCTTGACTCTCAGAAAGGATTAATTGTGACACTCTAAGCTCAACTCCACTGAGCTGAGTTGAAACCTTATTCTGTACGCTACAGGTTATTAGGGTTAGCTGAAAGAATGTGCATTTATTTGCTGAAGGTACTTTATAAATCAATACCTTGTTTTTGAATTCAGGTCAATAGGAATAACTCTGAAACACCACCAACAACTACAGCAACCCTAAAACAGCACTTTCAACTTATTGATTTTTAGAAAAGTATCTTTTCCTGGCATTATTCACACACCCTTGATAAGCAACTCCATGCAATAAAAAAATTTAATGGATTTTTTTTACCCCAAAATATTTATTTATATATTTTCAACATGTCTTTGAATTGAAGCCAGGTAGGTCCTTTGAAAATGATAGTGTGGGGGAGAATGGAAGCTGGAGTTTGGGTTTATTACTTCCTGTTTATAGGGGGAGGCATTCTGCTGATTCAGTGTTAGAGCAGAACTAACCAGATCCGACAGCTATTTACCATTTAATTTCATTAAGTCTTTTGGTGATTTTAGATATTTCCCGAATTTTGCTGAGAAATTTTTATCTGTCATGCAACACTACTGACCAAGCACTTTTACTGAGCAATTATGTTGGGGTACTTCAGAAAGCAAATGTGGCCAGCATAATTCTTACCTTCCTTCCAGGCCAAGTATTCTTCATCTGGGTATCCATAGGCTTCGGGGTGTTAGTGAACCCCCCAAGTTATTTGCAAACTATTGTGTGTGTATATGTACATGCACTACATTTTCCTTCCTTGGAGAAGAGAGAACATGTATGGTCCTTGGGGGGTTCATGACCCTGAATGGCCATGAGTCATAGCTCTAGAGTGCAGTTCTCAGTGTGGGCTGAGAACCCCTGGGTTTCCTGTGGCCTCTGAGGTCAAGTGATGTTTATACAAAGACCTAACAAAGACACGCCTCTTTCTCTCTCATCCTCTCACAAGGAAACGAGCATTTCCAGAGGAGATGCAGAAGCAGATCTGAGAATCCAGCTGCCCTCTTACACCAGACATTAGAGATTTACCAAAATGTGCCACAATGCCATGCTTCTACTACATTATTTTAGTTTGGAAAATACAATTATTTCCATAAAAAATTTTACCGTCGATTTGTCTGTGTTTTAGTTGTAATTCCAGTTTGGTTCTGGAAGACGGTCTGTGTAGCTTCTGTTCACTCCGCCGCCATTTTTTCGAGTCTGATAAAAAAATTTAATTAGGTTAATCTGTAATGGTTTATTACTTTATTTTTAAGAGAATGTATAAATATCTTTTTAATTTCTGTTTCAGTCTCTATTATATCCATAGATAGAATGCAAACAAATTAAAACTCTTTGGCATCCTTAATCATTTTTAAGATTGTAAACAGGCCCTGAGACCAAAAAAGTTTGAGAATCCCTACTTTTGAATTTTACAAGCATTCTCTGAACAACACTAACAGGCTAAAGTAAAAATAACAATAGACAGTCTGATAATTAATTTTATAAATAGACAGTTGTGCTGTTCCTCATATATTGATTTGAATCATATGAAATTGTCAATGTTTGACCATCATTTGCTTACAAAAATTGTCATTTCCTCTGGTAAGTCTAAAAAGATGATATTATTGTTAACCTACCAAATGGGTGATAGTTACGTCGGCATTTCCGAATTAACTGGCCAGTGTTGGTGAAGAGTTGTCTACATTCCACTTATAAAATAACATTTTATTTTCTAAGTATTTTATTCATTAAGTTTTATTATAAAAGTAATACATGGCTTGGCCGGTGTGGCTCAGTGACTGAGCGTCGACCCATGCATCAAGAGGTCGCTAGTTCGATTCGCGATCAGGGCACATGCCGAGGTTGTGGGCCTGATCCCCAGTCGGGGGCATGCAGGAGGCGGCCAATCGATTGTTTCTGTCTCTCTCTCTCCCTCCCTCTCTCTCTAAAATCAATAAAGAAAAAAAAATTTTTTAAGTAATACATGACTTAGGAGAAGTACAGACAAGTATCAGAACGGGCACCTCTAATCCATCTTCCAGAGGTAGCCTCCTATAGAGCATTCTTATCAATATATTACTTCACTCAGTTTTCTTGGCCTAGTTCACCAAAATACAAGCATACTGTATTTTTCCGTCTTAAATCCTACTTTTGTCACTTAGCACTCTTATATTAACATTAGCCATTTTCCTTAAATCTCTTCATTAAAAATATGTAAATATTGCCCTGGCCAGTTTGGCTCAGCGGTTAGAGCGTCGGCCTGCGGTCCAGAGAGACCCGGGTTCGGTTCCCGCTAAGGGCACGTACCTCGGTTGCAGTTTGTCCCCGGCCCTGGTTGGTTGTGCGGGTGGCAGCCACTCGATGTGTCCCTTTCACATCGATGTTTCTCTCTCTCTCTCTCTTCCTCTCTCTCCCTCCCACTCTATCTGTACAAAAAATGGAGAAATGTCCTCGGGTGAGGATTAAAAAAAAAAAAATGTAAATATTTTTCTGAATATAAAAATTAACATACTCATTTTATTAACCTTTGAAAATATAGAAAATTATGAAGAATTAAATTACATATCCTTCTCCAGAATAAACATGCTTATGATTCTGGTGTATTTTTCTCTGTTTACACATATTGTCTTACATTCCTGATGCCATATTGTTTACACAGTTTTATATCCCATTTTTCATTATGAGGAACA
Source organism: Molossus molossus (assembly GCF_014108415.1). Classification (NCBI taxonomy): domain Eukaryota; kingdom Metazoa; phylum Chordata; class Mammalia; order Chiroptera; family Molossidae; genus Molossus; species Molossus molossus. Next base: position 33,755,223 of record NW_023425357.1, on the reverse strand, counting down.
TTCTTCATGTCAGTGGGAAACTTGTCATAGACACTTTGTTTATGGGATAAATTTTATCATATGCATGGGCTATTATTAACTATCCCACTATTTTTTATGTTGTTGGCACTTTTTCACGAACATAAATAAAGCTGATGTGAACATCTTTGGGCAGACATAAATCGTGTTCTCTCCTGGAGCGTTTTCACCTTGTTTCTCAAAACAGGAGTCACCGCCTTCCACGCAGAGGCTCCTGCCGCACACGCAGGAGCCCGTGGGGAGACTGTTCCAGAGGAAAAGGGCAGCCTCCCCAGTTCGGTGGGAGACATTTCCAGGAACTACAGAGCCAAAGGGGATGAACACATGTTTGGCTCTTTTAGTGCCAAACTGTTTTCTAAAAAGGTGTCCCAATTTACATTTCCGTCCGCCGTGACAGAGCGGTTCCTGTCTTACTCACCCATGCCGGGACTGGTTTCTGTGTCTCTTACTCATCTCTTCTCCTTTCTGCCCCTCCCCTAAGTGATCTTAATAGGAAAAGTGTTATCTTACTGTAATCTGCACAACTTTGATCTGTAGTGATGTAGCAATTGTTTCCCAAATATTATTTGCTGGCCACTGACCATGCCACTCTCTCTAGTGAGTCACTTATTTTCAAGGTGGTGACTAATGCTGGAGTCAAACCTTGATTTCTCTAGTCTGTAGTTATAAAAGGAGTGAAGCCAACTAGCCCACAGGGCACTGAACTCATTCTTTTGGCTTCATTATTACCTATTTGCTAACCGAGTCCACTAACCAACCCACTGTTAGAAATATCCCTGGCCAGAATGCAAAATGTAACCACATATAGTAACCTTCTAATTACACCCTGCACTGGTCAACACCCCGCTATAGTCTAATTTGGGGCCTTATAATTTAAGAGGAAAGTGAATAGCTTATATTTCAAAAAGAAGCAGTAACAGGAGAGTGAACTTGGACCTGGTCTCGTTGAACTGGGAACGAAGGGTCAGGAGGCCCCGCACGGCAGCTGGCTCCCTTCCTCTGCTGAAGTCCCTGAGTGATCGTGACAGCCCGTCTCTGGATACGTGCGTCCATCTCACAAGACGGGCCGTGCGAAGTCTTTCTTTGCAGTTTTGCACAAAGGATTCCTGGAGAAGCAATCGTTCTGTTGTACAGAGCTAGCGGCCGTGTGTGGGGAGGGAAAAGGAGGGTGGGGAGGACAGTTGTTGTAAATGTATTTAATAGAAAAAGTACTGAATGCAAGGTAATAAAGGAGAGGACCCCAGACAGCAGTAAGAATCCTTGAAGGAAAAACCTTGAGAAATCCTACTTATAATGTGACAAACTATGGCCTAGACAGGAAATATAATCTTCCCTAGGGATATAAAGAGATCAAAATTGAAAGGGAAACACCCTGACATAAATGTCTAAAAACAGCAGACGCCCCGTTTTCCTGTGTTCTGTTGACCAGATCTCTTTATTAGCTGTCTCCCAGGCCTCAGCAGAATCAACAGTCGTTCGTGATGATGGCCTGGGGGCAGAGCAGGGTCTCCAAGTGCCCTCTGACTCATCAAAGAAATATTAAATTAAACATATTTTGTCGTGGTCTAATTCTTTTAAAATTGGTAATCCATGTGTGGTATATATGACGATTCCCTATTAATCCAATATGTGTTGCGACCAGAGCAGTATCTGAAGAGCCTGCTCCCCGGCCAGAGCGAAGGGTTGGGCTCCGTCTCCAGCGCGGCGTCCACGTCTCCATTGTACGCTACTCAGGAATTTACATACGTGCTGCTGCCTATCAGCCGTGTGCCTGCTCTGTGATAAAAGTTCATTCTTAAAACCTCAAATTGCGATTTGTCAAAGTCCATTTGCCAGTTCTTTAACGATTTCAGCCAAATTGTAAATTGTATAACTGTCTGCATCATTTGCATACGTAATCATGTTAGAGTGATGGTATAATCTAGGCGCATCATTTATGAGAAGCGAGAACAATAGCAGCCAGCTTCCAATTCTTGGGATACTCAGAGTAATTTATTACGTGGCTGATGTTTTCTTTCTAATTTCCGCCAAATGATCTCTTTTAGAATGATGAGCACTAAGGACGGCTGTCCCTCGTGTATTATCTTTACTGCTTTCCTAATCCTGAATTGAGAACCAAGAGGAGCACCATGTTACATGTCTGCTTCATCCAGACACGTGCGCGCGCACACACACACACACACACACACACACTCACAGTGATTTCAGTCCAAAGAATATCACAAGGGTTCAATGAAACATTCTCCTCAAATGGTACCCCTGTGTTAAATTAATTTAATCTCTGGATCTGGTTATTGAGTATTCTTTTCTGTGCATTGACAATTTGCCAATTGCTTGCTTCCTATTTTTAATCAATCTTGCAGATAATTTACCAGCCAACTAAATCGTTTTCCTGGCCTATCACACGCCTCTACCCGACAGAGAGCAAAAGTAAATACAATCATTCTTGTGTTGCGCCATCAGAAATTTATGATGACCCCAGGCAAGTAGCTTTCTGCAAGACTAATTTATGTATAGTCACATCTGTCACTATGGCACTTGGACATGTCTTAGGCATTTTTATTAGTTATTCCTGGTAAAACCCTGTGAGATCACAAGGTGGGTCAGATACACCCTTTTTCGAGAGGTTTCTGAAATTGCATCCAATGCCTACATTTTGGAACCCAGCCCTCAAATCAGGAGTATGGTCCAGACCACAGATCAGGGTCACCAGGAGTCCTAGAACTACAGCTCTCTGCCAGGCCCAAGTTCATTATTCCACTTATTAATTTCTTCCCTCACAATAAACACTGCAGCCCAGAGAGGAAATCACATTCCTAGAATCATAAAACAATTTAGAGGTAGTACAATTATGCTCCCTGGTAAGTTAAGGGGTAACAGACTCAGACAGATCTGGATTCAAATCCTGGCTCAGCCACTTACTGTGTGACTTTGGTCTAATTGCCTACCTTCTCTGGCAACACTGTCCTCTTCTTGAAAGTGTGGAAAACAATGCTTACCCTGTTGGGGTTACTTTGAGGGTTAAAGTAATAACAGCTCACCATGTGAGGGTTTTCTGGGCTAGGCTATTTTTACTTCTTATTGGGTTTAATCCTTGCCCAAGCCTTACAAGGGATGGAGGGTGTCTCGTGTGGTGCTCCCAGTTCCGGATCCTCACTCATCCTTCAGGAAATCATAGCCATCTTTATTATGATACCATACAGTAGAGCATAAAATACCATCTTAGTTGTCATTCTCTCCTGTCTGAAAACCTGCTGTTTATTTACTTTAAACATCTTGGAATTCAAAGAGACATCTATTCAATTCAAGTTGCAAAGACACAGGTTAATAGGATTTAAAATAATTTTGGCTTAAAATGCTCGTGTGGGCAGAGAGCAATTCATGAAGCTCTCTGCTAATGCTCAGAACAAACCCATACAATGTCAGCTTTCATATGCAAGCCTGAGACTCACTAGATCCAACTCTCCCCTGAGCTGTAGATGTACAGTTGTCACTGCCTCAAGCAGGAGTCATGCTCACATGCACTGAGCATCACTGGGTCATGGTTTTATGCATGTAAGGCTCTTAGAACAGCAAGGGTCCTATGGCAAGTGCTCGGTACATATTAACTAGGCTTGTTCCCACTAGCATTACCCTGCCCTCATCCCACCCCACCAGTTATATTTGATGGGTCAGCTTTTTTAATATCTGAAGCTAGGAAGATTCTACTATTCAGTTTGGTATGAATGGCTTTCACATTTTTCGCCTAACAATATTGTGCAAGTTTCTTGAAACATTTATGGAACCAAAAAAAAATGTGCGTGCACTGTGCACAAAGCGTCTTCAGAGATATAAAAGTGGAGAAGCCTTGAATCCTGGCCTGAAAGCGATTCCATGGTGTTGAAGGAGCGATGTAGGACTTGTCCACAGTGCAAGTCAAACCTAGGAATTGTTTTTATAATGTATAGACGTTAATGCAACAGGAGAGGAGGGATTATAGAACTTCTCAGAGGAAGTGATGTTTGAAGGGTTAAGACTTCCTTCCTTCCCTCCTTTCTTCGTTCTATCCTCTCTTTCTTGTTTTCTTTATTCCTTTGTTCTTTCCTTCCTTCCTTCCTTCCAGCCATCTATCCACCCTTCCTACTGAACGCCAGGTACAAAGTGATAGGAAAAAAAATTAGTGGACATATGATCTTGACCGTCCTGGTCATTCCAGTCATATGGAAGGTCATTCCAGTTACATGGAAGAGATGCTCATGTAGTCAGTGGCTACTGGACAGTGGGGGGTGGTACAGAGGGGCTATCGAAGTCCTGAGGAGAGTCCCCTAAATGGGAATGATAGATCAGGGAAGGCTTTCAGGAAAAGGTGATGCATGAGCCAGATTTAGAAGACTAGCTTGGGGAGATCAAGAAGATAGAAGATGGGAAAGAAAAAGAAAAAACAAGCGTGGTCAAGGCGTGGAGGCAACAAAAAGGATGGAGCTTTCTGACATGCAGGGCAGTTCAGACCCTGCTTGAGGGCGGGGAATGAAGACAGGAAGGTTGGGGAAATGCTTAGGACTTCAATGGGGTGGAAGAAAGCAAAGGAGGTAGCTGTTTCAGACAGAGCGACCAGCATCCGCAAAGGCACAGGGATGAAAGAAGTGAACGACACAAAAGAAGGCCGACAAGTGGTGTAGTGTGGCTGGAAGGGAGAGGAGCCTAGAAAAGTAAAATGGGGCAAAGTCCACCTTCCTCCTGTGGAATTCCTGCCTGCTTCCCTCAGCCCCATCTGCCTGGCCCATTCTCAGTGGTACAGTACAGTCATTCCAACTGCAGCAACCCTGACATTTCCCCTGCTGGAGCGATGGTTTTACAACTCTGATGTTGATCCTGGGCCAAATTGGCCATATGGCTGGGCTGCCTTAGCACAGAAACTCTCTGAGCCATTTGCCCTAGGTAATGTTCATATTTTCTTCTTGGGCCTCAGATTTCTCTTCCATGTGCCTTTTTTTCCTTTGTTTTTTATTTAATTTATTGGGGTGACATTGGTTAATAAAATTATATAGGTTTCAGGTGTTCAGTTTCATAATACATCATCTGTATATTGTATTGTGTGTTCACCACCCCAAGTCAAGTCTCCTTCCATCACCATTTTACCCCCCATACCCTCTGCTACTTCCCTTCCCCCACCCCCTTTCCCTCTGGTAATCACCATACTGTTGTCTGTGTCTGAAGTTTTTTTATTTGTTTAATCCCTTCACATTTTTCACCCAGCCTCCCTACTTCCCTCCCCTCTGACAGCTGCCAGTCTGTTCTCTGTATCTATGAATCTGTTTCAGTTTTGTTTGTTAGTTTATTTTGTTCATTAAATTCCACATGTAAGTGAAATCATATGGTACATGTCTTTCTCTGACTGGCTTATTTCACTTAACATAATACTCTCCAGGTCCATCTGTGCTATCACAAAAAGTATGATTTCCTTCTTTTTTACTGCCAAGTAGTATTCCATTGTGTAAATGTACCACAGCTTTTTTATCTTCTCATCTACTGATAGGCTTTTGATTGGCCTCATATTTTGGCCAACAGTTAGTGTCAGAAAAAAGGTGGTTAGGAAATAAATACCTAAGAGATAGTTGGTTCAAAGTGAAGGCATTCTTTTAACTGTGTTCCTTCTAGAGGATTTCAAGGGCTCAGAAATATTGGATCTAGCTCAGATTTTAGCCACATGTACGATTCTAATGAGGGTGGTATTCTTACCCACTGTCCTGAGGTAAGTCCTGTGCTGGGCTACAACAGACACAGGATAGATAATATTGAGCTTAAATATTTGCATTTAAATGTCTTTTTGTAGAAGGTGATTACGTGAGCCACACAAAGAAGGCTCTTCCCACTGATTTCTCTTCTTGATGTTTTCTGTGAATTCTGTCCATCTTCAGAAAACAGTCTCAATCATTTTTAGATTGCATCCAATTCCTCAGAAACACTGGCATGCCACAAGTGTCTCTCAGTTTTTTCATATGTAGTACGCATCAATAACTGACAGCAATTGTCCTAATAAATGTCATCAAATAAATGCCTACTGTGCCCTCTGTTTGGTATTATAGATGCCAATGAGACACAGTGCCTTTCTTATGGAGATTTCATATAATCCAGGATTATCTAAAATAAAACAAAAATAGTAAATCTTCCATTTTTTTATTTTTTAATGAATTTTCACCATCTCTTTTCTTGCTCTACAAAGGGACTTTCTCAAGCCAAGGTAGTTGCAGGGTCAGGTCTCAGATGCGGTAGCAGCGTTTCTTTCTCAGATGGATAACACAGCCATTAAATCTTTGAACTCAGTAAACCCACTTAAACACTCCAAGTCTGTTTCAGAACAATAGGAAAATCCACTGGAAACATGCATATCCTTCATATACAAAAGCGCCCTAATTGATCAGGCTATTTTGGTTGAAACTAACTGAAACCAAACTCACATTAGCTTAAGTAAAAATGGTAAATTATGACTTCATTGACTAAAATAGCTCGGGGATGTGGCTTCAAGCCACCTGGAATAAACAGCACAAAAAATAACATCTGTCTTACTCCACCACCTTCCCCACACCTGCTCAGGTTCAATTCGCCTCATTTCGAGGTGGGCTCTATGCTTTGGTAGTCCCTGCCAGCTCCGGGCTCACATCCTACCACTATAGTCACCCCAGAGGCAGAGAGCTTCCTACTGCCAGGCTCCAGGAAGCCCTGCCTTGGGCTGTCCGTGTCTCAGTGTCTCAGTGTGGACCCAGCACTGTGCAGAGTGGTGCAGTGTCAAGCTAGCCAGGCTTGGGTCATCCCAGAGCCAGTGGGTAGTAGGGTCAGCCCTACATTAACCAAATAGACTGAGAGCAGGGTAAGGTGCCTCCCCTGAAAATAAATTTGGAGGCATGTTCCAAAAGAGAGGAAAGAGAGACAGAGCACGTAACAACCCTGCCCGTTACAATTGCCTCCATAAATCTGCATGTATTAGAAAATCCAGTGGGACGAGTCAGATAAAGAATGTATAACCAAAAAATAACAATAACCATGTAATTGGAAATAGACAATTAAAAAGTCAAATGTGTCATCAAAATTTGTGGGAGTTTTTTCTCTTCGAAGGTCAAATAGCTTATTTGATTGCATTCTTTTCACTGATTTCAATAAATTAAACTATAATAGGCCCAGATGATTCCTACACTCGCTTTAAGTTAAAAAAATTTTTCAGTAATTCTATGAATTGGTTAGTTGATTAGTTCTTTGTTTTGGAACCATCTAGAAGTGACTTTCGGGTCATAGAGTTAGGTAAACTACATGATACTGTGTAAACAGTCTGACACTTACCGGGTTTTCCAACTATGGCTTCCCCACAAGGCCAGTATAAGACACACTCCTTCAGGGAATTCTTTATTTAATATCATTTTGTAGAAGAAACAAGGAGAATTCAACTTTTTATTTGAATAAAAATATATCACATCATTTTTATATGATTATTTAATAATGTTAAAATATTCCTTCAAATTTATAATTATATTCTCACCATAACTCTAAATATATAAAATAGAAATTTATGAAAGAACTTTATGGGTAAAGTAAAAAGTATTTTCTAGAAATATATAAAATGTAGCTAAATAATTTTTAATTATTAACTTTTAAAGCAAAATATAAGTGCAAATGACAGATTAGAAATTCTGCTAATTTGATTTGATGTAGTACTATGAACCTCAATTATACTTTTCTGAAAATATATATGATTTTTTAGTTTATTTCCCTCTTTATAACACTGATGTGTTTTACCCAAGCAAAAACTCTCCAGATGATAGTTATCATCTTAGTCTGTTTATTTCATCATGCACACATTTTCCTTTACTTCCATTTTTTTCCATGGAGAACCTCGATTACAACAAAAGGCAAACATATCCATCACAAATTGACAAGAGTGGTGATTCTTATGTTTTTTTAAGATCATCATAAATCCAGATGCATCCACTGTAGTGTTGTTTCATAGGTCTTTAAATAAAAAGAAGAAGCTAAGTGCTACAATCTACAAAACACTCTTTACTTCATTTCTGAAGCAAACGTTGTACGAAATTCAGCATCTCCTCAAGAATGCGACCACATTCTTTTCGGGGTCAGCATCCTTCATCCTCTCACTGCAGCATCTGACCTGTTCTGGGGCTCCATTTTCATCCATCATGGCCTCCCAACGGTATTGTTTTAGTGATGAGATTCACCAATTTTTCATCATTCCAGAAAAGCCAGTAGCCGACTGTCTCTCTCTGGTGGACTCGGTGATCTTACCTCGAGGTGTTAAGAATCGCTGAAGGCTATCAGGACTTGTGTAAATTACAGCCATGCAGAGCAGCGTGGAGAAATCAATAAGTAATGAAATCGTACTGGAGTGAAGTAGCCAAGAGAGCAATGGGTGGGAAACTCCCAAGGATGCAGTTTCATTTTGTCAAAAGGTAAAAGAAGATGTTCCGATGTGTTTCTATGAAACGGGCTTCCTTGGAAATGAGAGGCTATTGATATGGGTGGCAGGAGAGTCACTTCGGCGTATCACAAAGCGGGATGAACTATGGACTTGTTGGGATGACAGTTTCATTTTAGACAACTGTGTATTTTATTCCAGGCAAGCAATACACAAGGCATTTTCTTCATCAGTTTTGATCTGCCCCACCACAGGTTTCTGTACCATAGATACCCAAGTGTACTGCATTTCTTCCATTCTGTAAGGGACCATCCACTTGCCTTCACAAACCACCCTCATCCTTTCTGGCCCTTCATTAGCAGTGGTCCCCGAGGATGAGATGGTGTGGTTGAACCTGGACATCACTTCCCAAGGGTTCCACTCCTTCACAGACGACTCCAGGAACATCAGCCTGGATGCTAAAACTCTAGTCTAAGGAGCACTTCTGTGGTCGAGAGTCCCTGAGTTGATATTTAAATCTGCTGGTTTTTTGTTTTGGTTTTGGTTTTTTTTTTGAAATTTAAAGTTACATCGTTCATGTTTTTGATATTGAGCATTTGTTTTGAGATGACAGAAAAGATTGTTCTATAAAGAAGATTGTGGAGTGTTTGAATATAAGAAAGAAGTAGGTAGGGAGAGGGATCCAATGTAGTCAACTTTGCTTGGGAGAGCCTGCTTCTCTCTGCTTCTGGGCGGAGGTCCCCTTTCATCACTGCCCTTCCCAGCGGTGACAGACAGCCTTTGGCCTTACACATCCACCTGGTGTATAATGAAGCCATCTGTATGAGCCAGCCTCCACTGAATCTGGGATCTAGATCAAGGAAAGGGGCACCATGAGGATATTACCAAGAACTTATTGAAATGATGGGATTATAGCAGCTTTTTGTTTCATATATATATATATATATATATATATATATATATATATATATATAGCTGCTGGCCTTTGTTTCTCAATAGAACAATAAAAACTAGAGAATATCCACCAACCTCTATTTTGGGTCAGTTGGAGTCACTCCAGCTATGGGGGTTTAAACTTAAAAAAATAAAATAAAATAAAGTGATACCAGCATGGAAAACAAGAAAATAACCATGGGTGTTTGTTCAATGAAAAGACTTACAATCCTAGTGATATTGTGACTTGAGTCTTAAAACACCAAATAAAACATTCTGCTTATTTCCTTTCCCTTTAACGACACCCAAGTACATTTGGATCAGTGGCAAGCAGAATCTTTCTATCAGGGCAATAAACATGAAGTGAAAAGCTTTGAGATGTAAACCAACGGCCAGCCCGTTTCCAGCCCGGATGTGTGATATGTTGAGTATGTTTCCTGATAATTAATGAACTAGTCTTAATTATCATTTTCTACTCTCAGTCTGTGTCCATCTGTGTTATGTATCATTGGAAATGAAGGCATTATTGCATTTAACAAAAATATGTGCAATTCGGGTCCTAGAAAAACACTTTCCTCTGTAATATCTAGATAAATAATTAATGAGGAAGTGGTTTAGTCAGCCTGAGTTATCTGGTAGGTTGACTTCCCTCTCCTTACATGAACATACAGAATCAAATTGTTGTCTTTGTCCCCATCGCATGCTATCATCATGTCTGGATGAGGGTACCAAAATGAAAAGTCTAACAAAGTACTTGTTCCACTCACCATACCCAGATTGCTTGTCTTCCCTCTACTTGATGTTCTCACAGTAAATACCTGCTCGTCATGCTCCCATACAATGGACATAGCAATACCCACCTCCTCCAACAGTTCGTCCATTGATGACATTATCCATTGTTTATGACATTGCAACCGCAGTAATGAATTGATATGTCTTGATCTTTGAAATGCTTAGACAGGAGGCCACACATTATAAGAAAAAACAATGTCAAGACAACTCTATTCAGCACGGGCTGGAAATGGATATTGTGCTGGAAAATGCATTAAAGTTGAAGAGGGTTTTGTTTAACATGATGGTTTTAAAGACATAAACAATTATGATGTGCAATAGCTCCTTCAATCAGAAGATTGTGGAGAAGCCCTACTTAGGCCAGGGTGCTGGTATGATTCCAAGTCGTGCTACCACCATGAAACACTAGGGGTCACCATATTAATACCAGTGTCCTGGCTCCATTGCCCTCCAGAGAGCCTACCATCCCACAGCTCTTGGCTCCGTCTATTCAAGGAATGTTGCTCAGTGCCTATCATTCCTGACGTGACCATTTGCAGTTATCTCAAGCACCACTGAAATAATGGGGTAGAGTCCTCTCTAAGCCTCTTTCTGGTGAATGACATCTTTTTAAGGGCTACCTAAGAGTTATCCATCCATTATTTTGGGCTAGGTGTAGTTACAAGGGGTGTGCAGACCAGTCAACCAAATATAGAACTTTTTCATTCACTAGCTACACGGTATTCCAATTCAACGGTTCTGTTAAAGCCTCAGTCCCTCAAACCCCAGACAACACTTTTTATTTGCCAGAATTGATACTTCTATTGACTGTTGACTGAAAAAAATGAATGTCTCTCCCTCCCTTTGTTTCTCATCTCTTTATGTTTGCAATCCTCAATTCGGAAATTCTTTTTCAAAGAAAGAATGTAAGCAGTTGTCTAATCTACAGATATGTTATCGCCAGGCTCGACCGCAGTTCCTAGCATCAGAATGGGAAACCATTGGCCTGGGTCCAGAGGCCGCCCCGACCTCATAATGATATGATTCCACCTATTCCTGTTTCACCTTTAAGAATAACCCTACCCACCCCATCACCATAAGCAGGAAGCTCTAGTCATGTCGTTCAGGGTAGAGCTTCTGAGGCTAGGATTAAAGCAGTTGAAGATCTATGAACAGCATTTAAGCATTAAAAAAAAAAAAAAAGTATTGCAAGGAGAACAGATGGCAATTGAGAATAATGGTAAGATCATAACCTAGATAAAGTGCAGTTCTAAATTAAAACTAATATCAAAGCTTCTGGGTTTTTTTAGACATGTTCTCTTTGTTTCTCCTCCGTTTGTACATTGACTACCTAGTATGTGGGGGCATGTGTTAGGCAGGGGAGGAGATATAAAGATATATGTGTGCAAAGAAGGTAGCCAGTGATTACTGTTTTCTCTTCCCTGCCCTCACCATTTGTGCAACTACCTGACCCAGATATATGCCTTCTCCATCCACCGCTTCTCTGCCACCCTGCTTGGTCATGGTCATGGCCTCTTACTGGCTCCTGCATCCCTATTGCTCTGGACTCCCTGCCGCTTATCTGCACTACTTCCTCTTTTTCTCTCTCGAGCATGTTGAAGTGGACATAATGGTACAGAAACTAAAATGTAGAACAACCATGGTTTAGTGGGACAGTGATTTAAAATATTTCTATCTAGCAAACTAATTTTGCAAAGCCAGTGGTACAGAAGTAGAAAAATAAATCAAAAGCATGCACAAGCTGGTATTTGTTAAGTAGGTATTTGGGGAGACTTGAACTATGCTCTGTCTAACCTGAAAATTAAACTCTTGCGGGTCCAACTCTTAATTCCTATCAAATTACGATGGGGTTGTTCAGGGTATAATCATATCTAAGGGTGTATTTGCCATTATTTGTTTTTTTATTTCAGTTCTCCCAAACCCTAGCCTGTAAACACCATATGTAAGAGAGTCTTTATCTTACTTGAAATAAGGACACTTGCATTGTTAACTGACAGCTTCGCACCTTTAACATTCCATTTTTCCAGAGTTGGGAATTCTTACCAAAGTGACCCTTGACTATTTGCAGCAGCCAAACAGTGGGGATAGAGGGAGAGAGAGAATCTCTACAAGACTGCCCCAGAGCTAGATGCATTGGGCTTGGACAAAAATTGCAACGGTGTGCACCAAAAGCAAAGTACCTGAGAAAGAGATTGTGTGACGTTTAATTCAGGTTCCGTTATATCATACACTTGACTTTCTTTTGGGATCTTTAGTTGATGGTAACCATAACAAAATTGTCTACATGGAATGCTTGTCCTCACTGCGTTTAGGGCTGTACCTGGATGGCCCTGATGATGTAAAATGAGAAGGTAATAGACAGAACTTCCTAACCAAGGGTCTGGGCCCCAGTAATTTCGTGGGTGGGTTGAAACCCCTGAAAAACTACATGTGGCATTTTTAGCACATGTTAACTTTCTTCAGAGAGAATCCTTAACATGTATCATCTCGAACAAGCCGTGCCTCCCAGCAGCTTAAGAACCCACTGGGCTTGAGTGTCTAGACTTAGTGAGGTCTTTCATAACTGAGTCAGGAATCTCCTGGTCTGGCTCCATCACTCTGTGGACTAGAAAAATCTGATCAATAAGAATAATACTCTTTTTTTTTTTTTAATCCTCACCCGGGGATATTTTTCTGTTTATTCTCAGATAAAGTGGAAGGGATGAGCAGGGGGAGAGACAGAGAGAAAAATCGACATGAGAGAGACACATCGACTGGTTGCCTCCCACATGACCCTGACCAGGGCCGGGGACTAAACCACAACCCAGGTACGTGCCCTTGACAGGTATCAAATCTGAGACTCTTTGGTCCGCGGGCCGACGCTCTAACTGCTGAGCTAAACCAGCCAGGGCGATACTCTTGATATTTCCTGAGTGTTTACCATGTGCCAGGGACTATTCTAAGCACGGTATGTGTATTCATTTAATCCTTGTCAGGCAGAAACTATTATGGTCACGTTTTATAGCTGAGGAAGCGGAAACACAGAGAGGTGGCAGTGTCACCATGACACAAAGTGGAAAAGTGGCAGAGTTAGGATACAACCAAAGCCTGGCCTCTCATAGTCCATGGTCTTGACCAAGTGCTTGACCATTAGGAAACACTGCCTCTTGACTGCGGGGTACTCCCAGCCAAGGGTTGTTCCTTTTGAAACAGAACAGACTAAGGAACTGTGGCCACTAAAAAGTGAGTGAGAAAATAAACCTCACCCCACTCCTCATTCCCAGGATACTGGCGATTCAGAGGAATACCAGCAAAATGCCAAGGTACTCCTTGCTGCTAGAGAGGGCTCCAAGGACAGCAGGCAGGGTCTGTGGGCCCCAGGGGCTTGGCTAGTCATCTGCCTGCAGGGCCCTCAGCACGTGGCGTTTGGGGTCAGATGCGCTGCTGTTGCGCCAGGAGCTGGACCGAACACATCGCGTTTGAATAGCAATTTCTAGTTGACCTTCCACAGCCCTGCCTCTCCTTTCAGTTGATGTTCCCTAGTTCCCTGCAAGGAAGGCAGGGTGGAGATTATGCCACATTTTGGAAAACTGGGGCTTAGAGAGGTTGTACCTTCCCGGGGGTCACAGGACTAGGTTGCAGTAGAGCTGTGTCTAGTCTAGAGCCCAGGACTCCAGGGTCCAGCTCTCTCCCCGCTGCTCCTCACTGCCTGTCCCCTCGCATCACCTGGCCCTGGAGAGCAGAACAGCCAAACAGGCAGGCATCCACATGCACCCAACTCTGCTGCAGTGGGCATCTCGTTATTTGTAGGCATATCGTAGGCACGGTCCCACACAAATGCAAAATACATTATTGCTGTTATCTCATTTGATCCACAAAACAACCCAATGAGTGGTCATCATTTCCCCAATTTCACAGACAGGGAAACTGAGGCATAGGAACACAGCTAGTAAATTACAAAAAGGGGACTTCAGACCCCTCCGCATCCGGTTCCCCAGCCTTTGCCATGCCACCGTGCAAGGAGACAGGAAAGAGCAGAGGAGGGAATGAACAGCCCGTGTGTGATGAGCAACGCTTTCTACCTTCTCTGAGGACGGGGCGAACGGAAATCTGTTTCAAGCGCTAGCACATGAGGTTAAAATTAAAGAGGATAATTATGAGCGATTAGTCACTGGAGTGGGGCTCCATGGGCGTCTTCAAAAATAGGATCAGCTCTCACTCACTTGGACCTGGCACAGAGGAGCCGCTGGAGAAGCCTTTCCTGGGCCCAGGATTCTGTGATTAACTCTCTTAAAGGAGCCAGACTGCTGAAGCCACTGGAAACAATGGCCCCGTTTCTCAGGGGCTGTCGAGTCAAGTGGGTCCTGAGGAGATTTCTTGGCACCCAGGGATCCTGAAATTAACACCAGAGCCGCTGGCCCGGGATCACTCTCCTGCGCTGAGGCCACAGGAAGGGAACAGCCGCTCCACCTTTTTGTTCTAAAAACCCAGGAAGCCCGGGCGGCGGGTGGTTTGGGTTTCAGCACCTCTGAATGCTTCGTTTCAAACAGCCGCTCCTCCTAAATTTTCATTCATTCCCAGGTCCCAGGAGAAGCATCCTGAATGGACACAGAGGGGTGGGGAGGGCTCTAAAAGGCCGTGGGGATAAAGTGTTTGGGAGGGAGTGTCTGAGCTGGAGGGAAGGCCACGGCGGGCGAGGCTCACGTGCCAGGGCGGAAGGGGCCCTCTGTCACCGAATCCCCTCGGAATAAGCAGCACGACCTGAACAGGGCCTTCAGGAGTTTTGCATGAACCCCCGGCACAGACAGCGGCCCACGCGCCTGAGCTTCTGCCAGCAGTGCTTCCCAAGGGAGAGGCCCAGGATGCCACATCTTTGATGTGCTCCGTGGTGAAATTCCTCTTTGTGGAACCTTCCTCGGCTTCCAACATTATGTCTACTCAAGAGTGTTTTCGCAGCACGGAGGAGGCCTGGCCCCCAGGCGGCTGCAAGCCAGAGAGGCTACCGGGCTCCCTTCCTGGGATCCCTGGGACAACCCAGGGCAGGTACCTGGCCCCAGCTCCCAAGAATTAGGTTTCTACTCCAGCAGCAAAAAATATATTTATCTTGAGGGTTCTTTCCAAAAGAGCTATAGGCAGGAGGGAGCCAGAGAAAGGTCTGACTTATGGCCACCGAGAGAAAAGGCAAGAACTGGAGAGAGAAAACCTGACTGGGGAGGGGAGAGGAGAGGGGAGGGTTTTTGTTTTGTTTCTGCAGCAGTTTCTCTTTTGGAGATCTAATATCTGCAAGTTTTACCTCAAAGCTTTCTCCAAATGACTTGATGGAGGGGTTTTTTTGTTGTTGGGTTGCTGCACTCCCAGGACTCATTGGGATGGCAGGATAGAAATTAATTAGAGGCTGTTTGGAGGGGGCTTTGCAAGACAGCCCGAGGCTACGCTTCAGTCTGGTTGTTAGAAGCAATATCATCACCAGCTCCTTGCCTAGAGAACAGGCCTGCGCTGGGGCGGCCGGGGGGAGCCACGGAACGTTCAAGGCAGACATCTGAGCCCAGACTTTCTCCCAGAGAGATTACTTACCACAAACCAGTGGATCTACCTGCTGACAACCTCAGAAATATGTCTTGTTTCATTTTCAGGTTTTTAAGGGGGGCTGCATAGGAAGCTTACAGAACCCTGATGAAACAGCTAGAGGAGGAGGAGGTGCCCCTGCCACGCCACTGGATGTGACATCCAGGCCCCCAAGCAGACAGAAGGAAGGCAAGATATGTCTCCTTTTAGGGGGTGGCAGACTGAAAAGGGGACTTGAGGAGTTGGCACATTCTTTATAATCAAGGCTGACCAATGCTTATTTCAAATTCAGAGAATTTACAAGAAACATAATCCAAGCCTGCTTCGCTCTTCTGGTCTTTATGTTTTTCCCTTCCCGTCCTTTGCCATGTGACCCTCACACCACCTCTCCTCTCTCATCTGTTAATCCCCCTCTACCTGAAGTACTGGTTCAGCGAGGGAACCTGAAGTTCAAATAATTGGGAACTGGCTCCTCAAATCTGGGTGAAACAGGGCCAAGCACGATATCAATCCTGGCATTTCATCAACCCCAGCGGGTTTCCCAGCTATGAATTCCACCCCGAAGACAGAGAATGCAAAGTGAGCGATGCCGGGGTCCCCTTCTGGAGAGTACTTCTCACTAGCGTGAACGCGCCTGTGCACGTCACATGTGTGGTGCATCTCCAGACAAGTGTGAAAGTGTTAGCTGGTTAGTCCTTAGCACATTTCCTGTGATGTGGGCAATAATTAAGATCCCTGTTTTATGGATGGAAAAACTGAGATTGTTCATGTTCCCCGTGTCCAGAAAAAGGCAATCTCTGTGTGAGCTAAAGGAACTTTGAAAACTCCTAGCGCCCTTCCCTCTCCCTGAGCTTAGCCGTGTCTATTTTACTGCCTGTAATTGCTTCCTTGCGTCATGTTGAGGGTGGGGGTGGGGTAAGCCAACGGGAACAATTACCAAAAGAAAAACAGCAAGTTTCCCCCCAAACAGCCATTTCCAAAATGAGTTCACCAGCTGCATTCGCAGCACCGCACACATCAGCAACTGCCGCTTTCAAGGTGCGTCTCTTCAGGTGAGTCCCATTCTCTTGACCTGGGATGAGGATGACCGGGCGCTCCCCACATCGTCAGAAGAAACGAGGAGGTGCCTTCCTGGAGAGGCTTCCGCCGATCTGCAGGCTCGGTCACTTCAGACGGATGTGAAGAGCGGTGAGTGGAGCTCACATCGCTGCCAGGCCCCGACCTCGTTCTTCCGCGTGGGAGCCAGGCAGGTGGGAAATGCTCCCCTACCTGACAATAGGAGCTGGTTAGTGAGCTGGGGGGAGCCTGAGACCACCTCTTGCCCCTTCGGTCTCTACAAAGGGAGGTGAACGGAGCCACACGAGGACTGCTCTCAGGAACCAGGTACCTGCCAAGGTGAGGGTCAAGGGGCACGGCTGCCTATCGCCGAATCTCCTGCAGCCAGTGCTTTCAAAACTGACCAGTGACCCGACAGTCAACCTGCCGCTTTCTCAGCAGCCAGCATATTTCGAACCATGGGAACTAAAGATGGAAAAGACCTATTAAGTCTTCTAGATCATTCCCTCGGGCCCCGTGCAGGCTCGTTCCCTGTAGTGCATTTGTTAGCACGATGTCAGGCCTCATTTCAAGTGTCTCAAGCAATGAACATACAGGAGGCAGAGACAGTGGTGTCCGCCCCCCCCACCGAGCAATGATCATGTGATTAGAGCTCCCTGAGCCGCTCCCGGCCTTTGGCATGCCCAGAAAGGGTTTGGATTCCCCAGGGCTTCGCCTAGACGAAAGCAGCAGCTTCCAGAAAGTGGAGACATTTAGAGAACATCACCCCTCTGTGTTTAAGCAGAGGAGCACACTGCCTTCCGGAAGCATCCAGGTGCCAGCCTCTCGGGAAATACATCGCCACCGAGGAAGAAGAGAGTCCGATCGTACCAGGACTCGCTTCAAAACCAGACAAACCCTCCCCAGGGAGTCCAACCCTCTCTCAGTTTTATTCTGGGCTGATCGGCAGTCAACTAAACCATGTTTCCAACTGGTGGCAAGACGGAAGACGCATTTTCAGAGATGCCAGGACTTTATTCTAGAACATTCAGGACCCAGTACTGTGAAAATAAGGGCAGATGACTTCACAATAGTACAGTCAGGGTTTTTCTGAGAAAACCATTTTTCTTTTATCTTTGTTCCCAGCTGGAGAGGAAGCAGGTCGAATTCACAATTTCAGGTGGAAGGCTCTGTAAATGAGGGTAAATAGAAGCCAAAGCTAATAGGTGCCAGAGTACAAAGGGATCAAACCTAAAGCAGGCAATGTTCTTCCAGCGTCTCCTTTTGAAAGAACGGAGACAGTCTCTTCAATATTCATATTTAAAATCCCGAATCCGTGTGCTATATGGTCAGCTCTGTTAGATGACGTGGGTGAACTGCAAGAGATTATTCACTCATTGGCCCAATGCAAAAACTGTGCACCAATGATCGTGAAAAACATGACCACTTCACATTTCCTGGAATAAGACCATCCAAAGAGACTCCCTTGTTCTATATCTGGTCTAGAGAATGAGCCCATCCTCTTTGCTGGCTACCTCAAGCGAAACTGAACTTTTAAAAGCCTGGAGTTGAGCTCACAGGCCAGCAGCCCATTCACTTTTGAAGTCCCCCTCCCCCACCTCCTCCCCACAGTCCTTTTCTCTTCCCCTCTAAAACATTATCTCATCTCAGCATTGCAGCTTTTTTAAGTTCAATGTCAATAGCTAGTTAGGAGAGGGCAGGAGGGTCAGAGCTTAGGACTCCAAACCGTCCTTGACGCTTCTCTGTAGACGGATCTGCTGTTTGCGCCAGCCCAATGGAAAAAAAAAAGAAAAAGAAAGAAAGAAATCCCTCTCTACTATCTGAGAAAAGATCAGAACAGGAAAATGTCAGTTTGAGAGCCGACAGAATTCTGATAAGAATGAACTGGAAATGAGAGAAAGAAAGGGAGAAACGCTGTCACTCTAAGAAGTTTTTAATTTAATGTCTTTGGACAAATATGCTTCCCGCTGCGTGTGTGTGTGCTTTTCACACACGGCTCTTCCATTCCTCCATCTCTCTTCCAAATGCCCTTCTTCAGAGAAAAAGAGCTGTCCATTTTGACTTGATTTGATTTGATTTTTACGGTCTCTCCACAACCTTTCAAAGATCTGGAGGGGTCAACCTTTCTGGCCTGAAGGCTGGGCGCACACTCACTCCCACAGAATTTCTTCTAAGCCCTGGAACAGTTTCCACTTTCAGAAGTATCTGTACATATTTTTAGAGTTAGAGAGATCATTTAAATTCTCAGGCTTAATTGAACCGACAGAAGGGAGAGTGGACTGCCGCAGATGGAAGCAGTTTCCACGTGGACGACCTCCGAGTTCAAATGTAATACCTACATCATAAAGGCTGGAAGACAATACAATGGGCATTGTTTCTGCTGCCCTATTTTTCTTAACTTACATAGCAACTTTACGATGAAAGGGTATGGCTGGTGTTTTTAAATACAGGCTGCGCACAACATGGAGAAGTGACCTCTATTAAAAGATATATCTCTCACGAAGGAAAGGCCAAGTCGTTGATGAATAAAACACTCGACAGGAGTTAAGTATTCTTCTGAATGAAAAAAAGAAAAGAAAAAAAAAGAAAAACTTTTTCTGGAAACTAGAAAATTCCTAGTTCACAACAAAACATTTACTGAGCACCCACTCTCTGCCTGGCACATTTTCGGGCATTTTATATCATCTCAGTTAATTCTGTAATAACTCTACGAGGTAGATATTATTATCCACATTTTTCAGCTGAGGAGAATGAGAGGAAGAGAGGGTAGGTTTGCCCAAGATCACTCAGAAATGATGGAATGAACCCAATGTGCACACCTGCTGGGGTTACTAAGCATCCTGTGTATAAGGGACATGTCCTGTGTTTGATTATTTTGTCCTGTACCTTAAATTTTCTGTACTCAGCTATTTTCTACCTCTAACCAGGTATTCTGTATTTTTCTTTGCTAACTCTAACATCTGGGTCTTATGCTCCCAAATCTAGAAGTGCCCTTTCCTCCACACAGAGGAAATGGGTTTTTGGACGCTGGATAAAACGAGCAACGTATACAGTAAGTTCAATCTATAGTCGGTATGAGTGTAGACTGTCATTTAGACTTGGGTTCAAGTCCTTGCTCTACCACTTTCCAGCTGTGTGACCTTGGGCAAGTGTCTCAACCTCCCTGAGCCCCAGGTTGCCTATGTGGAGATTTACAAAGTGAATGTATATAATAAAATCATTAACCCAGTTCCGGGCACATAATAGGTGTTCAGGAAATATTAACTATTTCCTGTGTGTTCAGATGGGCATTCTACGGCCCATCTAAGGCACAGCTCTGCTCAGGTCATCCCCGTGTTGAAAAGCATTCACTCTTGTAGGCGACAGTGCAGAGCCCTTACTTTGCCATCTTGTATGTACCAGCCCTGCCAAGTTTGCCAGCCGTCTCCCACTTCCACACTAGGAGCTAGGCCGTCAGTGTTTGCCAGGATCACTTGGTGAGTCTAACTCTGAGTTTGGTTAAGGAAATAACTACATTGCCAGTAGGTGTGAATTTTTCTTCTGCCCAGTAGGATTTCACAGATATTGAATCTTTGGGCCCCCTCATCCTTATGGGTAGATTTCACTTTTAATCCAAGATGCCAGGTAACTTACATGTCCTAGAACCATTCCAAGCAGGAACAGCACACTGGAGTGGCCGGAACGCTAGACAAAGTGTCAGTAGGAAGACGTCTATGAGGAAAAGAATCTGGGTTTGGACCCTCCCTCAGGCCACGCCCACTGGCCGTAACTTGGGGAGTTCGCATCTCACCTCCTGGCTTAGAAGTAGCCAGGCCGTAAACACCAAGGAGGAATTTCACTGGCCCATCCTCAACTCGCTCTTTTATTGTCTGGAATTTCCGCTACCTTCTCTTGAAATGGACAAAAATATCTTCTATAAAACCCGCGTTTGGTTTTCCGGGCTTGCATCCCATCGTGTGGGGAGGCTTCCTACATAGCCGCGTTGTCTCCGTGCCCCCTGCGGTCTGTCCTTGGTCGTCCTGAGTTCTTGTAACTGAAATGGGAGGTGTCAGCCACCGCCTGGACACTTCTATCGCTGAGCTGGGCGGTTCTGAGAAACACCCAGGCCCTGGTGGCATCACTGTTCCTGTAGCAAACGCTAGCACCCCAGGAGGTAGGGGGAAGCCTGGCTCAGAAGGGAGGGTGGGAAACACCCTCCAAGCACCGACGGTCCTCTATGAGGGAAAAGCACTGGGCCAAAGGCCTGCCTCAGTGAAAAGCAAGGATACAAAACAGGCCTCTTTGTAGACACAGGACCTGCACCCCTGAGGCCCTGCTCTTTACAGATTCGTGCACTGGCATAAGCTCTAAATTGCTGCCAGTTTCACAACTGTTTCTAATTTAAAGGCCTCCGGGCCACGATATTCCAGGGCAAAGAGAGATTTTTCAGCAAGCAAAGCAAAAGAGCAAGATCAGAGCGCCCCCACGGCTCGTGACAGCCGACGTCACCTTCTCAGCCCGTGGAGTCGGTCTCTCCCCATCGCCGAATGTCCTTCCATTCGGAGCGAGGCGCACATCTGGAAACCGGCGGAGGCTCCAGGTCCAAGGGGCAGAGCCGTCAATGCAGCAGCTGTAAACATGACTTGCTTTAAGAAAGAAAACGATATATATATATATCTCAGTCTCAGAGTCGTCCAGACCTTAAGACAGTGTGACGTCCAAACGGTAGCATCTCCGGCGTTTATGGAGAGATGGGCGCAGGGACACTCCCAGACAAGGAGTTCATTCAGGCAGGGAATACTTGACAACTCCCTTCAGGGAGGAAAAAACAGACAAAGGAACACTCACCTGGCTTTACGGTAACCTCACTGTGAAAGAACAGGAGAGCCAGCTGGATGATTAGGCAGACATTTTATTACTCACGGCTGCCTTTTAAAAGGTGAAGTACGAACTTCCAGCTGGGCTCTCCTTCGCCTCCTCTTCTTCCCAGCTCCAAGGAAAAGGCCGGAAGAGTCAGGGCCTTGTCCAACCTGTTCTATAACTGTGTGCCATTTAGAAAAAGGCACTGCCTCTGGAGGGACAATTAGGAAAAGGTACCTGCGTGGGTAGACACCAGTCCACGGGCTGCACGCTTGATTGACTGACTGCTCCTGCGTACGAAGGAGAAGTTATCTGTTCCTCCAGGTGGACACTGCGCTGCATCAGGGCACACGGCACAGCAGCTTGACAGGGAGGACACTAGCTCGTTTTATTTGGGCACCTTTACAAAATCCACAAAATGCCCACCATGACCATCTCCTCCTCCAGATCATCAAAGCCTGTTTCTCTCAGAACGTTTTTGCCCGCTCCCCTTCGCATGAATGCATAGTCACAGCCAAGGGCACAAAAGAACAGGAATAGAGCTTGGGTTCAGAGGGCAAAATGTAACCCTGAGACCACTTGTAAGTAATGAGGCCAGCAGTGACATGAAACGGCCATGCAGACTCCCCGTCCATCAGGCATAAATTTGCTGTCCCTCATTGAAACAGTGTTTGGGGTGATGGTCTCACCCCCACAGGCAGGGCTGACAGAAAGGGGCAGGGGTCTCTGAAAAGTAGGCTGCAACACTGCTTTACAGCCCTCCTTGTGCAGCTCACTCCCAGACATCCCCACAGGCATTCTCTGACTCCAGAAGAACCCCATGTAAATAAGCAGAATGACATTGACCATATGACACACCTGGAGAGACCAGGATGGCAGAGCGCAGCTTCGGCTCCCCCTGGGGACATCAACACGGGCACACCAGAAATGGTTGACAAAGTGGGTTGGCGTAAAAGGATTACTGGCGACAGTTACCAGCCGCCAACCTCTCTGAGAGTAACCATGCCTACTCATGTCTCTTATTGTCCTCCCTTAAGTATCTGTGACCTCAGGACCTCCAATGGCAGGCAGTGCATACAGACCAGTGTTCTGGATCCTTCTAGTGAGTCTAGACCAGACATGAGAGTCAAAGCTAAATAAATAAATAAGAAATAACAAGATCCCTTGTGAATGCATCTGAATCCTGAATCTCTTCCCAACAGGGCTTTAAATTTTTTCTACAAATACTTGGATCTGTGCATAACAAGTCTGATTTCATGGAGCAACTTGCTCTCTTGGTGACCCCTAGGTCCAAGAGTTGGCTAAAACAAAAATGACTGGCCAACGCCTGATGGATTCAGCTGGGCTCAGTCCCTGAAGGCTGTGTTCTTCAATCTGTTTATACAGTTTCCCGTAGGAGTCTGTAATTTTAATCAGTAAATATCGCCCTTGATTTATCACCTTCTATTGACATAGTGGTAATTCAGGCAATGGAAATAAAGCCGGGCCTGCTGTGTGTTTTTTCTCCTCATGGTGCCCGGCCTCTGTTTGATTTTTTCTCAGTCCTCTTAGGTAATTGGTCTGCTTCTGACACTCTGTCTGTGACCAGCTGTGGTCAGGGGTCAGTGGGTTCTCCCTTCTGAAGAGCAGAATATTCTAACCAATCACAATGCAACCCCATCTAGAGTTTGCTAAAACCAGAGCAGACAAACCACAGACTGATAGGACCCAGTGGATTTCATTTTAAAAGTAGAAATCCAAGATGCTTAGAAAGAACACTGCTATTCTCTCCAGCCCCAGAGACAGTTTGGAGACGGAATCCACTGATTTAGTATCTCCCAGTTGAGCAGGGAGGTCCTTCTTCCCAAGCCTTCTGGAGCTGCCAATTTCCACATTAGCAGATTGATCCTTCTGTAAACATGGGGTTGGATAAGGCCTGGTATTCAGCTCTACTTTGTATTAATGCATATATTTATTTAGTATTTATACCAGTAAATTGGTAAAAATTCTCTGGGCACACAGTATCCTGATTTCAGTATCACATTTGACTAAAAATGATTTATTTGATGGCCAAGAGAAAGAAATGAGGACTCGTGAGTCACAGAGCTGAGTGGTGCAAAGCTGGCTTGCTAGGCACACAGGTTCTGTGCTGGACTACTTGTGTGTGCAGGTGGGAACTAAAAGGAAAGGCTCAGTGTGGAGGACAGGGCCTAGATTCCCAATAGATCTCAACAAAGTTAAATGATAAGCTGAAAATTAAAAGGATAAAGTCCATGTAAAGTTCTGAAGTTTGCCCAGCCGGTGTGGCTCAGTGGTTGAGCGTCAACCCGTGCACCAAGAGGTCGACAGTTTGATTCCTGGTCAGGGCACATGCCCAGGTTGTGGGCCCAATCCTCAGTGGGGGGGCATGCAGGAGGTGGCCAGTTGATGTTCTCTCTCATTGATATATAGATATAGATATAGATATAGATATAGATATAGATATAGATATAGATATATAGATATAGATCCCTTCCTTTCTCTCTCTCTAATCAATGGAGAGGGAAAAGATTAAAAATAAAATTATAAAGTTCTGAACTTTTGTTCCAAAAATCAATTGCCATGGCACCAAACAAGGGCAATCTGTTTAAACATGTTTTGTGAGACTATGTTAAAAGTTTAGGAGTCCACCAGCTCAGTAGGTGCTGACTGTGTGACTCACGGCTGCCAAAAATACTCATGACATCTTAGGTTGTGTTGGTATGAGTGTGCTTCCCTCCAGTCATGTCACTAGACATGACTTTCATTGAAGTTTTTAGTCTTTTATCCCCTACAATAACTAGAAAAATGCCTCATTATCACAGAAGCTTATTTAAATGTCATTTGAAGGGAGGAAGGGATGGATGTAGAGATGGAGAGGTGGATGGATGGATGTACAGATGGATGAATGGATGGATGGATAGCAAGGGTAGAAATGAACACACTGGTCACTACTCAGTTTTCAATACATGTCCATGTTCAAGGGATAAAATAGAGTGAAATGTGTTAAGAGAAGAATGTCCAGGTAGTGAAGGATCTGGGAATCATGCCGTAGGTGAAAGGGTTGAAGAAATTGTGGTATTTAGTCTGAAGTAGGGGAAGGAAAAGGAGTCACTGGGGGAAGGGGTATTAGAAGAGAAAAATGTCATCTAGGTTTAGAATTGTGAAGGGAGGTATATGGGAGAGGGATTAAAATATTGTCCATGGGTTCAGAGGATAAAGCTAGAACCACATGGCGGAAGCTACAGACAGAACAAGGAAGAACTCTCTACCAGGTAGGGTTCCCTGGTGCCTACAGGGAAGTGGCCTGATTCTACTGATGGGTCTTTCTCTTTCTGTCTGGATAGGCAGCCCTTATCCAGAGCAGCTCCTCCACTATGATACCTTCACAACTGTCAATATCCCTCTCTCAATGCTCTATTTAATAGTGGTTACATTACATTTAGTGTATGTGTCTATAGTTATTTATTCCTCGAGCACAAGGCCTGTGCCTTTCATGTTTTTTATGCATAGTAGACACTCAATCAACATTTACTTTGTCAAGTTAAATAGAACTTGGCTGCCTCTTTGATTCAAGACTAATACCAAAAACATTCATTTGGTCTAGTCTGAGATCTGGGGAAACACAGAAGCTCTGGAATGGCAATATAGTGCTGTTGGCTCTCCTTCAAGTTTTGGGGTTTGGGGGAAGAGCTCGTCTGTGAATCTATTCTTTCCATTTCTAAAGTAAGGGTACCTGTATTCTTGAGGTTTGCAATACAGTATGCATAATGTCTCGTGTTCTTTCAAACAAAGGTAAGCTCTAAACTGAAGGTGTCAGTAAGATAATAAATACTGTATTAAAGAAACATTTCTCCCTGCCCTTTTCCCTCTGCGTTCTCTTTTGTTCCCAACATTCCCACCATGAAACACTAGACAATTCATTTTAATAAAACCCATTTATCTGCTACCCATCCAAACATGTATAAACCAGTGGAGTCTCTTTTGCCTATAATGGAAGAGATTTTTACTTTCTTCCTAAAGGCATTCATAACGAATTGGGCTTTTCCTAATAATTCAAATCACTGAGTAGTTTAGTCCAGGGCATATGCATATTTCACCTTCAGACCACAGTCATGGAAGAGACTGGCTCAAAGGTGCTGATAATCTTACTTTCATGACTTGGCCATGCTGGTGGTACCAATCCGGGTGGGGGCTACGGGTAAAATGATGAAGACAGTTATCCTTGTGCTTATTCTGTTGGCTGAAAAGAATCGCTGTGATGCAAGTCTTGTGCTATTTCTCATGATTACATCATTGCCTTCATATTGCATGAGATTGTAGGGTGGGGCTGGGCTGGGCCAGCACTTCAATGAGGAGACCTTTCTGGAAGCTTAGCTCTTCTCACGCCTACATTCCATCACACTACCACGTTCATTCCCAAAGGTGGCAGCACTCTGGTGAATGGTAAAGGAAAATGATTTCCAGAGAAGTAATTAGTAAAGTGCACGAGGAGGCTTAAGGAGGAAAAAAAAACGACAGGCTATCAATCAGTAAATAATAAAAAATTCAGTCGAGGCATTTTCCATCTTAGTGTTCTTGCCTATGAGAGAGAGAGAGATTCATGAGGACAGGTCAGGTTACCCCTTCTTAGCTCCGTTACAGAGCCTTCATATAATTCAATAGACACTCAGTGAATGGTGATAAGGATCAAAAATGGGAACTATGATTGCGCCTCTACCTGGTTTCCTCTGTCACTTCAGGCTTTTGGGTAGGGCAGCGAGACACCTGATCTTGGATATTCATGGAGTAATTGCACAGACATCGATCTCTTGATGGTAGATGATGAGTTAATTCATTCTCAAACCCTTCTAACTTGGCAGATGTGGAGTTATTAGTCATCAAACTCACTCTGGGCATTACATATTCTATTATTTATAATTTACATATAAATGAAAGTGTGAGCCTCTCTCAGGCCCACAGCAGAGGAGAGTGGAGCTGTGGAGAAGGGAAGGGACAATCCCCAGGTGATTCAGAACATTTCCATTGCCAACAGACCGAGGTCAATATTGGCAAGAGGATGAGAGGAAAAAATAAATAAATACCAGATTTAGGGAGAAGAACGTGGCCCAGGAGACAAGGTGGGTTGGGGTGGCTCTGGTATTAGGAGTTAGATTCATTCACTCACACATTCATTCACAAATGCTTCTTATGCTAGATGAGGCTATACAGACATAACCTTGCCCTCAGGTAAACAAATAATAACTAATTACAAGTTGGAAAAAGTGCTATGAAGGAAACATAGGATGTTACAGGAGAAAATAACGGGAATCAATTTGAAGAGATTGGTCAGAGAAGATCTCTAAGGGGTTAACAGTAAACTCAAACTTGGAGGATAACAAAAAGCCAGTCACAGGAAGAGAAAAAGGTGAGTGACAGAGGCTTTTGTGAAGGCCTTGAAGCAGGGGAGTCCTTGAGAAATTCAAAGAAGTAAACGGCGAACGGCTCTTCCCTTGATTGAGCACCTGTCACGGTCAGACCTGGTCTGGGTGCGTTATGGTGTTAAAGCACTTCCTCCTCCCAACCCTGTGAGTAGGCACCGTCATCACCCCCACTCATCCGATGAGGAAACTGAGGCTAGTGTGTCTGGGCCATAAAGGACCGAGGAGAGCGCTCAGTATCCAGTGGGGGAAGTGGGAAGGGACCAGAGGATCTCAGCAGGGAAATGAAATTAATCTGATTTGGGTTTTTAATTATCCCTCTGGCCCTTCATTGATGGGTAGACTGAAACAGGGCAGGAGAGGAAGTGGAAGGACCATTTAGAAGGCATTTCAGGTCCCAGGCAAGAGAAGATGTGGCTGGGACAGGACAGTGGTAGAGAGGACGGTGGGAAATGGGGGTTCGAGGCATGTCTCAGCTCCAGTGAGACTTGGAAGGCAGCCACACAGTGAGGACACAGGAAGAAAACATGGACTCAAACCTGATACAAACTGCCTTCTAAGAAAGACAGGAAAAGGAGAGAGTTGAGAAACAGACATCTTGAAAGTGGAAGATTTCCAGACTCTTAACCAGGATCCTGCTTGCTGTGAATATGAGAATTAAATACCTTTGCCTATATGTTGTGGATTGGCTGCCCTAATTCCGCTCATGTTCTTCTGTTGGATGGACACGTGCGTGAGTGCGCGCACACGCCTCCTACCTCTGAGCCCTTGAAACAGTCAACAAGTAAGGCTTCCTTCTGGGACCAAAGAAGTCTCGTGCGAAGGAGACAGACAGACCTGCCGCCAGCAAGTCCAGTTACAGAAGAAAATGACCAACTGTGAAGGCGGCTCACCTGGGGGAGCAGGTCCAGGGCCCCTCCAGCCAGTCGTTAGCTCTGCCCACGGCTCCCAGGACGTGCACACTCGGGAACTTTAGGAGCCCGGAAACTCAGAGCAAAGTTTATTTTCTGAACAAGGCCCGAAGAAGGAAGCAAAGGATAAACAGGGACCAAATGTTTTAAGTATTTGAAACGGTTTCCACCCCAACACCATTCCCCAAATCTTGAAAGAACAAAGGTCAGGAGGACTTGTGGGAAAACGTTTTCCCTCAGCTCTCTGCCACCCAGGCTTGCCACTGCCCAGGGCCCCCGCTTCCATGACGTTGCCTTCGCGGGGGCAGCTGGTGCACCCATGGCCGCTGCGACTTGGGCCAGAGCTGGTGAGATTTCCCGGCGGCCGTCTGGAACTGTCCTCGGCTGCAGCACAGTAGCCACAGCCGGTCCTCCAGGGACTGCCTCTGAGTTTCATGCGATGCAGTTCTTCATCTGGCTTTTATAGAGCACGGAGGTCCTGACCCTGAATGGAGAGAGCACAGCCTCGTTAGCAAACTGTCCGGGGAAAACTTGGAGGCAAACGAATGTGGAGGAGGAGAGGGGAACGGGGCGAGCTGGAGGAACACAGGCCCTTCGTGGGCGCGAGGCGAGGCCCCGGCAGCTCCCTGGGTGTGGCCTTCGGACCAGAAAATCAACTCCAGATATCTCGGGGAGATGGAGAGGAGAGGACAACGTGTCGGGGAAAAAATAACTGCTAATATGATAAAATGCGAGTGGATGTGACAAGCTGTGGCCCATCGAAGATCTCAGGAAACACAGCTCGGAAAAAGTGCAGAAGTCCTTCAGTGTGAGGTAATGAGGCGCATCTAATTATATTCCAGAAAAACAGCAAGGAACGCCTCGCAGCCTTCCCCTCTTTCTTCCCTCACGAACGAGTCCAAATCCCAAACGGAGAGACACCGTTATTGCAGAGAAAGTGAGGAATTTCCGAGAGCATCACGGGAAACCAGGTTGGGATTTTCCCAGAACTGATAAAAAACTGCCACACAAACCCTTCCCTGCCTGCTCTCTCTTCCCCTCCCCCCAAAAACTCCCATCAGGAAACAGCAGGGGGAGGAAGGAAAAAAAGAAGCAAAAAACACACAGGCAGCCCCACCATGAGAAATCAAGGCAGTCGGAATGACATTTGACACCGCCAGGCCACAGCTGAAGAACAAGGGAAAAGTTTTAGGGTGACTGTCACTGACCCATAGTCTCTCACTCCTAACCTTGCTCTCCAACATATGTTTCTCATTTCCTTGCTTATAGCTGGTCCAAGCTAATGATATGTGTTTTGGCCGGGATCCCGTGCTTGGCATACAGCCGGTCTTGTTCTCATTGTCCGGGCTACTTACAGAAACCTCTTTCTCTGTCTCTTTCTCTCTCTCAAAAAACCAGCTTTAAAGAACAGTAAATATGCAAAACATCCCCCATGCTCTATACAGCTACCATCTTGAACATGGCCCCCTCTACCCTAACACACCCCATCAATAAAGGCCTAAAGAGACTGCCCACGGGTGAGGGGTACGTTCAACACAAAAGCAGTGGAAATTCAAACAAATTGGCCCATTAGAGTCTCACACGGCTATAAATACAGCTCGGCTCGGGCTATTTTGAGGGACGGTGGCATGGGAAAGTTCGGCCTGGAATCTTGACTTTGTCAGAAGAGACAGATCTCTCCCAAGACATGGGAAGGAGATGAAGCACCCAGCAGGCAGGAGGAAGGAGGGGGTTTCTGGTTCGTTCCCCGCGAAGTGGACGGGAGGTGGAGGGCGTGCAGCCGGGCCTTGCCCCCGTCCCGGGCCTGCCATCCTTGATGTTAGAAGCCTGGGCTCTGGCGTTACTCAGTGTGTCCATAACCTCTGAAAAAGCTGAACATGCCCTTCTGCTCCTCAGGGGTCAATGGACCATTTCACTCTTCCTGGCGGGGCAGGCAGGCCAGTGGAGGAAGGGTGGGAACAAGAGTGGGCTGGCCAGTCTGGGCAGGTCCCAGGCTGCGCCCAGTGCCTCTGGCTCACCCAGAAGGGAATCGTGAGGAGGCTGAATGTACTGATCAGACCCCAACGTGTGACATTCAGTACATGCGTATTATGAAATTAGGGTACAGTCACATGGATTTTAAGAAATTAGGGCCCATAAATGTGCTAGCAAATCATATGAACAGAGAATGTGTGTGCAGCGTTGAGAGTTGCTTCCCGCTTCCCCTCAGGGTGTGTCAACAGGTCGGCGAATTGCAAGCGGCGGAGAACAGGGAAACCGCACAGAGGTTCCTCGGTGCACCTGTCCCTCTGGGGCCGCGTCGCTGCTGGGGCCGCTCGGCCTCTGGTCTTCGCAGACCCCATAACAATTTCCGCTCAGAAATCACCCCAGGACAACTTTGGATTTACTCATTCGGTGAGTACGTTTGAGCACCTACTGGATACAAGCATGTGGGAGGCACAGAGGAACAGACACAGCCCTGACCTCTGAGTCTTCCAGCCCCGTGAATGCGTTTGATGTGTCCCTGGTCCCTACAGTTGTCCTGACAGCACATCTCAGTTTGCCTGGTTTATATCTATTGTCCCTGGGTAATTATTAATAGCGCTTCTTTTCACTCTCCAGCGTGTCCCAGTTTGGATGATAAATTATAGGGTTACTCCATCCAGAGTCCCTTTTTTAAAAATGCTTTTTTTGGGTATGAAATCTAATACACAGAGAAAAGTACAAAAATATAGCATCCTCTATTTTGAGGTTCTTTGGGACTTGCAAAAGGCAAGACAGGGTTCCCAAATTATCAAGAAAACGGCTTTAGCAGATTAAATTTTAATTAGTTCAAGAACAGGTTCCACCGTGCTCTGGGCTTGACTCCTTGCCACATGCTGGGTGATTCTGCCGTCCCAGCATTGTCCGTCCCGGACTTTCCACGATGCGTCTGAAACCTCAGCGGGGCTGCCCTCTCCCACCACACGTGGGGACAGCTGGGGCACACGAGGGTGCTTGTCCCAGTGAGGGGAAGAGCCAATGCAGGTTACCATGACAACACTCTTTCCTGAAAATCTCTGACTGACACTTCCTGGGGAGACAGGAAGTAAGGACAGGAAGACACCGAGGTCACTCTCTTCCCATGTTGAGCTGTCCCACCTCCCAGACTTGTCTGCTATTTGAACTTTCCTAGCTCAGCCTTTTTTCTCCCGTTCCCATCAGCAAAGCTGCCCTGGGGCTGAAAGCAACCAGCCGCGTCTGTCCCCTTCTTTACAGCCAGCCCATGGAACCCCAAACCACTCAATAATAAGCCATAGAGAAGTCCCTAGTGAGGTCAAGATGCTTCCAAATTTATGCAGTTGATTCCAAAGTAAAAAGTAAACAACTCATGGACTGTCTACACTTTTGTAATCAGTATTATGATATTAATAATCACTCAACAAATGTTCCTGAGTACCTACTGTGTTGCAGGCCCTGTGCTAGGGATTGGAGGTGCAGTACTGAGCGCAATGCACATGGTCCCTGCCGTCATGGAGTTTACAGTGTCCCGAGGGGCACGGCATTACAGGGATAGCCACGATAAATGCCTAGCTCCCGACTAGTAAGTACTACAGAGGAAAAGTACAGAGTGTGAGATACAACAGGGGCCTAAGGTACCTTTAGATGAGTCAGAGAAAGCCCCCTAATAAAGCAACTTTAATCTAGGACAGAATGATGAATAGCAAGTAGGCAAAAAAATCCATTTATATCAAGAGTCCATAAGAAATATTTCACTTCAAGATCGGAAGAGTTTTGGGGGTATGACTTTCAAACTTGCACATTCAGAACCAGCATCAAAAATAATAGAGCCCTGGCCGGTTTGGCTCAGTGGTTAGAGTGTGGTCTCGAGGACCAAAGACTCACCGGTTTGATTCCAGTCAAGGGCACATACCTCCGTTGCGGTTCGGTCCCCGGCCCTGGTCGGGGCTGTGCAGGAGGCAACCAATCAATGTGTCTCTCTCACATTAATAATTCCCCTCTCTCTCTTCCTCTCCCACTCTATCTGAAGATAAATGGAAAAATATCCTCAGGTAAGGATTTAAAAAAATGTTTATAAAAAGCCAGCATGGCTCAGTGGATTGAGCACCGGCCCATGGACTGAGAGGTCCCGGTCGATTCCTGGTCAGGGCACATGCCCGGCTTCGGGTTCATCTCCGGTCAGGGTGTGGGTGGGAGGCAGCCATCGATGGTTCTCCCTCACATCAATGTTCCTATCTCTCTCTCCCTTCCTCCCCCCTCTCTAAAATCATTTAAAAAAAAAAAAACTTACCCTCAGGTAAGGATAATAATAATAATAATAATAATGCAAGAGGATAGCAGAGCCTCACTTCTAGACGAACCATGTGTGAAAGAACTAGTGCAGGACTTTGAATGCGAAAGTGCTCTGAACATGCCAGTCAGCTCCCTGGAACTATTTTAACCAATGTCAAGTCTCATATCTGGATCCCCAGCACCTAACACAATTCAAACTATTGCTACTGTGTACTCGTTTTATGTATGAAGTGTTCGATATACATTGAATGAATGAAGGAATCCATGAACAAATGAATTAACTGCTACAGGATATTTTCTATATCCAGGCACAGTGCCAGGTACTTTCACAAATATCCTCTCATTTCATCACCATAACACTGTCGCACCTTTCTCGAGGCTGGGACTCTAAAGGGCTGAGCTAAACAATGGCTCTGAAAATCATAAAATATAACCCTAATGAAGTTTTCAGACACAATAAGGGAGAAAAGGCATTTGGAAATGTCAAGGGAAGATGCAAGCCAGCGAAAGGAAAAGACACAACTGCTCCCAAGTAGCAACAGGAGGAGAAAGAGGCTTTCAAGTGGGCTGAGAGGGATGGGCAGCGTTGCTGAAACCCAGAGCACAGTCTGAGCACCTGAAACAGTCCACAGAATGTTATGTGGACAGAAATCATAGCATTGGATTCTGTCGTCTTTGGGACAAGCGTTGGATACACTCCCTGGTTCTTGGGAGGGGATCGGGTTCGGAGAGTGCGGAGAGAAGAGGATTTGAGCTCAGAGGAACGTCTAAGCGCAGGGAGCCCTCGGAGGCAGGCATTTATGGGCCGGGGGAAGAAGGCCGCCTTCTGAAACACAGGTAAAGAAAGGAAGCATGAGCTCAGGAGCAGCTCTGAGTCTCACTGGTTTAAGAAACGACATTGGATCAGGAAGGAAAGTAAGCAGATGATTTTATATTTTAAGAGGTCCTTCAGTCTAAAAGAAGCAAATCTTATTGTAAGCAATTTCAACAAAACAAAACTTACACAGAGGTAGCAGTTTATTTCATCAAAGAAGCATAGACGTGCCCTGGCCAGTTTGGCTCAGCAGTTAGAGCGTCAGCCTGCGGTCTGGAGAGACCCCGGTTCGGTTCCCGCTAAGGGCATGTACCTTGGCTGCAGTTTGTCCCTGGCCCTGGTTGGGTCGTGCGGGTGGCGGCCACTTGATGTGTCCCTTTCACGTCGATGTTTCTCTCTCTGTCTTCCTCTCTCTCCCTCCCGCTCTATCTGAATAAAAAGTGGAAAAATGTCCCCGGGTGAGGATAAAAAAAAAAGAAGCATAGACTTGTGTTAGGGTCGGAAATCTCTACATTTTAAAACTATCCATCTTAAACTGGGGATGAATGGAAAAGGAAAATATTTGACAAGGTTCAAGGGGGGTGGGGAAAAACCCAAAGGCAAAAATAATCCCCCCTTGTAGGAAGCTCTAATGTTCCAGAGGATTTTCTACAGAACTGGACATGGGTTTGAACTTGATGCTCTTTGGTTGAATCCTGGCAGTTCTTTGAGATGGTAACAAGCCCATAATTGTCCTAGCTTTATTGTTCTTCCTCCACAAACCTATTTGTGAAAATGCCATAGAGTTGTCCTACCCAATGCTCTCAGTTTCAGGAAATATGATACACAGCAGATCAGGAGAAATGACTTTATTTTTTCCTACGTTACAGCATCTTGGCACAAGTTCAGCACTGAAATGGTTAAAATATCAGCACATTTCACTGGTCTTGGGTTACTCATAAACATTCAGCAAAGCAATTTCACTCAATCGCACATATTAACTGCTTAAGTTCTTTTCTCTGAGGATGTGGACTGTTATTTTATGCCAAAAGTCCTGTAATTAAGTTTGACATAAGCGCATGGATTAAATATGTGGTTGGGGTTGGGGGGGAGACAAGGAATGGAAGGTTTTCTCCCCTCGCCTTCTTGCCATATGGAGACTGTAACCAAATAATGTGCAAAAATTTTTAAGAGAATTTCTAATCTTATTACTCGGTGTTGTTTATCAGGTAAGTCTTAAGGCCAGTACAGTTACAAAAGCAGTTCTTCTTTTCCCCAATTTTGCAATAAGATCAACAACAGAACATACCCCAGGCAACAGCCCCGGACCCTCAATAGTGTAGCCTTTTGTAAGGCAGAGAACAGAACAGCTACCAGAAGCTCTTCCGATGGACAAGCCACTGTGGCTATGGTTTGGCACCAATTTCTCCAACTGATCTTATTCGGGGATGTGTCTGAAATGCTGAACCCATGAGGAGGGTACTGTGCATCGTGTTGCTTTTCCAACGGTCGGGGGTGCTTTGTTCTGTGGGGATGCTCATCCCCGCCCAGATTTCCCCTGTCTGAGGTTCCTCAGGTGATCTGAAAAGGTCCCGATCATCTAAGGCAGGGTAATGACAAATTTGCTTTCCATTTCTAGCCACATTCATGAAGGTTTCTTGTGGTTTGAGAGAGGAATGCTCTTGTTCCTCCCTTCCTGAGAACAGCTGAAAATAGCCTTTTCAATGTTTGAAAGAGAAAACATCCTCCTTGAGTTTCCCCCAAATCCCAAATCAGAGGGAGCACAGAGGAGATTAACCCTCAGAAGGAAGCTGGGCAGCAGCACCCCCACCTTTCCTCCCCACGAATTTGCTCCCAACCTCCTCCCCTCTTCCAGATCCTGGTCGCTCTTCTCTTCGCTGGCATAACTGAGTTGACCGCCTTCCTGCCATATACCTTCCTTAACGCAGCAAGGAACGTTATCCAATCACTGCCAGGCCCATGCTCTTTCTACTTTGCCGTGATTCCGAACAATTTCATTGTAGTCGCTGCTGATTGGTCTCCATTTCTCTGAATCTTTTCCTATCAGAGGGGCCACCATCCAGGCTGCTCCTAACATTCGCGTTGGAAGCCCCATAAATCTCCACATTGCAGCGGGCCTCTGACCGCTTCAGCGGGCCTATTTTTACGTTATCGTTGGTGGCTCAAGCCAAGCATGGTGTTGAGATAAAGCCCTGAAATTTGCTACACAGCAGTGAGAATAATTTATTTAGGCTCAATACAACCTTCTGTACTCTCCGTAACTTGGGGGAACTATCTGCCACGTGGTTCAAAAGCTCATCCCAAGCCCACCAGGAATAATCTTGTTTCTTAGTTTATCTTCCTCGTTGTATAACTTCTATTTCTGCTCATTAAATTACATAAGCCTGTTACTAGGCCCACAGCCTTAATGTATTCCAGGCATGCTGAACTGTACTGTACTCTTCTGTATTTACCTCCAATTTGGTACGAAATATAATTAACTTCGACTCTACTGTCCATGTCATTGTTAGGAGTTGCCTGGTTCTCTTAAATGGCTTTTGCTTTAAATAATAATGATAATGATAATAACAATATATCTTAGGTAGTTCCTTCTATTCCCAAACCTAACCTTACTCTCCAAGGGGCCAGTTTATAAGATTTGTCCCAGACGGATAATGAAATGCATGCCCCGCCCAGAGCTGCCTCCTGATTGGGTCGTGAGGGGCGGGAAGAACAGACTCCAGGGGGTTGCTGCTCTGTGAGTCCAGTCCAGGGACCTGAAAGTAATGGGACTGGTCCAGTCCACTCGGAGAGAGCTGGATGCGTTCCTCTTTCCAACCGCATCTGGCAGCATTCTCCACGAACCCAAGTCGGCCACTTTATTCTGTCAAAGTCTGATTTCTCCATAATGACTCCAGAAGAAAGCAGAAGTCCAGCAAGGACAGATGTCACCATAGACAGGGGCCATGTGGAGTGTATCTGGTTGCGTGTCGCTGGTGTACGTGGGGCAGAGTGTGGTATATTAAGGATCCAGGGCCTCCCCTCTCTCTAGTGATGCGGCCCTTCTTGGAGGCCTGTGGGAACCTCTCTGCACTTGAGCCTGTCCCACCTTGGTTCCAGATAAGAACTTATCTCCACTTTTTCTCTCAGATGCTGTCATATTTTGCCTTCAGGCTGGGGTACCTCCAGCACAACCATTCATTCTCCAGCGCTTCCTGTTTCCCTCAGAGATACCTGTAGGACCAAGAACCTGTCAGGAAAGTTTGAAGTCTGTGCTCACCACTTTCTAAATCTGACTAGAGCCACATTGAATAGGATTGTCTTTTTCCCTATAGTTTGTGCACAGCATTCTTGGCTTCCAATCTTCTTGAGCATGATTCAAAATTACCCTCCCCTTACTTATCAATGAGTGACGGCATGTCATGGTACAGTGAATAAGAATGCAATGTCGGAAGCCCAACCACCTGGGTTCAAATCCTGGCTCTGACACTTATTAGCTGTCTGAACTCAAGCATGTTAACCCAACCCTCGTGACTCACTTGCTTTATCTGTGTAATAGGGACTAATAGTACCTCCCTCTTGGGGTCATTGTGAGTATTGAATACATAAAGGGCTAATGAGAGTTCTTGGCCCATGGCAAGCCTTCAGTAAGGTTGGCTATATTCCAGATTTCCTGAGGCGTCTCAGCTCCGTTGTTTTTGGTCTGGGATGAACTGGTCCTTCAAAGACCTACTATGCTTATGCTCCCAGGGGGTTGAGTAGTAAGCACATCCACGTCTGCAGGTTGCACTGTGGTCGGCAGCATTTAGACTCAGCCTTACCTCAAAACTGTCAACCCAGGACTCAACCTCTCACCACCTGGTATTATTTAAGGACATGGAGACAGGGGAAATGGAAACATTGGCGTAAAAATTATTAGAAGAATTTCATTTCAAAGTTCTTATTGTTTCCTCTGCTGCACATAGATATAAATTGCAGAGTTCTCGACCGGGCTCCCTGTAGAAGCCAGAACCTTGCTACCATTTCAGGTGGGCTACCAGCTCCAAACACTCCGGCAGGGCTTTCGCCCACCTCTTCGCCCTCTGCTGCCAAGAGGGCATGATTCTCTGCATGCCCCCCTCACAAGGCTGTTGCAAGCAAGCCAGAGAGTAGAGATCTTGGAAATAAGATCGTGGTTATTATGAAACACATAGCTTCCACGAATTAATCTATCTTGAAATCAATAATAATGCATTTTAACATTGATCGCTTTATTTATTTATATTTATACAAAATGTTGCTAAATACCCTTGGAGTACTTCATCTCTCCTGTCTTGTTGTCCAAGTTCTACCCTTTCCTGATGCTCAAATTAAGCCTCCCTTCTTCTTCTGAAAAACCCCATACACACACACCGAAATACAACATTAAACCTTCACTCCCTTGAGCTGTTACCCTCTTACTATTGGCCTTTCCACTGGTTTTGGTGTTTGCCCATCTATTTCAGGAGTCAGCAGGCTTTTTCTAGAAAGCTCCCGATAGTCAATATTTTAGGCTTTGTGGGTCATATTCTCTGTCTCAACCACTCCACTCTGCTGTTGTAGCCCAGCCACACCACAGACAACATGTAAATAACATGGCTATGATCCAATAAAACTTTATTTACAGAAACAGGTGAGGCCCACAGACTCTAATCAATAGCCTGGCTTTGTCCTTGAGCACTGTCATCTGTGCCTTTTTTGTCTACCCAATGAGACTGCGATGACCTCATGACAAAGTCTCTATTAGGGGTTTATAATGCCCGATTCCCCACTTCTCCTGAGCCAAGAACCTGGTTCAGTACATACTTGTCAGATTAAACTACCTCATGGGAAAATTGTGTATTTATTGTGAATAGATGAATTTCAGCAACCAATCCCTGTCGAATGCCCTGAAGAGTTAAATTGGAGAAAAGAGACGTGTTGTCTCTGGAATGAGAGACGGCCATCTGCACGTCAAATCCGTGAGTGCAGGAGAAACACTGCCCACTGATCACTGTCAGATCCTGGGGGGAAGCTGTGGAAAACACCTGAAGACCACATGTTCCTGGAATCTGAGCTCCGTGTATGAATAATGCCATGAAAGACCAGGAACGTGAGTAGCCCGACTCTTTCCTAAGGACATAGTTATAACTCTGAATTCACAGACAACTATCCTTCTTTAGAGGCAATTCTTTGCTCATTATCCTCAAATTTAGAATAACTTCACTATTGTTTCCCATTTAGATTCATCTGAAAATAACATAATACTCCAGGGGCAGGTAGAACGGTGGCTGAGAGCAGAGGGCCTAGAGTTATACCTAATTCACACCTCTGGGCCTTGCAGTGAGTCAAAACTCTCTAGACGTCAGTGTTTCCTTCTGTGAAATGGGAATTTTGTGAGGGTTAAAGGAGACCAAGTATATGAATAACTTAGTATAGGGCTCAGGACAGAGTAAATACTCAATAATTATTAACATCCAGTAATAGCAGTAGTAGTAGCAATACATCACAGACGTGAAATATATTTCTTTAAACACAGAACTACCATTTGACTAGGAATCCCATCCCTAGGTACATATCCTAGAGGAATGAAAACATCTATCCCCACAGAAACTTGTGCACAAAAGTTCATCATAGCATTATTCATAATAGCCAAAGTGGAAAAAACCCAAATGTCCATCAACTGGCAAATGGATAAAGGAAAAATGTGGTATATCTATACATTGGAATATTATTTGGCCATAAAAAGCAACGAAGTACTGATACATGCTACAACATGGACGAACCTTGAAAACCTGCTAAGAAGTGAGTCACAAGCGACCATTGTATGTGTCTATTTATACGAAGTGTCTAAAGTAGGCAAATACACAGAGACATAGTAGATCAGTGGTTGCCAGGAGCTGGGGGAGGGATGCAGGGCAGAAGAGGAAGAGGGACTGTTAGTAGGAATGGAGGATTTGGGGAGAGAGTGATGAAAATGTTCTAAAAGTGGGAAGTGGTCATTGTCACACAACTCTGTGAAATACTAAAACCACTTTTAAAGAGTAGGTTTTATGGTATGTAAATTATATCTCAATAAAGCTGTTTTGTACAGCATTTCCTTTTTTAAAAGTAAATTAACTTAGCTATCCTCATCAAAAATTAATCTGCAATATATACCTTTTTCCCTTGATATGAGCTAGAAGTTTATAGGCTAAGAATTCTACACAAAGAAATGTGTTAAGTACAGAGATCTTTTTACAGTAGATAGTGTAGATAGTGATTAAGTTCATATATCCATGGTGTTTAAATGTCCTTACCAAAGGCATGTATAGACCACTGTCATTCACAAATCCAGCTAGCTGTCAGAATTACTCAGAATCAGGAACTGTGTCTTGAGGGCCTGCTATGTGCTGCCCACTACCTCGGACATAGGGACACGGGAGAATATGATCCTAGAGTCGTGAGCTTATGGTCCAGCTGTTCTTTGCACATCATACCAACCAGGATGATGTGGTCATGCTCCCCTTTTCTGGAGTTTATATCATAAGAGCAATGGCATTTCCCCCCAACATAAATATATCATCATCTTAATCTGCCTTTCCAAACCCTTCTTCCCAGGGGCACACCACCCCCATTCCGTTAAAAATCAGAGTTCTGGATTCTAGAGTTTTCAATACGTTCAGGATTCCTCAGTTTTACCTGAAGAACTAAAGGGCCCAACCAAGCCATCTATGGATTACATTTTCTCCCTTGAGGACTTGCAGCAAAAGGGGAATCTCCAATTTTTATTCACAGAAGACTCTTTCGGACACTTGTTTACCACACAGCTTCCTGGGTCTTAGCCAGAGAAAGGCAAGTTCAGCTGGTCAGAGAAGGGGCCCCGGGGGACAGAGTATTTAACAAGCACCCTAGGTCACTCTGCTGCAAGAATGCATGAACCACACTTTGAGAAACACTCACTCAAGTGTTGGAAACTCATGCAATGCCACATGTTTATTGAGCACCAACCCTAAACCCATTCTGTCTGGGCACTTTGGGTGATCTAGGTCATCTAGTCTCTCCTGCAAGGGCACATATTCAAATATGGAAGACTTGACACAGCAGGATAACTGGCTTTACGTGCTGGACACGATTAATAACAAATGAATAATGAGACCCTCAGGGCTGTAAGAATTCAGCAGAGCAAAACCGTTCCTTGGGCCCAGGTGGCCGCAGAACTTGTCAGAGGAGCAGGGTTACTTAGGCCTACACATAAAATGTAACTGTGATTGTAAAGAAGAAAATGAAAGAATCTGGAGCAGACAATGAGGGAGATTTGCCTCAGAGCGATCAACTATAGTGTGTTCACGTGAGGAATAAGTAAAACGAGGCCCAGTTGGTAAAGCAGAGTGAGGCCACATTCTGGAAGGCCCTAAATGCCTGGCAAGGGACTGAGACTTTACCCACAGAGTGTGGGGGCCCTCTGAGAACTTTTGAACTGGAGAGTAGCAAGCTGATATCATTTCTGTAAAGGATTAATCCAATAACAAAGTCATGTGCGTTTTGGGAATGACATGATGCATAAATAATGAGCAATAGCATGATAGAAGAAGGATCCAGAGTGGATGGAATGAGAGGAGTCTAGAAATAAGAGAACCATTTGGAGGCCCTAGGAATCATCCCCCTCAACAGCTTTCCCCCCAAAGAAATAAGCATGCCATGACAGAGTTCCTATTTTACCTGAAAGAAAAAGCAATACTACTGCCCTTTCTTTATACACTCATGATGAGAGAGATGCCAACCTGAAAGAACAGTTCTGAGAGAGGTAATAAGGGACATGAGGATAGAAAGAAAGATTTAACCAGCTCCAGAGATTAGACAAAATGCTGTGTGGTGAAGAAGAGGATGGAAAACTGCGTGTGCCACACCCCGCGTGGAGTCCTCACCCCAGGACCTTGCTTGGAATAGCTAGAATGAGAGCCATTGATTGCTTCTCCTTCAACTGGTCCACGAATACATTAGAAGCAAACTTTTACAAATGACCACTATGGAAAACTTGATAAGACTCTTCTTAACCAACCAGAAAGAGAGTGGTCATTGTGTAATAGTTAATAATCAGATATCCAAACAATGCCTTATATTTAAAGAACAATGTCCCTAATAATAGAGCTTCAAGGAGAAAAATAACAAGTTCGGTTTCCGTTTGTTACACAGCTTTTGCCATGCAACAAGCCACCCCAAAACAAAATAGCTTCAAACCGTAAATCATTGCTCACGATTCGGTGGGTATGCTGGACAGGGCCCCTGGTCTGCATCGGCTCGAGCGAAATGGAGAAGCAAGCACAGCCTCGCTCCCATGGCTGGCAGCAGGCTCGGGGGCCGCTGAGTTGATTCTCTCTCCGTTCACAGGTTAGCCTGGCCTTCTTCACGTGGCGGCCTAGGGCTTTCAAAGGCAGCCAGAGGACCGGGCTCAAAGAGTAGGCACTTTTCAAGCCCGAGCTGCTGTCCTATATGCTGTAGTCCTGTTGGCCAGAGAACGTCACATGGCCAGACCACAGTCTTGGGAGGCTCTGCTCAAGAGCATAGGGACAGGGGAGGGGTACGTGTGACCATCCTAACCACCACAGCGACACGTGCTGAACAGAGCGTGCACTCTAAAGGAAGTGACAATTACCTACTTAACTCTGCTTACAGACGCGGGAAGAAAAAGGGTCACTGTTGGGCTTGTGCAGTACTTGTCTAAATGTGAATATCTGAACTGTTGTGAAAGAAATTAATAAATATATATACTGATAATACGGTTTTTTAAAGGAGGAGAGGAGATGAAAAAGGTAGAGAGAGAGAAAAAAAAGGAAGGAAGAAGGTAAGGATGGAAAGAAGAGAAGAAAGGAGGAGGAAGGAGGAGGAAGGAGAAGAGGGGAGGGAGGGAAGGAAGGAAGAAAAGAAGGAAGGATAAAAGGAAAAAATAGATAGATAAATAGATAGATAGATAGATAGATCTTTCTTAGCATACCCAAATTTATTATTTTGTGTTGACAGAACACTACCAATCTTATAAAGATCCTAACTTTTTTATTGTCTTTAGTTGTCTTGTAAAATAGCCTCCTGTTTCCTGGGCTCTTACGTGATCAGATTCCAGCCTGTGCGGAGGTGCTCAGCAGGGCATGTCCAGGACCCTCTCAGAGCTCAGAGTCCACGTGTCCACTCCACACAGCAGCCAGCGCTCGGACGGCTGGCCCGGCCTTGGACAGACGAAGATGCAGACCAGCAACACCCCATTCTTAGGACATAATTAATGTGCTGTTAATTTTTTTTTTTTTTCATCAACAAAGGATTACCAAAATACCACATGATTTCCTTCAAAAATGTGACCCTCCCTTTCCTGTCTCATTTTTCTTTTCCTGGATCTGACTGTGGTTTCCATTGGCCTCATGAAAAGAGTTATTTCTGTTCATTTTCTTCAACTTGTCTCGGCTCCGTGATCGCAAGGAGTCCAGAAAGGCTGAAGCAAGCTATCAGCAGAAATTCAGGGGCTGCTCCCCTCGCTCAGAGCTCTCTCCGCAGCAAGTCCCCTCTTTGTGAGGCCAGTGGCTTCTCTGCGTCCACAGCAAACCTCATGCTGTTATAAAAAGCCAATAACTAAATAATGCCATAGGAATCTTAATGACTAGGGTCATTTAGCCAACAACATTACACAGCCTTTTCCTCTCAGGATTCAAGCATTTAAAATTACAAATATTCCATCCAATTCACATTTAATTACCACTGTTCAAACTTAAAGAACTTTCTCATTTTCAATTATGTAAAATTGGAAATAATGAACTACTGTGAAGGGATAGCCAGTTGACTCCTTTTCCAAGGGGGAACAGGAAAGTGACATAATTGTTGTCTCTTTCTAATCAAATTTCTCTTGTTGATGACCACTTCTTTATTAAATATCCCTAAATTGTTCCCATCAGTTTATCCACCTTTATCATCAACCAAGTTAACCTGTGATGGGCCCTGATGTGTGATTGACCATAGAAACCTTCGTTTCCAGCACAAAAGTCCATGTTGAGG
Source organism: Molossus molossus (assembly GCF_014108415.1). Classification (NCBI taxonomy): domain Eukaryota; kingdom Metazoa; phylum Chordata; class Mammalia; order Chiroptera; family Molossidae; genus Molossus; species Molossus molossus. The sequence continues at coordinate 33,712,230 of NW_023425357.1, read as the reverse complement.
GCTATCCCAGTACAAGAATGGTTGAGGGCATTCTAAGGAAGAACTGTCGTGGGAGACCCAGGACTTGACAGTCACCACCAACTCAGACTGACTTGGAGCTACTCTGACCACCTGCTGGGCGAGGAAAGAGAATTGAGGTTGGGGGAGGGGCAGCAGGTGCCAGCACCTCTGGGGTTTCTAAATGATCCCACTCATGACTTGCCCTCCTTCCTGGGAAAGGCTAGACTTTCGAATCAGCACATCTGGCCGTGCACTAGGAACGCACACAGGTGACTGCTGAGAAGGCGGGGCTAGGAGCAAAGTCTTCCTTCGAGAGGGAGCGCCTTGCCTGTTTGTGAGTGTCTCCTGGAAACAACGGTGGACTTATGGTAATGGCTGTCTGAAAATACACCTCAGTTTGCTTTGCAATCTAGTCCATTGTCTCTAATGATCATCTTTTCAAAAGAACAAAAAACACACTTTCACATGCTTAAAATCGCCTCTTTAAATGGGATCTCCTTAACCACCTATCAAATAGTTCTTACAACAAGCCTAACTTTTGCATTACCCAAGAAAACAAGTTATATATATATACATATATATATATACACACACACACACACACACACACACACACACACACATATACAGGGTGTGGTATATAAAGAGTGGGCAAAAGTGGGTTCATAATAATGATAATAAGTACAATAATTAAGTAATAAATAACAATACAAGAATAAACCTTTTTTAAAAAAATTTCCCTTTTATTGGTTTTTAGAGAAAGAGGAAGGGAGAGGTAGAGAGAGAGAACATCGATCTGCCACCTCCCACATGCCCCCCCACTGGGGATCAGGCCCACAACCTGGGCATGTGCCCTGACCAGGAATCGAACCAGCGACCTCTTGGTGCACGGGTCAATGTTCAACCAGTGAGCCACACCAGCTGGGCAAGAATAAACTGTTTTAGTGAGCTCACAGCTGTGAACCTACTTTTGGCCCCCTCATTCCCCCCCCTTAATAGATCCGGTGTAAGTGTATCTGTGTGTGTGTGTGTGTGCGCGCGCGCGCTCGCACCCGCGTTTATGTAATGACATGGAGCCAAAGCACGTGTGTGTCCATTGTATCATCAGCCTCCATTTGATGCGTTTTGTCACCACTGTGTAGGACTGGGATAAGGACTTCATTTTCACTCAGCTTCCTTTTTGGAAACCAGTCCTTGTGTCTGGGAGATGCTCGAAGTTTCTGGGAGGAACAGCATCCTTTCTCTTGGCAACTAAACCCTGAAGCCCTAAGGAGTGTTTCCCTTTAAAGTGTGCTGTCTGTCAGGCTTTATATGTCAGCTGGAAAAAACAAACCCTTCTTTATTTTTATGGTGGAATTCTGTGCAGGCTTCTTCATCTCCACAATCTTGCCTTTCCGTTTGTTTTCGAGTGGCCTTCACTACACACGTCTCCCCCATCCTTCACCCATCTTTCTGAAGGTTGAGCGTTTTGTATCTGATTTACACTTTTCCCCCAGAGCATATTTCTATTTACCAAAATTTCAAATTACCATGGTAACTATCAACAGGCCCTAAAATGTTGCTTTTTCTGTACTTCACCTACGCAGAGTCACCAAAAATGGCCACAGGGATGACATAGCAGCCACATCCAGGGCTGAGAAAAGAGCCAGCGTCATTCATTTCTTTCCATTTCGTCCATCTCGGGGGAGGCTGAGTGGCAAACCTACGAGGCTCATACAATGGTCAGGACAGACTCTTGTTATCTCCGGGCAGGGAGAGATGGCCCAGGGCCCAGTGCCCAGTGCCCAGTGCCCAGCCCGCGGTGGAGCAGAGAAGAGGAAGTGCTGAAAAACAGAACAGGAAACAGATGGGAGATGTGATCTCTCAAAACTCCCCAAATTCTGAAAAACCTCAAACCAGCCGGGTAGCTTGAAGATTAGGACAACAGTGAGGTTGTGCCCTGACTGAGGAAAGGCCCGCGCAGCGGGGAGCCGGTCATGTGGACATGCGTCCGGCTCCGGGCCACAGCGCCAGGGGACAGGAGGAAGCCCGGCCGCTCCTGAGCCGTCTGGCCGAGGCGGGAGAAGGCGTCCACTCTCGCAACAGCCTCAGCTCTAGTTCCACATTGACGGCTAAAATCTCTGCAACTGTAAGACTTTTGTTTCTTCATTAAGCATTCAGAGGTATTTGCTAAGAGAAAGCCCAGAAGCAAAGGACTCAGTTTTCCACATCTGCAGCCTCAGGGCTCATGTGAGGGAGAGAAGGGAGCCGTGTCTGGAACAAATGAGTTGGGGTCATTTTCCCTGACCCCAAAGCAGAAACATCAAAGAATCTGAATGGCTTCATTAAAATTCGTCCCAAGGTGCAATTATGTGTCTAAAAACGATAAACTTGAGTTCAGAGCTCTGGGAGAAAGTGTCGTGGTGACTGTTTTTTCAGGGCTGGACGGACTACCCAGGCTTGACTTTCCCCTTTCTTTGCTGGTTTGGCAAGTCTGGTGGGGGTCGGGGGAGTGATTTCTCCCCAACAACCAGAACGTTAAAGAGATGCTAAAATCTGACAATCCAGCTGACCTCCTCCTAACAAAGCCCAAGAGCTGAGCCATCCAAAAATCCCAGACACCCCTCCCCCTTTCAGGCAACTGCGCTTCACTTGTGACCTTGCACAGCCTGTGGTCAGGAAAGAGCCTTTGAACACATCTCCAGAGCTGCGGCGATTAGAAGGTCTTTGATTACTCAGCTCAGCTGGTCCTCCCTTCTCTGCATTTCTCTTCTCCCTCCCCCAAGCCCCTTCACTTCACCCAGTAGCCTACGAAGTATTTTTTTGTTGTTTTTTTTTAAAGCAACCAATTTTTTTTCTCTCTCTTTTCATTTTCCTGTAACATCCTAAACCTCAAGATGCAGTTAACACTAATCCCGATTTATTTAGGGTTTATCTGCATTATTAATTCCAATCATGAAAAGAAAAAAAAAAGTGCTCCAGGCCCTCCTTTGTATACAAAGTTTGGGTGTTTGTGAAAGGAGCCAGCGGCCACTGAGAAACATATTTTCTTTAGATAGCTTTTAAATTCAAACAACTTTCTCTTCTAGTCTGAAAATATTCCTGGGGATGGGTCCTATCCTTAACAATTGCAGTTATTATTATTTTCCCCCCAAGTCGGTATCCTTTGAAGCTGCTTCTTGCATTAATCTGGACTTAATATGGATTTAAACATTTACAATGGAAAATAATTTGGGTTAAAAAAAATAATCTCCCTTGATAAAACTAGAAAACCCCCCACAACTGTCACTATCTCTGTCACCAGCCAGGAATGGGATGAGATTCTTGAATATGCATACTGAAGAAAAGGAAAAGCAAGACTAACAAGGTGTATGTTATATTTTATATTTGTCAGCTGTTATGACTGACTGGAGTTGAGTGATATCCAGGGTCTTGACTTGTTGTTTGAATGAATTCATCATCACTCAGGACATACGAGCAGTTATTTGGTGCCCAGGATATACTAAAAATATCTTCCATTGGAGCGAGGTAGCAGCCTGCATCCGTCACTCACAAAGAGGGTTCTCAGCAACTAACAGGTTCCAGCCCCCTTCCCTCCCATCCTTTCCATTTTTGCATTCTTCAGTCTATCAATTTGTTCAGCGCTAGAAATAGAAAGTTTACATTTCTGTGGGTAGGCCCCCGGCAAGGCCAGTGATATCAGGGGAATTCTTCCTGGATTTGACTCAAGGAGCTTGAGGGGACTGGAATATTTTCATGGGAATTTGAAGGAACTCAGCTTAGACCTCCAACTCCACTCTGTCAGACCTCAACAGTTGAGGCAGACCTCAAAGTGTTTTGATTTCTTGGGGACTTGCAGAATGAGGCTAGGCTGCATTGGAGAAGCGCCCCTTTTCCAGGTTAGGGAAACACTGTGCACGGGTGCCGTCACTCCTCACACCTGACCTGTGGCAGACATCACTAGTCAATCACAACGTCCTTGCACCCTGAGCCGGGGGCAGCTTTCGTATGGCTCTCAGCACAGTGCCCTGTGAGCCACCTGCAGTGGATCTGACTGGGAAGGTACATGGAAAGCCATTCGCCATTCCTGCTGGGCCCTGCGCTGCTCCCAGAGACCCTCGGCTGACTGCCTGGTTTTTAGCATTTCCTGTCGGCCTGTCTGGTGCCCTGGCCCTGGCTCCTACTCTTGTTCTTGATAATGTGGGGTCATGGTGTCGAGAACAATTCCAGAAAGACTATAAAGACCAAGGACATGGTCCCTTTGACTGGTGTAGCTTCCAAAGCAACCAGTGCTAACCAAACACATTGGAAACTTGCTCAGAAGGGGCCACCCCACTCCTTTCCCCGAGCCCCAGAAAGTCTGTCTCCTGCAGATTTCCTTCCGACGTCCCTGTCATGGACCAGGATGTCGTGTGGCTTGGATCATCTTCTAAACACTTGACCTCTCAGAACCAGTTAAAGCAGACTCAGAGGCTTCTCATAGTTCTTCAAGGCCTTCCTCCAACATGCCTCTGGCCACCTCACCAGGCTCTTCCTCTTCCAGCCCCGACACGTCAGCCGCTTGCCATGTGCCACGTGTGACGCTTCCTTCCTACCCAGGGAGCCTTTCTGACAGCCAAACCCGCCTCTGCCCTCTGAGACACCCGCCCCAATTCACAGACCCTCGCCTTCGCTCTGTGTCCCTGACCACTTTTTGTCTCTATCGTATACTTGATTTTAGTAACACTTATCTCTTCTCAAAGTAATATAAGTTAACTGTAGAAATTTGGGAAAATACAGATATACAAAAAAGTAGAATATTAAAATGACTTATCATTCCATTAAGGTATGTATATTCATGTCTATGCTTCTAACTCTTCTTGTAAATGTTTCTGAATTTTAATTTTTTTTTAAATATACATACACTTAAAGTGGGTGAATTTTATAATTTTTATATGTGAATTATATGTCAAAAGGCTGATCATATATCTACATATTATACATAGATTGATGTATATATTATACATACTTAAGATTTTACAATCTTAGAACATTTACCTGCATTATCATTATTCCAAAGATATCTCAATGTTTGCCCATTCTTTTAAAAATTTCTTAACACCTTTCTCGAGATATAATTCACATACCAAACAATTCACCTGAAGTATGCAACTTAATGATTTGGAGTATATTCAACCATCATCACCTTCAATTTTAACAATATGTTTATCACCCCAGAAAAAACCTCGTATCCAGTGGCATCTCTACTGCCCCCATGTCCCTCCAAGCCCTTAAGCCCTGGTCCACCACTAATCTGCACCCTGTCTGTGAATGTTCACACTGTGGCTTCTTCCACGCAGCATGTCTTCAAGATTCACCCGTATGTTTTAGCATCCTCAGCTTCCTTTTTATTGCTAAATAGTATTTCATTCTGTTTGTCCATTCTTTTTTTTTTTTTTTTTTTTTTTTAATTTTTTTTCTTTATTGATTTTATAGAGAGAGGAAGGGAAAGGAAGAGAGAGTAGAAACATCGATGAGAGAGAACATCGATTGCCCTCCTTCTGCAAGCCCCCCACTGGGGATCGGGCCCACAACCTGGGCATGTGCCCTGACCGGGAATCGAACCAGCAACCTCTTGCTTCATGGGTAGCCGCTCAACCACTGAGCCACACCGGCCAGACTGTCCATTCTTTTTAAGAGTTTCTATTTGTTTTTGTTTTGTGTGTTGATGTCTGTACTTGACTGAACTAAGTGACTGTCATACCTCCCCTCTGCACACTTTTAATGATCCCAGTGGTTACTTTTCATAGGATTCCACTACATTTATGAAGAACTTCAGTTCAGTTCAGTTCAACAGACACATCGTGCACGTTGAAAGGCTCAAGCTTCTTTGCTAGGAAATGCTGGGGATACAAGATGAATGGGCACAGCCTCTGTCGCCCAGGAGTTTACAATTCGTTTACATCAAATTGTAAGAGTACACTCCGATACATTTAGTTGTTTTTTTTTTATGCTCACCTGAGGATATCCATTGGTCTCTAGATAGAGTGGAAGGGGGAGAGAGAGAGACATCGATGTGAGAGAGACATATCAGTTGGTTGCCTCCCACACAACCCTGACCAAGGCCAGGGATCAAAGCTGCAACCCAGGTGCGTGCCCTTGACCGGGAATCCAACCTGTGACCCTTTAGTCCTTGGGCCGACACTCTAACCACTGAGCAAACCAGCCAGGGTGATACCTTTAGTTCTTAAGTAATTTTTATTTTACATTATTTGGATGTAGATGTGTAAATTTTTTCCAAGTTTATTTCATATGTTTATACAATGCTATTCGGTAAGTGACCCCAAAACAGAAACTATGTGTTCTGTTTCTTTTCTAGTGTAATGATAATAATTACGGCAGTTACTGCATACTGTGTATTTATTTTATTTGATCTTCAAAACAATCCTGTGAGGCAAATATTGCTTTTTTTGTTGTTGTCGGGTAAACTGAGGCTCCGGGTGATAAAGCAACTTGGTGGGGTCACTCTCTGATAAGGGTGGTCGCTGGACTATAGCTCCCACCTGTGTGGAGGACATTCTTAGCAGCCAGTAGATAATATTGTCCACCTACCACTCTGGTGGGCAATGCTGTATCTTGGTCCGGGCAACCTGAACTAGTTTCTGGGATGAAGGATAAAGTCACAGAGTCTCAGTCTTCATCTCGTGGCATTTGTGGTCAAGTCCATTCCACTGTTCTCTTGACAGTGATGGAAAACAACTCCCCAAGGAGCTCCTTCTGCTTGGTGCAAGAAATCACTAGATGACATTTTTGGCATTTACCACTTTGGAATCAAACTGTAGAAGAGGCACTTAGGGGTAACCAATTAGGACCCTCTCTATACCCCAAATGCGCCATTTGACAGGGTAACGTGACACAGCGGATCTGAGAGCTCTGGCCTCCCGTTTGGGGCTTCTAGAGCCACACGCGTCTGGACAGTGCTGTCATCTCCAACAGGAAGGCAGGTAGGCTACCTCCGTGCGTCTACATGTCACAGTGAAGACACTCAATAAATACTAAATAACAATTATTGTTTCTTTCACATTCGCTGACAGGATAAAATCCCGATAAAGAAGCTTTAAGGTCTAATTACTTTGTAGGCATCTAAACCAAACTGCTCGTTGAAAAATTAATTCTGGAGCTATTGGAGATGGAGTAGTAGGAAGCTATTTTGAGCAGTGGTGTCAGTCAGAAAGCCAACGTACGACGCAGAGCAGTAAGCACCATCGGGACTGCTGAGGGGGACTGAGGGGGGGACCCCAGGGTGCCCTAGCGCCTTGCGGCCTGCGCTCACGGCTGCTCCCCTGCACGCGGAACGCAGCTGGTGAGCACCCAACTGCATTAACTAACGAACGGGAATGGCATCATGCAGACGCTGTCCACAGCAGAAACGAAGGCCCAAAATATTAACAGTAATAATTACAACAGTAATTAACATTCACTCCGCACACACCATGCGCCAGGCTCTAATTTCAAGTGCTTTAAATATTATTTCACTGAACCCATTCAACACATTGCAAGGCAAATATTATCCTTATTTTTAAAATGAGAAAACGGAGGCACAGAGATGTTAAGTAACCTGCCCAACATCACACAGTTCATAGTAAAGAAAAAGAAAAAAACAAAACAGGATTTGCCAGGCATGGCTATTCACTATGCTATTCTCTATGTCTGAAGAGATCACTGAGTTTCCAGGGCCTTAAAGAAATATCCAGAGATTATTCAGTCCGTGGTTTTCAAACTGCTCCATGGAACTATGAGAGTTGCTTCAGAGTTCTACCAACAATCAAGTATTTGTGCTAAACGAGAATGAGTTCCGCTCCCGGGGAAATATCTGCTGCTTGAACCTGCTTTGCGTATTGGATTTCCACATAACATTTTGTTTCTAAACAAAAGAGTGTTCCAGTGGAATAGGTTAAGGGCTAACACAGGTTTTCTGTAAAGGGCCAGAGAGTAAACATATTAGGCCTTGTGGGCCACACTGTTTCTGCCACAACAACTCAACTCCGCTGTTGTAGCAATGGGCAATGTGTACATGAATGCGCACGGCTGGGTTCCAATAAAACTTTGTTTATAAAAGCAGGTGGTGAGCTATAGTTGGCCAACCTCTGGTCTAGGTCATCCCCCTGTGGTCGAATGGAGTTTGCCTAACTTTGTATATGTGGTTGTCTTACCTGCTCACAAAGAGGAGTTATATTGTCCAAGACCCTTGTGTTCATTTACGCCCCTCATCAGAAAGCTCCTGCCACAGTTTAAGGGAAAGGAAACCAATGTGCCTCGCATGTGAACTTGGTGTCAAGTATGCTGCTCACAGCTCTGCATCTGAATTCGTCCTCATTGCAACTGTGTACGGTGTATGGCGTGATCCTCTTTAACACAGAAGGAAACTGAGGCTTAACGAGGAATCAAGTCAAAAGCTCACCTAATGCCGTCACACCATACTGATGTGGCTTAAAGACACACCACTTATCCTGTCGTCTGATAGATGGGAAGGTCGTTGACAAGTCACCCTCGGTCAGTCTTCCCTGGGAAAACCATTCAAGTTCACTTTAGAACCTCACCTTGCTCCTCGAAGATGCTTCACCATCTCTATCCAGTGAGAGACTTAAAGACCAGTGGAACCGCCCTGGCCAGTTTGGCTCAGCGGTTAGAGCATCGGCCTGCAGTCCGCAGAGACCCGGGTTCGGTTCCCGCTAAGGGCACGTACTTCGGTTGCAGTTTGTCCCCGGCCCTGGTTGGTCGTGCGGGTGGCAGCCACTCGATGTGTCCCTTCACGTCGATGTTTCTCTCTCTCCCTCTCCCTTCCTCTCTCTCCCTCCCACTCATATCTGTACAAAAAATGGAAAAATGTCCTCGGGTGAGGATAAAAAAAAAACAAAAAAAAACAGTGGAACCATTTCTACACGCGTTTTTACAAAGTATAACACGAGAGGAGAAGAACCTTGCAATTTCAATAAGCTGTTCTCCCATTAGGCCTTCTAGTCGTTTATTGTCTATCTTAACAGGCACTTAGGGGCTGAATTAGCTGGTGATCCTCCACGATCCACACTTTTTAAAGATCATTTTCTATCTCTACACTTTTTTCTCTACCTCCTCTACTCATCTCTCATGAATTCATAGCATGGTGGAAAATTTGGGAATTCTAAGTCTTCAGTAACCTCCTGACTTCAAATATTGAATGGCATGACTTGCTTGGTTAGATACTACCAGCAAATAATGGTGTGTAAATTCTTCCTTCTACAGGGGATAGGTTAGAAATTTGGCTGAGGGTGATGCCCAGGACGCTGATCTCTTCCAGAACACACACTCATTGCTTCTTTCACGTTCACCCAAAAATACCTTGGAAATGAAGGACCTCTTCACATCTATTTTCAACTCATTTGGGGTTGGTTTCCTTTCAAGAACCAGTCAGTCCCATTCAACTGGCAATAGGAAGTTGGTGTCACCCCAGAAGTCAGTGGCAGCCTCACCTCTAGCATCTCTCGGATCCAGAACAACTCAGGTCTGAGTCCCACGGCCCACTCCACAGCGGAACAGTAACCCAGCTGCGTGTGCAGCAGAAGAGAAATCCATCACATGTGGAAAACTCAGCCATCAATAAGCAGCTTTGCAGGCCTTTCCGTTGGGGACCGACCGCAGAACTGGCTCTCCGTCAACAATCAAACAGTCTTTAGCTGTGATCAGCCACTTCCATCACCTCTGAGACTGGCAGGTTTCCAATAAAGCCAATAGCCCCCTCCCTCAGGGTAAGGTCATCAGCAGGAGGCCGGCATTGTCGTTTAGCCCAGCAATTTGACAACAGTGTTAGCTTACACTCTATTAGCCAGCAGCTACACCCTGACCCATGACCCTGACATTGACCTCAGGCCGCCCTCTCCTGAGGTAGACTCTGATCATTTGAGGTGGCTTGCCCTGCTGGTTAGCATGAGAGAAGGCCCATCAAGACCAAGCAGGGCTCCCTGGTCACCCCTGCTCCCAACAGGGGGCTTAAGGCTTGAAATACAGAAACAAGCCAGAGTTGAACCCAAGATGGCAAAGGTGAAAGTTCAGAGGCATATCCATCAGCAGCCTGTCACCAAAGGACATGTAAGAACTATGGAAGCTTTCAACACAGGCAGAGCCGTTGTCTGCAGACAGTTCTGCTCCTTAATGGAAAAGACATATCAAAATATGGCTTACAAAATACAAAATAATGGACTGAGATGTACATGATATGAGGGTGTTAGATTGCAGCGTACTTTACAGTGGGGGAATTAGATTGAAGTGTTATGCCAGGGTAGTTAGGTTGAAATATGGATTATCCTGGGCATGTTAGCTTGAGATGTGCTTTATAACACAGCTGTTAAATTAAGATGTGCTCTTCAGCGCAGGCGTCGCCTGAGATGTGCATTACAGCAAAATCGTCGGGGAAAGGTGGATTCCAGCTTGGGAGGGGGTGCGAGAGGGGACACCGTTGTGGAATGCTGTTCAAGCTGACGGACTGTCTTCTGCCGTACGTGGATTTGGGGGTTGGAATGCAAAGGGAATGAGCATGAAGTACATGTAATGATCCTTCCCTCCTCCTCCCTCCCCAGCCAAACAATCTGCCACGTTCCCCACTTTTCCTGTTAGAGACTTAAAGGCCTCCCCCATCAATAAAAACATTAGCTCACTAAACAGTCTGATGGCTTTTCCTTCCCTAGCTTAACCCTTCGGGAGCTGGGGTTTCCTTTGGATTTGTAAAGATATTGATCCCAGATAATGTTTGCCTTTCTAACTCTCTCTTCCCTGGACTTGATGGATAGGTTCAGGGCTCCATCTCGGCAGCCAGCTCACCGCAGCTACCCAGGGAAAGGGAGTGGAGCGAGGCAAGTGTTCAGTAGTTAACACCCCCGGAACGCTTTCCCCGGGATGGACAGGCAGACACACAGCGGCTGGGGAGACGCGTGGGGGCCACGGTCACTTCCCATCAGCCCAGGATTTCACTTTCAGTTTCCTCACTCTTGTGCGGATCCCTCTACCAATATTTCTTCAGTTCAACTTATAGCATTGTATAATTTCTAATTAGTATCAGATGCGATCTCGAGGTTGGCCACCCCGAGCTGGGTTTTTAAAGACTGCTTCCGCAGTCCAAGTGCTTGTCTACGGCATTGTCAGCAGGGATGAATGCAGGTAACCGTGTCGTTAGCTTGTGCGACCGGCCTAGGTGGGATCGGCTTGAATAAACCCTCACCCTAGATACAAATCTTACGCAGGAGAGATAACTAAAGAGGATGGGGGAGCATCGTCTCCCTCATTAACCACTTGGCCTACAAAGGTTCGCTGACCGTCTCCCCAACAATGATTTTGTTCTTTTTTTCTCTTCCCTAGCTCAGAAGGTATAATTTACAGACTCCAGAAGCCCAGCCGAGTGCAGTTGGATGGTGTCCAGCTTTGCCGGAATTAGAGAGGTGAGTTCCAGCCTTCTTGTTTCTCAATGAATGAAAATGTTATACCAGGTGAGTTACGGCAGTCCAAAAGACCGACCTGCCAGACAAGGGCACCAAACAAAACTAAACAGATCAAAGGAAACTGCAGTGTTACTAGACACCTCTGCATTGTGCCTTGAGGTGCCAGGAAAGAGGCAGCGGGCACTTGTGTGTGCGTTTTGTCAGGCTCTGTCTCTCTAGCTAGGAAGGTGGCTTTTTTGCGGGACAACAGCACTTACCTTCCCTGGTTGAGCTTCTGTGGGAAACACACAAGGAATGTGGCAGAAATGTGCCATCCAGGTTAATAAAAAAAAAAAGACAGTTCCACCCACCCTGGTCTGTCTTTGCCAACTTTGGTCTGTCGGCTCTGAGCATCTCCAGGTTAAGCACTCTAGAAGTGCCTTGTTCTCCAGCCTGGTGTGCTCTTTTCTCTTCTTGGTGTCCATGCCTGCCTCGTTCTCTGACATCACATTTTCCTTAAAAATAGGCTCTGAGAGCTATTTCTATCCACCGTCAAGGGATCTGTCCAGCCAGACTCCCACGGGATGTAGGAATGAGTTTAAAACCAATCCTGAAGAAGAAAGGAAAAAAGGACTTGGCTTGGTCCCAGATTCCACTTTTAAACAAATCTTCTCTTGGGTCAAGTGAGATAGTTGGGGCCCCGCCCTTCCAGAGGAATTATAACATGGTTCTCTTGAAACACCACCTAAAATCCCCTCCCAAAGAGGACACCAAGCAGTATCACCGCAGAACTGTGGCAGCCTGGTGGTCACCAGCAGCCTTGGAATCAGTCCCGTCCCCATCACCTAGTTGCTTTGTGAATCTGGGCAAATCACAATACTTTTATAAACCCCAGTTTCTCCATCCATGAGATGGGTTAATGGTAGTATTGGCCTCACAGGGATAGTGTGCAGATCAAATGGGCTAATGATATAGAAGGCTTAGTCTTACGCCTGCCACAGGGTAAACACTCAACAAACAGTGGCCGTCAACTTTATCATTTCGTCACCACACCAACCACTAACAGGAGCAGCTCCCTCGGCACGGCCCTATCACAGACCACCCGAGCCTCGTGTGCTCATTCACACATCTGGTTTAAGAAACACACTGTATTTCTTAGCCTCGCTCCTTTCCAGGACAGCAGTGCATGAGGATGTTCTCTGTGCAGGAAGAAGGACAGCCCTGCCAGGGAGGGGAGGGACGGGCCAGCAGGGCCTCCGTGATGGAATGCAGTCCCTCCCCTGTACTCACTGGTAACTAGCCATGATTGTATTTCAAAGGTAACAGTTCATCTCCACCGTGGGGATTGGTGCACCGTCTACAAATAGGGCCTAATGTGATCCGACAGGCCTGATTTCTCTAGATATATATTAAAACAACATGCCCGGTGCCGATGGCTCCAAGGTCCTGACCTCTAACAAGGACTTATGACGTAAGGCAACCTGCCCAGGAGAGCAAGCCGGGCGGGCCAGGGGACAAGGTCATTGGCTAACGAAGTGGTCAGCATTGAGTTCCTGTCACTCAGCTGGTTAAGCGGAAACTGAGAGGGAAGCAAAAGAAAATGAGAACATTTGAGAAGCAAAGAGAAGGAGCATGTTTGAGCGAACACTCCGAAGGTGACCTGATGCTGTCAGGAGGCCGGGTAACGAAAGGCAGCCGGTGCGAGCCTTTGTGGGGCCTTCTCCAGTTCTGCCTGCTGATCGTGGCCTAGTTGGAAGAGGGTTGAAAGGCTCTAACTCTATGTAAATCCCAGGTTCGATGGAAAATCAGCAGGTACTAAACCAGCCTGCTCTTTGGCTCAGATCAACGCCAGACGCACAGTGAGTTAAAGCGGTCAGGAGCCCTGGGCCGGAAATGGCTTCCAGATCGGCTCTCTCTGGGCTCTGAGCACACCCTCTGAGCTTCAGGGTGACTAGACGAGAAAGTTCACGTGAAGGGTTTAGCGTGGCGGTTGGCACAAAGTAGGCCTCAGCATCCGCACTTGCTCTCGTTACACGCTCCGGCAGCCTTGGAGAGAAGGTGTGGGGGTTGAGGTGGATGAGTTGTGCGTTGTAGAGTCAAAGGCCGTTTGTTTGCAGTTCACAGTAGGTCTAAGACTGTTCTCCAGTCTCCAGACTCCCGGGAGGGAGCCTTCTCGGCGGCAGCAGGGTGAGCTCCGGCCACCGACGGCCACGGAGGCCGAAAACATCTCTCCTAAGCGTAGTTCCTCAGAGCCGGTTTACTCCAGCGCCTGAACACCAGTGCGCCAGGACGCAGGTTTCAGCTCCATTTCCTGGACTCTTGAAAATATCCTTTCAACCCCTTTTCCTCTCATTTCTAAAAGGGAAGCACTATTGTACATCAGCTATAATCCAAGATTTAAAACAATAATTAAAACTAAAAGGGAAGCACTAAGGTTTAGAGGAAGAAGCACTGAATGGAGAGATCGAGGACCAGCACTGGTCTCGGCAGCTCATGGTTACCCTCCGGTTTCATGGCCACCGACGTCTCAGGTCCCCAGACCAGGAGACTTCCCTGCCCACTTCTGCCTTGCAGAGATGACGTTAGGATCATCTGGAAGCATTGATCTGAGGAAGCCCTCGGAGTGTTTAGTGGGGACCATAAAGTTCTGACGGAAATGATTATCAAATTAGACTGTAGCAGCCCTGAACAACCAACTTCTACTCCCATCATCACGCAGCCAAACCTCTTTCTCAGGGTTCAGTTCTTCGGGACTTTGTGGGTTTGGAGACCCCAGCAGAGCAGCACAAATAGTCATATGCCATTACCCAAGGCTGCTCTCTTCTTTCTTTCAAAGATAGACGTAGCTTTAAACTTTCTTTCTCATTATAAAGATAATATTTCATCTGTTTTTTAAATGCAAGCAATTTATCAAAGCATAAAGAAAATTTAAATCACCCAAAATTCCACCACGCAGAAGCCAACACTGTTAACCACGACTACATCCTAACAGATGTCTTTTCTGCACACATATGCACAAATGTGCCTTATTTAATGTCAGTGGTTTCATATTTTACATGCTGTCTAGAACAATACACCATGTCAGTGAATGACAGGTTTGCATGTTCCTTTCCAGTGGCTACATTGCATTCCAGTGTTGGATGTACCATCAGTTATTTAACTGATCCCCTATGGATGGGCAGTAATATTGTTATAAACAATGCTGTAATGAACATCCTTGTGCTTGGTGAATCTGTCCAATTGTCTCCTTAGGATAAATTCTCACAAGTTGGAATTGCTGGAAAGGCTGTCCCCCTCAACCACATATTAAGAATGGTTTCCATGGAGCAGTGAGGGGATAAAAGGGCAATGGCTGGCCAAGCTGAAAAGCCCCATCAATCCTACTGACCCTTATCTATTCATCTCTGGGGAAATGAAGGAGGGGGGTGTATTCTCTTGTCCCTGAGATAAAGCACCGTGCCTTGAGGTTCTAGAACTAAATGCTCGCTTTATTTTCCTTACCCACCTCCTACTCTTCTCACGTTGGCCTTTGGATCCGTTGCTCAGCATGCAGCACGCTCCGTCTCCTGACACTTGACTGTCAGCCAGGGGATTCCATTTTCTCTTGACTGGGTTTTTTTCCTGGTTGCTTTTCTCCATATGGGGCCCGGAGGTTGATTAACTCCTTTGGGTAAGAGTCAGCTCTGAGACCAGCCAAGCAGTGAGTTGAGTTGGGTGATTACATTGCAATGTTTTAATTTACCTTTGGACAAATTCTCATAAGCTTTCCTGAGAAAATCTCCCATTAGATGTAGTCATTTAATTCAAGAACAGTTGGGAGAGGAAGACGAGCTAGGGCGCCAGATGGAGGAATGCAGATGTGAGTGTCTGAGAGGCGCAGAGCACGCTGGGGTCTGGCACCCATGGCTGCCACTGCCTGTGTCCGTGGACTTGAGAGATTTTCATGAAAACACAGGGATTTTCTCAGATGACAAGCAGATTTCATTTCATTTCTTTTGCCTGCAAAATCATAACAAGGTCAACTAAAGAACTGGATACCCCACAACTTACCCGAAGACCAGCAAACACACAAAGAAACAAAAACTTGAGTAGCCCTGTAGGAAGGCAAAACAAAGCAAACAATAATAACAAGGCCGCTGTGAGAAGTCTCCTTTGGTCACGTTGCCACAAAGATAACATTTTTAATTCCATGCTTACTCTGGTTTCCTTCAAACGGATTTTCTGGATATCCTAATTTGGCATTTGTATAATTCAACATCTATTACTGTTTTAGGACCGCAGTTATTATTTTAATTATAATTCAAAGCTGCCTAATATACCCAGAGGTCACTGGGCACCTAAAAGAAATCAATAACAACAACTTGCCATTTTTAAAAGCAGCATGTTTATTTGGAAGTCCCATGAGCTACTCAACGAAGACATCATAAAACCTTCAAATAAACTAAAACGGAAACAAAATAAAATGTCTGGTCTTAATCTCCTTAGAAGGCAAGCGGGAGAAGGCTGCAGCTAGCTGACCGCTGGCGTGAGAACTCTCAGAGTGATTTTATTACCGATCCAGGGACGCCATGTACGCCTTGATTCCCATACTCCTTATTGCAGGCTCTGTGGCCCTAGTTCTGGGTGTGTAATCCGTGAGCCTTTCATGGAATTTTAGTGAATGAGCGCTCAGTCTAGGAACAAATTTTGAACAGAAAAAGAAAAGGGCACGCTAGAGGCTTGGGAATGACTGCCCACTGACTACTTCATCCAGGTGGCTTTGGATGGTATAAGTGTCAATAGAGTAGATTCTGGTCCCATTAGCTTTGATATTTTAAATGTAGAATTGCTGAAATATCAACATCTAGTGATTTTACATTGGGAAGGCTAAAGAAATTTCAAAACAGTTCCATAATGTTTCTACATGTGAGTTCCCATAACAGAAAACAGTAAAATCATTTTCAAGCCATTTACTGCTAGTATTCTCCGTGTAATCAGAGCTGTTATGGTTTGTTAAGCAACAGAATTATCTAGTGGGCAGGAGGTTTATGCTGCTTCAAGACCTAGCTACACAAGTATGCAAACCAATAAATATTATAGAATCCATTGAACAGGCATGGTCAGGGTTTCCAGAGAGAAGCATCTATTCCCTCCACCCCTAGAATGGTTTTAGATAGTGCAGGGTGACTCTTCCTGGGGACCAAGGAGCCAGACAGTCAGATTTGGGCCACTCAAAGTTCTGAGAAAAAGGTAGAGTGGGGTCCAGAGGCAAAGAACAGGTTCCCAGAGATCTGCTTCTTTACTGTGGAAGAAATAACAAAAAGAAAAGAAGTTAAACAAATGCTGCATGGACTAAGTGAAGTCCATAAATAAGCGAAGTGGGTATAGTATAAGGCAATAGGGAAAGGTGGGGACTGTGGAAAACATGCCCAGCCTAAAGAGCAACTGCTGCTCAACTCCAGCTGATGTTTCTCAGACCCAGGGTAACCAGAGTTCTCAATTTAAGAGCAGCTGTAAATATAGATTTTTTTTGCTTGATATATCTCAAATTTTAAATGTTGGCAATCAATTGAATATAAAAATCCACACAACCAAATATAAATTCTACATGCTACATTCAGCTCATGGAAAAATAAGTTTGTAAACTGTATGAGACAGTTGGGAACTAAAAATAGCAACAGGTTCTGAAATATGGAATGGATCATTTATGTAAAAGAGTTATTTCATTCCCTATCTCATATAAGGGAGAGTCTTATCACATTTTGGTACTAATTCCCATTTACAAAGAAAAATATATACATTTTCTCTCCCATTCTACCCAGTGCCTTCAAACTTAAAATGACCTTTAATCTGCTTCATCCTTCCTTTATGATTCTTTTCGTATTAGACTAATGAGTGATGAACTCAGGATGTACTGAGCTTGGCAAATGCTTATGCTTCTTAGTCTTCTAATATGGAGATGGATCACTGCATTGAAAGTATTTGTAGAGATGGAAAGCTGTTTTGAGCTTGCTTGCAAGATTTCTTGGATTAATTATAATACAGTTTATTGGTTACTTAAGGATATTTTCTAAATAGACTTCCTTGTATTTCAGCTTAAAAACATTAATATTCAGAGGGTATATCAGTCAGTTTTTGGTAAGCAATGTTGCAGTAACAAATAATCCTCAAGTCTTAGTGATTTATAACCAAGATACATTTTTCATGCACAAAATTTCATGATTGTATCTTTGCTCCATATCATCTTCATTCTGAGCCCTGGGCTGAAGGAGTAGTTCCTCCCTGGCTTCAAAACGATACCATGCTAGAAGGGAGAAGAGAAACCACATGATAGCTTTTAAAGCTTCTGCTCAAAAGTAGCATACATCACTTCCTCTCACATAGGCACATAGCTAAGCCTGATGTTGAAGAGGCTGGAGAGTCTTACCATCCCACTGGGAAGGGCAGTGTTTAGCAACAATGAAACAATCACCCACAGAGGGCACTGCCTCAGGGTCTTTGAGGGAAAGTAGTAGGGAAGCTTCCCAACAACTATTGGAGAAACAAAGCTAGCTCTCCAGCCTCCCTCTGATCTCCATAGGAACCACTGAGGTAATTGCACTGATGAGGGCTTAAAAACACGGTGTCTGGAGTCAGACATCCTGGGTTCAAATCCTGGTTCTACCATTTTATTCTGTAAGACCTAGGATATTTTACTTAACCTTTCTGTGTCTAGGTTTCCTCGTGTAAGCATAACTACCTCATAGAACTGTTGGAAGAACTTAATGAATAAAGATAATACACAGCATGGGGCAAAAGTAGGTTTACAGTTGTGAGAACACGAAACACAGAGTTTATTCTTGTATTATTATTTATTAATTATTGTATTATTTTCCATATGAACAACTGTGAACCTGCTTTTACCCCACCCTGTATTTAGAGAGAGAAAAAACTTAGAACAGTATTTGGCACAGAATGTGTGTTGACCATTCCTATAGGGAAGATGATTGGAAAACCGTCAGCTCAAAAATGCATCTCGGCCACTTTCTCAGTAGGGCCTAAACCCCTCTGTTAGAGCTGGATTACTCCAGGTTCTTTTTGTGTGTGTGTGTGTGTGTGTGTGTGTGTGTGTGTGTGTGGTACGTGCCCCTAGCTGGAACCAAACCCGGGACTCTCTGGTCCGCAGGTCAATGCTCAACCGCTGAGCCAAACTGACCAGGGCTACTCCAGGTCCTTTTGACTTTAAGAATCCCATCTTAAAATGCATTTACTCCTGGGAGGCTAAAACCTTAAGTCTTTATTAACTAATACCTTGTCGGGGATTACTTTGACTGCAGGTTCCATCAAGATAGGGTAGATAGAAGACAGTAAGATAGAGAAAACAGAAGTTGAGAAACTAAGACCCCCCCCCCCAAATAAACTTGCCACACCTGATGATTTTACTAAGGGCCACCCTAACCAGATCACCCTCCACTATGCGTTAGAATCCCCTGGGGATGCCCAGATCACTCCCTAGACTGATGACATCAAATCTCTGTGGGTGGGATACAGGACGTGGAACCTCCTAAAGCTCCCAGGTGCTTGCTGTGTAAAACCAAGATTGATCAGCACTGGAGCAGTCTACCTTCCACTAAAAGCACCTGATTGCTTCCTTCTTAGTCCAGATTTTGCTCCACCATGGACCTGCATTAACCCACATTTCTCCAGCACAATCCAGAGGGGCTGACCAGGAGAAGAACATTTGCTGACAAAGAAGAAGAGCAAGAGATATAGCCAAAGTCGAGCATTTGTCTTTCCGCTTCTCCTGATTGATCACTTTATACAATAATGAAACTTTTAAAAGGTTGAACCTGAACTGAGGCTGTGACTGTGACACAATTAATCAAACTCCTGAAGAATCATGTTACATTATGTGCTTGAAGCATTGATCCACTTCACTGAAGTTGGCCTGAAATCCAACCTAGACATGAGATATTCTATCCATAAGAGATGGCCAGGGTGCTGTCAATGGCTTTGCATCTCCAGGCAACATGTGGACCTGCAGCTGACCAGACCATAAATCAGGACACATTCTAACACATCAGAGAGGACGTCACCAGTCCCCACCTTGCCCCAAAAAGCATGGAATGGAAGTTAGAGAAGACAGTGCTGACTCTAGTGGGTTCCTCAGACCTGCTGTAACTGTGCCTAGGTAATAGTGACAGTGCTCATCCACGAGCCCCCAACCTCCCTACCTGTTCTTGACTTGGTCACAGACTATACTGCCATCCTGGCACCATCAAGTCTTCCCCATGGAGGCATATTTTACAGGTCCTCTCTAAATCTAAGTTTTATAGGACCAAATACATCCCCCCTTTAAACTCATGGGTATGCATCAGGTCAATAACAGTATCTAGCCTCTCTGTGCAGGACTTTCCAGTCAGTCAAATAAGTCAAGTCCCCAAGCTGATTTGAGCCTCACAACAGCCCCATGAGGTACATGGGTGAGCCACGACTTATGATCCCCATTTGACAGAAGAGGCAACTTGCTGGCGAAGTGATGCCAGCTACCAAGGTCATGGAACTCATGGCGGAACCAGAACACCTGGCTTTAGGACTCGAATCCGGTGGCTTCCAGAAAGTTCCAGTCCACATGGGAGACCACAGAGGAAATCAGATCTAGCGTTGGCCGCATTATAGGCAAAGCTCCTTGGACGCCTTTCCTTGACCCCCTTGCCAACCTCCCCACTCCTGCAGGCATCCCTCCCACCCGTGCTGTGCTCTGCATCAGCCCACACTTCACTACAGCATCTCCAGGCCCAGGAGTCTCTCTCTGTGCTCCCCCCTTGAAACTGCCTCGGCCTTAGCTGGGCCAGAGGAAAAACAGATGTGCCCTCAAGGCTAACCTTGCCCTTGAGACCTAGCTGCATGACCTTGGGCATTACATTATGCTTTTTGTTTCCTCCTCTGTAGAATAGATTATTACTAGAACCTACTTCTTGGGGGTGTAAGGAAGATCATATGAGTCACACACATAAAGCACTCCGGACCCTGTCTGTCACTCATCAAGTACTCAGAAAGGGCCGTTGTTTTTAAAATCATATACATTTAGTTATTAATTATAATAGGTATAATAGCTAGTATTTTCCAAGACCTACTCTGTAATGCTATGTATTTCATTGTTCTCGACACATCTATTCTTCCGTTGATTTCTCATGACAACCCTATGAAGCAGGTACTATTATTACCCCACCTTACAGAGACAAAACTGAGACACAGAAAGGCTAAATCGACCAGCAGGGGGTAGAGCCTGAATCTGGCCTAAGTAACTTTACTCCAGAACCAACATTCTTAGTTCAAGCACTGGCTCCGGTTGGAGGAGGGTGAACGTGGGCAGCGCACGTTTAACATTACTTCTTGTCACCTGCGTTTTTAAGTAAGAATATCTATGAATAAAAAAAGTAGCTTGAGCAGATAGTACTGACGTGGAAGGAGCGAATCTGTGACAGTGAAATACCAGTCATTACAGCACAGAGGACAGACAATGAGTAGGTTGAGGGCTGCTAAAATCAAACCACGAATATATGCTTTAAAATGAAGGAAACCATGGTGGTCTTTGTGGAGCAAGGAATAAGCTCAGGTGAGGATGGCAGGGGTTTTCCTTTTTGTTTTGCTTTGTTGGGTTTTTTTTTTTTTTTTGTACTTCTCTGTATTACTTGAATTTTCAAATGTGGCCCCACAAGTTGGTTTTGTTTTATACCAACAGCATTTATCTGGACGATTGTTTTATTTTGTTATTTTCCTCCTGAACTACTTCATATTTTAAAGTTAATGAATGTAACGTTTAAAAATTATACTGTAGAAACAAGCACATGCTTTGCGCCAGCAGCACACCCGCAAGCTGCTTATCATCGCCACGCAGAGGCCGGACGACCAGGCGCGCCCAGAGCACGTTAAACTAAGTGCCAGGGACACAGCCCTCTCCTGAGACTGTAGGAGTGGAGCTGTCTTCCCAAACAGGGTATTTTCCCCGATGTTTTTTTCTTTTTCCTCCACCAGAAATTTTCCACTTTAATTATGTGGGTTAGGTTAGAAGAGTGCACCTTCAGAACTGGAAATGCACAGACAGCTAATCCCTTCCAGAAGACACATTTCTGGGAACGCCCGAAGAGCCATGTTTACAGCCTGTGCTGCGAGAATAGGGCCCAGGGCCGTTCAAAGTGATTTGAGCATCCTGTGCCCGAAGAAACGAACCCCAACCTCTGCATCCTGGAGTTCTGACCTTGGTTTTCACTAAGAGTGGAATCACTGGCAACACTCATAGGTTAGATTTTTCCCCCTTTTCCTGGTTTTGCCTTCAACTTGAGGAGGATGGTAATTAAAACCATACTTAAAATATTAAGTCTACTACCTAAAGGAATGAAGTTTATTAAAGTTGCTAAGCGTTAAGTACAGAAACTCAAAATAGCCTGAGCACACTCCCCTCGGCATACATCCAAAATATTGGTTGAGAGGAGCCCAAGCATAGAGATGGTGAGAGATGTGTGCACGCGCACGCACACACACAACCACATGTGCACGCACACACATCAATATATTGATATATCAATAAATGGAATGTATTTCTCAAGTAACTTGCATTTTTGACAAGCAGAGAGCAAAGATGACCCCCTAATTAAGGTACTTAGAAAGGCCAGTTACTCAGCAAAATTATGACATGATCTCATAAGGATGTAGAGAAAATAAGGACCAATACTAGATACCATTTAACATCTTGTATATGGTTTCCTCATCAGTCTCATGGGATCAGTGAGATCCCTTTGGGAAGATGCAGGGAAGGTGGAAGGAGACGCCTAGCACAAAGTAAGTAGGTACTTAGTGCTAAGCCCCTTATTCCTAGGGGGTCCCATAGTGGTTCAGCTGATGAGAGATGAGCACCCTTCTTCCTACCTGCAGGGCTGGATGGAAAATCTACTCCTCAGTTCAGGTAAATTCCAGCTCACCCAAGGTTATAAGGAAAGGGCGGCACGGTATCATGGTTAAAAGCCCAGTCCGGGTTCAAATGCCAGCTTTGCACACAGGACAACTCATGTCGCCATCCTGAGGTTCTTGTGAAGAATGGATGTGATCCAGAATGACAGGTGCTCAGCACGTAACAGGTCCTTGGCTGCTCTGGCTGCTCCACTCTCCAGGGGCCCCTCTCACACCTGCACAGCTGCCCAAATGCCCTGCTGGCTGGATGTGGAAGACACCTTTCAGCAGGACCGAGACCCACCAAGAAAGCCCGCCAGCTCCGTGAGAGCTGCTACTCCCTACATCCTGCCCACTGGGTTGGCCTGGGGGCCCCTCTGCTCAGTGGTTTCTAGGAATCTGACACCGGGCAGGCCAGGGATATCTTGAAAAGCACTGTGGACAAAAAGTGATTTCCTTCTAAGTTTGCTTTCAAAGTTCCTTGAAGAATTCCTTTAGGAATTTCTTGGAGCACCCTACCTAGAGCATAGTAGTTGCTCAATGAATGTTTCTGTTTGAATCATAAGTGATAGCAATTATGAAGTTACTGCTATGTGCCAGGCTCTGTACTCCCAAGGAAATCGTAACTGTGCCATTTCATTCTAACTCCGCAGGTGGGAGAGAGCCACTCGAGTTTAATAGAAAAGAAAACTGGCTTTGGAGTTGTGATTTGAACTGGCCCTCATCCTTCATTCTAGCTGGGTGATCTCTGGAAAGTGTTTACATTCTCTGAGCCTCAGTTTTCTCAACTGTAAAATGGACATAATATATCTACCTCCTAGGATTGCTGTGAAGATTAAAAGAGATTGAGAGATAGATACATAGATCAATCTTTTACATATGTGTGCAGGCACACACATATATATTGATGTGTGTACATATATGTATATATAATCACATAGTACAATGTCTAGTGTCTAAAACCTAGAATATGATGTTAAGAAAACAAATGAAAAAGCAGTGTATTATAACAAGCCAGTGCAATGGGTGTTGTTATCCCCACTTTATAGATGAGAAGGTCCTCAGAACAATATCCTCTGACCGAAGTCCAGTCAGCCTCTCTCACTGATAAGGAATTCCCTGGACTGTATCCCAAATGAGTAGCTGCAGCTTTAGAAACACCCAGGATTGGGTGAGCCAGTTGGAGAAGGACATTCCAGACAGGCTCAAACCCGCAGAGGCTTCTGGGGGCTGAGGGTGGGTAGTAAAAGATCAAAAGAAACACTAGCCACATCTTCTCTTCCCATAGACGGCTTGAGTGCAAGTCAGTGAATTTATCCCCGAGTCTATACATGGAGACGTGTTATTTGTTAAGTACCTAAGCTGAGAAGCAGGATAGAAAACAGTTAAGAACGAACAAGAGCTCTGGAGTGGTCTGCCTGGGTTTGAATTTCTTCCTGTCGTTTATAAGCTATGTGGCCACCGGAAAAAGTCTTTTAAACTCTCTGATCTTGAGTTCTATATTTGTAAAATGAGGATAATAATAGATCCTTTGGAGGGCTGCCTTGAGAGTTAGACAAGTTAATATATGCAGAGCCTGTGCCACGCCTATACCCCATAAGCATTCAGTACATCATCATTTTTATTGTTGTTGCTGTTTTCATGTGGTTTGTATATGTAATTCAAGGTTTGGGTGGATTGAACAACAAGCCAAATCACCCAACTAGTAACAACCAGTACACGCAGGATTCTAAAACCCAATCTTCATGTATTAGTCAGAAAACATTAGGTTATGCTGGGAAACAAGCAAGCCCCAAAATTCCATATTGTGACACAATGGACATTTTTCCTCACTCACACAAAGTACACTGCAGTTCGGACAACTGACCATGTGTTAGCTTCACAGCCCAGGTGGGTTTGCTCTTATCCGTGACCAACACAAGGGCCTGTGGTTAGCAAGCCAAGAGCTGGAAGGCTGGGCACCTCCAATGAGATGCCTCTACCCAGAAGCGGCACATGTGTCTTCTACTCACATTTCATTGGCCAAGACAAGTTACACAGTTATACCAATTCAAGAAAGAAATATGCCACCCTTCTGTGTGTGTAGACATTCGAGAAGACAAGGTATCGGTGGACACCGTACCCCGAAACAGTCTTACTCTGTGTTGCGGCGTTCTGCCTCTCTGTGCCGCAGGCCAGCCTTTGTTCGGTTTTTCCTCGCTGCGACAGTTCAACACCACTTCCTTAAAGTCAGAGAAAAACATCAGTGCTGTAAATGAGCTAATTAATCAGTGGCTGTTTCACAAATTCCAGCCTAGCTCTTGTCCCTTTCCTGCCCGTCAGCAGCACTCCTTGGTCGGTGGCTATCCTCCGATGCCCCGGTCAGCCCAGCCAAGACCAGGGCCCCCCATCCTTCCGTCCGGGGGGCTCTCCTCTTCCCCATCCGTCACCAGACCCTGCAGTCTCGCCTGTCGATGCCAGCTCTTGCTTGATGTCTCAGTTCCGGAATAGAGATGCTCCAGCTGCTACCTGGGAAGGCTCTGGCCCCAAAAATATTTAGTTAGCAGCCATTCAGTTAAGTGGAATTGACTTTTTATCGGCTTTCCTCTGTACGGCTGCCACCAGCGAAGGCTGTTTCCTCCTTCCCTCCTCGCTACCTGTCAGTTCACTCCACATTCCTATCGGCAGCCTTTAGCTCTGATCAATACTAACCGCTGTGTAACAGCTCACGCACGGCTGCCCTGGTTTGCATCGATCAGACCCTTCTTCCAACAGGTAGGCAGCTATTTGAGGCAATGACTTGAGATAAACACCTACTTTTACTTCAGGCTAATTCATTTCAGGTGGGTTTCAAGGAGGCTCTGCACCCCGTGTCTGTTAGACAAGCTGAAATCATAGAGTCAAGATCAACTCCTCGTGCACTCGAGATCCGAGGAGACCTTTCTTCCTCTCCCCATTTCCCCCTTCCCTTGTATGTTGTAAGTGCCACTTATAAACAAGATACCAAGACTTGGGGCATTGAAAATGCCACTTCATAAAACGTGTCAGCCAGCCGTCCCTCTTTCCTTTTAATGAGATGGATGCACGGGGGACGGCAGGAAACCAAGGGCTGCTGCGGAGGCAGCGCTGTCGCTGGGCAACCGAGCATCCTTCCAGCTTCCCCAGAACTTCTCACAAGATCCTGCCACCCTGGTTCTCTTGCCACCTCAGGGGGCAGCCTTGAACCCACCCCTTGTTCCTGGCTCACCAATGAACTTGCCAGGAAGCTGATATTGCAAAACCAGTCGCGATGTTGCAATTGATTTGGAGATTGGTACAACTTCATGGCACTTGTGTTATAACCAAAACACACACAAGACTGGATGATAGGCGCTCTTTTTTTTCAACATGTACTCAACCTGTTTCTCTTTCTCCAGCCCCCATGACACACCCACCTCATCAGTCCCCAAGTCTTGTCAGTCCTTCCCTGGCTGTGTAACCGGTGTCCCTGCCCTCCATGTCAGGTGTTATCATCCTTATTCAAGCCTTCATGTCCTGGTGCGTGGACCACTGCGGTAGCCTCTAGCAGCTGGTCGCCTGGCTTTCAGGTGTTCCCTCCTTTGTTAGTTTCACCCTGCAGGTAGATTAATTTTCCTAGTGCTCTGCAGTGGTTGCCTTGCTCTTCTCGAAAATCCTCAGTGGCTTCCCATCCCCTGCCAGATGGAAGCCAGACTCTCCAGCCCAGGGCCCAGGCTTTCAGAGATCTGATGCTTAGCTTTCTCTCCAGACTGTCTCTCACTGTCCTCCAGCAACAGTCCCACACTCTAGTCCATCTGGGTGACTTCCTGCTTCCTCTACAAGAGTTTCCTAGCTCTGTGCCTGAAAAAAAGAATGTATGCCACACACCACCTTTGAAACTGGTTCAAATCCTGGCTTTACTACTTACTAGCTTTGAGACCTCAGTGGAGCTATCTAACCTCTCTGCCTCAACTTCTCCTCTGTGAAATAGGGATAATCATATCTACTCTGTGAGATGGTTATGAGGATTAAATAAATCAATGTATCTAAGGCATCTAAATGGCACCTGCACGTAGTAAATTCCATGGAAATGTTTCCTCTTATCATCATTGTTATTATTCTCCTCTCCTCCAAGCCACAGCCCAAAGCATACCTTCCCCATGTACTCTCCAAGTCACCCTAGCAAAAAATACAAATTTCCTTTTCTTCCACCCATAGTTTTGGTCTATACTGATAATAATAATACTTAGTGGGCGTTAGCCCAGTGCTTTTGATGCATTATTGCTTTTCAAGCTTTGGAATGGATACCCTGCATCTGCCCAGATCCACTCTGCCTCCTGCTCCACCCTGTTCTTTGCCAAGGGAGGCTGATCTGTATGTCCAGTAGTCCTCAGCTGGATTTGGCCAACAAGAAGCTCTGGCAAGAAACAGGAAAGAAGAAGACATGCAGGTCGGAGTTTTTATTCTCCTAGCTCCTTCCTGGTTTTGTTCACTGCAGAGCAGCTTCATCTCTCAATAGAAGTCGTGGCTCTTGTCAGGCGGCCCTCTCGGCCCAGCCTGCTCTGTCTCCAGAGTCTCTCCTTGCCTCTTCACCTTGGCTGGTAACATGGCCCCCGGGCATCGCGCTCTGCCTTGTGGTTCCCAGAACCCTGACCACATCTTTCTAATACAATTATCCCTATAGAAACACTCACCAATTCCCAATCACCACTCTGGCTGACACAGTTCTCGTTACAACCCTCCCTACCAACTAGGCCCTGTCCTTGTGACCAAGGTTGCCGAGATCACATCAAGCGCCCGATGGAACACAGCTGCCTGGCTCAAAGCCCGTACTCCAAATGACTGCTCTTATAGTAAGGTGTGAGATGGCTGCTTCTCTATGGATTCCCACGCCTCTTAGCCAGAATGTGCTCTTTGGCTTTTGCCACATATCTTAGAGGCTTAAAGCAGCAGTCACTCATGGGCTCACCCGCTGGGGTGTCGGCAATTTGGGCTGGGCTCAGCTGGGAAGTTCTTCTGCTGAATTCACCCCATTTGCTTCCATGGCTACAATCAGCTGAAGGATTATTTTCGGAGGCCTGGTGGCTCGGATGGTGTCACCTACATGTCTGATAGCTGGTAGGGAGCTACCGGGCTCGCCAGGTCGTGTGTGTCCGGTGTCTAGCAAGCTAAGCTAGACTTCTCCAGGTGGTGGCTGGATCCCAGTGTGCAGGCCCTTTTCCAGCTTCTGCTTGCTTCGGGTTGTCTAATGTCCCATGAGTATAAACCAGAGTCAGAGGTTGGCAAATCCACTCCACCTCTCAGTGGGAGGAGCTACAAAATATTGCAGCCAGTCTACCACATGGGACACTCCTTTCTGGAAGGATCTGTGTCCTGAAAACTTTATATCCTGTATCCTCATAACCCAAGTCAGAAAAGCAATGTAGGCAAGTCCTGTGTTTAGGGGGTGGGGAGTATCCGCTTTACAGCTTGGTGAGCATCTGACACCCTTCCTGCCTGTTACCACCAGACTGAAAATAATTCTGAAAGGGAAGTCTCTTAAAACTTAGCATGAGGGAGTGGAATTTTTTTAATTAGGCTTCAGCAGAATTTTTAAAAGAATCTTTCTTTTCTTCAGTTGCCTCTCCCTTGTTATAAATTTTAACTCCACCCAGTGGCATACCACAGCCGGCCTGGCTTCGCCTTCCCAGCCTCCCACACCACTGCTTGCTTGGCAGCAAGGCTCAGCTCTCACTGCCGCAGAAGGCACAGGGGAAGTCTAGCTTCCTGCTCTCCTCACTTCCTCCTTTCTTTTCTCCACTCCTGGAGCTCATCCTCGTCTGCTCACTGCTGCCCTGTGCCCATCTGGTGCCCTCCTAGGAACAGAATTCTAGAAAGAGCTGGAGGCTTACCTATAGAACTGCCCTGTATGCCCCCCGCCCCCCGGCGGGCACTGCACACAGTGATTTAGCCTAATGGCCAAGAGACTGGACCTCCAGGAAGCCCTAAAACTGAATATTAATCTGTAAGGTTTTTGTGCGGGAAAATATACTTAAAAACACCTGTGAGAGTATGAACTTGATGTGGCTAGCCATTCACTAGTTTATTTCACGAGTATTTATTGAGTACCTACTATGTGCCAGGCACTATGCAGTCCCTGGGAATATAAAACATAGTTTCTGCGCTTGAGAAACTTGTAGTCTTGGGGCCAGAAGAGAGACAGACACAAAAAGAGATAATGTCAATTAATGAAGTAGGTGCTATGTAAGAGGGTGTCACGAGAAGACAGGAGGCCACTGTTCCCAGCTGGGGTGATTGGGGAAGGCTTTCTCAGAGGACAATGATCAGGTCTTGTCCATTGCCATCCAGTAGAAATATACTATGAACCACATGTGTAATTTTAAATTTTCCAGTAGCCACATTGAAAACAAAATACCAAGAGAAAATAATCCTAATATATTTCACTCAACCCATCCAAGATACTACCATTCCACCACACAAAAATATATAAATTATTTGTAAGATATTTTACATTTTTTAAATCGTACTATGGCTTTGAAATCCGGTGTGTATTTAATACCTACAGCACATCTCAATTTGGACACCAAATTTTCAAGTCAAAGGAAAATGTAGCCCTATCAAAGCAATGAACTGGTGTTTAATAAAAACATATTTTATGTTGCTTCAGTTAAATTTTTGAAATTTAAGTGAACTTAAATGAAATAGAGTTAAAAATGCAATTTTTCATTTCCACTAGTCACATGTCAAGTTCTCATAGCTGTGTGTGACTAGGGGCTACCATAGGGGAGAGTACAGGTCGAAAGGACAAATAAATGTGAAGCAAAGAAAGGAGAGAAGCTAGGTTGTTCTTGCTCAGGAAAAAAAGAAAAGAAAAGACTAGGGTGAGCAAAGGCACGTAAAATAGTGTGAGGTTTGGGGCTCGGCGCAGTTTAATATCACTGTGACGCAACGGGCAAGACCAGGTGGGAAAGGAGCCAGCGGGGGAGGGCGAGGCAAGAGACCGTGATAATGAGCTTTGCGTGATCCGAAAGAATTGAGAATCATATATTTCATAAGTATGTACTTAATATGGGGGAAATTGAGCACAGAGGGAAGTCTCTGGCTGGGGCCACTAAACGTTAATGTGAAAAGCATCCACTCTCCTGGCGGCGAGGGATAGGGACTCAGCAAGTCCACATCAGAGAGTGTTTGGCAAAGCATAGTACAGAGTGGGTGGAGCGTGTGTTTTCTGTGATGTAACTAACAGAAATCAACTCAAGTAGGTATCAATTAGTGGGCTCACTGGCCACAGGGCCAGTCCAGAGGTAAGGCGGGCCATGTGTCTGCCTAGTTCTAGTGCTCAGGAGCCCTTGGTGGCCTCCACCTGTCACTCACACTGCTGACCTCATCCTACGGCCTGCTCCTCTCCAGTCAAAGGGTAGCTGCCCGCTGAGTCTAGAGCCCATGTTGGCTCTCGCATGTTCAGTAGTGGAGAGTGCTTCTGTACCATTATTCCAAGTAAGTTTCCTGAAATGTACCTGACGGGACCATCTCAGGACACAGTGCCCATTCCTGAAAAAATAAGTAATCAGGCAATAAAATGTGCTGACTGACTCAAGTTATTCAGGGTTCGTAGCTGGAATAGCCCACCAAGTCCACGGGCTGCATGGGGGTGCAGTTACCTGAAGAGAATCTGCATACAGCTAAGATGGTGGACAGCATCCAGTAATTGTCATCCACAGTCCACCCCTTTGATCGCTCAACATCCGTCTATGCCCACCTTCCACAGAAACACTTTCACAAATGCATGACCACAGAAAAATGTAAGCAGCTTGAGTGGAAAGAACCCACAGGCTCATACAATGACCACATTCTGTGAAATCCCTCTCCCTGAATCCAGAGGCAACTCTTTGTGGTCCAGGGACCTGTGGTTAAAGGATGAGTTATTTACCCCCAATACACCCAGTACAGTAGGTAAAGAACAGGATGTATGCAATAAAACTCTGTTTGGCGAAATGAAAAATATCATACCCTGCAGAACAGAAATAATTAGGACCCATGGCAGTAGAAAGAATTCTTAGTATCCAGTATAGACCAGAAGGATCATCTTGTCCACGTGTCCATTGAGTGTATTTCAGGAAGGCATTTTTTCCTACCAAATTAAGCTTTGATAGGTACTCAGTCTGCATCCCTAGGTACAGAAACGAACGGTTTCACCCATTGCATAACGAAGGCCTCCAACCCCCCAGCCTGGGGTCTGGTGCTCTCCCTGGCCACCCCTGGCCTCCTCCACTAGCAAGTCCATGATTTAGAGGGTATTTCTTGCAACAGTTTCTGATCCAAACTCTCATTATGCCTCTTAAACGTTAGTCTCAGTTCCCCAAGCCCTTCTGTCCTAAGGAAGCAGCCTTAAAGTAACTTTCGGTAACTCTTAATGTATTAGTCACAATTTTCAAAGGAGCCTCCACCAACCCCACTCCTCCCCCAACACCTCTGGAGTGTCTGGTTTTATGTGGAAAGTCTCTTGGCGGGAGAATGTTTTCAAAATCCAAAAGGCTACATCTAGTGGTAGAATTTGGGGCATAGGCTGAAGGCAGGAGGGTGGAGTGGAGAGCAAGCCTTTGGGGCCCTGTAACTCTGGGTTTGCACATTGGCTTCATCATGACTGTGAATTAGAACCTCTCGAAGCCTCGTTTTCCTCGTCTGTGAAATGGTGAAGAGCGGTACCGCTTGTCATTGTGAAGGCTAAACAGAAGCTATGAAGCACCAGCTCCGTGATGGCCGTAGAGCAGTTGCCGAAAGACTGTTGGTGTCTCGCTCTGGAAGCATGGAGACGCCGTGGAGATGCTGCAGAAAGTATGGACAGCAGGCTCTGGGACCCTGCAATCTCAGGGCTGGGGTGGCACTCGGACCACTGGATCAGGCTCCAAGGTGCCCCTAGAGACACCAACTCGGCAGTGTCTGCTGAGACCTGGAGATGAGGGGCCGTGGGCTCCCAGCTGGCTTTCTTCAGCAGCTGGTCCTGACCCTCCAGGTCTTGACTCCCTCAAGGGAAAACCATGCTCAGAGTTGGTGGCCAACAGAAAGGCCTGAAGAGAGAAGCTGAGTCTGTGACTCCTCTGGAATAGTTAGAGCAGGGCCTGAGCCCCGGGGTGAAAAGCAAGGCCACCCTTGCCTGTGAGCTGTCCCTGTGATCAAAGACAGGCTACCTGCTGAGACAATGACGCTTAGATCCTTGAAGAAAATCGCCAAATGAGGCTGCCCAAAATTTTATGACAACTTAAGTAAGGGTTAATAAAGAATATTAAAAATGCAACTTCAGTGAATAACATGCCAACTTACCTTCAACCCGTGTTAGACTGTTCACCAAACAGCCTCAGAAAATGAGTAACATATGCAAAGCCCATCCCCTTAAAGTTTCTTTTCAGAAAGTCCTGGTCATGGGGACAACCACTTGATTTAAACCTTCTACCCTGGGATATAGAAACTGACACCATTCTACCCCACCTGTTGGAACCAAGACGTCTCATCCACGCTTGATCCCGCTTCCTGTTATCTCTTCTAGAGCATTCTTTCCTGTGCGTTTGTGGCCCTCACCGTCTCGCCTCGCCCCAGTGGTTCGCGCAGTGGGTGTACGTGATGATAGCCTGTGGCGGTTCTTGCTGAATGATAATTACTTGCACTAAAACAACGCCTTGGATGATGCTTCATTCTCCAGATAACATGGACACGGGTGTGGATGGGCCTGGGCCACATGTCTCATGCCTGAGGTTTTTACTTCCGGGAGGCAGCTTTATGGAAGCTTTTGTACTTCTTGGGGTTTTCGCTATCCCTCAACTCAAACTTATTCTTTATTTCCCAGGAAGGTTTGTTGACCATCAGGATATGGTGAAAGGTCTTACATTATTCCCTCCTAGGGATGTAAAATGCCTCCTTCTTCCCTTCCATTTCCTTCTTTCTGCCAGCGGCTCTCCCTCCTCTCCTTGTTTCTTACCCTCTCTCTTTTTCCTGTCGTCTCGCCTCTTCCTCCTGCTGTCCTCCTTCCTTCAATCCTTGTCTTTCCCTGACTCTTCCTCCCTCCCTCCCTCTCTCTCTCCCCGCCTCTCCCCCTCCCTCCTCTCACTCTTCTCGCTCCCTCTTTCATCTCTCTCTCCTCATCTCTCTCCTTCCCTTGCCCTCACTTCCATGACTCATTTATCTGGATCGCTGCTCCTCTGTTGAATTTGGTCATTTTCGATGTATGCACAGAGACTCCTGGGCAAATGGCAAACTCTGAAAATCCCTAAGACAGCAACAACCAAGGTGCAGGGCCTGTGGGTGTCTGGGCCTGAAACGTACAGAATGCTTCCTGGGCCTGCAGAGCTGTCATGCCTGTAGCCATGCGGGCCGCAGACCCCCAGCTGGTCGGCCAGGCCCCAGGGCAGTGGCTGGGGCCCTCCACCGCTCCCCTTGATGCAGAAGGAAGTGGTGGTGTCTGGGTGCTCTGTCCTCTCCCCTTACACTAACCCCTCCTTCCCCTCTATTAGGAAAAATGTGTATTAAAAATATATATTTCCTGTGTGACTTTGTTGGCATCCTTTTAATTTACAAGTCTAAGACTCCCATCGTTCCTTGTGTCATAGATCCCTCTGCTTCCGTTCTGTCCCTTTTCTCTGTGTTCCTTCTTTGTTGGCTCGTCTGTGCTCTCTGGCCTCTTTCTCTGGTTACCTCACCCTTCTTCACTGATGTGGCTCCCTATTTCACTCTGGCATCTCTCTTCAGATGGGGTACCACGGGCAGACAGAAGCAGAGAAAGTAGGGCACTGTGGAGGAGAGTTTGACGAATGTGCCCAGGGCAGCACCCAAAGCTTTTCTAGAGCATCCCTAAAAATGGAGGGTAAGGTCAATGAGACACCCAGACCCATGAATCCAAGACGCCCGAGCGGCAGATCCACTCTCCAGCCACTCCTAAGTGCTCCTTGAGAGAGGAGGGTCAGTGGCTTTGGGATCAGGAGGGACTGAGGCTGAATCTAGGCTCCGTCACCTGCCGCTCGGTGTGCGCAAGACCTTGCAGAAATTTGTGAAACCTTCTGAGCCTCGGTTTTCCCATCTGTGAATTGGAGGAATAGCAATATTTTTTGGAGTTTTAAGCACAGAATGAAAGAGCAAATATGACCCTTGGAATGTGTTAAGCACATCGTGAATATTAATTCCCTTCTTTCATCCCAGAGAAGGTTGAATCGATGAAGACAGAATAAAGAATAAAGCTTGGCAGTTGAAGCGGGTAAGAGCACAGCACTTTGTGTATTGGGGTTGGTGCTGTTTCCTGCCGATGGCAAAAGCCTGCAGGTCAATTTTTATTCTGGGTACATTTCAGTAACTGCATTCGAGTCTTTAATGTTTAAATAGTGCCTGCTTTCCTGAGCTGGCATGATGGTTAGACCTCCCATTAGCGTGTTTATTTATTTATTTTTAATTTCACTAGCAATGTGTGAAAGCATTCTCATGGGCAAAAAAGCAAAATCAAACTAGTAGGGTAAAATGAAAATGCCCCTTGGCCGTCCCCAGAAACCCTAACCCTCTCCCAGGGGTAGTGACAGCTTGGCGTGTCCGTGCCAACCAAAAGGAGAAACTCGTTTACAAGTGTAGTGTACGTACAGAAATGCATGGATAGATTTTGCGATTTTGAACATAAAATGTATCTTCACTTTCCTTATTTTGCAACTTGGCTGTTTATTTCGTTCTGCGTTTGAAAGGCTCTGCAGATCTCTTCTTGTCATTGTACAGAGCCCGTCTCATGTTTCCTACCTGCTGCCGTGCATTCCATAGTCCTCCCACTAGAACGTAAGCCAATAAAAAGATGTGTTTTCATTCCCTTATCCCTTAAACTGCTATATCACCTGCCACATAATAGGTGTTTTACTGCTGTGTTAACATTTACAAACATTCCTTAAATGATCCAGTGAATTAATATGGCTATACCATATTCCTTTGTGACCACCCCCCTGCTGCTGGCCATTCAGTTTATTTCTTCTTTCAAAATTCCTGTTACAAAACACACTGCAGTGAACATCCTTAGGCCTGCCTTATTGGGCAAGGATGACTCTAGCAGATGTCCCAGGAAGTAGAACTGCTGGAGCAAAGAACAGTTCTTTTTCCAAATATTGATCAACACTGCCAACATATCTTCCAAAGACTGTGACGTCAGACTATAATCCAACTCATAATACTTTTTCTTAGGTGTATGCTTCTAAAATAACATGTTCCAAAATAATCATATGTAGCTCTTTTCTGTTTTGATTTCAGGGAAGGAGGAGGAAAGATGATAATGAGAAAGAAAATAATGGAGGTATAGAAGTCCATTCCTTCATCCATTTTTCCAGTCATTGATTCCATTCCATGTCTTGCTCTAAATGCTGGACACCTAAACATAAGTGAGGCCTGCTACAAACCCTGGAAGATTTCATACTTAAATACCTAACTCCTTTTTTTAATTGAATTTATTGGGGTGACATTGGTTAATAAAATTATAGAGGTTTCAGGTGCACAGATCTATAAGATATCACCTGTATGTTGTTTTGTGTGTTCATCACCCCAAGTCAAGTTTCCCTCCATCACCTTTTATCCCCACTATACTTAAAATACAATGGCATAATGAGACACAGCAACTGAATGAAAGGTCTGATCCTGGATTTGATCTTGGACCAGAAGAAACAATAGCCATAAAGAAAAATATTGGGACGTTTGATGAAATTCAACTGTGGTCAGTGGATTAGATAATTTCCTATTGATATTGAGTTTCCTGATTTAGCTCATTGAACTGTAGTTGTGTCAGAGGGTGTTCTTGTTCTTAGGACGTACACATTGAAGCGTTGAAGGGTGAATACACATGATTTCTCCAACTGGCTCTTAAATGGTTCAAAAAATATGCATTTGTATAGCTCAGAGCTCCCCGTGGAACTTTCTGCAATGATGAAATGTTCTATATCTGCTCTGACAATATGGGAGGCAAGAGCTACACGTGATTTACCAAGCACTTGAAATATAGCTAATGCAACTGAGGGACTGGGTGATTAATTTTATTCCATGTAAATTGAAATAGCCACACGCAGCTGGTGGCTACCATATTGGACAGCATAGATATAAACACCGGGAAAGGGAAAGAATAATAGAACAAATGGGACCAAATGTGAAGAAATTGGTGTGTCTGTATAAAGGGTGTGCAGAAATTCTTTAGATTATTCTTGTAATTTTTCTTTAGGTTTGAATTATATATACAGCATTTTAATTACACAATAAATGCAGTGTCCTGTCAGAGAAATTCAAATTAAAATATCACTGACATATATTTTATTACAGTTGAATTGTCACAAATAAATAAAATTATACTATCCAGGAGCCACAAGAGGGACAGGCTCAGACACTACCCCTGGGTATGCAGATAGGCACAATGCTTTTGAATGCACTCTACAGAAAAGCTTGCCGAAGCACATGAGAAAATGGATAAGGATGTTCACTGCAGCTTTATTTATAATACCAAGAAATTGGAGATGGTCAAAAATGTTCCACAACAGGAGAACGGGTCAATATATTTTGCTTTGTTCTTATTCTGAATTACTATTATGCTCTTCACCAGATTGAAGTAAATCTTTATGCCCTGATATAGAATGGTGTCTAAGATGGATTGTTGGGTGAAAAAAAAAGCAAGTTGCCAAACAGAATACTTGCGTTTTTGTAATAAAAACACTAACTAATGCATGCACACACATTCACTCACATTCATACATACATAAGGAAAAGTTTGGAGAAATGGACATGAAACAGTTACCAGACCATTCTCCAGAAATTCCCCGAGTCCTGTGGAAAGACCACCCAGCTCCATCTCTTGAGTCCTCAGGCTAGCTGTGGAGGGTCCTCTCTGAGGCATGTTATGCTGCAACAACAGAGGTTCCTCCGGCCAGCCAAAAATCCCAAGCTGGTGCCCATCAGCTTGTTAGCTGCACCACCAAATCTCCTGGAAATGCCCCTCACATGGCCTGCAATTTCCAGGCCCACACAATGCCCCTCCCCATCGCCCCGCAGGCAGGCAGGGTCATTACTGAGTTCCAATGAAGAGAGTGTTTATTATTGTTGTCGGTTTGATGCTGATCCCAAAAGGACCTAATCAACAGGTAATAAGACCTCATGGGAGCGATTAGAAACCTCAACTTTAACCCTGTTATAACCATAGCAGGGAAAGCCAGACTCACTGCAGTCCCGTGCCTCCCACCGTGCGGGACCCGATGGAAAGGAGAAGGCGTAGAAAGTGGGGGGAGAGCCAAAAAGGTACTGATGGGTCTGCTCAGGGATGGGCTGAGAAGGGAATGGGGAGGGGCAACCTCCAAACTTGAGTCTACTCAATAACACAGCATCATCATCATCATGCTTAATTGAAGAGCTGTGCTAGGTTTATGAAGAACAAAAATAAATAATCCATGATCCTGCCTCCAAGATGCTCTCAGACATGGGAATAAGGATTTACAAGACAGTCAGAGGTACACTACAGAATAGGTTCATTCAGGACACGGGTGGTGCAGAGAAGAGAATTATCAACCTTGTTGGGTGGATCAAGGAAGACAAGTGCACCAGTGAAGCGATATCTTGCAGTATATACATGTGACAACATCTCTGGGTTGGCCGTAAAGGACTTACATTTAGACACCAACTTCTAATGTGGTTCTCCTTTTGTCTTTGAAGCTGCCTTAAATCCTTTTTCTTTCTTAAGAAGGTTGGATATAAAGAAATAAAACTAAATGGTAATTAATTTTAAAATACATACTTAAATACTTGCTTTTTAACTTTATTTTTATTGTTGGCACTATTACAGATGTCCTCATTCCCCCATCTTTGCACCCTCCCACCCAGCCCCACCCCTCTTCCTCCTGGCCATCACCTCACTATTGTCTATGTCTATGGTCTATGCATATATTTTCTTTGGCTAATCTCTTCATCTTCTTTTATTCAGCCCACCCCACACTTTTTGATACTGTAAGTTACTCACCTGTCAACCAGTTTGATGGAAAGTTAGTCCCACCCATTAGCAAAATTTAATAAACCTGATAACAGTGTCATGACCTATTTCTCATACCCACATAGCAACCAAGTACATTGTTACATAATTATCACATGAACACACCCTTCGAATTGGACCGACTAACTGCACACGAGCACATCGTCATCCTTGCTGATGGACAGTTGATAAATGTTTTGATTACTTAAAGTTTCCAAAGCAGGGCCTCTGTGATGGAGACAAGGAGACAAAGTCACATCTACAAAGGCCAAATTGGCCCCCGGTCTTTTCCAACTTGCATGGAATTGCAACAGCTTCTCTTGTTGTTGCCCAAGATTATGTATTTTGCATAAAATTAGCTGCAAACATATCAGCTTGGGGGATAGATCTGACCAGGCCCGAGAGCACCATGAAGGCAGTGAAAGTGAACAGCAGCACTGCAGTCCCTTCACTGCTCAATCCCTCAGACTTGGAAGAGTACCACCCTAAGAGGAGAGTCTGTAGTCACAACTGGCTTCGTCCCGGTTCTCATTCCACTAGAACAAAGGTCCAGGAAAACGAAAACTGACAGCATACACCAATCAGTGTCCATTTAAAGCCTCTCAGAGGTGGTGAAGAGCATCCACTTCATTAAAGCAAAAAGAAATGTCAAATTGCACAGATTCTTATTTCATGAACATTTATTTAGCCACCTGGCACCTGATGCTGGATGTATAAAAAAGAACAAGACAAAATCCTTGCCCTTGGGGAGCTTACACTCTAATGGGAGGAAACAGAAATAATCAAAGCATGAAGAGAAAGGCCAGGCAAGTAGCAGAAGCTCAAGGAATTAAGAGGAGAAACCTCTGACATGGCTTGGAGGGAAGGGGTCTGGGAAGGCTTCAGAGGACATTTGAACAGGGTTTTGGATGATGGAGAGGACTCCTCTGGCTCCGGGACAGGTGTTCCAGGTGGGGAGGACTGGATGTGCAGAAGCATAGGGGTGGGGGATGATCAGTGTGCATACGGAAGGGTGGGAGGGTCGAGGAGGCACAGAAAAGACCCGATCCAAAGAGGTCTCAGTGGTAAAGGTCTTGAAGGCCATGAGAAAAATATTTGACCTAGAAAACCATAGAAGTATTCATTTTTTTCTTTTTCTTAGAATTAACAAGTAGAAATTGATTATTTAAAAAAGGTAGCCAAGGACGTATTTATGTAAGTGTTCGTGTCATCACAAACAATGAATGGTGGCTGGGTGTAATGACCTGAGGTCTTGTAGACCAGGTGTAGTAATGGCCTGGGTCTTGTAGTCCAGCTCCCTCTGCAGGTCACCTGCACCATCTCGTGTGCGCTCTGAGTGGTCCGGTGACAGACATATTCGACAGACTTCTGCCTTCAGGGAGCTCATGGTCAAGTGAGGTATAGACTTGAGTTTGATTACCTGACAATGTGATAGTGGAAGCGGACATAAAAAGCTGTGGGAGCATTTGGGGGGACTGAGGACAGGGTTGAAGGTGGCCAAGGAAGGCTTCCTGAAGTGACACTTGAGCTTTGTGTTGAAATTTGCTAGGAGTTAGCCCAGGGAAGGGGATTCAGAGTCAGGTCTATACCTGAAGTCAACTGTGGCCCAGAAGGTGGTGTTCTCTACAGATCTGTTTGTTCGCGTTACTTTTGCACACATTAGCCTGTGAATGATCAGCCCGCCTACCCTAACTGGTGAGAGCCTTTTCAGAGACTCTCAAAAAGAAAATATCCTCATTCCTTCACAGAGAGATTTGTCCAAATGGTCCTATTTGAATCCATGAGTAGCACCGAATTCCAGGGTACAGAGACTAAACATATCATGTTTACCCAGTTACTGTGGCAATGGTCCCGATGGATGTCCTTCTGGAGACCTCGTAATGCTCCAGGTGGGGACAGGTGCACTTCATGACCGAGCCTAGCATTTTACTTGGTCCCAAAGAGACTTGGCCAATTTGTCCTCTGAGGCTGGCATCACTGAGTGGTCCAGGAGATGCCATATGCCATGAGACAAGGAGTCTGACAAAGGGCATCAGGATACCCACAGTTGGCTTGGGATTTGGGCAAAGTTATCAAAGTCCTTGACTTGGTTTCTACATCTTTCTCATAGTATCTGCCAGAACAACGCTAGTCTGGTCTGAAGGTCCAGAAAAATAATTCTATGTAAAATATCTCTGTAAAGAGGCCTACAGATAGAAGGTGTTTTTATTTCATTAAATCTAAAAAACATTCATTGAACTCTTAGAGTTTTCCTGGGACACAAAGAGGCATGAGACAGAATCCCCACACTGCAGAATTCATGGACTCACAGGAGAATTCGGATACAAAAATAAATTAACTGTAATTCAATATGAAAAGTGCTGATAGAGGGAGGTTCAAAGACTGTGGAAACATGGACGAGGAAGGAATTAACTCTCAGAAAGTATCTTCGAATGGGTGTCCCAGGGGAGGAGAGACAAGTGGAGGGAGCTGCTCAGGGACAGGCCTGGGAAATGAGGGCGCAGGTCTTGCTAAGGAAGAAGGAGAGTTCCGCATGAGGTGCTTGAGTGTGACCTGCCTGGGACAGTGCCTGGAGTGGGGACTAGAGACCTGAGATGCTCGTGGCCTGGGATTCTAACCCCTGTCCAGTGGAACTGGGGGCCAGTGGAAGCCTTTACAGAGCTGTGAATGGAGGGACATGGGACAGAAGGCTCCACGTACTGGGCACCTAACGTGCCCAGAGCCAAGTTAAGCACTTACATGTGTTCTCCACATGAGCGGTTAGAGCATTAGCCCTGTGATACAGAGAAGCAGAGAGAACTTAAAGCAAAGAAACTCACTTCTGGGAGCTTCAAGTCCAGTGAAAGAAACAGAGAAGCATGCAGAAATGTACCCCCCACCCTAAAATGGACAGAAAATAAATGCCAGCAGAGACGAGGAACATGTACCCTGGACTTAGAGTCTGGAGGTGACAGCTTTGGAGATGCATCCTAGGACTAGCTCACATATGTGGCCCCCAGTTCCTAATGCCGAGGAGCAGAACCAGGATGGGAGACCCAGGACCGCGGCGGTACAGCTGATCAGGGAGGGGCACGTGGGTTGAGTTTTGAAGCTTGTAGCCTGCAGAGCAGTGGTGTCATTAACAAAAATAAGAAAGTCAGGAAGGAGCCAATCTCCACAGGAAATAGATTTCAGAAGAAGTGCTAAACTTCTTTGTGGCTCTGAGTTGGATTTCTCTTAGAGCTGTGGTCCTCAACCAGGAAGATTCGGTTCCCACTCCACCCCAGGGGGGGCACATTTGGGAGATGGCTGTCACAACTCAGGCAGGCATGTAGTGAGGAAGGTCCTGGGATGTGGCTACAATGCACAGGAGAGCCCCCCACAACTGAGCCTTTTCATTTCTTCTCTGCTCAATTAGCCAAACACTCAGTAATTAGGGACAGGAGACGATATGAAACTCAACCAGTGTGTCTACTTGCTAAGGGTTTTAGTGAGCTGTTTGATGGTGGAGCCAGACCTAAGGTTCTCTCCAAGAGCTCTGAGTTCTCCGTGTCCCCACCCTGGAAAGGGCCGATGTCTACAGGGAGGTGGTGAGCAGGAATGGAGCCTCTCAAGTCCTCAAGACAATGTTCCCTGGAGGGGGAGTTCCATTGAGAGGGCCCCAGAAAGCCAGAAGCGGAAGTTCCCCAGGGCACGGTGGGTGTTGATGGCAGGCGAAGGGACCCTGACCAAGATGAACTTGTGATCTGTTCCCACCTCATTGCTGTTTCTGCTCAGGACACTCAAAGCTTACCTCTGAATGTTTCCAACTAATGCTGCTTTTGAACCTGGCTGTCCAGTGTGTGACAAAAATTTAAAAATTCTGACAACAAAAATTACTATTCAAAGTAAAGTATTATTTTAGGGTGACATTATTTTTTAAATTCACATTTTTCATTTGTTACAACATGTAGCAGTTCTGTGAACACATAGATAAGAGGATACAATAGCTATTTGACAGTGTAGTTCTCAGAATATTTGCATATCCAAGAGATTATTTCAGCAAATATACTTAGACTGACCCTATTAACCATTCACAATATTTTGTCTTGAATCCAATTCACACTCTATAGACATGTTCAATTCACATATCAGCTCTTACGCTGTTTTCCCCTTTAGACTTTATATTAGGAAATAAATCCATAACATCAAATTTCATGACAACATCTGCTCTGGCTGACATGATTGAAAGGGAATTTCACTCATGCCAGGTTATTCTGTTTCTTAATTTGTTCTTTATCATACCTGAGAAGCAGCTGCTTTATTAAGTCCGACGCAGAGAATGGAAGTTGCTGGTGCAGAACTCACAGCGTGTACCAGCCCTGACGTGCAGGAAGGTGACTGCAGTGCTGATAGGAGGGCAGAGAGCAAGTCCCAGGCATGGGTGGCTTTCCACGTGGGCCCGGGCCAGCACTGCCGAGCTGGCAAGTGGAGCATCCAAGATCAAGTTAGATCATTATACATAATGTGCAATGGCCTTTTATGAAGAAGAAATGTGGTGGTCAAAAAATATTAGTCCTTTTGTATTAGGGACTCAGATTCTCATATGCCACTGTTCATAGCAGCATTGTTCCCAACAGCCAAAAAGTATAAACAACCCAATTGCCCATCAGTGATGAATGGATGAACAAAATGTGGTATATCCATACAGTGGAATATCACTCAGCTCTAAAAAGGAATGGAGCTCTGAGACATGACACAGCATGGAACCTTGGAAACACGCTAAGTGAAATAAGCCAGACACAAAAAGACAAATATTGTATGATTCTACTTATATAAAATATCCAGAACAGTCAAATCCATAGAGACATAAATTAGATTGGAGGTTTCCGGGGGCTAGGAGCAGGGGGAAGCCAATGCTTAATGGATACAGAGTTTCTGTTTGGGGTGATGAAAAACTTTGGAAATGGGTGAGAGTTATGTAACAGTGTAAATGTGATTAATGTCATGGCCTTGTATAATTAAAAATTTTAAATTTTTGTATATAATTATAATAGTTTTATATACACACATCTATGTGTGTATATATGTATATATACATATAGGTGTGTGCATGTGTGTGCGCGTGCACGCACGTGCATATCCAGGTAAACCACAAAACCAGACAATCAAAATAAAGAAAAACAGCCCTGGCCGGTTTGGCTCAGCGGTTAGAGCGTCCACCTGCGGTCCGGAGAGACCCGGGTTCGGTTCCCGCAGGGGGCATGTACCTCGGTTGCAGTTTGTCCCCGGCCCTGGTTGGTCGTGCGGGTGGCGGCCACTCGATGTGTCCCTTTCACGTCGATGTTTCCCTCTCTCTCTCTCTCTTCCTCTCTCTCCCTCCCACTCTATCTGTGCAAAAAGTGGAAGGGTGTCCTCGGGTGAGGATAAAAAATAAATAAAATAAAATAAAGAAAAACATAAAAGCTATAAATGGGAATTTAAAAACCGAAAGTAGAAAAGACAGTAAGTGACCCTTTCAGAGCCACTCAGTTCAGACTGTCCCAGAGAATAATGCATCTACGACCTTCGTCTGGCCTGCCTGGGCTTCTCCTGTGGATGTAGGTGTTTGTTTAAAGCACATATGTGCAGCTGCATTGGAGACCTCATGGCCAAGTTTGGGGTGATGGGCCTGTCTTTGGCTGAGTTCCCTCTGTGCCAACACACCTGACATGAGAAGAGGCCCCAGGAGCAAGCTTGCTCCCCAACACGTTCCTGCCTTGAAGAGGCGTTTTAGCATGACGTCACACTTCCTGCCTTCTCCGGGCCCTGCTTCCTCTTCACCGTCAGAATGTCAGCTTCACCTACTGCATATAGAAGTTCTGTGTTTCCACCGGTTTAAGAAACGTGAAGGGAACCGTAAGAGAATCTGTGGAATGTAGGGGAGTCCCCTGAGCTCGCGGCCGTGAGAGACCTGCCCGCCTCTCAGCCCCCAGCTCCTACCTGCTGCCTAAGGAGAAAAGGCTTCTTTCGGAACCGTTATGGGAGCCCAAGCCCAGCGCCAGCAGCAGAAGCAGGCAGGCGGGCAGTCAAGTTTCCAGAACCCCAGGGGATAGAATCACATTCTCCAACCAGGTGCTGGGTGTGAGCCGGCGGCATCCAACCTCCTTGGCCCACAGCCAGGGTTTCCAGGCCTCCCTCCACCCTTCAGCTCCTTCCCATCGTCTTTCCAACCAGAAGCTTGTTAACTGTTTTCCTGGGCTTTTATTCAGATTTCAAGGCACCCTCTGGTGTTAAACTTCAAAGAAAGTTTGCTGCAGTGAGCGCAAAGCCGTAACAAGTGGACGCTCCAAACAGCTCTGTTGAAAATGGTTTTGTTAAAATGAGTGGGGCTGGGACTCTCCCCTCCACCCCTTTCTTTCCAATGAAATTGCATTTGTGTCTGGACCAAGTGGCCCCGTATCAATCCTGAAATGTTTAAAGATGAAAAGCAGAACAGCCACACCATAGTTAAAATGTGAAATGATTACAAAATGGCACCAGGCCAATGTTTATGAATCATTGAATATGATCATAAAATCATAAAAAATAATCACCAAAAGGTAAATAAGTTACCCAGCTTACTGCTTATTTTCACGGAGGGTCTGACACAAAAGCTGCAGCCATGAATGATTTATACCTGTTTTAACAATAATACTCGTTTTACTGAAAGATGGTCAGCACTTGGGCTGCTGTGGGCAACATGCCAGTTGTCGAAAGGTTAATGTTTCAGCAGCAATACATTAAATTATGAATAATACTGGTCCCAAAATGGAAGGTTATTAGCTCAGTATGCTTAATTAGCCCAGCTAGAACTTTGCCATCAAGCAGCAATGCCCATTACTGCAGCCCCGGCGATGATGGGGGATGGCAGCGCTGGGATTCGAACAGCAGCGCGGGGCAGGTCGAGGCAGGAGCAGTGTGGGTGTGTCCTTTGTTTTCATCCAGTGTAGCACCACAAGAGCATCTCAGAAGCTGGTTTTCTGGATGTTGAACTCTCCCATGGTTTCTCCGTGAAAACTTCCCAGAAAGAAAGAGCAGACGTTATGTGGGAGGGGCATGATGCTTAGAATTCTTGACCCACCATGGTCTGCTTCCACACTTGCTTGTTACTTCTTAGCTTGGGACCTGCCAAAGCAACATACGGTGTCGTTCACATCCAGGCCACTCCATCAGCACTTACCCAACACAGCCATTTATTGAGCAGCTACTATGTACCAGGTCCATACAAAGTAGTGAATAAGGTGAACACAGTTTTCGATCTAAGGGAGGGGTCAGTCCTTCAACAGCCAATCAGTGCATTAATTACAGCCACATGGCTGCTCTGAGGGGGGCTTTAGAAGTCCAGGGCCTGGGCCCAGTCTGGAAAGGGGCTCTGGGAGAGGGCTTTTGAAGGAAGTGCCATGTGCTCTGATCTCTACAGGGTGAGTAGGAAGTAGCTAGGTGAACCTCCAGGAAAAATTCCTCCAGGCAG
The DNA here is from genome assembly GCF_014108415.1 of Molossus molossus. Classification (NCBI taxonomy): domain Eukaryota; kingdom Metazoa; phylum Chordata; class Mammalia; order Chiroptera; family Molossidae; genus Molossus; species Molossus molossus. The sequence goes on along the minus strand of NW_023425357.1, from coordinate 33,667,484 downwards.
GGAATACCTAAACCACACCTGAGTCTCCAGAAAGAGGAGTGTTAGAGAAAGATGTCTCACAAGGTCATTGCCAGCTGACAGGCTTCCTTCCTTTTATTGCTTAAAAGGAGGATTGGAAGAGCATTTGCCAGCAAGGGCCATACAAGTGCCACTGAGCACCCAGCCTGCATGGGTACGTGTGCCTGTGCATGCGTGTATGCGTCCACATCGGGCCCCACAACCGCCCCATTCCTCCCCCATCCTGGGTGCTCCGGCTCTGAAGTCCACCTTTCCAGCCAGGAGCAAGGCCGGGCCTCACCCAGGCCGGGCCGCTGCATCCCGCTGTCTGCATCACCGCCCAGCTCTACTTAGTACTATTAGTAGCTTGTTTTTCTAAGCCCTAAAATTCATTTTCTTTTCCCGCCTTGCTTCCAGAAAAATAAATAAAAGTGAACACATCACTCATTTAAGACGAGGAATGGAATTTAGGTTGCGTTTTTCTTTCTATTTTTATGATTAGTTAGAATTTTCCTGGGAACGCCGCCAGGAGGGCATTATGGTGAGATAATGTCCCGTATTTAATCAGTGCTGCAATGGCGAGCTGCGCTCTGTGGGGAGCAGCCGGGGTAACGCATCCTTCTCCGTCTTGTCTGTTTTCAGGGTGCGACGGCTTAGCCCAAGATGAAGACAAGGCTGAGAGGCGGCAGGGCTCCAGGCTTGTGTGATGGCCCACAGGTGGACAGGGTGCAGCTGTGACTCACCCTCTTCATGCCAGACTCGTCAGCTCTGGGAGCCCTGCAACCCCCAAAGGAGCCGAGTGAAAAGGGCCCCAAAACTGACCAAAGTGACCATCCCTGGCCTTGTATCCAGTGGACACTGCTAGCATCTTCCTCTGCAGCGTTCAGACGTCGCAGGCCTGGACTCACTTCCTGCTTTCACGTGTGCACCTCTCCTCTTTGCAACCCAAACATGATGTGTGCAGGGCAGCACGCGGCTTCTAAGTGAACCTGGAAGTCAGCAACAGGTAGGACCAGGTCAGCTCCTTATCTCTGCATGTGCGTGGTCGTCCAGAGGTCCCTAGAACCTCTGCTGGAGGTGACAGCTGGTGCTTTGCAGGTTTCAGAGCTGTTCTTGTTTCCCAAGATGGTTGGTCCACCACGGAAGAGTGAAAGACTTTCTGGCAGTGGTAAAATAAAGAAGGATCTCAGAGAGATGTCTGAGAGACATGTCTGCAAGGAAGGAAGAAAAGGGAGCTGGAGGAAAAGGAGAATGAATTTAACCTCGAGGAAGGGAGCAGAGAATAGGTGCATGGACGCAGATTGACCTTTCTCTGCAATTAGCACTGGTGGCCAGGGAAACGGGAGCATGTGGGGCGTGCAGAGCCGTTCCCATTTACTGTTGTCCCTATTAAACGCGGGGTCTGCCGGAGCCGTCTGTTCAGGTAAGGGCAGTGGAGAGAACGGGATGCCCCAAGCAACCCATAAATAGCAGGGTGAAGACAAAGTGTTTATTACTTAGCCTCATGAAGCCCATATAAGTGCTCTCCCAGGGTGCGAGGGAGCAAGAGCATGTGTGAGCTGGCCCGCGTGTGTCCCGGGAGCAGGCGTCCCAGACCCGCTGTTCGCGCTTGGCTTGATTCTATGAAGGCGGCTATTTGATGGAACGGACTGGAGCAGTTCATAGCCAGCCCAGCAAACCTTGTGTGGAGACAGAGCTTTCTTTTTCTCTTTCCTTTTCCTGTTTGCAGTGAGAATGAGGCCTTTCTCTTCTCGGCCCTTTGCTCTCCCCAAAGTTGTCTCACGAGGTCATTGCCAGCTGACAGGCTTCCTTTCAGTGCAAGGTTTGGATGGAAACAATGTTCTGTTTTCTGGGGGGCTGGTAAGGCTCTGGCCTATTCCTGCCCTAAATGTAAATGGGTTATTGTTTCAGTAGGTCTGTCAGTTTCTGCAGACAGATCAGTCTATGTGAGGGAAGACTCCATCCTTCTCTGTGTACGTGTATCTGTATTACCATACGTACACAGACCATCAATACCAAGCAGCAGGAAGGTGGTTTAAGGTCACCGTGTTTGGTTTCTAGCCAAATTTGACCACTCACTAGCTGTGTGTCCTTGGACAACTTGCTTATCCTCTCCAGCTGGATCTCAGCATCCTCACTTCAGACTAGTCTGTCTATAAGATACCTTCCAGCTCAAACATTCTTTAAGTCTGTGATTACAAGATATTACATTACCATGCCCTATAATGAGCTTAAAAGCACTCTCTTTAAATAGCTGCTATGTCTACAGAACCAATTTCTAACAACAGTCAAGGATATGTGCTGAATGTTCTATTGAATCTACTGAATACGAAATTTCTTGGTTTGCGAAGGTGCATGGAAAGTAGATAAGATCTGTGTTGTCAAGTTCTAGGGTCCTGAAAAATCCTTATAAATGCACAGTCGTCCCTCGTTTATCGCGGTTAATTAGTTCCAGACTCTAGGGGTTGCACCTGGGGTTGAAGGATTCCTGGGGTGCTCGAATACATAGGCCTACAGTCCATAGGTACAGTAATTTTAATTGTAATTGTAATACGGGGTGTATAATTGACTCAGACAACCGAGTGTGCGCTGTATCATTTTCACTGTCTCAATCAACTTTTTAATGAGTATATTTGAAAAAACCGCGATAGATTGAAGCTGCGGAAATCGAAGCCGAAGTGGCGATGGACGACTGTATTCCGGATTGTCGGCTACAACCATCTTTGCCAGCAGTGGGCAATAGTTTGAGAATTAAGAAGCACTTTCAAAAGCTCTATATTGGGAATTTCTGAATGAGGACCCAGCTCTGCAAACTCTTTCATCTGAGGAGGATGGCAAATAGATGAAAGCAATGCACCAAAACTGAGGTGGGCGATCTTTGATCGTTACTAATAATGACCAAACACAATACTCTCACATTTCAGAGGCCTCAGAGGAAATCGGTTGGAGAGTGACAGGACCTAGCAAGGCCCAGCCTCTGGGATGCTAGAAGCTCTCTGGCATAGCCAACCTCGGGCTGGGGCTGGCTGGCTCTGCAGATGCGTCGCCAGCACAGAGCTGTGCACTGGCCTTCCAGGGAGGGAAGTCATTAGCTGGGCCAAGAAAGAGGGATTCCCGGGGGTTCTGCCAGTAAGTGCCTGGGAATCACACCACTGCTTTGTAGCTCTCCCTGAGGTGGCCTCTCCCAAAATCCTTTCAGAAGAGCCTGCCACTGCTGTCTGCCGAGTTAGTGGTTCCTTACGGCTACTTTGACCTCTCTACCTACCTCTTCCCTGCTTTTCCTCCACAAACATTTATTGAACATATACTATGTGGCAGGCTCTGGGCAAGGCACACGATACTCATATACTTAGACAAATGGTTCCTGAGAGAAATAGTTAAGTAGAATAATAATTACCAATATAGTTTAGATAGAGTTATGTGCACTGACTTGGTGAGCAAAGTGTAGGAAGCAAGGGTCTCAAGGAGACATTTCGGGGAGCTATTGATGGAAGATATTCCCAGGAGAGGAAACACAGCCTGTTGGGGAATCGTGGGTGGACATACTGTAGATTCTGTGTAGGATTTGGGCAGGAACCGAGGCTGCAGATGATATTGGGTGCCAACAGCCTCAGAGTAAACACAGTTGGGTTCAGGAATATTTTTTCACTCTTAAATCCTACAAACAAATCCCCAGGTCTGGACATTGGTGAGGGGAATCTCCAAATATTGCCAGTCATTCATAAAAGACTTGCTGATCCTTATTAAATTATCCATCTCTTGGGGGTCAGTCTCTTGGGATCTGCTGCTGGTTCTCCTTGGCTATATGCCACCCCCAAACCTCCACTATGTAGATTAAGTGTTCTGACCTCCCCTTCAGAACCTATGGAGGGCCAAGACTCTCCAATAACCAGCCAGTACGATAGGGATTCGACTGTAGATGTTAGAAGAGCAATCTTCTTGTGATCAGACAAGTGCCTGTTAGTTCTGTCTTCTGAAACTGATGTGTCAATATCCTGATCTCTTGAGCCCATACATTTGACTGCCTTGACCTTCAAGACCTACTTGATGTTTTTAACCTCATTTGATTACCCAGATTCATGGCCCCTCTCTCTACTCTGACTTGCCATACCTTCCTGGTCCCTAACGCCCTCTGTGAGTGTGAAGCCCTAATCCTCATCTGCCCTACTCATTTCTCCCTGATCCTCTCCACGCCTAGATGGGACCCCAAGACAGACGTTACTCGGGTGATTCCTCTGGTATTCTAGGCTATATGACATCACAGAGATGGTCAGTCCAGGTGAATGAAATAAAAGGAATCAAAGTCTGGCTCAGCTTATACACTTTCTTGTCCCTTATAATTTTAAATATTTCCTGATCTTTGAACAACATGGAATATCATAATATGTTAAATTTGGCAACACTAACCTTTATGACTGTGAAGAGCCCAGACTGATATGAACAAAGATACCTTTTTGGTGAAAGAAGTCGTATGAATGCCACTTGCTTAGAGAGTCCCACGGGATTCTTGTCTGTCATTCTCCATTTTTAATTAGAGCTGTAATCATCTCTCATGGGGCATTGGAGGCTTCATTAAATCTACCAGCTTCCCTGTGATGTATAAAACTGGTGAATTTTAGAATCTTGGCCATATCAAAAATAATAGCAAGTTGGGGGAAATGTATCTGTCATCTGGGGCTTTAGGTAAAGGGCATTTCCCTTTCATTCCTATAGGAGCCGGACTTCCCTGCAGTCAGCACAGAACCCACACCCTTTCCCGCTGGAGCACTTGCTTTCTGTTCTCCTCACACTCCTGAATCCTACAGTCTCCAGTTACATCCTGTTACATCGACGTGGGAGAGATACATTGATTGGTTTCCTCCTGCACGACCCCAACCAGGGCTGGAGATCGAACCTGCAATCCTTTGGTCCTCGGGCTGACACTCTAACCACTGAGCCAAACCTGCCAGGGCTTTAGTTATATGTCTTTATAATCTGTTGTTCAGGGCCCTTTTGTGACCATGGACGTGGCTCATTGATGCTTCTTGCACAATTCTACTGAGCCTGAGTTCCTCCATCTGTAGAGAAGGAGGCTGCCCTCTGAGTGGAGGGACTGAGGGTCTTTCCAGTATGTTACTCTGAGGTCAAAGCTATAGGTATCAGAAGTGTCCAGAACCTCTCTACTTCCACTCAGGCTGCTGTCCAAACCACCGGGCAGAGCTCCCAGCCTTGGCACTCTCCCTTCACCATAGCATTGCTAGGTATCTCACCGTGTTTGCCGCTTGTGAGTTACATCTCAGGCCCACAACAGGTACAAGACCCTTTGATATGGATCCATCTTTCCAGGTTTGGGACTAGAATCATAGCCCTAGACTAGGGATTCCCAAAAGCAGTGCTCTTGATACTTTTTAATTGAAAATTTTTATGGAGATAATTACTATTGGCATTTTGAAACAAATAATTCTTTGTTGGTGGAGGGAGGCTGTCCTGCGCATTATAAGATATTTAGAAGCATCCCTGGCCTCTACCCATTATAGGCCAATGGCACCTCTGTGCCAACCAAAAAAAATGTCCTCACACATTGCTAAATGTTCCTGGATGGGGCGGAGGCAAAGTCACCCCCTAGTTTCAAACCACTGGCCTAGACATCATGCAGAAAGTTATGTGGAGCTGGGGGCTGGGGCTTTTCCCATAGGGGGTGCTCTGGGGCATTTGTTGAATCTTCTCAGGTCTGTAAGAAACAGGAAAGACAAGAAGACAAGATGTGACCATGAAGAAAGTCATTTGACCCAAGGAAACCACAGAACTTTCCACCATTCATTTATAGTTGTTTACCCTTGCCATTTTATACATTAGATAACTACTCAGATGTGTTAGCAGTTGTCATGTAGAAGGAAGCTAGATGTCCTTGTCCAGCCATCTCATGACCCATTGATACACTTAGTCTATATCGTCTCAAGGGGTCTCATTAGACTTAAGCCCATAAGAAACTTGTTTGCATGTTATGCTAACTTGCGTGGCTCCAGTAAGCCAAGGTTTTTCAGAAAAGGTTTCTCAAGTCTTATTTGGCCATTGCCACAGATTCCAGGAAAGTTGTGATGTTTCAGAAACTGTGTCATCATTTCTCAGTGTTTTCATCACACTTCGTTGCAAAGATTGCCTTTATTTTAACAAGCTCATTTGAATGAACAGTGACTAAGAGAAACAACTGGGCCTGTGGAGATCTGTCCAGACACACCACTTCCTTCTGCCTGAGAAGCACGCCTCCAAATAGTCACTGCAAAGTCTGCTTTCATCCCGCACAAAAAAAGAAAAAGAAAAAGAAAAGAAACTAGTGGGCATAAATATAAAATGCATTTATTCAGAGAAAAGTCACTGAGTAGGGCATTGTGCTCATTACCACAAGATATTTAGAGAAATTGTTCAGCTGGTGTGGCTCAGTGGTTGAGTATTGACCCATGCACCAAGAGGTTGCCGGTTTGATTCCTGGTCAGGACACATGCCCAGGTTGTGGGCCCAATCCCCAGTGCAGGGCATGCAGAAGGTGGCCAATCGATGTTCTCTCTCATCAATGTTTTTATCTCTCTCTCCCTCTCACTTCCTCTCTTTCAAATCAATAAAGGAAAAAAAAAGATATTGAGACACATAAGACACAGCTTCAGTGTTCACGAGCTCTTTGTCTAGTAGTAGAGCCAAAATGTGAACAGGAACATTTATAGTACAAGTCAGGGGTCCTATGACCTAAGTTCCATAGATGTTCAGAAAAAAGGCCACAGGAAAAGAAGGTGGATTCTGTGGACACTCCAGTCCACTGTCTGGCCACAGAGTCTACAATGGGTGTGTGAATGGCCCATGAGAATGCTTCATTCACCTCTGATGGGATTGGTATAGACAAGTGGATCAGGGGCATTTGTCAACATGACAAATGACAATTTGTCCGTTTACCTCATAGGAAAGAAGGTGAAGTATGAGTTTGTTAGTAATTGGTTGACTACCGTTGTGGAGGGAGATTCCTGGTGCTGGGACATTAAGATTTTTGGTCTTGATCCATGTGTGGTTTTCATGAAGTCATATGTTGCAGAGTAAAAAACTCAACAGATTTTGATAGACTGAGGCAATGCACCAAGTCTAACAAGATGAAATATAATGCAAGAAAATGGAAGGTCTTGTCTTGGATCCAAAAACCCATCTGCACAAATACAGGGGGAGGGGGCCAGGCTTGGCAACAGATGTTGAGAAAGCATGTTTTCCCAATTTTGTATGTATTAAGAATCATCTGGCATACTTGTTTAAACATAGATTCCCAGGTGCCACCCCAGACTGTCAGATTCAACAAGTTTGAGGTGGGCCCAAGAATCTGCATTTATTAAAGTTTCCTGGGTCATTCTGACATAAAAGCTCCATGCACTACACTGTGCAAACCACTATCTTGGAGGTTTAAGTTAACAGCAGGAGGATTCAACAACCATACTGAGCAAAGTGTAATGAAGAGAACAAAGGAGGCGAGAACCCTGCTATATTGTGCTAGGTAGAGCAGATACATGAGTTTACATTTACTCTGGCCACAACCCTTTAAGAGACAGTCAAGCTGTAAATAGGGAGGCAGAGGAACTCAGAACCAGGTCATGTAAAGAACAGTTGAAGGAACTGGCAGCGCTCGGCTCAGAAAGTTCAGAGAGAAAAAGATGAAACAGGGAAAAGGTCTGCGTCAGGGAATTAAACTTGCTTTGTGTGGTCTCACAAGATGACGCTAGAACCAGGGCAGGACCTGCGGGGGAATCCATTTTGATAATGACCAACCATCCTTCTCTACTAGTCCGAGCCATCCACAGATCTGGAGGTATTCACTCATGCACTAGAGAACCTGTTTAAATGATTTTGGGGGGGAAATTGTGTAATAAATAGAAGGGTGGCCTGTAGAATAGGTGGTAGGCTCCGGGGAAGTTTCTTTTTTAATAGAGAATAAAATATGTGTAGGTCTCCAAAAAAGAAATGGAGTGATTAAAGGAAGATATGAGGGTGATGAGGGCAGGTGCACCGTGGGTGCAGGAGCAGGGGGGAGAAGTAAATGAAGGAGGAGGGGAGTGGAGGGACCTGGAAGGGTTGGGCTCTAGAGCTCAAGGAATATTTGCATTGGAAGCGAACTAGACTAGCAGAAGAGAGGCAATGGTTAAGGATACGAGGCATTTTATGATGGAAAGGGGGAAGCCATGCATCACCTCATGGTAATGTGACAGGAAAGTGGATGAAGTTCATTCCAATCATGGTTTCAAGAAACAAGGGGTTTCCCTGGCCAGTTTGGCTCAGCGATTGGGGCGTTGGCCTGCAGACCAGAGAGTCCCGGGTTCAGTTCCCGCCAGGGGCATGTACCCCCAAAAAAGAAAGAAAGAAACAAGGGGTTAACTGTTTTGCCCAGAGTTAAGAAAGAATGGGGTTGGTGGGGGCTCAAGGAGTGTGAAAACAGTGTGTAGTAGCAGGTTGGGGAGTGTGTTGAGCAGTCAGCAGCCATCCATGATTGGCTATTGCATTGTAGAACTTTGTAGAAGGTGCAGTCAATTGAAGTTCTTTACATCCCAGCAGTATGGAGCAATCCAGAGGCCTAAGTGAAAAGAGCAGGTAGCTGGGAGTAACCTAGGCTGGGAATCAGCATGGTAGACTGGAGAAAGGATACCGGACTTAAATTTCCAGCTCACAGAGACTGGTAAATACCAAGCTTTGACCTGTTAAGGGCAGTGTGAGTTTTCTACATCAAAGCACTCAAATAAGCATCTGTCTCCATTAAACTTAGAAACACCAAAACCGAGAGATATTCAGAGGTACCCAAGATACCTGAATTTCATTTCAAGAAGTCACCTTCATTCTCCCATCTTGGTTTTTACAGCTTTGGGGCTGTTCTGACTTTGAGGGGATGCTGCGTGTGTTCTGGAAATGTTGGGTTTTTATTAAGCCCTGAGATTTTAGCAAGTGTGCAGACCGTATGGCCACCGTAATTTATGTTAAAAGGTATAAGCTATGAGGTTTTTCATATATTTTCTCCCATTTACTTCCTAGTGGATTTTCAATATACTTATGGAAAATAATGACCTGGGCTTGCATGAGACTTACAAGATTGACCCAATCTGAAAGTTCGCCATACCTGTCTTTGCCCTTGAATCCATTCAATCAGAAATCCCTTCAGCTAACACCCAAATCCATGGGAGATCTGGAAACGGGGCTCTGCAGGTAGAGGTCCTAAGCCTTGACCATTCGCTTCCTCATTGTTTCTGCATGATCAACTTTTAAATATCCCATAAATACAGATAGAAACACCTTTTTTAAAAATTATTAATAAAAAAGTAGATTTCTTGCAGGGTATAAATTTTTATAAGGGCATTGTTATTATTGGCTAAAATTGTGGGAGAGTAACTTCATTTTTAAGAACTTGGAAAGACTGAAAAGAGCTGGGACTAATGCCTCTATTTTTACAAAGCAAAAGGGAAGTTTGTAATGTCCTCATCTGGAACTTTACCTGGAAAAAGTGATCTCCAAATCATTTCTAGAATAATCTGCAGTGAATAGAGTGGTGGGAACTTATATCACTGTCAGAACAAGTCCTGTCAAACTGATTCATTTCCTTCCATGAAAGAGTAACAAGGTTTTAGTAGATTGAGGGGAAATGATAAATGTAATCTATATTTCATTTAGCAAGATGCTTGAACCTGCTCCATCCAACATCTTGGTCGATAAATTCAGAAAATTTGGGGAATGGCATTAGGTGTCCAGGGAGCAATGGAGCGCCTATCCTGGGGTCTGAATTTAATAGCACATCCTTCCTGAGAGGCCCAGCAATAGGGGAGAAGTTACCTGATCTGCTTTAAGAGGAAGAAATGATGGTAACTTACTCCAAAAGGATCACCGAGTCCTGAAAAATGTATTTGATGTGTTTATCATTCATGGTTTTGATTATTTAGATATGCTCTGAAGATTGGTTATGAATATATTTTTTATAAAATAGAATAAATGCTGGCTGCTCACAGTCATTCATAGACCCTGATTGTACATCCTTCTGAAAATTCCCCAAGAACTTCCTGACAGAATCAGTTCTCAGGCCTCTCTATCACCAAAGAGGGGGGAAAAATAAGAGGAAACAATAACTCTGAAAGCAAGTGAGATGTGTGGAAATAAATCTGTCATACTCTGTAATTCCAAAAGGGAAAGATAACTTCTGGAAATTCTATTCCAGCCTAAGAAAGTCTGTTGCTAGAAATGGTAAGGGTATTATGTTGATAATTATTCCCTGGATTTGCATATCCCCTCTGCTTCAGAGAGCCCAGGCACCTTAATAACTTGTGTCATTTTTAACTATTAATCTTCACAAGACTCCCTCCCTCCCCAAGGAAGTCTGGTGAGCGCTTGCATTCCTCATGTCTCAGTAACTTTATGGCTGGAATTAGATACATCGAATATCTGTATATGGAGAAGGTTTGTCCTTGATAATATATCTTTATCTCATTGCCCCATTTCCCAATATTCATAGATTTAACCTAGAGCCCAATAATACCTAAAAAGAATATCTTCGATTTGTTTGAGACTCTCTAGCTCATGCAGTACTTCCACAATTATTTGATCTTCAAACTCCAGCCCGGAAGTGCAGACAGGTAACTAGTGTCAGGATACTATTAATCATTCCTACCATGTATTGAACACCTGCCAGGTGCCAGGCATTGTGCTAGACACTTTAAATCTACCATCTCAACCCTGTGGGGTATGTACTGTTATCTCCATTTTACAAGGAGAAAACACACTCTGAGGATTAAGTGACTTGCTGGAGGCCATTTGACTTTTAGTGGCAGAACTGGGACTACAACCCAGAGAGTGATATTTTTCACTCTCTTAGTTATAAGAAATGATCTTGAATTTTCCAGGTAGTTAAGGAGCTCTTTCTTATACGTACTTACTTTTCTATATATTTTCAACCTCTTTATTGATTTATATGTTGTATATCACTGAGAGGTGCTTCCATCTCTGGCTGACAGTCCTTCATGACTTGACCATGAGGCATGTTTGTCCTGAGCTACCAACATCACGTCTCTGATGTCCTGCCTCAAGCAGAATAGGTAAGAGGTTTCACGTTCTAGGTACCTGCAAAGGCTCTCTGTTCTGTGGCCATTTACCTTAAGAGAGAGAAGTATTAGGTAACTGAATCATATGTATATGTGTGTATATATATATATATATATATATATATCTCCTCACCTGAGGATATTTTTCCATTTATTTTCAGAGAGAGAAAAACACTGATTTGAGAGCGACACATCATTTGGTTGCCTCCCACGTGACCCTGACCAGGGCCGGGTACGAACAGCAACTGAGGTATATGCCCTTGACCAGAATCGAACCCGTGACTCTTTGGTCCGTGGACTGATGCTCCAACCACTGTGCCAAACTGGCCAGGGCCTAAATCATATATTTTTAAATATACCGATGATGAAAACTGACTGTCAATCATTGTTGTGCCATTTTAGCCCAGCCCACAAGCTTGTTGCGATTGTTTCTTTTAAAAAGTAATTATTTTTTAAGTAAAGAACCAGATCTCAGAAAAACACTTAGTGGAAGACTTAAACTTCAGTCATTCATTCATTCATTCATTCAGTCAGTCAGTCTTTGTTAAGCACATCTCTATGCCCAGAATACTTCTGATCCTGGAATCATTATTAGCAATTCAGTGCTGCATTCATTGTCATCAACATAATCATCAACATTATCATTATCCTCCTCTTCACCATAGGCACATCACTGAGTACCAATTAGCACTGTGGGTATTCATGGAGATGTGGATGGTGTGTACTCCATATGGTACAAGATGGGGAAGCAGGCTGGGTAACTCATAACATGAATACAAATCTATTCGTAAGTGCGTGTGCATTTCCACATCATCACAGGTATTGAGTAGTGAAACAAAGGATCTTACTGATGTTATTTTGGTGCCTGGATAGTTATAAACGAATCCAGGAAATCTGCCCAGACAGCTGAATATGAGAAGCAGGGTGATGTCAACTCCAATACTGGGCCTGGGACAGGGTCCACACGAGGAGGTGAGACTGAGCTAGACTCAAGAATGGGAAAAGAACTTCCCACATCCCTCTCCCAGATCCCTCCAAAGCCAGAAGGCACTATATTAAAAGACCCAGAACCCAGCTGTGTTTTTTACATAATTCCCACCACCCTCTACCACCTCTCTCCAGCACTCTGGGATTTAGTTTGACAAACATTGATGATAATTGGATAGTGTAGAATTCATGACAGAGGAATCTCTAACCCACAGCCAGGGAGTTTAGACTCTGTGTTCCACCTCATTCTTTTGTACTTTAATTCAGCCAGGGCCCCATAAATATTCATGGAGATGAGAAGAATGACACTGAAACTCTCAACACCACTTTATTTGGGTTCTAAAACCACAAAAATCATTTAATTGACCAGCAGAGCTATCTACCTAATTGACAACTCAAAAGAGCGAGTCCTTGGCCTATAACATTTGGAAGTTTAAAATTAGAACTTGTACAAAATATTTAAAAAGCTTGTAGAAAGCTCTGGAATCAGCATGTCTGAAGAGGATTAAGATCCTGACATGCCTGAAGAGACAGATCTATAACTGGACCTCCTCAACCAGACCCCCTGCCAACCTTGTATACTGATCTGTGAAAAGGTCTCCAGAAGGTAACCTCATATCTGAATTCTTCCTTACTGGCCGCCAGGGCCATCTGAGCGGGCACAGTGCTGGAGATGTTTCTCAAGGCATAGGAAAGCATCTGCACATGGAAGAGCAGTACTATTTTAACGCTGATGGTCTCATCTCTAGATTTGTCTACGGTCTTCCAATAGGATGCTGTGTTTCTGACTTTCTCCATAACTCAGTGGTAAATATGCCCACTACAGTACCATCCTGGTAGAGTCCCACCTAAACTCACATTGGGGATTCCAAGTGCACACCTAAGTCATGATTACTTAATAGTCTCAGTCTTGCATGACCTTCCCATATGTCCTTCTATCTGGAGGCCCCACCCCAAACTAAAAGGTGTGTGAGCCCAGGATATGACAGCCACAGAGTGGGAGGCAGGAGAAAGGTTGAGGCCCACCTTCTGCCCCTTGGCCCAAGCAAGCTATTCCCTTTGCTTCCTCCAGCTGTTTCACCCCTGGCCTCACTACCTTGTGGTCCATTTTTGAGGCAGATTCCAGGGACATCCTATCTCCACCTTTCTGTAAGAATAAATAAACAGCCAGGCCAGTGTGGCTCAGTGGTTGAGCGTCGACCCATGCACCAAGAGGTCACCGGTTGGATTCCCGGTCAGGGCACATGCCCAGGTTGTGGGCCTGATCCCCAGTGGGGGCCATGCAGGACATGGCCAATCGATGTTCTCTCTAATTGATGTTTCTATCTCTCCCTCTTCCTTTCTCTCTCTCTAAAAATCAATAAAGAAAAAAAAAAAACTTGAAAAAATAAGAATAAATAAACAGTTTGAGGCTCCCATGTCTTTATTAAATGTTTCCTCTAAACTGCATGCTTTGGCTCTGGGCCCACGTGCACCAAGAAAGCTTTTCCTGAGCAGACGAGCCCCAGAGCCCTGTCACATAGTTCCTCGTGCAAATAGCGCTTTGAACAGGCAGGAGGCACCTGTGCTGACCGCCGCCCCTCCTCTGCCTGGGCGTCTCCCCAGCTCCCCGGGTCCCAGGCTGGAAGGATGCTGAGAAGCCTCCTAGGCCCCTGGCAGAAGGAGGAGCAGCCGCCGCCGGGAGAAAAGCCCAGGAGCCGGTTGCACGGGCTTCCTCCGCACCAGGCCGGGAGCGGCTGGGACCAATGATCTGGCTCCGGGAAGAGAGGGCACGGCGCCGGCGCTGGGGCGGTGATGGAAACGTGGGAGGGAGACTGGAGGAGAAAAGGCTGAAAATAAATAAATAAAGAGGGCATGTTTGACCAAACCCCCAACACCTAAATCTCCAAGCCCACTGGAGCAGGAAATTGAGTGGCTGGACAGAGCAGCTTTGCTCTGCCCTCCCCCATCCTTGGCCTGGAAGGTTTTCTAAGACTTGCAGACTTTTTTATTTTTTTTTAGAAAGCTCGAATCTATAGAGAAAGAGGAAGTGTATTTTTAAAACAAAGTGAAGATTCGATGGCCGCAGATCTGAGATTGAAAGAGGAAGAAAGGCTTATTGAAGGAAAAGGAAAAGGGGGCCCAGAAGTGTGTGTGTGTGTGTCCGTCCGTCCAAGACTATCTATGAGACAGCCTACAAGGAAAAAGAAAACAAAGGAAAGTGTGACAGGAGAAAGACTGAGAAATAAGTGGGAGAAGGGGTGAGTGTTGGGGGAGGGGCGGCGCTGGAGAGGCAGAGAGGATGGATGCCGGAATGCAGGCAGAGCTGCCTGGGAGGGAGGGAGGCCGCACATGTGTGTGAGAGAGAGACAATGATGTCAGCATTTCCTTCTGGATTGGTCACGTGGCCCTTTCCAGGTAAACAGACTGGAAATAGACTCCATAAAGGCAGTGCCTGCTGGGGGAGGGCGGGAGGCGCTGGTGCTTCACCCTTTCCTTTCTGCTGCGTCCTAAAGAAGCCCGTTTTCATGTTTGCGACAAGGTGGTCTCTGAGCGGAATTGTATTTTTACGAGCCCAGGAATATGACTCAGGGAGGGAAAGCTATTTGCTTTTATAATTAGCTCAAGGAGTTTAGAGACATTTTGATTTTAAAACGCATGGAGGTGGGGATGAATGTAAATCTAAGCTGGGGTGCTGTGAGTGTCTGGGGCAGGGGATGGTTTATCCTCATTGGTCTCCTTGGGAAGGGGGTCAGATGGGTCTAGATTAAGGATGGATTAGAAGGCTGCAGTTTCTAATGAAAGGATCAGATGCTGTGATTATCAACATTAGGAAAAAGAAAATGCTAAGAGACTCAAGGAGAATATATTACAGGAGTTTGATACAGCTCAGTATGTGACCGTGATGCCACAGGGAGGAATTGAGACCTCATGAAAGAGATTAGGTGGAAAAAAAACAAGTTACTATGACTTTCAAGCAGAGTTTTTTGTTTGTTTTTTTTTTAATTATATAAAACAGTCCCCAACCAAAAACATGGCAGGGACTCACAGCATTGTAGAATGGCAAAGGCATGTCTGGAAAGTTTTCAGATAGAAAAGCAAACTAGATGGAACAGGTACATTTTCCACCTGGAAAACTCTAGAGTGCAAAATGGTGGAGGGTAGGGGAAATATATTGCTCTTCAAATTCCAGGAAATAGGGCTTTTGCATCTGTGATGAAATAGCTTATTTAGGTCATTCTTTGAATAATTTTGAATTGAAAGGATCTACTTTATTTTGGTCATAATTTTCTGTGTCCTTGTGGAAATTTGGCCAAAGCTTGTAGGAGGGAGAGTGATTGTCTGTCTTCGTTTTCCAGTGTCTGAGGGGTTCCTGGGATGCAGGGTTGGCCTGGGAAAACTGTCATCAGTTGATCGTTGCAGTGGGAAACCTGGTCTAGCCTAGACAGAAATAACAAGGTAACTTGCCCCCATTCTGCTCCATCAACAAACAAAACAAAAATCCCTTTCATTCTTTTTCTTCTAGTTTCTTCCTCTCCCTCCCCTCATTTCTTTCCCTCAACCTTTCTTGATTCACTTATAGCAGGGACCACTGCAAGACTGATTTAAATATATCTGACTCTGTACATGGACTTAGAGCTGGCAGAATATGTCTAAGTTGAACAGTGGGCTTTAGTTGTACCTCGGAAAAAGAAGGGGAGAAAAATGTTCATCCTTGATCATTCTCCCTCATCCCCAACTTCCCTTATTGGGTGGGAGAGGACAAGTCCATCAGGGCCACAAGTGTACTTTCAGCCCTTGAGTTGAAAGATAGATATTTGATACCCCTCTCCATTAACAAAATACGTCACTCTGACAAGACTCCCAACCCAGAGTTATTTTTGCAGCATTATGTAATTGGATTGCCTGGTCAGGAGTACTTCCTTAACAAGGCTTTCAGCAGCCCCTCCACGTGGGTCGGGACAGTCCTGCCCAGTCACACACACTCTCTTCAGCCCTAGCTAAACAACAAAGAGACATTAACCCATGTCACTGACCTGACCACCACATCACCTTGCTGCAGACTCCCCTCCCTCCAGAGGAGTGCTACAGCGTCTGGTGGCATGTGTAGGGCCAGAGGTGGTGGAAGACCCCCATGGTCAAACCTCCATATCAACAAAGCAGACATTTTTCTTCTGAGGGAACTGCAGCCAATACCACACATGCCCTTCCTGCCCCTGTGGCCAGGAGACCCTCCAAGCATTTGGATGTTACTGCCCTCTCCCCAATTTTCTGGGTTTCCTCATATTTGTTCATGAGTAATTGGTCATCTGATCATCTTTTCCTGTTAGCCCTGCTGACTCACAGAAGTTAGGAACTTGTATGAGCTTCAGACAGTAAGAAAATTTACAAAGAAAAAAAACAAAAAAAGGCCTGGTATGAACTTCCCCTGGTATAGCCAGCGCAGGCCTGCAAATCCAGGGGGTGATAGTATGTTGCTGTCATCTTGGGGGCTTGTTCACGTTGTTGTATTTTATTGTCATTTCTGCCTTTGGCTTTTCGAGAACATCTGCCATGACTTTCAGTGGCGTGTCTCTTAGCCCTAAGTCCATATCAAAACCAAAGCACCCTTCCCAGAATGTTTTTTTTCCCTCTCCTCAGCCTACCTGTGCTACATAATCTCTCTTTTATTTTCCTTGGGTCCTTGGTTCTCCTGACCTTGACAAGAGGCAAATAATGTAATAAAAATTGCTTTAAAGCCAGGTAGACCTGGGTTTGAATTCAAGCTGAGCCACTTTGTAGCTATGTGACCTTAACTTCTGAGTCTGATGGGACTAATAATACTGGTTTCCCAAAGCCCCAGGAGAAATAAATGCAATTACATGTAAATTACATGCAGGTGTCAGGGAACTAACACATAGTAGGTGCTCAACAAATGAAGGAGAGAGGGAGAAAGAGAAAAGGGTCAGTCTGACAGAATTCTAAGAGCTAACACCCGTCTCCTTTACTGTATCACCAGTCTCCTGCAGAAATGCCCGTTTTAAGGGTGCTCAATTGAATGTCTCACTGTCATTGGGGCCAGGGGTCAAGAGAGAGAGGAAAGAGGGCTTCTTGGTCCCAGGCTTCCAGCACAGGGTGCCTAGGATAGAGAATCTCCATGGCTGTTCCTTTTGGGGAACCGTCCCTGCCTGAAAATGTGGACCCTACTTGTCCCTGTACAGTGAAGATTTCCCTGCAGACCTTCCATGCTGGGCTAAGTCAATGTATTAGTTTCGGTTTTGCCTGCACCAAATTGCAGGGGCAACCAGATACTCAGATCAAAGGGACATGGGACGAGTGTGATTTCTCCCAGAGTGTCCACCTGTGTGAACCTTACATCTTTGTTGCAAAGGAGGGTTCACTCCAACTCCACAGCAGGAACTAGTTGGAACCCACGGGTCAAGGATTCCCAAGGGCAAACTGAGGTACAAACAACCACACAGCAAATTGTGAGGTGGGAAGAGCCAGTCCTATGGGCACTCTCGCTGGAGTCCACAAATGTCAAAAGCCCGTTAGGTTGGCTGTACCTGTAGGGGGGTAGGGCGGGGCAGAGGAGAGCTTGTAGCAGCCCCAACCACTGTTCCAGTTGGCAGGAAGCCCTTCCCTGAAGACTGTAAGTTTAACCTTTAGCATTCAAGTGTCGGGGCTTAAGTGTCGTTATGAGCAGTTCTTCCTGCTGCAGCGTTCCCAGACTGCGGGAAGAGGGGTCTGCACAAGTTGGCCTGCTTTCCTTTTTCTTCCCAGACAAAATGAGAGCGCAGCGACGTGCAGAACCGAACACACAGGCACACTCGTGGAGTGGGCCCCTCTGTAACCTTCAACACCCCCTCCCGCCTCCGTGGAGAGCCCAGTTCTGACTGGCCTCAGAGGCGAGCAGGGGCCCACTGGCTTCTTCACTCCCAGCCCTCTGGGGGCTGCCGGGTACAGAACCGCCCTCTGGTCCCAGCCTTCGGCCAGAGCGGCTGCCTGGGCACCCCGCCCCATATCCCCCTGCAGTTGGATTCAGGGTCCCCAAATGCTCCCACCCGTGACACTGCGCCCCCACTTGATGCCCCACAGGACAGAGTTAGAGCACCTGTATCCGGAAAGAAAGCTGGTAACCCGGTGAGGACGGTGGAGAGGGAATCAAACCACGAGTGACGGGGTGGAGAGTGAAAAGCGAGCGAGAGGCAGGCACTTGGCCTGGGCAGCTACAGCCACCGACACAAGTTGCGCCCCGCAGCGTTGCCCAACCCTTCCCAGGTGGCTGCTTGGCCAGGCCCCCCGCCCTGGTGGTTTTTCTGGGGGGCGCCCGGGAAGGGTGCAGTAGGTGATGAAATTGCTCCGCCAGGGGCCCTTTTCCCTCCCAGCTGAGGGGCCGTAGGGCTGTGCCATGCGCGCACCTGTGAGGGGCGCCTGGGTCCCAGGGCAGCGCTTCTGCGTTGGCTGAAGTTCCCCGAGCCGGCCCTGCCAGGGGCCTGAGCCTTCCAGCTTCCTCTTGGGAGCTCCTAGCCAGCAAGAGAATAAAGGTTTCCTGACATGGGAGTGGGTGTGCCAGACATTAGGGACTCGAGCCCTGGCTCAGTAAACTATGGTCAGTGTCTCGGGAAACTGTTGGGATCCCTGAGGTTATGGATCTTGAAGAAGAGAGAACGGCGCCTGGTCTCAAAAAACGCCCAGCCCTGGGGGCAGGAGAGCAGCCGCGAAAAGGGCACGCCCTGTGCCTGGGCAAAGAAAACTAGCGTCGATTGTCCCTGCTGCCCCACTGAGCCCTAGAATTAAACGGGGTAGGGGTGGGGCTGTGCCCACAGGGGGCCACTGTCCTGCTCGCTGTCTTGGTAGAGTCGGGGTCCCCAGGACATACGGAGGGGAGCTCAGCTAATGGGAACCCCAGCCCCTATACTCCGGGCCTGCTGTGCACTGGACTCTTCGGAGCCTGCGGCCGCGCCCTGCCCTCGCCTGCCAGCTTTAACCAAGCGCTGGCCCCAAATTTCGTGCCATCCTCATGCAGGAAGAACGGGTTTGCCTATTTCTCTATTTCTAAGAATGGGAAACAAACGAATTAGGAAATTTTTGCTTTAGAAAAATATCTGTTCGATGTCGTTTGGTGCTTAAATTGTCCTTGGAATTTTTTTTTTCAGCTTCATTTGAAAAAGAAAAAGAAAGTTGATGCACGCCCCAAACCTTGTTTCTCTTTAAACCGTCTCCTTAGACGTGCAGTTGTTTTCCGCAGATGTTTTCTGGGGCGAAGAGAACGAAATGGAGTGGGAGGGAGGCTGGGGACTGGGAATCTCTCATTTTAAATCCCATTACTGGCTTTGAGGAGTGGCACAAAAAATCAGGTAAAGATAGTTCGTCCCCCACTGATTTCTTTCACTTCAAAGATTTCCCTCACCCCTTAAATCAGAAATATTATGGTGCTAAGTATTTCTCAAGGAAAATATGCACACGTTTCTTCAGAATATATATACGGTATAGGTACCTTTTTACATTTCTCAGCAAAAAAAAGGGGGGTGGGGAAATAGGCACTCAATTCCCTGTCTATTAAACAAGCCATGCCTGCAAGAAATGCAGGCATCGGGAATCGCTCAGCCGCGCATCTCTCCATTAGCGCACGCCTTCGTGGCTCCGTGTCAACAATGCACGTGCCACCATGGGCACCTACCTACTCCCCAGCTGGCCCTAGCAGGCTCTGTGCAAATGGGCACCAGGTCTCAGCTGCCGGCTTGTAGCCCTGCTCCCAAGCCCACTGCCCATGCCTCTCGGGGATCCCTTTTTCTGCCTCTGGCTGGCAAGTCGGAAGTCGATCATTCCCCCCAAGTTCCACCTTTGGAAATCCCTAAACAAACTAGCCAGACCCAGGGTGTCTTGCCCTCAAGTTGTTCACTTTGCTGCCTTGAGCTGAGGTTAGTTCCCTCTCTTCTTCACCTGCCCTAGGCTTTAGATATAGTGCAAACTTCTGGTACCAGGTCACCAAAGTGAAGCCAGCGCTTGCCTGTAGTGCCGGCGCTGCAAAACCCAGAAGAGCCACCAGCTCCAAGGCGCGCCTCCTGCCCCAAGGTTGGATTTAAGATTT
This sequence comes from Molossus molossus, assembly GCF_014108415.1. Classification (NCBI taxonomy): domain Eukaryota; kingdom Metazoa; phylum Chordata; class Mammalia; order Chiroptera; family Molossidae; genus Molossus; species Molossus molossus. The sequence continues at coordinate 33,647,366 of NW_023425357.1, read as the reverse complement.
CCATCTCCAAGGAGCGAAGGAAACTGGGAAACTGACTCAAACCCTGGATTTGCCCGGCATTTTCACAATGCACTAGGTATTCTAAATGAAGGGCAGCTTTATTTATCATTTGGAATTCTTTCAAGAACCCAGGCACTCCAAGTTTGGGCTAATTCTTTAAAGGTTTTACTTCTGAGAAATGGAGGAGTGGGGAGAATGAGACATACCCATAATTCTTGTACTGGGATGGCACTCAAGAGTAGGCTGTGGTCTCTTTTGAATCGGGAGTTCAAAAAGAAAAAAAAAAAGGGCTTGTTTCCTCCCCCTTGCCCCAGGGATGAAACCTCTCTAGATTTGAGCAGCCAATTTGGTTTGATTTCTGTGGTTTGGAGGCTCTGGTGGGGTTAGGAGGTGGCAGGGCTCGGAAGACAGACCTCAGCTGCCTTCTGGACCAGCTGGTCGGCTTTTGGCCCTGTAAGAAGCTGAAATCAGGGTGATTCGCCCTTACTCTGGCAGCTGGAAGGAGCATCTGGGGAACGCATCCTCTAGCCTCCCTGGGCTGTGCCCTGCATACCTTATATGAGGACCTCCTCCCTCCTGTTTCCCTGTCTACTTTCAGCACCCCCACCTGCCTCCTGTCCCCCAGGGATCTAGTTCCCCTTTCTCTCGCTCATTTAGAACCAGCTCTTTCCCGACCCCAAACTCCTTTTTCTTGAAGTAACTTTCCAAAAGAGCTGTCGCTGTCCTAAAGTGCAACCTTGTGGGGGTGAATTTGGGAAGCTCTTTCCCAATGAAAGCCCCTTTGTGGACACCCTGTACGAGCCCCTACAGTCTTCAGAACATCACCTGAGCATGGATACCCACAACCTGGCGCGCCTCTCGCAGCGCCAAAACAAAAGGGGACTTCAGGTGCTTTGCTCTTTTTCCAGTGAACCGCCTCAGAAACAAATCTGAATTTGGTTTTTAGTTATCTTTCAGGCGTGAAAAATATTTTGACAAAAGTATTCTGCAGGCTGCCTGGGTTGGGGGGTGGGGGGTGGGAAGCTTTTGACCAAAAATGTGGGCACAAAGCAAGAAGCTGTATGTAATGGACACCACTGTGTACATCCGCTTACGACTGTGAGGAGCATGACCAGATTCTGAGAGGCTGGCACCAACATCTAAATTCCCCCACCCTGCTGAAGGCACCCCTATTTTCTGCAAATTTTTACCCAGCCCCAGCTGCTCACCCTCTGGAGCATTAGAGCAAACTTTTTGATTTTGTGGTTGAGGCTCCGGGCACAGTGGTTTAACTGTAGAACAGAGCTGCGGGTGGGGCAATTCTGGACGTTCAGAACAACCTCACCTGCACCCCAAGGAGAAAGGGGAACTGTTCGATTTGTCTGGGGGTCAAGAGGTGGACTAGGCGGGGTGGGGGGAGGGAACGGATGAATGGAGCGCCAAGTGCCGCGCCTGGCTGCCTCTCTCTCTCTCCTGTTTCTCCCTCCCTACCTCATCTTCTGCCATTTCCAGAGGCAGGGGAAAGGTGATCTAGGACTTGACCCCTAAATCACAGCTGCTGGTGACTGCACCTCACTCCAGGATGAGCGCAGTCGCTTCCCCCGCTCTCGGGCAGCTTAACCCTTTCGTCCCCATGCGCGCTCTGGGGCACGCAGCAGCGACGCCTCTGACCCCGGCACAGCGAGCAGTCGGCCTCCTCGGCGCAGCACCTTGGATCCCACCAAGAGACCACAAAAGGGCCAGAATGCTGGGCGCTGCAAGCTTAGGGCAGGGGTTGGGCAGCCGGGAGCGCTGCCGGGAAGCCCGGGGAAGAGCTGGAGTTAGCGGAACGAAGAGGGATGTTTGGATCGTGTTAACTAGCCAGACAGATGCACTTCGGCATGTCTGCATTTATGGAATCCATACGTTGTCTTGGCAAATGAAAGGACAGTAACACGTACATACAATAGACTCGGAATAACAATACACGTTTAAAAAGGGATCCGCACATTCTTCACCCTGCAACCATTCTCCTTGATCCAGCTCTAGAGTTATATGGAGAGGCGTCCTTTCAACCACCCCTGTCTCCACACGGGATTTCCTTTTTTCTTCTTCCTCCCATTTTTGTTTTTGTGTCTCCCCCACCCCCATCCCCAAGCAGAATAAAATGCAGGGCCCAGGAGCTAGGCTCTTTGAAAGTAAAATCTCCTAAGATCCTCTTCACCTCCCTTTCTCCTTAAGACTGGCCCATTGCACCTTGGACCAAATAATAGCTGCTCACATTGCAACCCCAGATTCTGAAAATCGCAAGGGAGCAGGTTCTTACTCAAATTCACCATCCACATCTTCATCATTAAACCAACACTTCTATGTTATATTTGCAAAAAAAGTAACTTCAAACAGATTTGGAAACAAAAAGCCCCCCAGGGAGAGAGTACACACAGAGCTCTGTGCTGTACCTGCATCTATGTACACCTTGTATATTTGTGTGTGTGTGTGTTTGTGTGTGTATTCACACACAGAGATGCAACGGCATCTAAAGTCATTCAAATATATATGTCCCCATTTATGCATATATCTTTGTGTTTATATATGTATATATCCATTCCTTTGAACAAGAGGCAGAGAGATATACACATCAATGCAAATTTAACCTACATTCCAATTTCTCTCCCTACTGTAAATATCTTCAAAACACATTGGTCTAAAATTTTCTGCCCTCTTGCCAACTAAATGAAGGATTTAGATTCTGAATTTCTTGGTTCTTTTTTCATTTTGTACATAAAATAATCCATATAGATGCTGGATTATTGCCTAAGCATAATTCAATCATACAGGCTTGGTACCTCTCCTCCTTATAACGAATTCATTCAGTAAAATTAGCATAAGTATTTACCAGATTAAGCTGACATTTTTCTATATTGCAACATGAAATACATTTATATCCAGAATTTCCCCCAAATAGCTTACACTGGTGGAGATACTGACTTCCTCCGCATCGTTCTGTATAAGAAACAAGCTACAAGTTCACTTCTAGTACTATTTACATTTTTAAAAGAAATGAAATACATAGCATTTAAGTGAGTTTTCAAGATCTACAAGGAGAAATTTAATTCTACTACATCTTAAAAAATAAACTAACAGATTTATACAGATTCGTGAAGACAGATAAATAGGAAGCAAATACACTCCTGAGGGTCTGAACAATTTTCCTTACCTGAGGTGTTATGGAAAAATTCAGAATTTACCAGTCTTCCTTCAGTCAGCTACATTTTACACTGACCTGCACTTTGGACTGAAAGGGAAAAAAAAAAGATTAACTGTTGCCAATGAAAAATTTAAGATAATAATCAGAAACCGGACAAACTGAAGGTAAAAATATACAATGGCTACAATAAAGATAAATATTTATTTAATCAAAGTAGAAGTTGTGTTTGGACTGTAGGAATGTTTCATCCTTCCCTTAAAAAAAAAAAAAAAAAAATCAAGAAAGAAAAAAGCCAGAGTCTTTGCAGGCTCCTGGAGAGTTCCCATTGTCCAGGGCTATCGAGAGCCCAGAATGGCATTAACCTCACAAAAGACACATTGTGCAGGGAACAAAAAAAAGCCCCTTCTTCTACAATAACTTTTAGCTTTTTTATTTTTAGAAAATGACAAAGGTTTTTACAAGCACTGACTGGTGAAACCTGTAGCAAGCCAGGCTGGACTTGGCTTTATTGATCAACTGTCCCGCATGGAAAAGCAGCCAGGAAAAGTTTGAATGGCAATCCAGATTTGGCTCATAGAGAGTAAACCCCCGATTTTTCTAAATGTATTTTCTTTTTCTAAATAAAACAGCATTATTCCCAGAGTGAATTCAGAAGGATTAGATGAGGTAACCTTGCAAAATCCTAAAGCGGTTTTCTCCCCCTAGTCTTTACTAAGAAGCTGCATGGTCTTAAGAGCACTGGAAAATCTCTCAAAATGAAGGATTCCTTTCTGATCAAACAGATTTCACAATTAATTCCCAAATTTCTTCTAAAATAAATAATCCATCTAGGTTGGGAGAAATTTTTTCCTAAGAAAAATAAGTTTTAGTGCACGCACTTTTTCTTCCTGATGTTGCAGGGTACACTAGTAATGCCTTCAAAAACATAAATGTTTTCACATTTGTTTGTAGGTCATTTAAAGTGTAAATTGCATTTTATTTTATTCCAGATATTGTGATTTCAATGGTACTAGTTCACATTTAGAACTTACATAAATACACACTCTTGTCATTAAAAAAATCTATTGCAGAAGTGAAGCTAAAGCTAGGATTTCAAGGGGGTGGGGGGGAGAGAAAGAGAGAGAGAGAGAGAGAGACTCTCTTGTTCTTCCTTCGTTTGTTTGCTTGCTTTTTGGAGGTACCGTACACCCGCCTAAGTGATGGCTTTGATGTACTGGGAATCAGTACAGTAGCAGGGTCCCTGGCTGCTGTCTTTGATTCCAGGGATCTCCTTTGGGCTCTGGTGGGATGTACTGCTCCTAGTCTTTATCTGAAATCCATCCTCTCATTTCAAGCCCTTTGGCTTCCAGACTGCTCCAAACTCTTGGAGGTAGCTGTAAGACTTTTTTTTTTTTTTTTTTGGCATTAGGGAAGGGGTATGTAATTTCCCCCTTTTCTCCACTCTAGACCTTTCCTCGCTATTTAAATATATTGGCTTTCTTTCTTATGAATTTAGTCTGAAATTATTTTTCACTGCCTTTATTACATCCCTGCTTTTGATGGCAAAATAGCTTCCTGTGTTTTGAAAACATCTGCTTTCCAGGTTTTACATGAGAAAATTGATTTTACTTTTCTCTTAAGTCCAGAAAGGTAGAAAGTTGGACTTGTTTCCAAGTGCAACTTTTCCTTTTCTTGTCTTTCCTTAAGTCACCCCCCTTTCAGTTCGGATTCACTTTCCCCCTTTTATTTCTTCTAATCATCACTCCCCTCTTACCCTCTCCTTCTAAAGAACCAGAGAAGATTGATTTCGTCTTATTTCAGAAAACAAAATTAATATATATATTTTTTGTCTAGTCTATGGTACGTGTTAAAGTTTTCTCCATATTTTATTTGTTCTCTGATTTGAGGGGAGGTAATTTTCCTTCTTTTCAAAAAATCTCAGACTTGCAATTTAAAGTGGCTTCTATTCTAAGTCTCTGCTGCTTCTCTGCTCTTTCACTTAAATCTTTGCTTTAAGCTGTCCCACTCCATTATTGCCCCCCTTACTCCTCTTTTTTGAAGATGCTCTCTTCCTACTAATTTAAACATTGCTGCATTTACGAGAGAGAGAGAGAGAGAGAGAGAGAGAGAGAGAGAGAGAGAGAAGAAAAAGAAAGGGGAAAAGAAAAACAAAGAAAAGAGAAAGAAAAAAAAAATCTTAAAAAAAAAAAATCTTAGCCAGGTCCCTATTGTTGCTTCTCTGCATTTCACTTCTCGTGTGTGTGTGCGCGCGCGCGTGTGTGTGTCCCGTGTGTGTGTGTGTGTGTGTGTGTGCGTGTGTATGTGTTTTTAATACATGCATAAACTTTTGGTGCCTCTCTCCCTCTTCCTGGGCTCTTCTCCCATCCTCTCTTCCTGCTCTCCTCGCCCTGCTCATCACTTTCCCCTGTTTTTTTTTTTTTTTTTCCTCCCTTCCTCCCCTCTGCCTCCCTCCACCTCCCCCTTTTCTTTTTTGCTGAATCTTATTGATCCAGAAGGTGGCTAATTAGCCCTTCCCGTCGTGCCTGGGTAATGAAGCACATGCGCACTGAATTAATCACAGCCATTTTTTGCAGGAAACTAATTAGCAGAATAAAGATCCAAAGACTTTTTTTTCTTTTCACTCATCAGCTCCCACTTCCAGCGCGTCCCCTCCGACCGCTGCAGCCGCCGCCGCCGCCGCCTCCTCCTCCTCCTCCTCCCGGCCGCAGCCGCCGCCGCCACCGCCTGCTTTGCATCCCAATTACAGCCTAGAGCCGCTGCCGCCGCCGCCGCCGCTTCTCCTCCGTGGCCCCTGCCCGCTCCGGGGGCTGTAAACTCCCCGCCAACCATGCTGCTCGGCGGCAGCGGCGGCGGCGGCTCCGGCTCCCCGGCTGCGGCCGCCTCCCGCCCCGGGCTCCGCCGAGCGCGCTCCAGCTCCGCCGCCGCCGCCGCCGCCGCCGCCAGCAGCGCGTCCTCCGCCGCCGCCGACCCCCGCCAGCCGCCGCTGCTGCCTTGATGGGCTCCGCGGCCCGAGCGCCTCTTTTCGGGATTAAAAGCGCTGCCAGCTCCCGCCGCCGCCGCCGCCGCCAGCAGCGCCGCTGCAGCCGCCGCCGCCGGAGAAGCAACCGCGTAAGTGGCAACTTTTCCCTCTTTTTTTTTTTTTTTTCCCGCCGCCGCCGCCGCCGCCGCCTGCTCCTCCTCCTCCTCCCGCCGCCACCGCCCGGACGCGGGGCTCCTCGGGGCGCCCGGGCTGCTTTGCATGGGGCTCGTCCTGCCCCCTCCCGGCTCCCGCGCCCGGCCGCCGCCGCCCGCACTCCCCGCGCCCGCGCCCTGCTCGCTCGCTGCGTCCCGTTCTCCTTCCCCCTGCGCCAAACTTTCTCTTTCTCTTCTTCTTCCTCCTCCTCCCGCCGCCGCCGCCGCCGCCGCCGCCGAGCCCGGGCCGCCCCCTCCTCCCCGGCCCCCGCGCCGCCGCCGCCGCCGCCGGCCGCCAGCGACCCCCGGGAGGGTGGAGGCGCCCGGGGCGAGGCCCGCGCCGCGAGTTTGGAGGCGCCGCCGGGCAGGGTCGGCCAGGGCGCGGGCCGAGGGCGGGAGGGCGGCCGGGGTCCGGGCGCCGAGACAAAGGCGGTGGCCGGCGGGGGGCCCGCGCTGCCGAGCGCCCCCGCCCCCGCCGCCCCCGCCGCCCCGGCCCCCAACTTTGCCCCACCCCGAGAGGCTCTGGGGCCCCGGGCTGAGCCGCCGCGTGGGGCGCGCACCCGGCCGGGAGCAGTCGCCGCGGCCGCCGCCGCGGCCGCCGCCGCCGCCACCGCTGGCCGGCCGGGCGCCTTCCACGCCAGGGCTCGAGTTGCCGGGGATGTGGGCGCCGGGCCGGAGCCCCGGGGTCCGAGAGGGGGCGAGGGGGCGCGGCGGCCGCCCGACCCTCTACCTGTGCGCTGTCCGCCTTGCCTCACTGGCAGCGCCGCGAGCGCTTAGAGGGGCTCTGCCCTGGACACTAGGGGCTCCCGGGGGCTCCGGGCTGCGCCGCCGGCCAGGACTAGACCTAGCCGGGCCGGCCTCTGGCCAGCTGAGTTGAGAGACGTAGGAGGATTCCTTTTCTTTCTTTCTTCCTTTTCTTTTGCTCACGAGAATCTGGGATTGTTTACGTTCTGTTCCCCACTGTCACTCCTCGTCCTGCTTCACTCTTCTTTTCCGTGTATTTTTTTCTCTCAGATGCAAAAATCATGTTCCTGAATTTTACATTCTTAATTTTCATGTACATTTCTGTACATCTTTTTGCATATCTTCTGGGGAATAGATTTAAATGTATTTTATGCAATGTATATAAATTGTGTATGGATTCAATACTTGGAGGCATTTTGTGGAGCTATTAAATTTTTAAAAAATACATTTTACTTTGCAAATTGTTGCTGAGAATCTGACTTTTGAAAATGTTGTACAGTTCCTTTGACTGGCAAATTCTTTGATTACAAGTGCTTTCAAAAATCACCCACTCTTTTACCCCTGGTTGCTTTGAAGTAGGGTAAATATGACCATTTTTATTGGTCTCAATTATTGAAACTTGATCTAAGGACTATATGGAAGAAGGAGGCTGACTGCCTTTTTCTGGCCCCCAGTTCTGATTTTTAAAAGGGGGTTTGTTAAGTACCTTTAAGGAATATGACATACGGTGATCGCTTGGCTGTAATGCAAATTACAGAACATAAATTCACTTTGGAATAAAAAAAAAAAAGGCTCAAGTCCTTTCAGTGGGGACACTTGAGGATTTATTATGTTTTTTAAAAAATTACTTTTTTTTCTCCCTACTTTGGGAGAATGGCCAGTTACAGACCAACTTATTTGGAGATCTTTGGAGAGAGGCATGAAAACTGGGAGAGGGGAGAAGATTGATCACAATCTGCATAATCGATAGGGCAGCATGCTGCAATCGTGTACCTACATTTACTGTAAATTTCTACAATATCTGCAGCGTGGGTGCTCCAGTGCCTTGCTCAGCTTCTTAGAGCAGACCTAGAGGCAGTACAAGCAGATATTACCGCCCACTCTTCCAGAACAATATAGAAGTCCGCTCTGAAACTGGCCCGTTTAAAAACTACGTTTTACTGTACATTTTTTTGGGGGGGGGGCAAATCTGTTTACATGTAGGGTTTCCAGTATTGAACCACAAAGTGTACCTATCCTATAGGTAGAAAGAAGTGGAAAGTATTGGGGGGGTTTAGGGATGGGAATTCACTTATTGAATTACCACTTCCGGGGCTCTCTTCTGATGTTTGATATCTTTAACTGGTGCAAGTAATTTAGAGATATGAATACAAGAGAGGAATACACCAGATTGAAGCAATGTCAAAAGTAAGAATTGCTGTGAGAGAGAGAATGAGAGAATACAGACACTTAGAGTCAGACTTGAAAGCTTGGTGCTTGGTGGTAGGTGAATCCATATTTGGAGATGATTTTGAAATAGTCTAGCAAATGGTGCATGAACAGGATTTCGTAAAAAGTGTACACGAAGTCAGTTTTGAAAGGATTGTGGTTTGGGGAGATGAGGTGTGGGCAGGAAAACCTACTCTTAGGCCAGCAGCCTTCCTCTGTGTGTCTCCTCCCTTCCCCCTCTCTGAGTTTTAGTTTTTAATTACTTAATGCTGAAACGCACAGGGCTTATATAAATATTTGCAAATGCTCTTTCCTATTGATTTCTCTGAATAAACTGCCCTGCTCAGGTCCAGAGAGGAGGCAACATAGACCCATGGACTTTTTAAACATATAAAGTCTCTGGAGGAGTGTTTGCCTGTGCATGTATATGTTTATGGGTAGAGTTGTAGACATGAAGATTTTGGGGGGCTTCTGTAATGAGAGTTCAGACTCAGGGTAGTACGGCTGAGAAATCTAGGCTGGAGTTGGCCCCATGGCCTGGCAGTCCTGACAAGTGTGTGTGTGCGTGCGTGTGCACGCGGGCTTGCACTGTGTGGGTGTCTACACTGGGGGAGTCTGATGCATATGCACTTACACGCACCCCCCTCCCATTAAATATGGAGTTTTCCAGGGCTTGGTGACTGCCTTCTCCTCAGGGTCACATTGAGTTCGAAGCTGACCCAAGGTGCAGGAATCCTGTGATGGGGAAATAAAAGAATATACAGAATTGGGGTCAGGTCAGCTGTTCAGAGGCCAAAACCCCTACAGCTGCTTTGATTTCATTTTTTGTGTATATTTTAGGCTCCTCCTGCCATATTACAAATTGTGCCTCCCCCTCTCAGGTGTTTGCTCTGTAGTTTAAAGGCACCAGAGCCTCTTCCTGGGTAGATGTCTGCTCCCAGCAAGAACAGAAACCCTACAATACCAAATCCAAAACAAAACAAGGGAGGAGAGGGAGGAAAAAAACCCTATTGAGTTCAGGCAAATAAGGTTGGGTCTCCAGATCCGATTACAAAGCAGCTTTGAATATGCAAGACAGCACACAAGACCAGTTAGTCCAGTTACAACAAACTATTAAAAAAGAGAGAGAGAGAAAAGAAAAGGCATGTTTAGGTCGTAATTTGTTAGTACAAGGAAAAGAATCCCACATAAAGCTGCCTCTTTTTTTCCCTCCTTTTGCTGGCTTCACATACGATTCACTCACCCTTTTCTGATTCGTCGACTATATAGGTTCTTTTATTAAAATATTTTGGTTTTAGGAAGATCGCTGAGAGCAACACATTTTCTGTACTTTTCCCCCTTTATCTTAGAGGAGAGTTGGCAGGGGTTCTGTGGTTTGCAGTTACACAATATGTTATCATGTTTTTAATCACTAAATCATTGCAGTGGTTATAGATTTACAGTCTTGGGGTATTACAGAGAGGAGCAACGGCGGCTATATATATGCTTTTAAATTACACCAATGTAAACTGAGTGCAGCAGCTGTGAGTATGGTCGGCAGACTTCAATCCCTCCCACCCCCAGCATCTTAGTTCTTTTTCCCTCTGTGATTGTTTTTTAAAATTTTTTGGTTTGCTTAAAATAAGCTATTCCCCCTCTCCCGTATTCCTTGTCTCTTCAGCCCCCTCACGAAAGAAAATGTTCATTTCAGACCTCTAACCCCAGATAAGCTAGAATTCAGACTCTGGAAATATAACTTTGGATCAGAGAGTGTAATAAGAAAGTGGATTTCCTAAGACATTTTCCTGGTTTCCATACTGACCTCCTGTGCAGGGATGGAGGGTTGAAGGCAAATCAGGAGGAGGGGAGGCAGGAGGAAGGGAAGGCAGGCTTGTGGGCTCGCCTGCCTGGAACCTCCAATGTCCTGTCACCGCGAGCCCACTTTCAGCTTCTGTTTTTCATATTATTATGTAACAGAATCCTTGGCAGCATTAAAAATTCAGTATTACAAGCTGATTGTAATGCTGCCTCATTAGACAGCACTGTCTGGCCTTGTATTAAGTGAAACACAGAGCATGGGTTTTAGATTATAAACACCAATAAATATTAAGGATCAGCAGAGGGGGGGATAGTCAGCTGGGTTTTTGGCCCCTTCTGGTTTTATATCCCCTCCCATCTTCTTCCCTTCACCCCCCCATGCTCCCCCCTTCCCACCATGGTAACTGTTATCTGTTTTCTTGGGATGCTCATGTGTTGACCCTGGTGACATTTTAGGAGGGCTTTTTATAGAGTTATCGTGTGTACACAAAAGGTTTGGAAGTTTGTTTTGTTTTGATCTGCAATAAACAGGTCCTTCACTTTGCTGATGTCATTTCCGTTCATATTTGAGTTGTTTATTGTGCTTCTTCGCAGGGCCCTCGCATCCCTACCCCCACCCCGCTTTTCAGCCAGAGCCAGTGGCTGCCTGGGGAAGGGGGACACACTCCTAAGCTGCCAGGTCTGGGTTCAAAGGCTGAGAGTTTCGTGTCACTGCCTCATCTTAGGGTTTGCCCGCTGGGGAAGATGTTTCTAGCTTCCAATCTGGTTAAACACTCTGACATCCACTTGCCCTGGTATTTTCATGGCATGCAGTGATTCATCTGAGCTTCCTTTTTCTGAAGCACACCCCCAAACACACACACCTTTTCTATGCCTTTAATATAGCCTTGCTGTCCACTTCTCCCCCCCCCCCCCAAAAGAAAAAACAACAACCTTGTAATGCTGACTTTGATTCAGTTGCATATCTGAAGCTGGCGTTAGCAACTTCATGCTGTGAAAAAAAGAAAATGTTTCCAGGCGTTGCCCTCAGTCTCCCCACCATCACCTTCTATTCCTGTTCAGGTTTTTTTTTTTTTTTTCCTGTTCTCTGCCTTTTCATAGACATAAAGGCCGTTCTGGTGTTACTAAAAATGACCTTAATGTCCAGTGTTTCTTATTTCCATGTGATCTACAGTGGGAATCCCCCTCCTCCAAAAATAAAAAGTAAGGTGGGGAAAGGAAGGAGGAAAAACTGACCGTAGGCCTTCAAGGCTTTCCTATAATAAGGATGAGGGGTTTTAGGTTAAAAAAAATATTATTGTTTTGTTCTTTCAGGTTTAGAAATAATAGGGAGAGAAGGAAAAGCAGTCATTAGGAAGTTCACTGAGCTGCTTTCCAACTAAGACGGGTGAAAAATGAGCCTGCATTGACACTTGGCTCCATGTGAAAGCCCCAGTAACCTCTCCCCCTTCCGTGGCCCTGGCCTTTTGTTCCTGGAGAATGGAGCTAAGGTGCTTTTTCTCCCAGACCAAAGGCAGCAGGCAAGGAGTCCCCTTGTGTGCGCATCGCCTTTAGATGGCCTTCTCATGGTTATTGTCAATGCAGACTCCCCCAAACAATTGCTCCAGGGAGACACAAAAGCAAAAACATTTGTCCTATTTTTTTAACCTCTTTGTTTTAGATTTTTTTTCATCCATTCTTTAAATTTCACAGTTTCTATTTGTCTGCAGAGAGACAAACGGAACAGCATGAAGCACATTTTACCGTAGGCCTCACTGGCGATTGGAACAGCCTCAATAGAAATCCAAATTCTAAAACACTGGCTGACTTGGAGGATATGTGAAATTTCAGCTCGGAGCTCTTAAGTAAGATTAGCACAGATTTCGAGCAAAAATGCAACTAAAATAAAAAGATAAGAAAACAGGATTCCAGAATCATTTGGAGGAAGTGTGAAAAGGGTCATCTTTTGTTTATCTCTTAGAATCCTGCCCCAAGAAGTGGTTGCTTGATGAGAAATATTGCAAACCCAAATGAAATTCTTCATTAAAAAAAAAAAATCTGATCCTGGTTATTGTGCTCCTGGTAGATCGTTTAATTGATTGTGTTAATGCACGTGTAGGGGAATTGTTGGCACATACTGTGGAATTGATGTTGTGTTGAGATTTTTTTTAAAAAGCCATAAGATTTATGTAAAGAGGCCATATCCCCTCCCCTTTTCTTTCCTCTCCTGTTTCCTTTTTCCTTTCTTCTGCCTCCAATATGCTTCCCCTCTAAGAATTCAGTGGTGTCAGGCCGAGTGCACAGGGATGTGTCAGACAGTGGGGATGGAATCCACCTCTTTTTCCTGGCCCCAAACAAAGCATCCCTCTTCTGTAATGTATGGACCCTGATTGTGATGCTGTCCTTAAGCATCTGCCTGCCTTTTCATTAAAATTCTCAATTTCAAGGTTTAGAAACACAAATGTAAGAATCCCCCTGGGTATAAAAGTCTTGCATGGCAAATTCTCTTTGCCCTTTCAGAAATAATATTTTTGTTTAAAAAAAACAAACAAACAAACAACAAAAAAAAAAAAGGAAAGAGAGCAAGCTCTTCACCTAATGTTTTTAAGCTAGTTTAAGGCAAGTTCTTTATTTTTGCCTTCTTAAAACTTGGGCTTTGTAACTTAAAATTAATTGGGAAAAGCTATTCCCAATGACAGTTTTTTCAAAATGGTCACTCATATGTGTCTTTCTTATGTGTGTCATTGATAGATTTATGGTCTGAGCTGGGGAGGGTGGGTAAATAAGCTAGATAATGTTCCCCCTACGATTTGGGGGTAGAAAAATTAATCTGTGGAATTAGCATTGTAGCGATAGATGGAGGCTTTGAGGTTTGTATCAGAGAAATGTGAATCAAAACATCTGTGTGTAGGCCTTGGCACAGCAGCCTGCAATGGTTATGAAGGTTAGTGTGGGTTGTTCTAAGGAGAGCCTGCGTTCTGTCCTGTACCCAGGAGGGCCTGGCCACCCAGCCGGTACCAGGTCCCTAAATATAACTACCTAGAAATGGTGGGGCATTCAGCTCCAAATGTTTCCATGTTTATTTCAGGGACTTTTTATTTATTTATCTATTTTTGCCCTCCCTGCCTTTTTTCTTTGTTAAAGCCTCAACATTATTTAAGCACTAGTTTTAAAATCAATGTGTATATATAATTTAATAAAAATAGAAGGATCTGGAAGAATACACAAATCCGCCTAAACCCAGTTGTACTGTGAAAATAGAGCTCAGATTTAGGGAGAAGTCAGAATGCTGACATTCACTGTACCTTAGCTCAGAGATCATATTTACCTTCGCTGAAGTGAAAAGATACAGCATTGGAGAGTGAGTGTGTATGTGGAGAGAGAGACAAGCCAGTTGGCTTGGCCGGGATCATTGTAATTTACCAGCCAGCTAAGTGTTAGGGGGGCTGCCCTCTGGCTTGGAGAGTAAGGGGAGGAGTAGGGAAGGGGTTTGCATTCCCTGATTTAGTTTTAAATATTTATCCTTTCGGCTGTTGCCAATTATGCTTTCCAGATGAGATGAAACTAGTTATGGAGAACTGGAAGGGAGTGGGTTTATTTGTCAGCAGTGTTCGGGACAGGGCAGCGAGAGTGCTGTGGATTACCTGTTAAATTTTTGAGTGTAACAAAGGCAAGCTTGACCAGGCCTCTCCATGTATGTAGCTGGTGCCAGATTAAGATAAAGGGAACTTGGGACACTCTTCGTTCTATTTGTCAGGCCTCTGAGACGCAGGAGGTGGCTTGCAGTCTGCTTCTTGGGACACTGGCATTATCAGGACAGACCCCTCAGGGCCTTGTTCCCAGCACTTCCTCATCCTTCCAGAGTATTTTATAGGTGGTTCTTTGGGCTTTCTAGCTTTTATTTTATTCAAGATATTTATTTATCTGTAGGCCCACAGGTTGATGATGTCACCAGAGTACATGGTTGCCCCTGTTAATAAAAGTTAAAACAAAGAAGCAAAATTAGATTTTCTGGGAATACAAACATTTCCTTACTGTCTTGAATTTATCTGAGGGGCCATGGGCTGCTGCTTCTAGGTAAGGAATGGGGCCTGGAGCCTTCCTTTTCCTGAGGAGATTTTCAGGGACACCTCCGTGTGGTGTACATCATGTTGCTTGCTAGCATCATCATCTTCATGTATTATTCATAATCACTTTTTCAATTAAATTATTAATTGATTTTCTTTAAGGTGTTCTCAACTCACGTGGCTAATATAAATAATAGTGTGTTTGGAAAACACCACCTGTTCTTGGGCCTGAAGTCAGGCGGTCTGGAAACAGCTCCTCAGTGATCATACTCTGGTTTATGAAATCATCCTCTACTTTCCTTTTTCACTCTTCACTCACCCCTTGCCCCCCTTCCCCCTTCCCCTCTTTCCCCTTTTACTCTCTCATGTGTGACAGAATTTGGCTTGTGCTCTCCTTTGTCCCTAATCGGACATGATTCCCTAGAGGCAGTCTTTTCTCCCAGGGCCCCAGCTGGAAAAAAAATTTTTTTTTGGAGTCTCTCTTCTGGACTAAAACGGAAAGAGGGGTTGTCTGTCTCGAACAAGTTAGATGTTTACATTAATTTGAACCCAAATCATATTGTGTAAAATGCCTTCTACATGGTGACATGATAGTTTTCATCAGCCAGGCGTCCCTTTTCCTCCTGCATCCATGTGTGCTTAATGCTAATACGATTCCATACATACAGCTCGTTGCCTCCTGAGCTTATTATATTTCTAACACTTGCATGGTTCATTATTGTGCAGTCGGAAAGGACGCTCAAGGCTGTGGGGCCAGCCAGGGTGGGTGGCTTTCAGAAAGGGTAAAAGCAGGTGCCTTTCTGTTCAGAGAGAATCCGGAGTAAATTCAGACTGAGCTTGGGATTTTGGCAGGGAGGACAAGGGACTTCCGGTGAGATTTCTGTGGTGCTCCCTTTGTATATCAGAATGGAAAGGGTGAACCTGGGGAGATATAAAAGTGTCCAGCAATTGCTTTGACCAACTGGGGTGGCCGAATGAAATTTGACCCCCCCAGGGGTCGAATCTCTCTATGAAGGGCATGGTCTATGCCCTATCTGAACCTCTGTGGCTTTATAAGGGGAGTCTTGTTAAAAAGACTTAATTGCAAACCGAGACTCCTTTTCACTTCTTTTCTTTTCTTTCTTCTCATTAAAAACTATCCTTAAACTCTCATTGGGGAGCAGGGGATGTTTTTGTAAGTTTCTGCAGCTGAAAAACAGAAGTGCTCTGTAAAGCAGTTAATAGGATGGGTGTGTGTTTCAAATAAATTCCTGTCCACATTGGCTAATGTCCCCATGCTAGAGTGGCCTGGCCATGTCGTGGATGGGGACCAGAGACCCATGGCTCCGGCCGAAGACCCCAGGCTCCTTTTTGTGGCAGAGGGCGCGTCCCTATCGTCTGGCCCGCTTCTAGACCCTCTCCAGACTTTTGATGAGTGAGGGGTCAGCGCCTGGGGAGGACCAGGCTTTGTTCCCACAGGGCGAGTTCCGGGGGAGGCGCTGGCCGAGCCGCACAGGGCTCCCGTCCCCAGGCGCGCGGCCCGGCCAGCCCGGAGGCCTGTGCCCGGAGCGCGGCCCAGTGCTCGGGCCTCGTGCGCCGGCGTGTGTCCCCGTGTCCCCTCGGGCGCGGCCGCTGCCGCGGCGGAACACCCGGCCTGCGCCCAGCACGACTGTAGATGTCAGGCTTTGCCCGGGGAGCAGAGCGGCGGCGGGGCTGTGAGTTTCAAATTAACCTTCCGCTTTGTTGCTGTGTAATGTGGATCCCTGAAGGCCCCCCCCCCCCCCCGCCCCGCCCGCCCCCCTTCCCAGGGCGGTGAGGGCTGCAAACTGCGAGTGGAGCTTCATTTACATAAAGCGATTCCAGGAGGGCAGCCTAGCCGGCAGTGGGCAGGCCAGGGACAGGGACTCGAGCGACGTGCCCCTTGGGTGAATCCCCGCTGAGCGCCCGGGGACCCTCCCTCCTGGGGAGGGGCGACTGCCATCCCAGCCGCCACCATGAGCCCCCCTCCCCTGCCTGCGGCCCCCCTGCACCTAGGCCGAGCCACCTCCGCGCCCCGGGGACTGCGGGAGGTAGGGAGAATGCCGCCTGGGGTGGGTAAGTTTGGGGCTCTGGTGCCGCTGGAATTTCCCATTGTCGCGCATGCCCCGGTCCCCGGACCTGCAAGTGCCTCCTCCCTCCGGAGGTGTGCGGAGCCTTTGTGTGCCAGGTGAGTGGAGCCTCCTCCCCCGCGGGCCGGCCCGCCCGCCGCTTCGCGCAGCCGGCCTGGAGCTGCAGGCAGGTGCTGTGAGTCTTGGCTGAACTTCCCATTCTCTTGGGGCATGTGGGGGAAGGGCAGGCTGGATGCACTTGAACTACTAGATCCAATTGGAACCTACCTGGGGTGAGAGCCTTTAATTTCTGCTGGGCACGGAATAAAGCCCTTCCTCCTTCCCTCCCTTCCATCTTTTCTCCCCTCCCTCCTTACTTATTTTGCTTTTGGATTAGTTCCTGCCTCCTGAATACTTGCCGCGCTGGTGTCATTTCGAAGTTTGGGTTCCTCTGCCTAAAAATGCACCCCTTTCAGCTCAAGAGAAGTCATTGGTCAATTCAAAACAATGTGCAAAATGTGGTTTTTGTGGAGCAATTAAAGGGACAATCAGAGTTTGGGAGCTGGAAGGCACCTTTCTAGATCCACCTGACCACCCTCTAATTTTAGTTTGTTCGCACTCTGGCAAAACCAGAGCAGCACTCATTTCTGCAGGAATGGGGGTGGTTGGGGTCGAGGGAGAAAGCTGAGATGTTTGTCTTCTTAAAGGAGCAGAAGGAATGCCCAACTTAGGTCAGTAGCAGACAAAAAAAGTAATCATTGTACACTTAGAGGGAAAAGAACTTTCTGGAAAATGGTCCTGTCTGCTTCAGACATACCTGAGCTGTAACGATGGGAAAGGACCTGCAGGGCAAAGACCACAGCTCATGCCTGGGGTAGTCTGAGTGCATTGCCTGACACATGGTGCACTGTCTGTAAACTTGCTTAAATGAAACCCAGGAGCAGGTGAATGCAGAAGGCTCATCCTTCTCCCACCCTCTATTTGTGTCATTTAACTGGCCTTGAAGACTTTAAAAGCCACTGACAGATAACCTCAGAAAGGACATACTTGGGCACTGGGAGGCCTCTCCCGCACACTGGGCCTGCTGGGTGGAATGTATCAAGGAAAACAAACTTAAACCTTGAAGGTAGATAGAAAGTTACACATCATCTTACTTCATCCATGCTTTGGGATCTTTGGAGACAAGTCACTAAATAAATAGAGTATAATTTAAGGCTCATGCAAGCCTGGGAACTTCGTTTCTTTGCCATCAAGCAGCAGGTGCGAGTTTGTAGAGTTGGCCCCTGGAGTCCCCCTCATTCCTAAATTCAGGAGGTGTCAAACCTTCATGTTCTTTTAATGGCTGTGGTTTCTGGACAGTTTTCAAGGGGAAACCCTAAAAATCACGAGTTCCAGTAGGCTGGGCTGGAGAGGGAAGCCTGCGCGCTGGGGCTGAGATTGCATTTGAGAGGAAAACATACACCTTCCAAGGTAACCCGATCGAGAAAGGCCGAGGCCAGGAGCGTGGGGCCTGTTCCTTGTTATCAGAACTGCCACTGGCAGCCTGGGATTCTGAAATCCTTTTCGTTACCCAACCCAAACACGAAAAGCAATTAGAGAACAGAGGTGGGGTGTGAGGGAAGTCAGGAGACCGCAATTCCAAATAATTTAAGGGTTTCAAGAATGGGGTCATTGGAGAGAGGTACATACCTGGATGTTTGCACACCTGTATTTGTGTTCACTGTACTTTGCAGAGATCCCAAAGGGCCCCCCCCCCCCCTTTCAGAGGGTGTGTGGCTATGAAGGCCAAGAGAAACTTTTCTTCCCTCCCTTCCTTAAATTACAGGACTAAGGAGATTGTCTGCATTTCATTTCCAGCGTGTTTTCAGGGAGCGTGTAAGTGCCTCTCAGAATGGGCTAGGGTCACACTTTGCTCTTTTATTTAATTATACAAGTGTTATTTAACAACATGGGGCAGATGCAGAAGCAAGCACTTTTACACTTTGAAAACAGTCCTTTTGGAATCACAAGGAGTTGAGTGGCTTGAAGACCTACTGTCTTTATGACATGGGTCACCTCCCTTTCCCAATTCTCTTTTGAAATGGCTGCACTTTCATAGAGCTGCTGTTTCCAGTCCTGAAAACAGTTTTGATTGACAGGGAACTATTGAGAAACCCTTGCTCACGCTTCCAAAATAAAAAAATCGGAGCTGCTTCCCCAACCACCTGAAACTTTAATTTTGGTTTCTTCCCTTCCGTCTTTTATTTGCACAAATGAATACTCAGGCTGGGTGGAAAGGACCCAGATAAAACAGTGTTCTCAGCAGGCCTCAGTTTGGCTCCTCCCAGCAGGACAGTGAAGTGCTTGCCTTCTTGATGCTTTCAGACCGGGTTTAACTGCCCTGCAAACTTCATGCCAGTGGGACTGCCCAGTGACAAGAAGCTAAAATAAGCGAAATTTCAGTTTTCATTATTATTTTAAATGATGATTACTAGACACTTCTAGGACAGTCCTGTCTCACCTTGGGTGACCCAGAGGTTGCTAGTTCATTAGAATATATACTAGCAAAATATTATCTGGGGCTGGTGGTGATTTAGCTTGGTTCCTTTAGTTCTGGTCACAAGCGATATCCAGAGAGCATGTCCTTATTGTCACTGTTTGCTAGTGGGAATTTTTTTTTTCAATTTTTATTTTTTTGCTTCTGAAGTGTTAGTGTGAGAAATACTCGAGGACTCAAAGCAAATCTTCACCTAAGAAATTATTTTTTGCAGAGTTGCAGCAGTTTTATGTTAAAAAGTAAATATTTAAGTGACCAGCATTTTATAAAAATGTAAGAAATTGGTGGGAATTACTTGAAGAGGAAGAAAGTAAGTTGTCTTTGCACCCACCTTTGAAAGTAGCCAGCTTGCTTCTTTACTTGAAGGGCTTGGCCTCATCTTACAAGGGAGGCAACCGTGATTCTGCCTGAAGAAACTTGCAAGCTCCATCTCACGCTTTCCAGTATTACAGGGATAATGCACCTGACGTCCAACATCAGTAACCTCAAGCAGTACAGTATGTGCTGTGGTTTATACTTTCACTTGTTATTAAAATGGTTGCTTGCTCTTAGCTTGGCCTATTTCTGTAGTGCTTGGGCCTATTGGCCTACTCTGGCTCCCAAGGCTGGTGTAATTAGCCAGGATTGGGGGGGGGGGTACCGTAAAAACACAACAGGAAGGCAGATTCCATTACTGTCAACTTCATAGGGTCTCTGCATGCTCTGGTATGAGAATTTGATTGTAATGGTGATTGTTAGAAATCACAGCTCAGAATCACCAGCCTTTACTTGAGTTAGAAGCTATGGTCAGGAAAAAAGGGGACCCAGTTTTATTGGAACCCAGTTGAGAGAATTCCTTTGCAGGAGCTGATCTCAGTCCAATATTAAAAGGTGCCTGTTCTGTCCAAAGCACAGTGTCCTAAGTCCTTAGGCTGCTGAGATTGAAAAATAGACACACAGAAGCTAAGACGAAGTCAAACTGCCCCAAGGGAGAGACCCGAGCAACAGTCTTGGCTCATTGGCAAGCCACTCTCAAAATCCAGACCGAGGGGAAAACTACAAAATCAACAACTGTCAGATTTCTTTTCTATATGATTTAAAGTTGGCTGCCAGATTGTTCTCTTTGAACATGTGCGAAGTGACAGTCAGATGTTAGAGCCCCCCCCCCCAATGTGGTAAATGACTTCTATATGGATAGAAACTGTGAGCTTGACAGCAGCATTGTGCCAAAGTTTCAGAAGCACAGAGACAACTTGAATGTTTTCTTCTGGTTTTCATTCTTGGGGCAGGGGACAAGATGGTGAGGAAGACTTTGAGTGGTCCAGCCTTGACGGGCGCATTCCTGCAGACTTCTTTGCCCAAGGAAGTTGTCTTGGCTTCTTATTACTTTTAAATGTGATACCCCCGCCCCCCCTTAGATGTTTCTCCCCTTCTTTCACCCTTAATTTCTGGAGCTTCTTGTTTTTGCAGGGATAAGGGTGTGAATAAAAATGGGGTAAGAGACATAGGAAGTTTGCTGGGTGGCAAACTTGGCCCCATTTCAGAGCAAGACTTCTGTTTTGTTGGTTTTAACCCCAGACAGGGCCTCTTAGCAAAATGCCTGGGCTTAATCTGCCATTTGGGTGAGCTCCTCTCCCATCTCATGGGAGGGTCCCCATGCAGTCCTGTCAGCAGGAGGATTAATGCATGGGGGTTTTGATGTGCACCCCTCCAGACCTGTCTTTCCTGAGGGAGTGGGGGGAGGGAGGGTCTCAGATGGTTCAGCTGCTTGCTCTCTTTGAATTTTGTGCCCCCTCCCAAGATCTTTCCCTCCTCTTCCCTCCCTGCAGGTGGCCTAAGGCTTCCCTGGAAGGAATGGGGTGGGCAGAACCGGTGCTCCCCTTCCCTCCTTGACCCTTCTGGCTGCTGCTGCAGGTTTGGGACTGACCATCGAACCCCCTGGCAGCCAGCTCCTTGTGGCTGGGGAAGTGCCTGATCCTTCTCCCCTTCCATTCTGCTAATCACATAATGGCCTTAAAGGCTTTTTTAAATGATTATCTCGTCTTTAATTTTAAGTGGGTCTTTTGGAGCAACAGTTGGGAGTTTATGGAATATTTTTAGTCATCTGTAGGAAGCCTCTGAACTGGGAAAACTGGCTCTGTGGGACTCTGCGAAAAGACGGTGGAATTTTCATCTGCTGCTGATTTCACGCACTGTCCTGAAAGTGATTTCAGCCACACAGACCTTTGATCTGGGAGTGAGACTTCCCCCTACTCCTTTGCTTCTGGAGACAGGAGTTGGTGACTGCTGCCCCCACCCCCACCCTGTGTGTGTGGGGGTGGTGGTGGTGTTGGGGGGCAGTGTTAGCTAGAGAGAAGGACTGAGACTGAGGACTTGGGTGGTTAAGCATGATGGGGGCTTGGAGACTGGGCAGGGGCAGTGTATAGACTTCTTAATGGGTAAGAAGGGCTCAATTACTTGGGGGGGTCTTTGGGGGTGGGCTGAACAGCAGTTTTGTGTGTTTCTTGGTGCCCAGTTTTATCCAGGAATGCAACTGGAGAAGGATTTTTCAGTGTGTTGGTGGAGTTAGGTTTTGAATGAGGGCTGCCTATGTACATCTCTGTCGCAGTTTCTGCGTTTCAGTATTAAAATTCCAGTGTACAGGCAGCTGTCTGTCTTCTCATTTGATTCTCCTTAGTGGAGAGGCTGGAGTCAGATTAGCTGAGTGAAAAGACCAAGGGGTTTAATTTGATATTTGATTTCAGTCCTGCAGGCCCCCCCCCCAGTCCTATAAGTGCCTGTTCAAATATGGAAGTCTCCCTTCTGTGTATAAAAAAACTCTTTTCAAAAGCATTTAAACTCCTGTAAGTCTATAAAAAGTACGTATGTGTAGACATGAACTTATTTGATTCTCATACTTCTGGTCTCTGAGTGGCCTATTTTGGACAACTTTACTTTTCCTGACATCTTTGTCCAGTGAAAAAATGCTGAAGAACGTGTGTGTGTGTGTGTGTGTGTGTGTGTGTGTGTGTCTTTTTTCCCCTTCTCAGCAACTTTTCCCTTTGGTTTTTTTTTTTAAACAATTTTTCTTAACTGCTCAAGAAACAATGCAAGCCTCTTCCACCATTTCAGGCCCGACTTTTTAAAATGCTCTTTGGCTCAGGGCCTTCCTTGGTTCTTAATGTCCATTTGGCTAGTGTGTGTGTGGGGGGGAGTTCACTTTCTTACAACAGCTCCCTCCACATTTCTTGGTGGATCCTCTGTGTCCTTGCTGAAGTGTCAAGTCAACTTCTGGACACTTGAGGAAGCGGCCGGTGGATTCAGTGTGTGTTAGGAGGTTGATGCCACAGTTAAAGCAACTGCTTATGAATGCGACCTCTGTTCTATCAGGCTCCAGGATGCTATCGCATTTGTGTCCGGGCATGGAAGACTGCCACCCTGTGTGCCTGACCATTTGAACACGTGCTACCTAGCTTACTTTAAAAATGTAATTCAGGTAAAGCATGGCAGAAGTGAAAAGAATAGAGGTCGTCCCCCCACTTTTTTAAAGAGGAGGGTCGAAGCAGGTTTTTCTTTCAGTAGGTGTAAAACCCAGACAGGTCTCTTTGGGGGAAAGCAGAGAACTTTTACATCTTTTGGGGAAGGACCGTTCATTTATTCTGCCCTTGCCGTAACAATCGCCCAGACAGTGGAGAACCCGACTGGTAGAGGAAGTCCTGGTGCACATTCCCAGGTGTCTCATTGGAGGGAGGTACAGTCCTCTTCATTGGTCGAAGGAGTGCGATCATTACAAAGTAAAACGGGGTAGGGTCCAGTCAGGATCAGTGCCACTGAGGAATCAGCCCTGGAACCCTGGAGCCCACACTCGGTTTCCTGGCAGAAGCAGAGATGAATGAAGTGAGCTGCTCTCTGGGAAGCCAGCTTCTGCTCTTCACTGTGCTTGAGCCTGAAGCCATGTGCTGGGTCATAGGCTTGAGGGCCAGTCATTGAACCTCTCTGAGCCTTACTTCCATCATCTGTAAAGTGGGCCTACTGGACACCTTGCATTTATAGTGGGGATTACATGAAATAGAAAACAAGGCTTCATAAAAGTGCTTCTAGTATGTTGAGTAGCCTTTCCACAAAGGTTGGTTCCATCCCCATATCCTTTTCTTTGTATTTCTTTCCTTGCTGCTGATGCCTCTGCTACCTTTTGTTTCCCAACACCCTGGAAGAAAGAAACAAAAAGGTCCAACATTTCTTCTGCTCTTCCCTTACAGGCTGGGAGGAAAGCCAATTCTTTTTGACATCCTGCAACGGAGTTCAGGAGTGAAAGGGTCTGAAATGGACAGTGTCACTGTCCTCCCCAGCCCTCCCATCACTTGCCCCCCAGCTCCCCCCCAGCTGGCAGGCTGCTTTCTAAGAGAGCAGCCCCCTCAATGACCCACCTAGAGAGGCCTTCCAGGCTGGCTTGTATATGCTAATAGGCCTGACTTGTCCTGGCTTGTTTGTAGTGATTTGTGGAGGCATTTATATGCAAATACTATCAACTTGCTGAGTTAATTATCGTGTACCCTCCCCGCCCCCCCCTTCCTACAATGCCTCCCAGCCTGGCTCCTAGAGAGGGGCTGTTCCCATTCATCTCTGTGCTCTTCCTGTCTTTGCCTCCTCCGGCTGTGGGCCTGTCCCCTTCCTGCTCCTGCAGGCCCAATCACAGTTCCTCGGCTGCTGCTCTGTCACCCATCACAGGAACCTGTGTGGTCAGGGGTGGGGAACTGGGCCGGCCAGTGGCTGCCCAATTAGAATCCTCCACAAGAGGTGTCACTTTGTGTGTAGGGCTTCTGGCTCACCTTACTCTGAGCTTTACATCCTATTTTTCCCCCTACTAGGTTGAAAAACAGACCTGTCCAGACCTCTCACCCTTGACAATCAGTCCTGTCTGGTGAGACACTGAATGCAGTTTTAACATTTTTGTTATTTTTATTTACCCGCATTGTTTATCCCACAAAAACTTGTTACCAATGCTGAAACCTGCAGAGAAGCCATTTTGCAAAGTGATACCCTTTCCAGCCCTGTGCCCCTAGAAATCCGAGTATTATTATTATTTTTTTAAATCCTTATCCAAGGATTTTTTTTATTTATCTTCAGATAGAGTGGAAGGGAGGGAGTGAGAGACATGGATGTGAGAGAGACACATCGACTGGTTGCTTCCCACAGGATCCCCCCAGATCTGGGGACCGAACGGCAACTGAAGCAGCTGAGGTACGGGCCCTTGACCGGAGTCGAGCCCCCAACTCTTTGGTCCACGGGCTGATGCTCTAACCGCTGAGCCAAACAGGCCAGGGTGAAATCTGAGTATTAAAACTGTCTCCGCTTGGCCTCACATGTAGTCCTTTCCTGGTTATGTCTGGGCACTGTTGACGCATGGGGCCTGGTAATTCTTTATTAGGGGAGGTGGCCCTCTTGTGCACCAGAGGACGTTTATTGGCATCATGTCCACTAGATCATCTACATTGGCTACTACTAGCACTTCCCCCATTGTGACAATAAAAAAAGTATTCAGGAATTGCCCACTTTCTGCTGGGTAGGCAGAATTGCCCCCAGCTGAGAATCACTAGGGTAGAGGTTGTATTTGTTTCTCTTGGCTACAAAGACATGAGATTCCTATCTCCTCTTTCAAGCTGGACATAATTGGTGAGCATCCTCAGAGTTTGTGATTTGATCTAGCTGATATCAGATATTGCCATTTGCTTAACTTTAGGGTCTTGTTAGCATTTAAAAATTAGGCATTTCCTTTTAGGGCATGGGCATGGGCATGTGTTTGAAGCTATATCTTTGTTGTTGTTGTTGTTAATCCTCACCTGAGGATATTTTTCCATTAATTTTTAGAAAGAGTGAATGGGAGGGGGAGAAAGAGAGAGAGAGAGAAACATCAGTGTGAGAGTGTCACATCGATTGGTTACCTCCCCATCTCACCCTGATCGGGGTCAGGGATCAAACCTGCAACTCAGGTGCGTGCCCTTGACCGGAATCAAACCTGAGACCCCGTGGTCCTCAGGCCAGCGCTTTAACCGCTGAGCCACAGCCGTCAGGGCAAGGCTGTAACATTTTCATCCTCTAGAGTGCCGGCCCATAGAAATAGAACTCAGGCCCCATATGTAATTGTATTTTTTCTGTTGCAGGAAAGGAACAGGTGGAATAAGTTTAAAATGTCGCCATGACATTCTTGTTTCAACTTGTTTCAACAGTTGAGACCAGCTACGTTTCCAGTGCTTGGGAACCATGTGTGGCCGGTGGCTCCCATATTGGACCGCTCAGCGGTGCCTGGGATGCTTCTGGCCCTTTCGAACTGTCTTGTACAGTTACTGAGGCTGGGATAAAGTTTTTTCCTTTTCTTTTAAAAAAAAATTAAAAAGCTTTGTGTTTACTTTCTGAAAAGTAGGGCCTTGGCCCACACAGCTGCAGTGCGGAGTGGAGGCTGAGGGAGCTGGGCCTCTAATCTCTGGGGAAGCTCCCCCAGCTTGTGAGGGGGAGGCCCTCTGGGCAGCACCCTGGGCCTGGCCTGGCAGGAGGGTAAATATTCTGAGGGCTCAGTGTACTCTCTCACACCGCAAAACTAATGGTTCGGGTTAATTTTGTGTACAAGGTCCCTTTTGTTGGAGAAGGGGGTGAAAGTCCGCAGCTGTGACTGGACACGGGAAGGGCCTAGTGGGATGACCTTGTTTTGGAAAATCTAAATGGACCACTGATGGCAGAGATCGAAGACCTGCGATGTATGTGTGTATTTGGGCCTAAAGATAAGGTGAAGAGTATTTTAAAGGTTACTTTAGTGCCCCCCCCCCCCAAGATAACCATAGGCCTGGGGCCAGTTACAATGTATGGCAAGCTGGTCGTCAGGCCTGGGCGTTGGTCTCATTTTATCTTTTGAGTCCAGGCTCCATAGCTTAACTGGTCGTGCTCTGTTTATTTTATCACTTTTTGGAGGGGGGCAGTGAGGGCTGATCAGGTTTTGCACTGAGGCATCGTGGCATTTCATAATGCGCAGAGAGCTGTTCATAGTACTGCTCCTGCGTGCCCTGGGACATGTCATTCCTGGCTGTCCCTAATCGCAGTATGCAGTGGGTGTTGCATTGTTGAGTTTCCAGTAGCCTGGAGTGCAGGCCCACACCTCCTACAGTGCCGCAAGCCTGCCAGAGATGTGAGGCCCGAGGAGGTGTGGAGGCCTTAATATAGCTCCGAGCCCTGGGTTTCTTTCATCTCTGAGGTCAGCCTTTTCCTGTTGCCTCTTGAGTTATTGAAACTGTGCTCAGCACACCCAGCACACGTTCCTAGTAAACAGGGCAGTTTTGGGTGGCGAGGTCCTGGCTTTCTCTGGATAGCAGATGAGCAGTGGTATCTTCTGTCACTCAGTGGGGTCCTTTCATCCCTACATCCAGTTGTTCCCTGAACGCCACTCCTCTTACCGCTTAAAGACATCCCAAAGTTTACAAAGTCACCAGGCACTTGATTGATGCGTTTTAATAGTGACTAGATGCTCCCCCTTCCTACCTCAGGGTTGCTAAGGAAGAACCTTGCACCCAAAAATACTTCCAAGCTTTGTGTTTGGAAAAAGTATGTTCTTGAGCTGGGGAGTGGGGATACGCTTCACTTTTCATGATGCATTTTATAATCTGGGTATTGCACTGTTTGTCCTTTGACAAGGTATAGTTTTGGGGACTCTTTACAGGGGTGGGCAATAAGATAAAATAGGATATTCTTTTGATTTGGGGCCTTAATCTACAAAATAACTTCCTTATTGATAGATTATAGTAGATTTGTGTACTTTTTTTTTTTTTTTTTTTGAGGGTCGAGGATGTGGTCTAAGGTTCCTTCAGACTTTTCACTGTACCTATCCCGTAAGCTCCTGCCATCTGCTTTAAAAAAATTATTTCATTTTAAATCCTCAAAGACAAAGGGGCCTGGAAGCTCAGACCTGTCCTGCCACATTCCTGAGTAATTTGGTTTTGATTAACCCAAGGAGAAAAGTTGGTTTCTCCTAGCGACCGAGGGGATCAAAGCACCAGGAGGGGCAGTTCCCCTAATTCACGCAGCTCCCCTCCCCTCCCCTCCCCCACTGCCTTCCTTGCTCCCCTCCCCCTCCCGGGCCTTTTCAACCTCCCCCTCTTTAGAAAGCCGGAGCAGGAGTTATTTCCACTTTCTGACTCTCAGAGAAGTGGAAGTGTATCATAGAGCTAGATGGACAGACCAGGGAGAAATCCCCCCCATTCCTTTCTTCCTAAACTCCCTTTCCCCCCACAAGGCTGCAAAGCACATTCCTGTGCTAATCCGGCTGCGGGAGGAATGCAAATGGCTGTAATTGTGTGCCCCAGGATGGGCCTTCCGCATCTGTGCAGCTTTTCTTCTTCCAGGAGGTAGCGAAAAAGTTCATTTGCATGGAGAAATGAGACTGGCTGTGATCCCGAGGGTAGGACAGGCCACTCTCTAATAGGAAAGGGACCATTTCTGTGATCTCTGCTCCTTTCTGTCTCTTGCCTTCCCACCCACTCTACAGTGTGGGCATGTGGGGATCGGGTCCCAGGCTCCTGCTGGGTATATTTTATGGACAGGGCAGTTAAAAGAGAGAGAACTCTGCTCTCCATAGTAAGAAATCAAGCTGGACTATTGGACAAGTCTTGTAATAGGTAATCCTTACATTAAACTATAATAAACAACTTATTACTGCTATTATTATTTAAAGCAAACTGTTGGTCTCAGAAGTAATTGATACCGTATCGGAAGAGGTGTGCCACTTTACCAACCTTGTCTAATTCTGACACTTGTCTGACCTTCCACCTTTTCCTTTCTTTCTTGCAATTTAGCAATAGGTGAGTTGGATACTAACATTTTTCAGCATAATTAAAAGTATACCTTGGGAGTCAGTACACTGGGGATGTTCAAAACAAACAAGAAAATTCTGTCTGTCATATTCAAGAACACTTAATTCCTGGCTGAGTCTGGAGTTGAAAGACAGACCCAGGCACCGGAACAGCACCGTCTGCTAGAAATACAGTGTGAGCCACGAGCGTAATGTCTGATGCTGTAACAGCTACGTTGAAAAATTAACAAGAAACTGGTGAAATTACTTTTAAGAAGATATTTAGCTCAGTATACCCAAAATGTTATTTTCACATGTAATCAATATAAAGAAAACTATTAATGAGATATTTTACATCCTTCAAAAATGCATGCTGTGTGTATTTTATACTTATAGCACCTCTCAGTCTGGACTAGCCACATTTCATAGGCTCAGTAGCCACTAGGGGCTGAGAGCTACCTACTGGACAGGGCAGGGCTGCCCTGGGCTCCTCTGAGACATGTGGTGGTAGGTGGATTTGAGTCACCCTTGTCCCTTGTGACCACTTACTTCCATATACTGGGGTTCGGGGTACTGGCTGTGTCTGCACAGCTTCTTCTGTAAAAACTGCACAACCCCTCTGACACCCTCATGGGATTGTTCGGAGGCAAAGGTGATGCTGTGCACACGTTTCGTAAACTTCCTCGTGGCACGTAGGTGAGGGTGGAGGTGCCGAGCTGGCTGCCTTTCCCAGAGAAGAATACCAGCAGTGCCAGCAATGTGGGCCAGACCTGGGCAGAGGGGGAAGGACAGCTGTCTTCTGTATGAGTTCTGGTGTGTGTGATACACCAGTTTTATGGCTTTCCATGTCACTTCCTCTTCATTCATGAAATCACAGGCTGGTAGGGCTGTGGGGGCTTCTAGAAACACTTCTTTTACCCTGTGGTCCTTTACTAGTTTGCGGTGGGATGGGGCTATCCTGAATGTAGGACCTTGGATACATGTCCTCTCAGATGTCACACAAGCTTAGCTTCCTGGTTGGTTGTCCTGGCCCATGTGGGTGTTGCTGGAAGGGGCCTTTCTTTTCGAGGCGCCCGTCCTGCCCAGATGTGAAGCACAGGACCTGTTGACCAGATCACCAGGCACAAGAAACCACTTCTCCTCTTCCCTTCATGTTTATTAGGATTTCTGACTTCCCACGTTATCTTAGTGGCACACAGTGGAATCCTCTTTCCTCAATCTAGGGCCATGGCGTCTTTGGTTGAAGGAGGAGACAAAGTGCGATAAGGAAAAATCGGAAACCGCCTTGCCGTGAGGATACGGGGTATGATAGAGACGACATTCGAACCTAGACTTTTTTTTTTTTTAAAACGCTATTCCTATTTTTCTGTTGTTCACTCCTGAAGTTACTTTTCAGAGCTCATGATTGAGGCCTGCTACCAGGACAGCTTTTATGAGAACATGGCAAGGGAGGCTGGCCACGGGCTGCTGCAGAAAGCCCTGGCCCACAGGGCACGCGCCTTTTGGATGCACCCTGGCTAAGTACCAACCCCCAGGCTTTCTCACTATTGATCTCAGCGTTCCTTAGTCGGTGCGTGATAAGAACGGTTTTCCTTCCCCGTGGCCGGGCCCAGAGTGCCCCACCTCTGCCCATTCCAGGGCCTCCTCAGGGAGGAGGTGGGACTTGTGCCCCTGGTAAGCTGAGAGGCTGGTGTGGGTTTAGGGAGGGAGGTATCTAATTCCTTCAGCAGGCGACCTCCTGTGCAGGCAGGAAAAAAACTGTGAAAGTGTGAGCTGGAGTGGCCCGGCGCCGGCCTCTGCTGGGGACAGAGTAGTGCAGCTGTCTGACCCTGGGTGAAAAGTTCAAATCTGCATTTAAAAGGAGTGCCAGGAACCACCCCCTTCCCAGTCCAGTTGAAGCCGTTCACAGTTTAGCGGATACGGTCAGGCCTTGTGCTGGACACCAGGCAGCTCCTGGTTCACTTCTGCCCTGATGCTGGGGGGCTTTCTGGATTCCGGGGTGGGGGGTGCTCTTGTAATATTCAGTTTTCCAGTGACAATCTCCCCTCCCACCCACCTGGAAGGAGAGAGAAGTTTCTTCCTCGTCAGCTCCTCCGTCTTCCTCTGGAAGCTTCAGTGGCCTCCGAGGCCCAATCAAAATGGGCCGTGTGAGGTCCTGAAGGACTAGGCTTGGAGAGAAGCAGGGGTGGGCGGGACTGGGAGCCCCAGTCTTCTCCCTCATCCCCCATTTAAACCTCCCCTCAGGGGGTTCTGGCCACTGCTGCCCGGGCCCCTCCACTCGGCGTCTGATTTGTTTACTTGAGCATTAGGTGAAAGTAAACAGTTCAACCTCTCCGATTTTATATCCCTAAAGGGTCTGAGTGTGAATACAAATGGGTATTAGGCCCCTGCGGTTTCAGTGACTCTCGCCACCCCTCCCTTTGCTAATGAGCAGGTCTCTAACCTGCCCGGGGAAGCCGGCGCCCTCTGCAGCTCCGGGACCAGGCCGCCTCCCTTTCTTTCCTCTGGTTTCGAGTGCTGAGATTTACCGAGTGATTTTGGGAGGCCCCCATCTATAGGACCAACAGTTTAATAGAGCAGAGAGCAAAGCTTCTGTTACGAGAAGTCTAGTTATTTTGACCTCTTGTTGAGGGAGGAAGAGAAGCTTCCTGTGTTCCTGCTCCTTTGTCAGATGCACTTGTGAATCTTGACGCCTTGGTCAGACTAATACTTGAACACCGACCAGGTGGCATAGCAGGTCTCTGGTGCCTCTTTCTGAATCTTGTGCTTACATTTTTGGACCCCATCCCTGTAAGAAGTGTGGTCTCTAGGCAAGGATATACTTGGTCAGTTTAATACACATACTTTTTTTTTCCTTCAGGGGAACATGGGAACTCACCGTGTTGAGGGCCACGCCAGGTCATTACCCACAGGTTCTAGAATGTACATTCTGTTCAGGGACCTGACATTTCCTCTGAAGTCCCAGTACTGTCACCCCCCCACTCCCAACTCCTCTCTCCCCTCCCCGAATTCCCAGTGAGGGGATCCCTCCTCTGCAGCCAGAGGGCCGTTGTGACCCGCAGAAGGAAGGAGCAGAACGTCACCCCCACGTTTGTGTTCTGGTTCATGCATTCAAAGCCCAGGCAGCCCTGTTCCCTGTGGTGGCTCCTGGTCCAGTCACGCCATCACAGGGACATTTTAATTAGCAGGGCCTTAGTCATTAGTGAGTTATTGTTTTTGTCTGGAAACACTTAAGTACTGTTTACTTGATGTCTCAACAAAATACAAAACAGCAATTAAGCAGAAATTTGTTGTTTGAGGCAGGAACCAAAATGGATTGTCAAAATAGGTCTCTGTTCCTCCAAACCAAGTCCAACTGCTCCTGCCTTCAGCCCCCCATAACGGGAGTGCTCCAAACCCTCTGTTTCTTCTGACCTGCCCCCAGAGTCCTCCTCATTGTTAGGTTTGAGGAAGTGTTTATGTTTGCCCCCCTGCTCCCCCGGCTATTTTGGTGCCTTACCTGGGATATTTCAAAAAGTTTTCCAAAGGAGGATCACTTCTTTGTGAAAACTCTGACATGTCCTCGTGTTGATAATTGATAGAACTCAAGTGTGTTTTCTTTATGCTTCTTGAGACCAGGTGCCACTGTGCCCTCTTGGGAGTGTTTTGATACTGGGACAGATTCCCCTTTTACTTAAGTCTTCTCATGGGTCGGTGGAGAAGAAGCCAAGGCTAAGAACTTGGGCAGAGGTGGAGCCGAAGAGGCACCAGAATGCAGAGCAGAAAAGGGGGTGGCGCCCGCGCACTTCCTGCAGCCTCACCAGCCAGAAACTGAGTCCACAGGAAGGAGCCGCTCCCTGTGAAACAAACAAACAAACAAACAACAAACAAACGGCTTCTGCCTTGGTGGGACCCCCTCCCCAGAACCTAAGGGTTATGGAACGTGGAATCACACAGGAAGCGGGGGGGCCTTGTAAGCAGGGCAGATTAACTCTGAAGTATATCCTACCGGCCTCCTTTCCAGGAAACACTGTAAAACCCTGCACTGCCTTCGTCATTGGGGACCCCCATTTCTAACTGCTCGGGCCTTGTCTCACACTCCTGGTCTTGTTTTTTTTTCTTCTTCTTCTTCTTTTTCCCTTCAAACAATATCTTCTGACTTCCAGATTTCTGATAAATTGATAAGAGGCATTGCGTGAGTCAGTAGAGCTGTAGACACTTTGCCAATATAACCCCGGCTCTATTGATCCGCCAGTAAATTAAAGTCTTACTTAGAGCCTGCTGATATTTCTAATCTCCTGCCTCACCAATTACATCCTCCCAGCTACCTGGAAAGGGGACTGGAGCCTTCAGACCTGTTGTTGTGAGCGGCTGCTGTCCTTCTGCAGGGCTGGGGGCAAGGCCTTGCTTCTCAGTAAGGGAAAGGTGGAGCTCAGAGGAGAAGGAGGCGGCTTTGCTCCTTGCGTACGAGCTGTTTTCATGCTGTCGCGCTCGTGAGTAAGGATTTCCGGGAGAGAGACTCCATCACTGTGGTCACGTACATTTTAGAGCAGGTCCTCAGGCCAGGCGCAGGCCACTGACCCACGGGCTCGCCCCGGGTGCAGGTAGAGGAAGTCTAGAGCAGCTGCTGTTGGAGGTCCCCCTGGCTCGTGCCATGTCTGTGTCTCACCTTTACAGACTGTTGACAGCCTTTCCCCTGCACTTGCAGAGACTGGAAGCTTGGATTAAAAGCTGGGCTATGAGAGCTTATCGCTTTTTAAAAAATGCCCGCGAGTCTAGAAGAGGAAGCAGAGGAGGGTGCCCAGAAGGGGACTGCAGCTGTCTAGCCGCTCGTCTGCATTTGGGTTTGTCGTCGTTTTGAGGTCCCACTGGAGAGCGGAATGAGGGGGAGGGAATGACTTTCTTTGTCCGGTATAACTTTTGCCCACGGGATCCTCTCTTCATTCCCCTCTCTGCCCTCGCTCGCTTGTTTGATGTTGAGTAGCAGGAACAACTGCTTGTAGACGGCCACGCAGGAACGTGGGGCTGGCGGGGGCCCTGCTGGGATGCCCACGCTCCACAATGGCTGTCGGAGCAGACCGGTCGTCTGATAAGCTCCTTTCAAGTCCCGTTTATGTGGTCGGCTTTGGGCAGAAATCTCCAGATAAATGCTGTGTTCTCTCTAATACTCCAGACCGAAAAATCAATGAGAGGGATAATTCCTTCCTTGTCCAACACACACCTCTCATGTGTTTCTGCCTTGAGTGGCACTCAAAATTTTTTTAATGAAAAGTCCAGTCCCGGAATCTCTTCTCCAGCATTCTGAGGAAGAGTTGGGAGGTGCCTGCGTCCCCTTCAGGAAGCTTGGACCCTGGGACCTGTGAATATCCCCCCTCCGTCTCCTCGCCTTTCAAGTCGGAGAGGTTGGTGGTGAGCTGGGGTGGTCATGCGTGTGGGAAGCTGGCCGGGGAGTCTCATTGGCTGGCCGAGTGAAGCAGGACATGGGAGGTGCACAGGGCCCGGACCAGGTGTGAGGTGTTGGATGGTCTCCCCTTGTTGGCCAAGGCTTTGCAGAATCACTCGCCTGAGGCGGTGAAGGGAGCCGCTTCAGGCTTGGTCAGGTCCCCTCGCCCGCAGCCAGGCCTGGAGGCGGCTTCACATCACTTGGCTCCCTTGGGCTGAGTGAGGGAAGAAGATGTTAGACAAGGAGGAACCCCAGGAGGTTGGGATTGACTTTCCCTTTGTTTGGAGGGCATTGTATTGTAGGAGGTGTTTCAGTCTTGTTCACACCTGTCGGGCTGAGGCCTGGCTTGGAGAGCAGTTTGTAACAAGACTTCTGTTGTTGTTGCCGAAAAGGTTTCTAGCTCACAACAGAGGAACTTGATTGTAGCAACTTGTTAATGTTCAATTAGGCAAAATCTGGGGGCCCTGGGGCAGTGGGAGGGTGTACTGCTTTCCCTGGCTCTCCAGGCCCGTTGTGTGCAGGGACAGGCTGGAGAAGCAGAGCCGAGCCCACGGCTCCTCCAGGGGGCGACAGCTGGGGCCCTGCTGGGCTGGGCTGGAGAGTTGCTCCTGGGCATTCGAGGTTGGCGAGGGTGATGGGAGCAGGTCTGGTGCCAGCTCTGTGCCTTCTGTTGTAACAGTCTCCCCTGTGAGTTGGCACTGGTGGCTGGCTCCCCCACCATTGGGTGTGGCGCAGGCTGTGTACCCTGCACAGTTTGTCTGTGGGTTGGGAGGAGGGAGCGAGGACAGACACCAAGTCCGTGTGTGGCAGCTTCGGCACCATGCCGCCCCAGGCCCTGGAACCCTGCTGTCCGGCACCTGAGTCTGACTGGGCGCATGGGTGTTCTCTGGCTTTTCCCTGGCCTGGTTCTTCTGGAGGGACTGTTAGATCCCTCGATGGGCAGTGTTTCCCCTCCCGGTGGACAGGTCTTGAGGCTGTGGAGAGGGGAAAAGGGGAAACTCATTTCTCCAGCAGGAGGTCTGACGTGGAGGTGCTTACATTCTGCCCTATGAACATGGTCGGCTGATAGTTGTCTTTTCATGGTAGGAAAAGAAAGGAGAAACTCAGAGGGGCCGTGCCCCATCCTGTCCTCCCTGGCCCACTGTCAAGGTGTGTCTGGAAGCTGGCAGCATGGCAGGAGGCGGGAGGCGGGTGTCTTCTCCCCACTGTCTCAGGGAGTCTTCTGGGCTGGCAAGGCCTGGCTATAAAACATCGGCCCGTGGCAGCCCCGCCTCGCAGTGCTGAGTGCGGAGGAGTGCGGGCACCCGGCAGTGCATTAAACACTAGTTGAGCACAGGAGGGGCAGTATATCACAGGGCAGAGATAAGCAGAGTTCTCTGATAGCGGATCGATAAAGGTTAGTGACATCATATCTCAGAGTGAGGAACCTGCCTTCTGCACAGCCGTTTATCAGATCACAGCCCTGGAAGGGCATTCACCTCTTTCTGGCCACATTTCTTTTTACTGCACACAGACCAAAACTCCTCCTTGCTTGGGGGGACAGTGGTCGGGGGAGAGTTGCTCCCCCAATACTGTATTTCAGGACTCTCGAATGTGCCGGGTTTGGAAATGACTTCTGCTGTTAGTATTTCAAGCCAGTGATGACTTGGGTATGCATCGTGAGTTTATGGGAAGTTTCTTAACTTTGAAATGTGTGCAGAAGCTCCCATAAAAAGGCAGTCAGTGTTTCTACTGAAGTCTTAACTCTGCCAGCGTGTGACAGGCTGTGGCCTTATTGTGATTGCACACCTAGGGGCTGGGCTTTAGGTTTGGTGTTTGAGGGTCAAGCAGTTTGACTGAACAAGATGATTAAAATGAATACACCTGAGAAGGATTTGGCCTTTTTTTGGGGGGGGGGGGGCACTGCAGTGTTCATGGACATCTGCTAGTCCCCATGGTCTGGGTGGGCAGCATGGGCCAGATAGCCTAGTGCTTGCTTTCTGTGTGATCTGAGGCCTAAGAATGGTTGTTACATTTTTATTTTTTATTGAGAGAGAGAGAGAGAGAGAGAGAGAGAGAGAGATATCAATTTATTGTTCTACTTATTGATGCTATCATCGGTTTATTCTTGTATGTGCCCTGAGCGAAGATGGAACCCACAACCTTGGCATCTGGGATGATGTTCCAACCACCTGAGCTCCCCAGCCAGGGCCAGTTTTTACATTTTTTAAATGGTGGGGGGAAATCAAACAAAGAATGATATTTTGTGACTCATGAAACTAGGTGGAATTCGTATTTGTGTCCATAGATAAAGTTTTACTGGGAAACAGCCAGGCTTGTTCGTTTACATTGGTCTGTGGCAGAGTTGAGCAGCTGCAGCAGTACGGGCGTGGCCCGCAGAGCCCAACGTACTTACCTGGCTGTTCACGGGAAAAGCTTTCCAACCCCGAGTGTAGCTTCTGATCCCAAATCTATTGCTAAGGAGCTGTGTGACCTTGGCCAAGTCACTTCACTTCTGTTTTATTGGTTTCTGTAATAAGATGTTGTCCTTGCCTACTCCAGGGTGTTTTGAAAGTCAGATGAAAATGGATCAGAAATGGGTTTGAAAAATAGCTTGTTATTTGCACAGCATTTATTAGTAAATTAGCCGACCCTCTAGTAGGTAAACCCATTTAGACTGCGAGGCCATGAGCATTTTTTTTTTATGGAAATGTAGTTGGGGTTTGGCAGAGATCATGTGCCTTGTCTTATTCCTCCGTCGTGTTGGGTGAAGTTGGAGTTTCTTTGCCTCTCTGGGAACCTGAAGGTATGTATCCTCCCAGAGCAAACATCTTCTGCTCTGCAAGGGAACATCAATTTTCCTCAGCGACTGCTGAGATTTTTATCCTTAGAGAGTTGGATCACTTTTCTTTCCTTCCCACCGGTGATTTATAGGTGGAGAGAGCAGGCCTTTTCCTGCAGGTCTCTGACTGTTTATCTTTTTGGTTGCGCCCTGACAACAGGCTGGCTAAGATGTTCACACTGGGCGTTTGTGGGCGAGATGCCGGTTCCCGGGGCCCAGGGGCGCTGGGGGAGGAGGGAGGCGGAGATTCCAGCCCAAAGCTAATGGGCTGATGTCCAAGTGGAAAGTGTGTTTTCATTGAGGAAGTGTAGGTATTAGTGGAGCCTGGATTACTGTGTGATTGTGCTGTCAATACTGCCGTATTGAGTCCGCGAGAGCCCACACAATACGGGGAAACACTTAGCTCACTACTGCTGCTTATTGAGAAGCCAATAGCAATTTACTTGCTGACACTTGACATCAAATCCATTCCCAGAGGTGGAGCTCCTCCAGGCTGCCATGGCCCTCCCTCCCCTTCTCAGGGCCCTGTCCTACCTTGGGTGGCTGCCTCCTGGTTGAGGGAGGAAGCAGGGTGGGGTAGGGATGTGGGAGATGTTCCTGTTTAACTTCAGAGCTCACAAGATGTTTTCTTCTCTTCCTAATCGCTCTTGTACTCACTCGTCTTCTTTCAACAAGTGCTCAGTGACCCTCTCCGTTCCTCCCTGGGGTGTGGGTTTTCTGCATGTGGGAACTTTCTCCTCCTTTCTGTAAAAAGTTCCTTCCTTAAAATGGATACATGAGGAAATCATATGTGGGAGAGAGCTGAGATGGGCGGTGTCTACATATGCTGCGTGGGGGAGCCGAGAGCCCCCGCCCCCATGGGAGCCAGGGTAGGGGAGCAGGGCCACCCCATGCCCACACTCTGGGGGAGGGGACATGTGACTCCAGAGCTGCTGGGATGGGCTCAGTCGAACACTCTGTTCCTTCTGTCACCGCTCATGGGGAGTCTGTCTGCAGAGTGTCTAGCGGCTTGATTTACAGTGTTTTCACATGGCCAAGTCATTTAGATGCCTTCAGATCCCAGATTCTTCTCCAAATAATCAGCTCGCAAATCAGAGAAACTCACTCTGAGAGGCGGAACCTAACACTTGGTGATTTGGGGGTGACCAGCCCACGGCTCCTGCTAGCTCCTCTGGCCTCGCCGAGTGCCAGTGGATGTGAGTTTTGTCTCCGCGTTCCCACGCCTTGGGACCGAGTCCAAACATTCTGTTAGCGTGTCTTACGTGGGTTTCTTTGCAACCTCTACTTGGAGGTTGGTGAGAGGCGAATCAGGCTTGTGCTGTGAAGGTTGGATGGTCTCAAACTCAGTCACCGTAGATGGTGCTTATTGCCTGTAGTTGGGGGCGGGGCGGGCGGGAGGAAGCTTTGCCTGTGGGATAGCATGAGGCTCGGCGGAGACGAGCCATCAGTTCTGTGGAGTCTGCTGCCTCCAGTCCAGAGGTTCTCCCTAATGGGGAGAGTGTCCTGCCTCGCTCCTCCCTTGTTCTCCCGCCATTCACCCGGCTTCCTCCTTCCTCTTCCACGGACTTAGTTATCGTTCACAGCAAGCAAAGCAGAGCTGCTTGGAAGTGATTAGGGGCCTCTGACGGTTTTGCCTCTTTTCCAATGACCTTGATTGGATCCAGAATAGGATGTCAAAGTGAGGACAGCAGCTGGGACCTCTGCTGTCGATGGAGCACCACGCAGGGACGTCATTCAGTGATGGCAATGCACCTGCTTTGTTTGTAGGACCGCTTTGTCCAGGAAGATGGCAGCACTTGAAGGAAGGCATCCCACCACTTTACAGATGGGCAGCAGAAGCTGGTGTCCCCCAGCAAGTCTGCCAGGAGTGGAGGTGTCACTTTGAGCATCATTGCTTCTATTATGGTCCAGTGGAGATGGCCACATGGCCTTGGCCAGACCTGTGGTGTGTGGTCGGAGCGTCCTTCCCCTGGTCCTCCAGGCTCTGGGATTGATGGGTGTGGGTGGCGGGCAGATGACACGAAGTGTGCCTGGTGGATTTGAGGTTGAGGACCTGAGCTCTGGTTCCAGCAGGCTGCACAGTGCTCACTTTATCCCTTTCCCAAGTCCTGGTTTTCTTGAACACAAAGGGGCTGCCTTGAAGGATGCCTTAGGGGCCTGGGATTCTGTGCAAGCTCAGCGCCATGGTCCAGAGCATCGTGGGAGTGAGTCTAGGAGGCAGCTGGACCTGATTGGGAAAGTAGGAAGTGCTCTCCTTCAGCCTGGCGACATCGCCCTGATTCCTCAGGGAGGCCAGTCTCGTCTGGCTGTACCTAGGCTGGTGGTTTGGGTGGCTTAAATGGCAGGGGAAGGTCCTTGGGCGGGGGGATGGGGGGCAGGCTGGCTCCTGGGCAGTGTAAGGATGTGGAGGCTTTGGCTTTGGCCAGGATGAGTTCCAGGCTTAGGTCACGTAGGCACAGGCTCCTACGCCTTCTAGAATTAAGGCTGGGATTTGTTGCATTTATTTTGATCTTCAAGAGACTCTCCAAAGCCTGTGGCTGTTATTTGGACACTTGTGGCCTGCAGGCATGTATTTTAGTAATCTTCGGGGGCCTTTCCTGGAGTGCTTATCTTAGTTCACCCTCAGATTCGGAGGTGCAGCCCATTTTTATGCTCAGCCTCTCGCAGGCCTAGTCCAGCCCCTGTCCCCTTGTGGCTGAATTATAAGTTCCTAATGGATCTCTGTCTGCCTGTCTCTTTCCACCTCCAGGTAGCCTCTGTGCCAAAGGTTACCAAGTTGTGGCCTGTAGGCAAAATCTGGCCTGCACACGTTTTGTTCAGTATCTACTATGTTTTTAACATTGGCATATTTCAATGTAAAAATCTGTACTGGACTCCTCTCTAGGAAAAAAGGAGGGATTTGGCACCTGTGGGCCTCGAGGGCTGCAACCAGCTAGAACAGGACAGTCGCTGCCCCTCTCAGAAGGGGCATGCACTTTTTAGGTCATGGGGGGAGGGGTGCTTGCCACTCCCTGCGACCTGGTCAGCTTGCTCCATCTATTCCCTGCCTGGCCCCTCTAGGCACATGCTTTCTTTGGCTTCGCTGGGTGTACCGTCGCTGGATTGAAACTCTGTTCCAGTGCTTCTCAGTGGGGAATGATTTTGTCTTCCCTGCATACCAGTGGGTGTTTGGCACTGGGGGTTGGGGGCATGCTACTGACATCTGGTGGGTGGAGGCCAAGGATGCTGCTGAACCTCCTGTAGTGCACAGGACAACCCCCCACCCCCGAACTGTCCAGATTTTTAGAGCCAGGGTTGAGAGGCCCTGCTGTGTTTTCTTCCTCTCATTCTCCTGACCAGGGGCTTGCAGTGGCTCCTTCAGGCCTCGCATGTTCCACCTGCCAGTAAGGACTTGACGTCCGTCTTCCACGCGGGCTCCTCCTGGTCACCCCTTCCCACTCTGGCTCCCAGGATCTGTGCTCTCCTGCAGGCTGCGTCCCCTGCTGCCGCTTCCTCTGGGCCTTGGGCTCCTTTCAGTCCTTGACCTTTGTCCACTCCTTCCTCACATATTAGAGATGTAGGAAGTTCTCGTGTGCCAGGCACTGTTCTAGGGGCTGGTGATACAGCAGTGGGGGGAAGGACACATCCTTGTCTTCACAGATCTAATCCTCTGTCTCACCCTCAATATACATAATTAGTCCGTCTGTAAGAAGCAGTATTTTAAAAGATGTTAAATGCTATGGAGAGAAGGCAAGTCAAGGGTCAGGGAGTGCCATGGAAGGCCGTTGTTTGCAGGCTAAGTAGGGGGTGAAGAGGACCTCAGGAGATGGCAGCATTTGAGCAAAAACTGGGGGAAGTGATATAGGGAGTTCTGGATGAGGGAAGACTACTTCAGGAATTCTGAGGTGAGCGTCTGGCATGTCTGAGGAGCAGCCAGAGGCCCCCGAGGCTCGAGTGGGTGTGTGAAGGGAAGGGGGTAGATCTGCAGGGCCCCAAGGGCCACTCTGAGGATTTCCCCTTTGAGTGGGGGATGAGGTGGGGGGCTCATCCCCAGGAGTGACTGATCTGACTCGGGGTGGACAGAGGCCCTCTGGCAGGAGGGCAGCAAGGAGACTAGGGGGTGATTGCAGCCAACCAGCCCAAGGCGGCTCCAGCCAGGGCCCTCGAAGAGCAAGGGCCAGAAGCGATGTTTCCTCGGGCTGCTGTGACAAAGTATTACATAACTGAGTGGCTTAAAAAAACAGAAATCAGATCTCGCACTGTTCTGGAGGCGAAAAGTCTGAGATCAAGGTGTTGGCAGGACCGTGCTGCCTCTGGAGGCTCTCTGGGAGGACCCTCCCCGCGCTGCCGGCAGTCCTTGGCACCTCCTGGCTCGTAGCGAGTCCCTCCCATCTCTGTCTGCATCTTCACGTGGTGGGTGTGTTTCCTCTTCTCTTCTGCGGCCACCAGTCACTGAGTCGAGGGCCCCCCAACCCAGTATGACCTCACCCTAAATTAACTATACTCGCAAAGACCCAATTTTCAAATAAGGTCACATTCTTAGCTTCTGGGAGGACATGAAATTTGGGGGGACACTCTGCACCAAGTAGTCACCCTCTGGATATATTTTGAAGGTGAGGAATGGGGTGGGAGGGAAAGAAGAGTTTAGGGTGCCTTGAGCTATTGGAAGGACGGGGTCCCTTCTTCGCAGAGCGGCAAGCCCACCTTTCTGTTGTCTCCTCCCTGCCCAATCCCCGTCCATCTTTCCTTTCATTGGGCCACTGCGTGTCTACTCCGTGTCACTGTTCAGGCCTCTGAGTTTGCGGCCAGATGTTCAGCTGTGTACCTCTAAATAGCAGGGAGAGGTGCCACATCTGTCTGAGGAAAACTGGAAAGGAATCAAAGAGGCTTCATTTGTCAGAGCCCGGAGCCTGTGCCCTTCACCTAATCCGCACAGTTGTCCCGGAAGGTATGCGGGGTGGGGGCTCGTGCTTGTTTCAGATGAGAAAACCTCAGAGGTGGTTTAGAGGTGTCATAGGGACCCTGGTCGGTTTGGCTCAGCAGTTAGAGTGTCAGCCCGTGGACCAGAGAATCCTGGGTTCGGTTCCCGCCAAGGGCATGTACCTCGGTTCCAGTTCGTCCCCAGCCCTGGTTGGGGTCGTGTGAGTGGCAGCCACTTGATGTGTCTCTCTCATATCTATGTTTCTCTCTCTGTCCTTCCTGCTCTATCTGAAGATAAACACAAAAGTGTCCTTGGGTGAGGATTAAACAACAAAGAAGTGTCATAGGCAGATCACCTAGCATTTGGTTCACATCTGCATTTGAGCCCAATGGGCAGGGAGGGCACTGATATTAACGACTGTTCGGGGGGTGGAAGG
Source organism: Molossus molossus (assembly GCF_014108415.1). NCBI lineage: Eukaryota > Metazoa > Chordata > Mammalia > Chiroptera > Molossidae > Molossus > Molossus molossus. The sequence continues at coordinate 33,606,042 of NW_023425357.1, read as the reverse complement.
GGGTGGGTTGTAGGGAGACATTCTCTAGTCACCACCCCTACTGACTCACCACCCCAGCGTTGCTCAGGATCCAGACAGAGGGAGGCCTCAGGACCACGGCGTGCATGTTGGGGACTCCGCTTTTGAGGACCTGTCCAGAGGAGTGAGTGGGCCGTACGCCGCCTCCTGAAATGAGCAGGCTTTTCCATAATAGCTTAAGAGTGTGCAGAGAAGGACAAGCCGGGATGAGCTCCTTGGTGGGAGCTGTTTCACATATGAAGCAGAGATTCTGCAGTGATGCTGGTGATTGGTTTGTGGGCTGGTATACAGACTGCCTACCTGGAAGAATATCTAGGTGCTTGTGCTCCCAAAGGCTCTGGCGTTAGAAAACCAGGGACTGGATTCTTGCTCTGATGCTTCTGAGCTGTGCGACCTTGGGGAAGTTACTTGGGCTTTCTGGGCTTCAGTTTCCTTGTGGGCAAAATGGAATCGATGCTAGTACCCACCTCATAGGTTGTCCAGGAGGCTAGAACAGTACAGGTAGAATGTTTATCAGAGTTCCTGGCACATAATGGAACAGTTGTTGATTGAACAGTTACACTTAATGATTTGTAATGTTTTCTTCACTTTAGCTAGATTTGAATAGCATAAGACAGAAAAGGAGCAATGACCATGCCTCTAATTTTCTGGCCTTACCCTTAAACTAGTAAATGTGTGAATGGAGAACATCAGGAACACGTGGGGCATTGATGAATCATGGAGTGAAACTCAGCACTGGCATCTAAACCGATCAGTTTCATTGGATTCCAGTTTCTATGACTGCACTTAGGAGTCATGGTCGATGAGAGGGTCTGGCTGGTTCCACTGGTTTGTCTCGTGCCCTGCATTCCCCATTTTCTGTGTATTTCAGAGGCTGTCCCATGCGTGGCCCTCACAGGCTGCGTGGGGGATGTTTTCCTTTCAGAATTTAAGATGGAGGGCTTTTATTTTGATACTCCTTCTAAGAAACCAGACTATTTTTATTTTTTGATGGAATGCTACCTCTTTAAGGTTTCCCTGGGCAATCTCCCTTTAATCTGATCTGAGATGTAGTCTTGATTACTAAGGAAGTGTTCCTCAAATGTAAAGTTTTGTATGTGGTTCATTAAATTTATTTTTAAAATTTAGAAATACTTTCTTGTTGATGCCTCTTGTGCTGGTGACTGGCCTTTCCCACGTTCCCGCTGCGTCCTCGCTGTCTCTTGCATGCTCAGCCCTCAGACCAAGAATGTGAAGGATCCATGTGAGATGTTGCAGGGTAAAGTGGAGTTTGTCTTTCAGCAACGATAAGGAATAGTGATAGTCCATTCCCATGGAATGCCCGCAGCTCTTTCGACAGGTTAAAGGGCTCAGAATAGGACTCAAGCATAGTTGGAACATGCAATTCTTTAAAAAGTGTTAATGCCCAGCCAGGAATGGCAGACGGCTCTCTCATTTTTGTTACCAGTGGGATAAACAAATACACAGTCCCAGCTGTGGGTAGATGGAAACAGAGATGTTGAAAAGACTGTAGAGAAAGGGGCCAAGTTTGGGTAAGCCTTAGAGACAAGGGAAGAGAGACCAGGGAAATCTCTCTAGGAACTGGCTCACGTTTTGGATGGAGACGTTACTTCCTGTAAGGAACGGTGAGTCACGTCTCCAGGTTCATGCCCTTTAGAACAGGAAGATCTGCACAAGGAAAAATGCTAATCTGAGGGCGCAGATGCAGGCATGTGGAGCAGTGGCCCAGGTCAGCTCAGGTTTGGACAGGAAAGTCCTGTTCCCTTGATGTGTGGAGGCTGGGAGGGGCTGGGGCAGGGCGTCCAGCAGGTACCGAGCTGAGGAAGGGGCGGGTTGTGTTCAGATACAGAGGGAGAGTGGCAGTGGCCTATAAACCACAAACATCATTGCACACACACATGCACACGCTGGGGATGATGGACGATTTCCAGGCCCCTCTGGGGCTCAGTGTTGTGCCCAAGTGCGTTGTCCGGGGCACATAAAGGTAAAGCTGAGTGAGGCAGACATCCCCTGGCTGTTGGCAGCTTCAGCAGCCTTGGGCCACTTCCTGACATGAAATGACCACAGGGCCCTTGCCTCCTAGGAATGCCTTTGTAAAATGACAAGTGAATTCAATCCAGACACTTTAGAGGCAGGACGAGAAGGTAGCAAGTGTGCCGCTGCTGTACTTTCACATCCAGCGACAGCGTTCAGGATGCTTGCCTGACGCATCTCAGGACATGGAACGAGAGAGCATGGCGGGCCTGGACTCCGAGGCCCGTGTTCTTAGAAAGCCAGGACAAAGTCTTTGCTGTACTGGAACTTTGGCACCAGCACAAGGGCACGAGCAAAGCTGGCTGGTGAGTTCTTTTTGGGTTGGCTTGAGGAGGCTGACCTGCAGCTTTGGGGGTGAAGTCGTGGTGGAAGGGCACTGGGGAGATGGCTAGACCACTGCGTTCATGGTTTAAAATGCACAGAGCCTGGCTTCCGTCTTCAAGGGAAAGAGACACTTCTAGCCCCCAAGATGAAGAGAATATGGCAGTGCACACAGAGCACGGGGCAGTTCATTAGAGGGTCCCCGCAAAATGTCAGTTAAGAAAATTCTAACCCAGCTGACATGGCTCAGTGGCTTGAGTGTTGTCCCATGGACTGAGAGGTCCCAGTTCCATTCCTGGTCAGGGCACATGCCTGGGTTGTGGGCTCGATCCGCAGTCAGATGTGCAGGAGGGAGCCAGTCAATGTTTCTCACATCGCTGTTTCTATCCCCACCCCCCAACTTCCTCTCTCTCTAAAAAATCAATGATAACATTAAAAAAAATATTCTAGCCATTTGCTGCCTAAAGTTAATTTTTTTTCTAAGATCAAAACCCATGAAAACATAAGTCTTCTCTTCCCCCATTCCCCTAAACACCCCAGAATTTTTCAGCAAAAATAAGGAAATCTTTCTCCAAAAAGAAGGGACAAGAGGAGGATCCGAAGTACTGGCAACAGGGCAGACCCTGTGGTGTGCGAACCTGCAGGGCGTGAGCTCTGTGCGGGCAGCAGGAGCAGAGGTGTCCCAATCTGTTTGGCTCATGGCTCACTCCTGTCCCTGGCCCCTAGGCGTACCCTAGCCACTCACGCAGTGGAAGCATGGCCGGGCAGTTCTCTGTACGCTGGAAATGCTTTGTGGGGGCCCCCGTCTTCTAGCATCCCGGAGTTGGAGAAGTCAGCTGAGAGGTTATGCTAGAGATCAGAACGAGGCAGGTCAGCTGTGGAGAAGGGAAGGCAGCATTTCGACGTGAAGGCAGCCAAGACGTAGAGGGAGAGTGCCCAGAAGTGCCGTGGAGAACCGTGTTGGCAGGACTTGGATGCTTGGCAAAGGGAACCATCGGGATGGGGGCCGGAAAAACTTGGAGCACTTTCAGATATACCTTTTAAGTATTCTTCCTCTTATGACTGTTTGAGTTTATTTTCTGGGACATCTTTCCATACCCACCTCCCTGAATAAAAACAAAAACCAGCCCTGGCCAGTTTGGCTCAGCAGTAGAGCTTCCCCCCACGGACCAATCAGTCGCAGGTTTGATTCCGCCAAGGGCATGTACCTCGATTGCGGTTCGTCCTTGGCCCTGGTTGGGGTTGTGCGGGAGGCAACTAGTCAATGTGTTCCTCTCATGTCAATGTTTCTCTCGCTCTCCCTCCCACTCTATCTGATGCTAAATAGAAAAATATCCTCGGGTGAGGATTAAAAAACAAAACAAAAACAAGAACCCTCCCCCCCCCATTCCTCTTAATCCAGGTGTATGAGAAATCCCAAATGGTGTCTTGAGATCATGTGCTAATTGCTGAGCCAGCCATTGGTATTCCTTTGTCTTTTTTTCAAGACACTAAATTATAAAGAGTACTCAACTCTCTAGGGATACACAGCCAAACTTGGGTAGGGTTCCAAGTGAACTTACACTGTGGTGGAGCGATTCTGCTGGAGAGCCGCCTGCTCTCACCAGGGCGTGATCCCACATCCGTGGGAGGCACGGAGAACATTCTCGGTTCACACAGAGGTTACAGAGTGGCCGTAAATGGACATTCATATAGAAGGAGAGGAAATGACTAGAGTCAGAGCTCTGGTGCTGGGCCTTTAGAAGAAGGCCATAAATTAGTCATGAGCTAAGGAAGATGGGATTCTATTTCTAGGGCTGGTTTATTTTGAGGGGGCATCGGAAGAAGCAAGAGTAAAGAGAAGAAACAGGTCAAGTACCATGAAGATTTTGGATCTCGGGCAAACTAGATGCCGATTTTGCCAGAATTCACCTTCTCTTGGACTTTGATTATTCCGAATTATATCTTTGTTAAGCTGGAGTCTGAATGAGAATGCTTCGTGGAGGTGCTTAATTTTTTTAACGACTTCAGCCTGTTTGAGGTAGCACCTGTATGTGTGCGCTGAAATCGCATGTTTAAACCCTGCAGAGCAATCCGAGTTACCCAGACGCTAAACATGTAACATGCATGCTAGTTGTTAACATAAAGAAAATGGGCTAGACTGGGAGAATGTAAACAAACTTGCAGGGTTGGTGGAAATGGGAGAATCCAGGGGAGGATGGTCTGATTGGTGATGGGAAGAAGGCTGGGGTAGGCTGGAGCAGGAGGAGAACCCGGCCTCCTGGTGAGAAGAACATTCTTTGCATGAAGGGAGATAGGAAGCACACATGCACCTTACTGCTCCGTGTCAGGACATCCTCCTCGAGCCAGCTGGCCCGTGTTTGTGTGGGACGGTCTTTAAGGCTCCCTGCCTTGATCTGGTCAACAGTGACCTGTACCTGTGTGGTGTGCAAAACCCAGTCCTGGAAAGCTGGCTCCTGCGGAGGTGTTGGGCAATTGGGGCCAGCTGGCAGCCAGCTTCTGATGTGGTTGGCTGCCTGGCTTGCACCTCTCAGGTGCTGGCAAGATGGTGAGATCTGTTGGCCTCAGGCTACCACTGAGGTGGGCAAGATGCCACCACCTTCCAGAGCCTTCCTCCTTTTGTCTTCAGGAGCCCAGTGGGCATAGGCCCTGGATTTCCAGTTCTTCAGGCTGGCTGTTGGCATCGTGGTAGGCTTTCCACCTGTGGGAGCCATTGGGTGAGGTTGGCTTGGCGTGGCTTCCTTTTTAAAAGGAACTGTGGAGCTGGGATTCTGCCCTGTAGATTTTTTTTTAGCCCAGTATCTCCTAGTAGATAAAATCAAAATGTTATACACATAGGTTCTTTGTTTAACTACTCTTTTTCTATTGTTTTGTGGTTTATTTGGGATATTTATGAATCTCAATGTAGTAGGCTAGTATGGGAGGTGTTTTCTGTCTTATGCTAACATGCTCCACTGAGTGCTACCTGTTAAGAAGTAACACTTGCTTGTAGCATCAAGGGCCTTTGGTTCCAATTTTTGGTGGTGGAGAGAGAGGATTCAGCTGGCGCTTAGAGTCTAGTGAGGAGAAGGTTCTATGAGCCCCGTGAGGACGACTCATCCTGAAGTTTAGGGACATTCCTGCTTCCCGGTGTTCATTGCTGCAGTTCCTCTTTGTCCAGAAGGGTCGTTTTGGTCTCCTATTGATGCTGTAACGTAATTTGTTTCAGCAAATTTACTACAAATTTGATGGCTTAAAAACATAAATTGATTGTCTTACAGTTCTGGAGCCCAGAAGTCCAAAACCAGTTGCTATAGGCTAGAGTCCAGGTGTTGGCAGGGTGGCACCTGGGGGTTCTGAGGGGAGAATCAGCTTTCCTGGCATTCTCTGGGTTCTGGAGTCCAGAATCCAGCCCATGTTTGTGGGCTCATGACCCTTTTCTTACATCAGAACACCTCTTTCTTCCATGTCACATCTATTTTGACTCTTAACTTTTCCTTTTTTAGAGGGATCCCTGTAATTACACCAGGCCCACCTGGAAAATCTTGTCTCAAAATCCTTCATGTCCCATCTGCTAAGTATCATGTGCCATATAAGTCAACATATTTATAGGTTCTAGATACTAGGATGTAGACCTGTTGGGGGGCTGTTGTGCAGCCCACCCCTAGGGTCCTGTGCAATCGGCAAGGAAGAGCCCCTCGTGGACGTGGAATGAAGTGGCAGGGGAGGGTGAAGCTAAACCGAATAGAAAGCCGAGGCCGCTTAGCTGGTCTGGCAGAGGGGGTTTCCTTGGGAATGGGGAAGGCTGCGAGGTGAGATGTGGTAGCTTCTCTCCTTCCAAAATAGTGTGATTGAGTTCTTGGTCAGCAGTGGCTTCGAAGTGTAGTTGAAAAGGCTGCCTCCTCAGGTGCCTGTGGTTATAAGTGGCTCTGACACATGAGTGTGATACTCAGCTTGGATGTGCTTTGTGCTTGATGAGCTAATAGCATGCCTCCCTCTAAGATGCATGCCATGGCGGCGGAGAGGCGTCCTCCCCAGGCCTAGGTGGCAGCCATTAGCTTCTGGTCCTTGATAGAAACTTTCCTGGTGCCCCAGAATTTGTGTGAAATGCCTGGTAACACTAAATGGAATTGAAGGGTATCTTAGTTTTTTTTGTGCTATCGTAGCATCTTTAAAAAAAATTTTTTTTCATTATTGATTTTAGGGAGAAAGAGAGAGAAAAACATCGATGAGAGAGAACATTGATTGGCTGCCTCCTGCACACCCCCACTGGGGATCGGGCCACAATCTGGGCATGTGTCCTGACCAGGAATCAAACTGGCGACCTCTTGGTGCGTGGGTCGACGCTCAACCACTGAGCCACACTGGCCAGGCCCAGCAGTCTTTTGAGAGGGATTAGCTTGAAAGTTAAAAATGCACTAGGGGACTTGTGACATGAAAATGTTTTGTGTTAGCCAGAGGGTAGGACTTGATTTGAATGCCTCCTCATTTTGAGTAGAGCCCCTGTACCCGATGGCCTGGCCGTGCACAGCGTGGTTTCTGACGATGGACATGGAGCGTATCAGCCACGTGGAGACTGCTGGCTGCCAGCTCAGTCCTTTTATGAGGTGTCCAGAGTCAGCTCCCCTGAGAGGAGGAGGCTGAGATGAGGTAACCCGGTTCTGCAGGTCAGCAGGGGAGGTTGTGCCTTGGGGCCATGTGCCCAGCACTCTGATAATGCAGCGTTTTTGCTTTAATGCATCTTAAATGTGGATTATACTATTAATTACTGCTGGACAAAAAGGGATTAGTGCAGCTGGCCTGCTTTCCCTTCTGCACTTTTACACTTCCCCTTTGCTAGGCAATGGCCAAAGGGCAGTAGGTTTTCCTGTCATCTGTCTTTTGTTTTAGCAGCAGTGACTGCTAAACCTCCTGTGCTCATCAAGATGGGGAGTGAATGGGGCCGGGTGCAGTCTTGAACTCTGTTTGGCACATGGGTGTTGGATGGAGGTGGGGCTGTTTCCTTCCCCAAAGTTGAGCATTCGTCACCAGGCTCTGAGGGTGTCTGTCTGGATGGCTCCTCCCCAGCAGGCAGAGTCGCGCTGTAGCCTCTTGGCTATTGAGGGGCCTTTCCATGAGTTACACTTCTGTGGGTGCTGTCAGTGGATGTCCCAAGGTGCTGTGTCCCTTTATGAGTTTCCTAAGTGGATGGCTCTGATTTCTACTGCTGGCCCCAGGGTTTAGTAGCCAGTAGTGAGCTGATACCTTCTCATTTGAGGCATTCTGAACCTCTGAGCTTTGGTGCTACCACCTTATCCTTGCATAAAATGGTATAGATTTTAAGCAATGAATGATTACATTTTATATTTTCCCCATATTCAGGCTAGTATATTCATCCTTCATCCATTTGGAATGAATTTTGAAAAAAAATAGATGAGGCATGAATAACATCTTACTGATACTCCCAGGAGTACATAACATGGTAGAGTTTGCAAGGACATTCAGTGTAATCTGTTGTGTGTGCAGCTTTCTGTTTCCTGGCATCCTTCATTGTACAGTAACATATAGACCTTCCCAGTTGTGGAAATCAGAAAGTGGGAAACAGATTTCTTCAGTACACAGGGTGGGGCAAAAGTAGGTTTGCAATTGTATGAGAAACAGAGTTTATTCTTATATTATTATTTATTGATCATTGTATTATTTTCCATACAAACTGCAAGCCCTCCTCACCCCGTGTAAACTGGAAAAGTGATTTATGGAGTTGGTGTTTTTACTTTTTTTTACTTGATATTGCAAAGTTTGTGGGAAAGATGGGAGTTGACAGTGGCCTGACACTTAAAAAATCACGTTAATTAATTTTGCAGAAATTCATTTTAAGGAATAACAAGGACGTCTGCAACAACCAAGGTGCGCATTCTGGAGCATCCCTAGAGGGGAAGGGCTAGGCGAGGCGGGACATGCACATGCCCACATTTCAAGTTTCAGAATGGTAGCCTGGTTGAGACTGCACTAAACCTCATTGTTTTTTCCCTTGGGGATACTTCCTTTTCCTTGAAGTTTTTAATTCTTCAGAACTTGGAGGTTACAGAATTAGAGGGTTTTTTTGTTTGTTTTTTTCTGTGCCCTTCTCCAGCCACAGATGTTTATCAACTTTGAGCCAAGTCTTGCTTAATGAAACCAATCTCAAAGAAAGTATGGAAATTTACTTAGTTATATACTTAGCTTATCTGGGATGGTTTTATTCCATTTATTGAGAGATGGCTTTGCTTCTTAAATTAATTTTTAAAGAGTCAATACATGCGCATAATAAAATTTTCAGAAGGCACAGTAGAGACTTCCTTTCCCCCCTCTTCCTGCTGCCTGCCCCGCAGTCTCAGATCCCCGGAGTCACCTGCCGCCCGAGTGCTTCTGGAGGGCATCTGCTTGGATTGCACTCACAGCACTGTATAAGCAGCTTTTTAATTTTTTTTTTTACTACTTAACCGTTAAGTGTAGTGTTTTCTGCTTAATCTTTCCCCTTCCCCCAGAGTTTCTTTATCTTCTTTCTGAGATGTTTTTATCTTCTATAGGAAACTTAATATTAAAAATATTAATGAAACCCAGTTACTTGAAAATTTAAAAATATCCTCCTGAATCACTTGGGTCAAAGAGGACATGAAATTACTGTTATAGAATCATTAGGAAATGTTGAAGACCTTGTATATCTAAATATATGGGTTATTGCCAAAGTTATATTCAGGGGCACATTCATAGCTTTTAAATCTTACTCTTATTATTAAACAAGAAAAAAAGGAAAATAAATGAATTAAGTATTCAATTCAAAGTTGGAAAGAATGAAACAAGCCTAATAAGATATAAGCGGTATTAATGAATTAGAAAACAGACAAAAAATATTGAACTGGTAAGTCTAAGAGCTATTTTTTTAGGGGTGGGGGGCGGGGAATCATGGAAGTGGACCAGACCACTATCATGGAAAAGAGAAAATCCAAATGCATAAAATGAAAAATGAGTTCATATGATGAAAAAAGAGTAGCACATTTTAAATTATATTAGAAATAACTATTTTATAATATAAAAATAAAATACAGTAACTTAAAATAACAATCTTTTAAATTCTCAGTGGACAAAGTTGTCCTGGGAAAATGACTCAGAAGTCTGAAACTTTAAATCAGGAACTAGAGAAGAAACTGAACTTTAAGAAAATAGTAATACTTCAAAAAAGGGATCTGGATGCAAACAGTTTAATGGGTGAGTTTTTTTAAACTTTGAGGGATAAAATAATTGCCTGCTAAATAAACTATTTCAGAGCATTGAAAAAGACATAAAGCAGCTCAGTTGATTTTTCAAAGCTAGTACAGCTCTGGGAACCAACATCATTACAAAGATTACACAAAAAGAAGGCTGAAGACTCAGCTTAGGACTGAGTACAGATGAAAAAATGCAGATTGAATTCAGCAGTACTTTTTTTTTTTTTTTTTAAAGATAGAGACATTGATTGTTTTCCCACTTATTCATGCATTCATTGGTTGATTCTTGTATGTGCCCTGACCAGGAATCAAACCCTCAACCTTGGAGTATTGGGATGATGCTCTAATCAACTGGGCTACCCTGCCAGAACCTCAGCAGTATTTTAAAATAATCATGACCACATAGGGTTTATCTCAGAAATGTTAAGAAGGGCTTAACATTAGAATGTCTGTTCTTCAAATAAGTCATATAAGTAGAACAAAGAAGCAAAACATATATATCAAACAAAGGCATTTGGTAATTTTCTACTCTTATTTCTAGTTTGCTTAGAAGTTTCAAAAACCAAGCTACAAAGTGATTGCATTAACTCGATGAAGAAACCAGCAGCCTCAACAGCTGGAGACTTAATGGTGAACCATGAGAGGCAACATAATAAAATTGGGAATGAAACAAAGATTGCTAGTGTACCCATTTCTTTTTCCTGTCTTATTGAATTGTCCAGAATGTATAAACCAAAGTTAAATAATGGTTTAAAAGAAACAACGATAATTATTTGCAGATGTTATTGTCTTCCTAGAATACCCAAGACACATTTAAATTGAATTAAGTACACAGTTCAGTTACAAAGTAAAATTTCAAAAATCATTGGCTTTCTCATATACCAGGAAAACTTGGTTAGAAAATATAGAGACCACTCAATGGAATGGAACTAATAGAAGTGTCTGGGGAAGGTAGCGTTTCAAATAAGTGAGAGGAATTAAAATAATAAGAGCTCACATTTGTCAGTCCTTCTAAGTGCCAGGCATTATGTTAAACACTTACATATGAACTTATTGAATCCACACAAGAACTATATGAGGTGCACAGTATGAATAGTTCCATTTACTGATGATATTCAGAGAGTTTAACCTGCTCAGAATTGCCCAGACTTGAACACTGATCCAATTTGACAGCAAAACCAATGGTCTCTGTCACTGTGCTTTCCTGCCTGTAGTATTATACAGCATTGTATGTTACACAATTGTGTAGTAACTGGTTGTAGGATAATTAGATAACCAAGTAGGGGAAACATTAAGTTAGAGCCATTCCTCATAGTATATATTACCATAAATTACAGATGAATTAGCGAGGTGAAAGTAAAATCGAAATCACAAAGGAGCTAGAAGGTGGTATAGGTTAATATTAATGTCAGTATGGGGCAGAAAGGGGGACCTAATTCTAGTGAAGAAATCATTACAGAAAAGACTGATACTACATTTTAAAAAAAGTATGCTGGGCACGAATAGCATACTTTAAAGGCATATGACAAACTGGAAAAAGATGTTGACAACACATGTAATGGACAGAGATTGTCCTAAATACCCTGAATATATAAAGAGCTCTTAAAATCAATGATAAACATAGAAAAATGAGCGAGGAATACAAATGAGCAACTCAGATGAAGAATAAATTCAGACTGCCCATTTGAAGAGCCAAGTGATAGCTCTCTGTTATAACTTATTTGATGACTAATGAGGTTGAGCCTTTTTTGTTTTCAGCCAATATATATTTTTTAATGAGGTAAGCACCCTGCTGTGGTGGGGGAGTAGAAATATTGGTGCACCTTTCTGGAAAGTAGTTTGTCAGTGTATGTCAAGAAGCTTCAAAATAAGGTTTATTTAAATTTGTAGCATGTCCCACCATGAATTTCTGATGGTCCTTACTCTGCTCTGCCTTTTCTTTTTTGCCATAGCCTATATCGCCTAGTAAAACCCCATGTAATTTTATAATTATCCTTCTGTGTCTCAGCTGCTGGAATATAAGGTTTGCAAGGGCAGGGACCCTTGTGTGTTTTTTCACTAATTTATCCCTAATGCCTACAACAGGACTGGCACCCAGCACCTTCATTTATAATAAAGACACTCTTAGTTGTACCTAAGACATTTGTAAATAAAGAGTTTCATTATAGACATTTGTAATAGTGAAAAACAGCAACAATCTATCTCACAGGGGATTGATTTAAACTGTGGCACATCCACGTGGCAAATTCTTGTGTGGCTTTTCAAAACTCCCGTCTCGTGGTTATGGATGTGGGAAAACAGTGGTGTTGAATGAAAGGAGGTTGTGTGTACCATAGGACTTTAGTTTATTTTTAAAAGCATGCATAAAGTGAGAGGGTAAAGGATTCTAGAACAGAATATGAATGGAGTGGTCATTTCCGGGTGGTAGAAGTACCGGCTACTTTTAATACTTTGTTTCCTGAACTCTGAGTAGCAAATAGCTGTTCCTTTCATAACGTAAAGCACACGTGTGTAACGGTGAGACGTACAGTCACTTGACTGGCACTTGGCTGTGGCTGCGTCTCGAAACCTTTGGAGATTATTCAGTCTTGTGAATTAGCGAGAGCCTAATTTAAAAACAAAAATCAGCAAGAAACGCTTCACAAAATGTCCTCAGGCTACTTAGTCTTAATTATTTATGATCTTTACTGTAAGTGTCTAGAGTGTGTGTTTGTAAAAATAATGGAAGTCTTAGTCAGTGATGTGCAAGCGTGGAACCGTCCCGGAGATGCAGGAGCCCTCTGCTCAGCTGAGCTTTCTCGATGGAAATGTTGCGTCGTCTTCCTGATGCCTCCTGGAATGTCAGAGGAAACCTAGATTGCACGTCGGCGGAAGCCGAGAATGAGGATGTTCAACTCGCACGATAACCAAGGGGCAAGCTACCTGTGGTGACCCATTGCTGTGCAGGACTTCAGGAGACAGGTGTAGGAGAAGCTGCCAACTTAGAGAGGAAATGTCAAGGGGGGAGGGGAACCGGCCACCACAGAACATTCACAGCCATGTGCCAGGGGAGCAGGTCAGAGTCACTGATGGAATGTTCCTGGCCAGCAAATCAGAAGTAAGTTCAATCATGTTTGGGCTGAGATTTCTGGGATCCCTTAAGTTGTGTGTGATCTTGGTTAGTTAGCCTTGCGCTCCCTCTGTGCTCTTTTGACTGTAGGTCTCAGTTTCTTTTCCTGTAGATTGAGAAGGTTAAACTAGAACATCATCATCTCTCTACCCTTCTTTCAGTGGTGATGCAGAGGCCTGGGGTGTATTATGACTTCATAGCTCCATGAACCAAAATGTGAGCTGCGGGTGTGTTGGCTGAAGTCGCAAGGCAGAGGGAGCTGTAAAGGACCAGCCTGACCTGAGAACCCCAGCTCTGCCACTCAAAGGCCCATACCCTCCCCTTTTCATTTGTGAGATAGAAGGATGTATTAGTTACGAATTGCTGCATAACAAATTACCCCTAAACTTAGTGGCTTAAAACAGCAAACCTTTATTATCTCACAGTCTGTGGATCGGGCACCTGGGTGTGGCTTAGCTGGGTCCCTACCTCAAGATCTCCCCTGAGGCTGCACAGACCTACCGGACTGGCCCTGCTGTCTGGAGGCTCCACTGGGCAAGGGCGTGCGCCTGAGCTCATTTGCAGGGCTGCTGGCAGGGTTCAGTTCCTCGAGGGTTGTTGGACCGAGGGCCTCTGTTCCTGTTGGCTGGAGGCTGTCATCAGTTTTTTGTTTTTTTTTTTTTGCCACAGGGGCCTTTCCTTAGAGCAGCGCACAGCCGGCACTTGGCTTCCACTGGGGAGAGTGGGGATTGTGCAGAAGACTGAAACTACAGTCTCTCGTAACCAGTGGCCTGTTCTATTTGCGGACTGTTGATTAGAAGTGAGTCACTGTGCACAACCCACACTGAAGGGGAGGGGACCGCACAGGGACGTAAATGCCAGGAGGTGGGGTGAGAGGGCATTGCCCACCGGGGTTGTAAGGACTGAGAGGCGGTAGTTTAAGTTGAGGAATGTCTTAGATGCTCAGTGTTCGCAGCTACGCCCTTCCCTGCTCCTGGTTTAAAAAGCCCTTTTCTTAAGGATAGCCTGTGGGATTGAGCGGAGACTCCAGGAGCCGGTTAGAATGTGGGGGCTGGGGGGTCTCCTTGCACGATCTAATGTCTATCCACTGTTTCCGTGCACTTAAGCCTTGAAGTGTCTGTTGGCCAGTCTGTTAGACCCACGACTCCTCCCCCTGCGTCTGCTGGGTGTGGCACGTCTAGCGTAATTTGAGCGGGAAATGGGTTTTTGGCTGAAGAAAACGTCCAGTGAGTATTTCCATGGGTTCGGCAGCTATTCAGGGAACCGCCCGGGAGCTCCCTGGGAGCCTGCGGCCTGACAGAACAGCCCCGACGCTGCCCCTTTTTGTATCTGAAGCCACCACCTGGAAGTCCAAGAGGCCTCCTGGCACAGCCTCTGGTTGGGGACACTCCAGTGGGTTGAGCTGGGTGCCAGACATTGCCACAGCCCTCGGAAATGAGTAAGAAAGAAATTTAAAGCAGAGACCTCCCCCTAGAACAAGCTGAGCTTTGTGCAGAACGGGCTCCAAATATGAAAAGACCATTGTTCCCCGATGGCTTTTTAATTAGTGCTCACCACTCACACCCATCAGCTCGCCAAGAAGAGCCGCCTCCTTCCTTCCTCGCCCCCATGCGCTCCAGCCGCTCCTCTCCCCAGCCTTGGGGACAGGTCGAGGGACCCTCCAGAGGAGGGTGCTGAGAACAGTGTCTGCGGAGAGTGGCTCCTCCTCCTGTCTCCTGCCTGGCATGCTTGGTGGGGAGCCTCCACCTGCTGGAGAGCAGCCCTCTGCATTTCCAGGTTCAGGAGCCAGGCCTGTCCCCTGGGGGCTCCTGGAACAGATCCCAGCCTCAGCCGCTCCAGTCCTTTCTCCCAAGCTCTGTGCACACCTTCTCTTGCCTGAAGCCAGGACAACCAGCCAGAAATGAACTGTTTTCTCCGTGTTTCAGATTCCCCAGGTTGTACTGCTCTTAGGGCTGAGTCCGGTTTGATGAGCCGAGGAATTTGGTAACTTTCCAGTGTCACGTTCCAGATCCAGTCCTATACTCTTCAGAATAGGGCCCACGTAAACGCAGGGAAAGGGGCTGATGTAGGAGGTGCTGTGTGGAGGCGTGTGTGGAGGGCTCAGCAGGACCCCGTGCTGGCCTGCCCTGGCACTGGCGGGCATCCTGTTCCAGACCCGATTTGCACTGTGCCCACTGTCCTTGCAGAATGGGGTGCCGTGGGGGTTCAGTGCTCGGGACAGAGGCCTCAGCGCTGACATAGGGTACTTAAAGTCACTTTGTCCCAACTCCTGCACAATCTCGGCTGAGCCTACAGTTTTCTGGTTAACAGTTGCTGAGAACACGGTCTCAACGTTTTATCTTCCGTGAACATTTTTTTTTTTTTCTGTTTTCAGCAACTCCCAAATCTATGGATTTGTCCTGCTTGTGTTTGTGTCTTAGGATCTCACAGGCAGTCGATTGTTCTATGTAATTTTGTGTATAGAATATATGGACATCTTGTGAGACCAGGGCAGAAATAATTCAGGGTGATTTTCAAGTTTGCAACGGAGTCTGTCCTAGAACACACCAACCCAGAGATGTGGATGTGGCCACCACAGAGTTAACTACATGTCCTTGTGAGTATGATGAATTTCAGGTCACGGGGTTGTGAGGGTTTTCAGTGAAGAAACCCTGGCAGTCTAGTTGAATGGTGGGCAAGCCCTGGAAAGACTAACTGATTGACCAGATAAATTGTCCACAATTCCTTGAATGTCTGTTCATTCCAGGCCCAGCCAGCTTAACTTCTTGACATGTCACCCAAATATAAATTGCAAGAGTCGTGGGAAAGAATCTTGAGTAGGGGTGAGTTCTGTGAAGTGTGTGAGTGGGAAAAACAAGCATGAATTACTCCAGCGAGGCCGAAGCAGAGCTGGTTCACGTTCTCGTCAGCAGAGGAAGCTGGAGTTGAGTCGCCACCAGCCACATGTGGCTCCCGGACACTTGAGAGGGGCTGGTCTGCACCGAGCTGTGCTGTACGTGGACACCCCCAGCTTTCCAGGGCTGAGCATGAAAACAGGAGGGAGACACCCACATAGAATTTGGATGGATTACATTTGAAATAATATTTTAGACATATTGGGTTAAATAAGAGATAGTACAATTTAATTTCACCTGTTCCTACTTCCCTCCCTTTTTAAAAGTGGCTACTAGGGCCCTGGCTGGTTTGGCTCAGCGGTTAAAGTGTCAGCCTGCGGACCAGAGAGGCCTGGGTTCAGTTCCCGCTAAGGGCACGTACCTCAGTTGCAGTTTGTCTCCGGCCCTGGTTGGGGTTGTGTCTCTCTCACATCGATGTGTCTCTCTCACATCGATGTGTCTCTCTCACATTGATGTTTCTCTCTCTCTCTCTCTCTTCCCCCCTCTCTCCCTCTCTTCCCCCCTCTCTCCCTCCCACTATATTTGAAGATAAATGTAAAAATGTCGTCAGGTAAGGATAAAAATAAAATAAAATAAGAGTGACTACTAGGAAATCTGAAATTACATACATGGGCTCCCTTTTTAGAGGAAGGATTTAGGTCAAGGATGGCTAAACAAGGGAGACCCAGAGATGTGCTGGTTATGGTTCTTGGTCAGTGAACTTCGTGGAAAGTCAAACTTGGCTCCAGTTGGGAGACCGTTTGTGTTTGCTTTTTGGATTAACCCGCTATAGAGAGAAATTCATCAGATGGTGTCCCTCTGGCTGGGATAGGACTCTAAAGTGAGGAGCAGATGCTGTGGCCAGGAGAAGGAATCGCCACACATGCCTGGGAGGCCTGGGGGGAAGGACGGTTTCTCAAGAGCTGGAGCAGCCCCCCTGGGTGAAGCCTCTTGCTAAATGGCCAGACCTTTAAGGGAAGACACACACTGTTCAAATGGACCCCTGGACCCTCTGAATCCAATCATTCCAGTTACACAGGCCCACGGACAAGACAGCACTGTTGAATTCTTCGGTGGTGTTAAGATCTAACCCCACAGTCATCGAGGGGAGTGACCGAGCAGTTCCACACAGACCCTGCCTGTGAAGGTGTGTCTCTGGGTAAAGCAGAGTTAGGGTTCTGACTCTGCGTTCCTTCCGCAGGATGGTTTGGGAGGGTCTCTTTTTGAGTAGGGCCCAGTGGTTCTCTTGCAAGAGCACCAGGTCTTACCTTCCTGCCTGAGAGAGACAGGGAGGCTACCTACACGGTCCAGCCTCACTGTTGGCTTGTTCTAGCTTAGGGGTCAAAGGTTCACCATCCCAATTGTCAGTAGTAATATCTAGAGGGCTAGCAAGACACGATTGATCTTAAGCTGCTTTTAAGTTTGTCTTTTCTTGTGATTCTGCATTCAGAGGACTGGTCAAACCAGTCTGTATCTGGCTGATTCTTTTTTTTTTTTTTTTTTTTTATCCTCACCCGAGGACATTTTTCCATTTTTTGTTCAGGTAGAGTAGGAGGGGGAGAGAGGAACAGAGAGAGAGAGAAACATCGACGTGAAGGGACACATCGAGTGGCTGCCACCCGCACGACTGACCAGAGCCGGGGACAAACTGCAACCGAGGTACATGCCCTTAGCGGGAACCGAACCCGGGTCTCTCGGGACCGCAGGCCGACGCTCTAACCGCTGAGCCAAACTGGCCAGGGCCTGGCTGATTCTTATCAATAAAATAAACTTAACTCTGTAGCCAGAAACAGTCTCCAACATCTGGCAACTTAGGTTCACCAGGTAAAACTGCCCTGGTGACTGTGGTTTGCATTTCACAGGGGGCAGCCCCTCTAAATGTGAGAAGTCGGGGCCTTTCTGTACAGAGCGGGCCCCAAGCCCCCACCCACCTTGAGGACTCACAGCCAGTTATGAGTCTTGTCCCAAGGTTAGTCTGTTTGTATAGAGTGCTGACGGATTGCTGTTAGCCTGTGGGTCCTTGAGTGTGAATGGGTAACTGGCTTGTCGGTTCCAACCTTTTATCGAGAATCTCCTTGGTGCTGGTGGGTGATCTGTGCACACTGGTTTACAGGGGATAAAAAGCCACAGCCCTTGCCCATAAGGAAGCCATATCTAGTTGGACTAATAATTGTCCACACGAATAGTTACCTACATTTAGGGGCTTAGGAGAAGCAGAAGAACCTACAAATAAGCATTCACAGTTACGGGAAGGCAAGGAGCCAGCACAATGCCTCTTGTGCAGAAAATTAAGAAATTTCAGAGCCTAAGGGCTTCGGCTGCTGGAATAATCCCAACGTTTATTTGCGTTTTCAGTTTGCCCTGTTCTCATGTGTGCTCATTGGATCCTCTTCACAGTCTCAGGGGATGCTTGGTCAGATCAAGCCTTCCCCGGTGTTGATGGTGAGCTGTCAAGGCCCTGTGAAGTTATGTGATTCACCCCAGGTCATGCAGCGGGGCGGGGAGGGGGGACACAAGACTCAGTGTTGGGTTTGGGGGCTGCTGCACGCCACGCCACACATTTCTGCAGAATCTTGGAGAGCCCTGACGACTGACTGACAGACATACTATGTTCATACCCAAGGAATTTGGGGACTGGCCTTTGGGAGGAGACTATGACAGCTGGAGTTGTGCATGTGATTGGAGGGACAAAAAAGGTGTCCATCAGAGAGGTTTGTGCCAGCGGTTTAATTTCCTTTATGTCAGGACTGGAAGTTATTTAAATTACTTTATAGACTTCCTGTTTCCTTGCAAGAGCTCATTAAGTCCAGGCTGAATAGCAGCATTGCCATAATGGAGCGCCTGCACCCGCAGTTCCCATTCCATCCTCTAGGGCACCAGCTTGGAGAGGTACCTGCTGAGTGGAGGAGAGTTTGGGGTGCGTGTTTCTGGTGACCCTTTTAATAGACATCTAGTTATGACTTGACATTCATGGTCTTCCTCAAGGATAGAAACTACCCAGTACTCTGGATTGTGTAGACTCTGGACTTTTCGGGACTCATTAGTTTCACCGTTACGTGCTGGGGAAGAGGCAGGTACATCCCACCTGGCCCTGGGACCGGGAAACCTGCCTGCCGTGGACAGGATGTAGCATTAGAAGCTGTGGGTGTGCACTGAAGGCTGAGGCTCTCCCCAGTGCGTAGGACATGTGTCGGTGTAAGTGCGGATGACCTCAGCCCTCTCTCTTACTTGGTGGCAAGGTTTTCAGACAAGGATTCCAGAATCGTGCTAGGGCTTTGAATCCTGCCCAAAGGCAGCTGTTGAAGAGATGTGTATTTGACTACATGGTTTACGTTTAAACTTGCCAAGAAAATAATTTTAGGTGACCAGGAAACACCCCAACTGTTGTGCACCTCTGACTCCATCATGGGGAACCTGGCCGTGGAGTCAGGGCTGAGGTGGTGGCAGTGTGCTAATCGGTAATAACAGCAACGGCAGACAGTGTGAGGAGGGCACATACATGGTGTCAACACCAAGGAGCTGCCCTGGCTCCCTGGGGCGTGGGGAGCGTGCAGCTGTTTGCCGCCCACCAGGCGAAAGGCCGACAGTAGAAATTGGACAGGTTGCCTGCCGTGTCCAGGCCTTCCTCGACTTGGTGAATTTTATTCCTTGCCTTGAAGTTCTGGTGCACACTCGGTTTCCTTTGGTACTCAGTACGTACTCAGTTTCAGCTGGTCAGGAACGTCTTGGGGGAGTCCCACACCTGGGAGTTGGGAGGGGCATCAGTTCTCACTAATAGGCAGGTGGGAATCTTTCTAGAGATGGAGCTAATACAGCACGTCGCATGGAACCTGCGCCCGACTTGCGTGTCTCCGTGCATGCGGGGCCTTAATATTCACTTCTAGTGCTCAGGTCTGTAATTTCTTCATAAAGAATTCCAAAATAATAAAGATGACCTGGTAGGCAAAATTCACTTGTGTTTTATAAAAGCTTTTGATAAGGTCCCTCATAAAAGATTGAGAGAACAAAACCACAGTGTGGCGTAAAGTCTTTGTTGTGGATTAAAAAGTGATTAAGTGATAGGGAACAGAAGAGTTCTGGTGGAGACCCCCTGCTTGTAGTGGGGAGAGGTTAATAGAAAGGGGTGTCTGAGGAGTCTGTCGTCGGGGCCGGAGTTATTAAGTGTATTAATTGTTTGGAGAAGGAAGTGGAGAGTGAATGAGTGCAGTTGGCCGCTGTTGCCCTCGTTTTTGTCACTGGATTCCACCCGGCGAGTCTCTGCAGCCTTGAATGCACCGCCAGTGCGTTGGAGGAAGTGAACTTGGAGGAAGCCTGTAGTGTAGTTCAGATCGGCAGAAAGTCTGCTCCACGCAGGAGGGGTACAGTGGCCCCGAACCTGCTGCCTCTGTTGAGGAAAGAGACAGAGTCACCATGGGCGACAGCAGTTCATTGAGGTGGCCTCTCTTTCTTAGGACACAGCAGACAGAGGAAGTAGGGATGGGGTGGTGTTGGAAAATGAAGGGCTTCTTTCTTTTCTTTTCTTTTTTTTCTTAATCCTTACCCGAGGATATTCTTCCACTTTTGTTCAGATAGTGTGGGAGGGAGAGAGAGAGAGAGAAAAATATCGATGCGAGAGGGACACATCGAGTGGCTGCCTCCCGCATGACCCCGACCAGGGCCAGGGACCGGGGACGAATGGCAACCAAGGTACATGCCCTTGACCAGAATCGAACCTGCAACTCATTGGTCCGCGGGCCAATGCTCTAACCACTGAGCTAAACTGGCCCGGGTGAAGGGCTTCTTTAGGAAGGAGGAATTGTGCTGGTGTGCTCTGGGATGTCTTCCTGTCCTGTACAGCGAGGAGGGACAGTCCTTAGTCTTTCTGACCATGTTCCCTTCTGTTGTATTTACTTTGAGAGGATGCAGGCAGGCTACTGTACAAGGAAACACTCACCTCTTTATTTCACTCCGGGGACTTGGCATGTTATTCTGAGACATGCTACGTACATGTGTAGGCAGCTAGTAAAGGTGGTCTGTTGGACAGATTGTTTGTATGATCAAATCATAGCAGATGATAACAATCCCCTAGGGGAGACCACACAGCATCTTGAATTTTCTAAGTTCAAGGTGGGGTGTCTAAGCTGTTTGGGGAGGGGAGTGATTTTGAGGTGAGCAGACGGTGGTGGTGGTTTGGGGCGGGTTCAGGCAGCGGAGCCGCCTGCGCTCGGCTCCCTTTCTGCATTTCTTTCCGCTGTCTCTGTGAGGCGACTTGTCCTGCTCCCTCTGTGGCTGACGTGAGTCCTTGCGCATGGCCTTCTGCCTTTGGAGTTTGCAGCGTCCTGAATGGGCTCTTCCAGGCTAGCCCTGGCTTTCTCTTAGTCCCTCGCCTTTATTTACTCATTTCCTTTGGTAGCTGTCTGTCTCCTTACCGGGTCCCACTTTAATTAAGACCTGGAAAAGTGCTGGCCTCCCTCAGAAATGTTGCTGAGTCCCTCCTTTAGGCTGTGAGCAGATGCCTCTGTGTGGGTTGGGGTCCCCAGCGCCACCCCCCTTGCCCTGGGGGGAATTTTTGCAATCTTGGCCCAGCATAGTTAGAAGCTGCAATTACTACTCAGTCGCTAATTACCAGGCCTAACATTAGATCAGTTTACAGAGGGAGCTTGGAGCCTGTCAGCAAAGGTCAGCCTGAGGTCCTCTCACTAAACAGCCCTCTTGTGATAGCTGCACAAGGGAAAAGGCATTAACGGGGGGTGGGGGGTGCTGGGGAGCCAGCTCCAGGCTGCAGGGTCCTTGCTGGGGGATGGGAGACAGAGAAGTGCTCTTGATGACTAAAGGGGTCCTGGAAGCTGATAACCCTTCTCACAGCCTTTCTCAGAAGCCTGGAGGAAGGCGCTGCCCTGTCCTTGGGAGGCTTAGCAGAGAGGGTGAGAGAGGCACAGAGGAAGCCAGGCCTGTGCCTTGGTGCTTTTTAGTGGTTGACCCTGTGAGAAAGACCAGTCCGGCCACGGCCTGAGAGGGAAGCAGCACCTAGGAGAGAGCCCCTCAGACGTGGGTTGTCCTTTCGTTGTCTCTTTTATGCCACCTGTACTGTATTTGCTTAATTTTCTTTTTCTTTTCACTGGCTTCCCTGCTAAAACCATAAATACCTGCTCCAGCATCATCCCAAGCAGTGATATCTGAGGAATCTCAGGTTTGGGCTGGTTGTATTGGCTCAAATAATCATTAAATAGATAAAGATTTGAATTTAAAATGTTCACCTATCACCTACAGTCACCTAGCCTGTGGCCAGTAGTGCTTGTAGGACATGCTGGGAAATGCTGGTGGCTAAGACACTGCCCTGGAAGTGTGCGAGAGTCCTTGTCTTCAAGCAGCCTGGCCTTCTCATGCCGGGTGTGACTGGGTGAGTCTCCCTGCTTCTCGGAGCCTTACATCATGAGGGTGCAGTCTTCCTCAGGTTTTATGCAAATGAAGTGAGAATGTTTCTCCCTCTGTATAAATGCTTACTACGAACACTTACTGAGCATCGACTGTGCTAAATACTTCACTGTTTTATTAATCCTTGCAACCATATGGGGCAAATAATCTCTATCTCCACCCATTATATGTATAGTGAACCCAGACTAGGTTAACAGCTCGCAGCTTTGAAGTGCCCTCCGTGCTGGGATGCTAGCCCAGGGCAAATGCTTGTAGTTTTTTGTTATTGACTCACCTCAAGGTGTCAGTTTAGTGCCTCTCTGCTGCTCTCTGCTCCTTGGGTGCAGTGTTAGGAAAAAGCGTTTGAAGTGGGAAGGACTGGAGCGAAGAGTGTTCAGGTCCTCAGGGATCTCCGAATTCCCTCAGCAGCTGGAGCATGGTCCTGCAGGCCCAGTTCTGGTCGTCCATTCAGCCTTCACTGGTCGGGACAGGCCTGGACTTCCCATAGCTCTCCCCCTCCCCTTCCAATCAGGGTGAGATCAGTATGCAGTTGGTGGGGGCCTGGAAGGCAGGGGCACGATGTGTAACGTTGATAAAGTTCTTGCAGCCAGAGCTTCGGAGCAGTTTCAGAACTCTCTGTTCGATCTCCTGGCAGATACACCGCGCAGGAGGACACCGTGCCATCCTGAGCCTCCCCGACGGCCGAGGGGCAGCATTGGAGGTTGAGTGCTTGCCCCTCCATCACCAGAGGTGGAACTGCTGTTCCCCACACTATCGGACGAGTGCCGATCCTCTGACTGCCGAGTCTGACCTGGGCCCAGACCTCCCACTTTTGTAGAACAAATGTACAGAAAGGAAAACAATGCCTACGCTATTTTGTAAGTTAGGAACGTTCAGCTGAGCTGTCCAGTGAATGGAAGGGGCAAGGTTTGGAGATAGACTCTTGATGCTTCTCCTTCTCCCTGAGCCGGAGAGGCCGGTGCGTGGAACATGCTTTCCAAAACCCTTTTACTGCATTTCCACCCCCTGGGTGCTGACTAACACCACTTCCCCTCATATAACTTCACGTTCTTGTAATTAACATATAATCTGATACCTGGAAATTCATGCTGGGTGGAGCTGGAAAGAATTACTCAGCTCTTAGCAATTCAGACTCTTGGGTTGTAGAACTCGATGTGCTGCGCCCTTGCTCTCCAGTTACTGCTAACTTAGTTTGCCGATACCCTCGCCGCTTACTTCTTTCTTCTGTCCCGTGAAGATGAGTGAAATGATGATACAGGATGCTTTTATCATTTAAACAGCTGAAGGGTTGTTGACTTTTGCATGTGGACTGCCTGCTTCTCTAGTACCTGCGTTCTTAGCTTTCTCCTCCTGTCAGCTGGTGGAATTTGATGGTGTCTAGTTTATTTCACTTCCTGCTGCTTCCTCAAGGCAGTGCCATTAGTATTTTTTAAAAATGCAGTAAGTAACTATCAGGGAAGAATAAAAATAAAAAATTAAGACAATTTAAATTTGGAGTGTATGCTGATGGTTATACGTTTTGTTAAGGAAATTATCGGTTGTGTTGACACATGTATTCATGTGGGGGGGACCACAGTTCCTATCATATGTGATACCTGCTCATTTAAACATACAAAGGCTGGGTGAACTCTGACCCATAGCTGAGACTCAGCAGAGTTGAAAGCCAATCAGGATATCTTGAAAGTAAATTGGAATGTCCACATGTTTTGAAAGAGGACATTAAGAGCAGTTCAGATGGAAAATTGTATGTGATGTGAACTCAGAGGAAGGAAAAGAGTGAATCCCTTAAGCAGTGATGGCAAATGGGTTCTGACCTGCATACTGACTCTCCGTGGTCACAGCTTCCTGACCCAGTGGACGGGGAAGGACCCACAGCCCGGGTCCAGCTGAGCATGCTGTCATCCATTGGCCGCAGGGAAGGTAGGAGAGGGGACAGTGGCCTGGAGGCTGGACATGTGTTCCCTGCCATTGCTTGTGCTTTCAGGGCTTGAGAACTTGACTTTGGAAAGCTTCTAAATCTGTTCCTAGTGGGTTGATTTATTTTGTTGAGGTCAAATTAGAGCTAATGGCCCTAATGGTTTACAGTGCTCCTAAATGGTTCTTAGCACTTAGGCAGGCTTGGCTGGCCATTGTGGGCGGGTTTCCAAGTGTGGACCATATCATTCTTAGGATATATTTTTTGTTGAAGTTATCTCTGCGAGTACAACTTATATGTGTAAGGTAGGTTAAAAGGTAGCAGTAGGACTAGCCACACTCTCCTGATGCCAGATCCACGGATGTGTTTGTTAACTTGGGCCCTGTGGGCAAGTGGAGAGTGAGCAGGGTGTTTAGCTGGGAGTTTTGTAGTTGGTGATTGTCCTTTGCCACTTTGCCTAGGAGTGTGCTGTTCATGAAACAGTGGCGGGGAAGCCTCAGGTTTCCTCTGGCGGCTCCTGGTTGCAGGTGGGCCCTCTCAGAGCAGGTAACCAGGTGAAACCGCTCTCAGCGCATGCCTTCCAGCCATGCTGCGGTATCTGCGAGTTCATGGCAAGGTCTTTGGCAAGGGGATTATACTCTACAAAAAGCTGGCTCCAGTCTCCTGATTTCTGTGTGATTGGGAGTAGGCAGAGCAGACAGGTGTCTGCAGAGGAGCTGCATGTCTCTACTGGTCCACAGAATGAAACTACATGGTGTACGCACAGGCGGGCTCTGCGGGCAGTGACCTCCGGGGCTGCTGGCTGCAGCTGAACGGGGAGAGCGTCGGGAGGGCAGGGACTTTGCTCCCTAAACTGAGGTGGTCGTGAAAGGTAAAGACAGGGGCTTTGGTTAACAGTTTCTCCATGCTCTGATGGGGGTGGGGGGGTGCTGGGAGCGGTCTCCAAAGCATCTTTCTTTGGCCCATCAGTTCTCAGAGTAGTGCCCCTAAGTTGCATATGTGGTTTTGAAGGCCAAGTCCAGTCGAATGCTATTACGGGTAAAATCCTGCTGGTTGGCTGTGGGTTGAGCAGAGCTATGGAGGGTTGAGTCAGGACGAGGGCTTTGCCTTCTGATTGCTAATGGAGTGGCTGCTTGGTTCTCAAAACTTGGGTTCCTTTTTTCCTTCTTGTATACTCTGAAAACACATTTTCAGTATATTTGCGTGCTTGGCAGTCCTGAAGCTACTATACTGATTCTTAGGACCCAATGGATTTCCCTTGAGCGGTTTGAAGAGTATAATGGTACCTATGAGATGCCTACTTTTACTGAGAAAATCTCTGCATCATCCAGCTCATCCTGAACAATCACAGTCATCCTGAGCAGTGCTTGTTAATTCAAAGACTTGATCTCAAGACAGTTGGTGGCTGTGTTTCTGACCAGGAAGGAGTTATTTTTCTCTGTTTAACAAAACTAAACTGGTGCATTGGGCATGATAGAATTCAAGACATGAGCCCAGTGTAGCAGCCAAAGTCACTATTGAGTTGTGTTGGTGGAAATGCATTCTAGAAGTGGTGCTTGACCGTGGTGTTTAGTCCATGGCCACCAAGTTCTCCAGAGAAGTTTTAATTACAAACCAAGGTGATGTGGTTTCTTAAATGTGTCATAACAAATGGATGTTAGCCCAAGTAGCCCTGAGCAGCCCCCTCCATCAATAAAACCCCATAATTATCACATGGTGGGCTCCAAGGAGGAAGTCTCTACGCCCTGAGTGTCTAGTCGGCTGTGCTTCCGGCCTCCTGCTCCTGAAGTTGGAGGCAGGGTGAGGGTGTTGAAGGGCAGCCCTTCCCTCAGAGGCCCTGAGAGATGATGCACCCAGGACAGGCCCCGATGCTATCCCAGGGAGGAACATGTCAGTGGCCCAGGGGGTGAGGTCTGCTTTTTGGTGGTGGGCCAGGGGTGGGAATTTGGGGGAGGGAGCATGGTTAAAATGGAAGACCTTGAAATGGCAAATCTTTATTAGTTTTGTAAACAGCTTTAGGAAGCGCTGGGAGCATCTTACAGGGACCCTGCAATTATCATAATAAACAGTTTTATCATCTGCTTGGCAATCAATATTGCGGCTTATGCTGCTTCAGTATCTCAGTGGTATTGATTACCTTAACAACCGTGCTGCGGTCAGCTCCCATTAACCCCCTCTCTGCCGGCAGTCTCCTGCCCTCCATGGTTGGATGGAAGACTGTCTGGTCCCAGCCCAGGCAAGCGCTGGAATTTGACAGCTGGCCAGAGAGTCAAACCCAGCTTTTATCTCAAGGCGCCCAATAGAAGGAAGGGTTTTAAACAGGGAATCTGGAAGCTAAAGCAACTTTTTAAAGGCTTTTTCCCTTGTGGAAACAGTGTGTAAAACAATTGCAGCAGTGGGGCTTCAGCTGTGACTCAGGGATGTGAATGTTAAGAGCGAACATTCTGATTCTCCCTCTGCCCGTGTTCCTCTCTCCTCCACCTCTGACCTCCCTGGGGGAAGCCACATGTGGGATTGAATTGTGAACTGCTGTGCTGCGCCCTTATGCAACAGGCATTCCTGGGACTCCTCGAGCCTGTGTTTTACGAGCCACATTTTACTTTTAGAGAGAAACCACTTGTTCGGGGACATCTAGTTCTAGGATTCAGGTTCTTCTGGCCCAGTGAGTGCCTGAAGTGCAGTGGTCGATCACCAGATGACAGTGCTGGAGACAGATGTTGGTGCCGCCGTAGATTCTATCGCTGTCACTGGCAGTCCTGTCTCTGGGCTGGTTACGGTGGCCATTCCCCGCTTCTCCTGATGAAACAGGCAACAAGGACACTGCTCTGGGGAGCAACGGATGGAGGCCCTAGGCCAGCCAGTAGTTAGGAATTAGGTAACAGTAAGTGGTAATCATTCAGAAACTTGCAGGATGAGATCTTGCCAGCTGTAGGGGTAGTGTGTGTGTGTGTGTGTGTGTGTGTGTGTGTGTGTACGTGTACTTTCTGTGTTTTTTCCCTCCTCTTTCAACTGTCCTATTTTGTTTGGTTTTAAATGAGAAACAGTAGGTGTGGATGCACGTGAATGGACGTGAGGCTGGGGGTGAGGTCACATACATGTCCAGTGGCTTAACGCCTTTGGCTCTGTTTCAGTGAGGACTGTCACAGGTCTTCCACATCGAGGACCCAGCAGCACGGGCATTGTTCCACTGAGGGGCACTGGCCGCTGATGAGAAGACAGCTGCCAGAGCCAGGGCCAGCGTTAACGTTGGTGCATGTCCTGGCGTCACGGGGGAGGAGAGGAGAGGACAGGCTCGGTGGGCGGGGCTGGGCCTGCCTCTGTCAGTGGGCAGCAGACCTGTGCAGGGGAGGGGAGAATGCTGAGGCTCTTTCTTCTGGAGGAAAAGCCCGTGGGAGTGTCCTGAACACAGGGCCATGGCTTAGGCAAGCCTTCCCTCCTGACCGCGCGTCCTGCCAGGTCACCCTCCCTCTGACTGGGATCCCCGTTACTGTCTTATATTCTAGACCCACCTCTGTCCTCATTCTCCCTCTGCCTAGACGACCTTGGCTCCACAGATTGGAAAGTTTTATTGTAAACAGAATGCTCTTCCAAAAAATGTCACTTAGATCAGTTAATTAGACTCAGAGTGTGGGCAGCAGTTATTAAGTTGACCTAAGTTCCATAGTTTTCCATCGTGATGGGGACTGTAGCTCACAGGGTTCCACCATGATGGCAGAGGGTAGACAGACTGCTCAACTCCATAGAATAAGTAACACTCATGCTAGGAATGAAGCCAGTTCCCCGATTTTTGGTTTTATGTAGATTTGTGCATTGAGGGTCATGGTAAGGTAATACTGTGGCCACAGTCACCCTTCACTTTACCCCACTGATCTGACTTGAACTTTGCCTTGATATTAGCTCTTCAGCGTAAGACCTCCTTCGTGAGGAGCTCCTAGACCTTGACAACATTTTACTTTCTTCTTTCCACAAACAGTGTTTGAGCTGAGTGTTCAGCCTGATGCAGGCGGTGGTATCGTTGACACAGTTGAGGCCATTTAGAGGGAGCTGCGCTCTGCCTGCTCATGTCTCACCTTGTGTCATGGCCAGAGGTTTTGCTTCAGCCTTTGGTGCTCTGCTAGGTGCTTTTCCTACAATACTCTGATATCTGTAAAATGTTAAGACTTAACTGTCTTCCATTAAAGTTCTTGGCTGTGTGGAGCACCCGAGTATTTGATGTTATTTATAACTCTGCTTTTTAAGTGTGAGCAGTGAAATATATTTTTTGGGTCTTTGGTATAGTCACATTTTTTTTCACATGTGTTTAGAAGATGAAGTGTGATTTTGAAGGGCTTGTGAAGGTGATTCTCTTTAGGAAAGATGCCTTCATAGAGAACAGAACTCTGGAGTAGAAACCCAGAGACCCGTTCCTGGTCCTTGATTTGCTACTAACCAGTTGGCGACCTTGGAAAAGAATGCTTCATAGTAGTCACACTCTCATGGTTGATGAATCTTTTTAAACCTTTAAAATCTGAATTGTGATTCCTATTCTGTAAACGTAATAAGATAAGCTTGTTGGAGGTCAAATGAGAACTGAATGTAAGTGCTTGAAATGTATACACCATTGTATAAGTCGAAGGAGCGTTGTTATTTGTTCCTGGGGAGGTTGGGTTTGACTGTTTCCTTGGGTCAAATACTAAGGTTACTCTGAAAAAGTTTATTGCAAAGAGAATTTCCCATGAGCCAATAGCACGGTGATGGGTGTGAGTGGGCCCACACGTGGCAAGCAGCCCACTGATGATTGGGTCGCCCACTTGCAGATGAGTACGAGAGAACCAGCCCAGTGGGAACCAGCACAGTTCAGACTTTACAAAGCAATTATGGTGACTTATAAAACATTCATACTGAGCTGAAAGACAATCAGCTCAAAAACAATGGTTGGTAAACATCGCCTGATTTTGTAAAACCACTGAAAGTGTTTTAAATTATTTTTTAACCCATTAAATCAACAAGTAGAGGCTTTTATCAATGGATGTGTTTTTCTAAACCAGAGTTTGGCTCCAAGCTCTAAATCAAGCTCTTATGTAATCTTAGGCTGTTACATTGGGCTCGTTTTTGCACAGTAATGATAGCAATAGTTACCACGCATAAATGTGTCAAGCGCTATGCCCAGAGTATGATGTGTATGGTCTCGTCTGGTGTTCTTCTTGATGTTAGCAGTGTGTTAGTGCTTGGCACCTTCTAAGGGTAGGAGCAGGAATGGGGTCAGCAGATGGTGAGTTTTAAAGAGATAGCTGGGACTTTAAGGGACTCTTAGGAAGTCTTTCAGCTCTTCTAAAAAAAGGAGAATGCGTATTTCTTTGGGGAAAATAAAAAGGCTTAGTGTGCCATGAATATGTCAACTCAAGTCTGAGAAGTTGGCTCTGGCCAATGCTCTTTTCAGAAAATGCCTCTGAACTGGGTAAAGACAGGGCTTCTCTCTCT
Organism: Molossus molossus; assembly: GCF_014108415.1. Classification (NCBI taxonomy): domain Eukaryota; kingdom Metazoa; phylum Chordata; class Mammalia; order Chiroptera; family Molossidae; genus Molossus; species Molossus molossus. Next base: position 33,576,693 of record NW_023425357.1, on the reverse strand, counting down.
CCCTCTTTTTTTTTTTTTTTTTTTTTTTTTAAGAAACAAGTTTATTAGGTACAAATAGGATAATGTTAGAGACCCTATCACCTAGATGTAACAACACACTTTTTGTCAGATTTGTTTAATCTTTCTGTTCATTGGCTTTGATTTAAAGCCAATCAAGGATATCATGATGCTTCATCATTTTCTTAGGTGATAATAGTATTATCTTTATATAATAAAGTTAACAAGTTCTTAACATCATCAAATCTCAACTCGCAGTTCAGACTTATCTGATTGTCCCCAGGGTGGCTTTGTTAGGGTTGGCATCCAGATGAGGTCTCTGTAGTGCATTTCGTTGTCTGGTGCTTAGCCTCTTCGTCTAGCACAGCCCGTACCCCAGTTTCAGCTGCCATGTCTGCCCTCCCCCAACCAGCCTGTGGACTGTGCAGGCTAATGGGGGATAGCTGCGGGGAACACGCCAGAAGTGTGGTGTGAAGATACCCAGGTCCTTGCTGTCTGACCTTGGGCAGACCACCCACACCCTCTGGGGTCATTCTCCTTGTCCATCCAAAGAGGCGGTGAGACTGAGTGGCTTCCGAGCCAAGCATTCTCTTTATGACCTCCCCAAAGAGCCCAGGGGCCCAGGGCTGCAGGCGCTGCTTGCTTTTGGTCTTTATCCCAGTTTTTGCGATTGAGAATTTACTGGTACTAAATAATCCTGAGCAATTGGATTCTCCTTTTTCTCTTGGACACTGTGAATAATGTACCTAAAACGAAGTTATTATGTTTTTCTTCTGAACTTGAAGCTTAGAGTCTAATTTATGGATCTATGCATAGGTTATTATTGTAAGCATTTTTGGCTCAAATGTTCCTCCAAAAAAACTTTTGTTTTTTTTCTTTCTTCTTTTGCTATGATGTTGTATTTTATTGTTGTAAGGAATATAAATAAATGACTGTGACCGTGTCCTGGGTATTGTTATGTGACCCAGTCTGTAAGCTCATGGAGACCAGGTACTCTTAGGTATTCTCAGCTTTGTTTGAGCTACAGATTAGGTGCTCAATAAAAGCCGAGCGACAGGTTTGGTTTTACGTGGTGTCATCACTTGAGCATTTAACATTTTCCATTCTAGGGTGAAGAGTTGTGTGGGGGGCACAATTAATTTTGTGCCTGAGGCCTGGCTCTTTGATTCACGTTTTATGTGGCAAAACAGCCAGAGGAAGTCTGGTGAGCTACCTGCCTGCTGATTTTTTTTTTTTTTCTTTGTAGAATTTGCCTTTTTGAGTAGCTCCTCGCCTTTTTTTTCCCCATAGGCCTTTGGTGAGTGAAGCAGTATTTGCTGGACTATCAGTGGTGAAAGGATGGGGGTTTTAACTGCTTAGACAGTAGCCATTCTCCGCATTTCGAAGGGTTCACCTCCGACTGCAGGCGCGGACACAAGGGGCGCTTGTGTTGGGATGTTTGGGATGATGGAGGTGGATGAACCAGAGTCTGTCATTTGCTCTCTCTGGAGAAAGGTAGACCGTCGGGTGCCCTCCTTGACTTCCACCCAGGCTTCCCTGGCTGTTCGGGAGAGCTTTGCTAATCCTCAGGAAGGCATCTGTCGGCTGGCTCTCTCCCCAGCGCCCAGACCCCCTGCCTCCCCCACTGTCCCGGAGAGAGCGATGGTCACCCCAGAGCCTTAGGGGGATGCGAGTTCCTGTGTGGTGAGCATCAGCACAGTTGCCTGGCCCACAGTGGCGCTCAGTAAATGGTAGGCACCTTCAGGACCTCTGTAAGAGTGTTGAGGGTCTCCGGCTTAGCGGCTTCCTCTTTTCTTGTCTGTTGACACTTGGAAAGGGGTCTGTTAAGCGTTGGTTTTGAGGGGTTTGGTTTTTAGGCACCCTGTTCTGGGTCCCTGGCAGACTTCTGTGTGTCGCCCGAGAAGAGCTGAGGTGGCCTCGGTGGTGATGGGGCCCATTGACGTCCCTCTCCTTGTCTGAGGCTCTCCAAGCCAGCCCCTGGTATGTTCCTCGCTGCCACCAGGAGGACAGCACCTCTGGCCCCCTGCTTGCTCTGTGGGGCTCGGTCCAGAGGAAGGCAGGACCCCGGGGGGCCCTGGGTGTGGCAAGGAAGTTGAGGCTCATGGCTGGCAAGTTTTCTTCTAATGGAATTTCCCATCACTTACTGCCCTGCTGATTTCTGATCAATGAAAATGAAATTGCATCACCTCCTCAGAGGCTCCATGTATGCCTGCTGCTTCCAGCTGTGTCAGTTCCGGTAAAATAATCTCATCAGGCGTGCGAGAGGGTAATAGGAAATAAAAATAAAAACCCACAATTAGCAAGAGGCCTTGCAGCTGAGTAACACTTTCCAGCCCGGAGACAGAAAGGGCTGGGGAGTGAGTGCTTAGGAAAGATTCCCTTACCCCCAAAAAGGGCAAGAAAACCCCCAGGCCTTCTCTTCTCCCTTCTTCTCCCTCACTTCCCCGAACTCCCGCCGCCCCTTCTGTGGATGGTTTAAAACTGTGCCCAGGTTCTTCCTGCCCCACGTTTGGGGTGAGTAGGATTTCTGTGTGATAGGCACAAGCTGGGGTGGCATTCATTCTTCTTCCTTCCGAGTACCCCGAAGGTAGACACCAAATGGATGTAGAAACTCTAGCTTCTTCCACTGACCTGTGACAAAGAGCCAGATGGTTGGGGAGACCACTGGAAGCCAAGTTAAGTTTGGTGAATAGACTTCACAGAGCTGGTTCATTTTAATTCCTACACGTTATGCTTCAATTATCAGTCTATTAAGAACCAGTCCCCCTGCATCGTTCCCCGTAACTCCCAGTGCCATGCCGTGAACGTGGGCTCTGTGGCGGCACGCCAACCCCAGTGCCTCCTGGAGAAGACCTGGGGAGGTTGAACACTGCTTCCAGAACATTCTGCCGCTGTGTGTGAGCCTATAAAGCCACTGGGTTCCAGCCCAAAGAGGAACTGAGGCCAAAGAAACCAGGACGGGGATATGGAGGGCAGCCGAGGATGTGGGGAGCCTGTTGGAGCACCTGAGAGGAGCCAGTGGAAAGCAAATCCTCTCGTCTCTTGTCAGCTTGGCAGCATCACACGAGCAGAAACCCGGTGTGTAGGCCAGCACTTCAGGGGTTCCGGCAGTCTCCATAGGTTATTGGAGGGACAGCGTGCCCTTTATCCCAGGGGTGAAAATCCTGGGCTGTCGGGAAATGGTCCGTCTCAGACACCCCTGGTGTCCCTGTTATTGGCGACTCCTATGTGGATTGAGGCCGAGACTCTGAGCGGGATTAGCACGGCTAGAGGGTATGATGGATGATCCCATGCGGGGGGCCACCACGTCCTCGGTGCTATAGGGTTTCAGGGCAACTGCTCAGTCTGCCAACCACGTATCACAATAGCTGAACTGTGTTTCGAAATGCAGTGGGCGTCAGAGGTCACCCCTGACCACATCTGGTTAATAGGACAGATTTTGGTAGGGGAACAAGGGGAGCCATAACCGGGTAGCCGTGTGGATGCAGTGAGCCCAGCGGCCGTGTGAGGTGCTGGTCGGCGCTACCAGCTCCCTGGTCATTGCTGTCCAGGCTCTTATGCATGTCTGGGCTGTAATGAGAGCGAGCTGGTAGGAATCTGTATTCCTGGGAGGGGGTACTGTGCATGATGTAGGCGTTCAACAAATACTTGTGTGAGTGAATAAAAATCATTAGGGCAACCAGTGAGTTTGGGGCTCAGCATTATGCACAGGAGCTTAAAACTAAGACCAGTTAGGCTCAGCGGTTAGAGCGTCGGCCTGCGGTCCAGAGAGACCCGGGTTCGGTTCCCGCTAAGGGCGCATACCTCCGTTGCGGTTTGTCCCTGACCCTGGTTGGTCGTGTGGGTGGCAGGCACTCGATGTGTCCCTTTCACATCGATGTTTCTCTATCTCTCTTACTCCCCCACTCCCCCACTCTGTCTGAACAAAAAAATGAGAAAATGTCCTCGGGAGAGGATAAAAAAACAAAACTAAGACCAGTGGGGCCAGAACCCCAGCAACCTCTTTATCATGTGGCCTAAGGAATTGGCCCCATGAACTGGCCAGGTCGGAGTCCCCCCTCGCAGTCTCGAGAACAGCTCCCAGCACTTTTTCTTGTCCAGGTGCTGCCAGGATTAGGACTGCTGGCTGAAAGATTAGTGGGTGAGCAGAGCTCGGGCAGAAGGGGAGAGGATGCTGGCCACTTGGGGAGGGAAGCTGAAGTTCTTTAGGTGAACATGCATTTTTCATATGTTTGTGTGTTTGCACAAATATGTCTCTCCTCCTTCATCTCAGACACTTAGCACTGGCTCTTGATCTACATTGATCCCATTTTATGACTTGAACTGGCAATTCCCCCCCAGGGATCAGCCCTAACCAGGGTGTTCAGGAAGCCATTAAGGAAAAATATGTAACCACACTCGTTCCCAAACTCAATTGTTCAGTCTTAGCAGTGCTTGGATAGGAGACTTTCAGCGTAATTAATCCAAGTACTATTTAACGTGGCCATGGTGATTCTTCACAGTAGCTACTGACCCCAAAGCAGCAAGAAGAGAAAGACCATTTGAGCCATTTTTGCTGAGTGTGTGAGGGTGTAATTATTACCCACAGCCACTTGGTCCTTTGGGCGGCTTCCGGAAGGTTAAAGGAGTGCAAAGTCTTGGATCCTTATACTGGAAGAAGAAGATTTCCTTTGTTGTTTTGCCTAATTCCTGGGGCCACTCTTTGAAGTGGCCAGTGGTAAATATGTCTCAATCTGTTTTTCTTGATTAAAAGTAACAGTGCAAATAATGGGCTTCCTAATTACCATGTGGGATGGAGCAGGGGCTGTGAAGAATAGGACACACAATTAAGTTTTACTCCGCCCACAACCCACCCACCACCCAACTGGGTGTTAGCTTTGGGACGTGAAACCCTTTACACTCTGAGGAACGGAACCTGCACTCCCTCCAGTCGGTCCACGAAGCCCTCCAAGGTCCTGACGGCTGTCTCGCTCCGTTTTGCCCTGATGGAAGTGAAATGTGTAGCAACTCCTTAGGCCACTAAGATTTGAGGATTACCCCATATGAAATATGTCCTCAGATCCTCAGTTTCGTACAGTGAAGCTGCTGCGGAGATTCGGTGATGGAACCACCGTCTAGTGTGTCCTCCAAATAGGAAGTTGGGGAGACCCTTGGTAAACACCCTGGAGGGGTGCCTGGGGCCCCCAGCCAGGGCACGCCCCTCCTGTGGCCTGGGAGGCCCTGTGGGGTTGGTCTGGCCTCTGCGTGGTGATTCGCTCTCCAGGCCCTTGCCAGTGGCTGGCCTTCCAGCTCCGGTCCTGCTTTGCTTAGTGGTGCCTGTTGCTCCCTGCTGCTGGAAAAGCTGTTTATGCTAACGAGCCAGGGAAGATCTGAAGAACTTGCTGTGCTTGCGCTGGTGAGAGGCCCTGTGTGTGTGTGTGTTGCCCCATTTATGAGCCTTCCAAGGGCGACCCTTGTTTGTTTTGTCATGGTGCCAAATCCGGAGCCTTGTGCCAGAGTGCGCTGCCCACCGTGCGCCCACTGTGCGGCTTTCTTCCTGCTGGGAGGAAAAGACACTCCTTTTTCAAAGAGTCATTTTGGAGGTGCCTGTCGAAGGAGGTTTGCTTCCCCAAGGCCACCTCTCACGTGGCCCTCGCTGGGCTCCTCTGTAGTCCTGTGAACACAGGTGGCGGAGCGAGTCATTGCGGAACACGGATTTTCCTCTACCCAGAAAAGTTGGATGGGGTTTCCCAGCTGCTGCCCCAGGACCAGAAAGAATGCAACTGTAACAGGTTCTTCATTTGTTCTCACATAGCTGAGATCTGTTTGAAAGAAAGCTTAAGGCCTGTGGCTGCCTCCACCTGCATTCCTGAAGCAAGTGCAGAAGCAGAGCCCGGCTCAGGGGGCTGTTTCTCCTGGACATGTGCAGTCTCGAGCTGCAACAGTTTCTTGTTATTCAAATTAAAAGTTCTGCTAGGAACTACCTATATAAGAATTTGGGAAGCCTAGCAGACTCGGTGTCCTGTTAAATCAGTGAGCCTGGCTTTATAATCCTTTCCATGAGGAGGAAACCCCAGAAGCTCACTCATATATAGTCTGAATCTGATTCCCCCGCACCCCCTCAACAGAACAAATGGTATTTAGGGGCTTGTGTGGCTTCCTGGGTTTCAGTGTCATAGACCAGCTATTTAAGTTGGCTAGACTAGGAAGTCTACACGGATGCTTGAACCACGAAGTACTGAACTACTCAGGAATCATACCCGAGCCTCCGAATTGGGATGTTTGGGTCTTTGGTGATTAATTTACATGTAACGCTGAGATTAGCACACTTCCGTTGGTGACGGCGTCTCCAGGCAGAGACGTGTGCCGTTCATCAAGCTTTCTCTCCATTCTGCCTGCTCCGCACTGTGCTAGGAGATGAACAGACATAAAAGCTGATTTTTGCCCTCAAGTAGCTTATAGTCAATAAGTCATAGAGATAAAAGCAAAGGAAGTGAGCCAAGGAGGGAATGTCTTGTGACACTGTGGTGATGGTCCCTGGAGGAGTGCAGACGGGGGGGGGGGGGGTGTTCCGTGGGCCTGAGTGCTAGCTGGGCCGCGTCCCCTGCGTGGGACCGGAGCGAGCGCTTCTTAAAGGGTGTCCAAGGCTCGGGTAAATGTCGAGGAAGAGAAGGGACAGCAGGCGGCTTGGGGCTGTAGAAACCAAGACACAAGTGCTTAAGAATGTGGAAGTGCCAGGGAGGGGTCCTCCTGTCAGGGAGGGGAGGGAAGTGATTGAGGAGTAGCGTTGGGGTTGATTTTAGAGAGTTTCAAACCAGTCTGAAGAGTGTAAGTCTGGACATTTTGGCAGTTGGTTCTAGCATGGGAAGGCAGCCAAGGACTGGGACGTTGGGAAGCCTAGACTGACCTTCCCTTTCTGTGTTCTGGCGTCAAAGGTGGTACTAAGAGTTCGATCTGGAGAGACCAGGGCGGTCAGCGAGGGGCAGTTCCCTTTGGACATGTGGAGCCATGCTGAGTTCAGAGATGGAAGGCTGGCCACTTACAGATACCTTGTGGTCTATGGAAAGTATGAGACACATATTCAAGCGATAAGTCAGGAATGGAAAATTTTGTTTTGGGAGTCAACTCATAATTTCAGTAATTGAAACCACAGAAGTAGTTAAGGTAGTCGATGTGCAGAGATAAGAGCAGAGAGCCAAGGGGACACATATGATGGCAGGAGAACAGAGGAGGGGTTTCTGGGGTTAAAGAGATAGGGGGGCTATGAGATAGGTGGGAAAGCCTCCGTCGACCTGTAGGGTCGGGAAGAGGGCCGACGTCAAGTCAGATCGGAAGAGAGCCAGGAAACTGCCAGAGCAGCGAAAGGGGGAGAAGATTCCGAGGTGTTCGGGTCAGCAGTTCTGAATGTGGGGGTGATAGCAGAGAGGAGAGGAGGGAGAGCCATGGGCGCCGTGGGGACACTGACCTCGGAGATGGAGGGCGTTCTGACTCCCCTGCAGCGATGCCCAACCCTTTCCTCCAGGGAGCCCCATCCTGGGTTCTGGGGTGGAGCCTGGCAATGGTGTGTCTTCACCAGCCCCACAGTTGTTTCTTGGGAACTGTTGATGCAGGACAGCTCTCTAGAAGCGCAGTGGGGGAGGGGGAGGAACTCACCTGGCTTTAGGAGATGGGTGTTGAGGAAGGGAAGTAGTGGACAGAGTCCCCTTGTTTACAGGAGCTGAGGTCCAAGGGAAGGACAGAGAACATGGTCTGAACCAGCAATGTCAGTGGGTCCGACTTTCATCCTGGAGCTAGTGGGTTTGTGGAACAGGGTGGAGAGTTGAGTGAGACGGATCAGCAAAATCCTACAAAGCCCCCTTATTAATCTTCACGGAAAGGACAGCATAACCCCACTGTAGAAATATTTCACAAAGGAAATATAAATTGCCAGTAAGGATCTGCAGATGGGTTCTGTCTTATGAGCAAAATATGAGTTAAAACGAGATGTGATTTCTTGCCTGCCAAATTGGCATCGAAAAAATAAAAAAATAAAAAAATAAAAATAATACCCATTATTGATGAAGATGCAGGAAAAGTGGTGCTCATGTGCCAATGTGAGCGTGAGGGGAAGGACTTCCCCAGAGGGCAGTTTGGCAGCAGAGAGCCTCAGTGGCCCCAGCTTTGGGCCAGCAAGTTGACTGGCTCTGAAGCTTAGGAATGTCACGGAAAAGAGCCTCGGTTTCAGAGGAGCAAGGAAGGCTTACCTGGTTGAAAGCTGACTTAGCTAGCATGTGACTTGTATGAGATACGTAACCCTTTAAGCCTCAATTTCCTCATCTGCAAAATGGGCCGTTTTCAGGATCAAATGCAATAACGTATATTTAAAAGTACTTAGAAACAAGTGAGCAGTAGTGGAACTGCTGCTTATTATTATTTTTCTATTCTCACCTGAGGACTTTTTTCCATTTTTTGTTCAGACAGAGTGGGAGGGAGAGAGAGAGAGAGAAACATCGATGTGAAAGGGACACATCGAGTGGCTGCCACCCGCACAACCTGACCAAAGCCGGGGACAAACTGCAACCGAGGTACGTGCCCTTAGTGGGAACCGAACCCAGGCCTCTCCGAACCGCAGGCTGACGCTCTAACTGCTGAGCCAAACTGGCCAGGGCTACTGCTTATTTTTTATTAGTGATTTTGTTAATTATACACTTACAAAGATTTATGAGAGTTTATTGCCACTTTCACAGCAAAATGTTAGGAATTGCCTAAATCCACTAATAGAATGTAGTGAAATTGTGCTGTGTTCATAGGATGCAGCATCTATGCAGCCATTAATTCTAACTTATGAAGAATATTTAATGTCATGGGAAAACTTCTGTGTTAAGTTACATTAAAAGGGCTGTGCGGTCTGAGGTTGGTAAAGACCTGTAACTATAGACATGCAGAGTGTAAAAACCTAAAGCCATCTACCTACTAGTGGCTTCCTGGCTGGTGGAATTATAGGTGATTTTTATTTTAGCTGTTGAGTTTTTCTGCACATAATCCATTTTTTGTTGTTGTTGTTAATCCTCACCTGAAGATATTTTTCCATTATTATTATTATTTTTTTTAGAGAGAGTGGTAGGAGGTGAGGGGGAGAAACATCCATGTGAGAGAGACACATCAGTTGGTTGCCTCCCGCATGACCCTGACTGGGGTCGGGAATCAAACCCTTGACCTTCAGTGCACAGGCCAACACTCTAACCGCTGAACCAAACCAGCCAGGGCCCCTTATCCAATTTTTAAAAAATAATGAGCCCATACTACTTTAATTAGAAAAAATTGTTTAAAATAAATTTAACATCATGAGATGCCAGATTGAAACTGTAACGGGCCAGATGGCACATTTTCACATCCTCTAGCTTCTGCTCTGCCGCCCAATAGCATGAATGGAGGGATCAGAAGTGAGGGTTGTTGGGGAAATTGGAGCACACGAAAAGTTTCGGGTGCTGGCAAAGAAAGCATTGAAGTAGTCGGTTACAGTTAATGTGGGAAGGAATCCAGTTTAGCCGTGAACGCACCAAGAGATGAAGACAGATGGGGTGGGTGAGCTACGCACCTGCCAGCCAGGAGGGGCGGTTGGTGCAGTAAGGACGTTCAAGTTACTATGTTGGGTGAAGGGAGGTGCCACTTCAGATCTGGGAGGGGGATCAGTGCTTTATGGTGATTAAATTCTAGTCGGGAGAGAACCATTCAGGCCAGCAGTGGTCTGTATTCAGCATAAGAGCCTCGGAGTGGATGCTTACATAAGTACCTAAGTGTCGGGATACAAATACTCCAATAGCTGGTTCCATTGTCCCAGATCCTTTTTTAGAACAAGGCAGAGTATAAGTAATAGCTGGGTAGTTTTGCTTTTTATTATTGTATCCATGGCTTTGGTTGTTGTTGAACTGTGGGTATATCTGCATAGATAGTAAAAAATTTGATTCCCCTAAATATCAGCTCTTCTCCTCCACCACCCTCAGACGAGGTTCCTGGACCTGACTCTCCTTGTGATCTCACACTCCCTCCTCTCCCCTTCACGACTCCACTGTGACCAGAAGACTGCGCTGGTGTGGATTCCCTGCAGAATGGACTGAGCCAGCACTTTCCACTTCCAGGCTGATTTATGTTCATGCTGGAAAGAGCACAGATGCACTTATTAGCAGACACGAAGCCCAGGGCCTGACGATTCTCTGGGCCTGCAGGCAGTGGACCTCCTGCAACACGAGGGACCTGTTCAAGCACGTGTGTGTTCTCTGACCTTGCCACAGTTACAGAATAATTCTTAAGGATACTGGGAAATCACTACCAAGCGGATGGAATCTCACCTATTTATGGTTTAACATTTATTGACTTGTATGCAGTAGCAATACACACATTCAGCTATTGTACAAAGCACAGAATGGAATTGGATATGGTTCTTCAGTGGATTCCAAGCTAAACAGATGAGGGCATTATTTCTCTGCCCCTTGAATGAGGTTTCTACTTATCTGAGAATCTGGGTTGCCTTTTTTTTTTCCTTTTCTTTTTTTTTAGGAGGTAGGGATGGTTTATTCATTGTTGTGGATTTTTTGCTCTAATGTGTTTTAGTCAGATGACTCAGGATATGGGTGCCTTGGGTAAATGTCTGTCAGCATCGTGTTGCTTGACATTCTGCTGAAGTCAGAATTGCCATTTGTCTTCTCCAGCTGGAGAGCTCTGTCTAGAACCCCTTGGCTGGCAAAGGAAGAGCAGTTTTCTGCTCGTGTCTATCTGCACCTCCCTGTCCAGCCTCCCTCCTTTCCTGAAGCTGTGCCGGCAGCGAAGTTCACGTGAAGACAGGACTTGGGAACCGAGGTCGGCTGGCTCTTCATGTCTTTGGAGGCCCGATATGTAGCATTCTTACACTGGACACTTCCTTTTTTCTTTTTCTTTTGACATAATTTCAGATATACAGGAAAGTTATAATAAGAGAACAAAGAATTCTCAGATACCCTTTGTCCAGACGCCTCCCACACATTAACATTTTTTTTTCATATTTCTAGCTGTCTGTCTCTATGTATGTATTCTCTCTCTCTCACACAGTTTTTTCCTAGACCATTTGAAAATTGAGACATCATACCTCTTTACCTCTAAATGTATCAGTATGGATTTCTTAAAAACAAAGACATTCTGCCCTGGCCGGTTTGGCTCAGCGGATAGAGCATTGGTCCGCGGACCAATGAGTCTTGGGTTCGATTCTAGTCAAGGGCACGTGGCTTGGCTGTAGTTTGTCCCGGCCCTGGTTGGGTATGTGGGAGGCAACCAGTCGATGTGTCTCTTTCTCCCTCTCCCTCTCCTTCCCTCCCTCCCACTCTATCTGGTGATAAATAGAAAAATATCCTCAGGTGAGGATTTAAAAACAAAACAAAACATATAACATTCTTTTATATAACCACACTAAAGTTATCAAAATTAGGAAATTATAACATTCACTTACTATGATAATCGGATCTACAGACCTTATTCAGATTTTGCCAGTTGTCCCAGTTATGCCTGGTACAGGAAAAGAATCTTGGACTGCGTCATGTCCCTTTGTCGCCCCTCTCCAGCCTCCTGTACTCAAACGGTTCTCCAGTCCGTGTTTCTGGTTCCCAACACTCACATTTCTGAGCAGCGCAGGGCACTTCGTGGGCTGTCCTCTGGATTTACGTGATGTTCCCTCATGATGAGATTCAGGGTTTGTGTTTCTGGCAGGAATAATCAGGGAAGAGATGCTGTATTCTTCCCAGTATCCTCTCAGGAGGCACATGATGTCTGTCTGTCTCATCCCTGGTGATGTTGACTTGGATTCCGTGGTTAAGGTTCCAGGTTTCTCTCCTGTAAAGTTAACATTTTCCCTTCTGTAATTAGTATTTTGTGGGGAGATACTTTGAAACTTTGTAAATATCCTGTTACTACTCAAACTTGTATCCATCAGTTTTGGTATCTATAGGTTATTTTTCCTTGAATGGGTTATTATTATGGTGGGTACCAAAGGGTGATTTAGTCATTCTATAATTCCCTTCACCTTTATTATTTGGATTTCCACCCTAGAAAGAACGTACAAAGAGTATGAAATTACGGAATTTTATTTTATGCATTGGGTTGTAATCCTTTTTTTTTTTCCTTCTTTTTTCTTTATTGATTTTAGAGAGAAAGGAAGGGAGAGAAAGAGAGAGAGAGATAGAAACATTGATGAGAGAACATTGATTGGCCGCTTCCTACATGCCCCCCAGCTGGGGATCAGCCTCACAACCTGGGCATGTGCTCTGACCAGGAATCGAACCGGCGACCTCAACCATTGAGCCACACCGGCCGGGCGGGTTGCAATCCTTTACTCTCATTTTATTTTCTTGCTCAGATTGTCCCAGGTTTAGGCAGCGGGAGCCTCATCCCACCTGTTCCTGAGTTCCTTTGACATGTTCCCATCGTTCTCAGAGCACTTCCTTGTATTCCGTCTCAGGAGGACGCTCCAGGCTCCTCTGCACTCTGCCCGCCCCAGCCCAAGAATTGTCCCTTTCTCCAAGGGGCCCTGGTTCCATTTAGTTCCTGAGGGTCACCAGGCATTTCTTCAAGTAAGAAAAAAAGAAACAGAGCGTGTTCAGGGATCATCCTTTTTCTTCTCCAAGTGTTATCATTTCTCCCAATACCTTAATTTCCTTCATCGTTTTGCTAAGCACCTGTTACATCTTGGCTGTGGAGGATACAGAGATGAATGAGACATCAGTCCTGCTCTCAAGATGCTCCCAGCCTAGCGGCAGAGATGGGCCAATCAGCAGGTGGTTACAGCAGTGTGATGACCCCAGAATTGCAGTGTGTCGTCATGTGCCAAATGGCTATGGGATCACAGAGGAGGAGGTTAAAGCTGATTGAGTCACTGGACTGATAACCCTGGAATGAAAAGCATTTTCACCTTTAAAGGACCTGAGAGGCTGCCTGATGGCACTTCCTGGCCACAGCAAAATTCCTTTTTCATTTGCGAAACCAGGGATTGCTGTATTCTAGCAGAGTCAGCATGCCATTTGGTAACTTTGTGATAGTCTTTGACTTCCACCTACAATGAACTGAACTCTGATTCCTAATACATTTTCCTCATTACTCCTAGCGAAACCCTGAAGCCAGGTAGATGATCTGTAGCGGATCCTCTTTGTTAGGTGTTCCGCAGGCTTTCATGTGGTTGAGGATGGTTGTCTTATGGGACAATGGAACCTCTCTTTTCCGCACTCCTGAGCTGTTCATGGTCGGCTATTCTGACCGTGCTCAGATTTGTTTGTCCATTCCTTTAAGACAAGATTCCCCCGGTGGATCATAATGTTCTTCGCAGAGACAGAGAAAATGATGAGGCTGCGGACTTGTTGAGTTTTGACAGGAACAGTGTTCTTTTTAGCCAGAGGTCGCATTTGCAGCTTTGGGCTGCCACTGAATTTGTAGTGAAGTGACGCCCCAGGTATTCTTTGCATGAATTCATGTTAATCCAAGTCTCTTCCATACTCTGTTGGTTTTCCTGATTGCCTGGATGTAAATACAGGACTTCCTATTTACCCTTGCAGAATGTCATCTTGTTAATTTCAGCCTGTTGTTCCAACTTGTCGAGATCTTTTCTTTGGGTCTTAATTCTACCATTTTGCGTATTAGTCCTCTTAGCTTTGCAAATTGGTGTGTGTGCTCGGTCTTGTCCCTCGATTTGTTGATTTACATTTAGGGAACCAGGGGTGAGACAAGACTTTGAGACATGTCACTGGCACGCTGACCTTGGAGTGTATATTTCGGGTAACGGCATCTACCAGCTATAATCAACCAGGCTTTTTTTCATCTGAAAGACATTTTGCTATCCTGGATACAAAGAAATGATAAACTTTGAGATACCTTATTAAAATCAAACTACTCTCCACTGCCCTTCTCAAATCACTGAATCTGAGTGAAGCTATAGTTTAGTTTATGTGAATTTTCTTACTGAACCTACAGCTAATTGCTAATTCCTCAGGACTACCTTTTCCCCCTCCTCTAGGGTCTATTCAGCTACTCTTCAATCTGTTCTCAAACTGTGAGGAGCTGACAATATATATAATCTGCAACATATCCCTTTAAATCTAATATCCCTACTTTATCCAAAATGATGTACACACATCTCTCTCTCCCCTTCTCTTGCTTGATATTGTTTCTGAGTGCTTTTCACCACTTAATGTTATATTTGTTTGGTGGTGGCCTCTCCCCAGAAGAAGGCAGGTTGTAACCTGTGTAGTGTTGATTCCCTGGCATCTGACACGTTGTCGGTGCCTAGTAAATATTGAATGAGTGTGTGAATGAATGAATCCAGTTTTTTATTTTTTCCTTAAAAAAAGGGAGGCTAATGGGCCTACCATTCAGTTTGTTGCAATAGTTTCTCCCGCTGCTTTGGCCCTCTCTCTCCTGGGTGGAGATGTCCACGTAAAGAAGTCCATTTTGAACTCTCCTCCCCTCACCACTGCCAAGCAAAAGAAGGGTGTTGCATGGATTGCAGTGTTCTTTCCTGTAGCGATTCTGGTGTCCCGTGATCTTAGAGCAGTCCCTGGGTCCGTACAGAGTGCAGCTGTAAGGACATTCTGGAGTTCTCTTTGACAAATAGGCATTAAAGAAAAACATGGTAGAGCGGCTGAGAACACAGACTCCACGCAGCCAGACTGTGTATGGTTTTGTTATTCGAGCTGCATGACTTGGGCAGCCTCAGTTTTCCCATCTTTAAAATGGGGATAAAACAGCATCTATCTCACCAGGTGGTTATGAGCATCAAGGTGGTGCTGGACCCACAGGCCTTAGCATAATGCCTACCTCAAGAAGGGATGGCTTCTCTTACGATGCGTTTAGTTTCAAAAAGCTTTGGGAAATATAAAGGCACCAAGGAGGAAATGAAGTCACCTATAACCTCATCCCCTAGCAATTGCCATTGTCAAAGTTTTAATGTAAATCTCATGTGTTTCGCTGTGCAGACCTAAATATGCTTTGCTCACTTAGCATCCTGGGTGATCCCTTTCCCACACCCCTAAATCGTTCCTTTAAAAAATGATATTTCATAACATCCTATGGAACTCTGTGCACTGTAATTCACTTAGAGAGTCCCTTGTTTCTCTGGATTATTTCCTTTTTTAAAATTTTTATGTTATAAATGTTGTGACGAATAATCTTACATCTCTATGGATATCTTGGGTTGTTTGCTCGATTGGGGGAATTGCCAAGTCAAAGGGCATGTGCGTGTGGTACCTACTGCCAAGTTGCCTCCAGGAGGATGGTGCCAGCTGACCCCCCCCGCAGAGTGGGGGCGCGGGGAACCGGCATCGCTGGCCCGCTGGTGTCCTCCTCTCTGGCAGTGCCGCGTGGGCTACTCACGGAGGCAACAGTTTCTCGCTGTCTCGGTCCTCTCTTTGTTTTTCTTTTCGTCCCCTTTGTTTCCTTTCTTGGTTTTCTGCCAAACAACCTCTTGTGAAAGGACCGCCTAATTAACCCTGTGCTAATTAACAATTTAAAATTGCACAGTGCGACTGTTCATGTTTAATTCTCCGGGAGCCAGAGCAACAGCGGGAGCCCCTCCCCTTCCTAATAACTGCGCACACCCTGCTTCCCTCCACGGCGGCGCGGGGCTCGGTCCCGGCTCCTTGAAGGAATGTGACACAACCGTCACATCACATCTTCTCCGTGGAAAGGGGGTGGAGGACTTTGTTAATGGGGGCCCCCTGGGCAACATGGTGGAGAGGTATCATTTTCAACAGTGTCTGAAAAATAGTGATATTTGCGAAGATATGGGGAACTTTATAGGTAGGTTCCAATGAAGCTATTTGTAAGAGGTGCAAGGGTTGGGGGTTCTTGATGCAGACGCTGAAACTTTTCTGTACCAGATAGAGAGAGTACAGCCCCCTCGATCATGCCTACATTTTTCCTTGAACTCTTATTGGGGAGATGTGCTGTACTGAGAAGTTAACTAAATTCCTAAAGCCATGCACACAAAAACCCATGTTCAGGACACTGTTGGTGGTCATGAGTAGAACCCATCTGTATTTGAAGGGAATTTTGGGGTGTAAGTGGCTGAAGGGAAGCAGGCTGCAGGAAGGGGTGAGGGTGTGAGATGTAAGCTAGCCCTGTCCAGTGAAAGGTGAGGAAGGGGGTGCAGAGCCGGGGGTGGGGGTGTCTGAACAGAGGCTGCTGCTGGGTTCCCAGGCTGCCCTCTGTAACTGAAGATCATTGATTTTACGGGAAACCGTGTTTACAGACAGAGTGCTGATCGACCTGCCGAGTTGACTTCTGCCTCCTTAAGTAAGAGCTACCTTTTTCTTATTGACTGGCTGATAAGCAGAGCGAGATGGCCAGCCAGGTGGGAGAGTGGTGGGCAGCCTGAGGCCCTTGCGCCGAAGGACTGGGCTGTGTCAGAGATTTCTTCATCTTTGCATTCTGGTCCCTCTGGTCCACCCCATTCCTGCACTTCCCAGGGACCGGTGGGGTCACCCAAGACCGACCCTGCCGGGTCACTAGCACACGTCCTCGTGTGGGCGAGTTGGCCGCCTGGTGAAGGTGTGTAGCAGAGAGCGCCCCAGGCTTTCATTGTGCAACCTCCTAGGATCAGGTGGGAGGGCAGCTTCGGACCTGAGGAGGGCTGAGAGCCCGCCTTTCTCACAGGCTCCCTGGTGTGCACTGTGCTTGGCGGGGCTGCGAGTGGAGAGGGTTGACCAGCACGCCCGGAAAGGAAGTCCAGAGCAGGCAGCCTGGATCCTGCAGTGGGCTCCTCCTTCCCACCGATGCCTTGCTGGCTGTGCGTCCCTGTGAATAAGTAGTCTCCCCCGTCCCTCTCATGCCGCTAATGTCACCACCTTGGGTCATCCATCTTTCAGGGGTGACCACAGAGTCACTCTTTCTTGCCTCCTTTTGCTTGGAAATAGAAAACAAAGTTAGATGAGTTTTCAAAAGTCCCAGCCCCTTAAGTGGTGATTTGTGGAGGAGGAGGAGGAAGAGAACAGCAAGAAAAGCCCACCAATTAATTGGTAAACGCTTGCCGGGTCCTCTGGCCCAGCCCTGGCCGGAGAGAGATCAGCTCTGCTGTCGATACACAAGTCCCCGGTGAAGCATCAAAGCTGTTCTCCTTTATCAATCGTGGCCTCCCCTTCCCGCGTGTTCCTGTAACTTACCAAGCATTTATGACATTGATTTTACAATCGGGCTGTTAACCCTCCCGCCCCTTCAGGCCTGCCAACCTTTCTGGCTTGAGCCGTCAATCAGGCGCATCCTCAAGAACGTGCACCCTGGGCTCGCACCTGTGTGCCAGCTGAGCCTCGCGAGGCGGTCCCACCGCACTTGCTGTTTGGTTTGGTTTGGTGTAGTTATCTTTGTTTAAAATCAGTGTGTCTTTTCTCAGGCACACGGAACTGCGTCGTAATGGAGTATGTGTGTGTGTGTATTTTAAACAAAACATGACACGTTCTTCCAAAAAGTTATTTCTCCTAAGACTTCTGGTAAACCTGCCTTCCCTGTCTTTTCCCGAGGGGGAGCTGTTGGCTCACTGTGCAGTCAAGAATCAAGAAATGAAAAGAGAATGGGAAGATGGGGATGGGGGTGGGGGGACCAAACCCAGCCAAAACCTTCATCCCTGTGTATGAATGAGATGGTGGGTGGAGGAGCAGCCCTGTGTTCCCCAGGAAGGAGGCACTGGGGGAGGTTTGCCTGGGATCAGGGCCCTGTGAAGTGTGTGAGGCTCTGAGTTGCCTGTAGGAGCAGCGCTGGGATGGAAGAAATACCCCTGTGATGCTGTTGCCACAGGAGCAGAGCAGCGGCGGGTGATCTGATGCCTCCCTCTCTAGGGGCATAGGGTCTCAGAGGGCAAATTCAGCTCAGTGGCACTTTGGAGTCGGAAACGGAAAAGCCCCAGGGCTGAAGGACAGCTGCTTGGGTAGCAGCTAATAACTGAGAGGCAGGTGTGGAACAGGGGCTGGCTGAGCCCAGCTGCCGGCTCCGTGTGCTGCTGAGATCCTTGACAGCAAACAGCACCCAGCCAATGGTGACGAGGCTCCATCCAGACAGGGCCACATCGACCTGACAGGAGGGGGATCCAGCCCACTGAGTCTGGGAGGTTCTTCCTAGAAACATCCAGCTCATGTTTTGCACCTACACAGTTTTAGTCTGAAGCCAGCTGAGTCACAAGCAAGGGTGTTCTACGGTTGGGAGGAGGAGGTGGGAATTCGGAGATCTGTCTTCTCTGTTTCAGTGTCAAGGTGCAGGGGGCCCATTGTAAGGTTTTGCCCCTCAGATTTCCTGCTTGTAAAATGGGACAGTGCTTCCCAGACCCTGGGAGGATGGATGCCCTCAAGGGGCTTTGCAGAGCGTGTCCAGGCTGCACACTTACCCTCTGAGCCATGTAGCCTTCAAATGCTTTTCTTTGAACTTCTCAAACTAGAAACGTAGTAAAAGCAACAGCAGCAACTTCACCTCCAAATCAATAAGCTTATCCTTGCACAGGTTAACCATTACTGTTCTGGGGGTGCAGAATCTTCCTCCTCTCGCCTGCCCCTCCCCAGTGCTCCCTGGGCCCACAGACAGCTGGGACAGACGAGGGTGTATGTGGTAGGGCCTCCCTTCCGTGTCCTTGTTGGGCCTGGCGAGGTGATGTGTGTGGTCCTCCTCCTCCACCGTGGCTGTCACCCAGTGACTGTAAAGCAAGGAAGTTCGGACTGGTCTCCAGGGTAGAGCAGCTAACAATCTGAAGACAAACAGGGATTCTCCTGATGCTTCGGCCCCGTGCTCCCTGCTCCTGCCACGGACCCCGGCTGCCACGCCCAGGGTGCTGCCTGCCCTCTGCGTGTTGGATGGCGTGGGGCGATTGCTGGGTCCCTGCTGCCCCTGCGGTCTCTGTTGTGGGTGTGGACGGAAGCCTGTTAGAGTGCTCTGTGCGGGACCTGAGCCTCGGCCCTCCTAACCTCTTTCCTTTCTCTCTCTCTTCCCCCTCTCTCCCTCCTCTCCCCCTCGCTCCGCTCTTCAGGTCCGATCCGTACTGGGTGCAATGAAAGCTCCACGCAGGCCTTACCATGGAAGGCTGTGATTCGCCTGTCGTCTCGGGGAAGGACAATGGGTGCGGTATCCCTCAGCACCAGCAGTGGACTGAACTCAACAGCACCCACCTCCCCGACAACCCCAGTAGCATGGAGCAGTCCACAAGCGAGAACCACGGGCCCCTGGACAGCCTGAGGGCCCCCTTCAATGAGCGCCTTGCGGAGAGCACCGCCTCGGCCGGCCCCGCCGCCGCGCCCGCTGGCCAGGAGGTCAGCTGCAACGAGTGCTCGGCCCCCTTCGCCAGCCTGCAGACCTACATGGAGCACCACTGCCCCAGCGCGCGCCCCCCGCGGCCCCTGAGGGAGGAGAGCGGGAGCGACACCAGTGAGGAGGGGGACGAGGAGAGCGACGTGGAGAACCTGGCTGGGGAGATAGTCTACCAGCCGGACGGCTCGGCCTACATTGTCGAGAGCCTGAGCCAGCTGACCCAAAGCGGGGGCGCCTGCGGCAGCGGCAGCGGGCCTCTCCCCTCGCTCTTTCTGAACTCCCTCCCCGGTGCGGGGGGCAAACAAGGGGACCCTTCTTGTGCTGCACCAGTCTACCCACAGATCATCAACACTTTCCACATAGCCTCATCCTTCGGGAAGTGGTTTGAGGGCCCAGACCAGGCTTTCCCGAATACCTCAGCCCTGCCGGGGCTCAGCCCCGTCCTGCACAGCTTCCGCGTTTTCGATGTGCGGCACAAAAGCGACAAGGATTACCTGAACAGCGACGGCTCTGCCAGGAGCTCCTGCGTGTCCAAAGATGTTCCCAATAATGTGGACCTGTCCAAATTCGATGGCTTTGTGCTGTACGGCAAGAGGAAGCCCATCCTGATGTGTTTCTTGTGCAAACTCTCCTTCGGGTACGTCCGTTCCTTCGTGACCCACGCGGTGCACGACCATCGAATGACCCTGAGTGAAGACGAGCGGAAAATTCTTAGCAATAAGAACATCTCCGCTATCATCCAAGGGATTGGCAAAGACAAGGAACCCCTTGTAAGTTTCCTGGAACCAAAAAACAAAAACTTCCAGCATCCTTTAGTTTCCACAGCTAACCTCATAGGTCCCGGACACAGTTTCTATGGTAAATTTAGTGGCATTCGAATGGAAGGGGAGGAGGCGCTCCCAGCCGGCTCTGCCGCCGGCCCTGAGCAGCCCCAGGCTGGTATCTTGACCCCCAGCACCCTCTTGAACCTTGGCGGGCTCACCAGCTCGGTCCTGAAGACCCCCATTACCTCAGTCCCCCTGGGGCCTCTGGCCTCCAGTCCTACCAAATCCTCAGGGGGCAAGGACTCTGGGGCAGCAGAAGGAGAGAAGCAGGAAGTGGGCGATCCGGATTGCTTCTCTGAGAAAGCAGAGCCAGCCGAGGAGGAGGTGGAGGAGGAAGAGGAGGAGGAAGAGGCGGAGGAAGAGGAGGAAGAGGAAGAGGAGGAGGAAGAGGAGGAGGAAGACGAGGGTTGCAAAGGACTCTTTCCCAGCGAGTTGGACGAGGAACTGGAGGACAGGCCCCACGAGGAGTCTGGGGCTGCGGCAGGTGGTAGCAGCAAAAAGGACCTTGCTCTCTCAAACCAAAGCATTTCTAACTCCCCCTTAATGCCTAATGTGCTCCAGACTCTGTCGAGGGGCGCAGCTTCTACTAGTTCTAATTCCGCTTCTTCCTTTGTTGTCTTTGATGGTGCGAACAGGAGGAATCGTTTAAGCTTTAACAGTGAGGGCGTCAGGGCCAATGTGGCAGAGGGCGGCAGGAGGCTGGACTTTGCTGACGAAAGTGCCAATAAAGACAATGCCACAGCACCAGAACCAAATGAAAGCACAGAGGGTGACGATGGGGGCTTTGTTGCCCATCACCAGCACGCTGGCTCCCTCTGCGAACTGGGGGTTGGGGAGTGCCCCTCGGGGAGTGGCGTGGAGTGCCCCAAATGTGACACGGTCTTGGGCTCCTCCCGCTCGCTGGGCGGCCACATGACCATGATGCATTCTCGGAACTCGTGTAAGACACTCAAGTGCCCCAAGTGCAACTGGCACTACAAGTACCAGCAGACGCTGGAGGCACACATGAAGGAGAAGCACCCGGAGCCGGGGGGCTCCTGTGTCTATTGCAAAAGCGGGCAGCCCCACCCCCGGTTGGCACGAGGTGAGAGCTACACATGTGGTTACAAGCCTTTCCGCTGCGAGGTGTGTAACTACTCCACGACTACCAAAGGCAACCTCAGTATCCATATGCAGTCCGACAAGCATCTCAACAACATGCAGAACCTGCAGAACGGAGGGGGCGAGCAGGTCTTCAGCCACACGGCTGGGGCGGCAGCGGCTGCGGCAGCGGCAGCGGCCGCGGCCGCCAATATCAGCAGCTCCTGCGGGGCCCCCTCTCCCACAAAACCAAAAACCAAACCCACTTGGCGGTGCGAGGTGTGTGACTACGAGACCAACGTGGCCCGGAACCTGCGCATCCACATGACCAGCGAGAAGCACATGCACAACATGATGCTGCTGCAGCAGAACGTGTCGCAGCTCCAGCATGGCCGCCACCTGGGCCTCGGCGGCCTGCCCGCGCCTGCCGAGGCCGAACTCTACCAGTACTACCTGGCCCAGAACATGAACCTGCCCAGCCTGAAGGTGGACAGCGCTGCCTCGGACGCCCCGTTCATGATGAGTGGATTCCAGCTGGACCCCTCTGGGCCCATGGCCGCCGTGACACCTGCTCTAGGTGAGGCTGACTCCGTGTTTGTCTGTTCTGTGATGTGACAGCACCTGGGGGAAAATGGAAAATAAGCCCAGACCGTGTGGATTCGGTTGATTTTTTCCCCCCTTTTGTTTTGTATAAGCTGGAGTATCTGACAGTCATTAATTTTTCTCAAGAATCCTTTGGACTCTGTGTGCACATGGAAGATCATGCGTTCGACAGAGACATGAGTCCACTCCAGTTCCGCAGGCCAGGATTAAACTTTAAGTGTTTCCTCTGATTTTTGGCTTCTGGTCAACCTTCCTTTCTGTTCCCATTCTCTTTCTCTGTCTCTTTCTCAATTTGAAAAATCACCACAATTATCCAAAACTTTTGGATTCCATTAAATATTTATTGAAACTTACAGGAAACTGTAGCTGGAGTTTTAAATAGGAACAATCATCTCCAGAAGAGGAACTTGGAACTGGGGCATACTTTATTCAGATAACCAAGGGCTGGTTCTGTGCCGGACGGGGATCCACCCAGAGAGGTTTCTGCAAGTTCTCCCGTGTGTTCACAGGGGTCTCAGCGAAGGATGTGTGTTCTTTTCCTTTCTTCTTCTGCATGGCTTGGTGGTAATTAGTATAGTTGGGAATTAAATTGCCCTGGGGCACCATAAGGACCGGTGTGATAGATGAAAATGAATACATTCTAAAATTGTACATCAAAGAAAGCTAAGTGTTAATATCAGTAAGATCCTGATTAAAGGAGCCTTTGTTGCCATGAAAAGCGACCCATTAAGGGGAATCGGCTATGTCCAGGCACCTAGTCTTACCAGTTGGCTTCACTGATTTAGCATGGGACCCGAGGATACTAATTGGGTGCTGTAGACCGCGATTTATGTACAAAGACTCATAACCACTTTGTGGGGAGAGCTTCTTACACCAAAAAAATGTACAAATCAGTTTCATGAGGACCGATGTGATGGTTGGGCCACTCCCATCCCCACAAGTGCCTCAGACAGACATGGCCTGGTCTCCGTTCCCTGACCCTGCTGACCCCTCGGGACCAGCGGTGATGTGCTGCATTCAGCAGCATCCCCTTACTGGCATGGGGATAAGCTGACCTCGGTAACAAAGTGTAAGAGGTACCTTTATTCTGGCACGGTTTAGGGCAGAGCCAGCGGGCCCAGCCTCATCAGTTGGAACATCTTTATGTGCATGGTGTTTTGGTGCTAATTGTTGCTGATGAGTTACATTTCATAAAACTTAATTTGTTTTTCCTGCTATGCATTTAAGTTTGAATCTTTGCTACTTTAATCTCATTTTCTGTTTTGGAACATTGACCTGTTGATCCTTTATTACCTAGTGATTTGAAGAAGTCTCGCTGGCTGGTTAATCACGGATGCAGAGGGATATGTTGTCTTATTTGTCCCCAGAGTAAACCACAGGGACGCACATCAGGGGGTGGCATCGGTGTTCTAAGATTTTATTTTAAAGCCTGTGGGAATTGGGGTTTTCTAGTCTGGAGATTTAAAATCTTGAGAAGGCAGATCTTGGAGTAAATCAAACATAATGTAGGTGAAATGAAGACACAGAAAATGGATGGGTTTGTACTAGCCCAAAGTGAGATCTTTTTAATTACCTTGAAAACCAGTAATTCTGACTTAGGCTTGAATGGAGAGGTAGAGAAATATTTTGCTTTTACACCAAGTGTCCAAGTCTCTGGGGGCATCCATGCATTATGGGCATGTGACAGATGCTAATGGAATAAAAGAACGAATCTCTGAGCTTCGGACCTGCATAGAAGATCTGCACTTGATTTCTTAAAGAGATGAGAGCTCTCCCTTCTAAGGCGCTGATCCAGGTCAGCCAAGGGGGTCCTTGAATTTCCAGTGGTCTGCTCACCAGCCAAGGTGCATCTCTGCAAACCTCCTGTGTGTGCCTCGGGCTACAGGGGCTGTCAGGATGGAACAAGAGCCACACATGCTTTGTGCTGATGGCTGGCTGGGTGTGGGTACCCCAGGACGTGTCCAAAGGACTTACAATTTCAGTCGTGTGACCTCAGTAGAAGCCAACATAACACAGATGAGAAGAGCCATGCCTTTCGGTTCTCTCTGCAGCTCTCCCGGTGTCTCTTTAGGCCATTTGAGGGATGGCTGTAGGTTATTAGATATTACTGGGCTCTGCAGGGGGGAATTTTTTTCTTTGGTGAAATACACTCCTGCTTACAGAGTTATTCTCATGCCCCTTGGACAGAACCTTGTCTTTTGTGATATGAAACATGCTGATTCTGGACCCTTGCTTTCGAGAGGCCTTTAAGGAAAGGATCAGCACCGTTGGTCCAGGCTGGTTGGATTTGCCACCATTGGTAGACCAGATGCAGACTTGAGACCATCTCACTGTCCTTCCAAACATCCTTTTCCACTCCGAAGTTTAGCACAGCTCTGGGAAACTGGTAGCTTGCAGGGGCCCCTCGTGTTTCCTAAGTAGCCAGCTGGCCACAGGACACCTGCGTGGGGTTTAATGGGTCCTCTGCTGCTGCCTTTGAGTTTAGAAGGTGTTATTTCATCCATGTGCCTCTCTGACGATGTGCTAATGGGCAGGCTCCCGTGCCCGAGTGTACAGTTCCAGGGTTAAAGTCAGGTGCGTGTGGGACCTTCTGTCCAGTGTGGCTCAGGAGTAAGGTCTGAGTTCTCACTTGCTGGGGCCCTCCTCCTGGTCCCTGTGAATTGGGGGGGGGGGGTCTACTTTTTGTGGCCTGAATTTGTTCCAGCTCTATGGCTCTGTAGGATTCTAAGCACTGACTTTGTTTCTCCAAGGTGTGGTTCTCGGAGGAAGTGCTGGCCGACCTGCCACCCTCATTTCACCCCTTCTCTGCCTCTGTCTTTGATTTGCATTTCACTGCAAGAGCTCGTAAAGGGAACAGGCACTTACTCCTCTGCATGTTCGAGGACTTCTCCTTTTCATGCAAGCATCAACAAGTGACAGTTTAATTTCTCTTCAGAGTGATATTGATATGCTGAGGTTAGATTTAAGAAGCGGAGAAGATCTGATACTTCAGGTGATTGGCATCGGAAACAAATATGTGTTTGCCCCTCGCCTCACCCTCCGGGCAGCTTCCTCTTTTGCTGAACTCTGTGTACGTTTCATGGATGCTGCCTGGTCTTGGTCCCAAGGAAAGGATAGTGCTTTTAGGCTTTGTTTCTCCTTTTTTCTCTCGTCCTAAAAACAACGTCTTCGTTATGGCTCCTCTCACCAGGGGAGATCACAAGAGAGAAGACATGCAGGAAGCTCCCCGACCCTTCTGGAATGCACATGTAAAAGGGTTCCGTGGCGTTCTAGACTGTCCGTGGGCTTCACACACAGCGTGTACAGATCTCACTGGGGTGCCCCGTGTAGCCTAAAAAAAAAAACATTAAAAAAACATGTAACGTCTTTTCTTTGATTAACCACTAACTTGGATTCTAATCAGTCATTAAAAGAAAAATAACTTCAGCCTAACCACATGTAAAAGGTCAAGTTTAAATACCAGTTGGGGAGAGGCAGGGGCAGACAGAGCTCGAGTGTGCGTGTGTTCAGGGGAGAGGCAGAAAATAGAAGCTGGTGCTCAGCGCTGTGCGCGGCCGTCCACTTCCAGGTAATGCAGGAAGGCTGCTCTTTCCCGGCCTTTCTTGTGATATAAATAAGAGCTCGCAGTATTAATTTACTGCTGGTAAGGGAGAGCCTGGCCCTGGATTATACAGGGCAGTGATGGACCAAAAAAGAACAGGGGTGGAGAGGGAAGAGCAGAGCTTTCTCAGACCCTTTTTTGGGAGGGTGGAGACCATGAGCTGACCTTTGCATTTCACTGCCAATCTCATATCTACTTTCCAGTTCACTTCCCAGACCTTTTTACCCTTGTCTGGCCCTGCGGACACGTGCGCATCTGTGCAGGGACTTTCTGGAGGTTCAGCGAGGAGACTGGCTCCTGTCCTAGAGAGGAAGCACCCAGATGGGGACACTGGTCAGCACGTGTTTTTGTAGGTGGCTGACTTACGACAAAGGAGAATGTGACATGTGCCACAATAGACTTAGTGTCAGCTGGTGTAGGGGCTCAGGAAAGGGAAAAGATCGTGCTTGTGGGGAGATGTGGGAGGAGCTGGCACCATTGATGGGCAGGTAGGATATTGATTGGTGGGATGTAACGAGGAGATCATTCCTGAAATCTCAGATATAGACTTGCACTGTCCAGTACAGTAGCCAATAAATGTACATGAATTAAAAGTAAATAAAATTAGAAATTCAGTTTCTCATTGTACCGTAGCCACATTTCAAGTGTTCCATAGCTACATGTGGCTAGTGACGGCTGCGTCGTATGGCTCAGACACAGTGTCTCCATCCTCACAGAGTTCTCTGGGGCAGCGCTGCTTCAGATGAATTCTGGTTCGCATGCAGGCTTGGTATCAGATCGCAGCTGTGGCTCATCCCCAGCTTCTCAGGACCTGGAGTTTCAGATTCTGTATGTCCAGTGAAGGATGCCTATTTCTATCTTTTCTTGGATCGAAGTGAGGGGCTAAATTGAAATAGTCAAAAGATTATGGTTCCTGCCTTTTTCTAGGTGTTCTTCTCCGAAAGGAAAAACAAAAACAAAAAACATAAAGCATTCCACAAGTTTTAGAAAGATCTGAATGCCCGAAGTTGTTGTTGTTATTATTATTTTTGGTGGTTTTTCCAGTTAGTATAGCATCTTGCAACACTTGAAATGTGATCTTTGTTTCCCCACGAACCCAGGTGGAGGGGAGCGGAGGGCGGGGAGGTGCCTCAGTATGGCTGCAGCTGCGAGTCCGGCCTCTGATTCTCCTTCCCTTTCCTTCCCCATAGTGGGCGGTGAGATCCCCCTAGACATGCGGCTCGGGGGCGGGCAGCTGGTGTCGGAGGAGCTGATGAACCTGGGCGAGAGCTTCATCCAGACCAACGACCCGTCGCTGAAGCTCTTCCAGTGCGCCGTCTGCAACAAGTTCACCACGGACAACCTGGACCTGCTGGGGCTGCACATGAACGTGGAGCGCAGCCTCCCGGAGGACGAGTGGAAGGCCGTGATGGGGGACTCGTACCAGTGCAAGCTCTGCCGCTACAACACCCAGCTCAAGGCCAACTTCCAGCTGCACTGCAAGACCGACAAGCACGTGCAGAAGTACCAGCTGGTGGCCCACATCAAGGAGGGCGGCAAAGCCAACGAGTGGCGGCTCAAGTGCGTGGCCATCGGCAACCCCGTCCACCTCAAGTGCAATGCCTGCGACTACTACACCAACAGCTTGGAGAAGCTGCGGCTGCACACGGCCAACTCCAGGCACGAGGCCAGCCTGAAGCTGTATAAGGTAAGGCCAGGCTGTCTCCGGGAGCAGGAGATGGGCTCCCTGGGGGACAACGGTGCAGCGTGGCTGGATGGTGACCTGGTGTTGGGAGGGGAGTTGGCACCTGCTGCCTCATGCAGGCTTCCATAGGTACCTGGAGGTTCTCTTTGTGGGGGCCCCATTTTGGAGGGGCAGGTTTTGTTTACAGAAGCCCAATACTGTCATCACGCTGTTCCCCCTGCCCTTTGACTGTCTGTACAGCTGACTGTCTTTCCGTACTCACAGTTGCTGTTCCCTAGTCCTGGCTTTCTGCACCTTTGTGCCTGTTTTTTCTGCTCCCCTGCACGCTTTCCGCCTCCGTGTCCCTCTCATCTCATTTTTCCCTTAAATTTTTTTTTTCTCTCTCCTGGATATTCTTTGGGTGATTTGTGCATTTGTTCATTCAACAGACACACAGTGAGCACCCACTGTATACCAGGCCCTGTTCTGGGCACATACCTGCATCCATGCACTGAACAGACAAAAATCCCTGCCCTCACAGAGCTTCCAGGGAGTGGGTGATAAACACAATGAGTAAGTTAGACACTAGGCTAGAAGGTGGTCAGTGCTGGGGGGAAAACGAGGATCAGGTAAGGGGGCTCCCCTCATCTTCCTGTGTCCTGTGTCTCCTTTCTCTTCCTTGTATTCTGTTCCCTTTTCCAGGCTTCTCGCATCCGCCCCCCCCCCCCCCCCCCGTTCTGTCCTCTCTCCCCTCCTTCCTGCATTCCTCCTTTCTACACCTTTTAGCCCCTGCAGCCCCCTCTGGGTGTCTCTGTGTCTGTCCACGGGACAGGGGGTTGGGGCTCAGACACTCTGTAGCCCGTTCACTCGCACGGCAGAATCGCTCCAGACGTTTCTATTGATTTTCACTGGACTTAAAGCCTCACCTTTTTCTCTAATCATCCCATAATGGCTTTAGTATGAACAGTCAGGTACAAATCGCCATAAATCTGCCCGGCCTCCTTCCGCGTGCCTTCCACGCCCTCCTGCCTCTTTCCCTTTCCTCCTGCATTGTCCGTCTCTCCTCTCCTTTCACGCCGGTTCCCGCGTCTCTGGGCCGAGGGGCACGGAGGTGCTGCTGCCCTGATGCCTCCTGCCCTCGCTGCTCTGGGTGATTCTCAGCAGAGACCCAGATGAGGAAGACGCCCACCCCTGCCCCTGGCCTCAGGCTGCGAGAGGCCTGTGTAACATTGGATGAGAACCTTTTAGGGAGAGGAGGAGAAAGCGGGAACGAGGCAGTGGGACTAGAATGTTCTGGAAGTGACAGCTGACTCCCAACATGGATGGGCTCAACTGGTGCATGGGGAAGGTCTGGACACCACGTAGCCAGCCCCCTGTCCTGAGTGATCAAGAACCTCACTGGGTGGCTTTGTTGTGTGCTGCCTTTGAAATAAAAGGCTCTTTGCGGTCAGTTTAAATTGGAGGTCTTAACTGGCCACAGGGTGGTGCGACGTGGTCAAGAAAACCTGACGGAAAAACCAGTGGAAAAAAGTTTCCAAAGGACCCGACTGAGCAAAATTAGTACAAAGGCCTCGGTGTGGCCGTGGACGGTTGTATGGAACTTTGATGAAGGTCGTTTAGAGGTGGCGTGATGCCAGCCTCTTCCATCCAAGGAAAAAATTGCCCTTCAAATTATAAAATGTGCACAGTGGTGATTAACTCCACGGTACATTCTCCAATAAGAGTATACCAGGCCCTTGGCTTTGCTTTCAAAGGGCCTGGAACCAGGAGGATTTGCTGAGAATATCCATTTTTGGTACCCGAACCATACCCACGGGTCATACCTGGAGTCAGTTTGAGGTGGTTTGCAGGATAGATGCGAGGAAAGGAGTGTGCATGTTTCCATCATTCTCTCTTTTTTTTACAATATGGATGGAGGAAACTCCTGCTCAGAAAGGGCAATGCAGATAGAAGGACCAGAGATAGGTGTTGGGATGCAGGAGGACATGGGAACCAGCACCTGAAGGAGAGGGCCCCAAACCGTGCGTTTGGCTGGCACATCCTGGGCGTGACCGACCCCCACATTCAGGACAGAATTCCCTGTGTCATCAGTCTGGTCTCATTAGTGCATGGGTAATGAGTGTCCCTTGGCTTGCTGTGGCTCTGCAGAGGGGCTGGGGAACTTTCCCTCCCCTTCCGGGGGACACAGACAGGCTTGTCATTCCGGTGCCCTCACCCAGCCTCCTTATCCCGCACTGTGACTCAGACAGACTTCTCCTGCCACCAAGGGGGCTCCCTCTCCCCGGGTTTTGTGACTCCACGAATTTGGGGTGGGACTGGAGGTGGTTTGAGAGCGAGTTTTTCTCCCGGCCCTGGTGTGGCCTGCAGTAAATGGAGATTGATTGCATGTTATTTTTCCTCTTGCTAATGTAATCCATTAGCCCAGCACATGCATAATCAGTTTAGTGCACAGTTAACTGGATGTAATCGAGTTCTTGACTGTCTGCTAGAGAAACAGCTCCAGATGCTGCTGACCCGGGGGTGGGGGTGGGGGGGCACAGGCTTCTCTCACAGCCCTGACTCACCCCTCCCCAGTCCCAACCCCACCCCGCCCACTGCCCTGGCAAATTATTCATCATCGGTCAGGGAGACTCCCTCACTTACTTTCTGCTGCACCTGCTCACGTGGCCATGGTGTATTTGACTTCCTGATGGGCCTCCCACCCTCTCTTTCAACTGAGGCTTTTATCCCTTCCTGTTCCTTTTTCATGTCCGAGGAGAGAGCCACAGGCTCGGGAGATGCAAGTAGAGGCATCACTTTTGGTTGTCATTGACCTCACAGCGGCCCAGAATCACTTCTTCTGGTGTCTAAATGCTGGCACGTAAGTCGCTGTACTAGGACCGAGCTGCCCGAAAACATGAGACACGAGAGAGAATTGGACTAATCTGCAAGCAAACAAAAACCCAAAGACTGGTGATACTCTTTCTGTTGCCTGGAATTGTCCATTTTTGATTATTGTGTGAGAGCAGTTTTTAAATTGAGATGAGTGTTCAGTGAATTCTCCCTCTCTGCCTCCTGGGAGTGTCAGGGAATGGGGCTGGGGTAGGAGCGCAGGAGGGCCCTAGAGAGCGGATGGAAGAGGCTTTCTTTTCTCTGCACTGCAAGGTTACTTTTGTGATGAGCTCACAGTTGAATGCCTTGCATGGTTTTTGTATGACTCTGGTCCAGCCCCTAGTGGTCTCTTGCCCATGCCCGGGTCCTCATACCTGCCATCATGGGACGTGGTGATTGATCAAAATAGCAGGAATGCCAGCAGCCCCTGTCCAGCTTAGTGGCTGGGCTCTTGATTTCTCTCCACAGGGATTCATTTGAGCCACATTGGAAGCATGTTGTGGAAAAGCTACTTGTCTCTCTTAGGACATGAGTTCCAGAGCACGGGCTCTGCACCTTTCTGCTGCTTTTCCATGTGAGTGTGGGACCTGCACCGTGGCCCCATCCTCCCTACCCTCCCAGCCACAGAGAGTGGGTGTTCTTGCCTGTCTGAAATAGGGGAGTGGCAGATACAGCAGCCCCGCCCCCCCATTCACTGGGGATACATTCCAAGGCCCCCAGTGGCTGCCTGAATATACTAAGTTTTTTCCTATGCTTACATGCCTAGGATGAAGTTTAATTTATTAATTAGGCATAGTAAGAGATTAACAACAACTAACAACAAAATAGAACAATTATAATAATATACTGTAATAAAAGTTATGGATATGGCATTAGGTAAAATAAGGGTTACTTGAATACAAGCATTATGATACTAGAACAGTCGATCTGATAACCAAGACGAGGTGACTAAGGGGTGGGGAGCATTTACAGTGTGGATCTGCTGGGCAAAGGGATGATTCACACCCCAGACAGGAAGGAGCAGGATGATGTGAGATTTCATCATGCCACTCAGAATGGCGTGCAGTTTAAAACATGAATTATTTCTGGAATTTTTCATGTAATATTTTTGGACTGTGGTGACTGTAGGAAATTGAACCTACGGAAAGCAAAGCCAAGGACGGAGTGGGCGACTGTACTGACAGACACCCGCCCTCTGCTCTCCTCCCCGCTGGCGCACCCGAGTCCACAGTGTGTGGCTTCGGAGCTAGTGCAAGCTGTCCTGCGTGTCTGGACTTTGCTGCTGCATGGCGTGGCGTGGCGTTGCTGGAGAGCTCTCTGAAATGTGTCCTGTTTTCTGCTTGGGGAGGAGGGTGCAGAAAGGGCAGTTGGTGATCAGTGCACACCTGCCAACTATTAGAATCTGGTTTTCACTTTGATGTTTTTCTTCACCTGAGAGTCATTGGAATGGAAATCCATCAACTTGGGCAGATAGATTAAGACCCCACCAGAATCTATTACTCAAACAGTTCCCAGCTGAAGTTCCTTTGATTGAGCCAAGCCCGAAGGTCTCATATTAATCTTAAATTAGACACAAAGAAGGTTGTCTACCACAGAGTTGGGTCTGGGCCCCATGTGAGCTGCCCTGGGCCAGCCAGGCAAACAAGGCGGTGAGATGCCAACTCTACTTGGCTGGAAGTAGGAGTCCGCACTGGTTGACTGGAAACACCAAATCCTCCGCAGCCTGGACTTTCACTTTTGCCATTCTGCTAGGCTTGTGCAGGGCGAAGGAAGGGTGAGGACCCTGCGCCAGACTCTGCCTTACTTTAGAACCCTCCTCAGCTCTTTCCCCGATGGATAAGGAACTTGCCGCTCATGCCAGGCAGGGCCATAAATTCACTGTAGGGTGCATGGACACATTGGAAGACATGGAAGTCAAATATTTGGTTTGTAATCTGCATTCTGCGTGCTCCTTAATGGGTGCACCGGGGCAGGGTTGGGCGACTTAGGAAACCAGCTGCACGTTTTGTGCCCATCGGTGGGAACTGGCAGGCTTTGTTTGGTTTGGAAAGCAAGAAGCATAAATCCTCTGGTGTGCCCCCCCCCCCCCCCCCCCCCCCCCCGGTTCCCTCCGCCCTGGTGTGGCCACGTGTCTGAAGCACTGGTGCAGTGTCATCTGGTTTACATCGTCATTCTGGAGCCAGTTTCCCCAAACCTTGTTTTCTCATTAGGATGACTATTTTTTTTAACAGGCATACTTCTGCCTTCTTCTCCCCATACCTTGGTGCCTTCAACCAAAAATGAAAAGAGGGAATGTTTTCGTGTGGTTGATTTAAAAGGTGTGAAAGGCCAGATGTTTTGGTAAATTTTAGCACATTTAGCCTGCATGCCCTCTGTCTCCCAGAGCAGCTGGGGGTCTGAAGTTCATTTCCCCCACTTAATGGCTGGTCTTATGGGATGTGGGGCTCCCGCAGCTGGGCTGGGAGACTGCACAGGGTCCTTGGTCATGGTCAGAGAGCTGGGGTGAGCTAAGGCAGTATTTCTGGCCAAAGTTAACTCCAGGGGGACTCTGGGAAGAGGGAAGTGTGTGCCGTGTGGAAGGCTGGCCCCACGCTGCAGAGGCTTCTTGCTCTCACCTCCATCCAGAACCATCCCACTCACCTTCACCTGAATCCCCCCAATGGGTAGTATTTTTTTCAACGCATTCATTCAGCTTATTGGCTTTAAGCACAAGCTTTGCCCTGATGCCTCTGGTTACACTATTGTACACACCCTTCATGTCAAGAAGCTAGGGTTAGTGTTATCTTTGGCTCTACGCTTTAGACACCACATAATGGAACTGAAATCTTACTAGATGTGCCTTTTAAACGTCCAGTACTAAATATGTCACCTGTTGAAAAACCAGTTTTACAACCATTAACTATAACACTCTTTTTTCCAAAAGCTTTTAGTATTTTTTTTTATTCTTTTTTTTTTTATGAATCATTTTTCATGGATGGTAAAGAACTGATGAGGTCCTGTGAAAATATGGTATTAATTATTTCTCATGAGACTATCTCATATCATTATTTTACCTCAAATACAAGCTAATAATAAAATGTGGATTTCTTATTTTTATGGTAAAAAATAATTCTTATGAGTAATATATGTTCATTGTAGAAAATTTGAAAAATCCTGGGAAGTATAAAAGAAAATAAATATTAGCCAAATCCTATTATACACATATTTTTGTTTCCTCCTTTTGCATATAGCACAGGCATTTTACAAAATTGGACCTGAGCCCTTTCTCATGTCTCTAAAAGTATTTTTCAGTAATTTTTTTAAATGGAATTTCTTCTATTCTTCTACTCTCTTCTCCAGAAGCAAATCATTGTTATATTTAAATTGTATCTTTTGGCATTTTTTTCTGTGTTTATACTAATAGAAATGTATTTGCATATACATACTGTTCATTTAAATAATCTTTATAGACATATACTTAAGGTTTGCTTTTTTCCTGTAACTTTTTATCATGAAAATCACTTCAGGTCAGGACAGATAGATCTAGTTCATTCTTTTTGTGGCTACATAGCATTCCATTTACTAACTGTCGGAAAACTTAGTAGAAATCTTCATTCCTTTGCTACAGATTTGCTAAATATTCTCAAGTCTTCAGGTTAGAAGTTTCTTTTAAAAAAAAAAAAGATTTTATTGAATTTTTTTTTTTTTTTTTTTTTTATTAAGTAAGGGAGAACGAGGTAGCAACATCTATGTGAGAGAGAAACATCGACTGGCTGCCTCCTGCACGCCCCATACCGGGGATTAAGCCCGCAACCCGAGTTTGTACCCTGACGGGAAATTGAACCAGGACCTCTCAGTCTATGGGATGACGCTTAATCCACTGAAACACACGGGCCGGGCAAGAAGTTTCTTTAAATGTGTAGTGTTTTAGGAAAAAATAGTCAGTTGATCTCATTAAAAATATAAGAAGAGACAAACAATAAGAGACAAAGCAGTCTCACGTCGATGTGCGTTTAGGTTATTTGTGGTGTTTTGCTGTAGGGAACAAATGTGCTCATACATCTCCCTACACTAGTGCTGTCCCAAGAAGTGGGCTCGCTGGTTCCCAGGTGTAATGCCAATAGGTACTGTGCTTTTCACTGGCTCTTCAGAAAGAAAGTGACCACCCCCCTCACACCGCTAGGTGAATATAAACCCCCCATTAGGTGATGCTCAAATGCCCGCACAGTGACCAGTGCAATGTTATTTTCCTCTTTTGTTCAGATTGGAAACACTGTTTTATGTGGGTCTCTGTAGTTATTAGTCAGGGTGAACATTTTTTCATGTATTTATTGGCCGCTTGTGCTTCTGTAGCAGCTTTCCTGTTCATAGCCTTTGTCGTTTGTTTGTCTTGGTTTGTTCCTGTATCTGGTTGATTTACAAGAGCTCTTGGTTCATCAGGGCCAAAATCCCCACCTTGCTGTGGCTGTTCTAGTGGTTTCTCCCAGTGGTTTCTCTTTTGTGCGTCTGTACCTCAGCTTATGGTACATTTTAACATATAGAAACTTTTCATTTGGATGACATCCAGTCTGTACCTATTTTGGTTATGCTTCTAACTTTTCTCTTTTCCCAGGGAAGCTTTCTTTTTGCTAACATTGTAAAATAATAAAAATTGCAGCTAACACCTAGACAGGATTTATTATGAGCCAGGTACTGTTATCCTGGCTTCACATATATTAATTGATTCAGTCTTCTGTTAATTTGCCTGTATTCAAAGGGAAAAACCGAGGTACCGTGAGAGCAGTTACAAGTCATAAGCTAGTGAGTCAGTGCTCAGACCCAGGCTGATTGGCATTACTTGACCAGTATCTTCTTCAGTATCCTCCTTCCCCAGCCCCATTCATTTCTTCAGTCTATGAAAATGTACCTTGTGGATGGGTCATTGCAGGACTCATTTTCTCAATATTGTGTGATTTAGAACTGTGTTCTCTTTCAAATTGGATGGCTGACTGTCCAACAGTTTCTTCAGTAACCATCCTTTCTCGCTGATGTGAAAAGCCATGTCTACTGTCCCTGGTTCTCTAAATCGAGCAGAGCATCTCTTGAATGCTGCACGGGCTTAGATCAGCCCAGACACACAGTGGTGTTTGCCGGAAACGCCAAGGACAAGAGGAGGGAACAGACGCGGGTCTTCCTTCAAGCATGTCAGGTCTCTGGATGAAATCCCTTCCTCACCTTTCCCTGTTTCTCTCCAGCATGTTCCCCAGGGTGGAATTTCTCGGATTAATTACCTTCATCAAATTCACTGGGATGAAGGAGTCTCCAGGAGAGATGGGGGCTTGGGAAAGGGACCAAGTTTCTTATTGTTCCTCAGTGGAGACTGTGGGTCTCACTATTTATCTCTCTTTTTTGTTAAAGGGTAGGGAACAAATACTGAAAGTCCTGAATGTTCCCTTTTCTGACGTCCATGTTCAGATAGCGTGGAGATAACAGTACCGTGCCTGAGTATTTTCAGTAGAAACGGTGCAGCTACTGGTGAGAGGTCGGTGTCCGTTTGGATTCCAAAGAAGCTGTTTCATGGCCCCTGACTCAGGCCGAGGAGCAAGGAGGTCTAATTTCAGAAAATCTAAGAACTGCCGCTTTGTCAAAGTACTTGAAAGCCTCCCCAACCCCAAATCCTCAAGCTAAAAGCCCTAGATCTTCTGGTGACAGAAATCTCAAACTGTCAGTTGCCTGCAGCCCACACCCACACAGAGGATCAGTCACACTTGTGGAATTCCTTGCACGGATGCCATCTGCCGTCTTAGGGGTGGTCTGGAGTTCTTAGCAGCATCTCCCTGTCGTCGTCCCTCTGCCTTCGCATTCCTGGAGAACTCTGTGTGTCACGGTTGTTCTAGGCCAACCCAGGCCAGCAGGAAAACGGTGCCGTATAGTGGGGCAAAGGCGGGAACCCCGTTTCCGGTCCTTCCAACTCGCTGAGGTATTGGGCTGAAAGGACTTGATGGAAAAGGGCACGTTTGAAGAGCCGGAGTCCCAACAGGTGTTTCTGGTTTTCTGTTTTGAAAGGGAAATTGTGAGGGAATAATTAACCACTGTCAGAAATATTGTCAGGAAAAGGCAGGCGTTTTTAAATAATTACACAATACACCTGAGCCATGTTCTTTACCCTGTTTTCAGCAACTTGAAAGTATAAATACTGCTGAGGTGTAGGGTGGGAAAGTCTGTTACTATGAAACCATTTTGGTAGTACGAACTGATTGTTTCATACTTTGACAGTTAGTAATGTGACGGCTCCAGCACTTTTTAAACAGCCAGGATGTAGGACAGAAGTTAAAAATGTCTAATGACACAAATCTGTTCCTCACAGAAATGTGGGAAGTAGGGCCAGCAACCTCAGGAAGGTGATCTGGAGGGAAACACCCAGCGGGGCCTCGAGTTAGCAAATAAAATATGGACTACCCAGCTAAATGTAAATTTCAGATAAGCAAATAAGGTATACCATAAGATATAAGTACTGTATCTCCTTACCTGAAGTTCATATTTAACCAGACAGTCTGTATTTTACTTCTGGATGCGGAAGAAAGTCTTTCTTGGTGTCTTGCCAGCAGCCTCGAGATAAGTGGCTTCGTTGTTGGTTCAAACCCCTTTTTCTTTCGGTGGTTCCCAACAAAAGGAAAATTACAAACGCCTCAAATGATGATTTTCAATTTTTGTTATTTATAGAAAACTATCATCAGATTTTCACATTTTCTACACTAAATAAAGTGCTTTTCCTGTAATGAAATCTGAAATTTTCTCCAGAGTTACTTGTTAAAATTTGCCTTTCAGTAATTTTTTTAAAAAAAATTATTTCCTTTAATTGAAGTGCTTTTGCATCACACAGTGCCATGCAGGTCAGGATGGCCCCTCCGTCTGTTGCCACTTCGCCAGGTGTGCCTGCTCACACTCCGCTCCTTGGGCTCCTTCTGAAGTTGCTGTGTTATGTAGGTGATAGAAATTCACAGCACTCGAGTATTGGCTGTTGTACATGGAAGATCCCCAAGTGTCCACCCTATAGAGGATGCTAACAGGAATGCGGAAAGAAGATTTGAACTAGGACTAATCAAGAAGATCGGGGAAATTTCTCTAGGGCCTGCGTCCTCACCCTGTAAATGGCAAACTAATGAGAAGGTCAGAAATGTTTATCTACGGATAGTGTTTGATTTGTAACCTGCTAATTAGTGGGGCAGGTTCCCAGGCCCAGGGCGAGGCCTCCAAAGCATATCTGCTCTCTTAGGTCAACAGTTGTGACCACGGCTTCGTCTGCCGGCGGGCCTGGTATTGGATTCGCAGAAGGAATTTCCCGTCCACTTGCTGTCCCTCTCCGCTCTTTCTGCTAACAGGCTGGTTCTTAAGGATTGTTGGGCCTTTGTAACCACGTTTGAGCTGACGTCTGGACTTCCTGGGTGGCCTGTACACTAGGTAGCCCTTGTTCTCCTGTCTCGCAGAACGAGGCAGCAGACTGGCCCTGGGGACCGGCAGTTCCATGATGGGAGGCATCCCTGCACCTGTCCCCTTGGCTTGCTCTCCTTCAGCTGACGTGGACCCAGCACTCAGAGACCGTTCCCTGGTGTGGTCTCCGGGACACACGTTACTGGAAAGAAAGACACTTCTCCCACTGGGCCAGCGCCATTTATCGAGTGCTGATTTTATGTACACTTGGGCTAATGAGTTCGTAACATGTTATTTAAAAAGCTGTTTTGTGTAGGGAGCTCTTGGTGAGCCTTTGGCTTGCCTCCAGTGAAGGGGTCCCCGAGCCGAGGTGGTCCAGCCTAATCTCCCCATTTCTGCTGTGCTTCATGTCTCCGTTTTCCCTCCTGCCGCCTCCTCTCTCTTTTTCGAAAATCATTAAAGATAAGGGAGCTTGGGGAGCATTCCTGGGCTCTTCCAGTCAGCCAGGCCAAGAGGCGTGGGTCCCGGGACTGCGGTTTCCTCCGCGTCCTAGACATTAGTCAGCGAGTGTGACTCCCCAGCCAGCTGTGGCGTAGGAAGCACCGCAGGGAGCGATCTGGCTGGAGGCGTCTGCTTGTGTGTGTTTGTTCGCTTTCTGGTTCTCAGATTAGGATCTGACCGTTTTTATTTTTATTTTTTTGCTCCGAGTGGGTTTTCATCAGTGATGGCCACAGCTGCCAGTGTAGGACAACCAAACAGTTTCTCCAGGGACAAGAGCTCTGTGCTCCGTCCAGTCCTTTTGTGTCCAGCATCGAATCCGTACCCGTTCTCCTGCTGCGACCACTCCTGTCTCAGCCTTTGGGGCTTTGAGTTCATCGAAGGTTCAGACTCAGGCACCTGCGGGTTTGTTGAGGTGGCGAGTTCTTGAGTCATTCTTCTGGGGGTGGCTGTTCCCCTCTAACGCTCTAGGTCTCAGAGGGCCCCAGGAGTCCCCTGGAGGCTCCTGCAGGCACCGCCTCCCACAAGCTCCGTCACACGCGTGTCTTCTTTGCCTAGCTTGTTCTTTATTCCTCTTGGAGCGTGGCATTTAGAATAAAATCTCACCTGGGGAAGTCTCAGACAGCAGTGACAAAGCCCAGCTCCACGGGGGGAGACTCGTTACACAGCTAATTAATCCAGCAGATGTCATTGTAAGTGCTCATTTCTTCGTAATTTGGATGCACGTCCCCCATTGCTGGGATCGGCTTTGGGCCCGATGCAAAGTGTCTTTTATCAGACTGTGAGGACTAGCATGTTTCCTGTTCAGCCTTTTTATGCTGTAGGGAGGCATTTCTGGTGTTCCAGAAGTTCTCCCCCACCACTGTAGCCACGTCTCGCCGGTTGGCACCGAGCTGGCCTGTGTCGCGCGTTAGCGTTTCTCCGCTGGGGCGCGCACCCCTTCAGGACCCGGCTGCCCTGCAGCGGAGGGACGGCGGAGGCCCTGGGCCCAGGGCAAGCAGGCAGCAGCACCGTCACACTTCCCTCTGCACGTCGTGGTCTTTTCCGAAGCAAGTTTGTCATGAAAGAAGCTGAGGAGTGTTTGAAAGGTGCCATTTTGATAGGAGATGGTTGAAAGTGTAGAGCGTGTGTGACTGGGTTAGTGAAATGAAACAGCTCCTGTGCCGGACAGCAGGTCCTTGGCGGGAGGGTGTGAGGAAGCAGGAGGGGCGGAAGCAGTGCAGGGAATGGGACGGGCAGGATGAACAGCACTGCCTCCTGCAGGTGGCCAGCCTGTGCTCACGGGAGCGGACTGGCTCCTAGTGGGGGTGGCACCTGCCCGAGGCCACCTTGACTGAGTCCTCTTTGCTAACACTACTTCCCTCCATCATGCCAATCATGTGAGTGAACTCGGGATGTCCCCTCCTAGTTAATCACTGGATCCAGAAACAACACATTTCACCACTGATGTGACGGGTCCCCAGTGGCCTCCTTGTCACCAAATCAGTCGCCATGTTCTAACCTCACGGGATCTGTGAGCAGCCTTTGCCACTGTTCTCCTCCTCCTCCTCCCCCTTCTGGCTCCTCTAGGCCCTCTGACTGGGTCTCCTTCTTGGTCTCCTTGTTGGCTTCTCTTCTGTTACTTAACAGTAAATATGGGAGTCCCCAGGGCTTGGCCCAGGCCCCTTCTTTCTGTTTATAACTTTCCCTAAGTGCCTAATTCAATCCAGTGGTTTGAAACATCTGTCTTCTGCTGACACTCAAATCTGTATCTCCAGCCCTGAGCTCTCCCTTCATCCGTCTCCTTACTGGCCATTTCCATCCGAGTGTGTGGTTCCTCAGACTTAGCGTGGTCTAGGGAGAAGTCTTGGTGACTGTCACCCCCAAGCCCCTTCTTCTCTGGGCTCCTACATCTTGGTCAGGGCCGCCGCTAGTCTGCCATGTGCTCTCTCTCCCAAAAAGCAGGGAGTTGTTTGTGGGCCACTCTTTCTTTCACTCACCAATAGCCAAACGATCAACAAGTCCTGTTGGCTCCACCTTCAGAATATGTTTCCACCATCCTCCCCATTGTCTCTTTACTGTGTGAACTCTCTCCATGCTTCTATTCAGGTCCCTGATAATCCACTTTTCTTATGGTGATTCTGTGAAAAGGAAAATCAGGTCATATCATTCATTCTCTGCAAAGACCCAACACTGACTTTCCATCCCATGAAAAAGAAAAGCCAAACTTTGTCCTGTGGCTTACAAACCTCTTTGTAATCGGGACTCCACCAACCTGCCAACCTCATCTTGTAACACCCTCCCCTTTGCCCTCTACACTTTACCCCACGGCCTTTCTTCCTGTTTCTTCAACACGGCAAGTACGTACCTGCCTCAGGGCTTTTGCACTTGCTGTCCTCCTGCCTAGAATGCCCTCCCCTGACCTTGACAGTCATCTCTCTTTAAATATCTAATCTTCAGAGAGACTTTCCCTGACCACCCACTCTCAAGTAGTGACACCATCAATTCCCCCAAGTTTTCTTCTCTGTGTTGACAGTTATCTATTTTTCTTGTTTGTTCATTTAGTTACTCGTCTCACAAAAGATCAGGAGCCTTGGTTTCTTCTTGATGGCTGTATCCCTGGTGTTTAGAACAGTGTCTGCCACCAGCCCAATAAATACTTATCGAGAGGCAAAGTACTGGCAGAACGTGCCCATGAACTTTCCCCTGCTGTAGAATCTGGTGTAGCAGCTCTGTGTGAACACTGGCTTTTCATAATTTAGAGTCCAAATTCGTGTTCGAGTGAGGTGGCTGTCCTGCATGGGCCAGGCATCCCAGAGCTGTTCATCACCATGTCAGCCGCTGGCCGTTCTGCAGGGCTTCTTCTTGCATTGCCCACTGAGAACTAGTCCTGGTGCATGTGTGCAGCTCGTGTCCAAGTATTTTGAAAATTCCCACATGCAGCTGGCCTTGGCTCTGTACCCCAAAATTCTGCCGACCCAAATCACAACACTTTATATGCAATAGTCATAGAGATTGATGTTGTTGTGGAAAATTTAATGGCACTTTCCCCCTTTTTACTTAGTAATATAGTCCATTTTATAGGCCTTTCTTCTCTACTAGGATTGTAGGACCCTTGACAGCAGATCTGTTTCTTCTCATCTAACTGTGTGTCCTTCCCAGTGCCTTGCAGATAATAGGTCAAGTGCCAGTAGGATTTGATATTCGAACATGGAATCTTAAACATAGAAATGTAAATACTGGGTTCAGCCCTGAAAAGCCTATACCTCTGTTTCCTTAGAATCTGCTGTGTTCACTTTCCAACTCCCTGTCCATGTGTAAATGATGCTGATTAGTCCTAGACCTGGTTGTCCCCAGGAGAGCCATGTTCCTGATGGCAAAACATAGTCTCCATAAGAGAGGAACTCCAGTGTCCTGCTCTCCTCCTGTCCCATGTTCAAGCCCCACGTCTTTGAGCACCTTCTATGCTGGGAATACTGTAGTAACTTTGGGGCTGTGTTCCTAAAGAGATACATTTTACATTGGTGACTCAACATATATAAATAGATATTTTGTATATAGAATAGAAACAAAAGTTTTATTAAGCAATTGTATCCTCACTACATGGCTACATTCTGATGCTTTCTATTCTCTCCTTTCTGTTGTTTTACACAAGTGCTGAGGTTGTACTCAAGGCATTGATTTCATATTCCACTAATGCAATGACTCTCAACCCAGGGAGCTTTAAACAAATGTGCATGCCCCGCCCAGCCCTCAGCTCTGCTCTCGTTTGCTGTGGGATTCCAATGTGAGGCTCCAGGTTGAGAACCACGGCCTTAATGGATCTCAACCTGCAGATGGAAAAACATTGCCGTGCAGGATTCAGAGAGGAGGTGGTCGTTCAGGAAGAGCTGTCAGATCAGTACCCGAGAGTTATCCAAGTCTGGAGGGAGGGAGAAGTCGTATCCAGGTGGTCAGATCAGAAAAGACCACCTGGAAGAGAAGGAAGCTGACGTTTGGGCAGGCTTTGTGGACAGTGGTCACATAGACGAGCATGCTGGACAAAGGCAGATTCGTTTATTCTGGTTACCGAACCTGAGACCATAATTCTAAATGGATTTTAGTAATTAGAACTTCCTTTCATGCACTGGTGGGTTACTGTAACTTTTCAAAGAAAATCAGTTCTGAACTAAATATTTCATACTAACAACACACTGGAGCTGGGGCCTTTTTAGTCTTTTGCTAGTAAGGAGGTCTGCTCAAATGAGCTGTTATAATAAAAATACTAAAGCCCCTATAAACATATAGTTAATACTATACATGCTGAAATACTTGGGGGGTACAGTGTACTGATGTCTGAAATGCATCAGCCATATAAGCTGCATTGATAGATGGATAGGCATACAGCTAAGTGTTCGTTTCAGCAGCTGGGCGGTAGGTATACAGGAGTCTACTAAATGATGTTCCCCCAACTCTCCCCTGTGATTGAGAACTTCTATAATACTATGTGGGGGTGAAATACTAAAACCCAGTGGTTAGGTATTCTTCCCACTCTGCCCTCCCCCACACAGAAGCTGTGTGCTTGCTGTGAGGGCTCTTCCCGACCCTGCCCTCCCATGCCGGGGAAAGGAGGAGATTGATGGTCTGCTGTGTCTGTGAAGACAGGGCTCAGATGAGTTCTTTCTGTTTTTCACAGACAAGGACGTACATTTCACTAGCAGCAGAAACACTGCCCAAAGGAGAGCTCGCGAAAACTATAAGAGAGACCAGGGCTGTCCAACAGGCTCTTGACTACTCCAGGAGTTTTGTTCCACTTATGCATTCATTGGCTGATTCTTGTATGCGCCCTGACTGGGGATCAAACCCGAAACCTTGGTGTATCAGGATGACACTCTAACCAACTGACCTACCCTGCCAGGGCCTCATTCCAGAAGTTTTGGATGCCTACTAGATGCCAGGCACTAGAAAACTTCAAGATAGGATGCCCCAGTGTCTTAGGGAGAGGTCGCTGTTACGGTTTTAAAGAAGGCGCGCTCTCTGATGTCAGGCTGCCTGGGTGTGAACCCAGCTCCTGCCCTTCACGGCTGCGTGGCTTTGGGCACGTTACTAATCCCTCTCTGTTCGTCAGCTGTAAAATGGGCTGCAGAAGTGACCGGCCTAATAGGACTGTTGAGTAAGTTCTGTCAGATAATACATGGGATGTGCCCACAATGCAGTCAGCATAAAGCACAGAACATGTGTTACTCTTTAAGAATACCACATTTTTGCATCCGATTTTCCATTGTCTTCTGAAGACCACATAATTGAAGTTATTTTGTAATTTGGTTTTCATTAGCTTTGAACTTGTCACACTTTTGGTTTGGAGGACAGAAAGGATGGTGGGTTCTTTTGTTTGTTTGTTTTGAAGGAGGAAGAAAGAATGTTCCTTAAGAGAAATGTGACTAGTCTGTAGTGAAATGACTTTGGGCAAATAATGTAACGTCGGTCAGCCAATCATGGTCCTGTCTGAAAAATGAGGGGCTTTGAGAGATCCCTGAATTCCCCCCAAGCAGTGAGTTCACAGGACTATTCTTTAAAGGCGTATGCCTGTCTCTCCTTCTAAGCAATGGACCAAAAGTGATCGAGTGAGGTACTTAGGGAAATTAAAAAGGGACTTCGCGTCCAGCTTGTTTTCCCTCCTGCTTGTTTGACCCTTTCTCTGAGAACCGCCTAAGAGGCTTTCAGTTGTGAGAGGAATGAGCAGTGAAGTTACTTTTATTAACATCATTTTATAATCTTGTTCTGCATAACCTGCGGGATTTCAGTATTTGATTTTTTTTTTTTTTTTTTTAAGGAAAACCAAACAAAACACAGGACTCCCCACACTCATATTTCCCTTCTGTGTCCAAAAATTGGTGTAAGAAAGAATTTAGCCTTGGAAACTGATGCAGAGTACACAGCACGCTCAGAACTATATACTCGTTCTTTTTGTTTACATTCCCATATGTGTATTTTTTTTCTGATTAAAACTAACGCATATTTACTCTAAAAAACAAATTTATAATCCGGACATGTACAGCGTGGAGGGCAGAGATTGAAAAGTGGAAGTTACACTCCAGTTACACTAGAATGCCTTTGCTTTGGTGTCTCTTTATATTTCATATGTGTATCTGTTTAAGTTTTGTAACCTTGGCGATACCGCAGAAGGTCTCGAAGCGGGCGCAGCCTCTGAACACAGATGAAGTGTTAGCTGGCGCTGCAGAGCTGCCAGGCCACCTTGCCTGCGCGAGTTCACTTATACTGGAAACCGCAGTGTTGGTGGCCTGCGTGGCCTCGCCTTGCTGTAGGAGTCTTCCTAAGTCTTGGCATCTCTGTCCCTTTTAGTTGCTGTCTCATCCTAGTGTCCATTCACTGGAGGGAACACCTGGGGTCCAGTATGTAAAATCATTTCCACAGCAACTCTCTGTTACCCATTAATTTAAAATATCTCAAAATTTTTCTTCAGCTGAAACTTTAAAAGAAACTTAAAAGATGTGGCATTCTCTTCCCTTATTTGTACATGGGAAGTTAATCTCCCTGGCTACGCAAGTTATGAATATTTTCTCCCTATCCCACCTCTTTTGAAAGATCATTTTTGTTGTTGTTGAATGAAATTAAGGCTAAACCAGGCATTTCTGATTATAGCTCTAAGCCAGTAAGTGGGTGGAGATGCCTCTCTCCCTGATTTGAAAGAACAGTGCTAAATAACCTTGGACATTGGAAACGATGTGCAAAGTACATGCAACAGAAAAAAATCTCACCAAGGTCATTGCCTTCCCCGTGAGCAGATCTGGAAAGTGGGCCTGAGCAGCAGAGCAGGTCCTAGTCATGTGAGCGGTGTATTCAGTGGGGACAGAGTTTTGGCAACATAGGCTTCATGCTGGTGTCAAGAGCTGTACAAGGAACATGTCCACACTTCTGTTTGGAAACACCCATGAAATGGAATGCAAATTTTCGGCGGTAATAACATGTTGAGGTCGCAAATTTGAACGCAAATGAGGAAATGCAAAAGGAAGTTTT
The DNA here is from genome assembly GCF_014108415.1 of Molossus molossus. Taxonomy (NCBI): domain Eukaryota; kingdom Metazoa; phylum Chordata; class Mammalia; order Chiroptera; family Molossidae; genus Molossus; species Molossus molossus. The sequence continues at coordinate 33,531,920 of NW_023425357.1, read as the reverse complement.
GCATAGTAACACCCATTTTCACATGTGGTAATTATTACTATCAAATATGATATGTTCTAATGACCAGGATGTGGGACATTATTATGCCCCTCGATTATTACTCCTTGGGCGAAGTTTTGCATTTTATAACTATTGTATGTGAGTCTTTTGCATTTCTTACCTGCTTAGATGTAGGTAATGATTCTGTCATTTATTGTCAGTGTAATCATAATCTTCCTTATTTTAGAGATGTACAGACATTATCTTTGTTTTCTTCCCCGTAGGTTTTATGGGAATTTCTAAATGTATTGATTCTGAAGTGTTATTCATGTTTGGCAACAGCAGGTGAACTCAAATGCTAGTTTTGTTTTGTTACTGCATAGCTTGAATTACTATTGTCTTCTTCGATAATTTAATTTTTGAAACGTTCTGGTTATACCACATGCGGCTTGTGTCCTAGGCATTTTGGATATCAGGATTTGGGACTTTTGTTGGCCTCAAGATACTGTGAGCTTGGAAAACTGTCTGCAAAAGTAGAGATCACACAAACTTAATACCCCTCCCCCAAACACACACACACACCATTTTAAAAATAAGTTTACTTTCAACTTTCTTTATCCTCCAATTCCAAATAGTTTGGCAAAGATTTTTATGTGCAGAAGCATCTTCAAAGAGCATTTTTCACCAGATGCCACTCCTGTCCTTGGAGCGTTATAGGAAATGTGCAGGAAGCCTGTGTGTAAGGCGAGTATGCGTGAAGTGTGTTATATGTGTGTGTTTCTAAAGGAAAGGTTCCTTTTCCTCTTTTCTCCCTTCTCGTGTCGGGGGCCTGGGAGCCCAGCAGGTCCCCATGACTGCAGTCGGTTCAGCATAATTGATGCGGTCTCATTTCCCACAGCTGATGAGGATTATATCAGCTTGGTTTAACAGTCTCATTTTCTGCTCCCAGTGCACACTTGTTTTAATGTGTTTCAGTTAATGAGGTAGAAGAGAGAACGAGGTGTTACTGTTTATACACAGACAGTGAGCTTGTGCAGCGAGCCCTGCTACAGCCCACGTGGCCTCGGGTGTCCTCGGGGGACACATCCCACAGAGCGAAGCCACCTTTTCGGAACATGGCTTTTCATGACAGATAATGATTATTAACCATGAGCTTTACCAAATAGTTTCATACGTACCATTTCTCTTTTTGCGATGTATCTTTTCTGTATCATGATGAAAAGATTACAACTTCCCTCAGAGCTTGGGGTGCACACCCGCTGAGGGCCTTGGTGAACCTTCCCCGCAAAGCTTTCTCAAACCCTGTCTGCCATTCACCAGCCCTGTCCCCTGGAGGGTCCCCTCCCCAAATAAGGGTCAGTTCATTGGAAGTGACACAGTGAGACCGGTTCCAGAAGCCCTGGAGGACCCACACCTCCGCGTGGGGATGCTGTGAGTCCCAAGCAGGCACTAGGAGTGAGTTTGCGGCCCGGGGTCGGCAGAAGAGGTAGAAGTAACGTCCACGGCCCTTTTATGTGAACGGGCGTCTGGTTTGGGTCACGACTTTGCTTTTGCTTCTCTGGAGAGGTGGGGCCCTCAGGCAGGAGGCCGTTGCCATTGAGGTGTAGATACAGCTGCCCCCTTCTTTGAGCTCCTTGGGGAGCAGGCTGCTGCCTCAGGGCAGCCAGGAGACCAAGGCAGGGTAGGCCTTTTGCATGTATTTAAATTTCCAGCTTTGGCTGCATGGAAAACAAAGGGTGTGGCAGGGGTACAGCAGAGGAGACTTGTCCCTCTTTGGGACCAACCTGAAACGTTTTGTCAACCACACACTTGTGGAAGGACATACTGCTTCATCTGCCTCTCATTCCGTTTTCCACATGAGCCCTCTCCTTTTTTCTCCTCTCTGTCAACATGGAGCACCCTAAATGGTTAAACCTGTTGCCTGGCCTTGGCGCCGTGCCAGCCCCAGGGGGCTCTGCGCAGGCTGGAGGCCCCCAGCTCCTCCAGCTTCCCGAAGGCACAGCGGCCGTGGGTTTCAGCAGGAATTAAACAATTACTAAGTCTTAGTCCTCCCCACCTTCCGTGGATTGACTCTATAAATTGTCAGCTTGTTGACATTTTAATGCGAATTATGTCATGTGGTATCCCCTTTGATTTCGACATGCCTCAGTTTGTAAATACATGAGCCACTCAAAGGCTTGTGGTTAGTGTACACTCCGGAGGCCTCGGGGTTTTTGGTGGGGGGAGCGCTGGAGAGCACACAATGCTGGGAGTGTGCCTGGCGCGGCAGGCCTTTCACAGCTCCCCAGGGCGGCTCCCAGGGGCCTGCTGCCAGCCCAGCCCCTCCCAGGGCCCGGAGGGCCAGCCCGTGGGACCAAGTCCCAGGGTATTTCTGATGGGTGCACCGACGGCCCAGCATTCTCCCAGCCCCGGTGCAACTCTGTTGCTCCTTTGTCAAGCACGGTGTCTGTCACCTCCCCACCACCGGCACTGGGAAGAACTGACTCACTCTAGACACACAGCAAACTCGTCGCCCAGGGAGCCTGACCCGGAGCAGGTGCTTCACGCCGAAGGGCTCAGCCAAGCTCCAGCAGGATGATGTTTCGGGAAGGACTTGGAAGGAAAGGATGGATAGAGATTGAGAAGTTGAGAAAGAAAGAAGAAAGGTAAAAAGTCGATTGTTAGATGGATGCAGGAAAAAGGAAGATTTGTTATTTGCGTGGGAGACTAACAAAGAATGGAACCTTGAAGATTCTAAATGTTCAGATTCTAGAATTCAAGGGAGGAAATTCTGAAATATATTTGAAGAGACAATTTTCAGTGACAACAGTTGAGAAACCTGTGTGCTCAGACTCGGCTCCACACTTACTGTCCTTAGTACCCTATTTTCTGGCTTTGGGTCCCCTTATTTGAGACTTTGCATTAAAATGAAGAACCCTATGCCTGGCCGGTGTGGCTTAGAGGTTGAGCATCGGCCCACGCACCAAGGGGTCACTGGTGTGATTCCCGGTCAGGGCACATGTCCAGGTTGTGGGCCCAATTCCCAGTGGGGGGCATGCAGGAGGCGGCCAGTCATTGTTCTCTCTCATCGATGTTTCTGTCTCTCTCCCTCTGCCTTCCTCTCTCTGTAAAAATCAATAAAGAAATAAAAAATGAAGAACCCTGGCAGAGTTGGCTTCTTGGTGACCCTTTATGTGTAGAATGTCAGTGCTCAACCAAGTTAGAATTAGCCATGTTGAGATTTGATGTGTTGTTCCAGAGGAGGTTGGCCAGGATGACATCACCAGTGGACCCTAAGAGTGGACCAGGAGTAGGAAAGGGGTTTCTGCTTTGCACTGAAGGCATGCAGTCTTCCCTTCAAATACAGCAACGGCTGGGCCTGCTGTCTGGGTTGGAACTTGGCTGACTTACAAAAATGTCATGGAATCTTTAATGGCCCTGGGTGGTCGGGACCGATTTCCCACGTGCTGAGTAATTCCAGTTTCATGTGTGAATAATGCCCATATTAAAACAATTAGAACTACACTTAATCTGAAAAGGAAGAAGGGACCCAAATTTCTGTCGATCAGAGATACTTCCAGCTCTCTGGTAACTTCCACGAGCTCTCAAAAAAGTTCTCTGAAGGATTCTCAATCTTAATTTATTTTTTAAAAGTTATAAGAAAAACACAGATGGATAGTTAAGTAGCTAGGAAGAGAGGAGAAAGAAATACATTCCTCAGGAGCACTGTTTAGTTGGTTACCATGAGAAATTATATTTCGTCCCTCTCCAGCATCTATAGTTAAAGTTTAGCTGTAAGAGTATACGTGAAATACAGTGGCAGGATATTGTAATGATCATGGCGCACAAGAATATTAGTCTTTGCTAATTAAAACAAATTCCAGTTGATGTTTTTCCAAATTAAAACAGACAGTGACATCCAGGGTATAAAAACGAGCCCTGTGCTTTGTGAAAAGATCATAAAGTGTTGCTTGCAACATGTACCTTGGTCTCTCTGTTACCTACTTCTTTATTGTGGTGAATGTAAGTTAACTATTGGAAACCTGCTTTCAGAGACAAACTTAGGGCCTTTTCAATAAATTGGTATGTTTTTGTAACTTGCTGAGGAGAAGGGCATAGCAGTCTGTGCCTGTTTTCATTTCAGTCACGTCTCGCAGAAGATGTAAGACGTGTTCACTGACCACCCTTGGCTGGTGCCCACTGCAGCCCCTGGACAATGGTCAGTGAAGGAGGAAGCACACACTGGCACTTGGTTCTCAGTCCTATGCAATGAGAAGGATTTGGATGGTTGTGGAGTCAGAGGTGAGGGGATTCAATGAATTTGCCTTCACTCCTTTCTTCCTTTTTCTTCATCTTATTTCTGCAAAGAAAGGGGGCAATTTAGGGTGTAAGGGAAGGTAGTGGAAAGACACAGGAATGTGGCAAGAGGATCCAGGTGTGAGCTGCATTGTAGCTCAGCTGGGCATGTCAACCTCAGAATCCCTCGTTCTTGACCAGTGGTGTGTGAACGCCACATTGCTGCTGTGGCCGGGAGCAGTTTGACCTGACCTGCTGCAACATGCGTAGACCCCTGATCTTTCCTCCCACTCAGGGACCTCTAACGTTCCCTTGTCTTCTATACAGGTCGAGTTTCTTTTTATTGCATTTCATTTTTTACATATATATAACAAGTCGATGGAATGACCTCCAGAGTGAACATGCACAGGACTCATGGTGACCAAGCCGAACCTGGAGCTGCGTTGATGGCGGCGAGGCTTGTTCAGAAGGAAGAGGCCAGCCAGCCTCTGGGCAGGAGGGCAGATGGGCAGCTGGCTGACCCGTTCCTACAACACAGCAATGGCTTTGTGTTAACTGCATTCCAGCTTGCTCCAGCCCCACGGGTTATTTGCATAGCACACAAACAGTGGATTGTACAATGCATGCAGGTATCACCAGCATTGGCAATGGTCCATGGATATGAATGGGACCTGTGTGTCCTTGTTGTAAGACCTTCCCAAACCAGCCCCGCTTCTGCCTGGACAGAGTGCAGACTTGTCGGTGGGGGCGGGGGGTGCCTGACCCATCTGCATTCTCACCTCCAGGGTCTGAAAATGCATTTGTCTAAAGGGTGGTAAGAGATAGGATTCAAAACCCACAGGAAAGAAGTGCAGAGAGGAAGAAAACCCAGGAGGTTAGTTTAATGAGAAGAGAAAAAAAAAGGGGGAAGTTAGAAAGAGGCAGGATGGGGGGGATGAGAGAGGGAATGAGAAGGGTTTCTGACAATTAACTAATTCTCCTTGCTCTAACCCCTGACAGAATTAATCACACATTAACACACTGACAGCAAAATTAATGTCATATGCAAATTAATAGTGCAGGCTTGGCATTCAACAGCCTGTTGGCGTTTTCAGGCTGGCACTGTAGTTAAGCCCCAGCCCCAGCCCCAGCCCCAGCCCATCGGCTTCCGCGGTTCACCCGTGTTCTGCCCGAGAAGCAGCGCAACTTTGGAAGTAGAGTGACATCCCTTTGGCCGGCTTGAAACAGTGCATGTCAAAACCCATGAGTGATGCTCAGAATCCTTGAGCATCGACCCACGCACCAAGAGGTCACCAGTTCAATTGCTGGTCAGGGCACATGCCCAGGTTGTGAGCCCGATCCTCAGTGGGGGCATGCAGGAGGCGGCCAGGTGATGTTCTCTCTCACTGATGTTTCTATCTCTCTCTCCCTCTCCCTTCCTCTCTCTCTAAAAATTAATAAAGAAAAAGTAAGAGTCAAGTGTACTGTCTGTGGCTTCAGGCATCCACTGGGGTCTTGGCATGCAGCCCCTGCAGACAAGGGGGGACCCCTGTTTATAACCCAGTCAAATCTAAAGCCATTCTAGTTTTCATTATGAACTACAAAGTGAAAATTGTTTTATGTGGCTTCCAGGAGGTTTAACCTATTGAAACCAGCCCCAAAAAAGAATATGTGAGCCTCTCCTTGATGTTGAAAAATAAATAACCAAAAGAAAGAACAGTCTGTTTTAGAACATTCTCAAGGCTGAACTTAGTGCCTGGGGCAGGCGTGCGCTAGTCCGGATACAGCCCATGACTAACCCACTTGTGAATTCGCCATCTGGGATAATTACTATTTTGACACTTAATGAGTAATGGTGTTGTGAAGCAGGCGTTACACAGAGCGGTACGGGAGACACTTCAGGGAGGACGAAGCCATTCAGAGTGGGATGAAACACGGTCAACTGTTTATGTTGATTTCAAATGAGTATTGGCGTTTTCTTCGTGGTGCTGATGTCCTTCGCTTTTTCATCAGCTCCCACTTCATCTACTACCAAGGAGAAGAGACTTGAGATTGATGAGGTCAGGACAGAGATGTGGGAAGCAACAGTGCTGGCTGTGGACTAGTCTTAATTCTGGTGCTTCTTTTCACTGCGTGTCTGAAACAGCACTGAGGACTGACTGCCTGGACGAAGGGGGGCCATGGAAATGGGGACCCTGGAAAATCATTCACGTACACTTTGGTTTTATCAGTGAAGTGAGTTTGAATGTATCATGGGTACTAGTTATGTGTGTATGTGTGTGTATGTATATCTTCTATCCTTGGTATCTGGATGGATGGGTGGTGGAATATATGATGCTTATGTATATGTATGTAACGTGTGTGCATGTGTACATTTGCTGTAATTTTTGTCTGTGGTATAGTGTCTTAGATACTAATTTCATCAATCTGTACAGTAACTTTACCACATATGGACTTTATGCTGTGTCTGAGGGACCTGTGTGGACGGAGCAGAAAGCTGGACTGGGGGCTGGGACTGTGTTCTCTGCTTGCTCTGACACGTGCGAGCCCTTCATGTCATCTGTGAAGTGGAGCCATTTGCTTCCAGAGTTACCAGGGTTGGATATCCTGATAGATGTGAAGGAATTCTAAAAGCTGAAGAAAAGATGACGAACATCTGATCACACAAGACAGTTTCAGAGACAAAAACCAGGGAATGGGAGTGCCCTCTGCTTGGCCATGCCCATGCTTCCCGCACTCACTGTACTCAGTGCCTGTGTTGAAGGTGGCCGCCAGATGGGTCTTCTTGCTGTGACTCAGGCTGGCCTGGATGCTGGCCCTTTCCTAGAGGTGCTGCAGGGTACCCAGAGGTCTTCCTCTCCAAGGTCCTGCCTCCCTTTTGGCCTTCGCTGGCATAGTGGGTCGGATAGATTGAGATGAACTTAGGCTGCTGGAGAAGGAACGGGTGACATTGGCTAAAGCGAAGGTCATTTGTCTGGAACAGGTGGGCCTGAACAGGTGACACGGTCTGGGCCTCATAGTCCTACTAGAGTGGTTGGGAGATGATGGGGAACTAAAGCCTGTTCAGTAGAGGGTGATACCAAGCTGAAGTGGGCTTGTTGAGGTCACTGCAGAAGGAAGAATTTGGGTGGAAAGAGAATGGTCAAGATGTAGTGCCTTGGGTGTCATTGCCTGAGATTCGGGTTCTCAAAGACAATCAGGTGTGCACCCCTGGAATGTGGAAGTGAGTCTGCCATTTCAGTTGTTTGGTGTAAGTTCACAGATGTGATTGTATCCTGCAAGTGCTGCGGGGCTGAGGGGAAGGGAGGCCACCTCTGCCTGTCGCACCCTTAAATGCTTAGCAGGGGAGCTTGCTTCCGGAGCTGGGTGGCGAGGCCCCCACGTACCTGCATGCCCAGCTGGGAGCTGGACCTGCTCTAGTTTTGCATCTGTGCCTGTGGCTGTTTTTATTTTTCCCTGGATGGTCTTGCCTCAGGTTCTTCCTGCTGCCTGTGAGGGTTGCTAGGAAACCGGCAAAGGCCTGTCTTCTTCTCACTCAGGACAAGGCCCCAGCCAGTTTCCTGGGGCCTGGAACCAGCAAGCATCAAAGGAACCCAGGAGCTGAGCCAAACACACTTCTCACCTTTGCTCTCTGCCCTGACCCTTTCCCTCGAGACGCCTGGACTTCTTTCTGCGTATTCGGAGGCCATTTGCCACATAGAAGCATTCTGGGGACCATGACTGTCAGCTGTCATGTTGGTTTATCAGAGAACGAGGGTATCCCAAAACCCAAATGACAGTGAGCTTCTCTCTAATTAGTTTTTCTAGGGCCTTTCTCAGGTCATCATACCTGAGCAGGCCAGATGCCCTCACAGTTCCTGTCCCCGTCTGCTGCCCGCATGGTGTCCTGGCTCAGCCTGCGAATCTCCTGCTTCCCAGCAGTGCCTCATGCCTTTCAAAGAAGAGGAAAGCAGGATGCATTTTGGCCGCAGACCCATGGAAGGAAGTAACCACGGCGTCATTTTTATGAAGAAATGTACAAGTTCCTAGAAGCTGCATGTCCTTTACAAAGTGTTCCCCAGCCTGATTCCAGTACTCACCCGGCACCCTACATAATTATTACAATATTATTGACTGTATTACCTGTGCTGTACTTTATATCCCTGTGACTATTCTGTAACATCTCCCTTCCGGCAACTATCAGTCTGTTCTCTGTGTCTATCAGTCTGTTTTTTGTTTGTTCATTTGTTTTGTTCTTTAGATCCCACAGATAAGTGAAATCATATGGTATTTATGTTTCTGTGACTGACTTATTTCACCTAGCCAATACCATCTAGGTCCATCTGTGTTGTCGCAGATGGTAAGGTTTCATTCTTTTTTTATGGCTGAGTAATATTCCATTCTATATATGTACTACAAGTTTTTTATCCACTTGTCTATTGATAAGTAGATAAAAAAGTTGGTCCATAGCTTGGCTCTTGTAAATAGCACTGCAGTGGACATAGGGGGTGTATATTCTTTCGAATTAGTGTTTTGGGTTTCTTTAGATATATTCCTAGAAGTAAAATCTCTGGGTCATAAGGTAGTTCCATTTTTAATTTCTTGAGTACCCTCCACGCTGTTTTCCATAGCGAAGCATGCATGCTCATCTGCGAGGATGTTCCTTCTGATTTTTGTTGGGTTTGCTTTCAAGACTAAGAAAGTTGTCTTCTTTCACTTGGGGAAACCGCTCTGCAGGGCTTACACAGACTCTGGCATTTCCCCCCAAATGCTCATTTTAAGTTGATTATATTCCTAATGACAAGGGTATCCTGGGGCTGTGTCCTGTTGGTGAGCATGTGGATCCATGTAATTTTCTACCAATGTTTATCCAAATGTATTCCTCTATGAGGCGCCCTGACTCTGTTATGTCTGAGAAGTTCCTCCCCACAGTGTTTTTTATTTCAGTTCTTTTTTAGTTGATAAACCGATCACTTGGACTTAAAATTGTTATATCATATCTTTGCTGTGAATTATTATGCAGTTGTTAAAAATAACAGTGCAGCCTGGCCAGTGTGGCTCAGTGGTTGAGCGTTGACCCCTGCACCAAGAAGTCGCCAGTTTGATTCCTGGTCAGGGCACATGACTAGGTTGTGGGGCCAATTCCCAGTGGGGGTTATGCAGAAGGCAGCCAGTTGATATCCTCTCTCATCAATGTTTCTCTCTTTCTCTCTCCCTCTCCATTCCTCTCTCTCTAAAAATGAAGAAAAAATATTTTTTAAAAAATGACAGTGCATCTGTATTTTTTAGTTGGGAAGGTGGCCCCAACGTTGTATAAAAATGTTACATACAGCCCTGGCCGGTTTGGCTCAGTGGTTGGAGCGTCGGCCTATGGTCCAGAGAGACCTGGGTTCAGTTCCCGCTAGGGGTGTGTACCTCGGTTGCAGTTTGTCCCTGGCCCTGGTTGGGTCGTGCGGGTGGCAGCCACTCGATGTGTCCCTTTCACGTCAATGTTTCCCTCCCTCCCTCCCTCCCTTCCTCCCTCCCTCCCTCCCTCCCACTCTATCTGAACAAAATATGGGAAAATGTCCTCGGGTGAGGATAAAAGCATAAATAAATAAAATATAAATAAATAAAAATGTTACATAGACTCTTTTATTTATTTAAAATCGTATGTGCCGATTAGAGATGTTACGATGAATACTGGCCAGAAATGTTCATCTTGGCAGCAATGTGTTCTCTTTTTGTTCCTTTCTGTGTTGCCCTAAAAAAAAGAACCAGACACCATTTGTTAAATTTTATTAAAGGCGTCACCTTTTCGAGGGTTCCCAAATCTGACTGTACACCAGAAGCATCTGGTGAGCCCTTGGAAGGACAGACTCAGGGTCCCGCCCTTGACTTTGATTCTGTGAATCAGGCCCGGGGAAACATAAGGGATCTGTGTTTCAGTAAGTTCCTGTTGCACCTGGTCCTTGAGAGGCATTGAGGAAATACTGACCCAATGAAAAAATTTCCTATGGATGCAGCATCTCGAAACAGTGTCCTCGAGGTTCTCTGACTGTTTCCCCCAAGTACATGAGTCTAGGGCACTCCTGTTGGTTATAGTGCTTTCTGCTGACTCACTGTACACATTGTTACCCCAAAGGGTGGACATGAGGGCAGAGAGCAGCTCTCTTCTTTCCTCTCCCATAACACATCTCCCTTGTGATGCTATTTTGTAGAATTTCAATGATGCTGTGCCTGTTTTCTAACTGGCTTTTTAGAGCTTTCGCCATGCATACTTCTTTTTAATATCACTAAATGTTTCTCCACAGCATGTCTTTTAGCAGCTGCACAGTACACCCTGGAAGGAAGGTGTCTTAGCTTATTGAGCTAACTGGCCCTTCCTCTTTGTCATTTCGTCCTGTGTGTGCACTTTCTGCATTTAGCTGAACACATACCTTGAGTGCTTTGAACTCATTCTTCATATGTAGTGGTTTCTAGGCTCCTTCCGATCTCCGTTGCCAGCCTCTGATGTGTGCCTGCTGCTGCTTCTCCTGGGTGATGATGCTCCTTATAGGATGTGGTGTTCTTGGTGAGACCTCACTGGTTGGTTACAGGCGGTCTTTCTCCTTCCTTGATGTACCTTTCTATTCTTTTATCAAGCAGCCAAATCAAACCCTTGGCTCCCATGAGACTTGGGGCCCCCTGAAATGATCAGGGTTTTGTTGTTACCTTTGTTTTCATGGAACACACAATTCAACCAGGTAGCTCCCTGTCCCCTGTCCCCGAGAACAGAATTTTCCATCATCCTATTTATTCCATTGTTTCCGTGCGTGAGCTGGCTACCCTCAAATGTATAATATCTGGAAAAATAACAGTAAAATTGTCATCTTTCTATTTACTTATTTATTTTTATTTTTGAATTCAAAAGTATTTCTTGTCTATTGTAAAAGAAACAAAACTTTGGAAGTGCAGAGAACCATGGAAAAGAAAATAATTTCTAATATCACCCAGAGATGGTTTGAATTTTAACCATTTTGGCATATATATGACTTGAGCCTTTTCTATAAAGAATGGGATAGTAGTATTCTGTATATTTTATTTTATTTTTAAATTAAATTTATTGGGGTGTCATTTGGTCAGGTAATAACAAGTGTTAGAGAGGTTGTGGAGAAAAAGGAACTCGTATTCTGTGGAATTTAAATGATACTGGGTGTATTTTATAACTGGTTTTTTTAAACTTCACAATGTTTCTTTTTTTTTGATATCACTGAATATTTTCCTACCACTCAGCTTGTAATAGCTGCACAGTGCACCATGTCCGAAGGTGTCACCGTTCCATTGAACATCCACAATGATTCCAGTTTTTCACTATTATAAGCAACATTTTAAAAAATATATAATATAGTTACATTGAAGAGCTCTTTCAATATCAAAGATGTCAAACCTGGATTTGCTTGCTGTTCAAGTTCCATTCCCTCCCCGATTCATCAACTTTTACTGTTTAAGATGTTTTGAGATTCCAAAATTTTTATATAGTGAGATCTTTTTTTTTTTTATCCTCATCCGAGGACATTTTTGCATTTATCTTCAGATAGAGCAGGAGGGAGAGCGGGAGGAAGAGAGAGAGAGAAACATCGATGTGAGAGAGACACATCAAGTGGTTGCCACCCACATGACCCCAACCTGGTGGGGACAAACTGCAACCGAGGTACATGCCCTTAGCGGGAACCGAACCCAGGACTCTCTGGTCCACGGGCCGGCGCTCTAACCACTGAGCAAAACCAGCCAGGGCTATAAAGTGAGCTCTTTTGGTTTTTGCTTTCTTCCCCTTGATTAAGCTTAAAAGTCCCTTCCCTCTGCCAACATCATGTTCATTTATATCCCCTCTTAGTTCTTTTATGACTTCACGTTTTGACACTAAACTTCGTTACCCTTCTAGAGTTTATTTTGGTATAAGTCGTGAGGCAAGGATTTTCCTATATTTATTATTTCTCCCTCAATTAGTTGTCTGCCCCAGCCCCATTCACTGGGCAGTGCACGCATCCTTCTGTAGCACTGGGCAGACCCACCGCACCACGCGCTGAACTCGCACTCAGACCTTGTCCTAGACTCTCTCTGGTTTAATTTCCCTTGACTTGGTTCCATATAGAACTCTTTAAATTAGTTTAGATTTGCACTGCCTGGTTTTAAGTATAATACTTCTTAACAGTTACCTTTTTAAAATAATTTAGATTTTACCTGTTTATTTCTCTCTGTGAGTTTTAGACTCTTTTTTTTTAAATGGCATTTCTGTGGATGACGCCTGTTTCTATTCAAATCTTATTAGAAATGTTGGATGAACGAGGTGCAATTAGATAATCATGATCTACTGTAGACACTTTCGTCCTCGTTGATGGATTTGTGGTCAGTGTTCCTTGGGCCCAAATTCTCAAGTATGAAGACACTTTACTGTTCTAGACTCAGACCTCCTCTCTGTGGACTGTTCTCAAGGGTGTCCTGAAAGACACAATCAAAGTCACTGAGTCCCCTCTAAGAGTCCCCGATCTGCTAGTGCTGTAGTATTAGTAATAACAGCTGTAGTGACGTTATTTGGGGTTGGGGGATAACGAAAGAGTTAAGGAAAGAAAGAAGTTAGTCTCCTGTTCTGTACTTGGTTAATTTATGTTTACTTCTAGTGATTCATTGCTTTTCTAAGTTCTTACAAACATCTGCTGAAAGGATTTTAGATTTTTGCCACATATAATGCTTCAGTCCATAACTTTCAGGTTCTGGAGCCATTAAAAAATTGGGAAACATTTCTGGCTGAGGCGAAACATTGAAACGCATGGGAAAAAACACACTGAGCCCTGGCCGTTTTGGCTCAGCGGTTAGAGCGTCGGCCTGCGTTCCAGAGAGACCCGATTCGGTTCCTGCTAAGGGCACATACCTTGGTTGTAGTTTATCCCCGGCCCTGTTTGGGTCGTGTGGTAGGCAGCCACTTGATGTGTCCCTTTCACGTCAATGTTTCTCTCTCTCTCTCTCTCCCTCTTTCCCTCCCACTCTATCTGAACAAAAAATGGAAAAATGTCCTCGGGTGAGGATAAAAAATAAAGAACACATTGAAATGTTAAGCTGATTTTCGGTGCTGTATCTCTTTTGTTTTAGAAACAACCCTTAAAAGAACCATGCCTGGCACTTAGCACTTAACTAACAGTGTGTACTGTATATGTTGTTAAATTCACACTGAGACACTCTGTCTTAAGAGGAGGCATTTCTGTTTTCTTCTTAAGATCTAACTCGATGGACATGTCTAAACAGAGGCCAACTGTGCTGATCCAGGAATCTCTTCGCATTGAGCCGAGCACCAAGGGCCATCCCTTCTGCTCTTACATCCTGTGATTCTAGGCGTTTACGGAACATCTGCCCTGTGCCCACTCAGGAGGTGGGATCAGAGTGGTGTTAGAAGTTGTGTGCTGTGGTTCTTTATTAGTGCCATTTTAAAGGCACATTTTTGAAATTGAAACAATTAGTGAACAATGCAAGCCAGGGTCAAATGGAGTAGAATGAATGCCAAATAGTTGAAGAAGACAGTGTGGTGTGGGCATCCAGGAAGGGGGCATTCGTTGCTTTCTGCTCACTTTATCGTTTTTTTCTATGGCAAAGGATAATGAGTGGTAAAAGATCAGGGTGGGGATTAAATAATGTGGGTTACTTGGGGGTAGTTCTTCTTCACACTTTCCTGGTTCCTTTCTTGTTTTTCTAAGCAGCTCATTTCTTAGTTTCTTTTTGACATCAAAATATCAAATATGTAATGACGATTAGGATGATTAAACAGGCACACATTTAGATATTTGCAGGTGGTAGGTCTGGGAGTCATGGGCCAATGTTCCCTGTTTTCTCTGGGCTGTTGGTCCCTTTCTGACTTGGCATGCTCGCCCCACAGCTACAGACTTGCTCCAATCTTGACCTCCGTGCTTTGTTGCTGTGTCTGCCACTGGGAACTCTCAGAATAGTAGGAAAAGTAAATGTTATTGGGGGAAACAGTTCCAGGCTGGTCTCCGTGACATCAGGGGCTGGGATATCAGTGAGCATCACCATGTCCCATGGATTTGAACATCTTCCATACCTGTCGAATGAGAGTTCTTTGACCAGCTCAGGTGTTCTGTATTTCTTGCCACACTGTAAGATAAACAAGGCCTGTCTTTGGTTGGGTTGGGAGTCCTTAGACCTGCAGCATTGACCACAAACAAATGCTACAGTGGGCATGCTTCTCTCCAGAGAAGCCTCCACCCCATGCACCTCTTGACATCCTGCCCCAAGTCACTCTTCTTTCTGAATTATATTTTGCTGCTCCACTTGACTTGAAGTTTTGGAGCTGTATATTAAGACTCAGTATAACAGAAAGCTCTCCAGGCAGTGTGATCTCCCCCGAGCCAGGTGGCCTGAGTTCAAATCCTGCCCCTGCCCCTTATTAACTCTGTTGCCTTGAGCAAGTGACTAACCCTCTTTGGGCCACCTTTCCCCGTCTGTAACTGTGAGTGGATTGTTGTAATGTTGTGACATTACAGCAGGCTGCTGTGAGGACTGAATGAGTTACTATATGCCAGCTTGCAGGACCCTGCCTGGCGTATAGCGAGGGCTCTGCAGCTGTGAGCATGTGTTCCTCTAGTTGTTGCGAGCCCAAGTATTCGAAACAGACAATGCCTTTCTGACTTTCCACGCAGACATTTCCATCAGATACTTCTAACTCTTTTGCAAGGTATTATATTTAACAACGTAATAACCAGAGGGTGGAGCCTCCCCCCCCCACCCCCCCCCCCCCCCCCCCGCTCCCGGCTGTGGGCTGAACTTAGTGACTCATTCCTAATGAATCAAGTGTGGAAAGGGACACAGTACACTCCCCAGGATGGAGCCGGGCAGGCACTACCTTCCCAAACTGATCACAAGTAACGTAACCACTGAAAAGCCACGTTCGTGTCACCTCCCCCTGATACAATGCGATGGGAGGAGTACTTGGAAAGATCCATAACCGCAGTCTAGTTGTGAGAAAACATCAGATACCCTCAGATTGAGGGATGCTTTACAAACACCTGACCAAGCAGTCTTCCGAAGTGTCCAGGTCACGCAAGATGAGAAAATTCAGGGGAACGGTCACGGGTTAGGAGACGTAACAGCTCAGCGCAGCATGGGATCTGGCTTGGTTCTTTGGACAAAAGGAGGGTGTGAGTGGAAACATGGATGGAATTGAAATATAGTCTGTTCATTCGCAATAACGTTGTGCCGGCGGCACATCCTTGGGTTTGACACGTGTCCCCCGCGTTGAGACACGGGATGTTAACATTAGGGGAAGCGGAGTGAAGGGCATACGGAGACTTTGTGCTGCCTTTGCTGCTCTTCTGCACACACGCAACTATTTCAAACCAAACAGAAACCCCACAATATGTGTTTGTTCAAAAAAAAGTTTCGCAGAAGAATCTGAAATAACAAGTGAAGCTCCGCCCAGTCCTGGTTTCTGTGATTACTCCTAAGGGCAGCGACGCACTGTTCCGTGTTCCTTCCAGCCCTTTTTCTAAGAGCGTGTAAACATTTTTATTAACAACCTTTAAAAGGCTTGTTTTTACCCCCATTCTGATTATGTGCCTTAGACATTGCAAACCTTTTCACTTTAACACAACTATTTTCCAAATAAATTCCTTTTCGGTCATATTCTGGTTCTTCCGTGAGACTTATTTAAAGTGGTGTTTGTTTAGCCAGTGCTTAATTTTATTTTCCACTCATACTTCTAACCCATCCAGGTCCCGTTTATATTGCCTCTGCCCTTGCCAGCCTTTCTAAAGCCTCCCAAATTAGCATCATCTGAGAATTTAATTAACTTGCTGTTTACCAAGCCTCTCCTTTCAAGATAATTAATGAGGATGTGAAGTGACACGGGCCTGACACTGCTCCCAGCGGCACCTGAGCAGGCCCCGGCCCACCGGCCCTGCGGCTCCCTGCCTCCCCTGCCGCCGCCCAGGCTGCGTGGCCACACTAAGCGCAGGGACCCTGGCACATGTTTGCTTAAAGTCAGGCTCTCCTGCTCACCTTTTATCCACTCATTTTCTGCTTTGTTAATTAAAAAGCCTCATTTTACTTAGAATGGAATGCTTGTTTTCTGCATTATTCCCTAGACAGTGTCTCCATTACCGGGCCAGAAATTAAATGAGCTGAGAGAATCAGGTGTTACAGTTCCCTTTGTTTCTGTACAAGTGGCCGCGTAGCATCTCCTGCATTTTCACACACACGTCCCCGGCCCAGCTTCCCACCAGATCCAGGGAGCCAGAGGTTATCACTGAGCTGGAGTTCAGTGCCGTCTGCCAGAACTTTCTGTGATGATGGAAGAGTTCTGTATCTGCGCTGTCCAGCACGGTAGCTACCACTTGAGATGTGGCTGATGTGACAGAGAAACTGAACTTTTGATTTTATTTAAATGAATTTAAATGTAGTCACATGGGGCACGTGGGCATCATGCTGACAGCCACTGTTAATCATCTTCTGCCTGCTGTGGGCAGGTCCGAGACCCCCAGCACCCCGCGCCCCCACAGCCGGCTTCCCCGGCCAGGAGGTGCACCGATTGTCCCGTCATGTTCTCCAGGCTGTAATTAGGAAGGTAAGTTTTCCGGAGGAAAAAGATGTTACTTTCTAAATCCAGATGTAAATGACTTGGATTATCCGTGTCACTGAGCGCTTCATTCATGCAGATAATTGAGAATTGACAGTGTCCTTTTCCCCCAATTACTTCCTGATAGTTCCATGTGTTACAATGGGAGAAACATGAAGCTGTTTTTAAATAGCTATGTTAATGTGCTCATTAATTTTACCTTTTTCTACCAATTAACAAATATTAACTCCTGTGGCAGAATTGAGTTGGCTTCCCTGGTGGAATCACATCCGCCCAGAACCCTCCTTTATCTCCCGAGCCTGGCGGAGCCCAGCTCTTGGCTCCCGTTTCATGGCGTGCCGCTCCACGAAGGTGCTGTGTTGGGGGGCGCTTCGTACTGCGCTATTCATAGGGGAGCACAGCATGGCATAACGAACCCTGGACCAGAACAAAACCTGGGGTCCATTTGGAGGGCCCCCACCCGCATGGCACAACCCAGCGACGACAAACTGATCCTGGGCTGGAGGGCATCTGCCCCGTCTTACCTACTACATGTTGACAGGAGGGAATGTGGAGCCAGGACAGCCAGGTGGCCCCCTTTTTAAAACAATAGTAGAAAATAATCTCAATTGCATGAGAAATTTGCAGATTTTAGTGTCAGTGATTGATTACGAATTTTTTAAAGCTCCGAGGGTTATACAGCTTATACCTGCAGGCTGCCCAGTTACTGCCAGTTTTTGATCTCTGGCTTAATTCTCGCCTCTGTCCACAAGAGGAGCCCACTGGAATCTGTTCACTCTGTCCACGAGTGTCTGCAGGGCTAGATCCACGCCGATGGTGTTATGGAGAGAATGTTTGAGTGGTTTATTTTCCTAGATCCAGACATCCTGGCCATTCATTGTTGGATGTCAAGATCATTGCTAGCACTCTCCAGAGATGCTTAGGAAGTGAGAGCGTGGTGTGTGTGAAGATGCACAGGGTGACAGTGACCTACCTTCCCACCTTTTAGTTTTACTCCCTTGCTATTTAAACCTGGTTATTTTCTGCTACTAGAGGGAATAGAAGAAGCCTATGTTTTTGTTGGTAATTCCATCATTACCTTAGGTAAAAGTTGAATCAATTACAGGTATGGTTTACTTCTTAATCAATGTCTAACCTCAACTGTTACTCATGTGGCATCATTCACTGTGGACTGGAGAACACAAAACACAAGTTCCTGTGTTCAGAAGCGTGAAAACAAGGGATGAAGCCTACTTGTTTTAGGGTCATTTCATCATTCAAAGGTAAACGGTACTTGAATTACTGTTGACCTTTGGTTTGAAACAAGTTATTTTTATATCAGATTTGCAAGCCTGGTTCTTACTTAGTTTTGACAAGTTGGAAGAAACTTAATGTGCTTAACAAAGTGTTTGTACACCTGTGTGTGTGTGTGTGTGTGTGTGTTCTCTCCCCTCTTCATTCATATTCTGAATGACTGGATAAATTATTTTTCATATGGTTTTGTTTTTTGAAACAGAGGTTAGCACATCACTGCCAAAGGGGAGAATCCGTCCAGTCCATTGTTTTTATAAATAAAGTTTTATTAGAACAGAGCCATGCCTGTTTTTTTTTTTTCATAGTGTCCATCACTGCTTTTTGGCTATGATGGCAGAATTGAGCAGTTGCAGCAGAGTCCCTCTGACCCTCTAAACCTAAAATATTTACTGTAGAACATTTACAGAAAGACTTGGCCGACCGTTGGTCTTGAAGATAGAAACATGTTTTCTAAGAAGCTGTCTTTTTATGAATTCTGGGGAGACCATGGAGTGAGAAATTATTTTAGCCAAATTGTCCTTCAAACTACAGTTGTTGTCAGCTCTGTTGGCTCAGGTTTATTTCTGCAATCTTAAGAATTTGCTTATTAGACATCGAATGCAATGACCCTGGTCTCATGATAACGAAACCTGCATCAGCCTCTTGCAAATGTGTGCTGGTCTTTTGACTCAGGAGACTGAGTAGCTTCAGTGTTTCTGTGGGAAGGACACTGCTCATTAGTGGATATGTTCAGCCTTCAGTTTAGCTAAAATCTGAATGCTTTCTCAACCTGAAACAGTGGGTATTATTGTAAATGTTAAGTGATACAGCCCTCTACAAAGACGAAGCGCTTCCCAGTCATTATTAGCTGTGCGCCATGGTCGTTCCTCACACTGATGCCACGAGGTGGTTCTCAGCGTTGCCATGCAGGTTTTACCACTGAAGCAGGAAAGAAGGGTGACTCATTGAAGGTCCCATAATGAAGCCCACTGGCAGCTGGTTTCTTCTCATGAGTCCTGCTGGCACTGGGATGCCAGAGGGACTCACACCCAGAGGCAAGCCAGTCCTCCTAACAGGTTTTCCCCTGCAAAAACAATTATTTCATTAGTGAGGCAAGTGAACCGGCGATCAAGTTATCAATTCGTGTTTGTGTAGACCAAAGACCCCAATGAAATCAGATGGTGGAGAAGACTTTCTCGGTCTCCAAGTGCCCCTTCCAACCGATTCTGATCACCTGACAATGTTTTACTTGGTAAATTTTGCCTGCCCATTCATGCATTATGTCCACACTGACTGACCAGCCGGAGCCCCATGGCCCCTCATGGTGTGCTGGTGTTATTCCATTTTACAGTTGAGGAGGAGCTTAGCCAGAACCCCTCTCTGCGTGGCTGCCAGCTCCCATCCCCGTGTTCTTTCTCGCTGTGGCCTGACCTGACTACTGTGGTTCAGTAGGAGAGCCGGGTCCTGCCTTCAGGAACCTTCCAGCCTCCTTGGGGAATAGTCCACATCCACAGAGCTGGTAACCAGTGCTCAAGGTGTCAGTTGGGAAAAGATGTTCTGAGAAACTGAGACTCTGAGTGCAAAGGAGAAAGAATCAATGCAGACAGAACTGGAGTCGGGGATGGGACACTCAGAAGGGGAATCGAATGTGGCTGACCTGGGTTGGAAATACACATGGGAGGACATGGCACAAGCCAGCACCACACACACAGCCACTCAGCTACCCAGAGTCAGTAGAGCTGGCTGGAGACAAGGCTGGTGCAGGGGGTACTGGGTGATAAGAGCTACGGTGAACTCCCTTTCTCTCGTACAGAGAGTGACGAAAATCATGTTTAGTTAGAAGATTATTTGTCTCTTTGTTTGTCGTGTGAGAAAGCAAGACACAGGAATGTGGACAGACAGGAGGGAATAAATGAGTCCAAATCTGGAAGGAAGAACGCTATAAAACACAAGTGCTACCTCAAGAGGGGACTGGCTGTTGGTCCTTTTGGCCCTATGTTATTAGAGAATAATCTGGAAAGGTCATAGAAAATCTTATATTTTAGGACATAAAGCCTTTAAAATACCTGTTAAAAATGTATCTGGAGCCCGGCCGGTGTGGCTCAGTGGTTGAGCATCAACCCCTGCACCAAGAGGTCGCTGGTTCGATTCCCGGGCAGGACACATGCCCAGGTTGTGGGCCAGATCCCCAGTGGGGGGCATGCAGGAGGCAGCCAATTGATGTTCTCTCATCGATGTTTCTCTCGCCCTTTCTCTCTCTCTAAAATCCATAAAGAAAAAAAATTATTTTAAAAATTATTTTAGAACCGTATCTGGAGTGTATATTAAATACAGAGCAGGCTCCTGGGCTTGAGAGTCTAAAAACAATTTCAAAAAGACATCACCCACCAGCCAATGTGGTGAGCGATTGGCTGCATCTGCTGCAGCCCCAGGCCGGTTTGTGTCCCAACGTCTCCACGTCCCAGTGGCATTTTGACCACTAACGCGTGATGCCTGTTGTTAGCATCCTGGTGCCCTTGAGCTGGCAGGGTCTCAGTCATCCTCTCTCTAGTGGACAGCTGTCTTTCCCCAGACGCCGCTAACCCCACCCTTTTGTTCAGAGAAATGTTCCTAGTTGCCAGTATTTTAGATGCAGTTTTCTGGAACTTGGATTTCCCTGGAGAAAATGCCTCGTGGTTCACTGTCAGGTTTTGTGGGCGCTTCCCATCCCTCCGCTGGGCCTTGTGCCTGCTGCAACACTGAGAACGTGTTGGATGTAAGGAGAGGATGTCCTGGTCAGTGTGGGCTGGCGGATGAAAAACCTCCCTGTATTTTTTACCATTTAAAAATAGGTTTTAAAAAATGTCTCCCAGACTGGCCTTCCAGCCATATTCCACTGGGAGCTTGAGAGCAGAACGGAGGTGGCAACTTGGATGGCCAGGCCGCTTGGACATCCTGGGGAGGGGCTGGCCCGCCAGGAGCTTGGGCATAAACGGAAAGGGAACGAGACACAGCTAAGCGTTCACCTTCTGAGCCCGTGTGGGGATGGTCCCTTCCTCACGGATCCCAGCATCTGAGCAGGGATGGACGTGAGAGATGTGACCAGTTCCTTGGGGTCTCGACAGCAGCGGCGCTCAGCAGCATGTCCTAGAGGAGCACGGGAAGTTCGGGAAGAAAACAGGGCTGTGGGTGTGTAAAGAGTCCTCGTCCCGACTGTTCACACCTGCAGAGAGTCGGCTGGTTCGGCCACCACGGCCCACACTCTGAGCACTGTCACGCCACCCCACTGACTCTCGAGAGGTTGTACACATGGAATTCATATGTGTACAAGAGGATTTTATCTGCAAGGTGTGGTGGACGCTGCGAGCTCACCCTGGGGACCCCACAGCTCCAGCTGCTTCCCCCAGAGGCAGCTGCGGCCTTGGGTTTCTGCCCTGTCTCTTGTGATCTTTCTTGTTCCGGGTGTTCCCAGCATACCCACGCCTTGCAGTCTGAGTTTGTTGGTTTAGTAGGGAAAGTGCTCCCATGAAGGCGTGGCGATATTAAACCCATGTAAGTACATCTAGGGTCCAGACAGGACGGAAGGACAGTGACCGGCTATGTTCTGCTGGCTAGAGGGATATTTTGGCCGATTCAGAGGGGGAAGGAGAAGCACTTTGGGGATCCATATACTAAAAAAATTGAGTCACTAAGTACAGCCATTTTTAGTAATTATATCCTGCCATAAATTTTATTTAAATAAGAAATAACTGTGAGCAAACATATTTGTTCTCTCAGTCCCAAATTCCTGTCAGTCACCAAGGAATGCAAAGCCCCCTGTGGAAGTCACATGAAGCACATACTCCAAAGAATGATTTGTGGTGGCACAGGTGGGGGTCACCTGGTGCTGTGGGGCCCCAGCAGCAAGGAGACAGTTCTGAATCAGGTGTGACAGGGAAAGACGTCCAGGTAGAGGCGCCATTGATCTGCCCTGAGAGTTGTGCAGCAAGTGTTTCAGCAGGTGAGGATGGTGTTCCGGAGGGTTTCCAAGCAGGAAGGACATCACGACCGTGAAGATTAAGGTTGGTGGATAAGGCGGGGACGGCCAGGGGTCTGATTTTATGTGGAGAGTGCAATGGAGTGGAGGGTTGGGAGTTAAGCTGTAGGAAGGGAGTTTAGATGACATTGGTTAGGTTTTGAACAGCAAGTTAAAGACCAGGAGTAACAAGGGAGCATCACAGGGTTTTAATTGTTTATCAGACTTTCGGCCAACAGTTTTTAAGTACCTCTTGTGGGTTAGGAGTTGAACTTGAGCACTGGGTAGAAAGAGGCAGCTTGGTCTCCCAGCCTGCGAGATGCTGTCCATGGTTGGCAGACAAGGCAGGGGGGCCTCTGACCAGTGAGAACACACAGTAAGGCACTGCTGGGCCCAGAGCAGGGACAGGTGGAGCCTGGCAGTTGTGGAGGAGGGGCCCGAGGGCTGGGCCTTTGCACAAGGGGAACCTGGTCTCTCAGCTGCATACTTACTTCCTTTCACTCTGCTCATCCCCGTACCTCTGAAAACACCCGGCTACTCTCATTCACTTCACTCGCAGTGGAGACTGCTCATGTAAGATCTGGTAGTGACCCCCTCCCTGCGCTTTCCCAGCTCGTGAAATGGAGTTTCCGCACAGGCCTCATTCCTGTGGTTTCCTTGCTCCCAGAGGCCTTGCATTCTGGAGCGGGTGGGTGGTAGGCTTCGACCTGAACCTCAGTGAAATAGAGGTTTCTCGTTATTTCTGATCCAGAAAGGACCAGCTTGCCAGCTTGTCTTCTAAGACTGGTCATCAGATGAGCTTGCACCAGAATTGCTTGGAGAGCTTGTGAACACCCAGGCTGCTGGTGTCTGGCCGAGGTTTCCTGGAGGTCTGGCTAGGATCTGAAGGGGTTCCTAGGGAGCGTTGATGCTGTTGGTCCAGGGCCACACTTTGAGAACCCTTGCTCTAAGCCGTGCATCCCCTGGGCGAAGGAGCTTCTGTTCTGTGGGGCTTCCTTTGGTGTAGCCCTTTCTCAAGGACTTCCGCAGTGGGGCTCTGCGCAGCCTTTCGGAGGGAAGGTGCCCGGTGGCCTCCCAGGGAGGGGCAGGCTCTCTAGCAGCCCCGTGGAGCCCTCCAGGTTTCCCTGTGAGAATTCACACTCCTGAAATGCCTGTGCGACTCACAAAGGTGGGGGCCATGTGAAATGGGATTCTGGACTCCTGACTCTTCACCTCCTTGTCTGTGAGGAAGCCATCACGCTCAAGACCAAGGCTTATCTCAGAAACAGACGTCAGCCCCGAGGAGTGGGTGTTTTGTAGCCGTTCGTCTTTGGTCCCCTGTCCCCTCAGCATGGTGGTCGGGCATCAGGATTCATTGTTTCCTGCTGGTTGGTACTGGGACCCTTCTGTGAGACCACCCCCCTTGTGCTCTGGAGATGGCGTTGAGGAGGTGAGGACGGTCATATTGAGTGATAGCCCTAGGGAGGCCCGCAGACACCCAGAGGCCCTCCAGCCCAACAATGCTCCCTCTGGTCTTTGAGCTCCTGTCCATTGGAATGATTAATTGATGTCCTGCACTCCGCTGGACAATTAAGGAAAGCAGGAGAAGGAGGGAAAAGTCTTCAGTTAGACCTAATTTGGCACCATATTGTTTTCTGTTAATCTATTTTGTTTTCTGTCCATCTGTCCCAAGGGATGGGTGCCTTGCTGCTTGCTGAAGCATGCATAACTAATGTCCTCATTAAGGGCTGATCTGTTTATCAGGGCCATTCGAGGAAGCCAGCCTGCCAGACCGAGGCGCAAGCTGGGGGCTGTTCCCTCCCTTTGGGCCTTAGCCCCACCTCATTAAGCTGGTCCGGGCTATTGATTGGGAGCCTGTGTTTGGAAGAGTCTTACTTACTCCATGCATTACCTTGACAGATTGATCAGATCTGATTGAGAACCTCTTAAAGGAACGAACAGCTGTAATGGGAAAGTTGGACTCTGTCATCCGTTAGGATGATTCTGGGAGCAAGAAGAACAAGGCTGACATCTTGGAGCAATTGTATTTACAATTAACATGGCTGAAAACGATTGCCTCTATTGATCCCCCCTTCCTGCAATTACAGCCCCATTGTTTACATTCCAGCACTTCAGTTATAAAAAGGAAATTCAATAATTATTGCATTATTTAAAGTTAAAGTGCCACAGAGTTTGCTGGCTACGCTTGCTGGTTGATTTAACGTTCAGTAAAATCCATGCTGAGCTCTCCATCTTGAGGCTGAACAATATCGGCTTTTAATGAGACTTAAAAAGGGGGGGAAGGAGAGCAAAACGCACCACACAGGGTGTTTGTCTAGGTTATTTACGGGGGAGCCCAAAAGCAGGGCAGAAACTAGCCATGTCATCGTTCGCAAAACTGCACCCCCGGTGGCCACGTGGCCCACTCCACAGCCAGCCAGCCGTCTCCTGGCCCGGCTCAGACTCAGCTTCACGTCCTCGAAGAGGCATTTCTATCTGTTCACGGTCTTGGTCCCTTGTCCCACTCCCACAGGTATAACTATCTCCTTCAACCTTCAACAAAATCCATGGAGTTTAAGGAGAAACGGTAAAGTGTCTCAGCAGCCGGAATGAGCGCTGTCCAAGGCATTTGTTTAGAGGGAATTTTCCTCTCTTGCCTTGTCACTTTTGCCTTTCCTTTTTAAGGGAACATGAAATCAGAGTTAAGCACCTCTTCTCAGGAAGGAGTCAGCCCTGTGTGCTCACCGCTCCTGTGCGTCTCGCACCGGCTGCCTGTGTCTCCCTCAGAATGAAGGTGATGAGGGTATTTGTCAGCAGATCATGGGAGCTCGAGAAGAGCCTCTGGGTTCGAGCACCAAATTCGTGCTCTCAGCAGCAGCCACCAGAAAGTTAAGAGCGTGGGAGGAATTTTAAAGACCATTTTATTTTTCTCATACTTGATTTACATTCTTCCACGGGCCCCGGTCCAGCAAGACGTCTGAACAGGTGCGCTCAGCAGGCTGCCTCCTGCCCCGCATCGAGAGTCCCGCGTTCGGTGACAGCCCTAGGAAGTGTTAGACTCGGTGTGAGAGGGGAGAGGAAGGTGCATGGAGCCAGCGCTGACTTTATGAAGTAGCCGGTGCACACCAGTAGCAGGCAGCTGCTTCCATGCGACTCCCATTAACAGGTGAATTCTTGTATGCAGGCATCACATGGTTGATCTAGTGCAGTTTATTATTGAATCTGAAATACTTTCTGTGAAAACGTGGGTGCCCAGATTTTAGGCTCTGGAAGTATTCCTTCTTATTGGGGAGTATCTCCATGTGTTCTGGGTTGGATCTCTGTTCCCTGGAGTCACTGTCCAAACCAGAGCAGGAGTTCTCAGGGTGTGGCCCCAGACCAGCAGCATTCGTGGCACCTGGGAGATTGTTAGAAATGCACATCGTCAGGCCCCACCGCCAGCCCAGGTGGATCAGAAACCCTTGGGGTGGGCCCGACATCTGTGGCATAACGAACCCCCACGTGCTTCTGGTGCGTGCCCAAGTTAGGGAACCACCGAGCTGGGACGCCGTCTGCCCCCTTCAGCAAGCCCGTGGCGTTGCACCTGCTAGTCAGAAGTGAGGAGGCAAAATCTGGGCGCAAGGTAGAGAAGACGATGACTGTGCCAAGTATTTGGGCAATCCTTCACATCTTCCGAAGGATTTTCACATATGTTTTCTCATGTGGTTTTAAAAATTGCCTCCGAGGAAACCAGGCAAGTATAAACATCTCCACCTTCAGGTGAAATCACGCACCTGTTTGACCAGCAGGCAGTGTTTTTCTGCTGCGCTGACTGTCGGGATTAGAGAGACAAAAAAGCATGTCCTTCAGTATGGATTTGGGGAGTAGGGTGGTGTCTGCCCCCCATTTCAGCTGAGTTGTCCTTCCTTTTCTGGTCCTCACCCAGGATGTTGGCAGACAGGATAAAGAACGCGGGCCGAGATTTTCATTATATTGGTGCCCTGATGGGCAAAGAGTGAACAGATATGGTTTTGGGGGAGGGACATGGGCTTGTGGTGTGGATCCAGACTCTGCCTGCACCTTGGTGTGGCCTTAGGCAAGGGAGTTAAAATAAAATCTAATCGCCCTTACATGGAGGAAGTCAGCCCAGTGCGTGCCTGGTATCCTTCCCGTGTCGTCATTTCTATAGATCAGTTTCTTTACTGTCAACCAGGAATTCCTCTTTGGGGCTGTGGGGTGGGGTGGACAATGGTTATAAGGAAGGAAGTGGTTACGTTTAGTAGATGTTCCTTTCTCTCTCTAATCCTGGAGCTTAACTAATTTGAAAAGTAGTGATAGTACTAATCGGCGTGTTTATTATAAAGGCATCTGGCACCGTAATGAGCGCTTTATAAGAACGATCTCATTGAATCTTCCCAGTGGTGCTGTAAGAAGGTCCTGTTATTGTCCAGTATTGCAGATGAGGAAACTGAGGCCCAGCAGGCTGCATAACGTGCCCTGGTGGCCCAGTGAGTGAGAGCCAGAGGGAAGGATTTCCACCAGCTGTCTGAATCCAGAGCGCACCTAAACCACCCTTGTCGGCAGCAGTTTGACATGGAGCCAAATGAGGACAAGCTGGAGTCGCACACTCACTCGGCCTTTATTTCGTACGGGGCTTCCATCCGGGGGCTGAAGCAGTGCCAGGGGAGACGTGCGTCTTAGTGAATGAGGAGGGCGTGTCAGGGCGCTGTGCGGCGAAGGGGGGCTCTCAGGTCCAGGAGCTCAGGTCCTTTCTGGAGGGCAGTCAGGTTGATGCTAGCATTGTGGGACCACTTTGTTGTTTTCTGCACCCACAGACTTCCCTCAGCTTCTGAGCCCCACGTGTAGATGCTTGTTTTACCATCATGGGAACGAACCGTCGTTTTGCTCGTGACCTCACGCTAGGGAGGACCCCTACCTACCTATGGACTTCCGCTCCCTTCTGGAGTGTACCCAGCAGAGGGGACTGAAACCCATTATGTGAAGGCATCCACATCCCACAAGAGTCCATATTTGGAGTTTTCCGGAAAAGATTCGAAGCCAAGGCAGACACAACCTGTAGATAGTTACAGGTGTATACTGTTACTGTTTCTTCTAGAACTCACTCTTCTCTCAAGGGAACACTCACATCGAGACCTGGAACCAGGACGTGTCATTCGTAGGAGGGAGGAGATGCAGGGCTGGGCAGTCTCGAAGCTTCGATACCGGGAGCGAGCAATCAGGCCTGATCCGGGCGTCAGCAGCCTGGCCTAGAAACCAGAAAATAGGTCAGAGCAACGCAAATGGACTGATCTCAGGGAGCACTTTTATTTCCTTCCACTTTCTCTTGTAAATCGTGGTCGGGGCTTCTCTCTTGGCATCTGCAGGGCTCCCACAGGGAAGTAGGACTAAATTAGCATGTGCAGAGGATGAGGGCATGAGTGGGTGAAAAGCCAGCATTAAACAGAAAATACATATATATTTAGGATGACCTTCCGGAAGCCTTCCTAAGAACCATGACATTAACTTTGGAACTGTAACACTACCTCTGATTAAAAAGTCTGTAATGCAACCGCTGATTAAAAAATTCACCACCCCCTTGCTTGGTTGGGTTACACCTGAAACAATTCCTTTTTTTAGCCATTCAAGGTGAACAGCTGGACCTAGGGAGGGCCCAGTACAGCTGTGGTCAGTACAGCATAGCCTGAACTGTGGACTTGGTACCAAGCCCCAGGTTCCAGTCCTGTCTCTTCCATGCTCCGTGAGACCTTCAGGGAGTCACACAGCCTCTCTGAGCTTGGGGTTCCTCCAAGGACAGCTGCTTGCCTTGTGGGGTTGTGATGGGAAGATTAAGTGGGAGAAGGTGCTTCCTTGGCCATAAATGCTGTACGTGGGAACGATGGTCAACACTCACCACTTCTTCCTTATTTCATCTTTGATGTGGGGGCTCAGCCAGCTTGCTCTGGACCCTCATCTTCCCATTCCTTCTCTCTAAAAGTGTCAGTGAGATTTTTGTATTCCTCACCCTGAAGGGGGAAGCTGGAGTCCTTGGCATGCTGTGGGTTGGGGTTTTCCCTCCAGAGGCACCAGACAACAGTGGCCTCTCCAGGGCCTTCTGTGTATGGCTGAGAGGCCCTCCACCTGCCACGGCTGAGGTGGGAGGCAGAGCCCTGGCAGGTGTCTCCAGGGAACCGATCCGGACGCCCCTGGGTGGGGGTGGGGTGGGGTCCTCTCTGCTCTGAAAGAGATGTCTGGCGTCCCAGGGGTAGCCCATCTGCTCGGAGAGATGCCTGGGAGCAGCTTCACCGCATCAGAGAGCTTCACCATTCCATTTGTTCTGGGAATCGAGTCACGTGGTGTGCACAGAGAAGGTGGTGAGGCGTGGGTGTCCGTGTGTTTCCATAAACAGGTGTTATTCCCCAAGAAGTTTCCTTTGTGAATCCTGTGTGTGTGTGTGTGTGTGTGTGTGTGTGTGTGTGTGTGTGTGTGAAAATGTACTTTGTCTATTTCTGCTTTAAAGAGGAGGCTTTGACAAACCCTGATCAATATTTTACATTCCATGCATGAAGAACCAGATGTTAGAAGTTTCCTATTGTTGGGGAGGAGGAGGGAGCTGGGGCCCCTCCAGATTTATAGAAATCAATGTTCTCTGACAGAAGTTGGTTAGTTTTCCTGGGAAACAAGTAACAGGAACACGTTTTTTTGATTTTCACGATGAATTATTTTCTAACAAGAGCCCTCTTTTCGTCTCTGACTTTCAGGCATTGGCCAGGGTGAATGCGGATAACATATTAATGGGGTGTGGAGTCCCACAAAGTAACGTGGCCGGCTATTTTTTCTCCCCTTTCTTTTTTAATTATTAATTTGCTTTTTGTTCTCGGCTTTACGTGCCAGGCTCGTTATCAGAGGCGCCTATTATTGCAGAGAGTGTGCTTCTTTTCTGAGCTCTGCTCCTGAAGCAGACCCAGAAGGGAAGATGTGAGACGTCAGATGTTTCCATGTCGGGCACAGGAGTGTCCCCATCCAGCTAAACCAAGATGGCCCCAGCATTTTCAAAAATAAGTAGCTCCAGCAAGATCAGAGGTGCAGGAAAAGGCCTCTGGTCATTTCCAGTGCAAGGTGCTGACCACCGACTGTAAGTCACACTCCGAGGCTGGTGATGAGGACAGTCTGCTCTGCTGCCTGGTGGTAACTTGGAGAAGGTGGAGATTATTGGGCTCTTTTCCTGCTTCCATTTATGAGTCAGACTGGATACTTATTTCCTTCCTATTTTTATTGGTCATTGAGCTTTGAGCTTTGAGAAAGTAAATCCTACTGCCAAGTGTAGACGCTTCTTCCAGAGGAAAGGACTGTACACGTCACCCAGCGTTTGGCAGGCACTTTTTAAACCAGCCAGTGAGACAGGGAAGTCAGGGGAACCCTGTGGCTGATTGAAGGTTGTGGGGAGGGGCTGGTGGGACTGCATGAGTTTGGGTGGACCTCAGCTCCCACTTTCCTTTGGCCAGGTTGATCGACCTTTCTAGATTTACTAGTTGGCCGGGCTTCCTCATACTAGTTTATGGGTGGATGCCAACTTTTATTTTTATTGAATTTACTGAGGTAGCATTAGTTAACAGAATTGTACAGGTTTCAGGCATACAGTTCTATAACACAGCATCTGTATGTTGTGTTGTATATTCACCACCCCAAGTCAAGTCTCCTTCCATCACCACGTATCCCCCCTTCACCCTCTTCTACCTCCTTCCCTCTGGTAATCACCCTGCTGTTGTCTGTGTTGGTCAGTTTTTTTTTTCTTTGCTTAATCCCTTCACATTTTCCACCTAGTCCCTCTTCTCTTCCCCTCTGACAACTGCCAGTCTCTTCTCTATGAGTCTGTTCCTATTTTGCTTGGTAGTTCAGTTTGTTCATTAAATTCCATAGATGAGTAAAATCATATAGTACATGTCTTTCTCTGACTGGCTCATTTCACTTAGCATCATGCTTTCCAGGTTCATCCCTGTTGTTGAAAAGGGTAAGATTTCCTTCTTTTTCATGGCCAAGTAGTATTTCATTGTGTAAATGTACCACAGCTTTTTTATCCACTTATCTACTGATGGGCACGTGGGCTGCTTCCAAGTCGTGGCTGCTGTAAATAATGCTATAGTGAACAGAGGGGCGCATATACTCTTTTGAATTAGTGTTTCGGGTTTCTTAGGATATATTCCCAGATGTGGAATCACTGAGTCATAGGCAGTTCCATTTTTAATTTGATGCCAGCTTTTCTTGAGTGAGTCAGTGATTTTCACTGGTCCAGCTGGCAGATTCTCACACTGGTAATCCAGCCAGAGGGATGCCTCCCCCCATATCCCTGACATGTCCTCCAAGTCACCCCTGCCACTGCTTTAATCATCTGCAGGTGTTAAACCCCTAGTGTGGGGCATATCGTGTGTGTGTGTGTGCGTGCGCGCATAGTGTTCAATGTGTTGTGGACACTTAGAATCCTGCCCAGTGGGTTCAGCATCCACTTTCTTTGGGTCCAAAGTACCACACGCACCTTACAGCACACTCACCGCAGCTGAGTTGTCATTTGTTTTCTTTTCAAATTATACACCCAACCCGATAGAGGTGAGCAGATAGGATCCTGAACACAGGGTAAAGAAAAATGGAAAAAGCTAAACAAAATCCAGGCCCCCCCCCGAGGACGGGAGGGCTCTGTGGTCGCGGGCACGAGGACTGGGGAGTTGAGGGTTGCGTGGGAGGGGCACTTCCCGCCTGGCCAGGAGAACGGAGCCCTGGAAGCAGGCAGTCCCGTTATTGATGCTCCGCTGGGATCGGGGCCTTGGTGGATTCTTCATATATTACAGTGAATTTAATTAAATTCATTGTGATCCCAATTGAGGGTATTCTAATTAGTTGGGTCAGGAACAAATTATTCTCCCTCCTTCTCCAAGTGAAAACATCTACTCTCTTCTGCAGGGAGCGTGTGCCCTTGGCTGACTGGCCTGCCCTGGTAGGGTCCTCGCGGCCTCTCCAGTCCCATTCCCACCCTCCTCCTGCTTGTAGGCCGGTTCCAAAGGCGGAATTCCAGGGGTCGGGGCCAGTGCTGGCTGGGGGAGAGGGCATCGGGCCAACAGCACCAGGGCGTTGACCCCCTTCATGGCCTGGGGAATGACCAGATGGTGTGGAGAAGGTCACAGAGGTCAGGACCCTGCTGGCAGCTTTGGGTCCATGTTCGGCAGGTTGGACGGGCTGAGAAATACCAAGTGAGAACTGACAAGATTTGGTGAGGACTGGCACTGTCGCATGCAAGTAGACATCAGGAGAGTCAGGTTGTGAGTGGACGTTTGGGTCGGGATGTCACCTTCATTAGCAGGCGTTTCGGAGCAACTGAGGAAGTCTTTTCTGCGTTCGTCTGTGCGCAGGTGTGTGTCTTGGAGAATGACCTTGCCGTGCAAACACAAGCTTGGGATTTTGAACGAAGCTTTTGTATAGGTCTCTAAGAGAGGACCCTTCATGTGTCCCAGGCTGGGGTCAGTGCGAGAGGTCACGGCCACCTACCTTCTTCCTTGTTTTCTCCACCATTTGTGGTGTGTGCCCATTTCCCTTCCCAGTGGCTCTCAAGTGGCGGAACAAAGAATCCCTGATGGCACGAGAGCGTGCCGCTCACCACCACGAGCTGGAGCGTGGAGTGGTTTAGGAACATCTTCCTATCAGTCATGTTTAAAGCAGAGTCCCCAGTATGACACTTATTTCAACTAGGATTATAGAGCGCTGTCACCCAGGGGGCCATGAATTTCAGAACAAAAGGCATTTGACCTCTCAATTTCCATCCAGTTCTTTTTGGCCATGGCATCCTCTTCTGGCTCTTGAGGTTGGAGACCCCACCCATTTGGAAAAGAATCCTCACACTCATCTTAAAGTTTTATGTTCACGATTCATGCCTCGTTGCGAGGAACTCCTTGCATGGGAAGGTGGTGGGAACTGGGGGTCAGGCGCGAGTGACGCTGCTCTAGTTGCATAGTGTGATGCCACCACAGCCCCTCGGGAGAGCGTGCTGCTTTGGCGTCCATGGCAGATTCCCCAGTTATCTTTCATTCAGTCCGTTTTTGTTGAAGCTTTAATAAATGTAATTCTTAGTGACCTGGGACGGCAGTCCTGGCTCCCGTACAAGTGTCCTGCCCCTCAGTCCCACGCTCCTCTGTGTCTTCACATCCAGTCCGCCAGGCCCTCCTCCTGGGAGAAGGGTTGTAGCCTCCAGACACATCGGTGTGGAGCCTCCTCCTGAAATCCTCTTCGAGGAGTCCTGTCTCCGAGGAGGCAAATGGAAGATGAACCATAGAAAGATAAAGCAATTTAAATTTATTTCAAGAAAAGTAGCTTTTTATTTTAAGTTGTTGTAATTTAACAGTGGACATTGAGCTCACTAGTTCTTTCAACTCCTTCTGGTTGTGAAATGACCCTAGATCAGCCATCACTGGTGGAGATGCTAGAAAGTCTGAGGCTCTGCACCCAACCTGCTAAATCACCATTTTGTGGGGAAGGGGATTTCCTCTGTTGGTACCTACAGAGCCCGTCCTATTCCTACCTGTGGACTAGGTCAGCCAGTTTACATGATTGAGGGCCTCGGCCTCCCTCCCCTCCCCACTTGACTTTTCTACAACACATACTTGGTGCATTGATGTTTCCTCTTCACTAAGGTGCAAACCTGCTTCTGGAATTTCCACACGTTTCCGTGGAGGTTGGCCGTGCACCTGTGCGATGAGCCGCAGAGCCCTGTCATTTGATAGGAAGTGCCGGGAGGGCCACTGGGGCAGGTCAGTGCTGGGCCCAGCGCAGGGCGTTCTGAGTGCCCTGCTTTCCCGGGGTCTTCATCACAGTCTGCGCCAGGAGCAGTGGTCCGGGCGCGGGCAGCGAACGGGAGGGCGCGGCCAGAACAGGGGGCCGAGCTCAGCACGGCCGAGGCACCTGCCGTGCGCTCCGGTGTGGCGGCTTGGACCTGGCTCCGGCACCGAGGGCAGGGCTGTGGGCCCGGAGAGAGGGAAGGACAGGTGACAACATGAACATAAACACTAACACTGTCTGAATTTCCTCCTGCGAAAGGACACTGAGAACCAGGCTCTAGTTCTCTCTTTTCCACGAACCGGCTGGGTTGCCTTGGGTCAGTCACTTATGCTTTTTGGAATTGTTTCCCCTACTCCAGGTGCACCCAACAGAAAGACCCCTCCCCTACCGTGGGTCATTCTGCACGCTAGGAGCGAGCACGTCCATTCCAGCTGTTGGCAGAGGGGTTCACAGTTTTGTTCATATTCTCGCAGTGGCGTGAATGGGTTGTGAATTTTGTCCTTGGAACCTCTCTGTTTCTCTGAGGCACAGAAGGCTGGGGTCTGCTGCCCGTTTCCATGGCCTCTGCGGCGCGTGCTCCCGTGACTTCGTCCCGTGTGTGTCTGCTTCCTGCCAGCGCGTGGGCGTCGTGCTCCGGAATCCGAGTGCTCTCTGCGCAGACACCGCACAGTGTAATTTTGACCATCTGTGCACTAAGCCAGATGACCTTCAGGTGTTGACAGGGAACTAGTTGGGAGACATTTATTTTTCTGTCATTTCTTTTTTAATCCAGGGGCAAACTTAATTTGGGGTTCTCCTAGTAGACTGTAGTTCCAGGCGGAGCCATCTTCCTTGGCTCTGTGTTACTGAATGTGGTGGGATTCTGTACAGGCTGGGTGACCATATAGAGTATCACTAAAGCAAGGTTTGGTTAACTGTTTCCGTAAAGAGCGAGGTAGTTATATTTTAGGCTTTGCAGGACATACGTTCTTTGTTGCAAATATTCAACTGTGGTGTTTTGAAAGCAGCTATAGACAGTTCGTGTCATGTACGTGGCTGTGTTCTGTTAAAACTTTGTTTATAAAAATAGCCAGCAGGTTGGATTTGGCCTGAAGGCTGTGGCTCGCTGACCCCTGAGCTTTGGGGGTGGAAGGGGAACCTCTCATGACTGTGCCAGGAAAACCAGTACTGTGGGAAAGGCCCAGTCCATCCGCGTTTTCTGCCCTGTGTACAACCATCAGGGTCCAGGCGGTGTGGCTCAGTGGTTGAGCATTGACCCAGGCACCAAGAGGTCACTGGTTTGATTCCCAGTCAGGACACATGCCCAGGTTGTGAGCCCGACCCCCAGTGGGGGGCATGTAGGAGGCGGCCAATCGATGTTCTCGCTCATTGATGTTTCTGTCTTTCTCTCCCTCTCACTTCTTCTCTCTCTAAAGTCAATAAAGGAAAAAAATTAAAAAAAAAAAAAAAAAAAAGCCATCAGGGAGGGGCCGCTTGAGGGACACTGGAGTGAGAATTAGCTTGCTGCTTGTCCTCAGAGAGCTGCTGGAGGGGACATGGGGGGGGCACAAAACAAACCCTCTAGGGATTCTTATCGGGCTGCAGCCAGGACGGCGGCGGCTCTGGTGGCTCTGGGCTTTGAGTGGCTTACCCAGGGTGTGACCCTCTTCTTTGCCCTCACAGCACCTGCAGCAGCACGAGAGCGGTGTGGAGGGCGAGAGCTGCTACTACCACTGCGTCCTGTGCAACTACTCTACCAAGGCCAAGCTCAACCTCATCCAGCACGTGCGCTCCATGAAGCACCAGCGCAGCGAGAGCCTGCGCAAGCTGCAGCGGCTGCAGAAGGGCCTTCCGGAGGAGGACGAGGACCTGGGGCAGATCTTCACCATCCGCAGGTGCCCCTCCACTGACCCAGGTGAGTGCTCCCATGGGCCTGGGAGGCCGGTGGGCCTGGAAACTGACCTGTGTGAGGCCTCCTGAGGGCTTCGGTCGGTGCAGCTGGCCAGAGTCCACGGCTGACCTCCCAGGTGGCCCTGTGTTCTGGAGGGAACATGCGTCGACTGTCGCTTTTTAAAAAGGAACATGGCACCACTTTTCTTAGGGTGTCACAAGCTGCTGCCCGGTGAGCCGGCCCACGGATGTTCTGCTCCCGTCCCAGACTCCTCTGGTGCATGCGGTAGACTCCTGTATTGCTTCAGATTGACTGGAAGAAAGCACTACGTTATGTCTTGTTTGGTATTAAGAATGGGCAGTTTTGGCCTCAAGTCTGGTCTGTAAGAAATAACTTCAGACAGGATCAAAACAAGCACTTGTTACAAACGCTGCCATTGTGTTTGAACGCGACCCCAGTTCTGTGACTCTGCTGCCTGTGGCTTCACAGAGTCAAGACCTTCCAGGGGGACTGGCCCGCTTCCGCCTCCGGTCCTGTCGCCTGGTCCGCAGTCCCCTTCCCGTGCCTCCTGTCCTCCTCTGTGTGACTCGTTTCCGCAGCGACCTCACTCCGCAGCATCCCTCCTCTCCCATTTTTCAGCCTTCTGGCCCCTTTCTCTTCATTTGGAAGCACAGGACAGTCGCTTGCCTCTTGGAAAACAGTAAAACAGAAGCCCTTCCTTGGTCCTGCGTCCTGCTCTCTGTCTTCAGTGGAGTCCTCAGAGGACAGTCTGCATTGGTCATCTCCAGCTGTGCCTCGTGCTGCCTTAGCCTCTTCCTCTGTGACCACAGCACCCTTCAGAGGTCCCCTCCGACCTGGGGTCCACCCAGCCCAGTGGCTGCCTGCTGGGCCTTATGCTTTTCTTTCGGTGGTCGCTCAGCCTTCTCCCAGCTCCCTCCCTTCCCTGGGCACTGGGTGTTTCTTCCTCATCCTTCCGTTCCCCTTGGCCGTCCTTCGGCTGCCCACGTGCCGGCGTCGCTGAGCATCCAGCCCTGGCCTCGGCGCCGCCTCTTGGCGCCTTGATCTCCTGGCATTGCCACCTGGCCCCTCAGCGTGTCCCGGAGTTCTCCCCGGTCCCCTCGTAGACAGAGCTCACCGCTGCCTGCTCCAGGCTCCTTGCCCTGGTGGCTCACTGCTCAGGGCCTGGCGACCGGGGGTCCTCCTCCTCCACCGCCCGCAGCTCCCTCCCTGCCGCTGAGCCATCGCGGCCGCCTGGGGTCTCTGACCCTGATCTTGTCAGGTTTCATGTTTACAGCTTTTCCAGGCAAAAATTATGTAAACTTTATTAAAAAAATGGCATGAGACTCCCTTGGCTCATTCCCCAAAGCAGCGACATTCAAGTGTTAGTTGTTTCTTTTGTTACTTACTTCCATATTTATTAACATGCTTCTGGTACTACTTTTGATTTTTTTTTTTTTTAGGTTTAAGACGTCTCTTGCCTTTCTACTTTGGAAGAGAGTGATTTCACTAGCATGCCATTCTGTGAAGCCACACACTTGTACCCACTCACACTCCCCATCCGCAGACGCCTCAGACACCACACACAGACACCCAGGCTCCATGCACACTCACGCACACTCCCCGACGCTCCCCAGCCCCCGCACGCTCCCTCCTCTCCTCCCTCCATCTTCCAGTATGATTAAATAATAATTTGGGGTTTTATTAATATTCAGTGTTTTCATTATTCTAACTCTATAAATATTAATCACAGCTGAGCCGTGTAGAGTTTTATAATTTCATTTACCTTCTTGTACAACTTTTTGTTTTCCCTGGTTTCCCAGGTACCTATGATTAATTCATGGCTCACCTCCTCCAGAGGAGACACTGCCTGGTCTCTGAAAGCTCTGCTGTATCAGCTGGGCCGTGAGCCTCCTTTCCTGGAGGCACCCCGAGCCTGAGACCCCTCCCACTGCTGCTCCCGGCACCCCGCACCCCGCGCCCCGCGCTCCCTCGCCACACAGGGAAGCTGGGTTTCCAGTGTGACAGGCTGCACCTGCGCCGTGTTCCCCTGCTCCTGCTGGAGTGGCTCCGGCCTCACATCACAGTGGAAGGACCCGTCACCTGAGTCAGTGGGAACAGCTTTTCAGGAAAGTGCTCTTGGGCACCAGGACACTTGTTGTCTCCAGGTCACTGCAAGACTGCCCCCTCCCATGTTTGTGAAATGCCTCTTCTGGTTAAAGTCCAGATGTCTTAACCTGTGGGGTCTGCTTCGTGTCTGACCCCACCCCTCTGTGCGTGGGTGCTCCCAGGAGCTGGGGACGGTGGAGATGGAGACCATTGTGCCATCTGGCTGTGGGGTCCCCGCTCCCCACAGGTGCCTTTGGCCTCTATGCATTCCTGCCCCTCCCCACTGTTCCACTGTCCAGTGAGTTGATAGGACCCTCCTTCCTCCACCGTACACGCAGGCCTGTTTATTTCAGGGTTGGGGTGGTTTCCTTAATGTTTTGTGTGTTGTGTGTGTGTGTTTGCCAGCTCTGCCTACGTCATTGTTTTAATCTTCTGTTAAAAGCCGATCCCCCCCCCGCCCCAGTTCTTTCTTTCACTGCTCAGAATTCCCTTTTTATTAATGAGGTGCCCCAGACTAAATAGTGTGCGGCTGCCATTTCACCCGGGTCTGTGGGCTGGAACAAGCAGTCCCCGGTCTTATAACGTAACACTCCGTGCGGTCCGCGCTAGGGCTGCGTCCCTGCACCGGTGCCTTCTGGGTTTCTCTCCTGTAATCGGATTAGGGTTGTTTCCCCCCTGAAGTGTATGAGCAACTTCGGTCTAGATGATAGACTTCCTCTGTATTGCAAAATCCTTTTGCATTGTCTTTGGCCTGAAGTCATGTTTTCACTCGCTCCCCGCCTCCTCCCCACCCTGCACCCCCTCCCTCCCAGTACACTCAGGCTCAATGTATCTTCTTGACTAACGACAAAGGGGGCACGTTATTAGTTACATTCATGTCGACATTAACGGTAACTTGGTGCTGTTCGAGAACCCCTTTCAGAGAACCCACCTTAAAACAGATCCTCTCCTCCACCACCACCCTGAGCACTGAGCTCTTAAAAACTTCTTGAGAGAATGTGTGTAGCGCCCTAGCCAGTGTCCCTGTGGCTCAGTGGGTTGGGCGTCGTCCAGGCTCCTGAGGCTGCCGGTTCCATTCCCAGTTGGGCCCAGCCTGTTCCCAGTAGAGGGCCATGTGGGAGGCAGCCGATCCATGTCGGTATTTCTTTCTCTCTCTCTCTCTCTCTCTCTCTCTCTCTCTCTCTCTCTCTCTTCCTCTCCCTACAATTCAATTTAAAAAAAAATTTTGGGGGGGGGGAAGCCTTCAAGAAAAAGGCTGTTGTGGACATGGTGGAATTAAGACACGAAGGTCGTCAACTTCAAATGTTGTCAACACAGACTTGATAAAATATCCCCAGTTTTCTCCTCTCGCTCGTAAGGATCAGAACCTCAGTCTTCAGTTAGAACAGTACTCCCGCAGCGTGAGGACGTCGAGGGGAGTGAGCACCTTGGGAGCCTGCCTGCTCTGCCTCCAAGCTGCGTGTGCATTAAAGCTTGTGCTGTCTACAGTTTTCGATCCTGGTGTTCTGATGCCATGTAATTAAATGATAGTGTTCTTTCTTCTTTATTTCCTGTTGTTCACATACCAGAAAGTTCTACACAGAAGCCATTGGGAAGAACGTTCT
The DNA here is from genome assembly GCF_014108415.1 of Molossus molossus. NCBI lineage: Eukaryota > Metazoa > Chordata > Mammalia > Chiroptera > Molossidae > Molossus > Molossus molossus. Next base: position 33,493,485 of record NW_023425357.1, on the reverse strand, counting down.
TTCCTTCTCTGAGCTCAGGACCTTGTACCCCGGTCTTCTGTCACCTTCTGTACAACTTCCTTGAGTGAACTTTAGGAAGGTTCTTCCTGTGATGACAAAAATGTCATCTCTTCACCTTTTACTTGTTAACATAAGCCAACATGTTTTCCCGCCAGGCAGGTTCACCGTCTAGCCTGTCCATCGGCATAACATGTGAACTTGGAGGAGAAACTGTAGCAGTCTCCTCCACCCTGCAGAAGTGGTCGTGGCCAGATTTATACCTGCCACAGGCCACGTAGCCCCTTGAGAGGCCTCATAGCCAGACATACCACAGCTCGGTCCTGCCCTGCACCAGAGGGCTAAGCTGGTGATGTGCTGATAATTAGACCACCCGCCCCTACGTGGTCCTGCTTGTGGGCAAGCTTCACCCTCGCATTACTGGGCAGGCCGAGCCCCGGATGGTATTGTCTTTACCTCGAGTGATGGATTTGTGTTATGCTACACACACACACACACACACACACACACGCGGTGGGCCATCCCATTTTACAAATAACTTGGACATACATGTCTCAGAGAACAGAAAGTAACCTAACCAGATGAAGTTCCCCCCTCCAGTGCTGTTGTTTTTTGTATCCTGACGTTTGACTATTATTTTGCATGTATTTTCTACATGTGGTCTCCTGATTGTGTTGGGAGTTGGTCTTTTCACTTCGTCCGTACCCCAGTGAGAGCTAGGGAAAGCCTGTTGTGGGCCAACCCTGGCTGGTCTCTCAGTGACTGGCATCTGCTGTTTACTTCCCCTTAGTTGACCAGACGCTCTTGAAAGATGGAACGTTCTCATAGGTGGGTCATGTGTAGGATTAGCTTCCCTGTGTGCTTATTAAAAAGGCATTTCTGGCTCCAGGGTGAAGCTGGAGTTAATTTCATTCTATCAGGGCCCCGGGCCTGGAGAAGACAAGAGGCCTTTGTGTGTTTGTCCTTGGCCTGTCTCCCCGTTCCTCCTCCTGTTTTCTCTCTCACCCTGGCCTTAACTACTTTTTCTTGCATGTAGACATTGATTTCAAAACTTCGTACAGATGTAATTTAACAATTCTTTATTGTGCGCTGACTGTGTATAAGACGTTTCAAGTTGAGAGACAGAGCTGATGTCGCCTCTCAGCTCTTGGTGTAGACACTGGTGACACCCCAGCTCCAGCCTTCGAGGCCTTGGGGGATGGCGCCGTGGCCAGAGGCACGCTCCTTCAGCGTTCAGGAGACGGTTTTGCGTGCAGCCGAAGACGACCTCCCTCTGACACGTCTCTGGCGCTCCAGGCAGTGAATTCCTAGGGTCAGAGAGGCAGAGGCAGCTCTCCAGGTGATGCTGTGGTTTCGGTGCCAACCTGTGCTGAATGCTCACTGGCTCTGCTTCCATGGACCACTTTTTTGAACCAAGTTTCAGGGAGTTCTGATAACTCATATGACTTCAGAGTATAAGAAAATGTACCTTTTTAACTTTCTCATTTGATTTTGTTTTTATTTTTCCAAATTGGCTTAAGGCTGCCCTCTAAATATGGATTTACATCTCACTCTCTCTCTTTTGGTAAATAGCTAAATTATAAGCAATTTCAGTGTAATTTTTCTCATAGCATTAAAATATGTTATGGCCGGTTCTGTAATTTTGAAGCATTGTTTTTATAAAACCAAACAGCTATGTTCCCTTTGTTTTTGTTTTTGTTTTTCTTTTTACTGTTCATCTTGTTGGCGGGCTTGGGGAAGGCATGGGGATAATGTATTTCTAACTGGAGAAGTTAAATGGAAAAGCGCACCAGAACGAATTGGGGTGACTGAAATTTTAAGCACTTAGGGAGGAATGAAGAAAATACGACTTTATCTATTACAAATACATTCCGCAATGAAGGGCTGTTTGGACAGGGATTGTAAACACCAGTGTGCATTTTAGAAAGATGCTTTACGATGCGAGACTAAAAAGAGACGTTATATAGCGAATGAAAGAGAATATATTGTTAAATGAAAACGGAGTTTACAGAATAACACAGAGTTTGTTTCTACTTTTTTAAAGTATTCTTTAAGCTTTTAAAATAACCATTCTAAGCAAAGTCTATAATTGGCATAGCTGGCTGTTTCATGGATGGGATCTATTTATGTCTATGGAATCTAATAGGCTGTCAGGCACACGGCAAGAGCTCCGATATTGGCAAACCTTATAGATCGAGATGTCAACAGAATCGCCAACGACATACCAAGGAGTAGACCTTGGCTGTCTTTTGTTCATGGAGCTGGTTTTCTGTTCCTCAGTGCAGGGCAGACATGGTTTGATTACTGTCTGATTCTCTTGCATTTTGCATCTACATGAGAGGACAGGAGTGGTTCTTGGGGTGTACACTGTCTTGTTTTTCTGTTGGAATAGAGTTCCTGATTTGCCTTAATTAGTCCTCTAACAATCTACAAAGGTCAGTGCCAATTGCCTGTTCATTTGCATTTGTAATTGCGATGGCTTCTGATTACATATTCCTTGTCTTAGTCCTTCCTCTAAGTATATACTGGTGTGTCCTACCCACCCCCCCCCCTCCCCCGCCTCCCACCCGCCACCCTCCCACACACACCCGTGCACCAGCCCTGTGTGGGAGCCAGGGATCCATCCGACTCTTCATACAAGAGACCTTTGTAGCGAGGGCCCAGCCTTCCCCGGAACTTCAGCATCTGTTATGGAAAGACATCTTGGAGAGGCTATTGCTTCTAAGTTAGGGACATAATGAAGTCAGAGTCAGGGAAATGACGCCGATACCAGGCAAGAAATCTGAGAGCCATTATTGAGGAGTCTTCTTGAACTGGGTAATTAAGGGCAATTAAACTTGACTGCCGGCTCTCTGCAGAATATGCTAATGACTGGTCTGTTGGAAGGTGGACATGTGCCGGGTGCCCGTCCCCTGGTGTCCCATGCTCCTGGGCTGGAGGGGTCCCTCCAGAGAGGAAGTGACATCACCAGGGTGGTCGTTTGGCAAAGGCACTTGAGTCCACAACTAATCTACTTCCCCTCTGTCTTCTCGAGGAGAGATGAGCATCGGCACCAAGGCATTGCACCTTTTAGAAATTACCCGAGACCTGCTGCAGTAGCCTGAGTTGCAATGGTTCTTACTTACCCACCTTTCCTGTTCTAGCTCTGCCATTCACTAGTTGCTTTATTTTAATGGGATGACCAAAGCTACCAGGGTTTTTCTGTTTTATTTCAGTATATGAAACTGGAGCACACATTGCTCTTTGTGTGGGCCACATAGATGTATTGCCAGGCCAGTTAGCCTCTTCTTGGTGGAAGCTTTAGGTTGTCTCCGGTGCCGTCCCCCTGGGAGCTAGTGCGGTGTGCCCTCACGGCCACCCAGTGCTGGCCACTCCCTCCCAGGGAGGGTGGTAGCAAGTGGCACAGCAAGAAAAGATAAGAGAACAGAAGAGGCACTTGCTGGTGGTTACTGGAATTAGATTGTGTGTGTGTATGTTTTGAGGGTGAGTGTTGGGGGCCCCCTGTTTAAGGCTGTGAGCATGCCAGAGAGCCCAGAAACACAAGGATCCCCAAGAGAGACATAGCCTGTCAAGTCACACCAAGTGTTATTTTAAATATGTTTGTATTGATTTTTTTAGATAGAGAGGAAGGGAGAGGGGGAGAGAGATAGAAACCTCGATGAGAGAGAAATATTGATTGGTTACCTCCTGCACGCCCTCCGCAGGGGATCGAGCCTGCAACCCAGGCATGTGCCCTGACCCAGAATTGAACCGGGACCTCTCAGTCCATGGGACGACGCGCAATCCACTGAGCCACACCGGCCAGGCCCAAATGTTGTTTTAGTGAACACTTTATGCCAAGTCACCTTTGAAAGGGGTCTTCAGGGAACTGGAACATTAAAGGCTTGACCCTCAAGTGAACATGGCTCACTAGCCAGTGAGTGGGGGTTTTGCTGGATTTCATCCGAGGGAAGGGGCCTGGTGGTGACGACATTAGTGGGTTGCAGTGCCTATCACCTCCTGGCCTCTATCCTGCAGACCCCTCCTCCCCACCTCTGCGCTTAACACTACCTTTGTTGCCCAAATGTACCTTTCAAGAGAAATAATGACTTGAAGAATGTGCAAAGAATCCATTTCTCAGGTACTTGCATCCTATATTGAACTTGTTTCTGACCTTGGTGGGGGGCCAGGGAGGAGAATAGGACATGCATCTCTTTGCTTACAGAAATAGCTCAAAGGCTTCTTCTCAGCCTCACAGATGTGAAGGAACCCCCTTCCGACTGTGACCCAATTATGACAATTATAGTCCCACATGATTTTTTTCAAGCACTGACTAGCGGTGGGTATCTGTGGCCTTGCAAGTTGATGTGAGCATGGTCCACGGTCCCCTGGTTCTTGGGGAGAGCAGCAAGGAAGCTTCTCCAGGGTCCCTGCCTGCTGGTCCCAACTGATAGCCACAAGCCACATGTGCCTATTTAAGTGTAATTAAAGTCAAATAAAAATATAAAATCCAGTTTCTCTGTAATACAAGCCAAATTTCAAGTGCTTAACAGTGACGTGGCTCATGTTGCCTCAGTGGACTGTACAGATTAACAGAGTAGTTCAGGAAGTTCTACTGGACAGGGCTGGCTTCCTCACTGGCGGCCCTCAGATTTCTGGCCGGCCAGGCTGGGTTTGGGCTTCGTTGTCCATAGGTTCTCTGGCTTCCGTTCTAAAGACTACGGTGCCCACCCACAGCCCACTCTCTGCCAGCCCAGACAAGGTGTACCCTCTGCTGTCTCTCCATCTCTCTCTCTGCTTCCTTTTCTCAGGATGAAACAAGTGTTTTCCGATACTTCAGTTTTGCTACCTAAGCCTGTCCCATTAAGGGTTGTGAGGGAGTTCGAAAGGACTTGGTGAAGATGTTTCTTACCCAGTCGATGTTAAAGGGCTTGTTACAGTTTTATATCTCAAGACCATCTTGAAACCTTTTGTGTATATGTTAATAAAAGGAGCTCTTTATTGCTTTTAAAAGATCCTGACCTCTGCTCTAATTAGGATATTAAAAAATGGATGGTATATGATTTGTCTGGGAATAAGCCTGTCATTTTTAACTCTAAATGTTTCCCAAAATTGTCATTTTCTTCTGAAGTCATAAAAGAATCCGTATGCCTCCCTCCCTCCCTCCCTCCCTCTCTCTCTTTCTTTGTTAATCCTCACCTAAGAATATTTTTCCATTGATTTTTTTTTTTTTAGAGAGTGGGAGGGAGAGAGAGGGGAAAAAACATCGATGTGAGAGAGAGAGGTCGATTGGTTGCCTCCTGCACGGGCCCCAACCAGGGCTGGGGAACGAACCTGCAACCGAGATACGTGCCCCTGACTGGCCCCTTTGGGGCACAGGCTGACGCTCCACCCACTGGGCGACACTGGCCAGCGCGGGAATCCATGTGCTTTTTTCTCACCATTTTCATGGGTTTAAATTTTGTGCTTAGGACAGATTTGTTTCCTTCGGCACTGTCTTGATTTTCTAGGGCTGCCCTAACAGAACACCGGAGACCGGGCGGGCAGCTTACACAGAAAGGGTTATCTTGTCACTGTCTGGGGGCTGGAGGCTCAGATCCCAGTGTGGGCAGGTTCGGTTTCTCCAGACACACTCCGCTTGCCTGGCAGACGGCGGCCTTCGCCTGTTCTCGGGCAGCCCCTGCGTGCGCATCCCTGGCGTCTCTGCGCGCAGTCTCCTCTCGTGAGGGCGCCAGTCAGGTCGGATTAGGGCCCGCCCCAAGGGCCTCCGTTGCCCTTCGCCAAGGCTTCGAAGGCTCTGTCTCCAAATACGGTCATGTCTGAGGTATTAGGGGTTAGAACTTCAGTGTAAGAATTTGGGGAATACGCAGCAATCCATCACATGGACTTTCTGACACCTGAGGCCAATTTCTTGTTTCTTCTGTGGATCTTTGGTTGGGAAGGATGTTAGGAGGTGCTGCTGGATACAGGTGAAGGGGGAGACCCTGGGTGAAGCCCCGCCCCCAGTCCCCTGGCAGCATTGTCAGTGCCCTCCTCCCTCCTGGGAGCCAGAAGCGCTCCAGGAAACCTGTTCGGACAGGGAAGGGGTCAGAGCACTGTGCCCACTGAGCCTGTTGTGCCGTCTTCTCTCACCTCTCCGGACACAGCCTCTCCTCAGACCTCCTCCTGGTCAACCCCAAGGGAACAGCCCGCCCGCCCACACAGGGGTGTTCTTTTGCATGTGAAACTTGACAGTCTTTTTTTTTTTTTTTTTTTTTTAAGTTTCTTTTAATTTTTTTCTTTATTGATTTTAGAGAGAGAGTAGAAGGGAGGAGGAGAGAGAGATAAAAACATCGATGAGCGAGAACATTGATTGATAGCTTCCTGCATGCCCCCCGCTGGGGATCAGGCCCGCAGGCATGTGCCCTGACTGGGAATCGAACCGGTGACCTTTTGGTGCATGGGTCGATGCTCAACCACTGAGCCACGCCGGCGGGCACGGCAGTCTTAGCAGCAGCAGTACCACTCGCCCTCGAGGGCGCTCCCAGAGGCTGTCCGGCGTGCGGCTCATGTGCGAGGGGTTCAGAGAAACAGTGACTCCTCTCTGCTGCCCACTGGTGCTTTCAGAGACAAGCAGAACTCGCTGGCTTTGTGGCGGTATTTGGCAGCCTTGGTTTTGTTTGTTTGTTTGTTTTCATCTCTGTTTGGGGTAAATGCTCCCCAGGGCCTTGACCCAGTCGGTGACCCGCTATGGTATAGAACTCTATATGGCGTAAATGGGTTGGGCTTCCTTCCAAAGGATTTTGGAAGTACTTGAAGGATATCTTGGTTTACCTTACTGTGTCGAATACTCCAGGCATGCCTTCCTTTAAAGGTCCTAGTGCGTAAGTTTTCCCCTTTAATAACTTTCCGTTTGGACCCGTCCTTCACGCATGCTCACAGGGCAGGTGCACCCTCACGCCAAGCCTTGATCTTTCCCAGACGCGAGCCTGGGACACAGACTGCACGGCCGACCTCCAAAGGGCCTTCCTGCTCCACAAGAGCAGAAAGTGAGCGTGTGTCTACCCCTTGCAGCCAGCCGGAGAGGTCTCAGATTCCTGGGGTCCCACTTCCGGACTGTTTGTGGCCAGGATGATGGAGGACACTCCGTCCCTGCAGAAAGTTCGCGAGGCCATGCTGCTCTAGGCTGTGCAGAGCTGGGACTCAGTGCAGAGCCCCAGGCTGCAGGGCAGTGCTCCCCACTGTTCTCGCCTCCTTGCTGGGGCTGATGAGCTCATCCGGGGACAAGCAGTGTTTGGCCCTGGGGCAGGGTGCTTCCTATCCCGAAAGGGGGTGACTCATTGCTGGGTTCTCGGAGCAGTGGTCTCCGCAGGGCTGAGAGGTGAGAAGAGGTTGGCGGTGATTTGCGGCGCAGGCATCGGAGTGCGCGCCTCTGTCTCGGCGGGGGTGGGGGCACGGACTGTTGGCCTGCTTTCCCGGCCATCCAGAGCCCTTCTGTGGCTTCCGTGTGTGACTCAGTTCCAGCAGCGTTGAGAAGCGCAGAGTGCAGAGGACAGGCCTGACCTGGTCAGCTTGAGCAGGGGTCTCCCCTGGCCTGTCACAGCCCTGGAATGCAGTGAGGCACTTGTGACGAGGACGTGGCCTGGCCACCAACCGTACAAACTTGTGTCCACCCAGGCACTTTTATGGTAACAACTGGGAATTTGCAATAGGGTTAGCTGGTGGGAGGGTCTTGAATTATTAACAAAACAGCTGAGGCTCTGTAGGCAGTGAAAAATGAGAACAACATCAACATTGGGATTCAGGTCTTTGAAAAAGCAGGAGAGAGAAGTTACAAGGAGGATGGGCGAGTGCTGTTGGCACATGAAGAGGAAGAGGTAAGGTCTGAGCAGGGAAAAGACGGCATTTGTCGTTCCTACTTCCCAGAGAGAAGCACAGTGGCTGGGGAGGTGTGGCTGAGCTGAGCCCGGGATGACGTCTTGGATCCTGCAAACGTGGATGTGTCCTGGTGTGGCCGGGCACCACTCTGGGCTCTGGGAATCTGCCAGCAGGGAGAAAACACAGTCTGGACTTTTCCCTCTCATAGTGGGAGATGGATACCAAATAAACAAGTACAGAATGTGAGGTGTGCAAGATGCTATAAAAAGAGAACCAGGTGGGGCAGGGAGAGAAGGGGGAGCTGCTTTATATGAGGTGCTCTGAGAAAGTCTCTCTGGGAGGTGACATTGCAGCTGAGAGGGAGGATGGTCAGCGAGAGCATCCGGACGGAGGGTCCAGCAAGTGCATCCCCCTTGTCTGGTTGGAGGCAGGAAGGTGGGCAGAGGCCTGGAGAGGAAGCAGGTGCTGGGAGATGCGGTCTGAGCAGGGTGTGGGGCATTTGGAAGGAAAAGGTCTGAGCAGGGGAGGTGGCAGTGTGACTTCCACTCTTCAGGTTACTGTGGAAACGTGACTTTCACATCCACCTTGGTTCAGATGAGAGTTATCTCCCTCCCCCTCGCCCCATCACCCCTGAGTAAAGGACCCCCCACCAGGCAGGGAGGAGAGGGGGTCTGCAGGGGGCAGTCTCCCTAGGAGCCTTGGGAGCAGCAACAACTGCAAGTAGAAGGGCCTGGCTGACCCTGAACAGCCAGAAGCTGCTCCCTGGGATCCGCGTGCTCTGGAGCCTCTGCTTCAGCCCAGAGGTCAGCAGCTTTTTTTTTTCCCCAAAAAACAAAATCCTTTTCTTGTGACCCATCGCCTAAGTGTGAAGCAAAGGAGAGACTTTTGTCCTTTTGACTTGAGAATGAGTTGTATGTACTACAACATAAACCCCAACTCAAGAATGAGGAGCTGGGCCTGGCTGGTGTGGCTCAGTGGTTGAGCGTCAACCCATACACCAAGAGGTCGCTGGTTCGATTCCCGGTCAGGGCACATGCCCAGGTTGTGGGCCAAATCCCCAGTGGGGGGCATGCAGGAGGCGGCCAGTGGATGTTCTCTCTCATTGATGTTTCTATCTCTCCCTCTCTAAAATCAATAAAGAAAAAAAAAATGAGGAGCTGGCTCTGGTCGGGGTGTGTGTTAGGATGATGAAAGCAAAGATAGACCCCTTCATATCTTCCTTCCCTGTACCTTGGGATGGGCACCCACATTCCCTGGAGCATTCTGGTCTCTGAGATGATGATGTGTAGTTCCAGGGCAAGAATCACACTTCACTACTTGCTATTGTAACCCCAAAAGCGCTCAGTGCCCTAACACCCTTGTTCCCTTGTGTCCCTGGTGCTGCGTGTCCAGAGGTCATCTCCCACTCTGGAAAGCCTGATGACCCAGCTCTGACTTGCTTGTCTAGCCAGCCTCTGACAGACAAGTCTGACCTAGTTCTGTAGCCATTTTATTCTCCGTAGACATGTGCCCAGACCCCGGGCGGATCTGAAGACTTCCTCAGAACACTTAAGACTAGGGAGATTTGTGCGAACTGCACTGTTTTCTCTGGGCTTTCCTGTAGTGGGAATGTAGATTGGGGGGGGTCTTAGTAGATCGTATGTAGGCGCAGGGCTTTTGGTCCCTTCTGTCAAGCAGTATTACAGAGCTAACTGGGAAATAGTGATTTTCCCCCCAAGAACTATTTGACACCACTCTCTCCCCCTTCGGGGTCCCTGTCCCCTCAGGATTGTCACGCTTATGTTAAAAGACCCCTGGAGGGAAAGATGTTGGCATATATCTTGGGTATTTGGAAAGAATGTTTCAGCCACACCTGGCTGCCGTGTGTGAGGACAGATTTAATTTATTTTAAAAATCTGGCCACAGGCAGTCTTTTCTGTTGGTTTCCTTAGGGGAGAAAACACTGAAGCGCAGCAGAGAGCTGTGGTTTGCATTTGTTTTCTTCCAGATAGACCAGCCAGCAGAAGAGAGATTATCTCTGAAGGATATGAAAGGTTTAATCATTTTAATTTTGTTTTTATTAAAGTTTATCATAACTTTTTTTTTTTTCCATTGTGCCCTGTAGAACAGAAGGGAGAGAAGGGGAGGTAATATAAATACACAAACCCCCAAGCATTTGGCTAATAAAACTCCCTAATGGGCGGCGCCGCATGGGGAGGAAGTGGTCGGACGGCTGGGGACAGAGCTGACCAGGGCAACACCGAAACGTGGCCAACACCTCGTAAGCTTCCTGTCCACCTCCAGCAGACACTGGTCACGGGGAGCCCCTGGCTGTCGTCAAACTGAAGGCAAGGAAGCTCCAACTGCTGACTTGTCTGTGGCGGTTCTCGAGGGGACTGCACCCCAGCCATTCCAGCTGAAGAAGCCTAAGTTGACGGAGAATAATAGAGTTTACTTCTGTTAGAGTCTTTTACCCTGTATCCTAACAATGAGCTATTTGAGCCTAGATAGTCTGAAGATTTGCCTTAGACTAAACCCTCTGAGGCTGTAAGTGTGTGTTTTATGAAACAGCCAAGTTGGGATCAAAATAGTCTTTAGGTTTTGGATAGAAAAGCTAGTAAATTATGGTGAAACAGTAGGTAGGATCCTAGATTATCAGGTTTTTGGCTCATTTTCCTTTTAGGGCAGTAAAATAAATGTATCTCACTGTTAGTTCAGGTGTCCCATGTCACCTGGGTGTGGACGGAGCCCCTGCCCCCAGGCCCAGCGCCCCTTCCCTGTCCTTGCGGCTGTGAAACTCCGCAAAGGCGCCACCGTTCCGAGTCCCAGCTCCAAGACCAGGCGGGATGTTGCCTCACCTGAGGACGATGGACCGGTGTTCACTCTTCTGTTCTCTCGAAGGCTGGGAATGTGACTTGCGCCCTTTAGCCATTTTTTCAAGCAGTGGGATTAAAGCATTGTCAGCTTGTTAAAGCTGACTTCAGCAGGTAGTTCACTTAACCCTGACGTACACCAGCCTGGAAGTGTTGGGCCGCAGTAGGACTTTATAGGGCTCTGTCCACGGTTTTTATGGGGGATTGGCGTGTGCTCGATGCAGAAGCAGCTTTTCCAGTGGCAGCTCCAGTTCCTCGAACCAGTAGGCACTGCACTGCGGAGGCTTCGACCAGCTGCTTGCGAGCCAGCGACCTGGCTCCTGTGTGGCCGGCATGTGCACCCTCAAGGTGCTCTTGAGGTCTGGGGACCTCCCTGAGCTTCTGGGCTGTGCCTGGCAGTGCTGGGGGCTTCCCTGAAGGGCTGGGTTCCAACCAAACTAGGCCTTTCTTCCAAGTAAGACCCCAGAGGCTAGCTACCCCAAGTTTTTAGGCGTCCGTCCCCTGCTAGCTGTGTTCCAGGTGGAAGAGTGTGCCGGTCAGCCTACAGCCTGTACTTTTGTGATCCTGTTATAGGAGTTACTCGCACCAGTGAGGGGCAGCTTTCCTGGTCACTCTTAGCTGGAGCTGTACGAACAGTGGAAATGAGCAAACACAGGCCTGTGTCATTCCCTACAGGCTGTTATCCACAGGTTAGGCAACCCTCAACGAGAGGAAGAGAGACCCTGCGACTCCCCTGTGCAGTCTGTCTGTCTCAGGTTGGACGGGATGACCACAGACAGTCTGGTTTGTGTGTGAGGTCTTGGTCCCATATTTTCAAAGCTGTAGAGACCATGAAGATAGTAGAAGAGGGGGGAACAACAAAGACATTATTTTATCACATAGCATCCCTCTGTGAGTTATGGAGGACAAATGGACAAATGTCCCAAAAGTGGACAAATGGATTAGGGTTTCATTTTTCCTTTCATAAGCAGACTTGAAAGGAAGGCCGTCAAGTGCAGGAGTGAAGGCCCCACGGGGTCAGCAGGGACCCAGCCTCCTTCCTCTCTCCATACAGCTGGCCCGTGGGCTCCAGCCCTCCACTCCATCTGCGCCCCAGGCAGGAAGTGGGAAGGCAACACTACGAGGAATACCTCTTTAAAGTGCTTTCCCCAAAGCCTCACCCAGTTACTGCCGCTTGTATCTTATTGGCTGGAGCTCAGTCACATGACTGTCCCTGGACACAGCAGAGATGGGAGATGCAGTTTTTAATGGGGGGTATTGCTGCCCTGAAGAAAATGAGTGTTCTGTTCACCAAGAAGAAGGGTTATTAGGAGGGCCATTAGGAATCTCTGGCACACATCTTTTAAAAGATAAGGAGGGGATTAAGTAAACTGTTATGATCATGCGATGGAAATCTGGGTAGCCATTTGGAATAATGTTCTTGATTGATATTTAAGGATATGGAAGAAAGTTCAATAGACAGGGAAGCAAGACACAAAATCAAATGTAATTGTCCTAGTTTCTTTTAAATATATGTAAATATACTGAGATGTCATCACTGATTATGGGCGATTTTTATTTCATTCATACTTTTTTAATATTTTCAAGAACAGGCACTTACTGCTTTTATGATCAGGGAAAAAGGGCCAACTTTAAGTGTAAGGAGTAGAGAACTTGGTAATTACTACCTCGTCCATGAAATATGCTTGATGGAAAAAACAGAATGAGTAATAAAGGGGAAATCTGTAGCACCTGGTGATAATGGGATGATGGAGTAACTGGAGTGCCATGGATTCATCGAGAACAAATCCCGTTGTACTAATAAGATAAAATGAAATAACGTATGTGAATTCTCATTGAGGAGGGACGTTGTGTTGTACAAATGCAAATGTATATTCACCATTTTCTCATCTTTTCGAGGTCACTCAGTGGCAATCCTTTCCCCCACTTTTGCATTGGAAACGGGGGCATGTTGAGCTTTGCAGCTGTGTGTTCACCTGTTGGTTGTAAATACTAGTTTCTGTGAGAGTACAGAAAAGAGGAGAAGAAATGACCCTGCCTGTCATCTTTTGGGGGGATGTCTCTTGTCTCTCTCTGTCTCTCTCTCTCGCACACACGATTAACAGGATTCAAGATGATTGATAGTTATTAACAGACAGAGGTCTGAGGTGTGAGGAATCCTCGGGTTGAATGACTGGGAAAGCTCCAAGAGGTGGGCTAACCTGCTCCCAGAAGGATGGATGGGTGGAGCAGATAGAGTCAGATGCTGGGGGTGTTGAGAGTTCAGAGTTTGGTAAGGGACCAGTGAGCAGCCATTCTAGCTAGAGAAGGAATCTTGGGCCAGGACCAACATTGTAATCCTATTTTCTTCCATCATTTGTATCCTTGTTCCCCCTTTCCCTCTCCACCACATCTTTGGAAAGACAAATAGGATTGCAAGTGTAAAATCCCAGATATATTTAAAACAAATACATACATTAAAACTCCTGGCTTTCCCATAATCTCCTAATCAAATTCAGAGCCTAAAGAGAAATTTTTGTGTGTTGAACCCTGACTAAAAGAAAGACCAATAAATAGAAACAAATAGTGATTTCTGGGCTATTTGTGTTGAGGGGAACTGTGAGAGTTCTGTTTCTATTTTAACATTTTCATTAGTAACTTGAAAACAATAAATAGCAAATGAAAGTTGAATACAATCTAAAATATTTATGCAGTAGTATGTATAATTATAAATACTTAAGAACAGAAAAATTACATAATTGGACTATAGATGTTAGGAATCTTACTGTATTTTATGTGCACTTCTTTGAAAATTTTTAAATTTTGATATAATATCAGATACAGAAAAGTAGAGTAAAAAGAATTCTTTAGCCAGACTCCCCAGATGTTAACCTTTTATTACATGTGTTTTATCAGCTCTCTCACACATACACTTTCACTCTTTCTACATGCATATGTAGAAAACACACACACACATACATACATACATTTACATTGTTGTTGTTTTTTCCTGAATCATTTCCTAGTAAATTTCAGACATGCTGCCATTTGACTTTAAATAGGTTAGTGGGTCTTTCCTAAGAACAAGGGCATTATCTTACATTACCACAGAAAAATCATCAAAACCAGAAAATTAACATTGAAACAACTTCTAGGTAATTTACAGATCTTATTTAAATTTTCCCAGTAATACCATTTATATAAAAAGAAATCTCCATGTCTCAAGTTATACTATTCAGATCTCCATCTTTTTAAAGTCTTTTAATCTACAACAGTTCCCTAGTCTTTCCTTTGTCTTTTACACTATCAACATATTTGATGAGTAGTATAAGTTAGTTATTTTGTGTCCTCAATTTGGGTTAGTCTGATGTATCCTTATAAATATAACCAGGAAATGTATTTTGATAGAAATTTAAACAAGTGATGTTGTTCTTCTCATGCATAGTATCAGGAGGGGCATGATATTAATTTGTTTATTGATGATGTCAACTTTGATCACTTGGTTGTGGTAATAGTGATTACTTGTTCGTGATGAGTTAGTTAGTAATCATGGCGATTAGTGAGTTATCCATTGTAAAGTTACTATTTTCCCCTTTGTAATTAATGAGTATCTAGTGGAGAAATATACACTGTGTCTGTTTAATAAGAAATTGATTTTTAAATGGGATTATTTAGAAAAATATATGCTAATAAAATCAATAGGTTAGACCTATTTGGCAAAAAGAGGGTAGTATGGTCACTAAAGCTGATTTTTCAAGCTTATATATTATTCACCAGTTTCTAGGTGATGAGATAATCCAGCAGACCAGAGCATTAAAAGAGTGGAGAGAATTTTTCAAAGTGCCCTGGTCACTGATAGTGGAAATGAGTGAGGAACGGTGAGCTTTGAAAATAGCCATCCCTGGCCGGTTTTGCTCAGTGGTTAGAGTGTTGGCCCACAGACCAGAGAGTCCTGGGTTCGGTTCCTACTAGGGGCATGTACCTTGGTTGCAGTTTGTCCCTGGCCCAGGTTGGGGTTGTGTGGGTGGCAACCAGTTGATGTGTGTCTCTCTCACATCGATGTTTCTCTCTCTTGCCCCCCTCACCCTCCTGCTCTATCTGAAGATAAGTGCAAAAATGTCCTCGGGTGAGGATAAAAAAAAGAAAAGAAAATAGCCAAAGGAATGATCATAGAATAAGAAGGAAGATAAAGCATTAGCTTGGCCAGAGCCTAAGTGGGAGGGCCTTAGGAATGTGCAGGTTGGTACTATGATAAGTCTATTTATAAATGTATTTCTAATTCCCTCATGGAAGGAAAGCGAGCACTTTTGTTGTCCTCGGTGTGTTCTGTGTTGCACGGGCCTCTGGCCGGCTGGCCCTGGCCTGGGTGGGCATGGGGTCTGCGCCCAGCATGAGGAGAAGCCGGGCTTTGGAGTGTTGCTTGCGGTTGGTGTTTTTGTTCCCTTCAGACTCGCAGTATGTTTTAATGTAAGAGCATTTGATTAGCTTTTCATTGTTCTCCGCTAAATCTGATAAAAAGTCGAGGCCCTTGTTCCCTTGCTTTCCATCTGCTCCCCTTTCTCCAAAGGGCACGGATTAGACAGCTGATCTTTGTCCTGGGATGGCTCAGAAGGCACAGCCTCGTCTTCATCTCCCTCTCTTTTCTCTCCCTTGCTTTGGTGAAATCGCAGTCTTCTGATTTTTCTTCTCCTTGCATCAAATCGTTGTCAGCTTTTTCTCCTGTCCATCCTTAGAATTTCTGCCCAGCCCATTCTTGCCTTTCTTCCTTTCTGGAAGTAATTATTCCTCCTTTCATCTTCAAGGCTGCGCGTACAGTAGGCCCTGCCTCCTGCCCCCTTAGGTGAAGAGGGCTCTGTGCCCCGAAGGCGGGACAGGCTCTGTGCCCCAGCAGGCTCACGGCCTAACAGGAGAGGATTCCGAGGAAGACCACTCGGGAGACGGCCGATTGCTGTTGTGTGCCGGGCGGGTGCAGGGTCTCCTCTGGCCAATGTAGAGAGTGAGCAGGTGGGGAGGACGGAGCAGGTTCGAGCGAGAGGAGGAGGGAGCACACACTCCATGAGAAGGGGAGCATGCACTTTCCCCTTGGGAACGGAACCATGAGGTGCTCGCACTTAGCAGATGACGTGACCCCACACTGTGCGGGCACGCAGTACGGGCTCCCTGGTGGAGGATTTGAAGGTGAAGCGCCTGTGACGTGCAGGGTGAGGGAGGCTCTGGGCGAGGGGCATGAGAGTGGTGTCAGAGGGACACACGGTGCTGCCCAGGTGGTCCCTTGGGGGGCAGTGGGGAGAAGGCAGCTAAGGGTGATTGTGAAGTGTCTTCCTGGGGTCCCTAGGTGGGTGCTGATGCTCTGAGTGGGAGCGAACAAGTCAAGGAGCAGTATGGGTAAGGAAGGAGTATGAAGACGGTGTTATGGTTGAAACCACACATTCCCCTCTAATCTCCCTATTTTCCAAATGAATGTAAGGCTGAATGTGTACCAGAGTCTTACACATGATTATGGACTGTTGGTGTATCTCATATTGTTCCAAAAAGATTTGGCAGCCTTGTGTGGCTGATTATTGAATATCTGATTACTGTTTGTTCCTAAAATCGTAACCTCTGTGGAGCAGGGACCGTGTCTTCTGCTACTTTGTAGCCCTGGTCCCAGATCTGCTCCACTGATAAGCAGCCCGGACAACACCATGCTTCCTCGGGCCACCCTGCTGCATCCTGCGGGTCCCTGGTGGGCTCTGAGCAGGCCCTGCCCCACACGTATTCTTGTGTGTCCCCATCGCTGCTGTTGTCTTTTTCCTGTCCCTGTAAACATTCACCCCGCTTTCCAAGGATTAACAAGAACTGGCCCGAAGAGCCACCTGAACAGGACTGTGTATTGACCAGGAGTAGTGTAAGTCCTCACTTAACCTCATCGATAGGTTCTGGGACTGTAAGCAAAATGACGGATAATGAAACCAGTTGTACCGTAAGTGAATTGATACACACGAGAGTTGAGTTCCTACAACATTGTAACGAAACTGTGATTTTTGTGGACCTGCTGTCATGAGAAGGAAACAGGCACCTTGAGAGAAAAGCGCCTGGTCATACAGTGTCACTTCTCTTGTTTCTGCAGAAGATCCCCTCTCCCTAGGCTGCTGCTTTTCACTGTGGCCAGGAATTTGACAGAAATTGACTACATTAGCAAAAACAGATGATCCACCTGAAGTAAATGAGGATTGCAGGTGTGACCTGGTGGCATCGGTCAGTGGAAGAGGAGTTGAGTTCGCGCTGGCTGCAGAGGGCACTGGGTCATAGGATTGCGGTGTTGCTTCTTGTGGCTTCAGGAGTGGGCATGTCTTGTCTTCGAAAGGTGTTCTGTGTTGTGTGTCTTTCCGTCCGTCAGGTGGAAAGGGGGCACACTTAAGAAATAGTACCTGTCTTCCTGCTCAGGGTGACAACGGAGCGCCCCTCTCCACGTGACCAGGTGCACGCTGCCAGGGTTCTGGTCTGGGAGATGCCATTCTGGGCTCTCCCCGACCCTGCTCAAGGGGTGCGTGTTTCTGAATTTAGTGCAGCTGCTCAGAGCTCTCACGTAATGTGCTGCCGGGCAAGCCTTCACTCGGGGGGTGCAGTGAAGCGTGTGCTTCTGTCAGCCATCACAGGTGACAGTTCCTGGTGCACTTCGGGCTGGGCCTGCCAGTGCCAACTGGACGTCTCAGGCTGTTAGTGAGACTGGCCCTGGGCCTGCCAGGCCATTTCTGCTCAGCCTGTCGCTGGGACACAGTCCTGTCAGGAGGTGCCCCCAGTGCCCGAGCAGCTCCCCTTCCACAGGAAGAGAAGCCGTCCGCACCGTCTCTCCAGTCGCAGTGTGTGTAGGGGTCAGAAAGCTCCAAGGGCATAAGGAGAGGCCTTCCCTCCCCCACAGAGAGCGACTGTTCATACTGTGCAGAACTTTCTTCCAGAAAGACTGGAATTGGGGGAATCTGGACGTTGACTGCTGTCCTGTCATCCCTAGGTCATTATCTGGCGCCACGCCAAGTGAGACTGCAGGTCCGTGGGTCTGCCCAGGTCAGGAATGGAGGGGGGTTGTCACTGTTCTACATTGAATGAGTTCAAAGAGGTGGCGTTGCTCTGCAGAACCCCTGGGATAGAGTGGGAAGGCCCCGTGAGTGTCCTCGGACATTCTGCTGTGACCCGATGCCCGAGTCATTTCCTCCTGAGGAAACCTCCCGAGGCCCCCGCCTTTCCCACGCAGCAGGTGTTGGGGCTTCTGGGTCAGACCTGGTTGCAGGAGCTTTTGAAAGTCACATGGGCGTTGAGAGCCCAGATGTTCTGAGCTGACTTCAGTCATGTCACATAATCTGGGGATTTTTTTTAACCTTTTCAGGTAATTTGATGAATGAAATGATCCCTTACCCCAGAAAAATGCATGGATTAAAAAAAGGTTGCATGTTTAATTTAGGGGTCCCCAACTGTACACCTCTAAAGTATCAGTTCTTTCATTTGTAAAACGGGGTGCTTGTGCACATTTTGAGGCCTGTCTCATTGATTCTCATGACACTGAAGTGAGAGAAGGTACGTAAAGTGTCATCCTTCCCTGAAGTCTGGCACAGAGCTGGTGCAGGTTCTTTCTGACCCTCATCCTCCTTCTCAGCCTCCCCTCTCTCTTCCACACACCTGTGCCTGGCCTTCAGCATGTTTGCCAAGGGAGAGAATAGTCTCATTTCAGTTGTGGCTCATTTGTTAGGCTAGAGCCCAGCCAGATTTTCATTTTCTCTGTCCACAATGATCTCTTTGTTCCTGTCCTTCTCCCTCCACTTGGGCATCTCATGGCCGGAAGCATCGCGTTATCTTTTTGGACTGCAGTTTCGGTCCGCCCATTTCCTTTCCGTGGGAGGGGGCTCGTGTTGGTCGAGCCCAGAAAATCCCTGAGTCTGTCTCTTCCACTTGTGGCCGTCTGGAGTTACGCAGAAATCTTCTCAAAGTGGCATGTCCTCTGCCCTGCTCCAGAGTCCCTGCTCCTAACAAGCACCAGTGGCAGAACCAGGCCTTTGGCACATGGGACACATGGCTCCACCGGGCAGATACTGGGGCCTTGGTCAGTGGTGGACTTGGGACGAGCCAGTTCTGATGGTGGAGACACTCATTGGTTATGGGTTGAAGTGACCCTGGTCACAGTGGCCTACCTCCTTGGCCAGTGATGGGTCGCAGGAGGTCCCCTTCATCTCCATCGCACCAACCTGCCTCTCTTGCTGTTTCCTGTACCCTGCCCCATTGACTGCATCTTGACTCCAGCCCTTGCATTGGCACATTGGGTGGAGACACGTCCAAGTTCATACCTGGCATTCACGGGAGAGCAAGTCGAGCACTAGTGCTACCAACAGGCCGTCATAGCTCAGGTGTCTGCTGTGGCCCAGCACAGAGCCACCTTCAAGAGGGAAGGCCTGTCCGAAGTTCTCACGGCCTCACTCAGGACCCAGTGGGGTTTGTTGTAAAGTGAGAACTCACCTGGATTATGGGATGGGCCTCGAACCACAAATGCCTTCTCCCATTGGCCTCTTCCCCTGCCAGCCTGCCTGATCCTCGGTCTTGTTTGACTCTGGGTCGGCCTTCGTAAGTGGCTGTCACCGTGAATACTTAGTGGTGGGACTCCTTTAAGCCTCGCGTTCATTTCAAGAATGTAAAAACTCTCTTAGGTTCTTATGCTAATGTTCCAGCTTCTATTTAAAATAGTTCATTAAGGTTGTTCAGCTGGCTGTTCCTAGCCTGAGGGTAGGAAGGCATGTAGACCCCACTCTTTAAAATATCCCAGTGGGTAGACGGACGTTGGCCTCACCCAGCGCCTGCTCAGGCTGCCCCAGCTGGGAACGCACTGACCCTCGTCCTCGCTCGCATCCTCAGGGTTCTGGGGAGTCTGCCACTTTTCAGCCAGCGTCATCGCAACTTACAAATTGAACACTGCTTCCATCAGATTGCCTGAGGCTCCATCTCCAAAACTGGAACATCTGGATGCTTCCAAATAGCTTGCCCTGTGGGTGATGGATGGCTTTCATTCTCGGTTTGGACTCTGACTGTGCCACAGTTGTTGGGACTGGAATTGGGAGTCCTAATGTGACCACCCACCTGACTCGGGAACAGTGGTGGCTGCGCAGGGAGCCCAGGGGAACATGGGCCATTTGAGAGGTCAGCTGCCTGTCTGCCAGCGAGATGTGGTGCTTCATTCATGAGTTTATAGAAAGGTTTCGAAGCTTTATGTATATGTATGTGTTTTGATGTGTGACAATCTGTTGCCAAGATATAATGCTTAAAGTGTTAGAGTGGCACAGGGGTATTTTTTCATCTTCTCGAGACATGGGCGAATACCCCTCACAACTGCAAACAAGTGCATGGGAGCCCAGTACTTTCAGCTGCAGAACGGTTGATGCGGCCATGTTTGTACATGTGCCTTCGTGTTTTCTACTGTGTATTTAATGAAGCTCTGTCTGTGCCAGGTATCTGGAAAGCCCTAGGGATATGGTGGTAAACACGAGTGGCAAGCTGAGGGCCCAGCTGGTGCAAAGGCCCTGGGGCAGAAAGAAGACCTGTGCAGCTGGTGTGTCTTAGATCACTAGACTTACCCCCATAAGCAGAGTCCTGAGTTTGGGGTTTGAATGTTTTGGGAGGAGGAGGTCAAAGTGGCCTGATATGTTCAGACTTGCCTGTAGGTTGCATAGTGGACAATTGGTCACACATTCCTGTCCTCATAATGCTTACCATCTTAGGAAGTAGAAGACACAGAACATAGTCACATCTGTTTCTTATGTGAAATTTTAAAACCAAACGGACTTTCACGTTCTTGCATCTTAGAGGTTTTCCTTTTCCAGATAGAGTTTTTCTGTGATGTCTTCTCGTCTTGGACTTGGTTTGCAGGTAAGCATTTGGAGCTTCCTTTGAGGGTGTCTGCGTCTGATTTGCTGTCTGTTCTCGTCCTGGGGGTTAGGTTCACTTTGCACTGCTACTGATGGTGAGGGTTTCCACCAAATGGTTAGAAGAAAGATCTAACCCCTTTTTACCTTGGTTGACATTCTTCACGTGGAGATTTGAATATGCAGGAGGGGGACATGTGTGACAACCCATCTGCAACGGCACAGCCCTGTGGTTGTGGGGAATGTCGGGTACCAGGGTACTTCCAGAAGAGAGGTGTCGACACACACAGAGGACACAACGTGTCTGCCAGCTGGGCGACCGCTCAGATGCTCTTGAATAGGAACAGGAGAATGCAAGAGAAAAGCATAAACCAGCATGTTGTTATTGACCAGGTAAGAGAAGAAGATGAAAAAGGGGGTCAAAGTAGTGTTTTTGTGACTTGGGAAAACCCCGAGAGGCTGTAAAGTCAACTTTGTGCTCACACACACACACGCACGCGCGCATACACACTCTCTCACACACATATATTCAGTTTTATTTTTCACTTTTTATTTTTTATTAATCTTTACCCATGGATATTTTTCCATTGACTTTTAGATAGAGTGGGAAGTTGGGAGGGAGAGAGAGAAAAACATTGATGTGAGAGAGACACAGCGATTGGTTGCCTCCTGCATGACCCTGACTGGGGCAAACCTGCAACCCAGATACGTGCCTTTCATTGAAATCAAACCCACAACCCTTTGGTCCTCGGACCGACGCTCTAACTGCTAAGTCAAACTGGTTAAGGCAAAAACATATACAAACTTTGCGTTGTTGGACTAGGGGTGAATTTCTGAGAGACGTCAGAGAACAGCCACGCTTGGGCGAGCATCTGGAGAGGAAGGGTGTTGAGGGTGCCGCATCCTGCCCGCTCGGGAGGCACAGCCACAGGCTGCTGCTCCAAGGCGACTGAAAGCGTGTCCGCTACGAAGGACACGGAGAGGGGCAGGTTGTTTGTTAAACGATGACAAGAAGAGGGAAAAGTGAACTTGGGACGTTTTTTATAGTTGTTGAAATATGTGGCTTTGCAACCTGCCGTGGGAAAACGAGGGCCTTCAAGATCCGATACCTGATGAAAGAGGAAAGGGAGGTTCGTGCACCCTCTCCTGACAGCCGCCGGGCGGGCTCCCTGCTCCCCTCCCTCTCTGCACAGAAAGTCTCAATCTATTCAAAATCATCAGCGATGAGACTTATTTGTTTAAGTGTGGAGCGCCGAGAGGGAGGGCTGGGGGGGATTGGGGACTGAGATGCTTCAGCTGCCGAGAACGTTGTCCTGTTGTCCTTCCTGCCACGCGGGGCGTGCAGCGCCGTCTGCTCGGAGCGGCGCAGATGAGACTGCCCCACCCATCAGCGATGCCCTGGTCCCCGCCTTTAAAATAAGCTTCTCTTCCTCTTGATTTTTGTCAGTGATCACCTGTTTCTGTCCACCAGCCTCTGAGGGCCCAGCTTCCGGCAGTAACACCGTTGCAGGGGCTCCTCCCTAAGTCACCTCTGCTGCCTTCAGGAATATGAACCGGGAGCAGGCGAGCAGATGTGCGCTGTGTCCCGGGCCAGCGCGGCCCCGCACGCTGCTCTGCCGCGTTCTCGCAGCCGAAGCTCTCCGTGGGCCGAACGGTGGTGTCAGGGAAACTCGCTCCCGGCCTGACTCGCTGTGTTTCTGGTGAAGGTGGAGCTTGAGCCACTGGTTTCTCCTCTTGTGATTCATGGGAAGTTAAGGCCATATTTTAAATTGCCTCTGTGTCTTTATTTCCGTCTACTGGAGGCAGAAAAAAGTGGGGTCTTGTAGGTAGAACAACAGCTTTCCAGAGTTGGTTTTTTTTTTGTTTTTTTTTTTAACCACACCTGTAAAAGGGAAGTCAGGGAGAGAAAGCTGAGGTGGCGATGGAGGGTGGGAGTCCCTCTTTTGCCCCCATGTGGTCTCACTGAGGTGGTAATGGTTGTCATAGAAATCCACCTCCATGGATGGCCCTCTGCTCCACTTGCACCCTCAAAGAAGGGAACCCGGAGAACTCGCCTGCCTTCTGCATTGGAGGGAATGGCTAATGGCGAGCAGGAAAAATAAAGGTTGTCATCTGAGTAAGTCAGCGTCCCCTTTTGGTAGACTGCCCTTCTGTGGAGTGCTTAACAAAAGAAAGTCAAGCGAGAGATGAAAGTTCGGTTCTCACTTTGGAAACGTGAGGTCACGTTGCCTAGTTAGAGGGTCCATCAAGGGGGGCGGTCCCCAAGGCACAGGGAGGAGCCAGCAGGGAGAGGCTATGGGGGTAGCCTGGGATCGTCCGGCAGTGCCCAGTCTGGCCTGTGTGCCAGCTCGGTGGGCACAGGTGCTGAGTGAGAGAAGCAGGTGGAGGCTGAAGGTCATCTCGGCCTTGCTTTCTGGACTGGTTTCCTGAATCTGCCCTGTTTGGATTAGCCTGAAGCAGAACAGGCCCGGCTAGCTTTCCAGAAGGGGAAGCCAACCCTGGTGCTGGGGCAGGAACCCTGCTGCCAGCTGCTCTGCCCTCTCCCTCGCCCGGGTTGCAGCAGCTCATGCACCAGTGGGGCAGCGTGTCCACAGCTCCCCTTCCCTCTGCACAAATTGGAAACGACTAACCTTGCCATATTTAGTGCGGCGCTGACGGCCACTCGCCTCTAAGGGGTAATCACGCAGGCATAAATTCGGAAAGTTGCTAAGCTATGAGCAGTCTTATGAGCATTAAAAGTGTCCTCTTTGCCAGAAAGGTCATTCATAACTTGGCTACCCTGCTGATGCGCAGTCAGTGATATTGATTGATTAATGTATAAAAGCACCAGATCCATTTGCTTCTGTGAAAGAGAATAAAGTGCAGTCGACTCTCTCTTTATTTTCACCTCATTCTTTTGTTTGAAGGACATTTTTTCCCCTTCTTTTTGTTTTGCCGGCTAGGTTTAAGGGGGTTACAAAAAGCCAGTTTCTGCCAAGTAATGTTTTCACAAAGGGAACATTGATTCACATCAGTGTCGCTTGAATTACCCTTAAAGGTTTGCCAAGGAGTTGCTCTTACATTAACCTTCTGTTCGCGAAGGAAAAAATAAATAAATAAGTCATAAAGTCAGATGCGTTGCTTTGCATTTCGTTTTGGACCTGATCTAAAATAATTTGTTCCGTGGCTGATGGTGGTGAAGGTGTTATGCAGAAAGTCCTTCATCGGTTTGGGGGGTACTGGGTGGGGGCATCTAGGGGAGCGAGCGTACCCCCTGCCACCAGAGCCTCCTGGGTACCAGATCATGCAACAGCACTGAATTCACTTCCAGGGCAGAGATTAGTTCTGATTGGCTGCCTCGCATGCAGGCGGAGGCGCTCTGGTCCCCTTTCCTTGCTCTTGTAGGCAGTTCACACAGTCAGGTGTGGAAACAGCGAGAAGAAAAACCTTCCTTGGTCTGGACGATGAAGAATCCTGGTGGGGAAGGCACCTTGGCTTTTCAGCTCTGAGGGGATGAATTAGTCACTCAGTCCTCAGAGCCACCCTCAGATTCCCCTGTTCCTTACAGACTAGCAGGGCAGTAGCATGAAGCTGGGGAGAAAAGAACTCTCCTGCTTTTTTATTAACCTTACATTCACTTTGTTTAGTTCTTGTTTTAATTTTTCCATGATCCAGGTAGTCCAAGGAATTTCCTGATCTTGAAAAACCAAAATGGTGTTGGTGATCCATAAGTCTAAAGTGTATTGATTTCCCCGTAATTTGGTGAGCCTTGGGTAGTATATGGGATAGAGCTTTTTGCCAACTAATGAGCTTTGTCATAAGCTTTCTTTCGGCATCCTGATTAGAAACGCCTAGGAAGATAGCCCAGTGGCAGGCAGGTCTGAGTTGTCAGTCACTATTACCTGACTGGCCATCTTGGGTTCTTCAGCCTTGGACTTGGCGATTTCTAGAGTTGGAACCATTTCAAAACAGGGTTTCAAGCAGGCTGAGAAGCCAGGGGAATGTGGAATTAATGGAACAGAAGGCTGCATGTAGCTCCTGGGGAGATGCAGTCTGAAGCATTGCCTGCAGGTGTCAGTATGGAGTTCTCCAGAACTGCTGCCCCGGGTGGAATGGACCTGGAAGCCTTGCAAACTGATCAGTCTGGCTATTCTTATAAGAAAGGCCCCATTCGCTTGGTGAAATCTACTTACCAGACCAGGCTGCTCGTTCAGCAGGGTCCAGCAGAAGGTGGCCGCCTTCTTTTTCTCAGGGCTCATGCAGATGCTGGAAGAACCAGTTTCACATCAGTTCACAGCTTTTGGACGTGGTGAGTGCTGATAGCTGAGAGCCACGGAGATATTTTCTGTGTGCTTAGGAATCATCAACACCCAAGTCTTCCTGGGAATCTGGGCCCTTGGACCCATGTGTACCTTCCATCTGCCCTGAGCAGCCACCACCCTGGTGGTGAGATATATATATATGCAGCAGATGAAAAAGTAGATGGCTTCTTCCCCCCCTCCCAGAGGTGGTTTGGGAGTTAGAAGGTATTCTAAGCTTCTGTGCAACACTCCTATTTAAAAGGGGCCTCTCAGGCCCTGGCCAGTTTGGCTCAGCAGTTGGAGAGTCGGCCTGCGGTTTGAAGAGACCCGGGTTCGGTTCCCGCTAAGGGCATGTACCTCGGTTGTAGTTTGTCCCCAGCCCTGGTTGGGTTGTGTGGATGGCAACCACTCGATGTGTCCCTTTCACGTTGATGTTTCTCTCTCTCTCTTTCTCTTCCTCTCTCTCCCTCCCACTCTATCTGAACAAAAAATGGAAAAATGTCCTCAGGTGAGGATAAAAAAATAATAATAAAAATAAATAAATAAAAGGGGCCTCTCAGTGAGCTAGCTGCACCTGTCCTGTGCTTTGATAGAGAAGCAGTTCTTCACCCGGGGGCATTGGAAGTGCCCCCACTGTCATCCCCCACCCCCGCCAGGTTTTACATGACACCTGGAATAATCTCTGTTCAGCCATGAGTAGCACAGTGTTACCGATGCCTTATGATCTGACCACAGTGCAGGTACACACGTCAATCTCCCTGGCTTCTCCTTCATTTTGGCACAAGGCAGGAGAGCCACAGACAGGTACAGTGTCTGGCTTTCCAGTTACATGGACGCTGTGTCATCAATTTCTTTCCCCTCGTAACAGGCGGAGCTCGGAACGCTCAAGGCCAAGCTAACCCCAAGATGCTGGTGAAGTGTTGGCCCATATGGGAAGCCAAACGAACTTCATGTAATTGTGTAATTAAAACCTTGGTTTTCTAATTGCAATCTAAACACAAGCGCCTTTTGTTAATGAAAGGCAACCTCTGTGCTTGTGTTCCTGTGCACAGCATTTCTGTTCTATTTTTTCCAACTTGAAAATCGACATTTAAGTTCCCACCATGGGGAAGGTGGCAGGTGGTGTTTCTTGCCACTGGGGGAGATGTTCCACAGTTCCTTTTGTCAGGCCTTGTCAGCATCGTACGGTGGCTGCAGCGCCTTTCTGACTTCATGTTGCAGCGAGTCACATTGATAAGCCCCTTCACATACAGGAGCAATCAGAAGGCCAGGGAAAAACCCACGTTTCTCTGGTGTAAGCATTGTTTTCCGTATGCCTGGAGAAGGAGTTGAAACAGATACATTTTAACGTTTGCTTTTTAAAGGCAAGACCTTCCCTTGATTTCCAGATAATTCTTGGCACCTTTTCCCTTCCTCCCTCTGCCGAGTTGATAGGCGCTGGCTCAGAGGATACACTGAGAATAAATCCATTTTCTTCCCTCTCTCTCTGCAGAATAAATTAGAATTTGCCTGATTTAATAAAATGGCTTCATCTCCCTGCCATCTTCCCCATCTCCGGAGTATTCCTTCCGCAGTGGCCTGCTCTCCTATAATGGATCTCAGCGCCGTATCTCCTCATTACAGGCCAGTGGTTTCACATGTAACGTGTTCACTCACGCTCTCACGCACACGCTGTTTCACACATGTGCATACACACCAGCTTTGGAGGATCCTGATGGCTGAAGGTGCGGAAATTTGTCACCAGATCTCATTTTCCCCATTGTCAGGCGTGATGGTTATAATTAATGTAGAGGTCGGTGCAATTTGCCGGCCGTCTGCCATTAACCCAGCCTCCTGGAGTTGATGTGACCACAATGTTGAATATATTTTTGGGGGGAAGGGGAGAGGTTGAAGATAGGGAATTACAGCATGAATCTTCTCACTGTGCCCAGCTCTTTCTCTGTTTAATTGGAACATACTCATCTCCGGGTATGGTGGAGTCCGCCATCTCCCCGTCGCTCTCTCTGCATCGCACCCAGATGGACTGATGGGAGCTTGTTTGAATTTGGAATGGTTTTTCCATTTGAGCCCTGCCCCCCTTAAATTTGTGTTTTAATTTCTATTTCCTAGGTTGATTTTTTTTTTCCCTTTCTATTCTGACACTAATTATGCCAGTCGCATTGGGAGCCCTCACTGCTGGGAGGTACCCAGCTAAGTGTTAAGAAGGGTTTTAAAAACAGGCTGAACTCTTTCTTAATGAGGCTCAATCGGGCTCTCCTCCGGGTGGTTTTGTTTTGCTGATCTGTCAGTTTTTCAAGGATTTAATTGCACTTTTTTTGTATTAGGCTTTGAAATTGGCCTATACAATCCTGCTGGAAAATAATGTTTAAAAAAAAAAAAAAAAAACAGCAAAAAGTTAGTAGTTTTTGCCCCCTTCCCCCCTTATTGTTTGGGAATTTTATTTCTCACTTTCATCTCTCCAGAGCCATCTTCTGCCAGTCACTCCGGGGAGCTAGCGCTCGTGAGGTCCAGAATGGAGGCGACGGGAGGGACTGTGGGGAGCCCGACTCCAGCCCACAGGCAGTTCCCGTGTCGTAGCCTTCCATCTCTGGGGCTTCAGTAGTGCAGCTCAGCTTGTTGGCAAGGGACAAGAAGAGGCTCTCATGCACGGCCGTGTTTCTTGAGGCGTGGACGGGACTGACTCCATCAAGTGGTGCCAGGCCAGCTACCCAGCATCTTGAGTCCTCAGCCATGGGAGGTGAAGAAAAGAAAGAGTTCAGACGACTGAAGGCAGAAGTTGCCAGGCAGAGGTGGGGAGGAAGCAAGGCCATCTCCTTTATGCTATTATCTTTATGGCGTAGAAAAACATGCTTGAAGCAATCAGCATGAAATTCTTAATTGCTTCGCTTACTTCTGCTCTCCTCATGGGACAGATTGTGCAAATGCTGGAGCTGCCAGGACCCTCATGTTAGCACACTGTCCCTGCTGCACACACTATTTTTAACTAGTGCTTTGTTTTGCAAAGATGCACAAAGCTTTTTCTTTCTTTTCTTCCTTTTTTTTTTTTTTACCTTCCCAAGGATGCTAGTAAACAGAGAGGCAATGAGGAGCTGCTCTACACCTTGACAGCTGCTGCACTTGGCTAGGCTGTGCGCCTGGCTCTCTCCCCAGCCGCCCTCCACCCTACCTCTGCTTCTGCTCTTTGGGTTTCTTCATTCCTCCCCTTCCCCATGAGTTTTGGCTTAAAAGTTTCATTTGTTTGTGTTTTGTTTTACTTTTGCCTCTGAGTTTATTCTGTGAACAAACCAACTTCCCTTCCCCCTTTCCCACTCTGCCGGGTCTGATTTGCACCCCTCTAGTCCCCTCTCTTCTGATGTGTATCTTCCTCTGAGATTTCCAGTCCCCCCTCATGAGGATGTAAAATCCAAGAACCAGATCTCAGAGATTTCAAAATAAAATAAAAGTAAACTCTGCTTAAAAAACACTTTAGCAGGAAAGCCAGGCTAATTGTAAATCAATGGGTCTTAAAATGCAGCATCGATCTCCAGTTAGAAGTTTGAAGGGGAAAGCAGTAATTACTGCACCAGAAGGTAGTTTTTCCTCTTAGTAAGTTCTGGGCAGAAAGAAGGCTCATTAGGGCAGCACTTCGGAATCTGAGTAATTAGTTTAAAAAGTACTTTTGTGGTGTTATTCCCTTAGCTAGAAATTATTGGAGTCTTCACAGATTTATAGCTCAATTCTGATAAGATTTGATTTATTGTTGTGTTTGGTGTGGAAGAACCTTGATACATAATCACCCAGGTGAAGAGTCAGGGAAGCATGGATCAGAGTCTTGGGAACGAAGAGCCTTTTTCGAGTGGGCGGGGCTTGATTCTTCAATGATTCCTGATGTTTGGTGATAGTATTGAATGGGCCAACTCAGAGCCCCAGCGTGGCAGCCCTGTTAGACCACCAGGGCCAGCCTTGTCATCCCTAGAGCGAGCAAGCCTACACCTAGAGTAGAGAGGTGGTTTTCTTGTCCAAGTGCATGTTGCTGTCGATGATGGTTCCATGACTGGGTTGGATGTAACACAGTCATCTTATGTCACTATCCAAGGTGGGTCTGCCAAGGGTAGATTCTATGAGGGCAGGAATGTGTCCTTCTTGTCCAGTTAGAGTCACAGTGCCTGGAACCTGGCGAATTCATAGATTTCAGTTTCATGACTTGACCAATGAATAAATGAACACATAGACAACTCCTCTCTTCTGTCTTAGAGTGAGAGGTCTAAGCCCCTGTCTTTGGGAAGAAGTCCGCCCTGGAAGCTTTCTGTCTGGTTAGAGTATCCGAGCAACGGCAGCTGCCACTCTAAGTATTTCCCATTGCAGGCACAGCCTGGAGCCCGTCTCAAGGGGACTGGGATTTTGCTGCCATAGGAAGTCATCAAGGGACCCTTCTTCATTTTTCATTGCAAAGAAAACACACAACATACAACAGCACTTTCAAGTCCGCCTGGTCTCACACTGCGGCACAACACTCTCCGTCCTGCCGAGCTGCCCAGGCTGTTCTTCGCAGAGCGTGTGCCGCTTGAATCTGAACGATACATCGGATGGAGCAGTGGCTTGTTAACGTTTATTGGCAGAGCCCTCTTTTCTGAAAATTGAAATAAAACTGTAACCCAATATATAAGTAAATTTTTAAAGCTTTATAACTAGTTATTTTAAAAATGAGAATATGGCAAAGTTGATCCATATTTTGATCAAAATTCAGGGTTGTGGAAGGTAGTCGCGTGGCATGGAATAAGCGTCCTCTCCATGTCCGTGTTGGTTGGGTGGTCACTTCCTAGAGCCCCGCTCGTGCGGAAGCAGCTGCATGGCAAGGTTTTCGGCAGGGTGTCTTGAACTCAGAGTCTTCAGTGAAGCGGAAGGGACAGAGGTTATTTTACTCTGACGTCTACACAAAAGCTAGTGAACTTGGCCGTTCACGTTAATGCCATGGCCCCCGGGGTGTTCGATATTGGCATCTATCACATTTGAGTATGCTTTATTATTATAGCATTTAAATTAACCAGTCATTTAATAACCAATTTGAAATGAAATTGGAATCAAAGTTTGTGGCCCCTGCAGCACTGCAGGGCTCCCCCGAGACAGCTCAGACTCCGTGGTTCTCCAGGGACTCTGCCCTCACGGCCTGGGACTCTGGCCACGGGCTGCTCTTGTGGGAAAAATCACCATGGCGTGGAGTGGCTGAGGAAGGGCCCCTTGTCTGGGTATGTCCTTGTCACCCACACTGAGTGACCACTGCATAGAATGCGCCACCTTTGTGTCCCGTGTGGAGAGTGACTTTGTCGGTTGCGGAGGGCGTGGCCTCCCCGCGGAGACCTCTTGCCCTTCTCCCTCTGCCCGTCGGTTCTCCGCCCTGACGTCTATCTCCTGGCTGGGGTTTCTCGCTGGCCCCTGCCTGGGTCTGTCCGGGACTCGTCTGTCCTGTGAATGTGGAATACCAAAGGTCCACGTAGAAAAATATCACTTTCTATTTATAAATGAGAGGGAATATTTTTACTGTTTATCCTAGAAGCCCCAAGTGGTGCTTTTAAACAGTGAGAATTCTGTCCCTGAGCCACGGCCTCACCAGCCTCGGGGCTCGCACCCCGCTCCCCAAAGCTGCTTTCGCCCCCCCCCCCCACCTGCTCTCCGCCAGCTCTTCTCGCCTGTGCCCTCTCTCCTTCAGTTAGATGTTCGTGCTTGCAAACTTTATTAATAGCACCAGCACCGCTGAGTGGAGTAGTGCTTTTCTTCCCCCTTTAAATTTAATTTATTTTTGGCTTTTAGAAACAAATCTGGAATAATATTTCAAGCTGCTTCCTTTTGGGGCAAACTCCAGTTAGTGCTTTGAAAGCATATTTTGGGGGTCAGGCGTTCCCCACATACCCTCCCAGCGCCACAGGCACATCCGGTCATCTCCTCTTTGGTGCCATCAGTGCCCTGGTGCTCACTAGGCATCAGCAGGGTCTCGCTCTGAATTCGTGGTTGCGTGGATCCGTCCCACAGCCCAGTGTCTGAGCCTTTTCCAAAAAACCTACTTCAGGACACATCTCTGCCCAGAGCAAAATTCCCCAGCTCTGACGTGACAATGATGTGAGCGTTGCTGAAACTATTTGTTGTGGGCATTTCAACAAACATCCGAATGCCACTTGGGTGTATCCATTTGCCAGCGGTGACAGTGGGGTGATGGTTCATTTCCACACTGGAGCGGGACACTCAGGCGGAGCAGAAGTTCCACACGGGCCTGTCTGCTGGAGGCAGAGCGAGGCGGGTGCCATCCGGTGTGGCCAGCAGGTGACTGGGGCGGGAGGCCAGGGGTTCTGGGAAGGCTGAGGACAGTGGTCTGTTTTCTGGAGCTGGAGACCATATAATTTCTACCAGTCCCCATTCTAGGAACACCTCCTAATTCCTCCCATCCCCGTTTGCTGTAACAGCCCCCAGACTCCGCACACTTCCTTCTGGGATGTAACCTGGTAGTGTAGCACTTTTGTGTCCACCAGAACAGGGAAAGGTGATTTTCAGATGGAAGGGTAGGTGTGATATTTGCTTTTTTGATAGATGAGCCCCAAGTGGCAGAGAGACCACCTGGCAGCCTGTTGAGAACCAGGAACTAAGAACAGGCATGCTTGACATGGCTCTGTCTCCTGAACAACCAGGGAGGCAAATGGCAGCCGCTGGCCAGGAATTGATTGCATTAATTGATATGCCAATAAGAGAACTTGTTATATCCGCCATTGGTTAGGAGGCCAGCTAACAAGTTCGCTGATCAATGGCACCAATAAAGATCCCATCCATTAATGAGCAGCATGGTAATTAATGTTGTCCATAAACCCATTAGCCTGGTTGGCTCATGCGCCCGTTTGCAGTGCCGGAAGTGGGCAGGCAACCCACCCGGTGGTGTGGAGTTGGGTCTTCAGGAAATGTCACGGGATGGGACAGAGCCTGAGACTCTGCGGGGCTTATTCCAAATGGAGAAAGGACAGAAAACGTGAGGCCTTCCAGGCCCTGGCAGAGAGGCAAGCGTGGCCCTTGCTGGGCCCCAAGCTGGGGTGCAGCCCCCCCTGCTTGTCCCCTACCTGCTGGGAGGAACGAGGGACACTTCTCTCCTCCCGCCCTTTGCCGGCACAGCTTTCCCACGCAGCGCTCGGGCGTGGGGCTGTGATGGAATGCCTGAGTTCCCGGTCCTCGGTCCCAGCTGGCATGCTCTCCCCAGGGACCGCCCCAGCAGTGGCTCCCATGCACGGCCCTGGGCTCCTGGCGGGCGGGCCGCAGCCTCTTCTGGGAACCATGAGCGAGTGGTAAAGTAATTAACATCCCCCCAGCTCCCCACCCTTGTATTTCATTAGGAAGAAAAATTTTGCTAAAAGAAAGAAGGAGAAACATGATTTGAAGCTCTCTCTGCCTTTTTCCTTTCCCCCTGGTTTTTTGAAATGACATCAGCGGGTTGTTTGCCAAGCATAACCTGGCAGCCCGGCGGCTCTGCCTGGCTGCCTGAGATTTCTGGGGACCGTGCAGCTCTCCAGCTCCAGCCGTGGCAGCGTGCCAGGGTGACGTTCTGTGACTAAGCAGAACCGAGGGAGAGAGAGAGAGGGAGGAGAAAGGTATGTGTGGTTGGGGAACTGGGGGAGAGAGTGGTCCCGGGTCTGGGTGTGTCATGGGGAGACATGGGGGCATGTCCCAGGGCATGGGTCAAGAGGGTGGGTGTTAGGGGGATGCACTAGCAGGCAGGCCAGGAGTGTCCCTGTGGCACTGGATGTGGGGTGGGTGGAGGGGCAGTTCCAGGCAACAGCCACAGATCCAGCCTGGGAGGTGGCCGCTGGGGTCTGATGTGAGGGAACCAAATGAGCCAAAGTGAAGGTGACAGCCCCGAGGGCCTGGAACTGTGGAGAAGGAGGCTTTATCAGCACCAGCCCACACTCCTCCGCTGAGTTTCCTTTGCATTGTTAGGTATTGACCCTCAGAGACCCCTTGTGGATTCCCTAATTGAAAATTAATACTAGATCAATGCCATGGGCAATTTGCATATTGATCATAAACAACTTTGGAGGCACCGAGTGTGCGGCAGATCAATAGGGCTCCTGAATGGGCAGCAGAGGGAGCAGCTCCCAGCGCTGTGAGCTGGGAGAAAGGTTAATGATTTGGGAAGTTCCTAACTGCTCAGTGCAGGGCCCGGCCCACAGCGCACAGCCTCCGCAGGAGAATCGCGGGGTCTGAGCGGCCTCCACACCCACCGTGCTGGGAGGGCGGCTGTGCTGGTGTGAGGGAAGGGGCTGCTTTGCGTGTTTTTACAGTTCCCTTTTTTGGTGAGGGATGAAATCTTGGGGCACTTTATTCTGGGAAGTGTACTGTAAAAGGCAGCCGCCAAGTTCTGACCCTTCCTCCAAACATAGTTCTGATGAATGGAGGGAAGGAAGTGGAGAAGGATGGACGCAGACCCCTACCCGCTGCCTCCTCAGGCCCCCATCGCTGTGGGCCCCGCAGTGGCGCTCTCTCGAAGCAGTGATGGGTTTGGCCTGTTCTGCATCCTATTCTGTTCAGCTCCCAGTTCCTGGCTTTAGGCTTTGCCTTTCTGGGCTACTCCTGGGTGCCCCCTCGGATCCCCAGCAAGCCTGGGAGGGGTTCTTCCATGTGCCTCTTACCTGCCTCTCTTCACTTCTTCCCTTTTCTTCTGGGCTTCTTCTTCCTTGGACCCAGATCTCTCTCTCTCTATTTTTTTTTTTTTTTTTTTGGTACATGCCCCTAGCCTGGTCCGCAGGCCGACACTCCAGCTGCTGAGCCAAACCAGCCAGGGCGAGGATCCAGATCTTGTCCCCAGGCCATAGATACAGTGTATGGACCAGCTGCCCTACAGATGCTCCAGGTTTTA
Source organism: Molossus molossus (assembly GCF_014108415.1). NCBI lineage: Eukaryota > Metazoa > Chordata > Mammalia > Chiroptera > Molossidae > Molossus > Molossus molossus. The sequence goes on along the minus strand of NW_023425357.1, from coordinate 33,459,794 downwards.
ACAAAACCCTGAACACTTGAGGGCTGTCTTGGAGCTCCCAGGGTACTCTGGGGTAGCTGGTCTGAGGACCGGGGCCTGCAGCATGAAGAGACCCGGGGCCTGCAGCATGAAGAGACCCGGGGCCTGCAGCATGAAGAGACCCGGGGCCTGCAGCATGAAGAGACCCGGGGCCTGCAGCATGAAGAGACCCGGGGCCTGCAGCATGAAGAGTCCCGGGGCCTGCAGCATGAAGAGACCCGGGGCCTGCAGCATGAAGAGTCCCGGGGCCTGCAGCATGAAGAGTCCCGGGGCCTGCAGCATGAAGAGTCCCGGGGCCTGCAGCATGAAGAGACCCGGGGCCTGCAGCATGAAGAGACCCGGGGCCTGCAGCATGAAGAGTCCCGGGGCCTGCAGCATGAAGAGACCCGGGGCCTGCAGCATGGAGAGACCCGGGGCCTGCAGCATGGAGAGACCCGGGGCCTGCAGCATGAAGAGTCCCGGGGCCTGCAGCATGAAGAGACCCGGGGCCTGCAGCATGAGAGACCCGGGGCCTGCAGCATGAAGAGGCCCGGGGCCTGCACATGAAGAGACCCGGGGCCTGCAGCAATGAAAAGAGATCCCGGGTCCTGCAGCATGAAGAGATCCCGGGGGCTGCAGCATGAAGAGACCCGGGGCCTGCAGCATGAGAGACCCGGGGCCTGCAGCAGAAGAGGCCGGGGCCTGCAGCATGGAGAGACCCGGGGCCTGCAGCATGAAGAGACCCGGGGCCTGCAGCATGGAGAGACCCGGGCCTGCAGCATGGAAGAACCCGGGCCTGCAGCATGGAGAGACCCCGGGGCCTGCAGCATGAAGAGTCCCGGGGCCTGCAGCATGAAGAGACCCGGGGCCTGCAGCATGGAGAGACCCGGGGCCTGCAGCATGGAGAGACCCGGGGCCTGCAGCATGGAGAGTCCCGGGGCCTGCAGCATGGAGAGTCCCGGGGCCTGCAGCATGGAGAGACCCGGGGCCTGCAGCATGGAGAGACCCGGGGCCTGCAGCATGGAGAGACCCGGGGCCTGCAGCATGGAGAGACCCGGGGCCTGCAGCATGAAGAGACCCGGGGCCTGCAGCATGAAGAGACCCGGGGCCTGCAGCATGAAGAGACCCGGGGCCTGCAGCATGAAGAGACCCGTGCTGCCTGTGTGCCTGCACCCAGGTCCCTGGCTCCAGCCCCAAGATGAGGCTGGTGGTGCTGCAGCAGGGAGGTGTGTCTGTCACTAGGGGGAGACACCTCTTATGAAGTGGCAAGCAGAGTAGACTTTCCACAACAACCCATTTAAGAAAAATAAAACCCCCACCTCCAAATGCATCTCGCAGCAGGAAGAGCATTAAAATAGCAGCCCTCCTGAGGTCATATAGCTTTAAGTGCTTATTAAATTAGCAAAGTGGGATGAAATTCATTTATGGGGAAGGGCAGTACAGTTTCGGAGAAGGGACCAGCAGTGGTCAGTCACAAATTTCCAAGTTGAGCTACAGCCCTTCCGAGCCCTGAGTCCTCTGCTCGGTGCTGGTACTGTGTCTTCAGCTTCTCAGGAGGGTGCTTTGGACCATGATGGTCCGATGGGCACTTCTGGTTTATGGCTGTCAGAAGGGTCCTCATGCGGCCACGTGACCTGTGGCGAAGGCTGGTCAGTGTTTCCCTTCACCTCAGCGTCAGCCCCGCACCCCACTGGAGACGGGCACGAATCCAGAGGAACACTGTAGCCGCCTCCTGGGAGGTCCTAGCAGGGCAGCCGTGGAAGCCGTGGGGTGGCTCCTCACACCCCTCTCTGCCAGGGACGAGGAAGGACCACAGTCCAGCCCAGATTACATGACCGAGTAAGGTGGGAAGGCCAGGCCTGCCTGCCTGGAGGAAGGGGTGCCGAAGAGGAGCACCTCGTTTGCTCTCACTCAGTCCCTTACAAGTTGACAGTGGCCCCTAAGGCCTTTGGGAACTTGCTCCCCAAGACCTATCTCAGCTCGTCTCCGAGCCCTTCCTTCTCGCCACCGCTGCCCCTCCGGCTGCCCCTCCTCCCACCCTGGCCTGGCACTTGCTGTCCCTCTGCCCGAAAGCCCCAGTGGCTCCCACCCTCACTCTTTCAGCTCTGACCAAGTGCCACGCTCCGGGCTCCCCGCGTGAAGCAACTCCCGGGGTTCCTTTCTGTCCACTGTCCCTGCTTTCTGTTCTCCCTCGGCAGCATCTGGCTTACAGCACGCTCCTTTGTTTAGCTGCTTTTTGTCTGCCTCACACTCCCACCCTCCTTCCTGCCCCTGTCCCTTGAAAGCAGGGACTGTTCTTGTTCACAGCTGCTTCGTCAGTACCTGGAAGAGCTGCGCGAACACAGGACGGGTGGGCGGGCGGTGGGCGGATGGATGAGGGCGCCAGTGAGGGTATGGGCCTGATGTCAGTTCCGTAGCTTGAGAGCTGCGTGACCTTTGCCAGTCACTGAACCTCTCCGAGGCTCAGTGTCCTCACCTGTGAAGTGGGAGTAGTAATAGTATTTACTTCAGTTGAGTAACAATAGTATACCACCACTATTATTATTTGTTATACTTAGATACTCATGTTTCAAGCAAACGGAGGCTTTCCTGTGCACGGTGCTGGTTTTCAAGGTCAGGGTCCTTGCGTGAAGGGTTCCCTGGCAGGAGAAGGGAAGGGCCGCGTTTGTGGTGGTCAGTCCCACTTTGCTGGCGCTTTCCTCCTCCTCTTTGCCATCGGCGTTCGTGATGGAGTCCAAGAAAATGACGCCCAGATCCGCAGGCTCCTGGGGCAGCCTGGGTGGCCTGACCTGGAGCGTGGGTGGGGTGGAAGGTGGGGGAGATTGGAAAGCCCTTGTCAGCTTGATGGGGGCCGGGTGTGGCTGCAGCCCTGGCCGCCCAGCAGGCAGGTGCCGGGAGGGCGTCCGTCCCCGTGCGTGGGCGTCCGTCCCCGTGCATGGGATTACTTCATTACGGAGCCTTTCATTGACTTGGCTGCACTGTACTGATGAACTGAGACTGGGGACAAGAGCACATAATTGAGGGAAATAAATTCCCATCACAGGCCTGGCTGCAGCCGTGAGTGAGCGCCCACCTCCTCCCCACATGCGCGATGGGTAGGGCTGTTTGTAGTCCTCTTTTTTGTGTCTGGTGCATCTCCCCTTGTCTCCTTCCCTTCCAGAACCTCACAGGCCCTGACTGCAGGCCAGGGAGCAGCATCTCCCCAGACCTGCCTCTGTTTCCCTTGCTTGGAACTGCTTGTCCAGAAGCAGCCTCTTGCATTAGCAGGTCGCCCTCTTTTCTCCACTCAGAGCTGGGGACCTGCCGGGGTCTCCCCTCATTCCCTTCACACACCTGTCCTTCCTCTCATCCGGTCCATCTCCCTCATTCCGTTTGTTTGTCCACCTTCACTGCTGTCTGCGCTCCCCGCCGAGATCTCCCGAGGACCCAGCAGGGCAAGCACTGGTGCTGCCCTTCTTAATTGAAATTGCATTTCATTCATCTGGGAAATGAGGCGGGGAGGGCGGGGCGGAGTTTTCCGAGCAGTCCGCTGCCGCCGCCTGCACACCAAGCGGCTGGAAGATCCAACGCCAGGAATGCAGAGTAAGATCTCAAGGAGAGAATTTAGGACCCAAAGTCGTTTGCATAAAACTAAACTGAAAACCACAAAACCAGCCACATGGTTTAACCACCATACCAAAAAAAATGTTCTACTGCATTGCATTTTCTCAAAACAAGGAAATGAGTGGCTCAGGTCAGCAGAGCCTCTGAAGCTGGTCATTACTAATCAGTTGTTTATAGCGAAGAGATATTTTTTTTCTCCCCCAGTGTTTTCTGGGCCTTAAACAAACATTTCCTGGAATCCCGACTGGAGTGAGTGTGCGCCGTGGGCCGGCCGGGCTGGGGGGCAGGCCGCCTCAGTTACAAAGAAACGCGGGTGGCTGAAGGCAGAGTAGAAAGAAACGGAGAGCCCTCACTTGACACCCTCTGACCCGGCCAGCGGAGCTGAATGCTGGAGAGCCGGGGCTGAAATTGCAGTCACTTCAGATTATTTGGAGCGAAGAGAGGCAGGGAAAAAGGGTCTGTTGACTACAGGAAGCTGAATTCTTCCTCTGCTGAAAAGCTTATTAGTGGAAGGGGAAAAAGCAATTACTTGCTTTTGCTAGTTCTCTGTGGCAGATTCGGGGCTGCCACAGCCCCTTGGACCTCACCCTGGATCCAGAATGTCTGTGACAGGCACTGCCCTGAGCCATTGGGGAGCAGTACTTCTGGGATTTCCCCTTCCAGAAAAGGCATGAGAGGAGAGAGATTGGGGGAGAGAGAGAGAGAAGAGGGTAGGAGCGAGCAAGCTATGGCTTTCTGGCTTGTCCTTGTCTTTAAACGTGATAGTGTTTTGGGGACATTGTGTCGGCACTGGGCAGGGAGTTAACAGAATACTCTTTGCCCGGGAGCGTGGATATCTGGGTTCTTAGCGGCTGGTGTTGGTTTGGTTCCGGTTTTAGTGAGCACCTTTCAACCCTGCTATGCCTTTTATCTCAAAATGTAAAGGAAAAGTAGATAATTGCCTTAAGCAACCATGTTGCTACTATAAGACTCCATTTGCTTCAATATCACAGCTCTGATTGAGGAAGATTCTAGAAGTCTGGGGAGCAGGGTGCCAGGCTTCACCCTGCAGACTGCCCACTGCTTCTTTCTTTGCTTGTCTGACAGTTTAAGCGTCACCACAACCACACGTTCCCTCCGTCGCCAGTGTCGCTCACTCCCTTTGGGCACCCCCTTTGGGTCACCTCACTGTGGTCTGAGAGCCCTACCCTTCCCCAGGCCCCAGTCTCCTAATCTGTAAAATTGAGGTGCTAGTGTCAGCTCTCCCTCCCCACCCCCCAGTCCCTCAAAACAAAGATAACCCTGGTGACCAGGTTTCTGCAGCCATGGCCTCTTCCTGAATCTGTTTGACTCATGTGTATGCTTTTATGCTGTATTCTTGTTGGGACTACCCTGCCCATTTCTTATTTTATATATTTGTATTTATATCCTTTTTATGCCCGGCCAGTGTGGCTCAGTGGTTGAGCATCGACCCAGGCACCAAGAGGTTGCTAGTTCGATTCCCGGTCAGGACACATGCCCAGGTTGTGGGCCTGATCCCCAGTGGGGGGCATGCAGGACGCTGCCAGTCAGTGTTCCCTCTCATCGATGTTTCCATCTCTCTTTCCCCTCTCCCTTCCTCTCTCTCTAGAATCAATAAAGAAAAAATATTTATATCCTTTTTATTTTTTTTTAAATACAGAAATGTCTGACTTTGCCACCTTAATTGTATCTAGCTAAACTGGACGCAGCTAGATTTTCATTACCTTGACCCATTCATCTTTTCTTCCTTATGTCTGTTCTCAAATGTTTTCTCTTTAAGGCTCAGTTTTCTGTTACTTCCATTCTCTTGGAACATTTCCTGTTCTTTCCAACCTGTCACCCAAGTTTTTAGGAGTTGAGTCAGTTCAAAGTCTCTTTCAGACAGACATTGATCTGTTGTTGTTTTTTTCCTGCCATAATATATATTTAATTTTAAGGTACTCTTTTACCTAGATGTTTTTTGTTTTAACGTTTCTCATTGGTTACTGTCTAAATCCTCTCCTCCTCTTCATAGGTAAAGATGTTGCTTGGTAAGTGAGGAACCATTTATTTTTTTCTTCGTCATCATTGGGGGAGCTCATTTTTCCGGCTGCGTTGCTTTTTGGCCCTTTCTCATTCACACCTTTGGCTTGTTTCACTCGCTTCCTCACGGTAAATCCTGGCCTTTCAAAGGGAAGCAAAGGCTTCCTTGTCGTAGGTGCCTTTCCTCACCCTCTCTCTGCCTGGGGTCCGTATTCACTGAGGAAGGACTGAACACTTTGGAAGTCTGGGGAGGATTCTGATTTAAGGATTTCCCTGTCGGGGGTTTCTAACCCTGTCTTCAGTTGCAATATGCACACAAAAGAATTTAAACATCCAGAAATGGTTTTTAAATTGCTTTTAATGTATGCTACAAATGTCTGTGGATCCCTATTCCCACTGTCCTAAGTGCCAGTTCTTCGTCACTGGATTGCACTTTCTGTCCAGACAGATCCTCGATGACTTTCTCATCTTGTGACAACATTTTCTTTCTCCTTGTTTTCATGTCTTGGTTCTCACCATTTAAATGTTCCCACCATTAAAGACTATGGGGCCCTGGCCGGTTTGGCTCAGCGGTTAGAGCGTCGGCCTGCGGTCCGGAGAGACCCGGGTTCGGTTCCCGCTAAGGGCACGTACTTGCAGTTTGTCCCTGGCCCTGGTTGGGTCGTGCGGGTGGCAGCCACTCCATGTGTCCCTTTCACGTCGATGTTTCTCTCCCTCCCTCCCACCCTCCCTCCCTCCCACTCTATCTGTACAAAAAATGGAAAAATATCCTTGGGTGAGGATAAAAAAGAAAAAAGACTATGAGTATGAATCTAGAACGTAAGTTCTTTACTGAGTCGTTCGCCTTGATCATGACTGTGTTTTTGTACCTTGAGATGTATGGTCGTGTCAGTTTGGGGCTGTGCAATGGGACATGGTATTTTCAAGGGATGCCAGCCTGTTTTTAGATCTAAGGAACAGGAGGAAGAGCTGAATAGATATACCCAGAGGCCTGAAATAGCAGTTCTGGGGGGCTTGAGGGGGGCTGCTGTTGCTACAATCACTGTGAAGGAGCAGGTGAGGTGGTGGAGGTGGTGGTAGTGGTGGCATTTTGTTAAACCCTAGGAAAACAACATTTCATTGTGCAACCTCCAACTCTTAAAAATACAGACACTTTGTCTTCAACCCCTGGCACAATCGGGAAGTTTCTAAAAAGGAGGCAGAAGATCCAAGAATTTTCTTTCTCCCTGTGGGCACAGAACAGCTGTTCAGGGTACATGCTGAAAATGACAGCAGTTAGCAATTCCATCTGCTTTGTCTCCCGTTCATGCAGGAAAGCTCTCGAACGTGAGCCTTTGGATTCTCTCTGTACCTCAGCTTCCTGCTTCACTTTCTTTGCATTTTCCTGGGAAATGTCAACTAAAACATATTGCTTCTGCTGCCTGGTTGTTTCAGATTGAAGTGCATTTGGGGACTTGACAGTTTTGGAGAATGGCCCCGTTTTTTTACTTTCCGCATTTGAACACACCCTTCAATGCCTCGGGTGTGACTGACCATCAGTGGTCCTGGCGAAGCAGCTCTTCCCCAGGCAGTGAGTGGATGGGGCGCACCTGGAGGCTCCCCCGCTTGGGGATGTAGGACTGTGTTCAGGGTCACCCTCAGAGCAGAGTGCGCTTCTAGCCTTGCATTCTGGAGTGGGCACCGCCGCCACGTGTGTGGTGACCGTGTGCGCCTCAGTCTGGCTGATGGAGCCAGTTTAGCTGGTGCTTTCCTGGGCGCAGGGCTGCCTGAAGTTGGCCTGATGTCTGTTTCCCCGATTTGGATCGGAAAGTGTGAGCCTTTGTTTGTGCTTTGTTTTTATGAATCAGCTTGTTTTGCCAGCTGTGCCTATAAGTAGCTTATGATCATGCAAAGTGCAGCTCATTGGCAGTCAGCCCCTCTCTGCCGTCCACTGGCGGGAGCAGACTCCCGTTGCTGCATGCGTTCTGTGCTTCACGGGGCCAAGCTGCTTTCTCATCAGGCCGAAGGCCGTCCAGACACTGCGGGCACAAGACTGAGGCAACAAACAGGCTGGAAATTCGAGTCCCTTGTCTGTGTGGCCATGTGACTCAGACCCCTGGAGTCAAGGTTTATTTTTCTCTGTTGCGTGCTGTTCATTTTGATGGCTAGAAGCAAAATGTTCACCTTTTTCTCTCTCAATTTGCTTTTTGGCATATCTTTGCCCCAAATATTCCATCATTGCCTTTGACATTGTCACATTGGGTCGGCTCGGCCGTCCTCAACCTTCCCTTCCCTTGCTATTGTTCCCGTATAGATCGCATCCATCAACCTTGACGTTCCCGTTACGAGAACCATCCCACAAGGTTTCACTTATACCCATTAGGTTCTAATCACCACAATCTAATATCATTTCTGATACATCCTGTCCATTTCCCATACACCTTCATCTGTGTATAGATGCTTAAGTACACTTACAGGCCTGCCTTGATTGGTTTTCATCCATGTGTTTCCAATGCTTTCCAATTAAAAATAAATAAATTACGAAACACACGATAGTGGGAGTTTTCTGTTTCTGTTTTGTTTTCTCATTAAGCATACGATTTCTCTCTGACATACCAAGTCAGTTTTGACTCAGAAGGTGATACCAGTCTTCTTTAGTGGAAACTTCATTTTTTTCCTTACAGTCTCTCTGTCACTCACGGGTGTTCATCTGTCTTGTCTTCTCCCCCCGACCGTGGAGACTGACAGTGTTTATTTCAAGCAGGGTGTTACTGAAAGACAGATGTTTGTAGGGACTGCTCAGGCCTCACACCTGGAATGTTAAAAAGCTTTCAGGCATATCTGTTCGGTTGAAAAATGTCCCTCTCTAGAGGAGGGGGGCTAGCAGGGAAGTGGAGAGCCTTCCCGTCCACCGCCCACCTGGTCACGAACCCGCAATTCTGACTGTACCTCTGGCTCCCTAGAGGATGCTCCCAGCTCCACAGAATCTTCTGTTCGGATGAGCAAGCATAGGAGGCCCTCCATGGGGACCCTCCTTCTGCCCCTGAGCCTGGCTCTTCTCACCGGTGCCTCTCAAGTATTCTGTGGTCCAGACACTGCCATTTCCGCTGCCCCTCCTCCCCGCCTCCTCAGTGGCAAACTGCGTTACAATCATTATTTTCCTCCACTACTTTGTTTCTAACAGGAGTTGGGTGGGACCACCCTTCTTGGTTTCAAGGACCTTCTGTTTTGCATGCCTCTTCTTTCCAGAACATTCCAGTCTGGTGTGAGGTTAAACTGTGCAAAATACTGTTTGAAAGAAAGGAGAAAAAGAGAAAAGGACTTGTCAAAATGCATTTGTTAGATCACGTTTTAGATGAAGTACAATTGAAGGTAGTTTTTGTCCAAAGAAAGGAAAAACCCCTGCAAATCCGCTGAGCTCCCCAAGAGCGCGTCTCCTTTGTCGCCGTCCTGACATTGAAGTGTAATTTTTCATGGTTATTTGGACTGGAAAATGGGGGGAAGGGGAGAGATGGGCCTGCGATTATTTCCCATAAATGACAACACAATCACATCACGCTCCGCTACAAACATGTAGGGAGTTTGCCTTGTTCACGTCTCCTGTGTGAAAGCAGCAGCCACCATCATGGCCCGGCCCGCGGGGCCTCGTCCCTGCTGCAGGCAGCGGACTTCAGTTCTGGGACGGAGCTGCGTTTCTTGTTCGGCACAGATTCCGGAACTGTTTCAGGGTCGGGTTTGTATCTTACAAACTGGAACTCACATCTTTCAGTTACTGAAAAAAAAATCTTCCTGTGAATAGCCACCAGGCGAGTCAGCGACATGTTTCGTTCCCTTGTGCTCTGTCACCTCACGTGTGCTTTCATCCTTTCTGCGTTTCTGCAGGGGGCAGCCCTGTGCTTTTGCAAGAACACAGATAAATGGAACTTGTGGCAATACTGGCTCGAGGCGTTTCCTCCTTCTTCTCCTCTCTTGACCCCCCACCCACCCCCTTAATTCTAGCTCCGTTTTGACAAACTGTTCAAATGACCAAGTGGCCTTGCCGGGGAGAGGAAAAGTGGCAGGACTCGTCCCTCGCCACACAACGGCAGCATTTTTCACATCGTGCTCTGGCGTTCTGTGCTGTTCGCACAGGAGCACAGCTCAGAGGGGACCTCTCTCCTGGAGGCCCGTGTGGGCCGCGTGGCCACTTTGGACCCCGAAATGCTCTTTGCTGTCAATGCTCGAGCTAGAGGTGAAGTTACTCTAAAAGCAAATGGGGAAGCTCCCCTAGGAGCACGTCCTTGTCCAGCAGACCCAGCTTTGTCCACAGGGGCTGAGCACTCGGGCTGCAGCCTTCCCGGCCTTCCCAGGCTCCGTCTTGCTGCACAATCCCCATTTTTCTTGTTTCTATAAACAGTGGCAAGATCTTCAAATATACAAAAGCATAAATGGTCTCTATTCTCCAATTAGTCATTTTAATAATACCCCAAGTTGCCTTCAGAGTGTTGATTCTTTTAGCCTGGTGCCAAAGCCCGGGTTTGTGGGGTGGGGGACGGGAAAGGAGGTGGGGGTGGGGCGGCGAGGAGGCCGAATTCCTTCAGTGTCGGTTTTCCTGCGAAGCCTTGCCCGGCAGCCCCGTGGGAAGCTGGCAGGCCTCCACCGCCTCTCAGGCCCTGTCCAGAAACTCCGGGCGCCGCTGCCCCAGGTGTATTTGGTAAATGAACACCTAGTGGTAAAAGGAATTCTTGTGGTAAAATGATCACTTAAAGGATCCATGTGAAAAGAACTCGTCACTGGAGGAAGGGAGTGCATCTGATCGCTCGTGGCCCTCCTCTTCCTGTCCTGCTCACGGACATGCATTTTCATAGCTGTCAGCTTTGAAAAGAAGGCGGTTTTATTAAAACAACTGGTAAGCAGTTTGGCTCCTTTTTTTCTTTTTTCTTTTACTAAAAGGTACTGGGATGGTAAAACTCCCTGCAGAGTACCCAGCAGAGCCCTGACCGTTCACGCTGGCTGGTAGAGAAGGGTCCCCTGCAGGACGGCCAGCCTAGCAGAGCACTTTGATGGCTGAGAACATGGGAAGTGCCAAAGATGAGAGTGACCTGCTGGGGAGACCTACCTCTGCCTTTCCAGTACTCTGTTCGTTAGACCTGGTGTGAGGGGTCCCACTGGACAGAGGGGCTGGAGAGGCCTGGGCGAGCGGGAGCGCAGGAGGCCAGTGTGCCTGTCATCCGCGGGAGCGGGCTGCTCCCTGAATGCCTAGGCTCTGCCGGTGCCCTGGACTCTCCTGCCCCTGCTGGAGACGATGGGAAAATACTGCACTGCTGATGGACGAATGAGCACCGGGCTGGGAGCCCGGCCTGCTCACCCCCAGCCCTCACCCCCTCCCTTCATCCTTCACCCCTTTAAGGTTTCCTGCCTAGACTATGATGTTGTATCTCAAAACATCCACTTAGCAGCGTGGATTTGGGTCCCGGCTGTTTGTCTTGTGACCTGTCATTACCCTCAATTAATCTATACCTTATTAAGATGTAGAAAACAGAATGGACAAAGTTTGCCAGCAATTAAAAATAATATTCTGATGATTAACCACTGAGGAGTTCCAGGTAGATTTGTAAGTTCCTGATACCACACGCATGTGTGAGAACATGCAGACACCTTTGCCAACATGCTAAGCGTAAGGTGTGTTAAGAGAGCAATTTACATTTGCGGTAAGCAAAGCTGCCTCGATTTTTAAGAGAGAATTTCTGGGGCTGGGTGTTGTCAACCAGAAATTGAATTGCTTCAAGCTACCTCTCAGGCACTCACTTTCTAGCCACATTGTCAGGGGTGGAATAAACCATGGAGTAAACATTCGACACAGTGTGCAGAGTAGATTCCTGCAGCCTGGATCCGGGGGCAGTTGGGATATAGCCTAGGGCACAGGAGGGCGAAGGGCATGGTTAGTGGCCCACCCCTGTGGGTACAGCCACAAGCACTGCACCACCCGCCTCTTCCTCCCAGGCCTGGAGAGCGAAGACGAGACTAGGGGTGGGAACCGGGAGCAGCGCTGTGTGCCCCCCAGCACTGCTGATCACATCCTGTTACACATTTCTGTTGTAGCAGAATTTTAATGCACTGGATCTTACCCAGAATAGGTGGTGTACACCTTAGCAGTCGTCTTTTACATTGTGGATTTGATTTTACCTGTATTTACAAAATAAAGCATGTATATTCTGTAGAATATGTACAGCCATGAGAGGTTTCCTAAGACAACAGCAAGGAGTCCCTGAGGGCCGGGCCTGCGGGAGCTTTTGGCCCCGTTTGCTGGTGTGCCCGCCAGAGCTTCAGGACCGCCCGGTGGCCGCGGTCCTTCCATGAGTCTGCAGCCACAGGGCCCGCACCTGACGGGGGTGGCAGGAACAAGGGGAGACACAGCCGCGGGGTCCGTCCTGCTGTCCTCTACAGAGACCCCAGGCAGAGTGGCCGCCAGCCTTTGTGTCGCTCCTGCTGGTCACAGCGTGCCGGCCTTTCCCGCCTGCTTCGGTGGTTGTCCTTGGTTAATTAGGCTGGAAATGGAGAAGGGAAAAGCTTTAACCCCATCTTCAAAGTAAGCAGATTGGTTATTTTGTTTTTCAAAGAAGAGGTCCTATATACAATTAAAACTTGTTTCTGGTAAACCTCATTCCAGGAAAGATGAGCTTTTAACAAAAGGCTTTTGACAGCTGCAGGCTATTTCATTTTTTTTAATGCCGAATGAAAAATCAATACATTTTTCTGGGTTATACATATTCAGAACAGGCCTGATATTTCCATTATAATGGAAAGTGGGTGTCTGTGCACATCTCGCCTGTCAGAGCTGCACCACCGCATTTTCCAAGCCACTGCTAAATATTTCAAACCTGATTTGATTGTGGTTCATGACAGCTAATGTTTCTCAGCTCTTGAGCCTGCCGACAGGCAAACGCACTTTATTTCAACCCCACCCTCACACATGGCTCCCCCCCAAAGAAAAAAGAAAGAACAATTTCATTCTTCAGGGATCCAGATTGGTGTATTATTTAAGTAACGCGATCGCCTGAGAGCTTTGGGTACAGACACCCTGGTAGAAGAATTTTCAAATTTCTTTCACATTGAGGCATTAAGGGGGCTTTGTCAGGTTTGGGAGAAGGTTTGAATTGATCTACATTATCCTGTTAAGAGTTTGGAACAGAGGGACTAGTCTTAGTCATTGATTGACTCCCCCTCCTTCAAGTCTGTAAGCGATTTGTAAATACACCCAAAGGACATGGCACTCGGCCCCAGTTATTTGATGAACAGTATCATTTTTTAGCAACTGGCAAGTCTTCTTGGGTAACACATTCAGGGAGCGTGCGTGGTGGGGTGAATGCTGACTTCCTGATGATGCCACCTCTATTTTTGCTTCTGCCTGGTGCTCCTTCCACAAACCAATTTCCAGGTTGTTCAAAAAATTGTTGCCAATCTCCATGGGGTCGCCAGTCGGCACACCCACCTCCTTTGGGAGCAGCATTCACCGTAGACCAGGAAATCCTGAGTCACCCTCAACAGCACGCTGAGGTTGGGCAGAGAACAGCTCCGTTTGTGGTAAGCAAAACCACCTTGAGTGAAGGGAATTTTCGGGGCCTGTGGCATCATCACTCCCCAAAACCTTAGCTGCCCTAGCAACCCTCCCCTTTTAGAATCTATTTATTTGTTGAAATGCTTGCACCTGAGGGCCCTGCCCTTACTGGGAAACATGAGTGACGTGAGCAGGTTGGGTTTGGCTTGAGCGCTGCCTGGGAGAAGCAGTCGTAAAAGGGAGGCGGTGATGGAAATAGATTTTTTAAAGGCCTTCAGCCAGTTTTGCATGTAAGTTGAAGGCAGGAGAGACACCAGGAAGACCTCACAGTTATTCAAGATTTGTTTCTATTTCCCCAGCCTAATACCATCCAAACAGGAGGGGTGCCCTAGTTTGAGGGCTACTGTTCGGTATATCCATCAAAATAGGCTTCTGGGGGAGTTTTAAAGGAACCTCCTCTGGAGTCTTAGAAAAAATAGACCTGTCTGGAATGCACTGGGCCTGCTACCTCCTGCCAAGAACAGGCAGGGCAAAGGGAGCAGAGGTGACCTCAGCCAGGTCCTGGCTGGGCCCTTGGGAAAGCGTTCCTGCTGCGTTCTGCTTGCGTCCTGAAGTATTATTAAACTCTGGGGAGAAGATGGTTTGACTTGTCTGTTTCGGCATAAAGATGGCATGGTGACTGTTGTATGTCTTGGTGAAGGAAAGCAACTTTGTCTTCTGAGGGAAAAACAGGATTTTCCAGATAAAACCAGATTGTCGGTCCATCAAGTCTTTACTTGTTCCCACCATCTGTCAGTAGCTGATATTATAGAGAAAAGTTGACTTCTGTCATGACCCTGGCCAGTTGCCACTGACTTCATGGGGGGAAAATGCAATCTGTGATCTGTGGGGAAAACCCTCCCCTCGGCTCTGCTCTGCCAGCACATGGGTATCAGATATACATTCCTAACAGGACAGGGGCCAGATAACCAGCCCCAGGAGCTCAGAGTGTGGCCACAGCTCTGTTTTAGAGCTGGATGCCATTGCATTCCTGGTTCCCACATGTTCCCAGTGCAGGGAGACCAGCCCCCCTGCCCCATGGGTGCCCGAGGCCCGGGTCTTAGTGAGTGGGGTTGCTTTAGACTCTGGGAACCAATAAAACATACCCTACCTGCCAAGCATTGTGGGTCCGAGCTGTCCAGACAAATTCATAGTTTACATTTCTGTTTTTTAATAATTTCTCTACCTTTATTGGTATTCAGAGCTCACAGTTTTTTGGTTACTGACAGCCTGGGCTTTCATCCATTTTAAAGAGCTATATTTCCTCTTGCTGTTGATGATGATGGTATAAAGACAGATGGTGTAACTGCTTATGAATGTCCTATTTTATTTCCCCAGGACCAGACAGTTCACTTGTATATTACTTCCACATGCTCAGGTTAGGCGTCCCAGACAGTGTCTGCCTCCTGCTGCTAGCTGCCCTTCTAGGCCTGGCCATGCAGAGGGCGACACCTGTAGGTCACAGGTGGAACTGCAAGGAAGCTCCTGCTTGGCTGAATGGGACCTGGTTTTTAGCTAGGGCCTGGGGACACTGTTCCCTTGTAAAGGAAGCTGCCTTGTCCAGGAGTTTCTTCATAATTTCTTCTTCTGCCAAGCATATAACAGCCTTTAGTGAATGAGTGACAAATGATAATATTAAATCTAGGATCTCAAAAAGACAACTTGATTTTTAAATCTTAAAAAGAAGAGAAGAAAATAAGTTTCTGGATTAACCTCTATTGTTTATGTTGTCACTGAAATTCAGCTGCCTTCACTTTTCTGCCTGTAGTAGGGCAGGGAAGGAAGAAAACAAAGACCCAAGTAGACTCACAGAATGGGGACTCCAGGAATAGTCACAAAGCACTGTGTGGTTTCCTTGCTCATTGCGTCAGTGATGTGCTTATTCTCCAACGCCTCTATCTTTGGAATAGACATGGTCACTCCGACACTGACCCAGTTCTTTGGGCCTTTCCAAACATGAGTTCCTAACTCTCTGCTCAATGGTTGTGGCCCACATACTGTGCAGGAGAGAGGTGTGGCCTTGGGCATGCCTCCTGTGGGCAAATTCCTTTCCTCTCCTGCAAGGCAGCACCTTCAGACACTGTTCACGCCACGTCAGGGTGTTCTCTGCCTTGGTGGTGTCAGGCTGTCTCTGTCTAAGATGATTGTGTGTGTGTGTGCGCGCACTGGAGAGGAGAGGCCATTGAGCTGTCTCTTTGCACAATCAAATTAATCAAATGTATCAGTACTACAAATATTCTGTATCACAGGATGCAGGGGCCAATGAGTATACTTTAAGAGACCTAGCTACTTTGGGTAGACCCAGTTTAATAATATTGATTGACTGAATGCTAGTATAACCATTCAGAGATAGATTTTATAATTATAGTGTTGAGCAGTTTTATCAAATGCCTAAAAATATGCATTGAACATCCTGCTTGAAGATAATTAAGATGGTAAATGTGTCACACTGTGTAACTTGCCTCTTTTTGCTTACTAGCACTTGTATATGTGTATATTTCTCTATTAAATGAAGTACAGTGGCTCTGTATATCTTGACTTCAAACCATAGTCGCTTGATTTTTCTCTGTTTGAACTAAGGGTGGGTGTGGGGAGACGATGTTAACCTTACCACACGGTGAGGCAAACACGAGACACAGAAAGTATATGTGGAGATGAAAATAAGCAGCGTCTTGTTTCATCTGCGTTCCCCGTGACAGCCCCATAAATCCCCTGTTGGTGGTAATGAAGAAAGGATGTTCCCTGGCCCCTCGTTCAGTTTTCCAGTCCTTGGACTTCCATTGTCTTTTCAGGAAGAATTAGGAAAATCTGACTCTAAATAGATGTCTTTTCCCTCAAGTATTAAAAACTCTCTGAGGTCAGTTTACTCTGAGCTCCTTTTACTTCCATTGTGAGATGGAATTTAGAAGCGATTTTCTGGAGGGTTGGAGGGTATTACACCTTGAAATATTAAAAAGTAGAGTTGCATTTGGAGGGACCTAAGGTGACATTGGACAGAGCCCCAAATCTACAATCCTAGATTGAACCCTAATACCTGGTCCCCGTGTGTCTGGTTTAGTGCTTACCTCAGTGACAGACATGGGCAGCCAGGTGTTTAAGTGTCTATACCCAGGTAGGTGTACTCTTCAGAGTGTCCCAATAATGTCATCATTAACTCACCTTGGTTTGCTGGCTTTATTCATTAGCCCATTTTATTTTCTCACTCGACATTTTTGCATTTATCCTAAGATAGAGCAGGAGGGAAAGGGAGGAAGAGAGAGAGAGAGAGAGAGAAACATCGATACGAGAGAGACTCATTGAGTGGTTGCCACCCACACGACCCCAACCGGGGTCGGGATCAAACTACAACCAAGGTACGTGCCCTTAGTGGGAACTGAACCCGGGACTCTCGGGTCCATGGACCAACCACTGAGCAAAACCGGCCAGGGCCATTAACCCATTCTTAATGAATATGTTGGATAATGATCCAAAGGTCCAGGAGAGCGAGAGAGAAATCTCACTTCCTTTCCCCCAACACCTGGAGTGTCTTGTCCTCTTCTTCCCCACTTGGGCAAGTGGCCTTTTACCGTTGGGAATGACCATCCTTGCACCTTCACTAAAGCACTGTGTGTCGAGCTGGGAAATTCCCTTGGTTAGTTTTAAACCAGTGGTGGGTAAAGAATGGAGTGATTTTCAAAGGAAAGTGTATGATTCTATTACAAGTTTTTTTCCTTCTTGCCCCTGATGCCTGGTGTGCCCACAGATGTCATTTTCCAGAACTCTTCACATTGATGAAATCATGTGGCCGATATCTTGTGACTCTTCAGAGTATGAATGACCGTAAACAGACGAACAGAGCCTCCCGCCGCGGCCTGGCCCGTGCACAGGCACCTTGAGGCCTGTGGGGGTCAATGCTTCAGTCTGGTCAGTGCGATGCCAGGCCAGTAGGGTTGGAGCTGTGCAAGAAGCTCCTTTTTTGTACTTTCAATTGTAAAATTTTGCATGTTCAAGTGTAAGAGACTTATGAGCAACTCCAGGAACTTGGATTGAGTTATTTCTTCAATGGATTTTACTTTTCAATAAGCAAAGCTCAGACAAGGCCTTCAGAATCCATCTGGAAATCTCATGTCCACACGTCCAGAGCAAGCACAGTCTCGTTCCAGCGAACAGGGAAGGACAGTCCCCACCGCCTACCAGACCTCTGACTGCCATAGTGCAGTCAGCCTCTCGGGCCCCGAGGAGAGGGGAGGGGCAGTCACTGATATCTGTGTTGTGTGGTTGGTAATTCTTTGGAGTAGGAGCCAAGAGTCCTTCATCTTCTGTCTACTTTTAATTGTTGACATTTTGCTTTGCTTCTGTTTCAGAAGAAGCCGTTGAAGATGTTGAAGGGC
The DNA here is from genome assembly GCF_014108415.1 of Molossus molossus. Classification (NCBI taxonomy): domain Eukaryota; kingdom Metazoa; phylum Chordata; class Mammalia; order Chiroptera; family Molossidae; genus Molossus; species Molossus molossus. The sequence continues at coordinate 33,442,247 of NW_023425357.1, read as the reverse complement.
CCAGTGAAGCAGCTGCTGACCCAGAGGAGCTTGCTAAAGACCAGGAGAGTGGAGGCGAGAAGGACCCGAGCAAGTGGACAGGTAGTGGGTGCGCGGCCCTGGGGTTCTTCCCTGCAGGAGTGAGGCTCAGGGCCAGGGGCAGAGCGTGCTACATCCACCGGGAAAACTACTGGCTCTGGGCATGTTGGAGAAGTTTGTTTTTGCCTTTTGAGTAAGTCACCTTCGTTCTCCCTCTATTCTGTTATATTAAGGAACTTTTAAAGTTTTGTTTGTTTTTTAAAATGGTCCCAAAACTGTCTTGTTTACTGAGCATCCAGGTGTCTGGCTCTGCTAGGGGCGTCCGTGTGTTTGTGGTCACATGTCTCCAGCTCCTCCCTGCTGTGTGCCCTGGACGTGAGTCTTCCTCTGTGGAATGTCCAGGCCCCTCTCCCACCGGCTCCCAAGCCCAGCCAAGGGATTGTCCATACGGGACCGCATCGGGGTCCCCCCTGAGTCTCTGAAGGATTCTGTGGTGAAGGGTGGGCTGTGTCTCGCATTTGGGGGCCGGGGCAGGCTCTGCGGATTCTGTGAGCCTCGCCTTGTTCCCAGGGTGAGCACCCACACCCTGAAATCACCCAAAGGGAGGCAGGCAGTGCAGCCAGGCAAGAGGCTGTTTTACCAAGAGCAGAAGAAATTGAAGTCAGAAAAGGAAGTCCTATTTCTGGAAAAGCTGGCGTCGAGAGAAGGGGACCAGCCATCTCTCGTGATGATCGGATTTCTGTGTTGAGGAAAAGAAGAGCTGAAACTAAGAAGAAAAGCTTAGATTTTTCGAGGAGGAGCAAAATCATTTCTGAGAAGACTTACTGGGACAGATAAGTCTCCCAGAAACCACCACAATAATTAGAGGAAATGATATGACAAGCAGCAGAAATTATTGTGTTTGGTCAACCTTGTTTGTACTGCCTTCCATTACTAATATTGTAATACTCTGATTTTTTTTGAGAAAATATTTACCTTCTGGAGTCTGTATTGGTTGGGCCTTTGTTACTTTTCCAGGCATGACTATTCTTAAATCATGTTCAGTGTTGGGCTCCACTATTTAAACAAGATACAGAATCTTGGAGAGAGGCCAGAGGAGAGCAATGAAAATGACTGAAGGCTGAGAAATACAGCCTCTGAGAAGAGGCTGAAGAAATTGGGGCTGTTCAGCCTGGAAAAGAGAAATTCACGAGGCAGATAACAGCTTCCAAATATCAGGAGGGACGCGCAGAGTTGCTGACGCCACTGGCCCGCCCCCGGGGGTGGAGCCGGGCGTCCCTGAGGCGGAGAGGGAATGGACGGCACACCGGGCAGGCTGGACGGCCCAGGCTGCCTGTCCCCTTGGAACTGGGCTGTGGGCGTCCAGGGCCTGAACTTGGATAATGCTGAAGGAAAGGGCCCAGCGCCGGCGCCTGGGAAGATTCGTAACAACTCGAGAGCAGGGCCTGGACACCTGTGCTCAAAGGCCCTGCATGTGGGGAGGGATCATCCTGGGTTAGTTTGCATGGACCGAGACCCCAGGTTTTGCGGTACGACTTAAGGTGTGAGCTAATCGAACTTTGCAAACAGACAACAGTTCAACATGTCTGCCTGGAGGAGGTGATCCAGGGAAGAAGATTTCACAAACTCAGTTTGAAGACTGAGTGACCTTTCGGACTCTCTGTCCTTTGTTTTCATGTTTTGATGCCTGGTTTCTGACCCTGGCTCTGCCACTTACTAGCTGTGTGACCTGACTCAAGGTACCTCACCCTTTCCAGGCCTGTTTCCTCACATGAGATGGGGATTAAAACTTGTACCTACTTCCGCAGGACAGCTGTGTGGATTGTTTGAATATGGGAATCTTAGGACAGTGCCTAGCATATAGTAAGCTCTATATTAGGGAGGATTTTTGTTGTTTTTAAAAATAGTTTAGTTAAATGAGGTTAGGAGAACAAGTAGCAGTTTCTCTTTAGGTCCCCATAGGACTGTAGAAGGAGCCAGGCAGCAGGTGGCTTCTGGGCCTGTGGAGAGGCGGAGAGGAAACAGTGTGAGGACTCAGTGAGGCCAGGCTCCTGGCACCTAGACAACGAGTGACTGCCATTCCCAAAGCTCCTACTGTGTGCCAGACCCTTTAGGGCACTTTGCATGCGTTTCTCTAGTCCTCACATGAGGTCAGGGCAAGCTTTACTGAGGGGGTCAGCCAGATGGCCTTCAGAGTGTTTGTGAGTCCGTGGGCGTGTGCCTTCGTGTGCCTTGGACATGCTGGGGGTCCGGAGCCTCCTAGAAGACGAGACGCAGAATGAGCACCATAAAAACAAACATCTTTAATAAGACTCCATTTTCTCACTCATACGTTCAGACAGCAGGCCACACTAAACCTGTATCTCCAAAAGCCAGAGGCCAGCCGGGCAGAGAATGAATGAAGAACTCGGGTGCACCTTGCCAGTTGCGCAGCAGTAAAGAGAGAAGGGAAAATTCTTTCCCGATTCCCGCAAATGATCCTCTTTTGACCTGAAGCATAATTTTGTCTATATTGTCTGAGTGTATAATGACAGGCTTTATTAAGGAACTTGGTCGATTTGATCTTGGAATCGATGTAGGTGCCAGCAACCTCTTCTGAGCTTTTTTGGGGATCTTCAGTGTTTTATGAAAAATGTCTGCATTTGTTCCATTTACTCCCTAAATTGAGCTGTTCCTATCTGATTAACTGTGATGGGGAGTGCTTCCTCCTGGCAAATAAATAAATAGTGATTCCACAATTTGTACTGCTGATTAGTGGCTACTCACGATGCAGATGAATGATATTTCAAATGGGCCTGGATAATTGGCATTTTCTCAGCTATTGATTATGTAGTTTGGGGGTTTGTGCAGGAATGGATAATCTTTACTAAAATTTTTAGCTGTTCTCACGTTGGAATGGGGCTCCTCATTTCCTCCGCGGCGTCTCCTAGGGACCCTGTTTGGGCCTCTTGTATTTCGATGGCAGGTCTTTTACCTTGAGCAGCAACAGGACAAGCAAGAGGGTGGTTTGAATCCCGGCAGCATCAGTCCCACGGTCAACAGCTGGTCTCTACCCACGTGCAGGGCTCTGGGCAGAGAGCCCCTCTGACCCGAGTCCGCGAGGTCACGGGCGTTGCCTTCGGGAATGAGACGCAGCCACGAGAACACTGCTGCTAGAGGCGGGGCCGCGCCACGGAGCTGTGCTGGCAGACATGGCCTGCGTCTACGCCGCACGGACGGTAACCACCGGCCACATACGCCTGTTGAGCCCTTGAAATGTGGCTAGTACAATGAGGAATTGAATTTAAAAGTTTTACTTAATTTTAACGAATTTAAATGTAACTAGCTGCATGTGGCTGGTGGTTACCACACTGGAGAGTACAGCTATACATAGTCAGAACTAACCCTGAAAGACGCAGGCGGGTAAGGCTACATTAAGCTCTAACTCTGCCAGGGACCGTTCGAGTGTGGCACACCTGTCCTTCCCAGCAGGCCTGCCCGAAATGACTCAAGGTACACAAGTGTGCTGTCCCCATAGCCCTCGGGTTGGCCAGGTGGGGCTGGGGGCTGCTGAAGCTGGGTCAGTTGCACCTTCATCTGTTCTACCCATTCGCTGTCATTTTCTTTGTGTGCCATATGAACAGGAGCTGGCAAGCATTACTTTGCATGGATTACATACCTTATTTCATTTGATTCTCACCCTCGTTCCATGAAACAGATATTGTAACTGGCCCCCTCCCCCCACACACCATTTTGCAGATAAGTAAACTGAGTTCTGGAGCCCAGGCAAGTGGCCAGAAGGCATGTGGACAGGTCCAGATTTGGAAACCGGCTCTGCCACTTACTCTGAGGGCAGAGCCAGGCTGTCACCAGTGCACCGAGCCAGCGCTCAAGAACGGCGCTTTGCAGTCGAAGCGTTTGGCCTGGTTTCCACCCCTGAGCAGGAGGTGCACATCCTCGGTGCGCAGCGGCACCGCCCTGCACGGTCAGGAGGCTGCCTCGTGTGTGCCAGCACTGTGCCTTTCCCAAAGGAGGTTGCTGAGGGCAAAGGACTCTCTGGATTTGGCATCATGGAGAGTATGACCTCTGTAAAGTGTGGGCAAGAGGTACCCACCAAGTCCAGCCTGGGCTCCATGACAGCGAGTGGTGGCCTCATGTACCAGCCCTTGGTAAACACTTCGGGGTCACATCTCCTTAGGGCCAGTGGAAAGCCTGCGTAGGGCCAACGGGTGCAGGGAGGTCCTGTGTGCAAAGGCTCTTCCCTAATGCACAGTCATCTCCACCGTCCAACTTTGTGGTTTTCTGTTCTGAAATGTGAAAATGAGCCCTCGTTCGTTCTCGCTCAGCAGTGAGGATTTGAAAGTGTGTATACCAGATTGAAGAGCCCCCAGTGTCAGCAACTGAACAATAATTAATGCAGTGATTGTTCAGTCAATCGTTAATTGCTATAAATTAAGTGATATACAATTAATGTGATGCTTTATCACCAATAATTAGGGGAAAAATTGAACTCTTGGCAAAGAAACACAGCAAGATGGTTGTTTAAATCCTGAGCCGCCATGGTTTCGAGCTACGGCGCACCAAGCTGGGTCTAGTTAAGTAATTTGAGACCAGATGAGTAGCAGTATTGTTGTTCTAAAAACAAACACCAAAAAAGGTGTTGGGGGAGAATAGCCCAACTTAAACTAGCACCATGATAATGCTTCAGAAAACCCTAAATGATGTCCGTGTTTCTATTTTTGTAAAATTTTGAGTTAAAATTGTAGTTTGAGTGCTGTTGTTCTAGGAGAATGGCCTGAAGGGGTCTTATTTTAATAATTTTTTTTTAATCCATGATGCTCACCTAACACAGAGCAATTAGTGCAGTGGAGCGTCCCTGATTTGAATCTGCAGAAGACTGCTATTAAAGGAGGTATTAACGGGCTGGCGAGGTCTGGGCCACTGCTAGGGACAAGTGTGCTATGGACTGGGGTGCTGGCAGGCATGATTTCAATCGGATTTGACATGTTTAACACGAATGTGTGGTGTGTGGCTCTCGCTGCATCTGAATAATTCCTACAGACCCGCTGCCTTTGTAATTACTGAGGTTGAAAAAAAGCAGGTCAGGTACATCCTGGTGCAAACCTATTACCAGCCCTCCCCCTATTCTCCTGTTGTTTGCAGCTTTGTACAAACAGGGATGCCATTGCATGGGGAACTCAGTGCCTGAAAGGTTATCTGTGACAGAGAATGGAGAGGGACTTAAAAAAATACTTAAAAAATAATGTAATCCATGAAGACAAAAGAAGGTATGTGCTGAGAGGAAGTGTTGTGTGTGGGGAAAACCACGGGGCTGCTATTTAGAAGTCCAGGGCTCGGGACCTGGCGCTGCCACCCAGATGAGCCGCAGCACCTTAGGTCTCCGGACTCAGCTTCCAGGTCTGAAAATGGCAGGTTGCACGAAATGATTTCTTGCAGTTCTGGAACTCCTTAAACCTGTAATTGGAGAAGAGACAGTGTGCAGTAGTGTGGAATCTTGAAGAATATTAATTTGTGAAGTCGGAGTGCTGGTCGCTTGGAAGGACTTTCCTAGTCTGTGACTGTTGAGGTGGCAAGGTCAGGGGCCTGTGTAGACAGGCCACAGAGGTCCCCGAGGCTCTTCCCATGAAGATCAGACGTACCCAGCCCGCTCTCCCGGTGGGGCCTCAGGGCACCTCCTCCGTCACTAGCCGGCCCTGTTACTGGGACCCGTCCCACTGTGGTCAGAGCTCAGCGTGATGAGGGTGTGGATGGAGACATCCTTGGAGACTCATGTGGGTGTCTTTGAGTGGCTGGAAACCAGGCCATTCCCCACCACCACCACGCCTCCCCAGAAGTCATTCTGGCCTAAGTCTGCGTCCATCGGCACTCAGTTCCATCTCTCCGCCCGCCTCACCCGAAGGTAAACTTGCCCGCAGGAGGGTGCAGACGAGGGTGCCGGGGGCCTGCCTTGCGTGGCTCCCCTGTAGCTCACGTTCTTGCCAGCGGAAACTGTTTTTGGTTTCACATTTTTGCACACAGATGGGAACTGTGCGGCGATGTCAGCTTTTCCAGAGTCCACTTGTCCCCGCCCTTTTTTTTTTTCCAGGACACTTTCAGTATAACTTGGATGCTTAACGTCGCTGCAGGCAGAATTCTGTCTCACAATGGAAAACAAACCATTTGAACTATTTTTATGTTAGGAAACAAAAATAGATACAGGGTGTGGTACATCTCTGAATTCCAGTAAGTCAGAGGTCTTGGTTTTGAGAATTTATATGGTAAATCAGAGAGAGATAAGCGGCCACATTAACTGAGCAAATATTTTTTTTGCAGATATCTAAGGCAGATACAGGATGTACAAAAAAGTCAGGAACGTACTTTCTAGACGGGGCATCATATGTAATTACATAACTATGCTATAGTGTCATGAGAATTATCATCACGGTATAAATAAAAGGCTGTGAAAGTGTAGATTAAGAAGCAAATCATTTTTCATCACTATAGAAAATACCTTATAGATTTGCATATTATTCTTGCAAAGGGGCCATGTTAATCTTTCTTGCTTTGTTTCAGTTTTAGCTTTTGTGCTGATGGGGAAGCACCTCTATTATTAGAATCATGGTCATGATTTTTTAAAATCACCGTGTGCCTTTCTCATGGGATCTCAGATCACTGTTCATTGGGCTGTCGGTTCTTCCTGGGCCGAGCATTGTCTTTATTTGCAGGCTGGAGAACTAAGACTCAGAGATGGAATCTCCTAGATGTCAGATTTGTGATCAAACCCCAATTTGCCTTCTGGGTCAGTGATATAGTCCCCAGATTGTAATACTAACGGACGTATAACCTGGTAGTTTTCTCTTAGTATAGGAAGAGTGGAGGAGAAAACTTGAAAATCCTGTTTCTTTAGTTGTCAGACAGAATTGTTAGCTCTTGATGGTCTGGATATGTGATATTCATTCATTATCTTTTTAAAATAAAATTTTATTATTATTTTCTTAAGAGCAGTTTTAGGTTTATAGTGAAATTGAGAGGGAAGTCAAGATTTCCGCTGACCCTCTGCCCCCACACATGCCTAGCCTCCCCCATTATCAGCTTCACTCACCAAATGGTACATTTTTTATCGATGATGAACCTACACATCATGGTCACCCAAAGTCCACAGTCTACATTAGAGCTCACTCTTGGGGTACATCCTGTGGGTTTGGACTCATGTACAGAAGACATGTGTCCATCATTATAGTAATACACAGAGGACTTTCAGTGCCCCAGAGTCTTTTGTGTTCTGCCCATTCACCCCTCCCCCACCCTGCAGCATTTGGTTTTGTCCTCTCCAGCACCTAGAAAGTGCTTCATGCTGTTTGAATGTTTCATAAATAATCAGTTGTAAAATAGTATAACCATAAACACTTTCAAGTTCAGGTTATTCTACTTTTTGCTTTCTGGGCCTCAAACCCATGGGTGAGTAGGATTACTCCATGTTGATATACAGAAAAGGCAAACCTAGGGTGTCTGCTTGTCTTTCAAACCAGGCCTCTCCCCTCACTCAGTGGTTAGGTGGCCACACATGGACCCTTATTATTTCCCAGAGATAATTCTAAAAATGAAACCCTTGCAACAAATGTTTGAACTCTCACCCTGTGCCAGACTCTCTGGCTGGCTTCGCATGCCTGCTCTCTGGCTAGCCTCGCAGAAACTCGGGGAGCAGATGCTGCTGTCTCGTTGACAGACGAGGAAAGCGAGAACTCAGTACAGTCAAGTACATGCCCAAGGTCACACAGCCGAGATCCGATCAGGTTGTGGCCAGCACTGCCAACCACTGTGCTCTATGACTGAGCCAGGGGGCCGGACGCCTTGGCGTACAGAGAACGTGGCCACAGGAGAAGACCCCTGAACACATCAGTCCCGAGGAGTCCCTGACAGTGCACTGGCCACGTCCCCACCCCTGCCCAGATAGTCTGTCCTGGGCCCGTGGAGCGCTGTGTGCCCCCAGCTGTGGGACTCAGTGGGGACTGAGGAGTGTTGACGGAAGCGTGGCTCCGTGGGGGTCTCCCTCTCCCAGTACTGTGCAAAATTCCTAGAGGAGATGTTTCCTGTCTTCTTGGTGACTTGAAACCTACAGAAGAGAGGAGACTCGCTCCCATCTTCCAGCCTGACAGACCGGGGGACGCCGTTCTCCCAGGTGGTCTCACGCTCCTGTCGAACCTGGACTAGCAGAAAAGAAATCCTCAGCGCATCATGAGGAAGGGTGACTTTTCAAGGACACTGAAAAGCTAAGTTCAGAGCCCTTTGTGTCTCATCACCATGCTGGACCCACGTTTATGTGTTTTTCACAAGTTCTGTGTCACTGTTAAAATTTAGTAAGTATCTTAGGAGGATAGGTTCAGAATGGAGAGAAACCTGGCAGAGTAATGTTCTGTTCCAGTCTCTGAGAATCTGCCCTGTGTTAGGGCTCAGCGACCCTGCAGAACCCAATTAATGTTTGATCCCATGGGGACTGGGTGAGCTTCTGTTAATTAACTTTGGCCTCGTCCCAGAATGACCCACATTGCTTCTTGTTTTGACCTACATCTTGTACCTCTGGACCATTTTTCTGTCAGTTCAAGTGTCTGTAAGGCCCTTCCCGTTCCGGGGTCCTCCATGTCCGTGGTCGGCACAGTCCTGCAATTCAGCCAGAGGGCAGAGTGACAGTGCAGGCCCTGAGTGTCCCCTGACTGTGGCCACAGCCACAGGTGGCATCTGTGCACCGCTCAGGAGCCTCTGCCGGGGGGAGACAGGATGCTTGTGGAAGCTGACGAGGCCAAAGGCAGGCAGGCTGGCGATACCTCAAAGTGAGAAATCGGGTCTTGGCCCCTGTGGTCCTCAGCTCGTGGCACAAGGGCTTATGGTGAAAGTCCGATGTCTAGAAGCTGTTAAATAGACCATCAGCCAATGTTGGTCTCAATCAGGTGGTAACTGGTGGCTCTGTTTTGACTGGTGGTTCATTCAGAAACCTGACACAGAAGGAACAAGGTATCCTGAAATCGAATTGTGGATGGCCTTTGGGAGCTCAGATCAGTGTAGTTAAGCAACCTTATGCATATTTCAATAAGGAATTAGTGCAACAGTTTGATGCCTCTGATGTAGGGCTTAGCACCATTTTCTCCCCAAAGATGCAGAGCAGGCAGCTGGGGCCCCCAGGGCATGGGCCCGCCACTCCACCCGCTGCCTGCTGGGGAGGCCGGCCCACAGCACGGCCTGCTGGCATCGCACACGGGCTGGCCTGGGTTCCTGCATCCTCCCCAGGCTGAAGCAGGGGCCGGTGTGGCCTGCCGAGACCTGGAAGGCAGCACTGGAAAGGTACTTCCTCCTGCTGCAAAGTGGAAGAGCCTGTAGTCATTTGCCCTGTTTTCAGAGATTCTCTTGGACACATGGGAAAACCAAGACTCCCATGAGCAAGGCTGTCTGCCATTGTTCTGGATTCCACTGCTTACAGAACACTTGGCAGTGGTTTCTTTTGGATTTCTTCGAACAGTGTCTGTGTGTGTGTGAGAGTGAGCGTCCCTCAGGGACAGCCATATTTAATCTCACCTTTGGCCTGAGGGAACAACGTCTAGCTTTGAGACCAGGCTCGGCCTTTGGCCCTCAGTGTAGATGGTAAGAGTATCATGGTGGCAGGAATCCTTTGAAAGTGGATGGGAGATCTGCCCACACCTGCTGGGCCTCCTTATTGAGTTCTGTCTGACCACACAGTGTTCTGGTTCCTACCAGTTACAGGAAGCTTTGGCTTTTTTTTTTTTTTTAAATCCTCACCCGAGGACACTTTTCCATTTTTTGTTCAGATAGAGTGGGAGGGAGAGAGAGAGAGAGACATCGACGTGAAAGGGACACATTGAGTGGTTGCCACCTGCACAACCCAACCAGGGCCGGGGACAAACTGCAACCGAGATATGTGCCCTTAGCGGGAACCGAACCCGGGTCTCTCTGGACCGCAGGCTGATGCTCTAACCGCTGAGCCGGCCAGGGCGGAGAAGCTTTGGCTTTGATGGCGATTCTCAAAGTGTGGTCCCTGGAGCATGGACCACCACCTGGGCACTCACCAGAAATGCAGGGTCTCTTAATCAGACCTGTTCCAGAGAGTGTAGGGCCCGTGATCTATGTTTTCACAAACCCTCCCGGGGATTCCTGACCACACTTAAGTGTGGAACCTCAGGGTTGTGATCTTGGAGACATGTGTGAGGTTTGGAGACCTGTTTTTCCTTTAACTAGATAACAGTCCCGAGCTCCTGCTGAGTGTGCGAGGTACTGAGCCTTCCCGAAAGACAAGCACAGTGCCTGGAAGCACAGGTCCTGAGTCCTCGCAGATGTACCTGGACAGCAGGATGGTCAGAGAAAGACAGTCATAGTGGAAAATGATGGTAGACTTAGGACTTTCTCTAAACACTGCTTACGAAATAACACCTGGGTGAAGGGGATGCTGGACCTGTCTGTACCATTTTTATAACTTCCTGTGAATCTATAATTATCTCCAAATAAAAAGCAGAAAAACACCACCACCACCACCCAGGAGCTTCTGAATTTTCCAGCTGCTGGCCTATCTAGTCACATTTGACTCGGGAGAAAAACAGTGCGCCGTTTCCCCGGGTGCCAGCCACAGCCGTCTGCGGTGCAACAGCTTTCTTTGAAACCCTTCTCGAGACAGAGAGACATATCTGAAAAGTTGCTGAGACCCGTACGTCTTGGTCTACCTATCTAGGCATAATCGTCTACTTTTTGAGTAGGTGGCTGTACTTGAAAATGCTTTCTAGAGATACCCAGGCGCAGCGTAGCTCTCAGGTGCTGTTGGGCTGGGTTTTGCAGGGGAGGGCCTCACCCTCGCGGCGCTGGACTTGGAGAGAGGCCGTGCACCTTGCTGGGAGGGGAGGACCCAGCCGCATTTTAGCCAGGGCGTGAGGACCGCGGCCGGGCGGGTAGTCCGGGCCTCTCTCTGATTCCTCTTCGAAACACCTGGAGGTGCTTGGCCGGAGGCAGCATGAAACCCTGCATGTTTAAAGACCAAGTTGGCAGCAAAGCTGCTCTCTGACTAGGGGCGGAAGGGAGTTTCGCCAGCCCTGGCCACTTGTCCAGGGCAGTAGCTCCACGAGGCGGGAGGGAATGCCGGCCTCTCCTGGGGCAGGGGCGGCAGTGAATGCCAAGAGCAGCTCTGCCGCCGCCTCCGGGTGAAGGGCACAAAGTCCAGCAGCACAGGTGACCTTCTGAAAACAAGGCATTTCTGCCCTAGAAAGAGTCTGGGGCCCCCGAAAAGCTGAGGAAGACGGGCTACGGAAGGAGCGCTCTGCACCTTTCCTTCCATTGTTGTTATGAGCGGAGTGACCGTTGTCAGATCTAGTGACGCTTCTGCCTAGTGTGCTGGGGAAGTTATCCCAACTCAGACCCCGAGCATGGAGCTGTATGAATTTTTTTCTCCTTAGTCAATGGAGATAGATGAAAGATTGCTGTAAATTTCTGGGGCAGGTGGCAAGCTGGCTTACGGAACACAAGGCGATGAGAACCCCTGGCTTACGGAAAGTAGCATGAATTAATAATCATTTAATTGGCTCCTCCATTATGCTGCTGGTCTGGGAGATGGAAGTTTAGACGGAGGGGCTGTCAGTGGTACTTTAGCGAAGAGTCTGATGGTGGAGAAGTGGGGGTGGAGGCTGCCCGTAGCCTCTCCACAAGGATTAAATGCCAGGCAGCATCCCGAGCCCTCAGTGGGCTCACCTCAGGGCCCCCAAAAGAAAGAGGGTCAGCACTTTGGTGAATACCAGCTCCAGGTACCCCTCCGCCGTGAAGGGAGGACATGCAGAAGAGATTTCCCAGCAACGTGGACAGCTCAACGTGTGCCCGCAGCTCCCCAAGGAGGCCCCTGGCCAGGGGGAGGCCGGCCTGCGGGGATGTCTCCCCGCCCGCTGGCGTGCTGCGGAATGGGATGTGTTCACGGAACAGAAACGAAGTCTACCAGGATTTGTGGTTTTCTTGGAGGGCAAGTCACTGTCTTGGCTGATGATTAGAGAAAGCTAAAAACGGGGTACCTTAAGGTTCCATCTCCACACCATTTCTAGTTTTTCTTCACGTTTCTTTTTCCTGTCCTGCCTGGCTTCCGAGTTGCACAGACTGTCAGTCGATGAGAAATGAGGCACGTGTTGGCGTGACGTCCACTGGCCGTCTGTGGTGTTGCGAGTACAGCTCTGCAGTTTTCTGTTGCCAAAAAGACAGTGACTTGGATGTTAATTTGTTAGTGAGGATTTGAAACGGATGAGAATTCATCCTAGGAAGAGGGGTTTTATCAGGTGAAGTTACAGGGGCTGTGTTTCCACCATACTTGGCCACTTTGTAAGACCCCCTAAATTATACTGTTGTTACCTATTCTTTAAAGTCAGGCTTTACCAAGCTTGTTTTATTTATTCTGTGTGCTTAGAACATAATAAAACCATATCTTAAAAACTGCCAACAAAACCTGCATGAATTCAGATGGGCGCTCCTCCCTTCCTTACTCCCTCTAACTAGTATGTTAGGGGTCACTTTTTAAGTAAATATTTTTAGAGGTTAAATACTTTCCAAACAAATATGTCAAAAACAAAGGCTACCTGGAATTTGATGTTTCTGTGCATATAAATTACCACCCCCCCCGGGAAGCCAGTCATTGATTTCTGTGTTTCCCTATGACATGGAATTCTATTGCCGGGCATGCGGAGCGACCTGGAGTAAAATGGAGAGCCGTGCACCAGGCCTGCCTCGCAGGATTTGTCTTTCTGAGTGTTTGTGGCCAATACATCGCAGTTTCAGGGGAAAGGGTGGCTCTCGGCCCAGAAAGCCAACCTGGAATTTTCTGTACTTCATAACAAGGACACGCCAGGCCCTTTGGTGCCTCATCAGCAAGTTGGGTAAGGCAGCCATAACTCCTGACAAGTGAGCAAGTGTTTTTTCACTCCTTGTAAAGTTCGCATGGCAAGGAGTCCCCCGCTCACTTCCTATCAGGTTTCAGTAGGGGTTGACCCAGCATTCCGTTGTCACAAATACCCCGTTTGCCTAGCTTTGTGGAGTGTGTAATCTATAGTGCGTGCACTCACGTGATTCCTCGCCTCATTTTTATCCCCTTTGAAGTGCCAGGAGCCCAGCATGTTGTCTGTGGAAGATTCATTGGGATTTAACGCATACTTTCGTATGACGTAGCTGCCAAATGAGAAAAATTGCTGCAACCAGCAAAGTAAAAAATACCACCTGGTGTTTTTCACAGTGTGGATCCAAATATCAACTTTTGCATAGACAGTTGAATTTAAATGTTAAACTATTTAATTATAATATTAAAAGTAATGGAACTACATGACAAACTTAGAAAATAGTCACTCAAATAACATTTCATCAAGTTTTATTTTTTATATAGCTGTATCATGGTATAATGCACATTTTATCTTACTTTTTTTCTTTATTTAAACATTCTCAGGGACTTTTCCATATTGCTTTATAGCTATCTTTTTTTTTTTTTAATTTTTACTTGAGGATATTTTTCCATTAATGTTTAAATAAAATGGAAGGAAGGGAGGGAGAGAGAGACAGAAACATCGATGTGAAAGGGACACATCAATTGCCTGCCTACCACACGACCCCAACCGGGGCTAGGGATCAAACCTACAACCCAGATACGTGCCCTTGACTGAAATCCAACCCATGACCCATGGGCGGATGCTCTAACTGCAGAACCAAACCAGCCAGGGCCATAGCTATCATTCTTGTCTTCTACTACCCAATAGAGTGGCTGTAGCATTATTTACTTAACAGTGTAAGAGAGCTACATTGTTTCTAATTCATTTAGCCATGATTGTGAAAACCAGCAAGGTCTTCATCCTTCAGGTCATTTGCATTTTTGATGCCAGTAGAAACCCAAGTTTCCAGGCGTTGAAACTGTGGCCTCTGGCAGGCATGTGTGTCCGTTTCACTAATGCCATGTCGTAGTGGCCTAGAGTGACCAGTAACCGATTTTATAAAATAATGTTTTCGAGACTGTGACATCTCTCCTAGAATTTAAGTCAACGTTTAGGAAAGTCTTCAAAGCAGAAAACCATAGTGCTTTCTCTCCTGGTATCCACACCACCTCATTTACTTTTGCCTACAGTGTGTGCGGTGACAGAGCTGAAGCAGGAATTGATTTCAAGACTCTGGCCCTTTGGGAGTTGTTCAGAGAGAAGCAGCTTCAGGAAACCTCAGACTGCCCGTGGCCCGGAGTAAACTCGTCCAGCACGCAGATAGAGAACTGGCAAAACTGTTTGCCTGTCCAGAGATTGTATGAAGACTTAGGGACCACGTCTTGATGGGGATTGACATTCTAATACCTGAGGTCAAGCTAGGAGGGGGCTGTCAGCCTCGCTGGGTCTCAGGAGCAGTCCCCACATCACCCAGGGAAACAGTGGGGTTGTAAGTGGGTGTTGATAGAATCTGTTGTGAGAATGGCTTTGTCTTTAGAGAAGGAGCTAGTGAGCTGCAGTGGCTCATGTCCACTTCTAGACAGATCGGGTCTAACACAAGTTCAGGTTGTCTCGGGTAGAAGGGAGATGAACCCCAGAAGTTTTTATATCAGTAGATGCAGCATTTTATATTATAGCAGGGCTGTTGCGTTACTGGGGAGAAAGAGGAAGGAGCGAGCAATTTTATTTTTTAAAACACTTTACAAAGACTCCTTAGCTCAAGCTCACAAAGGAAGCTTTAGAAGTCAGAGCAGTTTGAGAGTCTGAAAAAAAGGTAATAAAGTTCCCCTCTCCATGCCGGGGGAAGAAGAGTCAATTTTGAATCCAGACTTCTCACCTCTGCCACCTCGTCACAATTCATCTTGCGTTCACAGTGAAGGAAGAGGGTGGACCCTTTGGTCTTATGAGGAAGCTAATGCCGAGCTGGGTTACACTGCGTGTGCTTTTCAGCTCCGCGTGGCTGAGATGAGTGGGCGGTGTCAGCCTGGGTGCCGGGTCATTCACACTGCCGGGCAGCCGCACAGCTGACAGCCACTCTAAAGGTGAGGGTGGGGGAAGTAGCAGGCCGGCGGAGGGCATTTACAGGGCAGTGCCATGGTCCTATAAAAGCAAGTGTTGTTTCACCTCAGGCAGACTAACAGAAAGACGGGGTGGGTATTGGGAACAGAACCTGTATCTTGATTGCCTCTGTTGGAAAAAGGAGCAGCCAGCACTCCTCCCTCACGGCGCCCTGGCCCTAACCCAGTGCCTGCCGGGCAGGGGTGGGAATGGGGAAGGTGAACAGACTGTAACAAATACGCATCTAAAGTCCCACCCGGTGAGTGCCTCCACCCACCTCATCTCTGGGATGCTTTAGAAGAGTTAATATATAGAAGATAACCAGTAAGCAAAAATGGAAAAATGATGGAGAATAAGGAACCATCTGGGGGCAGGAGGAACTTAAGTCCCTGAAACATTAATTAAAGATTAGTATTGTGGGAGTGTTCAGGCAGGGGCCCAGCACACACTGTGAGGCCTGAACCCTGGGACTTAAGGCTCCTCAGAATCGGGTCTGCGGGGGGCCGGGCAATGGGAAGTGGGCCATGGGGGAACCGGTCTAGAATGTTACAGCACCTAGTTAATCGGCAGCCAGTCCATCACATTAAATATCCAGCCGTCATGTATTACCTTTCAAGTGAAAATGAATAACTCCCATTAAGAGCAAAATGGGTTTGAAGTCGATTCGAGACAGATTAAAGTACTGTTATGAATGTGTGTGTTGGGAGGAGGAGAGGTCTGTGTGTAATATGCTTGTCCTTGTACTTTTTAAATAATAGATGTCCTACAAACTTATGTGGACCAGGTTACCAAGATACTGGGGTTAAAGGTCACAAGATGTGCATTCAGGGAAGAGCATCAACTTCCTGGAATATTTCCTGCATTTAGCAATTTTTTTTCAAAATTATTTTGTAGCCTCATGATTTTAATGAATAAAATTGATTTTCTAAAATTGTTTATTAAAGCTCACGTCTGTAATGACAGCATCTTGGTATCCATGTCAGAAAAAATGTCAGAGCTGAGCAGAAAGTAGAAACACGAGCCAGGTGGCTAGACCGGGTGAGGCAGAAGCAATAGAAACGAGCTTATCCAAGCCAGCGACTTCAGTGCTGAGGCGAATTATTTTCCAGCGAGGCAGTGTGTACACATTTGCTCACTAACATCTTCAGAGTGTATTTTTTCTTCTCGGTTCTATCAGAATTCTAAGAAATGGAGTTCCATACCCAAAACAAGTGAAAGCACCAACCCGCAGCCACAGGCCAGGTTTCAGAATGACCAAGTCCCGCCGTGTTGGAGCCTGAGTTGATGCTGGAGGAGCCCTGCTTTCTCCTGGGCCAGCCCTGAGCCTGGCTGCTTTCTCACCAGCCGTCCCCCCGCCCCCGCTTCAGAGAGCTCCTGCCACCCCCACCCCCTTGCCCGCTGCTGGCTCCCGAAGCCTCGTGAGTTAGTGTTGGCGGTTTTGGTGGAGTGTGCAGGACATGGTTTGGGCAAGCAGATAGGAGACGGGCCCCTCACCACTCACTTGGAATAAACTTTTGTGCCTGGAGCACTGGCTGGATTATAAGTTAGATTCATGTCCTGCCTCGTTCCTCTCTTCAGTTACGTCTTCCCCAAAAGCAAGTTGCTGAACTCAAACTTGATTCCCCCGCGTCCCCATACGGGATGAGGCAAAAGTAGCTTTACAGTCATGAGTATGCATAACACGGTTTATTCTGGTATTTGTATTCATTAGTTATGTGTTGTATTTCATACGAACGACTGTAAGCCTACCTTTGCCGTAACCCTGTGCTTGCGCGCAGCCATCTGTGTGAACCTCGGGCCGTGCTGCTCATGTCTTCTGTGCTGATCACGGGAGCTGGGACAGCGAAGCTGGGAGCACATAGTTGATATCTCCTTGAAAACTGTGCCTGGTACTCAGGTTGACTAGTGGTTTTGGTGAAGCAGGTGGTGAGAGTCTGCCACTCACCCTGTGCCCACAAGTGAGAAGATCGTGTCTTGGTTGGAGGAAGTCAGAATAGACTGAATGAATTGGGCTTAATCCAACTCAGCCTTGTACTCAGTTTATTTACCCATTTTTCTTAGTGTTCAGTTGTTAAAAGTAGTGACAGAAAATTCATGAGGAAAAAAGAAACACTTCTTTTCCAACGTGCTTGATCAGTCAGTCTGAGTGCTCAACTTGCTTGAAATTTGGTGTTTCAAGAAAACCCTGTGCTACACATGAATGTTGATTTTCACCCATCACAACGCCTCTGGGAGCTGGCCTGGCCTGGCTGCTATATTGCATCTTCTGCTTTTTCTTCCAGCATCGTCCAGCCAAGCAGAAAAGGAGCTGACAGATTCTCCTGCAACCTCCAAGCGCATCTCCTTCCCAGGTAGCTCGGAGTCTCCTCTCTCTTCGAAGCGACCAAAAACATCAGAGGAGACCAAAGCGGAGCAGGTGAGGTGGGAAGAGGCTCTGCTGGTGGCGGGGAGTGCTTCAGACACCGGTGGGGGATGAACTCTTGGGTGGGCGGGCTTGGGGCTGACAGGGTTGCCAGTGAGGACGGAAGACTCAGCCAGAGGCATGGGCGTGTTCCCCACAGATGTACCAGTGTCCCTACTGCAAGTACAGCAACGCGGACGTCAACCGGCTCCGGGTGCACGCCATGACGCAGCACTCAGTGCAGCCCATGCTCCGCTGCCCCCTGTGCCAGGACATGCTCAACAACAAGATCCACCTCCAGCTGCACCTCACCCACCTCCACAGCGTGGCACCTGACTGCGTGGAGAAGCTCATTATGACGGTAAGACCGCCAGAAGCAGGACTCTGGCTCTTTCCCTGGGGTCAGAGGTGACGCAATAGCAAGCACAGGATACTGTGCTGTTGGATGTGAGTCAGCGTAGAGTTGGAAATGTCAGAAACAGCCTTAGTTCTGTGACTTTTGTGCTACTGTGCCTGCCTTAGACTTGGCATGATCATGGTATGACCATGGCCCAAAGGGCTGAATACGTATGTGTCTCTCAACCTCCCTTATCGTCATCCTCTCTCCCTGAGGGATGCAGAGGCCTGGAGTGCTAATCATTTATGTGAAGAAATTATTATTCAAATTCTCCAAACCTTTACTGAGCAGGTGGTTCTTTGTCGCTCTTACATTTATCGTGTCTCATTTCATCCTCACAAAAGTATCTGACACTAACATTCACAGCCGAGGAAACCGGGGCTCGGAGAAGTTAACTGGCTTCATGTCACTTGTGAGTGGCGGAGTTGAGAGTCAAACTCACATCTTCTGACTCCAGGAGTATGGCCCCTGTAACATGGACATTTCTCAGGGGGACACTTTTATTCTCCAAGGAGGAAAATGGTCATTTGGATAGCCAGGTCCATTCGTGAATGAGGGCGCTGCCTTGTGAACATGATGTGGCTACGCCTGCAGGTTTTGAAAGCAGGGCTCTAAGTGGCCTCTATAAACATGGCCCAGAAGGGCAGCATAAAGATTTAAATCTATTGTGATGTGAATGCTTTTCAAAGCACTACAGGTGACAGGGATGTCCTACTTTCTGTCTGTGCTGGGACTGCTATGAAAGCCCTGTCCTGATCACTAGAGGAAAACCACCAAAGAGAATTAGTCTCACCTCCCCTCTAACTTATTTCAACAGTGGAGTGATAAGTCAGGTTGATTGCCTTTTCGTGTGAAGACTCCCTAGAGGTAGTCTGTTCAGAATTCCAGTGTGACGTGCAGGTCACAGACATGTAACCTGTGGGCATTCCCCATTCCATTTGGTTATGCAAAATTAACGGATAGTGTGGGAAGTGATGGAACATTTTATTAAGAGGACAGTAGCAGCCAGTGGGAAACTCACAGGTGATCTTGCATGCATTTTGTTCCAGAGTTCTTTCAAGTATAAATTCACTTTCTGAGGGTGTTTTCAAATAGACTAATGAACACTGTTGAAAGTTTCTCTGTAACTGGAAACCTCACTCTGTGTACGGGTGGGTTACCTCACTCTGTGTACGGGTGGGTTACCTCACTCTGTGTACGGGTGGGTTTCTGTAGATGTAACAAGTTTCCTTGGTATTCTTACCAGTCTTGGAGTAGCTCAACGGGGGATTTTCTCGTGCCTCATTACACTTCCCACTGATGGCCTGGAACCATGAGCGCCCAAAGGAACAGAAAGATATGTGGGGAGGGAAGCATTTTCAATGAATTGGTCTAGGATGTGTGGGCCTACAGTAATCTTGTGACAGTTTCTTTTATATATCTCTAGGGAGTAGAATGTAAATTGTATTTCAAATATCCATTGTCATATATATTTTTTTTATCCTCACCCGAGGACATTTTTCCATTTTTTGTTCAGATAGAGTGGGAGGAAGGGAGGGAGGGAGGGAGGGAGGGAGGGAGGGAGGGAGAGAGAGAGAGAGAAACATTGACATAAAAGGGACACATCGAGTGGTTGCCACCCACACGACCCAACCAGGGCCGGGGACAAACTGCAACCAAGGCACATGCCTCTAGCGGGAACCGAACCCGGGTCTCTCTGGACTGCAGGCGGACGCTCTAACCGCTGAGCCAAACCAACCGGCCAGGGCTCCATTGTCATATTTTTATAACAGCGATGGGAAGGTAGCAAGTGTGATGGTTATGAATCTTCTTAATTTACCAACAGTCTTTAAGGGCATGCTGTTACTGCTGTGTTTGCTTGGGTGCCAGTCCCTAAGATATTTCTGGGCGTTACCCATTAACTAGCACCTTCTCAAGTAGTGATTGTCAACCTTTCTGGAGACTGATGAAAACTATTCAGTAGCCTTACTGGGTTATTCTGTGCATACTAAAGTTTGACAACCACTATTAGGACCTCCATCAAGTATTAGGCATATACACAATTGTCTGTCCAATGCCAGGAAGCATAAAGATACCCTAAAACTCATCCATGGAACCAAGTTAATAAACTCTGTTCTAGAAGAATCTCTGATAACAGAATTTTGTAAGAGAAGCATGGTCACTAAAGGGGCTGAACTTGGCACCTTGTACAGAAATCCCTGTGCACCTCATCTTCCGACACAGACAATGGAGATATTTTCTAGACATTTCTGAAAAATGTGCAAATTGTGGGAAATATGCTGATCATAGGAAGTTGATTTGCTGGGAACAAGAAAAAGTGAATGGATTCAGAAATGAAGTTGAAAGTTGTGGGAATGTAATCACACAAGGGTTCTACTCTGCTTGGAGCTGTAAGGATGGTTTACAGGTTCTTGCTCTCTCTTTGCATGAGAAGACAGCTACTGCATGGCTGTCAGTACTGAACTGGTTTTTCAAGTTAGGAGGCTGGTTTAAATAGAGCTATATGAAGCATTTCCACCTTGGTCCTTTAGTTCAGTAGGAAAAA
Organism: Molossus molossus; assembly: GCF_014108415.1. Lineage (NCBI taxonomy): Eukaryota > Metazoa > Chordata > Mammalia > Chiroptera > Molossidae > Molossus > Molossus molossus. The sequence continues at coordinate 33,421,869 of NW_023425357.1, read as the reverse complement.
TGAGCAACCCCGGGCTGGAGAGGAATTTGTGACTGTACCTCATGGTGAACCCAGAATCCTGCTTGAGGACTGGATCTTGGTCTCTGCCCTGATGAATCAAAACAGATGCCACTGTCCTTCCTTTAGAAAGTTAGGTGTTAAAATGGAATTTGCATTTGTTACAGCTTAATGATTATAATGAACTTGTGGTTAAGATCCTGCCCCTGGAGGGTATTTTACTGTAATTTTATTAGAAAATTGACCACGGGGAAGTATTGGTTAGCTTTCTGACCATACATGTGCACATTCCTGGCCTACTGGAGGAGGAAACTCTGAAAACAGCATGGTAAGAAATGCCCCTCAAATCAGAGCTCCATTTTCTAAACCATATACTTCAGGAATGGCCAACACACAGCCTTTCATCCTTCAAGAGGAGAAAGTCATGTCTGCTTTGTCCCTGAGTGGCTGTGACGAATGTCAGGAAGAGGAGTCGACCCTCTTTGCCAGGTGGTCTGACTGAGGTAGCTGCCTTTGGCTGCAGCGGAGGAGAGGCTGGCAGAAGTCACTACATACACAGTTCCTGGCAGACGTGGGGTGTGTCCAGAGTGTTTAAGCTATAAATTCTGGTAAATATTTTTTGCTGTCTGGGTCCAAGGTCTCAGGATATGGTTTGAATTGGGTTTCAGTCCTTCTAAAAGTAAATTCCACCCTGATAAATGGAAATAGATTACTTTCTACACAATGTCTTTCCGTTCAGTTGTAAATGGAGAGTGTTTTGAGGAGGCTTCATTTAATAATACCTTATCAGACAGCTTTCAGGAACCTGCAGTGTCTAATATGTCTGTTGCTATGGTAACAGCTGCTTGCTTATGCTCTGCATCTCATATCTGTGTCTTCCATGGGGTCCCCTTCTTTTTACTGATGAAGGGGCTTGAAAAATCTTCTCCAGTGGGAACAATTGCAGCTCTGGTCCTCCACTGTGGAAGCTGCATCCACAGCACTTCTTTCTGCTTGGCCTGTTGGAAACCAAACCCCAAAGGGTGCCTTTACACACGTCATATGAAAAAAAGAAATCTCTGAAGCTTAAAGGCAGTGAGACAGGTGCCCCTCCAGCCCTGACTGACAGCCCGCCCCAGCGTCAGTTCCACAGAACTAACTCTCACCAGCTTTCAGAGAACTTGGAGATTTCTGTTCTGCGGTGGAGAAGCAGGAGCTGCTGCTCCGGGCTCTCATTTTCCCACTGACTCGGGGAACGAGTATTGAGGACGAGGGAGACATGTTTCTAGCCCTAAATGAGAATGGGAAAGACCACCTACCATGCATTTCAATACTCTTAAATTATTCTAATTGATCACTATTGCTCTAAGTGACAGGCCACACCCCTGGGATCCTGGAACATTAATATCAGGAAATTGTCTTTGTTCCTTGATCACTTAACAAAATATGACCTCACAGTGGAGATGGGGATTGGCGCTCCTGAGCAGCTCAGGGACACCTTTTTCTCTAGCCCTTCATCTCCTCTCCCTTTGGTAGTTTTTAATTATTCTCTATTTTTTGTACATGCATAGATTTCCTTTCTGTGCTCCTGGTCCTTCACTGCCTGTAGTTCTCGCTTTCTCTCTTGTGGGAGCAATTGTTTTTTCCTTGATTTTTTTCAGTCAGGATCTGTGTTTCTCTGGGCTTGTTGTGTGCCTGTGCCTCTACGAGTCTCTGGGGAAGGCCGGCCGTCTGGCCCCCAGCACCCCACTGGGGATACTGGGTGGCCACTGGCCCTGGGGCCGTCGCTCCCACCTGGGTGCCAGCTCTCTGACTTTGCCTCCATCTCAGAGGATGGTAATGAAAATAATCGGGCTTCATTAATTCCCAGCCCTGTGAGATGATAGCCATTTGGAGCCTGTTTGCCAATTAGATGGTCTAAATGAGAAGTGACCTTGGTGCGCGGCCACTGCCGCCTCTCCGAGTCTGGGGGAGCGCTTCTCTCTGGCTCGTTCTCCTTCTCAGCTCCTCTCCCACCCCTCTCCCAGCCGTTCACATGTTTCCTGTTTCCCTGTTCACCTCCATTTTCAGTCTTTCTCATTCTTAGCTTTAAAAATCTGGTTCATGGCCACGTTCGATTCTGGCCCACGTGAAAGCTAACATGGCCCTACACTTTCCTTATGGGTTTTATGCTTTAAAATGAAGGGACAGACAGCCACATAGAAGACATTTTAGAAAGGAAACAAGGCAGAGAGAAACTAGGCCCTCTAGACTCCGTGGTCCAGGGCCCAGCCTGGCACGTTGGGACGGTAGTAAAGGAAGGAGAAAGCCTCTGACGCTCTGCTGGCAAGAGGTACCGGGTGTGCTGGCTGCATCAGCGCGGAGACAAGCCCGCAGGCCTGAGGCCACCTCGGTGCAGGAGAGGAAGTGAGCAGCTGGCCTGTCACTGGAGCAGTAGGCTTCAGAGACGCCACTAGCTAGAATGCTCGGCTCTGGAAGCAGGTGGGTTTTAACTTCATGCCCAAATTCTTCTAATAGAACCAGCACCTTATTCAACAGAGACTGGCCAGGTCTGTGTCAGGAAGGCCTGGGTCCGAGGCTTTTCCTTTTTTTCTCCTCTGTCTGAGGTTCTTTGTTCTATTGATTTTCACTGAAAAGTGAAGGATTTGAGGCTTCTTCGGGAGTCTAGGTTTTGGCAAGTCTATACTTTCACTTAGAAAAATGAGCCTTTCAGAAAGAAGCCCCACTTCAGTGAGCAGTGCCAGGCTGTAGGAATGTGTCTCAGAGAAACCAGGTTCAATACTTTTTCTAAGAAAATATCTTTGCTTTTCAGCATGTGGAACTTGGTTGCACTGATCTAACCTCACACAGTGGCTTTGAGAGGTGAAGTTGCATGAATGGTTCCATAAGAACTTAGCAAGGTACCCCCCATGGCTGCTCAGAGTGTTATATTTGGTTGCTCCCATCCATGACCCAGAGAAAGCAAGGAGAGTGTGGAGGGCTCCTTAAAATTCCAGCTTCTTCTACCACAAAAGAAGGAACACTGGTGGCCTCTTCCAAACGTCATAATGGGGACCAGACCCATATCTAAGCCTCTGAGTTTTATAAGGTGTGTCCTTGGGGCTTTAGGGTACACTGATCTCATAAAAATTTGAAAGGCATTAAAGCATAATCATAAATATAATGGTGAACTGAACAGGAAGGAGGAACTTGGTATTTACGAACCCATGTCACCTCTGCTAGTATTCAAGAGCAAGTAACTTGAGTCCGTGGATTTCCATCTAAGGAGCCTATGATTTCCTGAAATTATCTGCAATAGTTTATGTGTGAAAGTGTTTTTCTAGGAGTTTACAACTTTGATCAAATTTGCTAAGGAGTGTGTGATCTCTAAAAGGTTAATTATTCTGCATTGTAAGCTTTGGGCACAGGGACCTTGTCTTGCTCTATATCACAAGCAGGTGGCACAGGGACCCTGTACAGTGTTTAGTGAATGATGGTCAAATGAAGGGATGGATGGACAGAGTCACATGAGGACCTTCTTTTCAACAACTCAGTTGCTTTGGCATTGCTTAAGCTTGAAGACTTTTAATGTCAATGTGGAACTCCTCTATTTTTTTTTTTATCCTCACCCGAGGACATTTTTCCATTTTTTTGTTCAGATAGAGTGGGAGGGAGAGAGAGGAAGAGAGAGAGAAACATCGACGTGAAAGGGACACATCGAGTGGCTGCCACCTGCACGACCCAACCAGGGCCGGGGACAAACTGCAACTGAGGTACATGCCCTTAGCGGGAACCGAACCCGGGTCTCTCGGGACTGCAGGCCAACACTCTAACCACTGAGCCAAACCAGCCAGGGCGGAACTCCTCTATTTTTATTGTTATATATGAGAGTTGCTTAAACTGGAAGAATTTCAGCATCAGAGCAGAACTCCACATTTCTCATTACACATGAGACCTGTTTACTTGTCAGGAAGATTAACACTGTTTTCAAATTTTCAGCACCCCAGCTCAGTTGATGCTTTTATCCTGTGTTCTCATCTACTCTGCATACTCTGGAAGGAATGTAGTTGACTTTGCTCACAAGGGTGGGAGGAACACATGTGGTATCTGGGCCTCCAGACTTGTAAGTCTTGCCCCATATGTGTTTAAGTAATTACCTTTTTCTACCTGCATCTTTAGGGGTATTAGAATAATTTCAGATCACCTCTCTTAATAGGTTAATAAGATCACCATGGAACTGCCCTTTGTATGGCCAAGACGAATCTGAGTGACCCAGATTCTGAGAAAGTAATGGGTCTGATCAACTGAATTTTCTTACCAGAAAAACTATGTTTTACTTTTGGTTTAAAGTCTGCTTTAATAGTCTTACTCCCCTCTATACATTAATGAGTAGAATATGGGGACATAATTGAACATACATTTATCAGTATACAGTTTATTAGAAAAACCAATCTACATGGATGGTAAAGTCAGTATAAAAAGTGTAGGTGTTTAGACTTATTGTGTACTGTTATCTGGCCAAACCCAAAACTTTGTGTTTGGCTTTAAGTCTGTGGATGGAGTAGGAGAGTGGGCAGAGAGAGACAGGAAAGAAGAACAGAGTGTGTACATGTGTGCACACACGTGTTGTCTGTGCAGGGGAGCTGGTAGTGCAGTTCAGTTAGTTGGGGGCCTCAGGTCTGGGCACATCTGGGATGGCTTTGGTTATACTGTAGCCAGGCTTTGTCCTCTCAGAAACCTACATGCTGCAGTGCTCCTAGCGAAAGGGAAGGTCTTGACCGGACTGTGCTCAGCTGTCAAATGATTGCCTTTCCAGCTGACTTCCAGCTCTCCATCAGAGACTGTGGCTGGGATAGTCTGAACTTTGCACACAGTTTGAGTAGCCAGATATGACTGGAAAACAAGGGAGAGTGTTGAAGGAACTCTGCCTTTGGCCAACTCTCCTTTTCTTCAGTGAGCAGAACTCCTCAGTGAGCTGTTGGCAGGACTAAATTAATGGCTTTATGAAAAGCATGCAGACTCGGGGTGGAAAGCTTTGGGAGCCTGTGCAGCAAGGAGACTTCCATTCTCAACCTCTCTCTTTAGACACATGTGCAGAGACCCCACCAGAACTTCTAGGTCCTTAGGATTCCCTTTAGGGCTATTCCTTTTTGCCTCCTGAGAATTTCTTGCTTGTTAAAATTTTATATACCAAGGCTTTTTTTCCTCCTCAGGGACAGTTTGGATATGCTATAGATGAGAAGATTCAGGTAGATAAAAGTAATTACTTAAACACATATGGGGCAAGACTTACAGGTTTGGAGGCCTAGATTAAGATGCAGAGGAGCATGTGAGGTTGATGATTATATTTCGGGGAGAGTTAATTGATGGAAGGTGAAGGCAGACAAAGAACCGCTGCTTACTGCCTTCTTGAATCCCAATCAGGAATTATGATTAAAGTCGCGGCGAGACAACAGAGGGCTGATGAATTGGTGTCTTTTTTTTTTTTTTCTTTTTTGCCGTCATTCACACTTGATTGACTTCAACCTTTCAAGTGCAAAAGTCTCTCTTTTCCATTATTATTCATAGCCATCTGAGTTTTTCTAATTAAAGTGTATGAAAACAATTACTGATCCTTCGTACTGAGTCTGTTAGAGGGGATGTCTGCCTTACTGTAATGCGTATAAAAAACCCCAGTTTTCTATAATGATGTGCAGCTGAGGTGTTAGATAATTTTATTCTTTTTTACTCTGTAGGGCCTTTTTTTTTTAATTTCTCATGATTCATTTTTCATAATTCCGAAAGATCCCAGGAAAGGACTGATCCTGCAGCTACCACCGAGACAGGAGATGGAGAGGAGTCTTTTTTCCTTTCCCTTCCCCCCTCAGCTGAGGACTATGAATTAATCGGCGACCTTTCACTTCTTGGACTCCCGCTGGACTCCCCAACCACACTGGTCAGAAATGCTTTCTATTAAAAGGAAAATAGATGGAATGAGTTTGGCAATCTCCGCTCCATTCTTAACGATTTATCAACAGCTAGCCTTAGCCAGCTGCCGACGAGCTTTGTGAAGGTGCAGGTGTCTGTGAGAGCAGGGATTCTGTCACGCGCTCACCTGCCATGCACCTGCTCTTTGTAAACACGGGGTTTCTCAGAACCCTCTCCATAGTGCTTGTTGCTTAAGTTTTGCACCTATTGGCAACTGGGTTGCTGGAATTATTCTAATATCCATAAATGTGTTGGGGTGTTACCTTTTCGGTGTTAATGTGGACAGTTGTCTGGATTTCCTATAGCAGTTGAGCCCATCACTGATGATTCTGCTAACATGTCCAGTAGCTATTTTGAGCAAGGCCAAGATCTTGCTACTATTAGAAATAGTAATTTACTTAAAATATTCAATTTTGAACAGTAATCTAGTGGTCCCAACCATGGCAAGTGAAGATATTATGATATCTGTGTTGTTGGTAGGCAAATAATGCCCCCAAGTGGGCCTAGGCACCATGTAGAAGGGTTAGTGGTGACTGTAGTTTCTGTTTCTATAACCTTGAGGTCAGTTCATTTCTCAGGCTGTCATCACACAGGAGAGGATTTCTAATTAATTTAGGAATATCATCACCAACTACCTTCCCACCCTATAGCAGGCAAAGGGATAGTGTTTCTTTTTAAACAAAGAACCTTTCATCCTTACATTGGATATTGAAGGCTGCTTATCACATTAACATGGGGTAATTGATAAATTGTTTGGGCAAGCTTCTGACCAGATGGCAGGGTAGCCTGGAGAACTGTCTGAGGATATAACCTAAAATTATAGCTTGTTTGATCCAGGCTAATTCTGGAATTGCTGTAGTGGGAAGCAATGGCCATGGTTAGAGTGGGGGCCACCCTGTTACAGAATGCTGTGTGGGGCCCCCTCTGTAGCTACAGCTGGGACACTGGCCAGACGTTCCCTCTGATGCTGTGTACCTTGGGCAAAGACTCCAGAAGGAATTCTGACTTAAGTGAGTCATAGGAAATACTCATTTGCACTTGATCTCAGCTTGTAAAGGGTTACAAAATGTTGTTTCCTAGAAAATCTGCCAATGTATCTGCGTGTCCTTAGCCTTCCTTTGTTCTCTTCTCTTCTTCTTAGCCTTTCCTTTGCTCTTATTCCCCTCCTCTTCTTGCCTGAATACATTTTGAAAACAGTACTACAATGCTCCCTGCTTCAAGATTACAGTGTGCTTTACTAGGTATGATTTAATTAGGGCCCTTATTATGTTTTCAGCAGCTTAAGGTGGGCCTTTCAACTTATCTACCTAATTGGTTGCACAAGAAGTTTCACAGCCCATGACAAAACATTGTCAGTGATCAAAGTCAAAATTCTGCATAAAGGAAAAATATTAATAATAAGATTATTCTTCAAGTGTGCACTGCTAATTATGTCCAGAATGTAACCGTAGAAACACTTTTGACTGATGTGAGCTTTGTCTAATAAACATGAATCTTCAGTGAGCTATGAAAAGTGACACCTCCAGCTTTACACTGGTGAAGGCTAATTTTGCTTATTAAATCATTTTTACACATTTCCCTATTTTGTGTCTCTTTCTCTCCATTTAACTCTCTTCATTTCTCTGACTCTTGCTCCTCAGGTGACCACCCCTGAGATGGTGATGCCCAGCAGCATGTTTCTCCCAGCAGCTGCTCCAGATCGAGACGGGAATGCCAGTGTCGAGGAGGCAGGAAAGCAGCCTGGTTAGTGTCATTGTTCTTGACCCCTACAAATGGGAACAAAATGAAATGTTGGGCCAGAATTTTCACAGAGCAAGGGTGCTTTATAGTACTCCTAAGTTGACTGTAACTGATCAAAAGATGAGGGGCACTGTTGTTAACTACTTTATACTCTGGTTCTTGGCATGTATTTGTATACTATTCATGTGCTTTAAAGTGAGAGAAAATCAGGTGAGAACCAGTGGGATTTGGGTGGACACATGTCTCCTTAGGGAGTGAATAACCAGAGACTCAATCAATAGACCCTAAACTTGCCATCTTAAGCTGTTAAACATTCCATCTCTGAGGACTTAATTATTAGGGACTTGTAGAGCACAATGGTGATGTCAGGGCGCTGGGTGAGTTCTCTTTCTAGGAGCTGCCTCCACACTAAGTTCTCTGAGTCTTCTGGGATTGCCTCAGGATGTAGCATAGGAGGTACATTTGGAAAGAGCATTGTCATAGACAGGGATGGTGGTGGTGCCTCATGGTGGTTCCTACCTCCATGGATCATTAGACCTCCATTTATGAGGATTTCCTACATTGTTCACCTCCTGTCTGCATATTAGACTGTGGACAGCTGACCTGAAAAAAGGTCATAATATTTAATGGGTGTGATAATCTCGTTGTAGGAAAAAATTTACTATATTTTAATAATTGTCTACTTGAATGTTCATTGCTTATTAAATAGAGGACAGTCAAAATGACTAAAAAATATTCCAAAATTTCTTAAATTATAATGGATGACAGTTTTGGTAATTCCCCATAACTCAGGACATTAATTCACATATTCTACAATACCGATCCTTGTAAGAGGTGAACCCACTCTAAAATCAATAACCTTCAAACCAGTTCTTGAGAAGTTGAGGATTCTGAGTCAAGCAATTACATATTGTTTAAAAGATAGATCTGTGATATGAAACAGGCTTATTAGGAGTTAAAACTTTTTGAATTTCTTTTCAGTCCTCTCTGTTCATGTGTACCTGCTCATAATATGTGCTCTATTGGAGAGGGAAAGAAAGCAGGAGGCTGTGTGGAGTTTCTGTGTTCAGCTTGGGTATTTTCCTCATCATCAGATTCTGTGCTTGTGAAGCCTTACTAGGTAGACAGTTCTCAGTGCCATCCTTGAAACAAAGCCCTCTTTATCATTGGGCTTGATGTTTTTTTTACAGAAACCTCAGAGGATCCTGGAAAGAACATCTTGCCCTCCGGGAGCACAGAGCACAGTGGAGAATTGAAACCCTCTTCTGCTGACCCAGGCTCTATGAGAGAAGACTCGGGCTTCCTGTGCTGGAAGAAAGGGTGCAACCAGGTTTTCAAAACTTCTGCGGCTCTTCAGACTCACTTCAGTGAGGTTCACACCAAGAGGCCTCAGCTGCCCGTGTCAGATCGCCATGTGTATAAGTACCGCTGTAACCAGTGCAGCCTGGCTTTCAAGACCATTGAAAAGCTGCAGCTGCATTCTCAGTACCATGTGATCAGAGCCGCCACCATGTGCTGTCTTTGTCAGCGCAGTTTCCGAACTTTCCAGGCTCTGAAAAAACACCTTGAGACAAGCCACTTGGAGTTGAGTGAGGCTGACATCCAGCAGCTTTACGGTGGCCTCCTGGCCAATGGGGACCTCCTGGCAATGGGAGACCCCACCCTGGCTGAGGACCACACCATAATTGTCGAGGAAGACAAGGAGGAAGAGAGTGACTTGGAAGAGAAACAGAGCCCAACAGGCAGTGACTCTGGGTCAGTACAAGAAGACTCAGGCTCAGAACCAAAGAGAGCTCTGCCTTTCAGAAAAGGCCCCAACTTCACCATGGAGAAATTTCTAGACCCTTCTCGCCCTTACAAGTGTACCGTCTGCAAGGAATCTTTCACTCAAAAGAACATCCTGCTAGTGCACTATAATTCTGTCTCCCACCTACATAAGTTAAAGCGAGCCCTTCAAGAATCTGCAACTGGTCAACCAGAACCCACCAGCAGCCCAGACAACAAACCTTTTAAGTGTAACACCTGTAACGTGGCCTACAGCCAGAGTTCCACTTTGGAGATCCACATGAGGTCTGTGTTGCATCAAACCAAGGCCCGGGCAGCCAAGCTGGAGGCTGCAAGTGGCAGCAGCAATGGGAATGGGAACAGCAGCAGTGTCTCCCTGAGCTCCTCTACCCCAAGTCCTGTGAGCACCAGTGGCAGTAATACCTTTACCTCCACCAATCCAAGCAGTGCTGGCGTTGCTCCGAGCTCCAGCTTACTGAGTCAAGTGCCCACTGAAAGTGTAGGGATGCCGCCCCTGGGGAATCCCATCAGTGCCAACATCACTTCCCCTTCAGAGCCCAAGGAGGCCAATCGGAAGAAACTGGCAGATATGATTGCATCAAGGCAGCAGCAGCAGCAGCAACAGCAACAGCAGCAGCAGCAGCAACAAGCACAGACACTGGCCCAGGCCCAAGCTCAAGTGCAAGCTCATTTGCAACAGGAGCTGCAGCAGCAGGCTGCCCTGATCCAGTCTCAGCTGTTTAACCCCACCCTTCTTCCTCACTTCCCCATGACCACTGAGACCCTGCTACAGCTGCAGCAGCAGCAGCATCTCCTCTTCCCCTTCTATATCCCCAGTGCTGAGTTCCAGCTCAACCCTGAGGTGAGCTTGCCAGTGACCAGTGGGGCACTGACGCTGACTGGGACAGGCCCAGGCCTGCTGGAAGATCTGAAGGCTCAGGTTCAGATCCCACAGCAGAGCCACCAGCAGATCCTGCAGCAGCAGCAGCAGCAGCAGCAAAGCCAGCTTTCTCTGTCCCAGAGTCACTCTGCCCTCCTACAGCCAAGCCAGCACCCTGAAAAGAAAAACAAACTGGTCATTAAAGAAAAGGAAAAAGAAAGCCAGAGAGAGAGGGATGGTGCTGAAGGAGAAGGCAATGTAGGATCAAAGGAGTCTCTGCCAGATGCCTTGAAGGCCAAAGAGAAGAAAGAGCTGGCACCAGGGAGTAGTTCTGAGCCTTCCATGCTTCCTCCACGCATCGCCTCAGATGCCAGAGGGAACGCCACCAAGGCCTTGCTGGAGAACTTTGGCTTTGAGCTGGTCATTCAGTACAATGAGAACAAGCAGAAGGTACAGAAAAAGAATGGGAAGACTGAGCAGGGGGAGAATCTGGAAAAGCTCGAGTGTGACTCCTGTGGCAAGTTATTTTCCAACATCCTGATTTTAAAGAGTCATCAAGAGCATGTTCATCAAAATTACTTTCCCTTTAAACAGCTGGAGAGGTTTGCCAAACAGTACAGAGAACACTATGATAAACTATACCCCTTGAGGCCCCAAACCCCAGAGCCACCACCACCTCCCCCTCCCCCCCCTCCACCCCCACTTCCTGCAGCACCACCTCAGCCTGCTTCCACACCAGCCATCCCTGTGTCAGCACCACCCATCACTTCACCTACAATTGCACCGGCCCAGCCATCCGTTCCACTCACCCAGCTCTCCATGCCCATGGAGCTGCCCATCTTCTCGCCACTGATGATGCAGACAATGCCACTGCAGACCTTGCCGGCCCAGCTTCCCCCTCAGCTTGGACCTGTGGAGCCTCTGCCTGCGGACCTGGCCCAGCTGTACCAGCATCAGCTCAATCCAAGTCTGCTCCAGCAGCAGAACAAGAGGCCTCGAACCCGGATCACAGATGACCAGCTCCGAGTACTGAGGCAGTATTTTGATATTAACAATTCCCCCAGTGAAGAGCAGATCAAAGAGATGGCTGACAAGTCTGGGTTGCCCCAGAAAGTGATCAAGCACTGGTTCAGAAACACTCTCTTCAAAGAGCGGCAGCGTAATAAGGACTCTCCCTACAACTTCAGCAATCCTCCTATCACCAGCCTGGAGGAGCTCAAGATTGACTCCCGGCCCCCTTCGCCAGAACCTCAGAAGCAAGAATACTGGGGAAGCAAGAGGTCTTCAAGAACACGGTTTACTGACTACCAGCTGAGGGTCCTACAGGACTTCTTTGATGCCAATGCTTACCCAAAGGACGATGAGTTTGAACAACTCTCTAATTTACTGAACCTTCCAACCAGAGTCATAGTGGTGTGGTTTCAAAATGCCCGACAGAAGGCCAGGAAAAATTATGAGAATCAGGGAGAGGGAAAAGATGGAGAGCGGCGTGAGCTTACGAATGATAGGTATATTCGAACAAGCAACTTGAACTACCAGTGCAAAAAATGTAGCCTGGTGTTTCAGCGTATCTTTGATCTCATCAAGCACCAGAAGAAGCTGTGTTACAAAGATGAGGATGAGGAAGGGCAGGATGACAGCCAAAATGAGGATTCCATGGATGCCATGGAAATCCTGACTCCCACCAGCTCCTCCTGCAGCACCCCGATGCCCTCACAGGCTTATAGCACCCCAGCACCATCAGCCAATACAGCTTCCTCCGCTTTCTTGCAACTTACAGCAGAGGCTGATGAATTGGCCACCTTCAGTTCAAAAACAGAGGCGAGTGATGAGAAACCAAAGCAGGCTGAACCTCCCAGTGCACAGCCAAACCAAACCCAAGAAAAGCAAGGACAACCAAAGGCAGAACTACAGCAGCAAGATCAGCCCGAGCAAAAGACCAGTGCAGCCCAGCAAAAGCTCCCACAGCTGAGTTCTCCCCCTTCATTACCACAGCCTCCTCCACAAGCGCCACCCCCACAGTGCCCCTTACCCCAGTCGAGCCCCAGTCCTTCTCAGCTGTCACACCTGCCTCTCAAGCCCCTCCACACATCAACTCCTCAACAGTTGGCAAACCTACCTCCTCAGCTAATTCCCTACCAGTGTGACCAGTGTAAGTTGGCATTTCCATCGTTTGAGCACTGGCAAGAGCATCAGCAGCTTCACTTCCTGAGTGCACAGAACCAGTTCATCCACCCTCAGTTTTTAGACAGGTCACTGGATATGCCTTTCATGCTATTTGACCCGAGCAACCCTCTCCTGGCGAGCCAGCTGCTCTCTGGGGCCATACCTCAGATTCCAGCAAGCTCAGCCACTTCTCCTTCAACCCCAACCTCCACAATGAACACTCTAAAGAGGAAGCTGGAGGAAAAGGCTAGTGCAAGCCCTGGCGAAAACGACAGCGGGACAGGAGGAGAAGAACCTCAGAGGGACAAGCGCTTGAGGACAACTATTACACCAGAACAGCTAGAAATTCTCTACCAAAAGTATCTGTTGGACTCCAATCCAACTCGAAAGATGTTGGATCACATTGCGCATGAGGTAGGCTTGAAGAAACGTGTGGTACAAGTCTGGTTTCAGAACACACGCGCCCGGGAAAGGAAAGGACAATTCCGGGCTGTTGGTCCAGCCCAGGCCCATAGGAGGTGCCCTTTTTGTAGAGCCCTCTTCAAAGCCAAGACTGCCCTCGAAGCTCATATCCGGTCCCGTCATTGGCATGAAGCCAAGAGAGCTGGCTACAACCTAACTCTGTCTGCAATGCTCTTAGACTGCGATGGAGGACTCCAGATGAAAGGAGATATTTTTGATGGAACTAGCTTTTCCCACCTACCCCCAAGCAGTAATGATGGCCAAGGTGTTCCCCTCTCACCTGTGAGTAAAACCATGGAGTTGTCTCCCAGAACTCTTCTTAGCCCTTCTTCCATCAAGGTGGAAGGAATTGAAGATTTTGAAAGCCCCTCCATGTCTGCAGTTAATCTAAACTTTGACCAGACCAAGCTGGACAACGATGACTGTTCCTCTGTCAACACGGCAATCACAGATACCACTACTGGAGACGAGGGCAACGCAGATAATGACAGTGCCACGGGAATAGCAACTGAAACCAAATCCTCTTCTGCGCCCAATGACGGGTTGACCAAAGCAGCCATGATGGCAATGTCCGAGTATGAAGATCGGTTGTCATCAGGTCTAGTCAGCCCAGCCCCAAGCTTTTACAGCAAGGAATATGACAATGAAGGTACAGTGGACTACAGTGAAACCTCAAGCCTTGCAGACCCCTGCTCCCCAAGTCCTGGTGCAAGTGGGTCAGCAGGCAAATCGGGAGACAGTGGGGATCGGCCCGGGCAGAAACGTTTTCGCACTCAAATGACCAATCTGCAACTGAAGGTCCTCAAGTCATGCTTTAATGACTACAGGACACCCACCATGCTAGAGTGTGAGGTCCTAGGCAATGACATTGGACTGCCAAAGAGAGTTGTTCAGGTCTGGTTCCAGAATGCCCGGGCAAAAGAAAAGAAGTCTAAGTTAAGCATGGCCAAGCATTTTGGTATAAACCAAACAAGTTACGAGGGACCCAAAACAGAGTGCACTTTGTGTGGCATCAAGTACAGCGCTCGGCTGTCTGTACGTGACCATATATTTTCCCAACAGCATATCTCCAAAGTTAAAGACACCATTGGAAGCCAGTTGGACAAAGAGAAAGAATACTTTGACCCAGCCACTGTACGTCAGTTGATGGCTCAACAAGAGTTGGACCGGATTAAAAAAGCCAATGAGGTCCTTGGACTGGCAGCTCAGCAGCAGGGGATGTTTGACAGCGCCCCTCTTCAGGCTCTTAACCTTCCTACAGCATATCCGGCACTCCAGGGCATTCCTCCTGTGTTGCTCCCTGGCCTCAACAGCCCCTCCTTGCCGGGCTTTACTCCATCCAACACAGGTGGGTTGTGCCCTAGGTGATTCTATCCGTGTTAAAGAGAGAGCTGCCCGTTGAGCACTTTATTCTGTGGCTACCACCCATATCCTCTGAGTATTGGGCAGATAGGAAGTTTTAATAAAATTTCAGGTGCCTTCCACTGAGTATCCCTAGAGCTGGCCCCGTGGTGTACATAGTTCTCTTTGGCTTCTCAGTGCAGGGATGGTATCTGCTGGTTGGATTGGTCTCCTCTGAAACCATTCTTGTACCCTGTGTTCAACAGCATAACCAGGGTGTGTGCTATAGGGAAGAACTTTTGGGAGTCTTGGCATATTAGATCCTGGGGTATTTCTAAGGAAGAAGCTTCTATCGTAGACTCTTCCATTCAGTGTTTGTGGAAATCCTGATCCCTTCTGGATATTTGTTGAAAATATAAGACATTTGAATATCCAGCTGGTTCTGGATTATGCCCTGTGAAAACTTGTTCAAGAAAATTTAAACCAACTCTTTGCTCTTTCCTGTGGTCCCTGCCCTGCTTTTTAGAGAGCTACTCTGGCAGAGCTGTTATCAGGTGTCTTCTTCTAGCCAGAACAACAGTGACTATATTAGTTTCCAATGAGACTATCTTTGTACTTGAATGCACTGACCAGGAATCTTGTATTGGGCAGTGTGTTTTTGAATTTTGATGTGTTAGTACTCCAGACAGACAAAAACTGTTAATGGTCATTTTTTTGGAGGTATTCAATCACTGCAGCATTTTCTTTTGCCCATTTTCCCTTCTTGCCTCCCCCCTATTCAGAGTCATATACTTGGTACTCTTATTTTTCCACTTAATGGGGAGTCTCACAGTTCTTCCTGTGTACCTCTCTTGTTTCTCTGCCTTTACCCATCTTCTCTTGTCTTTCCTAAATTGGACCTTCACCTTCATGATCCTGTGAGACTTAGGTACAAGTCAGCTAGTCCCCCCATGGCCTGCATTGACTAGTGTACACTCACCAGAGTAGACCCTCCAAGTGCCTCCTTGCCTTCAAAACATGTCCGCTACCAGGGGTTGAAGCTGTTCTGCTACTTCACAGAGCAGTCCTGGTTAAATTAAACCCAAGTTTTACAGTTTTGGCAGTGTTTTATAGAACATGAGACTACCTCATTCCTGGTCCCAGTTTCTTGCCCAAAGAGAAGAATAAAAAAGAAGCATTAAGATATAGAAGTCATTGCTTATATGTGTTGGCAAGTTTATGTCACAGAATGATGTTCAACCAGCTAGACATAAGCCAGGAAACAAACTATGAAAGTGGCCAGACACTGAATTACCCTTGCAGCCCAGGACCTTGGCAGAGGGGCTTGGGAAGGCCCAACATTCATAATGTGAAAAAATTAGAATCAGAATGTCTGATCTATTCCCCTTGTTTTACAGATGAGAAAACTGAGGCCCAGAGAGGTCAAGACCATTCAGCAAGCTAGGGTAGGAGCCAGAGCTCCCACCCAGGCCTCCGGGCTCCCAGTGCTATGTGCTCCTTCCACAACACCCAATATGAGCCAGTCAGTCAACAGGTATATGTTTAGTGCTACTCAGGTTCTGACCACTTAGAGTGGAGTCCAGATAAAAAGATAAGCTCGTAATTATTCAAGGCAGCCAGGTATGCCCCAGTAACCACCTCCTCACTGTACCAAAGCTCAGAGGAGCACTGGATCTGGAATGGGAGGGAAGAAATCTCTGTTTAATATGTCAGGGCCAAAAGTAAGCTCTTTCTAAGTGATCTTTCATATAAATTCCTACAGCTGTTTACTGTGGAAAGCTGACATCCCAAGCAGTCAGCAAATGGGCCCAAGATCACATGGCAGATGTGTGTCAGTCATAACCCGTATTGTATCAGTCTGATTCCAGAGGTGCATGCCTAGGTCTCAGGGGATGAAGTGCCTTGTTGGGTTCTTATCTTACAGATGAGAAAACCAAGGCCACAGAATTATGAGAATATACTGAGTATATATTCTGTATTGACTGTGGCTGGTGCATAAATTGTAAATAGCATGGGTTCAATAACCATTTCTTAAAATTCTGAATCTCTTATGTAGACTGTCAGTTCAAGATACAGAAAGTCAGTTTAAAGCCTTCTGACCTGGATCTTTCTTCTGAAAACCTGATGTTATAGAGATGGGGAAGTATCTAGACCAGGGGTGGGGAACATCTGGCCCATGGGCCATGCAAAATCAATACCAGCTAACATCATACACCTCACCAAATTAGCCTGACCAAATATAGCAGGCTAATTTTTTGTTGTTGTTAATCCTCACGCAAGGATATTTTTTCATTGATTTCTAGAGAATGGAAGAGAGGGAAGGTGAGGAGGAGAGAGAAAGAGAAATATCAACATGAGAACGACCCATTGATTGGTTGCCTCCTGTATAACCCCAACCAGGGCTGGTGATCAAACCTGCAACCCAGGTACATGCCCTTGATCAGCATCGGAACCATGGGCCGATGCTCCAACCGCTGAATCAAACCAGCCAAGGCAAGCAGGCTCATTTTTACATTGATAATTTTGTTTTATCCTCAACCAAGGACATTTTTGCATTTATCTTCAGATAGAGTGGGAGGGGGAGAAAGAGAGAAACATCAATTTGAGAGAGACACACTGAGTGGTTGCCACCCACACAACCCCAACCAGGGACAAACTGCAACTGAGGTACGTGCCCTTAGCAGGAACCAAACCCAGGACTCTCTGGTCCATGGACCAGCGCTCCAGCTGCTGAGCCAACTTGGCCAGCGCATACGTTGGTAATTTTGTATGGCCTGTGAATGATGTTATAAATATCCAAATGGTCTTTGACAGAAAAACGGTTTCCCACCTCTGATCTAGGCGTTCCTTTCTTACCCTTCCGTTTGTCTCTGGTTCTGACCTAAATCTTGGATCAGGCCTTTTGCCTAGAGCAGTGGTTCTCAACCTGTGGGTCGCAACTCCTTTGAGAGTCGAATGACCCTTTCACAGGGGTCGCCTAAGACATAACAGTAGCAAAATTACAGTTATGAAGTAGCAACAAAAATAATTTAATGGTTGGGGGCCACCACAACATGAGGAACTGTATTAAAGGATCGTGGCATCAGGAAGGTTGAGAACCACTGGTCTAGAGGGAAAGAGCCATGTCCCAAGTTTAGAATTCATAACCCATTCTGTTTCAGCCTCATTTGTGCCAGTTTAACTAATGAGCCTTTACTGAGTTTTTCTGAGTCAGACTTCTTTTCTGTGGTTTCAGCCCCTTATGTGCATTGAGGAAATTGGCTGTCTTAATCTTAGTGGTCCCCTTCTGCTGTTTTGGAAGAGTACATTAATGATCCTGTGTGATACTAAGGGAAGCATCCTCCTTGGCTACCCAAACATTAACAGGTGATTTTCTGGGATTGGCAACTTGAGACAACTTTCTCTTCATCTGAAATTTGAGTATTTTCAAATGCAGTGTAATAGCCCAGTAAACACTGTACCACTGTAGCTGGAAGGCAACGTGGTCTTTACCCAGGTCTGGGCTCAGAGTGTTTTTTTTTCCTCATGAGGACAGTGTCAGGTTATGGAACCCCCTACCACAGCTTTCTGGCAGAAGGTGGTCCTTATATAAGTGGTAAGGGGCCGTAGCGTTTTTTCATTTTACATTTTGGTGCTCTCTCGAGTGAAGGGGCTATACACTGTATGGTTTAATGGGTGTGACAACTATAAAGATGATCTGAAGGTTGCTGCCTATGAACTCTTCTCAATTCTTGTCTTTTCTCAGCATGTCATCACCCAGCACATCCTATCTCCTCCGCCTTCTCCACCACCTTGATAGTCTTTACAAACCTATAGTTTGATACACAGGTTTGCCTCACTATCTGAAAGGAGAGTGTTCCTATGAAACCTTTCTTAAGCCAAAATGGTGTAAAGCAAAGAAGCAGTCACCTTAGGACACATCTTGCTAATGAATGCACAAAATAAATCAAGGTAAAGCACAGATGCTCATAGAAACAGTTTAAAGCTATGGCACGTGATGCTGAGCGTAGTTCCTAGGGAAGGAGTGTGGCAGTGTCACTCGCTGTTCAGGGTGCACACTGCCTTTGTAGCGACTCACTGCAGAGCAAATGCTGAACACTGTTTTTATTTTTTGCCTTTTTTTGTAGAAGTGCAAAAGTCATTTTTGTATTTTTCTCAGTTAGCGAAAACAGATATTAATGTAGGTCTTTCCTAAAAGCAGAGTGGCATAAAGTAAACTATTGAAAAGCGGGGATAACCCGTACCAGCAGCATCATTTCCATAACCCTGGTACAAAGACTCAAACCAGAAGATAGGTATGGGTTAGGGAGGTTATTAGGCTTTGGGCTGAGTGGAAGCTTTACAGGAAACAGTAGATCAGGCCTTCATGTGATTGAGTAAGGCTGTACCCCAAGTTGGTCTAGTGACATGGTCAGAGATCTCTGCCACCCATAAGCAGTGGTGCCTGATGTAGGTTGCATTCTTAGGAATTGATGGTGGCAGCACTTTGGGCTGTTCCCATTTCTGACATGTTTTTTCCTCTTCCTGTGGCTATTTTTTCAACCATCTACAGCCCTAGCCCTACTGTATGTCATTCAAACAGGGGAAGGAGTAGAAAATGTTCATTTCTCTAGAGGACTACAGAATCCTATTCCTAGATGGTTTCATTTCTCAACAGATTTGTTAAAGCAGATCAGCTGACTCAACTTTTCCCTGGATTGTTTTTATTTCTTCCCATTCTTCTTCTTAACATGTCCATTCAGCTGCAGCACAGAAGTGCATGTGTATAGCCTATAGTTTGTTCACATGGTCTTGGGGTTTGGCCAGGTTTCTTACTTTCCTTTGCTCTCTTCTCCTGTTGCCTGTCTCCTCTAGACAACTTGTGATGAGACCTCTTGTCTGTAGTATTTCTGTGAAGCTTTGATTAAGGCCTTTGGTCCCAGTTGGAAACTAGTTTGTGGGCCTCCAGACTAACTGCCTTGGGTGGAATGAACAGTAGGTGGGAGCTTGGCAAAGAAAATATGAACTAGTGGGGTAGGTGTGGCACATTGGGCAGGAAGGTGTTTGGCTGTGTGGGGAGCTGACCCAGGACTTGGTCTTGATTCGAAAAAAGCCTCTCCAACCCTGAGCCTAGCCAACACCTCTGTTGAAAACGTTGGTTTTGAGAGGATCCTTCAAGTTTAAACCTTGAGACTTTGTGCCCATGACACAGGTCAAACATCTTGAGCTTCAGCTGAAATGTGATTTCTCTGTCTCCATTCTTTTTAGCTTTAACATCTCCAAAACCGAATTTGATGGGTCTGCCCAGCACAACAGTTCCTTCCCCTGGCCTCCCCACATCTGGATTACCAAATAAACCATCCTCAGCATCGCTGAGCTCCCCAACCCCAGCACAAGCCACCATGGCGATGGCTCCTCAGCAACACCCCCAACTCCAGCAGCAGCCACAGGTTCAGCCACCGCCAGCAGTCCAACCGCCACCTGCGCCACAGCTCCCGCAACAGCAACAGCAACGCAAGGACAAAGACAGTGAGAAGGTAAAGGAGAAGGAAAAGGCACACAAAGGGAAAGGGGAAGCCCTGCCTGTCCCCAAAAAGGAGAAAGGAGAAGCCACCACGGCAGCCACAGCCACAATCTCTGCCCCGCTGCCCACCATGGAGTATGCAGTGGACCCTGCACAGCTGCAGGCCCTGCAGGCAGCCTTGACTTCGGACCCCACAGCATTGCTCACGAGCCAGTTCCTTCCTTACTTTGTACCAGGCTTCTCTCCTTATTATGCCCCCCAGATCCCTGGCACCCTGCAGAGCGGGTACCTGCAGCCTATGTATGGCATGGAAGGCCTGTTCCCCTACAGCCCTGCGCTGTCTCAGGCCCTGATGGGGCTGTCCCCGGGCTCCCTACTGCAGCAGTACCAGCAATACCAGCAGAGTCTGCAGGAGGCGATTCAGCAGCAGCAGCAGCGGCAAATGCAGCAGCAAAAAGTGCAGCAGCAGCCCAAAGCAAGCCAAACCCCAGTCCCCCCTGGGGCTGCTTCCCCAGACAAAGACCCTGCCAAAGAATCCCCCAAACCAGAAGAGCAGAAAAACGCACCCCGTGAGGTGTCCCCCCTCCTGCCGAACCCCCCCGAAGAGCCAGAAGCAGAAAGCAAAAGTGCGGACTCCCTCTACGACCCCTTCATTGTTCCAAAGGTGCAGTACAAGTTGGTCTGCCGCAAGTGCCAGGCGGGCTTCGGTGACGAGGAGGCGGCGAGGAGCCACCTGAAGTCCCTCTGCTTCTTCGGCCAGTCTGTGGTGAACCTGCAAGAGATGGTGCTTCACGTCCCCACGGGCGGCGGCGGCGGCGGCGGCGGCGGCGGCGGCGGCGGCTCGTACCACTGCCTGGCGTGCGAGAGCGCGCTCTGTGGGGAGGAAGCTCTGAGTCAACATCTCGAGTCGGCCTTGCACAAACACAGAACAATCACGAGAGCAGCAAGAAACGCCAAAGAGCACCCTAGTTTATTACCTCACTCTGCCTGCTTCCCCGATCCTAGCACCGCATCTACCTCGCAGTCTGCCGCTCACTCAAACGACAGCCCCCCTCCCCCGTCGGCCGCCCCCTCGTCCTCCGCTTCCCCCCACGCCTCCAGGAAGTCTTGGCCGCAAGTGGTCTCCCGGGCTTCGGCCCCGAAGCCCCCTTCTTTTCCTCCTCTCTCCTCATCTTCAACGGTTACCTCAAGTTCATGCAGCACCTCAGGGGTTCAGCCCTCGATGCCAACAGACGACTATTCGGAGGAGTCTGACACGGATCTCAGCCAAAAGTCCGACGGACCGGCGAGCCCGGTGGAGGGTCCCAAAGACCCCAGCTGCCCCAAGGACAGTGGTCTGACCAGTGTAGGAACGGACACCTTCAGATTGTAAGCTTTGAAGATGAACCATACAAACAAATAAATTTAAATAAAAAAATTAATAACAAACCAATTTCAAAAATAGACTAACTGCAATTCCAAAGCTTCTAACCAAAAAAAAAAAAAAAAAGAAAGAAAAAAAAGAAAAAGCGTGGGTTGTTTTCCCATATACCTATCTATGCCGGTGATTTTACATTCTTGTCTTTTCTTTTTTCTTTATATATATATATATATTCATATACATATATATATATAAATAACACACCCCTTAACCCTGTTACATTGTGTCCTTTTGAAGGTACTATTGATCTGGGAAACAGAAGTCCACAGGGCCTCCCTGATGTCTTTGGAGCTTAAACCCCTTGTATATTTGCCCCTTTTCAATAAATGCCCCACGTTGATAGCACAGAGGAACCCGGCATGCACTGTATGGGAAAGCAGTCCACCTTGTTCCAGTTTTAAATTTCTTGCTATCTTAGCATTCAGATACCAATGGCTTGCTAAAAGAAAAAAAGAAATGTAATGTCTTTTTATTCTCAGGTCAATCGCTCACACTTTGTTCTGTTTTCAGAATCATTGTTTTATATATATATTTTTTTCGGTTTTCTTTTTTCATTTTTGTTCCAGAAAAATTCTTTGTTTCTTAATTTAAAAACGGGCAGAAAGTATTCGAGAAAAACAATGTGAATTGCTTTAGCTTTCTGGGGATTTTAAGGATAGTTTTTCTACTGAAGCCAATTTCAAGGTGAAAAATTAAGCACTCCCACTTTCAGAAAAGAAAAAAATAACCCACACACAAAGAGTGTTGAGGACTCGTAGCTTAAAATAATAAGTTTTAAAAACTGACTTTCTGTATTTATGATAGATATGACCATTTTTGGTGTTGAGTAGATTGTTGCATTGGAAATGAACTGAAGCAGTATGGTAGATTTAAAAGGAAAAAAAAAAAAAAGAAAAACCTTTTGTGTACATTTAGCTTTTTGTATGGTCCAGCTGACAGCTCCTCATTTGATGTTGTCTTGTTCATTCCTAGCAGATAGATTGCAATCCGTTGATTCGCCTAAGCTTTTCTCCCCTTTGTCCCTTAATTCCACTTTCTCTTTCCTCCTCCTACCTCCCATCCTATAATCTCCCACTTAAAGTAGCTGCCTTCATTTCTTCGAGGGTAGCTGCAGAATTATTTTATAAAACTAAAGAAAGAATTTCAAAGGGTTCTAGGGGTCATTAGGATCCTCACAGATTATTTTTGGTTGGGGAGTTGAAACTTTTTAAAGGCATATAATTCTAGTTACCTATGTCTGTTAGCTTTGTGCATTTATTTTTTTATTTATCCTTCCTTTGGGTTTTCTTTTCACCCCATTTTTTTCCCCTTTGTTTGGTAGATGCTTCAAATATTCTCTTCCTAAGCTAAAGCATTTGTTTCAATTTGTGTAATTGGATTGTGTGCTTTTCTTTTCTAAAAAAGTTTTTGGTTAGGGTTTTGGTTTTGTTTTCTTTCCTCTCTCAGAAAAAGAAATTTCATGCTTTAAATAAAATCCAAAGACACACCCTTTCACTGCTGATGCAGAAAAAAGGGAAAGGGTTCTTGTTACTTGAGAATTTGTTTCTGATTTAAACAAACAAGACTTACTTTAATAAAAGAAAGAGTAAAACAAAAGATTCCCAGGTTGTTATGTGCTTCTTCTGCAAGCAGAGAGGCAACTGTTAATGACAATTCCATAAACCAAAAGACACATTTTTTACTTCAAAGTTTTGTCCTTGTGTTAGGCAGTCTGAGCGGCGAGTGATCCAGAGCACAGCCAACAAAGAAGCAGATAGCAATGTACTGAGAGCAAAAAGAATGAGGCACTTGTTTTTATGTTAATATCCATATTCCTGTAACATACAACACAATGCATCATACACCATTTCTCATCTAAAAAATAAATGGTCTGAACTTTGAAAGAAAAACTTTGTGCTGCTATAATGTAGATTTTGGAGACAAAATAGATGCTTTGCTGTTTAACTTTCATAGCCAAACATCGACAGAAACAATCTCCCCTTGCCCCGAAAGTGTGAAATCCTTCTCCCCTTCATTATCTTCCTTATGTTTCAAAAGGGAACTTTGAAGACTGTGAATACAGGTTCCATTGGTCACCTTTCAGGCTTCTTTCCCCAGTGCTGAAGCCACTCATCAACTTTGCAAAAGACTGGAGCATTCCAAGATCTGAAAATGGATTTCATTTTTTCTTTTTTTCTCTTCTTTTTTAGCCGGGACTATTTTATTTTTTATGAATTTGTTTTCAGTTTAATGAAAGAGTAGATCCTGAACTGTTGTACATATTTCTAACTAGGCTGATGCACAGTGCAAATTCCTTTTTTAATTTTTTTAAGTAGAAATACTAAAGAATACCATCTAACTATTCATACCAGTATCCAGTTGTAGCATAAGGTGTCAAAAACAAGTACGCAAAACATTTGCTGTTTTAACAAGCTATTTTCTTTTAACAAGAATTCTTGTATTTCTCCCTGTGTTTGAGATGAACATTTTTAAATTTTAAAGTTGTACAGTTTTTTGTTTTCCATTATTTTTATCTTGTTTGTAACTCTATGAAATATATATATATTTTTTGCCATTTAACTGTTGTATGTTACTCTGTGTCTGTATCATATAGAAAAAAAATTGTTTGTTTTTGGTTCCTTATGTGATACCAATTAACAATTTAACACTAGCTTTACCTGTCAAATTCTGCTTGGTCTTTTCTGTAAACTTTGTTTTAAAAAATGATATTGCTTGGTAATAGTGCAATTTCTATCCCTTTCCCACCCCTCTCAACTTTAAGTTCATTTCCTTATAATTTTACCACCCCCACCCCATGATTCTTCTTTCTTTCCTCTCTTCTTCCTCCATCTCTCTCTCTCAGCTACTATGCCATCCTCCCTCTGTGAGGCAGAGTGTCTCTCAGTGTTTTGTTATGCCATGCCTTGACCTGTGGGTGTATTTGGCAACAGCAAGATGGTTGGTTGGGTAGATTGCCTAAGTAATCATGCTTCCACTGACCAGTGCTCCTCAGAGGGGTGATGTGATTGTTTCAACCTGGAATGGGTTGCACACTTAATGCTTTCCTCTACAGCTCTACTGCCCACGTATACGTTCATTCGAAAAAGAAAATAATAATTCTCAACATTAACCCAGAAGGAGCAAAGCAGTCAATGATGGTGAAAATTAGGGGTTGAACATGAACTTAAGATGTTTGTGGGCTAACATCTGGCTGTGACCGGCATCATTTACAAAGCACGAATTCACTACAATGCTCAACTGTTTAGGTTGGTCTCCCTCAGAGAATTTACTCCTGTCTGCTGCATAGTAGGTAGCTGAATAGGATATCTCTACTCATTTCTTAAATTAATTCTTTACGTCCATTCACACTTCATGTTTGGGTTGGTTGGTTGTTGTTTTTTTCCAAATACTCCACAGTGTGGGTTGGTGCTAGACATCACTCAAGTCTCATAGCACCACTGACCCACAGGATGGGAGTTATTTCATCCATCCTTCCAAAAAGGAACTTAAGAAGGAAACACACACACATGAAAAGTTTAATAAATCTAGAAAGTGTTTTTTTAATTAAAAGCTATTTAAAGAGATGAATGTGGCCAAAGTTTTACAGGATTGAAAACAAAGTAAAACAGACGGCATGTGTTTAACCCTGAGTTTATCAGGCATGGCAGGAAGTTGCAGGAGAGAGAGAGGCAGTAACCCAAGCCAGTGCACTTGATGTTCATGGACATATATTTTTTTTAAATAATAAATTAAATTAAAACATTTTAAATAGAAGCATAAATTGAGTTGGTTGTTTGTTGGCGCTGAGATACTGCCCACTGTGAAACAAAGCTTTGACTAGTTTTTTGTTTGTTTGTTTACTTTCTCTGGGGGGAGGGGGGCAAGTTTGGGTAGGAAAGAAAGCATAAATGAACGTGACCCTGAGGTGAAGAGGTATATGAACAGCCTTTGCAATGTACAAAAAAACAAAAAACAAAACAAAAAAAAAAAAATAGAGCAAGTGAAACCAAAAATGTTCTTGGTGTTTTTCTATAATGTAGTCTTGTTAGCTTTTTTTGTTACTGTAACAATGCTGATCTCGAACTGTACCAAAATACATGGAGACTAACAAACAGAACCACATGGAACTTTCAAACTGAAAAAAAAAAAATTTGTCACAAAAACTTTGTTGTCATAGTTAAGTTGATTGTAGATGGTAATTGAATATACTCCTTTGAAAATATTTCATCAAGTATGTTTCCTGCTCATTGTGATACATTAAAAAAAATATGAGCAAAAGTTCTTGTCTCTGTCAGCAGATTTTGTGTGTGCGCGCATGTGTGAGAAAAAAAAGGTTTATGACTGATGAAGTGTAAATTAGAACAGTAGCTTGAAGTTGGGTGTGCAGGGATACTTACTCCAAGGTATACGAGCTCTTGGGAAATGGGGTCTTGTATTTCCCATCCTCTGGCACGCATTAAAGTACCAGAGGTTTGAACAATGATGCTGACTAGTTTATTT
Organism: Molossus molossus; assembly: GCF_014108415.1. Classification (NCBI taxonomy): domain Eukaryota; kingdom Metazoa; phylum Chordata; class Mammalia; order Chiroptera; family Molossidae; genus Molossus; species Molossus molossus. Next base: position 33,396,171 of record NW_023425357.1, on the reverse strand, counting down.
CATTGAGAAGAGTAAGCATGACAGCTTAGATAATATTGGGCCCCAGAGAACCCTAATAGCACTTACATTTTAATTCAAATGTTTATGTAAGAATGTTAGATATTTGACACAACCATGAGCAAAAGTTTTGTTGATGGCCAGGGAAGAGGTAAGTTCTACTTCTCTGAAATGGTAATAGGACCCAGTGTTTATGACAGGAGGATATGAAAGGTAAGTTGAATTAAGTGGATTATTGACTACATTTACCTTTTGGCAAAGGACTTTTCTAACTCCCTGTTAGAGCAGAATTTGAGATAAGAACAGTCTGCAAAATAGTGGCAGCATTAGTAATTCCTACATACAAGAGAATACTCAGTCCTCTTATGCCTGAAAATCATTAATAAGGAGTACATCCAAGATCAGGCCCAAAGGCCTTCCATTCATCTCTAATTTATAGCCACAGCTGATAAATAATTTACAAGACTTTTGCAACTGGGCTTGGATGGCATTGCAGGCTGTCTTTGCAAGGTCTGCAGCATCTGCCTTCAGCCAACAAGCTTCTTCTCTACCCAAGTTGAGCTATGAAACACTTCTGTTGGCTCAGACAACCACTGTCAACCAAGACCTTTTTCTTAGTTCCTGCAGCAGGCTTTCAGGAAGAAGCAGTGACCCTATTAATTCAAAACCTCAAAGAATTCTACAATTGGCACAAGCATTACTAAGTACTCGAAAACAAAATAGTTGATTCCCTTGCCCAGTGATTGAATTTCTATGCCAAAAACGTAGTGTCACTGTCCCTAATGAAACCGTGGTCTTTCCCCAGGCACTGCACCTTTCTTTTGGGTGTTCCTGCAGAAGCAGATGGCTCCAATCTCAGTATGTTTTCTTGGCATGCAGTTACAGCACTGATTTTTCTTCTGACCCCACAAAAAGGTACAGTATGATAAAAATTGTTCAGACCCAAAGCCACGTCTGCCTTTCTAAGCTATAATTATTTTAGGATCTGGCAGAATCACACTGAAACATTTTAAACGGAACTAATTTTGCAGAGAGGTTTTGCCGCCTCAGCTCTTTGGAGGAAGGGTGACTACAATTCATATTCTTCCAAAGATACATTTTTAAAAGAAAATAAGAAAATCTTAGTAGTGGTTGAACCCTTTGTATCAGAAAATCTCTAAGCACCTAAATTACGTTGAGAGAAGGTTGAGTAAGGGACGCTTTGTGTTACTGGCAAAGCTTTTTTTCTTGAGGGAAAAGTCTTCCAATCTGGCTTCAATATCATGCTCATGTGGATATTAATCTCCCTGGAATTAATAGTGTTTCCCCCTTGGAAAATGTGAAACGGCAACATCTTAAAATGGCTGATGTGTTGTTAGGTAACTGTTTCTAATTTTGCTTTAAAGAAATGTCTGCAGAGCCTAGCTCCTGTTATAGACTAATGACCTTCCAAATCTCACTTTTAACAAGTTTAGACTTTAAGTTACAAGAGCACAAGAAGTTTAAGAGTTGAGTTGAAGGATGAGAAGTTTACACCTGCTGCTCTGCAGCCTTAATTACAGTAGGACAGATGTGTATGCTCAGTTTCTATACACTGTTGCTGGAGGTGGACCAGCCAAGGCCATGGCAAAATTTGCAAAGAAACTAGTGCTCTCAGAGCCATAAAGTAGAGTCAGCTTTCCATTACTTTTTACTTCACCGCAAGAGTATGTATTTCCCTTCCATCCCTTCTGCCTTCTTTCCTTCCTCCCTCCCTCCCTTTCTTTCTCCCTCAGTCTTTTTTAAACCAGAGTTATATGTTTTTACAACAACTTAGCCAAATAGTTGTGATTCCTCTATCTTCTCCAGGTTTTTGGTTTTTTTTTTTTAATCCTCACCCGAGGACATTTTTTGTTCAAATAGAATGGGAGGGGGAGAGAGAGAGGGAGAGAGAGAGAAACATCAACGTGAAAGGGACACTTCGAGTGGCTGGCTGCCTACTGCACAACCCAACCAGGGCCAGGGATAAACCGCAACCGAGGTACGAGCCCTTAGCGGGAACTGAACCCGGGTGTCTCTGGACTGCAGGCCGACACTCTAACCACTGAGCCAAACCAGCCAGGGCTCCAGTTTTTTGTTGTTGTTGTTGTTGTTGATTATTACAGGTGCAAAAATAAATTCTTTATCCCTTATGACTGCTTCATTTCTTATCCTATGCAGGACAAGATACTATTTAATCCAATTTATGGGTCCCTTATTTATATGTGAATGAAAACTTTTCAGATGATTTCACTCTTGGGCCAAGATCCCTTGGCTTGAGAAATGAGTGCTAAGAAACAACTAAGACCAAAAGAGAGAAAGGCATCAGTAGATATTCTGTAATACCGAAAGCTGCTTTTGGACACTCATTATTCCTTGCCTTGCTACTCTCAATACACTCATCTTCCCTAACTAAGCCCCCTTACTCATTGCTGCTGTCTTTTAGACTCCATTCTATGCCTTATATTTGCCTGACACTTGAAAAATATTTTGTAAAATTCTTGCTTGTTTTTTCAAAATGATCTAGAAGCAAAGTGGATGACATATATCCCAGGTGTTCAGGATAGTGAGGTAATGAGTGAGGGGAAAAGGCACTAACTATGCGTTTAACCTTTGTCCAGTGTTCCTTCTTCCCACTACACTATTTCCTGAGAGACACTCAAGAAAAGTGGTTGAGAGTGTGGGCTCAGGAGTTAGACTCATGGGCTTCAAATTCGGCCTCCACCACTGCGACTTTGCATAACTTTTTCTCACTGTAAAATGAGGATATCGGTACCTGCGTCACAGGGTTGTTGTGAAGATTAAATAAGTTATATGCAAAATGTTTCCATTGTACCTACTGAGTGCTAAATGCCTGTTGCTATTATTATTGTATTAACTCTCCACTTCTCCTTGTAGGTTCTCTGCCATTGCAGCTTTCTAACTCTTGCTTTACTTCACAGAGGGTTTGGGGACTGCACTTGTGTCAGTCAGTCCCATCAAGCCATTGCCATACATTTATACGTGATGCTTCCCTGTCTGTACATCTCTCAGAGGGCCCAGAGATCCTTCAGGGAGCTTCTGCTCAGGAGTTGTACAGTCAGGAATCTGCATTTCAGTCATACATTGCCCAACTTCTAGTTATTAATTTGGGCAGAGGAAAGGATGGCATATAGTATGCTTTTGTTTGCAAGACTAGACATACTCCTGCTTCACATGCTTTGATGGGTGAGAAGCTTAAATGTCTGAGGTTACAGGACAGATCAAACGGAACAGGTTATGACAATTTGCCCACTGCTACCGCCTGTTTTGAGGTGGTTCAGATACTCAGGTCAAGAGCTGTAGCATCTAAACTGAGACTGCAGAGTAAATGAATTGTACATGAAATAAAAATGGAAGAGAAAGACACACCAAGGATTGCTGAAGAGGATCTTTATCACTGGTCTTTTTTTTTCCAGGGGGGGATGTGGAGGGGAGGGTGAATGGGGGATAAAAAAGGAGGAACATCTGTAATACTTTCAACAATAAAGAAATTTTTTTAAAAGATGTCAATTTGGTTTGGGGTTGTTTTTTTTTTTTTGGTTTTGTTTTTGTTCTTGATTTTAGAGAGGGAGAGAGAGAAACATCAATTGGCCGCCTCCTGCATGCCCCCCACTGGGGATTTGGCCCACAACCTGAGCATGTGCCCTGACCAGGAACTGAACCCGTGTCCTCTTGGTGCACGAATCAGTTTTCAGCCACTGAGCCACACCAGCTGGGCTGTCAATTTGTTTTGTTGTGGTTTTTACATTTTAAGCTGCTTTTGTCTTTGGGGTTTTTTGTATTTTTGTTTTTATTACAGATGTTTCTCCTTTTCCCCCATTGACACCCTCCTCCCAATCCCGTCCCCCACCCCAGCATTGTTATCTATGTCCATGGTTATACATACATGCATATAAGTCCTGTGGTTTATCTCCCTCCCCCACACCCCCTCCCTACCCCCATCCCTCTCTTCTGAGGTTTGTCAGTCTGTACCATACTTCTATGTCTCTGGGTCTATTTTGTTCATCAACTTGTTTTATTCATTATATTCCACAAATAAGTGAGATCATGTTTTATCACTAGTCTTACCACATTGTATTTTGATTATGATGTGCCTTGTAGTAGTTTTGTTTTTTGTGCTTAGAGTTTGTTAAGCTGCTTTTGTGGGGATTTATAGGGTATTACTTTCCATCAAAATTGGAAATTCTTCAGCCATTATTTCTTCAAATATATTTTGTCTGTCTCCAACCCCCCAACCTCCTGCCTCAGGGACCCCAATTATATACGCATTAGGCCATTTGAAGTTAACCTGTATCTTACTGATGCTGTGTGTGTGTGTCTCAGGATTTTACTCTGTGTGTACTACAGTTTTGTTTCAAATGCTGTGTCTTTAAATCCACTAATCATTTCTTCTAATCTGCCGTTAATCCCATCCATTGTATTTTTCATCTCAGACATTATAGTTTACATCTCCAGAAATTTGATTTGGGTCTTTCTTTTATACCTTCCATGTCTCTAACTTTTGAACATACAAAATACAGTTATAATGACTGCTTTATTGTCATCATCTGTTAACATCTACGTAAATTCTGAGTTAGATTCAGTTGATTGATTATTCTCCTTGCTATTTGTGTTTTCCTGCATCTTTGCATGTCTGATAATCTTTTATTGGATACCAGTCATTGTGAATTATACTTTGTTGGGTGATGTATATTTCTGTACTCCTATAAATTTCAAGTTTGTCCTGGGATGCACTTAAGTTACTGAAAACAGTTTTATTTCTTCAGGTCTTGTTTTGAACTTTTGTTGGGCAGGACCAGAACACAGTTTAGTTGAGGGCTAATTATCCCCCACAACTGAAAAAGGATCTATCTGAGCTCTCGACTCAAATGTCCCACAAACTTCCCTACCATTAGTGAGCATCAATTGCTGCTCCCACATATCCTTTGGGCTGGTTCTTTCCCAGCCTCAAACAGTTTCCCAACATGCATGCACTGGTCAGCACCTTTCTGAAAACTTGTACAGGACCCAGTGAAGACCTCCAGAGGTCCTCTCTTTTCTGATACTTTGTCCTGCAAACCCTAGCTGCCTTGCTCTCCCTAGACTCAACTTTATCTTCTTAACTTAAGTAGTCTGCAGGGCTCCACCTAGGTTCCTCATCCTGTGCCGTTGCCTGGAAACTCACAGCAGTAGTATGAGATAGTCACAGGGCTTACCTTTGTTTGTCATGTCTCAGGGATCACTGTCCTTTATTGTGTGATATCCAGGGTCTTGAGAACCATTCTTTCTTTCATGTATTTTGTCTTGCATTTTTAATTTTTTCAGCTGGAAAGGGTATGAGGTAAGACTCCTGCATACCTTTCTAAAGTTCTACTTACAGTTATGAAATTTCCCAAAAGGTTTGAATTAACACAGGACTAATTTATCTGGACATGATATGGTGCTGATTCACTCTTAGGATCAAGGGTTGCAACTAATTTAGCCATTTGCTTAATCACAGTGATCAGAGGTGGAAAAAAGAGAGGTAAATGCATAAATTCTTCTAGCCACTTTTTGCCTTGCCATAATGCCACCTAGAGGGGGAAAACCATTGCTTAGGTTTTGAAGTTATAAGTCAGTCCATGGAAGAAGTGGTAGGACTAACAATAAAACACGATTTTAGCTCTCCTCCCTGTTATTCAAGTCTTTATAAAACACACACGCACACTTCACACAGATCATTTTTCAAGCTAACTAAATGTGGCTTAAATAAATCCATTAGCCCGGCCAGTGTGGCTCAGTGGATTGAGGATTGAGTGCCGTCCCATGGACTGAGAGGTCCCAGTTCCATTCTGTCAGGGCACATGCCTGGGTTGCACACTAGATCCCCAGTGGGGGGCGTGCAGGAGGCAGCCGATTGATGTTTCTCTCTCACATTGATGTTTCTGTCTCTCCCTTTCTCTCTGAAAAGGAATCAATAAAAATATATATATTTTAAATATTAAGAAATCCTTTAAGTTGAAAGTGTGGTTCTTACTCGGAGATGAATTCATTGTACTGAATAATAGAGAAATAATAAAAATCAGTCCCCAACAGACACTAGTCACTCTTGCTAAACTTAAATCATGTTTTAGTTTGTATGTTATTTTGGCAAAAAATTTCTTCCTACTTTAATTGGGCATATGCTATCTATGATAAGTGAAATTCTTAAAGTGTTAACCATTACTTGCTTTCAAACTCTCAAGATTTGTTCTGAGATAACTTTCCCTCTATACTTATCTGCAGATAACCTAGGTGCACTAAAACTAGTCTACCTTCCAAACACATTTTATACTGTTCCTTCTATATTTAGAGGCTTAACTAATGTCATTTACTCCATGACATATAAGATCTGCCCAGCCCCATTTCTGACCCCTTATACCAGCCCATGGAATGCCTTGTTTGGAAGTGATCCATACATGTGTCTTACCCTTAGATAGCCTCCTACACAACATTTACATTTAGGAAAGGGTATTCACCCTCACCTTTATGCTTTTTATGGGAGGAGAGATCTTAAATGGGTGAGTACAAATGTTATATAAAACCAGGGTCAAAACTTTAAAAATAGTTCAGTCCCCAAACCTTCTCTAAAGTAAAAGGAGAGGAACACTTTCAGCAGATACTAATCACGAATAGATATCATTGAAAAAATTCAATTGGAAAGGATAAAAACTATACTTGACACGTTTTCTTTTTTAAGACAGAGTATAATTGCAATGTAAACAGTTTAGGAATTTGGAAATATCAATTAAAACCCTTTCTAGCTGTCCCCAAAATTGAAGGAGGATATTAACTATTTGAAACCAAATGGTTATATTTTATTAATAAAAATGCAAATGTTGCCCTGGCCGGTTTGGCTCAGCAGTTAGAGCGTTGGCCTGCGGTCCAGAGAGACCTGGGTTCGGTTCCCGCTAAGGGCATGTACCTCAGTTGCAGTTTGTCCCCGGCCCTGATTGGGTTGTGCGGGTGGCAGCCACTCGATGTGTCCCTTTCACGGCGATGTTTCTCTCTCTCCCTCTCTTCCTCCCGCTCTATCTGAACAAAAAATGAAAAAATGTCCTTGGGTGAGGATAAAAAAAAAAAATGCAAATGTCTATAGAATATCTGAAAGTAAGGCCTCGCACCAAACCTAGAAAAAATATCAGAATATAATCCTAATACAGAGATTTAGATAAATACAAAGTCTGAAATATGCCTTCAGTTTTTATTAGCTAGTTTCTTCAGTTGGCTCATGAGAAAAAAATTCATGGAATATTTTTATGATTTTCTTTCTGTAAAATCTTATACCAATAACAATATTTCCACTTGTCCTGTATAAATGCAATAGAAAATAGTTGAGACAGAGAAAAAGAGATACAAACTTCTAGAGCTCCATTTAATTGGTCTGCCCTACAGGGCATCCTCTCTAACTTTAAAACTTTTTTTGCTATCACAGAACTTTGCAAGTAAACATTTCCCCTTTTCACCAAAAAGGTAGGGAGACAGAATGTTTCATGGGTAACTTTTACCAAATCTTTATGTGACCAAATGTCAGTATTGAAGCAATTGAAAAGCACTACAGAGACAGGTGAATATAAACACAAATATGAGCGGGGGAAGTTTTCCATTAAGGTAAGCACCCAAATTAAAATTCCAAATCATGTGAAAAAAAGTTAGCAAGATAACCAACAATTTAATGATCAAGAGATGGATTTACTTAAAATCAATTGCCCTAGGATCCATTACTAACTACTAATTATGAAATAAAAGCAGACAGGTATGACTGAAGAAAATACATTTACAATTCTGTATGTGAAAAATATAGTAACTGAGTTAAATTCATTAATAAGTGAGAATCAGAGAGATAATGATATGGCCATTTTCCAGAATGAAAAAATAACTTTTCAGATTGAAAGTACACATGACATGCCAAGAAGTACAAATGAAATAAATTAATTATAGGTAACCTATAAAGCTATTGTTCTCCTCAGTGGATTTTAGGATTTTTCTCTCTATATTTAATATTTGATACAATAATTAAGACTGAACAGATTTTTTTTTTTTTTTTTTTTTTTATCAGCAAGAACAGATACAGGGGACAATTGAATAACAGCCACAGGGTACTGACAGAAACAAACTAATATGTGTTTCTCTAGCTAAACTATATTCAAAAGTTAAGATCAAGAAATTCTGAGAAAATTGTATTAGTAGCTCACTTTTTAAAAAATCTCTCATAATCATCTCATGGAAACAGAATGACTAGAATAACACATTCAAAATCCCTAAACAAGATCTATTTTAAAAGAACTAGGTGAATAGATATCTTCATAAATCTCAAAATATGAACAGAAAGAGACATAACATCAAATCTAAATGCCCTGCATGGCATCAACAGAGGTGTCAGGTGAGCTTGAAAACGGAACCCTAAAATAACCAACAGGTATTCATGAGAACAGCTGAAACTTGGAGAGGGTTTTCATGCTCTAATTATGGGTTAGGGAACTGGGGAGCAAGTCAAGGTAAGACCTGAAAGGGCTGGAATGAAAGTTTCCTTTTAGGACAAAAGACACAAGAAGAAGAAACTGAAATCAAGAAAATTCAAATTGAATAAGATAGGCATAATAGGGATGGGGAGAGAAAACATGCTAGAGAGCTACATGAGAGCAAGCCAGGGCACCATTTAAATGTGAGGGAGGGGAACAGATCAAGAATCTCAGAGTATGAGACCATATTTTTGAAGACTTCATGAAAATATCATAAGAAGGATCAATAGAGCCAGGAAGCTAAAAAAGTAATTGATATTCATCCATTCTTCCCAAAGTTCAGAAAAGTGAATTTCACTTAAAATGATCAACAGAAGAGGATTTTGGTTGAATCCCATAGAAAGTTGTTATAAGAAAAATAATAAGGAGCAGAATAACATTCCTACAGCAAAAGAAAACTCATGTCTATAAGCTGGATAAACACTATATAGCCTAATTTTTCAAAATTAGTCAAAAGAAAAGAAGAGTTTTGGAAAGATAGATATAAAATAACAACAGTAGAATTAAAAATGAAATTTGAGGTGATAGAACAAAATTTGACATGAAAGCTTGTTTTAGAAATGAATAGAAGGCTGAATAAACAGAACAAAACATCCTTTAAGAAAAGTGGAAATGGAAAAAGAAGAAATTTTAAGATTAAAAAAAAAGTTTCTCTTCTTCAACTAGTATGTAGAAAGCTATCAAGACTCACCCAAAAAATTTTAAAAATGGATAATCTATGAAATTATAATTTTTTCTTGAATCCACTAGAAAGCTGAGTTTAAATAACAATAACGTATCCTAAATTCCAAAGAACTGGCCTCTCCAAGGAGGGAGGAGGCTCATGACTGTCTCACTTTTATTTTTTATTTATTTATTTTTTTAATCTTTATTGTTGAATATATTACAGATGCTCCTCATTTTCCCCCCACTGACCCCCTCCTCCTTACTCCTGCCCCCCTCCCACCTTTTCCCACACTATTGTCTATGTCCATTGGTTATGCATATAAGTTCTTTGGTTTATTTCTTCCCACCCCCAACCCCTTTCCCTTTGAGGTTTGTCAGTCTAGCAACGAATTTGTACTTCTTAATCCCTTCACCTTTTTCACCCATTTCCCCAAACCCCCCTCCCATCTGGCAACCAACAAAATGTTCTCTGTATCTATGAGAATGTTTGTGTTCTGCCTGTTCATTTTGTTTGTAGATTCCATTGTCAATAGATATGTATTCATTGCCATTTTGTTTCTTCATATATATATATATATATATATATATATATATTTTGTTGTTGTTGTTGTTGTTCAGGTAGAGTGGGAGGGAGAGAGAGGAACAGAGAGAGAGAGAGAAACATCGATGCGAAAGGAACACATCAAGTGGCCGCCACCCGCACAACCGACCAGGGCCGGGGACAAACTGCAACCGAGGTACGCGCCCTTAGCGGTAACCAAACCCGGGTCCCTCAGGACCGCAGGCCGATGCTCTAACCGCTGAGCCAAACCGGCCAGGGCTGTTTCTTCATATATTTTATCTTTTTCTTCAAAAAGACCCTTCATCATTTCATATAATAACAGTTTGGTGGTGATGAACTCCTTTAACTTTTTCTTGTCTGGGAAACTCTTTATATGGCCATCGATTCTAAATGACAGCTTTGTAGGACAGAGTAATCTTGGTTGTAGATTCTAGCTTTTCATCACTCTGAATATTTCTTGCCACTCTCTTCTGGCCTGCAAAGTTTCTTTTGAGAAATTAGCTGACAGCCTTATGGGAACTCCCTCATAGGTAACTAACTGCTTTTCTCTTGCTGCTTTTAAGATTCTCTTTTTGTCTTGAACCTTTTGCATTTTGATGATGATGTATCTTGGTGTGGGCCTCTTGGGGTTCATCTTGTTTGGGACTCTCTGTGCTTCCTGGACTTGTATGTCTCTTTCCTTCACCAAGTTAGGAAAGTTTTCTGCCATTATTGTTTCAAATAGGTTTTCAATTTCTTGTTCTCTCCTTCTGGCACCCCCAAGATGTGAATCTTGGCTTGCCTGAAGTTGTCCCAGAGGCTCCTTACACTATCCTCATTTTTTTGGATTCTTTTTTCCTTTTGCTGTTCTGATTGGGTGTTTTTTGCTTCCTTAGATTCCAAATTGATAGTTTGCTTCTTGGCTTTACCTACTCTACTATTGAATCTGTGTAAATTATTCTTTATTTCAGTTAGTGCCTCCTTCATTTCTGACTGGTCCTTTTTTATGCTCTTGAGGCCCTCACTAAGTTCACTGAGGTTCTCACTAAGTTCATTGAGCATCCTTATAAGCAGTATTTTGAACTCAGCATCTGTTAGGTTGTTTATCTCCATTTCGCTTAGTTCTTTTCCTGGAGTTTTGTTCTGTTCTTTCATTTGGGACCTGTTTCTTTGTCTCCTCATTTTGGCTGCTTCCCTGTGTTTGTTTCTATGTATTACTTAACGAGAGGTATGGGGCTAGCTGAGACCAGATGCTGCTTGTTTGAAAGAATTTAGGAAAACCTGAAGCAGGATCCAAGACAGGCCAATCCTATGGTTAAGCAACTGGCAACAGCTTGGGTGGACATGAAAGTTGGGTGGGGCGGGGCCTCAGGGAATCACCAGGGTGGGGCTACCAGTGTGAGCCAGGTTGCTGGAGTCCCAGATGTGGCGACTGTCTGCCGCCCCAGGGCAGGGCTCACCAAAAGAACAAAGGCCTCCGACAGCACGTTTTTCCAGAGGAAGCCCCCCACTCCAGCCCTCGCTCCAGTGCCAAACAGCTCAGTTCTTCCCTGTATGTCTCTGGTGCCCCTCGAGCTGCCTCCCCTCCAATCTTAGAGGGAGAGAGTCCGATAAGTCTGTGCATGGGCCCTTTAAGGAGCTGCCTGGGGCTCCATCCACATCAGCTTCCATAAGCCTCAGTTCCTGCTGGTTTTTCCAGCCAGAAGTTATGGGGACTTCTCTTCCTGGCACTGGAGCCCTGAGTGGAGCACCTGGTGTGGGACGGGGACCCCTCAGTCCTCGGGGAGGACCTTCCCAGCCGAGGTGTCCTCCTGATTTTTATCCACCACTCGTGGGTGTGGGACCAACCTGTCCACCTCCGCCCCTCCTACCAGTTTCGATGTGGCTGCTTCTTTAATTTCGTAGTTGTAGGACTTCCATTCACCTTGATTTCAGGTGGTTTTGAATGATGGTTGTTCTGTAGTTTAATTGTAACTTTGATGTGTTTGTGGGAGGACTCGATACCGCGTTTACCTATGCCTCCATCTTGACCGGAAGTCAACTGTCTCACTTTTAGAAGAGCATGGGAGAAAGAGGTGGCCACTTTAAAACCCTGTTAAAAGAGCTGAGCTGGTGTGGCTCAGTGGTTGAGCATTAACCCATGTGCCAAGAGGTCACCGTTTTGATTCTTGGTCAGGGAACATGCCCAGGTTATGGGTCACATCCCCAATTGAGGGCATGCAGAAGGCGGCCAATCAATGTTCTCTCTCATCAATGTTTCTCTCTCTCCCTCTCCCCTTCTCTCTCTCTCAAATCCATAAAGAAAAAAAAAAAACCACTGTAAAAAGAAATCAACTACAAATTCAACAGAAAGTTAATGGCCAAGTAAGGGCATTCACTTGCAACTCTTCCACAGGCCTCTACTAGGTGCTCTGAAAAGACTGGTACAGGTCTGTGGGAGGTAACCAGCTGCTGCTCACAAATAGGCATAAACATAACCTGCTTCCTAGACCCTTCTCTCCTCCAAAGCAAAAGCAAAAAAAAAAAAAAGGAAGGGAGAGATAACATGTTGCCCTGGGTCACAGGCAAAAGACACTTTGTGGTTTGTGGATGCATTAGAAGGGAAAAATTCCCTGGGTCAGGGTCAGCGTCAGGAAAAGGTCTTGGGCCCAAGTTCCTACACGAATACCAAGCAGATGTCTGCTCCCCTGGAAAGAGAAGCAGAAAAGACCAACTATACAGTAGAGTTTGGCTGCCAAGGGACAAAGAGCAAGAATTCTAAGAAAGCCCCTTTACTAAACTGAGGCTGGACCTATACACAACAGAGAACTCCTCCCTACACCCACCATTACACATATAATTCTCAAATATGGTAACCTGCTCACAAAGATACAGTAAATTAGACTCCATGAGTGAGACATAGCAGACAATAGAAATAGAGTCTCAAAGTCTTAGATATTGAAATTATCAAATGCAGATCATGAAATGACTATGTTGATTATATTTGGAAACAAAAGCTTAAAGTTATCTCTATTGTACAGGAAAGTAATATAAAAAATGATATAAATGAAGTTAAGGGCTCAACTGATGAACTTAAAGTACATAAGACAGCCCTGGCTGATTTTGCTCAGTGGTTAGAGCATTGGCCTGAGGACCAAAGAGTCACGGGTTCGATTCTGGTCAAGGGCACATACCTCAGTTGAGGTTCAATCCCCTGCCCTGGTCAGGGTTGTGCAGAAGGTACCCAATTGATGTGTCTCTCTCACATCGATGACTCTCTCTTTCTCTGTCCCACTCTATCTGAAGATAAGTGGAAAAATATCCTTGGGTGAGGATTTAAAAAATAATAATAATAATATTAAAAAAATAGGACATAGTTGAATAATGAATTAGAAACAAATCATAAGAATTATAAAAAATGCAGAATGGAGAGACAAAAATATTGTTTAAATACAGAATAAAGATCAGAGATTATATAGTAAGAATATCTGACATACATTCAGTCAGTGTCCCAGAAGAAGAGTGGAAAGAGAATGTTGAAGAGGCAATATTTGAAGATGGCTGAGAATTTTCTAGAAATAATGAAAGACACTAATCCAGAGGTTTTCAATACAATAAAAAGTAAATAAAAATAAAAGAAAAAGAAATAATCTATACCTAGTCCAATTATGGTGATTGTGCAGAAAACTGAGGCCAAAGTAGATATGTAAAGCAGATTTGTTACTTTCAAAGGAATACCCATTAGATAGGCAACTGATTATGTAGCAGCAGCAATGGAAGCCAGAAGGATATCTCCAGTCAACTGGAAAATACTTTAAAAAGCTAATGTACAACCCCATACTCAGAAAAGTGTAATTTTAGAAAAAAGTCAAAGAAATTTTCAAATAAACCAACAGTTTGCCATCTTTAGACTGACAAAAGGATATACTTCAGTCATAAGAAAATGATTCAAGAGAGAAGATCTGATGTAAAAATAAACTTTGGATATTTTTAAAATACTGAATTATATGTAGATAAACCTAAATGAATACTGACCACCAAAAAACTGTTAGAACCAATAAATGATTTCAGTAAAGTTGCAGGCTACAAAATCAATATATGTAAATCAGCTGTGTTTCCATTCAAAAATAACAAACCTTTAGAAATAGAAAACAATCTCATTCATAATTACATGAAAAAGAATAAAATACCTAAGAAAAGTTTAACCCAAAAGGTAAAATACCTATACACTGAAAACAATGAGACATTGATGAAAGAAACTGAACAAAATACAAATGGAAGGATATACCATGCTCATGGTTTGGAATAATTAATACCATTAAAATGTCAATACTACCCAAAGCAAACTATAGATTCAATGCAATTCAATACAAATTCCAAAGACATTTTTCACAGAAATAGAATAAATCCAAAAATTTGTATAAGACCACACAAACACATACACATAATACAAATAGCCAAAGCAATCTTGAGAAAAAAAGAGCAAAGCTAGAGGCAACATGCTTCCTAATTTTGAACTATATTACAAAGATTTAGTAATAAAAACAGTATGATATTGGAATAAAAACAGACAAAACAATGGAACCAAAATAAACCTGTGTGTGTGTGTGTGTGTGTGTGTGTGTGTGTGTGTGTGTATCAATTAATATAACAAAGGAGCCAATGGGAAATGGTAGTCTCTTCAATAAAATGTGTTGTGAAAACTAAACAGCCACATACAAAAGGATAAAACTGGACCACTAGCAAACAGTATACTAAAAAATCAACTCAAAATGGGTTGAAAAAGGAGAAAGATTTATGTGATCTGAAGAGAAACCAGAGTATCAAAATGGGTTAAATATTTGGCTGTAAGACATGAACACAGAAAACTCCTACCAAAAAAAAAAAAAAAAGAAAGAAATAAGAGCCCTGTTTGACATCAGTCTTAGCAATGATATTTTGGATTTGACACTACAAACAAAGGCAACAAAATAAAAAGTAAACAAGTGGGACTACATCAAACTAAAAAGCTTCCGAAACCATCAACAAAACGAAAAGGTAACCTACAAGTGGGAGAAAATATTTGTAAATCATCTATTTCACAACAGTTAATAACAGTTAAATATATAAATACACAAACACACACACATATATATAGCAATGTCGTACAGAGTCAAGGACAAGATGGCAGAGAAAGTACATTCTAAACTCACCTCCTCCCATGAACATATCAAAATAGAACAACCACTACTGAGAAACACCTGAAGATAAGCTGAACAGAATTCTATAACTAAGAATATAAAGAAGCCATGTCAAAGTATGTAGGAGGGATGGAAATTGGTAGGTCCCACACCCATGATGTGGTGATTCATAAATGGGAGGAATATCACAGCTGCAGAGATTGCCCCTGAAAAGCAAGGGGTCCAAGCCCCACAAGTTCCCAGCCTGGAGAACTTGTGCTGGGAAGAGGATTCCCCATAATATCTGTCTTTGAAAACCAGCAGAGATCACATCGAAGAGAGATGAAGGGCTGTGTGAGAACAAGATGCTGTTCTCAAAGGGCTCACACACAAACTCACTAGCTCTAAGCTCCAGCACAGAGGCAGCAAATTGAGAAGCACCTGAGTAAGAGAGCGTAGAATTAAATTGACTAACTTTAGGGCAAGGGCCAGAGGAGCAGGTATTGGTGGGAATTTTCTCTTGGGATGCAAGTGCTGGTGGGTGCCATTGTCCTTTGTTTCTTTTGTTGTGAGCTCTATCCATGGAGCTACCCTGACACAGGTGGGCACCAAACTGTCAATGTCCATTACCTAACACAATTCACCCTGCACCTACATTTCCCTGAGATCCAGCCCCACTCAACCCACTAGCCCCAGCCAGAATCTTGGCCAATCATACTCTAGCCTTTTCACACAAGTAGTGGCCAGCCTTGGCTCCCACCACTGTTGTGCTCAAGCTGGCACATACAGCAGCTGGCTCACCTGCCACCGCATTATTTCCCAAGAACATTCAAGCCAGCACAAGCAGCAGCTGCTCACAATGTAGCTACTGCCAAAAGACTCCAAGTCCAGAAGCAGCAGCAGCTGGCATTAGCTTGCATCACAGCTCCCACAAAATGATCCAAAACCTGACGCAAATGGCCATTGGCCTTGGCTTACACTGTAGCTCCTACCAAACAGCCCCAAGACTGGCATATGCAACAGTTAGCCTAAGCTTGCATCATAGATTCTACCAAGCAGTCCCAAGCCCAGAACAAGTAGTGGCCAGCCTTGTTCCACACCAGAGCCCCTTCCAAGAGGCTCTAGATCTGACACATCCATTAGCTAGCTTCTGCTCCCACCAGAGCCCCACCCAACTGGTTCCACAACTGACCATTCAATAGGGATCCTTCAGCAGAGCATATTCAAAGCAACTCCCATTCTATGGTGCCAGCCCACCACACCAGATTTCCCACGGCAGTCTTGGCTGGTTTTCACAGTCAGTTATCCTGAGGGCCAACCCCACCCACCAACATACCCACAGTAACTGCAGCCCAAGTGCAACAGAAGGGCACACACAACCCACATAGGAGACATCTCTGGAGTACCTGACTCTGCTGACTAGGAGGATTAAGCAGTGGGCCCCACACAACACCTTTATAAGGTCACTCTTTCAAGACCAGGAAAGTTAGATCTACCTAATAAATAGAAACAAATACAGATAGTCCCCCCAAATTAGGAGACAGAGTTTTTCATGTTCCAAATAAAAAAGCAGAACAAAATCACAGAAAAATAACTAAATGAAAAAGAGACAAGCAATCTATAAGATAAAGAGTTCAAAACAATGATTATAAAGAGTCTTTATAAACTCAAGAGAAAAATAGATTTTCAGTGTGAACTTCAACAAAGGATAGAAAATATTGAAAAGAACCAATCAGATCCAAAGAATACAGTAATGGAAATGGGGAAAAAAAAATACACAAGAGGGTATCAACAACAGATGATACAGAATAATGAATTAGTGATCTGGAAGACAAGGTAGTGGAAATCACCCAATGGGAATAGAAAAAATAATAACAAAGAAAAGTAAAGATAATTTAAGGAATCTTAGGGACAACAGCAAGTATACCAACATTAGAATCAAGGGGTCCAAAAAGGAGAAGAGGGAGAGAAAGGGAAAGAAAACTTATTTAAAGAAATAATGGCTGAAAACTTCCCTAACCTGGTGAAGAAAACAGACATCCAAGTCTAGGCAGCACAGTAAGTACCAAACAAGATGAACCCTAAGAGGCCCACACCAAGACATATCATATTAAAATGCCAATAATTAAAAACAAATAGAAAATCTTAAGAGCAGCAAGAGAAATGCAGTTAGTTATATAAAAAGGGAATCCCCATAAGATTATAAGGTAATTTTTCTACAGAAACTTTGCAGGCCAGAAGGGAATGACACAATGTATTCGAAGTGATCAAAGGAAAACCTACAACCAAGAACACTCTACCCAGCAAGATTATCATTCACAATTGAAGGAAAGATAAAGTTTTCCAAACAAACCAAAGCAAAAGGAGCTCATCACCACTAAACCTACACTACAAGAAATGTTAAAGAGACTTCTATAGTGGAAAAGAAAATCTAAAAATAAGAAAATATAGTAAAGAAAAAATTACACTAATAAAACAAATATGTAGTAAAAGTAGTTAGATCAAACAATTATAAAGCTAATATGATGGTTAAAAGACCAAAGTAGCCCTGACTGCTGTGGTTCAGTGCTTAAAGTGTCATCCCATGCACTGAAGGGCTGTGTGTTCAATTCCTGGTCCAGAAACATACCCAGGTTGTGAGTTTGATCCCTAGTTGTGATACAGGTGTGAGGCAACCAATTGCTCTTTTTCTCTCACAAGGATGTTTCTCTCTGTCTCTCTCTCTCTCTCCCTCCCTCCCAACCTCCCTCTCCTTTCCTCTTTCTCAAGAATTAATGAAAAACATATCCTCGGGTGGGTTAAATAAAAGACAAAAGCAAGATCGTGTGTAACTACAATAGTAAATTAAAGGATACACACATACATGTATACACATACACAAAAGATGTAAAATGTGATGTCAATAACATAAATATGGAGAGGTGAATAAAAAAATGTAGTGTTCATAGAATGCATCTAAACTTAAGCAACCATCAACTTAAAATAGACCGATATATATATAGTTTTATATGAATCTCATAGTAGCTACAAGCAAACAACCTATAATAGA
Organism: Molossus molossus; assembly: GCF_014108415.1. Lineage (NCBI taxonomy): Eukaryota > Metazoa > Chordata > Mammalia > Chiroptera > Molossidae > Molossus > Molossus molossus. Next base: position 33,378,243 of record NW_023425357.1, on the reverse strand, counting down.
CACACTAGAAATAAAGAGAAAATGATTCAATGTAAATAAATTCCTATCAAAATCTCAATGGCATTTATCAGAAAAATAAAACAAAGGAAATCCTCAAAGTTGCATGGAACCACAAAAGACTCCAAATTGCCAAAGCAATCTTGAAAAAAAAAGAACTAAGCCAGAGGTATCACACTCTCCGATTTCAAAACTATACTACAAAGCTATAGTAATCAAAATGGTATGATATTGTCAGAAACACAAGACACAGACCAATGGAACAGAACTGAGAGCCTAGAAATATACCCATATATATATGGGCAATTAATTTATGACAAAGGAGCCAAGAATATACAACAGAAAAAGGAAAGCCTCTTCAATACCTGGTGATGGGAAAATGGACAGCCATATGCAAAAGAATAAAACTAGACCATTATCTTATACCATACTCAATAATTAACTCAAAATACATTAAATACTTGAATGTAAGGCCTAAAACAATAAAATATTTGAAGAAAACATAGGCACTAAGCTTTTGGAAATTGGTTTTAGGGCTGTTTTTGTGAATTTATCTCCATAGTAAAGGGAAACAAAAGCAAAAATAAACAAATGGGACTACATCAAACAAAAAAAGCTTCTGTGCAAGCAAAGAAACCATTAAAAAAAAAAAGAAAAAAATATAAAAAGGCAACCAACCCAATAGAAGAAGATATTTGCAAATGGTACTTTGGACATAGGGTTAATATCCAAAATATATAAATAACTCATACGATTCAACAACAAACAACCAGATTTAAAAGTGGGCAGAGGATCTGAATAAACATTTCTCCAAGAAAGACATACAGATGGCTAACAGACATATAAAAAGAAGTTCAACAGCACTAGTTATTAGGGACATGCAAATCAAAACCACAATGAGCTATCACTTCACACTTATTAGAATGGCTATTAACAGTAAGACAAGAAATAACAAGTGTTGGAATGGATGCGGAGAAAAGGGAACCCCTGTACACTGTTGGTGCAGCTACTATGGAAAACAGTATGGGGTTCCTGAAAAAAATTAAGAATAGAACTACCAGCCCTGGCCAGGTGGCTCAGTTGCTTGGAGCATCTTCCCATACACTAAAAGGTTGCAGGTTTGATCCCCAGTCACGGTGTATGACAGAGGCAACAAATTGATGTTTCTCACATCAGTGTTTCCTTCTCTTTCTTTCTCTCAAATCAATAAACATATCATTGGGTGAGGATTTTTTAAAAAGAACAGAACTACCATATGATCTAGCAATTCCTCTTCTGGGTATTTACCCAAAAAATATGTGAACACTTATTTGTAAAGATATATGTATTGCAGTATTATTTACAGTAGCCACAACATTGAAATTAAGTGTCCATCAGTGAATAATTGGATAAAAAGATGTGGAATAAAGAGATGAAATATTGCCATTTGTGACAAAATGAATGGATCATGAGAGTATCATGCTAAGTGAAATAAGTCAGATGGCAAAGGACAAAACCATATGATTTCACTCATATGTGAAATATAAAACAAAAAGTAACAAATGAACTAACAAAGTAACAAAAACAAACTCATAGACACAGACAACAGAATGGCGGTTACCAGAGGGGAAGAGGGCAATTTGAGTAAAGGAGGTCGAATACGTGGTAATGAAAGGAAATTAGACTTTGGGTGGTGAGCACATGAGCATGCAACTGAGTAAACAGGTATCAATTTATAATGTTGTATAGCTGAAATTAATATAATGTTAAGCAATGTTATTTCATTAAATTTAATTTTTTTAAAAGTAAGGTGACAATCATATTCAATCTTTCATGGACTGGCCCTCTATTTAGACAACTGCGTAATATCTAGATCTTTGATATCCTGTCTGCACAAAATGTCAGCTGGGCAGAAACCAGGTTATCCAAGAATACAGTGAAATAAACCATAAAATATTTCTGTTTATTAGGCAGAGCAAAATGATACTCTTTCCCTTAAATCTGGTTTTGTTTCCCATTTTTCTTACCTATCCAGTTCTTCAACCTGAAGTTGGAACTATTGGGACTTTTAAATGCTTTGTTATCATTTGTTCTTTTTTCTAATAAGCACAATGGTTTACTCCCTTTTGAGGCAGGGGCCCTGTGTAATGAGTCGATGCTTCTATTAACTCTAAGAACCTTTCATTATTTCTACCATTTTCTCCATGTGTTTCCTTCACTGACTGTGTGAATCAGAGGCAGGCTGCTGGTTGTCCGAGACTGGAAAACTCACTGGCTTTCCTTGTTGGCAATGAACTGAATTCTGCAGCATCTGTATCCATGGACAGAGTATCCTATCTCATAGTTTGTGCAGCACCTTCTGGTTTTAGTTTACTGGTGAGCGGGGCACATCATAAGAACTTGGAGTGCAGCTAAAGCCAAATCAGACTTGACAGAAAATTATTAGCAGGGTACAGAAGGAAAAAAGATCCTCCTTCCTTTCTGTAATCAGGTTAATATGTGCATGGAATGTTTCACTTAAAAAGGTAGTGTGTTTTGGCAAAGCTGGTTTCTTAAGTAGAATTTCAGTTCCCATTATGTGAGGCTATCCATTGCTGCTCTGGCAGGGCCTTTGATCAGTGAACTCAGTGGGGGAGAAGGGCATAGGCATATTAATAACTTCAACATGTGGCCCTTCGGCCCAGCTGTACCCTTGTCTTGGAAGAAAGCCAACTGCAAAGGGTTTTCTTAACGCGACCTATGCATGCATATTTTGGAAAGGGTTAAAGAGAAGATAGGGGTTCAAAGAGGGGGTAAAATCTGATTTTATGGTAGTTCTTCTCTTGTCCCTATTTCCTATCTGGAACATTCTGCTACTACATATTTGGATCCTATGGACTCTGGCTCCCTCCTCAACTTTTACTATCTTCGTTCCTTCTACTGTACTGTTATAAAGATTAAAACTGGTTTAATTTACATACCAGCTCAGGACAAGGTTAGGGAGAGGCAGGAGGCTCTGTAAGAGTCTATAGGGATGAGAGATTAACCAGAACCAGGTGCCAGAAATAGGAGCCCAGGGTCCATTTTGCCAGGACTGTATCTTTTGCCTATTCCCCACCCCCACCACCACCTTGCATTGGTATTTTTGACTGTTTTATTTTAACAATCATGGTCCTTATACCTCATTAAATTACTACCACAGACTGGAGCCCCGACTGCTCTTTTAGTGTGTGTTTTCTTGTGTTATTTCATACAATTCTTTCATTTTTTCTTCTGGGATGTCCATTTGCCATGTATCGCTGTCTGGTCCTGAAAGCGTTCCTGAGTGACTCTACATCATTGTCACAGAGAGCAGGCTTAGCTCATCACAAGAATAATGGCCTCAGCTGACATTCATTCATCTCTCATTCATTCTCTGTCCCTCCCCCTTCCTCATCCTCCTTCTATTTTATGATATTATCATTTCCTTGATCCAAACCATCTATCCTTGCAATTCCCTAACTGCCTGATACTGATTTGTCACAAAGGGATGATCCCAGGGATGGGATATGATACCCAAGTCCTCTGTATTAGGACACAAATTTGACTTCTATAGCAGGGGCCAAAATAATAATGCCTTAAACAAGACGGCAGTTGATGTTTGTGTCATGTAACAGAACAAACATGAGCCATGTAGGGCCAAAAAGGTGGCTCCATCGTTTCAGGTACCCTGACTCCTCCTATCCTGTTTGCTTTCTTATTCTCAACACACAGTTTCCATCTATAGTTTAGGATTGCTTCTTTAGCTCCTGTCCCCACATTTTCATTCCTGCCAGCAGGAAAAGGAAAAGTGAGAGGAGGGCATGCTCCTTCCATTTTAAATGTGTCAAGTTATACTTATTACTTTTCATATCCCATTGTCCAGAAACTAATCACTTCTCCACTCTGAGCTGCCAGGGAGACTGGGGCATGACGTCTTTAACTGCTGATCTTATTTGCCACAGAAACCTGCTTAGCATTTAGTTTTTGACAACTATGGGCACTGTGAAATTGTGAGTTATAAACTGAACTAGCACAGTTATGCTGTCTTCTTGGGAAAGACAGAATTAAAAGAAAAGTACAAGTAACATGATGGTCATGTTTTGTTTCTTTCTGAACTACTGTTCTTTGATCACCTTGCTCTTTTATTCATTCAACAAAGTAAGCATTCCAGGTACAATAGAAGGCTTTGGACCTACAGAAGCATCTTCAACATAGGTCCTGACTTTATGCATCTTCCCATAAATATGTGAAGGAATCAGACAGCAATGGTGATGATATGCATGGACTTCAGTGGAATTCTCATAAGGAGTTTGCTCAGCAGGTAAGAGGAAAACAGCTAAGTAGGATTGAGATAATAAAAAACCTTATATGTCAGGATAAGAAGATTTAAGTTTATCTTGTGAAAAAAATGATAGTGAGATACCAAAGATAATTTAGCAAGAAATAACATGAATAATTTTTTAAAGTGTGATTCCTTTATAAAAGATATTTGATCAATTTAACTAGATGAAATAAAATGTTTTAATTTACTTGGCCCAAACTTTATGAATTAAATCAAAACATGAATGACAAAATCAGAAAATTATTAACTATTAACTACACATATGACAGAAAGGGGACTAATTTCCTCATATAATATTTTTAAAAATCTGAAGACCAGTAATATAAGCCAAAAGAAAGAAATGAACAACAGATCCTTCACAGGAAAAATAAATTACTAATGACTTTCAAATATAGAAAATGTTCTTAACCTCTCTTTACAAAAATTAAAATAAAAATTTGGCATATTATGTCCAAAATTTGTTAAACACTACGTGGGAAATATGGTGAGAAAGGGTACTAAGGGTGAAAGGATAAGTCTAAAGTAAAAGGAATACTCAATAATAATAATAATAATAACAATAATGTACACCCCACTGTAACAAACATCATCTAAAATAACTACCAATAATCCCTACATCCTGGTATTGATGCTCTTGTATAATCCTCTCTTCTTGAGTGTGGAAAAGATCTCGTAACTCTCTTATAACCAAATAATATGACAAAAGTGATGAGACATTATTTCCAAGATTGAGTTACAAAAGGGCTCTGGCTTCCATTTTGTTCACTGTCTCTCATGAGCTTCCTCACACTGAGGGACACCAACTACCACATTACAAGCTGCTCTTTGGAGAGGCCCATGTGGCAAGAAGCTGACATTTCTGGCCAATAGGCAGTAAAGACCTCAGGCCTGCCAACAGCAAGTGAATGAGCTTGGAGCAGGATCCTCCCACAGTTGAGCCTTAAGATCCAGCCAACATTATATTATAGCTTTATGAAGTTCCCTGAGCCTGAAAACCTATCTCAGCCACACCTGATTCCTGATCCACAAAAAGTGTGAAATAATAAGTGTTTGTTGTTTGAAGCCACTAAACTTTGGGACAATCTGTTACACAATAATAGATAAAGTAATACAGATTTTGATGCCTGGAATGGGGTGGGGGCTGCTCTGCTTTGGAACCAGGCAGTGGGCAGAACCTGGAAGGATTTAGAGTGGCATGGTAGAGAAAAAGCTTAAATTGCTTTGAACAGACTTTTAGTAGAAATATGGACTTTGAAGATGCTGCCATTAAGAGCACAAAAGGAGTGCTGGGAGGTTTGGTTCAGCAGTTAGAGCATTGGCCCGCAGACCAATGAGTCTCAGGTTCAATTCCAGTCAAGAGCACGTACCTTGATTGCAGTTTAGTCCCTGGCCCTGGTGGGGTCATGCAGGAGGCAACCAGTCAATGTGGCTCTATCACATCGATGTTTCTGTCTCTCTCTCTCCTTCCCTCCCTCCCACTCTATCTGATAATAAGTAGAAAAATATTCTCAGGTAAGGAATAAAAATTTTTTTTAAAAAAGTAAGTGAAGAACATGTTATTAAAAAGTACAGGAAGGGGGATTCTTGTCACATAGTGGCAGAAAACTTAGCAACACTTGCCTTTAGTAACATGGAAAGCAGGATATGTGTTAAATGAAATGGATGACCTAGTTAAGATTCCCAAACTGTTAAAGCTGCTGCTTAATTTGTTCTTGCTGTTGAGAGAGAGAGAGAGAGAGAGAGAGAGAGAGAGAGAGAGAGAGAGATGAACTAAACTGAAAGAAAATGGTTGAACAAAAAAGAATCAGAACTGAAGAATTATGATAAGATGGCAGAGTAGTAAGCACCAGGAATTCATCTCCCTAATTAGACAACATTTGTCCCGAAAGAATCTGTTTGATACAACTATTTTGGAATTCTGTGGTCTATTCAAAGGCTTGCAACTTCTCAAGGGAAGACATGGATTATAAATTAATTTAGGTCAATTTCAGCTCTTAATTTAGTACCTATGGCCCACCACACAGACCAGTGACAGGAAGCCATGTACATTCCAGGAACACCTTGCATGCAGCTTGCAGAGCCAGGGTAGGCAATAAGAACCCTGTCCTCCAAATAGCAGGTATCTATGCTCAGATCACTGATTGCTGCTTCTGATTTCAGAAGCATAGACACAAAGATGGGCAGCCATTGTTGCAAACCTCACCGCCTTTGCTGCAAGCCCATCCCCTCTAGCTGAACTGACTTCTAGGAGATTTAAAGGGGGGAGGTAAATTTTCCTCCTATTGTTCTTATTTTTTCCCTTTGTGTGAGCTAAATATTAAATCACTGCACTTACCCAGGGGAAGATGCAGGCTATGCAAAAACTTTATAAGTTGTTAAGTGTATGCTGTAGGCTAATTGCTGGCACAGAAACAGCCTATATCTAGGGGGAAGGGAGCTCAAATCCTGGGGAAATCTGTTTAATTAAATTAATAAATTAGCCATTAAATCAATAGAAACTATCTCTGACAAAGATCAAATGGCATACTAACCAGACAAAGATTTCAAAACAATTGTCTTAAGATGCTCAAAGATCTACAGGAAGATGTTGAGAAAAATCATCAAGAACACAATATATGAACAAAATGGGATATAAATAAATAGAAAACATTTTGAAAAAAGAAATTCTGGGCTGAAAAGTACAACTGAAATGAAAACATCCAGCAGAGAGATTTGAAAAATTTGAACAGGCAGCACAGAGAATCAGCAAACTTGAAGACAGGACAAACATATGCATCATGGAAGTTCCAGAAGGAGAAAAGGCAGAGAAAATGACAGAGACATTATTTGAAGAAATTAGAGTTGAAAATGTCCCAAATTTGATGAATTACATGAATATAAACATTGAAAAAGGTAAATTCAAGAATCCTATTTCCAGTAAAACTGTCCTTCAAAAGTGAGAGAGAAATTAGGACAGTATCAGATAAACAAAAGGGTATCATTATTAGAAAATCTGCCCTCTAAGAAATGCTAATGAAAGTCTTTCAGGTTGAAATGAAATGACATTAGTGAGAAATATGAAGCAAGCAGTATGAAAAAGTAAAGATCACTATACACAGGCAATTATAAAAGCTAGTATTACTTTATCTTTGGTTTGAAATTCCACTTTTTGTTTTCTACTAAATTTAAGATATTAACATGTTTTTAATAGAGTTATTATCTACAAGTAAGTATCATTGTGCCCTGGCTGGTTTGGCTCAGCGATTAGAGCATCGGCCTGCGTTCCCGAGAGACCAAGGTTCGGTTCCCCCCTAAGGGCATGTACCTTGGTCCCTGGCCCTGGTAGGGTCATGCAGGTGGCAGCCACTTGATATGTCCCTTTCATATCGATGTTTCTCTCTCTCTCTCGCTTCCTCTCTCTCCCTCTCACTCTATCTGAACAAAAAAAAAATGGAAAAATGTCCTCAGGTGAGGATAAAAAAAAAGTTAGTATCATTGTAATTTCGGTTTGCAATCCCACTATTTGCTTACTACATGACTTAATAAATTAATGCATAAAAAGAACAATTATTAGTCTATGTTTCCAGCAGATTGTATAAAGATATAATATTGTCACACCAGTAACTAAAAATGGGTGGGGACAAAGCTGTACGAGCCATTTTTTATGTCATTAAAGTTAAGCTGGTATAAATTCAAATTAGAGTGTTACAACTTTAGTAAGTTAAATGTCATTTCCATGGTAACCACAAAGAAAACAGCTACAGAATATACACAAAAAGAAATGAGAAGTGAATTTAAACATTTCACTACAAAAACAAATACAAAAGAAGATAGTAATGGAGGAAACAAGGGACAACATAGCTTTAAAACATATTGACAACAACAAAATGACAGCAGTAAGTGTCTCCATATCAGTAATTACTTTACCGAAAAGGATGAAATATTCCAATCAAAGTACAGATACTGGCAGAGTGGGTAAAAAAAAAGAAAAGATCCAAGTACATACTGTCTAAAAGACACTCACTTTAGATCCAAAGACATAAGTATGTTGAAAGTGAAAGGATGGAAAAAATGTATTTCATGAAAATAGTAATCAAAAGAGATCAGGGAACAATACTAATATCAGATATAATAGATTTTAAATAAAAAATGTTTAGGAAGGACATTATATATTAACAAAGGTTCAATAGAGTGAGAAAATATAACAAGTATTTATGCAGCAAATAACAGACCATCAAAATACCTAAAGCAAAACTGAAGTGAGCAATAATCAATACTACAGTAGCTGAAATTATTACACCATTCTCAACAGTAGATAAAACAACCAGACAGAAGATAAGAAAATAGAGGACTTGAATAACACAATAAATTAATTACATCTAATTGACATACACAGAACACTTGACCCAACAATAGAGTACACATTCTTCTCAACTGCACATGGGACATTCTTCAGGATATATTAGGCCACAAATTATGTATCAATAGGTTTTTTTTAAATGGATACCATGCAGACTTATCTTCTCCAAGCACAAGATGATGTTAGAAATCAATTAAAGGAAGAAAACTGGGAAATGCACAAATTTGTAAAAATTAAACAACATACTCTTAACCAATGGACCAAAGAAGAAATTACAAGGGAAATTAGAAAATACTTAAAGATAAATGTAAACACAAACAAAATATACTAAATTTATGGTGCACAGCAAAAAAAAGAGGGGGGGGGCAATACCTGGGCAATGACTACACAAAGCAGTGGTAGCTAAAGGCATGTTCTTCTCAGGGCAGACCCAAGCAATGACTGAACTAGGTGATGGTACCAGGGCCCCCCTAATACCAGAAAAATGCAGGACTCCTCCAATAGGAAATCTTGGCTCTGGAGCTCCTCACTGGGCTGACAGAGATTGGGGAAGGTCAGCATTGTAGACTAATCCCTTTCCCTGCCAAATGGGACTTCTTTCTTTTCCTTTCAAAAGTATTACTCATACTCCTAACTCCATCTCAGCAACTACTTCCCAGAGAACCCAACCCATGACCCTGAGATAAGCCTGATATTTTTTCTCCTTATTAGTGACCATCTCTTTTGCCTGACTACCTGAAGAATTGATTCTTTTTTTGGAATCTAGTAACTTTGCTAGTATAAATTTCATTTTGATTATTTTAGCTCAATTTTGTTCAACATACACACAGCGTGTAGCCCTTTCAATATGTAATAGATTCATAACTTTCATTTTGGGAATGATTCTTGAATTATATCTCTTAATATTGTTGTTACTGCTCTCTTCTTCTGAGACTGCAGTTATGCATATGTTAGATCTCCTTTGTCTTATAAATCTTTTTCTCCTTCAAACTCTTTTAAATACTTCATTTCTATTTAATGTTGTTTAACTTTCTCATTTTTATCCTCTATTTGCTTTTAAGAATGTTAACTCTGAATCAAAACAACAATGAGGTATCACCTCACACCTGTCAGAATGGCCGCCATCAACAAATCATCAAACAACAAGTGTTGGCGAGGGTGTGGAGAAAAGGGGACTCTAGTACACTGCTGGTGGGAATGCAGACTGGTGCAGCCACTATGGAAAACAATATGGTGTCACCTCAAAAAATTAAAAATTGATCTTCCATTTGACCCAGTGATCCCACTTCTAGGAATATACCCTAAGAAGCATAAAACACCAATAAGAAAGAATATATGTACCCCCATCTTTGTAGCAGCACTATTTACAATCGCTAAGATCTGGAAACAGCCCAAGTGCCCATCAGTAGACGAATGGATCAAAAAGCTGTGGTACATATACACAATGGAGTACTATGCAGCGGTAAGAAAGAAAGATCTCTTATCCTTTGAGACTACATGGAGGGACCTGGGAAGTATCATCCTAAGTGGAACAAGCCAAACAGAGAAAGACAAATTTCATATGATCTCACTTATTTGTGGAATATAATGAACACAACAGTTTGAGGAATGGGGTAGTCCCAGAGACGCGGAAGCGGGGTACAGACTGACAATCCCCTAAGGAGTGGGGAGGTGGGGGAGGGATGAACCACAGAACTTATACGCATGTATGCATGAACAGTGGACATGGACAACAATCTGGGGAAGGGGCAGGGAGGGGGGGAGGGGGGAATCATCTGTAACAAAAATTAATCAATAAAAAAAAAAAAGAAAAAAAAAGAATGTTAACTCTGTGTTCAATGTTATCTTCATCTATCTTTTTCTGCTTTCTTCCCAGAATAATTATAGCCATTGTTTTATTTCTTGCTGCTGTTTCACCATCACTTCACTGCATTCTTCCATTTAAACCTTGTGTTCTTCATTCTAGAAGCGATTTATTCGTTCTTCATCTTTTGGGAAAGGAGTATTTTCATTGAAGTTATTTTTTATTTATCTCTTTGAGCAGCCTAAATATATTTGCTTTAAAATTCCATATCAATTCTGTCTGGAGTGGACTAATATTCTGACAGTTAATTCGATTGGCTTCTGTTAGGTGAATAAATTTGTTTATCTATTCTGAAATTCTGACCTATTTTGAGGCTTATTTTTTTCACCTCCCTCTTCCTCCAGTGTTCAACCCAATCCTTAGTCAGGTAGTTTTATGTGTACTTCCAGCCAAATCCTGATTCCCCCAATCCAGAATAAGGTTTGATTATGGCATAGTAGGATTCCTGTCCCAAGCTGATACTGGGGATATACCTGATCCTGTCACAAAACTCACAAGCAGTTTGGTTCTATTCTGGTTATGAGAATGTATCTTCCTTCAAATGAATCCTGAAGTTTTCTGACAGTCACAGCCCAATGTAGTGACTAAAAACTCCCCCTTCTCCTACCCCAAGCTTCTTTCATGAGAAGATGGTCCCTTACTTCCAACCCCTGGATTCATGTGGTAAGCAGGATTCACATACCTTGCTCATATGAACCACTTTATGTATGTATGTATGTATGTGCATGTGTGTGTGTGTATGTATGTATATATGTATTTAATCCTCACCCAAGAATACTTTTCCATTGATTTTTTAGATAAGTGGGAGGGAGTGAGGGAGGAACGGAGGGAGAGGGAGAGAGAGAAACATCAATGTGAGAGACACATCAGTTGTGTCTTCCACATGCACCCTGACCAGGCCTGGGATCAAACCTGCAACCCAGGTATGTGCCCTTGACTGGGAATCAAACCCAAGACCCTCTGGTCTAAGGGCTGATGCTCCAACCACTGAGCCAAACTGGCCAGGGCCATATGGAACACTTTAAATACTACTTATCTCACAATGGACCTGGCAACATTGGACCCCCACACCCCATTAAAAGACAAACGCACAACACAAAAGGCCACTGACCAATTCCACTTATTGTTTGGCTTTTCTGTTCTATATTTGGGCCACAGAGATATTTTTCTGTGTTTACCTGTGCTTTAATACCTTGGGACATTGCTAAGTATTAGAGAGTTTCATATCATAAACTCATGGAGTCGCTATGATTGGAAATCCCATAAAGGTGGCATTTAAAATAGGAATTACTTAAGAAATGTTTTTTGGACAACTGTAAGAGCATTTGGAAAAAAATAAAATTGGATCCCTGCTTCATATCTCTTACTAAAATAAATTCTTGATGGATTAAAGATCTAAACCTTAAAATGGAGCCACTAAGTCATTAGAAAACACCTTAAAGTAGACAAAGATTTCTTAAACAGAACCCACAAAGTGCTAAAGAAAAAAAATTAATATATTTGACTACATTAAAATTAACTCTTGCTCATCAAAGACCTAATTAAGAGAGTGAAATGGCAAATCACAAAGTGGGGGAAGATACTTGCAATACCTACAGGGTGGGCAAGTGCCTATCTCACATTGATGTTTCTCCCTCTCTCCCTCTCTCCCACTCTATCTGAAAATAAATAGAAAAATATCCTCAGGTGACGATTAAAAGAAAAAATTGCAAACCCTTAACATAGCCTGGCCCTTGGTTGATTGTCAAGGTTTACTAAGCATATTAATAGAAGTATAGAACTGAAATACTGAATCAGCATCAGGAGAAGCAACAAAGTAAATATTTAGAAAGTATTATTTTTCTGATTTCAAGTTTAAGAAAATCCCTCCTAATATACATCAGAATTATTTTTTAAATTGCTTTACCTAGCTATTGTTTCTCTTGGCTGTAATCCTCAGTGTTCAGAATCTTTAGTCCTCACTTTCTTGCCTATAATTAAAATTCAAGGCCATGGTCTTGCCTAGTATTTACTTTATTTCTGATGTCATCTGTTATCTTATGAGTCTACTAAACCTGCAGGTATTTTATTACCTAGGGATCTCATCCGAAATCAGTTACCTGAAATTTATCACAGGCTTTTTCCTTTAGAAAATGCTTTTTGTTCCTGTTGATTACCAGAATCGAGTAAACCTGCATCAGACTAATATTTATAATCTATATAGTCAAGACTTTTGAAAGCTTTTCCTATTCTGTGTCTTTTGGACTTCCAGTCAAGATGGCAGCGTAGGTAAACATGGTACTCGCCTCCTCCCACAACCACATCAGAATTACAACTAAACTTCAGAACAACCATCATTCAGAACCACCCTAAATAGAGCTTAATAGAAGTCCTACAACTATGAAATTAATGTAGAAGTCACATCAAGACTGGTAGGAGGGGTAGAGGTGTAGACGGGCTGATCCTACACCCATGCGTGGCGGATATCAATCAGGAGGGATACCTTGGCTGTGAAGGTCCTCCCTGAGGAGTGAGGGGTCTCCATCCCACACCAGGCCCCCCAGCTCATGCTTCCAGTGCCAGGATGAAAAGTCCCCATACCTTCTGGCTGTAAAAACCAATGGGGATTGAGGCTGAGGGAGGTTGAGGCTACTGGAGCCCCAGGCAGCTCCTCTTAAAGGGCTGAGCACAGATTTACTCAGACCCACTCCCTCTAGGCTCAAGCTGGGGGAAGCAGCTTGAAAGGCACCAGAAACATACGGGGAAGAACTGAGCTGTTTGGCATCAGAGTGAGAGCTGGAGAGGCTGCTTTCTACCAGACAGACGTGCTGGCTGAGGCCATTGTTCCTTTGGTGAGCCCTTCCCCCACAGGCCAGGCAGATGGGCACCACATCTGGGACTCCAGCAACCTGGTTCACACTGTTCACCCTGCCCTGATGATTCCCTTTGGCCCTGCTCCACCCAACTTTTGGGCCCACCCAAGCTGTTTCCAGTGGCTTTACCATAGGATTGGGCTGTCTTGGCTCCTGCTTCACATTTTCTTAAATTCTCTCAAACAAACAGCATCTGGCCTCAGTGAGCCCCATACCTCTCATTAAGTGGCCCCAGGTCTGGTACTAGAAGCAGCCAGCCTTTGTTTACAACTTGGCTTTGCCTGGGCACCTCCAAGCCCATCACAAGAAGCAGCCATCTGCAGATCGCATTGTTGCTTATACCTGGTGGTCCCAGGTAGAACACAAGCAGTGGCTGAACTTGCCCCAGAGCCAGCAAACCCAGTGGACAGCTTCAAACCATGTTAAAGCACCAATACCCAACCACCTCCACAAGCAACACACTCAAGGAGTGGACACAGTGAGTACCAGAGCCCTGCTGAAGTAAGTCTTACTCTGCGTGGTGAGCCCCTGCACAGCTGATCCTCCAAGAGAGTCAGAGGCCAGTGTTCAGTGGGCACAGCCAGTTCTGATCAGCCTGAGTAAATCCCTCCCATTGACATGGCAACAACAACAAACACTCAGTTACAACAGAAGGGTGTACAGTCCACACAAGGGGTGCACCTCAACGGCCCAGCCGGGTTGATCAGGGAGGCTGTGCCACTAGACCCTATAGGACACCTACTACAATAGGCTACCCTATGAAGCCTAAGAGACATAGCAACTCTACCTAATACATAGAAACAAATACAGGGAGGCAGCCAAAATGAGGAGACAAAGAAATATGTCCCAAAAGAAAGAACAGAACAATACTTCAGGAAAAGAACTAAACAAAATGGAGATAAGCAATCTAATAGATGCAGAGTTCAAAACACTCATTATGTATAAGAATGCTGAAGGAACGTAGAATTTCAAGGAACTTAGTAAGAACTTCTAAAAACTTACTGAGAACCTTAAAAGCATAAAAAAGGACCAGTCAGAAATGAAGGACACGGACTGAAATAAAGAATAATTTGCAGGGAATCAATGGTAGAGTAGGTGAAGCCAAGAAGCAAACAATCAATTTGGAATATAAGGAAGCAAAAAACACCCAATCAGAACAGCAAAGAGAAAAAAGAATAAAAAAAATGAAGATAGTGTAAGGAGTCTGTGGGACAACTTCAGGTGTAACAACATTCACATCATGCAAGTGTGGATGGGGTGCCAGGAGGAGAGCAAGAAATTGAAAAACTATTTGAAAAAATAATGACAGAAAACTTCCCTAACTTGGTGAAGAAAACAGACATACACGTCCAGGAAGCACAGAGAGTCCCAAACAAGATGAACCCAAAGAGGCCCACACCAAGAATCTTTAAAGCAGCACCAGAAAAGCAGTTAGTTACCTACAATGGAGTTCCCATAAGATTGTCAGCTGATTTCTCAAAAGAAACTTTGCAGGCCAGAAGGGAGTGGCAAGAAATATTCAAAGTGATGAAAAGCAAGGACCCACAATCAAGATTACTCTATCCTGCAAAGCTATCATTTAGAATCAAAGGACATATAAAGATCTTCCTAGACAAGAAAAGGCTAAAGGAGTTCATCACCAGCAAATCAGTATTATATGAAATGTTGATGGGTCTTCTTGAAGAAGAAGATAAAAAAAAAAATGGGAACACTAAAATGGCAATAAATATATATCAACAATTGAATCTACAAACAAAATGCACAAGCAGAACAGAAACAGACTCATAGACACAGAGAACTTTTTGTTGGTTGCCAGATGGGGGTGGTGGTGTGGATGGGTGAAAAAGGGATTGAGAAGTACAAATTGGTTGTTAGACTGATGAACCTCACAGGAAAGGGGGGTTGGGGGCGGGAAGAGATAAACCAAAGAACTTATATTCATATATGCATAACCAATGGACATAGACAATAGTGTGAGGAAGCAGAAGGGGGACAGAAGTGGGGAGGAGGGGATCAGTAGGGGAAAAAAAGAGCGACATCTATAATACATTCAACAATAAAGATAAATTTTTTAAAAATCTATGTCTTTTGGACAATGCTAAACTGCTACTTTCACTGTCAGTCTATGGGTGTCCATCCAGTCATACAGAAACACCAAACCTGGACATCTAAATCTTCTCATGATAATTAATATTGCTACTTTGATCTGATAACATGTCTTAACTAATACTGTATTGAAGCCTGAAAGGCATGCATGAAATATAGCAGATTACAACTATAGAAATGTAATTTGTGTTATTTAATAATAGTAATATTCACCTTGGAGATTCCTCAACTAATTAGGAAACTTTTTAAAAAACATTTTAGGAATCTTTTTTAAAAACACTGAAAATTTTTAGACAGTACTTGAGACAGAAAGAAGACTCTCAAATTTCAGTAAAAAGCCTGATTTCAAACAGTTCACTGGAACAAAAAAAAATCTCCCAGATGTCACCTTTTCCCCAGAGATCAAGAGGCCTGGACATGGACAGGAGCAAGGAGGAGTGTACTTCTGAGCTCTGAATCTGCAGGAGAGCTTCTCCTTGATTGATTAAAGAAGAAAAAAGTTAAGAATTAAAGCAATCTGACCAAATGAGAGAAGAGGTTCCTAATGACTTTTTCTTCTTAAGACATTTCACCACGATTCTGCACATGTGGGAACGTATAGGCTTCTTTAGCACAATTTTCATTTCAGACTTTGAAACTGTGAAGAGTTCTTCTATATAAAGAAGAGACAATGAAGACTAAGCATTTTAAAGAGATAAACCAAGGAACTTATATTCATATATGCATGTTAATGTTGTATTCAATAAGTCACAAACTATTTTAAATATTTCGTAATATGCATGTGTGTGTGTGTATATATATATATATATACACACGCACAAACACACACACACACACACACACACACACATGCATATTATGATAGACTGCTTTTTTTTTTTTTTGTGGTATGTGCCCCTAGCGGGAACCGAACCCAGGACTTTCTGGTCTACAGGTTGATGCTCAACCACTGAGGCAAACTAGCCAGTGCTGATAGACTGCTTTTAATCAAAGTTTGGTTCATATTGTGCTATCTGCCCTACTGCTCATATTTATTTTTTAAAACTAAGGCCCAATTTCCCTTGTTCCTCTTTGTAGTTATCTTAGTTTGTTCAAGCTTCTATAACAAAATACCACGGGTGGCCTATAAACAACTGATATTTACTTCTCACAATTCTCGAGACTGGCAAGTCCAAGAACAAGGCACCAATGGGTTTTCTGTCCAGTGAGATCCTGCTTCCTGACTCACAGACGGACATCTTTTGGCTGTGTCTTCACATAGCAGGAGTGGCAAGGGATCTCTCATGACCTAAACACCTCCCAAAGGCCCCACCTCCAGATACTATCACAATGGGGGTTAGGTTTCAACATGAATTTGGAGGAGAGGGGAGAAATCTTGAGTCTATGACAGTTTTTTAAAAAATTGTCCTGAGGCTCAAGTTTCTTGCATTTTCCTGTGTTTCTGAGACTTCTCTGTCTCACCTGAGGGTTCTACTTCTGTCTCCAAACCTTGGTGTTAAAGGGCTCTCAACAATAAAATTTTGAACAATATAAAAATTCTGAATCAGGGACTGTAGGATGGACCATCCAGAAAGGTCTGAGTGAGGGCAGTAGATATCAGGTTCTGAGGTAGGATGGTGGTAGCCAGAGATATTCCAGAACTCAGCTGCCTCTCTACCTTTGGCCACTTTGAAGAAGAAACTTCCAGCTGGACCATTGCTGGTTTCTGTCCTAACTCATTCTTACAAAATAATAGACATTAGGTCTATTTTATTCTATAAAGGGAAGGGAAAAGGAAAGGATGTATCTTAGAAGCATCACTTGTGCTGTATCTTATTTCCATTGTTTTCTTGATCCTCATCAGAGTCAGAATTCATTTCCAGCCTTCCATGACTGACAAATTTCCTGCCAAACCTTCTCATGCCTTCCTGAAGTTCTATATGCCCCAAAAGGTAATTTGGTCACCTCTTTTTATAAACAAGTATTATAGTGAATGCCAAATATTTAATCGAATCACTAGGATAACTATTAAAAGTACAAAATACCAGTTTCCACCTCTAACCTACTGAATTAGAATCCATGGGTGGGACATGGAAATCTTTACTTTTAATAAGAACCCCAAGTGATATTTTCATTAGGTAACTTTAGGATACACTGCAGAAAATCATTGTACTTCTGATTATATATAGTTTATAATCCAAAAAGGGCACTTTTTAAAAACAATTATATTATTTTTTTTACCACCATTTATCCCCTCTATGCCCTCTTCCACCTCCACCCATCCCCCTCCACTCCCACAATCATCACACTGTTGTCTGTGTCCATGAGTTCTCGCTCTTTTATTTCTTGCTCAATTCCTCCACCCCCAAGCTGTCTTTCTGCTCTCGACAGTTTTGAAAGTAAAAGGACTATTAATAATGCATTGGGCTTGGCTGGTATGGCTCAGTGGTTGAGTGTTGACCCATGCACCAAGAAGTTGCTGGTTTGATTCCCGGTCAGGGTATATGCCCAGGTTATGGGCCAAATCCCCAGTGGGGGGCATGCAGGAGGTGGCCTGCATCAATGTTCTCATTCATCAATGTTTCTATCTCTCTCTTCCTCTCTAAAATAAATAAATAAAAATAATGTATTGGCCTAAATAGCAATAACGGGCAATTCTGGGCAAATCAGGATATATGGTCATCCTAGTTATATGTTATCATCTTCATCTCCACCTAAGTCCATTATTTATTTTTGTAACAGTTTTATTGAAATATAATTCAGATACCATGCAGTTTACACATTTAAAATGTTCAATTCAAAGTTTTTTAGTATATTCAAAAGGTTTTGCCACCATCACCACAACCAATTTTAGAACATTTTCATCATCTCCCAAAGAAATCCTGTATCCTTTAGCAGTCACTTCATTTCTCCATGCCCCTTCCCAAGTCCTAAGCAACCACTCATCTATTAACTGTCTCTGTAGATATGCCTACTGATATCATACAATATGTGGTCTTTAATGACTCACTTCTTTAATTTAGCATACTGTTTTCAAGGTTTATCCGTGTTGTTGCATGTATCAGTAATTCACTCCTTCTTATTGCCAAATAATATTCCATTGCATGGATATACCACATTATATTTATCCTTTCATCAACTGATGGATATTTGGTTGTTTCCATTGTTTTTAGCTATTATAAACAATGCTGTTATAAACATCTGTGTACAAGTTTTTGTATGGACGTATGCTTTCATTCCTCTTGGGTATATACCTATGCTACCCCACTTTTTTTCACCCCTACCTTGGAAGACTCTAACAAAGAGTTTTCACAAATTTTGTGGGAAGGAAAGAAATGCGTGAGAAGAATTTAAAGTCAGGAAATTAGGTTATTTAGATTAGGTGAAACAGCTATTTTGTTTTTAAAATACATTTATGCCTTTTCTTGCAATGACCCAAATACTTCGAAAT
This sequence comes from Molossus molossus, assembly GCF_014108415.1. Lineage (NCBI taxonomy): Eukaryota > Metazoa > Chordata > Mammalia > Chiroptera > Molossidae > Molossus > Molossus molossus. The sequence goes on along the minus strand of NW_023425357.1, from coordinate 33,359,334 downwards.
TTAGAGTGGCTGCAAAAGAGATACAGGTAGGGAAGAAACCAACCATAAGGGTCAGCAAAAATCCCTCCTGGGCTACCAAGGGTCCTTCTTTAAGAATTTAGTCATCTAGCCCTGGCCGGTTTGGCTCAGCGGTTAGAGCATCGGCCTGCGGTCCGGAGAGACCCGGGTTCGGTTCCCGCTAAGGGCGCGTGCTTCAGTTGCAGTTTGTCCCCGGCCCTGGTTGGTCGTGCGGTGGCAGCCACTCGATGTGTCCCTTTCACATCAATGTTTCTCTCTCTCTGTCTCTTCCTCTCTCTCCCTCCCACTCTATCTGTACAAAAAATGGAAAAATGTCCTCGGGTGAGGATAAAAAAAAAAAAAAAGAGTTTAGTCATCTAAAAGCAGATGGACTAATACATCAAAGCTAATATAACAGCTGCAAAAAGCTACTGGGTCTCTATTATGTGGCCAAATATTTAAATTCTGTGTCTTGAATCAAAACTTTTAACTTCTAGTGTTTATGGTTTACTCACTGATGACTTCTTAAATTTTGTCTTTTTCTTTAAACTATATGACACAGGCAGGCTAAGTTTTCAGGAAATATGTTTAACCTTATAAAGATCTATACATAGGTGTAGTGGTCTTATGTGAGGAGAGACACAGTAAAGTTAGTTGTGTTAATGTAAAATCAATATCTACAGAAGAGAAAATTAGAAAAGAAACTGCTGACTTTCCTTCCCTCTTCCTTTTCTTTTTTCCTGTCATTAGTCTGTGTAAGTTTGGAACTCCAGGAATCATTACATTATAAAAGTCTCCAGGTTTCCATTCTAATAGATTCCAGGTTTTCCCACAATGGGGATGAAACTAGCAGACTTTAGTAAATCCTTATTTATTTGTCCCAAAGGCCAGGCAGTACTCTTTCTTTTTTGGTGCTGGTTTCTATTCATTCACTGCCTCTTCTCAAGTTCTTTTGCTGCCCATCATTAATCTTTCAAGCTACAGCTGGGTGGGTTCAGAACAAAACCATCAGAGGACCTGAAAAATGAAATATTTACCTGTACCAATAGGGGAAAAAGGCCTATCAAACTTGTCCTTTCAATGCAATCTCATTTTTATTTCATTTTATTTACTTTCTAGATAGGAGACAAGATACATATATACACTCACATATATATACCTCACTGTTAATATATCATTATTAATTTTTTACTATCTATCCTTATTTGTAATGAGGTGTAATATATAGAGCTCAGTTAGTTACCATGGAGACACTGATCCTCTGTTTTTTATCACAGAGCCACACTATCGTCTGGTGTCAGCCAACAAGGGATGACAAAGGCCTCCCCAAGAGCCTGGCACTGCAATTACTGAGCAATCAAGAGCCTCTTTTATTTTTTTATTTTTTTTTTTTTTTTCCTCACCCGAGGACATTTTTCCATTTTTTGTTCAGGTAGAGTGGGAGGGAGAGAGAGAAACAGAGAGAGAAAGAGAAACATCGACGTGAAGGGACACATCGAGTGGCTGCCACCCACACAACCGACCAGGGCCGGGGACAAACTGCAACCGAGGTACGTGCCCTTAGCGGGAACTGAACCCGGGTCTCTCCGGACCGCAGGCCGACGCTCTAACCGCTGAGCCAAACTGGCCAGGGCAAGAGCCTCTTTTAATAGAGCACATCCAGGTATACATGGTTCCTCACTCAGCACTGTCCTCCCTTTTTCCTTTTTAAACTTGCACAGGAGGATGCAGTTACAGAGTATAGATATCTTCCTGTTAGATGGCCTGTTTATTCAGGATTTCTATGATTTTCTTTGTTGTTGTTGTTTTTTTTTAAGAATATCATAAACTAGCTACCTTCCTCTTTATTATCTCTCATATATTTTTAACTTCAACAAGTATTATTTTCTTCTGAGGATATACTTTCCTTTATGCGTTAATCAGTTTTCATGGGTTGTCATTAACTAACAAAATAGAGTGGATAAATGAAAATCATAGTTTCTAAATTCTCCCTTAGTCTAGACTTTTCCCTAACATCTCTAACCACATTGCTAAAGCTATCAACAACAAAAATTTTAAACTTGAATGACTGGCATTCATTCATTCTTTTTCTTCTGGTGGTGATATAAATGAGAAGCTATATAAATCAAAGGGATATAATAAAAAGAGTTAATTTTTTCAAAGATTTTTATCTTACTTGGGATTGATATAGCCCAGATTTAACTTAGATGCTCAGACTCAGATGTTCTAAACTCACTGGGAAATTTGGAGTGAAACGGTATGAAGGTATGTCCTGAGACATCCAAACTGGCTTGGCTCTATAATTGTAGATAGGCTTCTTAAAATAACAGTTAAGTCTTCCCTGTATAGTGTCCATAATATTATAAAATATACAGTTGTCTCTAACTCAGGTCAAAAGTTCTAGAACTTTGCTAACATTCCTTTTTCCCCAAAGAAGGAGGAATGGTCAGGTGTTTAAAAGCATGATCATGGTTGGGGTAGGGAGAGATGGAAACAGTGAGCAACTAAAAATGTATATGACATGATCACTGCTCTGAAAAAACTTAAAATCTAGTTGGGAAAACAAACCTTTAAACGTTATGTACAAGGCTCACTAATATGAATTAAATAGCAAAAATCATACAATAGCATAGTATGTGTCAGGGGAAGATAAATTAAGTCCAGAGTTAGTAAGATTTACTGGAAGAGGTGAGATTTAAAATTGGTCTTGAAGGATAGAAGAGAAGAAAAAGTATTTGGGGTGAGAAAAATAGCAGACGCTAAAATGTGGCCATGGGAATGGTCATGGTCTTCTAAGAAGACCATGCTTATGTTAACATTACTGAAGCAAACCAATCTTGAATTTCAAGAAAACTTCTAGAATCAATCAGTTCAGGTGATAATGTTAGTTTCCTACTATTATACCTGCCCCTTTCCCAAGGTGTTTCCTTCCTCCCTTCACTAGAAACAAAAGGATAAACGGGAGGGAGGGGAGGAAAAAGAAGCAAGGAAGGAGTTAGGGAGAGAGAAGGGAAGGGGAAGAGGGAGTGGGGAAAAAATGGGGGGGGGGAGAGAATGAAGGAGGGAGAGAAAAAAGAGGGAGAGGGGGAGAGAAAGATTGGGAGGGAAGGAAGAGAGAGGAAGGGAGAACAATTGCATTCAAAATGACACAATAAAGAAATGAGAAACAGAGGTTGCCTTTTTTTTTTTTGCAGGTGGAGAACAAAGTGGGTTTTTTCAGGCAGAGTATGAACACGTTCTGTGTTACATGATCCCCATATGCCAGGAATGTCATTAATTAGATAGAAATGAATGACTGGAGACTTGCCAAATGCAGCTCAGGAGATCAAGGGCTCTATACTCACAGGTTTTCACCTATGCTCTGGAGTTCTTACTATAGCTGCACAGTACATATAGGCTTTGTCAGAAGCTTGACAGGAGCCTGAATTAATACTGGGTTTTTAATATACCACTGATTCTTGGCTTTTTTTTTTTTTTTTTTTTTTTTTTACCAGAGGATAGTCTCTAAATATACAGGATTTGTTTTCAGTTGGACACTAGAGAAAAAGATATTTGATCAGTGGCATAAGCTGAAGGAAAAGCCACATAAAAGTTATTGTGGATACTCAAAAAAGTCTGCAGGAAAGGTTTACTGGGAGATGCTTGGAAGGAATAAAGATTTTCATAACAGTAAATACACCTTAAATATTATCTATTCTGACTATGTGCCAAGCACTATGTTAAACACTTCATGTACATGATCTCATGTAATCCTCATAACCCTGTGAAGTAGTCACCTCCACAAATTACAGATGAGGAAACTGAGAGGTTCAAGAAAGGTTAAGTAACTTGCCCAAAGCCACAGTAAGTGGTATGGACCTGATGGAACACAATAACTGGAATCTATTATAACAAAGGCAGAATTTGCTTCAAAAGGCATAATTACTGTAATGTACATTTCTTCAGCATTTTCCTCATTTTCATTTCTTTTGATAAGGTTATGATGAAAAAGCATAAAAGAAATAAGCTGTTTCCTTTGGAATTTTGTCAAAAAGGAAATAATCAGCCCTGGCCGATTTGGCTCAGCAGATAAAGCATCAGCCTGTGGTCCAGAGAGACCCGAGTTCGGTTCCTGCTAAGGGCATGTACCATGGTTGCAGTTTGTCCCTGGCCCTGGTTGGGTTGTGTGGGTGGCAGCCACTTGATGTTTCCCTTTTACATCGGTGTTTCTCTCTCTCTCTCCCTTCCTCTTTGTCCCTCCTACTCTATCTGAACAAAAAGTGGAAAAGTGTCCTCAGGTGAGGATAAAAAAAAGGAAATAATCATTGGAAAGGATGTTTCTGAATAGTCAAACAGGAGGAATGGAGACATAATATTCAAAGGTAAAGATTTCTTAGGACTCTAGAGGGAAATAGTAAAAACAGTTGAGATAATTCTGTTCTTTAAAATGATTCATCTTCTGAGAACAGGTCTTTTACCTCCTTGATTAAGTTTATTCCAAGGTATCCTAATTTTTTTGTTGAAGTGGTAAATGTGATTATTTTTTATTTTTATTTTTTTAGTTTCTCTTTCTGAGCACTCATTATTGGCATATAAATATGCCATTGATTTCTGGATGTTAATTTTCTATCCTGCTACTTTGCGAAATTCATTTATTAAATCTAGTAGTTTTTAGGTGGAGTCTTTAGGGGTTTCCACGTATAATATCATGTGATCTGCGAATAATGACAGTTTCACTTTCTCCTTTCAAATTTGGATGCCTTTTATTTTTTTCTTCTTGTCTGATTGCTGTGCTAAGACTTCCAGTACTATGTTGAATAAGAGTCGCAAAAGCAGATATCCCTGTCTTGTTCCTGTTCCTAAGGGAAATGCTTTTAGTTTTTGCCCATTGAGTATGATGTTGGCTGTAGGCTTGTCATATATGGCCTTTATTATGTTGAGATATAATCCTTCTTTTCCCACTTTGCTGAGAATGTTTATAAAAAATGGGTGTTGGACCCTGGACAGTTTGGCTCAGCGGTTAGAGCATCAGCCTGTGGTCCAGAGAAACCCAGGTTTGGTTCCTGCTAAGGGCACGTACCTTGGTTGTAGTTTGTCCCCGGCCCTGGTTGGGTAATGTAGTAGGCAGCGACTCAATGTGTTCCTTTCACATTGGTGTTTCTCTCTCTCTCCCTTCCTCTCTCTCCCTCTCACTCTATCTGAACAAAAAATGGAAAAATGTCCTCGAGTGAGGATAAAAAAAAAATGGGTGCTGGATTTTGTCAAATGCTTTCTCAGCATCTATTGATATGATCATATGATTTTTATCTTTCATTTTGTTTATGTGGTATCACATTTATTGATTTGCATATATTGTACCAGCCTTGCATCCCTGGGATACAGGACATTGAAAAAAGGCATAGAGGAAGACATAAACAAAAGGAAGCATATACATTGTTCATGGATTGAAAGAATCAACATCATTAAAATGACCGTCCTACCCAAAGCAATATATAGATTCAATGCAATCCCCATTAAAATACCAATGGAATACTTCACAGAGCAGAACAAAAGCTCTAAAAGTGTATATGGAACCAAAATAGCCCCGAATAGTCACAATCTTGAAAAAGAAGGACAAAGGTGAAGGGCTTACAATACTGGATATCAGGTGATACTACAAAGTCACTGTAATCGAAACAGCCTGGTACTGGCACAAGAAAAGCACATAGATCAGTGGAACAGAACAGAGTACCCAGAAATCGATTCCAGACAGTATGCTCAATTGATATTTGACAAAGGAGGCAAGAGCATACAGTGGAGTAGAGACAGTCTCTTTAATAAATGGTGTTGGGGCCCTGGCCAGTTTGGCTCAGCGGTTAGAGTGTCAACCCATGGACCAGAGAGTCCTGGATTCGGTTCCCACTAAGGGCATGGACCTCAGTTGCAGTTTGTTCCCAGCCCCAGTTGGGGTTGTGTGGGTGACAACCAGTTGATGTGTCTCTTTCATATCGATGTTTCTCTCTCTTTCTCCGCCCCCCCCCTTCCTGCTCTATCTGAAGATGAATGCAAAGGAATGTCCGCAGGTGAGGATAAAAAAATAAACAAATAAATAGATGGTGTTGGGAAAATTGGACAGGTACATGCAAAAAATGAAGCTAGATCACCAATTTACACCATATACAAGAATAAATTCAAAATGGATAAAAGACTTAAATATAAGTCATGAAACCATAAAAATCCTAGAAGAAAATGAATGCACCAAAATTGCAGATATCACGTGAAGCAGAATTTTCACTGATACACCACCTAGGACAAAAGAGGCAAAGGAAAAAATTAATAAATTGGACTACATCAAACTAAAAAGCTGCTGCACAGCAAAAACAAAAAGCCAGCATCAAAATGAAAACAGAACCCACTGTATGGGAGAACATATTTGCCAATGATACATTGGATAAGGTGTTAATTTCCAAAATATATAAAGTACTCATACAACTCAACAAAAGGAAGATAACCCAATTTAAAAATGGGCAGAGGACCTGAATAGACACTTCTCCAAAGAGGACACACAAATGGCCAAGAGACATATGAAAAAAATGTTCAATGTCAGTAATCATTAGAGAGATGCAAATTAAAATGACTATGAAGTATGACCTCACACCTGCCAGAATGGCTACCATCAACATATCATCAAACAACAAGTTCTAGTGAGGATGTGGAAAAAAAGGGGACTCTAGTACATTGCTGGCAGGAATGCAGACTGGTGTAGCCACTATGGAAAATAATATGGTGTTTCCTCAAAAAATTAAAAATGGAACTGCCATTTGACCCAGTGATCCCACTTTAGGACTATATCCTAAGAAGCCTGAAACACCAATCAGAAAGAATTTATGTACCCCCCTCTATGTTCATATCAATGCTATTTACAATAGCTAAGATCTGAAAATAGCCCAAGTGTCCATCAGTAGATGACTGGATAAAAAAGCTGTGGTACATTTACACAATGGAGTACTATGCAGCTGTAAGAAGAAAGATCTCTCACCTTTGAAACGACATGGAGGGACCTGGAGAGTATTATGCTGAGTGAAATAAGCCAGTCAGAGAAAGACAATTATTATTTGATCTCACTTATTTGTGGAATCTAATGTACAAAATAAGGTGACAAACAAAATATAGCTAAAGACACAGAAGTAAGGAACAGGCTGACAGATCTCAGAGGAAAGGAGGATGAGAGGAGCAGGAAGAGATAAACCAAAAAACTGACGTGCATATATGCATAACCAATGGACACAGACAAAAGTGTGGTGAAGGCAGGGAGTAGGCAGAAATGAAGAGGAGGGTGTCAATGGGGGGAAAAGAAGGGACATCTGTAACACTTTCAACAATAAAGATAAATTTTTAAAAATAATAAAATAAAATGGTCCATCTTATCTTTTTAGCTATGAAGGGACTCATGTAAAAAGAAAAAAAAGAAAAAAAAAAAAAAGCCCTGGCCAGTTTGGCTCAGTGGTTAGAGCGCTGGTCTGCGGTCCACAGAGACCTGGGTTCGGTTCCTACTAGGGGCGCATACCTCGGTTGCAGTTTGTCCCCAGCCCTGGTTGGTCATGTGGGTGGCAGCCACTCAATGTGTCCCTTTCACATCGATGTTTCTCTCTCTCTCTCCCTCCCACTCTATCTGAACAAAAAAATGGAAAAATGTCCTCGGGTGAGGATAAGAAAAGAAAAAAAAAAAGTATGAATAAAGAGATTTTAGCTATCTTCATTCATTTGCCATTCTATGGCTATAAAATTATGAGTCCAAATGAGCTTTATTTATTCATGACCCTGCCTTCTTGTCTTTCCTTGAATAAATCAAGCTTATTCCTATCAGAGGTCTTTGCAATGCTCATTCCCATCCACTTGGAATTTATGGCTGACTTTTTCTCAACAGCCATAGCACTGTTCAGCTGTCAGATCCTCAGATCGACCTTTCCTGGCTAACCTACATGCTTCTCCTTCCTTCCCCACAACCACTCTTCTTCCTCATACTGTATTTCAATAGCCTGCTTTTTTCTCTTCATAGCACTTAAGTTCTGCATAGTTCTGAAGTTATTTATTATTTTTTATTTTATGTATTTTTGTTTTATTATATATTTAATTCATGTATAAAATATTAAGTTTTATTTATTACTATTTATCCTATGCTTTGAAGAGTAGTTGGCACATACTATGCACTTGGTAAATAGTTGCTGATGAATGAATGACCACTATACTAGGCAATGGGAATCGGACAATCCTAAAAGTGATACATTTGGTAATGCTTCATAATTTAGAAAGTACTTACATATACTATAATAATCAATATCCCACTGGAGGTTAATCTGCATATCAACTAGTTATATCAAAACACAAATAAAGAAATTCTATTTGTTATCAGGAGTCTTCTTTGTATGAAGGCCCTCAGCTCATTTTAAATTTTTAGCTTAGTGGTGGTGTGCCGAGTTATTACCCAAACTCTTTTTAAAGTGCTGGTAAAAAGGACTTTTAGTAGAATTCAAACGAGTAAAAAAAATGTGTTATTTCAATAAGTTTTGAAGCTTTTATTGTCATTTCCAACAAAATAAAGCTCTTGCTTTCATTTGCCAGAAATGTCCCTATAAACACTGAGGTTTTTATTTCTGCTTTTCTGACTAGTACAAGTTTTTCTGCTCTGAATAGCTAGAAAATAACAGCATGTGCTATAGACTGAATATCTGTGTCACCCCAAAATTTGTATATTGAAAACCTGTTCCTCCAATGTGGTAGTATTTGGAGGTGGAAACTTTGGGATTGGGTTTTGAGAGTGGATCCCTCAGGAATGGAATGAGTGCCCTTATAAAAGAAACCATAGAGAGATCCCTCAACCCTCCTGCCATGTGAAGACAGAGAAAATATGGCCATCTATGAGCCAGGAAGCAGGCTATCACCAGACACAGAATCTGTCAGTACCTTGATCTTGGACTTTCCAGCCTTTAGAGTTGCAATAAATAAAATTTTTTGTTTATAAGATATCTAGTCTATGGTATTTTGTTGTAGTAGCCTGAACAAACTAAGACACCATAGTAAACAAATGAGAAACAATAGGTGCCGGTTTGTTTATAACCCAGAGTTTGGAATTTACTAAATATTTGAAGAGAGAATGGCATCCAGGGCTGTGAATTCAATCTCACACTCTTGAATGTTCATACATTTCCTTTGCTCATTTATCTAGGAATTAGGAACATACCCTTCCTGGCTTCCATTCCATCCCAGCGTCACAGGCTGGTGTTACACTGAAGAATTAACAGCCTGAATATATCTCCTGCTCCTCAATCTCCTACTGGAGGACTTGGCAAGAAGCAATGTATTTGGATTTGGTAGAAGATACAAGTAGCAAACAATTAACCCTAAAATGAGAAACAATTACAAAAACACTTGAATTATTGGCATCCTTACTGCCAAAAGTTTTTTTTTTTTTAAATGTGTTTGTTTCTTTTCATTTGCAAAATGAGGCTAAGGTAACAAATATCACAAGAAAATCCTATGTTGGAATTGACAAAGAGATTCCAGTTCCTTCCAATATCTCCAATGGGAATCCACTTTTTTGTTGTTGTTGTTAAACTGATGACTGAAACATGGTTTTGCCTACTGAATCTTTTCAACAAGAAGCAGAAACTACGGGTCACAATGACTTCCATCCATGCTTCTGCTCTTAATTCATCAAGGAGTTCTGTTTCATTTTTAGAACATCACACATTGTTTCAAACCTTCTTTCACTATAGGAAGTGAAAACAGATGTCTAGTTCCTTGGATATATCTGGTGGAAATGAGCCCCACTCCTGGTATAGTCTCCAGTCACAAGAGTCCTTCCTAATTGACTGAAAATTACTAACATTGTTATTGTGATGTTGTTATTGTGCAAATGTATATCCCATTATGTATTCATTAATTAATACTTTTTAAAGATTTATATCTATAAGTGGTATGTTTTTCTTGGAAACATTTACAGTAATTTCACCTTAAAAATCTGCACTGTGCATTTGCCTGAAAAGAGTGTTTCAGGCAAAGTAAAACATAACATTCAATACATCATATGAAAATTTTTTCGCCCTGGCCGGTTTGGCTCAGCGGTTAGAGCGTCGGCTTGTGGTCCTGAGAGACCCGGGTTCGGTTCCCGCTAAGGGCATGTACCTCGGTTGCAGTTTGTCCCCGACCCTGGTTGGTCGTGTGGGTGGCAGCTACTCGATGTGTTTCTTTCACATCGATGTTTCTCTCTCTCTCTCTCTGTTCCCTCTCTCCCTCCCACTCTACCTGAACAAAAAAAAAAATGAAAAAATATCCTTGGGTGAGGATAAAAAAAAGAAAATTTTTTCAGGAAGCTTTTGGCCCTTTATCACCATTCCAAAGAAGGTACAAGGTGATAAGAGAAAGCTGCCATAGAGCAATATTTAGTGAAATAACACAGGTAAATAATATGTTAAGAAGACCCTTAATAAACTCAATAATGGTATCAGGATTACAACAGAATATAGAAAATGATAGTGTAAGAATGCATTTTTGAACAGCTATGAACATCCTTTCAGATTACCAAATGTAATAGAAGTCCCCTCCCTAGCTTTAATAGTACCTAAAATTAACACATACTGGCTTTCCCAAACTCCCTTCCTTTTTTTTTTTTTTTTTTTTTTTTTTGTGGTACGTGCCCCTAGCAGGAACCGAACCCGGACTCTCTGGCCCGCAGGCCAACGCTCAACCACTGAGTCAAACTGGCCAGGGCCTCCCTTCCTTTTTTAACAAGCCAGTTTTTTTTTTTTTTTTATAGAATATAAAAACAAGAGGAATAGTCTGTAAGCCATTATAATTAGCAAATGGTTGTGCCAAACCAAGATCCTTTTCTGATGAGTCTATGAAGGGCACCAGTCCTTATGAAATAAGGAAAGAATATGACAACCGAAGAATATAGCACAAGTAAAGTATATACTAGAAGGTAATATTTATAGTTAAAGATATTTTGGGATAACAGAATCAGAGAATCATGGGGCTAAAAGGGGACTGATTAGAATTTTCTCTTCTCTTTGGCTGGGAACTCACACATACACCTAATCCAGATAGAGGGGTATTAAAAATACTTTTTGTTTTAGCCTTTCTTAGTGTTGAAGATTCTGTCATTCTCTATGCTCATCCATGCTGTATTTATACTACAGTTAAGTTTATTTCTCTTCTTCTATACTGAAGATGGAGAAGAACTGGCAACCACCCTTTCTGTAGCAAGACCCTTTCTGTACTCTAAAATAACGTAATCACTCATCAGCCTTATTATTCCAGAATAAAAAAAGTAAGTAAAGGATTTTTTTAAGGATGCTAGAAGATATGACCCACACATAAAAGCTTATCATCAGGTAAGGATTAAAAAATAATAGTAAGCCTGGCCAGTGTGGCTCAGTGGATTGAGTGTCGTTCCACAGATTAAGAGGTCCCAGTTTGATTCCAGTCAGGGCACATGCCCAGGCTGTGGGCTTGATCCCTAGTAGGGGACATGCAGGAGACAGTTGATTGATGTATCTCTCTCAAATTGATGTTTCTTTCTTTTTTTTTTTTAATTTCTAAAATAATTCTTTTTCCTTTCTTTTTCAATTTTTATTAATTTATTTTTGTTACAGATGTTTTTCCTTTTTCCCCTCACATCAATGTTTCTGTCTCTCTCTCCCTAAAAAAAAAAAAATCAATAAAAACATATTTTAAAATAAATAAAAATAAAAAATAATAAGATTTGAGTTCTTATTAAATGCAAGGCCCTGTGCAGAATAAAATGCTTTATATAGTTGTTTTGTCATCATCATCATCAGATAATAATCATCAGATAATTATTATCACCATATAATCATCACCATATTACCATCATCAGAAAGTCATCATTATCATCAAATAATCATAATTACCATATAATCATTATCATTATGTAATAACCATTACCATATAAGAATCATCATCACCATATAATCATCACCATACAATCATTATCAATTTTCATTACCATCATCATCATCATATAATCATACCATGACAGAATCATCTTTGATATCATATAATCACTATCATATAATCATGATCATTACCATATCATCATCACATCATATAACAATCACCATATAATCATTATTGTATAATCATCACCATATAATCAGCACCATATATAATCATCATCAAAAATCATCATCATGACCGGCCAGTGTGGCTCAGTCATTGAGCATTTACCCATGCATCAAGAGGTTGCCAGTTCAATATCTGGCCAGGGTACATGCCCGGGTTGAAGGCTCAAACCCTAGTAGGGGGCGTGCAGGAGGCAGCCAATCACTGTTGATGTTTCTCTCTCATGAAGGTTTCTATCTCTCTCTCCCTCTCTTTTCCTCTCCTGGTTTGGCTCAGCAGTTACAGAGTGTCAGCCCACCAACCAAAGAGTTATGGGATCGATTCTGGTCAAGGGCACGTACCTTGGTTGCAGTTCGATCCCTGGCCCTGGTTGGGGTCATGCAGGAGGCAACCAATCAATGTGTCTCTCACACATCAATGTTTCTCTCTCTCTCTCCCCCTCCCTCCCACTCTATTTGAAAATCAATGGAAAAATATCCTCCATTGTGGATTAAATTAGAAAAAAAATATTTAAAAAATAACAATTATCATCATCACCATATAATCATCAGATAATCATCATCATAAATAATCATATAATCATCATCATTATATAATCATCATATAATTGTAATCATATAGTCATCAATCATCACAATCATCATCATATAATTATCATCAATCATATCATCAATCACATCATCATAAAATCATCATATAGTCATCTTTATCAATAATCATATAATCATCACCATATTAGCTAACACTTCACTGAATGTGTACTTTGTGTAAGGCATCATTCTACAGTATATACTTTTCATACATGAACTCATATAATCTTCACAATATTCTAAGGGTAGGATTATTCCTATAATTCAGAAAGGAAACTAAAACAAAGGTTTGCAATACCTTGATATTCCTGGAGCATCATTATTTCTATTTTACAAATGAGAAACTGAGTATCACAGATTAAATAACATGCCCATGATCAAAATAGCTGGTAAATGACAAGAGGTGGGATTGAAACCAAGAATTTTCTGATTACAAAGTACTTTTTTACTACATGTTTAACAAGAGAAGAGAGAAAATAGTAAGCACCAGAACTTAACTTGAGAGGGAAATAATAATAATACGCACAATAAGAGAACATCAGCACTGTTCAAATTGTTAAATATGAACATTTAATCTTTGTGACAATCCTATGAAACTAGATGTTATTCTTTCATTTCAAAAATGAGGAAACTGAGATACATGATCCTAATGTAACTCAGCTGCTAACTGGGGAACTGGAACTCAAACCCACAAGGTCCAGTTCCAGAGCTATACTCTTACTACAACATCATGCTTCCTCTTGTAATTTAAATATATAACAGGAGCAATTACTTGGGATACTGAAAAATATAGTTTCATAGGTAAATAAATATACACTAGTACTCCTATAGAGCTAATATTTATTGAGCACTTACTAAACACTTCTGGTAGACATTGTGATGTGCCACCCAGATCCCGCTTCAGGAATGAAGGGCTTACTTCACCAGCTGATGTGAATCCTAAAAGAAGATGGTGCTCAGTTGTAAGTTCTCAGACAAAAAAAATTTACCTTTGGGGTTGGCTGAAGTCTTTGGTAGAACTGCACCACAGCTCATCTTCCATAGGTGTTGATCCCAAGAGCATTCCCTAATAAATAGATAAACATCCTAAATGTTAATTTTCACTTTAGAGTCTGCTTCCCTAGGAACCTAACCTGCAAAGCTTTACATAATCTCCTTTAACTCTGACCATCCTATCAATTAGATGCTATTATCATCATATACTGATTTTATAAATGAAGACACTAACACTTAACTTGCCCAAGGCCACAGAGCTGGTCAAGGATGAAAACAGAACATGAACTGAGACTTTAATTCTGGAAGCTGCAATCTCAAACTTTATATGATTATGTGTAGAGAGAAAGGCTTCAGTAATTGAGACTTATCATTAGTTCAACATGTATTTAGTGCTGGGGGTGGAGGGGTACGTGAAAAGGACTCTGAAGGACTAAAAGATCTTGAGAGAAAAGAAATCTAACATTTATTATTAAAGCATAAGTAAGAATAATGATAGTAGTTGGAATGACCTAAAAAGCAGGTGGCCGAAAAACAAAGACTGGTCAAGAAAATAGTGAAACAATTTTTCCTCTATTACTTCTACAGTTTATTTCTTGAGAAGAGAAAACTGAGGACAAAGGAAATTTCCCATAAAACGAAAGAAAAAATGTTCAATTATACATTAAATTATCTTAAATTCAAAGAGAAAAGGCTTCACTCTCCAATATGCAATGTTTATTATCTGATACATCTGTCTAGCATCTTTCCTCATATGAGAGAAGTTGAAAACATAAAATGCCAGCATATGGCCCTAATGAGAAGTTACAGAGTATATCTGTCTACAGTATCCTACAAGATATGGGGCAATGTCAAAAAATGGAGAAGGGAGGGAGGAGTTGAGATGGCATAGAGCCACAGCTTTTGCCTTAGTTGTACTATTCAATTATAAAATTTCTCCAATGTTGTAAATTTCCAGCTGTTATTATCCATCTTAATTTTTTCTCCTTTTCCAGGACAGATCAGATCCAATACATAAATCCCTTGACTCATATTAAGATTAAATTGTGTGGAATCCACTTTTTCAAATTGCACTTCTTTTTTTGTAGGCATGGATACTTACCTATATTCCTAATGGAGGGAAGAAAAGAATTGCAACTAAAAATCCAAATATTAAATTTATCCCTTCAGTGCTCAATATGTCCTGGTGTATTTTTTATTTCACTTAAAACCTAAAATAAATCTAAAATATACCCAGAACATAAGAGGGGCTGAAAAACCAAGTTCAGAGAAAATGGGATGCAGTTAGCAAAGATTACATGCATCAGTGAACTGTACTAAATTGAACACCTTTAAATGCCAGAGATTTTCTCTGTGAAACTGGGGGAAGGGGGGGTTGAAAGAAAATCAATAATGTTGGAGAAGAGAAACCTCTTCACACATCTCTAATTAGTCATAGCAGAATCTGGTAGATTTCCATATTACAACTAGATCAAACTTGTGAAATTGGTTTTGATCCCAGGCTCATTCTGTACATCTTCCAGAAGAAGCTCCACTAAAGACAATCAAAGGCTTTTCAACCTTGAATGATCCCCAAAATCACTCTTTCAGTTTGCATCCATCCTACATTATGTTCAGTGTCTGTCTAATGTTGCCTACAGCAAATCTCCCTGGAATTACCCTTAAAGAGCTGCATTTATAAAAACAGGCAAAGGATCTTCAAACTGGTTGACTTCAACTTTAGCTTGAACCTTCATTAGTAAGTGAAACCAGGCATAAAGAGGCTCAGGTCTTCAGATCTTTTTATTTTTTAATAAATTGAATAAATATTAGCCATATTGTTTATATTAGGACATGAACCCCTGTGTAAAGTCATTGCTCAAGTCTAATAATGGAATAGGTAAAGAGTTTCTGTATTTTTCTGAATAATCAATACCAAAGCTGCTGATGCAAATTTATTTGAACCCCTGGGAACAAACCCTTTGAAGTTCTGGGAAAATTTTAAATATAGTGTGCAAATCAATAACTGGACAAAAACATCTCTGTCAATGTGTTCATTGTATTTGGAAAAGAAACATATCTTTAAATGCAATCTCTCTCTCACTACCTCGATAAACCCTTTCCCCAAATCATTTCTTTTCCAAAAGAAACTCATGAATCAGCAAAAAATAAAACATTCTTTTTGGCCATAATTAGAATTGATGTAGATGTAACCTTTCTGAACAGGATGACTCCTCAAGCACCCCAAAAGAGTCTTCTTTCCAGCCTTTTGTAATCCTCTCCTAATTTTCTCTTTTCCAATCAGTTCACATCCAGTTTTGGAGCCTGAGCTAACCAGATGGTTTGAAGGCATTTTCAGAAGGAATTCTATTGGACTGGTTTGGTGGTATGTGTTTTGAATGGGATGCATCTATGATATTAAAAATATATTTTTTCATTACTGCCTCTTTTCACAGTCCACTAAGCAAAAATACAAAGCAATTTTTTTCCTCCCCCACTCTCCCTTTCTCCCTTCATTCTTTCTTCCCCTGTGGAGTTCAAATTAAAGAAAGGTGAAAATTGAAGCTGTTGTAGGCAAGGCGATTGTAACATGCATATTTGATTTTTATGATGGATCTAAATTGCTGAATAAGGCCATGGAACAAAGGGAGACTGCAGCTTCCTGCCCATCACATGCAGCCACTGAATGCAGAACAAAAGCTATGGCCATTAGGGGCTCAGCAGGGAGACACATTATATAAATGACTTTGTCTTTTCTGCCCCCCACCCCCACCCCACTGGGTGTACTGGACAGAGATGGGTGTGTGTGTGTATTATGATTTGCCAGGGCAGGAGGTAAGAACCTGGGAGTAGCAATGGAAATACAAATGTACAGTACGTGATGATCCACAAGGGCCATGCTTGACTCACTGAACCAGTGTGGCTCTCAGTGCTGTGGACAGAGCGCCACCTAAAACAACCACTCCCCTGAGAAACTTGGTGCCTTTTCAGAGTGGCCTGTAGTTTTTCTTTTAATTGTTTTGTTTCTTTCATCAAGAACAATGATATATAAAGAAAAACAGTGGGGAAAAATATAAGGCCTAGTATTCCAAGGTAATTGCCATTTCTGCTTAAAGAACAAATTGACATACTACAGTTCATTGTGGCACTCATTTCCTAAGAAACTACTACTCTTCCTGACTCAAAGCTTTTCTTTTGGCAGAAAAATGAGAAATGTATATTAATAAAAATCCTAAGCTATCACATAGCTGAGTCAACCTACTTTTAAGAGGCCCACTGTGGGAATGACTTGAATAGAGGTTACTGTTTTACCTGGCTTATAACACCAGCAATCCTGCACAAATACACTCAACAATCTTGGCATAGAATTTGTTTTGTAGAAAGATTTCAGTATGCTTCACAAGGTGAATTATTGTATTACTACTAGTGTCACTGAATGAGGTAAGAAATAAAAAAAATATTCCCTTTGCAGACTCTAATCTGAAGCATCAAGTAAATACACTGAAGGTGACAGTGAGTGGGGGGCAGGCTAAAACTGAAACCTAGGTCACTGGATGCTCACTTCAGCCCTAACTATTGTTATTGGTGGTAGTCTTCCATGTCCCCACTGGTTTCCAGTGGAAGTGGATTTCTTGGGGTACTGGAATAAGAATTTCCAGAGGCCTCCATGGGAGGATGAATATCATGGAAAGTTTTATTTCTATGGAATTAGATCCCTGAGTTTTCAAGGTCCCATCTCCCTTCATCCTGTCAAGGAAAAAGTCCCATTTCATCTTCAGCAGGGCTAGGATTAAAGCCATTGCCCAGAGTCTCTGCTCTATATTTGCACAGTCCAGTCCTGCATCTGGCTAGCTTAGATTGTGTTCCCAGCTGCAGTCCTTTGTGTATGGAGTCCACGTGGCTTCTAGGGCCACATGGCTATGGAGGGGCACAGGTGAGTGCAAGGAAGCAGGAGCAAAGCAAGAGAAACAAGAGAGAATTCCTTTGTCTGAGATTTTTAACCTTCTAAGATTTTTTTGTGCTTGCATTGGCTCCACCCCCTCTACCAATTATCATTTTTCCAGGTTAGACTGACAGGCAAGTATTTTTCCAACATCCCCCCAACTTTACTGTGCATGTGTCATCTTCCCCTTTGTTGGACCCCTTCCCTCAGTGATTTGCAGGGAATGGACCAGTGATTCCCTGTAGAGTGGAGGTTGCAGCTTCCTGGTGAAGTTGCCCAGATGATCATGCTTATACTGTCTGGCCTTCCCTTTGCTCCTTTCCTATTATTAATATTAATAACTACCTAATTACAATGGTAACACTATCACTATACATTTCATTTGAAAGAATATCTCTCAATGTAAGTTTCTATTTCTTAGTACAAATTGTACTAAGATGTTCCAACAGTCCTCCAACTCTTTAATATAGTAGGAAAAGCAGTCACACTTTGAACTAAAGTAACAAAGGCAATGTCAGGTGCTGCAAAACAAGAACTGAAGGCTCTTGGAAAGAATGAATCCCAAAGACAAACGCAATGTACGGGTATATACAGCCTTAAATAACCTAAATGACTGAAGTGTGTAAAGCAATCTAAATGAAACTTCACGAGAGAATTGCCATTTGTCATATAACATCATTACCCTTTCTCTATCTCAAAATGGAAAATTCATTTAAAATAAGGTAGATTCTTCTGACTTATATAAAAGCTGGGATGTCTTGAGGGACAAACAATGTATTATCATTGTAGAGTATTTCAATGTGAACTACAGAGGATACCAAGCTATTTTTTTAACAGTTCTTTAGGGTCTAACTTTAAGATGGTTAAATTATTTTTTATTGGGGGAGGTCTCTTAATAAAGACTGTTTAATGGATTAAAGATAGTATCGAGATTTATGCTTATCAATAGGTTTAAGCAACTGGGATAAATAAATGGTTAAGGAGAGTCCATACCTTTACATGGCCAGAGGTGGTGAATGAGAATCAGTATGGATAAACAGATGAATCAGTATAATGGAGAAGAGACTGCTGTATACTTCTTCATCTCTTTATTCATTTATTCAGTACTAAAATATTCATTAAGGACCTACTACAATTCCATGTACTATGGATTAAGTGTGAATAAGACATGGTCCCTGCCCTAAATAATAATCTTATGTATGATTGGAGGTTGTGTTGAAGCTATTACAAATATATACATAGATTAATATATGACAAGAGATTATGAAAAGAAAGTGCAGTATTCTATGCGAATGTTAACAGGGAGAGCCTACCTCATCTGGAAAAGGTTCAAAGATGGCTTTAATGAAACATTTAAGCTGGTGCAAGAAAGAAAAACTTATATATGCTCTAACCACCTACATTTCACCTTGTGAGATACATCTAAGATGTCAATTAAAAATGAGAGTCAAGCCCTGGCTGGTTTGGCTCAGTGGTTGGAGTGTCGGCCTGCAGACCAGAGAGTCCCGGGTTTGGTTACCGCTAGGGGCACATACCAAAAAATAAAATGAGAGTCAAGCCCAGCTGGTGTGGCTCAGTGGTTGAGTGTCATCCTATGGAATGAGAGGTCCTGGTTCAATTCCCAGTCAGGGCACAAGCCAGGGTTTTGGGCTTGATCTCCAGTAGGGGATGTGCAGGAGGAAGCTGATCAATGGTTCTGTCTCACA
Source organism: Molossus molossus (assembly GCF_014108415.1). NCBI lineage: Eukaryota > Metazoa > Chordata > Mammalia > Chiroptera > Molossidae > Molossus > Molossus molossus. The sequence goes on along the minus strand of NW_023425357.1, from coordinate 33,340,024 downwards.
TTGATGTTTCTGTCTTTTTCTCTTTCTCCCTCTCTCTCTAAAAGTCAATAAAAAATATTTTTTAAAAAAATGAGACTCAAGGAAATTATGTATATCTTTAGGTTCTTGTTACTTAGCTTAAAAGTAAAACAAAACACTAATTTCAATATAAGCCTTAGGTAATTCTAATTTAATTACTTCAGAGTAAAAGCCAAAGGCCAGAAAGCTACAGCTGCACTGTCCAATATGGTAGCCACTAGGCACAGGTGACTATTTCAATTTCAGTTTTAATTAATTAAGATAAAATAAAATTTTAAATTAAGTTCCTTGGCTACACTAGCCACACTCCACTAGACCACTATATTAAACATTGCAGCAAGAGACTATTATAATGAAATAAAATTAAATATTTAGTTCTTAAATTACACTTGCCATATTTTGAGTGCTCCATTTCAAGTCAGTAGTGGCTATCATAGTGGACAGCACATTAAGAACACTTCCATCACTGCAGAAAGTGCTACTGGACAATACTGCAAAACTATATGGCACATTGTTGCCTCTCTGACCTCATTTTCTACTACATTCTCCTTGCTCATGTCATTTTTGCCATGCCAGAATTCTTGCTGCTCTGAGTATACCAGGCATTACATTGCTCGGTTTGGTCCCTACCTTCCTCTTCAATCCCGTCTTGTACAATACTCACAGCTACTGTGTCTGTATTCTTAGTAATGCCAACCTTCTTTCTATCTCCCTCATTCTCCAGATCTCTTTTGTCTCAGGGCTTTGCACCTATTATTTCCTTTCCTTGGAAGGTTTCTTCTTCCCTACTTTACCTTTCCTTCATATCAGCTTACTTATTATTTCATCATGAAAGCCTTTTTTGACTAGGTCAAATTCTCCCCTTACAAACTCATATTCCTTTTTTGCATAGTACGTATGACAATGTGGTAGGTTTACATTTATATATGTCATTTTTAGTCACGTCACACTCATCAAATCTTCTGAGAGCTCCATGAAGGTAGGAACCATGTCTTTTTTGGAGCACTGCTATATTCTCAAAAGGTAGCAGGATGCATGGAATAAAACAGAACATAAACATTTATGATTGAATTATGAATAAATGAATGCTAGAGAAAACAGCCAATGGTCAGTTTAAAATGATATATATATATATATATTTATAGTGTTGCTTTTCCCATGCATGTCACCCAAATTTCGAAGTAAGATTATAAACAATGAACAAAAATGAATGACAGGAATTTCAGAAGTATGAAGACTTCTTTCAGAATGATAAAAAGTAATGCTCCCCAAAGGATAATAGAATTGTAGGTATAATTTATATTCTTTCTGCTTATCTGAATTTTCTAACATTTCTCCATAATCATATATCGGTATTGTAAGTATGTTATTTTTTATTGCAACACCAAAAATTACTCTGCTTCAGTGCAAAAGAAAACCAAAATACCTAGGAGGCACAGTGGTTGATACAAGTGCTTCCCCCCTACCCCTCCGTCCAGATAAACCAGAGTTGAAATGCTGGTTCTATCTTTCGTTGGTTCTGTGACCTTGAGCATCTTCATCTCTCTGAACCTCACTTTCCAAACAGAGATAATAATAGTATATGCTATAGGGTGGTTGGGAAGATTAAGTGATATAAGAGATATAAAACATTCAGTAAATGATAGCTTAAAATGCATGTGCCATATAGGTCATATTTAAAGTGTCATGGATAGCTGAGCAGAGAACTTAATAACTGTTCTTAATTATTAATTTGAAAGTAAAATATTTTAGCTCTCAGATTCCAAGTTTGGCTTCTCATACTGGATTGCTCCCAAGGTTACATTATCTTTCTTTTGAATGTGACTGGTCCATACACTCTAGGAACTAAAAATAGTTTTAGGAAATTAAATTTATTCACTTATTCAACACATATTTTTATGTGCCTACTGTACATTAGGCACTTTGTCAGGGGTAATATGGTTAGCAAAACAGGTATTAATATATCTCTTTTAACCTTAATAACCTACATGATTCCAGGGCAAGCATCTAAGACAAAAATTCAGTTACCAACTGTCACATATATACTGATGCAGGGATAAACAAAAATGTTTGCATAAATAATATTTTAATGAGTACTTCTAATAGATGTGTGAAAAATACGTTTATGTATGCATGAACAATGGACATGGACAACAAAGCTGGGGCAGGGCAGGGAGGGAGGGGAAGGGGGAATCAGTGGGGGAAAAAGGAGAAACATCTGTAACAAAAATTAATTAATAAAAAATATAATAATAAAAAAGAATATTTTGTTAGCATTGTTTACATATTGAATATTTAAGCGCTCAATAATAGTGAATTAGTTACATAAATGACAATAAATCTATATAATGGAATACTATGTAACTATTAAAAATGAAGTGATAGAAGCACATTCACTGGTATGAAAGATGTTCATGACATGTTTATAAATTCATAAGGTTTCAAAATTGTGTGTTTAGGAAGAAAAATGTATAAAAATTACATAGTATATATCTATATAAGCAGAAAGACGGGAAGGATAACATCAAAATGTAATTTTCTCTTTCAGTCATTCACAAATATGATTGCTTAATGTTAGATTTGACAAGGGAATTTGAAAAAATATACTGATGCAGGGACACAATTAGAAATTTTTATTTAATTCCTCCAAGGGGCCCAGCAATCAATATTTAAAGAATACATCCTAGGTTATTCCAATGTACACCTAGGATTGAGAAACACTTTTTCCCTAAGTGATGGAACTACATTTTATTTTGGAGTATGTTTTTCTAAATTATGTAAATGAGCATCATATATTATTGATATAATAAAATGATATGCCATGATGCAGAACACTATTAATATTACCATAGGTTGCTAAATGGTGAATTAGGATATAGTAGGTTCTCCCACTTTTGAATTGCTGAATTTGGTTAGTTATGCCTTCTTTTTTTCTTTTTTTTTAATGATGAGTTTTGCCTGAGAATAAGTATCAATTTTATTATTTCAAAGAAACAATTTTTGACTTTGTTGATTTGTTGAAAGCTTATTATTTCATTCCTTGCTATTTTTATCTTTATTTTTTTATTTCTAGTTTCTTTTGGTTTTGATTAGCTCTTTTTCCTAACTTCTTAAGGTGAATGCTTAGATCATTTAGTTTTCAGCTTTTCTTCTTTTCTAATATATGCACCTAAAGTAAAATGTTCCTTCTAAGCATGTTTTAGCTCTACTCCTACAAGTTTTGATATGTAATATTTTCAATATTATTGATTTTTAAATATTTTTATTTTTCCATTGTGATTTGTTTACACTGAGACAATTTTTCTGTGAACCTAAAACTGCTCTTAAAAATAAAATCTTTAAAAAAATTATTTCTGAGATAGAGGATTCTGAGAAGATAGTGGAGTAGGAAACACTATACCAGAAATCTGTCTCCTACCTAGACAGCAATTGCACAGGCAGAATCTATCTAATGTAACTATTTTTGGAACTCTGGAGTTTATTTGAAGGCTGGTAACTTTGAGGGGAAGGCTTGGACAGTAAACAGTGTCCAATAAAGGGGTGGGGGTGAAAGCGAATCAGCTCTTTAGATCCCCTGGAAGTCACTTCAGGTAGAGGTGTGGAGGGGCTTGCAGCAATGGCTCCCTAATTCTATATCTGTCCGTTCACTGATAGGAGCAGCAGTCAGAGCACAGATCCCCAGCATTTGCAGGACAGAGTTCTATTGCCCACCATGACTCTAACAAACTATATACAAGCTGTTCCAGGAACATGTACCTGACTGCTTGCCAAGGCACTGAGAGTGAGAAATAGGTATCTGTTACCCTTTATTTTCATTTTGATGCCAAATATTTAAGGAATAAGACATTCAATAGCAACTGCATTTAAAGGGGATTTATAAAGTCATGGTATAGACCAAGAGAAAAGGTGGAGGTATAGACTATCTCTAAGACGACCTTCAGTTTACATCTCAGGCTAATCTACAGCAACAACAGAATCTGCCTACAACAAAGACAACAATAACAACAGAAACAAACAAAAAAAACCCCCAGCAAATCCTGGGGAAGAGGAAGAATATGCTTTCCAAAGTTACTACTAAATTATAAGACTGAATTTTGTCCAGTTTCAACAAAAAATCATAAGGCGTACAAAGAAACAGGAAAGCATAGCCCATTTGAAGAAAAAAAAATTTAACAGAACCTAACACATCATATTAACAAAATGAAGGAAGAAAATGACATAATCATCTCAATAGATGCAGACAAAGCAATATACAAAATTCAACACACATTTATATTAGAAACTTCAACCAAACGCATATAGAGGAGATATACATAAACATAATAAAGACCATATCTGACAAGCCCACAGCTATCATACTCAACTATGAAAAGTGAAAACTTTTCCATTAAGATCAGAAATAAGACAACTATGCCCACTATAGTGGTGTTTATTAACACAGTATTGAAAGTACTGGCCAGAGCAATTGGGCAAGAAAAAAAAAGGCTTCCAATTTGGAAAGGAAGAAATAAAACTGTCACTAGTTCCAGATAACATGATATTATGTATAGAAAACTCTAAAGACTCCATGAAAAACTGTGAGACCTCAGTAATGAAGCAGAATACAAAATCAATACACAAAAATCTATTGTGTTTCTATACATTTAGAATAAACTATCAGTCCTGGCCAGTCTGGCTCAGCAATTAGAGTGCTGGTTTGATTCCTGGTCAAGGGCACATACCTGGGTTGCAGGTTTAAACCCCAGACCAAGTCGGGGTCATGCAGGAGGCAACCAATTGATGTGTCTCTATCACATCAATGTTTCTCTCTCTCTCTATCCCCCTCCCTCCTTTTCACTCTATCTAAATATTAATGGAAAAATAGCCTTGAGTGAAGATTAAAAAAAAAAGAAGAAGAAACTATCAGAAATAAAAATTTAGAAGACAATCCCATTTACAATCACATCAAAAATAGTAAAATACCTAAGAATAATTTTCAACAAAGTGGTAAAAGACCTGTATACTGAAAACTAGAAGACATTAATGAAAGAAACTGAAGAAGTCACAGATAAATAGAAAGATATTCTGTATCTAGATTGGACATATTAAAACTGTTAACCTGGAAAGTATTATCCTAAGCGAAACAAGCCAAACAGAGAAAGACAAGTATCATATGATCTCACTTATTTGTGGAATATAATGAACATAACAGTCTGAGGAATGGGGTAGTCCAGAGATGTGGAAGTGGGGTACAAACTGTCAATCCCCAGAAGAGGGCGTGGTGGGGGTGAGATAAACCAGAGAACTTATATGCAGATGTGCATGAACAATGGACATGGACAACAAAGCTGAGGACAGGATGGGGAGGGAGGGTGATGGGGGAATCAGTGGGGGGAAAAGGAGAAACATCTGTAACAAAAATAAATTAATTAATTAAAAAAAAGACTGTTAAGCCCTGGCTGGTTTAGCTCAGTGGTTAGAGTGTCATTCTGTGGACCAAAGAGTTGTAGGTTTGATTCCACTCAGGATATGTACCTCGGCTGTGGTTCAGTCCCTGGCCCAGGTTAGGGCTGTGAAGGAGGCAAACAATTGATGTGTCTCTCACATTGATGTTTCTTTCTCTCTCCCCCTCCCACTCTATCTGAAAACAAATTTTAAAATATCCTCAGGTGAGGATTTAAAAAAAATGAAAAACTGTTAAAATCTTATACTACCCAAAGCAATCAATGCAATCCCTATCAAAATTCCAATGGCTTTTTCAAAAAACTATAACAAATACTCCAAAACTGTGTATGAAATCATAAGAACCTGAATAAATCTTGAAAAAGAACAAATCTGGAGGTATAATGCTCCCTGATTTCTAACTACATTACAGAGCTACAATGATTAAAACAGTATGGTATTGGCATACAAACAGACACATAGATCATTGGAACAAAATAGAGAGATCAGAAACAAACTCATACATACATGGTCAAAAATTTATGACAAATGAGGCAAGAATATACAATGGGGAAAGAACAATTTCTTTAATAAATGGAGTTGAGAAAATTGGACAGCCACATAAAAAAAGAAATGAAACTAGACCACTATCTTACACGATGCTCAAAGATTAACTAAAAATGAATTAAACACTTGAATGTAAGACCTAAAACCATAAAACCCCTAAAAGAGAACATAGATGGCAAGCTCCTTGACATAGGTCTTGGTGATGATTTTTTAATCAAACACCAAAACCAAAAGCAACTAAAGTAAAAATAAACAAGCATGACTATATCAAACTAAAAGGCAGCTGCACATCAAAGGAAGCCATAAAAAAATAAGAGCCCTGGCCAGTTTGGCTCAGCCATTAGAGTGTCCACCTGCAGACCAAAGAGCCCCAAGTTCAATTCTGGCCAAGGGCATGTATCTCGGTTGCGGTTCGTCCCTGGCCCCGGTTGGGGTCATGTGGGTAGCAACCAGTTGATGTGTCTCTCTCACGTCGATGTTTCTCTCTCTCTCTCTCTTCCTCCTGCCCTCCCTCTCACTCTATCTGAAGATAAATGGAAAATGTCCTTGGGTGAGGATTAAAAAAAAAAAAAATGAAAAGGCCACCTATTGAATGGGAGAAAATATTTACAAATCATATATCTGATAAGGGGATAATATTCAAATATTAAAGAACTTATACACCTTAATAGCAAAAAATACAAACAATCCAATTCAAAATGGGCAAGATTTAAAGACATTTATTCAAAGAAAAATACAGATGGCCAACAGGCACATGAGAAAATGCTCTGCATCATTAATAATCAGAGAAATGCAAATCAAAACCATATGAGCTATCACCTCACACCTGTTAAAATGACTATTATCAAAAAGACTAAAAATAACAAGTGCAAAGATGTGGAGAAAATAGAACCCTTGTGTACTGTTGGTGGAAATGAATATTGGTGCAGCCATTACGGGAAACTGTATGGAGTTTCCTTAAAAAATTAGAAATAGAGCCATCTATGATCCAGCAATTGTACTTCTGGGTATTTGTTCAAATAAAGTGAAAACATTAACTTGAAAAGATATCTACACCTCATGTTCACTGCAGCATTGTTTACAATAGCCAAGATATAAAAACAATCTTAGTGCCTATTGAAGGATGAATAAAGAAATATTCTGTAATATTTGTACACAATGGAAGTTATTCAACCATTAAAAAATAAAAAATATTGTCACTTGCAACAACCTGAATGGACCTCAAGGGCATTATGCTAAGCAAAATAAGAGAAAGACAAATACCATATGATCTCTTATATGTGGAACCTAAAAATAAGTAAATAAATAAACAAGCTGATAGATACTGCTAACTGATTGGTGGTTGCCAGAGATAGGGAGTAGAGTGTGGGAGAAAGGTGTGTACCCGTTTTCTTTTAGTTTAAATAAACTGAATTTATTAAAAATTAGTTGCATTACACTAACAATGAACAATCTGAAGAGAAAACTAAGATAATTCCATTGACAATAGTATCCAAAAGAACAAAGGCTTAGAAATTTTAATCAAAGAAATGAAGGACTTGAACAATGAAAAATACAAAATATTGATGAAAGAAATTGAAGACAACATAAATAAAAGGAAAAATATCCTATGTTCATGAATTGGGTATTTAATATTGTTATGATGTCAACACTATCTGCAGAGATCCACAGATTCAATGCAATCCCTATTGGAATTTCAATGATTTTTTTGCAGAAATAGAAAAATCTATCCTAAAATTTGTATGGAATCTCCTGAGACACCTAATAGCCAAACAATCTTTAAAAAGAAGAAAGTTGAAGACTCACACTTATGAATTCAAAACTTACTAAAGCTACAATAATCAAAACAGTGTGATATAGTCATAAAGACAAACATATAAACCCATGCAATAACAGAGAGAGCCCAGAAATAAACCCTTCCGTATGTGGTTACTATGGACGAAATTTTGTGTCCCCCACATTCACATGCTGAAGCCCTAACTTCCTATGTGACTGTGTTAAAGATAAGGCCTTTAAAGAGTAATTTAGGACCCTGGTCAGATAGCTCAGTTTGTTAGAGCATCATCCTAATATGTCAAGGTTGTAGGTTCGATCTCTGGTCAGGAAACATATAAGAAGAAATCAATGAATGCATAAACGGGTGAAAAAAACAAATTAATGTTCCTCTTTCTCTAGCTCAAATCAATTTTAAAAAAGATTAATTTAGATTAAATGAGGTAATTTTTTTTCTTTCTTTTTCTTTTTTTTTTTTTTTAAATGAGGTCATAAGGGTGGAGCCCTGATTTGATAGACACAGTACCAGTAAGAATAGGAAGAAACACTAGAGTTTTCTCTCTGGGCCATGTGAGGACAAAGCAAAAAAAAAAAAAAAAAAATAAGCCCTTTCCAAGTCAGGAAGGAAGATGTCACTAAAAACCCAACCATGTTAGTATCTTGATCTTAGACTTCCAGCTTCCAGAACTGTGAGAAAATTAACTTGTTGTTTAAGCCATTCAGTCTACGGTATTTTGTCATGGCATCCCAAGCTCATTGATACAATGGCCAAATGATTTCACTAAGGGGTACAAGACCATTCAGTGGGGGAAATGACATTCTTTTCAACAAACAGTGATGTGAAAACTGGATATTCACATGCAAAAAACTGAAGTTATACCCTTACCTAACACCTCATGCAAAAATTAGCTCAAAATGATCAAAGACCAAACCATCAGAACTAAAACTATACAACTTTTAGAAGAAATATAGGTCAGAAGTCTTATGATACCATTTGGCAATGATTTCTTGGATATGACATTAAAGGCACAGGCATAAAAGTAAAAATAGGCAAACTGGACTTCTTGAAAATTAAAAACTTGAATGCATCAAAAGACACTGTCAATAGAGTAAAAATGCAACCCACAGAATAGGAGAAAATATTTAAAAATCACATATCCAAGAACATAATGTTAGAATATGTAGAGCATAGTCATTGTGAAGTCTCTGTAGTCTAAATATTCCATTATTTGTGTAAATCTATTTGTATCGGGTGCTGTTTCTCTTTATTTTATATCTTGTGGTTTTATCTTTTCCAGTGCCTGGTTGTTGTTTTTTTAAGTTGACTGAACACCAATAAGTGTACATTAAAGTGTAGAGACAGTTGGTGACTTAGGATAATTTTATATTATCTATAAAAAATATATGCTTATTTCTTTTTTTTAAAAAAAGAGAAAAAAGCTTTATATTCAGTACCTTTAATGGCAAAGTTTTCCTGCCTTTTTTTTTTTATTGATTAATTTTTGTTTCAGATGTTTCTCCTTTTTCCCCCACTGATTCCCCCCTCCCCCTCCCTCCTGCCCCTTCCCCAGATTGTTGTCCATGTCCACTGTTCATGCATACATGCATATAAGTTCTGTGGTTCATCCCTCCCCCACCTCCCCTCTCTTTAGGGGATTGTCAGTCTGTACCCCGCTTCTGCGTCTCTGGGACTACTCCATTCCTCAAACTGTTATGTTCATTATATTCCACAAATAAGTGAGATCATATGAAACTTGTCTTTCTCTGTTTGGCTTGTTTCACTTAGGATGATACTTTCCAGGTCCCTCCATGTAGTCTCAAAGGATAAGAGATCTTTCTTTCTTACCGCTGCGTAGTACTCCATTGTGTATATGTACCACAGCTTTTTGATCCATTCGTCTACTGATGGGCACTTGGGCTGTTTCCAGATCTTAGCGATTGTAAATAGTGCTGCTACAAAGATGGGGGTACGTATATTCTTTCTTATTGGTGTTTTATGCTTCTTAGGGTATATTCCTAGAAGTGGGATCACTGGGTCAAATGGAAGATCAATTTTTAATTTTTTGAGGTGACACTATATTGTTTTCCATAGTGGCTGCACCAGTCTGCATTCCCACCAGCAGTGTACTAGAGTCCCCTTTTCTCCACACCCTCGCCAACACTTGTTGTTTGATGATTTGTTGATGGCAGCCATTCTGACAGGTGTGAGGTGATCCTCATTGTTGTTTTAATTTGCATCTCTCTGATGATTAGTGATGTTGAGCATTTCTTCACATGTCTCAGCCATTTGTATGTCCTGTTTGGAAAGGTGTCTATTAGTTCCTCTGCCCATTTTTTAATTGGATTCTTTGTCTTCCTTTTGTGGAGTTGTATGAGCACTCTATATGTATTGACCTCAAATAGCCACAGCAATCTTGAAAAGGAAGAATAAATTTGGAGGGATCACAATACCAGATTTCAGGTTATACTACAAAGCCACTATAATCAAAACAGCCTGGTACTGGCACAAGAACAGGCATATAGACCAGTGGAACAGAAGAGAGAACCCAGAAATGGACCCAAGGCAATATGCTCAATTAATATTTGACAAAGGTGGCAAAAGCATACAGTGGAATAAGGACAGCCTCTTTAATAAATGGTGCTGGGAAAATTGGACAGCTACTTGCAGAAAAATGAAACTAGACCATCAACTTACACCCTACACCAGAATAAACTCAAAATGGATAAAAGACTTAAATGTAACTCATGAATCCATAAAAATCCTAGAAGAAACTGTGGGCAACAAAATTTCAGACATCATACGCAGCAGAATTTTTACTGACACATCACCTAAGGCAATAGAAACAAAGGAGAAAATGAACACATGGGACTACATCAAACTCAAAAGCTTCTGCACAGCTAAAGATACAATCATCAAAACGGAAAGGCTACACACTGTATGGGAGAGCATAATTGCCAATGATATATCAGATAGGGGGTTAATTTCCAATACATATAGAGTGCTTATTTCTTTTTTTAAAAATTTTTTTATTTTTGTTACAGATGTTTCTCCTTTTGACCCCGCTGATTCCCCCCTCTTCCTCCCTCCCCACCCTGTCCCACCTTTGTTGTCCATGTCCATTGTTCATATATACATGCATATAAGTTCTGGTTTCTCTCTCCTCCTGCCCCCAATTCAGGGGATTGTCAGTCTATACCCCACTTCCACGTCTCTGGGACTACCTCGTTCCTCAGATGGTTATGTTGATAATATTCCACAAATAAGTGAGATCATATTATATTTGTCTTTCTCTGCTTGGCTTGTTTCACTTAGGATAATAGTTTCCAGGTCTCTCCATGTCGTCTCAAAGGATAAGAGATCTTTCTTTCTTACAGCTGCACATAGCACTTGATTGTGTATATGTACCACAGCTTTTTGATCCATTTGTCTACTGATGGACATTTGGGCTGTTTCCAGATCTTAGCTATTGTAAATAGTGCTGCTACGAACATGGGGTACATATATTCTTTCTGATTGGTGTTTCAGGCTTCTTAGGATATATTCCTAGAAGTGGGATCACTGGGTCAAATGGAAGATCAATTTTTAATTTTTTGAGGTAACACCATATTGTTTTCCATAGTGGCTGCACCAGTCTGCATTCCCACCAGCAGTGTATTAGAGTCCCCTTTTCTCCACACCCTTGCCAACACTTGTTGTTTGATGATTTGTTGATGGCGGCCATTCTGACAGGTGTGAGGTGATCCTCATTGTTGTTTTAATTTGCATCTCTCTGATGATTAGTGATGTTGAGCATTTCTTCACATGTCTCAGCCATTTGTATGTCCTGTTTGGAAAGGTGTCTATTAGTTCCTCTGCCCATTTTTTAATTGGGTTCTTTGTCTCCCTTTTGTTGAGTTGTATGAGCACTCTCTATATATTGGAAATTAACCTCTTATCTGATATATCATTAGCAATGATGGTCTCCCATAGAGTGGACTGCCTTTCCATTTTGATAATTGTATCTTTTGCTGTGCAGAAGCTTTTGAGTTTGATGTAGTCCCATGTGTTCATCTTTTCCTTTGTTTCTGTTGCCTTAGGTGATGATGTATCCGTGAAAATTCTGCTGCGTATAATGTCTGAAATTTTGTTGCCTACATTTTATTCTAAGATTTTTATGAATTCATGAGTCACATATAAGTCTTTTATCCATTTTGAGTTTATTCTTGTGTAGGGTGTAAGTTGATGGTCTACTGCCCATCATTTTTTTGCATGTAGCTGTCCAATTTTCCCAATACCATTTGTTAAAGAGGCTGTCTTGACTCCACTGTATGCTCTTGCCACCTTTGTCAAATATTAATTGAGCATATTGCCTTGGGTCCATATCTGGGTTCTCTCTTCTGTTCCACTGGTCTATATGCCTGTTCTTGTGCCAGTACCAGGCTGTTTTGATGACAGTGGCTTTGTAGTATAACCTGAAATCTGATAATGTGATCCCTTCTACTTTGTTCTTCTTTTTCAAGATTGCTGTGGCTATTCGAGGTCTTTTTTTGATCCATATGAACTTTTGAAGTACTTGTTCAGTTCTCTGAAGTATGTCGTTGGTATTTTGATGGGGATTGCATTGAATCTATATATTGCTTTGGATAGTATAAACATTTTAATGATGTTGATTCTTCCAATCCATGAATAAGGTATGTGCTTCCACTTTTTTATATATTCCTCTATTTCTTTTTTCAATGACCTATAGTTTTCTGCGAACAGGTCCTTTGTTTCTTTGGTTAAGTTTATTCCTAGGTATCTTAATTTTTTTACTGCGATGGTAAATGGGATTTTTTTTTTTTTTTTTTTAGTTTCTCTTTCTGTGAGTTCGTCATAGGTGTATAAGAATGCCATCGATTTCTTTCTTTTTTTTTTTTTATCCTCACCCGAGGACATTTTTCCATTTTTTGTTCAGACAGAGCAGGAGGAAGAGAGAGGAAGAGAGAGAGAGAGAAACATCGACGTGAAGGGACACATCGAGTGGCTGCCACCCGCACGACCAACCAGGGCCGGGGACAAACTGCAACCGAGGTACGTGCCCTTAGCGGGAACCGAACTCGGGTCTCTCTGTACCACAGGCCGACGCTCCAACCGCTGAGCCAAACCGGCCAGGGCAGAATGCCATCGATTTCTTGACATTAATTTTGTATCCTGCTACTTTGCCAAATTCATTTACTAAGTCTAGAAGATTTTTGATGGAGTCTTTGGGTTTTTCTACATATAGTATCATGTCATCTGTGAATAATGACAGTTTCACTTTTTCCTTTCCAATTTGGATTCCTTTTAGTTTTTTTCTTCATGTCTGATTGCTGAGGCTAAGACTTCCAATACTATGTTAAATCAGAGTGGTGAAAGTGGGCATCCTAGTCTTGTTCCTATTCTTAATGGAAATGCTTTTAATTTTTGCCCATTGAGTATGATGTTGGCTGTAGGTCTTTCATATATGGCCTTTATTATGTTGAGATATGATCCCTCTATTCCCAGATTGCTGAGCTTTTTAAATCAGAAATGTTGCTGGATATTGTCGAATGCTTTTTCAGCATCTATTGATATGATCATGTGAATTTTATCTTTCATTTTGTTTATGTGGTGTATCATATTTATTGATTTGCGAATACTGTACCAGGCTTGAATCCCTGGGATGAATCCCACTTGGTCATGGTGAATAATTTTTTTGATGTATTGCTGGATTTGATTTGCTAGTATTTTATTCAGGATTTTGGCATCTATGTTCATCAGGGATATTGGTCTGTAGTTTTCTCTCTTTGTAGTGTCCTTTTTAGTTTTGGAATTAGAATTATGCTGGCCTCATAAAACGAGTTTGGAAGTCTTCCTTCTTCTTGAATTTTTTGAAATAGTTTGAGGAGAATCGGCGTTAGCTCTTCTTTGAATGTTCAGTAAAATACTCCCATGAAGCCGTCTGGGCCTGGGCTTTGTTTGCTGGGAGAGTCTTGATTACATCTTCAATTTCTTCTATTGTTATTGGTCTGTTCAAGTTTTCTATCTCTTTCCGGTTCAGTTTTGGGAGACTATGTGTTTTATTTTTTTTTCTTTCTTTTTTTTTTTATCATCCTCACCCGAGGACATTTTTCCATTCTTTGTTCAGGCAGAGTGGGAGGGAGAGAGAGGAACAGAGAGAGAGAAACATCGATGTGAAAGGGACACATCGAGTGGTTGCCACCCACACAACCAACCAGGGCCGGGGACAAACTGCAACCGAGGTACGTGCCCTTAGCGGGAACCGAACCCGGGTCTCTCCGGACCGCAGGCCGACGCTCTAACTGCTGAGCCAAACTGGCCAGGGCGAGACTATGTGTTTTTAGAAATTGATCCATATCACTTAGATTGTCGAATTTGTTGCCATATAATTGTTCATAATATTTGTTAACAATCTGTTGTATTTCTGTGGTGTCAGTTATTATTTCTCCTCTTTCATTTCTGATTTTGAGTATTATATATGCTTATTTCTGGGAGTGAATAAGGACACTAGCAATTGTGTATTGTCTAAATTAGATCACCATTGGAAATAATTTCAGCTAGTTTTCAGTCCCTGATTTAGGCTGGTCTATTTAAGATTCACCCTTCCTCTCAGATTTAATTAGGTATTACTCTCTTCTTTGTGGGCCTTGAACTCCTATTTCCACCACAGGCTTTCTGATTCTTAGTATCTCTATTCAGCTTTTTAGCCTTTTAGCCATCTTTATTGGAAATGGCAAATACATGGATCTATAAAAAATGGGAGATACCTCTAGAGCAGTGGTTCTCAACCTTCCTAATGCCGTGACCCTTTAATACAGTTCCTCATGTTGTGGTGGCCCCCAACCATAAAATTATTTTTGTTGCTACTTCATAATTGTAATTTTGCTACTGTTATGTCTTAGGCGACCCCTGTGAAAGGGTCGTTCGACCCCCAAAGGGGTCGCAACCCACAGGTTGAGAACTGCTGCTCTAGAGGAAGAGCATTTCAAAATGCCAGACTCATGTCTCTTGAATGTCCTTAGAGTTGGTCCTATAGGTTTTCACTATACTGTTTGCATTGCAAGCCTCAAACAGATTTTTGTTTCTATTTCACCCAGCTTTTCTTTTTTTTTTTTTATCCTCACCTGAGGACATTTTTCCATTTTTTGTTCAGATAGAGCGGGAGGGAGAGAGAGGAAGAGAGAAAGAAACATCGACGTGAAGCGACACATCGTGTGGCTGCCACCCGCATGACCAACCAGGGCCGGGGACAAACTGCAACCGAAGCACATGCCCTTAGCGGGAACCGAACCCGGGTCTCTCTGTACCGCAGGCCGACGCTCCAACCGCTGAGCCAAACTGGCCAGGGCTCACCCAGCTTTTCTAATTGTTCTCTGTAGGAAGGATGATCCAAATTACTTAGTCTACTATTATTACTAAAAACAAACTCCATACCTTACTTCTAAAAAGCATATTTAACTGTGAAAGTAAGTTTCCACATACTGGTCTACAGATCATTTATAAAAGAGTCATTTATGATATTGTTTAAAATACAAATTCCTGAATTCTCTCTCCAATCAAGCTGAGTCAGAATTGCATTTCTAACCGGCATTCCAGTTCACTGAGTACCCTATATGTAAAAATAAATAATTGGAGAGATACCCTTATTTATATAGTAATAATTGACCATCCAGTCATAAAGTAACTACTAGTTTACAGAAGAAATAGTGGAAGTATTTGTCTTCTAAAGAAAGTTCCTAGTTTATTTGCATTTTAAAAATGTAATTAAAAGGAAAGACAAATATGAAGCAAATTTCTAGTTTCAAAATGATCTTTCTTAAATGGATAAGCAAATATACTGCTTATTTTGCACATAAAACATCTTTCTGAATTTTTAAATTTAAACTGTAATTTTAAAACATGATTGGGAAATCTATATCTATATATGTAAAATATAAAATGGAAAGAACCAAATTAAGAAAATCTCATCTTATTAATAAGACCCAGATGTGTTACATGTGAAACTATCCAATAACAGAAACCATTTTCTCCTTTCTGTACTAATTTGAGATTTTTATTTAGTGAATTATTAGATCAAAGAATTATAAGATCAAGATAAATGGTACAGGTAAACATTTCAGAATATATTTAAAACTTAGCCAATAAATCTTAGTTTTAAGATTTCCTTATGGTAAGCTTAAAATTTCATGTTTAGGAACAAATGAGATATAATTTTATTTTCTTGCATATAAAACCCCTAGTGGCATGGTGGGCAGTTTATATTTCTCCTTCAAACTTTAAATGTTTATGGCTAGATCTCACTTAATTTTTGCTTGCCAAGCCATAAGCATTAACTTCTATTAAACTTGACAGAGACTTCAGTTTCTTTTAACCCTTTAAAGTCTAAAGATACAGTCATTCATTTTCTTTTATTAAAAGCTTCAAAATGCTATTAAGTTTTTATATCTTCAAAATGCAACACAATTTTCCAATATGATCCTACTGGAAGGAATGGAAGTATATAATTATATTCCTTTCATTTTAGTGGTAGCTTTCCTATGATTATTGCTTTGCCAGGTAGGAACATTTGAACCAATCTTTTATTTCCCTATTATTTGTTTCTACCTATTGCTTAGTCATCTTCATAAATGTTCTGTATAATCTTTGATCTTTTAACCTAATCTAACTGCAATACCTCCCAGCACTCTATTCATCCTCTCAAAATCTTCATCTCTGGTAAAAAGGTGACCTTCAAGTGTGCTGACCAATCTTCACGACATTTTGAATCACTGACTTAGTCTGCCCCTTAAAAACACAAGTTTTTTTCCTGCCTTATAACTGACCCTCTCTGTAAAACTTTCTATGAAACATATATTTTTTTTTTATTCTCACCCAAGGACATTTTTCCATTTTCTGTTCAGATAGAGTGGAAGGGAGAGAGAGAGAGAGAGAGAGAGAAGCATCGACGTGAAAGCGACACATCGAGTGGTTGCCACACAAACAACCCAACCAGGGCCGGAGACAAACTGCAACCGAGGCACGTGCCCTTAGCGGGAACCGAACCCAGGTCTCTCTGGACTGCAGGCCAACGCTCTAACCGCTGAGCCAAACTGGCCAGGGCTCTATGAAACATTTTACAAAAAAACAAATCTAAACTGTATGTTACTAAGGAAAAACAAAGCCAAGAGAGCAAATCAACAAGGTTAAAAGAGAACAACCCAACTACTTAGGGAATTTGGAATCATATTGAAAGTCAATTCATGTTTCAGGCCAAGCATATTTTGTTTTGGCATGAATTGTATGAATTGGCTGGTTATTTTATTCTGAATTCTAAATATAATTGTATCATGCTCTGCTGTCTACCTCCAAAATAATACTCTCAAGTCCATACACTGAGCTTGATGATGACAATGTGGGTTTTACAAATATTGTGTTTAACACATGTTTTGAATTATGTACATAATTTTCTTGTACTTTCTGGTACTCCAATTCTCATTCCAGTCCAATTTATCCTTCTCAATATTAAAGTCAGGGAATCTGTCCATCAGTTCCTCTCATGCAGACAAGGATTTTATTACTCAATCATACCTGAAGGACTGTGTATTCACAGAGATTTCCAGTAATAGGCTCTACTTATCCTCATGAAAATAACCTACAGTGTAGAGAACACTAAAGTGTGGAAAATATTAGCAGAGTTCATGATAGGTTCTCTCTCCTACATGTTATATAAAGTTGGTAAGAAGACATAATACTGGGGTGAGGGTAGAGTTCAATAATTCACTTAAGTGAGAAATAATTGATATTTAATTTGTAAAAATTTCAAGCCTGAGGGGCAGTTAATTATAATGTATCTGGTTCACATGCTTTATGAAAATATGAAGAGAAATATTTCACGGGAATAATGTTAAAATCAATGAAAGTAAAATGTTGGGAAAAACTTGCCACATTACAAACCCATTACTATAACCATAAAATTTCAGATGTTTCTCACATTTTCTTTCTTAGGCTCAAAAAGAAGCCTAAGATTTTAAGTAAAGGTTTAGAATATTTTCTTTCCTCCTCTCTGTAAAAGTGAGAAGATAAAGGAGGTTGGCAAAAACAGGACTGTTTGGCCTCCCTTCCCTCTATGATGCCATCTCCAACATAAAAAACCTAAATGGTAGCCCATCTAATGTCTGAATAAAAAGAATCAAAACAAGTTTGCCAAACACTTTAGACATTTTAATTACACTTTTTGTTTGCTGCGTATTTTTTCCTTTGTTCAGGAACTTGTAGTGGGAAAGGAAGCTGTGCCCCCGAGAAACAGTTCTCAGAATGCACCATGATGTGTGCTACATTTGAGGCCTTTGCTCATTAAGGACACCTATGAGGTTCTTCTTTGTTTTTTAAGAGGACAGAATCCAGTAATAACTCAAACACTCAGACCTCTCCCCAGATATCATTTTCCTAACAGTCCAAGAGGAGCTGATTCAAGGTCAGAGGTCATAGGCTGTGCTCCATTTGCTAGCTGGCAGTAAGCTCCAAGGACAGAGGGTGCAAGAAGCGTGACGATTCCTTAAGATGATCATTCACAGAGCATTGAGAGTATCCCCACGAATACTTCAGAAATACTCATTTTATCTCAATTTAGTGGGTTGGAGAAAAGGAGCTAATTTTCTGGGGTAGCACTGCAGAGCTTCACATGCTATGATCCCATCTTACTGAGGCCAACTTTATTTTACACTGACACAATACAACATAAGAAAGAATAAAAAGTTTCTATTATAGATAAACATTATCTGCCTTGTGACTCAGAACAGCAATACTAACTAAAAGGCAAATAATCTGAAACAGTGGTTGAGGGAGAAATGGTGGCTAGAGTGAACACACTACCTAGAGTGATAAAAAAACCTTCCAAACAGAGGGAAATCATGATATTAAAATGTTGATTTACAGTTATTTGAGTGATTTCATTCTTCTCTCAAACTTCTTCCTCAGTTTTTGTGTGCTGGTCCCATACCACAACCAGAATTTGACTGGTTTTCCTTTCCTAAATGGCTAAACTGAGATGCCGTGTGTAAGAAATGGAAAGTGACAAGATATGACCGAAGAATTGGAAATCAATCCAAACTAAATGTGCTTCTTAACTATAAGTGAACAGTTGAAAACAATCCTCTTTTATAGCCATGGAGATAAATACTCTGTTTTTATTAGGAAAAAATTGCTTTGGACTGAATAAAGTCATTTGATTAACAAGTCAAAGCAGATGGTTTATTGATGTTTCAGAAAGGAGTTTACAAGGTCTAGTGAAAAAAGAGAACCAGCTCTGAATTAACAAATTACCCTGGTATATAGGACATTGACAGTTCACTGCTAATAGATTTATGGGCTACTGCTGGGTGTTTCATCCCTATTTGGTTTATTACGATAAAATACTGGGGCATGAGTAACCTATAGCCTTATTGCAATATACTATATTGACCTTTGACCTTTAGGGCCTGACAGCAAAACTATGTATTAGGTTTTTAATTTATCTTAATCTAACAGGATAAACATCAGTGTTGTGTGGTTTATTTTGAAGAGGCTATTCAGTGTAACTAACACATGGCATGCTGGCTTGGGATTTGTTAGAACTCAGTAAGTTAGCTCTCAGAGGTTGTAAGTCACATGTTAAGATCCAGAAGTCGCTTGCAAAATGGCATGTGGTTTGAATAAAGAAAGTGGCTATAAGGAATTTCATTGTTGAACTCAGAAGGAAATATTGTCTCAGGAAATTTCAGAATCTTTGTGTTTGAAAATGGATCTCTTTATTTCAATAAATTTAAATTTTTATTTCTAGAAGTACTTTAAAAAAAAGATTTTCCTGGATATTTGATACTGTCTGTTCTCATGTTTTTCATTTCTTCTTTTATGTCTTTAAATATTTAGAACAGCTATTTTATAGTTCTTATCTGTTATTGAAAATTCTTAGGCATTTAATACTGCTATGTTGTGTCTGTTGACTACTAGGATGAATTGTTTTATTTCTATTGTTTCTAATTTGGGGTTATGAGCTAATTTTTTTAGCAAGGATCTGTTTGTGGGAATCCTTAGATAAGGGTATGTCTCTCCAAAATCTTTGCTTTTTTCCTTATAGGTGCTGCATGGATCTTTACAGCCTAAGTTGACTTTTTGTATCAATTTCTCAATTTGTGAATTCCTGAAGTATGCAGACAAAGTAAATTTGATCCAACCAGAATGAGGGCTCATTTGTGGCTATGGATACCTAGAGGACACTGGATATTTCCTTTTCTCTTTGTGTATCTCTCTCTTTACTCCCATCCCCTTAATTCAGAGCCCAGGGCTACTTAGATAAGTTTTCTTGAGCTCTTACTATCCTAAAAGGAAGATGTTTTTTTCACTTCCACCCTTTACCTAGGGTATAGTTTTTAGAGGATTTCAGTTGTATATATGGGAATCTTAGCTACAGTTCTGTGCCCTTCACAGCTCCAAGACTTGCATGGCCATTAAAATCGCAGACCTTTGGGTAATGAGAATGGTAAATTCCTCCAGGTAGCTACAGTGTTAATTCATCCTTATTTGATTTCTTTATCATCTTAGTTTTAGGCTCCTGGGAAATAATTTTCCTTACTTTCTTGTTACCTCAGTTAGGCATTCAAAAAAAATTTTTTTTAAATAGTTTACCCAAAAATATTTGACAGCAGTTTTCAGGTTAACAAATCCACCAAATTGTCAGTAGTAGTAGTTAGAATCTTGTTTTAGAAATGTCCCTTTTCATGTAAATAAATTAGGTAGGAGAAGGCAGGAAACTGAAGGCTCAGAAAATTTTCCCTACCAACTTAACTCCCTTTATAATACATTTAATGAATGATCTGATTTACTACATTTGCCTACATATCCTATAATTGCATGTTTCTTGTATTCAGAGGAAAGGAGAGGGGGGAGAGAGAGAAACAATGATATGAGAGAAAAACTGATTTTTGCCTCTTGCACATGCCCCGACCAGGTATAGAACTGCAACCTGGGTATGTGCCCTGACCAAGAATCAAACCCACAATCCATTGATATATGGGATGATGCTCCAACCAACTGAGCCACACTGACCAGGGCCAATCTATTTTCTATTTTCTGGATATAGAATTTGCTACTTTGGGACAGCATATAGAATGACCCACTAATAGCCCTTTTTAAAACTCCCATGCTACAAGTACAGGGACTGCTTTAAGTGGCCAGTTTTATGCAAATCATCAAATCATCAGATTTTCATGATAAAGTAAACACTTAGCTTGACATGGTATTTTCAAAGGATTTTTACATGGATCATTTCAAATGGAAACTGTTGTACTAAATGAGTTCACAGGTACATTTCAGAAATCTGCAGGCCTTTAAACATTTCTGCTTTTCCATAGAAGCAATCATCAACCAATGAATGTAATTAATGCTTCACCCTTCTGTGACTCTTATACTACTTACTACCATAATACTGGATACAAGAATCTGCTTGTGGCCTGACATATACTGACACCACAAACAAATTATCTAACCAAATATAATATGAAAGAAGTGATAGCCCTGGTTGGTTTCGCTAAGTGGTTACAGCATCAGCCTGTGGACCGATGGGTCACAGGTTTGATTCCAGTCAAGGGGACATACTTTGGTTGCGGTTCATCCCCAACCCTAGTCGGGGTTGTGCAGGAGGCAACCGGTAGATGTGTCCCTCTCATGTCGATGTTTCTCTCTCTCTCCCTCTCTTTCCCTCCCTCTGACTCTATCTGAAGATAGGTGAAAAAATATCCTCAGGTGAGAATAAAAAAAAAAAAAAAGAAGTGATAAAAGGTAACAATGAAAATTGTACTCTTAATAGACATCTATACTTCCTCCAGATAGAGGAAAGATTGAAATGGAGGTGAGGAAGAAGCCAAATCAAGAAAATAAGAATAAAAAATTTATGAAATACACTTGTTATAGGTTTTCTTCCAAGAAATCATGGACATGTTTAAGAAAGTATGTTAATGTTATGGCATTTTATTTAGTATAATATATTATATTCTTTTTCTTACTCTGTACTTTTAGAATAGTACTTATTACAAAGATGAGTGAAAAATTACTTATTGATAAAGTAATTGAAGGGCTCTATAAAAACTTTTGAAGCACAAGAAGAGAAGGTATTGTTGCCTTATCCATATGGTGAGTGGAGACTGTATCAATGACATTTTCCTCATCTCTCAAAATTTGACTTTCAAGGCTAGTCAAAGGATCCATTTAGCAAAAATGTTATTTCAAATTTTAGTTTTGTAAATATGGAAGCGATATTATTTAATTGAATGAGAACATCAGTACACAGATATGTATTATTATTATTGCCCATTTAATTATCCCAAAGGACTTTTACTTAGTAACTCAACTTGTTATTTGAGTATGAGGTTCTTATTCAACTTTGACACTTAGACTCATCATCTAATGATTTCTGCTTATGTTTCATAAACTCTGGTTCAAAACACACACACACACACACACACACACACACACACGCACCCCTAAATACCTATACTGGAGTTAATAATGCTCAATTCTGCCATTCTATAAATGTACTGTTTTTGGCTCAGTTTAAAAAGAAGTTAAGAACAAAATAAGGGCAATTTAAAGAACACCTCTAAGGACATCTCTAAGACACTGTGACACTTTATTTCTGAAGCAAGAGAAAACAATGGAATAAAATAATAATTGTTGCCTTTCAAAAATTATACTCTAAACTATTAGCTCTGGTACAAGAACAAAAGGTCACTCCGAGAATTTGAAAAAGTGTCTACAAGAAAACAAATCAGATGATGTTTTCCTTAGGAAAATAAGAGAAAAAGGCTGAGTTTTCTGAATTGGTGGAAGTGAGAATATCTAAAATCAGGGCGTATGTATTAATTTTCACCTAATTTTTAGCTCTGCAATGGTGCTAAACAATATCTGCATCTGAGCATGACACAGTGATGAATGGGACATGAATGCATTTTTTATTACCTTTCCCACTTTTTACTAACTGGTGGACAGCTGGATACAGGAATTCTTATGATTTGTTCTGCAGCCCTGCTCCACTATAATTAGGATCTGCAGAAAAAATTTAAAAGGCTGAAAGATAATTTGGTATTTTCTCTAAACCTTTCCTCCACCCCCTTTACACTTTTCAGAAACATTAGGTACCCTCCAAATGAACTAATCCTACCACAAGATATTATTTCTAGTCTTTATTCTTCTAATCTATCCATTGTCATAAATTTAATTTACATGGCTTTAGATTAATTCTGATGGAAATTGTATTCTTGATTTCTACCTTCTCTTCAGACATGACTTCTTATCACTTATTCTTTTTTAAAAACTGCTATGTAACAGTGGAGTAGAGACAGCCGCTTTAATAAATGATGTTGGAAAAATTGGACAGCTACATGCAAAAAAATAAAACTAGACCATCAACTTACACTATACACAAGAATAAACTCAAAATGGATAAAAGACTTAAATGTGACTCATGAATCTATAAACATCCTACAAGAAAATGTAGGCAACAAAATTTCAGACATCATACGCAGCAGAATTTTCACTGATACATCATCACCTAAGGCAACAGAAACAAAGGAGAAAATGAATACATGTGACTACAGCAAATTCAAAAGCTTCTGCACAGCAAAAGAAACAACTACCAAAATGGAAAGGCAACCCACTGTATGGGAGAGCATCATTGCCAATGATATATCAGATAAGGGGTTAATATCCAATATATAAAGAGTGCTCATACAACTCAACAAAAGGAAGATAAAGAACCCAATTAAAAAATGGGCAGAGGAACTAATAGACACCTTTCCAAACAGGACATACAAATGGCTGAGACATATGAAGAAATGCTCAGCATCACTAATCATCAGAGAGATGCAAATTAAAACAACAATGAGGTATCACCTCACACCTGTCAGAATGGCCGCCATCAACAAATCATCAAACAACAAGTGTTGACGAGGATGTGGAGAAAATGGGACTCTAGTACACTGCTGGTGGGAATGCAGAATGGTGCAGCCACTGTGGAAAACAATAAGGTGTTACCTCAAAAAATTAAAAATTGAACTTCCATTTGACCCAGTGATACCACTTCTAGGAATATACCCTAAGAAGCCTGAAACACCAATCAGAAAGAATATAGGTACCCCCATGTTCGTAGCAGCACTATTTACAGTAGCTAAGATCTGGAAACAGCCCAAATGTCCATCAGTAGACGAACGGATAAAAAAGCTGTGATACATATACACAATGGAGTACTATGCAGCTGTGAGAAAGAAAAATCTCTTATCCTTTGAGACGACATGCAGGGACCTGGAAAGTATTATCCTAAGCGAAACAAGCCAAACAGAAAAAACAAGTATCATATGATCTCAATTATCTGTGGAATATAATGAACATAACAGTCTGAGGAATGGGGTAGTCCCAGAGACATGGAAGTGGGGTACAGACTGACAATCCCCAGAAGAGAGGGATGGGGGTAGAGATAAACCACAGGACTTATATGCATGTGTGCATGAACAATGGACATGGACAACAAAGCTGGGGACAGGGCGGGGAGGGAATCAGTGGGGGGAAAAGGAGAAACATCTGTTACAAAAATAAATTAATTAATTAATTAAAAAAATAAAAATGAAAAAAATTTAAAAAAAATAAAAGCTGCTATGTATTCTCTCTTACTTCCTCCTCCCCCCATTTTCCACCTCTTTGTTGTTGTTGTTGTTGTCCATTAGAGGAGTATTATATAAAAGTAGAATGGTATTATTTTTGTTTTCCTTTTCTCAAAATTTTATTCAAGAATCCTTACTCTTTGGAAAAATAAACTCCAATAATTAATATGACTTTAAATATTTGAATAAATATACTTATTTTAAAAAATGTAAACTTTTATACTTATAAATGGTAGACCTGAAAGTGAACCAGAGAGTAAGAATGAACAAGACTTGTTGAATGATAAAGCCCACATAAAGTAAATTATAAACTAAGAGGATACTTGAACAGCAAGGAAGTTGGGCATACTGCTCAGTGACACTGGAGCACAGTCTCCTATGGTTCAAGGACAGAACACCGATTATGATATATAGTCTACAGAGTTAGCTTTAAACAATGGAGAGATGCAAATGTAAGCATTTTTGCTTCAGTGAAACTACTTCTGAGATCATAAACATGTTTCAGAAAGGTAGTGAAGCATTTTGATTTGTGTATATCTTTCAGATTGAACTGACTGTCGTGGCTAAGTTCCTCCTTCCTTCCTTCTTTTAAGCAATCTTTAAGAGTTGAGATGTGCTTATTGAGGAACATATAATAGGCATCCAAGCCACAGCAACCCAGTTTTACGTGCAAGAGTTGTGATAAAAGGCACAAGCAGATATAAGTGTTACCCTAAGTGATATACTAAAGAACTATTTAGTTTAACCAAATCCTCCAAGTAGCTCTGGGATGAACCCATTATGCTATCCCAATTACTGCCACTCCAACAATAGCATGAATTCCCTTATACCAGTTGCCCAGGGTTTATCTTTAATCTTGAGTTTTTAACCTATAAAGATAAGTGACAACATATTTAAAGGGAGGAAAGAACTTGGGAGTTTCTAGCTACAAGTGAGTCATATTTATGATATATGAGAGTTGCAGTTAACAACTAGACACAGCAGATTATTACATTTTGAAAAGCAAACAGTTAAAATGAAGAAAATTATAAAAATATAGTGAATAAAAAAAAATTATATAGGAAATAGAAAAGAAGAGAGAATGAAAGGACATGATATGCTAACCATCAAGGTCAGACAAAATGGGAGACAAAAAAAAAGCAAAATGGAATAATTCTCAAAAGGGGAGTTAAAGAAAATTAGAAAGGGTTAAAAATAGATTCAGAAGGGAGTGGGATATGACCACTACAAAGCACAACAAATGAGATTTGGCAGGAATGTTAAATAGCTCTTTTGCTTAGCTGAGAAAAGGTTAATAATAACAAGAAAATTAAGAACATTATATAAAACACAAGTAATTGAAGCCAATAGTTGAAAAAAACTATGAACCTAAAGGGTTAATAGATTGGAAAGAATAATTATATGTAATTATATTTAAAGCTACAGATTTGTATGAAGCAATCTCAAGAATGAAGAAGTGTGGAACATCCATGATCAATCTTAGAGTCCAGAGTTAAATCCATTATTAAAGAACAAACAAAAAGATGCCACCTCCACATTCTCAAGGTAACAAAACTTAAAACCTTGTGTTATATAGCCAGGTATACTCATCCTGAAACTATTATTATTGCTAATTCATATATAAAGAGCTAAGAGAAAAATGAATAATTGATTAATAGCCACTCTAATTTTTCCTAAATCATCTATGTAACAAATAAATCATATAGGTTTTTTTTATAAAACTTAGGCTTTACATAATAATAACAAGTTAGAATGGAGAGAGAGAGAACAAGAATTTTGATATCATCAGACATTTTGCAATATTTAATTATTACTTTAAAAACTTATTCTGGTATTGAATAGATTCCAAGAAAATAAAATTATTATGGCCTGGTTTCTATATGACAGAGTCTGTTAAGGTGAAATTGAAGTCCCACTATTTCGATTTGACCACCACATATTGCCTGATTATACACAGCTGCAATGAAGTCAGTGCCCTCCCCACTACCAAAAAGTGATTTTAAAGCTCATCACATACTATATTAGAATTTTTTTTCATCCTTACCTGAAGATATGTTTTTTATTGATTTGAGAGAGAGAAAGAAGGAGAGAGAGAAAAACATCAACGTAAGAGAGAAACATCGATTGGTTGCCTCCTGTATATGTTCCATCCAGGAATTAAACCCACA
Organism: Molossus molossus; assembly: GCF_014108415.1. Taxonomy (NCBI): domain Eukaryota; kingdom Metazoa; phylum Chordata; class Mammalia; order Chiroptera; family Molossidae; genus Molossus; species Molossus molossus. The sequence continues at coordinate 33,313,412 of NW_023425357.1, read as the reverse complement.
ACCTAGGTATGTGCCCTGACTGGGAATTGACTTGCAACCTTTTTGATGTATTGGATGATGCTCCAATCAACTGAGCCACCTGGCCAAGGATCAGTTGCTTTTTATACACCAGTAATGATCTATTAGAAAGGGAAACTAAGGAAACAATCCCAGCCCTTTCTCTCTCTCTGTCTCTCAAAGCAACAGAAACATATCCCCAGGTGAGGATTGAAAAAAAAGAAAAAAAAAAAAACAGTATGATTTACAATTGCATCAACAAAATAAAATACCTAGGAATAAATGTAAAAGACCTATATGCAGAAAATAATAACACTGAAGAAATGTAAGAAGATACAAATTAAGTGGACATATATACCATGTTCGTGGATAGAAAGAATTAACATCATTAAAATGTCCATACTTCCCAAAGCAATCTCTAGATTTGATACAGTTCCTATCAATAATGGCATATTTCACAGAACTAGAACAAATATTCCAAAAATTTATATGGAACCACAAAACATCACAAACAGCCACAGCAATCTTGAGAAAGAAAACAAAGTTGGAGGAATCACGCTACTTGATATAAAACTATACTACAAGGTCATAGTAATCAAAACAAGCATGGTACTGGCATAAAAACAGACATATAGATCAATGGAACAGAATAGAGCACCCAGAAATAAACTCATACCTTTATAGTCAATTAATATTTGACAAAGGAGGCAAGAACATACAAGGGGGTAAAGATAGTCTATTCAATAAATAGTATGGGGAATATTGGACAGGTAAGTACAAAAGAATGAAACTAGACCACCTTCTTACACCGTACATAAGAATAAACTCAAAATGGATTGAAGACTTAAATGTTAGACACGAATACATAAAAATCCTGGAAAAAAACATAGCCAGTAAAATCTTGGACATTTCTCGTAGCCATATTTTTTTCTGATATATCACCCTGGGCGAGGAAAATAAAAGAAAAAATAAACAAATTGACTATATCAAACTAAAAGTCTTTTGCACAGCAAACGAAAACTATCAACAAAATAAAAAGACAATCCACTAAATGGGAGAACATATTCACCAATGATATATCTGATAAGGGTTTTTTAAAATTATTTTTATTAATTTGTTTTTGTTACACATGTTTCTCCTTTGTTTCTCCCATTGACACTCTCCTCCCCATCTTCAGCTTTGTTATCTATGTCCATTGGTTATGCATACATGCATATAAGTTCTGTGGTTTATCTCTCCCTCACCCCAACACCCCCTCTTCTGAGGTTTGTCAGTCTGTACCCTACCTCTATGTCTCTGGATCAATTTTGTCCATCAGTTGATAAGAGGTTGCTGTCCAAAATTGATAAAGAATTTATAAAACTAAACACCACAAAAACAACCTGCCCTGGCAGGTGTGGCTCAGTTGGTTGAACACCAACCTGTGTACCAAAAGGTCTTTGGTTAGATTCCTGGTCAGGGCACATGCCTGGGTTTCAGGCTTAATCCCCAGTAGAGGGTGTGCAGGAGGCAGCCGATTGATGCCTCTCTCTCACATGGGTGTTTCTCTCTCTCTCTCTAAAAAAAAAGAAAAACATATTTAAAAAATCCAATTAAAAACAGGCAAAGGACCTGAATAGACACTTCTCCAAAGAAGACATACAGATAGCCAATATAAATATGAAAAGATGCGCCCTGGCCAGTTTGGCTCAGCGGTTGGAGCGTCTACCTGCGGTCTGGAGAGACCCGGGTTCGGTTCCCACTAAGGGCACGTACCTCGGTTGCAGTTTGTCCCCGGCCCTGGTTGGTCGTGCGGGTGGCAGCCCCTCGATGTGTCCCTTTCACATCGATGTTTCCCTCTCTCTCTCTTCCTCTCTCTCCCTCCCACTCTATCTGTACAAAAAATGGAAAAATGTCCTCGGGTGAGGATTAAAAAAAAAAACTTTCTAAAAAAAATATGAAAAGATGCTCAATGTTACTAATCATCAGAGAAATACAAATTAAAAATGCAATGAGATATCACCTTACAACTGTCAGAATGGCTATCATCAATATATCAACAAACAAGTGCTGACAAGGATGCGGAGAAAAGGAAATACTTGTGCACTATTGGTGGGAATACAGATTGGTGCAACGACCATGGAAGGCAGTATGGAATTACCTCAAAATATTAAAAATGAAATTGCCTTATGGCCCAGCAATTCCACATCTGGGAATATATCCAAAGAAACAGAAAATACTAATTCAAAAGAATATATGCACCCCTACATTCACTGCAGCATTATTTACAATAGCCAAGATCTGGAAGCAGCCCAAGTGCCATCAGTAGATGAGTGGATAAAAAATACTGTGATAGATTTACACAATGGAATACTACTTGGCCATAAAAAAGAAGGAAATCTTACCTTTAACGACAGCATGGATGGAACTGCAGGGTGTTATGCTAAGTGAAATAAGCCAGGCAAAGAAAGACAAGTACCAAAGGATTTCACTTATATGTGGAATCTAATAAACAAAATTAACAATAAACAAAATAGAAACAGACTCATAGATACAGATAACAGATTGACAGCTATCAGAGGGGAAGAGGTTGGGGGATGGGTGAATAAAGATGAAGGGATTAAGGAAAGAAAAAAAAAAACCTCATAGACATAGACTATAGTATAGTGATTACCGGAGGGAAAGGAGGGTGGGGGAAGTGGAAGAAGGTAAACGGGGGATAAATGATGATGAAAGGAGATTTGATTTGGGGCGGTAAACACAATACAATATAGAGATGATGTATTATAGAATTGTACACCTGAAAGCTATATAATTTTATTAACCAATGTCACCCTAATGAATAAAAACAGAAATGTCTACAAAAATCCTGAACAGTATGAACTATTTCAGATATAAGAGCATCGTGCCTATTTTTATTTCTCGTCACAAAGTTTTTCAAAAAATGAATGATAAATGTGCTTATGTCTAGCCTTTTAACCTCTCTATCCTTCTGGTGTTCAGGGTTCTGCATTTTATGAGAATTAAAGTTAGGCTGACAAGTAATGAATAATGCAACCACCAAACATACCACCAAGCTGAGGTCTGAGTTGAGGGAGAAGTACTTGTACTTTATACATGTTTTTATTATATAAAAGTTGCTACACTTTATACTGAAGAGCCATATCTCTCCACAGTGGGGAGGTAGATTTCGAGACAACTAAATTATGTTTATATTGCACAGGCATTCAAGTAGCCTGCCAAATGATAAACACAAAATACCCTCAAAGCATGGGAAGGAAACCATAGAAATTATTTGGCCCATCCTCCATTCATTGTAGGATTCTCCTCAGTTTTTTCTCAAAAATAAAAGATCAATTTATTTTATTTTTTAACATCTTTGCCCCAACCATGTGGGTGTGTTCCTTCCTTCATCTCCTGCCATGACCTTATGCATAAAAGGAGGAGGCTGAGACAGATCTCAAATATTCCTTATAATTCATTCTTATATATTTGTTGCCAATTGGATCTTATCCAGCATAATCATTATATATGCCATCAGGATTATACATTTTTTCAGTGCAGAATTGTTAAAGAAATAAGTATTCTTAAACTATAAAAAAAAAAAAGGATTCATACAGATTTTTCATGCTGAGAAAAATTTTAAAAACATCTATTACATAATACTTAATAAGTATATGTAGTCATCCATAAAAGAGGTTCCTTCATTTATTATTCTGAATGACTCCTTGCCAAAGGGTAATAAAATCTTGGGGTTACCTGATTTATACTGTGATCACTGGAATACTGCATTACTATAGGAATTTGGCTCTGTGGTTTTTGTTTTTTTGTTTATTTTTGTGGGGGATTTTTTTAGTTGTCATTCACTTAGGTCTCAATTGCAACACAGTTCTCACATGTTACTCTCTTACATGCTCTTTATTCTAATCAGCCCATGGAGGCATATGCATGTATTTGTAAAAGGGGCTTGTAGCACTGGGATGTAGATGTGACACTGGCTTAAGTCAGTTCTGCCAGTAATCAAGGGAGCCTATATGTAATTTAATGTGAGTGAAAATGAAAACATAGAAATAATCAATTTGTACATTTAATCAGGGAGAGAATGAAGAAGGTTAAAAAGAGTTAGGTAAAGTGCTCTGAGACTTAGTATAAATAATATGTCTGAGGAAGGAAGGGTAACCTACATGGGATATGAAGTAGAATCAGCAGTTATGAAAGAAAAGACTAGTAAAATAACTCTGTATAACCTGCTTAAGATAAATATACTTGTCTGCAGTATTCTAAAGCTTAATCATTTTTATTACTACTTCTAATTTGTCAACAGTAGTTAGGTAAGAACTTGATTTAAAATGAGTTCTGATTTCCAGATGCCATTTTTCTAGAGGTATGAAGAACAGGGCAGACTATTCTATTATTTTTCTGTGGCTTGCAATATATATAACCATAATCTTCAAAATCACTGTGTCAAAAATTCACATCTACTTTGTTATTCACTTTCACCCTTAGGTCTTTCTGACCATTTGATGACTTTCAGATCTTACTCCTTTTGAATACCTACTTTGTTTTATTGTTTTTCTCCTAATGCAGTAGTTGTTTCTATTTTGGAGAGACAGAATATCATTTTGTTGTTTCCACTCCATATTTCTAAGCTCTCTGGGTACCTTTATATTGCTTTGCTGGCCTACTGCTATTTGCATCACCTCCCAATTTAATATCATCTGTGAGTTTCATGAACATGTTTTGCACTCCCTCTTCGTCATCTTCAATGCAGCAGCTATATAAGAAAGGACATAACACTGATCCTTGTATTACTTAGACACATTTCCCAACTTGATATTTTTCCATTTATGTTTTATCAATACTTTCTATGGTTCTCCAGCCAGTTTTAATCCATGTGACTCTGCTTAAGTCCAGGACAATTGGAAATAATTGTGCACAGATGTTATAAAACACTGAATCAAAGACTTCACTAAATTTGAAAAATTTGGTGGTATATTTTCATTTACTGATATTATATCTAAAAAACTCACATTTTCAGACTAGCTTAATGTTTATTCTGGAAGATCTCTATATATATTTCCTTCCTTTTAAATATTTGCACTATCATGTTCATGTAATGAATACAAATGACACAATGATATTTACTTTTAAACATCCTTTTTAACTTTTAATTTTGGAATAATTTTAAATTTACAGAAAAGATACAAAGATAGCAGAATGAGTTTCTCTTACACCCTTCCTCCCAGCTCTCCCTAATATAAATATCTTACAAAACCATGGTACAATTGTCAACACTACGAAATTAACATTGTTATAACACTACTAACTAAATTACAGACTGTTTTTCCACTATTGTCCTTTTCCTGTCCCAGGATCTAGGATACCACATTACATTTAGGGATCATGTCTCCTTAATCTCCAATGATCTGTGACAGTTTCTCAGTCTATCCTTGTTTTTTTTTTATCACCTTGACACTCTTGAAGAGTGCTGGTCAGATATTTTGAACAATGTTTCACAATTTGGGTCTGTCTGATATTTTTTCATAAGACTAGGGTTGCGATTTTTGGATAGACTACCGCAGAAACAAAATACCCTTATTGTTGTATAATAGTGGGAGTATATGGCATTAGCTTGACTGATCACTAGTGATGTTAGCTTTGATTACTTGATTAAGATTTCTCCACAGTAAGTTAGAAATAATCCCTTTCCACACTCCATTCTATGCATTCTCATTGAGGGTTCTTGTGGGGAGGGGGAAAAACACTTGCTCTTATTATGCATAAAACATAGATATACATATAGTACATAAATGGATATACAGTACATTTGTGGTATTAAAAATTTATCAGAAGTGGGGGCAATAGAAAAACATGTTTACAAAGGATCCTGAATGTGCCTGTGAATGGGGCATAGAAAAAAGAGGGAGCTGACAGATATTGCTCTATTCATTGGAAGCAAGCCACTAAACCTAGCCCACATTCAAGGGGAGAGGAATTAAGCTCTACCTCCTTGAGAAAGGAGTATCTACATACACTATTTGGACTGTTGCTACAAGAATATTAATTTTTAAAGTCAGCATTTTGGTCCATTTTATATGAATAGTTTGGGTCTGTGTTTCTGTGTTAGTTTAGATCTCCCAAGAAGTATATAACAAGGTCAGATTAGATACACAAAGGATTTATTAAGGGATTTACCTATGAAAGATAAAGAGGAGGGAGCAAAGGAAGGCAAGAGAACCTTCAGACTGCGATGCAAGTCTAACACCTATAATGGAAAAAGGGAAGGAAGGAGGGCTGGGTAGGAAGAATCTCAAGACTACAACACAGTTCTAATCAACTTTTGGCCCAGCCAATGGGGAGTCTTTTGCCAAAGATTCCCATTAAAGAAGTCCTGTATCTCATATGAAAATACCTAAATTACAACCCCCACCACATGCAGTCATTGCCTGGATGAATCCCATAGGAATTATGGCCTTGGCATGAACTTGGGAGCGTGTTCTAAAGGGCAGCAACTGTGGTCATCAGTCAATTATGTTCCCTGCAGCAAGATATCTAAGCAGTACATTTTCATGCCCATCACATTCTATACTTTAACACAGTCTTATTTAATTTATTTATTTTTAATCCTCACCCAAGAATAGTTTCTATTTACCTGCAGATAGAGTAGGAGGAAGGGAGAGAGAGACAACATTGATATGAAAGACACATCCACTGGTTGCCTCCCACACGACCCTGACCAGGACCAGGGATGAACCACAACCGAGGTACAAGCCCTTGACCGGAATCAAACACGCAACTCATTGGTCCACGGGCTGACAATCTAACCAATTAGCCAAACCAGCCAAAGCTACAAGTCTTATTAAAACACCATAATTTTTTTTCAGAGATAAGAAATGAAGGAGCAGGGGAGGGAGGGAGAGATGGAGAGAGAGAGGGAGAAAGAGAAACATTGATGCGAGAGAGAAACATCAACCAGGTGACTATTATAGGTGCCCCAGCTGGGGACCAAACCTACAACCTAGGTATATGGCCTGACCAGGAATTGAACCTGCAGCTTTTCAGTGTACGTGATGATGCTCCAACCAAGTAAGCCACACAGGCCAGGGCCTATAAATTATTTTTTGAAACAATATTACCTAATTCTTTCCCCATTCTAGGAAGTATCTTTTTACTATTACACAGTTTTATATGACACAATAATCAACAATTTCTTAGAAACCATACCTTTGTTTTTCCGTTTACAAATACTACTTTAATGACTTCTGACACTCATAAATAGTGGAGTATTTTAAATTAGATAAACCTCCTAACAAAGAAAATTATAAACTCTGACTGAAATATAAAGAACAACTATTTGAAGGTATTCTGGAGCAATAAAAACAAGTAGAAACTGAAGGGGATATGATCCTTGAAAGAAGGGAATCCAACAGATGAGAATTACATTTTCTGACTTTTCCAGTAGCGTTATTTTCCAGTATGCATAGTGCATAGGGAATAGAGCTTAAGCAGAAAGCAGAAGTTTTGAGGGACTGAGGCATCAGAACTTAATATAGCCTTGGAATACTAAAACACCGATCAGAAATAATATATATGCCCCTATATTCAAGGCAGAGTCATTTACAATAGCTAAGATCTGGAAAACAGCCCAAGTGCCCACTAGTAGTTATGTAGATTAAAAAAACAAAACTATGGTACATTTATACAATGGAATATTATGCAGCTATTAAAAAAAAAAAAAAGAAGGATCTCTTACCCTTTAAAACAGAATAGACGGTCGATTCGAAAATGGCGGCAGAGTGAATGGAAGCTACACAGACCGTCTCCCAGGACCAAACTGGAATTACAAATAAAATAAAGACAAATCAACAGGAAAAAGCAACAGAAAAGCAGCTTGTGAGGATCATATAACCAGGGACACTGATTCGATCCTGGTAGGATTGTGAAGGCGTGAGAGGGGGGCTGGGAACCCAAAAATAGCAGTGGCCATAGCTCCCAAGTGGCTCCACAGTGCAGAGCCGAGACACATGCTAAAATAGCCACAGCCACTCTCATCCTGGGCTCCAGCAGAGGGTGGGAGGACTGGATGGAAACTGTAGAGACACTCGGGATTTGGAGGATGCTCAGAGCTTTTGCTGAGTTACAGCCACGCAGGACGGTAGCCATCTTACTCCTTCCCAGGGTTCTAGGAGGAGGCAGCAGCCCCTCCCTCAGAGATTCAACCACATCCAGGGGGGCCATTGAAATGCAAACTGAGGCTCACTAACAACCAGCATCTGCCCCACCCTTGGGAAACACCCTTACACTGAGCACCTGAGGAAGTTTTTCATTCAACTGAACAGCCAAGGCTCTTCAAGTAACCAATACTGATAACCTCTAGGCAAACAGCTAGAGGATAACAGTACCATTCCTGGGCTAGCAACTCTAAACAGGAAAGTAAGACTAGACAGTGGTGTTTAACGTGGGTCCTCCCTACCACATCCAAACCCAGGAGAGAGAGCCACAAAAAGCAGAACAGCAACACCCACATGGAAAATTTGGCAGGCTCCAAACCCAATGTGATAGTCAAAATGGTGAAATACAGAAACAAAAGTCAAATGAAAGAACAAGACACCTCTACCAAAGATGAGATAAATGTGGAGCAGATAAACAAGTTAACAGAGCTAGAATTCAGAGCAATGATCTTGAGGAAGCTCAATAGCATGAGTAAAAACATACATGTTGAAAATCAACGAATTGGAAATTAAAAACCACCAGAAGAAATCAAGAATGACATATCAGAAAAAGAACACATTGGAAGTTCTAAACAACAGAGTAGAGGAAGCTGAAGACCAGATCAGTGAATTAGAAGACAGGGTAGAAAAAATCAAACAATCTGAACACATAAAGGAAAAAAAGATAAAAAACGGGAAGAGAGCTTAAGAGAACTGTGGGACAACTGAAAACGTTATAATATTTGCATTATAGCAGTCTTTGAAGAAGAAGAAGAAAATAAGCAAGGGTTAGAAAATATATTCGAAGAAATAGTGACAGAAAACTTTCCTAATTTGGTGAAGGAAGAAGGCATTCAAGTTCAAGAAGCACAGAGAGGCCCAAGTAAGAAGAACTCAAACAGGCCCACACCAGGCCACATAGTAATCAAAATGCCAAAAATTAAAGAGAAAGAGAATCCTAAAAGCAGCAAGAGATAAGCAACAAGTTACCTAAAAAGGAAACCCCATAAGGCTCTCAGCTGACTTCTCAACAGAAACACTACAGGCCAGAGGGGAGTGGCATGAGGTAATCAAGTTCATAAAAAACAAGGATGTGAATCCAAGACTACTCTACCCAGCAAGGCTGTCATTCAAAATAGAAGGTCAAATAAAGAGCTTCCCTGACAAAAAAAAAAGGCTGAGGAAATACATTAGCACAAAACCAGCACTGCAAGAAATGTTAAAAAGATTGCTGTAATTAGTAGAAAAATAGGAAGAAAAATATAACCAAACTAAACAAAAATGGCAATAAATAAGTACATATGAATAATCACTTTAAATGTAAATGGACTGAATGCTACGAAAAGACACAGACTAGCTGATTGGATAAGAAAGCATGACTCATATATATGTTGTTTACAAGAAACACAACATAGGTTGAAAGTGAAGGGAGGGGAAAAAAATCCTCCAAGCAAATGGAAAGGAAAGAAAGCTGGGGTAGCAATACTCATATCTGATAAAATAGATTTCAAAATGAAGGCCATAACTAGAGACAAAGAAGGCCACTACATCTATCCAACAGGAAGATATAACCTTGATAAACATATATGCACCCAATGTAGGAGCATAAAATATATTACAAATCTTCTGGAGGACTTCAAAAGAGAAATCAACAGAAATACAATCATAGTGGGGGACATCAACACCTCACTGACATAACTGGATAGATCCTCTAGACAAAACATTAGCAAGGAAACAGAGACTCTAAATGAAGCACAAAAACAAATGGATTTAATAGATATCTACAGAGTATTATACCCCAAAACTGCAAAATTCACATTCTTCTCCAGTGCACATGGGACATTCTCAAAGACACACCACATAATAGGACACAAAGTAGATCTATACAGGTTCAGAAAACTGAAATCATATCAAGCATCTTCTCAGATCACAATGACATGAAACTAGAAATCAATTGCAACAAGAACATGCAAAGACATTTGAACACATGGAGGCTAAATAGCATGCTATTGAACAATGAATGGGTTACCAAGGAGATCAAGGAAGAAATTACACACTTCCTGGAAACCAATAAAAATGAACACACAACAACACAAAATCTATGGGATACAGCAAAAGCAGTTCTAAGAGGGAAGTTCATAGCACTACAGGCCTACCTCAAGAAACAAGAAACATTTCTAATTGACTGACTAACCTCACAACTTAAAGAACTAGAAAGCAAACAAACAAACAAAAAAAACCTCTGGGCAAGTAAAAGGAAGGAAATAGTAAAGATCAGAGCAGAAATAAATGACATAGAGTCCAAAAAAACAATTCAAAGGATCAATGAAACAAAGACCTGGTTTTTTGAAAAGATAAACAAGATTGATGGGCCTTTAGCTAGACTCACCAAGAACAAAGAGACAGAATCCAAATATAGAAAATCAGAAACAAAAGAGAAGTAACAACCTACACCACAGAAACACAAAAGATCATTAACAAATACTATGAACAATTATATGGAAACAAATTCGACAATCTAAGCAAAATGGACAAATTTCTAGAAACACACAATCTCCCAAAACTGGACCAAGAAGGGATAGGAAATTTGAACAGACCAATAACAACTAAGAAAATTGAAGATGTAATCAAAACTCTCCCAGCAAACAAAAGCCCAGGCTGGGATGACTTCACGGGGGAGTTTTACTGAACATTCAAAAAAGAAATAACACCCATTCTTCTCAAATTATTTCAAAAAATTCAAGAAGAAGGAAGACTTCCAAACTCCTTTTATGAGGCCAGCATAATTCTAATTCCAAAACCAGAAAAAGAGACTACAAGGAAAGAAATCTATAGGCCAATATCCCTGATGAACATAGACACCAAAATCCTGAACAAAATACTAGAAAATCAGATCCAGCAATGCATCAAAAAAATTATTCACCATAACCAAGTGGGATTCATCCCAGGGATGCAAGGCTGGTTCAATATTTGCAAATCAATAAATGTGATACACCACATAAACAAAATGAAGAATAAAAACCACATGATCATATCAATACATGCCGAAAAAGCCTTCGACAAAATCCAGCATCCACTTCTGAGAAAAATGCTCAGCAATCTGGGAATAGAGGGATCATATCTAGATACAATAAAGGCCATATATGAAAGACCTACAGCCAACATCATACTCAATGGGCAGAAACTAAAAGCATTTCCCTTAAGAACAGGAACAAAACAGGGATGCCCACTTTTGCCACTCTTATTTAACATAGTACTAGAAGTCTTAGCCACAGCAGACATGAAGTAAAATAAAAGGGATCCAAATTGGAAAGGAGGAAGCGAAACTGTCATTATTTGCAGATGACATGATATTATACATAGAAAACCCTAAAGACTCCATCAAAAATCTACTAAACTTAATAAATGAATGTGGTGGATTCCAAAATGGCAGCGGAGTGAATGGAAGCTACACAGACCATCTCCCAGGACCAAACTGACATTACAACAAAAATAAAGACAAATTGTCTGGAAAAAGCAACAGAAAAGCAGCTTAGAGGACCACATAACCAGGGACACTGATTCAATCCTGGTAAGCTTGCGGAGACACGAGAGGGGAACTGGGAGCCCATGGTCGGCAGCGGCCTTAGCTGAGAGCAGCGACCTTAGCAGGACCAGCGCCCTCGGGTTAAATTCCCAAGTGGCTCCACAGTGCAGAGCCCGGACTGACGCTAAAATAGCCACAGACACTCACCTTGGGCTCCTGCAGAGGGAAGGCAGACTGGACTAGAACAGTGTGGGGTCACTCGGGATTTGGAGAGTGTTCAGAGCTTTTACTGAGTCGCGGCCACGCAAGATGGTCATCTTACTCCTTCCCAGGGCTCTGGGGAGAGGCGGTGGCCTCTCCCTCGGCGATTCAACCCCTCCCAGTGGCCATTGAAATGCTAATGAGGCCCATGAACAACCAGCATCTGCCCCACCCTCGGAAAATCCCCTTAGGCTGAGAATCTGAGGAAGTTTTTCATTCAACTGAGAGGCCAAGGCTATTCAGGTAACCACTACTGATAGCCTCCAGGCAAAAAAGCTAGCGAATAACTGTACCATTCCCTGCGCTAGCAACTCTAAATAGGAATATTTGACTTGACAGTGGTGTTTAACGTGGGTCCTCCAAACCCAGAAGAGGGAGCCAAAAAAGCAGAACATCAACACCCACAAGGAAAACTTGACAGGTTCCAAAGCCCACTGTGACAGCCAAAATGGTGAAACACAGAAAAAGCCAACTGAAAGAACAAGAGACTTCTACCGAAGATGAGATAAATGAGGTGCAGTTAAGCAAATTAATAGAAATAGAATTCAGAGCCATGATATCAAGGAAGCTCAACAGCATATGTAAGAACATGAGCACCATGAGTAAAGACATAGACATGTTGAAAATCAACCAGCTGGGAATTAAAAACCATCAAGAAGAAATGAAGAATGAAATAGCAGAAATAAAGAACAAATTGGAAGGTCTAAATAGCAGAGTAGAGGAAGCTGAGGACCGAATCAGTGAATTAGAAAAAATCAACCAATCAGAAAACCAAAAGGAAAAAACAATTAAACAACAGGAAGACAGCTTAAGAGAACTGTGGGACAACTGGAATCGTAATAGCATTCGCATCATAGTAGTCCCTGAAGAAGAAGAAAATGAGCAAGGGTTAGAGAATATATTTGATGAAATAGTGACAGAAAACTTCCCTAATTTGGTGAAGGAAGAAGGCATTCAAGTTCAAGAAGCACAGAGAGGCCCAAGTAAGAAGAACTCAAACAGGCCCACACCAAGACACATAGTAATTAAAATGCCACAAATTAAAGACAAAGAGAGAATCCTAAAAGCAGCAAGAGATAAGCAACAAGTTACCTAAAAAGGAAACCCCATAAGGCTCTCAGCTGACTTCTCAACAGAAACACTACAGGCCAGAGGGGAGTGGCATGAGGTAATCAAGTTCATAAAAAACAAGGATGTGAATCCAAGACTACTCTACCCAGCAAGGCTGTCATTCAAAATAGAAGGTCAAATAAAGAGCTTCCCTGACAAAAAAAAAAAAAAGGCTGAGGAAATACATTAGCACAAAACCAGCACTGCAAGAAATGTTAAAAAGATTGCTGTAATTAGTAGAAAAATAGGAAGAAAAATATAACCAAACTAAACAAAAATGGCAATAAATAAGTACATATTAATAATCACCTTAAATGTAAATGGACTGAATGCTACGAAAAGACACAGACTAGCTGATTGGATAAGAAAGCATGACTCATATATATGTTGTTACAAGAGACCCACCTCAAAACAAAACACTACATAGGTTGAAAGTGAAGGGATGGAAAAAAATCTTCCAAGCAAACAGAAAGGGAAAAAAAAGCTGGGGTAACAATACTCATATATGATAAAATAGATTTCAAAATGAAGACCATAACTAAAGACAAAGAAGGCCACTGCATAATATTGAAAGGATCTATCCAACAGGAAGATATAACCTTGATAAACATATATGCACCCAATAAAGGAGCACCAAAATATATTAAAAATCATCTGGAAGACTTCATAAAAGAAATTGACAGCAATACAATCATAGCAGGGGATTTCAACACCACACTGATATCACTGGATAGATCCTCTAGACAAAAAATTAGCAAGGAAACAGAGACTCTAAATTAAACACTAGAGCAAATGGATTTAATAGATATCTACAGAGAATTACATCCCCAAACTACAGAATTCATTGTTCTCAAGTGCACATGGGACATTCTCAAAGATAGACCACATGTTAGAACACAAACTATATCTCTACAAGTTCAAGAAATTTGAAATCATATCCAGCATCTTCTCAGATCACAATGGCATGAAACTAGAAATCAACTGCAACAAGAACATGCAAAGACATTTGAACACATGGAGGCTAAATAGCATGTTATTAAGAATGAATGGGTCACCGAGGAGATCTAGGAAGAAATTAAAAACCTCCGGAAATCCAATGAAAATGAACACATAACAACACATAACCTATTGGATACAGCGAAGGAAGTACTGAGAAGGAAGTTCATAGCACTACAGGCCTAACTCAAGTGGCGAGAAAAACCTCTAATACACTACCTCACAACTTAAAGAACTAGAAAGCAAACAAAAAGAAAACCCCAGAGCATGCAGAAGGAAGGAAATAGTAAAGATCAGAGCAGAAATAAATAACATAGAGTCCAAAAAAACAATTCAAAGGATCAATGAAACAAAGAGCTGGTTTTTCGAAAAGATAAACAAGATTGATGGACCCTTAGCTAGACTCACCAAAAACAAAGAGAGAGAACCCAAATATAGAAAATCCGAAATGAGACAGGAGAAGTAACAACTGATACCACAGAATTACAGAAGATTGTTAACAACTACTATGAACAATTATATGGCAACAAATTTGACAATCTAAGCAAAATGGACAAATTTCTAGAAACACACAGTGTCCCAAAACTGCACCAGGAAGAGTAGAAAACTTGAACAGACCAATAACAACTATGGAAATTAAAGATGTAATCAAGACTCTCCCAGAACAAAAGCCCAGGCCTGGACGGCTTCACCAGGGAATTTTACCGAATATGCAAAAAAGAACTAACACCCATTCTCCTCAAACTATTCCAAAACATTCAAGAAGAAGGAAGACTTCCAAACTCGTTTTATGAGGCCAGCATAATTCTAATTCCAAAACTAGATAAAGACACTACAAAGACAGAAAACTACACGCCAATATCCCTGATGAACATAGACGCCAAAATCCTGAACAAAATACTAGAAAATCAGATCCAGCAACACATCAAAAAAAATTACTCACCATAACCAAGTGGGATTCATCCCAGGGATGCAAGGCTGGTTCAATATTTGCAAATCAATAAATGTGTTACACCACATAAACAAAATGAAGAATAAAAACCACATGATCATATCAATACATGCAGGAAAAGCCTTCGACAAAATCCAGCATCCATTTCTGAGAAAAAAGCTCAGCAATCTGGGAATAGAGGAACCATATCTAGACATAATAAAGGCCATATATGAAAGACCTACAGCCAACATCATACTCAATAGGCAAAAACTAAAAGCATTTCCCATAACAGGAAAAAGACAAGGATGCCCACTTTCGCCACTCTAATTTAACATAGTACTGGAAGTCTTTTTTTTTTTTTTTTTTATCCTCACCCGAGGACATTTTTCCATTTTTTGTTCAGGTAGAGTGGAAGGGAGAGAGAGGAACGGAGAGAGAGAGAGAGAAACATCGATGTGAAAGGAACACATCGAGTGGCTGCCACCCGCACAACCGACCAGGGCCGGGGACAAACTGCAACCGAGGTACGCGCCCTTAGCGGGAACCGAACCCGGGTCTCTCAGGACCGCAGGCCGACGCTCTAACCACTGAACCAAACCGGCCAGGGCAGTACTGGAAGTCTTAGCCACAGCAATCAGACATGAAGAAAAAACTAAAAGGGATCCAAATTGGAAAGGAGAAAGAGAAACTGTCATTATTTGCAGATGACATGATACTATACATAGAAAACTCCAAAAACTCCATCAAAAATTTACCAGACTTAGTAAATGAATTTGGCAAAGTAGCAGGATACAAAATTTACATCAAGAAATCAATAGCATTCTTATACACCAATGACGAACTCACAGACAGAGAAACTAAGAAAACAATCCCACTTACCATTGTGGCAAAAAAATTAAGATTCCTAGGAATAAACTTTACCAAAGAAATAAAGGACCTATTTGCAGAAAACTACAGGACACTGAAAAAAGAAATAGAGGAATATATAAAAAAGTGGAAGCACATACCTTGTTCATGGATTGGAAAAATCAACATCATTAAAATGTCCATAGTACCCAAAGCAATCTATACATTCATTGCAATCCCCATCAAAATACCAATGACATACTTCAGAGAACTAGACCAAATACTTCAAAACTTCATATGGAACCAAAAAAAAGACCTCGAATAGCCACAGCGATCTTGAAAAAGAAGAACAAAGTAGGAGGGATCACATTACCAGATTTCAGGTTATACTACAAAGCCACTGTCATCAAAAAAGCCTGGTAGTGGCACAAGAACAGGCATATAGACTAGTGGAACAGAACAGAGAACCCAGAAATGAACCCAAGGCAATATGCTCAATTAATATTTGACAAAGGTGGCAAGACCATACAGTGGAGTAAAGACAGCCTCTTTATCAAATGCTGGTGGGAAAACTGGACAGCTACATGCAAAAAAATAAAACTAGACCATCAACTTACACCCTACACAAGAATAAACTCAAAATGGATAAAATACTTAAATGTGACTCATGAATCCATAAACATCCTAGAAGAAAATACAGGCAACAAAATTTTAGACATCATATGCAGCAGAATTTTCACTGATACATCACTTAAGGCAACAGAAACAAAGGAAAAGATGAACACATGGAACTACATCAAACTAAAAAGCTTCTGCACAGCAAAAGATACCATTATCAAAATGGAAAGGCAACCCACTGTATGGGAGAGCATCATTGCCAATGATATATCAGATAAGGGCTTAATTTCCAATATATAGAGAGTGCTCATACAACTCAACAAAAGGAAGACAAAGAACCCAATTAAAAAATGGACAGAGGAGCTAAATAGACACCTCTCCAAACAGGACATACAAATGGCTAAGAGACATATGAAGAAATGCTCAACATCACTAATCATCAGAGAGATGCAAATTAAAACAACAATGAAGTATCACCTCACACCTGTCAGAATGGCGGCCATCAACAAATCATCAAACAACAAGTGTTGACGAGGGTGTGGAGAAAAGGGGACTCTAGTACGCTGCTGGTGGGAATGCAGACTGGTGCAGCCCCTATGGAAAACAATATGGTGTTACCTCAAAAAATTAAAAATTGAACTTCCATTTGACCCAGTGATCCCACTTCTAGAAATATACCCTAAGAAGCCTGAAACACCAATCAGAAAGAATATATGTACCCCCATGTTTGTAGCAGCACTATTTACAATCGCTAAGATCTGGAAACAACCCAAATGTCCATCAGTAGATGAATGGATAACAAAGCTGTGGTACATATACACAATGGAGTACTCTGTAGCTGTAAGAAAGAAAGATCTCTTATCCTTAGAGATGACATTGAGGTACCTGTAAAGTGTCATCCTAAGTGAAACAAGCCAAACAGAGAAAGACAAGTATCATATTTTCTCACTTATTAATGGAATATAATGAACATAACAGTCTGAGGAATGGGGTAGTCCCAGAGACTTAGAAGTGGGGTACAGACTGACAATACCCAGAAGAAGGTGTGTTGGGGGAAGGGAAGAGATAAACCACAGACCTTACATGCATGTATACATAACCAACAGATATGGACAACAAAGCCCTGGGTGGGGGTGGGGGGATGGGGAGGAGGGTGTCAACAGGGTAAAAAATGAGAAATATCTGTATCAAAAATAAAATTAAAAATTAAAAAAAAGAAAAGAAAAAATAAAATAAAGTAAAACAGCATTGAAGGACCTGGAGAGTATTATGCTAAGCGAAATAATCATCTCAGAGAAAGACAAGTATCACGTGATTTCACTTATATGTGGAATCTAATGAGCAAAATAAAATGATGAACAAAATAGGTCCAGAGCCATGGATACATGGAAGAGACTGATGAATCTCAGAAGGGAGGGGAATTGGGGATCAGGAAGAGATTAACCAAAGAACCTATATGCATATATTCACAGCCCAGGGACAAAGACAATAGTGTGATGAAGGTTTGGGGTGGGGCAGAAGCTGGGCGGAGGGGCTCAAAGGAGGAGAAAATGGGGAACATTTGTAATACTCTTAACAATAAAATATAAATTAAGCCCTGGTTGGTTTGGCTCAGTGGTTAGAGTGTCGGCCTGTGGGTCAGTTCCTGCTAAGGGCACATACCTCGGTTGCAGTTTGTCTTTGGCCCTGGTTGGGTTGTGTGGGTGGCAACCACTCGATGTGTCCCTTTCACATCGATGTTTCTCTCTCTCTCTTCCTCCCACTCTATCTGAACAAAAAATGGAAAAACGTCCTCGGGTGAGGATAAAAAATAAAATAAAAAATATAATAAAATAAATTTAAATCAATTATAAGATAAAAGAAATTTTGGGAAAATATGACCCATAGTAAAAAAAAAAAAATGTCAACATAAAAGGATTCACTGACAAGCTAAATGTTGGGATTAATATACAAGGACTTTAAAGTAGCTATACTAGACTTCCGGTCAAGATGGCGGCATAGGTAAATGTGGTATCATGTCCTCCCACAACCACATCGTAATTAGAACTAAACTACAGAACAACCATCATTCAAAATCGCCTGATATCAAACTGAATGGAAGTCCTACAACTACGAAATTAAAGGAGCAGCTGCACAGAGACTGGTAGGAGGGGCAGAGGCGGATGGGCTGGTCCCACACCCACGTATGGTGGATAAAAGTCAGGATACCTCAGCTGTGAAGGTCCTCCCTGAGGGGTGAGGGGTCCTCATCCCACACCAAGTACCCATCTCAGGGTTCCAGTGCCAGGAAAAGAAGTCCCTATAACTTCTGGCTGGAAAAACCAACTGGAACTGAGGCTGACGGAGGCTGCTGCTGCTGGATCCCCATACAGTTCCCCTTAAAGGGCTCACGGATGGACTTATTTGGACTTGCTCCCTCTAAACATGGAGGGCAGGTAGCTTGAGGGACACGAGACATACAGGGAAGAACCAAGCTGTTTGGCCTCAGGACAAGGGCTGGAGAGGCGGCTTTGTCCAGGACAGATGTGCTGGCAGAGGCTGATGTTCCTTTGGTGAGCCCTTCCCTGGGGCAGCAGACAGCCTCCAGATCTGGGATTCCAGCAACCTGGCTCACACAGTTTGCCCTGCCCTGGTGATTCCCTGAGGTCCCCCCAACACCTAACCTTTGGGCCCACCCAAGCTGCTTCTAAAGGCTTTACCATAGGATTCGCCTGCCTTGGATTCTGCTTCAGAGTTTCCTAAAATCTCTCAAATAAGCAGCATCTGGTCTCAGTGAGTCCCATACCTCTCGTTAAGTGACCCCAGGCCTGGCACTAGAAGCAATCACCCTTGGTTCACAACTCGGCTTTTCTTGGGTACCTCCAAGCCCATCACAAGAAGCAGCCATCTGCAGATCACTTTGTAGCTTATGCTTGGTAGCCCCGGATAGAACTCGGGCAGTGACAGACCTCGCCCCAGAGCCAGCAAACCCAGTGGACAGCTTCAGACCACATTGAAACACCACCACCCAACCACCCCCACAAATGACACACTCAATGAGTGGACTCAGTGGGTACCAGAGCCCTGATGAAGTAAGTTTTGCTCTGTGTGGTGGGCCCCTACACAGTTGATCCTCCAAGAGAGTCAGAGGCCAGTGGTCAGCGGGCACAGCCAGTTCTGATCAGCCTGAGTAAATCCCTCCCATTGATGTACTGACAACAATCAAGACTCAATTACAACAGAAGGGTATAGAGACCAGACTAGGGGTGCACCTTGAGGGCCCAGCTGGGGTGATCAGGGAGGTTGTGCTGTTGGATCCTACAGGACACCTACAACAATAGGCCAACCTACAAAGCCTAGGAGACATAGCAACTCTACCTAATACATAGAAACAATCACAAGGAAGCAGCTAAAATGAGGAGAAAAAGAAACATGTCCCAAATGAAAGAAAAGAACAAAACTCCAGGAAAAGAATGAAACAAAATGAAGATAAGCAATCAATCAGATGCAGAGTTCAAAACACAGGTTATAAGGTTGCTCAAGGAACTTAGTGAGGCACTCAAGGAACTTAGTGAGACCTTCAAGGAACTTAAGGAGAACTCCAAGGAACTTAGTGAGAACATCAACAACATAAAAAAAGGGCCAGTCAGAAATGAAGGATGCACTAACTGAAATAAAGAATAATTTACAGGAAATCAATAGTAGAGTAGGTAAAGCCAAGAAGCAAACCATCGATTTGGAATATAAACACTCAATCAGAACAGCAAAAAAGAAAAAACAATAAAAAAAATGAGAATAGTGTAAGGAACCTCTGGGACAACTTCAAGCTTGCCAACATTTGCATCATAGAGGTGCCAGAAGAAGAGAGAGAACAAGAAATTGAAAGTCTATTTGAAAAAATGACAGAAAAGTTCCCTAACTTAGTGAAAGAAACAGATCTGCAAGCCTAGGAAGCACAGGGAGTCCCAAACAAGATGAACCCAAAGAGGTCCACACCAAGACACATTATCATCAAAATGCCAAATGTTAAATACAACGGGAGAATCTTCAAAGCAGCAAGAGAAAAGCAGTTCATTACCTACTAAGGAGCTCCCATAAGACTGTCAGCTGATATCTCAAAAGAAACTTTGCAGGCCAGAAAGGAGTGGCAAGAGATATTCAAGGTGATGAAAAGCAACGACCTACAACCAAAATTACTCTATCTTGCAAAGCTATCACTTAGAATTGATGGACATAGCAAGAGTTTCCCAGGCAAGAGAAAGCTAAAGAAGTTCATCACCACCAAACCAGTATTGTAGAAAATGTTGAAGGGTCTTCTTGAAGGAGAACAACAAATATATGAACAATAAAATGGCAATTAATACATATCTATGAACAACTGAATCTACAAACAAAATGAGCAAGCAGAACAGGACAGACTCATAGATACAGATAATTTTTTGTTGCTTGCTAGATGAGTGGGGGGTTGGAGGATGGGCAAAGAAGATTAAGAAATTAAGAAGTACAAATTGGTTGTTAGACTGATGAACCTCAAAGGGAAGGGGGGAGGGAAGGTGGGATGGATGAACCAAAGAACTTCTATGCATATATGCATAAGCAATGGACACTGACAGTAGTGTGGGGAAGGCAGGAGGGGGGCAGGATTGGCGAGGTGATGGCAGTCAATGGGGAAAAAAAGGGGGAACATCTGTAATACATTCAACAATGAAGATGATTTTTTAAAAAATAAAGTAGCTATTGTAGCCCGACCGGTGTAGCTCAGTGGTTGAGCATTGACACATGCACCAAGAGGTTACTGGTTCGATTCCTGGTCAGGGCACATGCTCAGGTTGTGGGCCCAATCCACAGTGAGGAGCATGGAGGAGGCAGCCAATTGAGGTTCTCTCTCATCGATGTTTCTCTCCCTTTCCCTTCCTCTCTCTCTAAAATTAATAAAGAAAAAAAAAATTTTAAGTTGCTATAACATGTATGTTAATCTACCAGAAAAGAAGACTATAATTGGTAAAGATAAGAGGGATTTTGGTAGAGATATGAAAATTGAAGTACTAGAACTGAAAAATATAATATCTGAAATGATCAAAAGAAAAACACTAGGTGGAATAATAGATTGGACCTTGACAACAACTCAATAGAAATTATGTAAACTGAATCACAGACAGAAAGAAGTTTGGGAAAAAAATTAATATGTCATTAATGATGCATTTTCAAGAATAAGCAATCGAACATCGTTGAAGTCCCAGAGGGAAAGGACAGAAAAAAAAATTTGATAAAATACTGGACTTATAGAATACAAATATCAAAATGGTAGACTTAAATTAAACGAAATTAATAATTAAACTAGATGTATATGGACTAAATACATCAATTAAAATTGCTGCTTTTAGAAACTACATTAACAAATATTTACAGCCCCATTTGAGAATCCTTTCTAAAAATAAGATTTTAATGTAAAAATTTACATTATAGATATGATGGCTCTTTCTTCATAGAGTTCTGACTTTACCATATGTCAGAGGGTTATATACTAAGGAAATCTGTACTAATATCTGTTCTATTATCTCTACTACAGATGTTTTAAAATGCTTCCAATGAGACATACTATTGGTGGCACTTTTCCATGACAAAAAGATGATAGTATAAAACCAAGAAAATTTCTAACAAGTGTGTTGTTCTTTTAGGGGGATTTTTCTTCAATAAAGTTTCACCTGTTTTTCAAAATCATGTCTCACTGTTTTTTCCTATTGCTTCCATAGTCTGTATCTTTCCAATTTCATAGATTTTATAGAAACAGATGGTTAAAAGACAGATTATTGTAATGTCTTAAGTTTCATATGAAAATTATTTTTATATAAAGCCATGTTCATAGGAACAAATGGATTTTTGAAATGGGACCATGGAGGAAGGAAACAGAGGAATGAAAGAATTTCCCATTTATATTACTATGTAATCATACTCTTTTATAAACTCTTTGGTATACTGAAAAATGTTTTGTGGGTAGTTCTTTGTATTATTTCACAGATATATTGTAATATCATACTTGGTTCTTTATTTTTATCCTCACCCAAGGACATTTTCCCATTTATCTTTAGACAGATTAGGAGGGAGGGAGAGAGGGGGTAAGAGAGAGAGAGAGAAACATCGATGTGAGAGAGACACATCAACTGGTTGCTGCCCACACGACCCAAACTGCAACCCAGGTACGTGCCCTTAGCGGGAACCAAACCCGGGACTCTGGGGTCTGCAGGCTGATGCTAACCGCTGAGCCAAACCGGCCAGGGCCACATTTGGTTCTTATCTTGGTGCTGCTAATATAATAGATTACCTAGTCCAGATTGAAAGTAAATTTAAAAAATAACTTTTTAACATATATATTTTTTAGCTTGGATAGCAAGGTATAGTAATGCTATAAATATGCTTCTGCCCCAAGATAAAATTCACCTTAAGAATGTAGCTATAGTTAGCATGTCATTTATGTTTTTGATCTGTCTCAGGTAAACCTGATATTCCTAGGTATTTGCCAATTTTATCTGTGACACTTCAGCAACCTTCTGAAAGTAACAGCAACATAAAAGAATGAAACAAATTTTTTAAACGATTGAAAAACAACCACCACCTGGCATTAGTTTTCCTAATACGCTGATGACACTGAAGTAGCTGATAGATGGTGGTGGGAAGTAACTGAGCAGTGATTCAGATACCTGAATCTCCATATGAGAAGAAAAAAGGAATGGCAAATATTCTATTATTCAGACTAATAGTATACACCCATCTCCCCATAGTTCATAGAACACCGATTTGTTTAGGCACCCACCCTTTAAAAAAGTGACACAACCAAAAACTCAGGGATAAATCTTGATTTGTCTAAGCATCCCTAGGTAATTCATTATCCCTTTCTCCTTGCCGGTGATCATTGAGGAGATGAAGATATGACCCAGTTAATGAGTCATGAAGGAAAGTATGGAGAAAGGCTTCTGAAAAAGATTTCCTTATTCTTAGAAAGAAACACACATTGAAGAGATGGTGTTTGATTTTGCTAGATGCTGTTTTGAGTGGATTTGAAAACTGGAACTGCAGGGTCATCTTTTGACTATGGGGAAACCTAGTCTAAAGAACTAATACTTTGAGGACAGCAGAATGGAACAATTAAGAAGATTTGGATCCTGATGATGCCACTGAGCAGCTAAAAGAACTACCCTGGGAGCTATCCTATCTTGAAACTTCTTATTTAAGAATATACTTTCCAAATCTTTAAGTCATTTTGAGGTTTAATTTTTAAAAATTTTTTAAATTGCAACTGAAATTACTCTCAATGTGTACTTACTAAGTATCTGGTATTGTGCTCAGTGCTATACCTGAATTATCAAATTTAATACAAGAATCTATGAGAGAGCTACTATAACCCATTAACGGAAGAGGACACTTTGTCTTTCAAAGTTACACTACATTACCCACAGTTACATAGCTAATAAATGGCACAGTTGAGAATTCAAACTTTTTTTTACTTCAAAGTTAGACTCTTAGCTACAATACCTCTTGAGATACTGTATTTTATCATTTTATTATCAATAATTATGTCATTATTCCACACATACAAAAAGACTGACAACATTTTATGGGTATGTACTGGGATAATTTCCTGAAAATTGTATTCATATAAAAAGTTTTTTAGAGGAAAACATATCAAATATTGTACATGAGAACAACTATTAAGCCAAGTCTACAAATAGGCCTGTTAATGGGGTTTTCTATTTGGTAAATAATATCCTTACTAAATAAGTAATATGCTTTATTTCAGTAGCTTTAGTTTTAGAATGGCTTGGAAAACAGGGCAGATTGCAAAGATCTGTGCTGTGGGTTGGTGAGGTATGAATCATTTTTGTCAGCTTTGCATCTGTTGGGATATTCTGGAAGGTCACCTTTGACTAATGGGAATTCTCAAGAGCGTAGCAGCAATCACATATTCAGATTGACTGTTAATTCTAATTGCAATTATAATATGCTTAAGGGCCTTCTTAGAAATCACCAATTACTAAAAGTAAACATATGTTTACTGAGTATTTTACTAAAATACATAGTACTCTGCTAGATTTAGGAGACACAAAAGAAATATGACTATAAAATATTAGCTATCCTCAAGCAGTATACACATTTTTTTTTGGGGGGGGAAGATGAGATTAACACAAAATAACAAGAGCAAAATGCAAAAAAGCATATCCAACACAATTATATGATAATGAAAATAAAGAGTTCAGAAAAAATATCTATAATCAGTTGTCAAACATATATCTGTATATTTCTTTGTAAGATTCAGTAAGTTTTCATTATCTCGTCTGAAATTCACTAAATTGTATCAAGATAGGAAAGGCAAGTAATATTTAATCAGTACATAATGACAGCTACCATTAATGATAACCACCAACCTCCAATATATCAGACACTGTATAAAGCATTTTTCCTTTTTCTCTTTCTCATTTTATCCTCACAAGTATCCCATGTGGTAGAGACTATTGTTCCATTTCCAGAAACAGAAACCGAATTAAATGAACTGCCTGAGAGTACCCAACTAACAATTCACACAGTTAGTGCTTAACACTAGCATCAAAGTTGATACTTAGCAGTATCAGAATCGAGAGTCCTATTACTGAGTTTTGCTAATACTATGAAACACTAAATCTCCAAAACTTATATATATCTCAAGTCTATAAAGAAAACTCTTCCTTATTTTGTCTGAAATAGGCTGAAGCATAACTTCATTAAATCTAACCCTACTTGAAACATCACTATAAAAATTTTTTTTAATATAGGTCCATATGAAAGAGCCAATACTATATCCTCATCACACCAAATCTACATTCACCTCAAAGTTAGTTAGGCTGGGGCTAAATACAAAGGGAACTTTCTAGCCTCTCTTGTAATTAGTTGTTGATGAGGTGTTGCAAGACAAATACAGGGATTTATAGCTGCATCACAACTTATCCTATCCTATTAAAAAATAACATTATGGGACTGCAGCATAGGTCAATGGTCAGGAGCCTGAGATTTAAATTGGCGGTGGTTCCTCACTTGCAGCACTTGTAGGACTGGTGCTGGTACATCCTCTTGCCACGGACGACTGGGAAAATGACTGGCAGCTAAGTGCAACATTGACCATCATCAGTGTTTTTAGTTTCTCTACAACCATGAGATTGGGAAGCTGTCCTGTCCTTTGTATGTAGACTTGGATGGACATCTGGAGGGCCAAGGAGAGCAGCAACATGCCAATGCCGTTTTTTGGAGAGGAATTTGGAACCAGGCAGAATCTAGAGAGCTGCTGGAGCAACAGTACAGGTTATTTCAGACACAGGTTCATTTGCCAGCTCAAGCTAGAACTGCAGAACCTCTGCATAATGCTTAGATTTTAAACCAAATGATGACATCAAAATCAAAGCCAGCTTGTGTTTCTAAGAATGAGGTTTCAGAAGTTTCTAAGTAACATATTAAGCTTGTGATAAAGAGTCAAATATGGAACAAAGGGTGGTCATGATTTCTAAATCAGGATACTCTGCACATCTCTCTGACAGCCAGAGTTGACATTCAGTCAGTTGTTATGTACTGTAAGAAGATGCTCATTTGTGGAGAGTAGGAATTCTCCTTTGAAGAGCTGAGAGCCCTGAAATACAATCAATAGAGAAAGCATGAGCAGTGGGTAAATGAAGACAGACATTATAAGAAAAGGAAAGAAGCAAATGCTTTTGAAGAACAGCTACTGAAAGAGAAAATAGATGAATTTATAAGAAGTTGCATGAAGTAGAGACCTCCCAGGAGCACCTGCCTGCTTTGCAGGAAAGTCCTGAGGTTAATCCAGCATGCATTGGACCAAGTGTTAGCTCCCAGCAATAACTCAGCACTCTGTCTCTGTCAGCCATAACTCAGAGCACATGGGAAAGAAACCCACACAGGCACCTCTTCTGTTCCTCCTTAGGCCAATGTTGTCACTGTCACTTTGGTGTCCTCAGCCATCAGCCAGATTGTAGCTCCTCCTATTTCTTTAACCGACTTTATGTTTTCAGTGGCCAGATGAGATGTCAGATGTGTGACTAGAACTACTCAGGAATTCAAGCCATAGAGCAGAGCAGAGATGAAAGAAGGGTTCATCATGAATATGTTTCAGGTTCCCACATTTCCTGATGTTTCTGATGACAAAGATGAATGGCCATCTCTAGATCAAAACGAAGATGCATTTGAAGCTCAGTTTCCAAAAAGCAACAACACACAAGGTCTTCTGGACCTTGGGGAATCAGTAAGATTATCTCTTCTTTGTCATCTGTTGTTTTCTGTGTTTGAAGATGGAAAGAAAATTAAGGGTCACTATAGCCTAAAAATAAACCCACAGGAGCCAGGACTTTTGGAGAACACTCTATAAGCATATTTTCTCCAAAACCAAAGGAAGTACTTCATGCTGAAGAGTTTTGGGATGACTCGACCATAAGGGACATCCGCTGCACCAAGACACTAGCACCCAGTCCTAAGAGCCCAGAAGACTTAACATCTGCACAGCTTGCATCTACTCCTTTCCACAAACTTCTGGTGGACTCACTGCATGCTTTGGAAGATAAAGGTTGTGTGACACTACTTGTACAGGGTATAGGTTTATGTTATGTTTTACAACAAACAAAAAGACCACTATAGACACATTAAATTATCTGAATGCTAAAAAAACAACATTATGTTTTTAGGGTTATTATTTCAACAGATAATGTTAAATATGTCATTTAAATCACTGTGCTTAGGTAACACAAGTCAGGTACCCTGTTTCCACTGGGCTTTCAGGTTTACTATTACCTAAATACTCTATATTCTAGACTCTCAGCCTCATAATCCTCGCTCAGTCAAGCCTAATCAAACTCCCCCAAAACAAGGTCAGTGTCCCAAAATTCTTCTGAGAATGCTTTGTATTTGAAAGGTATCTCATTAATTTACAAATTCTCAGAATACTAGAATATTCCTAATGCATAGTCATTGTTTTCTTCTCAAAGGAATAATATATTTAGAAAACCTGAATAAGATTAAAAGATAAAGAATCAAAACAAAGACAAAGGGTTTTCTCATTAACTTTAGGTGAGAAGAGTGACTGTCAAAACAATAACCACATCAAATTTATATATATTTTTTGTTGTGGAAAAATATTAAGTTATTCACAATGTTGTACAACCACCACCACTATTTCCAGAACGTTTACATCACCACAGAGATTATGTACTCATAAAGCAGTAACTTTCCATTCACATGCCCCCTCCTGCCCCCTCCTGCCACAGTAATCTACTTACTGTCTTTATGAATAATATAACTTTTGGAATAATAAAATATTGACCTTTTGTATGTGGCTTATTTCAGTAGCATACTATTTTCAAGATCCATCTATCTTGTTGAATGTATCAAACTTTATTTCTTTTTATGGCTGAATAATATTCCCTTTTGTAGATATACCATACTTTATCCATTCATATGATGGCCATGGTTGTTTCCACCATTTTGAAATGGTGAATAATGCTTTCATGAACACTGATATACAATAATCTGTTTAAGTACCTGTTTGGATATACAGTCACGGTTAATCAGTTCCAGACTCTACTGCAATAAATGAATTTCCACAAAGTAGGATTCTGTGTTCATATACAGTCATCCCTCACCACTTTGCACTTTGACTTTCGCAGCTCCTCTCTATCGCAGTTTTTTAGAGAGAAGCCACGAAAGTCGAAGTGCAAAGGGGCGAGGGACAACTGTATACCAAGAAGTGGAATTGCTATGTTTAACTTTTTATCTTATTTTATTTTTTGTAAATCCTCACCCAAGGATATTTTTTCCATTGATTTTTAGAGAGAGTGAAGGGAGGGAGGGAGGGAGAGAAAGAGAAAGAGAGAGGAAAATACATCGATGTGAGAGAGACATATTGATTGGTTGCCTCCCACACATGCCCTGACTAGAGCCAGATATTGATCCTGAAACCCAGGTACATGACCTTGACTAGGAATCAAACCCAAGACCGTTTAGTGCATGGGCTGATGCTATAACCACTGCAAAACAATGGCCAGGCCACTATGTTAACTTTTTGAAGAACTGCCAAACAGCTGTACCATTTTACAATTCCAAGAGCAATGTAAGGGGTTGCTAATTTTTCTACATATTTTTCTAACATTTATTTTTTTTAATGAAATAATGGCTATTTTATTTTGTATTTTTAAGAAGTTATCAGATTACCTATGGGGAAAAAATTGAATGTGGAGTTTATTTATTTGTATTTTAAGTTTCTAAAAAGATCACTCTTTATTATGTATATGTAAAATGAAATAAATGAGTTGTTATCTTTAGTATTTAGTGAGAGCTTTTATTTCATTTTTACTTCTTTTATTTTCTTTTTTATTGAATTTACTGGGGTGACACTGGTTAATAAAATTATATAGGTTTCAAGAGTACAATTCTGTAATATATCATTGTATATTGTATTATATGATTAACACCCCAAGTCAAGTTTCCTTCCATCATCATTGCCAACACTCCAAAATCTGTTATTTTCTATTCCTTTCTTCTTTTTTTCTTTATTGATTTTAGAGAGAGAGGAAGGAAGAGGAGAGAAAGATAGAAACATTGGTAAGAAAAAACAGCAACTGGCCACCTCCAACATGCCCCGCACTGGGAATTTGACTCACAACTTGGGCATGTGCCCTGACCGGGAACTGAACTGGTAACCTCTTGGTGCATGTGTCAATGCTCAGTCACTGAGCTATACCAACTGGGCTCCTCTTTTTTTGATAACAGCCATCCTACTGGGTATGAAGTGGTATCTTACTGTGGTATTTATCTGCATTTCCCTTAGGGATAATTAAGTGAGCATCTTTTATTTTTTTATTGGCTATTTTATATCTTCTGGAGAAATGGCTTTACATTTATTTATTTATTTATTTATTTATTTATTTATTTATTTATTTATTTATTTATTTATTTTAATCCTCACCCGAGGACATTTTCCATTTTTTGTTCAGATAGAGTGGGAGGGAGAGAGAGAGAGGGAAACATCAATGTGAAAGGGACACATCGAGTGGCTGCCACCCACACAACCCAACCAGGGCCGGGGACAAACTGCAACCGAAGTACATGCCCTTGGCGGGAACCGAACCTGGGTCTCTCTGGACCACAGGTGACGCTCTAACCGCTGAGCCAAACCAGCCAAGGCATGGCTTTACATTTAAATGGCGTTTCTCTTTAAAAAATTTTGATTTTCTTTTTACTGTCCAATTGTAGCAGTTCTTCATATATCTAGATATTTTACACATATCAAATATATGGATTGAAACTATATGAACCCTGGCAGGGTGGCATATCATCCCATACACCAAAAAAAGGTTGTAGGTTTGACTCCCAGTCAAGATATATATCCAGGTTGCGGGTTCTATCTGGTCAGGGCATGTATGGGAGGCAATCAATTGATGTTTCTCTCTCACATCAATGTCTCTCTTTAAAAAAAAAAAAAATCAACAAACATATCCTTGGATGTGGACTAAAAAGAAAAAGAAAACCTATTCGAAGAAATAATGATTGAAAAAATCTCTAATCTAGAAAAGAAAATAGATATACACAACCAGGAAGTACACAGAGTTCTAATATAGTTAACTCAAAGAGGTCCACACCAAGATGCATCAAATTAAAATGCCAAAGGTTAAAGACAAAGAGAGAATCTTAAAAGTAGCAAGAGAAAAGCTGTTAATTATATACAAGGGAGCTCCCATAAGACTGTCAGCTGATTTCTCAACAGAAATTTTGCAGGCCAGAAGAACTGGCACAAAATGTTCAAAGTGATGAAAATCAAAGACCTACAACCAAGATTACTATATTCAGAAAGGGTATCTTTTAGAATCAGACAGATAAAGAGTTTCCCAGGCAAGAAAAAGCTAACAAAGTTCATCACCACTAAACCAATATTACAAGAACTGTTAAATGCTAAATGTAAACGTTAGTAGACATTTCTCTAGAATATGTAAAATGTTTAAGTAGGACAAAAAATATCTAAAATATAAATAAAAAAATACAAAACAGAACAAATTCTCACCGACAAAGGCAAACACATAGTAAAAGCAGTGGACCAGCCAACCAGACAGCTAGTAAGTACAAAGGGTAAAGCAAAAGTAGGAATTTTATGTGTAATTACAATAAGTCAAGGGATACATACACACACAAAAAAGTTTAAAAATGATGACAAAACATAAATGTAGAGAGGGTGAGTAAAAACTGTACTGATTTTAGAATGTGTTTGAACTTAAGTAACCATCAACTTAAAACAGACTGTTATAAACATAGCTTGGTATATATAAAGCTCATGATAATCACACATCAAAAATCTACAAGAGATTTACAAGAAATAAAGAGAGCCCTGGCCGGTTTGGCTCAGCAGTTAGTGTTGGCCAGTGGACCAAAGGGTCACTGATTTGATTCCTGTCAAGGACATGTACCTTGGTTGCAGGTTCAATCCCCAGCCCTGGTCTGGGTTGTGCAGGAGGCAACCAATCGATGTGTTTCTAAAATTGATGCTTCTCTCTCTCTCTCCCTTCCTTGTGCTCTATCTAAAAAAAAAAAAAAAAAAAAAAAAATCAATGGAAAAATATCCCTGGGTGAGGATTAACCAAAATAATGAATGAATGAATGAATGAATGAATGAATGAATACAAATACAAACACAACACTACAGAAAGTAATCAACATACAAGAGAAGAGAGCAAGAGAGTAAAAAAGGAACATAGAAGAATTACAAGAAAACCCAAAAACAATTAATAAAATTAAAACTATATACCTAAAAATAACTACTTTAAATATAAATGGGTTAATGGTCTAATCAAAAGACATTTTTAACCCGAATGCATTAAAAAACAAACAAACATGACCCATACATATGCTGCTTATAAAAGAACCACTTCAGATCAAAAGAACCACACATGGAAAGTAAAAGGATGGAAAAAAATATTTCATGCAAGTGGAAATGAAAAATAATCTGGGGTGGCAATACTTATATCTGGCACAATAGACTTTAAAACAAAGTCTGCAAAAATAAACAAAGAAGGACATTTCATAATGACACAGATTAATCCAACAAAAGGATATAACTCATAAATATCTATGCACCCAATGAAGGAGCACCTAAATATATAAAGCAAATATTGATGGACATAAAGGGAGAGCTCAACAGTAACAGTCATCGTAGGGGACAGTAACACCCACACTGACATCAAAGGATAAATCATCCAGACAGAAAATCAATAAGGGTACAGTGGCCTTAAATGACTCTTAGGAAAGACTTATTGGTATTTTGGGGACATTTCACCCCAAAGCACCAGAATATACATTGTTTTCAAGTTCACAAAGAACATTTTCCAGGATAGACCAGTGTTAGGCTACAAAATAAGTCTCAATAAATTTAATAATACTGAAATAATACCAAGCATCTTCTCTTCTCTGACCATAATAGTAAGACACTAGAAATTAACAAGAAGAAAACTGAAAAACACAGAAACACATGGAGGTTAAACAACATACTATTAAACAATGCATGGATTAAAAAGATCAGGAAAGAAATAAAGATACCTTGAGACAAATAAAAACAAAAACTCAATAACCCCAAATCTATGGGACATAGTCAAAGTAGTTCTAAGAAAGAAATTTACAGCAATACAAGCCTACCTTAAGAAACAAGAAGAATCTCAAATACACAATCTAACTTTACACCTAAAGGAACTAAGAAAGAATAACAAACAAAGCCCAAAATGAGCAGAACAAGGAAATAAACAGATCAAGAAAAAAATAAATAGAGTCTAAAAAAAACAAACCAATAGTAAAGATCAATGAAACCAAGAGCTTGTTCTTTGAAAAGATAAACAAAATTGATAAACTTTTAGTATGATTCATCAAGAGAAAAAGAGGGCCCAAATAAAGAAAATCATAAATGAAAATAGAAGTGACAACCAACACTACATAAATACAAAGGATTATAAGGAAACACTATTAGCAACTATATGACAACAAATGGAAAAAACCTGGAATAAATGGAAACAGTTCCAGAAACATACAATCTTCTAAGACTTAATCTGGAAAAAACAGAAAATCTGAACACACCAATTACTGTTAACAAAATAAATAAGTAATCAAAAGACTCCCAACAAACAAAAGTCCTGGACCAGATGGCTTCATAAGTGAATTTACCAAACAGTCAAAGAATTAATATATATCCTTCTCAACCTATTACAAAAAAATGAAAAGGAGGGAGGGTTCCAAAACTCATTTTATGAAGCTAGCATTACACTGACACCAAAACCAGAGAAAGAAACTATTTTTTTTTAAAAGGAAGAAAATTATAGATCAATATCCCTGGTGAACATAGATGCAAAAATCATCAACAAAACAGTAGCACCCCAAATTCAGCAACATATTTAAAAGATCATATACCATGATCAAATGGGATTTATTCCAGGGATTCAAGGATGGTTCAATATCCACAAATCAATTAATATTATATACCACATAAACAAAATGGAGGATAAAAATATAATCATATCAATAGATACAGAAAAAATCTTACAAAATCCAACACCCATTTATGATAAAAACTCACCCCAAAGTAAAGATAGAGGGAACACACATCCACATAATAAAGACCATTTAAAAAAACCCACAACTGACCACTTCCGGTCAAGATGGTGGTGTAGGTAAACGCGGTATCACATTCTCCCACAACCACATCAAAATTACAACTAAACTACAGGACAACCATCATTCAAAGCTGCCTGAAATCAAGCAGAATGGAAGTTCTACAACTACGAAATTAAAGAAGCAGCTGCATTGAGACTGGTAGGAGGGGCAGATGCAGAAGAGCTGGTCCCACACCCACATGTGGCGGATAAAAATTAGGAGAATACCCCGGCTGCGAAGGTCCTCCCTGAGGACTGAGGGGTCGCCATTCCACACCAGGCGCCCAGCTCAGGGTTTCAGTGCCAGGAAGAGAAGTCCCCATAACGGCTGGAAAAACCAGCAGGAACTGAGGCTCAGGGAGGCTGAGGCTGCTGGAGCCCCAGGCATCTTCTCTTAAGGGGCCCGTGCATGGACTTACTCAGACTCTCTCTCTCTAAGCCTGGAGGAGAGGCAGCTCGAGGGGTGCCAGAGACATACAGGGAAGAACTGAGCTGTTTGGCATTGGAGCGAGGGCTGGAGAGGGGGCTTTCTCCTGGACAGACGTGCTGTCAGAGGCCTTTGTTCCTTTGGTGAGCCCTTCCGTGGAGTGGCAGACAGCCGCCATATCTGGGACTCCAGCAACCTGGCTCATATTTGTTGCCCTACCCTGGTGAGATTCCCTGAGGCCCTACCCCACCAACTTTCATGCCCACCCAAACTGTTGCCAGTTGGTTAACTATAGGATTGGCCTGTCTTGGATCCTGCTTCAGGTTTTCCTAAACTCTTTCAAACAAGCAGCATCTGGTCTCAGCTAGCCCCATACCTCTTGTTAAGTAATACATAGAAACAAACACAGAGAGGCAGCCAAAATGAGGAGACAAAAAGGTCCCAAATGAAAGAAAAGAACAAAACCCCAGGAAAAGAACTAAGTGAAATGGAGATAAGTAACCTAACAGATGCTGAGTTCAAAATACTGCTTATAAGGATGCTCAATGAACTTAGTGAGAACTTCAGTGAACTTAGTGAGGGCCTAAAGAGCATAAAAAAGGACCAGTCAGAAATGAAGGATGCACAGTCAGAAATGAAGGAGGCACTAACTGAAATAAAAGATAATTTACACAGATTCAATAGTAGAGTAGGTAAAGCCAAGAAGCAAACCATCGATTTGGAATCTAAGGAAGCAAAAAACACCCAATCAGAACAGCAAAAAGGAAAAAGAATCCAAAAAAATGAGGATAGTGTAAGGAGCCTCTGGGACAACTTCAAGCGTGCCAACATTCACATTTTGGGAGTGTCATAAGGAGGAGAGAGAGATCAAGAAATCGAAACCTATTTGAAACAATAATGGCAGAAAACTTCCCTTACTTGGTGAAGGAAATAGACATACATGTCCAGAAAGCACAGAGAGTCCCAAACAAGATGAACTCAAAGAGGCCCACACCAAGACACATCATCATCAAAATGCAAATGGTTCAAGATAAAGTGAGAATCTTAAAAGCAGCAAGAGAAAAGCAGTTAGTTACCTACAAGGGAGTTCCCATTAGACTGTTAGCTGATTTCTCAAAAAAAAAAAAAAAAAAAAAAAAAAGCTTTGCAAGCCAGAAGGGAGTGGCAAGAAATATTCAGAGTGATGAAAAGCAAGAACCTACAACCAAGATTACTCTATCCTGCAAAGCTGTCATTTAGAATCAATGGCCATATAAAGACTTTCCCAGACAAGGAAATGCTAAAGGAGTTCATGACTACCAAACCATTATTATATGAGATGTTGAAGGGTCTTCTTGAAGAAAAAGATAAAATATATGAACAAACAAAATGGCAATGAATACATAGCTATCAACAATTGAATCTACAAACACAATGAACAAGCAGAACAGAAACATTCCCATAGATATACAGAACATTTTGTTGGTTGCCAGATGGGAGGGGGGATGGGGGAATGGGTGAAAAAGGTGAAGGGATTAAGAATTACAAATTGGTTGCTAGACTAACAAACCTCAAAGGGAAGGGGAGTTGGGGTGGTGGTGGTGGGAATAAATAAACCAAAGAACTTATATGCATATATGCATAACCAATAAACACAGACAACAGTGTGGGAAAAGGCAGGAGCGGGGCGGGAGTGGGGAGGAGGGGGGGTCAATGGGGGAAAAATTAGGAACATCTATAATACATTCAACAATAAAGATATAATTTAAAAAAAAACCCACAACAGCCCTGGCCGGTTTGGCTCAGCGGTTAGAGCATCAGTCTGCGGTCCCAAGAGACCCGGGTTCGGTTCCCGCTGGGGGCGTGTGCCTCGGTTGCAGTTTGTCCCCAGCTCTGCTTGGGTCGTGCGGGTGGCAGCCACTCGATGTGTCCCTTTCACGTCGATGTTTCTTTCTCTCCTTCCCTCCCACTCTATCTGAATAAAAAAAAAAAAAAATGGAAAAATGTCCTCGGATGAGGATAAAAAAAATAAATAAATAAAAAAAAAAACAAAAAAACCCCACAACTAATATCCCAATGGTGAAAAGCTGAAAACTTTTTTCTAAGATCAGAAACAAGACAAGGATGCCTACTTCTGCTACTTTTACTCAACACAGTATTGGAAGTCCTAGCCACAGCAACCAGGCAAGGAAAAGAAATAAAAAACATTTGAACTGGGAAAAAAAGTAAAACTGTCATTATTTGCATATGACACTATATGATGTATAAGGAACCCCAAAGAATCCACCAAAAAACTATTAGAACTAATACATTAATTCAGTAAAGTAGCAGGATACAAAATTAATATTCATAAATAAGTTGCATTTCTATACACTAATATAATGAACTATCAGAATGTAAAATTTAGTAAGAAATCTCACTTAAAATAGCATCAAAAAGGATAAAATAGTCTCTAGGAATAAACTTAACCAGGGAGGTAAAAGACCTGTACTCAAACAACTATAAGATACTGAAGAAATAAACTGAAAATACAAGTAAATGGAAGGATATACTGTGCTTGTGGATATGAAGAACTCACATCTTTAAAATGTCATCCTACCCAAAGCAAACTACAGATTCAATACAATTCCTATCAAGTATCAATGACATTTTTAATAGAAATAGAACAAATAACACTAAAATTTATATGGAACCACAAAAGACTCCAAAATAGCCAAAGCAATGTTGAGAAAGAAGACCAAAGTTTGAGGTACTGTGCTACCTGATATTAAACTATTCTACAAGGCTATAATAATCAAAACAGCATGGTAGTGGCATAAAAACAGTCACATAGATCAACAGAAACAATAAAAAACCCAGAAATAAATCCACACCTATATATCTATTAAGCAATGACAAAGAAGGCAATAATATATAATGGGGTAAAGACAATCTCTTCAATAAATGGTGTTGGGAGAAATGGACAGAGACATGCAAAAGAAACAATCACTTTCTTACACCACATAAAAGAATAAACTATAAAAGGATTAAAGGCTTAAATTTAAGACCCCAAACCATAAAATACCTAGAAGGAAACATAGGCAGACACTGTTAGACATCATTCTTAGTAATATTTTTTTGGATATGGCTCCTCAGGAAAAGGAAACAAAAGAAAAAATGAACAAATGGAACTACATCAAACTAAAAACTTTTTCCACAGGAAAGGAAACCATCAACAAAATGAAAAGACAACCTACTGAATGGGAGAACAATACATCCAATAAGTGGCTAATATCCAAATAGTATATAAAAAACTCATACAACCTTGCACCAAAAAACAATCTAATTAAAAAATGAAAAAAAAAAAAAAAAAAAAATGGGCAGAGGGTGTGAAGAGACATTTATCCAAAGAAGACATAGAGATGGCCAACAGACATGAAAATATGCTCAATAACCAGGCAGATGCAAATAAAAACCACAATGACATATCACCTCACACCTGTCAGAATGGTTATCATCAATAAATCAACAAACAAGTGTTATTGAGGATGTGGAAGAAAGGGAACCCTCATGCACTGTTGGTGGGATTGAAAATTGATATAGCAACTATGGAAAACTGTATGGAGGTTCCTCAAAAAAGTAAAAACAGAACTCTCATATGACTCAGCAATTCTACTGCTGGGTATTATCCAAATATATGCAATACACTAATTCGAAAAGATTTTTTTATTCCTTCACTGCAGCATTACTTACAATAGCCAATATATGAAAGCAATGACAACAGGTGAATGGATAAAGAAGTTGTGGTACATATATACAGTGGAATATTACTTGGCCATAAAAAAGAATGAAATCTAGCCTTTTATGACAACACAAATAGACCTAAAGGGTATTATGCTAAGTGAAATAAGTCAGAGATAGACAAATGTCATATGGTTTCACATATATACGTACTCTAAAACATAAAATAACAAACAACACAGACACAAACTAATAGATACAGAAAACAAACTGATGATTGCCAGATGGGAAGGGGATTAGGGGATTAGTTAAAAAGGGGAAGGAATTAAGAAGTATAAATTGTCAGTTATAAAACAGCCTGGGATGTAAAGTACAGCATAGGGAATTTTTAAAATGCAACATTTATAAAACCATTTTGTTACTAAGTCTAGAAAGGATAATTATTTTCTTCCAAAAACTTTTCTTCTTTAAAACTTATCTTTTAAAAAAGATCCTAAATAGAAAGTCCTTTTATTCTTTTGTTTTCTTTTACTTCTCAAAAAGGTGACTTTTAATTATGTTTATTATTTCACTTCCTTTGTTCCCCTACTATCCAGGAATAGAAAAATCCAGGTTTTACTAATGATGTGTATTTACTATTAATATCATTATGGGCCTTTTAACTCTTTATTTCCGTTTATCCTGTTCTTATACAATTATTTTCTATTGTTATAAAAAATTCAAAATCCCTAACAGATTACAAGCAACTAGATGGGTACCTTTCATATGATGACAACCTCTCACATATTTTTTCTTCATATTGTAAGGTATTATCTCTAACTTAGAATTTCTTGCAGTCAATTTAATTTTCAACTCATAGCAATTGAACAATTATATAAAACCCTTTCTATTAAAGAGTACCAGAGAGATGTCAATTCCGGAAGTCTCTTCACTTACACCCCATAATCCCTGTATTCTCATTCACACTAGATGATTATTCTTTGCTTGAGATTCTTGTTTTTGGGGTTTTTCCAAGTTTTCTACCCACCTTCTGTTTCACGTGCTACCTCCTTCCTCCTAAATTTCTTCCTTTTCTTTGATCTCCTTCTTACTAATCTTTATTATCACAAAGTTTTTCCAATTTCTTCTTCGTCCTCTACCTCTTTCCCAAGCTCTTAAACAACATTTCTCCTTACTTGCTGAATAGCTTCATGAATGAACTTCATTTCCTTCTAAACAAAATTCTCAGTATCTGTTAATGGTTTATCATCATCCCTACCATGGAAGATTTAATCTTTAGAATTATTATTCAGTCTTTCCTCTTTCCCACTCACAATGGTCAACAGATCTTAAACTGAGGTCTTAAACTGAAACAGATAACCTAAATCAAAATTATGGGGGAGGGTTATAAAAAAGGGGGGATATCTGTAATACTTTCAATAATAAAGATACCTTTTTTTTTTTTAATCTTTACCCAAGGACATTTTTCCATTTCTTTTATTTTTTATTCAGAGTGGGAGGGAGGGAGAGAGGGCGAGAGAGAGAGAGACAGAGAGAGAGAGAGAGAGAGAGAGAGAGAGAGAGAGAGAGAGATCAATGTGAAAGGGACACATCGAGTGGCTGCCACCCGCATGACTAACCAGGGCCGGGGACAAACTGCAATTGAAGTACATGCCCTTAGGAGGAACCTAACCCAGGTCTCTCTGGACCACAGGCCGACGCTCTAACCGCTGAGCAAAACCGGCCAGGGCAAGATACATATTTTAAAAAATGCAGATTCATGTGCTTTATCCTGGATTACCTAACTAAATAGGATTTCACAGCTAGAATCCCGCAAGACATTTGCCTCTTTGCCTCTTTTTTTTTTTGTTAATCCTTTCCTGAGGATATTTATTTCCATTGATTTTTAGCAGAGGGGAAGGGAGGGAGGGAGGGAGAGAGGGGGGAGAGAGAGAGAGAGAGAGAGAGAGAGAGAGAGAGAGAGAGAGAGAGAGAGAGAGAGAGAGACATTGACATGAGAGAGACCAGGGCTGGGAATTGAACCTGCAACCCAGGTACATGCCCTTGACTAGGAATCGAACCTGAGACTCTTAGGTGTGCAGGCTGATGCTCTAACCATGAAACCATACCAGCCAGGCCCAGCAACCTGTTTTTTAAATAAACATACTGTGTAAGTCTTAAGCAAACAATGTTTTGGGAACAAGCACATTATATCAAGTTTCACCTAATTCTGCAGATTTTACCTTGTCAATGTTTCTCATCCATGCCTCTCCTTTCCTATATAGCCTCTACCCTGATCTCTTAACTGGACATCTGTAATAGGATTTCCTTGCCTCTAGGTTATCTTCTACTCTAATTCATTTTATACACTGGGGTCTTATTAATCTTACTAAATCACAGCTCTGCTCATTTAATGTGACAAGAATTTATTGAGAGCATACTATATATTAGGTGCTCTAGGGCAGAAGGTTCCAAATGGGCCTGATAATCAGAATCATTAAGTCAAAGAAATCTTTTCAAAATAGAGATTCTCTACTACTCTCCAGGCTAAGTTGGAATCTCCAGAGCTAGAATGAAGAAAAGTTTTTTGTTGTTGTTCTTTCCCCGCCCCACACTGCCACTGGAGAAGTTTAGTTTTAAAAAGTTCCTCAGGTGATGCTGATACTTTTGGGTAACATTAGACTGGAGCATATAAAGACTAGGACATGCTTGTGCATTTCAGAAAGTACTGGGGGAGATACAAACATATGCAAATAACTACCATGTAACACATTGATTAATGCTATATTAGAAGTATCAAGTGTCTTGGGAAAGATTAATTCTAACTACATTAAATACACTTAGTAACACACCCAGCAGCAAGAAATACCCTCCTCCTCTAATTTCCCACAATGTATTCTCTATAATTCTCTTAAGGTCTCACTTTTATTTCGCACTATACCTATTTTTGTATATGTCTCATTTCCTCTATACTTTTACCAGAGGACAGTGCTTGGCCTTATCAGGGCACATGATCTGATAAGGAATTCTTTTCTGAGTTCTAACTTATTTACAGGGTAAAGCTGTACTAAAAATACTAAATTATGCACAGTAATGCATTTAATAAATTATCTCAAAAGTAGAATGTCCTTGTAACACTTGGCTATATATGGCCAAATTTATGGATTTTAATCTCAGTATGGCACTTAGTACAGTTTCTTCAACACAGCGGGTACACAATAAAAAAGTTATCTGTGAGCCTAGAGGTCTGGGGAAAATATCTTTGGATATGCAAAAACATACTTAATATGTCCAATACCCACCATAAAAGGTTATAGATTCCAAATTAAACGATATGCTAGTGACTTTTGCAAACCAATGCCCTGTGAGCCCAAACCAGTCAGCCTGTTTGTTTTGTCTGGATAGCCAATTATTGTTTTGGAGTGTGTTTTGTTTTGTTTACAAATTTTAATTTGAAAGTCTTTTGTCTGGGCAAATATTCTCTGATTTACCACAGATTCTACCACTCCCTATTATTTTACACTAATCTGATTTACACATGTATGTTATCTATAGGTCTAAAGATGAGCATTCTAATGATGACTTTCAATCATAACACTGCTCCCAATCTTTTCTGCTTTTCAGTGTCGGCTATTGTGATAAGCTAAATTGTGTTCCCCCTTTAAATTCATATACTGAAGTCCTAATTCCCAGTAACTCAGAATGCACCTATGGGAAAGAAGGTCTTTAAAACAGACGGTTTGGCTCAGCAATTAGAGGGTCGGCCTGTGGTCCAGAGAGACCCGCTTGGGTTCCCACTAAGGGTATGTACCTCGGTTGCAGTTTGTCCCCGGCCCCAGTTGGGTTGTGCGGGTGGCAACCACTTGATGTGTCCCTTTCACCTCAATGTTTCTTCCTCTCTCTCCCTCCCACTCTATCTGAACAAAAAATGGAAAAGTGTCCCCAGGTGAGAATTAAAAAACTAAAAAAATAATTAAAAAACTAAAAAAAAGTAATTAAGTTAAAATGAGGTATCAGAATATGCCCTAATCCAGTATTACTGGTGTCCTTCTAAGAAGAAATCTGGACACAGATGTGTATGTGTACACAGGAAAGACCATGAGAAGACAAAGGCAGAACATGGCCATTTACAGGCAAAGAAAGAGGCCTGAGAATGAAATCAACCCTGCCAACATCTTGATCTTGGACTTCTAGCCTCTAGAATTGTGAGAAAATAAATTTCTTTTGTTTAAGCCACCCAGTCTGTGGTATTTTTTTTTTATGGTAGTCCTAGCAAACTAATATAGCTACCAACTATATTTAACATTAATCTTAACTTAGGCATTGTACATCAAAATTATGTTTACCATGTTCAAGTCATTCTGCCAGGTACAGTGGAGAATACAATTCTAAGCAGTTTAAAACCCAGTAGATGAGGCAAACTATATGTAAGATGCATTCAATGACATAAATGATAAATATTACAAGGCCTAAAGCAAAAATACCAAATAAAGAATGTTGATAATTCTATAGGTGTTCTGGTGGGAGAGAGGTAACTATGAGCTACATCTGAAAAACTTCAAAATTTTACCTTGGTCTTAAAAGATAAGTAAGATTGAACTAAGAACTAGGTGAGAGGAATAGTGTACAATGTCAAATATATGACTGCTACTAGAGGGAACATTTTTTCCCCAAGTACATGTGATTTAGGTGCAAGTCTTCTTTCTCAGCTCTAAAATTACTAAATATTTTTAAATTAATGGCTAAATCCCTATAAAATTTAGGCACTTTTTGTTCTTGCCTGATAAATAACAATGCAACTGACTTTGTTCAGCACAATACTGACATCTAAAGGATACTCTGGTTCAACTCTAAGGCCTGTAGGGCTTATGCTGAGAGTTAGTTTATTTTCAAATTGTCTATGAAAGCAGTAAGCAGCTCATGGAACATTCTCTTTTGAAATCCTGGCCATTTTTGATCTCTTGCCTATCTATCAAATCTCATCATGTTATATAGCTCCAAAATGCAGGTGGCTTATGTTTTCTTAAGTGCCTCCTCTTCTGAAGAATGTATTACTCATT
This sequence comes from Molossus molossus, assembly GCF_014108415.1. NCBI lineage: Eukaryota > Metazoa > Chordata > Mammalia > Chiroptera > Molossidae > Molossus > Molossus molossus. The sequence goes on along the minus strand of NW_023425357.1, from coordinate 33,271,082 downwards.
TCATTAATGTTTCATACCTAAGTATTCTAATGTATTTAATTTTTTATTTAATGAAATTTCTAACCTTCAGGCTTAGGTAGTTATCAGAATGTTTCATCCAAGCTGCTGGAAAAGTGCTCATTAGCAGGGAGTTTTGAAGATGGAATTTTAAGAAAGGGCTTGGCAGGAACCTAAACACATAGATCTAAGCCTTCATAAATGCTTCCCAGCCCTGACTCTAGAGGAATAAATTCTTCTTGATAAGTAGTCAAGTTTTGCCGAAGTTTTCTTTTAGATTTTGGTGACAAGCATTTAACAGTGACTTTTGTGGCTAAAAGATGTGTTTCAAAGCTGTAAGATTTAAAAAAAAATTGTCTGTAGAAAGCCCTATTTCTCCTTTGGCATGCAAATGTTCACTTTCTTTCATACATGAGACAGATTTATGTGAGACCATCATCCTCAAATACCATACACGTTGAACCAAAGTAGCCATGGTTTGTATCATCTGGTTTCAATCACTTTAGATTAAACAGACTCTTGCAGAAACAAGAAACTCAGCTGAATTAGTTTGATTCTTGGAATGGCTTGGCCTCAAAGCACCTGCCCATCTTCAACATTTACCTTCAGATTTATGGGAAATTAAGACCTTAAGTCAGTGACGCTTTGAGACTGTACAGAATATTTTAAAATTCAGGTATCGCTCTGTCCATTACCCGGTTCAGATGGAATTTGGGAGTTAGAAAGAACCAGACTTTTAAATTTAATCCTAACTCAAATTGCATCCAATGTTTAAGTACTTAAAAATGTGTACAGTACAGTAAAATATTCACACGGTAAGAAGTTACTAAATGTTTAGAGATCCAAATTTTGGCCTTTATCCTTTTTTTAGTACCTTCTCCTTCCCTGACAAAGTGGACCAGAGTTTCTGTTACCACCCCTCCCCCTCCATATAAGAGGGGGTGGTTTTACCACAGGCTTACCTTAGGAAAACAACTTGAATTTTAAAACTGGACAAGAAAGCGTTTGTTGAGAGAGAGAAATTAAGGAAACGGAGGCCATTAGCTTAACCCAAACACAAGCCTGTGGTTACTCTTAAGGAAAAGGACTCAGCCCCCAAAAGCGTCGTCCACCTGGCAACGCAGCGTTTCCCGCGGAGTCTCGCCTTCCGGCCACCTCGGCCCGCCCACCCGGAAGCCGTCGTCTTGGCAACACTTACGTCCCACCCCGTCGCCACGCTCACTGTCTTGGACGTCAGGGGCTAGCCGAACTTCGATTGGTCTGTCTGTCCTTCATTGTGGGAGACGTTCGGGACCGCGAAGCTCTGGAATTCATATTTGAGTTTGTGGCGCGTAGGGTTCGCGAGGTGCGGAACGGAGCTGGGCGTCTTGCGGGAACCAGCAATCTCAGTGGTGAGCGACTGTGAGGGGAGAATGACGAAAAGGGCGGCTGGAGGTGGAGGGGCAGCCAGTCAAAGCAGGTCGCCTCCAAATGGGGGACTTCAGCGGAGCTGCTTCATTCACCTGAGGGCAGGCCCTCGGTTCGCCCACTCGCAGCTTCTAGGCTCTTCCCTCACGTCCTTTCCCTCGCGTCTCGGAGACTGCACTCCCGCCTTCCTTCCGTTTCCCCTGAAGGAAGGCTCCTCCGGACGCCGTCTTCCTTCTTTCACCAACAGTGTCTCCTCAGCTTCCTTTCCCCACCAGCAGCCACACTCCAGCTCCGACGTGCTTTGACCTCATCCAAGTGTATTTTACTTCCCACGAATCCATTTCATAATTAAATACCGGCTCCATCACCAACACCCAGAAACTTTTTACCTGCACTTGGCACTGTGCAAAAATGCCTCAACCCGTGTGACGCAACCTGTGAGCATCTCACATCGCGCAAACTGAGTCCAGAACGTTCTTTATCAAGAAACGGGGTGCTGCTGTCCTTCTTCCACCTGGGGCGTAGTGAAGATCACGTGGAAAGTAGCCTGTGAAAGCGCTTTAAAGCGCTACAGAAGTGTAAGTTACTGTTGCTACAGTTGCTAACGCTGATGATGATGATTCATATAAAAAACGTGATTATTTTGTTCTTGGTTGGACCCTATCGATACATACGTCTTATATTGGGTTTATGAGTACCGCCCAGCCCTTTAAACAGAATAAAGCCAGTAGGTCTGTTGAAGTACAAACTCTGAGGCATGATCAGAAACATAAAAGCAACCACTAGTTGAAAAATCATAACTAACCTTTAGCTTCTCTATTTTGATATGACATCCCTCCACCCCCAATGTATTTAATGTCAAATTAAGATTCAGGACCGTTTCAGGAGTTTTATGGTATAAATAGACAACTTGCCCCACATCCCGTCTATGACGATGAAAAACCTCTATTTTCTTTCCAACTTGATAATTCAGCTTGATTTTTTTATATGTCCAGCCTCTGGAACAGAGGTTCTTAACTTTTTGGAGGGTCATAATCCCCTTTAAGGAACAAGGGAAACCTTGGAGCTTTTGTATAGAATATGACACATAACACCACAATATTATATACATTTGTGAGAGTTTTAGAGTCCACTCTGATGTAGGATATCTGTAGGATCTCAATCCAGTTCTGGAAGTTTACTTATTTATAGTAGAAATAGTTAAACAGCAAAACCAGCAAAGTGTCTTTACTTTTAAAAATTGGTTGTCATTTAAATTCTGAGTTTTAAGACTTGTTCTGAAGAAAGTGGGGATTGAGAAGGCTGAAGCAGTTTGTATTAGTAGCAAAAATTTCAAATGAGCACTGGTTTAAGAATTTTAGAGAAGTCACTGAAATGTTTTCTAAAGTTATAGGAACATCATTCAAAGATGAGAGTAGTGTATGGGCACATAGGCATACAAGAAGTAAATTAAGATTTTGGATCCAGTCTTTTTTTTGTTTTTGTTTTTATCCTCACCCGAGGACATTTTTCCATTTTTTGCACAGATAGAGTGGGAGGAAGAGAGAGAGAGAGAAACATCGACGTGAAAGAGACACATCGAGTGGCTGCCTCCCGCACGACCAACCAGGGCCGGGGACAAACTGCAACCGAGGTACATGCCCTTAGCGGGAACCGAACCTGGGTCTCTCCGGACCGCAGGCCGATGCTCTAACCGCTGAGCCAAACCGGCCAGGGCAGTCTTTTTGAATTAACATAAAAACTAGGAAAATTCTTGATCAACATGGAATTAAAATAATTTATGTGCTTTAATTGTTTAAATGTTTTATATTAAAACAATTTTAATGTGAAATTCTACTAGCTTGTCCTGAATATAATCTACATTGTCTTCTGAACTATTTTAAGCATTACTTTTTTTTACATCAGAACCTTAGTTTACCTAAAACTTAGTTTTGTGTAAGATGTGAGGAATGGCTTTAACTAAATTTTTTGTTCATTGTTAGGTTGCTATTTGGAAAGCCATGGTCAGTGGGCCAACTCTAGCCCACCATCTGTGTTTGTAAATAAAATTATATAGGAACACAGCCACATACATTTGTTCACTTGTTGTTTGGCTGCTTTTGTGTTATAATGTTAGGTTGAATGGTTGTAGTAGAGACTAACTATATGGGTTCAAAACCTAACAAATTACTGTCTGATTGTTTATAAAAGTTTGCCAACTCCTGGAATAAGACATCCTTTCCTCACTGAATGGATATGTCATGTTTGTGCCTTATGGTTTTTATATTTTGCTTTTGTTTTTTAGCTCTTGTAGTCTGTCTCATTTGCCTGGCACTGTACAAATAACAGTGTTTTAATTACTTTAGCTCTAAAATAAGACAATATCTAATAGGCTGAACATCTCCCCTTACTCCTTAAAAGTTGTTCTTTTGCCTTAGTTATTCTTGGCCCTTAGATCCTCCATATGAATTTCATGATCAGTTTATTAAATTCCATGAGAAATCTTTTTGGGGTTTTGATAGAAAGCGCTTTGAATATACAGATTAATTTGGGAAGAATTATCTTTACAGTATTAAGTCTTTCTATCCATGAACATAGTATAACTTTTCAAAACTTTTAATGTTCTGACTTCTTTAAATGATAGGAGATGTGTTGTATTCTCTATTTATTGAAAGAGCTGTGTGAAATGGGTATTATGGCAGGTCTTCGAATAACTTGTTTTGTTATAACATTGATGAGATGCTGTAGCAAGTTCACTCTTGTTATATCAATTAGCCTATGGTAAGATTGGTTTGGTCATTTTGCTTAAAGTTGCAGAAGCTATCGACAATATTCAGTAAGGACTTACTGTGTTTATTTGTTAAGTGTGTGATAGAATACACCAGTGCACTTATCTAAGCCTGGCATTTGCTTTGTGAGTAGGTTTTAATGAAATTAAGATGAGAGTAAATTCTGTTTGCCTATGTCTTACCATTTCTGGTGCTTTATTTCTTGTAGATCCAAGTTTTCTTCAGTCTAAAGAATTTCCTTTAACATTGTTTGTAGTGTGGCTTATTGATGATGGATTCTATGTATTTATTTGTTTGAAATGCTTTTATTTAATTTCCATTTTTGAAAGTTTTATTTATTTATTTTTTTTTCATTTTTATTTTTTTTTTTATTATTTTTTTAAATTTTATTTATTTATTTATTTTTTTGTTACAGATATTTTACCTTTTTACCCCATTGGCACCCCCCACCCCACCCCCCCTCCACCCTGTCCCCGGCTTAGTTGTCCATGTCCATTGGTCATGCATACATGCATATAAGTTCTGTGGTTTATCTCTTCCCACCCCCCCACCCCCTATCCCCTCTTCTGAGGGATGTCAGTCTGTGCCCTACTTCCATGTGTCTGGGTCTACTATATTCCTCAGACTGTTATGTTCATTATATTCCGTATATAAGTGAGATCATGTGGTATTTGTCTTTTTCTGCTTGGCTTCTTTCACTTAGGATAATACTTTCCAGGTCCCTCCATGTCGTCTCAAAGGATAAGAGATCTTTCTTTCTTACCGCTGCATAGTACTCCATTGTGTATATGTACCACAGCTTTTTGATCCATTCGTCTACTGGTGGACACTTGGGCTGTTTCCAGATCTTAGCTATTGTAAATAGTGCTGCTATGAACATGGGGGTACATATATTCTTCCTGATTGGTGTTTCAGGCTTCTTAGGGTATATTCCCAGCAGTGGGATCACTGGGTCGAATGGAAGTTCAATTTTTAATTTTTTGAGGTAGCACCATATTGTTTTCCATAGCGGCTGCACCAGTCTGCATTCCCACCAGCAGTGTATTAGAGTCCCCTTTTCTCCACACCCTCGCCAACACTTGTTGTTTGATGATTTGTTGATGGCGGCCATTCTGACAGGTGTGGGGTGATACCTCATAGTTGTTTTAATTTGCATCTCTCTGATGATTAGTGATGTTGAGCATTTCTTCATATGTCTCTTGGCCATTTGTATGTCCTGTTTGGAGAGGTGTCTATTCAGCTTCTCTGCCCATTTTTTAATTGGGTTCTTTGTCTTCCTTTTGTGGAGTTGTATGAGCACTCTGTATATACTGGAAATTAACCCCTTATCTGATACATCGTTGGCAATGATGTTCTCCCATACAGTGGGTTGCCTTTCCATTTTGATGATTGTTTCTTTTGCTGTGCAGAAGCTTTTTAGTTTGATGTAGTCCCATGTGTTCATTTTCTCCTTTATTTCTGTTGCCTTAGGTGATGTATCAGTGAAAATTCTGCTCCGTATGATGTCCAAAATTTTGTTGCCTACATTTTCTTCTAGAATTTTTATGGATTCACGGGTCACATTTAAGTCTTTTATCCATTTCGAATTTATTTTTGTGTATGGTGTAAGTTGATGGTCTAATTTCATTTTTTTGCATGTAGCTGTCCAATTTTCCCAACACCATTTATTAAAGAGGCTGTCTTTACTCCACTGTATGCTCTTGCCACCTTTGTCAAATATTAATTGAGCGTATTGCCTTGGGTCCATTTCTGGGTTTTCAGTTCTGTTCCACTGGTCTATATGCCTGTTCTTGTGCCAGTACCAGGCTGTTTTGGTTACAGTCGCTTTGTAGTATAACCTGATATCTGGTATTGTGATCCCTCCAACTTTGTTCTTCTTTTTCAAGATTGCTGTGGCTATTCGGGGTCTTTTTTGGTTCCATATGAACTTTTGAAGTATTTGTTCTAGTTCTATGAAATATGTCGTTGGTATTTTGATGGGGATTGCGTTGAATCTATAGATTGCTTTGGGTAGTATGGACATTTTAATTATGTTAATTCTTCCAATCCATGAACAGGGTATGTGCTTCCACTTTTTTATATCTTCCTCTATTTCTTTTTTCAATGACCTGTAGTTTTCTGCAAATAGGTCTTTTACTTCTTTGGTTAAGTTTATTCCTAGGTATCGTAATTTTTTTGGAGCGATGGTAAATGGGATTGTTTTTTCAGTTTCTCTTTCTGTGAGTTCATCATTGATGTACAAGAATGCCGTCGATTTCTTGACGTTAATTTTGTATCCTGCTACTTTGCCAAACTCATTTATTAAGTCTAATAGATTTTTGATGGAGTCTTTAGGGTTTTCTATGTACAATATCATGTCATCTGCAAATAATGACAGTTTCACTTCCTCCTTTCCAATTTGGATCCCTTTTATTTTTTCTTCATGTCTGATTGCTGTGGCTAAGACTTCCAGTACAATGTTAAATAAGAGTGGCGAAAGTGGACATCCCTGTCTTGTTCCTGTTCTTAATGGAAATGTTTTTAGTTTCTGTCCATTGAGTATGATGTTGGCTGTAGGTCTTTCATATATGGCCTTTATTATGTTGAGATATGATCCCTCTATTCCTACATTGCTGAGCGTTTTTATCAGAAATGGATGCTGGATTTTGTCAAATGCTTTTTCCGCATCTATTGATATGATCATGTGGTTTTTATTCTTCATTTTATTTATGTGGTGTATCACGTTTATTGATTTGCGAATATTGTACCAGCCTTGCATCCCTGGAATGAATCCCACTTGGTCATGGTGAATAATTTTTTTGATGTATTTCTGGATCCGATTTGCTAGTATTTTGTTCAGGATTTTGGCGTCTATGTTCATCAGGGATATTGGCCTGTAGTTTTCTTTCTTCGTAGTGTCTTTTTCTGGTTTTGGAATTAGAATTATGCTGGCCTCATAGAACGTGTTTGGAAGTCTTCCTTCTTCTTGAATTTTTTGAAATAGTTTGAGGAGAATGGGTGTTAGTTCTTTTTTGAATGTTCGGTAAAACTCCCCCGTGAAACCATCTGGGCCTGGGCTTTTGTTTGCTGGGAGAGTCTTGATTACCTCTTCAATTTCCTTAGTTGTTATTGGTCTGTTCAAGTTTTCTATCTCTTCCGGGAATAGTTTGGGGAGACTGTGTGTTTCTAGAAATTTGTCCATTTCGCTGAGATTGTCGAATTTGTTGCCATATAGTTGTTCATAGTAGTTGTTAACGATCTTTTGTATTTCCGTGGTGTTGGTTGTTACTTCTCCTCTTTCATTTCTGATTTTGTGTATTAGGGTTCTCTCTCTTTGTTTCTTGGTGAGTCTAGCTAAGGGTCCATCTATCTTGTTTATCTTTTCGAAAAACCAGCTCTTTGTTTCATTGATCCTTTGAATTGTTTTTTTGGTCTCTATGTCATTTATTTCTGCTCTGATCTTTACTATTTCCTTTCTTCTACTTGCTCTGGGGTTTTCTTTTTGTTTGCTTTCTAATTCTTTAAGTTGTGAGGTTAGTCAATTAGAAATTTTTCTTGTTTTTTGAGGTAGGCCTGTAGTGCTATGAACTTCCCTCTCAGAACTGCTTTCGCTGCATCCCATAGATTTTGTGTTGTTGTGTGTTCATTTTCATTGGTTTCCAGGAAGTTTTTAATTTCTTCCTTGATCTCCTCGGTGACCCATTCATTGTTTAATAACATGCTATTTAGCCTCCATGTGTTGAAATGTCTTTGCATGTTCTTTGTGCAATTGATTTCTAGTTTCATGCCATTGTGATCTGAGAAGATGCTTGATATGATTTCAATCTTCTTGAACTTGTAGAGATTTAGTTTGTGTCCTATCATGTAGTCTATCTTTGAGAATGTCCCATGTGCACTTGAGAAGAATGTGTATTCTGTAGTTTTGGGGTGTAATTCTCTGTAGATATGTATTAAATCCATTTGGTCTAGTGCTTCATTTAGAGTCTCTGTTTCCTTGCTAATTTTTTGTCTAGAGGATCTATCCAGTGCTGTCAATGGGGTGTTGAAGTCCCCTGCTATAATTGTATTGTTGTCGATTTCTCCTTGGAAGTCCTCCAGAAGATTTTTAATATATTTTGGTGCTCCTATATTGGGTGCATATATGTTTATCAAGGTTATATCTTCCTGTTGGATAGATCCTTTCAATATTATGTAGTGGCCTTCTTTGTCTCTAGTTATGGTCTTCATTTTGAAATCTATTTTATCAGATATGAGAATTGCTACCCCCGCTTTTTTTTGCTTTCCATTTGCTTGGAAAATTTTTTTCCATCCCTTCACTTTCAACCTATGTGAGTCTTTTGTTGAGAGGTGGGTCTCTTGTAAACAACATATAGATGAGTCATGCTTTCTTATCCAATCAGCTACTCTGTGTCTCTTTATGGGAGCATTCAATCCATTTACGTTTAAGGTGATTATTGATATGTACTTATTTATTGCCATTTTTGTTTAGTGTGGTTCCATTTTTCTTCCCATTTCTACTGCTAATTACAGCAGTCCTTTTAACATTTCTTGCAGTGCTGGTTTGGTGCTAATGTATTCCCTTAGCTTTTTTTTGTCTGGGAAGCTCTTTATTTGATCTTCTATTTTGAATGATAGCCTTGCTGGGTAGAGTAGTCTTGGATTCAGATTCTTGTTTTTCATGACTTTGATTACTTCATGCCATTCTCTTCTGGCCTGTAGTGTTTCTTGTGAGAAGTCAGCTGAAAGCCTTATGGGGTTCCCTTTGTAGGTAACCTGTTGCTTATCTCTTGCTGCTTTTAGGATTCTCTCTTTGTCTTTAATTTGTGGCATTTTAATTACTATGTGTCTTGGTGTGGGCCTGTTTGGGTTCTTCTTACTTGGGACTCTCTTTGCTTCTTGAACTTGAATGCCTTCTTCCTTCACCAAATTAGGGAAGTTTTCTCTCACTATTTTTTTGAATATATTCTCTATCCCTTGCTCCTTTTCTTCTTCGGGGACTCCTATGATACGAATATTATTACGTTTCCAGTTGTCCCATAGTTCTCTTAAGCTGTCTTCCTGTTTTTTAATAGTTTTTTCCTTTTGTTTTTCTGATTGGTTGATTTTTTCTACCCTGTCTTCTAATTCACTGATCCGGTCCTCAGCTTCCCCTACTCTGCTTTTTAAACCTTCCAATGTGTTTTTCATTTCGGATATGTCATTTTTTATCTCTTCTTGTTGGTTTTTAATTTCCATTTGGCTTATTTTCAGTGTCTCTATGTCTTTACTCATGCTGTTCAGCTTCCTCAAGATCATGGCTCTGAATTCTAGCTCTGTTAACATGCCTAATTGCTCCACATTGATCTCATCTTCGGTGGAGGTGTCTTGCTCTTTCATTTGGCTTCTGTTTCTGTGTTTCACCATTTTAGCTATCACTGTGGGCTTTGGAGCCTGTCAAGTTCTCCCTGTGGGTGTTGGTGTTCTGCTGTTTGTGGCTCCCTCTCCTGTGTTTAGATGAGCGAGGGAGGACCCGCGTTGAACACCACTGTCAAGTCTTACTTTCCTGGTTAAAGTTGCCAACCCAGGAAACGTACTGTTATCCTCTAGCTTTTTGCCTGGAGGCTAGCAGTCTAGGTTAATTGATGAGTTTTGGGTTGTCAGTTGATTGAAAAACTCCCTCTGGTGCTCAGCCAAGGGGCTTTCACGAGGGTGGGGCAGATGCTGGTTGTTAGTGAGCCTCAATTAGCACTACAATGGCCCACAGGGTGGGGTTGGATCTCCGAGGGAGGGGCTGCTGCCTCTCCCCAGAGCCCTGGGAAGGAGCAATGTGGCCACCGTCCTGCGTGGCTGCACTCAGCCAAAGCTCTGAGCGCCCTCCAAACCCCGAGTGTCCCGACACAGTTCCAGTCCAGTCTGCCCTCCCTCTGCCGGAGCCCAAGGTGAGTGGCTGTGGCTGTTTCAGCCTCTGTCCCGGCTGCGCTGTGGGGCCGCCTGGGAGTGTGACCCGAGGGCGCCGCTCCCAGCTGAGGCCGCTGCCGAGCTGCCGACCGTGGGCTCCCAGCCCCGTCTCGCGCCTTCGCAAGCCTACCGGGATGGAGTCGGTGTCCCTGGTTATATGGTCCTCCAAGCTGCTTTTCTGTTGGTTTTTTCCGTCGATTTGTCTGTGTTATAGTTGTAATTCCAGTTTGGTTCTGGGAGACGGTCTGTGTAGCTCCGTTCACTCCGCCGCCATTTTTCCGAATCGAAAGTTTTATTTTTTAACTGGTTATATAATTTGTTTTTTTAGCTCTTTGATATTCCATTGTCCCTATGTCTTGTTTTTCATTAGATATTTGGAGTCATCCTTTGTGTGTAATTTTTCCTCCCACTGACTTTTGTTTTAAAAGTCAGTTTTAATGAGACTTAATTTACATATGGTACATTTCTTTCTTTTTAGGAATATGGTTCTATGAGTTTTGACAAATGTAAACAGCTGTGAACTACTACCATAATCAAGGTATACAGTATATCTGTAACTCTATAAAGTTCTCTCATGCTCCTTTATCATCAATTCTCTGACCCCACCCCTAGCCTCTACCAACCACTGATCTGATGATATCTGCCACTATAGGTTTGTATTTTAAGAACATCTTGTTAATGGAATCCTATAGTATCCAGCCTTTTGCATTTGGCTTCTTTCACTTAGCATAATCCATTTAAAATTAATCCATGTCGTTGCATGTATCATTAGTTTATCCCTTTTTGTATGTGAGTACATTTCATTATACATATGTACCACAATTTGTTTAGCCATTCACCAGTTAATGGACCTTGGGGTTGTTTCCAGGTTTTGGCTATTAGCAATAAAGCTACTATAAACATTTGCCTACAGAACTTTGTATGGCCATAGATTTTTATTTTTGCTGGGTGACTGCCTAAGAGTGAAACTGCTAGGTAATATAAGTATATTTTTAACTTCATAAAGTGGTACCAAACTTTTTCCAAAGTGGCTCTTCCATTTGTTTTACTATTAGCAGCATACTTCAGTTCTAGTTATCCTATATTCATGTCAGCTCTTGGTATTGTTAATAGTTTAAAATTTAGCTGTTCCAGTCTAGCCAGTGTGGCTCAGTGGTTGAATGATAACCTATGTACCAAGAGGTCGCCAGTTTGATTCCCAGTCAGGGCACATGCCCAGGTTGTGGGCCAAATCCCCAATGGGGGACATGCAGGAGGTGGCCAATTGATGTTCTCTCTCATCGATGTTTTCATCTCTTTCTCCCTATCCCCTCCTCTCTAAAATAAATAAAGAAAAAAAAATTAATTTTACTATTCCAGTAAGTGTGTATTGATGACTCATTGTAATTTTAATTGCATTTCTTTAATGACTAATGTTGTAGAGCATCTTTTGTGTACTTATTTGCTATGTGTATATCTTCTTTGGTGCAAGTATGTACTGAAATATTTTGCCTATGTTTTGGACAGCTTTATTGAATTATAATTGACATAGAATAAATTGCATATGTTTAAATTGTATAGATTGATATGTTTTGACATGTGTATACACCCATGAAGTCACTACTGTAATCAACTTAATGTACATACTACAACATGGATGAGCCTTGAAAACATTATGCTAAGTAAAAGAAGCCAGTCATAAAAGGCCACATATTGTGTGAGTTTGTTTATATAAAATGTCCAGAACAGGCAAATCCATAGAGGCAAAGTGATTAGTGGTTGTCAGGGACTGAAACTAGGAGAATGGAAAGTGGTATAGGGTTTCTTTTGGGGACGATAAAATGTTCTGGAATTAGATACCTATGATGGCTGCATAGTTTTGTGAATATTCTAAAAACTACTGGATTGTATACTATAAAAGGTGGATTTTATCATATTTTTATATATGGTATGTGGATATATGGTGGTATATTTCAATAAAGCTATTTGGAAAAAACCCACTAGTTGTGAATCACTAATGGGTTCAAAACAGCATTGTTTATAATTGCAAAAACATGGAGACTAATTCAATGTCCATCTGTAGAAGGATATTTATAAAAATGGTCATAATATTCTCAGAACGAAAACATAAAGAAACTATTAAAATTATGTCAGAGCCTTGGCCAGTGTGGTTCAGTGGTTGGAGCATCAGCCCCCACACCCAAGGGTCTCCGGTTTGATTCCCAGTCAAGGGCACATACCTAGGTTTCAGGTTCATCCCCAGCCCAGAGGCAACAAGTCCATCTCTCTCTCTCTCTCTCTTTCTCTCTCTCTCCCTCTCCCTCTCCCCCTACCCCTTCTCCATCCCTCTCTCCATCCCCTTCTCCCTCCTCCTCTTCCTCTCCCCACCCTCCCTCCCTTCTCTCTAAAAAAATAAAAGGAAAAAATATCCTCGGGTGAGGATTAACAAAATAAAAATCATGGGTCAGAAAAATGTATATAAATATGATGAATCTTACACTTATAATTTGAGGGAAAAAGATTGCAGAGGAATCTATACTAGGTATACAGAATTAAAGTTGAAAATACATAGAGCACTATATAATTTAGTAAAAATATTAAAAATTCATGGGAATCATAAACATCAGCTTCCACATAGTAATTAGTTGTAGAGATAACTTGTGGAATATAACTTGGGGAGAGGGTAGAGAGGAAGGATGTCATTAAAGAAGAATTCATAGAGTGCTTGAACTATATTTGATAATGTGTTATTTCTTCTCTATATGATAGGTATATGGAAGTTTTGTTTTATTTTTAGAATATTTCAAGTTATTTTTATAAGAAAATATAAAGGACAGAACAATATGGAGGTAGACCCTGGGAGGGATAAATAAGCTAATTTGTTTTTACTTACAAAGAGCACAGTATCAAATGTAGAATTGAGTTCAAATCAGAACCAATTGAGAAAACAATGTTGGTGGAGGACTGGTTTGCATACGTGAAGTCATAATCATATAATTTCTTTTAAAGAAGTTGTGGTTTCCTTTGGGAAAACTATACCAAGCAAAAATGTAAAGCATGATAACCTGGAAGCAATTTCACTAATGCATATTTTGCAAAGTGGTGCTACTCTCAGAAGTCAAATCAATGCTTTCTAGGAGATTTTTGAAATGATATAAAATAGTCTCAGAAGGAGGAAAACATAAGGATGTGGGGTGTGAGGAAAAACCATCGGAGATCTTTCTTCCATGGCATGGGAGCTCAGTTAAAAGGTAATCACCTAGTCAGGAAGTCCCCTGAGAAACAATACACAGCTGAAACAAGAGGGTTACTTGAATGGTTTCTAGTTTAATGATATCAGACCCCATTTCTGGTATCAGGAAATTGCAAAGATTTCAATTTATTCTAAATATACCATCAGTCCTGCTACCTTGGAAGAGAAATTTTTAATTAGAAAAATTTAATGTTGACATTATTGCAGGTTTCCCCCCCTATCCCCTCTGCCCTTTGCCCACCTCCAGACCCACTCCGCCTTCCTCTCACATGGCCTTCACCAAAATATTGTCCAGGTCTATGAGTATGCATGAATTTTCTAAACCCTTTACCTTCTTTATCCATATCCCTGTCCCCCTTCCCCCTGGCACCAGCCAGTCTGTTCCATGTAACCATGCTTCTGGTTCCATTTTATTCATCAGTATATTTTGTTCATTAGATTCCACATATTAGTGAAATCATACGGTATTTGTCTTTCTCTGACTGGCTTATCTCACTTAGCATAATACTCTCTAGGTCTGTGCATGCTATCGAAAAGGGTAAAAGTTCCTCCTTTTTAAAAAAAAAATCCTCACCCGAGGATATTTTTACATTTATCATCAGACAGATAGGAAGGGGAAAGAGAGAAACATTGATGTGAAAGAGACACATCAACTAGATGCCACCCACACGACCCCAACTGGGGCCAGGGAGGAACCACAACCGAGGTATGTGCCCTTGGCTGGAATCAAACCCGGGACTCTTTGGTCTGCGGGCTGACACTCTAACCGCTAAGCAAAACCAGCCAGGGCAAAAGTTCCTTCTTTTACATAGCCACATAGTATTCCATTGTGTAAATATATCATCATTTTTTTTGTTTGTTTGTTTTATCCTCACCCGAGGACATTTTTTTCGATTTTTTTGTTCAGATAGAGTAGGAGGGAAAGAGAGGAAGAGAGAGAGAGAGAGAGAAACATCGACATGAAAGGGACACATCGAGTGATGGCCACCTGCATGGCCAACAAGGGCCGGGGACAAACTGCAACCGAGGTATGTGCCCTTAGCGGGAACCGAACCCAGGTCTCTAGGGACCGCAGGTCGACGCTCCAATCACTGAGCAAAACCAACCAGCGCTACCATTGTATTTTTATCCAGTCATATGCTGATGGACACTTGGGCTGTTTCCAGATCTTGGTTATGTACATAATGCTGCTATAAGCATAGGGATGCATATATTATTTCTCATTGGTGTTTCAGGACTCTTAGGATATAGTCCTAGAAGTGAGATAGATGGGTCAAAATGCAGTTTAATTTTTTGAGGAAACTCCGTACTGTTTTCCACAATGGCTGCACCAGTCTGCATTCCCATCAACAATGCACAAGGATTTCCCTTTTTCCATATCCTTGATAGCGCTTGTTGTTTGCTGATTTATTGATAGTAGCCATTGTGACAGGTGTTAGGTGATACCTCATTGTAGTTGTAATTTGCATCTCTTGATTATTAGTGACGTTGAGCATTTTTTTCATGTCTGTTGGCATCTTTGGAGAAATGTCAATTCTGGTCCTTTTCCCATTTATTTTTATTTTATTTATTTATTTATTTATTTATTTATTTATTTATTTATTTTATTTTTTATCCTCACCCGAGGACATTTTTCCATTTTTTGTTCAGATAGAGTGGGAGGGAGAGAGAGTGAGAGAAACATCGATGTGAAGGGACACATCGAGTGGCTGCCACCTGCACGACCAACCAGGGCCGGGGACAAACTGCAACCGAAGTACGTGCCCTTAGCAGGAACCGAACCCAGGTCTCTCTGTACCGCAGGCCGACGCTCCAACCGCTGAGCCAAACCGGCCAGGGCTATTTATTTATTTTTGTACAGATGTTTCTCCTTTTTCTCCCACTGATTCCCCCCTCCCCCTCCCTCCCTGCACTGTCCCCAGCTTTGTTGTCCATGTCCATTGTTCATGCATACATGCATATAAGTTCTGTGGTTTATCTCTCCCCCACCACTCCCTCTTCTGGGGATTGTCAGTCTGTACCCCACTTCCACATCTCTGGGACTACCCCATTCCTCAGACTGTTATGTTCATTATATCCCACAAATAAGTGAGATCATATGATACTTGTCTTTCTCTGTTTGGCTTGTTTCACTTAGGATAATACTTTCCAGGGTCCTTCCATGTTGTCTCAAAGGATAAGAGACCTTTCGTTCTTACAGCTGCATAGTACTCCATTGTGTATATGTACCACGGCTTTTTTATCCATTCGTCTACTGATGGACATTGGGCTGTTTCCAGATCTTAGCTATTATAAATAGTGCTGCTACAAACACGGGGGTACATATATTCTTTCTGATGGTATTTCAGGCTTCTTAGGGTATATTCCTAGAAGTGGGATCACTGGGTCAAATGGAAGTTCAAGTTTGAATTTTTTGAGGTAACACCATAGTGTTTTCCATAGTGGCTGCACCAGTCTGCATTCCCACCAGCAGTGTACTAGAGTCCCCTTTTCTCCACACCCTCGCCAACACTTGTTGTTTGATGATTTGTTGATGGCGGCCATTCTGACAGGTGTGAGGTGATACCTCATTGTTGTTTTAATTTGCATCTCTCTGATGATTAGTGATGTTGAGCATTTCTTCATATGTCTCTTGGCCATTTGTATGTCCTGTTTGGAGAGGAGTCTATTTAGTTCCTCTGTCCATTTTTTAATTGGGTTCTCTGTCTTCCTTTTGTTGAGTTGTATGAGCACTCTCTATATATTGGAAATTAACCCCTTATCTGATATATCATTGGCAGTGATGCTCTCCTATACAGTGGGTTGTCTTTCTATTTTGATGGTTGTTTCTTTTCCTGTGCAGAGAGTTTTTAGTTTGATGTAGTCCCATGTGTTCATTTTCTTCTTTGTTTCTGTTGCCTTATCAGTGAAAATTCTGCTGCATATGATGTCCGAAATTTTGTTCCCTACATTTTCTTCTAGGTTTTTTATGGATTCACAGGTCACATTTAAGTCTTTTATCCATTTTGAGTTTATTCTTGTGTGTGGTGTAAGTTGATGGTCTAGTTTCATTGTTTTGCATGTAGCTGTCCAGTTTTTCCAACAACATTTATTAAAGAGGCTGTCTTTATTCCTTTGTATGCTTTTGCCACCTTTGTCAAATATTAATTGAGCATATTGTCTTCGGTCAATTTCCGAGTTCTCTGTTCTGTTCTAGTATGCCTGTTCTTGTGCCAGTACCAGGCTGTTTTGATTACAGTAGCTTTGTAGTATAACCTGATATCCAGTGTTGTGATCCCACCTACTTTGCCCTTCTTATTCAAGATTTGGGGTCCTTTTTGTTCCATATGAACTTTTGAAGTATTTGTTCTAGTTTTGTGAAATATGTCGTTGGTATTTTGATGGGGATTGCATTGAATCTGTATGTTGCTTTGGGCAATATGGACATTTTAATGATGTTAATTCTTTCAATCCATAAACAAGGTATGTGCTTCCACTTTTTTTATATCTTTCTCTATTTCTTTCTTCAATGTCCTGTAGTTTTCTGCAAATAGGTCTTTTACTTCTTTGGTTAAGTTTATTTCTAGGTATCTTATTTTTTTTGCCATGATGGTAAAAGGGATTGATTTTTTAGTTACTCTTTCTGTGAGTTCATCATTGGTGTATAAGAATGCTATCGATTTCTTGACTTTAATTTTGTATCCAGCTACTTTGCCAAATTCATTTATTAAGTCTACTAGATTTTTGGTGGAGTCTTTAGGGTTTTCTATGTGTAATATCATGTCGTCTGTGAATAATGACAGTTTCACTTCCTCCTTTCCAATTTGGATCCTACTTCATGTGTGATAGCTGTGGCTAAGACTTCCAGTACTATGTTAAATAAGAGTGGCGAAAGTGGGCATCCCGGTCTTGTTCGCGTTAAGGGAAATGCGTTTAGTTTCTGCCCATTGAGTATGATGTTGGCTTTAAGTCTTTCATACATGGCCTTTATTATGTTGAGATATGAGCCCTCTGTTCCCACATTGCTGAGTGTTTTTATCAAAAATGGATGCTGGATTTTTTCAAATGCTCTCTGAGCATCTATTGATATGATCATGTGGTTTTTATCTTTTATTTTGTTTATGTGGTGTATCACATTTATTGATTTGCAAATATTGTATCAGCCTTGCATCCCTGGGATGAATCCCACTTGGTCATGGTGAATACATTTTTGATGTATTGCTTGATCCGATTTGCTAGTATTTTCTTCAGGATTTTGGCATCTGTGTTCATCAGGGATATTGGCCTGTAGTTTCCTTTCTTTGTAGTGTCTTTATCTGGTTTTGGAATTAGAATTATGCTAGCCTCATAAAATGAGTTTGGAAGTTTTCCTTCTTTTTGAATTTTTTGGAATAGTTTGAGGAGAATGGGTGTTAGTTCTTTTTGGAATGTTCGGTAAAACTCCCCCATGAAACGATCGAGGCCTGGGCTTTTGTTTGCTGGGAGAGTCTTGATTACATCTTCAATTTCTTTAGTTGTTTTTAGTTTGGTCAAGTTTTCTGTCTCTTCTTGGTCAAGTTTTGGGAGACTATTTGTTTCCAGAAATTTTTTCATTTTGCTTAGGATGTCGAATTTGTTGCCATATAATTGTTCATAGTAGTTGTTAATGACACTTTGTATTTTTCTGGTGTCAGTTGTTACTTCTCTTTCCTTTCTGATTTTGTGTATTTGGGTTTTCTCTCTTTGTTTTTTGGTGAGTCTATCTAAAGGTCCATCCATCTTGTTTATCATTTTGAGAAACCGGCCCTTTGTTTCATTGATCCTTTGAATTGTGTTTTTGATCTCTATGTCATTTATTTCTGTTCTGATCTTTACTGTTTCCTTCCTTCTACTTGCAGTGGGGTTTTCTTTTTGTTTGCTTTCTAGTTCTTTAAGTTCTGAGGTTACACAGTCAATTAGAAATTATTCTTGTTTCTTGAGGTAGGCCTGTAGTGCAATGAACTTCCCTCTCAGAACTGCTTTTGCTGCATTCCATAGATTTTGTGTTGTTGTGTGTTCATTTTCATTGGTTTCCAGGAAGTTTTAATTTCTTCCTTGTTCTCCCCAGTAACCCATTCATTGTTCAATAACATGCTATTTAGCCTCCGTGTAT
Organism: Molossus molossus; assembly: GCF_014108415.1. Lineage (NCBI taxonomy): Eukaryota > Metazoa > Chordata > Mammalia > Chiroptera > Molossidae > Molossus > Molossus molossus. Next base: position 33,252,652 of record NW_023425357.1, on the reverse strand, counting down.
TCAAATGTCTTTGCATGTTCTCATTGCAATTAATTTTTAGTTTCATGCCATTGTGATCTGAGAAGATGCTTGGTATGGTTTCAGTCTTGAACTTGTAGAGACTTAGTTTGTGTCCTAACATGTGGTCTATCTTTGAGAATGTCCCATGTGCACTGGAGAAGAATGTGAATTCTGTAGTTTTGGGGTGTAATTCTCTGTAGATATCTATTAAATCCATTTGGTCTTGTGCTTATTTAGAGTCTTTGTTTCCTTGTTAATTTTTTTCACAGGATCTATCCATTGATGTCAGCAGGGTGTTGAAGTCTCCTGCAATGCTTGTATTGCTGTAGATTTCTTCTTGTGAAGTCCCCGAAGATTTTAAATATATTTTGGGGATCCTATATTGGGTGCATATATGTTTACCAACATTATATCTTCTTGTTGGATAGATCTTTCAGTATTATGTAGTGGCCTTCTCTGTCTCTAGTTATGGCCTTCATTTTGAAATCTATTTCATCAGATATGAGTATTGCTATCCCAGTTTTATTTTCTTTCCATTTTCTTGGAAGATTTTTTTCCATTCCTTCAGTCTCAGCCTATGTGTGTTTTTTGTTGTGAGGTGGGTCTTTTGTAAACAACATATATATAAGTCATGCTTTCTTATCCAATCAGCTACTCTGTGTCTTTTTATTGGAGCATTCAATCCATTCACATTTAAGGTGATAATTGATATGTACTTATTTATTGCCATTTTTGTTTTATATGGTTCTATTTTTTTTTGCTATTTCTTCTATCAATTACAGCAGTCCTTTAAACATATCTTGCAGTGCTGGTTTGGTGCTAATGTATTCCCTTAGACTTTTTTTTGTCTTGGAAGCTCTTTATTTCACCATGTATTTAAATGATAGCTTTGCTGGATAGAGTAGTCTTGAATTCAGATCCTTGTTTTTTCATGACCTTGATTACTTCATTCCATTTTTTTCTGGCCTGTAGTGTTTCTGTTGAGAATTCAGCTGAGAGCCTTGTGGGGGTTCCTTTGTATATAACCTATTGCTTATCTCTTGCTGCCTTTAGGATTCTCTCCTTGTCTTTAATTTTTGGCACCTTAATTACTATGTGTCTTGGTGTGGGCCTGTTCCAGTTCTTCTTACTTAGAGCTCTCATTAGGGAAATTGTCTGGCATTATTTCTTCAAGTATAGTCTCTGACCATTGCTCATTTTCTTCTTCTTCGGAGACTCCTATGATGTGAATATTATTATGTTTCCAGTTGTCCCACAATTTTCTTAAGCTGATTTTTTAATTGTTTTTTCCTTTTGCTTTTCTGATTGGTTGACTTTTTCTACCCTCTCTTCTAATGCACTGATCCGGTCCTCAGCTTCCTCTAGTCTGCTGTTTAGTCCTTCCTATGTGTTCTTGATTTCTGCTATATCATTCTTCATTTCTTCTTGGTGTTTTTTTATTTTCAATGTTTCTATGTCTTTACTCATGGTGTTGATGTTCTTACTCATGCTGTTGAGCTTCCCCAAGATCATGGCTTTGAAATATACCTGTGATAACTTGCTTGACTGCATTTCATTCATGTCATCTTCAGTAGAGGTCTCTTGTTATTTCATTTGGGATTTGTTTCCTTGTTTCATCATTTTGGTTATCTCAGTGGTTTTGGAGCCTGCCTAATTTTCCCTGTGGGTGTTGGTGTTTTGCTGTTTGTGTCTTCTTCTACTGGGTTTGGATGAGCATGGGAGGGCCCATGTTAAACACCAATGTCAGGTCTTACTTTCCTGGGTAGATTTGGAAGCCCAGGAAAGGTTCAGTTATCCTTTAGCTTTTTGCTTGGAGGCTATTAGTCATGGTTACTTGAAGAGGGTTGGTTTCTCAGTTGAATGAAAAACTGCCTCAGGTGTTTTGCATAAGAGGGTTTCCTGAGGGTGGGGCAGGTGGTGGTTGTTAATGAGCTTCAGTTTGCATTTTATATTCCACCTGGGTTGAATATTCAAGGGAGGGTCCGTTGCCTCTCCCCAGAGCCTTGGGAAGATTGCCACCGTCCTGCATGGTTACAACTCAGCAAAAGCTCTTGGGGCCCTCCAAATTCCAAGTGTCCCCACACAATTCTAGTCGTCTGCCCTTCGTCTGCCAGAGCCCAAGGGGAATGGTTGTGGCCATTTTAGCGCTCTGTCCTGTCCCTGTGCATTGTGGAGCATGCTTGGGATTTTAACCCCGAGGGCTCTGATCACAGCTAAGACTGCTGCTGTTCATGAGCTCCCAGGCCCCTCTTGCACCTCCTCAATCTTACAAGGATCAATTCAGCGTCCCTGGTTATATGGTCCTCGCAAGCTGCTTTTCTGTTGCTTTTTCCTGATGATTTGTCTTTATTTTAGTTGTAATTCCAGTTTGGTCCTGGGATATGGTCTGTGTAGCTCCATTCACTTCGCCAACATTTTGGAATACCTGTTTTTTTTCATTTTATTTTGCTTTTGCTATTTGCTAGTATTTAGTAATGCAGTTGACTTTTATATATGAATCTAAAATTCTGTAACCTTCCTAAAATTTACTATTAACTTACATTTACAAAATGCTGGATTGTATGGTAAGAGTATGTTTAGTTTTATAAAAAAGAAAAACTGCCAAACCGTCTTCCAAAGTGGCATATACCATTTTGTATTTCCAAAAACAATGAATGAGAGTTCCTGTTGTTCCAACATATGTGATGTTGTACTTCTTTTTTTCTAATATGTGTGCCTTTAATTTTATTTATTATTTTGTTAATTAATTAATGTTCTGTATTGCACTGTCTAGGACCTCCAGTCTGATGTTTAATAGAAGAGGATACATCTTTGCCTTATTCCTGATCTTGAGGAGAAAATATTTAGTCTGTCTCCATAAAGTATGATCAAAGTTGTAGCTTTTTTGTAATTGGCCTTAATCAGGTTAAAGAAATTCCCTTTTGTTCCCTATTTTGCTGAGAGGTTTTATCATTAACAAATGTTGAATTTTGTCAAATAGTTTTTCTGTGTCAGTTGAGGTGATCATATGTTTTTCTCCTTTATTCTAATATGGAGAATTACATTGATTTTTAAGTGTGAAACCTATTTTGTTTTTAATCCTCACCTGAGGATATTTTTCTATTTCTTTTCAGTCAGAGTGGGATGGAGAGAGAGGGAGAGAAAGAAACATTGATGTGAAAGGGATACATTGACTGGTTGCCTCCAGCACGACCCTGACCAGGGCTGGGGATGAACCGCAACCGAGGTATGTGCCCTTGGTTGGAATCAAACCCACGACTCATTGTCTGAGGGCCAATGCTCTACCGCTGAGCCAAAATGGCCAGGGCGAAACCTATCTTTAATTGCTGGAATAAACTCCAGTTCATTATGATATTATATTCTTATTTAGATGGATTGTGTGATAAGATTATATTTACTTATGTAATAAAACTGCCAAACTGTCTTCCAAAGCAGCTATATCATTTTCTATTTTCCTCAGCAATGAATGAGAGTGCCTGTTGCTCCACATACTTGCCAGCATTTTATATTGTCAATGTTTTTGATTTTTGGCATTTTACTAGGTGTGTAGTGGTATCTTATTGCTTTAATTTGCAGTTCCCTAATGCATTATGATGTTGAGTACATTCTCATATGCTTTTTTGCCATCTGTGTATCTTTCGTGAGATATCTGTTCAGATCTTTTTGCCTGTTTTTTAATTGAGTTGTTTACTTATTGTTGTGTTTTAAGAGTTATGTTCAACAATTGTCTCTGGTTGGTTTTCAAAATTCTCTTGGGGGAAAATGCTTTTGTCCTTATGAGCCCTGAGTAATTTCATGTAATGACAACCTTACATGTGGAGTCTGTCATGTCCAATAATGACCTTTCTTTGGGAATGGTGCCTTGAAAGAATTCCAACTTACTGGACTGCCAGACTTGATTGTGGTTGTTGTTTTTCAAGACTTCTGTGGATCAGGGGACAGGTAGATGGACATAGGGCAAATTAAAATGCCACAATGCTCATTGTTCTTATGGAGATTTGGGTTTTTTTTTTTTTTTGAATAATTATTCCCTGGATTGCGGTACACCTTTAATATCTAGCATTTTAAAAACGTTGACTCCGACAGTTTTTGGTAGTGTTCTTATTGTTATGGAGAAGAGAATTTTCAGAACACTTTACTGTGAGATTTTTCAGTGCTGTCCACTGCCCTTTTTATGAACAATGACAGAATTTAAAAGTAAGTGCTGTGAGATCTGGATGATACTCCACGCCTGTAGAGGAGGATAAGAGCTCAGTGAATTGACCAGGAAAGGTATTATGCTATAAACATACCATGTCAGTTTATAATTTTATATATGCTGGGTCTAGATGAGCCAAACTTTGCTCTGTAAATGAGTGGTTAAGTCTTATCAGCATACAAAATATAATGGTTTATATTTTAAAATATTAAATAAGGAATTAGTACTGAAATAATAATTTAATATTCTCTTCCACAAAGAAACTTTTTGCTATCTGGAATGTCTCTTGAAAGAATAGGTATGGTTCTTTGTTCCCTTCGAATGTTTTATAAATGGTATACTATGGTATACTCTTTAGGACTAGTGTTAGATTTTTTTTTTTTTTTAATTTCCTGAATGTGTAGGAGGGACTTTGGTTTCTTCATTACTAAGTGTGTGTGTGTGTGTGTGTGTGTGTGTGTGTGTTTCTGTGTTTCTCTCTACTTGTTGCTGTGTGTGGAGTATTACCAGGAGAGAAGAAAAGAGGATTGTTTTGTGAATGATAGTTTGGCTAGACAAGCCTTGTGTAGATTAAGTTGTTTGAGGATGACTTGTTAACATTGTGGAAATACTATATTGCAGGGCATATGGAAGGCAAATGGAAGGTGTAATGCAATTGGCTTTTTGGTGTTTATTCAATGTGATGGACACTTTATGTAATAAATACCTACACTGAAAATATTGGGAAGAAGGTTTTAAAATCTGTCTGCCTTTTATACCTATGAATTTTATACAAAACTACAATGCAGTTAATCATTTAAAATTCTAGATTCATTTTGCCCTACTGTATTTAATAGACTTATATTTGAGATCTAAACATTAGAATACTTTTGCTGGAACATATATTGTGAGGTCCAGAATGTTACATAGTTGTAGTTAAATCTCCTAGGCTTATAAAATCTGAATTGGAGGAATGGGTGGTTGATTGGTATTTGAATAATTTTCCAACATCTGGTGTCACTGTTGTTATACTAGTAACTGTGTTAGTAAATGGGACTTAATAAAATGTAACCCAATCAACTGTTCCCATGGTTAAACTTTTATATTAGAATTAGATTTTTTAAACCATCTCTATTAGATTCAGATTATATGCTTTGTAAATTCGTAGCTCCAGGATGAGTGGCAGAAAAACAGAGTTTCAATAGTATGTGTTGGTTGCTCCATTTAGAAAGAAGTACTAGAAAAGAACTGTCATTTTTTAAAACTAAGGCATGAAAGGGAATTCAAAAAGGGACAATAATGTTAGGAAATGCAATTATTTTTTAATCCTAATTTCTAAAAAATAAAATTGATAAAGACTGAGTGACAAAGGCCAATTAAAACTCAAACTTTTAGCAAGGATCAATTCAAGGACATGACCTTCACACCCATTAATAAAACCTCCAAATGTATCAAAATTCCTCAGAGTGAAGTTCAGCTATTAGTATGGTATCTATTACATTTCTTTCAATTAAACAGAATATCTTATGGAATAGTCTCTGCCTCTGATTCTTGGTAGGCCTAAGATACTCATAATTAGGAAGAGCAATGGGGGTAAAAGGGTCAGAAAAAAAAAAGATGTGGCAAACCTAAGAATGTTTACAAGAGAACTGCAGATGTGGCTCTTGGACTAAGAACATGATTGAAATAAAATAAGAACTCAAGCAATTTTTTTAGAGAATTGTTTATTTTAGTTTAGCGCATACATCATACTTTTCGAAAATCAGTTGTACCAATTTGAACTTCCATAAATAGTGTATTAGTCTGCTTGACTGATCAGTTCGTCTGGCAATATTGTATTCGCCAGTCTTGTGGCAGTTGTAGTAGTCTAATTGACATTCCTTTATATCTAACGAGGCTGAACATACTTATGTCCAATAATGACCTTTCTTTGGGAATGGTGCCTTGAAAGAATTCCAACTTACTGGACTGCCAGACTTGATTGTGGTGGTTGTTTTTCAAGACTCCTGTGGATCAGGGATGGGTAGATGGGCATAAGGCAAATTAAAATGCCACAATGCTCATTGCTCTTGTGGAGATTTGGTTGTTTTTCTTGAATAATCATTCCCTGGATTGCTGACTATCTGGATTTCTTTTTTTGATGACGTGTCTTTTCATGACTTTTTGTTGTTATTTTGGTTGTTTGATATGTAGTAAAGTATGGCAGGTGTGATAATCTTGAGTGTACAGTTCAAATGATTTTTTATTATTTTCTAAATCTATGTGTACATCATCCAGATCAAGATAGGAAACATTCCCAGCATCCCATGATTCCCTGTGTTTATTCCCAGTTATTACCACTGCCTGTCTTCCAGAGATAACCGTAATTCTTGTTATTACTGATATCAATTAGATTTTTTCTAAAATATTTTATCACTAAAAAAAATCTGTTAAAATACACGTAACATAAAATTTACCATCTTAACCATTTTAAGTATATAGTTTTGTGTTGTTAAATACATTCATAATATTCAACAACCGTCACCACCACCTGTCTCCACAACTCTTTTCATCTTGTACAACTGAAACTCTATACACATTAAACAACAATTCCCCATTTCCCTCTTCTCCAGCCCTTGCCAACCACCATTGTACTTTTTGACTGATTATGACTACTCTAAGCATCTCATATATAAATGGAATCATACAGTATTTGTATTTATGTGACTGGCTTATTTCACTTAGCATAATGTTCTCCACGTTCATCCATGTTGTAACATATTGCAGAATTTTCTTGTTTTTTTAAGGTTGGATAATATTCCTTTGTATGTATATACCACATTTTGCTTATTCATTCATTAGTGGATGAACACTTTGAGTGCCTCCACATTTTAACTATTGTGAATAATGCTGGCATGAATATGGGTATACAAACAAATCTTAAGTTTTTGAAGAACTGTCATACTGTTTTCTAGAGTGACTGTACCATTTTTTAATTCTACCAACAGTGCACAAGGATCCTGATCTCTCCAATACCTTCTCCAACACTTGTTATTTTCTGTGTTTTTGATTGTTTTTTTTTTATCCTCACCCGAGGACATTTTTCCATTTTTTGTTCAGATAGAGTGGGAGGGAAAGAGAGGAAGAGAGAGAAAGAGAGAGAGAGAAACATTGATGCAAAAGGGACACATGGAGTGGCTGCCTCTCACACGCAGGACCCAGCCAGGGCCAGGGGCAAACTGCAGTCGAGGCATGTGCCCCTAGCAGGAACTGAACCCGGGTCTCTCTGGACCACAGGCTGACGCTCTAACTGCTGAGCCAAACCGGCTGGGGCTATTTTTGATAGTTTATCCTAATGTTTGTGAGATGGTATCTCATTATATTTTTGACATGCATTGCCCTAATGGTTAGTGATGCTAAGCATCTTTTTCATATATGTACTGGCCCTTTGACTTCTCTGGAGAAATGTCAAGGCCTTTGCCCTGTTTTGAATTGTGCTGTTTGTTCTTTTGATTTTGAGCTTTAGAAGCTCTATATATAGTTTGGCTATTAATTCCTTATCAGAAACATGATTTGAAGATATTTTCTCTCATTCTGTAGTATCTTTTGATGCAAAAGATTTTTAAATTTCATGAAGTCCAATTTGTATATATTTTTGTTACCTGTGCCTTTGGTGTCATATCCTAGAAATCATTGCCAAATCTAATATCATACAGTTTGTGTATGTATGTATGTAATGTCACATACAATACCTACTTTCTTATTATTTCTATTTGTCTTGAATACATTTGTCTATCTTTTGTATTTTTACTTTTTAAACCACTTTATTTTAGGTGAGTTTCTGTTACACATTGTTGAGTTTTGCTTTGAAAGTGTTCTTTTTAAAATAGGTAAGTTAAAGCAGTGTACATTTATTGACATGACTATCTATGGTCTCTATTCTGACACATTATTTTATATATATATTTCTTGTGTGTATTACATTTTTCTCTATTTTCTTCTACTTTCCTCACTGAACCCTTGTATATTCTTTGGTATTTTGGAAGTTTTATTTTAGTAGTTATCATTATATCATTATTTATAATTCCCTTAATTATTTCATCCCTCTTTTGCTTACTTAGTTTTTCACTGCTTGATTTGTCACTTTAAATAACATACTTTGATTCCTACCTTCCTATTATCTTATTTTGTTTGTTGCTGCAAAGTAGTCTCATGCCAGTGTGATTTTGCTTCATGTACAAAAATTATCTCAGAAGATTATTTTCTTTTTTTTAACTCATCTTTATTGTTGAATGTATTACAGATGTCCCCCCTTTTTTCCCCATTAACTTCTCCTCTTCCAGCTCCCTTCAAGCCTTCCCCACACTATTGTCAGTATGCATTGATTATGCATATATGCATAGAAGTTCTTTGGTTTATCTCATCTTGACCTCACTCCCCCCTTCCCTTTGAGGTTCATCAGTCTAACAGCAAATTTGTACTTCTTAATTTCTTCATCTTTCTCACCCATCCCCCCAGTACCCGCCCATAAGAAGCAATAAAAAGATCTCAGTATCTATGAGTCTGTTTCTCTTCTGCTTGCTTATGTTGTTTGTAGATTCAATTGGTGATAGATATGTATTAATTGCCATTTTATTGTTCATATTTTTGTTCTTCTTCAAGAAGACCCTTCAACATTTCATATAATACTGGTTTGGTGGCGATGAACTCCTTTAGCTTTTTCTTGTCTGGGAAACTCTTGATAGGTCCATTGATTCTAAATGATAGCTTTGCCACATAGAGTAATCTTGGTTGTTGGTCGTTGCTTTTCATCACCTTGAATATCTCTTGCCACTTCTTTCTGGCCTGCAAAGTTTCTTTTGAGAAATCAGCTGACAATCTTATGGGAGCTCCTTTGTAGGTAACAAACTGCTTTTCTCTTGCAGCTTTTAAGATTCTCTCTTTGTATTTAACATTTGGCATTTTGATGATGATATGTCTTGGTGTGGTCCTCTTTGAGTTCATCTTGTTTGGGACTCTCTGTGCTTCCTGGGTTTCTATGTCTGTTTCCTTCACCAAGTTAGGGAGGTTTTCTGTCAATATTGTTTCAAATAGGTTTTCAGTTTCTTGTTCCCTCTTTTCTCCTACTGGCACCCCTATGATGCAAATGTTGGCAAGCTTGAAGTTGTCCCAGAAGCTCCTTACACTATCCTCATTTTTTTGGATTCTTTTTTCTTTTTGCTGTTCTGATTGGGTGTTATTTGCTTCCTTATATTCCAAATCGATGGTTTGCATCTTGGCTTTACCTACTCTACTATTGATTCCTTGTAAATTATTCTTTATTTCAGTTAGTGCATTCTTCATTTCTGACTGGCCCTTTTTTATGTTGTTGATGTTCTCACTAAGTTCCTTGGAGTTCTCCTTAAGTTCCTTGAAGGTCTCACTAAGTTCCTTTAATGTCTTACCAAGTTCCTTGAGCAACCTTATAACCTGTGTTTTGAACTCTGCATCTGATTGATTGTTTATCTCCATTTTGTTTAATTCTTTTCCTGGAGTTTTGTTGTTATCTTTCTTTAGGGACATGTTTCTTTTTCTCCTCATTTTGGCTGCTTCCCTGTGATTGTTTCTATGTATTAGGTAGAGTTGCCATGTCTCCTAGGCTTCACAGGTTGGCCTATTGTTGTAGGTGTCCTTTAGGATCCAGTGGCACAGCCTCCTTGATCACCCCAGCTGGGCCCTTGAGGTGCACCCCTAATGTGGTCTGTACATCCTTCTGTTGCAATTGAGTCTTGATTGCTGTTGGTACGTCAGTGGGAGGGATTTACTCAGGCTGATCATCTGCCAGGACTGGCTGCGCCCACTGACCACTGGTTTCTGACTCTCTTGGAGAGTCAGCTGTGTAGGGGCCCACCACACAGAGCAAGATTTACTTCAGTAGGGCTCTAGTACCCGCTGAATCCACTCACTGAGCGTGTCACTTGTGGACGTGGTTGGGTGGTGGTGTTTTTATGTGGTCTGAAGCTGTCCACTGGGTGTACTGGCTCTGGGGCAAGGTTAGACACTGCTTGTGTTCTATCCTGGGCCACCTGGCATAAGCTACAAGGTAATCTGCTAATGGCTGCTTCTTGTGGTGGGCTTGGAAGTGCCCAGGAAAAGCTGTGCTGGAATGTTAATAACCCTATACTTGATGATTGCTAAATTATTGTGCTACTCCATAACTGATGATTGGGAAAGTCACTGTGTGCCCTCTAGCAGAACCTGTTTAGTCAAAATAACCTCAGTAAATTGGAATACTCCCTGAACCAAGAAATTGTTGGGAGCAGGCTAGGTGTCTGACAGAGTCCACGGAGCCTGGAGGTCTTGAGTCAGAGACTCAACCTCCCCCACAATCTCAAGGAATTAAGGCTTGCATTGTGTTTGTGCAGTTCAGGGCTAAGTGTAACACAGTATACCCTGAAATACCTGGGTGCGCCTGGGTGTTCCTGTTATCCATAAGGCAAACTAATTCTGTACAGCATTGCTGTGGCCCTGGGCTTTATATCAAGAAGATCCTATTTTCTGTAAGGTATAGAAGGCATGTAATAAAGCATATCAGGGCTGATTCCAAAGACTCTGTCACAGGGGTGTTCGGAATCAGATGCCTGTGGGCTAATAAACGGCTCTTATTTGCACTTCAATTCTCTAGTGTTCTTTCTTTGACTCTGTTGCGCCACAACATTTGGAGGTCGCAGGGCTGGTCTCCGAGAACTCGGGATTAGTTGCCGCCTGGCTTTGCTCTGTATTTGGCTTTAATTTGGCTCTGGTGGTCTCTTGGTTTTCTCGCACCACAACAAAGCCAAGTCGTGAACCAAGATTGGCTGCTTCTAATGCCAGGCTTGGGGCCACTTAAGGAGAAATGTGGGGCTTGCTGAGACCACATGCTGCTTGTTTGAGAGATTTTAGGAAACTTTGAAGCAGTATCCAAGACAGGCCAGTCCTAAGGTAAAGCCTTGTGAAACAGCTTGGGTGGGCCCAAAGGTTGGGTGGGGCAGGGTCTCAGGGAAGCATGAGGGTGGGGCAAACAGTGTGAGCCAGGTTGCTGGAGACTCAGATATGGCTGCCTTCTGTTGCCCCAGGAAAGGGCTCACCAAAAAAACATCAGCCACCCCAGCACATCTGTCCAGGAGAAAGCCACCTCTCCAGCCCTGTCCCAAGGCTAAACAGCTCAGTTCTTCCCTGTGTTTCTCTGGCACCCCTCAAGCTGCCTCCCCTCTAAGCTTAGAGGGAGCAAGTCTGTGCGTGGGCCATTTAAAAGGAACTGCCTGGGGCTCCAGCCACTGCAAACTTCCTGGGCCTCAGTTCCTGCTGGTTTTTCCAGCCAGAAGTTAGGGGGATTGCTCTTCCTGGCACTGGAACCTGAGCTGGGTGCCTGGTGTGGGATGGGGACCCCTCATTCCTCAGGGAGGACCTTCCCAGCCAAGGTCTCCACCTGATTTTTATCCACCACATGTGGGTGTGGGACCAGCCTGTCCATGCCTCCGCACCTTCTACCAGTCTCGCTGTGGCTGTTTCTTTAATTTTCTAGTTGTAGGACTTCCATTCAGCTCTATTTCAGGTGGTTCTGAATGATGGTTTTGTTGTAGTTTAGTTGTAATTTTCATGTGGTTGTGGGAGGAAGTCTCCCAGAATATTATTTTCTTATCTTTAAAATATATTACAATATATCTCAAAATTGTGTGTTTGTATCAATATTCCTAGATACTTTATAGTTCTTTAAAATGTAGATTCATGTCTTCTCGTATTTATGGTTATCTTCTTTTGTATTATAGTTTTAAAGAATGGCTCCATAACTTTATGTATGTTGGATTCTCTTTCTTTCTTTTAGAAATTAAAACTTTATCCCTGATTCTTATTACACTCTTTCATAATTTTGTATTATTCACTCAGCTATTTTCATGCTAGTTTTTAAATAGAATGTATTGGGCTGACATTGGTTAATAAAAATACATAAGTTTTAGGTGTACAGTTCTATAATACATCATCTGTATATTGTATTATGTGTTCACCACCCCAAGTCAAGTTGCCTTCCATCACCATTTATCCCCCTCTTCCACCTCCTCCACACCTCCCTTTCTCTCTAATAATTGACAGACTTGTCTCTGTCTGAGATTTTTTGTGTTGTTTTTATTTTTTTTGCTTAATCTCCCCTCCCCTCTGATAGCTGTCAGTCTGTTCTCTATATCTATGCGTCTGTTTCTGTTTTGTTTGTTAGTTAATTTTGTCCATTAGATTCTACATATAAGTGAAGTCATATGGTACTTGTCTTTCTCTGACTGGCTTATTTCACTTAGCATAATACTCTGCAGACCCATCCATACTGTCTCAAAAGATAAGATTTCCTTCTTTTTTTACAGCGGAATAGTATTCCACTGTGTAAATCTAACACAGCTTTTTTTATCCACTCATCTACTGATGAGCACTTGGGCTGCTTCCAAACATAGGGGTGCATATATTCTTTCAAATTAATGTTTCATGGTTTTTTAAAAAAAATATAGTCCCAGAATTGGAATTGCTGTGTCATAAGGTAGTGCCATTTTTAACTTTTTAAAAAAACTATGTTTTTATTGATTTTTTTTAGAGAGGGGGGAAAGGAGAGAGAGAGAAAAATCGATGTGAGAGAGAAGCATCGATTGGCTGCCTTCTGCATGCCCCTACTGGGGATCAAGCCTGCAACCTGGGCATGTGCCATGATCAGAAATCGAACTGGGACCTCTCAGTCCATAGGATGACACTCAATGCACTGAGCCACACTTGCTGGGCCCATTTTTAGCTTTTTGAGGTGACTCCATACTGCCTTCCATAGTAGCTGCACCAATCTGCCTTTTTACCAACAGCGCACAAGGATTTCCTTTTCTCCACATCCTAACACTTGATGATAGCCATTCTGACTATTGTGAGGTGATATCTCATGGTCATTTTAATTTGAGTTTCTTTGATGATTAGTGACGCTGAGCATCTTTTCATATGTCTATAATTCATCTGTGTGTACTCTTTGGAGAAGTGTCTATTCAAGTCCTTTGCCCATTTTTTAACTGTATTGTTGGTGCTCCTTGGTTTTGAGTTTTATAAGTTCTTTATAACTTTTGGATATTAACCCCATAACAGATATATTATTGGCAAATTTGATCTCCCATTTAGTGGGTTGTATTTTTATTTTGTTGATGGTAAAGCCTTTTAGTTTCATGTAGTCACATGTGTTTATTTTTCTTTTGTTTTCCTTGCCCAAGGAGATATATCAGAAAAAATATCACTATGAGAAATGTTGGAGATTTTACTGCCTACGTTTCCTCTAGGAATTTTATGGTTTCAAATCTAATATTTATGTCTTTAATCCATTTTGAGTTTATTCTTATGTATGGGGTAAGAGGGTGGTCTAGTTCCTCTTTTTTTTTTTTTTTTTGCAATTTTTTGACATCATTTATTGAATAGACAATCTTTACCCCATTGTATGTTTTTGCCCCCTTTGTTAAATATTAATTGACCATAAAGATGTGGGTTTATATTGGGCTATCTATTCTGTCGCTTTGATCTATATGTCTTTTTTTATGTCACTACCATGCTGGTTTTTTGTTTTTTTGTTTTGTTTTTTAATTTATATGGATTTTAGAGAGAGTAAGGGAGAGAGAGAGATACATTGATGAGACATCAAAGGACTGCCTCCTGCACGCCCCTTAATGGGTATGTGCCCTGACTGGGAATTGAACCAGCGGCCTCTCCATGCATGGGATGATGGTCAGCCAGTTGAGCCACACTGGCCAGGGCCCGTGCTGATTTAATTACTATGGCCTGGTAGAATAGTTTGATACCAGGTGGCATGATTCCTCCAACGTTGTTCTTCTTCTCAAGATTGCTATGGCTACTTGGGGTCTTTTTGTTTGTTTGTTTACTATGAATTATGGAATATTTGTTCTACTCCTGTGAAATATGCCATTGGTATCTTGATGGGAATTGCATTGACTCTATAAATTGCATTGGGTAGCATGGATATTTGAAATGATGTTAATTTTTCTTATCCATGAAAATGGTATACATGTTCACTTATTTGAATCTTCTTCAATTTCTTTCTGTAATATTTTATTATTTTTCATATACAGGTATTTTTTTAATCCTTACCTGAGGACATGTTTTTGTTTATTTTAGGGAGAGGGAGGAAAAGAGAGAGAGAAAGACATTGATGTAAGAGTGAAACATCAAATAATTGCCTCCTGCACACACCCTGACTGGGGATCAAACCCAAAACATGGGTATATGCCCTGACTAGGAATTTAGCCTATGACCTTTCGATGTATGGGATGATGCTCTAACCAACTGAGTCACACCATCCAGGGCTTGGGCTTGAGTAGAGGTCTTTTACATTTGGTTAAATTTATTCCAGGTATTTTTTTTTATGCATTTGTAACTGAGATAGTTTTCTTAGTTTCCTTTCTGATATTTCATTATTGATGTATAAAAATGGAACTGATTAGCCCTGGTGTTGTGGTTCAGTGGTGAGAGTGTCACACCAAAAGGTTGCATTTTGGATTCCTGGTCAAGAGCATGTACCTGGGTTGCAGGTTGGATTCCCAGCCCCAGTTGGGGCTTGTGCAGGGGGCAACCAATTGGTGTGTCTCTCTGACACTGATGTTTCTCTCTCACCCCCCTTCTCTCTCCGTCCCTCTTTCCCTCCCTTCTATCTTTAGAAAAATCAATGAAAAAAATATCCTTGGGTGAGGATTAACCAGAACACACACTCACACGCACACACACACAAACAACAACTTTCTGTATGTTTATTTAATATCCTGCTACATTTCTGAATTCATTTATCACTTTTAGTAGTTTTTTGGTGAAATCTTTAGGGTTCTCTCTTTTTTTTTCTTATCCTCACCCGAGGACATTTTTCCATTTTTTGTTCAGATAGAGTGGGAGGGAAAGAGAGGAAGAGAGAGAGAAACATCGACGTGAACTCAAACATCGACACATTGAGTGGCTGCCACCCGCATGACCAACCAGGGCTGGGGACAAACTGCAACCGAGGTACGCACCCTTAGCGGGAACCGAACCCAAGTCTCTCTGAACCGCAGGCCGATGCTCTAACCGCTGAGCTAAACTGCCCAGGGCTTTAGGGTTCTCTTTATACAGTATCATGTGATCCGCAAAAACCAGTTTTACTTCTTTCTTTATAATTTGGATGCCTTTTCTTCTTCTTGTCTGATTGCTGTGACTATGACTTCCAGTACTATGTGAATGACGGTGAAAGTGGATATCGTGTTTTGTTCGTTCTTGATCTTAAGGGAAATGACACGTTTAGTTTTTGCCTATGTATAATATTCGCTATGGGTTTGTCATATAGTCTTTATTACTTTAAGATATGGAGTTTCCTCTATTCCCACTTTGCTGGAAGTTTTAATCATGAATAGGTGCTAAACCGTTTTATCAAATGGGTTTTTTTGGGGGGGCATCTATTGATATGATCATGTGATTTTTATCCTTCATTTTGTTTACATGGTGTATCACATTTATTGAGTTGTTCATAATGTACCAACCTTGCATCCCCAGAATAAATCCCACTTGACCATGGTGTATGATTTCTTGTTGCATTGCTGGATCTGGTTTGCTAACATTTTATTGAGGGTTTATCTATGTTCATGAGGGATATTGGCCTATAATTTCCTTTTCTGTTTTTTCAATCCTCACCTGAGGATATTTTTCCATTTGTGTTCAGATAGAGTAGAAGGGAGATAGAGGGAGAGAGACATTGATGCGAGAGAGACACATCGACTGGTTGCCTCCTGTACAACCCTGACCAGAGCCGGGGACAAACTGCAACCAAGGTACATGCCCTTGATGGGAATCGAACCCACAACTCATTGGTCTGCGGGCCGACACTCTAACCACTAAGCCAAACCGGCCAGGGCTTGGCCTATAATTTTCTTTCTTTGTAGTGTCTTTATCTGGTTTTGCAATTAAGATAATGCTGGCCTTGTAAACTGTGCTTGGTAGTATTCTCTCGTCTTGAATTTTTTTGAATAGGTTGAGAAGGATAGGTATTAGTTCTTTAAATGTTTGGTAAAATTCACTTGTGAAGCCATCTGGTCCAGGACTTTTGTTTGTGGGAGATTGTTGTTTGTTTGTTTACTGCCTTAATTTTATGAGTTATAATTGATCTACAGTCGTCCCTCGCCACTTTGCACTTTGACTTTTGCGGCTACACTCTATCGTGCGAAGTGGCAAGGGACGACTGTATAAATAAATAATCCTACTTCGAGAAAATTTATTTATTGTGGTAGTCTGGAGCTGATTAACCACGATAAATGAGGGCTGGCTGTATTGAGATTTTTTTTTTCTTCTTTTTTTTTTTATCCTCACCAGAGGACATTTTTTCATTTTTTGTTCAGATAGAGTGGGAGGGAGGGAGAGGAAGAGAGAGAGAGAGAGAGGGAGAGAACATCGACATGAAAGGGACACATCGAGTGGCTGCCACCTGCACAACCAACCAGGGCCTGGGACAAACTCAACCAAGGTACGCGCCCTTAGCGGGAACCGAACCTGGGTCTCTCTGGAGCAAAGGCCGACGCTCTAACCGTTGAGCCAAACTGGCCAGGGCTGTATTCAGATTTTCTGATTCTTCCTGATTCAGTTTTGGAAGATTGGATGTATCTAGGAATTTATCCATTTCTTCTAAATGGTACAGTTTGTCAGGATATGATTGTTCGCAATATTTTCTTAGAATTCTTTGTATTTCTTTGGTATTATTTGTTACTTCTCTTTCATATCTGATTTTATTTATTTAAGTCCTCTATCTTTTCTCTTAATTAGTCTGGTTAAAGATTTCTCAATCTTGTTTATCTTTTCAAAGAATTGGCTCTTGATTTTATTGATCTTTTATATATTTTTTTAGACTCTATTTTGTTTACTTCTTCTCTGATCATTATTATTTCCTTTCTTCTACTCATTTTTGGCTGTGTTTGTTGTTCATTTTTTAGTACCTTTAAGTGTACAGTTAGATTGTTTATTTGAGGTTTTTCTTATTTCTTGAGGTAAGCTTGTAATGCTATGAATTTCCCTCTTAGGACTGCTTTCACTGAGTCCCATAGATTTTGAGTTGTTGTGTTCTTGTTTTCATTTGTATCAGGGATCTTTTGGTTTCGGCCTTGATCTCATTATTAACCCACTGATTGTTTTCTAACGTGGTATTTAGTCTCAATGTCTGTGTGTGTTTTTAGTTTTTTTCCTTCTGCTTGATTTCCAGTTTCATACCCTTATGGTCACAGAAGATGCTTGATACAATTTCAGTCTTCTTAAATTTCTCGAGACTTGTTTTGTGTTCTAATATGTGGTCTATCCTAGAAAATATCCCATGTGCACCTGAAAAGTATACATTCTGCTGTTTTGGGGGTGAAATGTTCTGAAGGTATCAATTAAATCCATCTGATCTTGTATGTTATCTAAGGCCACTGTTTCCTTGTTGATTATCTGTCTGAAAGATCTATCCATTAATGTCAATGGGGTGTTAAAAATCCCCTCCTATGACTGTATTACTTGTAATCTCTCCCTTTATGTTCATCAACATTTGCTTTATATATGTAGGTGCTCCTATGTTGAGTGCATAAATGTTTACAAGGGATATATCCTCTTGTTGGATTACTCCTTTTACTATTATGTATTGTATTTCTTTCTCTCTTACTATAACCTTTTTTTTAAACACTGTTTTGTCAAATATAAGGGTTGCTACTCCAGCTGTTTTTTTTTTTTTTCATTTTTGTTTGCATGAAATATTTTTTTTATTTCTTTACCTTTAGTGTATGTGTATCTTTTGT